>NC_045431.1:122245088-124747588 GCF_902635505.1 Sarcophilus harrisii | reverse complement strand
GTGTACAGACCCATGACTGAAAATATTTTCTTCAAAGTACATCTTTTTTTTAAATTGGAGGTCCATTATATTGACTTTTCAAATTGGGAGTCTCATTCAAAGATTCAATACTATACATATTGTTTGATTTCTAGTCCTTACCAAAGTTTCTATCTATATGCAATACTGGAAAACACAGGATTTCATTTTGTCAGTCTCACTACTTATTACTAGAATAACATAGGTAAAAGGAATAATATATCTGTTTTCTTCTGGGGGAAGATTGGATATCCTATTTATGACCTTTTATAGGTTGTGTTTCAAGAGTGCATTGAGTTGTACTTGAATTATCTTTTTTTTTTTTTAAAGTCAAATCAGCAATGCTATTGGTCATTTTGGCAGGAATTAGCTCCCTATATCACAGCTACTATGATTCTATTTTTAATCTCCTAATGGGACACTATTGCATAAAGGAGCTATCTGGTATTATTTCAACCTTTTTCCCCTTGAAAATATAATATATGATTTTTGGGCATTGGTGCTTATTTAGCAGACAGTTGTGACTAGCAACTTTGCCTAGATAGTGTACTTGCACATTCAAGAGCATCCTCTCTTCCTCCCTCCCTCCCCTCCTCCTCTTCCCTGCTCTCTCCCTCTCTCCCTCCCCTCCTCCTCTTCCCTGCTCTCTCCCTCCCTCCCCTCCTCCTCTTCTTCCTCCTCCTCCTCCTCTTCCTCCTCCTCCTCCTCCTCCTCCTCCTTCTTCTTCTTCTTCTTCTTCTTCTCTCTCTCTCTCTCTCTCTTTCTCTCTTTCTCTCTCTCTCTCTCCCTCTCTGTCATCTCTTTCTCTTTCCTTTACACACACACACCAAGGAAAGCAGTAGTTTTTTTTGCTCAGTATATTGAATTTCTTCCCCCTTTTCTATAAACATGGGTGATACTCAATATTAAAAATTCCAAATGCATGAAATAGCCTTTATGATTCTCAGTAACTTGGCTACTACATTTCTCCCACTGGAATTTACTAAGCTCAGCTATGGTGATAGGCTAATAATATGAATGTAGTAGTATCATCAGATTTCATATCTAGGAAATATCAGTCCACTGTTAGAAATCTTTAGGGAAAACTGAACTAAGTACTACTGTGCTGGTTCTGTTTTTGGTGGAGAGCCATCTGTCACCTGCCCCCTCTTTTACTGCAGCTGCATGTAGAGTTACAGAGATGCTTAGACTGCACAAAAACATTGCTTGCAAATTGAATGGGTGTGGTTTCCAGATATCTGGGCCTTACTCTCTCTGTAAAAAGATATTTACTTGAATTCTCTCTGTAATTTGCTTCAAGTCAAGAGATTTGAAATATGTTGTTATGTGTAAATGATTGCAAAAATGATAGATTTTTAAAATATGAATGCATGTTATCCCAGACCACTGCAATAGCTTCCCACCTCCTGTCTCTCCCTACTCTGGTTCATTATGCACACTGCTGTCACAGTAATCTTTCCAAAGAACATCCAAAGATGTTTACATTAATCTTACAGTATAAAAACCTGTAATGGCAATTTGTGATTTACAGATCAAAACAGAATCTCCACCTAGTATTAGTATTTAAAGTCTGATATGACATGGTCCTAATCTGGCTTTGTTTCTACATGTAGGCTATTTATTAGCCAGACTAGATTGTTTTGTGAACATGTCTATTATCCTACCAGTCTTCCAACGCTAGCTTAAATGATACTTGACCCTGGCCCCATGGAGCTTTCCCTGATTCATATAGCTGGAATGTATTGTTTCATTCCTTTGAAATCCCATAATACTGCACTTGTGGGCATGTTTACAATATTGCAATTCATTCACAGGGTATTTGCATACTTTCATTGCCTTTCTCTTCTAGATCAGAAATTGCTGTATCACAGCATATCCTACAACATCTATCAGAAAATGTTGCACATACATAACAATTTGTGTTTAGTGCTGAATTTTAAAAAATATAATATTGGATTATTAGTGGCATTTTAATAAAACATTTGGAGAGATAGCTTTGTATAGTGGCTAGATGGCTGACTTTTATGTCAGGAAAATCTATATGACCCTGAGTAGGTCATTTAACCATTCAGTGCTCAAGGCCATTCTCTATGAGTCTAAATTGAAGGAAAGAGGTTGACTTGCATTGAAAAGGGGAGTTTCTTCACTTGGATGTTTCTGATACCAAATAAAATCACAAGTAAAGTCTCTATCCCAATCCAATTCTTATTTTAAGAAGGTAGGAAATTTCTTGACAATAAGAATCACTGTGTTCAATGTATTGATGAAGTTTTAAAATGAGAATAAAGAGATGTATCTCAGTGATACAAATTAAATAAAAATGGAGCATATAGTACAATATGTTAGAATTGTACTGTAAAAAAAAATTGGGCCCCTTGTAAATAGACTGGCCTATTTGAAAATTTTAGATAGAACTTGCCAAAGTGCAGAGAAAATTTGGATTATTTTATAAAACAAATTTTTTAAAACCTCAAAACAAACAAACAAACAAAAACAAAATCTCAGGCAGCTAGGTGGTGTAGTGCACTAGCCCTGATGTCAGGAAGACCTGAGTTCAAATATGACCTCAGACATTTAACAGTTCCTAGCTGTGTGACCTTGGGCAAGTCACGTAACTCCAATTGCCTCAGCAAAAATTAAAAAAAAAAAAAACAAATCTGAAAGCAATCGCTTTGTGTTAAAAACAAGTTCAAAATCAATTGAAATCAGTGGAGTTGTGCCAATTTTTTTTTTGTTTTATGCTACTACTATCTCAGTAACGTTTATATTAATTATTTTCACATTCTACAAAAGTATTTGTCTTTTCAGAAAATTACTCTATTTTATCTCAGTCTCAGAATTATGTCCTTTTATGTAGTTGGACATATTCTCCCAATTGATTGACAAATAACTTTGTTTCCCACTGAGGGTGAGGGTGAGGGTGTGGGTGAGGCAGGTTCTATTTAGTCTTGTCCTCACAATTTCACATCAGAATGATGGATTTAGGTTTCTTTTCATTTGCCTATAAATCATCAGTCAACAGATGACCTTCAATGTTCCAGAAATTGTGTTAGGGTATTAGAGATACAAATACAAGAATGAAACAATTGCTACTTTTAAGAAACTTACATTCCAATACAGAAATGTATAGCAAGTATATGCAGAAAAATAGAAATAAGAATTATAATATTGTTAGGGAAGAGGACTCTAGTAATTTGGGGGAATCAGGAAAGGCCTCATAAAGAAATTATGTCCTTCAGGAATTTTATGAGCAGTTTTTTTATGAGGCAAAGAGGATAAATCAGTCATGGGAGAAAATCAGTGCAAAAAACAGAGAGAAGGCCATTCTAGACAGACCATGATATTCTGGACAGACAATGAACAAAGAAAGCTAGTCTGGGATCTTTTTGTGAAGTACATGTTGTGTATGTGAGGCTATTTATTCTTTTTTCAAGAACCATTCCTTATTAAGCAATTATATGCAATGCAAAAATGCAGACTATCCAGTCTTTTTCCCAAGGTCCTTCTTAACCAACTCATTAGACAGTTAAAACAAAATGTCTTGAAGACATCTCAAATGCAAGTTGTTTGAAAAAGAACTCATCTTTTCCCCAAATTTACTCCTCTACCAAACTTGTCTGATTCTGTCAAGGATATGACCATTCTTCTAGTTTCCTAAATTCATAACCTCAGAGTCACACAGATAGAAAGTATCTGCAGTCAGATTTGAACTCAGGAAGATGTTTTCAGGTTCAGTACTGTATTCACTGAATCACATAGTTGCTTTTAAACTATTCCCATAATTCTTCTGAACTTATTTGTTATCTACTGCAACCTGTTCATGATCAACATGAACCTTCCAATTGCCCTCTGTGTGATATTGCTTTTTAATTCCTGAGAAACCATAGTGACTCAGTTAGTCCACAACCCTGGTAGAATAATATTATTTAAAAAGGTGAGATTTTTTGGGGGAACACTTGGGGGTTATTAAAAAAACAACAACAACTTTATATTTACTGGAGGTAGTCCAGCCTGTTTACTTACTCTTTTTTAATGTAAGCTCATCCCATTCGTTGTACTATCTGTCCAATATACTTACTTGTGTTTACTTTCTTTCTTTCTTTCCCTTTCTTTGTTTCTCTCTCCCTCTTTCCCTCTTTCTTCCTCTCTCTCCTCTCTCCTTCCTTCCTTCCTTCCTTCCTCCCTCCCTCCCTCCCTCCCTTCCTCCTTCCCTCCCTCCTTCCCTCTCTTCCTCCCTCCCTTTCTTTCTTCCTTCTTTCCCATCTGTTAAGTATATATATGTGTGTGTACACACACATAACTGATCAATATGCTCTACCATTCACAATGTAATGGACATTTACTTGGTTTTTCCCATCTTGATAGTTACACCAAACTCTTTTGACTTATTTTTTTAATGTAGATATAATTTATATTAAATTGGACTAGAAAAAGACTATGTCGAAAACATATATCATTTTAAACTACTTTTGCTTGCCCAAAATATATAATTAGCTTTTATTTTTAATTAAGTAGGCTATTATTGGCAATCTTCCATTGCTCAATGACTTTCACATTTTAGATTCCATTGCAAAATCTGCAATGTATGTCAGTAATACAGAAGTCAAGTCAATTCAACAAGCATTTATTAAGTACTTACTATGTTAAGTTCAGGGAATACAAAGGCAAGCAAAAAAAAGATAGTTCTCTTCCTAGTGTTTACATTCTAAGGAGGAAAGACGCCAGCTTTTCAGGTAATAACTTGCTATTTGACAAAAACTACTTGGAAAATTGGAAACTAGTATGGAAGAAACTAGGCATTGATCCACACCTAACACTACATATCAAGATAAGATCTAAATGGGTTCATGATTTAGACATAAAGAGTGATATTATAAACAAATTAGAAGAACATAGGAGAGTTTGCCTCTCATATCTATGGAGAAGGAAGGAATTTGTATCCAAAGAAGAACTAGAGATCATTATTGAAGACAAAATAGAAAATTTTGATTCTATTAAGTTAAAAAGTTTTTGTATAAATAAAACTAATGCAGACAAGATCATAAGGGAAACAATAAATTTGGAAAACATTTTTACATTTAAGGATTCTAATAAAGAGTTCATTTCTAAAACATATAGAGAATTGACTCAAATTTATAAGAATTTAACCATTCTGCAATTGATAAATGGTCAAAGGATATGAACAATTTTCAGATGAAGAAATTAAAACCATTTCTAGTCATATGAGAAGGTGCTCTAAATTAGTATTGATCAGTGAAATGCAAATTAAGACAACTCTGAGATATCACTACACACCTCTCAGATTGGCTAAGATAACAAGAAAAGGTAATGACAACTGTTGGAAGAGATGTGGGAAAACTGGGATACATTGTTGTTGGAACTGTGAATGGATCCAGCCATTCTGGAGAGCAATTTGGAACTATCCTAAAAAAGTTATCAAACTATGCATACCCTTTGATCCAGCAGTGTTTCTATTGGGCCTATATCCCAAAAAGATCTTAAAGGAAGGAAAGGGACCCATATGTGCAAAAATGTTTGTGGCAGCCCTAGAAACTGGAAACTGGAAACTCTATCAATTAGAAAATGGCTGAATAAGTTATGATATATCAATGTTATGGAATATTGTTCTCTAAGAAATGATCAGGAGGATGATTTTAGAAAGGCCTGGAGAGATTTACATGAATTGATGCTAACATCAGCAAGATCAGTATTGTATGACTATCAATTCTGATGAACAGAACTCTTTCTAACAATGAGATGACTGAAGCAAGTTCCAGTGATCTTGTGATGAAGAGAGCCATCTACACCCAGAGGGAGGACTGTGGAAACTGAATATGGATCACAAATTCTCACTTTTTTTGTTGTTGTTCTGGCATTTTGTTTCTTTTACTCATTTACTTTCCTTTTTGATCTGATTTTTCTTGTGCAGTTAGAGAAGTATATAAATATGTTTACACATATTGGATTGCATCTAGGGGAAGGGATGGAGGGAAGGAGGGGGAAATCTGAAACACAAGGCTATGCAAGGGTCAATGTTGAAAAATTATCCATGCATACATTTTGAAAATAAAAAGCTTTAAAAATTATTGAAAAAATAAAAATAAAATAAATTCTAAGGAGGGAAGTGATTAAGGACTGGGAAGAAGTCATATTGGAAAAAGGACTTCATAAAGTTGAAATCAGAGCAGAATAAAGGAATAAGGGACTTTCTTCAAAATGGTGGTTTTTGGAGAAACTGATCATTTAGGTTCTTCAAGCATGAGAAGACTTCTGAGTAATGGTAGAGAAAAGAATCTGAAGCGTAAAGGTTTGGGCCAGAACTTTGAACTTGAAACAAGGATTCTTACCTTGATTCTTACAAGGTACTAACTAAGTGGAATTGAAGGCACTAGTTAAAAGCAAAAAAAGAAGGACAGGATATATCTGATTTGATAAATGCATACCCTATTATTGAAGAGTTTGACTCTTCAGATCAACAAAGGAGAAGATACACTCCTTTTGATCTGGAAATTATTAAAGATTTTTAAAAGGGTTGCACTCTTTATGGAGCTACATTGTCTTATGTTAAGATGGTATTAGAGAATTTGGCTTATGAAATTTTAACCTCTAGTGATTGGAAATCCATATCAAGGACATGTTTAGAACCTGGACAAAACTTGTGGCTTTCAGAGTATAGTGAACTATGTAGGATACAAGCCTAACAAAATAGACAAATTGGAGTTAATATACAAATCACCTTTGACCAACTAGCAGGTAAAGGTCAGTATGCAGACACTTCAGTGCAGTTTAATTACCCCATAGCAGCATATGAGCAAATTGCTGCTGCTGCTGCAATCAAAGCATGGGGCTCCCTCCCAGGAAAAGATGGAGGGGAAGCCTTCACGAAAATAGAGCAAAGTCCCAATGAACCCTTTGCTGATTTTGTGGGACATCTATAGATGACTGTCACAAGAACCATTGGAGAAAATGCAGCTACAGGAATTATGATAAAACAGCTGGCTAAGGAAAATGCTAATGAGGTTTGTGGAAGAATCATACTGGGACTACACAAAGATGCTCCTTTAAAGGATCATAAGAAGATGTGCCACAATGGGCACAAATGTCTTTTATACTCAGGCCATGATGCAGAACATGAGAAGACAGGGTCTCTCTTGGCAAGGGACTTGCAGGGAGACTTATCAATGTTTTTAGTGTGGTAAAGTGGGGGACCTGAAAGATCAGTGTAAGCATAGAGATAGAGTGAGAAGTCAGGGTGAGAGAAGACCTAAAACTCTATGTACAAAATGCAATAAGACTTCCACTGGGCCTCAGAATGTAGACTCAGAATGTAGGAAATGAGAGGCAAGGCCCAGCTCCAAGACCGCAAACAAAAAACAGGTGGGCATGATGGCAGCTGAATTTACACACAGAGATTCTTTAGAAGCTCAATATTCTGATATGATCAATCAGCAGAGAAGCAGTCAGATGGGAGAAAGGGATTACATGATCAATTAGCCAAAAAGCAATCAGATGGGAGAAAGGGATTACAATTGAGGAGAATATAGGCCTTTTAACCCAACAGAAGGGCAGTGTCCAGTGTAAGCAGCTCCAATGTCATTGCCAGGTGATGAGGAGAGATCTAGAAAGTGGTGAATGGAAGGGACTAGATAGGTTTTAATTGCTTGGGAGAAAGGGTTGCTTTGTATTTTTACGGATGGGGAAGAAATCAGATGTGTGTCAATGAGCATCCAGAGAGAGAAAGAAAAAGAGAAACCTCAAAACAAAGGAGATACCCAAGAAACATCTGACGCTGAAAGAGCATGGCTGATAATGAGACTGTTACAGAACTTCAACACCAGCAGGAAACATTGGATTCCCTGAGATGAAAAATTGTTGATAAGAATGTTGCAGAACTTTAAAAGCAGCAGGAATCATTGGATTCCCTGAGATATGAAAAGACTGGTATAGGACTTCAGAATCTATAGGATTTATTGGATTCCCTGAACAAGATAAGACTATTGAAGGATTTCAAAATCTGCAGGAGTCATTGGATTCTCTGGCACATGATGAGATTTTTTCAGGACTTTAAAACTTGCAGGAATCATTGGATTCTCAGACACATGAATTCTCAGACAATAGATTGGTTTTGAACTATTTCTAGGACTTATGGACATGTATAATTCCTCATGTTGATTCATGTTGTTTGTTATGTAATACTTCCCATGTTGATGGATTTATGTATACCTGTTTCAAGTGAGACTCTTCAGAAATCCACTAATCTGGTTTTCCTTTTTCCTTTGGTTTTCATTTCCCTTCCTAAGACGTCAAAGAGGGTGTGATCATCTCCTTTTTTTGTGTTTTCACCCCTTTTTTGAGGAGTCAGGGAAGGTGTGATCACCTCCTTTTGGGGGTTCTCACCTGCTTGAGAAGTCAGGGAGGGCATGACCACCTATGTTCTAAAACAAAAGAAAGCGGGAGATGTTATAGGCCAGAACTCTGAACTTGAAACAAGGATTCTTACAATATACTAAGTGGAATTGATGAGACAATGGTTAGCTAGTTTAGCATGGTGATTAATAGTTCTCTAACTTCAGTATGATTGATTTTATTTTACAACAAATAATGGTTTCCTAGTGATATAATGATTGGTTTATACTCAATGTAGAGCATATAAACTGAGACAAATTCAGCCAAAGGAGGCAGGAGTCCAAGCTCTGGGAGTCAAGGAGAGAGATTAATTTCTACCTTCAGTCAGGTTCCTGGTGGCTCTCCTGGGGGACTGAGAGGCTTGGAGAGAGAACTAGAGAAGACAAGTGGACTAGAGGCTGAAGCACAAGCCCTTGGACTCAGATTCATTCATTCCATTTCACACCACCTTGGTGGCAGGGCTGTCCTCCTTAGCTTCTCCACTGAAACCAAGACTCCAGAAGGCCTCTAAGAAACCTCGCTGAAGCCCCAGGCAAGGAGACAAGACTTTGAAGGAGATAATAAAGGATTTGGATTTTAACACCTGGCTATTCTTGTGGTGATTACTCTCCTGAAAAGAAGGCTGCCCCAAAGACCTCCAGAAAAATGAACTAAGAACACTACAGGTAAAGATATGTAATTATTTCTTATTGTCATTATGAATGATACCTCACTTTTTATTTTTTAACTACTAAAATTTTACCATGCAAAAAAGGGAGAAGCCCAAGCTGTAACTCTTGATATTCCTGTTGATACAACAGGAGATGAGAAATAGGAAATATTGTTTCTTGGTCTTGTTTAGCACTAATTATATGAGCATATTACTGGTCAGCTTTCCTATCTGCAGTACAGTGATAAGTTTATAGGTAGGTAGCTAAATGACTAAGTGTGTAGAGTGATGGGCCTAGAATCAAGAAAACTTGAGTTCAAAAATGTTCCTTCACATGTACTAGCTGTGTGATCTTGGGCAAGTCATTTAACTTCAGCCACTGAAGAAAAACGTCAAACCATTATAATATCTTTGCCAAGACAACTCCATAAATAATATAGGCCATGAGATCATGAAGAGATAGATACAACTGAACAATAATGACATGTTCAGTTCTTCATCCTTTTCACCTAGTATATCAATTTCCTCCCCCTCCTGCTCTTTCTTCTTTTTCCTTATTCTATAACTTATATAATTTCCTAAAGCCAGTTGTATTAAATTATATGTATGAAGGGTATCTTTGGAAATTGAGTCAGGTCCATTTTCATTGTAGAATGCTCTCCTACTAATTTCCACTCCTCTAGATCCAATTCTTTTTCCTTAGAGAACCAAGGAGATGTGTGCTGTACAGTTTCTAAAAGTTTAGTAATCTGTTTCCAAATTATAATCAAACCTTAGCTTTTCATAAGTCTGACAATGTTCTCTATACATTTTCCTTGAATTGGAAAAGAAGGCTATTTTCTAAACATCTGTCCCATTTTAGCTGAAGCAGTATTTTAGCCCTTTAACAAAGTTTCCTAGTCTATTTTTGTACTCACTCTAATTTCTGGACTGAGGAGACTTTCCCACTGAAATCAGGATCAGAGACTTTTCCACTGAAATTAGGATTGGAGGCTTTTCCACTGAAATCAGGATCGTGTCTGCCTTACGTTGGGCAACAAAATGTAATATTCTCTCTAAAATATAACATTCTCTTATTGGGGTTTTCTTGGGGTCTCTGGAGGCAGCCTTAGTTTCAGTTTAGTAATCACCACATGAATACAGCCAGGGGTTAAAGTCCAAATCCTTTATTGTCTCTTTCCAAGTCTCGTCTCTTTTCCTGCAGCCCAGTTAGCTTTCTTATTGTCCAGATCTTTTATTATCTCCTTCCTGGGGCTGGGCAGCTTTCTGGAGAGCCTTTCAGTCTGGCCTTGGTTCTGAATCTCCCCGACTGAATCCTGGCTGAGGCTCCGAGAGCTTCTAGGGCACTTATCTTTTCTGGCCTTGAGAGCTTCTATATGCCCTACACTGAGTATACACCAATCATTATGTCACTAGGAAACCATTATTTGTTATAGGATTAAATCAGTGCTAAACTAGATTTAACCATTGTCTCCTCAATTCCACTTAATATCTTATTTCAAATTCTGGCCCATAACATCTCCTTGTAGGATTAAATCAATCATACTGTACCATGCTAAATTAGATAACTATTGTCTCTTTCAATTCCACTGACTTAATACCTTGTAAGAATCCTTTGTTTCAAGTTCAGAGTTCTGGCCCATGACACTAACACAATTTTAATTAATGGTTAATTACATGTCATTATTTGTAGCAATGGGAAAATGTCAATTATCTAGCAAAGTGAATAGCAACCTGAATTGTTTGCTTTATACTTTTTTTTTGGTGGTAGAGGAGGAGAAGAATTTTCTACTGTCCTTAAAAACTGCTCCCAATCTAGCAGTGAGCAGCTTTGTACATAAAAATCTAACTCTGGGAGTGGTACCACATGATGAAGGGGGAAAAAAATATGTGCAAAGTTTTCTGGGCACCAAGCCAAATATCATTGTAAGTAAAAAAAAAAATACAATAGCCAACAGAAAGGAGATTTATGATCTAATAAATACCTGAAACTGTCTAATCATGGAAAAGTCCAATCAATAACTTTGGGCTATAGAATTTCTTGTTGTTGCCTGTAAATTTTGCCTGTAGATCAGTTTTGTCAATATTTTTACAAAATCATAATAAAGTGAGGATGGAGTGATAAAATATTTATTTTCATCTGTAAGAATACCTATTATATATCCAAATGTCCACTTAAAATTGGAAATTAAAATAGTATATTCATTTACTTGTCCATTTGACTTTGTATTGCAGTTGTTAAGACATTTATCCACTTGTGAAGCTTTCAGGGTCTTGATTAAAAAAAAAAAAACCTCATTTAAATTCTTTGTTCATATTTACCCTTTTATGCTTAGCTCAATTCACAAACTATTTCCCCCTTTTTAATAATGACATTGGGCATAAGTGATTTGCATTATTAATGGCATTCTTTTCAGACTGTACTGTAAATCTGAGCTCTTCCATTGTATTTAATTATAAAGAACCCCTTTGCATCCACTGAGTGGGTGATTAAATACCAACTTAATTTTACAGCTGTCAGATTTGTTTGGCTGTGGCAAAAATAGATTTAGTATTATGGAAAATCTGATTCCGTATCATTCCTAGAGAAGACTGTTAAAGGGGAGAATACTTATTTTTCAAATTGTTATATTAATATGAACTGGAATATTTTTGGAAACTTAAAACTTAAAAAAGTTAGTTTTATTTTTACAGATTAAAAAACTATGAGTAATCATGTAGTCTTTCCTCCTAATATATGTCAAAGTAATGGAGACCTATCTAAATATTCAACCTTAAGGATCAGAAATATTTCACAAATGATCCATATTGTAATTTATACATACGCACAAAACATACATACATATACATACACATATGTGTATACATGGATAAATAAATTCACATAATTCTATAAGTATTTATTAAATGATTGTTGTGTTCAAGGCACTATCTGAGGGAGAACTTAGAAATATAAATTCAATAATGAAATAGTTACATGGCTTACCTCCTGAGAATGAAATCTAGTTGTATGCAGCATAATATATAAATTGTTTACATAATTTTGAAGAATACAGAAACTAGTTGAAAATGAAATTTTAGCAGTTTGACCAAATTTATAAAATTTCCTGAACCGGAATTTGGCTCAAACACTAGGCAATATTTTTTATTTTAGTTCTGTTTACCCTCTGCTATACTTCTCACTAGATATACAGAACTCATATTATTTCTCAGAATTCTTTTCTCCATGTTCCTCATGGTGTTCTCTTGAATTGCAAATTGTAAAGCAGTGTGAATTCTGTTGGAATACAGGATATCATAAAAGTTATCTCGAAATTTTGTGATTGGTGATCAATTCAGCCATTGATGGTGATCATTTTGTTGCAAAGATCATTTTGAAATTTGTCATTTCTATCCCTTTTGATTCTTTCCCCCTTTCTATAGAATTTAAAACCCTTTCTGGCTTGCTCCAAGAAATAGTCTGACCCTGAACTGACATTGAGAATAATTTTTCCATATTTAAATAAAATAGGTATTGGTATCACATTTAAAATATTAATGAGATAATTGATTAAAGTAATAGCCAATTAATGTTGTAGATGAGATATGGAAACAAGAGTTTTAGTGAAGTTACAATTATAATTTTTCATAGTGAATAGGTCATATTGTTTCAATAGTAGGCATTCTTTTTTTGTAATTAGTAGAATTAGAATTGAAGAGCTATTTGGACTAAGATTTTGAGAAAGACCAATAGATTGTGATAACAGTTTTGTCATAAGAAGTTTGCATTGTTTTGAGTTAACTCAAATGTTCATGGTATGCAAGAATTCTTTAGTAACTTTGTGGATTCAGATCTCAGGAGATTTCATGGCTTTGTGGATAGAACAGGATTCATCAATATCAATTTTTGTTTCATTGTTACTCTTTAGGGTATTTTCCCATCTTGAGAAACTGGAAGGAATTTCAAACTCAGGAAGCACAAAGATAAAGGGAAGAAATTTGTATCTTAGGAGGCATAGCTCTTATAACCTACCAAAATATTCATATGTATGGATTGTAAACAGCTTCCTGCACTTTCAATCCTAATTGAAATCCTTGAGTCCTAATCATTGAGCTGAAGTATATACATTTCCTCTTTTTAGCTAGTGTTATTTGTTGAAAGAAAAGGTAATGGGACAGGACCTCTGTAGCATAGTTTGTCTCAGGGACCTCCTTGACAGTCTGGTGAAGCATATGGATACTTCAGAATAATATTTTTTAGATACCTAAAATAAGAGGAATTATAAAGAAAACTAAAGGTTTGTAAGAATAAAGATCTAATTTTCCCGCTAGCTAAATTCAAAGATGCACTAAAATCCATCTATTGGACTTCTGGTTAAGAAATTTTGTGTAGGATCCAGATGGGGTCAGTGTTGAGTAAGAGGTTTTCCTTCTCTTTCCACCCCTACATTCTTTCCTGCATTTTGTCGAACAGTTCAGCATTTGTGTTTTGAATTACTCATTAGCAATGCTGAGGGGAACGCTATTTTTTTCTTGTTCTGGGGGTGAAATGTATAGAATTTTTCTTAGTTAATTTTTAACTAGTATTTCTAGTATTTCTTAGTGTTATTCATTTTTCTTTCCTACTTCCTCTATGTCAAAAGAACAGCTATCTTTATTTCTTGAAAAGTTATTCTTGTATCTGAGTCCTTATCTCATTCTTTTGAGTCCTTATCTCATTCTTTTTGGTCCTGATCTCATTCTATGGTTCAGTGAAGGTCTCTACCTCTTATGTATAATTAGCCTCTTCCTGTCCATTGGCTCCTGCCCATTTATTTACTTGTAGAAAGGCTTGGGTGTCCCTCATTGATGTGTGTGTATGTATATAAAGCTCTCCCTTGATACTTCTATTCCCTCCAGCTCTCATCTCCTCTCTTTCCCTCTTTCCTCTCTGGCAGGGCCAAATTTGTAGAACTTTCTTGCACCAGATGCTTCTGTTTCCTTGCTTCTCACTTTCTCCTCAGCCCTTTACAATCTGGTTTCCACTCCCACCATTCCAGTGAAAGTATTTTCCCAGAGGTCATTAATGACTCCTAACTTGCCAAATATAACAGATCTTTAAAAAATTAACTAGTCACTCTGTAAGCAATTATCAAGCATACTATGTACCATGTACAGCATTAGGTGTTAGAGATAAAAGATAAAAAACAAAAAAAAAATTCTACTCTAAGAGAGTTTATATCTGAGAGGACATATATGCAATGTGTGTGTGTGTGTGTGTGTGTGTGTGTGTGTGTGTGTGTGGAGAATCAGATAAGACTTCATTTAAGAGACTGATCTGTGTCTTGACTAAAGTATGGGATTCAGTATTGCCTCATTGAGGAGGGAGTACGTATTAAGCATGGGGAACACCACCATTGCAAAGGTATAAAGATAAGAAAGGCATTACAATTTGTGAGGATCAAGGAGAAGGCCAGTTTGTCTTGACCATGGAGATTAATCACATATAGGAAGACTGAAAAGATAGAATGGGACTATGTTGTGAAAAGATTGGAAAGTCAAAAGAAGAATTTATAATTGATCCTGTAAGTAGTAGGGAGCCCTTGGAGTTTATCTAGTAGGAGAGGAATATGCTCGAATGTGGGCTTTAAAGAAAATCACTTTGGCAGCTATGTGGAGGATGTATTGAACTAGGGAAAGATTGGAGGCCAAGGGACCAATTAAAAGGATATAGCAGTAGTTAGGGGTGATGAAGGCATGAGTTCAGGTGGTAACTGGTGATTTCAGTCATCCTGTTTTTTACTCTCTCCTCTCCTTTTTACAGTCATTTAGTTCCTAGATCCTGCAAATTCTGTAAGTATCTATAGCTTTTTTCTTCCCCTTTATTTCTATAGCCACCACCTTAATAAAGGCCCTCATTAATTCTCTTTCCATGCTGTTGTAGTTACTTTCTTAACTCTTGTACCCAACCTAGCTGAATAGTTGATTATTCTTGTTAATGATGCTTCCACAGTTTCATTTGACTCAGCCCTGACTTTTCTTTATTTAATCTCTGACTTTTCACTTCTGGTTCAATTTCCCTAGTATAAGCTCCTCATGCTTTTCCCCTGAATTATTATATTAGCCTCCTAATTGGGTTTCTTGCTTCCATTTTCACCTTCTCTCCAATCTCTCCTTCTTATTTTGACCAAGGTACCATGGTACATTTCCAATATACTGTTTTGATTATGTTACTCCTTTCTGCTAAAACTTTCAGAAACTCACTTTTGCCTAATAAATAAATGATGATATCCCTTGTCCTTGTATTCAGGACAATGTTGCTTTAGTTTTATCTCATTCTAAAGGCACCATAGTATATAATATAAAGATCATTGGACTTCAAACATTTGAATGAGACTTGAGTTCAAGTCAATTACTAATTATGCTACTGTGGAAAGTAATTTAGCTTTTCTAAACCTCAGTGTCTTGTCTTTATATAAAAATAAATAAATGGCACCTGTAGTGCCATTCACAGGGTTGCTGTGAAGGGTTAAATGAAAGAATACATATAAACTTATTTACAAACCTAGGCAAACTGGAGTATTCTCCACACCACTCCTGCCATATGTTCTTCCTGTTCCCTCTGATTTCCATGCCTTTACTTATACCATCTCCCATGTTTGGAAAGGATATCTTGTCTCCCCATTATCTGTCTTTTGAAATCCCCTTCTTAACGGATGAATATTGATGCTCCCTTCTTCAAGAAATCTTTCTAAATGTCCCTTCCTTCCCCCAGTCTCCTTCTTCCAAAATTTCTCATCACAGTTTTTCTACATTATTCTGAAGCATTTGTCTTACTTTCCCTTGATTCATTTGAGTATGTCTTTCCTTCCATTGAATTGTAAGTTCCTTTTTTATATTCTTAGCTTTTTATACCAAACTACTCAATTTCATCTGTTTAGTTGATGTGAGCACTTTCTCTAATGACTAAGACTGCTTGTGCTTAAAAAAAAATGCTGAGCTATTACTGTCTGATTAATCTTATGTAGCCAGGTTCTGAGAATAATGAATCCTGCATAATGGTGAAATTTGTATTATTTGAAACTATAATTACATTAAATATGATCATTGTTCTAGCCTAGTGGAAATATGCAGCACAAATATGAATGGTGTAACCACTTAAAGAGATTCTTGGTTTATATTTAGTTATGATAGTCTGCTCAAAAATCAAAACTAGCTCCCACCTGCCTATAAAGTGAAATATAAATTTCTTTACATGGCATTTTAGTGCCTTCACAATTTAGTACTATTTTACCTTTCCAACCTTGTGTCAAAATCTGTGTTCCAGCCACATTAGGCAATTTACTGTTTTGCTCTTCCCCAGGTCCATACTTTTACTCATCCTGTTTGCTGTTTTTGAAATGATCAACTATTTTGCTTGTTGAATAACCACCCATCCTTAAAGCAGAAGGCTCAAACACATAGCTTGCAGGCCAACAATACTCCTAACGGGGTATTTTCCTCAATTTGTAATTTTCTCATAGACCTCACCTGGTTGTTGGTTTCCATTTTTTACAAGTATCATTTTGTTCTATAGTTATACTCACACACCACAGATTCTTTAGCAGATTATAAAATCCATCAACTCAGGGTCTATATTAAACCTAAAATGTGCATCTCCCTAACACTTAATCTAATTCTCTACCCACAATAAAGTAAACCTTAATAAATGTTTAATAACATTGATATATATCCTTATCCTTCCATTTTAGGAAATATATCCTTAAGTAACATGCAGTAGTTGTGATCTCAGGAGTGTAACAAGCAGCAATGAATAATGAGAAAGTTCTTATAAATGTTAATTTAAAATTAGCTTTAAATTATTTGGTTAATTGGAGTGGTATGAATTCAGGATGTCAATGTTTGCCCTGGCTTTATTATTTAATTTCCAAAACATGTTTAAATTAAGTCTCCAAATTTAATTACCTAGCTTAGAGTTTATATTACATTAAAAAAAGATTATAAATAAGACTAGGAATGCCTATGTGGATGTAATGATGAGATTTTAGAATATACACTAAAGCTGTGTATCTGAAAAAAAAAGTGAGAATAATAACTACTCTTCTGGTTCCTTTGAGGAACCTGGTTCTGAGATATTGTATGTATTTTGTTTATAAGTGACTGCTCTACAAACATAAGGCATTATTCTAGGATAATAAATTCACAGAATAAAGATACTATCTTTAAAACATAAGAGTTGGATTTCAATATCAGTTCTGCTATTTAGTAGCCATGAAAACTTAGGTAACCCTTCTAAACTTTTGGAAATATACAAAAGTGGAAATGGCTGCTTCAGGAAGTTCCCTTTCATTAGAAGCCTTCAAACAAAGGCTAAAAGATTGGTTAATTATTGGGAAAGTTGGAGAAAGAATTCTTGTCCAGATTAGATGGGAAGCCTTTGGATAGCATAGTAACTAGTACATTGAATTTGGAGTCATGAAAATCTGAATTCAAATCCTGTCTAAAATTAGCCATGTGACATTGATCAAGTCACAAAATCATCATTGATGTCATTTAGCTCATTTTTAAGAGGTTGATAATAATAGCAACTACTTCACAGGGTTGTTGTGAGGATCAAATGAAATAATAGCTGTAAATCACTTGGTGAAATTTAAAGTGCTGCATAAAGGTTATTATTAATATAATTAAGGGACTCTGAAATCCCTTCCCATTTTGAGATATTCCAAAAATAACTATACATTAGTTGTGATTTTAATTAAAATGAGAAAAATCTTTATTTTCCAATCATTTTGGTATGTTTGAAGCAATATATTCAGATTCAAGGCCATGTCTCTCTTTTTAATCCATTATCTAACACCTGGTAGAGTATTCTTCACACAATAGACATTCAGTGGTTCTAACTGATGAACAAGCTGACTTTGGCTTCATGAATAACAAAACTCTAATCTTGACAACTAATTTTATATCAAGTGTTTTCTTCAGATTAATTTTTCTATATATATAATCTGGTCAAATTATTATTCATCTACTGCCATCTCATTATTCTTTTATCAAGATTAATGAACATTTCCAAGTAGCTTTTAAAAGTATGATACTATTACATGAAAAGTGGTTTTGTAACTTTAAGGAATATAAGATACACATCAAACCTCTTGTCTTAATGATTAATGTGAAAAGACGACGTTATGTCAGTGGTAGCCATTATAACAGAAAGACACATAACTATTCTTTTCTAATTCCTGACTGTGTAAGGCCCATTTATTCACCTCTCAGAACTATGATAGTGCTGGTATCCACAATCATATTGAAATCTGAAATGGATGTTAGAGTCAATTTGATTCACTTTACAGAAAACTGAAGCCCAGAGAAATCAGGTGACTGACCAAGGTCCCATAATTAATTAATGTGGAACCAGAGCACAGGGTACTTATTTAGTCAGTAGTAATAATAACTACTTATGTCATTTGCTTTAGGGCAAAATGGAGAAACCCAAAGTGAGAGTCAGACAGGTATGACACTCACTAACTAGTTGTGTATCTATGGGTAGAGTATTTAACCTTGGATTTGTTTGTTTTTTGTTTTGTTTTTTTTTAATTTTTCTCTATAAAATGAAGGACATTGAACTTGCTGATCTTAAAAATTTCTTCTAACTCTAATGATTCTACTAAATTATGTGATTTTATGAAATTGACTTAAAATACAAAATACCTTTTAGTGTCTAAACTAGGAATATAAATAGTTAAGTTTTGATGAAATTTTGCTTGCAATTAATAGTAAATTTGAGATTCTTGAGTACATAAATGGAAGATTTAATATCTATGCTTATGTTATTAGAGTATAGCAGAGTTCTAAGTACTGGAAGGAATAGAATTGCATAGGGAAATCATTTTTCATTAGTGTGCATCTTACATTTGCTGCAATGATGTAATTGTAATTTTTTTATTGGCCCTGCTCACATCTTTGGTTTGACTTCCATCTTCAAGCCAGCCCTAGCCTAAGCCCCATAAACAGATATGGGGTAGAATTTAATAAGGTAACCACTTTTTTGGCCTACACTTTACTTTGAAAGCCAATTCTTAAATTGTGGGTCATATCAGGAGAGTTCAGATTATTTCATGTCCAGATCCCCAAGTGGAATGATACAAGGTGACCCTAAATGGTGAGAATATTTTAATTCTAAATTAAATCTAAAGTTTTTCTTTACAATAAAGGGTAAACTCACCATTGTCCTCAAGGTGATACGTATTATATAAGATTGGGTGGTTAATATTACATTCATATGCTGCTTGTTATCTACACATCTCTTAATGCTCCCTGGCCTCATGATAGGCCATTTATCATCCTTCATGTCAGTCAATAGTGTTTCCCAGTGTTGATCACTTATCACTAAGTGATAAAATTACAATTCATCTTGAATTCTTTCTGCTACTCTTTGACATTTATTTATTCTTAACACTGCTTAAAACAACCTGTTCCTTCTTGGCTATTATATTATATATTTCTATGTTCATTGTTCTTATATTTGTTTTTCATGTTTAGTTCTCCTTAAAATCTTCTAGAATTTTCCTTACTCTTTTTCTATTCTTTTATTGTGATTCCTTCACTGCTTTTCACTGTCTTTACTTGAGTCAGGCAGTCAATAAGCATTAAGTACCTGGGGTATACAAGGAAATTAAAAACAACAACAATAACAAACCACAACACATTGTTCTTGCATTGAAGGAGTTCACATTCTAACAGAGGAAAAACATGTTAAATATATATATATATATATAAAAGATCTAGACAGTATAAATGGAAAGTGATTTATAAGAGGGATGGCAAGAGTATATATTTGGCAAATCCATACCAGGCATGTGGGGCTTCCAGTGAAAAGGTGCAAAGTAAGGATATGACCTCTTGTTCAAGGTCAAATAAGAACAGTACATGGAGGAGAGTAACAATACTACAAATGTTAAGAGGGAGAAAGTTAAGGACTAGTATTTATATTTGATCTTGGAGGTAACAGGGAGGCGCTGGATTTTATTAAGAGGGTTACATGTTAGGTTTATGCTTTAGGAAGATAACTTTGACAGCTGAGTAGAAGGTGATTTGGAGATGGGGAGAGATTAGGCATCAAAGAGACCAAACAATTGACTATGTCTTTTTTTCCATGAATGAAGTGGTACACCAGAGAAGTGACTATGTAAATGTAGAGAAGACAATGTATACAAGAGATGTTGTAAAGGTAGAGATAAGACCTGAGAATAGTTTGACTATGTGGGGTAAATTCTAGTGAGGAGCTGAGAATGATGCCTACTTAGGTTGGGAGGTTGTCCTACTGGGATAAAAATGATGGCTTCTAAATAATAGGGAAGTTAAGAAGAGGGAGAGAGTTTTTGAGAGAAGATAATGAGATCTATTACGTACAAGTTGAGTTTGAGATATCTATGGAACATCTGCTTTGAGATGTTGAATACGCAGTTGGTCATATAAGACTAGAGGTCTCAGGAAAGAGGATAGTGCTAAATAAATACATGTGAAAATTATTATTTAATAGAAAGAGACATAGATATTATTAGACAGATTTATCATCTGATATATTTGGAATATTATTTTGCTGCTGTTCATCATTTCTGTAAATTTATCTCTGTACATTTCAAGTGACAATATATGTGATGTTATATTAGAGATTTAGAGATTTAGAACTAGAAGGAACACTAGAAATCATCTAGCAAAACTCCCTAATTTTAGGAGGGGGCAGAATATATGGCCTAGCAAAGAGAAGTGATTTGCTTAAAGTCACACAACCAGATAGCAAATGTAGGATTTGAATCCAATGCATTGTCCTATATTCTGTGAGTAGATGGTAGCTGGCAGATAGGAACAGCTTCTTGTAGTGTTCTGGTTGGACTTGGGACCAGCCTTCATTTCAGCTGAGCAATCACCATGAGAATAGCCAGGGACAAAGTCCAAATTCTTTATTATCTCCTTCACAGTCTAATTTCCTTGCCTCGGGCTCGAGCTAGCTTACTTAAGGTCTCCAGAATGTGTCTTGATTTCTGTGGGGGAGGCAGGAGGACCACCACGATGGTCTCTGTCTTGAAGTCTGTCTCTTTCTGAGAGCTTGTGCTCCAGCCTCCAGCCATCACAAAGGTGGGAGATGAAATGAATCTCTCTGGCTGAGTTTGTCCCAGTTTATATGTAGTATACTGGGTATAAACCAATCATTATATCACTAGGAAACCATTATTTGTTGTGAGATTAAATCAATCATACTGAACTAGAGAACTATTGATTACCATGCTAAACTAGATAACCATTGTATTGTATTGTATCAATTCCACTGAGTTAGCACCTTGTAAGAATCCTTGTTTCAAGCACAGAGTTCTGGCCCATAATAGCTTCTACCTAAATTGAAATGCTCATATTGTTTGAAAGCTCATCATCTTTGTGTGTGTGTGTGTGTGTGTGTGTGTGTGTGTGTGTGTGTGTGTATAGGACATAAGCTCAAATTTGGCCTCAGAGACTTACTAGCTGTGTGGCCCTAGATCAGTCATTTAACCCTGTTTGCTTCAGTTTCCTCATCTGTAAAATTAGCTGATAAGAAAATGGCAAACCTAGTATTTTTGCTAAGAAAACCTCAAATGAGGTCATGAAAAGTTGGCCATGAGTTACTGTATTTATGAGAGTACCAGTCATAATTGAATACTTGACTTATTAAAAAATAGTTTTTTATTTTCAAAATACATGCAGATAGTTTTCAACATTCACCCTCACAAAATCTTGTGCTCCAAAATTTTGTCTTTTTCCCTCTCTTCCTCTAATCCCTCCCCTACACAGCAAGTAATTCGATATATGTTAAATGTGCAATTCTTCTATACATATTTCCACAATTATCATATTTCACAGGAAAAATAAGATCAAAAAGGAAAAAAATGAGAAAGAAAACAAAAAGCAAGCGAACAACAACAGAAAAGGTGAAAATACTATGTTGTGATCTACATTCAGTCCCTACAGTGCTCTTTCTGAATGAAGATGGCTCATAATTGACCTGAATTACTTCATTGCTGAAAAGAACTATGTCCATCAGAATTGATCATCACATAATCTTGTTGTTGTTATGTATGTACAATGTTCTCTTGGTTCTACTCACTTCACTTAGCATCAGATCATGCTAGTCTTCCCAGGCCTTTCTGAAATCATCCTTCTGATCATTTCTTATAGAAAAAAAATTCCATAATATTCATAAATCATAACTTGTTCAGCCATTTGCTAACTAATGGGCAACTACATATTTTCCAGTTCCTTGCCATTACAAAAAGGGCTGCTACAAACATTTTTGTATGTGTTTATCCTTTTTTCCTTTTTTTTAATAATCTCTTTGGTTACAGTAGAAACACTAGATCAAGTACACTTGACTTTTTGTTACTATTTATCATTGTTCTTTCCTTAACCAAATCAAAAATTTATAAAGAGTACCTAATTTTAAAAAGTCAAAGCTAATTCCCAGTTTTCCTGGGTAGGAATTAATTTTATTCATAAAAAATCTCATTTTCAAGTCCTGTGGGTGGTTCTCCTTTGTGGCAGTGTGGCAATTAACTGCGATTAATTTATTTTTATTTTTCCTGGGAATCTGTTACACAAAAGTAAATGCTTGATTTCTACTAGTGTCTAAGGCCCAATTTGGACTCAGATCATCCTGACTCTGGGGCTGCTGCTCTATACATTGGGCCACCTAGCTTCCTAAGAACTGCTTTTGCTGCTTCCCATAGGTTTTGGTATATTGTCTCATTGTCATTCTCTTGAACGAAATTATGGATTGTTTCCATGATTTGTTTTTTGACCCACTCATTCTTTAGAATTAGATTATTTAATTTCCAATTGATTTTTTAGTCTCTCTTTCCCTAGCCCTTTATTGAATATAATTTTTTTTATTGCATTAGGGTTTGAAAAGGAAGCACTTACTATTTCTGCCTTTTTGCATTTGATTGTAAGGTTTTTAATGCCCTAATACATGGCTAATTTTTGTGTAGGTGCCATATACTGCCAGGAAAAAGGTCTATTCCTTTCTGTCCCTATTCAATTTTCTCCAGAGGTCTATCATGTCTAGGTTTTCTAGGATTCTATCAACCTCCTTAGTTTTCTTTCTTGTTTATTTTATAGTTAGATCTGTCTGATTCTGAGAGGGGAAGGTTGAGGTCCCTCACTAGAATATTTTTGTTGTCTATTTCTTCTGTAAGTGGCTTGAAATCTTCTCTAGGAATTTTTCTGCTCTACCACTTGTTGCATATACATTTAGTATTGTTACTACTTCATTATTTACTATACCTTTTATCAAGATGTACTTTTCTTCCTTATGTCTTTTAATAAGATCTATTTTTACTTTTGCTTTATCTGAGATCAGATTTGCTATCCCTGCTTTTTTTACTTTAGCTGAAGCATAATAAATTCTGTTCCAGCCTTTAACTTAACTCTGCATGTGTCTCTCTGTGTCAAATGTGTTTCTTATAAACAACATATTAAATAATTATGTTTTTTAATCCACTCTGCTATTTGCTTCAGTTTTCTAGGAAAGTTAATCCCATTCACATCCACAATTATGATTACCAGTTCTGTTTTTCCCTCCATCCTATTTTCTCCCCTGTATATACTTTTTTTTTCTACTCTCTCCTTAGTTTTTTTTTTACCCACACCATCCATTACCTTCTCTCCTACCTTCCCTCCCTCTTCTCTTAGTAGTGTTTTTTTTAGCCCACCCTCCCCACTATCTTATTCTCTGCAGCCCTTCCTCCCTTTTCTTACCTTTTCCCCTAATGTTTCTCCCTCCCTTCTAAACTGTTCCTCCATTTTCTCTTCCTTTTCCTCCTCTTATTTCTTTATAGGGTTAGATAAGTTTTTATACCCAACTGAATGATTAGACTATTCCCTCTTAAAGCCAAAACTGATGAGATCAAACTTCAGACAATGCTTATCTCCCCCTCCTTTCTTTCCCTCAATTGTAATAGGTCTTTTGCACCTCTTCATGTGAATTAATTGTCATATTATACCTCCCCTTTCCTCTTTTACCATATCATCACACCAGGGACCATTCACAGCCACCCGTTCAGTCCATGCTCCTCCTCTATCTGTACCTCCCCTCCTCCCTTCTTCCATGCTTGTCAGATCCAGTTCACAAAACCTACAAATATCATTCTCCTATCTAGGGCTGTAAACAGTTCAACTTTCAAATATATATATACATTACATATATATATATTTTCCTCCTGTTTATCTTTCTATGGTTCTCTTGAGTCCTGTGTTTGTAGATTAAATTTCCTGTTTAATTCTGTTTTTTTTTTCAATAGAAATGGCTGAAAGTGTCTTACTTCATTGAAGAACCATCTTCTTCCTTAAAAGATGATGCTGAATCTCTCTGGGTCTTTAATTCTTGGTTGTAAACCCAGGTCCTTTGCCTTCTGGAACATGGTATTCCAGGTCCTCCAATCCTTTAATGTAGAAGCTGACAGATTCTGGGTAATCCTGACTGTTGCTCCTTGCTATTTGAATTGTTTTTCTCTGGTAGCTTGCAGTATTTTTTCCTTGAGATTATAGTTTTAGAGTTTTGCCACAATGTTCCTTGGGGTTTTCCTTGTGGGATTTCTTTCCAAAGGTGCTGAATACCCTTTTTACTCGTGAGACTGACTTTTCTTGAAGTTTTTTCATTCTATCTTGAGCTAGAGAGTGGTTTCATTCATTCCATCAGGCTCTGTTCAGAGGTTTGGTTTCATGTGGTTTTTGAGGGAAACTGGGAGAGCTGGATCAGCTTTCTGATTTTACTCCACTATTTTGTCTTTATCCCCGGAAAAAAAAATATCACATTTTAAAACCATGTCAAAATGAGCCTACAAAAAACCTTTTGTAAGGATTTTGTTGTTTTCAGTTAAGATTGACTCTTTTCGAGTCCATTTAGATTTTTCTTGGCAAAGATACTGGAGTGGTTTACCATTTCCTTCTCCAGATCATTTTACGTATGAGGAAACTAATGGAAGCAGGATTAAGTGAATTGTGCAAGGTCACATAGGTAGTAAGTGTTTGATGTAAGATTTGAATTTGGGAAGATGTTTTCTTGACTCCAGGCCTAGTGTAGCTTTACCAGATTTGTAGGGATTAATAGCCTTCATTTTTATTTATTTGACCTTACAACTGGGGTAATCAGAGAAGGCTTCATTAAATATATACATACCATATATATGCACACTTACATTTATAGTGTATTTACATATGCAAGAGGAAGAGGGCATAATGCTATCTAATTAGCTCCTTCATTTTAAAAAGCCTAGAAATCAATTCAATATATATTTAAGTTGATGGTATGTTTAATTTTGGACTGTTGGCCAATTTGGAACTGGCTTTCTCATTAATGGAAGTAAATGAATGTCTCCTGGGAAGGTTAGGAAGATTGGATTAAAAGTCTGCCCATCATTGAGTTCCAGTCTTTTTAATCTATGACCTACATAAATAATATGCCTATCAAGCTAGAAAGATTCTGAAAACAGTATTATCTACTGTTGTTTGTGCTTGTGATCTGAATACTAGCCTAGATAAATTAGTTGAACTCATTACCAAGTTTCCTAGAGGGTGATGAATTTTTCATCTCAGGAACTCAGGAAGACAGCTCACTTTATAGAGGGAATGCGCTTTATATCAGTAAAGTACTCACATCAGTGAACTGATTCTTGGTGTCTTGGAGATCAGTCTGTTTGGGTCTAGAATTTAATTGTAACATCTTTCTTTTCTTTCTTTCTTTCTTTCTTTCTTTCTTTCTTTCTTTCTTTCTTTCTTTCTTTTTTTGAGTGTTCATTTAACACAAATGAAAATGTACAAACCTTTTTACTTGTTTTCTTCGCTCTTCAGTCTAACATTTGGATTGATGATTTTAATGACAATATGAGTTGCTCTCTCACCAATGACCTTCCGATTTTTGGAGGAAACATTGGGAGAAATCTCAACATAATAAGATTTGTTGCATATCAGGAGCACTTCTTCATATTGTGCCCCAAACGCTTCCTGAATCCAATTGGTAATATGTGTTTTGTCGTCTTATTGCTTCTATAAATAATATTGGCAATTAATATCTGGCAATTAAAATTGTCTTCACATTCTGTTGTCAATGCCTCTTAATTTACTCCAATTTCTTTTATCCTGATATATCTATTGGACTTGTGCTGGATGAATTTTCTGCTCCTTTTGTTGATGATTTTGGGTTTCACAAGGAATTGAAGAGTAAGCATGATCCTGGAGAATAGATTGTGACTCCTCCACAGAAAGCACCAAGGGAAAAGCTATAATATATTTCTAAAACCTTAAATATATTCCAATGCAATGGCAAACTCTCATTCCAAATAAAATATAAAAAGATGCTACACTGGGAATCTAGAATTGAGTTCTTTTACTAACTGCATGGTACTGGTCAAAAAATTTAACAACTCTGGGCTTTAGTTACTTCCCTCTTGGGTAGTGGGCCTGATCACCACATCTCAAACATTTTGGTCTTAGCACCCCTTTATAACTCTTAAATATTATTCAGAATTCCAAAGAAATTTGATTTATAAGTGATATATTTATTAATATTTTACTGTATTAGAAATAAAAGCTATTAAAATGGTAAAATATTTATACATTTGAAATTTTAAAATTCCATGTTGACACAAATAATGTATTTCTTTTCTTTCTTTTTTTTTTTTTTTGCTGAGGCAATTGGGGTTCAGTAACTTGCCTAGGGCTACACAACTAGGAAGTGTTTAGCGTCTTGAGGCCAGATTTGAACTTAGGTCTTCCTGGCTTCAGGGCTGGTGCTTAATACATTGCACCACCTAGATGCCCTGAAATAATATATTTCTAATGAAAAATGACTATGTTTCCTAAAAAATACAATTTAGTGAGAAGTCACATAGTTTTACATTTTTTTTTTTTTTGCAAGTCTCTTCAGTGTTTGGCTTAATAAAGGACAGATGGATTCTCACATCTGTTTCTGCATTCAATCTGTTGCAATATGTTTTGGTTGAAGTATATGAAGAAAATCTGACTTTAACACAGACCAGTAGTTGGAAAAGATAGTATTTTAAAGGAAAGTAAGTATTATGAAAATAGTTTTCATCTTGCAGATTTCCAAACCCAAAGAGGGTGAAAATCAGAATTTGAGAAGTGTTGGGCTAAATTATTTTGAATTTAAAATTATTTCAAATTTAAATTATTTTATTTATTATTTCCTTTTTATTTCTAAATTGCTATGATTTTCTTCCATTTTCTATCATCTAAGTCTTTACTTGCCCCATTAGTGCAAATTAATTGAAAATTGGCTGCAGTTTCTTGCTTTGAGTTGATGAACACCTTTTAAGCCTTGTTTTGAGTCTGCATGAATTCTAAACTTCAGATTCATAGCTTTATAAATCCCAGGATTTTAAAATAGGCCTAAAATTTGGGAGAGTGTTTACCATTGAAAATTATAACAATTAAAAATAGTTGCTAATGATATTAGTTTTTTTAGAGTATGTTTTAGCAGGACATTCAATTATAATAAAAAACAAAATAATTAAATAATCTTTTTTGAGTTGGTATTTCAAATCTAATTTTAAACTTGTCCCTTGAGAAGTTAGTTCCTTTTGCTTCCTCTGCATTTTGTATTTTCTTAGGTTCAATATTTAAAGTTAATAACCTTACACTTAGAATGTTCTTGATCATTTTGTAGAGGGATGGTTGCAGGATATCCTTTGCCAAAGTGATATTGTGAGAATAAGGAGAGAAAATATGAGGCAACTTATATAGAGAATAGAGAACTAGCATCAGTGGATAGAAGATCTGGGTTTTAAGCCTTCTTTCCCTACATGTTTGAGTGATACTGTGCTTGTAATATAACCTCTTAATGTCATATAAGCCTCTTATATAATAAGCCTCTTAGATTATAACTTGCAAAGCAGCTACCAATATTCATTAGCACAGGGAGCTTCTTGCTGGAAGAGTCCAACTCATATGTAAGGTGTCACTGTTACCATTGCCTCAAGCTGTACCAAGATGTCTAATTAAGCTCTGTTATGTATTGCTTCTTTCAGAAAAGCTAGGAAATGAAAAGCTAGGAAAGCTAGGAAAATCTTTTTTTTTTTTTTTTTTTTTTTAAACTCTAGTCCCTTCTGAAATATGTGGTTTGGGTCTGGGTTCCAAGAAGACAGAGTTCAAAAATGGGTGTTGGTAGAAGGGTCAGAACAGAATTTGGGAAATGATGATAGATTGATGCCATTGCTCTCTGTAGTGTCAGGGCAAATATGAACAACCAAGGAACAGATGCGATATCGCTAGTAAAGTCATGTCTGAGTCTGATTATTCTTTTTTTTTTTCTGAAGCAATTGGGGTTAAGTGATTTGCCCAGGGTCACACAGGTAGGAAGTGTTAAGTGTCTGAGACCAAATTTGAACTCAGCTCCTCCTGACTTCAGGGCTGGTGCTCTATCCATTGTGCCACCTACCTGCCCAAGTCTGATTGTTCTTTAAAAGATGGAAGATGAAAGGAAAGTTATAATTAGCTGTGTAAAATATGGTCAGCTGTCATAAGAAAAAGGATAATGTGATATTTTTCTGCTTTAAAAATACATTTAGCTTCCAGAAAGTGTTTATTAGGTTTCCACCTATATCTTCTG
The DNA here is from genome assembly GCF_902635505.1 of Sarcophilus harrisii. NCBI lineage: Eukaryota > Metazoa > Chordata > Mammalia > Dasyuromorphia > Dasyuridae > Sarcophilus > Sarcophilus harrisii. The sequence continues at coordinate 124,718,906 of NC_045431.1, read as the reverse complement.
CTGGACTGAGTATTGCACAGAATAAAATATTCTTCTATAGCTGAGGCTGGAGAGGAATCTTTTGAGCTAGATAGTTTAAAGTACATTGGACTAATGTCTACAGGGTATCTTACTAAGTCTGTTATTAATATGATGGGTCACCTGGAGTGGGAGACCACCAGGCTGTTTGAGTCAGGGCAAGTTCACAAAGGATGGAACAGAGTACTGAAAACTGCCATATCTCAGAATTGGTCTGTGCTCTATGTAAGACTGCTGCATTTCCAGCCTGGGTGAGATTGAGACACTTAGAAAGTCTTTAAAAAAATAATGAAATAAAAAATATTATTCATATTATTCTAATATTACTCATATTATTCTAATCCTTTTTCTTTTTTCTTTCTTTTTTTAATTAAAGCTTTTTATTCACAAAGCATATGCATGGGTAATTTTTCCAATATTGACCCTTGCATGACCCTCTGCCGCAAATTTTCCCCTTCTTCCCCCCCCTCCCCTCCCCCACCTGGCAGGCAGTCCAACACATGCCAAATATGCCAAAAATACATGCCATATCCAATATGTGTGTGTGTATGTGTGTGTGTGTATATATATTCATATAGCCATCTGGTTGTATAAGAAAAATCAGATCAAGAAGGAAGAAAAAGGAAAACTGAGAAAAAACAAACAAAATGTAAGCAAATAACAGAGATAGTGGGAATACTATGTTGTGTTCCACCCTCTGTTCCCATGGTTCTCTCTCTGGTTGTAGATGGTTCTCTTCATCACTGCACAAGTGGAACTGGTCCAAATCATCTCAGTGTTGAAGAGAGCCACATCCATCAGAATTGATCATCATATAGTCTTGTTGCTGCTATGTATAATGATCTACGGGTTCTGCTCATTTCACTTTGCATCAGTTCATGTAGGTTTCTTCAAGCTTCTTTGAAATCATCCTGTTGGTCGTTTTTTACAAAACAATAGTATCCCATAGCATTCAGATAACATAATTTATTCAGTCATTCTCCAATTGATGGGCATCCATTCAGTTTCTAGTTCCTTGCCACTACGAAAAGGGCTACCACAAACATTTGTGCACATGTGGGTCCCTTTCCCTCTTTTAAGATCTCTTTGGGATATAATCCCAAAAGAAACATTGCTGGATCAAAGGAAATGCACAGTTTGATAACTTTTTGAGCATAGTTTTAAACTGCTCTCCAGAAATGTTGGATCCATTCACAATTCCACCCACAATGTATCAGTGTCCCACTTTTCCCACATCCCTTCCAACATTCTTCATTATCTTTTCCTGTCATCATAGCCGATCTGACAGGTGTGTAGTGATATCTCAGAGTCGTCTTGATTTGCATTTCTCTGATCAATAGTGATTTGGAGCACCTTTTCATGTGACTACAAATAGTCTCAATTTCTTAATCTGAAAATTGTCTGTTCATATGCTTTTGCATTTCTCTGATCAAATGATTTGCATTTCTCTGATCAATAGTGATTTGGAGCCCCTTTTCATGTGACTACAAATAGTCTCAATTTCTTCATCTGAAAATTGTCTGTTCATATGCATTTGACCAGTTGGAGAATGGCTTGAACTCTTATAAAATTAGAGTATATTCTCCATATATTTTAGAAATGAGGCCTTTATCAGATCCTTTGGACGTAAAAATGTTTTCCCAGTTTATTGCTTACCTTCTAATCTTGTCTGCATTAATTTTGTTTGTACAAAAATCTTTTAATTTAATATAATGAAAATTATCTATTTTATGATCAATAATGATCTCTAGTTCTTCTTTGGTCACAAATTCCTTCCTCCTCCGCAAATCTGAGAGGTAAACTATCCTATGTTTTTCTAATTTGTTTCTAGTATCATTCTTTATGTCTAGATCATGAACCCATTTTGACCTTATGTGGGTATTGGGTGTGGGTCTATGCCTACTTTCTGCCATACTAGTTTACAATTTTCCCAGCAGTTTTTGTCAAATAGTGAAGTCTTATCCCAAAAGGTGGGGCTTTTTGGTTTGTCAAATATTAGATTGTTACAGTCATTGGCTATTTTGTTCTGTGAGCCCAACCTATTCCATTGATCAATTAATCTATTTATTTATTTGTTTGTTTATTTATGTGCTTATTAATTTTTTATTATAGCTTTTTATTTACAAGACATATGCATGGGTAATTTTTCAGCATTGACCCTTGCAAAATCTTCAGTTCCAGCTTTTTCCCTCCCTATCCCCATCCCTTCCCCTAGGTGGCAGGTAGACCAATACATGTTAAGTATGTTAAAGTATATGTTAAATACAACATAAGTATACATATTTATACAGTTATTTTGCTGCACAAGGAAAATTAGATTTAGAAATAAGGTAAAAATAACCTGAGAAAGAAAACAAAAATTCAAGCAGACAAAAACAGGAGTGGAAATGCTATGTTGTGGTCCACACTCATTTCCCATAGTTCTTTCTCTGGGTGTAGCTGGCTCTCTTCACTATTGAACAATTGGAACTGATTTGGTTCATCTCATTGTTGAAGAGAGCCACATCCATCAGAATTGATCATCATATAATATTGTTGTTGAAGTATATAATGACCTCCTGGTTCTGCTCATTTCACTCGGCATCAATTCATGTAAGTCTCTCCAGGCCTTTCTGAAATCATCCTGCTGGTCATTTTTTTTTTTTTTACAGAACAATAGTATTCCATAACATTCATATACCACAATATATTCAGCCATTCTCCAACTGATGGGCATTCATTCAATTTCCAGTTTTTAGCCACTACGAAAAGGGTTGCCACAAACAGTTTTGCACATATGGGTCCCTTTTCCTTCTTTAAGATCTCTTTGGGATTTATATCCCAGTAGAAACACTGCTGGATCAAAGAGTATGCACAGTTTGAGAACTTTTTGAGCGTAGTTTTAAACTGCTTTCCAGAATGGTTGGATGCATTCACAATTCCACCAACAATGTATCATTGTCCCACTTTTCCCACATCCCTTCCAACATTCATCATTATCTTTTCCTGTCATCCTAGCCAATCTGAGAGGTGTGTAGTGATATCTCAGAGTTGTCTTAATGTACATTTCTCTGATCAATAATGATTTGGAACATCTTTTCAGATCGCTACAAAAAGTTTCCAATTCTTCATCCGAAAATTGTTCATATCTTTTGACCATTTATCAATTGGAGAATGGCTTGATTTATTATAAATTAGAGTCAATTCTCTGTATATTTTGGAAATGAAACCTTTCCAGAACTTTTGACTGTAAAAATGTTTTCCCAGTTTATTGCTTCCCTTCTAATCTTGTCTGCATTAGTTTTGTTTGTAGAAAATCTTTTTAACTTGATATAATCAAAATTATCTATTTTGTGATCAATAATGATCTCTAGTTCTTCCTCCTGCCTGAGAAGTAAACTATCCTATGTTCTTCTAATTTATTTATAATCTCATTCTTTATACCTAGATTATGAACCCATTTTGAGCTTATCTTAGTGTGCGGTGTTAAGTGTGAGTCAGTGCCTACTTTCTGCCATACTAATTTCCAACTTTCCCAGCAGTTTTTATGAAACAGTGAATTCTTATCCTCAAAGCTAGGATCTTTGGGTTTGTCAAACATTACATTATTATAGGTATTGATTATTTTGTCCTGTGAACCTAACCTATTCCAATAATTAACTAGTTTATTTCTTAGTCAATGCCAAATGGTTTTGGTGACCATTGCTTTATAATATAGTTTTATATCTGGTATAGCTAAGCCACCTTCATTTGTTTTTCTCTTCATTAATTCCTTTGAAATTCTTGATCTTTTGTTCTTCCAGATGAATTTTGTTGTTATTTTTTCTAGTTCAGTAAAATAGTTTCTTGGGAGTTTGATTGGTTGTAGCACTAAATAAATAGATTAGTTTAGGGAGTATTGTCATCTTTGTTATATTTGCTCACCCTATCCACTAGCACTTGGTATTTTTTTCAATTGCGTAGAACTGCCTTTATTTGTGTGGAAAGTGCTTTGTAGTTTTGCTTATATAGTTCTTGACTTTCTGTTGGCAGATAAATTCGCAAATATTTTATATTATCAACAGCTATTTTAAATGGAATTTCTCTTTGTACTTCTTGCTGTTGGATTTTGTTAGTGATGTAAAGAATTCAGATGATTTATGTGGATTTATTTTGTGTCCTGAAACTTTGCTGAAGTTGTGGGTTAAGTTGGGTTAAAAGTGGGTTAAAAAAAGCTATTAAGCTTTTTAATTGATTCTCTGGGGTTCTCTAAGCATACCATCATATCATCTGCAAAGAGGGATAATTTGGTTTCCTCCTTACCTACTCTAATTCCTTTAATCTCTTTTTTTTCTCTTATTGCCAAGGCTAGCATTTCTAATACAATATTGAATGGCGATGGTGATAGTAAGCAACTTTGCTTTACCGCTAATCTTATTGGGAATCGTTCTAGTTTATCCCCATTACATATGATGCTTGCTGATGGTTTTAAATAGATCCTACTATTTTAAGGAAAAGTTCATTTATTCCTATACTCTCTAGTATTTTTAATAGCAATGGGTGTAGGATTTTATCAAATGCTTTTTCTGCATCTATTGAGATAATCATATGATTTTTGTTAATTTGGTTATTGATATGGTCAATTACGTTAATAGTTTTCCTAATATCGAACCAGCCCTGCATGCCTAGTATAAATCCTAATTGGTTGTGGTATATTATCCTGGGGATGATTATCTATAATCTTTTTGCTAATATTTTGTTTAAGATTTTTGCTTCAATATTCATTAGGGAGATTGTTCTATAATTTTCTTTCTCTGTTTTTGTCCTACCTGATTTAGGTAGCAGTATCTTGTCTGTATTATAAAAGGAGTTGGTAGGAGTCCTTCATTCCCTATTTTTTCAAATAGTTTATATAGTATTGGAGTTAATTGTTCTTTAAATATTTGGTAGAATTCACATGTAAATCCATCTGGTCCTGGGGAGTTTTTCTTAGGGAGTTGATTAATAGCTTTTTCTATTCCTTTTTCCAAAAAGGGGCTATTTAAGGAATTTATTCCCTCTTCTGTTAATCTGGGCAATGTATATTTTTGTACATATTCCTCCATTTCACTTAGGTTGTCAAATTTATTGGCATAAAGTTGGGCAAAGTAGCTCCTGATAATTGCTCTAATTTCCTCTTCATTGGTGCATAGTTCTCTCTTGTCATTTTTGAGACTAACAATTTGATTTTCTTCTTTCCTTTTTCTTATCAGATTAATTAAAAGTTTAGCTATTTTGTTGGTTTTTTCATAAAACCAACTCTTAGTTTTATTTATTAATTAAATAATTTTTTTAGTTTCAATTTTATTGATTTCTCCTTTTATTTTTAGAATTTCAAGTTTGGTATTTTATTGGGGGGTTTTAATTTGTTCTTTTTCTATAGCTTTTTTTAGTTGCAAGCCTAATTTGTTGATCTTCTCTTTCTCTATTTTATGCAAGTAAGCCTCTAGAGATATAAAATTTCCCCTTATTAGCGCTTTGGCTATATCCCACAAATTTTGATATGTTGTCTCATTATTGTTACTTTCTTGGATGAAATTATTGATTGTGTCTATAATTTGCTGTTTCACCCATTCATTCTTTAGGATGAGATTATTTAGTTTCCAATGACTTTTTTGGCCTATTTTCCCCTGCCCCTTTATTGAATGTAATTTTTTTGCATTGTAATCTGAAAAAAAATCATTTACTATTTCTACCTTTCTGCATTTAATTTTGAGATCTTTATGTCCTAATATATGGTCAATTTTTGTATAGGTTCCATGAACTGCCGAGAAGAAAGTGTACTCCCTTTTGTCTCCATTCAATTTTCTCCAAAGATCTATCATGTCTAGTTTTTCTAGTATTCTATTTCCTCTTTAACTTCTTTGTTATTTATTTTATGGTTTGATTTATCTAGTTCTGAGAAAACAAGGTTGAGATCTCCCACTATTATAGTTTTGCTGTCTATTTCTTTTTGCAACTCTCTTAATTTTTCCTTTAGGAATTTAGATGCTACACCACTTGGTGCATATATGTTAAATATTGATATTGCTTCATTATCTATGGTACCCTTTAGTAAGATATAATTTCCTTCATTATCTCTTTTAATCAGATCAATTTCTGCTTTTGCTTTACTGAGATGAGGATGACTTCCCCTGGTTTTTTTTTTTTTTTATTTCACCTGAAGCATAATAGATTCTGCTCCCAGTATCACTCTGCTTTAAATGTGCTTGTTGTGAGCAACATATTGTAGGATTCTGGTTTTTAATCCAGTCTGCTATCCACTTACATTTTATTGGAGAGTTCACCCCATTCACAGTTACATTTAAAACTACTAATTTTGCATTTCTGCCATCTTATTAGTGCCAAATTATACTTTTCTCTTTACTTTTCCCTTTTCCATACTCCACAGTATTTTACTTATGAGCACTTCTTGCCTCAAGCAGTTCTCCCCCTTTAGAGACCCTCCCTCTTTCTTATATCTTTCCCCTACTATTTTTGTTTTCCCTTCTATTTAGCCTACCTCTTCCTTTTTCCCCTTTCCCCCTCTCACTTTTCTATAAGATGAAAACTGTTTCTGAGTGAAGCCAAATATATCTAATATTCTTTCTTTGGGCCAAATCTGATGAGAGTAAGGTTCATATAATATCCATCACTCTCTTTTCTTTCCCTCAATTATAATGTTTTCTTTGCCTCTTCCTGAGATGTAATTTCCCTCATTTTACCTCCACTTCCCTCATTTTTTTTCTGTTGCAATCCTCTTTCCATCTTTAGTTTCTTTTTTATATTATAACAGTAAAATCAAATTATACATGTATTCTCAATGTATACCCATAACAAAAATACAGTTCTCAAGAATTTTTTTTCTTTTTATCTTTTTGTGCTTCTCCTGATTTCTATATTTGGAGATCAAATTTTCTGTTTAGTTCTGGTCTTTTCATCAAAAATATATGGAATTCACCAGTTTCATTGAATGTCCATCTTCTTCCCTGAAAGAAAATGCTCATTTTAGCAAGGTAATTTATTCTTGGCTGCATTCCAATATCTTTTGCCTTTCAGAAGATTAGATTCCAGGCCCTTCAGTCCTTTAAAGTGGAAGCTGATAGGTCCTGAGTAATCCTTATTGTGACTTCTTGGTATTTCAATTATTTCTTTCTCGCTGCTTATAATATTTTTTCCTTGGTCTGATAGTTCTCAAATTTAGCCACTATATTTCTTTGGGGTTTTAATTTTGGGTGTCTCTTTCAGGAGCAGTTCAATGAATTCTTTCAGTGGTCATTTTACCTTCTGTTTCTATGATATCTGGGCAGTTGTCTTTGATGATTTCCTGAAAGATGATGTCTAGGCTCTTTTTTTCATCATGTTTTTCAGGGAATCCAATAATCCTTAGATTGTCTCTCCTAGATCTATTTTCCAAGTCATTTGTTTTCCCCATTAGGTATTTTACATTTTTTCTGTTTTTTCATTTTTTTGCTTGACTGTTCAATTCTGAATTTTTGTGTGCTATTTTCTTCATTTACTTTTTCTTCTTCTTTTTGTATTTGTCAAATTGAATTTTTGAATGAGGTGTTTTGTTCTTTGGAATTTTTTTCCAATTCACAATTTCTGTTGTTTTGGGAGTTATTTTCTTTTTCCATTTCACAAATTCTGTTATTTGAGAAGTTATTTTCTTTTTCTGTTTCACAAATTCTGTTTTTCTGGGAGTTGCTTTCTTTTACGGTTTATCAACTCCATCTTTTAATGGGTTGTATGCTTTTTCCATTTCACTATGTCTATTTTGTGTTGCCTTTTCCAAACTCTTGCAAAGCTTTCATTTTCTTTCCCAATTTTGACCAAATGACCATTTAAAGTAGTTTACACTCTTTGTATTTTTAAACATTGGAGAGAAGGAAGCACCAGTAGCTTGCCTGGAAAGTTGGCCTGCTGTCCTGACAGATTATATGTTTTCCTGGCTTGCTTTTCTGAGGTAATTTGATCTTATTGAAAATGACCATTAGTCACTAGAATTCTGTGTTCTTGAAAGTAATTAAATTCTGTGTCCTGGAGTTAGATTTTTTTCATCTTCAACATGAACTGGGTATTAATTAGATACTTACTAGTATTAGATTTGGACTAATAAAGTCTTTTTCATTTTAAAATACTTTTGATCAGAGAAGTACTTTTGTCAGCCTTTGAAAATGGTTGTGGAGGTCAAGGAATTATTTTCTGTATCAATAAATAGTAAAGGTTGTGGAAAAATCTGTTAGCGTGTTTGCATATTCACAAGAAAATTTAAAATGGTCAGGTTGATGGAACAATGCCTTGGAAACTAGAATAAAAAGATCGTAAACTATTTCTTTTAGGAATTTGCCTGTGTACAATAAGCAACAATAGGTATTGCCACCAATAGTTAAATTCTTTGTGTTTAATATTTTAAATTAGTAATTAAAGTTTAAAGAGTTATTTCCATAGCCCTAAAAGTTAGTCATATTTACAGCAGTTTTGATTAATGAGACTATACCACTGCCTGCAACTCCTGATCATCACTAATCCATATTTTAATATTTAAAATTGATATCCATTACTCTATATTCACTACTCCTCAACCCCCAATGATAACCCCGCTCAATATTTTTACTTATATCTTTACTTACATTTCAAGTAATGGAAGAATCATGATATGATATATTCTAGCACTTTTGAAGTTTGGAAAATTTCTAACTCTGATTTGCTCTGCCTTTAATTGTGTTAAATAATGATATGGTTACCTCCATGCCCTCTCTGTAGAAGTTAACTTTGTGTAAGTTGTAATGAATTAAAAATATTATTTTTGTAATCTGTTTCATTTCTTACTGATTTGAGTTTTTTCTTCCTTTTTAACATCAGTCAGTTGCTATTATTTAATATCCCCAAAAATAGCTTGGGCATCTATCTTAATAGAACTTTAAAAAAGAAAAAAAAAAGAAAAGAAAAACTTAAAGACATTGTGCTTTCAATGTATAGTTACAAGAGGACTATGTAGAGCTAAATAGCTGAGACTCATTTAAATTTAAAAGAAGTGTCTTGGTATGTTAAGAGTGCTTTATGGACCCCTTCATAGAAATAAATCCTTGAAATAAAATAGTGACCTCACACTTCTTTTGAAACAAATAGTATATCATAAATGAGCATGATAAAATACAAACAAGCAGGTTTAAATGGAACTTTTGTGAAGCTAATACCTTTAAAAGAAGCAGTTTTTCATTGCATGACAACACATGTATTTTCCTGGAAGATTGGGGGAGGAGAGTATATTCAGTAAAGAAGTTAGAGGAAAACATGAAAAGAAATGCTTGAGGAGTTCAAAGGGTCTTTACTTATTCCCTTCCTTAGCTTTCTCTTCTCTTTCCTTCCTCCTTTACATACCTTCATTTTCCCTTCCCTTCATTTTCTTTTATTTTCATGTTATACTTCTCAGAGACTAATTCTCATACTACGCTTTATAGTTGATAGGTCAAAAGTCTGGCCTCTACTGGTACAGTGATGGTCTCCAAAAACCAAACCAAGATAAAACTGAACCAAAAAATTTAAGAAAATTATCTACTTAGTTACAAATCTAGATCAATTGAAAAACATGCAACTAGAAGGTTAATTTCTTTGGTCCCCTTCCCTAGCTTATTGAACTTGCCTCAGATTCTGTATGTAAAGATATGATACTGTCTTTTATTAATCTTAGGAAAAAGTATTTATTTAAGGAGCCCTTTATATTTTAAAAATATATATGGTGCTTTCTGATTTTTTCCGATAATTAACCCCTTCCCACATTCTATTAATCAAATTTTCTAACATGTTTCACTTCAATAAGTTGTGTGATAATATACTTATTTTTCAGAATTTTTTTTGTTCAATACTACCTCAGGTATTTGAACCATGGCCTCTCAAAGTTGAAAGACCATCTTGAAATTTACATCTCAAGAGCCTTTCAAAGTCCTTACTTGAGCTTATTAATAATACTTGTATTTTTATGAATTTTTGGGAAAGAATATTTTGAGTAGTACACATTTGTGAGAGTGATTTTGCTTAATTTGTAGGAAAATTATTGTTGCTGTAGGAATGATTCTATCACATTTTTGTATCTAATATGAAAGTTCATTTCAAACCCATTAGTGTGGTTGTAAAATTCATTCTAAGGAAAAAAATTTGTGCTATGGATAACTTCAACCTTTTTTCTGGGCCCTTAGACTTAACCTTATACTTATTGACTGAAACCATGGATGAAACTTTCAATCAAAACCTAAGTGCTTTTACTGCAGAGATTTCCTAAGAGATTTCACTATAACTTGGCACTGTATAGGACTTTCAAACTAATACATAGATGAATTAATGAATGAAAATACTTATTTAATTAATTATATTTAATTAATAAACAAAATATGTAAATATATATTATAAATTATTATATTTATGATAATAAATATAATAATAAAATATAAATATTATAAATATACAAAAATATATAAAATAAATAAAAATATAAATACTAATTTAATTAATTAAATACTTATTTAAGGAGCCCTTACTATGTTAAAGACTGGGAATAGACATATAAAGCAAAGTCAATTTTTCCCTCAAAGTGCTAATGTTCTAATGAGGAAACAAATAGATGTAGGGGAGGGGTGTCAAAAAGATGTATTTTGATCTGAAAGATTATAGGAAATAAATAAGACCATATGATGTACTTTTTCAAATTCTCCTAAACTAGAATTTTTAGAAGTTGAGTATTGGGGACACTTTGGATAAATTTGTGATCTCATTTTACAATTAGGCAAAAAGCATTTAAGTGCTTATTATATGTCACAACTATTCTGGGGACATTTTAATTATGTTAAAAATTCATAGACTTTGAAATGAATCCTTTGGCAAAGGGGATCTTAGTTTGATAACTGTTAAGTTTTTTACAACAATATTTTGATAATGGTATTGCAATATAATTGATTTCCTTTGTGATTTTTATATATTTAATTTCTTCATTTTAAAACATTATTAGAGGGAGTTTGTAGACCAAATTGGTCTGTAACACAAAATGGATTAAAAACGCCTGATATAAAATCTTGAGATGCCAGGGGAAATACTCCTTCTCACTTTACTAGCAAACATGACTTAGAATGGTGTACATACAAGCTGAAAACGTGGTACTTCTGTTTATATTATTATAAGTCACAAACGTCTTCAATCTTGTTAAAAAATCACTAACACTGATAACAACAGAGAAAAAAAATACTCTGCAGTGAGAAAACTGCTTGGGAAATATATACCTTAGGTTTGATAATTAATAGATTTTTCAAAAAGGCAACCAAGTCCCATTGTCTTTGAGTTGAACAACTGCAAGTGATTCTATCTCACTTTTATGATAAAGGGGCAGATGAACAAATATCATTTTGCAGCTTAATTTTTAAGTAATTTTTTGGGGGTTAGGCAATTGGGATTAAGTGATTTGCCGATAGTCACACGTCTAGGAAGTATTAACTTTAAAGTGTCTGAAGTGCTTTATCCATTGTGCCATGTAACTGCTCCTGGTAGCTTAATTTTTATCAAGATAATAGCCCTAAATCTCAAATATAGAGGCATTTGCAATGGTGAAAAAGATCTTTGTGCTTGGTTGGGTATGATTCCCAATTCTGATCTGGGCAACTAGGAATATTAGTTCTCATCTATAAAATCCAATTAATTATATACTTGTACTCCTTACCTCAAGGAGACATTAGGACATTATATAAATATGTGATAACTTTATGATCCTCTGTCATTTAGAGAAGATTAAATTACATTTACTATATACTCTGTTAAGGTAGAAGAAGAACTGTGTTAATTTTTTAAAGAAAGGTTTCCATGAAAAGACTTGTTAAAATTAAATAGTATTTTTGGACTTGAAACATTAACATAGATTTTTAGTAACAACAGCTTTCATATTAACTAATTTCTTGAAGGTTCATGATAGGCAAAGTTTTACTATGACCTGATTATGATAATAAATGTCCACAGTTTATTTACTATTGGAGACATATGTACACACATGTTTATCAGCAGCACTGTTAGGTGCAGTGAAAAAGAACAATAAGCAAATTCATCAGTTATCCCAATGTTACATTTCAAACAAAATAATTATTTATCTACTCAAGATATTTTTGATTATATATAGTTAGAGCATGCTAATGATACTGTATACATTTCATAAGTATGTTTTCATTTTTCAATTGTATTATTATATACCAACTGTCAAGTCTTCATACATATAGAAATAAGTAATTTTATAAAGCAAAAATGTATTAATCAGCAAGCATTTATTAAACACTGACTGACTATGAACCAGGCACTGCATTTGGTAATATAAATTATAATAAATATAATATAATTATATTATACACAAATATAATAAATGAAACAATTTCTACTTGGAAAAGAGCACAAATACATGGAAAATTGATTGTTTTTTTATTCAGTTCAGTTAGTTTACTTGTAAAGCATGCATATATTTACACTAAAATGATTATTTTTATATAATTGGTTAAAGGAAATTTCATTGCAGTTAAAAAAAAACCAGGATTGGAGTAGATACCAATATCTACATGGCATCTACATAGTACCCAGATATAGAGAAGTATCTTGCCTGGGTCACAAATGGGTGATAAGTGTCTGAGATAGTATCTAAATCTAGTAGTTCATTTTAACAACAAAGTTCATACTTAATCCACTATTCCATTAAGTCTGCCTGTCTCAATCTGAGATCTATAAGCTTACTTCCCTTGATTAGACTCTAATAATAAGCATTTCTGATGTAAGCTTCTTTTTGAAGAAAGTTTATGGTATACAATGAACAAAACTTTATTGTATCACATACAACAAAACTGTCTTGGGTCTAGTAAGGTTAATTTTTTTTATTATAACTTTTTATTGACAGAACATATAGATAGGTAAATTTTTTTTTACAACATTATCCCACGCACTCATTTCTGTTCCTACTTTTCCCTTCCCTCCCTCCACCTCCTTCCCTAGTTGGCAGGCAGTCTTATACGTGTTAAATATGTTATGGTCTATCCTAGAAACAGTATATGTGTGCACAACCATACAGTTCTCTTGTTGCACAAGAAGAGTTGGATTTAGAAGGTAAAAATAACCTGGGAAGAAAAACAAAAATGCAAGTAGTCCACATTCATTTCCCAGTGTTCTTCTTCTGGGTACAGCTGATTCTTTCAATCATTGATCAATTGGAACTGAATTAGATCTTCTTTTTTCTGAAGAAATCCAGTTCCATCAGAATACATCCTCATACAGTATTGTTACTGAAGTGTATAATGATCTCCTGGTTCTGCTCATTTCACTCAGCATCAGTTCATGTAAGTCTTTCCAAGCCTCTCTGTATTCATCTTGCTGGTCATTTCTTACAGAACAATAATATTCCAGAACATTCATATACCTCAATTTACCCAACTATTCTCCAATTCATGGGCATCCATTCATTTTCCAGTTTTTTAGCCACTACAAAAAGGGCTGCCACAAACATTATGGCACATACAGGTCCCTGTCCCTTCTTTAATATCTCTTTGGGATATAAGCCCAGTAATAGCACTGCTGGACCAAAGGGTTGATACTTTAGTTTGATACTTTTGGGGCATAATTTCAGATTGCTCTCCAGAATGGTTGGATTCAATCACAACTCCACCAACAATGCATCAGTGTCCCAGTTTTCCCTCATCTGTAAGGTTAATTATTAATCAATATCTCTTTACTGAGTCAGAATCAGTACAAGAAAATACATAGGATTTCATAGGGATGCCCCAAATATTATTAGATATTTAGACCTTAAAAAATAAACAATGAGAGTATTGCTCACTGACTCACTATTCAGAAAGGTACAAATTGCCCTTTTAAATTATTCATCATAACTTTTGTATGTAGGATCCCTTTCAGTAGGTGATCAATGAATTCTTTCAGTGTCTATTTTACCCTCTGCTTCTATGACTTCTGGGCAGTTCTCTTTGATAATTTCCTGGAAAAAAGTGTCCAGGCTCTTTTTTTCATCATATTTTTCTGGGAGTCCAATAATTCTCACATTGTCTCTTCTAGATCTATTTTCCAGGTCTGCTGTTTTCCCAAGAAGGTATTTCACATTTTTCTTCATTGTTTGATCTTTTTGGTTTTGCTTGACTGATTCTTGTTGTCTCCTCGAGTTATTCAATTCCGTTTGTTCGATTCTGATTTTCAATGAAATATTTTCTTCACTCACTTTTTTTATATCTTTTTCTAATTGTCCAATTGAGTTGTTTTGTTCTATGGAATTTCTTTCCATTTCACCAATTTTATTTTTTAGAGAGTTATTTTCTGTTTCCAGTTCGCTAATCTTATTTTTCAAGGATTTGATTTCTTTATCCACTCTGTCTTTAAATGAGTGGGATGACTTCTTCAGCCTCTCTTGCCAAGCCTCCCTCTCCTTTTCCCATTTTTCTTCTAGCTCTATTGTGAGAGCCATTTAAATTTCTTCTATGAGATTCGTCTGTGCTGAGGAACAGATGATCTCCTCCTTTGGGGATTCACCTGGAGATAATCTGTTTTTAGTCTCCTCAGGGTTTAGAGTCTGCTCTCTGTCCGTATAGAAGCTGTCAATGGTTAAGGTCCTTTTCATTTTTTTGCTCATTTTGTCAGCGAAGAATCAGAGACAAACTAGCAAAGAAAAAAAGAAAAAAAAAAAACTCTAACAGGAATCTGCTTTTTTTGGGAGGAGGGGCTGGGTGGTGTTACCGAGCTTCCTCTACAGACTGCGGGGGCAGCAGCGAGGCACTAGCAGGACTGTGCTGTGCCTGTGCTCCAAGACTCTGAGAGCGTGCTGAGACGCTGTGGGGGAGGGGTGGCCAGGTCCTGAGAAACTCCAGCCATTTGGGGTTGTATCCCCCCCCCCCCCCCCAGGTGTTTTTAACTTCTCTGCTGGGCTACTGACTTGCTGCCAGGGCAAAGTATCCAATCCTGTAGCAAAGCTCTCCCCGCAGAGACGGCTGAAATCACACCCCACCCCTCTCTGGTCTATTTGGCTGTAAGCTGTCTCCCGGGCTGTTGCAGTTGCCCTCAGCCTGTGCCCAAAATAAAACCGTCCCACCCTCGAGCAAAAACAGACCTTTCCTGGTGAATTTCAAAGATGTCTTCTCTTGGTAACTATTTGTGGGTTTTTTTTTTCAGTCAAGCATTAATTCAGAGGCTTGTCATGAAATGGATTCTGAGAGAAAATGCGGAGCTTACACAGCTGTGAGTCTCCTCTCTGCCATCTTGGCTGGAAGTCTAAAAGAAGCATTTTGGTTAAACCCTAAGAAACATGTAAAAATGTGAGAAATAAATGTGATAGTTATTAGCTAGCCCTGACTGAGAAGTATTAGGGGAAATTTCTTTGTTCTTTGGAGATAAGGGATTCTGTGGAAATCAAAAACAAACAAACAAAAAAAACAGTAGTTTTCTATTTTTTCACTTTGAAGGTTACCTTTAGAAAACTTTTTGAAAATACTCAGTTTATCAGGTAAAAATACCTATTTATATTACTGATGAGATAAATAAGCTGTTCTTTAAAAATTAAACAAAATTCTTTATGTTATGAAATGAGAGAAAGTATGCAATAAATATGCTACTTATAGAAAAAAATGAATCAAAGAACTTGAATAGGATCAATGACAGTTTTTGTAAGCACTACCTCATACCCCAACATTTTCCTTCTGTTGAAATTGGATTGGAAATTTACTTTCATTGTGTTTCTGAATTACATTTATGAAGTAGCCAAGATAGCAAATGGCCTGGATTGTTTCCCTAAGAAGCTTATGCTGGTCAGAAAGAAGTGTGTGTTTTAAAGGAACCTTGATTATAGCACAGAATTTATCTGTTCCTTGGTTTGGAAAAATTGTTTCTGGAGATGAGAAATCAAAGTAATTCTTATTATATATTTGGTATATGAAAATTCCACTTACTTTCTGAGGCTCAGTTTTTTCAGCTGTAAAATGAGGGTAATAATAATAATAATGATGTTGAGGAGTTGTTATTAGAGTCAAACTAGATTATATAGAATATGTAAAGACCTGTAGATTTCTTAGCTACTATTATTATCTTGACAACTAAAATAGACCATTAAAGAAAACATGATAAGCATCATGTATTTGGCATTGTTCTCCAAAACTTTAGGGAATAAATGATGAAACAATATTACACTGTGTAAATAACTTTTAGTTATAAAATATCCAAATATTTCTTTAAAATGCCTTAAAATCCTCAGACTGGTGTCTAGCATTAATTTATTCTTGGATAGTTGAAGGAGCATGCATAACCTTGGGCAAGTCACTTAATCTCTTAGTGTTCCAGGCTACTCTCTAAAATTATAGGTGAATTGCTTATCTGTCTCAGTGTTCCCTATACCAATGAAATCACAGGTGTAAATACTACCAACCCCCCTGAAAAATAAATATTTAACGTTCTGACCATGGGTGTCATCATTTCCCAAAGACTGTCCAAAGTATATGAGGTCCCTAAGAGGAGTCCAGTCCCTAAGAGGAAGTTCTTCTGGGTATATCATAAAGATTTACCATGAATTGGAGAAAGACACATATGAAGTATTGTACTTAGTAATCAGAATTTGGGGTTGTGATATGTACCAAAAGATATTAACAGTAACCATGTCTCTATATGTAGTTACAGCTGAAACTCCCATTTCACAATATATATCCATTCACATAGAATGAAAGAATTTCTTATATATTGAGAGTTATGTGAGATAAGGACCAAAGGAGATAAAATACTTTAAGAAATGTTTAACATAGTGCCTGACATAATGACTCTCTCTCTCTCTGTCTCTCTCTCTCTCTCTCTCTCTCTCTCTCTCTCTCTATATATATATATATATATATATATATATTTATTCTTTGATTCTTTGTGTGTGTGTTTGTATACTTATTCTCTTTTGTCCCTTTCACCCTCCCATAAGGTATCATGTCAGTCTTTGGGGGAAAAATGGGTTTGAAATGATAGGTGGAATATTTGGGGAGGCAGTGTTGAAATAGTGAGAAGGTGGGATATAGAATTAAGAAGACCTAGGTTTAAGCCTAGAGTGGTAACTTACAGAGGACTGTATGTAATTTCCCAGACTATTCTCCAACATTCCTCCAACTTTTGATGTAACAAATCTGCTGCTGGTGTGAATCTGCAGTACCCCCTAGGCATCACTGCATCCAAAAGTCATCCCATAGTTAATTTTTTGGTCAAATTAGACCAGAGCATTCATTCTAATTGCTACTTTTGGTCATCTTAAAGTAATCTTTTAATACTTAAGATTCATTTGGTTTACAAAACCCAGAGCTCTTCTCTTTTATTTCATTGAGAATAAGAGAAATTGGTCATGAGTTTTTAGAAGCAGAAAGGATTCAGGATAATGAATTCCAGTGTTTCATACTGTTTAATTTTTTTCATGATCACAGAATATAGAAATATGGAAAGCTTTGAGATATTATTCCAAAAACTAGAGGAAACACCCAGAAATATTAAGTAATTTGTTGAACATGACACAGCTACTTAGTGGCAGAACAGATTTGACTTCTTAACAGACTTTTGCCATAATTATGTTGCTGTTAAATCATTTTTAATATCATATCCATCACTCCATGGACAAATTTGGAGTTCACTTGAAAAAGCTCATAGAATGGATTGCCATTTACTTCTCCAATTCATTTTACAGATGAGGAAACAAACAGGGTTAAGTGACTTGCCTATGATCCCACAGCTAGTAAGTATCTGAGGCCAGATTTGAATTCACAAAGTTGAATCTTCCTGACTTTAGGCTCAGCACTCTATCCATTATACCATCTAGCTGTCCCTTCTAAATAAAAATATTACACTGTTATCACCTTAATAGTATGAATCCTCTTATCTGCCATGGGATATATGGCATATATGGGATGTATATTGTTAGTGCAATTTTGCAACACTCAGTTATTAAACCAGTATTAGTGAAATAATGGAAATATATAGAGAGCTGGAACTCTGGAGAAGTATACTTGAAACAAGGATAGTTAAAACAAGGTGTTAACTCAGTGGAATTGATAAAATAATGATTCTCTAGTTTACATATACTTAGCATTTAGTATGGTGATGTAATGGTTCTCTAGTTCACACATATTTAGTATGCTATACTGACATAATTGTAATGGGGTATTTAAGGACTGAGAGAACAGGGAACACAGTCAATCGGAGTGAACAGACTGTGAAGTAGACAGACTGTGAAAATAAAGATTAGACTCTATTCCTGACTATCCTAGTGGTGATGAACCTTCTGAGACCAAGGCCCATCCGGAGGACCTCCAGAAAGCTAGTCCGGACATTACAGAAATCTATAAATATTTCATTTGTTGGAATATCTGCTTAGAATGTTCTTTAACTTTTTTTTTATTATTATAGCTATTTATTTACAGGATATGCATGGGTAATTTTTCAGCACTGACAATTGCTAAACCTTTTGTTCCAACTTTTCCCCTCTTTCTCCCCACCCCTTCCCCTGATGGCAGATTGACCAATACATGTTAAATATGTTAAAGTATAAGTGAAATACTATATATATGTGTAACTGTTTGGATATATATATATATATATATATCCAAACAGTTATTTTGCTGTACAAAAAGAAACGGACTTTGAAATAGTATACAATATGTGAAGGAAATCAAAATGCAAGCAGACAAAAAATAGAAGGTTGGGAATTTTGTAGTGGGTTCATAGTCATCTCCCAGAGTTCTTTCACTGGGTGTAGCTGGTTCAGTTCATTATCACTCTATTGGAACTGATTTGGTTCATCTCATTGTTGAAGAGGGCCATGCCGATCAGAATTAATCATCATATAGTATCGTTGTTGAAGTATATAATGATCTTTTGGTCCTGCTCATTTCACTCTGCATTAGTTCATGTAAATTTCTCCAGGCCTTTCTGAAATCATCCTGCTGATCATTTCTTACAGAACAATAATATTCCATAATATTCATATACCACAATTTATTCAGACATTTCCAATTATGGATCCACTGTTTCCAGTTTCTAAACACAAAGAGGGCTGTCACAAACATTTTGGCACATCCAGGTCCCTTTCCTTCTTTAAAATTCTTTGGGATATATCGTTGTAAAAGCTAGATCAAAAGGATATAAATGTTTGATAACTTTTAATAGTTCCAAATTGTTCACAATGGCTGGATGTATTCACAATTCCACCAAAATGTTCAGTGTCCCAGTTTTCCCATCCTCCCTTCTGCATTATCTTCCTTGTCATTCTAGCCAATCAAGGGGTAGGTGGTATCTTAAGAGTTATCATAATTTGATTTTCTGATTAATAATGACTTGAGACTTTTTTCATATGGTAAATAGTTTAACTTCTAGAATTGTCTTTCTATCCTTTGACCATTTATCAATGAAATGGCTTGATTAAATTAAGTATTTCAAATTTTGAAATGACTTTTATTAGAACCTTTACTGTAAAAAAGTTTTCCCAGTTTATTCTTATTCTAATCTTGTCTGATTAGTTTTGTTTGTACAAAACTTTTCAATTTGATATAATCAAAATTTTCTGTTTTGTGATTAATGATTTAGTTCTTTTTGGTCACAAATTCCTTCCTCTTTCACAGGTCTGAGGGTAAACTATTCTATTTCTTCTAATTTATTTATAACTATTTTTATGGCTGTAAGAACCCATTTTGATTTATCTTTGGGTGTGGTATTATATGTGGGTCAATGCCAGTTTCTCCCTTCTAATTTCCAGTTTTCCCACAATTTTTGTCAAAAGTGATTCTTATCCCAAAAGTGGGGTCTTTGGGTTTTTAAAAACTAGATTTTAAAGTTATTTGTTTTGTCCTTTAAACCTAACCTATTCCACTGACAATAGTCATTTTTAGCCAATACCAAATGGTTTTGGTAACTGCTTTTATAAGATAATTTAAGATCTGGAAGCTAGGCCACCCATTTGATTTTTTTTCATTAATTCCCTTTGAAATTTTATTTTTTTTTTCCAATGAACTTTGTTTTTTTTTCTAGGTCATTAAAAGAATTTTATTGATTGGTATAGTTAAATAAATAGATTAATTTAATGTATTTCATCTTTTATTATATTTGCTCACCCTATCCAAGAGCATTTAATATTTTTCCAATTGGTTAGATCTGACTTTATTTGTGTGGAAAGTGTTTTGTAGTTTTGCTCATATAGTTTCTGATTTTCCCTTGGCAGATAGATTCCTAAATATCTTATACTATCGGTACTTACTTTAAATGGAATTTTTCTTTGTAACTCTAACTGTTGGATTTTGTTAGTGATATATAAGAATGCTGATGACTAATGTGGGTTTATTTTGTATCCTGCAACTTTGCTAATGGTGTGGATTATTCCTAACAGTTTTTTAGTAGAATCTCTGGGGTTCTCTATGTATACCATCATATCATCAGCAAAGAGTTTGGTTTCCTCATTACCTACTCTAATTTCTTTTAATCTCTTTCTCAACTCTTATTGCCAAAGCTAGCATTTCTAATACAATATTGAATAGTAATTGTAATAGTGGGCAACCTTTTTCCACTCCTGATCTTATTGGGAATGGTTCCAGTTTATCCCCATTACACATGATGCTTACTGATGGTGTTAAATAGATGCTACTGATTATTTTAAGGAAAATACCATTTATTCTTATACTCAGGTGTTTTTAATAGGCATAGCTGTTGGATTTTATCAAAAGCTTTTTCTGCATTTATAGAGATGATCATATGGTTTTTGTTAATTTGGTTATTAATGTGATCAGTTATACTAATAGTTTTCCTAATATTGAACCAGACCTGCATTCCTGGTACAAATTCTACTTGATCATGGTGTATTATCCTGGGGATGATTTTCTGTAGTCTTTTTGCTAATATCTTATTTAAGATTTTAGCATCAATATTCATTAGGGAGATTGGTCGATAATTTTTCTTTCTCTGTTTTCAACCTACCTGGTTTAGGTATCATTACTATGTCTGTGTCATAAAAGGAATTTGGTAGGACTCTTTCATTCCCTATTTTTTTCAAATAGTTTATATAGCATTGGGCTAATTGTTCTTTAAATGTTTCATAGAATTCACATGTAAATCCATCTGGTCCTGGGGATTTTTTCTTAGGGAGTTGATTAATAGCTTGTTTTATTTCTTTTTCTGAAATGGGACTATTTAAGCAATTTACTACCTCCTCTGTTAATCTAGGAAGCCTATATATATTTTTAATAGCTTTTTATTTACAAGTTATATGCATGGGTAATTTTACATCATTGACAATTGCCAAACCTTTTGTTCCAATTTTTCCCCTCTTTCCCCTCACCCCCTCCCCCAGATGGCAGGTTGACCAATACATGTTAAATATGTGAAAGTATAAATTAAATACAATATTAGTATACATGTCCAAATAGTTATTTTGTTGTTCAAAAAGAATCGGACTCTGAAATAGTGTACAATTAACCTGTGAAGGAAATCAAAAATGCAGGTGGACAAAAATATAGGGATTGGGAATTCTATGTAGTGTTTCATAGTCATCTCCCAGAGTTCTTTCGCTGGGTGTAGCAGGTTCAATTCATTACTGCTCTATTGGAGCTGATTTGGTTCATCTCATTGTTGAAGAGGGCCACGCCCATCAGAATTGATCATCATATAGTATTATTGTTGATGTGTATAATGATCTGGTCCTGCTCATTTCACTCAACATCAGTTCATGTAAGTCTCTCCGGGCCTTCCTGAAATCATCCTGCTGATCATTTTTTACAGAACAATAATATTCCATAATATTAATGTACCACAATTTATTCAGCCATTCTCCAATTGATGGGCATCCACTCACTTTCCAGTTTCTGGCCAATACAAAGAGGGATGCTACAAACATTCTTGTACATACAGGTCTCTTTCCCTTCTTAAAAATCTCTTTGGGATATAAGCCCAATAGTAACATTGCTGGATCAAAGGGTATGCACATTTTGATAACTTTTTGAGCATAGTTCCAAATTGCTCTCCAGAATGGCTGGATATATTCACAATTCCACCAACAATGTATCAAGGTCCCAGTTTTCCCACATCCCCTCCAACATTCTGCATTATCTTTCCCTGCCATTCTAGCCAATCTGACAGGTATGTAGTGGTATCTCAGGGTTGTCTTAATTTGCATTTCTCTGATTAATAATGACTTGGAGCATCTTTTCATATGGCTAGAAATAGTTTCAATTTCTTTGCGAATTGTCTGTAATGGCTTGATTTCTTATAAATTAGAGTCAATTCTCTATGTATTTTGGAAATGAGGCCTTTATTAAAACCTTTGATTGTAAAAATGTTTCCCCAGTTTATTGGGAAGCATATATTTTTGGAGGTAATTATCCATTTCATTTCAGTTATCAAATTTATTGGCATAAAGTTGGGCAAAGTAATTCATTATTACTCTAATTTCCTGTTCATTGGTGGAAAGGTCTCCCTTTTCATTTTTAAGACTAACAATTTGATTTTCCTCTTTCCTTTTTCTAATCAGATTTACCAAAGGCTTATCTATTTTATTGGTTGTTCTTTAACTTTTAAAGGATTATTTTTAATGATAAAAAATATGTTTTATACTACTGATATCTAACTAAGTTATTAATGAGTGAATCCGGTTGTTTCTGTATTAAAATCAAACTCCAACAAAAGAGTAATTTCTTCTCCAGGTGGTTGGTATAAATTGTGATTCTCAATTTTTCTTTTAAAACTGACAACTGTGCAGTAACTGTTATTCATAGTTACTGGTTCAATAGCCACTTTCACAACATTATAAACAAGAAATAAGCCTTTGTTTTCAGTCCTTAATCTTTCAATATTTTGACAGATTTGAAGTATAACAGTTTGGAAAAAAAATAATAATAATAATAAAAAATGTGGGAAGTTAAGATAATTGCAATATAAGAACATGGGGACTTTGAATTTTACTTTCCAAGATATGTTTTTATTCATAGTTTGGCTAAACATGAAAATATTTGCTTTCTGAGTAATTTGCCCTAATGACTTTGACATATTTCAGAGAAACAATAGTAACATTGTTCTGCTATGGTAGAAAACGTGTCCCTTGTCTACATAGATAGCAGCTCTTTACTAGCATATTTCAAGACATGGATGCTGTGTAGCTAAATGTGGAAAGGAATATCAGTCACTACATAGTTGGCCTTTGGGTTATACTGAAGCATAAAATAGATAAAACACACAAAATGGTCTTCAATTTAATGGGAATTTCTTCTGCTTCCACAGTGACTGAGACAGATGGGGGAAAGAGTGGGAAAGTGCTGAAAAATCACATTCATTTAACTGTAGGTAATCTGCAAGAGGAGGCATATGGCTGACAGTGAATTGTAAACAAATCTAAATACTCCTTATAAATAAAACCAGAAGAAATTGCAGCCAAATAGATGGATAGTTCATAGATTCTTCTTATAGAAGAAACAAGAAATTTGACTGGGTATGTTGGTTTCAGTCTATAATCAATATAACAAGAAATTCAAAAACTATTGTTTCATAGGACAGTTGATCATCTTACAGTGAAGAATTTTTGTTTTTGCTTTTCTTTTCTCTTTAATTTGGAAAAACAGAAAAGAAATACAAAACAAAATAAAGTAAAACAAAAGAGACCATCATCATGTGCCCAGCAGAATGTCAAGAAGGATTTAAAATATTACCAACAACAAATTACCAGATCAAGAAAGTATATATATTAATAAAATAAATTATATTTATGAACGACCCTTTTTTTCTTTACTTCCTTGTGAATTGTTCTTTGGTTCCCTGCTGCTCACCTTATTGACTTTATTCTTTTTTTCCCCTTTTTATCCCCACTTACTCCCAAGCAAGTTATATTTAAGAAGAGTTATATTTATGTATACATATATAGATATATAGATGAATACACACATTCACACCCACTCCACATACACACACATCTTCCCTATTCTTGTTGCCTCTTTAATTAAATTCTCCTCCATACCTTGCCTTGCTATTACTTAACCTCCCCCTACCCAAGGATCCTTTCCTTTTCTTCTTTCCTTTCCCTTTGGTTCCTCATCTGCCCAACCTCCCCTCTTATTTCTTTGTAGAGTTTGGAGGGTGCTATACCCTTCATGGTGTGTGTGTGTGTGTGTGTGTGTGTGTGTGTGTAGTGTTGCCTATTTAACGTAAATAATTTGTCCATGTTTAAACAGTTTGTCCATATTTATTTTCTTAAAAATGATCTTTCATTGTTGGAGGGGATGTGGGAAAACAGGGACACTAATACATTGTTGGTGGAATTGTGAATACATCCAGCCATTCCGGAGAGCAATTTGGAACTATGCTTAAAAAGTTATCAAACTGTGCATATCCTTTGATCCAGCAGTGTTACTACTGGGCTTATATCCCAAAGAGATTTTAAAGAAGGGTAAAGGACCTGTATGCGAAAGAATGTTTTTGGCAGTCCTTTTTGTAGTGGCCAGAAACTGGAAACTGAGTAGATGCCCATCAATTGGACAATGGCTGAATAAATTGTGGTATATGAATATTATGGAATTTTATTGTTCCGTAAGAAATGACCAACAGGATGATTTCAGAAAGGCCTGGAGAGACTTACATGAACTGATGCTGAGTGAAATAAGCAGGACCAGGAGATCATTATATACTTCAACAACAATACTATACAATGATCAATTATGATGGACCTGGCCATCTTCAGCAATGAGATCAACCAAATCAGTTCCAATGGAGTGGTAATGAACTGAACCAGCTACACCCAGCGAAAGAACTCTGGGAGATGACATAGAATTCCCAATCCCTGTATTTTTGTCCACCTGCATTTTTGATTTCCTTCACAGGCAAATTGTACACTATTTCAGAGTCTGATTCCTTTTGTACAGTAAAATAATGGTTTGGACATGTATACTCATTTTGTATTCAATTTATACTTTAACATATTTAACATATATTGATCAATCTGCCATCTGGGAGGGGGAGGGGGGAAGGAGGGGAAAAATTGGAACAAAAGGTTTGGCAATTGTCAGTGCTGTAAGATTACCCATGCATATAACTTGTAAATAAAAAAGCTATTAAAAATGATCTTTCATATTGACTTTTATTTATTAAACTTTCTGTTAAGTTTGTGTTTGGTTGATAGAAATTTCTGAAAATATGCTAGTTCATTGAATGTCCATTTTTTCTCATCAGGATTAGATAATTTTGCTGGATATGATGTTTTTGGTTGTAGGCCAAATTATTTTGATTGGTAGTTATGATTTTAGGACCTCTGGTCTTTTATTGCACCTGCTGATAAGTCTTAAGCAATTCTAATTTAACTCTAGCATATTTGAATTCTTTTTTTGCAAAATTTCTGCCAAAATTTTCTCTTTGATCTGGGGATTTTAAAATTGGCAATATTTCTGTGTGTTTTCCACACAGGATCTCTTTGAGGTGCTGATCAATGGATTTTTTTTTCTCTTTCTACTTACCCCTCATGTTCTATTAGTTCAAGACAATTTTCTTTAATTATTTCCTATATTATTGTGTTAGGGTTTTCTTTTTGGTCAGAAGTTTCTGGCAGCCCAGTTATTCTTATATTTTCTCCTTTGATTGTCCTCCAGATATTCTCATTTTCTTATCCTTTATAATCTGCTTTGCTACTTCTTGTTCTCTCATAGCATCACTGGCTTCTCCTTGTTCAATTTTCATTTTCAAAGCATTATTTTCATCTTTGAGATTCTGTACTTCTTTTTCTAGTTGGTTAACTTTTTTTTCCCCATAAACTTGTTTTTCTCGGATGGTTTTAATTTTTTTTCTTTAGTTTTTCCTCAATGTCTCTCATTTGATTTTTGAATTTTTTTTGAGTTCTTCTTTCTGTGCATGGAGCTATATCACATTATTTGGGGCAGAAGTTTTTTTTTTTTTAAATTAAACTATACTTTTCTGAAAATGAATCCCAGTCTTCCCTCTTCCCATAAGATGTTTCCATCATGAGGTTCTTTTTTATTTGTTGCTTCATTTTTTTTTAAATAAGAGATATTAGTGTACATCTCTAACTGTGAGGTGGGGGGATGGTACCTCAAACTTTTCTTCAGCACTCCACTCTGACTAGAAACCCCAAACCCTAATGCTTCACCCTAATGCAAGTCTGTATGGTTTCTGCTGAGGTTTCACCACACCCAACTAGCCCTAGGAATCCCCACTGACTGTTTCTGTGGAGCCAGCCTAAAGTTAGCAAACTAGCTAGCCCTACTTTGTACTTCAGACAGATTAATCTTTAGGGGCCTTTCTTCAGATCTTCTCAGGTTGTATCAGGAGGACCCCAGTTTTGCCCCAAGTCTTATTAATTTTTCATGTTCGCCCCAAGGCACAAATTTGTTCTATTTCTGGAGAAAATTGTGAGAGCTTGAAATTTACCAATTTATTCCCCCATTTCCCCAGATACTTCCCTCAATCTCTCCGGTGCAGTATTTATATGAGCAAAGACAAGGGGACTACTATGAAGATGGTTGCAATTTATGGGCCATCATCTGTTGCAAATGTTGGAAATTCAGAAAATAAACAGGCCAAAAGCCTATTTAGAAGTTTCAAGCTATAGATAATGAACTCTACAAGAAAAGAATCAAAAAGTAATATTTGTGAAAAGCCCTGAACAGCATCAAAGAAAAAAATCAAACTACCTTCACAGCCAGGAAATGACTGACCATTGGCGTAAGCCACTTTCAAAAGCAATGTGTCTATGTTTGTGCATTCGGATCAATGATTTGACTACTTAGAGCACAGATTTTAAAAAATGAAGACAAGATTAGAAGAAAGAATAAAGATGAGTAAATAATAATGTGTAATTTCTGTGGTTAATAGCATTATCATTTAAATAAAGCTAATTTTAAAAATAATGTAATTAAATAAATAATTTTTAAATAAAGTCAATAGACTCCGAAAAATTGGTATCAGATAAAAGAAAATATATTGAGTCTGACAAATGCCATAACTAATGTAAAATATTGTCACAACAAGGCCCAAAGAATCTAGAAATCACATCAACCAGTGAATTTAGAGTATTGTAAGATCTTTTATATATAAAATTCAAAGTAATACAACAAATTGTGGTGTGGAACAACATTTCTGCCACATTTTTAAAAGTCGGAAATACACATATATTATTAAAGGTATCTTTGATAATAATATGAGAAAAGAACATTCAGGCATTAGTAGATGACTTTTTTTTAAATATTGAGGCATAATTATATTTTATTTTTAATAATAGCTTTTTATTTTAAAATATGTGAAAAGATAATTTTCAACATTCACCCTTGTAAAAGCTATATATATATATATATATATATATGGTTGGTGCTCTATCCAATACACCAGCTAGCTGCCCAATTCAGTATATATATATTAAGCATGTGCAGTTCTTCTCTATATATTTCCACAATTATCATCTTGCACAAGAAAAATTAGATGGTAGATGATTTTCAACAACAGACTACACTTTCACAATCATATAAGTGACCAAGAGCAATAACTACATGCAGTGAACATATTCCTCTGCTTTTTTGTTTGTGAGTCAAAATCAGCATTTGATTAGATAGGCTAAAATTAACTTTAAAAATCTTTCCCTAACAACGATTGCTACAAAAATATTAAAGTTATTTAAGATTCATTGATAGGTACAATAACAATAACTTTATGTTGCAAATTATCGCTAAATGACAATTAAAACAGGGAGGCAGATGTTTTCCAAAGATGTTTGAGTTTCTTCAGATGACTTGTTGATTATATTGATTCTTCGAATACTTCAGGACAGTCTTCATTGAGATGCAGTCCCTCAAAATGAGTCTGGCCTATTGATCTCTGCAAGCAAAATGAACTGAGTGAAAAATGAATATTGTCCAGATTATGGAGAGTAGAGACATCTATAGCAGATGATAAGTAATTGACAGCATGAATTGTGTCCAAGTTTTGAAAGATGCTGTCAAGGAAATGGATTATTCAAATGTAAAAAGTTGGTGGATAAGTCATGTAGTGAAAATAAAATACCAGTTTATAAATGATTTAAATAATAGATTGTCATCTATGAAATACTAAAATGCTGAGAAGATCTTTATTCTGTTGAATTACATCTAATCTCTATGGAAGGATATGGAAAAGCATTGAATGAAATAGTATCAAGGATGAATTAAATGACATAACAGATTCACTGAAATCAAAATATGATGCATTATATGACACTACAGTTAGAAGAGGGCTTGATACCTAATTATAGCTTAATACTAGTAGTAGTCTAATAAATGTTTATTGACTGAAGCATTGAATGCTTCATGGTTTTTGCTAACTTCTCTTTAAGTTCAATGATATTTTATTCATATGAATTATCATCTACCCTGATTGACAGCATGGTGTACTAACCTAAGAAATGTGTTCAAAGGCAGGAAGGTCTGGGTTTTAGTTCCATTTCTCATGTTTATTGCATGTAATCTCTCAATACTCTGAACAATTCTCTAAAGACTCCAAAGTGTAAAAACCTGCATCAATAGTAGTTTTCTCACATGGGAGTTCCTTATGCCCATGAAATCATAAATTTAGTCCCTATTGGATAATAAAATGTAATGCTTTTTGCTTTCTGTAATTTTCCATTAAGAATTAGAAGGGCAAAAAAATTTCATAGGGGAAAAAAGAATTGCCTGGTTTTCAGGGCCTCGTGCAATCATTAATATGAAGTTACTCACTGGAAATTTCTGTTTTCACAGCTGTGAAATCTTCCAGGTTCATTATTCAAATTCATTCAGGTAGAAAATAGAAACCACTAGCAGCCACAGGGGCACCCAAGATTTTAATGGTTTGCCTCTCATTTTCTTTTTCCTTGTATGTTCATTGAGTTGCACCTCAGGAAAAGTGGGCTTTTAGCATCAATTATTGACATGACTGTTTGGAGGTACTTTATTAACAGATATTATTTTCTCCTAAATCAAAGAAATAATAAGGACCCTTACTCCTGAGTTCCTCATGGTTAGATTATAAAGTCTCCACTTAGCAAATAAAAAAGTTAACGATGGCACAACTTGCATATTCACTGAAGGTTTCTAAGCATTTTCGTTTTCTAACTAACAGCGAGGGTAGTCATCTTTATGTACCTGTGACAGTTTTTCTCTTTGAAGAAGAGAAAGGTTTCTAAGAGAGTCCTTCTTTTATGGCTTTTAAGGGCATCTTACTTAAAAAAGAGAAAATATGTCACTGATAATGCTAAGAAAAAGGAGAATTGTTCTGAGAGTATAACCAGCTTTTAAGTTGTACAAATGAAAAAATGATTTCTCTGGGATGGGAGGGATAGAAGAAAGGTGCAATGGCAAAATATTAAAATAATTTTGAAAATAATAATGGATTACCATGGTGGTAAAAAGACGGACAAAGAGTTTTTAAAGTTAGTGATGTCAATGAACTTTACAAAATTTTATTTCCTAAATGTTCATGTGAGGCTGTCTATGAAAACTGAAGTTTAAAAGATATACATCTTTTCCTGAAGACCACAGAATGTTCTTTTGCCAGATATTGGCAGAAACCCAGAAGTCTTGATTTGTATTCTGTAACCCTGATTCCTGACTCATACTTACTTATGGGAATTCAAAATATTATCATGGTTAAGAGTTAATAATGAGAAATGGAGGTTCTTATAATCTACAATAATTATCATTATATATTTTTAAAATTTGTATCCCTAGCACTTAGTGGATAGTAAACACTTAATAAATGCCTTTTCTTCGGTTCATTCATGATGTTAACTCTGCCACAGTACCTAGTGCTATTTATTATTCATTTGATATTTTAAAAATAACAACTGTGCAGATAACCTTGTGGCATGACACTGAGGAAAACTAGGAAGTAGAAACTGTGACCCAATCAAATGTGTGTGTACATATGTATATGTATACATATATGTATACATATACATATGTACAAATGTATACATAAATGTACAGTGTATACAAAGAAGGATATATTACTTTATGAGCTATAGTACTTACAATATGTATATGTACATATATATAAATATATATAAAATAGGAGCTCTTCAAAATATAGTTCAGATTCTCTAAAATATACCCCACCAAAAGTGAGGAATTAATGAAGCAGTTCAATATTTTCAGAAAAATCTTTAACTTGAAATATGGGACTTACAGAACCTTGAAAAATGACTTGATAAACTTTAATATTTGTGGAGGAATTAAGGTTGTTGCAACAAAAACCTTAATTATTTGCCAAGAGCATAAATTTCTCCATAGGTCCAGTATTATAATCCAAACAGTAAATGAAGGTGCTATAAATAACAAGAAGTGGAATCTCATGGAAGTTGTCAAAAAATTTTTTATAATATGATTAAAAAAGAAAAAAGGTAGAGCTTCTAAATCTAATAATGATTCTTATCTCCCTTGCTTTCTCAATTAGACATATTTTATGAGCTCTTATTAGAGGCCTCAGAATATCAAAGAATGGATGGATAAACAGAGAAGAAAACATTTATTAAGCATTTATTATTTGCCAAGCAAAATGTATAAGCTATGGTTGAAACAAATTAAAAGAGGTACAAATGATGTGTTGTAGGTATGGAGAGGAGAGATTTTTTCAAGAATAGAATAGTTGGGAAATAAAGGTAGAGATAAGACTACAACTAAGCCTGAAATCATGTTAAATCCATTATGTTCTGTAATAAATACCATGACTTTACCATATGCCATCTCATAAATCATTTTTTATTAGCTATATTTATCTCAGTGGAAGATAGTCTTGTCACTAAAACTTAGTGTTGATAAGGCACATAGTTCTGAAAATAAGCCTTGCCTTAGGTTGGCTTTTACACAAAGTGAAGGGAACTTATAATTTAGACAAAAGCTTATGCTAACAGTGGGGAACAACAGTGAATAATTTCCACTGTGTTTTTATGAAATATAAAACATCCATATTACTCCCAAATGAAACTATTTTGATTAATTTTACAGTGTTTTTAAATGATGAAAGTTTTCTTTCTGTTTTCTACAAGTATTTTCTTCTATCAACTGATTATACAGTTTGATTTGTCATATGTTATATACACTAATAAATAAAAATATTCCAGAGTATTCACAAGGAAATTTAATAACTCTTCTATGTAGAAATATTTTATACAGTAGGACTTTAAACCTTTGTGTTAGGCAATCTAGTAGCATGCTGAAAAACAACATGACTCCTCCCCTTCTTCCTCCCTCATTCTCTGCCTTTCTCCCCCCTCCCTTTACTCCATTGACATGCATAGCTGGCCTAGTAGGTGTAAAAATAGACAGAGAGAGCCTGAATTGGAAGTGGTCACTGAATGTTGCCTGTGGTTGCTAGTGTTTTGAGTTCTCTGTGACACTGGCCAACTAGCAGATGGGTAGAACTGGTATGGAATATGTAGAGGAACAGAGCAAAGAAACCAGGAATCATCCTATTGGATTGCCAATGTTAACTTCTCCCTGCGAACCTTGGATTTAGTCCATGGTTTGAGGACAGACCCACTGACAACAGGAAATAATAAAACTGATATGGGCAATGCAGCTCTCTGCCAGTCTTGTCATACAGAGAAGAGCATAAAAGCACAAGGAAACATGCAAGAATTGGATAGAACCCCAGATTACTATGGCTACAACTGTGAAGATGTCAGAGAGTCTAAGGCTCTGGTAAGTATGAAACCATGAACCAGGAGGAAGAGCACATGGGGATGTCTTGAGCATGTTAGCAATCATCAATAAACCTCATTAGTCAAATACTTTTGGCTCTGCTTGCCATCTTTGGGGAGAGGGCAGAGGGAGGGAGGGGAAAAATCAGAACAGAAGTGAGTGCAAGGGATAATGTTGTAAAAAATTACCCTGGCATGGGTTCTGTGAATAAAAAGTTATTTAATAAAAAAAACAAAAACCAAAAAACCAAATACTTTTGGCTCCAAAAATGTAGTCTATAATATAAGACCAATTTGAATCTTACCAGTTGTAATAGATTGTTGTTATAGATTTTGATGGTATCCTTTAGTTGTTATTTTATCATTATATGTTCAGATCTTGCCTCATATGTTTCCTTTATTCATGTTTTCTTTAATTTTACACTATAAACTCAGCATGGAGAAAGAACACATCTTAATATTCTTAATACAGCAGAACCCCATTAAAAGGTGCCTTGAATTCCAGCAACTCAATTAAAACTTAGTTATCAAATCAAATCCTCTATAAACATAACAATGTATATTTATCAGTTATATTATGGAAAGTTTTTATTACTTTTATTATTATCATGGTGCTACAAAATTAGACTTATGACAGAGTTTTTTGACTCATTGACTTCAGTTAAAAAGGCCCACAGATCCCTGGCCTTCTAAGGTATTAATGATGGTACTTATTTTGTCACAAACTCCCAAATTTGAAGAAAAGTACAACCGAGGTTGTGATGCATAAACATAATATAAAACCTTAATGTTCTTAATATTTATCAATTTGTTAGAAGGTCTTTGTGTGATTTTTTCCCCCAGTGGTTCAATCCAAGATTCTATTTCTGAAACATTCTTATGTTAGTATTCATTGGAGAATAAGTTTTGTTTCTGATCCCTTAGATCCAAGAAGTTGACCCACCATAAGATATTGTGTTCAGTATGAAAATGTGAGATTAATGAATACTTCCTGTTTGAGGAGCTTAGTATGATAAAATGATTATTTTACAAAGAGATTTATAGTACAATAGAAGTGAACATCTGTACTTTGTTCAAGAGAGAGAGTGCCAAGCATATAAAGAGTATATTGTTTTCTTCTTACTTTAAGGTACATGATTTTCTAAATTCCTTAAAATCAAAATTCTAAGTCTCATCAGAGAAAAGTTGGAATGTGAATTGGCATCCAAAATTTTCAACCTAAAAATACATTTGTACATATCTATCTACCTACATATACAGGATATTTATAGTTAGCAGAAAAGAAAGAAAAGTCTGCCCACTATGTAGTGGTGGTGGTAGTGGGGAAGATAGTGCTTCAGGAATAACATACCATGAGGGAAATGCAAAACAAAATCAAATCCTAGAAAAGTCCTTAGTCAAGCAGAACAAAGTTGGAAGGAAACCCATTTGTTCTACTAGAAAGTAAACAAAGGTTTCAATCAATAGCACTGGCTCATTTTTCTTTAGAAAGTGGCTGTCTTGTGTCCATACTCTGGATCAGAAGAATTAGTTTTCTCTTACTCGAAACTTTATTATTAATTTAATGAATATGCATTGAGAAGGAAGAAACAACCACAGAAATTTGTAATTAATAGCCATGATTCCTTAATTCTGCAGTCTTCTTGTTAAGCATTTTGAGGAAATGTTTATTTGGTTGAAGGTAATTTCTAGTCAAAGGATGCTCATTCATTCATTTATAACATGCATTTAAAATGTTAATGATTATTGTGCTTATTTTAAGAATATTTTTTTTATTTTCTGAAATGATTACTTTTAAAAGTTATTTTATTTGCTTGCTTTGTTTTGTGTTTATATGTAGTAAATGCCTGTATGATTTTGATTTTGGGAGGGAAAATGGGTGATAAAATGAACGGTAAATTCATTCAAAGAATTTTTATGAATATATTTCAAAGGTTCATGAGTAATAATAAAAAGCTTTCAATAAAAATATTCAGTAGTATCAATATTCCTTATTGAATTTAAATTATTTCACATGAAATATTGATTCAGAATTCCTAGAAAATATTGAAGATTTCTATCTTTTTTAAAAAAACTTATTACAAATCAGTTATATTGTATCTGAGGTTATTGCTTCAAAACCAATTCAATTCAATTCAAAAGACATTATTAGATATTTACTATGTGGAATACATTGTGTTACATAAGGGGGATAAAAAAAGGCAAACAATCTGTGAACTCAAGGAGCACATTAGGGGATAATATAATATAATATTATATTATAATATTTATGCAGATACATGGAAAAATGCTTTTTTAGGAAAGAGAGAGCAATAATACCCTGTCTGAGATCAGTAAAACATAACAAAGCAAATGCTACTTGAGTTGAACTTTGAAGGAAAATAAAAGTTCTGAGAAGCAAGAGGATATAATGAGTGGTTAGTTCAAATGCATGAAAATGAGTAGTGGGATTTTGGTACATAGAAGTCCAATTAGTCTGGAAAATAAGGCACATAGAGGGGAGTAATATGAAACAATTATGGAAAGGTTGACTGGAGCCATATTTTCAGAACCCTACATGATAGACTGAGAAGTTTGTCTAAAAGGACAATTTAATTGAATGGTAAAAAATGAGTGAAGAAGATTTTCTGAGAATCACAGGAATTAAGACAGAAGGGCAAAAGGTAGAATTTTGTCACCCATGGTATTGGAGAGGGAATATCCAATGATTGGTGTCCCTCCAGTGATAATATGGAGTCTATAATCTTGGAATCTATAGCGTAGTCTCTCCTCAGGTGCCAGAAGCCTGGGAATTCAGCTGAGTATTTGGATCAGTGTTCCAAATCCTTAGGTGCCATTACTTAGAACTGTGAAATTATGATCTGGAAATGTGTAATACAGTTTGGAAAAAGTGACTTCAAAAGAAATTTTGGAATGCTTCTCTAACATTAATTGGATCTCTTTTTGTACATTTTAATAAAGTACTGCTGCTCAAATTAATTCAATTATATATAAAATATATCTCTTTTTGTACACTGATAAAGTGCTGATGCTCAGAGTAATTCAGTTATATATAAAATGGATGATAATAGTGATGATTATTGAGGAGTCTCTCTGAGCTATCAGTATAAATTAAGGCATTGATGATCATCTAGTTGACATAGTACTCACTTCGAAAGAATTAAAATATTTTATGGAAATCTTATCAATTCTCACATATCTCTGAGGGTTAATGAGGAAACTGG
Organism: Sarcophilus harrisii; assembly: GCF_902635505.1. Lineage (NCBI taxonomy): Eukaryota > Metazoa > Chordata > Mammalia > Dasyuromorphia > Dasyuridae > Sarcophilus > Sarcophilus harrisii. The sequence goes on along the minus strand of NC_045431.1, from coordinate 124,683,983 downwards.
TGCTACTTCCCTCATTTCACAGACACTAATAGCGAGATGTAGGTTGTGTCTGAATATAAAAAGTGATTTGAAAATAAATGAATTTAGTTAAATGAATACAGTGACTTCTTTTCAAAATAACCAGTTGGATCTAATTCATCTTTTTCTGAATAAAATTTATTTTACTTCCTATCAGAGATTTCTACCTAAATGTGCACATCAGTTTGAAATAATTTTTTTTGTTATTTGTATAAATATTAAATAGTTTAATTAGAAAAATTTGATGTCAGTGGTGAATCTGAGAAGTATTTTCCTGACTTGTCCATTCATTTATTCCTTATTCAATTACATGCTAAAATTATCATCTATCTCTGGATCTATGATCATATATAAGTTTTCACTTTTTGTTATGTACTTAAGTACTCAATGTACAAACACATTTCTTCCTCCCTCTCTTCCCTTCTTTCCTTCCTCCCTTCCCTTTTTTCCTTGCTTTCTCCCACCCTCCCTCCCTCTCTTCCTCCCTTCCTCCATCCTTCCTTCCCTTCATCCTTCCATCCCTCCCTTCCCTCTTCCCCTAGACTTCTCCAAACTGACCCCAAAGTCTATGACTCAAGACAAGATTAAAAACCATTGTTTTATTTTATCTTCTACAAGAGATGCTGATTCTGCATCCACTTTTGTAGCAGTCCCTTTGCTATGCTTACATAAATATCACACATTATCATGTCTGCAGTGTTATATGGTTAGAAATCACAGCATCTCACAAATTCAAAAGAATCAGTTTCACATGGTTCAAAGAGCAATAGAAAGATAAATGCTAGATCTATGACTTGGATGAAAAAATAGTATGAAAGTGTCAGAAGTGACACATTTCAAACTATTTCTCTTTATATTGTATTTCTGAACTATCTTTGATTTTTCATTATTGATGATGAAAGGCTAAATGTCAGAGTGGAATAATTACTAAATTATGAAATGGTGTATAGCAAAGCCATGGTAACACTTGGCTCAGAAATTGTTAAATGTTTTGCTTACTTTTAGAAAATCATTTCTTCATTCTTTCATTCATAATATCTGCCATATATAAGCACTTTGTCAGGGAGTGTTTGGGATCCAAATAATAAATTAAGATATTTGCCCCCAAAGAGCTTGTTATCTTATAGAGGAGAGTTCATACACATATGTATATACACACATATATATGCACATATATGTATATATAGAGACACACACACACATATATATAGCCATTGATAACAAACAAAACAGCATTACTTAGCTATAAACTTGTGATATGAATTAAATAATGTTCAAGAAGAGAACGAAAGAAAACTAGTATATCATCTTAAGCAATCATTTTATGTCCAGATTTGTGTCCAGAATTCAGCAGGATAATTATATATATCAAGCTACAAATAAGCATCCTCTATTAGGTTATCAAATAGCCTAAATCTCCTACTATTTAAACTACTTTTTAGAGTTGAATTAAGCTTGTGAAGCATCAGTAATGTTTTTCAATTCTGTAGACATCTAAAGTTTACTAGTGCTTTGCAGTAAAATTTCCAGAGTGAAATAATAACATGTTAAATGTTACCTTACTGCTTTAAAAAAATCATTGATAGTTCTAAAATTCCTAATGTGCTCCAAAATGAGCCTTTCCAAAAATTGCATTCCACCTGCAGTGTGAAGTCTGGGTTAGCTCCCTGGAGGTCTCAGAATCAGCTGAAGTCAGGATAAGCAAAAGTCCTTGGTCTTTAGGGGGAGAAGTGAAGGGGATGGCCAAACCTGCCACAAGCTCTCCACCAACTTCCCTTCTCCTCATTCTCCTCCAAAGTGACTCTGTCTTGTCTCACTACACCCCCTAATCCCTCCTACAATTATCTGTATACACCAAAAGATCGAGCCAGCACAGAATAGTGAGAAGAGTCATTTCTCCAAGCATATGCTAATAGAGATATTGTCCAATAGGTAATTAGCCTTAAGTGCTCGGTCGTCTGATTCCAGTGCACCTATTCAGAGTTTCAGCCCTTTATACTGCAGAATTAAGCTATGGGGAAGCATACTATACACTATGGGGAAGCATCAATATAGATTTTGCCTAATACTATAGTATTTTCATTATTATCCTTATTTCTTGATGATCATTAGAAAAATGCAAGTGTTTATTGCATGGCTAGGTGGCTCAGTGCTAAAAAGGACACTATATTAAAATTTTGTATATGCCCCCAAAATGTTAAAAAAAAAAGAATGAATAGATAATTATGAGATTATGGAAGAATCCATAGTTTAAAGACTTTATGTTGTAATTTCCTTCCAAGATTTTATTTCTTTCAAATACTGACGTCCTTTCCCCCTATTGTGTTGCTATGGAATTTGAAGGGGAAAGATTATGTCATATCGACTTCCCATTTTACAAATAAGTTACTTTACCTAGAAAAGCTATGAGACTTTCCTACTGTTCTTTAAGATTGTTCTTTCCTTAATAGACATAACTGTTTCATTTTCTCACATGCACTAGACTGCCTCTCATCCTTGTGCTTTTACTTTTCTTCTTTACCCTGCCATGTGCTAAGAAAGATACTTTGTTTTTCTAACATCTAGAAATTGAAAATTTTACAAGGCTTTGTTGAAAGGAATTTAGGAAGAACTCTTTCTTCCTTGGCTTGAGGTATAATGCAAAGGGTTGTAAAAAGAGACAATTTTAATGATATATATTTGTACAAATTAAAATAGGTGGGAATCAGCCATTTAATTTCTTTGGAGTCAGAGAGCTTCAAATTGAATTAATTGGATCAATTCAGAAACCTTTAACATGCATGGTCAAAGCAGATTTTAGATTTTGTAGAGTCTGGAGAAAGGGATGGCAAATTATTAGAAGCTGTATAAAATAGATTAATTTTATATTAATGCAAAATTTGTCACACAAGAAATATTAACAGATACTACTGACTCATTTCCTCAACAGAACACTTCTATCCATTAAATCCTTTTTTGAGGAAAGCTGTCATTTATTATGAAAGATTACTTATACCTTTTCCCCTTCAAAAACCTTCTTGCATTGCATTTTCATCAGGGACAAGAATAGTGGAATATTTTTAATACTTCTCTTTCCATTAGTGCTTGAATCCTCTTTCATTTCTGTTTTGATGGAAGGTAGATTACTACTGCTTCCCCTAATCTCTTCTGACAACAGTCTTAGATTATAAATTGGCCTCACTGTAGGTCAGGGTATGGGATTTTTGTGTTTATGTGTGGTTGTGTGTATATGTGTTTATGTGTATGTGTGTAAAATAGTTCTGGATTTATATACAGCCTCCCCTGTGGTTTCCTTGGTAAAAATTTAATAAGGTGGGAAAAGTGGGAGGGATATACATACAACACACATTTAAATTTAATTTGTATTATTAATACTTTCCCCATTACTTTATTAAGGCTAGACAATCAACGAAACACTAAATTAAGCCATTCATTGTAGCGTTTTCCTGATTTCTGAATGTAAATACTGAAAATTTAATAATCATTTCACCAGCCTATTAAAGTTGGCTGTACTACACATTTCTGTCCCAGCTCTGCTCCCTTCCTTCCCTGCTTCAGAGAAAGATTTACTCAAATCTTGGAGGTAGAGCTGATCTTGTTAAAGATAGAGAAGGGTAGGATGCTAAAACATCTCAACTCTCTGTAACCAACTAGGCTTCAGGCCTCCATTAATCCCTGCTTTGTCTAGAGGCTTGCCAGTGAGTTATGCATATCCTCTCCTTTTCACTTTCCGCCTTTTACTCAAACACTTGATAAACAAATCAACATAATCATTCCCACTATGAAGGGTTTATTCATCTATTGCTCTATGGCTCCACTAAGAATCTTTGTGATTCTGAACTATGGGATGCTTTGGCTAAAGCTCCCTTCTGTGTCTGCCTTTGCTTGGTCCCTCTCTTTGGAAATTTATATTCTCTATGTTCTCTATATATTTATGTTCTCTCTCTCTCTCTCTCTCTCTCTATATATATATATATATATATCTATATCTATATCTATATATCTATATATCTATATATTTATGTTCTCTATATATTTTTATTTAATTTTCCTAGTGCCTGTTGTTCCCCATTTATGAAATATAATGAGGTCCTTTTATATATCAGCAACCAAACCTCATTCAGGGAAAATTGGTCTTAAGACCAATTTTATCCACAATTCTACTATAAAAATACGTATCAACTGCTGAGTGAAATGAGCAGGACCAGGAGATTATACACTTCAACAACAATACTATATGATGATCAATTCTGATAGACCTGGGCCTCTTAAATAATAAGATGAACCAAATCAGCTCCAATAGAGCAGTAATGAATTGAATCAGCTACACCCAGCGAAGGAACTCTGGGAGATGATTATGTACTACTATGTAGAATTCCCAATCCCTTTACCCTTGTCTGCCTGCATTTTTGATTTCCTTCACAGGCTAATGGTACACTATTTCAAAGTCTGATTCTTTTTGAACAGCAAAATAACTATTTGGACATGTATACTAATATTGTATTTAATTTATACTTTCACATATTTAACATGTATTGATCAACCTGCCATCTGGGGGAGGGGATGGGGGGAAGGAGGGGAAAAATTGGAACACAAGATTTGGCAATTATCAATGCTGTAAAATTACCCATGCATATAACTTGTAAATAAAAAGTTATAATAAATTTAAAAAAATATGTATCAACAGTATTGCATAATGGATTGATAGCTAGATTTTGAATTTACAAAGATGCAGGTTCAAATCCTATCTCCAGAATTTACTATCTATGTAATCATTGGAAAATATATGAACCTCTTTTGAGCCTCATTTTCTCATTCTATGAAATATAGTTAGTAATATTTTCCATACCTTTCCCATAAGATTAAAAACTCAAATGAGATACTATTTATAAAGTAAACCTTAAAGCACAACTGTAAATATCAACTTTTATAAAATTATTGTCATTTTCTTTTCATTTTTTTCCTATTGCAGGCTATTGAGAGTCATTGTCATTAATTCTGGCCTAGATAGGATAAGTTCTTATCCCAGCCTGGGGATTCTTGTTGTGTTGATACAAAAAGATAGGAGCTTCCTTTATTTCAGGGACTGGAAGGCACCCTAATTTGCTCCCCAGATAATTCACATTAGATGTTGAATTGGCACAAATTCCTTTGAAGGGCCACTTACTTCCCACCAAATATTTTAAATTTCCTGTATTGAATCTAAAAAATTGAACTGTCTTACATCTCTAAGGTTTCTTCTAGCCCTAAGAAAAATTATATTATTTGATTATTACTGGTCAGTTAATAAGCATTTAGTATGAAGTGCTTACAATGTACTAAGCACTAGGCTAAGTACACAGATTGTGATAATCTTGCTTGGAAAATGCAACATTTTTATAGGAAATACATCAGCAAATGCATCAACAACTAGGGCTTCAGAGAGTAATGGAATAAGTATAGTCACATAGGAAAATCAAACAGCAAAAGAATGAGGGAAAAAATTCATTTTCTTTTCACTGTCTGATTCTTACTAGGGATGTAATTTTCTTTTAGATTTGGGACACAAATGCACAGAGCCTGGGTTTCAGGGTTATAAAAATTCACTTTCAAATTCAGGCATATGCTAAAGATTGGGAATAAATTGGTACTAATTATTTTCAAGCCGTTATTTTGGGTTCTTATTTTCCTTGAGATAGTAGACTAGCAATTTATCAATAATTTAAGCAAGCATTAGCTATTTTCTGGAAAAATCGTGATCTTTTATTGCCCATAATAACATGAGGCTTAACCGCACATTAAGAAGTCTCTGCAACCTAAGCTGCTTTGATTTGAAATGTAAAATTGTGTGGTTCTATTAGATTCTGGTTTTTTGTTGCTGTAACTCACTATAGCTCTTTGTTTCTTTCTACAGTCTGACAGCAATGCCAGCTTTCTCAGAGCGGCCAGAGCTGGCAATCTTGACAAAGTGGTAGAGTATTTGAAAGGAGGAATAGACATCAATACATGCAATCAGGTAAAAGACTGGCATCTTTCAAGATTTTGTATTTCTATAATATTTTTTAAACCAAAGTTTTTTATGATATTTTAAAAAATCAACCCTACATGTCTTAAAATGAAATAATGCTTCCTGTTTTGTATCTACTTAGAGCCCAGGGGTCTTTTTCATAGTTGTCAACGTTCTTTATTACTATTAAAGTGACTAGGAGCTTAAGAAGTAATGAAACACAATTTTTCCCTTGACAGAGTCTTCCAGTATAAACAATCCATTAACCATGATAGGGAGAAAATTTTCATTTAGAGTTTGTTCCGTGCCTATAGCTAACAGGTCAAAAAAAGCCAAGATTTTAAAATCTAATTAACAACGATGTTTGCAAGATGATTTGGTTCACTGCTTATCAGAAGTGTTGGGAGAGAATTATCCTACTGAGCTAATTCTTAGTGGGTTTTCAAAAAAAATTTTTTTCTAAAGACTTTTAGTCTTTTTTTTGGTCATTTTGGTCCAGAACCATGACTTCTCATTCCCAGTGCAATTGGCTGCTCTATACTCTTGTGTTGGGTATTTTCTAATAATATGGACTGAAGAAATTAAAAAAAAAAAAAGAAATTCAAATTACTTGTCTTTTCCCCTTCCCCTTCTCTCCTTGTTACAAAAGGATATAGTTGGAAAGTGTGAACTTAACTTAATGGAGAAGTAGGATCCTTAGAACAAACATTAACATAATATAATATATGTGTATATTTGTGTAATATATGCTATATGTAGCATATAAAGGGGCTTAAACATTTCAGTGATTACTTAGGGCTTTCCTTATCTATCATTTTGGTGTAAATGAGACCGTAGCCTTTAAATCAAATCTAAAAGCCTCAAAAATTTTGGCTTTGTACTATTTCAGACCAATATTTTAATGTCATGAAGAAAAAAAACCACACTGGATCTCAGCTTTAACTATATAGTAAATTGTCTCTATTTTTGTGAACAGATAGTTGGATGGAGAAATGAATAATCCTGAATAATTTAAAATAATAATTTCATAATCCTGAATAATAATTGGGACAGGAGGTTTTCATTTGTGGATTTAGCTACATCTGTAGTTTCATTTATTCTATCTCTGGGCACATCTTGAAATCAGTTGTATTATCACAGTTCATTTGAACTTCTGTGTTATTTAAGAATTAATGAAAATAAATAGAAAAAACCCAAAGCTACCCATTAAGTGGCCTCTTGTTGTAGAATAACACACGTTCATAAAAACTCAAGAGTTGGAAAGAATGCTAGAAATCATTTAGTTCAATTTAAACATAAGCAGGAATAATTTTATAACAAAGGTCAATCAAATTCTACTTGAATACCTCTAGGAGACTCCCCAATATTTGTCAAAGTAATCCATTCTGCTTTTGAACAATCTTAATTGTTAGAAAGTATCCCTTACACTCTAAAATTTCTATGCATTATATCTATTTTCGTGTCCTAGTGTCAAGTAGAAGGAACCCAATCGCTCATTCACAAGTCGTTAATAATTCAGTCTAAACATTCCTGGTTGTTTTAAGTGATTGTTGTATGCCATGGTTTTGAATCTCCTCACTATTTTAATTATCTCCTCTCTAGATTAATCTATCTCCCCTCTAATTATATTGAAAAAATATTTTACCGTTTACCTCAGTTTTCTTATCTGTAAAATGAGATGGAGAAACATCTTTACTAAGAAAACCTCAAATGGGGTCAGAAAGTCAGGTATTATTAAAACAACTGAACAACAATAGCAGCTAATTTGCTAATTTCCTTTTTAAAATGTGGGGCTCAGAAATAGCTGCAATCTGCTAAGAAAAAGGACAATATCAATTTATGCTGTCCATCTTCATTGTAAATATTATGCTTCTAATCAGGCCACCTAAGATCACATTTGCTTTCATAACTGAATGCTTTGCACTTATTTTGAGACCTCCAGTTTTTTCATATAAACTGATTCTTAGCTTCATCTCCTATACTTAGATAGCTTTCTGAATTTAAGTACAAGATTTTATTACATTCGAATTTAGGCAAAATGTAAGTCTGCTGTTCTAACTTGTCCAAATATCTTTGGATTCTGATTTTGTCCTTTAGTGTGTTGTCCACCCTTTGAAGGTCCATGTCCTTTTCAAATCAGAGGAAGGCATGGTTGAGACCACTTTTCTGAACCAGTCTGCTAGAACTCTCCAGACTGAATTGTCCAAAACATTGGTAGATTTGTTCACTCTTGGATTTGGCTCTTCCCTCCGGAGGCTAGTCTATTCATACTTTCTTTTGTAATTATTATTTGTGTCAGCTCTTAAGTTTTCTATACATCATTCCTTTGAACATACTGGTATCTTACTTCTAGGTCTCTTAACATAATATGCTAGCATCACGACATAGCCTATCAGTCTGTTGTCTATCATTCTTGCCACCTGACCAAAAAGTCATGACCTGATCATCCTTGAATCCACCTAATTGATTTATGAGCCAGCTTGTGTCTAGGATGTTGTTAAGATATTTTTTGAAACACATACTTTTCCTGAAACTTGGGAATACTTTCTGTGGAATTCTCCTGATCTCCCATGATAGACATGATAGTTCCCTTGTTTTCTATGTTTCTTCTTATAAATATTCTCCATTAGTAGTTTGGAACTATGCTCAAAAAGTTATCAAACTGTGCATATCCTTTGATCCAGCAGTGTTACTACTGGGATTATATCCCAAAGAGATTATAAAGAAGGGAAAGGGACCTGTGTGCACAAATGTTTGTGGCAGCCCTTTTTGTAGTGGCTAGAAACTGGAAACTGAATGGATGTCCATCAGTTGGAGAATGGCTGAATAAATTGTGGTATATGAATATTATGGAATATTACTGTTCTGTAAGAAATGACCAACAGGATGATTTCACAAAGGCCTGGAGAGACTTACACGAACTGATGCTGAGTGAAATGAGCAGGACCAGGAGATCATTATATACGTCAGCAACAATACTATATGATGACCAGTTCTGATGGACCTGGCCATCCTCAGCAACGAGATCAACCAAATCATTTCCAGTGGAGCAGTAATGAACTGAACCAGCTATGCCCAGAGAAAGAACTCTGGGAGATGACTAAAAACCATTACATTGAATTCCCAATCCCTATATTTATGTCCACCTGCATTTTTGATTTCCTTCACAAGCTAATTGTACAATATTTCAGAGTCTGATTCTTTTTGTACAGCAAAATAACGTTTTGGTCATGTATACTTATTGTGTATCTAATTTATATTTTAATGTACTTAACATCTACTGGTCATCCTGCCATCTGGGGGAGGGGGTGGGGGGTAAGAGGTGAAAAATTGGAAGAAGAGGTTTGGCAGTTGTTAATGATGTAAAGTTACCCATGCATATATCCTGTAAATAAAAGGCTATTAAATAAAAAAAATATTCTCCATTTCAAAAAGACACTTAGGGAATTAAAAAAATAATAGTTTATACCAGACAAATACAGAAGTATTTTCCTAAGTTGCTAGCTGACTCAGATTCTTTGAATTTTTGACATATTGATATTAACTTTAAGACTGTGTAATCAAGCAGCCATATAATGAAAAAAAACTCCCTATATTATTGTGTATAAACTGTACCTATCACACTTTCTTGATGTTTTTTAAACTTTGGAATTAACTAATGTAAGGAGAGAAACCAAACCTGGGTTCCCAAGAACAATTTAATAACATACAATCTATAAACCATATCAAAATTAGTTACTCGTTATTATGAAATTTTTAAAGTCTCTTTTATTTTGAATATGTATGATTATAACTTACTTTTTCTTTTGGACAAGTCAATATATTAAATTTCAGCTATATAGATCAAATATTAAACTTATTGATACCTAAACTTATCCCCCAAACTAAAACTGAAAATTAGAAATATGATCAAATGGAGATGACACTCTGATTACTTTGTATTTTTTTTGTAGGTAGCTTGTTATTTTTTTTAATGTTCTCTCCTCTCTAGAAAGTGAGCTCTTTGAGAAAGGTAGTGTTGGCTTTGTCTTTCTTCATATGCTCATTGTTTAACATAGTGCCTGGCACAGAGTAAGCACTTATTGACTGACTATGAAGTTGAAAAATAAAACATTCATAGATGAAACATAGATCATATCATTTTTCCTTTAATAGTGAATGCCTTACTCTATTTGAGCATAAATAATTGGACTTTGTAAATCTACTTGATATCTTAGTAGTAATCAAAAGATTGAATAATATTTCTCTGTTCAAAATATCTACTATTTGAGCTATTGTGACAGAGAGAGACACCATTTCTTGAACTTAAGAAGACCTGAGTTTCAATCCCAGCCATTAGGCAATCATTCAACTTTGCTTGTACAATTAAAGTAACCATTAAAGCCATTAATTACCATTAATAACCATTAATTAATATTAAGCATTTACTATGTGTCAGGCATAGAGATGCTGAGATTATAAAGCCAAAAGGTAATAATCTTTGTCTCCTTAGGTAACTTGTATTCTAATGGGGAGGGAGCATAATTTGTGCATATATAGGTATATACTATACTTATTCAAAGTAACTTTAAAGAGAAGGGCTTTAGAAGTTGGGTGTACCAGTACAGACTGCATACAGATAGAACTTGAACTGAGATTTGGAGAAAACTAGGCTTTCAAGAAGCATAGGTGAGGAGAGAGTCATTCCATGCAGAGGGTATGTGTGGGGCAAAAGCATGGAGAAGGGCTATGAAATATCATAAATGAGGAACAAGAAGAAGACCAGTCTGGCTGAATTGGATAGTCAGTGCATAAAAAGAAATAATGCATAAGAATGCTGCAAAGATTGAAGAAAGCCACTTTGTAAATAATTTTAAATATCAGAGAGGACTTTACATCTGATCTTTAGATAGGTCATAGAGAGTCACTGGAGTTTGAATATGGAAGTAGGTATAGCATAATCATATGCTTATTTTAGGAAAAATAGTTTTGCTGCTACATAGAGACTGATTAGAATACAGAGAGGCTAGAGACAGAGAGTGATTAGGAGTATACTGCATTTGTCCAAATTGAGGTGATGAGAACTTTAATTCGGGTGGTAGTCATGATTAGAGAGAGTGGGATATATATGAGTGAAAAGTGTTGTAGACAAAGAAATGGCAAGGTTTAACAGTGAAATAGATATGTGGGATGAGAGTGACAAGATTATCATGAGAACCAAGTTTGGAATTGGCATTACAAGAAGCTTGGTTTGGGCCTTGACAAAGACGTTTAGAGAAGGAGTGGATTTGAGGGGCACAGTAATTAGTTTCATCATGGGCATATTGAGATTAAGATTCTTTCTAGACATGTCCAAGCCCAGTAGTTACTTAGTGAGGTAGGGAAGAATTTAGGAGACCAGGAAAGAATTTAGGAATGGATATAAAAATATGAGTTATCTACATAGAATTAAATAAACCTAGGTGAGCTGATAAGGCCACCAAGAGAGAATGTGTAGAGAGAGGAGTGGCAGGACAAACATTTGGAGTATAATCACAAATAAAGTTAATGATAATTAGCATTATTACTACATTTCAAGGATTGCAGAGCACTTTATAAATATCTCATGAATCCTCACAAAACTCTTGTAAGAGTTGCTATTTCCCACTTTTAAGATGAGGAAACTGAGGTAATTCGATAAGGCAGCAAGATGACTTGCCTACTAAGTATCTGAGGTCAGATTTGAACTCTGGTTTTTCTGATTCCAGTTTCAGTGCTTTAAACACTAAACCACTTTAAACCACTTAATTACATACTAGATTCAATTAAAAGGAGTAAAAGAACTGTCTCTGTGTACAGAATGCTCAACTGAGATTAGATCTTATATATTTCATAAAGTTACACTACTTATGGTTACCTTCAGAAATTCATGAGTAATTAAGAATGGAGGAGGAGGCAGAGGAGGCGGAGGAGAATTACTCTTCTGAGTAATCCTTGACAGGAATTTGACAAGATGTGAAGGTAATAGGCCAATATTCAATATGTTATATTAATGGACATTCAAGGATCTATTCAATGACTATTCTTTCTGGTAGTCAAAGTATGAAGTTTTTGTCTTTTAAAATTCTAATCCAGTTTTTCTCTAAACCTGTAAGCATTAAAATGAAAATATTTATAAAAAGAAATATTAAGGTGCAATGAAAAGACTGGCATTCCATCAAATTAAGCAATCTTAACAGTGTTACTACAGAAATCATATGAAATGAATGACAGTGATAAATATTATTAAATAAAAATTTAATTTAATTTATTTATTATTTATTATAATTGACATTAACTTATAATGTCAAAGTATTATTACCTCTGAACCACCAGTGATCAAATCTAATGTGAAGTATAAAGGAAAACAAAACCTATTGATATTTTTCCCTTTTAGTTATGGGATTATGATGTTATAATAAGGAAATCTGGATCTTATAGACTCTACTTTATTTCTGAATGAAAGTAAAAGTGGGAGGGAGAGGAAGAAAGAAAAAGAAAGTAGCCTGGATCTTTCTAGAAATATTGTGGGTTCATGGGTGATTTATTATATCATGTTTTCTCTTGTTTTTGTTTTTTGTTTTGTCTGTTTAGACTGTGGCTTGTTATTCTTCCTTCCTTTATTTCCTTTTTTGAGATTATTTGTTTTTAATACACATTGTTTTATGAATTATTTGGAGAGAGAAAAATAAGACCAAAATGAAAAAAACTACAGGAGAGATAAAAACACAGAAAAAAGAAGTGAACATAGCATATATTGATTTACATTCAGTCTCCTTAGTTGTTTCTCTGGTTGCAGATGGCATTTTCTGTCTAAAGTCTACTTTGGGATTCCTTTGGATAACTGAATCACAGAAAAGAACCAAGCCTTTTATAGTTGATCATTGCACATTCTTGCTATTATTGTGTGCAACATATTCCTGGTTTTGCTTGTTTTGCTCAGCATCAGTTCATGTAAATCTTTTCAGGTCTTTCTATAATCAGCTTGTTCATCATTTTTTATAGATTCCATTCCTTCATGTACCACAACTTGTTCAGCCATTCCCCAATTGATGAGCAGCCACTCTTTTTCCAATTCTTTGCTACTACAAAAAGAACTGCTACAAACATTTTTGCAAATGTGTGTGAGGTGTTTTTTCTTCTTTAAAATAATAATAAGATGATTCTCTCTGGGAGAGGAGGTTTCTCGGGGAGGTTTTTCTGGAGGCAGCTTTAGTTTCAGTTACAAGTAAATAATCACCCAAAATCGCAGCCAGCTAATAAAAGTTCAGATCTTTTATTGTGTCCTTCAATATAGCCTGGTTAGTTTTCTTAGAGACCTATCTTTCTGCTTGGTTCCAAGAGCTCTTGCAGCTTTGTCCTTGGCTTCTACCTCTGCTTTCTTTAGCCTCTAGCCAGCACCAAAGTGGAAGATGCAATAAATCTCTCTTGCCTCAGAGAGAGGGCTTGTGGGCTTCCTCTCAGAGTGCTCCTCTCCGACCCCTGGGAATGTTCCCAAGTAACTCTCTCTCGAGTGGCTCACTGGAGCTGTATTTATGCTGAGTGTAAAAGGTTGACTCCGCCTTCTGAAGGCAGGGATTAAGGGAGGTGTGTATTCAAATATCTCTTTCTAAACCCTGAAATCTCCCAAACATGTGAACTCCAATGAATACTTAAATATTTCTTGCATTTATGAGCGGTCTAAAGGTGTGAACACAAGCATCGTTTCTGTCAGTTGTACTTAGTACCTTGTTTCAAGTTCTGGCCCAAAATATCTTCTTCTAAGATTAAATCAATCATATTGAACCATGCTAAATTAGATAATTATTGTCTCTATCACTTCTAATGGCTTAACAGTTTGTAAAGATTCCAACAAATGTGGATCCTTTCCCCTCATTTATGATTTCCTTGAGATACAGACTCAGTAATGGCACTGCTGGGTCAAAAGATATGCACAGTTTTATAGCCCTTTGGGCATAATTCCAAATTGCTCTCCAAAATGGTTGGATTATTTGACAACTCCTCCAACAATGCATTAGTGTCCCAGTTTTCCCACATCCCTTCCAACATTTACCATTATTTTTTCCTGTCATCTTAGCCAATCTGATAGGTGTGAGGTGGTACCTCAGAGTAATTTTAATTTGCATTTCTCTAATTAATAGTGATTAGAGCATTTTTTTCATATAACTATAAATGGCTTTAGTTTCATCATCTGAAAATTGTTTGTTCATATCATATTCCCCCAGCTTTGTACTTCTCTTTTAATCTTGTTTCTGTTGGTTTTATTTGTGCAAAAACTTTTTAATTTAATGCAGTCAAAATTGTTGCTTTTGCCTTTCATAATGTTCTTTAGTTTTTTTTTTTTTTGTTTTGGTTTTGGTTATAAATTTCTCCCTTCTCCAAAGATCTGGTAGGTAAATTATCCCTTGTTCTCCTAATGTATTTATGGTATCACTCTTTATGCTCAAATCATGGTATCCACTTTGACCTTATTTTGGTATGAGGAGTGAGATGTAGGTATATGTTGATTTTCTGACATATCATTTTCCAGTTTTTTTCAGCAATTTTTGTCAAATAGTAAGTTCTTATTCCAGAAGCTGAAGTTTTGTAGTTTAGCAAGTATCAGATTGCTATAGACCTTGATTATTGTGTCATGTGTACCTCATCTCTTCCACTGATGTACTACTCTGTTTCTTAGCCAGTACCAAATGGTTTGGATGACTGCTACTTTATAATATAGTTTTAGGCTTGGTTGCTAAGCCACGATCCTTCCTATTTTTTTCATTAAATTCCCTGATATTCTTGACCCTTTTTTTCTTCTAGATGAATTTTGTTATTATTTTTTCTAATTCTATAAAATAATGTTTTGGCAGTTTGAATGGTATGGCACTGAAAAAGTAGACCAATTTAGGCAGAATTGCCATTTTTATTATATTAGCTCAGCCTAGCCATGAAAAATTGGTATTTTTCTATTATTTAGATCTGATTTTATTTGTGTGAGAAGTATTTTGTAATTGTGTTCATATACATCTTGGGTTTGTCTTGGCAGGTAGATCCCCTAAGTATTTTATTTTATCTACAGTAATTTTATTTTATTTATTTATTTTTTTCTACAGTAATTTTAAGTGAACTTTCTTTTTCTATTTCTTGCTGATGGATGTTGTCAGTAATATATAGAAATGCTGGTGATTTGTGTGGGTTTATTTTATATCCTGCTATTTTGCTAAAGCTGTGAATTGTTGCCAGTAGATTTTTGCAGAATTTTCTAAGATACTTATATCATCTGCAAAGAATGATAATTTTATTTCCTCATTGTGTTATAATTCCTGTAATTTCTTTTTCTTTTCTCATTGTTAAGTCAATATTTCTAGTACAATGTTGAATAATAGTGGTGATAATGGGCATTTTTATTTCACCCCTGATCTTATTGGGGATATATCTAGCTTCTCTCCATTATAAATAATACTTGCTGACACATCTACTTAAGCTCCGCATTTTCTCTCAGAATTTATTTCATGACAAGCCTCAGAATTAGTGCTTGACTGAAAAAACCCCCACAAATAATTACCAAGAGAAGACATCCTTGAAATTCACCAGAAATTCACTTGAAATTTGCTGGAGGGTGGGGACAGTTTTAGATTGGGTGCAAGCTGAGGGCAGGCAGCAGCAGCAAGAGGACGGCAGGCAGCTCACAGCTGAGCAGACTGGAAGGAGGTGGAGGTGGGATGTGATCTCAGCCATGTCTGTGAGGAGAGCTTTATCACAGTATTGGATACTTTGTCCTGGCAGCAAGCCAGTAGACAAGCAGAGAAGCTAAAAACACAGGGGATAAAGATTATAACCCCTAAAAGCTAGGGTCTCTCAGGACTTGGCCACACCTACCCACAGTGTCTCAGCACACTCTCAGAGTCTCAGAGCATGGGCACAGCACAGCCATTGCTGAACTGCTAGTGCCTTGCTGCTGCCCCCTGCAGTCTGTAGAGGAAGCTCGGTAATACCATCTAGCCTCCCCCTCCCCCCCAAAAGCAGATCATTTGTTTTTCTTGTTAGTTTGTTTTCTTTAACTTTTCTTTGACAAAATGAGCAAAAAATTTAAACGGACCCTAACCATTGATAGCTTCTATATGGATAGAGAGCAGACTTTAAACCCTGAGGAGACTAAAAACAGACAATTCTCCAGATGAATTCCCAAAGGAGGATATGATGTGGTCCTTAACACAGATGACTCTCATAGAAGAAATTAAAAAGGCCTCTCACAAGATAGCTAGAAGAAATGTAGGAAAAGGAAAGGGAAGCTTGGCAAGAGAGTCTGGATAAGTCACCCCACTTATATAAAGACAGAGTGGATAAAGAAATCAAATACTTGAAAAACAGAATTAGTGAACTGCAAAAAGAAAATAGCTCTCTAAAAAATAAAATTGGTGAAATGGGAAAAAATTCCATAGAACAAAACAACTCACTTAAAAACTCAATTGGACAATTAGAAAAAAGATATAAAAAAAATTGAATGAAGAAAATACTTCATTGAAAATCAGAATCGAACAACTGGAATTGAGAGACTCAAGGAGACACCAAGAATCAGTCAAGCAAAACCAAAAAAATGAAACAATGGAAAAAATATCAAATACCTTCTTGGGAAAACAACAGACCTGGAAAATAGATCTATGTAATGACTGCATATTTTAAAATCAGCCAGAGTCAGGAATTCAGGTTAAGGGAAAATCTTCAATCTTTATTCTCAGTAGAGGTGAAGAAGGATCAGAGGTGAAGGGGGATCGGAGGTGAAGGGGGGGTCGCGATAGCAATGTATGCAGCTGAGTCAAGAAGCCAGCCAGACCAGAAGCCAGTCAGCCTTCTCTCTCCGTTCCTCTCTCCGCCCCTCTGCCTCCACCCACCAAAATCATCATTTCCTATACAACACATCAGGACTTGCACAAAGAGTGGGCGGGGGCCATTCTTTCTCCAAACATATATATTAATAGAGTATGGTCCAATTACTATTTAGCCTCACGTGCTTGGGACCTCAGTGCATCAACTCAAGCTTCATCCCATTACAGATCTAGGAGAGACAATCTGAGAATTATTGGACTCCCTAAAAATATGATGAAATAAAGAGCCTGGACACTATTTTCCAGGAAATTATCAAAGAGAACTGCCCAGAACTGATAGAAACGGAGGGTAAAATAGAAATTGAAAGAATTCATCGATCACTTACCAAAAGGGACCCTAAAATCAAAACACCAAGAAATATAGTGGCCAAAGTCCAGAACCATCAGACGAAGGAAAAAATACTACGAGCTGTTAGAAAAAATCAGTTCAAATATAGAGGAGCCACAATAAGGATTACTCAAGACCTAGCAGTGTCCCCATTAAAGAATCAAAGGGTCTGGAATATCATATTCTGAAAGGCTAAGGAACTTGGTATGCAACCAAAAATAACTTACCCAGCCAAAATGAGCATCTTTTTCCAGGGAAGAAGGTGGACATTCAAGAAAATAAGCCAATTTCACATATTTTTGATGAAAAAACCAGAACTAAACAAAAAGTTTGATCTACAAATATAGAATTAAAGAGAAACCTAAAAAGGTAAAAAGAAATCTTGGGAACTATATATAAAGATATATAAAGAATACATGTATACCTTGTTCTAGAAACTAGAGGTGGAAAGGAAATTGTACCCAGAAAAGGGTAAAGTGGGGCTACTACATCTCTCAAAAAGGCAAAGGAAACTTATTATATTTGAGAGAAAGAATGGAGGGGGGTGAACATAGTGTGTATCTTACTGCCATCAAAATTGGCTTAAAGAAAAAAAATTTAGACATATTTGATTTATGGTGAAACTCCTCTGACCTCATTGAAAAGTGGGAGAGGAAAAGTGAAAAGGGAAAGCTAAGCAGAAAGGAATACAGAAACTGTGAGGAAACGGAGTAAGATAGGGGAGGAACTCTAAGGTAGGGGGAGGGATACTAAAAAGGGAAGGCTTTGAGAAGCAAGTGTTGCTCACAAGTTTAATACTGGGGAAGGGGGGGTAAGGGGAAAGAAAAGGAGGAAAGTATAAACAGGGGTTAACAAGATGGCAAGTAATACAGAATTGGTAATTTTAACCATAAATGTGAATGGGGTAAACTCCCCCATAAAGAGGAAGCAGTTAAGAGAATGGATTAAAAGCCAGAATCCTACAATATGTTGTTTACAGGAAACACACCTGAAGCAGGGAGATATATACAGAGTAAAGGTAAAAGGTTGGAGCAGAATCTACTTTGCTTCAGGTGAAGTCAAAAAAGCAAGGGTAGCCATCCTGATCTCAGATCAAGCAAAAGCAAAAATTGATCTAATTAAAAGAGATAAGGAAGGGCACTATGTCTTGCTAAGGGGTAGCATAGATAATGAAGCAATATCAATATTAAACATATATGCATCAAGTGGTGTAACATCTAAATTCTTGAAAAAGAAATTGAGAGCTGCAAGAAGAAATAGACAGCAAAACTATAATAGTGGGAGATCTCAACCTTGCACTCTTAGAATTAGATAAATCAAACCACAGAATAAATAAGAAAGAAGTCAAAGAAGTAAATAGAATACTAGAAAAGTTAATTATGATAGATCTTTGGCGAAAACTATAAATGGAGACAGAAAGGAGTACACTTTCTTTTCAGCAGTTCATGGAACCTATACAAATATTGACCATATATTAGGACATAAAAACCTCAAACTCAAATGCAGTAAGGCAGAAATAGTAAATGCATCCTTTTCAGACCACGATGCAATGAAAATTACATTCAATAAAAATCCAGGGGAAAATAGACCAAAAAACAATGGGAAACTAAATAATCTCATACTAAAGAAAGATTGAGTGAAACAGGAAATCATAGACATAATTAATAACTTCACTGAAGAAAATGACAATAATGAGACTTCATACCAGAATGTGTGGGATGCAGCCAAAGCAGTAATAAGGGGAAATTTCATATCTCTAGAGGCCTATTTGCATTAAATAGAGAAAGAGAAGGTCAATGAATAGGGCTTACAACTAAAAATGCTAGAAAAGGAACAAATTAAAAATCCCCAGTGAAACACTAAACTTGAAATTTTAAAAATAAAAGGAGAGATCAATAATATTGAAAGTAAAAAAAAAACTACTGAATTAATTAATAAAACTAAGAGTTGGTTCTATGAAAAAACCAACAAAATAGACAAACCCTTAGTAAATTTGATTTAAAAAAGGAAAGAGGAAAATCAAATTGTTAGTCTTAAAAATGAAAAGGGAGAACTCGCCACTAATGAAGAGGAAATTGGAGCAATAATTAAGAGTTACTTTGCCTAACTTTATGCCAATAAATTGGAGAACTTAAATGAAATGGAAGAATACCTTCAAAAATATAGATTGTCCAAATTAACAGAGGAAGAAGTAAATAGACCAAACAGTCCCATTTTAGGAAAAGAAATAGAACAAGCTATTAACCAAATCCCTAGGAAAAAATCCCCAGGACCAGATGGATTTACATGTGAATTCTACCAAACATTTAAAGAACAATTAACTCCAATACTATATAAACTATTTGAAAATATAGGGATTGAAGGAGTCCTACCAAATTCATTTTACAACACAGACATGGTACTGATACCTAAACCAGGTAGGTTGAAAACAGAGAAAGAAAATTATAGACCAATCTTCCTAATGAATATTGATGCTAAAATCTTAAATAAAACATTAGCAAAAAGATTACAGAAAATTATGCCCAGGATAATACACTGTGACCAAGTAGGATTTATACCAGGAATGCAGGACTGGATCAGTATTAGGAAAACTATTAACATAATTAACTATATCAATAACCAAACTAACAAAAATCATATGATCATCTCAATAGATGCACAAAAAGAATTTGATAAAATCCAACATCCATTCCTAATAAAACCACTTGAGAGGATAGGAATAAATGGACTTTTCAGGAGCATATAATTAAAACCATCAGTAAGCCTCATATGCAATGGGGAAAAACTGGAACCTTTCCCAGTAAGATCAGGAGTGAAATAAGGTTGCCCACTATCACCATTATTATTCAGTATTGTATTAGAAACTCTAACCTTGGCAATAAGAGTCGAGAAAGAGTTTAAAGGAATTAGAGTAGGTAATGAGAAAACCATCTTTTGCAGATGATATGATGGTATACTTGGAGAACCCTAGAGAATCAACTAATAAACTACTAGAAACAATTTACAACTTTAGCAAAGTTGTAGAATACAAAAATGAATCCACATATATCCTCAGCATTTTTATACATCACCAACAAAATCCAACAGCAAGAGATACAAAGAGAAATTCCATTCAAAATAACCTTCGATAGCATAAAATATTTGGCAATCTATGTACCAAAGGAAAGTCAGGAATTATATGAGCAAAGTTACAAAACACTTTCCACATAAATAAAGTCAGATTTAAATAATTGCAAAAATACCAAGTGCTCTTGGACAGGCCAAGTGAATGATGGCAATACTCCCTAAACTAATCTATTTAGTGCTGTACCAATCAGACTCCCATGAAACTATTTTAATGATCTAGAAAAAAGAACAACAAAATTCATATGGAAGAACAAAAGGTCGAGAATTAATGGAAAATTAAGGGAATTAATGGAATAAAAATCAAATGAAGGTGGCCTAGCTGTACCTGATCTAAAATTATATTATAAAGCAGCATCACCAAAACCATTTGATATTGGCTAAGAAATAGATTAGTTGATCAGTGGAATAGGGTAGGTTCACAAGACAGAATAGACAATAAATATAAGAATCTAGTGTTTGACAAACCCAAAGATCCTAACTTTAGGGCTAAGATTTCATTATTTGACAAAAACTGCTGGGATAACTGGAAATTAGTATGGCAGAAATTAGGCACACCAATATAAGATCAAAATGGGTCTGTGATTTAGGCATAAAGAACAAGATTATAAACAAATTAGAGGAAAATAGGATAGTTTACCTCTCAGACTTGTGGAAGAGGAATTTGTGACCAAAGTTGAACTAGAGATCATTATTGATCACAAAATAGAAAAATCACAGATTGATTATTGATCACAAAATAGAAAATTTTGAATATATCAAATTAAAAAGTGTTTGTACAAACAAAATTAATGCAAACAAGATTAGAAGGGAAGTAAGAAAGTGGGAAAACATTTTCAGAGTTAAAGGTTCGGATAAAGATCTCATTGCCAAAATATATAGAGAATTGACTCTAATTTATAAGAAATCAAGCCATTCTCCAATTGATAAATGATCAAAGGATACGAACAGACAATTTTCAGATGATGAAATTGAAACTATTTCCACTGATATGAGAGAGTGTTCCAAATCACTGTTCATCAGAGAAATGCAAATTAAGACAACTCTGAGATATCACTACACACCTGTTAGATTGGCTAAGATGACAGGAAAAAATAATGATGAATGTTGGAGGGGATGTGGGAAAACTGGGACACTGATGCATTGTTGGTGGAGTTGTGAACATAATCCAACCATTCTGGAGAGCAATCTGGAATTATGCCCAAAATGTTATCAAACTGTGCATATCCTTTGATTCACCAGTGCTGCTACTGGGCTTATATCCCAAAGAGATACTAAAGAAGGGAAAGGGACCTCTATGTGCCAGAATGTTTGTGGCAGCCCTGGTTGTAGTGGCCAGAAACTGGAAAATGAATAGATGCTCATCAATTGGAGAATGGTTGGGTAAATTGTGGTATATGAATGTTATGGGATATTATTGTTTTGTAAGAAATGACCAGCAGGATGAATACAGAGAGGCTTGGAGAGACTTACATGAACTGATGCTAAGTGAAATGAGCAGAACCAGGAGATCATTATATACTTCAACAGCGATAGTGTATGAGGATGTATTTTGATGGAATTGGATTTCTTCGACAAAGAGATCTAACTCAATTTCATTTGATCAATGATGGAAAGAAGTAGCTACACCCACAGAAAGAATGCTGGGAAATGAATGTAAACTGTTTGCATTTTTGTTTTTCTTCCTGGGTTATTTTTACCTTCTGAATCCAACTCTACCACAACAAGAGAACTGTTTGGTTCTGCACACATATATTGGATTTAGGAAATACTGTAACATATTTAACATGTATTTGTCATCTGGGGGAGGGGTGGAGGGAGGGAAGGGAAAAGTCGGAATATAAGTGAGTGCAAGGGATAATATTGTAAAAAAATTACCGAGGCATGGGCTCTGTCAATAAAAAGTTATAATTATTTTTTTTAAATGAAAAAAATAATGCTTGCTGTAGGTTTTAGATAGATAGTGATTATTTTAAGGAAAATCCCTATGGTCTCTAATTGGAGTAATTTTGTCAAATGCTTTTTCTGCATCTATTGACATTATCATATGATTTCTGTTGGTTTTCTTATTGATATGGTTAATTGTGGTAATAGTTTTCCTGATATTAAACCAGCCCTGTATTCCTGGTATAAATCCCCTTGGTCATATTGTATTATCCTGCTGATAAGTTACTAAAATCTCTTTGCTAATATTTTATTTAAAATTTTTGCATCAATATTCATTAGGGAGATTGGTCTATACTTTTCTTTCTTTGTTTTGGCCCTTCCTGATTTAGGTATCAGTGCTATATTTGTGTCATAGAAGGAATTTGGCAGTACCCCCTTTTTACTAATTTTTCTAAATAATTTACATAGTATTGGAATTAATTATTCTTTAAATGTTTCGTAGAATTGATTTGTGAATCCACCTCTACCTGGAGATTTTTTTCTTAAGAGTTCATGTATTTTATTTCCTCTTCTGCTAATCTAGGCAACTACTATTTTAATAAATATTCATCAATTTTGGTTAGATTGTCAGACTGGCTGCCATTGAGTTGGCCAAAATAGCTTCTAATTAGTGCTTTAATTTCTTTTTCATTGGTGGTGAATTCACCTCTTTCAGTTTTGATGCTGGTGATGCGGTTTTTTCTTTCCTTTTTCTGATGAACTTAGCCAAAGGTTTATCTATTTTGTTAGTTTTTTCATAAAACCAACTCGTAGTTTTGTTTATTAATTCAATAGTTTTCTTGGTTTCTATTTTATTGATTTCTCCTTTGATTTTCAAATATTCAAATTTGATATTTAATTGGGGTTTTTAATTTTTTTCTTTTTCTAGCTTTTTAAGCTAATTCACTGATCTCCTCTTTCTCTATTTTATTTATATATCTATTTAGAGATAATAAAATTCCCCAAAGAACTGTTTTGGCTGATCCCATAGGTTTTGGTATATTGTTTCATTATTGTGATTTTCTTGGATGAAATTATGGATTGCTTCAGTGATTTGCTATTTGACCCCCTCATCTGAACATTTCCAATTGGTTTTTTAGTCTATCTATCCCTTTCCTTTTGTTGAATAGAATTTTTACTGCATTGTGATCTGAAAAGGAAGTATATACTATTTCTGCCTTTTTGCAGTGGTTGCAAAAACGAGTTTTTAGGCCCTAATATATGGTCAAATTTTGTGTATATGCCATGTACTGCCAAGAAAAAACTTTCCTTTCTATCCCTATTCAATTTTCTCGAGAAGTCTATCATAGCTAGGTTTTCTGAGATCCTATTAACCTCCCTCGTTTCTTTCTTGTTTATTTTGTGGTTAGATTTTTCTGATTCTGAGAGGGAAATGTTGTGGTCACTGACTAGAATAGTTTTGCTATCTATTTTTTCCTGTAACTGGCTTAAAATTTTCTCTAGGAATTTGCCCATTCTATTACTTGGTGCATACACATTTAGTAGTATTACTATTTCATTATTTACATCATCCTTTATCAAATTGTACTTTTCCTCCTTATCTCTTTTAATAAGATCTATTTTTACTTTTGTTTTATCTAAAATCAGAATTGCTGATTCTGTTTTTTTTTACTTCAGCTGAAGCATAATAAGTTCTGTTCCAGCCTTTTACCTTTACTCTGCATGTGTCTTTTTTTCTGAAGTGTGTTTCTTGTAAACAACATATTGTAGGATTCTGTTTTTTAATCCACTCTGATATTTGCTTTAGTTTTGTGGGAGAGTTCATCCCATTCACATTAACAGTTATGATGACCACAGTTCGGTATTTCCCTCCATTCTTTTTTCTCCCTATATATATTTTTTGTTCTTTCTTTCCACCCTGTCCTTATTGTGTTGTTTTTCCCACCCAACCCACTACTTTGTCTTCTATCAACTCTTCCTCCCTTCTCTTACCTTCTTATCTGATGTTTCTGCACTCATCCTGTTCTTTCCTTTTCTTTCTTCTTTCTCCTCCTATTTCTTTATAGGATTAGATAAATTTCTATACCCAACGGAATGATTAAGTTATTCCCTCTTAAAGCCAAATCTGATGAGATCAAGCTTCAGACAATGCTCATCCCCTTCTGTTCTTTCCCTCAATTGTAGTAGGTCTTTTGTATCTCTTTATGTGAATTAATTATCCCATTATACTTCTCTTTTCTTCTTTTTCCAGTACAGATTAGTTCCTACCCCTTAATGTCTTTTTCTTTGATCCTCACCCACATTCTCAGTCCACCTGATGCCCCCGCCTCATCTCAATGTCAGATCAATTTACAAGATCTTCATATATATATATATATATATATATGATTTCCCATTTATCTTTCTATGGTTCTTTTGAGTCTTGTGTTTGTAGATTAAGTTTCCTGTTTGGTTCTGATTTTTTTCTATAGAAATGATTGAAAGTCTCTTAATTCATTGAAGATCCATCTTCTCCCCTGAAAGATGATGGTGGGTCTCACTGGGTAATAAATTCTTGGTTGTAACTCCATGGCCTTTGCTTTCCAGAATATGATATTCTGGACCCTCTGATCTTTTATTGCCAGGATAATCCTGACTGTTGGTCTTTGAAAATTGTTTTTTGTCTGTCATCTTGCAGTAGTTTTTCTTTGAGATTATAGTTTTGGAGTTTCCTTGTGAGACGTCTTTGTAGAGGTTATCAATGAATTCTTCTAAATGAGTATTTCCCCCTCTGTATAATATCAGGACAGTTTTCCTTAAGGAATTCTTGTAGAATTCATTCAGGCTCTTTTTTTTTTTTGTCATGGCCTTTGTATAGGTCAATAATTTTTTTAATTTTCTCTTCTGGATCTATTTTCCATGTTGGCTGTTTTGCCAGTGATGTATTTCACATTTTCTTTAATTTTTTTCTTTTTAGTTTGATTGATTCTTGTTGTTTCAAAAAGTTATTAGCTTCCATTTGCCCTGTTCTAGTTTGTTATATGTGATTTTCTTCAGTTATATTTTGTATATCTTTTTCCATTTGGTTTATTCAACTTTTTAAGGAGTTGTTGTCTTCAGACAATTTTTTCTCTTACTTTTCCAAACTGTTGACTCTCTCATGCATACCTATCATTTCTTTTCTTATTTTTTCTTCTACCTCTCTCATTTGCCTTTTGAAGTCCTTTATGAGCATTTCCTAGAAGCCTGTTTGGGCTTGAGATAAATTTATGCACTCTGAGATTTCTTATGTCTATATTATGACCTCCTCTGATTTTGTGTTTTGGTCTGCTCTATCACCATAGTAGCTTTCTGTGATCAAAGTTCTTTTTTGTTTCTTGCTCATTTCCTTTCATTTTCTTTTGGTATTTCCTCTTTTTTACCTTTAAGGTGGAGCTCTGCTCCTGGGGTAAAAGTGGTAGTGTCCCAAGCTTCCCGTGTATCTCTGAGCCTTGGCTTTGAGCACAGGGACCCATTGTGTTTGAAAACAGCCTGATTTCCCTGAATTTGCTCCCTAAGCTGGGACTAGGAGCTGCCCCACCCCCCATTTGCTTCTCTACTGAACCATGATGAGGGTTTTAGTTGCTGATGTGCTGTGATTAAGAACTTCTCACTGACTTTCCAAGAGCCTTTGACCTAAGCTGAACACTCTTTTCATCCCAGTGAGACTGGCCTTTCTTGAAGTTTTTTCAGTCTATCTTGAGTTGGAGAATGGTTTCATTCCAACAGATTAAGTTCATAGGCTTAGTTTCATGTGGTTTTTGAGGGAAACTGGGAGAGCTTGAGCAGCTTTCTAACTTTACTCCACCATTTTGGTTCCATACCTAGAACTCTCCTTTATCTCTTATAGCAAGAGGTAGCTTGGAATAATCAACAGAAAGCTGGCATTGGAGTGAGGATGATATGGGCTCAAATACCTTCTTTAATATGTGCTGGGTATATGACTCTGGGTAGTCATATAATGTCTCACTGACCCGGTCCCTTCTCCAAGATTAAAATACAGTCGAGCTGCAATTCTGCATTATTGAATAGAGTTTCATGCCAGAGATGCCTGTGATTTTATCACTGGGTTCCCTATCCTCTCAAAACAAACATCCAAACAAACAAAACCCACTGCTTTATAGAAGAAAAAAAGGGACTAACATAGACTTTCAGAGTTGTAATAGGTAGGTAAAAGGACTACATAAGCCATTTCATAAACATAGCCAATATTAAGCAAATGGGAAGTTTTATTGCAAGGGAAGATTCATTTGTGCTAGCAGTATCATTTTTCAACTGTACTATATGAAACAAAAAATTAGTAATATGAAACAAAAAATTTTCAAAATGTTACAATAACTTTTGCTCTGATTTTTTTTATCACTTTTTATAATCTTTTACTAGAAATGTGTTGGTTGCAGGTCCAAAATTAGAATTCGTCAGTTTCTTCACAATTTCTTTCCTTTCTCCCCATCCCCCTCACGAGGGAGCATGCTCTGATAAATGTGGAAATATTTTTTAGAAGAATTGCACATGTTTAATATATATTGGATTACTTGCTGTCTAAGGGAGGGGGAGATGAAAAGGAAGGGAGAAAAATTTGAAACACAAGGTTTTGCAAGGGTGAATGTTGAAAACTATTTTTGCATGTATTTTGAAAAATTAAAAAAAAACTATTAGCATTAAAAAAAGGAACATGCTCTTTTTTATCTCCTGGATTCCTAGAGATAGTGAATTTGGATTAAGGATAGTGCTTACAAAATATTCTCCAGAGGGAATCTTTCCAAAAAATCATGTTACAACATACCCTAAATTTCTGCCATCTTATGAAGAAAAGGCAGAGCTAAGACATAAACAGAAACAAGAAGAGGGACTTGAACCTAAAGATCCTTAGACCTGATCACAACGTGGAAAAACATAGTTCCTTAGTGGGAAATATTCTACTTATATGGATCAAGGTCAACTTCTGTCTCTCCTAGATAGACTTGTCTGTCAGATAAACCTGAAAGACTTATCCTACATATTGTGATGCAAGATCACTTCAAATCTAAGACAATAGGGGAAAAAAACTACCAAAAACCAAACAGTACCTCAAATTATATGGGCTATAGCACTTTTTTCCCCCTTCTTGATCTTAATTTTGGACTTCTCAATTTTGAGTCTTTTTAAATATATCTATTTTCTTATAGCATTGTTTTCCTTTCAGTTAATGTGACTGATGGTAAATATGGCTTTTCTCTATAACAAGAATTTTTTCAAAGTAAAATTTAATGATATATTTTGCATTTACATATTTTACATTTACTCATAATTTTTCCCCGTGTCTCTCTCTCTGAGTCATTCCTATAATAAATATTTTAAAGAAAACAAGAAAGTGAAGGAAAAAAAGAAAAATACCATAAAAACCAATGAATATAAAAAATTCTGAAAACATATGTAATGTTTCACACTCATAGACTTCCCATCTCTGCAAATGAGTGGGGCAGATGTATATTTTCTTATCTTCTTTGGAGTCATGTTTGTTCTTTGTAATTCTGCAACATTTAATTTTGATTGTTTTATGGCTGTTCTTTCTATTTCTATTGTTGTAGTCATTGTATATATTGTCTTCTAGGTTTTTTTTTACTTTAATCTGCATTGGGTCATGTAAATCTTCCTAAGCCTCTGTGTTTGTCACTTTTTAAGGCACAGTAATAATTCAAAACATTCATGTAACACAGTTCCCTTAGTCATACCCTAATATAAATACTATATAATAAATACTCTTAACCTGAAGTCCAAGAACTTGATTTTTAAAATATCTCAATCACTGGATTTCAGAATCATTTAGTTTCCTTTGTAATCCTATATGTTTTATTTCATGCATTTATAAGGGATCCATAGTTTTTGGTGCTGTCAAAAGAATACATGATGCAAAAATAGTTAAAAATCCTTGATTTTCTAAGAAATGAACATTTGACAGACTCTTCTGTTTGAAACCATAAGTTTCAGAGATGATTTTCTGATATCTGAGAAAAATTGCATTAGTTTTGTTTTACAAATGGAGCAGTTGACTTAGCAAGTTTCAGTTATACTTTTTTTTCAGCAACTTTTTTTCAGTAAACTCTTTACTATATTCTGCTACGTTTTTTCAGGAATTTATTTCTCAAAAAAACATATTTATTTGACACAGCACCTTTCATGGGAGAATACCTACTCAACATCATTGAAATATTTGTGGAAAGATCATAGAAGTGAGGAAAGACTTAAGTTGAAATCACTTGTCTGTTCCTTACTAGTTGTTTAGCCTGGACAGTCACATAACTCCTTTGAACAAGTTTTTCCATATATGAAATGGGGATAATATAAAAATTGCTGGGTTGTTATTTGAATTCTCGTGTGGAAAGCATTGTGTAAATCATTTATACACACATATGTATACCCACAAATCACATTAGCTTTTTTCTGTTTTCAGTGAAAAAATATAGTGAAAGATGCAGTAACGAAAAGACAGTATTTCATATGAATTTCTTCACTCTTCTTTGATGTCATAAAGTATTGTTCATATATTGTTCAGAGCTGACATTTCAAGGTAATTCTGACAGAGTTTTGTTGATGAATTGAATTTTTGGAGTTTATTTTAATAATATGGTCATTGAAAATGTCATAGAGAATAAAATGTCTTTAGCATAGAACACTCTACAAGTGTATGTAACATTATCAGACATCTTCTGTATTTATAAGTCTTATAAAACCATCTATATCCAGAGTTGAATTTGGAATAGTTATCCAAATGTCTGGCCATTCAGATAAAAACAGTTTAGGAAATTTGTCTTCTGTTGAGAAAATGGTCTAAATATCAATAAATTGGCTAGGGTCAGGAAGCAGATTTAATGTAAATAGAAAATATTATGTTAGTATTATTGTTGGAAGTTTGCACAGTTGATGCAATAGCTTGACCTGGACTCAGAAAGATCCAAATTCAAATCTAACCTCAGACACTTACTAATTGTATGACTGAACAAATCACTTAATTTTTGTATATTTCAGTTACTTCATCTATAAATTGGGGATTTGCTTTTCAGGTTGTTTTTTTTTTGGTAAGTAATGACACTGGCTCAAGCTTAAAGTCAGATATAATAAATGATGCATCATAATAGACTATTTCTTGCTCATTACAGAAAGTACACATACTTCTTCGTTTGGAAAAATGAAATGATCCAGGGACAAATTAGATCTTTGAGATATAAGAATTAGAATGAAGAGCAGCTCACCAGAGTTCTGAAGCATAAATTACTTTCCAATATCAAAATCTTGGAATCATAAACTTTTATAAATAAAGTCATCATTTATAAGGGGTTAGAGATATCTAATACTATCTACTTTTTATTTTAAAGCAAGCACTAATTGTTTTGTCTTTATCAAAATAATTTCCCCCTTAATAGTGTTTTATTTTTCCTAATTACATATAAACATAGTTTTCAACATTCATTTTTGTAAGATTTTGAGTTCCAACTTTTTTTCTCCCTTCCTTCTTTCTTTACTCCCCTTCCCAAGACAGGCAGAAGTCTGAAAGAGTTTATGCATGTACAATAATTTTAAACATATTTCCATATTAATCATATTATATCACAATAATTTTGTAGTATGTCTCCCTCCCCCATTGACTTTGACTTGACTTTTCTAATAGGTCTAGTTATTCAGGACCAAACTATGGTCCTGCTCACCTATGTCATCCTATCTTATCATTGAAACTAATCATGCTGATCTCTGACCTCACAAAAGCTCATCCAAGGAATGGAACTCCACCATTTACTATTTTCAAAGAGTCCCTATTAGTAACTTCAGATTAAGACATGTTGAGTGTCTTTCTGCCTCAGTTATTTGGGAAAGTCGTTCCCCATCCAAGGGAGCATGGTCTTCTTGTTTAGGAGTGACAAGGCACCCCAATTTCTCCTTAATTACATTTCTGGAGTACAAAAAAATTATCTAAAGCAAATAGATGAGAATAATCAAAATACCTTTGACAACTACAACCTGCTAGAAAGTATTCTTTTCAGCAACTCACTCTTAGGGATCCTTTTTATTAAAAAGGAATGAGAAAAAGCAGATTCTCCATACATGCTTGGTTTAGTCTGTGCTTTGCTGCAGAGTTTTTAAGAACACATTTCTATGCTCTTTTATGATAGTGATCCATTTTTGCACTAAATGATATTCAGGTAGCCTGAGTTAATTAGCATTCAGCTAATTCTAATATTTTGTCCCAATGTAATAGAGACACATTTAGTGTAAGTACCAATGAAATAGGTAACTAATATGTGATGGTAATCAGATATCAAATTTCTATTCACAGTATCTCACTGCATTTCATTTAAAAGTGCCACATAATGGATAGAGCACCAGCCCTGAAGTCAGGAGGACTTGAGTTCAAATTTGGCCTCAGATACTTAACACGTCCTAGCTGTGTGACCCTGGGCAAGTCACTTAACCCCAATTGCTTCAGGAAAAAAAAAGAATGTCTTTCCTTTTAAATATAGTTTTATTATTATTTTAAGAACATACTTATTTTTTTTTTGTATTTATAGTTTAACTTGCCAGAAAATGATTATAGTAGTTCAGGCTGAAGTTCTTTTCTTTGTTTGTTGCAGATTATTGTGCTAATAAAGGTATTTAATAAATAAGCCGTTTATCCACTTTTTATTTTAAACAAAAAAAAAAGTTAGTGCCTCAGGATAATATTAAATATCACTTTACTAGTTTTATGATAGAATATTCATAATGATAGTTTTTGTAAAATACTTTGCAAGCTTCAAAGTATGATATATAAATGCTAGTTGTTATTTTTAGCTAGGATGATCAATGGGGTAGCTCAGACTAAGGGAAGATTTCAAGAAAATTGGAGCTTAACTTGAGCCTTGAAGGTGTCGAAGAGATTCCTTTGGAATTGAGGAGGGAATTTATAATAACTATGTAGAACAAGAACAAAGAATGAGTCTTTCTGCAGGTGCACTCTATTCACTTAAAACACTTATTACATAGTAAACCCTACATAAATGTCACCTATTGTTATGAATAGTTATTTAAAAAATTTCAGCAATCTTATTAGTTTTATGATATAGATTAAAGGGAACTTTTTGAAATGGGGAGGATGGTTCTGAATAGGAGAGAATAATATACTAATAAAAATATTTCTCCTTTATGACTCTCCCTTGGGCAATCTGTTCAAATAAATCTAGAAACTTTTGGACACCAGCTAGTTATTCTGTCAAATAGGTTGAATTGTGCCTGGCAGAAATGAGATATCTTTTGTTCTTTCCATTAATCATTACAACTAGATAATGCTCTTAATGCCTATTACAATGTGTATTTTTAGTAAGCAATCAGTCAACTGTAGCAACAGGTAAAGAATTGAGAGCAGCCCACAGCCAGGCTGGGTCATCAAAAGTTTGAAGGTCTTGCTTTAGGTTCTGAGTATTTGATTTAGAGTAGGCTTTGGTGAAGGGGAAGGCTGGAGAGACCAGGGCACATCCTGGTATGTCAGATGGAACTATATAGCAGGGCAGATTTAGAAAACCATCCATTTTTTTCCCTATCTGGAATTAGTTTCTTCCCTTGACCCTTTGCAATGGTTACAATGCAGGACTTTCCCTCTCATGGGGTCCCAATGCACAGGTTAGATAATGCCATTGTTACTTTCCCAATAGAGAAATTGGTCCAAACACTCCACATATTCCTTAAAAAATCCAAGCAAATCCAAATCAATAGTTTTCTTGTGCTAGAGTTTCCTGTGCCTTCCCAGGGCAACAAAATTAAGAGAACCTCTCTGTGAATAAGGGGTGACACTTTGATGTTTGTTAGCATTGTGTACTGTTTAGTGAGTTTTGTCTGAGAACTTTACTGCTGTGGAAAGATTCATTGAACTAGGAGCCATAAGATCTGGATCTCGTATTAATTTTGCCAATAGCTTTCTTTGACCTTTGCTGTCACCTCACTTAAAATTCAGTTTCCTTATCTGTAAAATAAACTAGACGAATTGACCTGTAAAGTTCCTTCTAGGCTTAAAATTCTATTTTTTCCCCTCATAAAGTGTCAATAAGGTTAACATGGAACTCAGTGAATGACAAATTATATATATTTGCTTGCCTATGTTCCAGGATGTTGATCAAGAAGGAAAATAAAGGAAAAAATAGTCATGCAAATTAGCTCTGGAACATGTTT
Source organism: Sarcophilus harrisii (assembly GCF_902635505.1). Taxonomy (NCBI): domain Eukaryota; kingdom Metazoa; phylum Chordata; class Mammalia; order Dasyuromorphia; family Dasyuridae; genus Sarcophilus; species Sarcophilus harrisii. The sequence goes on along the minus strand of NC_045431.1, from coordinate 124,651,582 downwards.
CAAGCCTAGTAGTTTCAAGCACTGGAACACTATTTATAAATAATTTAAATTTTAATTAATATCTTTAGTTTTTAGATCACCTTAATTTTCCAAGAGCATTTCTCCTCTCCAAACCAGGGACCACCCTTTTCTAACAACAACAACGAAAAATTAAAAGAAGGCAAAAAAATATTCAGCATATTCCCTAAGCCTCACTGTACTACACCAATATATCTGCATTAAATTGGGAAAAATTGCATTCTTCTGAACTCTTGTTTGGAACTAATCTTAAGTATTATAATTATGTAGCCTCATTTATTTTTCTGTGTTGGTTTTGCTTTTCTATTTACTTTGTTAGAGTGATTATATAAGTTGTTTTCCTGTTCTTTCCTATATTTTGAATCAGTTCATATCTGTCTTTACATGTTCTCAGAATTCTTTATATTCCTTTTTATGGTAAGAGTAGTAATATCCCATTATGTTCACATTAGTTCCTCCCTTGTCAATGGACATGTATTTTGTTTCTAGTTCTTTGCTATCATTAAAAAAGTGATACTCTGATATTTTGGTGCAAATAAGACATTTCTTTCTCTTTGATTACCTTAAGGTGTTTTTGTAAAATTGGGATCTTTGCATCAAAGATGCCATCAAAAATGACAAATAAGTATTTTAATAAAAATCTAACTTCATCCCTTACAAGTCATATTGCACATACTACATCATTTTAACTATTTAAACATTATTTCTTTGGCTTTTGAAAAACTGTTCTACATTTAACATTTTGGTAAGCTATTTTTCTAACCTTTCTAATCTCACTTTATAGGCTTTAAAAATGAGAAAAACCTAACATTCGTGCAATGAATGAGCAAAACCAGACAGTGCACCCATACGTAATTGCTAAGATGTGTTTTAAAACTCATTTCCTCATTCCTTACAGTCTTCTGGGAATATTTTTTTCAAGACTAAAAAAGAAATAACAAAAGTGATCATTTGCTCAAATGAGAATGAATCCTTTGGCAGGTAGAAAGCACAACTCGTACCTCAAATGCTCCCTTTTCTTTTGATTCATCTATATGTTTACTCAACTCTGCTCTTCAAGAGAAAAATAATGGCATTTATTAATTTTTTTGTTCAAGGAAACTCATAAAATTTTGGGCATGTTTGCTGGTAAACAATAGCCCATCTTGGCTCCAGTTTATACAACACTATTTTGTTGGTCATATTCTTAAGGATCATAAAAAATTATGACATTTTCATCTATGGTTTTGCTTGGTTTCAACTCTGTGGAACAAAATACCCAGTGTGTAATCCCTTCCCCACTTATAGTTTCCTTTTATGTGATGTCTTCCCCCATTAGATTATAAATTCTTTTGTAATTCCTGAGAAACTGAGATAAGACAGAGACTGGTTTTTAATCTTTTATTTGCGATGAGTTTAGACTAGCCAGTCCAATGGGGCTCATGTCCAAAAATCATTTGACCCTCAATAACTGAGTTTTATGTCTTTAGATAATTAGCATTTACAAGCAGGATATGGAAACTGAGAAGGCAATTAGTCTAGCATTTTACAGCTGTTGTCTTTACTTCAGAGAGGAACCAGAGAGAGGAGTCAACTTAGTATTTACAGCTTGAATCATGGCTCCATTTCTGTCAAAAAAGGGAGTAGGACCATTCTTGGATAGATAAGGAATTTTAAGGAGGGAATAGGCAGGAACTGAGATAAAATAATTCTACTCTAGAATAGTTTTGGACAAGGATGGAGTCACAGTGGCAGGCACCTGGATCATTGTTTTTCTTTTCTATCCTTCATTGTGTCACATTGGTATGTAAGATTCAATTTCCAGTCTTAATGACAAGAAAGAGAAGGGGAGGGGGGCACTTTAAGGACAGGGACTGCTTTTTCTTATTTGTATCCTCTATACATAGCACAGTGTCTGCACCTTAGGTGACTACTGTTACTTGATAAATGTGTTTTTGAATTGAACAACAGGAATGCTCCAAATTAGCGTGTTTTGTTGGATTTACTGAACATATTTGCATGTTTTCTTTCTTAGATTTCTAATTGTTTAACCAATTCTCTTATTTCCATTTCAAATCAACTTATAATTTCAATTTCGATATTTAAAACTTTAAGCATTTTCAGTCAGTAAATTATTCATTAGGGATAGGTATAATTGGTTCATATAAAGTAAATACCTTAGGGGCAGCTAGCTAGGTGGTACAGTGGATAGAGTATCAGCACTGAAGTCAGGACGACCTGAGTTCAAATCTGGTCTGACACTGAACACTTCCTAGCTGTGTGACCCTGGGCAAGTCATCTTAACCCCAATTGCCTGAGGAAAAAAAAGTAATATTCCCAGCCCAAATGAATTTTTTGATTATGCTATTTTGTAGAGGGCTGAAACTATTGAGTAGATGCACTGAGGTCAGGACTGTTGAGCACTTGAGGCTAAGTACTGATTGGACAATACTCTATGGGCATATGCTTGGAAAATGGTCCTTCCCACTATCCTGTGCTGGCTCAATGATTGGTGTATACAGAGGATTGTAGGAGGAACTGGGGGAGAGGGGAGTAAGACTAGCCAGAGTCACTTTGGCGGTAGATGAGGGAGAAGGTGGTCGTGGAGATTCTGCTTCCATCCTGTTCAATCCTGCGTCTAAAGACCAAGAATAAAGACTAAGGACTTTTGCTTATCCTGACTCTGGCTGATTCTGGATTGTCTAGGGTGCTAATGTGGTCGTCACACTATTTCAGACCTAATAGCACTTGTTCTGCCTCAGATTGAACCGATTCTTTCCTATATACATGAATTTAAAATAAATTACTAACTTGTTACATTGCTAGATTCAAATAGCTATCCTTTTAAAACTTCTAACTACAAACATTAATGTAATGTGATTTATCAAAGGAGTTTATTCATTCCTTAGTAAATTTACATAAAAAGAGATACTTTGGTCATATCTTCCTTTGTAAAGCATGGACATGCCCCTTTTCATCTTCTTGGTAAAGGTTTCATAGACAGATGAAACCTCCTCAATGAATTAATTTACTAAATCCCACGATGTATGGGAAGTATTCTTACAGGAGGATTTAGCCTTCTGTACTACTGTATTAAAGGACAATGTGATTCCTCATTAAAATTCTTACTGCCTTTTTATCCTTTTAATTTTGAGCAGAACTAGGACTGGAATGAGATTAATGGAAATTTTATGTGTCAAGATACATTAGAGCTACATACTCTGTCGTATGGTAGGCATGAAGAAAAAAAATCACTTGTTCAGGGACTCAAGAAATGGCAACAACCAGGAAGTGGTGGGGTATTGAGAATGCCTGGATCTAATTCTGAAGAAATGGAAGCAGATATATGCTATTCAATGTATTTCTTCTATGGAGACAAAGAGAGTTCCTGGGTAGCATGTTCCTGTCTGTCCCTCTAGCAATGAAAAAAAAAAGGATTTTTTTTACTTCAGTGTTGAGATTGTCTCATAAGTAACTTGAAATTTGAGAGTTTGGGAGGTGGTTTTCTATGGAGATTACAAAAGTTCTTGGGTAGTGTACCTCTTGGTAGGAGAACAGAATTATATCCTGATGCTTCTAATAGAACAGTAAAGTTAACATTGAAAATTTTAAACTTACATTGAAGCTACTTTCTATCCTAAATTTCAGGAAACAGTTCCTTATTGTATTCCTCTATCCCTCTATGTAATTCATCTATGAGATAGTTTTTGAAATTTAGAGTGCAGTCCACTGAAGCTGCAACTAGCTTACTAGTAAAAGAAAGGACTGTTACGAAAGAGAAAGACCTTACTTTCCTGAGACTGTTATGGAGAATTTCAAAATAAGATAATTATTTTATGGGACAGAAAGGCAACAATTACCAATCATCATGGAAAGGATGTAGTTTCACTTCATCTCTGAGGCTTCCTCTTTTTATTTTATTAAACTAGAGCCTGCGAAAGTTTTTGGACTGATAGTCTTAAATTGGCTCTTGTGTTGACAAGTTGATTGTATTGAAGAGAAGAAAGGAGGAGAAGAAAAAGTGATCGCATCAGGCCAGAGGAATAGATCTCCGGGGAATTTGGTTGCCTGGGTGTCTTTCCCAGTGTATGTTCCCTTGAGTTGCCTATATACCTAGTAAAAGTTTTTATATAATAGACAGTACTTAGAGATCTTGAGAGAGTTCTGAAACACAACACAAGACTAGCAACAATTACATTGCAGCCATGTCTTCAGATACTTTCAAAATTCTTTTGTTCCTTTTTAAGAATTTGTCCAACCCTAACAAGATACTATTTATCCATTCTCTAGCCATTTCATTTTTACTCATTCTACTCACAATCTCTTTCATTTCAAATGTTATGCCTTAAATATTAATTTAGTGTGACTCAGGTAAATTAATTCTATTGATAGTTATATGAACTGTTATGATAATAATTTTTTATTAAGTGCTTGCTATATGCCATGAACTGTGCTAAGCACTAGGGTTACCAAGACAGTCCCTACCCTCAGGAAGTTTGAGGGAGTTAAATTTGTTCAATTTAAATTTGTATGATTGAACCAAGTAAAAGTAAAAATTTGCATGGCTGAAGCTAGTAAAAGTAGAGGGGAAATCCTTCAGTAGAGTAGTTAAATCCCAAATAAATTTGTGTCAAAAGTGGTATGGTATAGCTTCTAGGGGAAATATAGCAATAATTTAAAGATCCCCGATCTTAGAGTGCTTCTGTTGTAACAATCTGTCAAGGATTCTAAAGTCAGAAGACTTCCCAAGTTCTCCCCAACCTTAAAATGCTATTGTTCTAACAATCTGTCCATCAATGATTGTAAAAGTCTTCTGATCTAGGAATATAATAATATTTCTTCCCTTAGACTTTAGGGAAGATATATTAGTGATCCTGAGAACCTTTGACCTTAGAATGCTGTTGTTCTGACAATGTCTGTCAATGATTCTAAAGTCTTTCTTGCTCCTGGTTCTTTGCTAAATTTTTTTGGAACTTAGACTGCTTCAATTGGCATTACAATTATAATAAACTTTGCCCCTTGTCTTGGATATGGGTTCAAGCCTGCAAATTTGAGATACCTCACAACACCAGTCTGCAACTCCCAACCTTTTGGGGTCCGTTATGAACCTCAACAAAATATAGCTTGCTTAGAATAAGAAGGCACAGAAGTGAGAGTGGCAATCAAATATTGAATCCAACAAAGTACCAAAATGAAAGGAATTGTTTCAAATCATCTTACTTGGATTATATAAACCAATGATTCCCACTTTTTGACTTCCTTATACCCTAGTATGAGGAATTTGTGCTAAAATACTTCAGTGGGCTGCTAAACAGTAAACAATTGCCCAATTTTGTTGCAAATATGTATTTTTCTCTATAACAAAAAGCATGTGTATGTTTGAAACATTATAGTTTATTCAGTGATGTGGAAAATTTAGTGGGCAAATAGTTGTTTTAAACATTTAATTTAAAAAAATGTAAAAATTATATTATTAGTATAATAAATTAGCCTGCAATGGTCACTACACATTTTTGTTTCTGAAAGGAGCTAACAGAACAAAAACTGCCAGGAATCATAATAGAAACAACACAGGAATGCTTGAATGATTTCCATATTTATTCAAATAGTATGCTAATCAGGATTCCCCTACCCCCAAAGAGGAATGAAAGGAAAATCCCTGTCCATATTTCAAACCCTAATTATTCCCTAATTATGTCCTGCATATTTTATTTCTTTAATTATAATATGAACTCTGTATTAAGACTAAGAACTTGTTCTATTTCTGTATCTTAACTACATATAATTAATTGTGCCTAGCATATATAATATGCTCAATAAAAGACTATGAAGAGATTTAGATTTAGGGAACTACAATGAAATTAGGGTTTCTGGTCGTCAGGGAAGTTTAAATGATAAAGTCTAGTGGCAGGTTCGGGGTTCGGGGAACCAAATGGAGAGGTTTGGCTCCCCTGCAACCCCTTGGGATTCGGCACAAGGGTAGGGAGTTTGGGGGACTCTCCTGGCGGCACAGAGGTTCTCTGTAAAGAAATTTACAGACCCCAAAACTTAGATTGATAAAAGAGGTTTATTATAGGGATTGGAAGCATAAAATCTGGTTAGGGAACTAGGTGAGGATGATCTTTTTTAGAGAGGATGGCACTGGAAAAGAATATTATTCCAGCAGGCAGATCTATGAAAAATGGAGTTTTGCACTGAGAGTGCAGTTCTCGGTGGGCAGAAAGCCCTGGTAGCTGAGTAAAACACCACGGTCCATCTGCAAAGACCTTAGTTGATGGAAGCTCATTATATTGGTTGTCTTGGTGGGGGTTGGGAAAACCAAGCAGATCAGAACTGCTGTAGAGTTCTGGGAGAGCTCAAGTTAGCTCAGATCCGATGGGGGCTGGGACAAGCCCAGATCTCCTATTGGAATTCAAAGGGGTGCTTTTGACCAGGATTTGTGAATCAAAGGCCCTGGCTTCCTGGACTGATATGCCTTAGCCAGGAGGGCCTGAGAATCTGAAAGAAATCACAGATCAATCTGAAAGGAATCACAAATCAATAGGAAATAGTTTCTTAAAGGGACCACAACCCTTTAACTATTTATTGGTCAAGAAATATTTGCTAATTAAAATAATACTAAAAAGCATATTCATTGAACATATGTCCAGATTTCTTGAGGCATCAGTGTTACATGTATAACAAAAGAGATATATCTATAATTTATTTGAAATGTCAGAAATATGAAAAATAGCTTAGTTTTTAGAATCAGTGATGTTTGTTTTAACTGATGCTTCACCATTAATTTGATTGTTTTTAGTAAGATAGGGGATGTTTGAAATGAAAAGCTATTTTATAATATGATCATGAGAATACATGATATTTCTATATATTACTATATATACTAATACTAAAGAGATTCTTTATATTGAATAGGCACAGCTAAATTTAACCCTATAAAAAGTATGATTAGACAGAGCACTGTGAACAGTAGGTGCTCAGATATTATTTTTTTGATTGGTTGAAATGACATCATGCAAAATCATTTTAACATACTGACTTCTGTCTCTGCCCATGCTTGCATTTGGGAATTATCTCTATTTTTATTCAATCAATTTGATTCAATAAACATTTATTGAGTACTTATTATGTGCCATGTATTGTGCTAAGTGCTGGAAATGCAAAAAGATTCAGTCCCTACCTTTAAAGAGCTTACAATCTAATTGGGGGTAGGCAACATGCAAACAAATATATACCCAAAAAAGTTATATACAGGATAAATAGGAAATAATTAACAGAGGAAAAGAACTGCAATGAAACCTTAAGGAAACCAAGGAAGTCAATATTGAAATGACCATTTGAGGCATGGGGGACAGCTAGAGAGAATTGTAGAGCTAAGAGATTGGGGGAGTTGTTCATGGCCAGTACAATGAAGCTGCCAATCAATCTTTAAGCTTTTATAAGCACCTGCTAAATCACAGGCATTATGCTAAGTAATGAGATACAAAAAGAGATAAAGGATAGTCCCTAGCCTCAAGATGCTCAGAATCTAATTAGAGAGACATTATGTGAACATATATAATATGCAAACAAGATATATGCAAGATAAAGAGGAATAATTGAGGCAGAGAGACCAACCAGCAGACTTTTATGGGAGATGTTGAGAATGTAAAAATGACAAAGCTTCAATAATATATAGCATGAGAGCAAGTGAAGAATTGAGGATGATACTGAGGTTGCAAATGAATGATTTGGAGATTGGTAGTGCTCATTATAATTACAGGAAAGTTTAAAAGATGGATATTTTAGGAGAGTAGGGATAAAATGAGTCCTGATTTTGACATATTGAATTTTAGATATCAGTGGACCATTCAGTTTAAGATATGTGAAAGGTAGTTGGTGATATGAAAGTAGAAGTCAAGTAAGCATTTCTGGCTGGATACACAGGAGTGAAAATCATTTTCATAGAAACAATAATTGAACCCATGGGAACTAATGAGATTATCAGACAAGATTACATAAAAGGAAAAAAATGTGGGCCTTGGTGGACACCCACAGTTAGTGAATGTGATCTAGGTGAAAATTCAGCAAAGAGGACTGAGGATTAGTCAGATAGGAGGAGAAGCAGGAGAAGGCAGTCTTATGGAAACCAAAAAAGATGATCCTCAGTGTCCAAGGTTGTTGTTAAATCAAAAAGGGTGAAGACAAACCCATTAAATTTGACAATTTAGTCATCATATAACTTTGGAGAAAGCAGTTGAAGGCTTTAGAAACTAGTGAGAGAGAAAAAACAGAGATACTGATTAGATAACTTTCTCAAGGAATTTAACCACAAAAGGGAGAAAAGGTATAGGATAAATAATAAATGAAACAATGATATTGGAAAGTAAGAATGGGGGATCTGAGGTATGGCAGACCCTATAGTACCATGAACCTACTGGGGATTGAGAGAAGGTTGCTGTTTATTCAACAAGCATTTATTAAATGCTTATTAGATGCTACTGCTGGGGATGAAAGGATCAGTAAGGATATTTTAAGCATCTTGGAATTATGAGGCTATTTATAGGCAGCAGGAACATAGTCAGTAAAATGGAAGAGACTAGGGAATTAGTCAAAGAAATGAGGATGATAAAGTGTGCCATCTACTGGAAAAGATGGAATAGAATTTTTTTTTTTTTTTTAAAGTGCATTTGGAGAGATTCTTTTCATTTTTTCAATTCAGCTGTCCCAATACTGCCTGATCCGGATATAAAAATCTTGCCCTGTATTTCTTTTGTTATTCTGTCATTTCAGTTGTGTCCAACTCTTTGTAACTCCATTTGGAGTTTTCTTAGCAAAGATACTGGAATGGATTGCCATTTTACAGATGAGGAAATTGAGGCAAACAGAGACACAGAACTAGCATCAGTTCTGATAGTATTGTTTTCTCTTCTAGTTTGTGAAGGCCTCTTGTTTTAATCTTCTAGAATTTGCTTCCTATATAATTTAGCTCTGAGTATGGGAGCACCAGATTTGTATCACATAATACCATTAAATGCTTTCCATCTGAGTTATTCTCTTAGTTGAACATCTGTGAACCCCCTGGCTATAAACCATTGATATATCTTGTCCTTGTTCCAAGTTTCCTGGATAGGGTTCTTCCCTATCTGGCCTCCAAATTGTTTCTTTTTGGCTTTAGGCAAAAAGCCTTTACTTGGTAAGCATTCCCATTCTACTTCTAGAGATTTCAGTGACTGAAACCTTGCAAGATTTTTTGTAGGATCTCTTCTTTCTTCTTTTTTCTTTAAAGCAAATTGAATATAATGGGTGAATTTTCTTTAAATGAATTGTTTTCTTCATCCACCATTCTTGCTCAGTCTGATAGTCTCTCTGGTGACCTGAGTCCTAATTCAGGTTGCTATTTTGTGGAATGATTTCTTAGCATCCTCCTCTTGCAATAGAAAAAATATGGTAGAAAAAAATCAGTCATGCAGTAATTCCTAAGGCAGTGCCTCAGGATAGTCCCACAGATCAAACTCCTGAGACAACAGGGATAATCTGTTGATCAGTGAGAACCAAATTCTGGAGACCACTCCCTGGTCCAGTTTCTGACCCATAGAATTAGCATGTCATCAGAAAACTGGATAAAGATGTCTCCTTTCTCTTAGTATTTTGCTAAGTTCTTTTGGAATGTAGTCAGTTTCAAATGGCTACAATAAACTTTGCCCCTTGACTTGGATATGGGTTCAAGCCTGCAAATTCTTTTGAGACACCTCCTGACACACCAAACCTGACTTCAAACTTTTGGAGTCCCCTTCCCAACCTCAACACAAGTACATTTATGGTGGAGCTGATTTGAAACAATGATAGTGGTAAAGAATGAGGGGAAATGAGAATGAATCAGACCTTGTAGAGTCATAAATACATCCTTGAGGTTGATAATTATTCAACATGAGTCAGCAATGAATTGAAGAGTGGTCTATTCAGAATCAGACAGTTTAGATTAGGTGTGGGAATTTCCTGAGGCAGACTCCAAAACAAGAAGATTTGGGATTACTGATTTATTATTAGAACTGAAGCCCTTCCTCTCCCCAAGGTCAGGGAACCTCAAAATCATTGCTGTCTCTCCTAGAAGCTATTTTATTACATCACTTGGAGAGAGGAGAAAGAAACACAAAGTCAAAGAAAGAATAAAGATTTTCATCAAAATCTTTGATGGGAGATTTAAGGACTCAATGAATGTTATTGGGAGAATATTATTCTCGGAATTCTCATTCACTATAAATTCCTAGATTTAAAAATTTTTAATAAAGAACAGTTTCCTAGTCATCAAAATGTTTACACAGATGAAACAAAGAAACAATTAAATTTAATGACTATACATTACCAGCAAGAACACTTAGTAGAAAGAATAGCAAGCAATAGCAGCTGAGAACTGATGTGATTAACAATTCAATACAACCCCTCTGGCGATGTCAAATAAAGTAGTACTTCCTGAAGAACTTGTCTTAAAAGCAGGTTTGAGTTCACTAGGATAATTTCACTAAAAGAAGGAAGATTCTATACATAAGAGGGGATAGAAGACCAAAATCTTTGGGTAGATCAGTGGCTGGGTGGAGAGAGTGGTTCTCTTGGAGTCAAACTGAGCAGAGTTCAAAACCTGTTTCAGACATTTCCTAGTTATGTGATCATGGACAAGTCATTTAATGTCAGAAAGCCTCAATTTCCTTATTAGTTTCTGCTTTGCCATCATTTCCCAAAATTTTCTCTATTACTCTCACATCATTTATTATTGAAGATTTTTTTAAAAAGGTGGGAGAAAATTCAATAACATTAGTCAATGCATCCACTAAGTATTAATATTATATTAAGTGTTCCACACTCATAGTCTTCTACCTCCTACATGTTATTTTAATTTTTTTCTGGGGCCAAGCTTAGTTATTAGATTATCATAGTATTAGTTTTCAATTTTTGTTATTTCTGTTTCAGTTGCGGTAAGCACTGAACATGTTTTTTTTCCTGGTTTTGCTTACTTCACTTTGCAGCAATACTTTTAAGTCTTCTCATATTCCCATGTTCATCTTGTTATGCCAAAATATAGAGACCAGATGAGAAATATTAATTTTTAATTGGAGTGATGAGGTGCAAATGATGAGGTTAGTGATAATGAAGAGGTGCAAGAATTGTGGTGGGAAATCCCCTCTGATCAGAGGCACAGGTCCTATGTGAAAAGAATTCATCAACCTGAAATGTGTGGCAAAAAAAAGGGATTTATTAGCACTGACAAGCCAGCTTTGCTTGGAAGACAGACTTCTTAGTGGCAAGGTCCTGTTAGGAAGATATCAAAGGTTAACTTGTAATGCCGGAGAAACTGAGGCAAGATAGGGACTAGAGAGTTACAGTATTTTATTTGAAAGGGAGAGATTTATTGGGACAAAATGGATCCATGGTTTGGTCTCAGGCCTGAATGAAACTATCGTCTCCAAAAATCCAGCAAACAATCTGAGTTCTCAATGACATATATATGCACAAGGCTCCAAGCTACCAGGGGGTAGACTGAGGCAGGGGCAGAGTCAGAGTGCTGAGAGCAGGAACAGGGGCTATTAATCTAGTTCTGACAGGGTGGGGAAAGGCATGGGGGACATCTGATAAATTGGGATTACAGAATGGGGGGAGAGGCACTCAACATTCTGATGATTCCTAAAATGTCTTTCTTTCTCCTTATCATGATTAGGAGGGGAGAATAATTTTGCAGGATTGACCAGAATAATTAGGAACTGAGGCAGAACAATTCAGGGAAACGGAGGTAGGACAATTTTGGGAAACTGAGTCAGGACAATTAGGGAAACTGAGTCAGGACAATAAAAGAGAACTGTGACACAACACACTGAGAAGAAGATATCTTAACAGTGGGCAAGGTCCTATTTTAGGACGTCTACAAAGATATCTGGGCATGTAGCCCTAGATATATTGGGGCTTGCTTTGATCTTTGGCCCAGAGAAGAGGGCCAACTCCTCAGAGACTAATTTTCAATTCAATTTAAAATTGAATGAGATTGCTTAACTGGGAGTTTCAAGCCACTGAGAGTTGTTTGTGGTAATTCAATGGAGGGTGATTGACCAAATTCTCCAATTGAATGAAACCACTTAACTGCAAAGGAGTTTGCAGCCTTTTCCCAGGGTCTGGGAGCTCCCCAGAAGGGAAAACACATCCAGTTCCCCCAAAAGATCTCAGTTTATATCATTCCCCTCTTGGACCTCCTTCAGAGGAGAGTTTGGACAGTTTCAAGGTTCACCCCCATTAGGAGAATTTATATAAATTGACTTGACCACACAGGATTAGTATCCAAAGCTTGTGGTGGAGAACTACCACAAGCTTTGGGTTGACAGAGACCAGAAAACAATTGGCCTGCTTCCTTATTTGACATCTTTGCAACTGTTGTTTAGGAAAAACATCAAAGACAAGGGCAGGGAGATAGCAGTCTTAAGTGAAATTTTGTTATTCTTATGTAGAGGAAGGTTCTGACAGCAAAGGAGAGAAGGGTCTTTTTGCTTATGCAAAGGAGTTTGGAATTGCTGGGTCATTTTAAGTTTAGTTAAGTTTTCAAATCCAGTTTCCCAAACCCAGTTTTTCTGGGGGGTTGGGACTAAGGTCTATAATCCAGGTTTTAACAGTGTATATTCATTATATTTGTTGTTTCTTTTATTCCAGTAATTTTCCATTACATTCATGTACCAAAATTTAGTTAACCATTTCCTGATCAATGGTCATTCTTTTTGTTGTTATTGTTATTTGTTTCTAAGTTCTTTGTTACTACAAAAATGCTACTTTACATATTGTATCTTTTATCATTAACTTCTTTGGAATTTATAGCTAAGCAGTGGGATCTTTGAGTCAAAATGGTATGGATGTTTTAGTCATTTTATTAGCTTAATTTCAAATCACTTTTCAAAATGTTTGGATCAATTTATAATTCCATCAAAGTGTATTAGTGTATTATAGATCCTTCAGTGTTTTATTATTCCCTGTCATTGCTATCAATTTATTAGATATGAAATAGCACTTTAGAGGTTTTTTTTAAAAAATTATATTTCTCTTATTAGTTATATTTGGAATAGTCTTTTCCTATAGTGGTAAATACTTTTCAGTTCTCCTCAGAAGGATTCTCAATGTTACAAGGTACCTCAGAGGTCACCTGAACAGGAATCTCCTTTATCATATATTTCTGAAAAGTTCTAATTCAGCTTCTTTTTATATTCCTTGTAGCAGCTGATCTCTATCTTTAGACAACTCATATTGTCATTGTTGTTGTTGTTGTTTTAAATAAAGCCTTAAAGCTGTCTTTTTGTAAGTGGAATGGATAAGAATCCATTCTTCCCAGTTTTGTCATTTGTTCTGCCCAGCAGAACAAATTTGACTCTTCTCCCAGATACTTAAAGATCAGCCCCCTCTGTCTTCTCTCATTCTTGTGATACATTCCTTTTCCTTCAACCACACATCCTCAATTGATAAATTCTCTAGCTATATCACCCTGCTTGCAATAATATTTATATAACTTTTTAAGGTTTTCAAAATGCTTGTGTTATCTCATTTGACCCTAACAATTATATTGTGAGGAAGACATTACAGCTACTGGATGACTGGATACAGTCATCCAACAGTTAAGTATCAGAGAAGTGATTTAAATCTTAGGGATCCCTTAAATCCAAATCTCATGTTGTGCTTTATTGTTCACTGCCAGATAATTTCTGAGTCTGAATTCTAATTATTATCCTTATTTTATAGTTGAGGAAATTGAAAAAGGCAGATGACAACATACTCCTTGATTCATTCATGTGATCAAGCACTCTTGTGATACCCCAAGTTTATTCTCTGATCTTTAATCTTTGTAGAATATACAATGTTTGTCTTTATGCTACAGTATAATAACTATTTTCTTACTTAAAATGCTGTCTTTCTGAAAGCCAATGAAGATAAGTACAGTTTGAGATGGACAATTCAATGTGAGTTAGGTCTGCAATCATTTATGCTCTTAACTCAGCATCTGCTTTTAGAGGAAACAGCAGTGCTCAAGGCAGTTGTGCTAGCCCTTCTAGGAAGGACACTGCATGACTGTCAGAAATGCTAAAAGAGGGAAGGGTGGGGCCTGAAATTGCTCCACTTGTCACTACCCAGAAGACCGGCTGACTAAGGAACACTGTTACTAGGATACAGAAAGGATCCGAATTACTGAGCAGAGTGTGGCAGTATGCACACTTAGTCAGACCATCAAGGCAGGTAAACCATGAACTTTCAGAGGCCTGATACCAAACTGCAATGTTCTTTGAGGATGCTGAAATACTAATTAAGGAACTAGGGTTACAGGACTGGAGAAATGTGATTTCTGGTTGTTCCCAAGAACAGGTAATCAGAAAATGGTATCAGAAACTGAATCTGCCAGGGCAATTCCAACAGAATAAGGGGGTCCAAAGTTAAAGCAGAACCAGCAATCACAGTCCAGCTGGGGATATAAATAACAAATCAAGCAAGGAGTAAAAATGAAGAAGGACTGCTGGAAGGGCTTTCATTTTGAACTGGTGGGTTGGGAAGGGGCCAGTAGTACCTGGGACAAAGTGAACAGGAACTAGTGGCACGAAGGGTTCGCATTCTTTAAAGTGCTTTTAGGAAAATCCACCAGCTTTCATAGTCCCTTATCTCTTATCCCCACCTTTTGTTTTATCACAGGAATCAACCAAAGGGAAGTAAATAGGGCTCCAGCTGTCAAGTAACCACCTCACATATAAGTCCTATTATACATAACAGACTAATACATTAGAGGTTTTCTATCCTGGAACTTATCCAAAAATCCCTCAAATAATTATATATTCTGTAGGGAATATTGTGATCAATTAGATAATGCAGATATATACTATATATGCATACTTTACAGCAACAGATACCCAAATTTAACCCAACATTTTTCATCCTAAATCCTAAATACACAGATAGGGAACCCAGTCAGAATTTGGCATTCATTCATCAACTACTTTCAATTTGGTCCATTGGGGGCAGGAGCAACAGTATCATTTTCTGAAACTGCTTCCTGTTGAGAATAGGTACAAAGCTGAATCCTATTTCAGGGAGGGGGTGTGGTGTGGTGTGCTGAAAGCATCCAATGTGCTGATCTAGATCCCAGAAGCAAGTCAGTACAGCTGTAACATGACCACAATCTAGAACAGAAAACAAATCTAACAAATAAAGATTAGAACAATCTGAGACAGAAAGACTGGTCCATAAAGATTGCCACAAACTCTGGAGAGGCTAATATAGATTGGCCAGCAGCTTCTCATGTAAGGAAACATGTAAGGAAACAGACAAAATGTTATTGTCCCAATAAACAAAGCAGGTCAAACAAAGCAGTTATAGACAACTGTATCAATTGTCCTTTCATTATTTTAGAAACTTTTAAAGACCTTATTGCCTACAGACACAAATATCTAGTAACTGATAGATGACTAGGCTAAAGTATTCATTTGCCTAAGTATTTAGGATAAAATGGCTATATATAATCAAATTGGAAACAGCAAGAAATTACATAATTGAAATTAATTAATAGTTTCTATTGACAATTAGTTCTGATTATGGAAATCAGCCACAACAGGAAAAAGCAAGGACATGGCTATAATCAATCAAAACTGATTCTTCAACACATACATGACACAGAGTAAAATAGCCTTACCTCAGTTTCACCTCAGGTAATTGTCCCAGTAACTTTCAGATGGTGGAGCTTTAAAACTCCCAAATAATATTAGCTACAGGCCCAAGACATTTTACCTCCAATAACAAATCCCATTAATCAAAGCTTCAGATGAATCCTAAATAGGTATTTACCTTATATGACTTTATTGATAACAGTAAGAGATTTGTCCCAGAAAATTCACAGCTTATGTTTCATATTCCTATGTAAGTAGATGGTTTATGAGGTCAACATTACACAAATCATTTTGCTCTTAAAATACCCAATTCATAGAAAAATTTTAAATTGCCTATTGTCCATAATAGAAACATGTTTAAAGGGACAAAGGCAAAAACTATTATTCTCAGGGTCCCTTAAATTTAATGGGCACAACCTCAAGATGATTCAATACAATCAATTAAAACTTAGGCAGAATATACTAATTTCACATAAAACAACTTTTTAGATTCACACTAATAATTTCTCCATTCTTAAAAAATATTAAGTACACCTTCGGAAATAACCTTATCAAATTATAGATCACATTGGTTATCAAATTCCTTAAACAAGGAGACCATAAACAAACCTTCAGTAATTAACACCATGTAAAAATAAACTGTTCCTTTAAACAGTAAAATACTCTCTGCAGCAGAGAGCCAGATGAGTTCATCTTCACTTCTAAAAAAGACAGCCACAAGGAGGTAGAAGGGGTGGGGGAAGGTGAGTTAAATTTTCACCTTTGAAGCCTTTTCACCTTTTTTCTTCAACATGCTTTTTCTTTCTCTCTCCTTCTCAATTACCAACTCTACCTCCTTGCAATTCATCCCATCCCTGTCTCCTTTCTGATTGCAACATACTGTATTCTAAGCAGATATTTCATTCAAATAGTCGATTGTTTCTGCAAATCAGTCCTTCTTATCCCATGTATGTAAAATCACCTCTTCTCTCCTTTTCTTTTCCTTCAAAACTTTTAAGATTCAATATAGTGAACAGCTAAATAACTCCATAAAGTTCATATACATGTTCAGCAGAGCTGACAAATTTTAAAGCATAATTTATAATGTTTACAAATTATCCAATATATGTTTCAGAAGGTGACATACTTCATCTAATTAGGGGTATGTGACCTTTTCAGATAAGTTATAAGGACTTTCTTTTAACAACCTATTCTTAAACTGAATCAAATCAAATACAGCTTTTAAAAGATTTTGTCTTTTTGTAGTAATGGTTCAATATTCAAACAAATTCCTAAGATCTTATACCCAGAATAAACAGATCTAGCATACACAAGGAAATAAGTAAATATCTCCTACAGTTTCAGAATCACATTACCGCTTTAAATAAAAACTAAGTTCCAAAAATTCAGTAGACCAATAAGCCCATAAAGATATGTTTTTTTCCATTTAAGTAAGTTTTCTAAATCCTAATAAAATGTTGCAAACAACGGAATTGTCATTTGGTGTTATATATATATATATATATATATATATATATATATATATATTTTTTTTTTTTTTTTTTTTTAATTGACTCTTGGAAATTTGACTAGATAAGGAGGCTTTTTTTCACCAGAGTTTTTTTTTTCTCCAAAGCAATTAATATCAGTTTCTTCTGTTCTCTCTCTTACTTCCCCCCAGGCAGAGGTACAACTTGAATGAGATAAGATTTTATTGCCTCCCCTTTTTTTTCCCTACTAACAGGCTTTTCTGTCAGATTTTAAAAGCAGCCAAGCTTTTTCTGTTCCTTTTTTCTTTCAAATTAGTGCAAACAGGTTACAATTGAGTCCAATAAGAAGATACTCACAAGCATTTTTTATGCTAAGCCCCTTTGTAATATTGAAATGACCATTTGCCAAATTTCTTAATCATTGTCTTAAAACTTAACAGAACTCCTTAAATCAACACGACAGGCAGACAAGTCACAAACACAAACCATACAGACACAACATTTAACAAATACAAGTTAGGGGCAAATTCCTGATATCTGAGGAATGCCATGAATGGAGTTTTCAAGTTGACAATTTCTCCTTTTTGGAAATTCAAATGGAGCCTTTAAAATAGTCTTTCAAACTCTAGTCTGGTGTGTTCTCTGCTTTCACAGAGACTGTTGAGATGTAAAAAAATGCCCAGAACCCAGATTTGTGCTGGAAGGCACCCAGACCAGATTTGTACTCACTATTAGGGACTATTAGATGGGTAGAGCTCTGTGCCTTATGTTCCTGAGTTCAAATCTGGCCTCAGACACTTATTATGTGACCCTGAGCAAGTCACTTAATCTAGTTTGCCTCAATTTTCTTCTTTAAAATGATCTAGAGAAGAAAATAGGAAACCACTAGAGTATTTATGTTTGAAATTTCAATTTCAAACTTTACAAGGGGTCACAAAAAGCCAGACATGACTAAACAATACTTATCATTCCTCACATTTCCTTAATGTATTTCTAGGTAGACAAATCGATATGAAAATGCACAAATTTACCAAGTTAATATTGTCCTTTACCATAGTAATTTAGATATTAGAAGTTGTCAGAAGCTGAATAAGTTAGAAAGTTGAATCTCATAACCCTCTGGGTCAGTTCCTTAATTACTAAATTCTAAGGTCCAGTGAATTAAAAATTTAAAGCTAGTTTTATCCATTTTGTTTCTCACTTTTTCTTCTGAAGGAATTTAATGATAATTTTTTTTCTCTTTTACTAGCTTAAAGTAAGAGCATGAAGTCACTCATTCCCTTATACAGTTTAAAACATGATTCCTAATTTTCCAAATGTATTCTGATTTTGCCTCTGTTAAGATACCACTCTTTGCCAAAAATGAAACTACCTCTTACTACAATAATATATTCATTTGAATAAAAGATTCATAGATACATGCATACACATACACATATAAATATATATAAACACACACATATACACATACACAAATATGTATATGTGTACATATATATATCTGTAGAGAAACACAGAATTATTGTGTAATCATAAAAACTTTCAAATGAACTATTTGTCTGTGGGTGGTTACTAAGTCCTAGCTGAGCTCTCATGTTGATAAATTTAGTTACCTTCTTTTAATTTATCCTAATATCTCAATATCTATGAAAGAGAATTTATAATATTAGGAAATATCTTTCATTTTAGGGTTGAATAGGTTAATTAAAGTAAAAAAAAATCTATAAATTGTATATCTTTTTTAAAAGTTTTGAGGCAATATGGCCAAATGGATATAATTATAATTATAATCTTAGGGAATTGTCAAATTAGAAGTTCAGTGACTTGCTACTCTGGGATAATTTGTAAATTTCAGAAGTTGAATTTGAAGCCAGGTCTTCATAGAGCCATCTTCTATAC
This sequence comes from Sarcophilus harrisii, assembly GCF_902635505.1. Taxonomy (NCBI): domain Eukaryota; kingdom Metazoa; phylum Chordata; class Mammalia; order Dasyuromorphia; family Dasyuridae; genus Sarcophilus; species Sarcophilus harrisii. The sequence continues at coordinate 124,632,567 of NC_045431.1, read as the reverse complement.
AGCATGCTATTATCTCTTTGAAAATGTTGAATTTAATAAAACGGTACAAACTGAACACCATTTCAGATATATTAGAAATCTGGATCAAAATTCAAGGGTATCAATCAGTCTTATCATAAATAATTTTGAAGCTTATACTGATGTTAACTGAAATTGGATTGCTTGGGTCCTTTTTTTTTCCCCACCAAAATTAGTTAGCTAAATAAGATTGGATGAGATTAAAGTCCTTATATTTTGAGGGATTTATTTTGTAAAAACCAGATCTCTTGTAAACAGATAATATTACAGGCCAGGCAGGAAGGTAAGAAGGTCAAAATATTTATATTTGCTTCTCTGTTTTTCTGCATTCCAGGATAGGATTTGTAATTGTCATGAAATATTTTAAAACCAACACACACCTTCAGTCTCAGAGAAAATGAATACATTTACTTTTTCATTTTTAGGATTTAAGAACACATAATTCTATACTGACAAAATTATTTTTATATGGTATTTTATTTTTTCTCAATTATATGTAAAAACAAATTTATCTTATATGTATATAGATGTGAATAGGTATGTGTATACACACACACACACACACACACACACACACACACTCATATATTTTAAATTTTGAGTTCCAAATTCTATTCCTCTTTTCCTTCTCTACCTTCTCCTTGATTATGTCAAACAATCTGATAGGTTACACATATGCAATCATGAAGAAAACTCATAGGAAAAAAATGTGAAAACTACTATGCTTCAGTTTGCATTCAAAAGTCATCAGTTCTTTCTCTGGAAGTGGACAGCATTTTTCATCTTGGGTTCTTTGGGTTTTTCTTGGATAATTGTATTGCTGAGTACAGGTATTGCTATATACATGTACAATGTTCTCCTTATCTCTGCTTATTTCATTCTGTGTCAGTTCATGTAAATCTTTCCAGGTTTTACTGAAATCATTCTACTCGTCATTTTTTATATCACAATAATGTTTGATCACAATCATATACAATGTTCAACAATTCCCCAATTAATGGGTATCCTCCTCCATTCCCAAATTTTAGCAACCACAAAAAGAACTGCTATAAATATTTTTGTGTCTATAACTTCTCTTCCCTTTTGGGGATACAGACCCCAGTAATGGAATTGCTGATGAAAGGGTTTGACTAAACTCTAAATATAACTGGGCTTAGATGTCATTAAAAGTCGAGGGTCTCATAGTATGTAGATTTGTTGGCCTTCTAGTAGAAAGTTTATGGGATAATGTAAAGTTTTCTAGGCTCTGGAATTAAAGTGGGTTCAGATATTACCTTTGATACTTAGTAGTTATGTGACCTTTAGCTTTCTCTCCTTCCCCGAACTTCAATTTTCTCAACTGCAAATTGAGGAAACTGGACCAGAATAGATGGCCTCAGATTAAGGAGCTCTGATCAGTCATTTTGAGAAGAGATTGTACTTAAGAAATTGATGCAGATACAGAGGATAATTTTTACTTTTGTGGTAATTTGAGGAGACTTTGAGAAAAGGGATCAATCTAAGCTGATTGATCGTCAGAGAGGAAATTTGAAAAAAATTTATGTGGTAGTGTTGGAATCTTTACAAAGTGTTAAGCCATTGGAGTTGATTTAATCTTAGAAAGAGTTATTTTGGGCCAGAACTTGAAACAAGGTACTAAGTGAAACTGATTGAACAATGCTTGTGTTCACATCTTTAGAGAGCTCATAAGTATCTAAGTATTCAATGGAGTTCACACGTGGAGGATGCAGGGCTTAGTAGGGTTTAGTCTGAATTCATACCTCCTTTATGGTCAGAGAGCACTCTGGGAGATAACCCAGAATCTCTCTCTCTCCAGAAGGCGGAGTTAACCTTTGGGAGATCACATATATAGGGAGCTTTTGAAGCTTGGGCTTAGTTCTTCTTGTGGGACTTAGGAGAGAGAGACTCTGGAAGAAAGCCCACAAGCCCTATCTTAGAGGCAAGAGAGATCCATTGCATCTTCCAACTTGGTGCTGGCTGGAGGCTGAAGAAAGCAGAGGCAGAAGCCAAGGACAAAGCTGCAAGATCTCTTGGAGCCAGGCAGAGAGATAGGCCTCAACTAACCGGGCTAATTTGGAAGGAGAAATAAACGTTTGCATTTTTACCAGCTGGCTGCAATTTTGGAGTAATTATTTATTTCAATAAGGCTGCCTCCAAAAAACCTTCACATGGTAGGACAGGATATTGTTAAGTTAGATTCCGCAGATGAGACAAGATTACTAGTTGGATTATGTACTTAAGGAAAGAGTTTACATTATAATAGGGGAGACAACTTCTGCTTTGGGAGAATTGTGGCTGACCTATAGTCTATACTTTGCCCACTAATTTGTAAAATGTTTCAAGCTTACTCATCATAGCCCCATCTAATTTGTTTGTAGCTATGTAAAAGAATAAAGAAATGTGGTCTCAGATCCTTTTGAGGAATTCTGTCATGAACGCCTATAATAGTTGAGACATTTGGCAAGTTACTTGATCTTGAACAGCTTTGGTTGTTAGAACTTGGTTGTCAAACTTAATTTTGATTTGTTATTAAGACACTTTCAGATCTAAAGATCTTGAAGGAAAAGATCCTAACTATGTAAAAATCTCTTTAAAAACCTACCTTCATTCAAAGTGGATAAATTTATTCACGTGTATTTTAATGTCCAGTCAGTTTAAAAGGGATTTTAGTAGTAGGTAGAAGCTCTCAATTATTTACTTTCCTCTAGACATATTAAAGAATTATTCAGAATTAATTGATGATTTTTAAAATTAAAATTATTGAGGTAATGCATTGAGTGTCTTTCTTTGAAATATGATTTCTTACTCTCTCCACTGTCTATGGTTAGAACTACTGGGAGAGGATTAGCCAATAATAAAAAAATTAAAATAAAAATATCATAGTCTGTGGATTTTAACTTTTAGATTTACATGAAGATGGATTATTCTCTGAATTATTCTAGATATATTTCCTCACTGCAATAAGATCCTGGGAGTTCTTCTGTGCTACGCTGAGGGTTGGTTTATTGCCCTCTTGTGAGAGAAATTTTAGCTTTTGCTAAATTACAAAGACCATTGACCTTCTTCAGAGGGCAGAAATTTAGGCTAGAGAGATCTCCTGTTTATCACCATGACATTAGTTTGTTTGGGGTTACAAAAATAGCTTTTAGAGATACTAGCAGGATGGGGAAAAAAACATCAAACCTACATCTTTTGAAGAATATGCTTTTCCCCTGAGGCCAGAGGATAGAAACAGACTGCAGCCAGTCATGTCAAGGTCTAGCTGTCCTTCTTGTCCATATTCATAAAATTATTGCCATCAGTCATGATGCTGAACTGTTAAGTACCACTGGGTATATTATATACACTTTGTGTATATAATATCACTTATATTATGCTTATATACACTCTGTGTACTTTCTGGACCATCAGTGCTTTCTCTAATGGGTTGTCTCCTCCAGTTTGAGTATAGACTCCTTAAAGACAGGCACTAGTCTGGTCTTTTCTAGTTAGTCTCCAGCACTTAGCACAGAGCTTGGCACATAATAAGCACCCTGCATATTCTGATTTAGATGGTTTATAATTTAGGAGATAACCACTATTTTTTAAATAAAAGTAGCCTTTATTTTATCAAAAGATTAATGATATGATTTCTCTAAAGAACGTCCCTTCATCCTGTCCCTCAGTTCCTAAAATCCAATCCATTAAAGAGAAATAGAATTTACAACCTCTACAAAAATACATTAAACAAAATTGTCTTTGTTTTTTATTTTCTAGAATGATGTTATTCATGGAAATCATTACCAATTTGTGGATGTAACTAAATCAATCAGTGCATAACCCCTCAGCATTTGCCTCCCTGCACAAGCACGACTTGTTCTTTAATTTGTGCTGTGGATGATATTTAGAGAGCTTGTCATGGTTTGCAAGTGTTTCTTGTACTCATGATCATGGTAGAGAGGATATTGCTGATGTAATTTAATGCTGATGGATTATATAAATACATTATAGATCACTGGTGGCAGGAGTGAATAGTTTAAAAAATGAACATATTTTTAAAAAAACCCGCCTTTGTTCATAAATGGAAACATCATCTATGTCTCTATGAATTATTAAAAGATATTTAATACCAATAGTAATATCAGCAAATTTGGATGGTATGATAGGACTAATATTTTTCCTGACACAGCTTTCCTACTTCTTCCTTTACCTTCCCCCATTGAAAACATGGGAAGACCCAACACATTTCTTCCCTAATTTCTTGATATTAGTTTTCTCTAAAAAGAAATAAAACTGTCCTCAGGACCTGATTGTCCTTCCTCCCCTTCTCCCCACCTACCCCCTCACCTCTCCTCCATCCCCTACCCCACCATCACTCCACTTCCTGTCAATTCAAGGCACAAAAAGTCACATTCACAATGAATTTTAGCCTCTTGGATTTGGTAGACTTCTGTATAAAGATGAAAGTGATTGTGTCCAGAGAAGCTGAATCAATGCATCTTTGTTGCATATACTTGCTATGTATACTCTTTTTTTGTTAACTGTTTAATAATGTTGAATGTCATCCCAATATCAAACCAGAACTAAGGAAGTATTGGTATTGGAAATGCCTCTAATATAGATGGGAAGTATCCCGGATGATAAAAACGTCAAAAGACCTGGTTTCTAGTTTTAGTATCCTGTGTGATACTGAATAAGTTATTTCAATGCCTTTGGGTTTAAATTTCTTCAATTATTAAGGGAATACTAGATGATTTAAGGTATCTTACAGAATGATCATTCTGTAATTCTAAATTTTTTTATGCAAAAGTTAGATCACTTGTGTTTTCATTAAACATAAAAAGTAATTAAACCTAGCCAAAACTACTTATGAGACTTTGGTCACTTAATGTTTAGGGTAATGACCTGACTGACTCAGAATAGTACTTTTTTAGTTCAGGCTCAACATTGGAACAAAATGAATTGTTTGTAGGTTGTTGGGTATTTAACAAAAAGAAATTTTCTTCATTCTAACACAGAAAGGAAATTCAGCAATGTTATAGGAGTGTTTAGCTTGGGTAGACATTGTCCCTCTATTCTCAATGGAGATACATCTGGTAATTCTGTTATTACTCATGTAGTCATGAGACATCTGCAGAAATCAAACTGCTGTTTTCAGACCCCACACTAATAATACTTTTTACAACTTTAAGTGACCAGGATTTCTTGTTCATATGGATAATTACCAGGAAACTGCTATTAAGGAAACAGAGCTTGAGTCTTGCCCCTCTCTGTAGTCAATCAAGTTCCAGCTTTCCCGTCTTTTAGTGAAAAAAAAATCGTGTGTGTGTGTGTGTGTGTGTGTGTAAGGAAGGGTAGAAGAAATATTTTAGCAGATATTTGATTTTATCAGTTGGCAAGTCAGAGAAGATTAGCAGAATTTAATGACTATTTGGATAGAAATTTAAAATTTACTAATCTTCACCAAATCAGTATGAGAGAGCCTATACTTAATAGCTCTCGATCAGTAGTTCACAATCTTTTAAAATATAAGAATGTCATTTTTAGATTTAAAAAAATGAAAGACCTTCACATGATAGTACTATCATCTCCTTATTATAAAAAACAATGACAGAAAGCTACTGTGGATTCAATAATACTTAAAAAAAATTAAAAAATACTTTCAAAAAATTCAATTCAATTAATTAATTTAATTAATTATAGCTACATATATTTGAAGAACAATGTGTACATGGTTATGGCATTGATTTAGTGTGCTTATTAGCCATTTCATGAAATGACAAGAAATGGAAAACCTAATATTGCATACTTTTTGTAGATCCTAACATATATCATGACTGCTTACATTATCAGTATCCTTATTTGTGCGTCATATATATGCAATTTGAATTCTGGACAAAATTTTGTTTAGAAGAAAAAGAGCAAACATTACACAATTTTATAGTATGATTTACAATTCTAGCTAGCTAGAATATGAAACCAAGCTCTGTTCTCTTCTCTGTAGTGAGGGATATTGTGACCTTGAATTGCATAGATTGTCTGCTTTCCCTTCCTTTGAAATAAAGAGATCTGTTTTATAGACTTTTTTGTGAAGCATCACTTATATATATATGCAGCCTCAAGAAGTAGCTTAGTTAAAGTAAACATGTTTATCAAGTATAATGGCTTTTGTAAAAAAGGGACCTGCTTTCTTTGTAAATACTGTAAACTTTGAATTGCATATTCCATTGCAACTTCATATTGTGTCATTGTTGACTAATTGAAAAGTGGTATCTTAAATCTCTACATCCAAAGATAATCATTAGAAAGCAGCTTTAATGAAAGCATTCCTATGAGGGAATATAAAACACTGCCAGAATCTTGCTTGGTTATAGTTCTAATTTCATTCATATCCAAGAGCAATTGCTTGTCATGGAATATAATACATTGCAGCAGGAGACAAGCAGTTGCTACCCTATTAGTGGTAGCAGTGAACTCCAGAGCAGTATTTTGGGTGAATGTTTGACAGACAAAAACCATGGAAACAGCTACAGTGAGAATGGGACCAGGTGTGTGGACAGTGAGAAGCCAGGTAAAGTTTATGAATGCAAATCATGAATGCATACCCCAACTTGTCCTCAGTTTCCCATAACAGAATTCTTTTACCTACTCTATTTTTTCCATATAATTCTTCACTTTCTCCTCTCTTTATACCTCCCCTCCTTATTGCAAGGCAATTGGAGTTAAGTGAATTGCCCAAGATCACACAGCTATTAGATGTCTGAGGCCTATTTCAACTAAGGTTCTCCTGATTCCAGGAGCAGTGCTCTATTCACTATGCCATCTTGCTGCTCTTCTCTATTTCCTTTTTCTTTTCTTTCTGCTCCCCTTCCCTGTTGTGTTTTTTCCTCTAATTTTACATACCTTTTCTCTGTTTTTCTCTCATTATCCTACTACCTTAGTTTTCCCTGCTATATGGGGCAGAATAATTCTTCAGCAAGCAATAGGAAAAAAATGTTATTTCAGGAAGGAATCCCATACATAACATAAAATCTTTTAAAAATACTTACTGGAAAAAGATCCTACCCACTTGACAGAGATTTTATTCTTTTTTAAGAGCCACAAGTATATTCACAAAGGACATGATCTGACAAGTGATATTAGTAGATCTGTGGTACAATGAACTTTATTACAAAGTTTGTGGTAGAGGACAGGATTTCAGTGGTGCTTGTCCCTAAAGATATTAGAGTGACTGGATGAAATTTATTCTTACAAACCCTGTAAAGTAGGTTAAATAAATAATAGGGGAGTGAGAACCCTAGGGGGGGGGAAGGAAGAAAAAGGGATGGAAGAGATAGTTTATAAAAGAGTAATAAAAGATATAAGGAGATGAGGGACTTATGTAAAAATTTTAAAATGTTAAATATAAGATGTTAGTTTGTTAGGAGTTGTAATAATTTTTAATAACCATGACTTTCAAAGTCAGGACTAACAAAGAAAGCTATTTACTAAAAGAACTCATTCTCATCTACAGAAAGATTTCTTCTTATTAACAACTTGGAAAAAATGTCAATTAGAAATAAAAAAAATCAGTGAATTTTATTACCCTTTGTTAAAATAATCATGTTCTGTTCCGAAAGACACATGTGACTGAATTTAGAATATCCTTAAAGCATGTAAAAATTGTAAGTAATTTGTTTCATGATTGTGATGGAATACTACTGTGCTCCAAGAAATGATGAGCAGGTTAATATTTGAAATACAAGGAAAGACTTGCCTGAAATAATGAAGACTGAAATGAGTAAAATTGAGTGAACATTGTATATAGTAACAGTAATAATTGTGAACAACCAAGCTATTCTGAGTATTATAAATATTAAAATCAACTACAAAAGTTTTATGAAGCAAGATGCTGCTCACTTCAAGATAAATAAAAAATGCATAGTGTAGTATTTATTATCTGTCTACAAATTTGTATCAAAGGGTGGTCTTCTCTACTATGGGATGGGAGGGAAAAAGAGAGTTCAGAACTTTAAAAATGTAAAAAAATAATTTAAATTTAGGAAATTTCATGAATTAGTATTTTTTATGTCTAGTAATGACAATGGAAATTGCTTACTTTAGGAATGCTTTTCTACAAAGTAATTTTAGCCCAACTAATTAATGAAGATGGTAGTGGCACCTACAAACAGTTATTCTCTATTTTTGCTACTGACAAATTCCTTAGAAACTGGATAATAATAATCAATATCAAGAATGTTTTAGTTACCAGTACTGTATGCTTTATTAAATTATACCAAGTATTGAAAAAGAACAGAAATCTTTTGGAGGTATATTGATCCAAGAAGTAGAATAATAAAACTAACCTTTATTTGATGCTTTTTTTCCCCAAAGTGTTTTATGAATGTATCATTTCATCCTCACCACAATCCTATGATGTAAGTTTTTTTTATTTTAATTTTACAGATGAGGAAACTGAAGCAAAGAGACATTAAATGATTTGCTTAGGATCTCATACCTGAGTATGAGTAGAAAGTGTATGAGGCAGGATATGAACTTTGATCTTCCTAACTCCAATTCTACAATTCTCTTAACTTAATTATCTAGAAACCTCTAATAGAACTTTCACAAGTAAATTGGAGTGAGGAACTAGAGAACGTGTACCAAAAAGCATAAATACAGTCATGATTCCATTCTTCATGGAATTTAGCATTGAAAAATACTTCAGCAGCCATTTTGTTCAGTCCAAATTGGAAAGGAATCCTTAGTATCGCAAACTTAGTAAATGATTATCCAGTCCCTGCTTATAGATTCCAAAAGAGGAAAAATCTTTAGAAGCAGCTCATTCCTCTATTGTTAGGTGTAATGTCTAGGTTAGCTTTCTGGAGGACCTCCGGATAGGCCTTGGTCTCAGCACAATAGTCACCACGAGGACAGTCAGGAATAGAGTCTAAAGTCTAATAAAGACAATAAGTCTCCTTCACAATCTGGTCACTCTGACTGACTCTGTCCCCAGTTCTCTCAGCCCTTAAATATCCTATTACAATTACATCATTACATATTGAGTATATATTGAATTAGAGAACCATTACATCACCATACTAAGTACTAAGTACATATAAACTAGAGAACCATCATCTCATCAATCACACTGAGTTAACACCTTGTTGTAAGTATCCTTGTTTCAAATATATTTCTCCAGAGTTCCGGCCATCTACAGTTAGAAGTTTTTTCCTGCTATCAAACTTAAACTTTATCTCATTACAACTACTCTTTATTGGTAGAGGACCACAGATAGTGGGGGAACTCTGGATAAGGTATAAGACCCTTTAACCCAGAGGAAACCCACTTACAATATCTGGTTTGGTTCCCCATTTCCCTTGGTGTTCACCTCTTTTCCTGAGAAGTCAAGGAGGGCATTACCACCTGTGTTCTACTTGAAGCAAGAATACTTATAGCAGGGTGTTTACTCAGTGTGATTGATGAGATAATGGTTCTCTAATTCGCATATACTTAGTGTGATATGGTGATGTAATGGTTCTACAGTTGGCACATGTTCAGTGTGCTGTAGTGATGTAATTGTACTAAGGTATTTAAGGGCTGAGAGGACTGGAGAAGAATGAGTGAGTGAGTGACTGTGTGTGTGTGTGTGTGTGTGTGTACGCGCGCACATGCTGGAGTTCGATCTCAGACTCCACACTTCAGACTTCAGACTCCAGACTCTATCCCTGACCATCCTCATGGTGACTCTCCTGCTAAAACCAAGGCCAGTCCAGAAATCCTCCAGAAAGTTAACCTGGACATTACATCTATTGCCCTTTGCCATTGGAGACCAAGCAGAACAGACCAAATCCATGCTCCACATAAAAACATATCAGCAATTTTGAGACCATCATTTTACTTGGGGGTTAGCTTTATTTGGCATAGTGGATAGAATACTGGGCCTGAAGTCAGGAAGACTCACATCCCCAAGTTCAAAATCAGCTTCAGATACTTGCTAGCTATGTGACTCAGGGCCAGTCACTTTATCCTTTTTAAAAATTTTTAATTGTAGTAAGTTTATTTTAAACACACTTTGATTTATGAATCATGTTGGAAGAGAAAAATAAGACCAAAAAGGAAAAACATGGAAGAGATTAAAAAAACAAACAAACAGAAAAAAGAAATAGACAGAGCATGTATTGATTTCCATTCAGTCTCCTTAGATCTTTTTCTGGATGCAGATGGCATTTTCTGACCAAAGTCTAATTCCTTCAGATCACTATACCACTGAAAAGAAGCAAACTTTTCATAATTGATTATCACACATTCTTGCTGTTAGAGTGTGCAGTGTATTCCTGGTTCTGCTTGTTTCACTCAGCATCAGTTCATGTAAATCTTTCCAGGATTTTCTACAATCATCATTTTTTTTTTCTAGAAAATAATATTCCATTAACTTCATGTATCACAGCTTGTTCAGTCATAACCCAATTGATAGGTATCTACTCTTTTTCCAATTCTTTGCTACCACAAAAAGAGCTGCTACAAACATTTTTGCTCATGTGAGTCCTTTTTCCCTTGCTTATGATTTCCTTGAGATACAAGCCTAGTAATGGCACTGCTGGATCAAATGGTAAGTACAATTTTGTAGCTCTTTGGGCATAGTTCTAGATTACTCTCCAGAATGGTTGGCATTTCACAACTCCACCAACAATGCATTAGTGTCCCAGTTTTCCCACATCCTCTCCATCATTTATCATTATCTTTTCCTCTCATCTTAGCGAATCTGAGAAGTATAAGATGGTACCTCAGAGTAGTTTTAATTTGCATTTCTCTAATCAATAGTGATTTAGAATATTTTTTCACATAACTATAAATGACTTTTCATCATCTGAAAATTGTTCATATCTTTTGACTACTTATCAATTGGGGAATGATTTGTATTCTTATAAATTTGATACAGCTCTTTATATATTTAGAAATGAGATCTTTATCAGAAATACTATCCTTAAAGATATTTTACAGCTTTGTATTTCCCTTTTAATCTTGTTTCTGTTGGTTTTATGTATGCAAAAACTTTTTAAATTTAATGTAGTCAAAGTTGTCAATTTTGCTTTTCATAATAATGTTCTCTAATTCTTCTTTGGTCATAAATTTCTCCCTTCTCCAATGATCTGATAGTAAGTTATCCCTTGTTTTCCTAATTGGTATGATATCATCCTTTATACCCAAATCATGTCTCCATTTTGACCTTATTTTGGTATGGGGAGTGAGATATAGGTCTACGCCAATTTTCTGACGTCTTATTTTCTAGTTTTCTCAGCAATTTTTGTCAAATAGTGAATTCTTATTCCAGAAGCTAGAGTTTGGAAATTTATCAAATACTAGATTGCTATAGGTCTTGATTATTGTATCATGTGTGTCTAATCTATTCCGCTGATTCACTACTCTATTTCTTCGCCAGTACCAAAAGATTTTGATGACTGCTGCTTTATAATATAGTTTTAGGCTTGGTACTGCTAAGCTACCATCCTTTGTATTTTTCTTTCATTAATTCTCTTGATATTCTTGACCTTTTCTTCTTCTATATGAATTTTGTTATTATTTTTTCTAATTCTATAAAATAATAAAATAATGTTTTGGCAGTTTGAATGGTAGGGCACTGAACAAGTAGACCGATTTAGGCAGAATTGTCATTTTTAATATATTAGGTCAGCCTAGCCATGAACAATTGATATTTTTCTATTGTGAAATATTTTGTAATTGTGTTCATATAATTCTTGGGTTTGTCTTGGCAAGTAGACCCCTAAGTATTTTATTTTTGTCTATAGTAATTTTAAATGAACATTCTCTTTCTATCTCTTGCTGATGGATGTTGTCAGTAATATATAGAAATGCTGGTGATTTGTGTGCATTTATTTTATATCCTGCTATTTTTGCTAAAACTGTGAATTGTTTCTAGTAGATTTTTGGATAATTTTCTAGGATTCTCTAAGTATGTCATCATATCATCTGCAAAGAGTGATAGTTTTATTTTCTCATTACTATTTTAATTCCTTTAATTCCTTTTTCTTTTCTCATTGCTAAAGTCAACATTTCTAGTACAGTGTTGAATAAAAGTGGTGATAATGGGCATCCTTGTTTCATCCCCATCTTATTGAGAATGTGTTCAGCTTCTCTCCATTACAAATAATGCTTGCTATAGGTTTTAGATAGTGTTTTTTTTTTTTTTTTTTTTTTTTTTTTTTTTTTTTTAAAGAAAGCTCCCTTTATTCCTATAGTCTCTAGTGTTTTTAATAGGAATGGCTGCTGTATTTTGTCAAAAGCTTTTTCTGCATCAATTGAGATTATTGTATGATTTCTATTGGTTTTGTTATTGATGTGGTCGATTATGGTAATAGTTTTCCTGATATTGAACCAGCCCTGCATTCCTGGTATAAATCCCTTTGGTCATAGTGTATTATCTTGCTGATAAACTGCTGTAATCTTTGCTAATATTTTACTTAAAATTTTTGTATCAATATTCATTAGGGAGATTGGTCTGTAATTTTCTTTCTCTGTTTTGGCCCTTCTTAATTTAGGTATCAGTGCCATATTTGTGTCATAGAAGGAATTTAACAGTACTCCTTCCTTACTTATTTTTCTAAATAAGTTACATAGTATTGGAATTAATTATTCCTTAAATGTTTGGTAGAATTGACTTGTGAATCCATCTGGCCCTGGAGATTTTTTCTTAGGAGTTCACTGATGATTTGTTCAATATCTTTTTCTAAAATGGAAGTTTATTTTATTTCCTCTTCTGCTAATCTAGGCAACTTATATTTTTATAAATATTCATCAATTTTGGTTAGATTGTCAGACTTGCTATCATAGAGTTGGACAAAATAGCTCCTAATTATTGCTTTAATTTCTTTTTCATTGGTGATGAATTCACCTCTTTCATTTTTGATGTTGATGATTTGGTTTTTTCCTTTCCTTTTTCTAATGAAATTAACCAAAGATTTATCTATTTTGTTAGTTTTTTCATAAAATCAACTCTTAGGTTTATTAGTTCAGTAGTTTTCTTAGTTTCTATTTTATTGATCTCTTCTTTGAGTTTTAAAGTTTCTAATTTGATATTTAATTGGGGGTTTAAAATTTTTTCTTTTTTAGCTTTTTTACCTAATTCATTGATCTTCTCTTTCTCTTTTTTGTTTATGTAGCTATTTAGAGATATAAAATTTCCCCAAAGAACTGCTTTGGCTGCATTCCATAAGTTTTGGTATGTTGTTTCATTATTGTCATTTTCTTGGATGAAATTATGGATTGTTTCAGTGATTTGTTGTTTGACTCACTCATTCTTTAGAATTAGATTATTTAATTTCCAATTGGTTTTTAGTCTATCTTTTCCTTTCCCTTTGCTGAATAGAATTTTTACTGCATTGTGATCTGAAAAGGAAACATTTACTAATTCTGCCTTTTTGCATTTAATTGGGTGGTTTTTAATGCCCTAATATATGGTCAATTTTTGTGTAGGTACCATGTACTGCCAAGAAAATGGCATATTCCTTTTTTTTCCTATTCAATTTAATGTCTATTTCTTCTATAAATAGTTTGAAATCTTCTCTGGGAATTTCCCTGCTCTACCACTTGGTGCATACCAATATTGTCACTGCTTCATTATTTACTATATCTAATCAAGATATATTTTTCCTCCTTATCTCTTTTAATAAGATCTATTTTTACTTTTGCTTTATCTGAGATCAGAATTGCTACCCCTGCTTTTTTTTTTACTTTAGCTGAAGCATAATAAATGTTGTTCCAGCCTTTTACCTTTACTTTGCATGTGTCTTTCTGTGTCAAATGTGTTTTTTATAAACAGGATATTATAGGATTATGTTTTTTAATCCAGTCTGCTATTTGCTTCAGTTTATGGGAGAGGTCGTCCCATTCACTTTAACAACTACAGTTTATCAGGTCTGTATTTCCTTACATCCTATTTTCTCTTTCCACTCTGTCCTTAGTCTTGTAAATGTTTCTTTTTTTTTTTTTAACCACTCTGCTTTCTATCTTATCTCCTATCACCCCTCCCCCTTCTCTTTACCAGTATTTTTTTACCCACTTCACTCTAGCCTGTAATGTTCTGGCTAGCTTTCTAGAGGACCTCGGTATCAGTCTGAGTCCTTGGTCTTAGTGGAAAAATAATGAATGCAGGACAGCCATCAGAAGGATGGTCAAAGATAGAATGTCTCATTTCCAGTCCTTCTCAGCCCTTAAATAACCTATTACAATTACATCATACAGCATACTGATTATGTGTGAACTAGAGAACCATTACATCACCATGCTAAGAACTAAAGTATATGTATGCTAGAGAACCATCAATCTCATCAATTCCACTGAGTTAATACAACTCTTTGTAAAAGTATCCTTGTTTCAAGTATGCTTCTCCAGAGTTCCCTTTACATCACCCCTCTCCCCTTCTCTTACTTGTGTTTTTTCTAAATCCACTGCATCCACTACCTTATATTCTATTAACCCTTACCCCCCTTGCCTTACCTTTTTTCCTAGGGTTTCTATCCTATCCCTCTCTTTTCTTTTCCTCTTTTTTCTCCTACTTCTTTAGGAGGCTTAGATAAATTTCTATACTCAATTGAATGATTAAAGTATTCCCTCTTAGAGGCAAAACTGATGAGATCAAGCTTCAGAAAATTCTTATCCTCCTCTCTTTTTCTCCTCAATTGTAATAGGTCTTTTGAGCCTCTTGATGTAAAATAATTGTCCCATTATACCTTCCTTTTCCTCTTTTTCCAGTACAGACCTTTTTCTTTTGTGTGATCACATCAGAGTCCATTCACAATCACATCTTCAGTCCATATGATGCCCACACACACACACACACACACTTTGTCTACTCTAGTATCAGATACAGTTCTCAAAAGTTACATATATTGTTTTCCCATCTAGGGATGTAAACAGTTTAACCTTTAAAAAATATATATATATATATATATTTCTCCTGTTTACTTTTTTATGATTCTCTTGAGTCCTATATTTGTAAATTAAAATTTCTGTTTAGTTCTATTTTTTTTTCAATAAAAATTATTGAAAGTCTCTTACTTCATTGAAACTCCATCTCCTCCCCTGAAAGATAAGGCTGAATCTCTCCAGATAGTTAATTCTTGGTTGTAACCCCAAGTCCTTTGTCTTCTGGAATATGGCATTCCAGGCCCTCCAATCCTTTAATGTAGAAGTTGCTAGATCCTAGATAATCCTGACAGTTTGGTTCTTAATATTTGAATTGTTTTTGTGTGGTAGCTTGAAGTATATTTTCCCTTGAAATTATAGTTTTGGAGTTTTGTCACAATGTTCCTTGGGATTTTCCTTGTGGGATCTCTTTCCAGAAGCAATCAATGGATTCTTTTAGTGAGTATTCCACCCTTTGTTTCTATTTTCCTTAATGATTTCTCATAGAATGCTTTCCAGGCTCTTTTTTTTGATCATGGCCTTCAGATAGGTCAATAATGTTTAAATTTTCTCTTTTGGATCTGTTTTGCCAAAGAAATATTTCACATTTTCATCATTCTTTTTGGTTTGCTTGACTGATTTTTACTGTCTCACAAAGTCATTAGCTTCCATTTGCCTTCTAGTTTTTGTTATGCGACTTGCTTTAGTTATCTTTTGTATCTCCTTTTCCATTTGGTTTATTCTTCTTTTTAAAAAGTTGTTTTCTTCAGACAATTTTTTTTCTTTCCTTTTCCAAACTGTTGACTCTCTCATGAGTATCTCTCATTTATTTTCACATTTTTTCTTTTATGTCTGTCATTTCCCTTTTGAAATTTTTTATGAGCATTTACAAACAGACTCTTTGGGCTTGAGACCAATTTATGCCATTCTTTGAGATTTCTTCTGTGGACAATTCTGTCCTAGTGTGAGTTTTTGTTTTGGTCTATCCTGTCACCACAGTTATTTCTCGCTCATTTTCTTTCCTTTTCTTTTGGTATTTCCTCTTTTTTTACTCTTAAGATGGAGTTCTACTCCTGGGGTAAAAGGGGTGCTTTCCCAAGCTTCCTATGCATCTCTAAGCCTTGGCTTTGAGCACAGGGGCCCTTTGTCCTTTGTTTATAGGAGGTAACTTTGCCTAGTTTTGTTTTGTTTTGTTTTTGGGTTTTGTTTTGTTTTTGCTTTTGTTTTTGTTTTTGTTTTTTTTGTTGTTGTTGTTGTTTTTAGGAAACAGCCTGGTTTCCCAGAGTTTGCCTTCTGAATTGGGACTGGATACTGCCCCACTTATCTGCTCCTTCACTGAGCCAGGACTGAGGGTCTTAATTGCTGATCTGTTCTCACAGGCTTTCCCAGAGTCTATCTGATCTGGGCTGAACATCCTTCTCACCCCAGAGAGACTGACCTTTTTTGAATTTTTTTCAGTCTTTCTTGAGCTGGAGAGTGATTTCGTTCCATCAGACTCTGTTCAGAGGTTTGGTTTCATCTCGTTTTTGAAGGAAACTGGGAGAGCTTGAGCAGCTTTCTGACTTTATTCTGCTATTTTGGCTCCACCCCTGGAATCCAAGTCACTTTTTCCTGTGTGCCTTAGTTTCCTCATCCTTAAAATGAGATGGAGAAAGAAATGGCAAACCACTCTACTGTCTTTGCCAAGAAAATCTCAAAAAGGAGTATCACAAAGAGCTGGATACAAATCAAATGACTGAATAAAAGCAAAAATCTTATTTTGATTGGGATGAAAATACAAATTTTTTTTGGAGGGGGGAATTGAGGCAATTAGGGTTAGGTGCTTTGCCGAGGGTCACAAGCTGGAAAGTGTCTGAAGCCTGATTTGAACTGGTACTCTATCTACTGTGCTATCTAGCTGCCCCAAAATGTAGATTTTTAAATAAGCAACTCATTACTAATATTTGAATTGATGTGAAATTTCATTAATGTAGATACTCTTTAGTTCTTTTAATACTTAGTGGAAACCATGTAACTCTCTGTTTTCATTAAAATCCATTAATTAGTCATCTCAAATATATGTTATTTGGCTTATAGTTCAATTAATTGGTATATTCGCTATTCATTGTTTTAAAGAAATGCTATAAAAATTCTAAAGTATTTTTTGCACCTGTCTCTTTCCATTCATATGACACATAGACTATTTCGACTTTCATTATCTCTCATCTGTTAAGTCTAATTGCAGTTTACTGGTCTCTGTACATCTTTAATCTCTTCCTTTCTCTCCTAGAGTAACAATCATAATATATGCGTCCCATCCTATTATTGCTATACTTTAGCCTTCAGTAATCATAGGGCATCACTTCAACATGGGAATGAATCTTAAAGTCATCTAGTTCAATCCCATTATTTGCAGATGAGTAAATTGAATCCCGGAGAAGGCAAATGACTGATTCAAGGCCTGCAGTGTCTTCTAAATAGATATAGTTTAATGTTTAAAGTCCTCTGTAGTCTAGGTTAAACTTAACCAACCTTATTTCATGGTGTTCTACTTTAGATAATCTATGCTAGGACCAAACTAGTTAATTTGCCAGTTCATTTTTTTTCCCCCAATCTCATCCTGACCTCTCCTAGTACTATACATTTATTTGTAAATAGGGTCATAGATTTAGAATTGAAAGGGACCTTATATGGTACCAAATCTAACTCCCTCTTTTCAGATGAAGAAATTGATGTCTAGAGAGATTTATAGAGATTTGCCTAAAGTCCCATTGCTAGCATCTGAAGAGGGATTTTGATTCAGGAATTCTTGATCCAGCATTTTATGCACTACACAGCCTGACCTCTATCTC
Organism: Sarcophilus harrisii; assembly: GCF_902635505.1. Taxonomy (NCBI): domain Eukaryota; kingdom Metazoa; phylum Chordata; class Mammalia; order Dasyuromorphia; family Dasyuridae; genus Sarcophilus; species Sarcophilus harrisii. The sequence continues at coordinate 124,614,835 of NC_045431.1, read as the reverse complement.
ATGACTAGAAAGCCTAGATCCTTTTTTACCTAGAATAGATTAAGCTTGTCTGTCTGCCCATCCTCTGCTAATTAAAATCTCTTTCTTTCTTAAAGGCCTAGTCTAAAGGTTATCCTCTTCAATATGGAGGATATTCTCTCCCAATCCACTTAAGAGGAGAAACAATCTCTCCAGTCTCAAGTTTTTCATAACATTCTGTTTCCTATGCATTTAATAGCACCCTTACTGGCATGGCATATGTATATGTATAATTATGTTATGTTAATTATATTATATCATATTATATGTACAAACACACACACATATATATATATATATATTATATTCATGTGATTGATCTCTTTTATTAAACTGAAAGCTATTCAAAGCCAGAGACTATGATGATATCCGTTTTTGCATTCCTGCTTTCTAATGCATATTAGAGGCACAATAAACAATCTTTTAGTTGTAGAATGTTAACTGTGGAAGGCATCTCCAAGTCAGATTCATACTTGAACCAGAATTGTCTGTATAGTTTCTCCCAACAAATGATCATCCTTTTTTCTACTTTAAGACAGTCAGAGATGAAGAATGAACTGTCTCCTGAAGCAGTCTCTGTCACTTTGGGACAGTTTTTTCCTTAAATCAAGAAGAAATCTGGCTCTCCCTGCTTCTCTTCTCCCAACTGCTCCATTAGCCATCTTGGAGCCTATGCAAAACAAGTCTTGTTTCTCTTCTGTCAGACAGTCATAGAAACATGCCCTCACTAAGTCTTCTCTTCTCATTCCTAACTAAGCTTTCCAATTTCCATTGGCCAATCCTCCTGGCATGATTTAATTTTTGAAACTAAATTGAATTTGCTTTGCTTTATGTTACTATTATAAATAGTATTCATATTCTATAGTATTTAAATAGAATCTTTTTATACAAAAATCATGATGAGAGTCTTAAATGTTGAGGACATATATAGATATGAACCAGATGTTACAATGTTAATAAAAAGAACATGGGATGAGCTTGAAATGTTGGGGGATGGGACAGAAAACCTCTTACAAAAATATTGTCACATAAGTCTTTCTTAGAAACAAAGAGTTTCCACTAAGAGGCATCTAATCAGCAGTTGTCCTGTGTCTTTAAAATCACTTGTTATTTTTTAGAAAAGGTCTTCATCAGCTAAAAGTTATTTATTTAGATAGTGTTCTGTGGTATTCAAGACCTTTAATTCTCTTTTCCTTGCCACAAAACTGTTTTTTTTTTTTCAATGAAAATGTGATGAACCATTATTATGCAATAATAATAATAGCAGGGTTTTTTGTTCCAATTCCTTCTGGATTTTTTGCCATCTTTTTCAATCTGAACTGGTTAGTGATCAGTGCTGTTACTGAGTCTTTTTGTTTTGTTTTGTTTTAGTCAAGATTTCACTGAAGTATAGGAAGAAAAATTAACAAGAGGAAGTTATTGTTGTGCTGTTGTTTGCATAGCTATTTTAATTAGGTCACAAAGTTGTCTTGACAGATATTTTACTTTTGGCTCCTGTTGTATTTCTGTTCCCAGAATGGACTCAATGCCTTGCACCTGGCAGCCAAGGAAGGCCATGTGGGACTGGTCCAGGAGTTATTGGAAAGAGGATCAGCGGTAGATTCTGCCACTAAGGTAATGTGCTCATGCATATGGAACTTATTTTATTTAGGGAAGGAGTTATCGAACTCATATCTCAAATTTTATGGCAGCCTTATTCATTGCATTGCTGGAACATCTGGAATCCAAACTGTGCAACATTGAGAATGAAAACTATTTAATTATACTACAAAGGAGTTGAATGATTCCTTCCATATACATTTCATTTATGGAGTAGAAGGAAAGGTCTTTGGTATCATCCATCTATACATTTACTTTTAAAGTAAATACTTTCCTTATGTGGGGGAGGTAGGAATGGTTGACAGCTGAATTTTGGTCCATTTTGACATGCTGTCAGAATTCACAGAAGCTATTAACATCCTTTTTTAAGGGTGTTTCATTGTTTCTTTTGATATAGAGTACTAATTGTTAATGGAAGCCAAAATCCTTCTTGCTTTCCCAAGCTTTTTCATTCATTTACATTTTCATTAAAAAAAAAAAAGAAAAATGCTTTTTATTCTTATGAAAAGAGCTCTCTTATATATAGACTAAGAGTAGGGTGCAATTCACTCCCTGTCACTATAAGGCATGACAATAAATTAATAACAATTTCCTATCTTTGTGGAGTGCTTTAGTGTTTACAAAATACTTTTAAATAATTCAAAATAATAAGAGCTTTAAAAGCACATAGCATAAATGATGCATCTTCTTCCAGTGATCTTCTCACCTTTATATAATGAATGGTTATCTCTAAGACAATGGTTCCCACATGTATATATCGAGACGTCATCTTTTTTGAGTTTCCTCTTCTTGTCCATATTACCAACTGCCTATTACTCAACATTTCCAAAATAGAACTCTTTACATTTTCTCCAAAGTCTATTTCCCATTTATTACCAAATAGTTCTAAAGTTTTGAATTGTAGTTTCTCAAAATTCAGCCTCTTTTATTCTTTCTTCTGACTATGGGAAAGTTCCCTTTTCACCCTCCCCTTCCATTGACTTCTTTCCCAGTTTACTAGTGTTATTGATTCTTCTATAATTACAATCAACCTAAGGTCTCAAAGGGCTTGGAGACACAACTTTACATTGACAAAGGAAATTTTGTTAATTTTAGATTAGTTGATTTCAGATGTTAGAGAGAGCCTAACTAGCAAGATCAGAAAAACACAACATAAGTAGAATATGAGCTGAACCTTGAAGGAAGCTAGGGATTCTAAGAGGTAAAAGTGATGAGAGAGAAACTATTATGGAATACAAGATGTGTAAAATTGTCTTGAGAGACAGAAGATAGGAAAGGGAACATCATGTGGAAGTTTTGAGGGGGAACTAATAGACCAATTTATCTGGAGTATAAAATACATGAAGGAAAGTAACGTGAAATTAATTTATAATTGTAGTTCTCAAATTTTTTTTTTTACTTTAAGGCTTCTTCATAACTCTTGAAATTTATTGAAGACTTTCAAACAATTTTTGTTTATGTAGTTTATAGCAATATATATTTACCAAATTAAAAGTAAAGCCTTTTGGTATTATGATTGCAATATTTTTGACCTTGTTAGAGCCCTTCAACAGATCTTGGGGATAGCAACAGGTTCCCCTAACCAAACTCTGAGAACCACTGGTATAGAGCTATTGATTGGAAACAAATTGTCTAGTATTTTGAATGTCAAACATGAGAACATTTTTATTTTATTTTAGAGATAATGGGGAGGGGGAATCACTGAAGTTTACTGAATAGGGAGAAACATAGTTAAACCTGTTCATTAGGGATATCAATTTGGCAGCAGTGTAGAAGATAGTTTGAAGAAGGGAGATATTGAGCAGAGGAAGAATAATTTAGAAGCTATTGAAATAGTTCAAGTGAATTGTGATGAAGGCATGAAATATGATGGTGTATAGATACCATATACAAATATATAAAATGGAGAGAAAATCAGTGTGAGACATGGTGTGTAGATATAACTGACAAGACTTGATACTTTATTGAATGTGGGAATTAATGGGGAGAGGAGAGAGTTGATGACAGTTTTGATGATGTGACCCAGGAAAACTCTAAAAATCATGATGTCCTCAACATAAATAGAGATATTAGGAAGACAGTTGAATTTGAGGAAGAGAATAAATAGTTTTATTTTGGGCATGTTGAGTTTGATATGCTTGTGGAACTAGCAGGCAGTTAGAAATATCAGAGGGGAGCTCAGAGAAGTTGGGGTTTAATATGGAGATTTTTGAGTTATTAAGTATTGAGTAGAAGATATGATAATTGCTCCAGTGGGTGTTGATGAAACCACTAAGAGGGAAGATACGAAGATAGAAGAGAAGAGAGATTAGGAATACTTGATAGACTCTTGATAGGCATTCATGCTTTAGGGAGAGGAACATGCCAGAAAAAATACACTGAATAATCAAAAGTTAGGGTAGATAGTCTCAAAAAATTAAGAGGTCAAGTAAAATGAAGACTAAAAGAATGTAGACTGAGGAAGAACTGTTAGATTTAATAGTTAAGATGATGCAAATCTTGAAGAAGGATTTTATTTCAATGGTGGGTTTTAAAGTCCAGTTGCAAGGGATTGAGAAGAGAGTGGGAACTGAAGAACTGAAGGAAATAGAATCTTGGGAAAAGATCTTAGAGCTTAAAGGCAACCTAGTATAACTACCTTATGAGATGAGGAAAATGAAGTTTAGAGAGGTTCAATCATGATGAACAAGATACTTTCATGATAAAATATGAGATCTTTTTGTCATTTACAGTCATATTCCTTTTCACTCTCTGATCCAGCTAAACTGGTTTGCTTTCAGCTCCTCAATACAACATTCCATATCACCTCTCCAAGTTTTTGTATGATGATGTCCCTCAACCCACACTAGTTCCTGGAATTCCTTCCTTTCTCATCTTTACATCTTAACATCTCTGGTTTCCCTCACAGATCAGCTTAAATATCATAAGGAGCCTTTCCTGATCCTTTAAACACTTAGTGCCCTCCCTTATATTTGTTTACTTTGTGTTTATTTACCTATAAGTGCATTTTGTTTGTTCCAATAGAATGCCAACCATTTGAGGCTAAAGTATTGCTTCAGGTCAGCAGGAATACAATTAAATTATGATGATATAAAATAGATTCTGTATCCCCATGCCTGGAACAGTGCCTGGCACACAGTAGGCTCTAAATAAATTCTGTTGTGTAAATGAATGAATACAATATTGCTTCCCTTAAAATGTAAACATAGCAGGCAGGCTATTTGGGGTGACCACTCACATAATAGTTACACAAACCTCTCACAAAGAATATGTACAATTATTTCAAAGTCCAATTCTTCTTGTGCAGCAAAATAACTGTATGGATATGTATACATATATTGTATTTAACATGCATTGGTCTATTTGCCATCTGGAGGAGGGGTTGGGGAAAGGAGGCGAAAAATTGGAACAAAAGATTTTGCAATTGTCAATGCTGAAAAATTACACATGAATATATCTTGTAAATAAAAAAACTATAATAATAAAAAAAGAATATGTACACATCTACTCACTCCTTGGGCTAGTTCATTCAATCCAGCCTAGCCTCATATAGTCAGGTCTAGATTCCAAGAAAAGGATAATAGCCATATAGTTACAACTAAAATCTCTTAGAATTTTAGGCATAATTCTGTTGTGAGGCAACGCATTACTCCTCCTCATTGCTTCAGTTCTCAAGTCCCTACTGTTATACTTCTATTTACATAAAACTAGCCACTCAAAATAATTAGATTTTTAGATCTCAAATTTTGTAATGATGAAATAAATGATGAATTAAAGAAAATAGAATAATATGGTGAAGAATAGTCCATACAAGGAGACCTAGGTTATATTTATCACCACTATACTGGTGTATTATTGTATCTTTTGGGGAGAGTGAGCATATACTTAGAGAAACCTGCAAAGGAGGCAAGTGAGTGGGAAAAACTCATATGTCCAGGGTAACTCTAGAACTGTAATTTTTGTTATACCTCTTCTGTCTCAGAAGATATCTATAAAAATCCCATGCAGAATAGAGCTTCTTTCTTGAACAGATACTGCCACATCTAAACTGGGTTAACCCATACTATACTTGCTTTTTAACTTAGACTTTTCAATGTATGGTGTCTCGCCAAACTAGTTGATCTGCTAGGTGCTTTCTCTGATTTCTGCTTCTATACTGTTCTTTTGCTCAGTTAGAATCACTTTTCATTTGCACCTGTAGGTTCTACCAGTTACAGCTTCAAGTTTTACTGATACAATATTGAAATATGTCTTTACTGCATTCGATATTCCCTGAATTTTCTTCTATATTCTATTGACTGTAAGCACTGCTTAGAAAGAAATATAAGATTATGCTTATGAGCATTTAAAGACCAAATTCTTGAGGGTAGATGAGAATGTATACACACACTTTCAAAGTTTAATCTGTATTATTAATACTTTTAAAATTCTAGACAATCCATGAAATAAATCAAACTGGGATTTATAGTGATTGCTGATTTTCATATAAATGCTCACAATGAAAATTTAATAATCAGCTTTACTTAGTTGAAATTGGTTCCTGGACACCTTTGTCTTTTTTCAAGTTTACAACTTGTGTGTGTGGGGGTGGATCTTGCCTTATTTGAAACATCTCATTAAGTCATATTTTATTCTTTTGTAATAAAAACTTATAAGCATTATGAGGAAAGCTAAGATTTTTACAACAAAGGAAATATTGGAAATTATTCTAACTTTTTCTGTTTTTTTGTTTTTTTTGGGTTTGTTTCTACTTTTTGCTTTCTCAAACAGAAGGGAAATACAGCTCTACACATTGCATCATTGGCTGGACAAGCTGAAGTTGTCAAAGTTCTGGTTAAGGAAGGAGCTAATATCAATGCACAATCTCAGGTATGGATTCAAATTTCTTCTTCAAAATTCATGGTTTTTCATGGAAGGGATTGAGTGAGTCCAACCAGATGTTAGACAAAAATGTTATTTGTTACTTGTTTTAATCAAGTTATATTATTTCGTATAATATAATACTAGAGAAACTGAGGCAAGTAGAAATTTTAATTTTTAATGTGGAATAGCTTAAGCTAGATGACCAAAATGGGAATGTGCTTCCAAAGCATTTGGTATAGCGAAACTGAGGCACAGAGTTTATATGAAATTTGCAAGCAGAATACATAAACCAAGAATGCAATTAATTTTTGCAGCTATTGTTATCTTTACTTCAAAGAGAGCAAAGAGAGAGGAGTTGACTTAGCATTAACAACCTGAAGCTTGTGACTCAGGCCCTGTCAGACAAAGAAGGAAGGTTGGATAACATAACTGGTGTCTTTGTCCTTGACAATAATTCTATTCCCAGGGTAGTTTTTGGACAGGGATGAAGTCAGAAAGGCAAGCACCTGGATACTTTTTCTTTTCTAGCCTTCATTGTATCACAATGTGAAGAGAAGTTGGAGTCTCAAGTTTTAAAGTTTTCTTCTTAAACTCAACTTTCCCAAGTCTAATTGCACAAATTAAAAAGGGGAAGAGGGGTGTATGGCCAGCTATCCAGGGCCCAACATGAGAAGGGGCTGGGGATGGCCTGCTATCCAGGGCCTACAATAATGATTATTTCTTTTTTCTAGTAATATTTAAGATATTTATTCTTTTTCTGAAAGTCTCTACTTAATGTTGATCCTATATAGTGTCCTTTTGAGCTCTCAATAGCTATCTTAAACATGAACTATAATTTTGGAATTTTTGTGCATGTGTGTGAAATAATTCATGCATTTCTTTGTTTCTCTATAAGTATTCAGTCACTCCAAATATTTATCTCTTTCTGTGGAGTCCTGTGACCTTGTAAGCGCCACATATTCTTTGGCATAGGCAAATTCTCCCCAATGGTGAAGGATTTAGATGGTGTTTTTGTGGACACAGCAGTCATTTGTTTTTTGACATGAATCATCATTTCCTAGCTTTTTGGTGCTCTCTAAGATTTGGGGTAGCTTATAGATGCTCTGCAACAGGGTTACCTACAACATACGTAATCTTAGAGTGCTAGAGGCTGATAATTTTGTTAGGATTACTGGGAACAAATGCTAGTCTTTTGCTTTCACAGTTCAACTACTTTTCCTTTATTAATACTGCACACATTTTCATACACTTAGAGCTTTTTTGGTAGGGAAGGAAGTAAATTGGCAACTAGGAATATATGAAAAATTTAATTCCTTATTATCTAGACTCCAAATTAGATCGCAACTATATTTTCTATTATTTTTTGCATGCCTATGAGATAGGTACTTTGTTCGACTTGTTTACATAAACCTTAACTCAAAAGAACATGTTGATATTCTTTAAAATACATAGCATCTTGGTCCTTAAATTGGAAAATCTTCCAAATTCTATGTTCCAGAGAAAGTAATGACCTTTTTTCCCCGCTGTGGTTAGAAAAAAACTTACTGTTTTAGAAGATAGGAAAAATGAGTGAAAAAATATTTACAATTGTATTTATTCAGAAATTTGCTTTAAGATCAGGTTAATTTGAATATTTTAAACAGCTAAATGTTAAAAATAAAGATCTGAAGTTTTAATTTGCTTTTAGGAATTTTATTATAGACTTAGAAGGAAATTCAACATAAAAAGATGATTTTCAATATCTTATAATAGATATTTCTGAAATTGAGGATTGATATTCCTGTCATTGTGGCTGAGCAAGATGCTTACCCTCTCTGGCTCCATTTCATAGTTTGTAAAATGAAGATACTATTAACTTTTGTTTCATAAGTTTGTTGTGAAAATGAGGTAATCTTTTTAAAGCATTTAGCAAAACTTAAAGCAATATATAAGTTATTTGTTGTTGACAAATGGAAACAGTAGGCACATAACTCAACATCATTTTCCAAGGATATCTGTGGTAACATCTTTCTTGCTGTGGCAGTTGAAAAAATATAGGAATATGAAGTTTAATAGAAAAAATAGGCCAAAGCCAATAGCCCTGTCTTTTATGTTCAACTTCATGTTATATTCCAATAGTAATATGAAAAAAGTAAATATTATTTTAGCAAATAAAAAATTATGTTACTTCGCATTACTTATAATTAGACTTAAGGGTTTTTTGTTTGTTTTTACACAGTGTTTTGCACATAGTAAGTGTTTAATAATGCTTATTGAATTGAATTCAATATGAAATGATTAGTAGAGGGCTTTTTAAGAGGGCTTTAATTTTTATGAAGATTAGCAATTAAAATATTAGACTGTAAAATGTTTCTCAAACTATTTTCTAAAGTCTAGAGCACTAAAATATGTTTAATCAAAACTCATCATTCTCTCTTTTTTTTTTTTACCAACAAAATTTACTTCCAAGTATTTCTTCTTGTGTTAATGAATGGAATGAAACAACGTAGAACTGTTTTTTTTTCTGTAAAACTTAATTTTACTTACCTGTATGCAAGAAGTTTTTGCAATTGGGAATAAAGTAAAAAATTGTCAAGGACACATGAGTACTTTTACAGCATTGACAATTGCCAAACCTTTTGTTCCAATTTTTCCCCTCCTTCTCCCTATCTCCTCCCCCAGATGGCAGGTTGAGCAATACATGTTAAATATGTTAAAGTATAAATTAAATACAATATAAGTATACATGTCCAAACAGTTATTTTGCTGTACAAAAAGAATTGGACTTTGAAATAGTGTACTATTAGCCTGTGAAGGAAATAAAAAATGCAGGCGGATAAAAATATAGGGATTGGGAATTCTATGTAATGGTTCATAGTCATCTCCCAGAGTTCTTTTGCTGTGTGTAGCTGGTTCAATTCATTACTGCTCTATTCGAACTGATTTGGTTCATCTCATTGCTGGAGATGGCCACGTCCATCAGAATTGATCATCATACAGTATTGTTGTTGAAGTATATAATGATCTCCTGGTCCTGCTTATTTCACTTAGCATCAGTTCATGTAAGTCTCTCCAGGCCTTTCTGAAATCATCCTGCTGGTGATTTCTTACTGAAAAATAATATTCCATAATATTCATATACCACAATTTATTCAGCCATTCTCCAATTGATGAGCATCCACTCAGTTTCCAGTTTCTGGCCACTACAAAGAGGGCTGCCACAAACATTCTTACACAGTCAGGTCCCTTTCCCTTCTTTAAGATTTCTTTGGGGTATAAGCCCAGTAGAAACACTTCTGGATCAAAGGGTATGCACAGTTTGATAACTTTTTGAGCATAGTTCCAAATTGCTCTCCAGAATGGCTGGATTTATTCACAATTAGTGTCCCTGTTTTCCTACATCCCCTCCAACATTCCGCATTATCTTTCCCTGTCATTCTAGCCAATCTGACAGGTATCTCAGAGTTGTCTTAATTTGCATTTCTCTGATTAATAATGACTTGAAGGATCTTTTCATATGGCTAGAAATAGTTTTAATTTCTTCATCTGAGAATTGTCTGTTCATATCCTTTGACCATTTATCAATTGGAGAATGACATGCCCAATTTCTAATTCTGAATTCAAATTATATATCCTAACAGATCTTACTAAAATATTGGAACAAAGTGATGAGATTCAGAAATTTTCCCTCATATTGTCTGATATATAGTCAAATTAGCCATTTTCCATCATGGTAAAAAAATCTTCTTTACTGGAAAAGTTTTAGGATCACAATCTTTAAGTCAGATTCTAATCTTGGTCATGTAAGAGCATCATTTTCAAGTCACACTGAAGTTTTCCTGTTAAATTTCCCAATTGCCTTTTCCTTTTTTTTCAGAAGTATTATTTACAAGCTTAATTATCTTTAATTATATCTTTTTATACTCTTTCTATGTCATCTGTGTTTCCCTTAACTTGGGAAGGCAAAACTAAATGATCGGGACAATAAGAATCCTTTTTACTTTGAACAGAGGACATATATTTAGAAATGAAGATAATGTTGGTTTTTTAAAATCAAAACAATGAGATTCACTGTTTTAAGAGTTCCATTCAAGAGTGACATTGCAATCCATTCTTGCCAGCCTATTCTGTGCTACTTTTTGTCCATTTTCTTCCCATAAATTCACCCATGAGATTTCACATTCTTTGATTTTGCCTGATGTTAAGAGGTTACCAGCTGGCATTCCAGCTATCTGTTATGTCTCATCCTTACCACATGTCCTGCTCACATTCTCTTATTATCATAACATTCCTTAATGACATTTTTTATCCTTGTGTGCTCTAGCAGGGTATATGCATAGCTTGTTCAGACCTTCTTATGCCATTCACTTTGCCATTTGAAGGAAGTAGGTTTTTAGGTAGTAGTATACAGTAACATGGATTCTATTAGATTAATTCATAGATGTATAGTGAATGTCACATGTCAAAGAATGACATGGGAATCTGGTCTTTGTATATTTTGTTCTAAATGTCATAACCATCAGTCAGCATAATGGTTTTGAAAGAATCAAAATTAAACAGGATTTCTTCTATCTTCATAAAACATAAATTAGGCTAATTTTCCCCTAACCTATCCCTAAGACTTGATTAACCTACAGAACTAAATCTCCCTGTAACCAAGTCTACTGCTATAGCCTTTGGCCATACTTGATGTGATTCTGTAGTCACCTAAGGGCATCAAAAAGACTTATCAATATGAAAGTCAGGGTCCTTCACACTTGGAAATTGCTTCAATATCATATCAGTCACTACATGCTGTCCTTCTGACTATATATATATATATATATATATATATATATATATATATATTATTTTGGGGGGGGGGGTCTGAGGCAGTTGGGGTTAAGTGACTTGCCCAGGGTCACACAGCTAGGAAGTGTTAAGTGTCTAAGGCCAGATTTCAACTCAGGTTCTCCTGACTTCAGGGCTGCTGCTCTATCCACTGTGCCACCTAGATGCCCCCAGACATTTTCTTAAAGAGATGTCTACCCAAACAAAGTACTGGAACATTCTTAATGAATATCTTTTTACATGGTCCTTTTATTAACTAGAGCAACCTGTGAGTACCTTATTTAATTATAACATAGAACCTAACTAATAGGATACAGACATGAATTGGGTTCACTCCTAGTAATGTTGAAGTAAGATGTTATGTTAATCCTATCTCCTGAAGTCAGCCCTTTCCACTGGACAGAGTAAACAAATGTTTATTTGAATAAAGAAGCTTTTTATTGGACTCTGATCGAAGTTCTAGTTTTGCATGTTTGAGACAGAACAGAATGTTCAGTTATATGTTTTTTTTTTTTTTTACCGGAACCAGTGGTGTGCCATGTGGAAGCAGTTTGCCTTGCCCACTACGTGGCATTTTGGCCAACTGTGTAGGCTTCAGTGCTTTCCTTTTCCTTTGCAACTGTTCCCTTCACAAGACAAGTAAAAATAGTATGTGACAAAATCAGTGGAAAAATCACACATGAAGTATAACTGTCCTTCCACCTAATTAATGATTTCTTGCAAAATGGAAGGGGTTTCACTTGAAGATGCATGTGTGAGGTAGTTCTGTATCTGAAATTACTCTAGTGCTCTGAAGGAAATCTCTGAGTCCATATCAACACATTAATGAGATTTCTGCTTCACTAAGGAAGTCTCCTTTTGAGAAAAAAATATTCTGAATCACAAAAATCACTTGAAAAGAGACTTATAGGATAGTATGATAGCTATTTTCAATTATCTTAAGATATATCATGTGGAAGATATTTTAAACTTGTTTGACTTGTCCCAAGAAAGTAGAACTGAGAGCAGATAAAAGTTGGGAAAAGATTTTTAAAAAGGAAATACAACTTCTTAACACTTAGATTGATTTAGAAATAGAATGGGCTACTTCAAAAGAAAATGGATTCCCTCAACTGAATGGATGCCCATCAAATGGAGAATGGCTAAATAAATTATGGTATGGGAATGTTATGGAATATTATTGTTCTATAAGAAATGGATGATTTTAGAGAGATCTGGAAAAACTTGAATGAACTGACACTAAGTGAAATGAGCAGAACCAGGAGATACATGGCAACAACAAGATTATACGATAATTCTGATGTATGTTCCTCTCTTCATCAATGAGATGATTCAAACTAGTTCCAATTGTTCAGTGATGAAGAGCCATCTATACCCAGAGAGAGGACTGTGGGAACTGAGTGTGGTTCATAACATAGCATTTTCACTCTTTTTGTTGTTGTTTGCTTGCATTTTATTTTGCTTCTCTTTTTTTCTTGTGTGGATGATAATTGTACAAATATGTATGCATATATTGGATTTAACATATATTTCTACCATGTTTAACATATATTGGACTGCTTACCATCTAGAGGAGGGTATGGTGGAAAGGGGAGGAGGGTTTGGTACACAGGGTTTTGCAAGGGCCAATGTTGAAGAATTGTCCACACATATGTTTTGAAAAATAAAAAGCTTTAATTGAAAAAAAATGGATTCCCTCTCATTGGAAGTCTTCAGACAAAGATTGAATGATAAACTTTTTGTTAGAGAGGCTCCAAAAATCAAAGAATCATAGATATCATCTAGTCAAATATCTTCACTTTATAGAATAAGAAACTAAAAAAAAGTTATAACCTGCCTACGTCATGGAAGTATGAGCCAAGTTTCACACTTCTCACTATACCATTCTTTCTCTTTAACAAAGATTATCTTAGCACTCTAAGACACTGTAAAAAAAATAGTCAATAAAAATAGGAAGTAGTCAAGAAAATGGAAAGGAAGAAAGTAATTAAACTTATCTAAGACTATATTGTATCAAAAATTCAAAATGTAGTAGAGCATCTTATTTACCTATCTTTATCTTTGCAAAGAAAAAAATAATTATAAAAAATAATATCTTTTGAATCATTTTCATAGGAATGAAAAAAATATCAAGAGAAAATAAGAACAAAAATTAATATTGAAAAGTGTAGGAGTTTCTTATAAGACTACTTTCATTTTTATGGACTAACTCTGAGAAGCATCAAGTTCATTGTGCTTTTGGCATTGGAAGACTGAAGAAAAAAAAACATTCTCAGGTTTACTTAAGCACAGTGTTCTCTCCTATAATGCTATGTGATAATATAAAATTCCTTTCTTATAAATTTGATTAAAGATTGGTCAGAAATAGCAAGGTTGTATCTAAAAGATGCAGATAGAGGCATTCTCGTCCTAACTCATCCCTTTGACTGACTGTATGTAGAAAGGCCTCTGATCATCATTTTATGGAGGATTGGGATAGGGCGAAGGAGGTATGATTTAAAACTTCCCATAATTTTTCACATTTGATGTGAAAATGAAATTTAAAAAAAGAGAGGAACAAACATTTTGAAAATAAAACATGCTGAATGTGCAAGTTATTATGGTATTGTGGTACGTAGCTGGGGGCTTTCTGTAAACAGATGATTCTCCACTGAGATTTACTAAGAGATGGGAAAAGAGTCTTTCCTCTGAGGAACCATTTGGGAGCTACCTTCCCCTTATGGCATCACATTTTCCTTTCCCTGAATAGCTAGAGAAGATGAGTACAATCCTCAAAGGAACCTCTGCCCAAAGTATACTGTAAGCAGCAGAACTACTCATAGCCACCAAACCAACTATCAGGAATTTAACAAGGTTTTGTTGTTTTGGGCTCCAGCTAATTGAAAGATCCAGTTCTGTGCAGTTTATATTTGCTTTTCTTAGTGGATATTTCCTGAAATGTGTCTCAGGCAAGGCTACCATCAACACAAATTATAGTTTAAAAAAAAGTTTTTTCTCAGAGGAATCATGAAGTATCAAAATTGATGAACTAGATCTTGTTAGACAAAGCTGCCTTCAAAAACCTTTTAGGTTGGTAAAGTTCCCTGAAGGTCTCAATCACATCCTCCATGACTTTATACAAGTATATGGCTAATGTACTTCAATTACATAGGAAAAACTAAATGACAATGCAAATTAAATACAATTTTACATTTCACTTTGAATAGCAGCTAAATTAAATAGAAACTAAAATAGCAGAAAAATAATTTTTAAAATCTCATCCTTTTAAAGCTGGAGTGCATATAGAACTCTAAGGAGTATTCTTTTGTAGTCAGATTTTTACAGAGATCTCACACAAGGCAGGCACTCACAAGTAGGTTAGAAGAAGTGATATAAACACACTATCAAGGTCTCTCTAAAGAACTTTGGTATGATTGTTGGACATGACTTTTCAGAGAAGATGCTAATCTCTATGAGCAAAACTTATTTATGGCTCAAAAGAAATTTAGAGTCATCTCAATTTAAATGTACATATGGATTATTTGTACCCAATCTATGGTAGATTTTATGAGCTCATATTTGTCCAGTCAGCCATAGTTGGACACACTATACATCGAGCCTAACTTTGTGATGGCATTTTGGTCTTCTATGAGCATGAAGGACAACGGCCTAAAAATCTTGTAGTCCTTAGAATTCATAGATTTCAAGTTAGCCCTGTAATTGATTTGACTTAATGAAATTGTAATGTCTTCAAGGAGCTTATATTCTATTGAGGAAAAATCCATGTAAACAAATAAAAGATAAGTTAGTATTGAACAATGTAAGAGTGTGTGTATATAATAACCTAGGATCTCAGAAATATCTATGGTGTATGTGTTAGGTTGAAGACAGATAATAATCCTAAGGGGTGAAGGAGAAGATACAAATGAATGCAAGCATTGAGAATCAGACTTGACAAAGTTATAGAAGCAGAAGAACTGAGATTAAAAACTACTTAGTAGACTAGCTTGACTGAAAGAGATGAATAATAAAGGATATTCTGAAATTAATTTGAAAAGATAATTGGGAGCCAGATAATGGAGAACTCTAAAAACCTGGCTCAGGAGTTCTCCAAGGTAGTAGTTCTTAACCTAGGATCCATGAATTTGTTTATTTGCCTTTTTTCCCTTACATATTTAGAAAACTGTATTTAAAAATAACTTGTTTCCTTTTTATTTTTATTATTTTATTTTATACATTTAAAACATCATTCTGAATCAGAGTCCATAAGCTTTACTGGACTTCCCTGTGGATCCATAATTCAAAAAGAATTCCTATGCTAGAGGAAATATAGAGATCCACTGAAGGTTTTTGGGTGGGAAGGGAGTTCCCTGAATTTTAGGGTTGTTAATTGGCTAATTATGTGAACAACAGATTGGAAAGAGAAAAAAGAGAGAAATGGGACATTAGGTACTTATTGCAAGATTTCAAGAACAAAATATTCAGAGTTTGGACTCCATGGAGCTATGGAAGAACAAAATATGATAAATATAAAAAATGTTATAGAGGTAAAAATAATAAAAAAGCAACTGATGAAGAGGGATAGAGAAGGAAGAGTTGTGAACTTTTAAGATGGTTCACTTGAAAGACTAGAAGGAGGATGGACCCCTCCGTGACAGAAAAATAAGTGATTTCAACAGCATGGTAACTTATAGAATAGGGACTACTTTCCCGACTTAGTACTAAGAGAAACTGGCATAGTGCTTAGTATAAACATAGTATAGTATAGTATAAACAGTATAGTATAAACAGTATAAACCAGCATAGGACAATATCCAGATTTTTGCAAAATCTGGTCATTTCTTTGTGCATTCTTATATCATTCCCTTTTTCTATATTTATATATCTCCCATTCTACTTTAGGAACAAAAATTTCCTTATTGGTCTCCTTTAAGTGTCTTCCTTCTCCAATCCATCCTCCACAGACCTGCCACAATAATTTTTCTAAAGCACAGATCTGAGCTTGTCACTTTCTTATTCACTGTTTTCCATTCATTCCTCATCACTTCTGGTATCAAATTTGCTCCTCTGGTCTTCAAAGCTTTTCACACCTTGATCCTAATTTTGAGCCATATTGCTTATTATTCCCTTGAATGAGCTCTGCATTTTAGTCAAACCAACTTTCTTTCTGTTTCTTATACAGGACACCTTAATTCCTTAATTCATGTGCCTTTGTGTTAGGATTCTTACAAGGTGCCAAGTCAGTGGAATTGATGAGATAATGATTCTCTAATTTACATGTATTTAGTACTTTTTATAATTCCACAAGATTCATACCTTTAGAGAGCATATATGAGGAGGAGCTCTCAGGGCCAAAGAGGACAAGCCCACTAGGACAGAAGCCCACTAGAAGCTCTGAGCCTCAGCCAGGATTCAGTCAAGGAGATTCACAAGCCAGAGAAGGCAGCTTAAGCTCTTGGAACCAAGACGACAATGTCTTCAAGGAGCTTATATTCTATTGAGGAAAAATCCATGTAAACAAATAAAAGATAAGTTAGTATTGAACAATGTAAGAGTGTGTGTATATAATAACCTAGGATCTCAGAAATATCTATGGTGTATGTGTTAGGTTGAAGACAGATAATAATCCTAAGGGGTGAAGGAGAAGATACAAATGAATGCAAGCATTGAGAATCAGACTTGACAAAGTTATAGAAGCAGAAGAACTGAGATTAAAAACTACTTAGTAGACTAGCTTGACTGAAAGAGATGAATAATAAAGGATATTCTGAAATTAATTTGAAAAGATAATTGGGAGCCAGATAATGGAGAACTCTAAAAACCTGGCTCAGGAGTTCTCCAAGGTAGTAGTTCTTAACCTAGGATCCATGAATTTGTTTATTTGCCTTTTTTCCCTTACATATTTAGAAAACTGTATTTAAAAATAACTTGTTTCCTTTTTATTTTTATTATTTTATTTTATACATTTAAAACATCATTCTGAATCAGAGTCCATAAGCTTTACTGGACTTCCCTGTGGATCCATAATTCAAAAAGAATTCCTATGCTAGAGGAAATATAGAGATCCACTGAAGGTTTTTGGGTGGGAAGGGAGTTCCCTGAATTTTAGGGTTGTTAATTGGCTAATTATGTGAACAACAGATTGGAAAGAGAAAAAAGAGAGAAATGGGACATTAGGTACTTATTGCAAGATTTCAAGAACAAAATATTCAGAGTTTGGACTCCATGGAGCTATGGAAGAACAAAATATGATAAATATAAAAAATGTTATAGAGGTAAAAATAATAAAAAAGCAACTGATGAAGAGGGATAGAGAAGGAAGAGTTGTGAACTTTTAAGATGGTTCACTTGAAAGACTAGAAGGAGGATGGACCCCTCCGTGACACCTTAATTCCTTAATTCATGTGCCTTTGTGTTAGGATTCTTACAAGGTGCCAAGTCAGTGGAATTGATGAGATAATGATTCTCTAATTTACATGTATTTAGTACTTTTTATAATTCCACAAGATTCATACCTTTAGAGAGCATATATGAGGAGGAGCTCTCAGGGCCAAAGAGGACAAGCCCACTAGGACAGAAGCCCACTAGAAGCTCTGAGCCTCAGCCAGGATTCAGTCAAGGAGATTCACAAGCCAGAGAAGGCAGCTTAAGCTCTTGGAACCAAGACGACAGAAGACCTCTAAGAAAAACTATCTGAATCCCAAGTGAAGGAGATAAGACTTTGAAAGAGACAATAAAGGATTTGGACTTTTAACTCCTGGCTGCATTGGGGTGATTACATTGAACTGAAACGAAGGCTGCCTCCAGAAGCCCCCCAAGAAACCTGCTCCCAGAGAAGATTACATTTTAGAGAAGAATATTACATTTTGGGGCCCGAATCTGGACACAGAAATAAGGGTAAATACAACAAGGAAACTTTGTTAAAAAGCTAAATTAGTGCTTCAGCTAAAATGGGACAGATGTTTAGAAAACAGCCTTCTTTTCCAATTCAAGGAGAATGTGTAGATAGCATTGTCAGACTTATGAAAAGCCAAGATTTGATGATAATTTGGGAGTAGATCACTGAACTTTTAGAAACTGTATAGTACACATCTCCTTGGTTCTCTAAGGAGAAAGAATTGGATCTAGAGGAGTGGAAATTAGTAAGAGAGCAACTATGTCAATTCCACAATGAAAATGGACCTGACTCAATTTCCAAAGACACACTTAATACATATAATTTGATACAACTGGCTTTAAAAAATTATATAAGTGTTAGAATAAGAAAAAAGAAGACATAGCAGGAGGATCTAAATAAACTAGGTGAAAAGGATGAAGGAATCAGATAAGAATGGAGTTAAGTACAATTCTGAGTGTGCTACTTCACAGCAGGAGAAATTAGGTCATTCCACATCCCCTAACCTACTTCCCTCCATTAACCCTTCATGGGTGGAGGAAAAAGGAGGAGGGGGAGAGGCAGTAACACAATCAGCTCCTCCTATGAAGCAGCCTAAGACAAGATTACAAAAGGCATTGGTTAAGGCAAAGAGAGAAGGACAGTATATATCTGATTTAAAAATAAATGTATACCCCATGATTAAAGAGCTTGACTCTTTAGGTCAGAAAAGTAGAAGATACACTCCTTTTGATCTGGAAAAAATTAAGGATTTGAAAAAGGGTTGCAGTTTTTATAGGGCTACATCATCTTATGTTAAGATGTTACTAGATAACTTGGCTTATGAAATCCTAACCCCTTGTGATTGGAAATCCATAGCAAGGACATGTTTAGAACCTGGACAAAACTTCTTGAGGCTTTTGGAGTATCATGAATTATGTAGGATTCAAGCCCAACACAATAGGCAAGCAAGAGTTAATATACAAATCTCCTTTGACCAACTAGCAGGTGAAGGTCAATATTCAGAGAATTCAGCACAGACTAATTATCCCATAATAATGTATGAGCAAATTGCTACTGCTGCTATAAAAGCTTGGGGTTCTCTCCCAGGGAAAGATGAAGGTAAATAAAGTCTTCACAAAAATAGAGGAAGATCCCAATGAACCTTTTGCTGATTCTGTGGGACGTTTGCAAACAGCTGTCACAGGAACAGTTTGTTCTTGTGGAGAAAATGCAGCTATAGAAATAATGATAAGACAACTGATTAAGGAAATTGCCAATGAGGTTTGCAGAAGAATTATATGGGGACTACAAAAAGATGCTCCTTTAGGAGGAGATCATAAGATGCTGTGCCACAGTGAGCACAAATGTTTATTATACCCAGACTATGATGAACATGGGAAGACAGGGTCCCTCTTGGCAAGGGAATTCTAGAGAAAATCATCGATGTTTTCAGTATGGAAAAATAGGTCATCTGAGAGCTCAGTGTAGATATAGAGATAGAGTGAGAGGACAGGGTGAGAGAATAAAACCCCAAACCCTATGTCCAAAATGCCACAGGGCTAACACTGGGCTTCAGACTGTAGATTGACATAGGGAAAGAAGAGGCAGGGCCCAGCTCCAAGATATCATACAAAAGACATGTGGGGCATGATGGCAGCTGAGTTTACACCCAGAGAATCTTTAGAAAGTCAGGACTCTGATGTGATCTATCAGCCAAAAAGTAATCAGATAGCAGAAAGGGATTACAATTGGGGAGAATACAGGCTTTTTAAACCAATAGGGCAGTGTCCAGTGCAAACAGCTCCAATGTAATTGCCAGATGATGAGGAGAGATTTAGAAAGTTGTAAATAGAAGGGACTAAATAGATTAACTGCTTGGGAGAAAGGGTTTGCTTATATTTCTACAGATGGAGAAGGAATCAGATGGGTATCAACGAGCCATAGTTGCCTTGTCCATTGGAGAGAGACCGAAAAAAGAGAAAAACCTCAAAACAAAGAAGACCTAAAAAACATCTGACACTGAAAGAACATGGCTGACAATGAGACTGTTAAAGAACTTTAAAATCTGCAAGAATCATTGGATTCCCTAACACAAGATGAGACTATTGCAGGACTTCAAAACTTGCAGGAATTATTGGATTCCTGGCACATGAATTTACGGACAATAGATTCCTCTTGGATTATTTCTAGGATTTATGGAATGTATAATTCCTCATGTTGATTTGTGTTATTTGTTACATCACTACTAGCCTGTGTTACCATGTGCTTATGTAATTTATGTAATTATGTGTAATATCTCCCATATTGATGGATTTATGTATGCCTGTTTTAAGAGTGAGCCCCTTCACTGGGAGATGACTAAAAACCATTACATTGAATTCCCAATCCCTATATTTATGCCCACCTGCATTTTTGATTTCCTTCACAAGCTAATTGTACAATATTTCAAAGTCTGATTCTTTTTGTACAGCAAAATAACGTTTTGGTCATGTATACTTATTGTGTATCTAATTTATATTTTAATGTATTTAACATCTACTGGTCATCCTGCCATCTAGGGGAGGGGGTGGGAGGGTAAGAGGTGAAAAATTGGAACAAGAGGTTTGGCAATTGTTAATGCTGTAAAGTTACCCATGCATATAACCTGTAAATAAAAGGCTATTAAATAAAAAAATAAATAAATAAAAATAAACTTACTACAAAAAAAAAAAAAAAAAAGTGAGCCCCTTCAGAAACCTGCTAATCTGAGTTTATTTCCCATTTCCTCTGGTGTTTTCATCTCCCTTCCAGAGCAGTCAGGGAAGGCATGATCACTTCCTTTTTATGGTGTTTTCACTCCTTTTTTGAGCAGTCAGGGAAGGCGTGATCACCTTCTTTTTTGGAGTTCTCACCTCCTTGAGAAGTGGGAGATGTTAGGATTCTTTCAAAGTACTGAGGCAGTGGAATTGATAGAGACAATAATTATCCAACTTAACATGCTTCAGTATGATTGATCTGATCCTACAAGAAGATGTTATGGGCCAGAACTTGAAACAAGGTACTAAGTGGAATTGATGAGATAATGATTCTCTAATTGACATGTACTTAGTACTTACTATAATTCCTTTAAGAGAGCATATATTAGGAGGAGCTCTCAGGGCCAAAAAGAACAAGTCCACTTTCAGAGGAGGAGACAGATTCATTCCATCTTCCACCTTTGTGCTGGCTGGAGACATTTGGAGGGAGCTAGAAGCAGAAGCTGGCAGAGGCAAAGGACTAGCGGCAGGAACCAAGGAGAGAGATAGGCCTCTAAGAAAGCTAACCGGATCCCAGGAAAGAGACAAGACTGGAAGGGAAACATAAAGAATTGTACTTTATCTCCTGGCTGCATTTGGTGTGATTATTCTGGACTGAAACTAAGGCTGCCTCCAGAAGTCCCTCAAGAAACCTGCTCCCAGAGAACATTATATTTTAGAGAAGAATATTGCACCTTTTCACATGAGAGAAAGTTATGTGAACACAATAAATCAAACCTAAATATAAATATTCTAGAGCTAGTGGGTGCATTAACCACTTGTATTCACAGTGATATTAGAGTCGCCTTCAAAGATTTTCAGGATAGCCCATCTTTTCCTCTTTTATTCTAAAGAATATTTATTTGGAAAACCAGGGTTTTCAAAATCAGCATTATTCTATCGATGCTCTATGAAACATCCATATAACACAATGGATAGAACCTAGACCTGGAATCAGGAAGACCTAACTTTATAACTAATTTCAGACACTAGCTATGAGACCTTGGGAAAAAGTGATCATTTCTATTTGCTTCAGTTTCCTCAAGTGCAAAATGTAAATAATATCTCATAGGGTTGTTGAAGGTCACATAAAATAATCTTGTAAAAGGGTAGCCAGGTGAGACAATGGATGGAGCATCAGTTTTGAAGTCAGGAGGACCTGAGTTCAAATTTGTTCTTAGACACTTAATACTTCCTGGTTGTGTGACCCTGGGCTAGTCACTTAACCCCAGTTGCCTTAGCAAAATAATAATAATAATAATAATCTTGTAAAGCACTTATCACATATGTGTCTTACTCATAGTGAACATTATATAAGATTATTAATTATTTGGCTAAAATCAAAGAAAATCTCAATTTCACATATGCATCCAAATACCTTACCTGGAATGCACTTCCTCAGTTTTCCTTCAAATTTCAATACAAATGCAACTGTTTGCATGAAACTCCTCTCACTTTTCTCAAATGCTTATATCTTTTCCTCCTAAATTTCCTGGCTATTGTGTACACATTTCTAAATATACACGTCTGTCTCTTCTGATAGAGACAGTAAACTCTTTGAGGACAAAAACTTTTTGGCTATTTGTGTATCTTCCCTGTGACTGATGAATATAGGTACATAGGAAAATTAGTGGTGGACAAATTTGAATAGAGGGATAGAAATAAGAAATGCCACAATTCAGGCTTTTTCCTGATTTTAGAAGGACATTCGTCTCTCACAGTTGGTCTTGTTTTCTTCTTTTCTTTCTTTCTTCCTTTCAAAATCACAACTGCAATAGTCATTTAAATGAACGGCTTCCATTTTATTTCAAAGTAACTTAGCACTTATCAAACTTCTGGTACATCTAAGGTAGTAGGCAGCAAGTAAATCTCTCTAGTTATATGTTACTTCTTAGGTTTTCAACTGATGCTTGGCAATGGAAACAAAATAAAATCTGTTTTTTTTGTTTGTTTGCTTTTACTATCAGTACTAGCCAGGGAATTGTTTAAGGAAAAAGCTTGCTCTTTAATTACAGTCCAATAGAATGCATCCTGCATACCTACATTGTTATAGTTGACAGTTTTTTGTTTGGTCTTTTTCCATCATATTTGATTGTGACCCTATTTGGGTTCTCTTGGAAGAAATACTGGAGGATTTTGCCATTTTCTTCTCCATCTCATTTTACAGAAGAGGAAACTGAGGTAAACACTTGTCCAAGTCCATATAGCTAATGTCTGAAATCAAATTTCCTGAATTCAGGAAGAAGAGGCTCAATGCTCAATCCACTGTGCTACCTAGCTTTTTCTTGACAACACTACAGAGTCATTGATTTGTTAATGCAGTGGAAAGAATACAGAACAACAATAAATGCAGTGATAATTAGAATTTGCGATAGATAACTGTATCTTAACCATGAATGCTTTCATTTTTAAAAGCTTATTTATAGTCAGAGAATTCATGGCATAACCAGTGATTCTCAGTGTGTGTGTGTGGGGGGTGGATATTCAAGCTGAAGAAGAGAGGAATTCTTTAAGATAATATAAGGATCTCTGCTTGAAGATTGCAATTAATGACAACTGAATCTAAATAATAATCCATTTAAAACATACATTATTTGTGTAATATATTTTGAGTAGAACTGCCTGTGTATAAATTTGCCTTAATAAGACATCAACTTTAAAAGATTAGCAAATGAATATTTACCCATGGAACTATACTAAGAATATATTATAAATGTAGGATTGATCTGTTTGATTGTAATATGATATTAATGAAGACAAAGTCAAAAGTTGGGTTTATGGAGAAACTCTCAAAATGTTGTTAGGCTTTTAATAAATATTTGCATATATATATATATATATATATATATATATATGCTTTACATAGAAGAAAACTCCATTCTGGTTACAGATTATACCTTTAAATTGCACATGTTTAATTTATATCAAGTTCCTTGATCTCTTAAGGAGATGAGGAGGTAAGGAGGAGGGAGAAGAATTTAGAAAACAAAGTTTTGCAAAGATAAATATTGAAAACTGTCTTTGCATGTATTTGGAAAAATAAATAGTATTGAAAATTTTTTAAAAACGATTATACCTTTAACCATTGTCAGATACCCCTTAATCTTCCTAAGATTAAATGAGAAAATGGGAACAGCTCAGTATAACCCACTACCTGTACCATAATATTTATAAGTTATATTTACTTTTATTATATGGTATGCCTTTAAAAATTTTTTTCCATAAATCGAGGCTGTTAATTGCAGAATAGCTGACCAAGGTATGGTATAAAAATGTACTGAAATGTTATTGTTTTATAAAAAATCATAAGCAAGCAGATTTCAGTAAAACCTGGAAAGATTCACATTAATTAATACTGAGTCAAATGAACAGAGCCTGGAAAACATTGTACAAAGTAATAGCAACTTTGTGTAATGATCAACTTTGAAAGACTTCGTTCTTCAATACAATAATCTAAGATAATTCCAAGATACTCATTATGGAAAATATTTTCCATATCCAGAGAAAGAACTATGGAATTTGAATGTAGATCAAAGCATACTATTTTTGTTTTTGTTTTGTTTTTTCTTTCTCCTGGTTTTTTACTTTTATTTCTGATTCATTTTTTTACAATATGATTAATGTGGAAATATGTTTAATATCATTGCATATGCAGAACCTATATTATAATTGCTTGTCATCTTAGGGAAGGGGCAGGGAAGGAAAAGAAGGGAAAAAAAATGAAAATCAAAATAATTTAAAAGTAATAGTTTTACATTTTTTACATGTAAAAATAAAACAATATGAAATCACACAAAATTTTCATAACCATTATTTCGTTTGAAACTCAAAATCATTTAATATTTTTATCCTTATTTAAATTTCAACAAAGTTAAGTGATTTACCCAATTTTATCTAGTAAGTTAGTAGAAGAGGCAAAATTAATCTGTGGATTTCTAGTCTAATGCCCTTTTATTAGATCACTCTGTATTGTGGAAAAGAAGAAATAGAGTATTATCTACTATAAGAGCCCTCCAAAAGAGTATGCTTATGAGTAAGGATGTTGAATTCTGTGACATTTTATTCTGAACTTCTGCAATAATTTCTTAATATCTGAATCTGATGGTATGACTTCTAAGGTTAGTCCCTTAATGTCAGTCAATGCTTGTCACCAAGGTGTGAAAAAGAGTACTGCTTACTTGTAATCCAAGCAGACTTTTTTTCTGCATTCAAGATGGTGACTTTATTCCTTATAAATTGTTTATAAGTAAGATAACTCCAACTTTTTGAGCTCTCACAATTATAAAAAAATATATAATTCTTTACTAAATAATTAGAACTTTGGTTTCAAATAACTAAGTCATGCTTTTTAAAAAGTAAATTAAGAGAAATATTAAGATAACGTGTATTCCTTTACTTTTTAAAATTTCAGCTTTTATAATAGCCTTAACTTTATATCTATGATCCTTTGAAGTATAATTTTGTGCAAAAAAAATTGACTCCAGGAACACAGGATAGTTTACCTCTCAGACCTGTGGAAGGGGAAGGAATTTATGACCAAAGAAGAACTAGAGATCATTGCTGATCACAAAATAGAAAATTTCGACTTTATCAAACTGAAAAGTTTTTGTACAAACAAAACTAATGCAGACAAGATTAGAAGGGAAGTAATAAACTGGAAAAACATTTTTACAGTCAAAGGTTCTAATAAAGGCCTCATTTCCAAAATATATAGAGAATTGACTCTAATTTATAAAAAATCAAGCCATTCTCCAATTGATAAATGGTCAAAGGATATGAACAGACAATTCTCAGATGAAGAAATTGAAATTATTTCTAACCATATGAAAAGATGTTCCAAGTCATTATTAATTAGAGAAATGCAAATTAAGACAGCTCTGAGATACCACTACACACCTGTCAGAATGAAGGGAAAGATAATGTGCAATGTTGGAGGGGATGTGGGAAAACAGGGACACTAATACATTGTTGGTGGAACTGTGAATACATCCAACCATTCTGGAGAGCAATTTGGAACTATGCTCAAAAAGTTATCAAACTGTGCATACCCTTTGATCCAGCAGTGTTACTACTGGGCTTATATCCCAAAGAGATCATAAAGAAGGGAAAAAGACCTGTATGTGCACGAATGTTTGTGGCAGCCCTTTTTGTAGTGGCTAGAAACTGGAAACTGAGTGGATGTCCATCAGTTGGAGAATGGCTGAATAAATTGTGGTATATGAATATTATGGAATATTATTGTTCTGTTAGAAATGACCAACAGGATGATTTCAAAAAGGCCTGGAGAGACTTACACGAACTGATGCTGAGTGAAACAAGCAGGGCCAAAAGATCATTATATACTTCAACAACAATACTAGATGATGACCAGTTCTGATGGACCTGGCCGCCCTCAGCAATGAGATCAACCAAATCATTTCCAATGGAGCAGTAATGAACTGAACCAGCTACGCCCAGCAAAAGAACTCTGGGAGATGACTAAAAAAACATTACATTGAATTCACAATCCCTATATTTTTGTCCACCTGCGTTTTTGATTTCCTTCACAATCTAATTGTACAATATTTCAGAGTCTGATTCTATTTGTACTGCAAAATAACGGTTTGGTCATGTATACTTATTGTGTATCTAATTTATATTTTAATATATTTAACATCTAGTGGTCATTCTGCCATCTGGGGGAGGGGATGGGGGGGTAAGAGAGGAAAAATTGGAACAAGAGGTTTGGCAATTGTCAATGCTGTAAAGTTACCCATACATATAACCTGTAAATAAAAGGCTATTAAATTTTAAAAAAAATTGACTCCAGAGTGTTTAACCTCAGCTCTTGTCTATTGAACTTCAAAAGCAAGGATGTTTTTCCCAACTGCTTGCTTCTGATCTGTGCTATACACTTTTCTACAATATTTTTCTTGGTCCTTTTTCTAATGTCTTAGGTCATTTTTCAGCAATCTTTCCTTTTTGAGGTCAATTCTTTAAGGTAGAAACAATTCTCCTAGATACCTTTCACTAATCAAAAAGAGAGTCATGATTTTAGCCAAGCTTATTCTTACTCCTTATAACCCTCTAATCTGTTCCATTACTAACGAGTCTTTTGATTTAACTTATATAAGACAACTGAAGTAAAGTTGTGGCTTAGCTTCAGAACTTTGGTATGTCTTAATCAGAAGGATTTTTAAAAGATAGGTAATAGCATAGAAATTGGATAAATATCCATCCCTAATCCCTCTCCCCAAAATATTCCTGTACTTTAGAATTTTTTCACAGGCCAATTTTGCAAATAAAACACTTGTATATAAAATAGAATAGTTTAAGGCAATATAAAAGAAAATTTGTGTTATATAGCATACAAAAACACTGAAATATTTAATTTTTCAGTAGGTATGTGGTAGAATCGGAGAAAACAATGCAGAATCTTTTTTTTTATTTATTAAAGCTCTTTATTTTCAAAACATATGCATGGATAATTTTTTCAACATTAACCCTTGCAAAACCTTGTGTTCCAATTTTTCCTCACCTTCCCCCCATCCCTTTCCCTAGATGACAAGCAATCCCCAAATATATGTTAAACATGGTAAAATATATATGTTAAATCTAATATGTGCATATATATTTATACAATTATCTTGCTGCATAAGAAAAATCAAATCAAAAAGAAAAAAAAAGAAAGAAAATAATATGCAAGTAAACAACAACAAAAAGAGTGAAAATGCTATGTTGTGATCCACACTCAATTTCCACAGTCCTCTCTCTGGGTGTAAATGGCTCTCTTCATCACAAGATCATTGGAACTGCCTGAATCATCTCATTGTTGAAAAGACCACTTCCATCAGAATTGATCATTGTATAATCTTGTCATTGCCATGTACAATGATCAGTTCATGTAAGTTTCTCCAGGCCTCTATGAAATCATCTTGGATTAAGCAGAATCTTGACACAAATATAGAGATAGATTTTCAAAGAGGAAATATGGAAACATTCTCTAGATGGAAAGAATAGTAGGAACAAGTATACAAGCTGTGTGCTTGGAATTGTTAAGGCACTACCTCATCTGTAATGGAAAGAGAGAATAGCAAGAAATGTTGCTGGATAGATAGATTGGAACTGGTTGATGATAGAAATTAAATGCTGGACTAGAATTTAGGTTTGAAAAATAGGACTGCACTCTAAGATACCACTACACACCTGTCAGATTGGCTAAGATGACAGGAAAAAATAATGATGATTGTTGGAGGGGATGTGGGAAAACTGGGACATTGATTCATTGTTGGTGGAGTTGTGAACGAATCCAACCATTTTGGAGAGTAGTTTGGAACTATGCTCAAAAAGTTATCAAACTGTGCATACCCTTTGATCCAACAGTGTTACTACTGGGATTATATCCCAAAGAGATTATAAAGAAGGGAAAGGGACCTGTATGTGCACGAATGTTTGTGGCAGCCCTTTTTGTAGCGGCTAGAAACTGGAAACTGAATGGATGTCCATCAGTTGGAGAATGGCTGAATAAATTGTGGTATATGAAAATTATGGAATATTACTGTTCTGTAAGAAATGACCAACAGGATGATTTCAGAAAGGCCTGGAGAGACTTACACGAACTGATGCTGAGTGAAATGAGCAGGACCAGGAGATCATTATATACTTCAACAACAATACTAGATGATGACCAGTTCTGATGGATCAGGCCATCCTCAGCAACGAGATCAACCAAATCATTTCTAATGGAGCAGTAATGAACTGAACTAGCTATACCCAGAAAAAGAACTCTGGGAGATGACTAAAAACCATTACATTGAATTCCCAATCCCTATATTTATGCACACCTGCATTTTTGATTTCCTTCACAAGCTAATTGTACAATAATTCAGAGTCTGATTCTTTTTGTACAGCAAAATAATGTTTTGGTCATGTATACTTATTGTGTATCTAAGTTATATTTTAATATATTTAACATCTACTGGTCATCCTGCCATTTAGGGAGGGGTGAGGTAAGAGGTGAAAAATTGGAACAAGAGGTTTGGCAATTGTTAATGCTGTAAAGTTACCCATGTATATATCCTGTAAATAAAAGGCTATTAAATAAAAAAAAATAAAAATAAAAAAAAATAGGACTGCAGAGAACTGCAGTGAGTTTTTAAGCTAGAGCTTACACTGATGAATCGGAGATTTAGATTAACTTGGCAACTATATGAAGTGGGGGAAGTGTAGCAAGAATGAAGACAAATTAGGAATCTATTGTAGAAATTATGAGGGCTATAACTCTAGGGTGTTCTGTTTTGTAGATGAAGGATCAATGGGAATTGACTAACGGATAGGATGGAGTTTCTAGAAAAAAAAGAACGTGAAGGAGCAACAGACCTTTCTTCCTTTTAAGGGAACTTAAACCAAGAAAATGTTGTTATTGTGGGATGACTAGATGAGAGTGTTGGTTTAGACTATGTAATATTGTTGAGTCATTTCAGTCAAGTCCAACTTTGATCCCACTTTGCTGATCCTCAGCAAAAAAAATCTCCTTCTTTAGTTCATTTTACAGATGAAGAACTGAGGCAAAGAAAGGTAAATGATTTGCCTAGGATCACACAGTCAATAAGCATCTGAGGCTAGATTTGAACTCATGGAAATTATTCCTCCTGATTAATTTATTAATTAATTAAATTAATACTGATTAGCTCAGTGCTCCATGAATTGCAATACCTAGCTGCTCTAGTGATTACTTCACTTCAAATTCTATTTAAATTTAGGTGGGCAGTGTCACAAATCTTTTGATTTTAAAAAGTAGTATAATTGGAGTTTAGAACATTCTTGTATTATCTGAGATATTATCTATCCTGCTGTGTAGAGAATACCAAATGGCTAATAAAGCTTTGCATAAAATACTACTACATTAAATGAGATCTCTTTTGAAGTTTATCTGTGTTTCTAGAGTATAAAGATACAAAAGAGCTGTGTGACTGATAAAAGGAGAGAACAGTCACTTTTCTAGTTCTCTGGGGCTATTAGCTCCTTGACAATAGATATGGCATTAAAACTGAATTCTGTGTAGGCCTCAGAACCAGCTACATGTAACTAGAATGTGTTTAGCTTCTTATTCAGATATGTAATGATGTATCCATACAAAATGTCTAGAGCTTCCCTGAATTTGAAGTTGCCACCTACATAAGATTATCAAAACATCAGGAAATGAGGAAGCTTATTATAGAATCTCAGTTCCTCAGAAAACGGCAAACTTTGTTGTTTATTCTGTTAAACCAAGTATCATGAAGACATTTGATGCTTCAGTAGGTATGACATTTGTACCTAGTCTATACTAGTTTCCAAGCACATCAATATGGTTTTTGTATTTAAAAAAAATGTCCAAACAGGTTAATTCATTTAAATCAGAATGGCGTATAAATGAGAATAATTGTCAAACAAGACGAAAATTATTCTACTTTGGTTTCCTCCCATATATAGAAAGAAACCAATCAATGTGCCTTACAATGCATGTTGGTGGAATGTTTGGTATGTGGATTTTAATGGGGCATAATAGTTTAACAATATCCAGATGAAGAAAACCTGGGTGTTTAGATTCACTAGGTAATAATGACAATAGTGGAATTTCACTTATTGGAGGTCTTTAAGCAAAAGCAAGATAGTTTCTTGTAGGGGTGTGATATACTGGACAGATATAGTCTGGATTATATGGCCAAAGAGAGCTCTAGCTCTGAAATTCTATGACTCTGTGCAATGTTTTGATATCTAGAAGAAAGTATAATACAGCACAGACCTTTGTAATTTTGTGCTGAGTTAATAAGTGAAATATTTGTTACTATAATAGTATTCCACTTTTCTGAATAGTATTCATTATTATTAATAATATTATTAAAATTTTCTTTAGTTTTTTCACGTCTTTTACAAAATGCAGGTATATTTCATTGAAATGTAGTTAACTAAAGGCTTAAGTAAAGTATAGTGCTTTATAATTACACACATTTATTGGTACTATTCAAGGAAAACTTTTGTGTCAGAGGGAAAAGGAATAAGAATTTATATAAAATGTACTATATGCTAAGTACTTTTTACAAATAGTAGTACATTTGATCATCATAACAACCTTATGAAATATGTGCTATTATTATCCTCATTTTATACTTGAGGAAATTGAAGTAAATAAAGGATAAATCTCTTACCCAGGATCACACAGATAGTATCTGAAGCTGGATTTGAATGATGGCTTTCCTAACCCCAGACACTATCCACTAGTCTCTCATGAATCAAAAACCTCAAATAAAAGTTATTGCTGGGGAGAGAGAAGGGTATGGAGTTTCTCCCTCACTTGACTCCTAACTAGAAAACCTAGAAATATCCCTATCCCTGCAGCATGCCAAAACTAACTTTTAACATGTATATTGTAGATTTCTGCTTTATTAAAACAAGGATGAAAAAAGAACACATACTCATAAATATAGAATTATCAGTTATTTCCAGAGTCATATGTAATCCTAATTATGAAAACTCCTTTGGTAAAGGTCTCTCCTCCATCTCCCCTCCTCCCCACACACACACATATCTACCTTCTCTTGATCCACTGATTCCTGCTACATGGCTCCTTAGTCACCTATTATTTCCACCAGATGAAGGCAAATCTCTGTAGTACTTTAGTGTTTTGAAGCCAAATCCTTTGTTCAAGATGAAAACAGGATGTGCAAAATCCTCCTTTTCTCTTCCTGTTTCCACCCTCCTACTCACCAACTCTTTTTTCCTTTTTCTTAGAGTCTTCTACCATCTACTATCCCCACTTATAACCAACAGTGCCTTAAGACTTTTTTTTTTTTTTGGAGGGGGAAGAAATACAAGCTTTAGTACATACAAGTTGCATGTGCATGTATTTGTTGTGGGCATGTGTAGAAAGAACGAGAGACTGAGTGCAACTAACTCCATATTTTTACACACTGAGTCTCATCATGACTTGCTTCAGAGATTGTACCTTATGCTTTTAATCAATTTTCTTGATACCAAACTTACAAAAGTTTAAGATTCATAGTCCAAAGCCATAGTTTTGGACTTTCAGAAATGGGGAACTTTCTCTGATAGTGTTATCTCTAAATAAAAAAGGAGCAGTAAATATTTGCAGGAGTTTTGTACTGATGGAACCCCAGAAATGGATTTGGAGCACACTAACAACAGGTATTGAATGAATCAACTGCTAATCAGATTATTCAAATGAAGTAGTAATTAAATTTTGCATCGTGGTTAATAGTTAACCTGATGTGCATCATCCACTTGGCCAGCTAATGGTGGAGGACCCAAGAATATTAGAAGATATGATTGAGGGATAAGGAATATGCTCCTTTTTCTTTTCTCTTCAGCTCATTGAATACAAGAGGAAGATCCTATATAGTGTTTTGAAGATGTAGTCTTTGCTGCTCTTCATATCATGTTTTATTGGAAGAAGGGAGAGCTGTCCTTGTTATCACCAGCCCCTGAATTAGAATCCTGGCTCTGCTATTTTTTACCTATATAGCTTGGGCATGTACCTTTGCACTGTGTCTCAGTTTCATCCATAAAGTAAGGAGTTAGACTAGATAGCTTCTTTTATTTTCCTCCCTCCCTCCCACTTTCCCTTCCTGCCTTCTTCCCTTCCTTCTTAAGTGACTTGCCCAAGGTCACACAGCTAGGAAGTGTTATGTGTCTGAGGCCAGATTTGAATTCAGGTCCTCCTGACTTCAGGACTGGTACTCAATCCACTGCACCACCTAGCTGCCCTTAGCTAGCTTCTTTTAGTTCAAACCCTACAATCTTAAGAAAGAGTGTCACTAACTACTACAAAATCTGTTTAGTCCCTTAATTTCTTCTACCCCACTTCTAAAATCACTTGAGTGCTCCCAGTGATAGCTTTAACGAGGGATCATTCTGGAATGAAGTGCTTTCTTAATGTACTTCTGGAAACTGATTGAAAACTGGGGGTACTGGATTTAGAATCTGGGACAATCAAAAATGAAGCAACTTGATTTTCATAATGTTGTTTATAACCTGTCAGAATTATTATCATGTTGTATTCTTTTATATTTTTCCCCATAGAAATTGCCCTTGATTTGCTTTTATAAAATTGCTTATCTTTAAATAGTATGCTTTAAACAGATCACAACAAATCTTGTTGATTATCTATTAGGCTTTGATTTAGGGATTACTTGCTCTAAAATCAGTTATTTTGGCTGTATATTTTTCTCCAAGACAATCAAAATTCCTTTAGTAATCTTTCAACCTATAAGGCATACAAGGAAGATAGAGACAGTAATTTCTCTGTATTTCTGATGAACAGATGAAATTAAGAAATTCAATACAATAAATACATTTTCAACAAATTCAATTCAATAAATATATACATTTGCATTGTGATAAGATGGAACTCACAGACTAAAGAGACAGAAACATTCAAAAGAAAAAAAAGTTATTAAAAGATATATAATGGGAAATGCTCTGTCATTTGGATGTAATTCCAGAGAAACTGAGCAAGACAGAGATTAGAGACCAATTCAATAGTTTATTAAATGGAGAGAGATACTGGGACCAATGGATCCATGTTTGGTCCCAGAGCTGGACTAGGCTATCATCTCAAAGGGTCCAGCCCTTAAGTCTCAGAGGGCAAGAATAATGACATAATGGGGGAGGTACCTGGATGGGGATAACCTAATGGGGGGAGGCCTCTAGGATGACACAATGGAGGGAGGTTATTGATATTCTAATGACATCTAAAATGGATAAACCTTTATCCTGTCAAACATTAAAAAGGAATGTCTATAACCTAAAGATATAAAACCTTTATCTCATCAGCCATTTAAGAGGGAATGATTATAGCCTGGGATTTTGGGGCAGAGCAACTGAGGTAGACCTTTATCTCATCAAACATTAAGAGGGAAAGGTTATATAACCTGAGGCAGAGTAACTTAATAGGATAATGGGGAAACTAGTTCAGGACATCCTAGGTCAGTACATCAAAAGGGAACTGTGGCACAACATGGAGAGATCAGTTCTAGCTAAGGAGATCAAGGTAGCTTCATGGAATAAGTAGCAGTGGTGTAAGTGAGGGTTCGGTGAGAGTAAATACATAGAGACAGTAAACCATAGGTGTGGTTAAGTAATAAAAGCATGCTTTCCAGTTTGGTTGCAGATAAGGTATAGGAAGAAAGAGCAGTGGAGAGGCATTTGGTTCTAAGTTGGTGGTAGTGGTGATGATGATGATGATGGTGGTGGTGGTGATAGCTAAATTTACAATTTATTTATTTATTTATTTATTATTTTTTATTTTTTTTTTTATTTAATAGCCTTTTATTTACAGGATATATACATGGGTAACTTTACAGCATTAACAATTGCCAAACCTCTTGTTCCAATTTTCACCTCTTGCCCCACCCCTCTAAATGGCAGGATGACCAGTAGATGTTAAATATATTAAAATATAACTTAGATACACAATAAGTATACATGACCAAAACATTATTTTGCTGTACAAAAGAATCAGACTCTGAATTATTATACAATTAGCTTGTGAAGGAAATCAAAATGCATGTGTGCATAAATATAGGGATTAGAATTCAATGTAATGGTTTTTAGTCATCTCCCAGAGTTCTTTTTCTGGGTATAGCTAGTTCAGTTCATTACTGCTCCATTAGAAATGATTTGGTTGATCTCGTTGCTGAGGATGGCCTGATCCATCAGAACTGGTCATCATCTAGTATTGTTGTTGAAGTATATAATGATCTCCTGGTCCTGCTCATTTCACTCAGCATCAGTTCGTGTAAGTCTCTCAGGCCTTTCTGAAATCATCCTGTTGGTCATTTCTTACAGAACAGTAATATTCCATAATTTTCATATACCACAATTTATTCAGCCATTCTCCAACTGATGGACATCCATTCAGTTTCCAGTTTCTAGCCACTACAAAAAGGGCTGCCACAAACATTCATGCACATACAGGTCCCTTTCCCTTCTTTATAATCTCTTTGGGATATAATCCCAGT
This sequence comes from Sarcophilus harrisii, assembly GCF_902635505.1. Taxonomy (NCBI): domain Eukaryota; kingdom Metazoa; phylum Chordata; class Mammalia; order Dasyuromorphia; family Dasyuridae; genus Sarcophilus; species Sarcophilus harrisii. Next base: position 124,579,916 of record NC_045431.1, on the reverse strand, counting down.
AGTAACACTGCTGGATCAAAGGGTATGCACAGTTTGATAACTTTTTGAGCATAGTTCCAAACTACTCTCCAGAATGGTTGGATTCGTTCACAACTCCACCAACAATGCATCAATGTCCCAGTTTTCCCACATCCCCTCCAACAATCATCATTATTTTTTCCTGTCATCTTAGCCAATCTGACAGGTGTGTAGTGGTATCTTAGAGTTGTCTTAATTTGCATTTCTCTGATTAATAATGACTTGGAGCATCTTTTCATATGACTAGAAATAGTTTCAATTTCTTCATCTGAGAATTGTCTGTTCATATCCTTTGACCATTTTCAATTGGAGAATGGCTTGATTTTTTATAAATTAGAGTTAATTCTCTATATATTTTGGAAATGAGGCCTTTATCAGAACCTTTGACTGTAAAAATATTTTCCCAGTTTATTGCTTCCCTTCTAATCTTGTCTGCATTAGTTTTGTTTGTACAAAAACTTTTCAGTTTGGTATAATCGAAATTTTCTATTTTGTGATCAGTAATGATCTCTAGTTCTCTTTGGTCATAAAGACCTTCCCCTTCCACAGGTCTGAGAGGTAAACTATCCTATGTTCCTCTAATTTATTAATAATTTCATTCTTTATGCCTAGGTCATGAACCCATTTTGACCTTATCTTGTTGTACGGCGTTAAGTATGGATCAATGCCTAGTTTCTGCCATATTAGTTTCAATTTTCCCAGCAATTTTTATCAAACAGTAAGTTCTTATCCCAAAAGCTGGGATCTTTGGGTTTGTCAAAGACTAGGTTGCTATATTTGTTGACTGTTTTATCCCTTGAACCTAATCTATTCCACTGATCAACTAATCTATTCCTTAGCCAATACCAAATAGTTTTGGTAACTGCTGCTCTATAATATAATTTTAGATCTGGTACAGCTAAGCCACCATCATTTGATTTTTTTCATTAATTCCTTGAAATTCTTGACCTTTTGTTTTCCATATGAACTTTGTTGTTATTTTTCTAGGTCATTAAAAATAGTTTTTGGGAGTCTGATTGGTATAGTGCTAAATAAATAGATTAGTTTAGGTAATATTGTCATCTTTATTATATTTGCTCGCCTATCCAAGAGCATTTAATATTTTCAATTGGTTAGATCAGACTTAATTTGTGTGAAAAGTGGTCTGTAATTTTGCTCATAAAGTTTCTGATTTTCCCTTGGCAGATAGATTCCTAAATATTTTATATTATCAGTAGTTACTTTAAATGGAATTTCTCTTTGTAACTCTGACTGTTGGATTTTGTTAGTGATATATAAGAATGCTGATGACTTATGTGGGTTTATTTTATAACCAGCAACTTTGCTAAAGTTGTGGATTATTTCTAATAACTTTTTAGCAGAATCTCTGGGGTTCTCTAAGTATACCATCATATCATCGGCAAAGAGTGATACTTTGGCTTCCTCATTGCCTATTCTTATTCCTTTAATCTCTTTCTCAGCTCTTATTGCTATAGCTAGCGTTTCTAATACAATATTAAATAGTAACGGTGATAGTGGGCAACCTTGTTTCACTCCAGATCTTATTGGGAATGGTTGCAGTTTGTCTCCATTACATATGATGCTTACTGATGGTTTTAAATAGATGCTGCTGATTATTTTAAGGAAAAGTCCATTTATTCCTATACTCTCAAGTGTTTTTAATAGGAATGGATGTTGGATTTTATCAAATGCTTTTTCTGCATCTATTGAGATGATCATATGGTTTTTGTTAATTTGGTTATTAACATGGCCAATTATATTGATAGTTTTCCTAATATTGAACCAGCCCTGCATTCCTGGTAAATTTACAATTTAAAGGATTTTGGATTTGGAATCAGAAGGAATTCAAATCTTGCCTTTTCCATTTACAAATTGTGTGACCTTGGATAAAGGACAACCATTTGGGGCTTCAGTTTATTTCCATTTTCCCATTCCTATCCTGATAAACACACACACATATCTTTGGATATGGTCATAAACACCGCTCTCTTTAAAGAGTATTTATCTTTTGTCTCACCAAGTAAAATTTAAGATCCTTTTCCAATCTGCCTCCCCTTCTTTTCCTGCCTTATCGCATTATTCTCCTTCATGTACTTTGGATATGTTTTCCAAACTAGAAAATTGTCCTCTAAACATGAACTGCATTTCTCCATTTCCATGTTTTTGCCAATACTTTTCTATGTCCCTTCTCTTTCTCTTCACCTTCTCAAATAACAGCCATCCTTTAAGGCCATACTCAAATGCTACTTTATTTTTGCATCTGTAATTGCCTCATAATGAGAATGACTTCCTTTGGATCTCACAGAAAATTCTATTTTGCAACTCTCCAATGCTCTATTGTGTTTTAATATTCAGCTTGCTGATATTTTCATGGATCTTAGCTCCTATCACTCCAAAGAGGGTAGGATCTGTGTCTTCTCTACATTTTGTTATTCCCCCAATTGCATAGCACATAAGATGAATGATATTTGTTGAACTGAGTCAAATTTGCTGTATGTTTGTAGAATGTGTTTCCGTGATTAAAAATTTTAGTTTGTAACAGTGCAAAAAATAAAAAAAGAGATGATTCAGTTTTAATTCCATCATCATATACAATAAAAACATCACTTTCATGGATTGTTAAGTAGCTAACTTCCAACAGAAGAATTTTTTCTCTTAAGTCTCTACTATGTTTAGTGTAAACTTTAATGACTCTGTTCTCAAATTGACTTCTTTAAAAGCAAAATTATAACACATTCTTTCCTCTATTAAAGTAGATCCACCTAGTTTTGGAAAGCAGGGTGGAGCATAGTTGTAGTAATTTATAAGCGTTAATTAGGTGATATCTGTGTTAACATTTTAAATAACATGGTGCTTTTCTTGCATTATTGAAATAATGTAAGACTAATAATTGAACTAGCAATGAATTTTCTTAAAAGATATACATAAACTGGTAATGATGATGTCAGCATTCTATTTAAGCAACTTTACAAAAACCTTTATGGGACCATGGTTCTAGTGTAATGAGTGGGCTGCAGCAAAGCTTTTTAAAATCCTATGGGGGAAAAGATGTGAACTACTGAAAATTAAAATAATGCCCCTGTTTTGAACAAGGTTAACACAATTCCATTATGTCTATATTTAATTTGCAAAGGCCCAGAGTCTAGAGTGGGCCCCATTGCTTCTGGGTTGCGTCATTGACTCTTTGTAGCTGTTTATTTAGCTATCAAAAATAATAGGCTCCAAGGACCCTCCAGGGAGAGAAGAAATTTTTGACTTAGAGGTGGTTAAATAGGCCTGGTACTGCATTATTTATTTCCTCATTGGAATTTAGCCTGAAGGGAAGAAAAATGTAAACTGAAATTTTCCTGTGTAAAGAACAAAATAATAACATTGACCCTGTTGTGCCAAAGTTCCCTTTTAATGTCGTGACCCAGTTTCTCCAATTGTCCTATTTAGTTATTCTGCCTCAGGTTATAACCTTTCTCTCTTAATGTTTGATGAGATAAAGGTCTACCTCAGTTGCTCTGCTCCCAAACCCCAGGCTATAATCATTCCCTCTTAAATGGTGGATGAGATAAAGGTTTTATACCTTTAGGTTATAGACATTCCTTCTTAATGTTTAACAGGATAAAGGTTTATCCCATTTTAGATGTCATTAGAATATCAATAACCTCCCTCTATTGTGTCATCGTAGGGGCCTCCCCCTCATTAGGTTATCCCCATCCAGGTACCTCCCCCATTATGTCATTTTTCTTGCCCTCTGATACTCTCAGAGAGTCCAGCCCTGGGACCAAACATGGATCCGATGGTCCCAGTATCTCTCTCCATTTAATAAACTATTGAATTGGTCTCTAATCTCTGTCTTGCTCAGTTTCTCTGGCATTACATTTTGGAGCTTCCCCAGTGAGATATCAGGAACTGAGAACAAGACTAGGGGTTAGAGACATTTCAAGTCTCTACTTTGGGCCTGGAAACGGTTGGGGATCTGGGTTTTCTCTTTCTTGGAAAAGGCCAGCCCTCTGGATTCCTCCAGAGGCTCCAGAAAGAGAGCAGTTCACCAGCTGGGGCCACACCTGACAGTGGATACTTTCGATTCAGCCAGGAGAGAGTAAGTGTTAGTACCTGGATTCTCAGAATATTAGAATATACTTGCTTGTGCTAACACCTGGGTTCTCAAAATAAATTCTGAGAAGTAGTGTCTAACTGCAGGCAGTTGGCACTATCTGAGTGTTTCCTAAGACACATCTGGTTCTGTGTACCAGTGGGCACAACTCTGGGCATTCCAGAGTATAAATCTGGGTGTCTTTTAAAGACACATTGGCTTAGCCTTGTGTGTGAATAACCAGATGTGGTTGTCACTGTTGGTGTGTCCTTGAGACGCCATTGCTTGATTCTTGACCAGGAAATCCGGAACTCTAGGCAAGGTAAAAGATTTTTTCTTTCCTTATCTTGCAGTGGACACTGCAGTCGTCAAGTGGATTGGGGCTTGCAGTCGTCATTGGAGCTCTTGGGAGCTCTGGCACAATTCTTTAGGAATTGCTGGGGATTGACAAAAGACTTTCTTTTGTCTGGCTCTGTCTCTAAGAGATATGAGGAGGCTGCAAGGATTTGGAAAACTAAAAGTTTTTACCTATCCACAATAATGATCAAGTTTGGGAATTGGTTATTTCAATACTGAACTCCAGCTGGAGAAAACATTTGATTAGGAATTTAAAGATGATTCTAAATTTGGGAAGTAAATTTTACTGTTGTCTATACAGGCTATAATTGGTTATCTTTAAGTATAAGATCTTAAAAGAACAATAACTTGTTAAAGAAGTTCTGTTAACTTGCCTAAAAGGGGTCATATGCCTTTAATTAGGTAGAGTATGCAGCAAAAAGGATATGACTTTTCTGAAAGCTTCAACTTTAGTCAAGTTGGAGCTTAGGAAGAGTCCATTGGGAATAATGGCCACATGGGGCCAGAAGGAGAGAAAGAAACTATGCTGTTTCATTATGTGAAATGAGATAGGAAAAGCAGTTTCATATTATTGGGAATTTAAAGCTGTTTGTTACCTATATTATAACATTGTAAATTATGCTTTAAATCCAGCTCTGCTGGACATGTGGGTTTCATGGAATTTCCCTACCCACTCTGATTTCTGCTACTTTAAATTTTGGGTGGGGTAGAGATCTTTTGTAAAGATTTAAACTCACTCCCCATTGCTGTTACTTCAGCTATTGGAATATCTAGTTAGCCTGGAGTGAAGTTAAGTTTGACTTCCCTCCCCTTCCCCCCTGTCTCTTTGGAGGTGGAGTGGGAGGAAGGGTAGTGGAATCCTCTCCTCCTCCCTCCCTCTAAACTGTTCCAGACATCTTTTATCAAGTTGTAGCTACCTGGTTCTTGGCTAAAAGCAGCAAATTGATTTGTATAAATATAAAGTTATGGTAAATATCTGTTTAGGATTCGTTATTGGATGTAAAATTTCTTGGGTTTGTAGTTACTGTGTCACTGCATTTTTTCCTCCTATAACTGATTTCTATAATCAGAGCAATGGTCAATATGAAATTGTTAATTCAATTATGTCATACCTTGTTGTTTTCAATCTGGTTATCTGTAATTATTATATCCTAAATACTTAGACAAATAAGTATTTAGTCTGGTCATCTATTGGTTAATAGATATTGTCTCTGGATATTCAAGTTTTTTTTTAAGGTTTATCAGTAATGAGAGGCCACATCTTGTAGCAGTCCTTGTGGACCCCTCTTTCTATCTCAGATTGTTCTAACTTTTCTTCGTTAGATTTGTTTTTGTTTCAAGATCTGGTCAAATTACAGATATCTTGACTTGTTTCTGGGACCTAGATCAAGCTTTGATTGTCAGCACACCACACTACATACACCTATCCCCCTCCCTGGACTAAGCATCTTCTGTCCATTTTCAGCAGGAAGCAGCTTTTGAGAAAACCATTGCCCCTTTTCCTGATGTAATTTGGACTGATATGGGGGAGTAGGAAAGTGGTTGAGTTGTTAGAATTTTAACTGTATTACTGTGTGTTTAACACTTGGGGTGAAAACTGTTAAACTTGTGTAACTATTGCTGTTATGTTTGAGGGACTTTTAGTCTGTTATGTATTTGCATATGTATATGATTTATATGTGGGATGGTTATTTGATAATGCCTTTCTGAGGAAAAAAAAAAGGGAGGAAGAAATAGGAAATTGGGGAAATTGGTATATTTTCTTTGGCACTTTTGCCCTAACCCCCATCTTACTAGTTCAGATTTAATTGGAAGTCCTTTAAACAGTCCTTTTCATTTTTACTCCTTGTTTACAATTTACTGAACTATGATTTGCTGGTTGTGCTTTAACTTTGAAATCCCTTATTCAGTTGGAATTGCCCTGGCAGACTCAGTTTTGGGGATTATTTTTTAGAAACAACCAGAAATTGGATACCTTTCTTGGGACAGGCAGTCTCTGTGATTTATTTCTCCACTCCTGTTACCCCAGGTCCTTAATTAACATTTCAGCATACTTAAAAGGATCTTGTAGTTTGATATTGGGCCTCTAAAAGTTTGGGGTTTGCCTGCCTTGGTCTAACTGTGCGTAATCTGCTCAGAAATCTGACGCTTTCTGCAGCCCTGTCTGTTCTTCTGGGCAGGGACAGGTGGAGCTACTCCAAGCCTCACCCTTCTCCTCTGGAGCCGGTTGCCCCTCTGAATGGGCAGCACAACTGTCTTGAGCTCTGCTGCTCTGTAAGCAGAGGCCAAGTCATGCAGAAATGACCACAGCTGTCCATATTCTCCCCAACTGCAGAGGATTTGACATGATTGAAATAAGGAACTTTGTATATTGCTGATTAATTCTGGGGTTATCAGGGAGAGACTTGACCTTGCCAAAAGTCCTTGCATTGTTCTAGTTTTATTTTGATTTTTATTTGGTCTATTTACTCCACATAGAGTTGTTCAAAATTATGGTGCTAAGACCTTCTAGAGGAAGGTAATTCAAAGATTTGAATAGTTACAAGAGAAAGAGTGGGGAATGTTGTGCCAAAATTCCCTTTTGATGTTGTGACCCAGTTTCTCCAATTGTCCTATTTAGTTATTCTGCCTCAGATTATAACCTTTCCTTCTTAATGTTTGATGAGATAAAGGTCTACCTCAGTTGCTCTGCCCCAAAATCCCAGGCTATAATCATTCCTTCTTAAATGGTTGATGAGATAAAGGTTTTATATCTTTAGGTTATAGACATTCTTTCTTAATGTTTGACAGGATAAAGGTTTATCCATTTTAGATGTCATTAGGATATTAGTAACCTCCCTCCATTGTGTCATCCTAGGGGCCTCCCCCCCATTAGGTTATCCCCACCCAGGTACCTCCCCCCTATGTCATTGTTCTTGTTATCTTATAAAAAGCTTGCCCTCTAATACTTGAGGGTTGGCCTCTTTGAGACGATAGTCTCAAGATCCATTTGGTCCCAGTATCTTCTCCATTTAATTAACTATTGAATTGGTCTCTAATCTCTGTCTTGCTCAGTTTCTCCGGCATTACAACCCAAATTTCTTCAATGTATATAAATTAACAGTGTAAGAAAGGGAAAAGTGATGAAGTACAATATTAGTTTATTCTGACTATTCCACCTAGGGATTGAAATGTAGTAAGACATTTATATTACTTTAATAATTTTCATAATATGATATTTCTTAATTTTTCAAAATGAAATTTCATAATATGATCCAAATAACCCCTCCAGTCAGTGACTTGGCTTTCTCCATGCTGAGGATATATAATGGTTGGAAACTATGCCTTTGGAAGTGATTCATTTGCTTCTGTTTCTTTGAATCTAGACCATATATGAGATAATCAAGTAGTAGAAGTAAATGCTCAGATAGTAGGAGTTAATGGGGAGAATGAGTATGGAACTTAATGAGATTCTTAGACTAATACAACATCCCACAACAAGGTGGGATTAACATACATACAGCCTTGAATTCCAGACCAAAGAATTTGAATTTGATTTGATAGGCTATAGGATAATCAGTTGAAAGCAGTGATTTAGGAAGAATTTGAAATTGGTTTGCAGGCTATAGTAGACCATAGAAAGATATAGTAAGGAGGTCCTTACAGAAGTCTTCAGTAGTCTAGATGTGAGAAATTAGATTGGGAACAATGAGAATGGAGGATTTCTGAAAAAAGTTTTGAATAGTAGAAATACATTTACATATCATGAGCCTTTATCATGAGCCTTTTTGGGCATATGTACTCTATGCACCTCTTCTCAGAATAATATTTTTAACAACTGAAGAAAATGCTAAATTTCATTTAGAAGTTCATGAAAATAACGATTTTTCTCCCCTGAGGCAATTGAAGTTAAGTGACTTGCCTAGGGTCACATAGCCAGGAAGTGTTAGATGTCTGAGACTGTATTTGAACTTAGGTCCTCCTTGTGGAGGTTTTCTTGCGGGCCAGCCTTAGTCTTAGTTGAAATAAATAATTACTTCGAAATCGCAGCCAGCTGGTAAAAATTGCAAACGTTTATTTCTCCTTACAAAATTATCCCGGTTAGTTGAGGCCTATCTCACTGCCTGGCTCCAAGAGATCTTGTAGTTTTGTCCTTGGCTCCTGCCTCTGCTTTCTTCAGCCTCCAGCTCAACTCCATCTCATGGCTTCTCAATCTCCATTCTGTGGCGAGTAGTCTTTTCTTCCAGAGTGTTCTGTCTCAGAGCCCTGTTGATGTTCTGGAGAAATTCTTCTTGCTCTCCAAGAGCTTCCTTAATTTATGTGATCTCCCAAAGGTTAACTCCACCTTCTGGAGGGAGAGGGATTCTGGGTTATCTCCCAGAGTGCTCTCTGGTCCTAAGGAAGGTGTGAATTCAGCTCTCATACTAGCCCTGAACTCTCTGTGAACTCCATTGAGTACTTAGATACTTGAGCTCTCTAAAGGTGTGAACACAAGCATTGTTCAATCAGTTCCACCTAATACCTTGTTTCAAGTTCTGGCCCAAAATCAGATCAAATCAACTCCAATGTCTTCACACTTTGTAAAGAAATGTCTTAATACTTTAGTAAAGATTCCAACACTCCTGAATTCAGAGGTGCTCTATTCACTACACCACCTAGCTGTCCTAATAAAGATATTTTTTAAAAAATGCATTCAAGTTCATGCTGCCATACCTTTACCATCCAAAATTTATTCATAGACCACTATTCATAGACCATAGGCAGAATAATTCTGCCATTAGCAGTTAAAGTTCTATTTTGTTACCAAGGTAAAATGTTGTCTATTAAAGTAAGGCGACCTTTAGCGTGTAAATAGTAAGTCAATCTGTAATATGTTTCCCAAGTCAGAAATTTATTATCTCCTGCTAATCTGAAGAAATTTGGGTACATGCATGCATTAATTAAAAAACTCTTTGGTTATCAGACAAAAGGGGATAATCTCATCTTTTGTTCTCTTGCCCCATTTAACACCTCCAGAACAGATAAAAGTTTTTATTTTTATAACTACAATTGGTACTTATTGTCTTTTACAAGCCCCGCAGCTGTACACTGAAGCTGAATTTAAGGATATAATTTTAATTATCCTGAACTTAATATCATAGGCATCTAGTGCTAGAAGGAACCTGGAAGGGCATATGGTCTCACTTTCCTTCCTGATGTATGATTCACCTCTACAATATCTAAATGCTGTTGGTGGTTGATCATCTAGCCCTGATTAAAACTCTTGCAGGGTTTCAGTTGTCTAAAATATGGCCATAATTTTAGAAACAAGAGTGGTTATTTAGTTATCCTAAAATTAATGTCGGTATTTACTAAATCGTGATTGATATTCTTTTAGTATTGTCCCCACATAAGAAATATTAAATAACTTAGAATCTACTTTGTTCTCTTTCAACATCTGGCTTCTGTTTTCTCCTTTTTTACAATCCTTACAACCAGACCTGCTCTTTCTTCATCTGAATAAGTTATCCTTTTACTCTAAAAACAGTTGTGTTTCTTTACTTTGGGGTAAAGAAAGGTGAATCTAGATACATTTTTGTTTTTACAAAGCATTTCACGGTTTCTTAAAACCCTCTTGAGGGTGGATCCAAGAGGTGGTGGAGCCAAGATGGCAGAGAGCAGACAAAACTTTCTGTGACCTCCTCTGACCTTCTCTCAAACTAACAGCAAATTAGGCCTCTAAACTGATTTTGGAGTCAAAGAATCCACAAATATTTGGAGTATAACTCATTCCCAGAAGAAAAAACCTTGGAAGAACTTCAGAAAAAGTCTGTTTCAAACAGGCAGGGAAATAGTTTGACAAGCACAGGTAGACCAGGGCACAGAGCTGGGGCAAATGGTCAGAGCATTTCAGCTTCCATGCACCTTCTGTGCATGGAATCTTCTATGAGCCTCTTAAACTACTCTGTCCTAATTGCAAGCAGGTGATTTGGCAGATTTGCTACAAAAGGCAAATTATAAACCACTGAGCCCAGGTAGAATGCTAGACCTTGCTGTCATTACCCGCCACTGGAAATCAATCAGCAGAACTGCCCCAGGGCAAATTAAAGTAGCTATCACTCCTTTGAATTGAACAGACCTCAGAACTTTAAAAAATTAATAAAAAACCAAAAAGAACTCTCACCATAAACAGATTTTATGGAGAGAGAGAGAACAGATCTCAAATCCTAAGGGTCCTAGAGGCAAAGCAACTCCAGATGAAGTATGGTATATGTATAAGTATGGTATATGAAATATATGGTATATATATATTTCTGCCCCAAAGGGAGAAATGAGCTAGTCCCCATTTCACAAGGCTTTCTTGGAAGATTGCATAAAGGATCTTTAAAGAAAGTTAGAAGAAAAATGAGGAAATGAAATGAGATCATTGCAAGAAGGAATGGAAAAAACATAAAATGCCCTACAAAAGAGATATGAAAAAGACACTAATTCAGTGAAAACAAAATTTGTGAAACAGAAAAAGAATTCAATGAACAAAAAATTTCAATTGGACAATTACAAAAGGAGCTAAAAAAGGTAACTGAAGAAAATAATACACTAAAAATTAAAATTGAACAAATGGAAGTGAATGACTCAATAAGACTTCAAGAATCAAACAAAAACAAAAAAATAGAAAAAAATATGAAATATATCCTAGGAAAAACAACTGATCTGAAAAATGGATCTAGGAGAGACAATCTAAGGATTATTGGGCTTCCTGAAAGCCATGATGAAAAAAAGAACTAGATATTACAGGAAATTGTAAAAGAAAACTGCCCTGATATTTTAGAATCCGAAGGTAAAATAGCCATTGAAAGGGGTCACTGATCACCTTCTGAAAAAAAAAACCCAAAATTAAATCCCTAAGGAATATATGATAAATTCCATAACTATCTCACCACGGGAAAGATATTGCAAGCAGCCAGAAAGAAACAATTAAAAAACTGAGGAGTCACAATCAGGATAAGCCAGGACCTAGCAGTTTCCACCTGAAAGGATTCAAGGGCCTGAAATCTGATATTCTGAAAGGCAAAGGAACTTGGATAACAGCCAAGAATAAACTATCTAGCTAAAATGAGCATTATCTTTCAGGGAAGAAGGTAAACAAAATTTTATATCTGTAGATGCTTCCTTACATAAAAAAGAGAAAGAGAAGATCAATTGTAATGTGCTGAGGTTTGAGTTGATGCACTGAGGCCCCAAGTACATGAGGCTAAATAGTAATTGGACTATAACCTATTAATATACATGATTGGATAAAGAATGGTCCGTGCCCACTCTCTGTGCAAGTCCTGATGTGTTGTGCAGGAAATGATGATTTTGGTGGGTGGAGGCAGAGAGAGGAACAGGAAGAGAAGCTGGGAGAGATTGGGCCTGTATTCTTTTTCTCCTGGCTGCTGGTCATGTGGCTGGGGGTCTAGCTAGCTTCTTGACTCAGCTGCACACATTGCTATTGCCGATTCTCTTCCACCTCCAATCCTTCTTCACTGAGAATAAAGACTGACGATTTTCCCCTAACCTGAATTCCTGACTCCTGCTGATTTAAAAATACATGGTCTTCACAATCAATGAATTGGGCTTACAACTAAAAAAGCTAGAAAAAGAATACACCCTCAACTAAATACCAGATATGAAATTTTGAAAATAAAAGGGGAGATTAATAAAACTGAAAATAAGAAAACTATTGAATTAATAAATAAAATTAAGAGTTGGTTTTATGAAAAAATTATCAAAACAGATAAACCTTTAGTTAATTTGATTAGAAAAAGGAAGAAGAAAATCAAATTGTTAGTCTCAAAAATGAAAAGGGAGAACTTTTCATCAATGAAGAGGAAATTAGAGCAGTAATTAGTTGTTATATTGTCCAACTATATGCCAATAAATTTGATATGCTAAATGAAATGGAGGAATATCTACAAAAATTGCCCAGGTTAACAAAAGAGGAAATAAATTATTTAAATAGTCCCATTTTAGAAAAAGATATAAAAGAGGCTATTAATCCATTCCCTAAGAAAAAATATCCAGGGCTAGATGGATTTATATGTGAATTCTACAAAACATTCAAAGGACAATTAACTTCCTATTGGGTTTTTTTTTTCTTTAAAATATAAGAGTTCTCTCTGGGTAGAAGAAATGTGGTTTTCTTTTTCTTTTAAATATAATAATAAGATGGTTCTCTCTGGGAGAAAGGTTTCTCAGGGAGGTTTTCTGGAGGCAGCTTTAGTTTCAGTTACAAATAAATAATCTCCCAAAATGGTGGAAATTTATCTGTCAAGGGAAAGTCAGGAACTATACAAACACAACTACAAAACACTTTCCATACAAATAAAGTCAGACCTAATCAGTTGGAATACTATCAAATGACAATACTACCTAAATTAATCTACTTATTTAGTGCCATACCAATCAAACTCCCAAGAAATTATTTTACAGATCTAGAAAAAAGATTTAAGAGTTCATCTGGAAGAATAAAAGGTCAAGAATTTCAAGAGAATTAATGGAAAAAAAATGCTAATGAAGGTGGCCTCACTGTGCCAGACCTAAAACTATATTATAAAGCAGTAGTCATCAAAACCATTTGGTACTTGCTAAGAAATAGAGTAGTCGATCAGTGGAATAGGATCACAGGACAAAATAGGCAATAATTATGACAATCTAGTATTTGACAAACCCCAAAACCCCAGCTTTGGGGATACAAACTCACTACTTGACAAAAACTTCTCGGAAAATTGGAAACTAGTAAGGAAGAAATTAGGACTTGACCCATACCTAAAAACCATATATCAAGATAAGATCTAAATGGAAAATTCCTTTAATGATTTAGACATAGTGATATTATAAGCAAATTAGAGAAACAGAGATAGTTTACATCTCAGATTTGTGGCGAAGGAATGAATTTGTGTTCAAAGAACTGGAACTCATAATTGAACACCAGATAGATAATTTTGATTATATTAAGTTTAAAAGTTTTTGTACAAACAAAGCTAATGCAAACAAGATCAGAAGGAAAGCAATAAATAGAGAAATCAGTTTTTGTAATGGGCTGAGGCTTGAGTTGATGCACTGAGGTCCCAAGCCCGTGAGGTTAAATAGTAATTGGACTATACTCTATTAATATACATGCTTGGATAAATAATGGCCCCTGCCCACTCTCTGTGTAAGTCCTGATGTGTTGTATAGGAAATGACGATTTTGGTGGGTGGAGGCAGAGAGACAGGAAGGGAGGCTGGGAGAGATTGAGCCTGGGTTCCATGCTAGCAGCTGCTGGTCATGTGGCTTCTGGTCTAGCTAGCTTCTTGACTCAGCTGCACACATTGCTATTGCCTATTCCCTTCCACCTCTAATCTTTCTTCACAGAATAAAGATTGACGATTTTCCCCTAACCTGAATTCCTGACCCTGGCTCATTTTAAAATACGTGGTCTTCACAAGTTTTACATTTAAAGATTCTGATAAAGGCCTCATTTCTAAAATATATAGAGAATTGATTCAAATTTATAAGCATCCAAGCCCTTCTCCAATTGATAAATGGTCAAAGGACATGAAAAATCAATTTTCAGATGAAGAAATTAAAACTATTTCTAATCATGGGAGAAGATGCTCTAAATCCCTATTGATCAGAGAAATGAAAATTAAGACAACTCTGAGATACCAATACATATCTATCTGACTGGCTAAGATGACAGGAAAAGAAAAGGATGAATGTTGAAGGGGATGTGAGAAAACTGGAGCACTAATACATTGTTGCTGAAGTTGTGAATGGATTCAGCCATTCTGAAGAGCAATTTGGAACTGCGTTCAAAAAGTTATCAAATTTTGCATACCCTCTGACCCAGCAGTGTTTCTCTTGGGCCTATATTCCAAAGAAATCTTAAAGGAAAGAAATGAACCTGCATGTGCAAAAATGTTTGTGGCAGCCTCTTTCATAGTGGAAAGAAACTGGAAACTTGAGTGGATGCCCATCAGTTGGAGAATGGCTGAATAAATTGTGGTATATGAATGTTATGGAATATTATTGTTCTATAAGAAATGATCAGGAAGATGATTTTAGGAAGGCCTGGAGAGCCTTACATGAACTGATATTAAGTGAAATGAACAGAACCAAGAGATCATTGTACATGACAATATCAGTATTATACAATGATCAATTCTGATGAATGTGACTCTTTCCTACAGTGAGATGATTGATGCCAGTTCCAATGATCTTGTGATGAAGAGAGCCATCCACACCCAGACAGAGAACTGTAGGAACTGAATGTGGATGACAACATAACATTCTTACTCTCTTTTTGTTGTTGTTCCCTTGCATTTTGTTTTTTTACTCATTTTCTTTCCTTTTGGATCTGATTTTTTCTTGTGCAGCAAGAGAATTGTATAAATATGTTTACACATATTGGATTAAACATATATTTTAATATGTTTAACATACATTGAATTGCTGGTCATCTAGGGGAGGGAGTGGGGAAAGGAAGAGAAAATCTGAAACACAAGGCTATGCAAGAGTCAATGTTTTCAAATTATCCATGCATATGTTTTGAAAATAAAATCTTTATTACAACAACAAAAAATTCATTACTTGCCAGTGTTTTCCTTTAATTTTTTGAATCTGTGGGAATAACATGGGAAATTTTATCCATATGTCTCTGAATTATTTAGTCATCAGTACTGTTTTGTAAGAATTAGTTTATGAGAGTCCTATTCATCATTTTTATAAAGTCGTAGAGTCATCTCTATTTTGAATGAGGATGTGATACTTTGCCAAAAAATAAAATAAAGCAGTTTGAATTTGGTTCCAAATTCAAGTCCTGCAATTTTGGGGGAATTTTTATGGATGAACACTTAAAAATAAAGCAAGTTCACAGGTGTTTTTATTAGGAAAATTGCCAGCATGTTCAGTGTAAACTGCTCTATTAGATTTAAAACATTATTAGTTTTGCCTATCACTAGCTTACACGTGATAAGTAATATTGTGTTATTAAAGAGTAATAATTTGCTATCTATCTTACGAGAAAGTGTTTCTGATTTATTATTTGGAGGGTTTGGAAAATACCTTTCCTTTACTGATTTTTAAAATGAAGACACATATATGTCTTGGAGAAATACTCTTAGACACCTTCATGAAGAAAACAATAAGGACTATGTTTTATCATGTGTGTTGGATGTGTGTGTGTGTACATATATATAGGGATAAAGATATACATGGGACAACTTTACCTTTTTAAACATACTTTTCTACAATATTTATCTCATTTCTATAGTTTGTCATAGAAAGGTTTTTTTAATCTTTGTTAATGCATTGAAATAACTTCATCTTTTTTGCTCATTTTATTCTTTATCCTCAGAATGGCTTCACTCCTTTATACATGGCAGCTCAAGAGAATCATCTTGACGTAGTGAAATATCTGTTGGAAAATGGAGCTAATCAGAGCACTGCTACTGAGGTAAAACATGATTAGATCTAATGGTTTCTTTCTGTCATTGTTCCTTTCATGAGTCTCCAGTGTGTAGCTACAGGGGTGAATATTATTTTAGCTACTGATGTGGGATACCCTATAACTTGTTGTTCAGTTATTTTCAGTCCAGTGTGACTCTTCATGACAACTTTTGGGGTTTTCTTGGCAAAGACTAGAGTAGTTTACCCTTTCCTCTCCAGCTCATTTTACATATAAGGAAACTGTGATGAAACTTAGATGAGGGTCTTCTTGATCCTTATAGCTTACCTTTGTGAAAAGCATATTAATTATTTATACTCTTTTTCCCAAAGAGACTAGTGATCATTGAGGTCTACATCATCATCATATTCTTTTAGGAATAAACATTATATCCATTTTTATTTTTAGAGCTTCTTTGAACCAACTTAATTTCAGTAACTAAAAATCTTTGGAAGGAAGTTTGTCTTAGTTGGTTTTGTGAAGAAGATGAGATCCACCAAAACTATTGAGTTGGAGGAAAAATAAAAATGAAACATTTTAGGAAGTACTGAATATTATTTTAGCTACTAATATTCACTTTGATTTCTCCCCCAACTTTTCATTCTCTAACAATAAGGCTTCAAAGATGACTACAAAAATTTTCAGTATTGATACAAAAATCTGAGATGTATATAAAAAATAAATATTATATAAACATAGAATGTTATTCACAAGTTAAAGTTGATCAACATAATTTGGCCTACTTGGGAGACTTATAATAGTGAAATGCTTCCAAAACCCCCAAAATTTCTGTCTAGTAAATGAAACTTTCATACCCCTATCGCATAAATGCAATCCTGATTTTTATGGAATTGAATTCATTGCTTTCAGAGATATTTTCGTTCTAATTAGTAATTTGCATATGTATTTAAGGGGACAAAATTTGGATAAGTGCAGGAGATAGATAAGTTTTTGCAAATCAGGAAAAAATTTTCAGTGAATGCTATTTCTCTGAGATTTGGTCATAAATAGTAATCTAAAGAGAAATCTAGGTATGTTGTTGGTCTAATACACAGAATCTGCAATTGGTACAAAATATCAACACCACCAATACTTGAAAGAGAACTTTTGCTTGGTGTTTATTTCTGTAAGGTCCAACTAGCTATAGTTCACACTTGTCTTGTGATCTTTTGTATTCTGTGGTTACTGTAAAATCTCAATCTGGTTCCAAAATTAACACTTCAGTACAAGGCATTAGTGGAGGTCATATTACACTGTAAATTCTCAGAAATGTTAAAATCCCTTGTGATTTCCAGGCATCTTGGCAGAAATAAGGTATTTGTAAGTGAACCAACTGGGTATTTAATCTTAGTTTATCTATAAATATTCAATAACTCTATTAATTTTCTTCTCAGTTTTTCTCAAAAATGTGTCTCCTAAGACTATGATTAGATTTATAAAAACTTGATTGATTAGGATCATCCTTAAGTCATTAATAACAAATGCATTTATCGATGGATCTATTTTTTTAGCACTTTTTACTTGAACTCTGTTGATTAATATCTGTTTCACACTGGGCAAGTCATTTATTAAACTTTAGTTTCCTTACTTGTAATGATGATCTTTCCAAGAGATGACCTTTGAGATTTCTTCTAGCAGTAAATCAATAATTTTGCAGTCTTATTTTGTAATAATGCCACTTAAAGTGGTAAGTATTTAAATGCTAGTTGTCATTTGAAAATACCTATATGGAAATCAAGGCCCATGTCTCTTCCCTATAGATTTGTAAGACAGACTGAAGAAAGTATTTATTGTGACTCTTTTACTAGTTTGGTTTGCTACTATGGTTAGAAAATGTTTCAGTAATGGGCAAAGAACTTTGTTTCTTTGCCTTCCAAAGTATATAAAACACTAAAGATTTTTCAAGATGGCTTTAAGCCTGAAATTTTTCAAAAGTTTAAATTTTAGAAATTTTATGGAGATGTAGAATCAGTATTTTTCTTGGTAAAGAAATAAAGAGGAAATGCTTAAATATTTGAAGTTGTTGTTCAATTGTATCCAACTCTTTGTGACCCCATTTGGATTGTAGTTTCTTTTTCTTTCTTTCTTTCTTTCTTTTTTTTTTTTTGCAAAGATACTGAAGTAGTTTGCCATTTCCTTCTCCAGCTCATTTTACAGATAAGGAAATTGAGGCAAGAAGGGTTAAGTGACTCCTCAGGGTTACACAGCTGTAAGTATTTGAGGCCAGATTTGAATTTATGAAGACTCCAGGCTAGCCCTCTACTCTGCAACCTACCTGCTCCTAAATACTTGATATCTATCCTTAATTTGTGCCATGTAAATTTTGTTATGGTTTTGAATTTTATCTCTTCATTGAATGTGATTATTATCCCTTGTTCTTTCCTCTCCCTCTAAACTTTCAAATATAACCTTTAAAAAGTGAAAATTTTGAGGAGTTCAACATTTAAATTTTTCATTTACAATCTACTCTTTTTTCTTTGGCTACTATTATTTTGATCATTGTGTAATGATGGTTGAAATTTGTTCTTTTGATATACATTTATAATATGGTTCTATTATACCCAATTAGAAAATAGCTCTTGTTTCTAAAATTTTTATCTCTCTATCATCTGTCTCTCTCTTAAAAAATTATTTATTTCTTCAAGTATTTATCTCTTCCCTTACTTCCCCATTGAACAATAAAAAAAAAGAAAACCTAATAAATTTAATATGCCTAATCCAGCAAAACTAAATTTCATATTGACTACCTCTAAAAGTGTCTCATTCTTCATTTTAACTCCATTATCCCTTTGGGTGGAAATGGGTTGTATACTTGATATCTATTCCTAGTTGTACTGTTCTTAGTTTGATAAGTCATGATTGGACAGACTATATAGTAGCCCCTATATAGTGATGTCATTCTGATCCTCTTAGATTACAAAAGATATGTGGTTCACAATTGTAACAATTCCCCATGTAGAAGCCACTATCATTATTACAATATATTTTCATCCCATGTGGACTTGTAATATAGGAACATATTTTACCAATGCAGACCAATACATCATCTTTAATTTATATTATTAGTCATGTATAACACTGGGTAGTTAAGTGATTTATCCATGGTCACACAGCCAACATACACTATTTCAGAATCAGAACTTGAACCTGGGTCTTCCCAATTTCAAAGATCCATGCCCCTTGCTGAGTTCTCTCTCTCTTTCTTTCTTTTTCTCTCAGTATGATTTTAACTGAGAAGAATAGCTAGAATTCATTTGCTATGACCCTGTACCATTTAATTTTAACATTCTCTTTTCCTATTCTTAGCCTATGATAAATGGAAACTTGTAACTCAATAAATTCTTTGAAATCTTTTATTGATTAGAGTATATGAACAAATGGAGATCAACTTAATATCATTCAGCTTCTTCTTACTTGTCACCATTCCAGGATTTAACTTCCTTCTCTCCATTGGCCCCACCTCCACCTGTTTAGAGGGTAGGGGATAGTAATTAAGTCATCTACTACCTAGGTTCCTATAACTTTAATTCATTTATCTGTTCCTCTCTTTTACTTTCATAGTAGAGAATCCAGTCACTTTGGCAATATTGTAGCTGGTAAAGACTCATAGGACTTTTGATTTATTTGTACCAACAACCCTGGTAGATAAGTGCTTTTATTGTCACAATTTTACAAATGACAAAACTAAGGCATTTCCCAAAGTTATATACCTAGTAAATGTATAAAATCTGGATTTGAACTTATGTTTTCCTGTCTAGTGCTCTATCTACCATGCCTTCTACTGGTAATTATTGTTGCTATTGTAATTGTTATTACTACTACTACTACTACTTCTAGTCATTCAGATTTGCAGTCTCAGAATCATCCCTGATGTTTCCCTCTCATTTATCCTCTATATCTCTTCAGTTGTGGAATCACTGGATCTGACCATTTCTACTTTCTCACATTTCTGTCTTTACTCCCTCAGTCATTATCCTAATGTAAGCCCTCATCACCTCTTGAGAATTATTACCATATAACCCCAATTGGTTTTCTTTATTCTAGTTTCTTCCCTAATTCATCCTCTACAAAATTGTCAAATTTAGAGTTTTAAGACACATATCTCCCCTGACTCAAACATTTTTCAGTGACCCACTTTTGTCTTTAAGATAAAATACAAAATCTTTACACTGACAATTAAATCTCTCCACAATCAGCTCCCAACTGCATTTCATTTCACTCCCCTTTTTTTGCACCCATTGTTCCCTCCTCACTGACTTATTACCTCTTTTCTACACTCTGCAGAAATGTATAATGCATCATCCACATTAGCAGTCCCAGTAAAGCTACAAATGAGGGAGATTTCTTAGGCCTTTTCAATCCTTGAATCCTAAGATCCTTTGATTAAAGAGGATGATACAAAGATCAAGCTCCTTTACTTAAAGAGCTCTTATACTCTATCAGAGACTCTGAGAAATAGCATCAAAAGGAAAGCTATAGGTGGAGTCAGCATTATCTCAGAATTAGAAGACTTCCCATTTCATAAAATCCAACTCTTATCTACCTAAATTCTATTTATAACATCCCATATAAATAATCAAATGAAATGACATGTATAAAGTGCTTTGGAAAGTTTAGGTTAACATCCACCCACTCTTTAAGGCAAAGAGTGATGTCTGTCTCACTAACACTTGAAAACTCATTTTGGTCTTCATAACATAAAACATTATATGACATTATCTGACATATAAATGATTGAATGAAAAAATGGTTTAGAATACCTTTTGAAAATTAGGAAGATTTTTCTTTGTCTTATTTGATTGCTAACAGTCAACAAACCTTTTTAAACATTTACTATAGGCCAGATATCCTATTAAATGCCTCAGATCTAAAGGCAGTAATGAAATTGTGCATGTCATTTAGGAACTTATATTCTTTGAGGGGAAACGGCACATTCACATTTAAGTAAATACATACCAAAAAAATTTAATTTCCCAAGGCAAATATAGGGAAATGAGTGAAATATTATGGGAAGGATGGGGATTAAGAAAGATCTTGTGTTGGAAGTGTCCTTTGAACTGAGGTTTGAAGGAAGTTAGGGTCTGGAAAGGGAATGGAAGTGAGAAAATAATACAATCCAGGGATGGGGGAAAGCCTATCCAAAAGCACAGGGAGGGGAAATGCAGCTCGGTTGTACAATGGAAAAATCACTGAACTTTAAATCTAAGACATTGACTAGTTGTGTGATCCTGGGTAAGATACTTAGGTGCTATTGTTAACTCTATTTTTATCGAAACTATCAAATGAGATAATACTTGCAAAACATTTAGTGTGGTGTTGAGGGATGAGATTCTCAACAGCATTTGGGAGTCCCCAGGCTGGTGTTGCAGGGTTTGCAAAAGAATTCGCAATCCCAATTTCCAAGTTGAAGTTTGGCAAAAAAGGGTTTATTTACACTTAGCAGCTCTCAGTGGGCTAGGACCTGATTAGGAAGATAGCAGTGTATTGGGAGACAAGAATTCAATTTTATTTAGTCTTCTGTGACCTAGGGATAAAGAGCCATCTCTAGATGAATTAAAGGAGTAATCTCTAGGTCAGTTATAGATGATGATTATTCTTGAGGCCAGAAACTAAAGAGTGATCTCCAAGTGATTTGAGGATGGGGGTTATTTTAGGAGTTTCCCAAGGCCAGGTAAAAGAGTGTGTGTGGGAGGTGGGGTGGTTGTGAGCCCAAACCTGGGGATTAAGAGTTTTCTGACCCAGTCCCCCACAAAGATCAGGGGACCAAAGAGTCGGCTTGAAGCCTGGAGAAAACAAATCTCACAAGCAGGTTAAAAATGGGGTGGCATTGAGGGTGGAGATGGCAATATTTGGGAATGAGACCTTTGCAAATAATGCATCAGGTCCCATTTGTGGGCAGCCCTGAGGATACTGATGACCCACCCAACAATTCTGAATGTCCCCACTGACCACAGAATTCCCTAAAAGACTCAGGAGTTAACACCCTACTGGCAGGGGCCACAGAATGACACCAACAAAGCTGGAGAGAATGCTAGGAGCAAACTTCTCATCATTGGAGTGGGAAATAGTAAGGAAGAAGATTAGAGTGAGAGAAAAGACACAGATAATTTCACCCTTCTTTCTCCAGTCTTTTCAGGAGACCTGTGGAGGAATAGCTTCAGATTCTTTAGAGGTTCACAGGAATATTCTGAAATATCTGAGGGAGAAGTAACAGAAGCAGCATTTTTAATTCTAGAAACATGAGTCCAGCTGGGGAATCCTTCCAGTTTGGCTGATGTTGGAGCAATCAGAATGACCTTATATAGTCCTTTACACTTTATACCCAGAAGGTCAGTACCTTGAGGCTTCCAAGATTTCAATTATACCATGTTCCCTGGATTTACAGGGATGGCAGTCTGAGTATGAGCCTCTGTAGGTTTAAGGAGATGTTCATTTGTGTCTTCAGAAAGGGCTTTCTGGACTGCACCAAGCTGTGTGGCAAACTGAATGATCAGATGCTGTTCTAGATCTTCAAAAATATCAGAGGTTAGGAAAGGCTTCCCATAAAGAAGTTCAAAGGGGCTAAGCTTAATGTTCTTTAGAGGTACAATGTAGACTCCCATTAGGACTAAGAAGTTCTAATGGGAGATTCTTTACCCAATCCTCATGAGTCTCTAAACACAGTTTAGTAAAGTACTCCCTTGAGGGTGTGATTCATTTTCTCCTCCTAGACCATGTAATGTGTTACCTGAGAAATGAAGGCCAATCCATTGTTACTCTAGGAGTGACAGGCAGCTGAAAGTGAGGTAAGATCTTTTTTAGAAAGCACTTTGATAGCTCCTGAGATTTCTCAGTCCTGCAGGGAAAAAGCTTCTACCTAATTAGTAAAGGTGTTAACAAAGACCAAAAGTAACTTGAAACAAGGAGGAATATACCCAAAGTCAATCTTCCCCTGGGAAGTGTGCCCTTTATCTGAACAGGCTTCAGGAGAGGGGGAGGCTTAACAGCTCCTTCAGGATTTACTTGGACACAAACAGGGCAGGTCTGATGGACCTGTCTGATTGTTTCTCCCAGCTTGTGACCAGTAAAAATACATTTCACAAAGAATTGAAGGTCATTTCTTCCCAAGTGGGTAACTTGTTGAAGACCAAAAATAAGTTTCCACTGACTTGCCTCTGGGATTAAAAATTGGCTTGACTATTCTCCAGTTGACAAATGGTCAAAGGATATGAACAGACAATTTTCAGATGATGAAATTGAAACTATTACCACTCATATGAAAGAGTGCTCCAAATCATTATTAATCAGAGAAATGAAAATTAAGACAACTCTGAGATACCACTACACACCTGTCAGATTGGCTAAGATGACAGGAAAAAATAATGATGAATGTTGGAGGGGATGTGGGAGAGCTGGGACACTGATGCATTGTTGGTGGAGTTGTGAACAAATCCAACCATTCTGGAGAGCAATCTGGAATTATGCCCAAAAAGTTATCAAACTGTGCATATCCTTTGACCCAGCAGTGTTACTACTGGGCTTATACCCCAAGGAGATACTAAAGAAGGGAAAGGGACCTGTATGTGCCAAAATGTTTGTGGCAGCCCTGTTTGTTAGTGGCTATAAACTGGAAATTGAATGGATGCCCATCAATTGGAGAATGGTTGGGTAAATTGTGGTATATGAATGTTATGGAATATTATTGTTTTGTAAGAAATGACCAGCAGGATGAATACAGAGAGGCTTAGAGAGAATTACATGAACTGATGCTAAGTGAAATGAGCAGAACCAGGATATCATTATATACGTCAACAACGATACTGTATGAGGATGTATTCTGATGGAGGTGGATTTCTTTGACAAAGAGACCTAACTCAGTTTCAATTGATCAATGATGGACAGAAGCAGCTACACCCAAAGAAAAACCCTGGGAAATGAATGTAAACTGTTTGCATTTTTGTTTTTCTTCCTGGGTTATTTTTACCTTCTGAATCCAATTCTCCCTGAGCAACAAGAGAACTGTTTGGTTCTGCACACATACATTGTATCTAGAATATACCACGACATATTCAACATATATAGGACTGCTTGCCAGCTAGGGGAGGAGGGAAAAATCAGAACAGAAATGAGTGCAAGGGATAATGTTGTAAAAAAAAATTACCCCAGCATGAGTTCTGTCAATAAAAAGTTATTTTTTTAAAAATTGGCTTGAAGGTGTTTGAAACCAGCCAGAAGGAGAAAGGGTGTATCCCCTTTCTTCTGCAAAAGCTTATTCTTCTAAACTATATGAAGGGGTATAAGAATCAGAGATCTAGGGGATTAAAGATGCCATAGTCAGAGATAAATGGTCAGCAGCACTAGTAGCTGAATCTGCAAACCCATTCCCCTTGACTTGAAGTGAATCTCCCTTCTGATGTCCTTTACAAAATATGGCTGAAACCTCTCTAGGTTCGTGGACAGCTTGCAATAGTCGTAGAATTTCCCCGGCATATTTGATAAGAGAATTCTTTGCGATCAAAAGTCCACTTTCTTTTTATATAGCTCCATAAGCATGCAAAATATGAAAGCATGCAAATATGAAAAGCATATTTGGAGTCTGTATAGATGTTCACTCATTCCTTTTCCCAGTTCCAAAGCTCTGGTTAGGGCAATGAGTTTAGTTTTCTGAGCAGAAGTTCCAGGTGGCAGTGACTTAGCTTCCAAGGTACAGGTTCACCACAAAATAACCTGCCTTTCTTTCTCCATTTTCAAGAAAACTAGACATCTCTAAACCATTCACCATCTGAGTTGTCAAGAGGAATGTCCCTCAAATTAGGGACATTAAGTAGACAGAATCTAAAGCTTCCTCACAATTATGAATGATATCTCCTGACTGTGTTGTCAGGGAGCATAGTAGCAGGGGTAAGAGGATGGCACACCTGGAGAGTCAGTTGGGGGTGTCTAGCAGGAGAGCCTGATATCTAGTAATGTTGTTTCTTAAGAGCCCAAAGTATATGAGCCAGCCCTTTGATCTCAGAGGTGAGGTGAATGAGGCAGGAGACTTATAGAGTGTGAAAAGAGCTCCAGTTTATTATGCTGTAGAACCTTGTTGATATATATTTTTGTAAGTGTGATCAGCGTGTGAACAGTAGGCAGTCCCCAATCACCAGTAAGAGAAGCAGCTCGTGGGCTTTGTGTATGCATGATATCTGCCAATGGGAGGAGAGCCAATCCAGCCTCTCACAGGTGAGAGGTCCTAATAAGGCATCCCCACTCATGAGCAACTATGCTGTGATTCTCAGGTTGAAACCCATTCCCATTACACACATCATTGCTTTTTGCTCGACAAGGGCATTTCTACAACATGACAGAAAAATTATTGTGCACCAAAGGTAGAGGTGGCCTCTATATTCCCTCTTGGTGGAATCCCATACCTAGCATAGTAAGCCTCCCTCTATCAAGCCCTTTGACTTCTAAAATGCCCTGAACCTTGTGGGAACTTAAAACCTCTAGTGGCTGTCCTAGGGTGAGTTTTGAGGCTTCTTCAATTAGAAAGGCTGTAGCAGCCACTGCTTTAAGGCATACAGGCCATCCTAAGGATACTGAATCCAGTTTCTTTGAGAAGTAGGCAAACAATCTGCGGTCAGGTCCAGAAGCCTGAGCTAAAACCCTCAGAGTCTGGCCCCTTTTTTTATCCACATACAGAATGAATGGCTTTTCTAAATTAAGTAAGGCCAGCGCAAGAACAGAAGTCAGACTTTCAAGGTCTTTTTTATTTTGGCCTGATCGGTGCTCCAGTCAAGGGGAAGATTGTCAGGGCCCTGAATAGAATCATAGAGGGGCTTGGCAATAATACCAAAATTAGGTATCCAAATTCTGCAAAAACCAGCCATGCCTAGGAAGGTGCATAGCTGTTTCTTTGAGACAGATTCTGGGAGAGATAAGTCTGCTTTCCCTCCTCTTTCAGGAAACTGGACGTGGGAGTTACTTCATGGCCAGATATTTGACAGACTGGCAGGCAATGTGCACTTTGGATAAGGAGACCCTGTAGCCTCTGGAGACTTTTTTTATGGCTGCATCTAAGGAAGCTTTTTGGGTGGGACTGCAGATCAAAATATCATCCACATAACTGGATGAGACTGTGGTTAAGCAGCTCCAAATCCCTCAGATCCCAATGCCTGTTTGAATATCCCGGAAGCCCTGGGGCAAAACTGTCCAAGTTAATCTGTGAGGATGTTCCTCTGGCTTCCTCCATTCAAAAGTAAAAAGAAATTGTGAGTTTTTACACAAAGGTACATAAAAGAAGGCATCATTAAGTTCTAGCGTGGAAAACCATTTTGTGTTCCCTGGGATCTGAGTGAAGATACTGTAGGGGATTGGGATATAACTGGAATAACTGCCTCATTAACTGCTCTAAGGGCCTGTACCATACTAAACTCCCCATTCAGTTTTCTAACTGGGAGAATTGGGGTATTGCAGGGATACTCTCATTGTAACCCCTCCCTAGCCTCTGGCTTTATTGGGTATTGGCATTTATGAGGGAATACACAGGGGTCCTGCAATCATGTTAAAACTGGGACACCATGGATAGCTCATCCAGGGATTCCTTGGTCCCAGACAGAGAAATCTATTTTCTCCCAGATTTCAGAGAGAATATGGAAGGGCTTTGAGAGAAGCACAAAAATGTCACCTGGAGGTCTGAGAAGGGAAAATTAGATCCCCACTTTCACACAGGCCAGGAGGGAATAATAAGAAAGGAGTGTTTAAATAACAGATCACCAAATTGGCAAGGCAGAGGGAAGGTCTCAAAACAATTCTTAAGTTTCCCTTCAATCTCTATTATTCTGTGTGGGGAGGGGGAGACTACCAGAGTAAGACAGAAAGAGAGGCCTCTGTATTAAGAAGAAATTCAATGATCTTATCTGCCACATCCGAAGTTACCCAGAGTTCGCCTGTCCTGATGGAGCAAGGGGGAGCTTGGCCCAAATCCCAGGCCCATCACTCCAGGTCTTGAGATCGTTGGAGAGCAAGGCATGGGGTGATGGCAGCTCCATCCCTCAACCATGAATAGTTTCTCTTCCAGTGCCCCTCCTGATTATACTTGGGGCAAGGGCCAGTGTACGGGGGTTCTTCTAAGGACAGTTGCAAGCCCAATGGCCCTGTCCTTTACACCTGAAGCACAAACCCCTACGGTTCCTGGATATGGCAGCAGCAAAAATTTGAGCTTGTTCTTTGTTTCTACCTCTGACTCTGTGGTCTTCCTTCCCTGCTGCAGTTCAGTCCCTATTATTAAAGACTCCAAAAGCTATTTCAAACAGCCAAGTCTGGGAAGTTTGAATGCCCAAGGCTAACTTCTGTAGCTTCCTCCAATAAAATTGATGCTGAGGACAATGGTCCCTTCTGGAGAATTGGAGTCTAGATTAGTGTATTTTCTTAGAGCCTCTACAAGACACCCCTGAAAGAGGGCAGGATTTTCCTCAGCTCCTTAGGCAACTTCCCTAAATCTTTCGTAATTAATATGCTTCTTAATTCCCCTCTTTATGCCTTCAGTGAGGCTGGTTAAAAGGTGATCTCTTCCCTTCTGGTAGTTCCTTCCTACTAGAGACAGCAATAGTCCCTGGGGGGTATCTACCAAAAGAGGAGAATGCAGCAATGTTATCTCCAAACCTCTGGGCCAGATCCTGGATTCTTTTTCTCCCCTTGGTCCTCAGAATGATGGCCAAGTTTTTCCTTAATCTGGGAAAGGGGAGGAGAAAAAGGGGCCCCACTCCTTGTATCAGAGAGACTGAGGAATGGGGGTGGGGAAGTCTCAGGATCTGGTTCAGCAAGTAAGGGGGACAGAGTTGAAGAAATCTTGTCAGACATAACGTCCTGATTTTGATAAGGCGGTGGTTCTGAAAGGGATTCATAGGCCTCCCAATAAGAACTGCATGGGGGTGCAAAGGAGGAATCCTGTGTTCCTGGAGGATTGGAAAGGAAAGAGTCATCTAGAAGGTTAGTATCTAATTTTGATTCCTCTCTAGTAAATTTTAGCAGCATCCTACAGGGTTGTTTTAATTTTTGATCTTGAGACAAGGCCATAAAGGGTTGGACATAGAGAACTCCAGTCCATTTGCCTTGTCTTCAGCAAAACAAATCAAGCTTCTGGATAGTGCTATAGTTAATTGAGCCATTAATAGGCCATTTTTCTGGTTCCTCAAAATATAACGAGGCCAGGCAATATTGCAAAAGAAAATGTTTCTTAGTTTTGAGATCTTTCAGACCACATTTGTCTGTTTTTTAAAGAGATAGCCTAAGTGAGAATCCTTGGGGATAGAGACAGGTGGATTGTCCCATTTTTGCCACAAGCCTTAGCTTTTCGAATTTGATAGCACCTGTCCTCTTCAGGCATCCCAAAGGAAGCAATAGGTAACAGAATTGTATTGGTTAAGGGTACTTCTACTAAGAAGTTCAGGAACTTCCAAGTCTAGGTATCTCCAGTCAAGGAAGTCTGCTGAGTATAAAACTCCTAACAGCCCCAAACCTTCCTAGGTGCTTGGATTGTCGCAGCTATAGAATAAAGGCAAAAGAGACAAAAGGAGGCTTACTTCAACTAGGAGGTTGAGACCCATGCGGGTCACCAAATGTTGAGGGATGAGACACCCTAACAGCGTTTGGGAGTCCCCAGGCCAGTGTGGCAGGTTTTGTGAAAGAATTCCCAATTTCCAAGTTGAGGTTTGGCAAAAAGGGTTTATTTACACTGAACAGTTCTCAGTGCTCTAGATCCTGATTAGGAAGATAGCAGTGTATTGGGAAACAGAGTTCAATTTTATTTAGTCTTCTGTGGCCTGGGGCTAAGAAGGATTTCTGGATAAATTGAGGGAGTAATCTCCAGGTCAGTTATAGGTGGTGATTATTTCAAAAACCAGAAACTAAAGAGTGATTTCCAAGTGAATTGAGGGTGGGAATTATTTCAGGAGTTTCCCTGAGGCCAGGTAAAAGGGGGTGGTGGCAGCATGGGTTGTAAGCCAGAACCTGGAGATTCAGGGTTTTCTGACCCAGACACCCTACCAAGATCAGGAGACCAAAGAGTCCTATTACATTAGTGTCTTGCTTTTTTTGTTGTTCAGTCATTTTTTCAGTTATGCCTGAGTCATTGTGATCCCATTTGGGGTTTTCTTGGCAAAGATACTGGTGTGGTTTATCTTTTCCTTCTCCAGATCATTTTACAAATGAAGAAACTGAAGCAGACAGGGTTAAGTGACTTTGCCAGGGTCACACAGCTAGTAAATTGTCTGAGGCCAGGTTTGAACTCAGGAAGATAAGACTTTCAGACTCCAGGTCCATTTCTTCTGTCATACCATATGACACTTAAAAGCTAGTTCCTTTCCTTTTCCTATTGTTTGTGAGAAAAGCAAGTAGTACTGAATGTCTAGATCATAGAGTATGTAAAGGGGTATAATCACTGCAGTTAGATTGTGAATAGTTTTTAATGCTAAATAGAAGAGTGTATTTTATCCTAGAATCAAAATAAGTGTGCTTCAACTTCTATCCTTCAGGGCATCCCACAACAATCCTTGAAGCATTTGAGGTTAAATACCATTCCTTCCTTAAAATCATCTCTTCTCTGGGCTAAATATCTTTAATTCCTTCAGATGATTCTCAAATGGCAAATTTCCCCTTTAAGGTCTCATCATCATCTCAAATTACCACTTGTACTTTCAGCCAAGTGAGAACATTCAATCAATTAAATTAAGAAAAGTTATCATAGTAAAGATGGATATAACCTCCAACATTTCTCAAAATAAGAGTGCTTTGATGATGTAATGCTGGAGAAACTAAGGCAAGATAGAGGTTAGAAACTTAAGAAACTTAATTACACTAACATTACAGTGTAATGCTGGAGAAACTGAACAAGACAGAGATTAAAGAACAATTAAATAGTTTATTAAATGAAGATATTTACTGGGACTAAATGGATCCAAGGTTGGTCCCAGGGCTGGACAAGACTATCATCTCAAAGAATCCAGCCCTGAATATTAGACAGCAAGATTTTTTATAGGATAACAAGAACAATGACATAATGGGGGAGGTACCTGGATGGGAGTAACCTAATGAGGGGAGGCACCTAGGATGACACCATGGAGGGAGGTTACTGATATTCTAATGATGTCCAAAATGGATAGACCTTTATCCTGTCAAACATTAAGAAGGAATGATTATAACCTAAAGATATAAAACCTTTATATCATCAACATTAAGAGGGAAAGGCCATTACCTGAGGCAGAGTAACTAAATAGGACAATGGAAAAACTGGGTCAGGACATTAAAAGGGAACTGTGGTATAACATTCCACATACACTCTCTCTTCTAACTATTCAAATCTTTGAATTACCTTCTTCTAGAAGGTTGAACAACCCTATGTGAAGTAAATAGACCAAATAAAAATCAAAATAAAGCTAGAACAATGCGAGGACTTATGTCAAGGGCAAGTCTCTCTCTGATAACCCCAGAGTTAATCAGCAATACACAAAACGCCTTATTGCAATCATGTTAGGTTCTCTGCAGTTGGGGAGTATATGGACAGTTCACTATGAGTTAGGTCTGTGGTCATTTGTACATGACTCGGCCTCTGCTTACAGAGCAGCAGGCTCAAGACAGTTGTGCTGCCCATTCAGAGGGGCAACCCGCTCCAGGGGAGAAGGGTGAGGCTTGGAGTAGCTCCACCTGTCCCTGCACAGAGGGACAGTCAGGGCTACAGAAAGGATGAGATTTCTAAGCAGATTATGCACAGTTAGACCAAGGTAAACAAACCCCAAACTTTTAGAGTCTCAGTATCAAATTACAAGGTCCTTTTAAGTATGCTGAAATACTAATTAAGGACCTGGGGTAACAGGAGTGGAGAAATAAATCACAGAGACTGCCAATCCCAAGAAAGATATCCAATTTCTGGTTGTTTCTTAAAAAATAATCCCAAAAACTGAGTCTGCCAGGGCAATTCCAACTGAATAAGGGATTTCAAAGTTAAAGCACAACCAGCAAATTTAAACAAGGAGTAAAAAATGAAAAGGACTGTTTAAAGGACTTCCAATTAAATCTGAACTAGTAAGATGGGGGGTAGGGCAAAAGTGCCTAAGAAAATATATCAGTTTCCCCAATTTCCTATTTCTTCCTCCCTTTTTTTTTCTCAGAAAGGCATTATCAAATAACCATCCCACATATAAATCATATACATATGCATATACATAACAGACTAAAAGTCCCTCAAACATAGCAGCAATAGTTACACAAGTTTAACAGTTTTTACCCCAAGTCTTACACACACAGTTAAATAATACAGTTAAAATTCTAACAAGTCAACCACTTTCCCACTCCCCCATATCAGTCCAAATTACATTAGGAGAAGGGGCAATGGTTTTCTCAAAAGCTGCTTCCTGCTGAAAATGGGAGAAGATGCTTGGTCCAGGGAGGGGGGATAGGTGTATGTAGTGTGGTGTGCTGACAATCAAAGCTTGATCTAGGTCCCAGAAACAAGTCAATATATCTGTAATTTGACCAAATCTTGAAACAAAAACAAATCTAATGAAGAAAAGTTAGAACAATCTGAGAAAGAAAGAGGGGTCCACAAGGACTGCTCCAAGATGTGGCCTCTCATTAGTTATAAACCTTAAAAAAAAAAAAAAAAAACTTGAATATCCAGACACAATTTCTAGTAACCAGTGGATGACCAGACCAAATACTTATTTGTCTAAGTATTTAGGATATAATGATTACAGAAAACCAGATTGGAAACAGCAAGGTATGACATAATTGAATTAACAATTTCTTATTGACCATTGCTCTGATTATAGAAATCAGTTACAGGAGGAAAAAAATGCAGTGACATATTAACTACAAACCCAAGAAATTTTACAATCCAATAACGAATCCTAAACAGATATTTACCATAACCTTATATTTATACAAATCAGTTTGCTGCTTTTAGCCAAGAACCAGGTAGCTACAACTTGATAAAAGATGTCTGGAACAGTTTAGAGGGAGGGAGGAGGAGAGGATTCCATGTGGCTGCCCTTCCCCCCACTCCACCTCCAAAGAGACAGGGGGGAAGGGTAGTTGAACTTCACTCCAGACTAACTAGATGCTCCGATAGCTGAAGTAACAGCAGTGGGGGGTGAGTTTAAATCTGTACCCTTGAAGACAAAGGATCCCTACCCCACCCAACCTTTAAAGTAGCAGAAATCAATGGGGGTGGGGGGGAGGAAGATTCTATAAAATCCACATGTCCAGCAGAGCTGGATTTAAAGCATAACTTACAATGTTATAATATAGGTTACAAACTCTGAACCAAAATACAGCTTTAAATTCCCAATAATATAAAACTGCTTTTCCTATCTCATTTCAAATAATGAAACAGCATAGTTTTTTCTTTCTGTTCCTCTGGCCCCATGTGTCCATTATTCCCAATGAACTCCTCCTACCTAAACTCCAACTTGGCCAGGGTTGAAGCTTTCAGAAAAGTCAGATCCTTTTTGCTGCATACTTTACCTAAGTAGTAAGGGGGTCATGTGCCCCCTTTCAGGCAAGTTAACAGAACTTCTTTAACAAGCTATTTTTAAAAAAATCTTATACTTAAAGATAACTAATTCTAGCCTGCATAGGCAACAGTAAAATTTCCCAAATTTAGAATCATCTTAAAATTTCTAATCAAATGTTTTCTCCAGCTGGAGTTCCATATTGAAATAACCAATTCCCAAATTTGATCATTGTTCTTAAATTTAACAGAGCTCTTAAATTAACAAAATAGACAAAGAAATTACACAGAACACACCTGGACTGTCCAGCAGTCATTTAACACAGCCAAAAAAAATCCACAGAACACAGAGCACACCTCTATAAACTGTCCAATAGCCATTTAACATTTAACACAGACCAAGGGCTATATGGAAAGAATAGCCCTGAGGGAAGTTGTCTGCTCCAGTCTCCCCTCCCATAATCCAAACGGAGCCCCCCCCCCCTTTTTTTTTAAGCCAGATGGTGTCTTAGAAATACCCCCAGATTTATACTCTGGAATGCCCAGAGTTGTGCCAACTGGCACACAGATGTGTCTTAAACACCCAGGTAGACACCCTGCGTCCAGAAGACCCTACTCCCAGAATTTATGCCCATCAGCGTTTCATAATTCTGGGAATCCAGATGCTAGCATACAGAACAAAACAGGTCTTATACGGACAAACAGGTCTTAAGACATAATCAGATGGTACCCCAAAAGGTACCCAGACAGATTTACTCTCCTGTGGCCAAAATAGGGGTGTCTACCACCAGGCTGTTATGGCTGGAAACTGTTCTCTTTCCCAGAGGCTCTGGGGAAAAAAATCCAGGCCCCCCCCCCCCAGCCTCTCCAGATCAAGAATTCACATCCACAGCCATCCTGCCCAAGGCAGAGACCCGTAAGTCTCTTATTTCTAAGTCTGCTCATTTTTTAATTATCTTGCTGGGGAGCTCCAAAATGTAATGCCAAAGAAACTGAGCAAGACAGAGATTAGAGAACAATTTAATAGTTTATTAAATGGAGAGATTTACTGGGACCAAATGGATCCAAGGTTGGTTCCAGGGCTGGACAAGACTATCATCTCAAAGAATCCAGCCCTGAGTATTAGAGAGCAAGATTTTTTTATAGGATAACAAGAACAATGACATAATGGGGGAGGTACCTGGATAGGGGTAACCTAATGGAGGGAGTCACCTAGGATGACACCATGGAGGGAGGTACTGGAGAATTTACTGATATTCTAATGATGTCTAAAATGGACAGACTTTTATCCTGTCAAACATTAAGAAGGAATGATGATTATAGCCTAAAAATATAAAACCTTTATCTCATCAACATTAAGAGGGAATGGTTATAACCTGAGGCAGAGCAACTAAATAGGACAATGGAGAAACTGGGTCAGGACATTAAAAGGGAACTGTGGTATAACAATAATAATTTAATTTATTGGAGAGTTAATCATTTGACTATATCGGACTCTCATCTCCAAGTATCCAGTATCAAATGTGGAGTACAGAGATTCTTTATAGGGTGACAGGAACATAACATAATGGGGAGAGGCACTGGAGATGGGGATCTGATATTCTAAAATATAAGGTTTTTTATCCTTATCAAACATTCTGATGATTAAGAGGGAAGGGTGGTATGATAGCCTGGGGTTTGAGACAGAATAACTGAGGTAGGACAATTCAAAGAGACTGTGGCATAACAATGAAAAAGCTTATCAGGATGATTTTAACAATGTCTAAAGGAGCCTCTGAGAAAATAGACTATGAAAAAAAATTTATGAAATTCTATGAAGAAGTATTCTGCAAGTCAATTAAAAGAAGATGTATTTCTGAACCTTACCCTAGTTATACAAAAAATTACAACGTAATCAAAGTTCTGAGACAGCCAGATGAAGGCAGATAAAGGTATAGACATGATGGCGACATTGTGGAGCTATCTTAGTCTCAGGTGTGCCAAATTGGTGCTCAGTACCTTTGGGGAGCAGTTCTGTAGTTTAAGCAGACTTTCTGGCAACTTATCTATGCAAAAGCATCTTTGTATTTCTTTTGAAAAGAATATCAGAAGACAATATCTCTAAGTGTAGAGGGCTAATAAGAAATCTGCAAAGACAAATGATTGAAGAAATAAGTATAAAACATTAAAGATTATTTTTCTGGTTTTAACAAAAAGCAAAAGGGTTAGCCACCTCATCTTCCTTCATATCTGCACTTGAAAGAGCAAGACTAATCCATCTGCTTTTTTTTTAGTGAAGATGGCCTTTTATTTATCACGGCAGGGGAGAGAGGTAAGCCAGCAAAATGTGTTAAAAAATATAGTAGAACTTCTTTTTTTATCACTTTCTAGTTGGTGCCACTAAATATTAAGAACTTAAAAATTCTTCTGTTTAGCTTCAAATAGCTGGTTGTTTTAAACACATTCCTTTTTAAGAGTTATATAAAGTGAGTATATGTGTGTGATCAGAAATTAATAATTAGTCTGAGAGAATGCCTTTATGAATTTTAATTATGAAAAGAGTGCAAACAATAGCTGACATGAACATTTGGTATGTATTCCCTAAATCTGAGCATCTTGTAATTTCTTTTCAGCTACTTCAATTTTACTTTGCTCACAGATCCCATGCTGGACATTTTTGTGATAGACAGTGTCTCCCATGTCATAAACAATTCCAAAGTCCTTCAGAAAGCCCTTGAGACTATCTTTGTATATCTTCTGCATGAGCTCTTGCTGAAGAGAGGTTCTAGCTCTTTGAGTCTGCTTTGTTACCCTACCTTTAAGTAAGACCTGAGCAAGACCTTAATTTAAAAATGCCAAGATTTTCTACTGTTTCTGAGGCCCTCTCCAGTTGTCCTGCTCTGTATTTTGCCATTGAACTCAGATGGGACTGGAGGAGAAAGCGAGGCTGACAACTTTGCACAGCCCTCCCTCACTTAAATCCAGCTCACTTACATGTCATGGTATTATCTCCCTGTTTTCATGGTCCTCTTCAAGAACTAAATTCAAACAACAACAACAGCAACAACAACATTCCAAAATAGAAGTATGAAGGGTATCTAGGTGGTGCAGAGGATAGAGCACTGAACCTACGGCCAGGAAGACTCTGAGATCAAATACTTACTAATTGTATAACCTTGGATAAATCATTTAATCCTGTTTGCCTAGTTTCCTCATCTATAAAGTGAACTGGAGAAGGAAAAGGAAAACCAGTACAATATCTTTGCCAAGAAAACCCCGAGTGGGGTCACAAAGATTCTGAAAGGGTATGTGTTCTAGTAAGGAGAACAAATTATGTAAACTAAAGGAGACAAAAAAAAAGATGTTGAGTTTGGGGAATAGATAGCAAGCCAAGTTGGCTAGAACATTGAGTATGTTACTATGCTATGTAACTTTGGAGAAATTACTCAAATTTTCTGAGGTAAATTTTACTTGCCTGTACAATGAAGATAGCAATAGCTATCACAATCCTTATTGAGTTGTTGTGAGACTGAAATTAAAATATACATATATTTTATACATTTTAAATCTATATGCATGTTAACCATTAAGAAGGAGAATAAAGTGAATTAAATCTACAAAAATTACCTGGAGGTAGATTGTGAAGAGTTTTAGTTACTAAGAACTTATGATTTCATATTTTAACTTTGAGTTCCAGGGTTACCTGAAGATTTGTGAGCAGAGGAGTCGGTGACATGTGTCTTGGATGTTAAATTAATATTCCTTTGTATGGAAGAGAGAATATATTAATAGGGAAGCCAATTAGGGAACTTTGGCAAATAGTGGTAGAGGTGGTAGAGAGTGGTAGAGAGAACCATTAAATAGATTAGTGGTTGTGAAATGGAAAGAATGGAATACATTGAGAGGTGCTGTGGGGGTAAAATCAATAAGATTTAACAACTGATTAAATATGGTAGGTGGGGGATAAGGAAGAGCCAAGGATGATTATGATTATATGAATTTAAGTGATTGGAAGGATGGTGGTACCTTACTACAAATGAAGAAGTTGTGTGAAGATGTTCTCCATGTAGAAGTTATTCAGGACTTCAGTCCACAACATATATTAAGGATGATTTGAATCATATAAAGAGAAAGGAAATTAGATGCATGTTATTTGATATTATTTCCATGAGAGAAAGCCTAAAAGAAAGGTGTCATTTAGGGCCTTTTGAGAGAACCACTCTTGACAGGTGGGAAATAGAGGTAAAGAGAGAGAAAAAAGAGGGAAAGAAAAGAGCAAAACAGTGGGGGAAAGGTGGATAGATATTACAAAAGTTGAAGGGACAGTTTTGAGTATGAAAATATTTAGAATTCAAGTAGAATGGTATCTAAGAAAAAAAAAGTTTGGTAACCTGAGAAGGAGAAATTTCGAATGGTAAAATTAGAAATCAGATTGCAAAGAGTTAAAAGTGAATAGTAGCTGAGGTAATAAACTGCATTGAATATAGACTTTTTTCTAGGACTTTGGCTCCTGTCAAAGGGAGAAGAAATAATGTATTACACTTTGAAGAGATGAAATTTTTTTTAAGGAGGTGGGAAACTTAGATATATCTTTTAGGTAGCAGGGAAAGATCCAATCTATAAAAAGAGCTTAAATATGGAAGGAGAATGTATGATTAAGGCAACAAGCAACCGGACAAGATAGGAAGGAAGAAATCAGGTGCTACAAAAATATTTGCTTGACAAGAGTTAAGACCACCAGAGAATGGAGCAAAGAAAAGGATAGAACATTACATAACTTGAGAAGTAGATTTCCTGGGGAAACTAGTGGGCATGATTCTCTACTGAAGAGGGGACATTGGGTCATTTAGAAGACTTGAGAAGGTAACAGAACAGTTGAAATTGTTGCTCTTGGTTGTGTTTTAGAGATTTGCTCTGTAGCAGTATGAACTTGTTTATAGCAGACCTAGTTGATGGCTCTTTCTGCTAGATAACTCTCTTTTTCCTCTTCTTCTCAGCTTCAATATCTTTCATATAGCTAGTTATGTAAAAAAATATATATAATTTAAGCTCCATTAGAGCAGGGATTGTTTTTTTTTTCTTAATGTCTCCAGTACTTAGTGTAGTGAGGCTAGACACTGAATAAATGCTTATTGATGATTACATAGTTGAACTGGTGAACTATAGAGTTGGCAGGGAGAAAATTGAAACCAGAATGAGGAGGAATAGATAATTAGAAAGACAGTGAAGATTAAGAATGGGTTTAAGAGGAGTGAGTTAAAGAAAATACTCTACTTAAAAATCTCCAGAGCTTCATTGTTTCCCCAAAAAAGAATATATTATTGATCCTCTTATTCAACACTTTTGGCTCCAATCAATCTTTTCAGATTTATCACATAACTAATTCCTTTCATCAATTCTATATAACCATTAAATGAAATTACTGCCTATCTTTCATTCTTTTTCTACCTTCTCACATTTTCATGCTTTTGCTTATACCATGTTTCAGTAAGTCATAACATCAGCAAGTCTTTGTACTTTACCTAATACATGCTAGACATTAAATTAAGGATTGGAAAATTGAAAAAAATCTTTATAAAAATACAAAATAAAAGTTTTTGCTTTGAAGGAATCCATATTGTAATGGGAGGTGAGTATGCAAATAACTATTCACATATGAGATGCTGTTATTGTTGTTTGGTTGTTCCTGACTGTGACTCCATTTAAGGTTTTGTTTTGTTTTTTTGGCAAAAATAATGGAATAGTTTGTCATTTCCTTTTCTAGCTCACTTTATAGTTGAGGAACTGGGTCAAACATGGCTAAATGATTTTCCCAGGTTTATGTTTGAGACTATATTTGAACTCATGATGAGTTGTTTTCTTGATTTGGAGACAAGTGCTCTATCCATTGCAGCATCTAGTTGCCCTGTCAAACATACACAAATGTAAACCTTTCTGTGATTGTTTTGTCCTTCATTCTTAAAATGACATCAGGAAAATTATAATACTATAATTCCCAAGAGAATTTGGTTTAAGAGAGGCAAGATTGGGCAAAGTCTCCAGCCGCATTCTGTCATTCAGAGTCATCTGGGTCCAATGACAAGATATAAATCAGGGTGACGAGATGGCTCTGGATGCAATAGAGGATATTGGCCTTTCTAAGGTAATGTCTTTCTCAAGTTTCAGTTTGACTAAGGCAACATTTATCAGTTATTAAGACTAGGTAAGCAATAAGGCAAACAAATGGCCTCTTTCACCTAGTTTTAAAAAAAATCACTCTGGTAGGAGATGACCTTCTGGGTTTCTAGTCAAAACAGAACTAATTATTACTTATACTCTCTTTGAGCCATTAGGGTCTGTAATGTTCTGGTTAGTTTTCTGGAGGTCCTTGGAACCAGTCTTAGTTTCAGCAGAATAATCACCAGGAGAATAGTCAGGAATAAAGTCCATAGTCTTTATTATCTCCTTCACAGTCTGTCTCCTTCACCTAGGGCCAGGCTAGCTTTCTGGAGGTCCACTGGAATGGGTCTTGGAGGAATGCAGTGAGGTAGGAGAGCCATCAGGAAGATCTCTATCTTGAAGTTTGTCTCCTTTCACAGTTCTCTTATCTCTTATATACTCTAAGTACATCATCATAGGTGTCAATCTTGTAGAATAGGTGTCAATCTTGTAGAACTATAAAGTATAGAGAATCATTATCTTAATTTTACTGAGTTAATACCTTGTTTTAGGATTAAATCAATCATACTGAATTAGAGAGCTCACATGCTAAATTAGAAAACCATTGTCTTATCAATTCCACTGAGTTAAAAACTTGTTGTAGGATTAAATCAATCATACAGAGTTCCTGCCCTTTACAAGGGTCCAAACAATGACCAAATGAGGCTTGGACTGGGACTGATTATTGGCCAGTCAATGAGAACCAGAGTGATTTGGGTTGAAGACATGGTTCTTAAGAAAGATATCTGGTCAGTAAATCCCAAGATATCTTTAGCAGTTTCAGGGAACAAAATTTATATTACTTTGGGGACATTATCTACAGGTAAGGATGTCATATTCTATGTGGACAGAGGAAGAAAGGGGAAGGTGAAGAAGAAAAGGAGGAAAGAAGGAAAGAAATAAGGAATGAAGGAATGAAGGAAAGAATCATGTGAAATATATACAAAAAGCAAATAGAAGATCTCCCAGAGGGTGGGTACTAGCAGCTGGAAGGACAAGGAAAGACAAAGATACTGATTTTTCGAGGAAGCCAGGAACATGAAAAAGCAGAGGTTAAGGTGCAGAATGTTTTCCCTGAACTAAACTCCATTTCACCCCTCATTTCCTTCTTTTCTGTTCTTTCAAGGCAAGTATCAGATTCAATCTCTGCCCTGGGGTTTTCCTTCATTTTCTTCCTTTCTCTAACTGAAAGCAATGTCAGCAAAATTTCTAGTAGCACTTTCCCTAGATCTTCTTTACTATACATATATCACATTCCTTCTTGGTTATCTGTATAAAAGTATCTGTCTTTGTATTCAGAAAACTGAGCATAATTTAATAAATATTTATTGAATTATGTTAATTATTTTTTAAAATTGTGGTCATAGTTCATATTTTTTAATGTATCAGATTTATTTGCTTTGTTTTCCTTGTTAACAAGGCTAAACTTTTAGGGAAATACACTCGGTTTCCATAGTTTCTTGCTCATGAATCAGGGTCAGATATGAACTCTTCTGTTTGTCATATAGAGCTCTTTACAGCTTTTTCCTTCCTTTTTTTTTTTTGGTTGTTGTTGTTGTTCCCTGTCCTGGACTCTTTGGTTCAGTCATATTAACCTATTTGCTGTTCCTCATGCAATACTCAATCTCCCATTTTTGGATCTTTGCACTGTTATCCACACATTTTTTGGAAGAAAATAAAGAGGAAATGTTCTGGTTAATTTATCCATTCAGTGAGCTTTTATTAAGTGTCTGTTGCCTGCTGAATGCTAGGTATTAGACAGTTACACAAAGTATCAGTGTAGTACACACACCCTGGAATTAGAAGTACTTTTATTCTAAGCACTCATAGTTTGGTAAAAGATTCTTGATCTTAACATTTTCCAGGATGGCTTCACTCCCCTGGCTGTCGCACTACAACAGGGACACAACCAAGCTGTGGCAATCCTCCTGGAGAATGATACAAAAGGAAAAGTGCGACTGCCTGCCCTTCATATTGCTGCTAGGAAAGATGACACCAAATCTGCAGCCCTCCTGCTCCAGAATGACCACAATGCTGATGTTCAATCCAAGGTAAAAGTTCAGGATCCTTGCAAAAAAATCATATTCAGGTTTCCAGATTTCCTATATGAAATTATATCTACTAAGTACAGTGATAATGGAAAATCAGTTTTTGTCATGGAAAGAGAACAATTAGCATATATTTTTTTAAAAAAGAGCTTTCGGAAAGTAGAAGAAAATGGAACGTGAGATATTTCTTAAGAAAATTCAGTTCTTTAGGAATCTACTTTACTTTTTGGCTTATATTTTGTTAGGGACAGGAAAAAGCAGGAATAAGATTAGTTTTTTGTTTTTTTTAATTGAATAATGTCAGTACATGTGTTTAGTCTAACCAAAACAATGTACCTGATTGAAATGAGTAAAATGATTTTCTTAATCTTTGTGTAACATCTTCCTTCTTTTTCCCCAAACATTGCTCCAGATGATGGTGAATAGGACAACTGAGGTATAGTATTGTGAATATACAAAGACGCATATTGTTTTTCATCCTTTTCCATTTACAATAAATGCTCACTAATTCATACTAATAATTGGAAGATCCATTATTAGGGAATTGATTTTTTTAGACTTTTATATAATTGAAAAAAATATGATA
This sequence comes from Sarcophilus harrisii, assembly GCF_902635505.1. Classification (NCBI taxonomy): domain Eukaryota; kingdom Metazoa; phylum Chordata; class Mammalia; order Dasyuromorphia; family Dasyuridae; genus Sarcophilus; species Sarcophilus harrisii. Next base: position 124,538,750 of record NC_045431.1, on the reverse strand, counting down.
GGAGTAGGAATGAAATCTGTGATTTAAAGCTCTTGTCTTAGATGCAAGCTCCCACTATCAATAAAGATTGGTACCTTCTCTGTAAGTCCCAGTTGTAGCTAAGTTGGCAAGAATATGGAGAAGTTAAATGACTATCCTGTAATATAAACATATTGTATGTCATAATGTCTGTCTGTCTGTCTGTATCTTGATGTAACTATATAGACACACATGTATATATACACACATTACACATATATTCATGTACACATCTATACACGTACATGCACTATACATAGCATACAAACATGCATACTTGTTTATATGGATACATAAATATAAACACATTCACACATATATGTGTACACATGTGCATGTGCATATGTGTGTTTTTGTGTCTGTGTATGTGTATAATATACTTTTATCACAGTAAGAAATACCAAGCACAGATTTAGTAAGATGTATTCAACTAGTACTGTCCTATTTCTAATGAGAGGTTATTACTGAAAATTACTGTTATTACTGACAATTTTTATGCAAGCAATTTAAAGTAAAACCTAGGGAATTGCTGTATCATATCTTTATATGCCTATTTTTATAGCATTTTCATCAAATTGTATATCAATAATAAATTTGGGTAATGAACTTGACCATTCATTCCACTTAGTCATGATCATTCAGCTTAATATTCTCAAGTCCTAAAACATATCTAATAATTTAATCTAGGTTTTTTTGTACCAAACTAATGCTTAAGAGTCAGCAAGAATAATCAGTTCAGAAGCCTGATGGTAAAATTTTTATTTTTTGTTAGCTACTTTGGCCATTTCTGTTCAAGTGTGACTGACTCAAACATTTTGTTCAAAATATGAAAACAAAAATATAATGACTGATCAATATTCTTTTGATATAAAACCTCCCCACATTTTTGTTATCCCCATCTTTCTATCTAATTCGAAGGTCTTGCTTCTTAGGCTATGAATTGTGTTCTAGTCTGTAAAATGAAGGCTCTAGATCTGAATCTTATGATTCTATGAATCTCAATAGCCTAGACCAAATTGCAAGGAGGAAAAAGAAGCCATATTTCTCTAACCACCTTAAAAAGACTGAAAAACCAGGAAATTGGTGCAAATGAACATTTGGGCATCTTTATAATCATTGTCTATTCTTTAAATTTCAAATATTGTAGGGCTGATGTAACTTTATTAAACTGGTAGCCACCAATTTGTCATGCTTACATGTATTACAAGAAATTATCCATGAAAAAATAAAATATAATAACATGGCACATCTTTTGTCTGATTAGAAAGGTGATATCAATTTATGTTCCTGTGAAATAATACAATTGAATAGAAAAGAAATCCTCTTTCTGAAATCCAGATAGATTTATTTTGCCTTTCCCCCATATGTATATGGAGATAGCTTCCCCTTATGAATTTCTTGTTCTGTAAAGACACCATTTGTAAAGGATTTAATATGGTGTCAGACACATAGTATATGCTATATAAATGCTCATTTCCCCTCCTTCATGAATCCAAATCATGCATTTTTCATAGATTATCATAATAGACAAAAATGTAATCTTTTGCAAATGAAACAAAATTTTGAGTATATTGCAGATGATTTCAAAGTGACTCATCAATGTTCAATGAATATTGAATCGAAGTCCAAGGAAAATAATTCATACATTGGATATATTTGTGTGACATTAAGCATCTGCATGAAAACTGGAAAAAAAAATTGTCAATTAGGTATTTCCTAAACCAAAAGCATTGATCAAATAGCCTCATATAAAGTTCTTTTTTTGTTTTTTTTTGAGGAGGAGGGGAAATCTTTTATTTCAATGTTGGACATTATAAGATTTGTAATATCATTTTAGAATTTTTTTTTTTATCATTCTCTGCTGGTTCCTAGATTGCATCCTTGGTTTAGGAACTTTAAATTTCTTTGCAAATGATTTTGCTGATGTAAAAGAATGTCTCCTAAAAGGGTTCCTCAACAATGTCCTTAGTCCCTAGATGTTTACAGAGACTGATTTCTTCAATTCACTCTTCAAATCCTAATGTGGGAGTCTATTCATATTCAAATAACTCTTTTATAAGTTAGAACACTGAAATTATGTATTGAAAATATATAAAAGAAAGAACTCTAGTTGGGGGTTGATAATCTTATTCAAGGTAGGTTATCTATTCATGTTCAAGTTTTTCTTTAAGCAAATGGAACAATAGGAAGTTACATTTGAACAACTAAATTTGACTTGTGATTTTGTTAAGTAATATAATATTTCCATAATGCAAGTGAAAGAAGTAAGTCAAAATAATTATAATTTTGAATTTAAAATATTTAATGGTTTTCTTCTGATTTGAAAATGGCATAATTTCTATTTTAAATATATCCAGAAGAAAACACACACACACACACCTCAACCTTTTCTTTTTCCTGTACATGATGCTTTTACTTTCAAAATATTCTTAATTTGTTCTGTAAAAATTATGCCATTCTAATAATTAGTTTGGCAGAATTCATTTTGGGGGAAAGACTGATTAATAAACTTTATTACAGAAAGTGAATGCATCCAAAAAGGTTCCTAGATACACTTTTTGACAAGAACATAAATGTAATGTTCAGCTAGCTTTCTGGAGGGCCTTGGGACCAGCCTTAGTCTCAGCAGAATAATCACCACAAGAATAGTCAGAGATAGAATGTCTATCTTCCAGTCCTTGTTGGCCCTTATGTGCCTTATTGTAATTACATCATTACAGCATACTGATTATGTATGAACTTAGAGAACCATTCCATCACTATACTAAGTACTAAGTTTTTATGTGATCTAGAGAACAATTATCTCATCAAGTCCACTGAGTTAACTCCTTCTTTCAAGAATACTTGTTTCAAGTATATTTCTCCAAAGTTCTGCCCTCTATACATAAACAGGGAAGAGATACTTTGACAATAATTGCTAGATTAAGCCCAGGTTTTTTGAGTATTTTTGTTTTTTAAAGAAGGAGTCATTGAAAGTCTTTTTATTGCCTATTTGTTTAGTTTTTTTAATTGCTTGTTTATTTAACCATGATGCTAAATAACTCATTTGGCTGAAGTTTTTAGCATGCATAATAAATAGAAATCCAGCTGAAATTGGAATGTACTTCCTTTCTTCGTAAAAATAGAAATTCCTTCATAAAAAATTTATTCAAGATGTCTTTTTTGCTAATAATTGCTGTTCAGGTAGAGATGTTAACAAAAATTATTGAATTTTCCATTTGTAGAAATTGCTTGTTATTTTCCATTCATTATTTTTTATTTATTCCACTTACTTTGGTACTTTAGCTAAATATTGTTTTCCCAAACACTATTTACATCACTTCATAGAGAAAAATAAAATGCTTTTATCATCATTAAAGTCAAAAGAGGAAATAATGTTTCATAGAAATAGACTCCAGAACTGAGTCTATTGGGACATTACAGATTGTTAAGTAATGTAGTAGATAATTTTATGCATTCTTTTATCTGAACTATTATAAATACACTAGGTGGATTGAAGCCAGAGTATATTTCTGATTAAAGCTTACCTTCACTCACTATCCTTCTTAGGATGTTGCCTCTCTTTATTAACTTCTATTCCATTTGTTTTTTATAGAGTGGTTTTACCCCATTGCACATAGCTGCACACTATGGAAATGTTAATGTGGCAACACTTCTTCTTAATCGTGGAGCTGCTGTGGACTTCACAGCCAGGGTATGGATTGGAATTCTTCTCTTTCTGGATAGCAGTTAATGGGGACATGAATAAAATCCAAGTAAACAGAATACTAATTGTTTATTCAGAAAGTATCATTTCTTTTCTTCCTGCTAATGTGTGAGGCAGCAGTTCAGCGTTCAGTTTGGTCTTTAGAGATTCACATCACTAACTCCCAGCCATCATGGCTATGGAGTATAGGCCATGCACACTATTAATTTCTAATAAATGCTACTGAGGATGATATATATTGTAACTTCTTCCACATAAAGCAATTCATTTTAAGGAACTCTAGGGATAAATATCACATGTATCACTGAAATTGATATATAATATACATGTAGCATGGGCAATAGATTTTATGTACACACACACGTGTGTGTGTGTGTGTGTGTGTGTGTGTATATATATATGTATATGTATATGTATTTGAACAAAACTGCAATTTTGGGATAAAATTAGTGAGTAAATAAATTTGTGAGGATTGCAAATATAGAAATAATGCTTTCACATTATTATGGTTGATAGCCAGCAAAATTGGCTATTGGTAGATATGCTTTGTATGTCCTCAAATTTCTTCTCCTTTGAATCTAATTTTGTTTGATTTTATTTTAAAATTAAATTGTATTTTGTTCTGAGTTATTTTGAAAAATATGTCTTTTAAAAGATCATGTTTTTTCTATGGTAACTAATTTTTAAATATGTGTACATGTTTAAAAAAACAAAAACAAAACTACTAAGAAAATAAGTACTATAAGAAAGACAATGGACAATAATCCAATAGTCTAGAAATTCAGTTAGGATTTTTGAACAGATAGTTTCTTACAGTACAAGAATGTTCCCTTTGTCTCTAAATGAACATATTATGTCATTTGTTTATTCCACCAATCCTCATCATTGGTGAATTCTTGTTATTGGCTGACTTTCATTCAATGAATCATTGGTTCCTTTTCATTACCTGTATCCTTTTCATTTCCTATATCCTCTGACTCTATGGAATTTTGTGGTTCATGTGCTTTTTAGTTCTTTAAACATCAAAGAAAAACAAGATAGCCTGGGGGAAGTACTTTAACACATGTTATGCCTCTGTTCAAAGCCATCATTCTCTTTCTCTTATTCAAACCAACATGCTCTTATTTGGTCTTTCCATGCATAGAATGGCATTACTCCTCTACATGTAGCTTCCAAAAGGGGAAACACAAATATGGTGAAGCTGTTATTGGATCGTGGAGGGCAGATTGATGCCAAAACCAGGGTGAGTGTTTAACTCCTTTGCTGTCCTTCTGTTACTATTTCTTTGTGTCCTGGCATCTCAAAATCCTGGTACTCAGATGTAAGCAATTTTTTTTTTTGTGAAAATGAAACTTTCTTAGATACTGCTCAAAGTTACTTAGTGGCACAGTGATAACATATTGGATTTAAAATTAGGAAGATCTGAAACCAAAATGCAGCTTTAGACATTTACTGTGTGTGTGTCATTTTTTCATCTGTCAAATGAGAGCGTTGGACTTACTAGTCTCTGAAGTCCCCTGAAGCCCTAAATCTTTAATCTTAGGATCTTCAAAAGGCCATATAAGAGGAGTTTTAAATTGTGCTTAGATCAAAGTTTCATCCCTCCTAGCAGTTCAAAAATGGAATTACCAGATCTTTAGACAGTGTAGTAAATTAAATTTCAGAACTTATGTCCTTGAATTGTTTTTATTATAAATGGCAAGAGTATATATAAATTACTCTTATGTTCAATGAGCAGCCACATAGTCCAGTGAATAGAGTAGCAGCCCTGGAGTTCAGAGGATCTGAGTTCAAATCCGATCTTAGACACTTACTGTATGACCTTCTACAAATCACTTAACCCTGTCTTCATTTCCTAGACTAAAATGAAAAAGGAAATGGCAAATTACTCCAGTATTATTACCAAGAAAACCTCAAATGGGGTCACAAAGTCTCAGACAAGACTGAAACAACTACAACAATAATTTAGTTTGGTGGTTCTAGATATTTACTTCTAGACAATTTTTCTAAGCAATTTTATATTTTAATAATTTTTTGAGAAGGCCTTTATAAACTATTTTCTAAGAAGTCAAAATATATATCTTAACTAAATAATATATTTTAGTTTTGAGGCAATATTTTTAAGAGGTAAATTTAATTTAATATTTTCAGAGGTAAATTTTTTAAGATGTTTTAGTATTAAGAGATAATATGTCAATTTCATATTTATTGTATTATTTTCAAATCTCATTTGTTGTGAGTTAACAGCATTTTACAAATATTTATTTTATAACTGTCGACAGCATAAAATATTTGGGAAGCTATCTACCAAAGGAAAGTCAGGAATTATATGAGCAAAATTACAAAAAACTTTCCACACAAATAAAGTGAGACTTAAATAATTGGAAAAATATTAAGTGCTCCTGGATAGGCCGAGTGAATATGATAAAGATGACAATACTCCCTAAATTAATCTATTTATTTAATGCTGTACCAATCAGACTTCCAAGAAAATATTTTAATGATCTAGAAAAAATAACAACAAAATTCATATGAAAGAACAAAGGTCAAAAATCTCAAGGGAATTAATGGAAAAAAAAAGTCAAATGAAGGTGGTCTAGCTATACCTGATCTAAAACTATATTATAAAGCAGCAGTCACCAAAACCATTTGGTATTGGCTAAGAAATAGATTAGAATAGATTAGCTAATAGAAATAGATCAGTGGAATAGGTTAGGTTCACAAGACAGAATAGTCAACTATAGCAATCTAGTGTTTGACAAACCCAAAGATCCTAACTTTTGGGATAAGAATTCAATATTTGACAAAAACTGCTGGGATAACTGGGAAATTAGTATGCCAGAAATTAGGCATGGACCCACACTTAACACCATATACCAAGATAAGATCAAAATGGGTCCATGATTTAGGCATAAAGAACGAGATTATAAATAAATTGGAGGAACATAGGATAGTTTATCTCTCAGACTTGTGGAGGAAGAAGAAATTTGTGACCAAAGATGAACTAGAGACCAATTACTGATCACAAAAGAGAAAATTTTGATTACATCAAATTAAAAGGCCTTTGTACAAACAAAACTAATGCAAACAAGATTAGAAGGGAAGCAACAAACTGGGAAAACATCTTCATAGTTAAAGGTTCTGATAAAGGCCTCATTTCCAAAATATATAGAGAATTGACTCTAATTTATAAGAAATCAAGCCATTCTCCAATTGATAAATGTTCAAAGGATATGAACAGACAATTTTCAAATGATGAAATTGAAACTATTACCACTCATATGAAAGAGTGTTCCAAATCACTATTGATCAGAGAAATGCAAATTAAGACAACTCTGAGATAGCACTACACACCTATCAGATTGGCTAAGATAACAGGAAAAAATAATGATGAATGTTGAAGGGAATGCAGGAAAACTTGGACACTGATGCATTGTTGGTGGAGTTGTAAACGAATCCAACCATTCTGGAGAGCAATCTGGAATTATGCCCAAAAAGTTATCAAACTGTGCATACCCTTTGATCCAGCAGTGCTACTACTGGGCTTATACCCCAAAGAGATACTAAAGAAGGGAAAGGGACCTGGATGTGCCAAAATGTTTGTGGCAGCCCTGGTTGTAGTGGCCAGAAACTGGAAAATGAATGGATGCCCATCAATTGGAGAATGGTTGGGTAAATTGTGGTATATGAATGTTATGGAATATTATTGTTCTGTAAGAAATGTCCAACAGGATGAATACAGAGAGGCTTGGAGAGATTTACATGAACTGATGCTAAGTGAAATGAGCAGAACCAGGAGATCATTATATACTTCAACAACGATATTGTATGAAGATGTATTCTGATGGAAGTGGATTTCTTTGACAAAGAGACCTAACTCAGTTTCAATTGATCAGTGATGGACAGAAGCAGCTACACCTAAAGAAAGAACACTGGGAAATGAATGTAAACTGTTTGCATTTTTGTTTTTTTTCCTGGGTTATTTCTACTTTCTGAATCTAATTCTCTCTGCAACAAGAGAACTGTTTGGTTCTGCACACATACATTATTTCTAGGATATACTGAGACATATTTAACATATATAGGACTGCTTGCCATCTAGGGGAGGGAGTGGAGGGAGAGAGGGGAAAAATTGGAACAGAAGTGAGTGCAAGAGATAATGTTGTAAAAAATTACCCTGGCATGGGTTCTGTCAACAAAGTTATTATAATTTTTTAAAAAATTAACCATAAAAAAACAAATATTTATTTTATCCTCACAATTCTGAGATAGGTACTATTATAACTCCATTTTACAGTGAGGAAATTGAAGCAGACAGGTTAGATGACTTGTTCAAACTCATATAACTATTAACAAAGGTAGAAGGAGTTCTGGGACAGAACAAGATGGTAGAGTAAAGCTTGGAAGTTGCTCAAATTGTCCTAGTTTCCCTTGAAAATCATATTAAACTAAGCCTCTGAATAGAGTCTGATGGAATGAGACCACTCTCCAGCTCAAGACAGGCAGGAAGGATTTCAAGAAAGGTCAGTCAGCTCAACTCAGATGGAGTCTGGGAAAGCTAGTGAGAGGGTCTTAAACAGAGCAGGTCAGCGATTGAGACACTCGGTCCTGGATCAGTTGCAGAGCAGATCAGTGGAGCAGTCTCCAGTCCCAGCTCAGAAAGCAAATTCTGGGAAACTAGGCTGTTTCTTGGAAAGAGCAGGCAAAGCTACCCCCTATAGTGAGCAAAATACCAAACACAAGGGGCCTTTATAATCAAAGTCAAGGTTCAGAGCTACACAGAAAGCTTGGGACAGCATCCCCTTTACCCCAGGAGCAGAGTTTGACCACACAAGTCAAAAAGAGGAAAGAGTTACCAAAAGAAAAGGAAAGAAAATAAACAAGAAACAGAAAAGAACCTTGAACATAGAAAGCTACTATGGTGACCGGGAAGATCAAAACATCAACTCAGACGAGGACAAAATGTCCATAGAGGAAATCTCGAAGAGTGATATGAATTGGTCTCAAGCTCAAAGAGCCTTCTTTGGAAGTGCTCATAAAAGATTTTTAAAGGCAAATAAGAGAGATAGAAGAAAAAAAATGAGAAAAGAAATGAGAAGTATGCAAGGGAGAGTCAACAACAGGAAAAGGAAGGCAATTCCTTAAAAAAATACAATTGGTCAAATGCAAAAAAAAAATCCACTGAAGAAATCAATTCTTTTAAAAAACGCAATAGACTAAATGCAAAAAAAAATCTACTGAAGAAAACACCACCTTGAAAATTAGAATTAATCAATTGGAAAAAGATACAGAAGCTAACTGAAGGAAAAAAACACATTAAAAACTAGAAGAAGGAAATGGAAGTTAATGACTCTATGAGACATGAAGAATCAATCAAACTAACTAAAAAGAATGAAAAAATGGAAGAAAACGTGAAATACCTAATTGGAAAAAGAGCTGACCTGGAAAATAGATCAGAGAGAGACAATTTATAAATTACTGGTCTAACTGAAGGCCATGACCAAAACAAGAGCCTAGATAGTATTCTTCAAGAGATCATCAAGGAAAACTGCCCTGGTATACTAGAATCAAAGAGGAAAATAGTCATTGATAAATTCCATTAATCACCTCTGGAAAGAGATCTCACATGGAAAGCCCCAAGGAATGTTGTTACAAAAATCTAGAATTATAATCTCAACGAAAAATAATACTGTAAGTTGCCAGACAAAAGCAATTCAAGTATCAAGGAACACCAGTCAGGATTTTCCAGGATCTGGCAGCATCTATAATAAAGGATTGGATGACCCTGGAATACCATATTCTAGAAGGCAAAGGACATAGGGTTGCAACCAAGAATTAACTACTCAGAAAGACTAAGCTTCATATTTCAGGGTAGGAGATGGATCTTCAATGGAATAAGAGACTTTCTTTCCTTTCTACTGGAAAAAAAAACAATTCAACAGAAAATTTGATCTTCAAACACAGGACTCAAAAGAAGCAAAGAAAAGTAAACAGGAGGAAAAAAAAAATATATATATATATGTATTTAAAGGTTAAACTGCGTACATTCCTAGATGAGTAAATGATATCTGTAACTCTTGAGAACTGTATCTGTTAGTTAAAGGGGACATCACATGGACAACATGTGTGGTTTTGAATGGACTCTGATACGATAATATCAAAGAAAAAGATATTAAGAAAAAGACATTTCATAGGGAAAGGGCTGTATGAGAGAATAGGAAAGGGGAAGTATAATGGGACAAATTAGATTACATGAAGAGGCACAAAGACTTATTATAATTGAGGGAAAGAAGGGTGAGCATTTGAGCATTGCCTGAAGCTTGATTTCATCAGTTTTGGCTCAAAGAGGGAATAAATTAATCATTGAGTTGGGTATAACTATTTATCTTACATTATAAAGAAGCAGGAGGTGAAAGGGGAAAGAAAAGGGAGAGGCTGGAAGAAGGGCGGACAGAAAGACTAGGAAAAGGGCAAAAGAAGGGAGGAGGGGTGATAGAGGATAAGACAGGTACTACTGAGGAAGGATAGGGGGGAAAAGAGAAAACAAAAGTATATACAGGGAAGGAAATAGGATAGAGGAAAATACAGAGCTACTAATCATAACTGTAAATATGAATGGAATGAACTCTCCCATAAAATAAAAATGAATAGCAGAGTAGATTAAAAAACAGAGTCTTACAATATATTGTTTACAAGAAACACATTTGAAACAAAGAGCTACATACATAGTATGGATAAAAGCCTGGAGTAGAATTTATTTTGTTTCAGCTGAAGCAAAAATGATAGTAGCAATCCTGATGTCAGATAAAGCAAAAGTAAAAATAAATCTAACTAAATGAGATAAGGAAGGAAATTACATCTTATTGAAGGGAACCATAAACAATGAAATAGCAATAATACTAAATGTATTTGTACCAAGGTAGAGCATACAAATTCTTAGAGAAGATATTAAGCCAGTTACAGGAAGAAATATACAGCAAAACTATATTAGTGGGGGACCTCAACCTTCACCTTTCAGAATTAGACAAATATTACCATAAAATAAACAAGAAAGAAACTAGGGAGATTCATAGAATCCTAGAAAACTTAGACATGATAGATATCTGGGGAAAATTGAAAAAGGACAAAAAGGAATATATCTTTTTCTTGGCAGTGTACTTGCACAAAAATTGACCATGTATTAGGGCATAAAAATCTCACAGTCAAATGCAGGAAGACAGAAATAGTAAATGCTTCCTTTTCAGAAAATGCATCATTTTCCTGATGAAATAAAAATTATATTTAATAAAGGATCAGGGAAAGATAGACTAAAAAACTATTGGAAATTAAATTATCTAAATCTAAATAAAGAGTGGATAAAACAACAAATCACAGAAACAATTGATATGACAATAATAAAACAATATACCCAAACCTACGTATGGGATGCAGCCAAAGCACTTATGGGAAATTTTATATCTCTAAATAGTTACATGAATAAAGTAGAGAAAGAGGAGCTTAGTGAATTATGTATGCAACTAAAAAAGCTAGAAATAGAACAATTTAAAACTCCAATTAAAAACAAAAACAAAAAAAGGTAATTTTTGGTTAATTCAATTAGAAAAGGAAAGGAAAAATAAAACCTAATTACCCATATCAAAAATGAAAAATTTGAACTTGCCACCAACGAAAAAGAAATTAAAGTTATAATTAGGAGCTATTTTGCCAATCTAATTGAAATGAATGAATATAAAAAAAAGAAATGAATGAATATTTCCAAAAATATAAATTAGTCAGTTGAACAGAAAAGAAAATCAACTACTTAAATAGTCCATTTTAGAAAAAAGAATTGAACAAGCCATCAGTGAAGTACTTAAGAAAAAATCTCTAGGCCAAATGGATTGGCAAGTGAATTCTACCAAACATTTAAAGAACAAGTAATTCCAATACTGTGTAAACTATTTGGAAAAATAGGAAAAGAAGGACTCCTGCAATTTCCTCCTGTGACACAAATATGATTCTGATACCTAAAACAGGAAGAGCCAAAACAGAGAAAGGAAATTACAGAGCAATCTTCCTAATGAATATTGATACATTTTAAACAAAATATTAGCCAAGAGACTAAAACAACTTATCAGTACAATAAGGATAATGTATTGACCATGCTTGGTCATACCAGGAATACTTGGTCATACCAATCTATGCTTGGATTTATACCAGGAATGCAGGGCTAGTTCAATATCAGGTAAACTATTGCCATAATTGACCACATCAATAACAAAATCAACAGAAATCATATGATGATCTCAACAGATGCAGAAAATAACTTTTAACAAAATACAGCACCCATTCCTGTTAAAAATACTAGAGAGAATAGAGATAAAGGGGCTTTTCCTTAAAATAATAAGCAGTGTCTTTTTGAAACCAACAGCAAATGTTATTTTTAATGGAGAGAAACTGGACACACTCCCAATAATATCAGAGTGAAACAAGGATGCCCATTATCAGACTGCTATCCAAAATTGTACTAGAAGTATTGACTTTAGCAGTAAGAAAAGAAAAAGAAATTAAAGGGATTAGATAACAATAAGGAAATAAAACTATCACTCTTTGCATATACTTAGAGATCCTAGAAAATCAACCAAAAACCTACTGGAAACAATTCACAGCTTTAGGAAAGTTGAAGGATATAAAATAACTTGGGAAAACTGGAAAATAGTATCAGAAACTCAGCATAGACCTACATCTCACACCCCATTCCAAAATAAGGTCAAAATGAGTACATGATTTGGGTGTAAAGGGTGATACCATAAGCATAAGATTAGGAGAGCAAAGGGTAATTTACTTAATCAGATCTTTGGAGAAGGGAAAAACTTATGGCCAAAGAAGAACTAAAGAACATTATGAAATGCAAAATGGACAACTTTGAATACATTAAATTAAAATGCACAAACAAAACCAACACAAACAAGATTAAAAGAGAAATACAAAGCTGGGGGAAAATCTTTATAGCCAATATTTCTGATAAAAGTTTCATTTCTAAAATATATAAAGAACTGTCAAATGTATAAGAATATATGTTATTCTCTAATTGATAAATGGTCCAAGGAAAGGAATAGACAATTTTTAAATGACAAAATTATAGCCATCTATAATCATGAAAATTTTTTCTAAGTCAATATCAATTAGAGAAATTATAAATTAAAACAACTCTGAGGAACAACCTCATACCTCTCAAATTAGCTAAAATGACAAGAAATGATAATGACAAATGTTGAGGGTATGTGGAAAAACTGAAACACTAACACGTTGATGGAGTTGTTCTGGAGAGTAATTTGGAACTATGTCCAAATGGCTACCAAACTCTGCATGCTCTCTGACCCAACAGTGCCATTATTGAATCTGTATCCAAGAAAATCCTAAAGGAAAGAAAATGACCCACATTTGCAAAAATGTTTATAGCAGTTCTTTTTATGGTGGCAAAGAATTGGAAAATGAGTAGATGCCCATCAGTTGGAATGGCTGAATAAGTTTGGTATATAAAATAATGGAATATTATTGTTCTATAAAAAATGAGGACTAAGCTGAGTTTAGAAGAGCTAGGAAAGATGTACATGAGTTGTTGCTGAGCAAAAGAAGCAGAAGCAGGGATACATTATACACAGTGTCAACAAGATTATACAATGATCAACTATGGGAAGATTTGGTTCTTCTCAGTGGTTCAGTGATCCAATGCAATCCCAATAAACTCTGGATAGAAAATGCCATCTGCATTCAGAAAGAGAACTATGCATATTGAATATAAATCAGCACGTGCTTTGTTCACTTCTTTGTTCTGTTTTTTTCCTCTCTCGTCAAAATTATTTCTCTCTTAACATGATTCATAAAGAAATATGTATTTAAAAAGTTAATATACATGTATAACCAGAGAAAAAAGTAAAACAATAAATTAAAAAAAGGAGAATCAGAGGTAGGATTTGAATGTAGGTCTTCCTGACTCTAGACCCAGCGCATTATCCATTGTGCCACCTTGCTGTCATTGTTGTCATCTTCTTCATCATCATCATCATCATGAATTTTTTGAAATGCCTATTTTTTGGAAAAAAATATTTTACTGTGCTCACGGCCTAATCCCAAATTAAAAATTGGTTTGGGGTATATTCTATCTGAAAGGAATTAAAAGAAGCTGAGAATAACCAAGTCATATTATTGTATTCCCAACAGCTTTATGTGTAACTGGAGCAAAACCGGATTATCTTAAAATTTCATTGTATATGGATAGATTATATTTGTATGATAATATTTACTAAATTATAAGAGAAATAAGAAAAATAATAACAATTTTTAAAAATTGACTTGTCTAACTTTTATTGAATCTGAGCTCCTGAGCATCTCTGTGCTATTTTTGCCTTTTTTGTATTTCCAGTGCTTCAGTTCTCAGCACAGAATAATTGCTTAATAAGTGCTGATTGACTAGATATATAAGGTCATCATTTTAGAACTCTAAGATCTTTTGAAACTGTGAAATCTAACTTCCTCATTTTAGGAAGAAAGAAACTGATATTCAGAGAGATTAAGATCACATAAGTAACAAATATGAAAACAAGCAACCAAACATGAATGCTTAACAATACTTTAGGAAATACAAAAGTCATCTAAAGCAGATGTTGTTATACATAAAAGAGAAATTACAGATAGAAGAGAAGCCAGGACAGAGCTTTTCAGAACAGTAACTGTCATCCAAAGGACACTGAAGAATAGTCAGACAGAAGACCCAGTGCAGAACAGCATCAGAAAGTGTTCATAGAAGAGAAAGTATCCAGGATGAAAGGAAGATTTGTGTCAAAAATTTCAAAGAGGTTAAAAAAAAGATGAGGACTAAGGAAATGCCATAGGATTTAACAATTAAGTTACCTTGGAGAAAACTGTTTCAGGAAAGCAGTGGGGTTAGGGAAAGGAATTAAGGAAAGGATTAAAGGACTTCCGGGCAAGATAGCGGAGAGGAGGCACACAGATGTGTAAGCTCTGTGTTTTCTCTCAGAATTCATTTCATGACAAGCCTCTGAATTAATGCTTGACTGAAAAAAAAAACCCACAAATAGTTACCAAGAGAAGACATCCTTGAAATTCGCCAGGAAAGGTCTGTTTTTGCTCGAGGGTGGGGACGGTTTTAGATCAGGCAGCGGCAGCGGGAGCTTGGCAGGCAGCTCACAGCCAAACAGAATGGAGGGGGTTGGGGTGTGATCTCAGCCGTCTCTGTGGGGAGAGCTTTGCTACAGGATTGGATACTTTGCCCTGGCAGCAAGTCAGTAGCCCAGCAGAGAAGCTAAAAAAACACCCGGGGTGAAGAATATAATCCCAAACAGTTGGAGTCTCTAGGACCTGGCCACCCCTCCCCCACAGTGTCTCAGCAGGCTTTCAGAATCTCAGAGCTCAGGCACAGCTCAGTCCTGCTAGTGCCTCACTGCTGGGCCCCCCTCCCTATCCCCCCCCCCCCGCAGTCTGTAGAGGAAGCTCAGTAACACCACCCAGCCCCTCCCCCCAAAGAGCAAATTCCATTTGTTTTTTTTTTCTTTTTTTCATTGCTAGTTTGTCTTTGATTCTTCTCTGACAAAATGAGCAAAAAATTGAAAAGGACCTTAACCTTAACCATTGACAGCTTCTATACGGAGAGAGAGCAGGAGGAGACTAAAAACAACTGTCTCCAGGTGAATCCCCAAAGGAGGAGATCATCTGTTCCTCAGCACAGATAAATCTCATAGAAGAAATTAAAAAGGCTCTCACAAGAGAGCTACAAGAAAAATGGGAAGAAGAGAGGAAGGCTTGGTTTGGAGAAGTCATCCCACTCATTTAAAGACAGAGTGGATAACAAATCAAATCCTTGAAAAATAGGATTAGTGAACTGGAAACAGAAAATGACTCTCTAAAAAATAAAATTGGCAAAATGGAAAAAAATTCCATAGAACAAAACAACTCAATTGGAAAATTAGAAAAAGATATAAAAAAGTGAGTGAAGAAAACACTTCATTGAAAATCAGAATCGAACAAATGGAATTGAATGACTTGAGGAGACAACAAGAATCAGTCAAGCAAAACCAAAAAAATCAAACTGGAAAAAAATGTGAAATACCTTTTTGGGAAAACAACAAACTTGGAAAATAGGTCTAGGAGAGACAATCTGAGAATTATTGGACTCCCAGAAAATTTTATGAAAAAAAGAGCCTGGACACTATTTTCCAGGAAATTATCAAAGAGAACTGCCCAGAAGTCATAGAAGCAGAGGGTAAAATAGACATTGAAAGAATTCATTGATCACCTACTGAAAGGGATCCTAAAATCAAAACACCAAGAAATATAGTGGCCAAATGCCAGAACCCTCAGACGAAGGAAAAAATATTGCAAGTGGCTTGAAAAAAACAATTCAAATATAGAGGAACCACAATAAGGGTCACCCAGGATCTAGCAGCATCCACATTAAAAGATCGAAGGGCCTGGAATATGGTATTCTGAAAGGCTAAGGAACTTGGTATGCAACTAAAACTAACTTACCCAGCCAGAACGAGCATCTTTTTCCAGGGAAGAAGATGGACATTCAACAAAATAAGTGAATTTAATCTATTTCTGATGAAAAAACCAGAACTTAACAAAAAGGTTGATCTACAAATATAGAACTCATGAGAAACCTAAAAAGGTAAAAAGAAATCTTGGGAACTATATTTCTGCTATAAAGATGTATAAAGAATACATGTATACCTTGTTCTAGAAACTAGAGGTCGAAAGGACATTGTACCAGAAAAAGGATAAAGTGGGGGTGCTACATCTCACAAAGAGGCAAAGGAAACCTATTATATCTAAGAGAAAGAATGGAGGGGGATGAATATAATGGGTATCTTACTGCCATCAGAATTGGCTTTAAAAGAAAAATTGTAGACATATTCAATTAATAGTGAAAATTCTCCCACCTCACTGAAAAGTCTCTGAGAAGGGAAAAGTGAAAAGAGAAGGAATAAGCTAAGTGGAAGGGAATGCGGAAACTGTGAGGGAAAGGAGCAAGATAGGGGGAGGAACTCTAAGGTGGGGGGGGGGGAGGGATACCAAAAAGGGAGAGCTGTGAGAAGCAAGTGGTGCTGACAAGTTTAATACTGGGAAGGGGGGGAAGGGGGAAAGAAGGGAGAAAAGCATAAACAGGGTAAGTTAGTTAACAAGATGGCAAGTAATACAGAATTGGTAATTTTAACCATAAATGTGAACAGGGTAAACTCCCCCATAAAAAGGAAGCAGTTAGCAGAATGGATTAAAAGCCATAATCCTACAATATGTTGTTTACAGGAAACACACCTGAAGCAGGGAGATACATGCAGAGTAAAGGTAAAAAGTTGGAGCAGAATCTACTCTGCTTCAGGTGAAGTCAAAAAAGCAGGGGTAGCCATCCTGATCTCAGATCAAGCAAAAGCAAAAATTAATCTAATTAAAAGAGATAAGCAAGGGCACTATATCTTGCTAACGGGCAGCATATATAATGAAGCAATATCAATATTAAACATATATGCACCAAGTGCGTAGCATCTAAATTCTTAAAAGAGAAATTAAGAGAGCTGCAAGAAGAAATAGACAGCAAAACTATAATAGTGGGAGATCTCAACCTTGCACTCTCAGAATTAGATAAATCAAACCACAAAATAGATAAGAAAGAAGTCAAAGAGGTAAATAGAATACTAGAAAAGTTAGATATGATCGATCTCTGGAGAAAACGAAATGGAGACAGAAAGGAGTACACTTTCTTTTCAGCAGTTCATGGAACCTGTACAAAAATTGACTATATATTAGGACATAAAAACCTCAAACTCAAATGCAGTAAAGCAGAAATAGTAAATGCATCCCTTTCAGACCACAATGCAATGAAAATGACATTCAACAAAAAGCCAGGGGAAAGTAGACCAAAAAATAATTGGAAACTAAATAATCTCATACTAAAGAATGAATGGGTCAAACAGCAAATCATAGACATAATTAATAACTTCACCCAAGAAAACGACAATAATGAGACATCATACCAAAATGTGTGGGATGCAGCCAAAGTGGAATAAGGGGAAATTTCATATCTCTAGAGGCCTACTTGCATAAAATAGAGAAAGAGAAGGTCAACGAATTGGGCTTGCAACTAAAAATGCTAGAAAAGGAACAAATTAAAAATCCCCAGTCAAACACTAAACTTGAAATTCTAAAAATAAAAGGAGAGATCAATAGAATTGAAAGTAAAAAAAACTATTGAATTAATTAATAAAACTAAGAGTTGGTTCTATGAAAAAACCAATAAAATAGACAAACCCTTAGTAAATCTGATTAAAAAAAGGAACGAGGAAAATCAAATTGTTAGTTTTAAAAATGAAAAGGGAGAACTCGCCACTAATGAAGAGGAAATTAGAGCAATAATTAGGAGTTACTTTGCCCAACTTTATGGCAATAAATTCGACAACTTAAATGAAATGGAAGAATACCTTCAAAAATATAGCTTGCCCAGATTAACAGAGGAAGAAGTAAATATCCTAAACAGTCCCATCTTAGAAAAAGAAATAGAACAAGCTATTAACCAACTCCCTAAGAAAAAATCCCCAGGACCAGATGGATTCACATGTGAATTCTACCAAATATTTAAAGAACAATTAACTCCAAAGTTATATAAACTATTTGAAAAAATAGGGATTGAAGGAGTCCTACCAAACTCCTTTTATGACACAGACATGGTACTGATACCTAAACCACGTAGGCTGAAAGGAGAGAAAGAAAATTATAGACCAATCTCCATAATGAATATTGGTGTTAAAATCTTAAATAAAATATTATCAAAAAGATTACAGAAAATAATCCCCAGGATAATACACTATGACCAAATAGGATTTATACCAGGAATGCAAGGCTGGTTCAACATTAGGAAAACTGTTAGCATCATCGACTATATCAATAACCAAACTAACAAAAACCGTATGATCATCTCAATAGATGCAGAAAAAGCATTTGATAAAATCCAACATCCATTCCTAATAAAAATACTTGAGAGGATAGGAATAAATGGACTTTTCCTTAAAATAGTCAGGAGCATATATTTAAAACTATCAGTAAGCATCATATGCAATGGGGAAAAACTAGAACTTTTCCCAGTAAGATCTGGAGTGAAGCAAGGTTGCCCACTATCACCATTATTATTCAATACTGTATTAGAAACACTAACCTCAGCAATAAGAGTTGAGAAAGAGATTAAAGGAATTAATGTAGGCAATGAGGAAACCAAACTATCCTTCTTTGCAGATGTGATATGATGGTATGCCTAGAGAACCCCAGAGACTCTACCAAAACGCTATTAGAAATAATTCATAACTTTAGCAAAATTGCAGGATACAAAATAAATCCCCATAAATCCTCAGCATTTTTATACATCACCAACAAAATCCAACAGCAAGAGATACAAAGAAATTACAAAATAACTTTCCAAGAGAAAATTTGGGAATCATTCCAAAGAAAATAGGAATTATATGAAAAATAAAAAAACTTTCCAACAAAAAAGTCAGACTTAAATAATTGGAAAATATTAAATCTTTTGGATATGAAATATAAAAAAGATGAAATACCCCTAAACTAATCTATTTATTTATGCTATACCAATCAGACTTAAGAAAATATTTTAATTCTAGAAAAATAAAAAAAAAATTCATATGGAAGAAAAAAGGTCGAGAATTCAAGGGAATTAATGAAAAAAAATCAAATGAAAATTTAAAGATCTAAAACTATATTATAAAGCAGCACCAAAACCATTTGGTACGCTAAGAAATAGATTAGTTGATTAGTGGAATAGGTTAGGTTCAAATAAAAAATCCTTTAAAACTATTTTGAAAACCCAAAGATCCAACTTTTGGGATAAAATTCATTTGACAAAACCCTGAAATAAATTAAGGGAAAAGGATCAACCCAACGAACAAATTACCAAGATAAGATCAAATGGGTTAGGAAAGGATAAAAATGAATTATTAAAAATAATTAATTTCAGACTGAGGAGGAAAATTTGGACCAAAAGATGAACTAGAGACCAACTTCACAAAATAGAAAATTTTGATTATATCAAATTAAAAAAGCCAAACAAAAAAACTTCAAACAAGATTAGAAGGGAAGCAAAAACTGGGAAAACATCTTTATAGTTAAAGGTTCTGATAAAGGCCTATTTCCAAAAAATATATGAAATTGACTCAATTTATGAAATGATTCTCCAATTGTAAATGTTCAAAGGATTTGGAATAGACAATTTAAATGAGAAATTGAAAGTATTAATACCTGTGAAAAAGGCCAAATTATTGATCAGAGAAAAAAATTAAGAAACTTGAGATACCACTACACACCTGCGATTTAAGATGACAGGGAAAAAATAATGTGAATTTGGAGGATGGGGAAAACTCGACACTGATGCATTGTTGGGTGGATTGGAACCAAACCATTCTGAAGAACAATCGGTTATGCCCAAAAGTTATCAACGTACCCTTTATCCAGAGGCACAAGTTTTACCCAAAACATACTAAAGAAAAAAGGACCTGTATTCCAAAAGTTTTGTGGAGCCCTTTGTAGTGGGTCAGAAACGGAAAAAAAATGCCCATCAATTGGAGAATGGGTTGGGTAAATTGTGGAAAATAAAATGGGATTATTGTTTTTAAGAAATGACCAGCAGGATGAATACAGAAGGTTGGGAGACTTACATAACATGCTAATGAAATGAGCCAGGAGATTTATTACTTCAAAACGATTGTTGAAGAAAATTTAAAGGTTTCTTTGACAAAGGCCTAAAGTTTAATATCAATGATGGATAGAAGTAGCTACACCCAAAGAAAGAACACTGGGAAATGAATGCAAACTGTTTGTATTTTTGTTTTTCTTACTGAGTTATTTCTACCATCTGAATCCAATTCTCTCTGTGCAGCAAGAGAACTATTTGGTTCTGCACACATACATTGTATCTAGCATGTACTGTGACATATTTAACATATATAGGATTGCTTGCCATCTAGGGGAGGGGGTAGAAGGAGAGAGGGGAAAAATCGGAACAGAAGTGAGTGCAAGGGATAATGTTGTAAAAAATTACCCTGGTATGAGCTCTGTCAATAAAAAGTTATAATAATAATAAAAAATAATATTATTTTTTAAAAAAGGAAAGGATTAAAGAATGAGTGGGAAGTGGAAGGAATTGGAGGAATCAAGTGTAGATGATTTTTTTTCTTTTAGTTAGTTTGTCCACTTAGGGGTAGAGAAAGACAAAATACCAACTCAAAGGGCCTAATAATAATAACAATATCTATGTATGATGCTTTAAGATTTGCAGAGTAAATTATGTATGTATTGTATGTATAAATTATGTATGTATTGTATACATACAAAATGTGTGTATTCTTCTGTATGTGTACGTATGATATCTCATTCAGTTTTCATAATAGTCATTTGAGGTAGGGGTTATCTTTAAAACTGTTGGACTGAATCTGAGAGAGGTTGTCCAGGGCACTGCAGGTGAGGCAACATTTGAACTTCGATCTTCCTATCTCTCAAGTCTACTACCTTCTCTCCTAAAGCCATCCATATGGGTAAAGATTTTTTGTTTGTTTTGTTTTTAGAATGAGGAAGATGTTTGCCTTCAGCAAAGAAAAAGACTATAGCTACTTAGCTTTGTTTTTCATGTCAAATGAGTTTAACAGGTAGGAGTTGGAATACTTTTAAGAAAAAGCAACCTCAAAATAGCTGTGAATAAATGTTTCAAAACTATAAAGAAGAAGCTTGGCTCCAAAGAAGCAATGTGAGAAAATATCTTTCTCTATTTCTTTAGTCTATAGGTGTGGGACATTACATATTATTGTCAGATTTTTTTTTTAATGTATTGATCAGTTGTGCTGATTTTTCCTCCCTTTTTATTATTTATTTTAAAACTTTCTTCTTATAAGGAATGACTTTTTGGGAGGATATAGAAAAGGAATCCAGGAATCCAGAGATAGACCTGACTCAGACTAGGCTCAGGTTTTCTGTTGGCATGAAAAATGAGGCACTCATAATTCATTCAGCAGTTAAAATAATTGAGCAGCAGCATAAAAAGGATATTCAAGAAGGATACCCTAGCACTTAGTTGGGAGTAGACATGATCCCAACATATTTACATCATCTAAGAAATTTCATCTATTCAGGGTGTGACAACTACTGAAGTTCCTTCTACAGACTCACTGGACTTTTCTGTCATGCCCCTCAGGGCTACCTTTGCCATTTTCATCCTCCCCTTTCATGTATTTTTTCCCCAATTGTGAACACAGTGGCATAGGTGGTCATATGTAAGGATTGTGAAGTTAGTGAGTGAGCCAGATTGGCTGGAGTAGAGAAGCAGCAAATAAATCTGAAAAAAAGCTAAATTGGTGATAGATTCTAGAAGAGCCTAAATACCAACTGAGGAGAGTATATTTTGTAGTGATTGGGGAGTCTTTTCATGATTTTTGGATGGAGCAATGGCCTGATGAAAGGTGTTAGAAAACTGTCCTTAGAGATCAAAGTAAGTGCCTTATTTAAATATATTTTAGTCCTTCTCTGCCAGTTATGTGTTTTTGAGTGTTTTTGAGTGTGTGTGTGTGTGTGTGGGTGTGTGTGTGTGTGTGTGTGTGTGTACCTACTTACGTATAAGGATGAAAATTATGGTATAAATGTAAATTTTTTTAAAAATTGCTTTCTCTTCAAAGAAAGAACTCTCTCATTGAATGTTATAGTGCTGGATGTGTGCTTGCTTCTTATATTAACAGAATTAACAATAAGGTTCAAAAGTGTTCATACTTTAGTATATATGAATTTATTTTGGTTGTCTTTTAACTGTTATTTTAAACCTTCTCATTCTTTCTTTATTTCTTACTCTCCTTTTCCCCTACCCTAGGTCCCAGGAAATAGTACAAGGAATAGTAACTATTTTATTAACCCATTTTTTGGAGTATTTTTAGGTATTCTATGCATGAGTAGATTTACCAAGGTATTTTTCACCAAAAAACATACTACAGAGAAAGGCTGCCATTACAGCAGATTTAGTGAGAACAGCCTCATCTTTTATTCAAGTTTCTTCTTTCTCAGAAAGCAGGAGTCTTTTAAGTTTGCTCAATTCTAGGAATGTTCTGATTTGAACATATAGTCCCGAGAAAACTCTGCCACCCTTTTGCATTTTTAGACAGTTTTTGTGCCATATCTTTTAATATAATTATGACAAATTTTCAGCTGACAACTGCAGATCCAAGCAGAACTAAAATCATTTGTGAGAAAATGCCTAGGTTATTGTT
The DNA here is from genome assembly GCF_902635505.1 of Sarcophilus harrisii. NCBI lineage: Eukaryota > Metazoa > Chordata > Mammalia > Dasyuromorphia > Dasyuridae > Sarcophilus > Sarcophilus harrisii. The sequence goes on along the minus strand of NC_045431.1, from coordinate 124,515,719 downwards.
GAGTTAAGCACTAAACAGGGAATTCCCAAAGCAAGCAAAGAAAACAGAAGGGAAAGGGGAAAGGATAGTAGAAAGACATGAGAGATATCTGCTTCCATGAGACTACACAACTTTCTTTTTGACCTTTCAGAATAAGTAACTGGCTGATTGGCCAGGAAATTTCATCCATCAAGTTATTTTGATGGAGGAGATGGGAAGGTTAATATTTTCTTTTTCCTTCCCTGTTTCTTCTTTTTCTTGGAAATTTTTTATATATGTAAAACTTAAATACAAAATGATAAACGAAAAAAAATTGTCATTTACACAACAGAACATAAGAGAGGATTCAATATAAAACAATAAATTTCCATTTCAAGAAAACATATATAATAAAGACCACACATTGCTTTTAAAACTGCCCATTTCAAAAAATTTTGTTTCCTTGTTGGTTTTCTTTTGTTTTCTTCTGTGCACTTTTTCCTTTATTTTTTCTCCTTCCCTTCCCATCCCCTTTAAAGAAGGCTATAGTTAAATGTGGACACACATATAGATATTTATACACATATACATATATATGATTAATTTTTTACTTTTTGATTGAGCAAGTAGGAATTATGGACATTTACTTACTTGGTAACATTGGCTAAAAGAGAAAAGAAAAGAAAAAAGACATGCTCCATTGATGTCATCTTGTAATTCTCTTATCAGGATGGGCTGACACCACTTCATTGTGCAGCACGGAGTGGGCATGACCAGGTAGTAGAACTTCTTTTAGAACGAGGAGCCCCCTTGCTGGCAAGGACCAAGGTGAGTTTCTCCAGGAAAGTCAGTGACTTTGGATGATCATCAAACTGCTTTTTGGTTGTAAAATTTGTCCATTTATTGGACATTTATCTTCCTCTGATTTGAGTGTATATGTGTGTGTGTGTGTGTGTGTGTGTGTGTGTGTGTGTGTGTGTGTTGTTTTGGAGATTGAGTTTCTTTATGTTGCCTAAGCCAGAAGTATAGCAGCTACTCATATTATCCTAATATTTTTGTTCATCATGGAAACTTTAATCTGCTTGGTTTTTCCAAACTGGCTGAGTTAGAACCTTCTTACACTGCCTGGTCATCCCCTATTACAGTAACTTACTTTATATCAGTGCTGAATTTAATGCAGACACTCCAATGGCTTTGGCCCTACCTCAGCTCAAAACTCTTGAACTCTGAACTTAAGCAAACCATTAACCTCAGTCTTCCCAGCAGCAAAGGTTCTAGGCATGCACCATGAAATCCAGTAGCAGTTTTGCTTTTTAATGAAATTTTCCTACTATTTAAAACTTAAAATATCTGCATTCATATTCATGCATAGTTCTATATTTTAATGTTATAGTCTTTTTTTACATAAGGATAGGAACTGACCCAATGATTTTCCTTCTTTCCTTCTTTTTCTTTCCTTCTTTCTCCCCCGTCTTCTCTCTTTCCTGTTATCCCTCCTTTCCTTCTTTCTGTTTTTCCTCCCAAGTTCAGCTATTCCCCAATTTATGGACATTTTTGGAAATTTCCTATTCTTTGCCATCACTAAAAGAGCTGCTAAAAATGTTTTTATACACATAAGTCCTTTTCCCTTTTGTTTTTTTATCTTTGTTGGGTATAGACCTAGTAGAGGTATTGCTTAGTCAAAGGGTATATACACTTTTATATTCCTTTGGCCATAGTTCCAAATTGCTCTCCAGAATAGTTGAATCAATTCACAACTTCCTCCAACATTTGTTATTTTCCTTTTATGACATATTAGGCAATTTTACAAGTGTGAAGAAATAAGTTAAAATTGTTTTAATTTGTATATCTTCATCAATAGTGATTTACATATAGCTCTGATTATTTTGCCTGAAAACTGCCTGTTCTGATCTATCTTTTTATTTATCAGTGAGGACTGGATCTTATTTCTAACAATCTGACTGTTTTCTAATTTGTTTGAGAAATGAAGTCTTTATCAGAGAAACCCAGTATAAAAACTTGTTTTCACAATAATGATTACCAATTTTGTATTTCCCTCCATCCTATTTTCTTCCTATTTATCCTACTCTCTCCTTTTACCCTGTCCATTCTTAGAAGTGTTGTTTTTGACCTTTCCCTCCCCTAAACTGACCTTTCTTTCACCAGCTCAGTAATGCCAGTCTCCCCCTTTTCTTATCCCCTTCCTTTCCCATTTTTCTGTGTGGTAAGAAAGATTTCTACACTCAACTGAATGTGTATATTATTCCCTCTTTGAGCCATTTCCAATGAAAGTAAGATTCACATGCTCTCCTCCCTCTTTCCCCCATTTTCCCCTCTCTTGTAAAATTTTTTTCAGTCCTCTTTTATGTCTGATAATTTGTCCCATTCGACTTTTACCTTTCCCCTTCTTCCCAATGCATTTTTCTCTCTCATCCTAGATTTTATATATTTTTTTGATAATCACACTTGTACATTCAATTCATACATCTGCTATGTATAGCCTTTCTATATCCCTAAGAATGAGATTTTTAGGAATGATAAATATCATTTTCTCAGCTAGAAATATAGTTAACCAGATAGAATATCTTATGATTTATCTTTGCTGTTTACCTGTTTATGCTTCTTTTGTATCTTGTAATTGAAAATCAGACTTTCTGTTCAGCTTGGGTCTTTTCAACAGAATACTTGAAAGTTCTTTATTTCATTGATTTTCCACTTTTTCCCTTGAAAGATTACACTTTGTTTGTGCGTAGGTGATTCTTCATTGTCTTTTGCCCTCTGGAATATCATATTCCAATCCCTCTTATCCTTTATGTAGAAGCTGCTAAATTTTGTATTATCCTGGCTGTGGCTCCACAATATTTGAAGTGTTTCTTTTTGGCTGCCTGCATTATTTTCCTTTTGACCTGCTAGGTCTGGAGTTTAGCAATATTATTTCTAGAAGTTTTCATTTTGAGATCTCTTTTAGGAGGTGATTGGTGGATTCTTTCAATTTCTGTTTCACTCTTTGGTTCTAGAATATCAAGGCAGTGTTCCTTGATGATTTCTTGAAAGATGGTGTGTAGGCTCTTTTGTTGATCATGATTTTCAGGTATTCCAATAATTCTTAAATTATTTCTTCTGAGTCTATTTTTTTCATTTCTGTTTTTTTCCAACAACATATTTCACATTATGTCCTTTTTTCATTCTCTTGATTTTATTTAATTGTTTCTTGATGTCTCATAAAATTATTAGTTTCCAGTTGCCCAATTCAAATTTTTAAGGAATTATTTTCTTCAGTGAGCTTTTGTATCTTTTTTTCCATTTAGCCAGTTCTACTTTTTTAAAGCATTTACTTCACATCTATGCCAACAAGTTTTTAAGTTCCAGACTTGGAGTTTGAACACAATTTTTTCACATTAAGACAAACACTATTCACTAACAGCTTTCAAAGGTTTTGGTTTTGACACTGAAAAAAACTAAAAATGAGACAGTGGGAATCAAAAGCATAGAGGGGAAGAGTTGGAAGAAATTTTAGAAATCCTCATACCTCCCCATTTTACAGATAAAAATTATGAGTTCCAAAGAATTTAAGTGATTTATCCAACACATCCTACCCTGATGTGTAGGATTATGTTTAAGTATACAGAAATGATGAACTCTCCATCTTAGAACTGTGGATCTCCTGTTATCTTTGAGTCAAAAGCTATTCACTCAATGTGGTTCTGAAATACCCAACTTCTTATTTCATTTAGAGCATATTCAGTTGTGGAATGTAAGACTGAAGAGTTGATAGAGACCTTAAAAATGATGTAATTGTTTTAACTAACCCCAGAGTGTGTAAATAAAACGTTTTACTTGAGTTTGTGAAAGTGCCAGAACCTAGGAGTCAAGTATCTTGCTTTTTAGTAAAGAGCAATACTTATTTAGGAAAATTTCTGGACAATGTCAAGCTTCTTAATTCAAGTAATGCTTAGAAATGTAAATTTTCAGGACACTAAAAGTTATATCATATATTTAAAGTGTTCAGGCTACTGTGGATTTCTGTACCAGTAACCAAAGTTAGAAGAGAAAATTTATAGAATCCATTCTTAGTGGTTTTCTGGGTATTTTTTCTTGCTTAGAACTAAAAGTTATATCATATATTTAAAGTGTTCAGGCTACTGTGGATTTCTGTACCAGTAACCAAGTTAGAAGAGAAAATTTATGGAATCCATTCTTAGTGGTTTTCTGGTATTTTTTCTTGCTTAGAATGGACTGTCTCCACTTCACATGGCTGCGCAAGGAGACCATGTTGAATGTGTGAAACATCTGCTACAGCATAAGGCCCCAGTGGATGATGTCACCCTGGATTATCTGACTGCCCTCCATGTTGCTGCACACTGTGGCCACTACCGTGTGACCAAACTTCTCCTGGACAAGAGAGCTAATCCTAACGCCAGAGCCTTGGTAAACATGGCCCACTCCACCTCAATGAAACACAAAAGGGGGTTATCAACTCAATGTTTACTCACTGATCATGCAAACAAAAATAGGGAAAAATAGGACAAAGACATTCCTATCCTACTTATCATACATCATGCTCCTTCTTCTTTTAGGTTTTTTTTTTCTTTTTTGGCTGTTTTCTGATGGTAAAACAGCATAGATTTAAGAGGTCACTGACATTATTACTGAAGTCCATTTGTTGCAAACACACTAACCCTTGAGGTTAAAAGGAATTACAAGAAGGCAGAAGTAAATTGTTTCAATTTTTCAGGTGCTTATAGGGTATGTTAACTTGAATATAGGAAATTATTGAGATTTTTTTTTCTTAAAAAGGAAAACAAGAGTTAAAAATGGTGAATTTAGGAAGTATTTTCTAAATTAGAAGGAAAATATCAGTTCTTTATTTTCATTCACATCTGATACTTTGTTGAAGTATATTTTCGTTGGGCAATTAAAGATGTTTATTAAAATCAATATAGGGTGTGTCAAAAGTCTTGGTGCAATCTTTAAGTATCAGAACTTTTAAGTTGTCAAAGTTTAAAACGGCACTAAGACTTTTGGGATTATATATGGCTGTCTACAATTTAATTGACTGGTCACTTGACTTTGTAAATAAAATTAGATAAGAAAAACCCTGTGAATGATAACTGATTTTTTTTTTTCTGGACAAATTGATTCAAGGGGGCCAGGGAATTGATATATTTTTTTCTAAACACTTTAATAAGTATTTTTATTTTATTTCCAATTCACATTGAAAATGAAAGTTGGAAAGAGCTGCCATCACAACTATGCTTGTTTTCTAAAACTAATCATTTAATCAATCATCTTGCTTTATTCATAGTTAAGCATGGACTAGCTTAACAGTATCCATTGAAAAGACCTGCTATATTTCTAACATATTTATGATTCATGTTTGCTAATTCCCAAACTAATAGAAAATTCATTCTTTTCACTTAATATAGTTCCAAAAAGCTTATATTCCTATGTAAAACCAAGATCATTAGCATTCAAAATTAAAATTTTCCTGTTTAGAATCCTGAAATAGAACCCCTAGATTTCAGAGGCAGCAAAGGCAGTTTATGAAGTCATTACTCCCAAAAGAAGAAAATAGTTTTGTTAATAGAAAATAAATCAAATTTATGTCAGATACAGTAACCAAGAAATGAGAATACATATGAACTACACAGACATACTACATTGTGTATGTATATTTTATATGTTGACATGGGGTTAATGTGGGGAGGTTAATGCTAAAACTCCTAAGTTAAGAAAAAAATAATGAGTGAGTCCATTATGTATATAATCTCTTAGTGATTATCATTCATTAGCTTAAGTAAGACCTTATATTTTCCTGAGAACTGTCATGCTATATGTGTTAACTGATGTGAAATAGGAAAATTACAAACATCCTGGTATATTTCAAGTATATTAACTCTTTTTGACTATCAGCTAGACTAAATTACATTAATGTGACTAATTCAAATAGTTTTAATTTGATTATAAAGCTGTAAGCTTGACCTTTATTAATAAATTTCTTAAGAGCTGTCAGTGACTCAAAAGGTCTGTCATTTCATCCAACTTTGTTCTTAGGAGTGTATTCTAATCGTCTGTAAGTCAGCTGCAAGTTTCTTTAAAAAATGTCTTATAATAACTATTTGACTTCTTTAATCGCAACTACAGAGCTGGAATTTTTGTCAGTATAGGTTTTACTGCCTCCAGCATAGATTGCAACCCCTCTATAATTGGGTCAGGGCTAAAGTCTCTGGGAGCTACTGAAAATTGTCCCCTGCTACCAGCCTGTTGAGATGCCCATCTAAAATTAGGTGGATTCATTCTGAAATAGGCCACCAGTTCCTACCAAAAGATGAAAAGGAATCTTGGCAGCAAAAAATGCTTAAGTTGCCATTGATTGATAAAATTAAGTACTCAGATATACCAGAATAGAAATAGCTGTTTAAAGGGCATATTTTACTTTTGCTTTTTTAGGTTAATTTTTTAAAAATTAAAAAATACTTTCTCAGACCTAGATATAATGAAAAACTGTATATAAAGTATTCATTATAATTAGAGAAATTTGGAGATTTTTAAATGTCTCATTACTTTATGGTCATATTTCATATATAAAAATATCAGCTAGTCCCCAACTAGAGCAGTATAGGCATCACAGGTTCAATTCCTGAATTAGGCAGAATGAAACTTGGGCTGTAAAAATAAATATGGAGGCCTTATTTTAATTTATTAATTAAGAGAGCAAAATCCCCAGCTGGAGGATAGCAATAGTTTATCTTATAAAGGCTCCAAATCAATGAGTTCAAAAAATTTTAATGTGAAAAACATAATTATAAAATACATATACATACATATATAAATATAAAAGCTTAGGTATAGGTTTATAATCATATTTCACTGGTAACTCCTAGGAGAATAGCAGAAAATAAATAAGGGAAACATAAACATGATTTAGGGAAAGAACCATAGATTTTTATTTTCAGGGGGAAACAAATAAGCTATTCATATAGTTTAAAACTTATCTACTTACTAACAAACTTTTTCTTTCCTACAAAGTCTGTGAGGAAAGCAGACATTTTTACAGTTGACCAATTGCAATTTGATTGCTGGCCACTTCTTAGAACTACTGAAAGAACCACTATTGTCAAACAGCTAGAAAGTACTAGATAGAGCACCAGCCCTGAAGTCAGGAGGACCTGAGTTCAAATCTGGTCTCAGACACTTAACATTTATTAGCTGTGTGACCCTGGGCAAGTCACTTAACCCCAATTGCTTCACCAAAAAAAAAAAAATCACCATTGTCTTCTTTGCTCCTCCAAAGAGAAAACCTTCTTCATCTCCCTTTTCAAAAACACTCCAGCATTGGGGTACAAAGGCCAGTTTTCTGGGGTTTTTTGGGAGGAGGGGGATGTCCAGTATCACAGGAGTGCAGGATTGCTGCTATTACCTCCCTGTGTAACTCAGAAGGATGTGAGCAGCCCTGGTCACACTCTGTGATGAGGTAACGCTATTGCCTGCAATGTGCCAGCATGGAGTTGTATGACAGTTCTGTATCTGCATGTTTTCAACTAACTTGATTGTCTCCTGCACAGAATGGTTTTACTCCACTGCACATTGCGTGCAAGAAAAACCGCATCAAAGTCATGGAACTTCTGGTGAAATATGGGGCTTCAATCCAGGCTATAACAGAGGTAGAAAATGTTTCAGCTTGTCCAAAAACTCAGCTCCTCTCCTCTCCTCTCTTCTCCTCTCCTCTCCTTTCCTCTCCTCTCCTCTTCTCTCTTCCTCTCCTCTTGTCTCCTCTCCTCTTCTCTCCTCTCCTCTTCTTTCTTTTCTTCTCCTCTCCTTTCTTCTCCTCTCCTCTCCTCTCCCCTCCTCTTCTATCCTTTTCTCCTCTCTTTCCCCTCCTCCCTTTGCCCATCTTCTCTTCTTTGTTTTTACTCCAGCTTTCTTTATCTAAAAAAGCCCCCAAGCCCCTCACTTGTGCAGAGGAGTAAAACTACTATTGCTTTATTTCACAGTCTGGCCTCACACCAATACATGTGGCTGCTTTCATGGGCCACCTGAACATAGTCCTCCTTCTGCTGCAAAATGGAGCCTCTCCAGATGTCACTAACATTGTGAGTATGGCTTGGAATAGAATAACCAGAGAGGGCAAGAGAGAGAGAGAGTTTTGCTTGTATGCATAGTCTCGTGTGTGTGTGCATGCACCTGTTAAAGCAAGCAGCTAAGTTGCCCCAGAGGTCTTCGTGTCATGTACTTCTGATTAGTAAGACTTCCAGACATGTATCCAGGAGGCATTTCCTTAGCTTTTGAGAAAGGATAGCTTGGAAATAAAATCAAAAGCAACCACATAGGAAATGTTGAGCCTCTTGGGACAAATGCCCTTATTTAAAAGTAAAACATTTTTAAGCTGCCCTGAAAGTGAAAGAAAGATCGACTAAGATAGAATCAGGAGGAAACATCATGGTTGCTTGAGTAAAGTATAATTCCAACTAACATTTGTCCAAAAATCAGGATGATATAGTACAATCCTTGAAGCCTGTCAAATAACTAACTAAAGACAGCCAATGACCAGAGCATTTTAGTTGAGAACAACTTTCCTCTCTTTTATTGCATGGTGGTAACTGTTTCCCAATCATCAACCCCTCATTGTCCCCCCCTTCCCCTCCCCCCCCGGCCAATTCTCTAGCTTTTTTTGTCCTGTTTACTTAAAATAACTGCTTCATATCAGATTTTCCTGTATAACACAAACCAGCATTAATTTTCAGATGATTTTTAATTCTGATACATGCTGGATAGGTTAGTTTTATTCTGTTGGCCAGATTGGTCTAGCATTTGACCTCATTTTCCTTTCCTTTCTTTTCCTATTTTATGTCTTATTTTCTTTTTTTTTTAACTTTTTAAAAATCTCTTTACTAAACTAAATTAATTAATGTCCTTTAATTCTAAAGCTAAATAACTTGCTAAGTGAAATAAATTTACTTTTTCAAAGAAGTTGTTATTTGACATTTTGAACCATTTATTATTTCAAATTCATATCATAACAATTATTTGCCACAAATTTTAATTTTTTAAATCATCATTATAAATTGTCTCTATTGTCTGTTGCTTCTATATTTTTGGTGTCTCATTCCATTTGGGTTGTGAAATAGAATGGCCAGTTTAACTTTTTGTGTGTAGTCTTTCGCACGTTATTGTTTCTATAGTTTGTGTTTAAATTTCTAATATGAATGCAAATTATTTTATGTCCTTGATGAAACCAGCTTTAATAGAATATAATTACCATGAAACCCTCTTTATTCATACTGTGATTTACAAATACCATTTTGAACAGAAACCAAAAGCTTGAATACAGCAAATATCGCCAAAACTATGAAGTGCTTATTTATACTTCTGTAAAATTCTAGATCATTTATGCTGTGAAAATTTTCATGTAAATTGCAAGCATGATACAAAATGATGTGTCTATGATTCAACAGAGATTTTACATGGAATCCTATAAAATATTATTTTGGGAGTCTTGCTAAGATCAACATTATAAATGAGATTGTATCACTATCTTTAGGAAATGTGAGCATATTCATTTTCTCACCAATTTTTTTTTTTTTTTTTAGGAAAAGTTAATTTTAAGTGGGAGGCAAAATAGTAAATTGAATATATATCATTTGTCAGAGCTTTTAAGTTCAAGATGATATTTACCTGGACAGTTCTGTCTTTTAGATTGGGTAATTTTTTTTCTTTTTTTGATCTCTATGTTTCAAAGTATATGATTTTCCTGTTCATTGAGTAATTTCTAGTCACTTAGAAATCATAGCATCTTATTGCTGTTTGATGGATTTTGCCCATTCTTCCTAGTAAAAGTGATATATGGTACATAATTTATTTTTTCATATTAAACTAAAATAAATTTTGGGGGTAATTTTGGGATAGTGCCTTAAAATATTAATCATACTCTGGCATATCATAAACCCAGGGTTGAGAATCATCTCTATGAGGAAATCTTTATTTCAGGAGAATTCATTCTTTCCCTTTTATTCTTTTCCCCTGTCTCAACTCTACATCTATATATGTTGGAGCTCATATACACACACACTATACATATTTTAGATTACTGACAATATAATCTTACTCAAGCATTCTTTTTCTTTCCTTTCAATTATAAGGCAGTTGTGATGTAACAGGAAGAGCCCTGCAGTCAAAGTCCTGGGACCAGATCTTGAATCTATTGCCTTTGGCAAATTCCTTAAGTTCAACTATTCTCTCTCCAAGTTTTGTCATCTGCAAAAAGTACAAGTGTAACACCTGTATTATCCATCTCACAGGGTTGTTAACTAAAAGAGCTATAAAATGACATCTGTGAAGTGTTTTGCAAATTGTAAAGTACAAAAAAAACCAAAAACAAACAAACAAAAAACCGGCCAGCTATACTTAGAAGGAGATGGGATCTTTAGAACGATAACATCAATAGGAAGTCCATCAAAAGATGGGATGTTTGTGAACTCTTCTGGGGGAGGGGGGAACAGCTTCAATGTAATCAAAACCTCTATGAAGCAGATTCAGAAAATATATGGATACTTATTGCCTGTTTTGCTATTTCCAAGTTGGTCAGCTTTCTACCCCTAAATGCACCCCTTGCCTAGATCATTCATATGTTGCCTCAAATCCTGTTGCATTACATGATATGATGTGTTCTGTTGTACTTGACAGCTTTTTGATTTGATGTGGCAATACTGTAACTTGACATCATTGTCAGTGGGGTGAGTTTTATCAGCTGGCTGATTAGATGGGGTTGGTATTAAACTTGGAATTCATTTAAGATGTGAACATATTCATTTTCTCACCAATCTTTTTTTGAGGAAAAGTTAATTCTAAGTGGGAATAAAATAGTAACTTGAACAATCATTTGTTAGAGCTTTTAAGTTCAAGATGATATTTACCTGGACAGTTCTGTCCTTTACATGGGTAATTTTTTTTTCTTTTATTGATCCATATAGTTCAAATGCTATAATTAGCTATTATAGTTATGGCTATGGGTAGCAAAGACAATATTTCAAGAACTAGCAATAGATTATTAATAGTCAATTAAATCTAATAGTAGAATAACAACTTTAAGATACCTGTTGCAGATAATTGTTTAAAAATTTTCTTCTTTTGTCAGCAAAGCTAGTTTTTAATGGCAAAGAGGAAGAAAGTAAAGAAATTAATATTTTTTCTCTATATATCTTTCATACACTCACCCAAAACTAATTTAGTAAAAATAAGAAAAATATGACTAGGTATTATTGGAGAATAATCAGAAAGACACTAACTTAAAATTTAAACCTCAAACCGAGTAAGCTAGTACTATATGTATTTGTGTATACATATATATATGTATCTATGTACATATATATTTTATTTAAAGCTAGTACTGTATGTATTTGCATATATGTATGTATTCATATCCATATATGTATATATTTATATATACATACATATACATGCATAATTTGGCTTTCTCAAATAAAATATTAATGGAAAATATGGTAAAAGCAAGAGAGAATTGCTTGAAATGTACTATAGGCCTACCATACGTCTTTGAATTTATTATTCTATAAAAACAATAACAGCAACAACAACAACAGCAACAACAAAAAACTGGGCCCTTCCAGAATTTAAACATATCCTCTGCTTTCACCAGGAAATTTTATAAGATACGATTTTAAGACCTGATTAAAACAATCAAGATGTCTCATTACTGGTATTAAAAAACTGACTCTTTTCTATTTTGAGACTGTGGGTCAGTAAATTTGAAGCACTAAGAAATCTTGTGTTTACAAGGAGCAAAAATCTTGAAATGCTTAACAATTATAAAATATAGGAATTGAAACAATGTTAATTTCTAGACAGCACTTCAGAAAAGTTGCTATTTATTTATCCATTCTTCTTAATGTATGGTATGGAACCTGAGAAAATATGGAGACTTTTAGCATAAAGTATTTGAAATTTGAGACAGATTTTTCTCTTTTAAATATTAACTAGTCATTGATTAAAGGTCTCATGTATCAACAGAGTTTGATGATAATCAGTATATCAGACCTCTTGTTTTATCTTACCAAATCACTTCTGGATTTCTGTTTGTTTAGCTTTTTTTTTTGGGGGGGGGTTAATAAACCCAAAGTTTTTCATTATAACTCCCTAAATTTGGAAGAAACATGTTGAAGATAGATAGATACTTAATTCTACTTAGGATAAACCAGAAATATTTTTAAAAATAATTCTGACCTGTATATCTGTTATGGCATTTCCATGCATAACTATAGAATCAGAGGATTCTATCAGAATAGTAAATAAAATGTTGCTAGGCCATCTAGTCTATCCTCCTGCCTTCATTCAGGACTATATGGCTTTTTTATTTTAAAAGATGATCAGATTATAATCATTTGCAAAGAACATTCCAAACTTGACTGTTATTAATTTCTTTCTTAGATCTATTGCCTGTCCCTCCAATTTCAGCTTAATTCAGCATGCTAAGTACTGTGTCTTAATTGCATGCTCTGATGACCTGAGTCTGTCTAATCTCTGGTGGTCATCCTCTTGACACAGTGAATCTCCCAACAATCCTGACCTGAAGCCAAAATCTAGGAAATCTCTTCAAAGAAGTATATATATATATATATATATATATATATATATATATATATGAGTAAATATAGATATAAATGTTAGGGTGACTAAAAATATTTTCAAATAGAAAAGGAAAGATTACATGGGAAAGAAAATGAATTAAAATCTATAAAATAAAATAGGATTATAATGGAATCAATTGAAATAATTACTAAAATATTAAATACCATACAAGTTTATGAACTTTAGGATAAGAAACTGCTTTATGGTGCTATGAGAAAAATAACCTCACTACAGAATATTTTTATGTTGAGTTTTTGAATTTAACTATCCTGCTTCCCAATCTTCTTGGCAAACCATCCTACTATCCCATTTCCCCTGCTGTGTATATCATGGACTCTGAAGGCTCAGATGAGTTTACAAGTGTATTACACATTGAAACTATGTTGGAAAAAACAGGTTTCAGATGTTTTTCCTATAGTTTTTCCATCTAGATCTTCTCCAATCCGTTGACATGTTCCTGTATTGCAGTGCCATGGGCATATTATTTATGATTTTCCAGAAGACTAGTTTTATTTGTGATTCAAGACTCTTTGTTTCCTGGCAGCGTGGAGAGACTGCACTACATATGGCAGCCCGGGCTGGGCAGGTGGAAGTAGTCCGTTGCCTTCTAAGAAATGGTGCTCTTGTGGATGCCAGAGCCAGGGTAGGTATCTGGACTGTTTTTTTTTTTTTTGTTTGTTTGTTTTTTACCATTGTGCAAAGTTTTCTCCATTTAAAGAATGGGGTTATGATCTGACAGTGAGAGCTAAGTACCAGTTTCATGATATAGTTTATATCAGTCACCAACAAGTATTTATTAAGCACTCTATGTGCCAGTCACTGTATTTGTTGCCTTCAATACAATTACAAAAAAATCTCTCTCAAGGAGCTTACATCCTAGAAATGGAGACAAGAAGTCTATATAAAAATATGTGAATATAATGTGAATAAATAAAAATATATGTATATTTTCTCTCACTCTTTCAATCCTCTCACCCTCCACAAAGTGGTTAATTATAAGGTAGCTTGTAAGGAAAAGCAGCAGCAATAATGGGGCTTGAGAAAAACTTCATACAGAGAAGATGGTTCGTGGATGTAACTTAAAGGAACATAGGACTCTATTAAACATAAGGAAGGAGGGATGGCATTCCAGACCTAGGCTGACCAGTGCAAAGGCCCCTAAGATGGGTAATGGAGTATCATGAAGATGACAAGATTTTTGTATTTCATTTTTCAAAGCATTTATCAAATATTATCTTGTTTATCTTCGGATGTCTTTCTTTCAACAAAAATAGTACTTATTCATATTCATATGTATCAATTTTCATCTATTTGTACTTCAAAGAAAGTCACAGAAGTTTCTATAACTTTGCCAATAAATTCCTTATAAAATCACTATTCTTATATTTTCCATTTTTTCTCCTGTTCACCTGCTTCACCTCCTGTTTTATAGAATGCACTTTATCCTTCTGGACAGGTGTGCTTTTATACATTTGGACTCTCTTGTTTCTGAGACTGTAGAAAGGATGTTCTAGATTTGAATCAGTAAAATCGAGAATACTTTAGATTTGTGTCTGGGCTCAGTTACACCACCTGTCAGTTACTAACTTCAAGTCTGTGGATACATCACAACTTATTTTCATTTTCTTTTTGTAAAATGAAGATTTACTGCCTATCTCAGAGGAATATTATGAAGGAAATGCTTTGCAAGTTAAGACCTGAACTTTATCTTTTTTTTTTTTCTGAAATTAGATTTATATTGCTTTTGCTCCAGTTTTTTTTAAAAGTAACTATACATATGTAAGCCATATAACATAGCATGATATAAATGCATAGAGCTGCAGTCTCTGGATCAAGAAATCTTTGACTCAGGATTCTGACATGCACTTACAGTCTGTGGGATGACGGTGGAAACCATCTTTTCAATTTTTCCAGATAACTCCCTAAGACTATTAATGGTAAAAACAATTTCAGATCTACATTGATAAAAGAATTTCCTCACCAGAAGCTCTCTACGTAGATGAATTCTCAGGTTCATATCATTACCTACATCATCAATAAATATTTCTTGAGTCATGATTTTTTTAAATTTTTCTTTCCAACTTTTTAATGATTCCCTAAACTTTCTTGGTAAAAAAAAAAAAAAAAAACTTGTTAATCCTTCCCCATAATTTTTGACTGCCTTCAGAATTTTCAGTCTTTAGGAATGATAGAATGCCAATTCAAGACTTGGGAGCATTTCTTACCTTTAACAAGCAGATAATACTACATGTACTTTGAGATATGTTTTCTCTTTTTAATTATTTTCATCTTTATCCTTGGATAGGTACTTGAGTCTATATTCTTTGGAAATCAAATTTTTACAGTTGATCTGTATAAATAAAATGAATGCTAAAGCCTATTTTTACCTCAACTAGGCAGAAAAGGGAGCTGTCTTAATTATCAGAAACAAGTAGGAGTGAAAAGAAACATTGATGAAATTCATGGAACTATGTACTTGTCCATAATACTTGTTAAAAGTTTATTAACTCTGTACTATAAAAATGCTACATGCTATAATTGAAAAGAGGTTGCAATCAAGAAAACCTGAATTCAAATACTGTTTTACCTCCATAGTAGATATTTGACTCTGGGCAAGTTACTTAACTTCTCTCAGATGCAACATTCTTATTAGTAAAATGGGAATAATATCTCAAGGGTCATTACAAAAATTTAATGGGATAATACATGTAAAATGCTTTGTAAAACTTAAAAGAATTATATAAATGAATAATAATGATAGTAATAGTGGGGTAACATTGTCCCAAAGGCAGTTGGTTAGACTGTCACTAGAGAATCTTTCTGTCTCTAACTTTTTGCTTGACTTGAGTTGTAGGAGGAACAGACTCCCTTACACATTGCTTCTCGCCTGGGTAAGACAGAAATAGTCCAGCTGCTTCTACAACATATGGCTCACCCAGATGCAGCCACTAAAAATGGATACACACCTCTGCACATTTCAGCCAGGGAAGGCCAGGTAGATGTGGCATCGGTACTTTTGGAAGCAGGAGCAGCTCACTCTTTAGCTACTAAGGTAAGGATACCTTCTGTCTGATGAATTCAGACTCCAGAATTAGGCATAGATGTTTTGGACATGACCAAAATAGAAATTTGTTTTACTTGACTTATGCATATTTGTTACAAGAGATTTTTTTTTTTCTTTTCAATGATGATGGTTGGTGTAAGGGAGAAAATCCACTTTTATTCATTGAAGAAATAAAATTAAATTCAAAAAAGATATTAAAATAAGTGGTTGAGTAGTTGAAACAATATAGAGAAATCAATAAGAGATAGGTGCTATGGAAACCACATCTCTAGGATATCATTACTATTCAGATTTTCTCTTGGGCATACTCAAAGTATGGGCATAGCTCCAAAGCAAGAAAAAGGCATATTACACATTATTTCAATAACGTTGGCAATTGAAAACAATTTCTATAATGCCAACCCTAGAATGCTCTATTTATTTCTATTATGAAATTGGAAATGTGTTCCTTTGTCCCCCCATCCAAGTCCCTCAAGTACAGTCTTAACCTGTATATATTAAATTGTAGCCTTAGTATTAAAGGATTAATATTCTATATAACCCTATCATATGCAAGATATTGAATTATAGATATATTATATATTGATATATATATATATAATATATAGAGATATATTGAATTCAATATATTATTGAATAGCCCATTATGTGAAACAAATTGTTTAACATCCTGACTCTATATTCTTTCTTAGATCTTGTCTCTACAATTCCTTTTTTAAGAAATTTGGTTGCATTTTTCCCCTTCATCTAGATATTTACAGCATTCAAGTCATGATAGCTGTACATTTCCACAGTAGAAGTTTTTTAAATACATGACAAATTTCAGAATAAAAATTCCTTAAATTCATAGTTTTATATTACATAAACCAATTAATTCTCTAGTTTGTATATTTTATAAGTTTGAAATTTTAATATAATAATAGCTGGTGTTCATTTACTACTTTAAGGTTTGCAAAGTGCTTTTAGATCATTGTCTTGATTAGAGTAGCTAAGTCACAGTTATCTTCATTACAGTATTGCTGTTATTATGTACAATGTTCATGTCCTGGTTCTGCTCTCTTTACTTTGCATAAGTTCATTTTTGTCTCTTCAGGTTTTTATGAAACTATTCTGCTTATTTCTTATAGCACAATAGTATTCCATCACCATCACATACCATAATTTGTTCCCATTGATAGACATCCCTTCAATTTTCAAATCTTTGCCATCACAGAAAGATCTATTATAATTAATTTATTTTTTACAAATAGGTCCTTTTTCTTTTCCTCTGATCTTTTGGGGATCATGGTATTTCTCGGTCAAAGGGTATACAGTTTTGTAGGTCTTAGAGAATAGTTCCAAATTGTTCTCCACCATGGCTCGACTAATTCACAACTCTTCCATTAATCTATTAGTCTCCCTATTTTCTCAGATCCCCTCCAGCATTTGTCATTTTCCTTTTCTGTTTCATTAGCCAACCTGATGGGTGTGAGGTGGTATCTCAGTGTTGTTTTAATTTGCATTTCTCTAATCTATAAATCAACAACACAATAAATAAAGTATTTTTTGCAACTAAAAATATAAAAACTCGCCTAGAGAAATCTCTAATGAAAATGGTAAACTGTACATAAAAGAGAAAGAGAATGAAGCTAAGCAACTATGATTTGGAGCATTTTTTTTTCATGTGACTTTGATTGTAGCTTTGATTTCTTCTGAAAACTGCCTGTTCATATCCTTTGACCATTTATCAATTAGAGAATGGTTCTAATTTTTATAAATTTGGCTCCATTCCCTCTATATTTTAGAAATGAGACTTTTCTCAGAGAAATTTGTATAATTTTCCCCCTCAGTTTCCTATTTTTCTTTTGCCTGTATTTGTTTTGTTTGTGCAAAAACTTTTAAATTTCATGTAATCCAAATTATTCCTTTTGTTTCCCATGATGGTCTCTATCTCTTGTTTGGTCATAAACTGCCCTTATTTATAGATTCAAAGATCATTATTCCATGCACACCTAATTTACTCAGCATATTTCCCTTTATATCTTTACCATTTATACATTTTGACTTTATCTTGGTATACAGAATAAAATGTTGGTCTATGCCTACTTTTTGTCAAATTTCTTTTCAGTTATCCCAGCAATTTTTGTCAAATTATGAGTTCTTACTCCAAAAGCTTATATCTTTGCATTTATCAAACATTACATTACTATGATCATTTATTATTCTGTGTCGTTTACTGATTCATCATTTTATTTCTTAGCCAGAAATAGATTTTTTTTCATGATTACCACTTTATTATGTAGTTTGAAATCTGATACTACTAAGACAACTTCATATTTTTTTCATTGATCCTTTTGATGTTCTAGAGCTTTGATATTCTACATGTACTCCATTATTATTTTTTTCTAGTTCTATAAAATAATTCTTTAGTAGTTTGATTGATATGGCTAAAACCATTTAGATGGTTTAGATAGTCATAGTCTCAGGCTACATTTCAACATGATGTTCATTATAGTGGGTAGCTATTGATTAGAAATGTAAAACTACACTATCTGTTTATGCACAAATGTGTTTAATGAAGGCTATTTACCATTCAGTTGAAAGTAGACTTAAAAATCCTTGAAAGATAACACTATGTTTGACAAACTGACTTTAATTATCCTTGTATTTTGACAGAAATTGAATGTAATTTTTGAAGGAATTACCTTGTAAACATAGTACTATTCTTATGAGAAAGAGGAAAACCAGGCAGCCAGGATGGGAGATGTTACTGATGCTGGATATTTTTGTCATGTTATTCTTAAGGCCATAGCATAGTTATAGCCCCTGCCAATATAAATCAACAACATAATAAAGTATTGCCTTTGCCACAAAAAATATAAAAACTATCCTAGAGAAATAGTAGTAGAAAACTACTTCTCAAGGTTGTAAAGATCAGACATGAGATAATATGTATAAAGTGCTTTGCAAACCATAAAGTACTATATTAATGCTAGATATCATTCTTATTTATTTTTATTAAAGCTTTTTAATTTTCAAAATGTATGCGTGAATAATTCTTCAGCATTAGCCCTTGCAAAACCCTGTGTTCCAATTTTTTCCCCTTCTCCCATGCCCTCCCCTAGATGTCAAGTAGTCATATATGTTAAATATATGGTAGAAATATATGTTAAATCCAATATATGCATACGTATTTATACAATTACCATGCTACAGAAGAGAAAAAGTAAAGCAAAATAAAATGTAAGCAAACAACAACAAAAAGTGAAAAATGTTATTTTGTGAACCATACTCAGTTCCCACAGTCTTCTCTCTGGGTGTAGATGGCTGTCTTCTTCACTGAACAACTGGAACTGGTTTGAATCATCTCATTGTTGAAGAGAGCTATATCATTCTTATTTCTATCCCATAGCTTGCGCATAGTATGCATCTAATACATATCAAATTCTGACTGTTAAAGTACATGAACATCAAAAGTCAAAATTTGATTCTATAAATTTATTCCTAAATAGGTATTTTTCTTTTAAATCCAAGTTTATCATGAGCTTCTTATTTTAAACTTCTTTTCTCTCCCCGCCCCCCTTGTTTTTTGGTAGACCTTGTTTATTGGTAATGGAAATAATGTTTACTTGTCTTTTCCTAAATACATTTTAAATTCATCATTTGGGTCAGCTAATTTTTTAATGACTTATTTAAAAGTTACTGGAGTAAAAATTCCATTTTCTTCCCTGCCTATACCTTCTTCCCTCCTGTTGCTCCATTCTTTTTCACATGTTCAGAAAGGATTTACACCACTTCATGTAGCTGCAAAATATGGAAGCCTGGATGTGGCAAAACTGCTCTTTCAACGTCGTGCTTCCCCAGATTCCGCTGGCAAGGTAAATGTATTTGGCATGTGATATGTTGGAAGAATTAGAAGTTTATATATCCTGTAATTATCATGATCATCCTGTGATTAAAGGTCTTTTACACTTTAAACATGCAACATATTGAATTGTAGAAGAAAAGCTATAATAAAGGATCATTTCTCTCTCAACACTGAGGTAGAGAAACCAATTTATAGTATCTGTCAAATTCGAAAACAAAAATACCCCACAAACATTGTAAATGGGCTGACAGTGGAGAAAGAATTCTTATTTTCCAAAGCTGCAAGGTAACTGAAACCTTAGTGGTTCCAGCTTCACATTTTTAATCTTTGGTTTAGAATAAAAAATAGCTTGTTAGTTTCCTTAGTTGTTTCTCAGGCAAGGTACAGTGTGCTTCATTGCAGCTTTATTTTGGTTTCAAATGAAGTTTCCCATATAAAAATATTCTATAATTATTCATTGTTCATCTCTTTAGTTCATTGTGTTTTTTGGTTAATCTATTAACATGTACTTAATCAGTATCAGTTTTGTTTTTCTTAATGGCTCCTAGCAGCTTCAGTGCAGCTAATAACAATTTATTAATGCTCAAACATAAACACACCCTCTACAGAATGGCCTCACTCCACTTCATGTTGCTGCTCATTATGATAACCAGAAGGTGGCACTGCTGCTACTGGAGAAAGGTGCATCTCCTCATGCCACTGCCAAGGTGAGATATTTACTGGGGCTAACTATACTTTTACAGGGTCACTGGGATTTGTGTTGTAGGTTGCGTGAATTGATCCAGAAACATTAGGTTGAATTTTGTTCAGAAATAACAGGGGTTTTTAAGTATATGCAATATAGTGAAACTCTGTGTGTGTGTGTGTGTGTGTGTGTGTGTGTGCGTGTGTGTGTGTGTGTGTGTGTAGTTATAAATGTTTGAAAAAATGTTAATTTTTTTCTATATTCTAAAATCCCAAAGACATTTAACAAATATTTTAAAATGCATAACTGTCATTGACCAGAAAAGATTTTTCTTAGCTCAATTTAAAATAGATTGAATGAGTATGATTGAATTCAATATCATTGATTATGAGTACTATATTAAGAATTAGAGATGCAAAAACTAAAATAAATCTCTGACTTCATGGAGGTTATACTGTAGATCATAACCATAATTTGAGAACTTATATAAGAAATGCAATAATGATTTTTTTAAATCTATAAACAGAAACACACACATACACACAAAACATAGTATCTTTTTTCCTCTAGCCACTCCATGACCTCAAATTAACTTGCTGGTTGAATGATCTCAGATAATTCCTTAAGAATATTTTGTCTTTTGAATTGGAAGCCTTAGGACAATTATTATTTTCCAATAAAATTGAATTGTTTTCTATTTAAAAGTGCAGGGAAAAGCTTAGGGTAAGTCACCTGTCCCTTATAAATTTAAATTTAGCTTTGTCCTAAGATTTTCATTTAAACTCTAAACCTTTCTTTGTTTCTCTCTTTCTCTCTCTCTCTCTCTCTCTCTCTGTATATATATATAATGTGTGTGTCTCAATTTTATTTTAATAGTATATTTTATTTATTTAATATTTTTCCCTAGTTATATTTTAAAACAATTTTTTATATTTGTTTCTGAAATTTTTGAGTTCCAGATTCTCTCTTTTATCCCTACCTCTAGCCCCTATTAAGAAACCACCTGTGAAGTTATTGTATCTTTTGATCATTTATCACTTGGGGTATGGCTTTTATGTTTTATAACTTTGACTCATTTGCCTCTATGTTTGAGAAATGAGGCCTGATGAGAGAAATTTGCTTCAAAATTATTTTTTTTTACAATTACTATTGTTAACTATTTCCACCTGTTTAATCTATTTTTCTCTCTCCTTTCACTATGTCCATTTTCAAAAGTATTTTCCTACTGACCACTCTTTCTCCCACTATGCCTTCTCTTTTATCATCCTCTCCCTTTCCCATATCCTGTTCCCCTCCTAATTTCCTGCAGGATAAGATGTATTTCTATACCCATATTGAGTATTTTTATTTCCTCTTTGAGCCAAATCTGAAGAGAGTAAGGTTTACTCATTCCCTTTCTCCTCCTCTTTCCCTCCCTTTTCCTCTTCTTTTCCTCCCTCCACCATAAAAGCTTTTTCTTGTCTCTTTGTGTGGCATATAACTTACACCATTCTACTTTTCCTTTTTCTTTTTTTCCAGTACATTCCTCTGTCACACTTTAATTTTAATTTTTAAAAGATATTATCCTTTCATATTCAATTTACACCTGTGTTCTCTGTCTTTATATACTCCTTTTAACTGCCATAATAATGAGAAAGTTCTAATGAGTTACAAGTATCATCCTTCCATGTAAGAGTATAAATGGATAAATCTTACTAAGTCTCGCTGCTCAGTAAATTCTTTCAATTTCTATTTTAACCTCTGGTTATAGAATATCAGGACAATTTTCCTTGACAATTTCTTGAAAAATGATGTCCAGGCTCATTTTTTTGATCATGGCTTTCAGGTAAACCAAGAATTTTAAAATTATCTCTCCTGGATTTATTTTCCAAATCAGTTGTTTTTCTAATGATATATTTCAATTTTTCCCATTTATTTTCATTTTTTGGTTTGTTTTATTGTATCTTGATTTCCCATAAAATCATTAGCTTCCTTTTACTCAATTCTAATTTTTAAGGAATTGTTTTCTTTAGTGATCTTTTGTACATCTTTTTCCATTCAGTCAATTTTGCTTTTCAAAGGCATTCTTCTCCTCATTAGTTTTTTGCATTCCTTTTGCATCACTCTCAATTTTTTTTCTAATTTTTCTTCTATCTCTTTTACTTGATTTTCAAAATCCTTTTTGAGCTCTTCCATAGCCTGAGACCAATTATTATTTTTTCTTGGACACTTTGGATGTTTGTTATTTTCTTCTGAGTATGTGTTTTGATCTCTCTTGTCTCCATAGTAATTTTCTTCATAGTAACTTTGGCATATTATTTCCAATTACAAGTAAAGATGGTTTTCAGCATTCATTTTTGTAAGATTTTGAGTTCTTTTTTTCCCCCTTTCCTCCCTTCCACTTTCCCAAGGTAACAAGTAATCTGGAATGGTGTAAATTGTCTGCCAAAATCAGAAAAAGAGGGAAAAATGACAAAAAGGGGAAAAGAAAACAAAACAACAAAATGAAAATAGCATGCTTCAATTTGCATTTGCATCCCTAGTTTACATCCATAGTTTTTATTTGGATCCCAGATGGCATTTTTCAACCAAAGTCTATTTGATTTGTCTTGGATCATTATATTGTTGAGAAGACTTAAGTCATCATCATCACACAATCTGTTACTTTATACAATATTTTCCTGGTTCTGTTCACTTCACTCAGCATCAATTCATGTAATTTTTTCTAGGTTTTTCTGAAATCAGCGTATTCATCATTTCTTATAGAACACTAATATTTCATTACATTCACATACCATAAATTATTCAGCTATTCCCCAAATGATAGGTATCCATTCAATTTCCAATTTCTTGCCCCCACAAAAAAGAACTGTTGGAAACATTTTGCACATGTGAGTCCTTTTGTCTCTTTTATGATCTCTTTGGGATACAGGTCCTATACTTTATCTTAATGATTTCATCTGCTCCCAAGGCATCATCTTTAAGCAAGATGACTTTCAAAGTTGTCTCTCCAGGGTTGACTTCTTTTCTAAGGTCTAGAACTAAATATTGAATTACTAAAGTATATTTTTAATCATACACATACCTCTTTCTATTCCAAAAGCTGTTTTTCTTCCCCATATTCCTATTTTTATTAATTACACTGTTTTTTTCCCACTTATACATGCTTAAAACTTTGGAGCCACCTTTGATCCCTTTCTGTATTCCTCTCTTCCTCTGACTCCCATTTAATCATCTGATATGGGCAATTTTTTTATATTACTTCATTTCTTTGGTTTACTCCACATATGTAAGATGAGTAGATCAAAATAACCTGTTCCTAAGATTTCTTCCAAATTTCACATGCTTTCATTTGAATGTAGCAAGGAAAATACAATGTAAAATTGTGAAGACCGCGTATTTTAAAATCAGCCGGAGTCAGGAATTCAGGGTAGGGGAAAGTCGTCAGTCTTTATTCTCAGTGAAGAAAGATCGGAGGTGGAAGAGAATGGGCAATAGCAATGTGTGTAGCTGAATCAAAAAGCTAGCTAGACCAGAAGCCACACGACCAGCAGCTGCTAGCATGGAAACCAGGCCAATCTCTCCCAGCTTCTCTTCCTGTCTCTCTGTCTCCACCCACCAAAATCATCATTTCGTATACAACACATCAGGACTTGCACAGAGAGTGGGCAGGGACCATTCTTTATCCAATCATGTATATTAATAGAGTATGGTCCAATTACTATTTAGCCTCATGTGCTTGGGACCTCAGTGCATCAACTCAAGCCTCAGCCCATTACCTAAAGTATTAGCTAACATTTGCTAAAAACACAGCAAATGAGTTGAATGAAAGTCCAAATACATCCCTAAAATTAACATTTTATTCAAAAATGGAAATCTATTTCTCTATGTGAGTTACTTTAGAGATAAATTTCACTTTAAAAAATTCTTTCAATGTTTTAAAATTTTAGCTTTTGAATTTTAACTAAATTAATAAACATTAAGTTCTTTTTCCCAGGCACTATTGCTAAATTTTGGGGCTACACAAAGAGTCAAAAGACAGTCCCTTCCTTTAAAGGACTTACAGTTGTGTGTGTGTGTGTGTGTGTGTGTGTGTGTGTGTACAAAACAAGATGTGTATAGGTTATATAAGAAATAAGAGAGGAAAGGCACTAGAATTAAGAGGGTTTAGGAAAAGCCTCCTGTAAAATAGAGGATTTTAGCTGGGATTTAAAGGAAGTCCATAGATAGATGACGGAAAGCATTCCAGGCAGAGAAAATACTCAGAGTTGAGAGATGAGAATGTTTTGCTTATAGAATAGCCAGGAAGTCCCTCTCACTGTATGGAATAATATATGTCAGGGAGTAAGGTAGGAAGGACTAGATTATAGAGGGCTTTGAATGCCAAGCAGAATATTTTGTATTTAATCCTAGAGGAAATAATTTGAATTTAGGTTTAGCTATGAAACAGTCTATTATCAAGATTGAAAAGCCATTTAGATGTTCTTCTCATACCTAGTGAGATCTTCAGCTCAACTTTAGCCTTTCTTCCATGATCACTATTTTTTATTCTCATCTTCATTTCATTTTTCATTTATTCTGAAATAAATATATATCATATGGACCACATTTCCCCAATAATTTACTAAATGATGGAAAATAAATCCCAGAATTATAAAAATCTAATTGTGGAAGAAACCTTAGTTATCTATTCCATCCTGTAGGTCAGGGGTGAAGAACCATATTTTTCTGCCAAAGTTCCATTTGTATATTTTAAGATCATGCTCTGGCCATACAAAATTGTCAACTTATAGAGCTCAAGTAGTGAGAGGTTGTTATACCTAGCTTTCAGGGCACCATCCCCTGCCTTTGTAAATGATTTTGCAGGCCTTATGTGACCTGTAGATTGGATGTTTTCCACCCCTGCTATAAATGAACAAGATATCCTTCTGCAGTAATATCATCAGCAAGTTATCATCTAGCTATTCATTGAACATTAGTTTTGGAGGATCTTACTACCTCCCAAAGCTACCTCCCATTGAACTTTTTGGTAGCTTCATTATTAGAATGTTTTTTCCTACTGAGAATTGTTATCTCACTGTTTTCCACCTATTGTTATTAGTTCTATCCTCTCTTCCACCACCCCCAGAGGTTAAACAGAATAAATCATTTCCATTTACACAAGACATTCCTTCAAACCTATGTTCGCCAGTTTAAAGATCGCTAGTTCCTTCAACTGGTCCTCATATAAAATGGTCTCAGGACTTCTCAGAACATTAGTTACCTTCCTTTGGACATTTTTAGATTTGTCCATGTCTTTTATAGGTTAGAGATAGTAAAACAAAATCATTAGTTATTTTTAAAGCAACATATTTACCCTCATCCTCACCCCCATGCACATAGCAATTTTATTTAAAAGGAAGTCATCCTGATATCACATTCAGTCCTAGCCTTTTATACCTTAAATTATTCTCCTTACCTCTGATTCATGAAGATTTTGTGTTTGGGATATGTGTATGTGTGTATGGATATACACATTTATATCCATATCTATACACACACAGAGATAGATATACAAATACCCATTAATAGAAATTGTTTTAACTCACCTCATCCATAACTTGGTTGTGCTCTGTATTTTCACCTATCTTCTCTACTTTCTATCCTAAGAAATGGTAGTCCTCTCCTCTATCAAGACAGACCATGTTATTTCCTACTAAATGAGATATTTAAAGAAACATTAATATTAAAGAAAGCTCTTGATATCATCTTATCATTGCTACAGATTCTTATTCTATCACTAGAGTGATAGCTTCTTACTCTATCTCTATCTCTATCACTCTAGTGATAGAGGAAGAATCTCCCTCTCTCGAGGATCATTATTCTCTGGCTCTTTATATACTTTATATTTTATAAATGGACTTGCTCAGATATTCCTTATGAGAAAAAGAAATATTCCCTTCACCACTATTTTTTTCTTTTTTTAAAAAAAAAATCTTATCACATTTAAAAATACCATTTAAACTTTTGTTTACTTCCTCACTTTCCACTAACTTATTCTTTGAAATTCTTTTCTTTCCATCCTTTTATCCCTTGCTTTTACTCCATGACCAATCAAATTTTTCTGGCCATGTAAATACTCTTTGATGATCTCCTTTACTCTGCTTTTTTTTATTATTATTATTTCTGATTCATCATTCAGAATATGTTGCAGCCCAATGATACTCACTATTAATTTCTTCATTAAATTTTGTGTTTCCCACAATTCTGAAGTTTTGAAGATGTGATGTTCTATGATTTCTAGCTATCATCAATAGAAGAATATTGTCATAACATTATAGGCTATTGTTTTAAGAAAATCCTTGCCATCATTGAAAGCACTAATATTCTTTCAGATGAAATCCAGTGCATTTCCTGTATTCTCATTCAATTTTTATGTCACTGTCCATCTGCAGCATCTTTCTGAAATACATATATTAAGTGGCCAGACCAACAGGCCCACCCTGAAGTTATATAGTACAATTTGGAAGATCGGTATTCTTCATTTTCTTAATTTTTAGTATGTGGAAAGATTGACCAAGCTTTTGTAGTGATTATGGAGTTTATTTAGGAAGTTTTTCGTTGTTCCAGGGCTTGATGCAATAAACTCATTCAGCTAGTAGGCCAACAGTTAAAAAGTCAATAAATAATTATCATGGGTCAATTATATGAAAAACACTAACTGTGCTAGTTCCTGTAGAGGATCGTTCTTGAGGACAATGACTGTGTTATACTGTTCATAGACTTGATATCTTCAAGTTAGAGGGATTTGAGAAGCAGTCCAATAATATTACAACAATTATACAATATTTTAAGATATACAAGGAGATTTACAAATATTTATTATCTCATTTGATGCTCACAACAACTGTTTGAAGTAGGTGAGTTTATAATCCCATTTTAAAGATGAGGAAACTGAGGCAAAGAGAAGTTAAATGAATTGCTCAGGGTCATACAGGTAATAAATGTCAGAGGCCAGATATGAGTTTATTTCTGCCTTATCCCAAATCCAGTCTTCCACCCACTAGATTTCTAGCTGCTGAGGAATAATGCCATGTTGCTTTAGACCATTCAGCTTTTGGATGGTTCTGTTAGGGGAAAAAAATTTCCTTATATTGAACTACAATTATAACATTATATCATTGTTTTGATTTACTGGTTCAAGAGGGATTGTTATAATATCTGTTTTATGGAACAACTCTTCATATACTTGAAGTTAGCTATTATATGCTCCAAAGTTTTCTTTTGTTTGAATTAAACAAGACTATTTTCTTTACTTAAACTTCATATCGTAGAGTTTTCAGTCTTTTTACCTTACTCTTGGTATATGGTATTAAGTGTGGGTCATTGCCTACTTTCTGCCATACTAGTTTCCAATTTTCCTAGCAGTTTTTGTCAAATACTGAATTCTTATTCCAAAACCTGGGGTTTTCGGATTTGTCAAACACTAGATTGCTATAATTATTGATTATTTTGTCTTATGAACCTAACCTATTCCACTGATCAACTAGTCTGTTTCTTAGCCAATACCAAATGGTTTTCATGACCACTGCTTTATAATATAATTTTAGATCTGGTTTCATTTGATTTTTTTTCATTAGTTCCCTTGAAATTCTTGACCTTTTTGTTCTTCCAGATGAATTTTGTTATTTTTTCTAGGTCAGCAAAATAGTTTCTTAGAAGTTTGATTGGTATAGCACTAAATAAATAGATTAGTTTAGGTAGTATTGTCATCTTTATTATATTCCCTTGACCTATCCAAGAGCATTTGATATTTTTCTAATTGTTTATATCTGACTTTATTTGTGTGGAAAGTGTTTTGTGATTTTGCTTATATAGTTCCTGACTTTCCCTTGTCAGATAAATTTGCAAATATTTTATATTATCTACAGTTATTTTAAATGGAACTTTTCTTTGTATCTCTTGCTGTTGAATTTTGTTAGTGATGTATAAAAATGCTGAAGATTTATGAGGATTTCTTTTGTATCCTGCAGCTTTGCTAAAGTTGTGGATTATTTCTAATAGCTTTTTAGTTGATTCTCTGGGGTTATCTAACTATACCATCATATCATCTACAAAGAGTGATAATTTGATTTCCTTATTACTTACTCTAATTTCTTTAATCTCTTTTTTATCTCATTGCCAAAGCTAGCATTTCATAGTAATGGGGATAGTGGAGAACCTTGTTTCATCCCTGATCTTATTGGGAATGGTTCCAGTTTATCCCTATTACATATGATGCTTACTGATAGTTTTAAATAGATGTTACTGACTATTTTAAGGAAAAGTCCATTTATTCCTATACTCTCTGGTGTTTTTAATAAGAATGGGTGTTGGATTTTATAAAATGCTTTTTCTGTATCTATTGAGATAATCATATGATTTTTGTTAATCTGGTTATTGATATAGTCAATTATGCTAATAGTTTTCCTAATAATATTGAACCAGCCTTCCATTCCTGGTATAAATCCTACTTGATCAAGGTGTATTGTCCTGGGGATGATTTGCTGTAATCTCTTTGCTAATGTTTTATTTAAAATTTTTGCATCAATATTCATTGGGGAGATTGGTCTATAATTTTTTTTCTCTGGTTTTGTCCTACCTTATTTGTCCTATCTATCAGTACCATGTCTGTATCATAAAAGGAATTTGGTAGGATTCCTTTCCCTATTTTTAAAAATCATTTATATAGTATTGGAGTTAATTGTTCTTTAATGTTTGGTAGAAATCACATGTAAACCCATCTGGTCCTGAGAATTTTTTCTTAAAGAGGTGATTAATAGCTTGTTCTATTTCTTTTTCTGAAATAGGACTATTTAAGCAATTTACTTCCTCCTCTGTTAATCTAGGCAATCTATCTTTTTGTAGGTATTCCTCCATTTCACTTAGGTTATCCAATTTATTGGCATAAAGTTGGGCAAAGTAATTCTTAATTATTGCTCTAATTTCTTCTTCATTGGTGGAAAGTTCTCCCTTTTCATTTTTAAGACTAACAATTTGATTTTCCTCTTTCCTTTTTCTAATCAAATTTGCTAAAGGTTTATCTATTGTGTTGTTTTTTTCATAAAATCAACTCTTAATTTTATTTATTAATTCAATAGGTTTTTTTGTTTCAATTTTATTCAATTATTCAATTTATTTGTATTCATTTGTTTCAATTAGAAATAATATTCAATTATTTATTAAATTGTATTCAATTTATTCAATCTCTCCTTTTATTTTTAGAATTTCAAGTTTGGTATTTGATTAGGGTTTTTAAATTTGCTCTTTTTCTAGCTTTTTTTTTTTAGTACTTTTAACCGCAAATGTGAATGTGGTGATTCATTGATTTTCTCTTTCTCTATTTAATGCAAATAAGCATCTAGAGATATAAAATTTCCTTTTATTACCACTTTGGCTGTACCCCATATATAAATTTTTGTATGTTGTCTCATTATTGTCATTCTTTTGGATGAAATTATTAATTATGTCTATGATTTTTTATTTCACCCATTCATTCTTTAGGATGAGATTGTTTAGGTTCCAATTTCCTTTTGGTCTTTTTTCCCTGGCTTTTTATTGAACATAATTTTTATTGTATTGTGAGCTGAAAAAAAGTGGATTAACTATTTCTGCTTTTCTGCATTTGAATTTGAGGTCTTTACGTCCTAATATATGGTCAATTTTTGTATTGGTTCCATGAACTGCTGAGAAGAAAGTGTACTCCTTTTTTGTCTCCATTCAATTTTCTCCAAAGTTCTATCATACCTAACTTTTCTAGTATTTTATTTACCTCTTTAACTTCTTTCTTATTTATTTTGTGGTTTGACTTAACATTGAGATCTCCCACTATTATAGTTTTGTTGTCTATTTCTTCTTGCAGCTCTTAACTTCTCTTTTAGGAATTTCCATGCTATACCACTTGATGCATATATTTAGTATTGATATTGCTTCATCATCTATAGTACCCTTTAGCAAGATATAATTTCCTTCCTTATCTTTTTTAATTAGATCAATTTTTGCTTTTGCTTTTGCTTGATCTGAAATCAGGATGGCTACCCCTGCTTTTTTGACTTCACCTGAAGCATAATAGATTCTGCTCCAGCCTTTTACCTTTACTCCGTATTACTCTGCTTTAAATGTGTTTCTTGTAAACAACTATATTGTGGGATTCTGGCTTTTAATCCAGTCTGTTACTTGCTTCTGCTTATGGGAGAGTTCACCTCATTCACATTTATGGTTAAAACAACTAATTCTGTATTTCCTGCAATCAAATTATACATGCACTCTCTCTATATTTTATATGTTTTATATATATATATCATATAACCTATAATAGAAATATAGTTCTCAAGAGTTCTTTTTGCTTTTTTATCCTTCTCTTGAGTCATATATTTGGAGGTCAAATTTTTTTGTTTAGCTCTGGTCTTTTCATCAGGAATACATGGAATTCACTTATTTTATTGAATACCCAT
Source organism: Sarcophilus harrisii (assembly GCF_902635505.1). Taxonomy (NCBI): domain Eukaryota; kingdom Metazoa; phylum Chordata; class Mammalia; order Dasyuromorphia; family Dasyuridae; genus Sarcophilus; species Sarcophilus harrisii. The sequence continues at coordinate 124,485,069 of NC_045431.1, read as the reverse complement.
CTTCTTCCTTGGAAGAAAATGCTTAGTTTAGCAGGGTAATTTATTCTTTGTTGTATTCTAAATTTTGTTTTGCCTTTGAGAATATTATATTCCAGGTCCTTCAATCCTTTAATGTAGAAGCTGCTAGATGCTGAGTAATCCTTATTGGGGTACCTCGGTATTTGAATTGTTTTTTTTTTAGCTGCTTGTAATATTTTTTCCTTGATGTGATAGTTCTGAAATTTAACCACAATATTCCTTGGAGTTTTAATTTTGGGGTCTCTTTTAAGAGGTATTTGGTGAATTCTTTCAATGACTATTTTACCTTCTGATTCTATGATATCAGCTCTTTGATGTTTCCTGAAAAATAGTGTCGAGGCTCTTTTTATCATCATGGTTGTCAGGGAGTCCAACAATCCTTAGATTGTCACTCCTGGATCTATTTTCCAGGTCAGTTGTTTTCCCAAGTAGGTATTTTACATTTTTTTCTATTTTTTTTTTCATTTTTTTTTGATTTTGCTTGACTGATTCTTGATGTCTCATCAAGTCACTCATTTCACTTTGTTCAATTCTGATTTTTAGTGAATTATTTTCTTGTTACTTTTTTTTACTTCTTTTTATATTTGTCCAATTGAGTTTTTAAATGAGTTGTTTTGTTCTATGAAAATTTTTTCGCCCATTTCACAAATTCTATTTTTTAAGGCATTATTTTCTTTTTCCATTTCACAAATTCTGTTTTCCTGGGAGTTATTTACCTTTTCCACATCACACATGCTTTTTTCCTGGGAGATTTTTACCTTTTCCAATTCTTAAATTCTGTTTTCCTGGGAGTTCTTTATCTTTTCCATTTCACAAATTCTGTTTTTCAGGGAGTTGTTTTCTTTTTCCACTTTATCAAATCTATCTTATGAATTATATGCTTTTTCCAATCTCTCTTGCAGAGTTTTCCTTTTCTTTCTCCATTTTTCTTCTAGCTCTCTTTTGAGATCCCTTTTAATTTCTTCTAGGAGAGCCTTGTGTGGTGGGGACTAGGTTATATCACCCTTTGGGGCTTCATCTGGACACAATCTGCTTTTAGTCTCCTCAGAGTTTGTAATCTGTTCTGATTTATTATCATAGAAGCTATCTTAGAGTTCACTTTGCCTTTTTACTCATTTTTTTTAAAATTAGGATCTGCTTTTAGGGCAAGGGAAGTTTTTCAAGTTTCCTCTATAAGCACCAGCAAAGTGGCAGCAAAGTGACAGTGGCTGTGCTGGGATTGTGCTGAGTCATTCCTGGTATTAGGAGGATGTGGCCAAGTTCTGTGAGACTGGTGCTTTGGAGTTCACTCTTTACTGTGTTTGTGTTGGATGTTTTATAACTTCTCTGCTGATCTACTGGCTTGCAACCAGGATAGAGTAGCCAACATTGTGGTAGCATCCTCCCCTAGATTCTTCATTGCACAGGAGTGTGCACCGCCCGGCGGAGACTGCTTCCCACCCTGGGTCTGCTCAGTGTGTGCTAACATCCTGTGCCTGACCACCTCCCTGCACCCAACCAAAACAGACCTCTTCTGATGATCTTCAAAATTATCTTCTATTGTTAATTTGCTGCCCTCCCAATATTCGTGAATTTTGTTGTGGAATGAATTCACAGGCTGATTTTGGTAATTAGTTGAGGGTCCAAGGAGAAATTCAGAAAGAAGCGTGTGTCCTCTCCTCCATCTTGGCTCCACCCCCTCCAGCATGTTGTATAGTTGATGGTAATTAATAATAATCCTAGTGTTCTGTGCATTAATCAGAGTATATGTAGAATATTGGGTTTAATTCTGTTCACTATGTTGAAAGAGGTTAGAAATCAGAATGTTGAGGGACCTTTCAGGAACTTTTGGGGAAATTAATGGTTATTTAGCCTAGAAAAGAAATTAAAATAAAAAATATTTATGATCAATGGATTCAAAGATTAAAAAGATTGTTGATCTAGATAAAAGAACTGACTTATTTGTTTTGCTTTCAAGTACTGGTACTAGTGAGTAGAAGTTATAAGGAGGTGGATTCTAACTCAATAAGGGAAGAAAATGGCTCTAATAGCTGTCAAAAAAATTAAATGGATTTCTCAATAAGTAATGATATCCCCATTATACAAAGTAGTTAATCAGAAGCCTGGTTAGTTATTTCTTAGGAAGATGGTAGAAAAACTTCTCCTAAAGATGATTGATGATTCAATGATTTGTAAGTTCTCTTCCTCTTCTGATTATATGAATGGAGAACATGTGATATATTAGAAAAATTTAGAATTAAAAAATTGAAACTTAAAATCACATTCTATAATTCAATACCTTTCTTACCTTCTATGTCTTCATCTATAAAATGAAGGGACTGGATTAAAAACCTCTGAAGTCCCATCTAACTTGGGATCTTTGAACTGAAATGACTTCAGATTAAACAGAAAGACTTCTTGCTTTTTTCCTCTAGAATGGCTATACTCCATTACATATTGCTGCTAAGAAGAATCAGATGCAGATAGCTATGACATTACTGAATTATGGAGCAGAAACCAGCATTGTGACAAAGCAAGGGGTCACTCCGCTTCATCTGGCCTCTCAGGAAGGCCATACGGACATGGTAACCTTGCTCCTAGATAAAGGATCTAACATCCACATGTCAACTAAGGTAATTTGTTTTTGCCATTGTTTAAAAAGAGAGAGAGAGAGAGACTGCTAGTAAAAATACAGATATAAATATATATATATATATATATATATATATATATATATATATATATATGTATTATAAACTATGTACCTAAATAACATATGCATACATATTACATAAATACAGTCACAATTGTATTGATATATTCTATTTATGTATGGCATACACATATATACAATGCATGTACACACAATATATAAATACAATTATGTATATATGTTGTTTTGCTTATATATAAAATATATGCATACATATATATGCATATACATTGTTCAATTTCTGATTCCATTAAATGTTGCTTCTTTTTGGCTTAGTTGAGTCTCATACTAAATTTTTTGAAGAGTTTTCTTTTTTCCATTCTTCACTGCTTCGTTTTGCTTATTACTTCCACTACCATCTTTTATAATATTATACAAATGAGCTTATATCTAAAGTTAGTTTTTCCATTGTCTGCTATATCTTTTCATTTTGTAGAGATCAAATTTTTTCTGGGTAAAGGTGTCTGGGTTCTTTTGTTTTTTCTTACTATCATTATTATTAATTTACCTCAGTTAACTAACTTATGTGAGAAATATTGTTCCATCATTTTCAGTCATGTCCAACTTTTCATTATTTTATTTGGGGTTTGCAGAAATACTGCAGTTGTTTAGCACTTCCTTCTCCAGCTCATTTAACAGATGAGGAAACTGAGGCAAACACAGTTAAATGATTTGCTCAAAATCACACAGTAGTGTTTGAAGCCAAATTTGAACTCCAGAAAAGGACTTTCCCTGATTCCAGGACTAGTCTTGTCCTTTGTCCCTCTATCCTCTATTCTTAATAATAATAATAATAAATAAAAATACTAATTTTCGGGAAACAATATAAATGTAAAATACTACCAAAATTATATTAGTGTTTTATCTTTCTATTACATTGTAGACCTATTGAGGATAAAGAGAGTGTTTTAGCTTCATTTTTAAACTCTCTGGTAAATAGCATAATGTTTTGTTATATTTTAGACAATAAATATTTGTTATTGCATTATATTGATATCTGTACTTGTATTACTTTTACTAGGTTATAAATCATTCAGTGGTAGCAAATGTGTTTTATTCTTCTTTTGTTTCATGGTGCATAGCTCAGTGTTTTGCATATAGTAGGCCCTTGAAAATAGGTATTGAAGGAATGTTTCCATTTTAGGAAAATATGCTGGAATAGAATTATAGACATTTCATGATATGTTTTCTGATAATAATCAGTGGGGAAAAAAACTATGATTTTAATTGTCTACTTCTAATCTGCTCTATACTTTTTTTGTTGTTGTTTACATGCATGAACTGTCTGTCAAGATGTGTTTTCTTTGGGGTTTTTGAGATATATGTCATGGAACTTAGCAATTAAAAAAATGGATTCTGAATCATGTAGGAATAACATTTATTTCTTTAGGAGTAATTCTGGTGTTAGACATTGTGTACTACAACCTAGGTTCTAATATATGTGTAGTTAAATTAAAACTAATTAAAAATTTAATGAGGGAAATATTTGATAATGTCTTGATATTTGTATAATAAAGACAAGTTGAAGATTGTTTTATGTTCTTTTGTGTCACAGTAAAATAATGGTAAAATACTTTGTATAAATAACTCAGTGAAGATATTCTATAGAATATGAGCTTTCCCAAAATATATTTTAAATATGAACCAACTAAAATATCAAACTTTACAAATGAGAAACTGTCAGTAGCAAGCACTATCTTTCAAGGTTCCCTTTGTATCCATTCTTTATTAAATCATACTCTTAACAAATCTGTTAAATAAACAGTTCTGGACTTTTCTAGTTCTGCTCAATCAGTTGTAATTGAGGGCAGGGAGACTTTATAATTTCTTTTTTGCTCCACTAGGAGTGTCCTGAATTTATTTCACCAACAGAAGCCCAATTGATGTAGAAAATTATAAACCATCCTTAGACTGGCAGTGTTTTCAAAAATAAAAAGGTTAAACAATCTTTTATGAAAATAGAGCAAGATACAAAGGCACTTGTCACAAAATGCTATTAAAATGTTCATTTTCTTAGATATTTAATGATTAGTTAAGTCATTATCATTTCAAGGACCCATGATTGATGGCATAGGCAACTAGTTTTCACAGTGGATAGGGTACTTGGTCTGGATTTGGGAAGCCCTGTTTTCAAATGTGACCTTATGGCACTTACTGATCATGTGACTTTGAACAAATCATTTAAGCTCTACCTTCCTCAATTTCCTCAAATGTAAAATGGAAATAATAATTCCATCTACCTCCCACATTGTTATGAGGATCAAATTAGATACTTGTAAAGGATTTAGAACCATACCTGGCACACAGCCTAGTTAATAATATTTGTTTCCTTACTTTCACTGACAGATAACTCTTTCTATTACTTAGACCACAGATATTAACCATGCTGCCCAGACCACAACATATATTAAATTACTCAGTGCAGACTGAGCCTGATTAAAATGTACTTGAGGAATATTTAACAAAATAAATAAAAATACAAAGAAAGTTAGATAACACATTTTAAAACTACATCAGTATATGCCCCAGGGATATCCTTATAGACAGATTAATGCTTCCCATTTCTATTTAGGTATGACATCACTGACTTTGATAATCTTGTTAGTTACAACTTTCAATTATAGCATGTGTGCATATTGTTTTAAATTAATTTCTTGACATTGTGTTTGATCATTGATGTTGATATAGCTATTTTTTAAATTATTCCCATAGTTATTAAAATGTAAGCCAGGTTTTACTTTTTAATTATTTAGGTGAATAAAGTGAGAACCAGATGGATTTGAGATGAGAAGTATTTAATAGCTTCATTAATGAAGCTATTTTAAAGCTTTACAATGATAACATAAGTGGTACCTGCAGAAAATACATAATGTTTGCTAAAAGTGTTGCTTTTTGCTAATCAGGAAATTCAGCTTGAGAGGAGAGGGATGTTGCTTCTGAGATTCTTTTATATGTAAACATATTTTTGTTATATTTAAAATTTTTTTCTTTCCAAATTCACTAAATTTGAGAAATCAAATCCCCTTGTGTGCTTAACTCAAATTTTCTTTTGTTCTCTAGAGTGGGCTGACATCCTTGCATCTTGCAGCTCAAGAGGATAAAGTGAATGTTGCTGAAATCCTTACTAAGCATGGGGCCAACAAGGATGCTCAGACTAAGGTAAGTCAAAAGATGATAATGGAATATATTACAGGATCCCATTTTCAGGTTGGAGAAATAAAGAACACATATATTGAAGCTCTGAAATAGCTGAGAATAGCCTTTCTCTTTTATTTCTGCTACCTGCTCTAGAAATACTTTGAATTTGAAGTCTTATAAAAAATATTCAGAGTACTTATACTGCATTTTTTTTTTCTTTGTTCATTACAGCTTGGTTATACTCCTTTGATTGTGGCTTGCCATTATGGAAATGTAAAAATGGTCAACTTTCTTCTGAAGCAAGGAGCAAATGTCAATGCAAAAACCAAGGTAAAATTCTTAGAGAGATCCCTTTTCCCCCTATCCCCTACTATAGTAGGATATAGTATTTTCATTTATATAGCACTTACCTCTTCTAATTTTAAAGTTATCTTCAGACTCTGAGATATATGTCTTTTCCAGTCACATGTTAAAAGGAAATATTCACACCTAGTTTGTTTGACCACGATTCTAACATTGCTTGTACTGTCGTGCTGCTTCTTAACATCAAACATTTCTTGAAATTGTCATATTAAAAAGCCCTATTTAAAGCAAATAGCTAAGCATATGAATTCAGTCCAAATAGTCCAAAATTTCCAATAGTCCAAAATTCAGTCCAATTCAGTCCAAATCACCCCATTAAATAATTTAACTAGTGTTGTGAAGAATATTAGTCAACCAGGTGTTGATTAATACTCCTTTCCCTCTCCCTCTCTCCTAACTGGTGACCATAACTGCCAGAATGGCTACACCCCTCTGCATCAAGCTGCTCAACAAGGCCATACTCACATCATCAATGTACTTCTCCAGCATGGAGCCAAGCCAAATGCCATTACCACTGTAAGTAAGAAAAAAAAAAAATGTGTCAAGATCAGAAATTCTTAATCTATATGTTTTTTGTTTGACTTGTTTTTTGTTTGTTTGATAGCTCTATTCTAATATGGTTTCTTTTATATTCCTACGAATTAAACATTATTTTTTTTTCCTTTTGAAAGAGGGTTTGTGGGCTTCAGCAGCTTGTTAAAAGTAGTTAAAGTTAGGGGGATTCATGACATAAAATTTAGGCATCCCTGCTCAGCATAGCTACTGTTGTTAGTTCATGTCATAGCTGACCTCAGTTCATCCTTGTAAAGCAAACCAAATTCCCAATAAAGTTGAGCTGCTAAAGAAAGCTTTTAAATGAAATCATACTTAGAGTTAAGTGGGAGATTTTTACCTGATGGAGAGCAGTTTGATGACTTCATTATCTCTTCTCTGGAGAGCCAGTCTTTTACTTGGGTCATATTGAATGTGTTTTACTTACAGTTGCCTATCAGGTGTGGCAACATATTTCTTCTAGTCTTTCTAGCAACTAGAGCAGTTTAAGATCTCTCAGATCTTAAGCAAAGTCCCATTGTCTAAGGAACCATTTAAAATGTAAATTAACCTATGCAATTTAGCTAGAATCTCTTGTGGTTCAGGCTGAATTCTTTTGTTTTTAGTTTTTGCTTGGTGAGCTCTTGGAGGGCTGTATCTAAGGATTTCACTGTATTCCCCGAGGCAACAACAGATCTACAACAAATGTTGTAATATCTAATCAAAAAGTTAACTTCCCACATGCTAAGTTTCTCTCTCTTAAATTTACCAGGCATACTTGTAGTCATGACACATTATTTGTAAGAGCTACTTGATAACTTCAGGGTTAAAGCATTAGAATACTTTTTTATTAGAAATAGCAGGCAGATGTAAGTATGTTATGTTCCCATGGTGACTAGGACTATAGTCTAAAGAAGTTACAAAGACAGATTCAGATATAATGGTAAAAAACAATGATTTTCCTAAGCTGTGCCTGGTTTTGGATGGAAATGCTGGCTCCAGCAGAGCTGTGAGTGATCTCATTGGCTCACATCATAGTCCTCCCTCTTACTTCTTTCTCCCTCTGTTTCTCCCTTTCTCTTTAGAATGGCAACACTGCCCTAGCCATTGCTAAACGTCTGGGATATATCTCTGTGGTCGATACACTGAAGGTTGTAACTGAGGAAGTTACCACTACCACAACGGTGAGTGCTCCCTGAATCACAGAGCCTGGGAATCAAAATTGTTTATTTATTTTTCCTTTTTCTTTTATAATCTTTGACACTCTTTGGGATTTGAGCTTTTTCTTTTTTTTTTTTCTTTAATAAAAAATTTAATAATTATACTTACAGAATCCATGTCAAAGCAATTGAGGCAGAAGTAAAATTCCACACAAAACAGCAGCACTTCTAACCAATTTCTAGCCACACAAATATGAGGAAATTATGCTTTTGCAAATATGTATGTAAGTGTTTTAATACGGTGGTCCTTTTTTTTCTTGTGTTCTCACTACACAACACCGGTTGTTGTGGCACAACATCGGTAAAGTGGCATAGCTTTATCACAGCAGGCTCCTTAGTGAGAATTCTGTGCCAAGAATTACAGAGATGGGGTGGGGGAAGGGCAAGGGTGAGAAGAAAGGCTGACTTTCTGAAAGCTGGTTTTACTCATATGTGTTCAATTGCATTTATTACTAAATCATGAAAATAAAATTCTTCTCTTCTTATTGTCAAACATAATAGCTTAATTTTTAAGCAAGTTTCATCATTTCATTGGGTGATGAGGTGGTCCTCTCAGGACTCAGTATTTATTTTCTCTTTGTTTTGATTTTTTGAATAAACCTGTCTTCACTTGGGCAAAAACCAATAATTAACATTTGAATTCATTTAGTTCAGGGCAAGTAGTTGACATTCTAGAGACAGATTGTAAAAGAGTAAAGGAGGGCATGGAAGAATGAGTTAGGTTTTTTTTTTCCCCTTTTAAGTAATGTAATAGTGTGTTTGCAGCAGAGTGGAAGGGAAGAAGTCCTTCAAAGGAGGGCCTCTTGGCCAAAAGCTGAAATGTCATTGTAGTTTGTGTTCATTTGTTCATTGACCTCTTTTTTTTTTAAACCTTGAAACTTGGACTTTAAGAACAATAACTATTTAATTTATTTTTTAAACAATGCATTATAAAAGGCATTATATATATTATATATATTATATATTATATATATTATATATATATTTAAGGCATTATAAAATGCCTTAAAATATTTAATAGTCCACCCAGACAATAAGATTGTAAATCAAACTAAGAGAAAATTTTGAACAAATTTCTATAAATACCCTCAGTCAGGAATAATGTATGCAGAGTTTTGGAACACTTTGTTCTTCTGACAGATGTGAGAAAAAGGAAAGGGGATTTTTCTCTTACATCCTGATATTGAATCTCTGTTGATATACTTTGAGAAAGATGAAATGCAACTGGTTGACATGTAATTTTAAGAAGACTAGGCTATGATTTATTAATTGCAAGATACAGGCTGAATTTAGATTGGAGATAATAATACAGTTTTGTAAGTGAACTTACTCATTTAAGAATTGTTTTTTTAAAAAATCCCAATTTAATTTTTTTTTTCAGATAACACTGTGCCAAAAAAACATAATAGGAAAAATTGATTTTCACATCTTGTATTATAACTATTTGGCCAAATGACACTGATTCACAGTGACTTATCTTACATTATTTTTTTTCTTCCTGGGAAATTCTTTTACTAAATTTCTTGAAAATATACAATCTATGCAATACTTTAGCTGGCATTCCAGAAATAATGTATAAATTTTTTCAAAATCTTTACTGGCAAGATTTCTCCTATTTCACAAACTAATCTTTATCTGTTATATTGATACCTACCACAAAGTAATTATAGTAAATGCTTGCTGATAAATAATTTGAATGTATGAATGATTTTAGCCATTCACATCACAATACATATCACAATAACAATAATGGGAAGTAGATTACATATGTGTAGGTTGAAGGAGTCATCACTAGATGATGGATTTGGAATCTCTTTTTTTTTTTTGAGTGGGAGAGTAGATTGGAGAGGGAAGGAAGTGGGGAAGGCGGAAGTGTCTTAATATCTACAGCTCTTGTTTTCTGAGAAAACAAACTCTTTCTCTAATATAATTACATGACTTACACAACTAGTTCCCAGAGGATATTAGAAGGAAGATATCAGTTGCAGCACATTATTTAAAAAGAAATATATGAAACTGATGAGGTGTAGAGTGGCCTAGATTCCTGGTGGTCTAGAGGTTAGTGGCTATAAGAGAGTTATTAAGAATCCCCTTTAAATCAGCTGCAGGTTGTAGGAGTGAAAGAATTCACTCATTCCCGAATATTAGTTGCAAAATGAAAGTTTATTCTTAGATAGAAATCAGTTTACCCAGAGACTGATTTCTATAGTGGCAGATCTATGGAAAATAGAGTTTTGCACTGAGAATGCAGTTCTCAGTGGACAGAAAGTCCTGGCAGCTGAGTAAGCTACCGAGGTCCATCTGCAAAGACTTTAGTTGATAGAAGCTATTTTATTGAGTGTCTTGGTGGGTATTGGGAAGCCCAAGCAGATCAGAACTGGTGGGTGTGAGGCAGCCCAAGCAAGTCAGAATGGGGGCTGGGACAACCGGATCGCCTATTGGAATTCAAAGGGATGCTTTTGACCAGGATTTGTAATTGAATGTCTGGTATCCTGGAAAGACAGCTTGTCTGGGAAGGATATACCTCAGCCAGGAGGGGCTGGGAATCTGAAAGGAATCACAGATCAATAGGAAATATAGTTTCTTAAAGGGACTCCAACCCGCTTCAGGATGATCTGTTTAGAATGCTACTTGATTCAATGTTAAGCATAGTTTGAAGTGGGGAATTCCAATAGGAGATCTGGGCTTGTCCTAGTCCCCATTGGATTTGAGCCAACTTAGGCTCTCCCAGCCCCCACTGGTTCTGATCTGCTTGAGCTTCCCAACACCCACTAAGATACTGGATAAAATAGCTTCCATCAACTAAGGTCTTTTGCAGATGGACCTCGGTAGCTTACTCAACTGTCAGGACTTTCTGTCCATGGAGAACTGCATTCTCAGTGCAAAACAATATTTTCCATAAATCTGCCACTATAGAAGTCAGTCTCTGGGTAAACTTATTTCTATCTAAGAATAAACTTTCATTTTGCAACTAATATTCGGGAATGAGTGAATTCTTTCATTCCTACAACCTGCAGCCGATTTAAAGGGGATTCTTAATAAATCTCTTATAGCCACTAACTTCTAGACCACCAGGAATCTAAACTACTCTATACCTCATCAATCTGATAGTCTCCCAGAGAGAAATATGGTTCCATTTACATTAAAACTGCTCTTAATCAAGTCTTCTCTGCTCATCTTCTCTGCTTTGTGTTTCTATCTCTATTTCTAGCTTATGTAGAGAATATCATTATTTATATTAAGATTAGAGACATGTGGAGGGTATGAGGAAGGGGATAAGCATTTTTACAGTACCTACTATATACAAGGCATTGTGCTAAGCATTTTTTTTTTCTTACAAATATTATCTCATTTGATCCTCACAATAAGGCTGCAAGATAATTACCATTATCACTCTTATTTTGCAGTTGAATAGATTTAGGCAAACTGAGATTAAGTGACTTGCCCAGGGTTACAGAGCCAAGAAGTATCTATCTGAGTTATGGATTTGAACTCGTCTTCCTGATTTCAGGACCAGTATTTTATCCACTATGCCATATAGCAAGGTGTGAACCAAATTGAAAATCATTTTTAAATTAAACAACTGGGTACTCAAGCTTTCTCCTGATAATGATGAGAATTCAAACTTGTATACTACAAAGTATATTTGCCAACAGGGTTCCTATTAGTTATAAAGGGTTGGTTGTTTTTTGGGGGTTTTTTTAGAAATTTTGTGTGTGTCTGTGTAGAGTATGTGTGTGTATACATATATACTTGTACATATTTGTGGTGAATGCATGAATTTCTGAGCAAGGTAGGCTCTATTATTGTCACTTTTGGCTGTCAAAATTGGTTGATAAAATTATCAGACAAGAAGCCATCCAACAGTTGAGGAAGATGAGACATGTGAAGTGACTTGCCCTGGAGACATACAACTAGTCTGTGTCTATGCACTCTGGCTCCATCTGCCTACTCTTAGGGCAGAGCTTGGAGTCAAGCTTACTTGTTAGGTTGTTATACTAATGCTGAAAAGAGGTAAGAGAGTTGGTGTTTAGGCAGTTTGAGTATAAAGGAGAAAGGAGTACAAGAGATATGGTGTTTTCAGATTAGCTCTTTATATAGTTTATCTGTCCTTCCTTCTGAAGTGATTGTTATTATTATCCCCATTTAAAGATGGAAATTCAGGTTAACTCACTTGTCCTAAATTTAATAATTTAATAATTTTAATTTAAATAATTCATTTCTAAGACATATTTAAATTTGATCAAATTAATAATCACTTAGAAACAAGTTCTCAATTATGTCTTTGAGAGACAGTATTTTCATTTGTTTCCTCAGTTAAGACAAAAAAGTTTGGGCCTGCATTCATAGCGCCTTGTTTTATATATAAGTATTGAAGCCTCTTGGTGCAATACTCTCATTATAACTTATTTGCTCATTTTTCTCTGACATTTAATTTCCACTTTGCAATTTTCTTTTATTTAGTTAATTAGATTATTTTTATTTAATTAGTAGATGTTTTTCATGCCATCCATGGCAAGGAAGGACAAAGAGCAATAAGAGACATGGTTCTTGTCCTTAAGAAACTTATTTATAATGGGCTAGTTAAGGACTCATAAATACCAGTGTGGTAACTCTTTGTTCTAATTTAAATCAAAAGTCATGTATAATTCTAATAGATAAACTTTAGAGAGTTACCTGAGTCTCATGCAGGAGAAGTTTAATTGTCCATGTCTACAAAGCTGGTATTAGAGAGATGATGATCTATAAATTAATAGAGGAGTTATATAAATTATGTATATAGGTATGTAAATAAAGCATATGCAGTATATAGGACACAGCATGATTAATGCTATAAGAACTCCAAAAATCATTTAATTTTAATGAATTATTTATAATATTGATAAATATAGAAACATAATGGAACAAAAGTCATAACTTTTGATATAAGATATCTTGAACATTTTGCACAAGTATATAATTTGTGATATCAGTGAGATATGGTTAACTTTTTAATTAGGTAGCCATGTTTGAGTATGTTCTTAGCCACTACCCTCACCATCACAGTCAACCAAAAAGAATGGAGGGTTTGTGATTTCTAGGAATATCAAAGGAAATAGAATTTAAGAAGTCACGAATGGTCCTACACAGCTTTCTGATCTAAAAATATCAGTACTCCAAAGTCTTGACCATCAGTTCTGACATTTTCTTTCATTCTCTGTGCCAGAAACATGATGTAGAATATTTACCAATGAGAATAGAGTTGTATTTGTTTCATTTAGCAGATCTTTTACACTTTTGGGTACTTTTTTTTCAAAACATTAGTTTTTTTTTACATTTGGGAAAATTTTCACAGCCATTACCATTTCAGAAATAGCATCCTGAAAATGAAATTGCCATTTAAGAGGCATCTCAAATAGAAGCCATTACCGTCTCCATCTTCAATTCTGATTTAAAATAATTTAGATAATGTTAACTTAATTTCTGGTTCCCAGTAATTTTTAACAGTGTTTAGAATATGAAAGAGACTGAATGCATCACCAAATGAATTTTCAGTCAACATTGCTGTTCTACTGTTGAATACATGAAAGTATTTCAATTCCTGATTTCTGATTTCATACAATGAAGAACTTCTATCAGTGCAGATCAATCTTTGCTTTGAAACTTTTAATCTTAGAGAGTTTATAAAGGACTGTTTGACTAAGAAAATTGTCCATGTTCAAAGAGTCAGTATATATAAAGGCTGTTAAGTAGCATAATGGCTAAAAGGCCAAGCCTGGAGTCAGGAAGATCTGAGTTCAAATCCAGCCTCATACTACTTATGTAACCCTGGTCAGGTTGCCTCAGTATTCTCTTCTGTGTAGTGGGAATCATAATAGTACCTACCTCCCAGGTGTTGTGAAGACCAAATAAGATAATATTTGTAAAGGATTTAGGACAGTTTTTGATGTATAATAGGTGCTAATATAAATGTTTATTTCTTCCTTACCTTCTTTCTATGCAGGTGGTGGAACCTGGGCCCATCTCTTTTTAACTCTGATACCTGTTCTCTATGTACCACACTATAAATTATTGAATATTAAATATGGTGATAGCATTTGAAACCAGGATAGTTTTACATTATGTACCGAACAAGGAGCAGGAAAGAGAAGTGAGGATTGGAGAAATAAGAAATAAGCTGTGACACAGAAATAATTTTGACTCATCTTTTCTCTATTGGTCCTCAGTTGTATGTAGATATTCATACATGCACATTTGGCAGAAGATGTTTCAAAATGTTGGGAGGTGTGTTTTTTAAACTTTGGGCCATCATAAATTGTAACAGAAAATATGAAAACACGCTTTCTTTTTATTTATTTATATATTTATTTTTATTTACAAAACATATGCATGGGTAATTTTTCCAACATTGACCCTTGCAAAACCTTTTGTTCCAAATTTTCCCCTCCTTCCCTCCACCCCTTCCCCTAGCTGGCAGGTAGACCAATATATGTTAAATATGTTGAAATACATGTTAAATCCAATATATGTATACATATTTATACAATTATCTTGCCACACAAGAAAAAACAAACAGATCAAGAAGGAAGAAAAAGAAAAACTGAGAAAGAAAATAAAATGCAAGCAAATAACAACATAGAGTGTGAGAATGCTATGTTGTATTTCATACTCTGTTCATACGGTTCTCTCTTTGGGTGTAGATGGCTCACTTCAACAAGTGAAACTGGAAAACACACTTTCTATTTACACATTCACTTAAAAAAAAAAAGCTGAAGTACTGAATATAAGAATTCAAGACAGGGGATTTGGAAATCATGGCATAGATCCATAGTAGGAACAGAACCTTAAAAAGAAGAAAAATTTTAAAAGATTGATGTTCTTCTATTGATATCTTAATCCCTAAAGAGATGAATCCTATTCTTCGCCAAAATACTCACTTTTTTTTTTTTTTTTTTTTTTTTTTTTTTTTTTTTTTTTTTTAGTTTAGTTTAGATGTTTCACATTGTTCCTAGCTTCATTTTCAGAGACTTTGGCAGTTTTAATAAATTCCATCTATTCCTTGCAACCTTGTAAAATTCTTCTGTAAACATTACCTAATTAATTTTTAAACCATCCTTAAACATTAGTTGAATTTCTTAGAGTATGTTATCTATGGATATTTGTGTTAAAAATGTTTTTAAAAATGAGAATCCGCTTTCTTTCTTCTCTATAAAGTTTCCCTGGAAGGGATGGTCTTTTTTGAAAGAAAGATTTTAGGGAAGAGAATTAGCTCTTCAAAATACAAATGGAGAAAAAATAAAATGATTCAACAACTATTGTACTGTGGCTATGGAAGATAGATATCCATGTTTGTCTGTTTTATGGGCCTTTTAAAAAACAAAACTCAAGTATTTATGATTCTGTCTTTACAGACTGTTACTGAGAAACATAAGTTAAATGTACCTGAGACAATGACCGAGGTCCTTGATGTTTCTGATGAAGAAGGTGAGTATTTCATTAATTTTCTTTTAAAATATTGTTCACTTCATATAGCACAGATACCCAATAAACATTTTTGGGGGTGCAGGGACTGTGATTATAAAAGCCTTAAAACCCAATTCTATTTTGGTCTTTGAAAAAATTGGTTATATTTTTAATAATAGATTTATTTCTACTATTTAGAGAGAAATGTTCTAAACAAGAACATTCTGATGAATTAATTTTTACCCTAAGTGGTCTTTGATATATTTTTTTTTAATTTCAAGATAACAGAGAAAAATAGAGATCAAATGAAAGTTATATTAAAATACCATAATAATTTAATAAGGACTTGTCTTCTGTCTTGAAATTTGTTTATATTCTGAAATAAACTTAAATGTTTAGGATATAGGAGATATCATTTAAATTTCTACTTCTTATTAACATATACATGTAAATGCCTTATTTATTTGTTTATTTATTTAACTGCATATTTATGCAGTTGTTCAATAATGAGTCAAACTTCAACTTCATCCTGAATCAATGATAGTTGGAATAATTTCAAAATCAGGTCCTCTTGAGGAAGAAAAAATATTTTCCAGTATTTATTGGAAAATGTATCCAAATAACAGTTGGGCTAATTAAAGAAAATAAAATTTTTGATAAAAGAAATGTTTAATTGATTTCTCATTTTAAAATAGCATAGCTAAGGAAAATACAAAGATTTAAAATTATATTTAAAAAGGAAATTGTCTGATTTTTATGTAAGCTTAATAAAAGTTTGAGAAGTTGACTGTGTCACATTTAATTTACATTGCATTTTGAAATTTTTTTGTGTTTGGATGCAGTTAGTAAGACTATTCAAATGTAATGTATTTTATTGTGTCAATCTTTTGCCAAGAATACCAAGTCGTGGGCAAAAACAAATGAAATTCAGTCATCAAGTAATATTTAAGATACGATCTTACAGAACCATGCAATCATGTCAGTGACATAAAAAAAATTGTAAAAGGAAATTGATGTGGGGGGGGTTTATTTTGTAATTTGGCACCATCTTTATTATTTTTACTTGTATGTTATTTAGCCTTAAAACAGTTTGGTGGCCACTTTTCTGATGGTGAAGCACTTAGTGATTCAGGTACTATTAGATGAAGTTCTTGGAGTGTTTTTCATTTCTTTTCCTTCTTTTTTTGCTGTTTAAAACAGTCTGCATAATGTTTAAATCTGGGTGGCTAACATTAATTTGTTTATTCTGAAATGCATGTAAGTGTGTGTTTGAGTGTGTTAATTTCTGATCTTAGAATATGGAAGTCACAATCACTTCTGATCATTTTAGTGTGACTGGGTTTCCATATTGCATTTCTTTGTCTACTACCTAGAGAGTAGGTAGAGACCGCAAAAAAACCCTCTCGTTTTAGTATATACAGATATCCAAGATGATATGGGAGTTGGAAAAGTCAGTGATACAATTCCTTTGTGGTGATAGAGACCAGACCATTTCCAAAAGAAGACCGAGTAGGGAGCTGCATTGACTAGGAAGGTGGCCAACAAATATTTACTAATCATTTTGAGAAAGAAGCTGGAAAGCTAGCACCTTGTTCTATGTTACTATCCAGAATAATTTTATATATTTTCAGAAGGGTATGAAGAGAGAGACAGACAGACATAGAGAGGTAGAGACAGAAAAAGGGTGGAAGGGAGGGAGGAGGGGAAGGAGAGAAGGAAAAAGGAGGGAAAGGGGGAAGAGAGAGAAAGAGAGAGTGTGTGTCAGTTATATATATGTGAGAAATATTGGGAAAGTATAATTTGAAAGGAGTTGGCCAGTAATTACAAAGCTAAGTGGCATACTAAATAGACTGCTGGACTTGGAGTCAGAAAGACCTGATTTCAAATCTTACCTTTGACTTTTATATGATATTACTCCATGATTTGGAGTATGATTTGGTATCATTTAATTCTCAGACTCAATTTTCTCAGGTCTAAAATGGCAGGATTGAACCCAGTGATCTCCATTATCCTTTACAGGACTGTGAATCTGTGACTAGACTAAATGATTGGAGGTAGACCTGAAGTAAGGGATAAAGGGACAAGCAAGGAAAGAAACCATGTTACTGGGAGGATACTAAGCTCATTTACAGAAAATAGGTGGGAAAGAAAGGTTTTGGAGAGATGTTAAATTTGAGATATATTTTTTGATTCCTTGTGGGAGAAGACAAGTAAAAAGATACAGAGAGCAATTCAGATATGGGTCTGGAGTTTTGGGAAAAGATGATGGTAATTTTAAAAATTATCTTCAAAACAACTCAAATATGTGAAAAAATTTTATTTTGAGAATAATCTTTCATGTAGAAAAAGTTATAATCATTAATATAAAAAACAATTAAGACAGTTCTCCCATTCCTCTATTTTAATGCTTTAAATACAATAAATGTGTATTATGGCTCTATCATAAACTCAAGTTCAGTGTATTAATGTTTGATATGAAATATTTCACAATTTTACATGCTAGCAATACCTTTTCTTTGCTTTTCAATTTTTTTTCAGAATTTGAGGTATGTCCATTTTTTCCTTCTCTCTAATTTTTATGACTAAGCAAAGAATACATCATTTTAATTAAGTATAACTAATTCTTCAATATAATACCATTTATCAATTTCCAAGCATAATTAATAATAATAATGCCATTTAAGAACTAATTAGATATACCTTCATATATCTTCATTTGTAACCCTGAGGAAAAAACACTTCAATAGAATTGATCCCTTTCTCTTAAAAAGTGATAAGCTATCTAGAGAATTTTAAAGTATCTTATTCTTAGCAAATAGGATAATGACTAGTAAAATAAGAAGAACAATTTGTAAAGTTGGATCTAGCTTGATTTTCCCTTGAAACCAAATAATGTCCACTTATTGATCTTGAATAATTTTCTCATTTTCAAAAGGAAAAAAAGGAATGAAAGGAAGAGGAATAGGAATGGTCAGAAGCAGGAAAAGCAAGGAGTACATTATCACTAAAGATAAGGGAATGGAAGATTTCCAAGTAGAAAGGCATCATCAACTCTGTCAGAGGCTACACATTGTTCAGAGCAAGAGAGCTAAGAAAAGGCCTTTGGGTTTGATCAATTAGGAGGCAGTTGGCAGCTATATGACATTGTGTATAGTATCTTGTCAAGAAGACGTGAGTTCAAATATTGTCTCAGATACTGACCAGCTGTGTGACTTTGGAGTGCTCACTTAATGAATGTCTCTCAGTCGCAATTTCTTCATTAGTAAAATTTGGCAAATAGTACTAATCCTATTGGGTTATCAGTATCAAATTAGATAACATTTATAAAGTGTTTTGCAAACTTTAGAAGTTATTGTCATCATCATCATCATCGTTGTTGTTAGTAATCTTTGTGAGAACAGCTTCAATAGAGCAGTCTGAGGGGGTGAGGATGGAACTCAGTTTGCAAAAAAAGTGAGTTTAAAAAGAATGTAGACATTTGAAGATGAAAGAAAAGGAGGAACATCCCTAGCATGATATGAAAGTAGACTAGGGGTTAAAAAAAAAAAAATCTTGAGATTAACCTGATACTGAAGAGAGCCCCTATTGCTGCTATAAGCCCCAGCTCTGTGTCTATACTTAGGGATTTTTAAAAACTTCATTAGTCATATCAGTGAATGACACATTATAGTGAATCAGACAGGGCAGCCTTGTGTAGTAAGGGTACCTCATCTTTATATGTCACTTTAATGGGAAGCAAAGCCAACAGCATGATGTTGGCCATTGATGAGAAAATTTCAGCCCAGAGAAATAAGGTGATTTACTGACAGTCACATAGCCAGGAATTGAAGTATATCTTTTAATTTTAAAATTAAACTTTATCCAGTTTACTACTTTAAAATAAAATAGAAAAAAAGATCAAATACTTATCTGTGATGCAATATGCTTATTAGATCATAATATCAGAGATTTGGGGCTGAAAAGGACCTCAGAGGTTATCAATTAAACTTTTCTCTTTTTTATAGATGAGGAAATTGAGGTCCAAATTTAATTTGTGTAAGAGCACAGTGCACTGTGTAAAACCATTTTGGATAGGTATGTGCAGCTATTTTTTGAATGGAACATACATGGTATGTGATAAATAGATCCTAATTTCCTTATCTGTAACCTGCTTGATCTAGAGGAAGGGATTTTAACTCGGGATCTGTGAATTTGCTTTTTAAAATATTCTGATAACTATTTCAATATTAAGTGGATTTCTATATAATCCCATGCATTTTAGACTTTTAAAAAACATTATTCTGCAAAGGAGTTCATATTTTACACAAGACTTCTAAACAGGTGACACATAAAAAAGAGATTTTTAAGGTCTAGATACTAGAGGAGAAGCATGGGGTCTTGGGGTGGAGGTGGGGGAACAGATTTAGAATCAGAGATCCTGGTTTGAAGCTTTGTTCTGCTACTTCTTAACTATGTGACTAGACAGTTAAACTTCTGTTCCTTCATCTAGAAAATGAAAAGACTGGAGTTGATTTTCTAAAGTCCTTTCGAGTCTTAGAAATCTATGAATGAATGTATGTAATTATATATGTATACTTATATGTATCTGTGTCTGATTTAATATGTCTGTCTAAATTCCAAAAGAATATATAACATAAACAATCCCTTCAAAGATAACCTATATATACCTCTGTTCTCTTCATCATAAAAGAAGCATATGTTTAGAAAGAGTGTTAAAATGAGGATCAAGAGATATAGTTTTAGTCAGATTTCTGATATGTGGATCCAATAAAGGTAATAATCCTATAAAATGCTAAAATGCACATTTTATCTGTTATTATAAATAATTTATATTATATATATTTATATTTGTAATGAAAATAATACAATGATAGCAGTATAATCATTTAAGTGATAGATTTTCTTAGAGCCCAATTTCAGGGCTCTTGTCATACTTTATTTCTTCCTTTCAGGCCACCCCCCTCATCCAATCATCACTGAGCATTTGTCCTTTTTTTTCTCTATCTCTCTTGTATTTGTGTTTTATCCTTTGATTAGATGGTAAATGCAAATGTTCTGCTCATAAGTAAAAGAATGAATGCATTTTATAACTGCAAAATACTCCATACATGTAGGCTAGTGTTGTTTATTATATTTGTTGATGTCGTTCAGTTGTTCAGATATATCCAATTCTTTGTGATCTTGTGGTCAGAGGGGTGACCAATAATGTCCTTGGCATTTTCTTGCCAAAGTGGTTTCCTTCTCCAGTGGATTAAGGCAAACAAGGCTTAAGTGACTTGTCCAGGGTAACATAGGTAGTGAGTGTCTGAAGCGAGATTTAAAGTCAGGTCTTCCTGACTGTAGGCCCATTGTTCTATCCAGTGAACCACTTAGCTTTCTCCTTTTATTGTGCTATTGCTACTTATAGTAAACTGAGAAGGCATTTCTTTTAAAAATTCTTATTTTTTTAAAGTAGCAAAGGAAAAGCTTTTCTTGGAATTGGTAAAAGTACTCATGATGACATAGCAAACATAAATGTGATGCTTAGAATTTCGGGTTGCTAAGAGACAGAGTAAGTGGTAAATTTTGAAATATCTTTAATGAAAACAATGGGGCCAACTAAATCAGTCTTCCTTGGTCAAAATATATAATAATTCCATATTCATTAATATTATTATTATAAACTTTATAGGTTAAAAAACACTTTAAATATACACATTATTTCAGTTTATTCTCAGAAAAACCCTGTGAAGTGGGTTCTATTATTGTCCTCACTTTACAGATTTTACAATTTATAGGAAATTAAGGATGGGAAGGTTAAGTGACTGTCCCTTGTCACAGATTAGCAAAATGTTTGAGATAATATACAAGCTTACATTTTTGTGACTCTAGTCAGTCACTGTATTAGGCACTACATGAAAAATGCAAGTGATTGCATAAATTTGAAGTGCTGAAAGCTAAATTAGCATTTCTCCAGGCTTTATCTTCTCAACCCTCCCCCCACACTTAAAGATCCTTATTAGATTTCCTACAGTTTTGCTATTAAGTGAATCAAACCAGCTTTCCATTTCTCTTGTAATGTTAATTTCATAGTACTAGTGTACAATATTAAATGTCTTGCCCATTTCAAAATTATATGGCATTTATATGAAATAAGAAATGTCACAAAATAGACTCCAATAAACTGTTGTAATGGTTTTATTATATATAACAGTGACTCATAAAACCATAAATTGTTAAAGTTGAAAGGAACTTTAGAGATCATCTAATTCTACATCCCCATTTTATAGATAAAGATGTGAAGTCCATAGGCTAAATGACTTGCCCTAAATCACACAATTCACCAACAGAGAGAGGTAAGGGCTGGAATTATGGAATTATGGAAAGTGAACTGGAAAAAGAAATGGCCAAGCATTCCAGTATCTTTGCCAAGAAAATTCCACATGGGACTATAAAGAATTGGATGTGGTTGGAAAATGACTCAACAATAACAAAAAGTGGAGTAAAGGGGATTTAATTGGATCCTAAAAGTTCAAACATTTTATTTGAAGAACATTTAATAGTTCTCTTCCTATACTTCTTTTTTTTTTTTTAATTATAGCTTTTTATTGACAGAACCCATGCCTGGGTAAATGTTTTACAACATTATCCCTTGCACTCAAATCTGTTCTGACTTTTCCCCTCCATCCCTCCACCCCTTTCCCCAAATGGCAAACAGCTTCCTATACTTCTAAATTAAATCAGAGGATAATGTCATAAGTCTTATTTAATTGATAGCTTTCATAAATGATTTTCTCAAAATAATTTTTATGCCACAAATTATGAGTGCCTAATATGGTTCCCATATAAAGACATGCTATGTACATACATACTGTATGTATGTGTACACATACAGAGATACTATAGTTGTCTCTTTGCTATTCTTGGTCTACAATATGTGAAAACTTTTTTGTGTCTGTTTTATTTCCTTATCTGACTTTTACAGTTGTTGAAGGAAGCAAGCAATACATCATCTTTGTTTTCCTTTTTTCATCCAATGCTTAACAAAGTTCTCTGCCCACAAGATAGAGTTTTTGGATGACAAGCATATTAAAAGAACTGTTGTAGCAGAGATGTGCATGATTGTCTCTATTATTTGACAGTTGAATAATCCTTTTCTTGTTTGATATTTCATTCTCTTAAAATAAAATTATTAAAAAACAAATTTAAAAATAATAAAATTAATTAATTAATTTAAGATTTAAATTAACTTTAATTAATTTAAAATAAATTAATAAAAACAAATGTAAAAACAATGTTTTTAAAGATAAAAAATGTTAATTCTCTTAAAATAAGAAGTAAGGCACTGCTACTCACTTATTAATCTCTTAGAATTATCTAACTAATCAGACTGGTTGGCAAAGCAAATTTAACATGTTACTACAAATGTAAGCAATTAGTTTTTTCAGCACAAACTGTTTAGTGTTTTTTTTTTTTAAGTTGCTAGTAATCAAAGATTTGAGTTGCTAGTAATCAAAGGGACACGTTGAAAGATATGAGAGTCATTTTTCTCCTTTGATGTTCAATCATAAAATAAGAGTTAGACTGAGAGTTACACTCATAGCATAGGTCTACCAAAAGGCAATGAAGAGATGAATAGACTGCTGCATATGTCCCAAAGTGTACTCTAGTAGTAGCACCAAGATTTATCTGTAGAAAACTGCCCACCATGTTGGATAGACTCTTTGTTGAAGATTTATGAATGGCTAAAATCCCTATGATGAGAGGGGGTAGTAAAGTTGTAATCTGCACCACTGGCAGACAATAGCAGATCCATTCAAATTGTAATCTCCAATTAAACATAGCAGAAAGGGTGCTAAAAGAATGCTGGATTTCAGCCAAGACACTTATTTTACATACCTATTCACTGTGAGATGATGGGCAAGATATTTAGCCTGTCTGAGTCTCAGTTTCTTCATCTGTAAAATGGGGGATAATGATGGCTCAATATCATTTTTTAAACTGTGGTGCCCTAAACTGAAAACAATGCTTCAGATGACAGCTAATGAAAGTAATGTAGAGAATATAGAGTGTATTATTTATTGTTCATGAAAGCCATTTTCCCCTTAATGAAAGCAAGATCTCATTTGTTTTCCTGACTGAGATGATATCACATTATTAATTCATATTGTTCTTGAAGTTCACTAAAATTTTGATGTTTCTTTGTTTCTGTCATTGTCTCTGTCTCTCTCACTATCTCTGTCTCTTTGCTTCTCTCTCTTTGTGTATGTCTCTTTCTATTTCTCTCTGCATGTCTTTCTATCTCTGTGTCTGTCTGCCTGTCTCTCTGTCTCCATACTTTCCCTGTCTGATACTTCTGAAGCTAATTTTTGATACCCAAGGGCTAAAGTCATTTTGTTCTTCCTTCTTTGCAGAGAAAATGAAAGAGTTAAATTATAATCTGTAATGTTGGAGAAACTGAGGCAGGAGAGAGATCAGAGAGTTTTCAGTAGTTTATTAATTGGAGAGTATAATTGACTGGACAGGACTCTCGTCTCAAATTATCCAGTCAGATAAAGATATACTGGGATCAAGGAAACCATGTTGGTCCCAGGGCTGGAATCCAGCAATGAATGGGAGTGACCCCGTTTCTTAAATACTCTTTAGAAACAAAGAACTAGAGGATGGGGGGGGGCTTCTATCAGGTTTGGGGGAGACCATAACTCCTAAAAGCCCAGAGACAGGATGTCTGAATGCCCAGAGATAAAGATGTCAGTGAGGTATCTTGGAATATTTTAGAGGGATATTGTAAATTCTTGAGGACAGGGAAGGGTTAGGCAGTCTGCTCTCTTGTTTATCTTGCTAGCAGTTTATAACCTTAGAGTAAACGGTTCCCAATCTTAATGGACCAGAGTGGGTTTTTACGACTAAGGGGATTTGACAGAACAGTTAAGGAAACTGAGACAAAGGAAACTAGTTCAGGGAAACCAAGTCAGAACAGTTAAAGAGAACTGAGGCATAAAATAATCTTCTTTTCCTTTTGTTTCATCCATTGTTAAGCAAATGTCCTATTCCTTCTTTGATACTTGTCCCAGTATAGATCAAAAAATTCTTTTTGTTGTCTTTTAATTCATCCTACATTTTAGCATTCCTGACACTCTGTGACAATTCCTAAACTTTTTGGAGGATGAAATTATCACTAAGGCAAATCAGAAAGGCTATTAACTATTCCACTTGATATAGATAACTCTAGCAGACAACTAGAAAATTAAAGCCATTCATAATTACTATAATACTCCTTTATATCAGATTTGTGATTTGTTTTCTGAACTCTTCATCTATTTTTTCTTTTTGTCCAGGTGGATTGTATAAAATGTTATATGGATTATATATATCAATATATATATATATATTATCATATATATAAGATTATATATATCTATCTATTATATAGATAGATATTAATATAATCTTATATATATTATATATATATTTAACATATATATATATATATATATATATGGATGTTATATGTTATATGTGAAAATGCAATGAAAAAAATAAAAATTTCAGAGGAAAAATGGACTTCTGATTAGAAAAATTAGGAAAGTTTCATTTAAGGAGGTAGCATTTGAATTGGGTCTTAAAGGGTAGATAAAAATGAGACATGAAGAACTGATTGGCGTGGGGGGAGGGAGAGATAGCACCGATTGGATCACATTTCCAAAATTATGAGTAGACTAAAATGTAGTGAATTATGAAAGACTAGGGAGTGGTAGGAGATATATGTGGAAAACCAAGTTGTGGCTAAACTCTGGGGAAAAGAGTCTGGTAGTATAAAATGTTAAAAGTAAAAAAAATATATATAAATAGTGCTTTTTTAAAAGAATCTACCTTTAAAATAAGAAACTGTTAGGAATTTTAAAAAGAAGGCAGTATATAACTAAAAATAGAAGATAAATCTACCTGAAACAAAAAAAACAAAAACTAATTTCAATAGAGTGCATAAGAAATCAATTTCATTCCCTTTTTGTCACCATAGTAGAGATTTGTATCTGAATTTCTTTTTAGAAAATACTAAAGGAAATGTTTTGCGTTTGTTAAGATAATTTAATTTTGGAGTTGATTTTTAATACTAATTTTTTCAATATTAGGAAATAACACCCCATCCCCATTCTCCACTCAGTTTGGCTAACCTCCTAATCCCATCCATTCCCAAAAGAGGAAAGAAGAAATAAGGTATTGGTTTTATCCAATTAGAGGAGAACTATTATACCTAAAATAAATTCTGAACTAAAAGCTTATGTACCTTCTGTCCAGATACCATAGTCCCATCAAACATATCTGATCTTCATCAATCAATCATTACAGTTTTTGATACAGACAATTGCTAGGACGTTGTCTTAAAATTACTTTGGCTTTTGATGCCTTGGTCTCTTCAGCCACTTTTATTGGCTACAAAGAAAGTTTCTTGCTGTCAACTCTCCTTAAAACCATATAAAATCTGAAGTCAGTTGATGAACTCTGGAAAAAGCACCCTGTAGCAGAGTACCTACTATGTTATTCTTGAATAGAGGCAATTGGTAGCACAATGGTTAGAGTGCTAAACCTGGAGTCAAGAAGTCCTGAGTTCTAATGTGATCTCAAAAAACAGCTGTGGTGATCCCTAGGAAAGTCACTTAAGTTTTTTTATTTCTCAGTTTTCTCAATGGTAAAAAGGATGTAATATCACCTACCTTGTAGATATAAGAAATGGCACCCAGGGAAAATTAACAGGGTATGTAATCAGTAATTGGTATATTGGATCAATAGTGGTACCAACAACAAAAATAAAATAAAAGGAATAGGTTTGTGGAGAAGTCTTTTCATTTATACATCTGTGTGTGTGTATGTGTGTGTGTGTGTGGGGGGTTCTTCTTCCTGGTATGCAGTGTTGCATTGCATCTTTACACACTTACACTCTCAATCTAACTAGTATATCATCATGTGTTCTATTCACTAATCATTTAACAATAAAATATAAATTCTGTTTTTGTTTAATTATTTCAAGGTGAAGATACCATGACAGGAGATGGTGGGGAATATTTGAGACCTGAAGATTTGAAAGAACTAGGTGATGATTCTTTGCCCAGCAGCCAGTTCCTTGATGGTATGAGTTACCTGAGATACAGCTTAGAGGGAGGACGATCAGACAGGTATTTCCTTAAAGCACCTATTTACAATTCCTAAAGCAAGTGCTCATATAATAACTAATAACCCAGGTTGTCCACCACTGCTGCCCACAAGTTTTTCCTCAGTTTTAGCTATTCTTTCCCTTAGCAAAATAAAACAGATTTGGGAGAATCATTGGATGTTATTACATATTGACATTTTGTTAATATTAATTTCCTTGGCTTTTTATTATTTTCATGATTTCTTTGATGATAACTGTATACTGAAGGTTAACTATCAAGAAAAAATAAATTTTAGAAGATTTAGTAGTAGCTCTCCCCAATAGGGAAACCAGAACATCAATTCCAGATGAGTCTAACTTTGATGCATAAACTGGGTAAAACTTGAGATTTTATATGCCAATGGAAATATAAATATCTATATGTATACATTTGAAAAGAGAGGAAGAAATGTATAAAGATCTCTGTATCAGTATATATGTATATAAGTATGTGTATGTGTATATATATATATGTATAGATGTATGCCTGTATATACACAAATATGTGTAAATGATATCTTTTAGTAGACCACCTGCAGTAATTGAAGTTTGTTATTGTTTGAGACAAATCAATTAAGAACATTATCCTCATAACTGATCAAAAATGTATCTGCTAACACTAAATCTATTATCATCAATGTAGAAAAGTGAATATTGCTAAATACTAATGTTTGTTTTAGTTTTATTGATTTTAGAACAAGGTCTTTTAGAAATTCTTTCATTTTTGTTCATCATATTTAATCAAGAACTTTATGTATAGTATGTAACAAAACCTAATTCCAAATGGGCCAAATGCCTTCAGAGTTTGGGCTGTATCATTGGCTATTATTCTAGTTTTTATTTTGACATCTTTGATCTATCCTTTAAAAAAAAAATTTAAAAATCCACTAATAAGCAGATGTTGATGATTTGATTCTTCTATCTTTACCTTTACCTTGGCTCTTTGCAAGAATGTTTCTGTTGCTTTTTTCATTTCAAAGTACTTGGGAGAGAATGGTTTTAGACTAATGATTTAAAGACCATCTATAAAATGGGAATAAATAGTTTGATATGTCCTTTTAAATCGAACATCGTCAGACAGCACATAAAATAAAGGAGAAGAAGAAACAAAACAAAAGCCTCTTTCCAGACTTAGACAGTAATTTTTAGAATGCTAATGTATCTGGGACTTCAGAGAGGAAGTTAAAGGAGCAGTCATGTTTTCTTTCTTTCACAATTTAGGCAAAGTAACCATTTTTCTTTTTTATTATTTCTCTCTTCTTCCATTTCTTTCCCCCCTTTATTTGTCTTTTTTCTTTATTGGGTATACTTTTAATAGCACCATACCCGGGTAGGTATTATATGGCATGAAAACATCTTCCCAGATACTATCATGCTACCCCTCTCCATTGCTCATTTGCTTTGTGTATCTGCTGATGTGGCTTGTACCCTGGAATTATGGATTTGTCTTAATGATTAAGATTTTTAAAACATATTCAAAAGTAACCATTCAACTGACACAACAATATTAAAAATTCAGGAAAGAAATTCTCAACGTGTGTGTAATAAGATCCCAGAGTCAGAATTCTAGAAGCTTTGAAGAGACTTGTGAAATTAATCAAGCTTGATATCCAAGAGAAGGGAACAAACCTGCCAATATACACATACAGAAAAGAAAAAGATTAAGATCTCTATAAAGAACATAATTTAATAGTCTTGCAGTTTCTACTTCTTTTAGTAAAGTTATTGGCATTCATTTTTACCATAGTCCCAATTTAAACAGTAGATGAGAAAAAAGGCATTATTTGCATAGACAGCTGAAGTAGTAGATGCAAAATGAAAAAAAGATTCCCTCTTAAGTATTTTCTGTGTGGTTCTAAGACATACAAGGTACGGTCTTTGAAAAAAAAAAAAGCTTAATTCCTAAATGATGGATGTCTTCCTCAATTGTTAAATTATTGGAGACATTTTTACTAGTCATTACTGTCAGGACAAGGCATTGTGTTGACAGACATACAGATAAAGTGTCTCAAAAACCTAGACAGACATGTATGGCCTAAAAACCAGTGGTCCTTTAGTATTTTATGATTTTTGTTATTTTCATTAGGCATTGTGATATGCATAGAAAGTGGTTACCCCCTTGCAAAGTGTTGTAAAATATTGCATGGCTCTCTTTGTAAATTTACTCAATATTTAAAACTGGAGTAGGGAACCTGTAGTCTAGGGACTTAAGGCATGCAGTCTCTATTGCTGTCCTCCAGAAACCTATTCAGAATACAATCTTTGGTGACTAGAAGAATATGTCAAAACTAGTTGTTTCAGAAACATTCTTAGTGTCTCTTCCTTCCTTTCTTTCTTGAACAATCTTCTTCTGCTCTCCCTAATATAAAACTTCCTCTTCTTTCATTTCCATTTTTATTTCTCTTTTCTGTCTCAGTCTTCTCCTCCCACATCTTCTCTATGGTTGTCTTTATTTCTCCCTTTCTTAATCTATTCATATCTCCTTTCCTCCCACTTCTTTCCCTTTCTTTCTTCTTTCTTGCACCTCTTTCTCTCCCTAACCTAGAAATGATATTAAAGAGATATACTTTAAAATATTATTAATATAACTATATTATTATATGACATGAATATCATATTTTAAAATACTAATTGTATTAATGAAAAGAAGTTGTATGTTTTAAATTAAATGTTTAAGATATTTTTCAAGGGAAAGATATTCCTAAGATTAAATGATCTGTGTGCCTTTCAATTAAGTTTTTGCTAAGGGTTAGTACTACTTGAGAAAAAAATGGTTCCCTACCCCTGGTTTAAATTATTAAGGAAAAGCAAAAGAATATTAAGAAAAAGTCATGAAGAATGTGGTCTTTAACTGCTTCTTCACTTTGAGGACAGAAATGGATAATATTTGTGTGTTTTAACTTGATTATCTGCTGTTAAAATTTTAATAGCAGCACAAATAATATATTTTGCTATTCATACTTAAATACATAAAATCTTAATGATTGTTCTTTTTTTGGACACACAAAGTAAAGTATTACGCAACACTAATAAAGATCAATTAGGCAATTCAGTTGATAGAATGCTGGGTCTGGAGTAAAGCATACTTGAGTTCAAATTTGACCTTGAATATTTATAATTGTATGATCCTGGGTAAGTAATGTAATCATGTTTGCCTTAGTTTCCTCATTTTTAAAATGAACTAGAGAAGGAAATGGCAAACCATTTCATTGTTTCTCTGCTAAGAAAACCCCAATGGAGTCACAAAGAGTTAGACATGATTCAAGTGACAGAAAAATAACATAAATAAAAGAATAATACAAAATCACAGTTTCTGAACTATTTATATTTAGATTTAGTATGAGCTTCTTAGAGATTCATAAAGTCAGATATTCTCAAGCTCCAGCTAACTTTAAAATCAAGTTCTTTACTACTGGACCCAGAGCCCAGCTAGGAAATATCTAGAAAGAATTCAGATCACTATAGGTTATTGCTAAGGCCTATTGCTAAGGCATTAACAAAATTATTGATTGTTAGCTGACTCCTATGTTTGTTAGAATCTTTAAAAAGATGCAGATAAATAGATGGTATATATATATATATATATATATATATATATATATATATATATATATATATATATTTGGATGTAGTATTCTCATTGTGAAGTGCCATACTTTCTAAGAAGCATGCTTTTGTAGCATGTTTTACTTAATTTCAATCATTGCTACTAATAAAATAATGTCCACTCATTCAAAGTAAATTGAGTCTTAGTGTTAGAAGTTCTGAAAGGCAATATGACTAATGGATAGGGATGCCTGGCTTCAAGGTAAGGAAAAGCTTGAGTTCATATCCTTCTTCAGTTCCTTCCTTTGATACATACTGATTGGATAAGCAAATAACTTAATCTCTCATTGCCCCAGATAATTTAGACTGTACCTTACAGAATACTTATTTATCTGAGCTAATAGAGGGAGTTTACTTATTGAGAGTTCTCTGCACTAGTGAAATTGCAGGTCAAGTCCCTTATACCTTCCAGCTTCCCAAAATGGATATGCAGATATTGTGAATCATGCATCCCCTTTCAAAAAACTTTAAAATGAGTTTTTTGTGCTGTTATTAAAATGTATTAAACCACACGTAATAGTAGAGAGCAAATGAATTATAACTTTGCTTACTATATACAATAAATAGTCAAAGCCTTTTTAAAAATGGAAAACATTGATTATTCAGATCTTGAAAGTCCATTCTGCAGTCAAGACCCATTCTTGTTTGATATCCATAGGTGTTTGATTGTTTTTATTATGAATGGTAGATGTCATGTGAATGATCCTGAGCTCAGAAATACTTTCATGTGTTCTTTTGTCTCTGATTGTTTCAGCTACTGGCATTACTAAGGTCAGCACAAATAGTGTATACAAAAAGAACAGAGCTTTCCTTTTTAAAAGACTGGAAACTCACAAGAAAAATTCCATTTCTGCAGGAGGCATGCAGATGGCCAGAATTCACTACTGTGTATCTTCCAGGGGAGAGCAAGCACCAACTTTTCATTGGTTGGACCATGAATGTATGCGTTCAGAAAGACTGACAGAATAAGTGAAAATGAAATATGTTTAGAAATTTTACTTTCACTTTGGCCTTTTTTCCAGAGGAATGATGATTATGATCCTAACTCCCCCCCTGCCCAATTACAGTGAGATTAACATTATAACCTCTTTTAGGAATCCATAGAGGAATGATTCCCATTTTCTGTGTTCCTCATATGGGTAGTAAATGAAGCCAAATGGCTGCTTTAAATATTTTTATGTAGAAAATGAATCTGATTGAGGACCAAGTTTTAACTTGGATTCTTTCCAATTTTTTCCATTGAATGATAACTAGTCCATTGTTTTGCTTTTGCTCTCTGGGAAAAAAATAAAGTTAGAGTTACAATTGTAAGGTTTTTATTTTTCTCCCTTGGTCACTTTTTATGCCCCTCCTGGAAGTTACATCATCAGCTAATAGCATGCTTTTTTTTCACTCTCCCTGCTCTGCCTACCATCTCTTCCTTACAAAACTGCTACTCCTGATGACTTATGACAATGACTTCCTGCCAACCTACCAGTCTTCGCTCCTTCAGTTCAGACAGGTCCCACACCCTGAGCCATGCCTCCTATCTGAGAGATAGCACCATGATTGATGAGACAGTTGTGATCCCTAGCCACCAGGTATGTAGGGTATTTTTCCTTTTATTTTATTGCTCAATGGTAAGTCTCTGTGTTTGCATGTTGTTTATTAATAGAAATATGCTGAAGATTTTTAATCATTTTATAAATAATAAATTAATTTGAATTCATTTGGCAAGGCAACAAGTCAATATTTTGAATTTAGAACAGAAATTAATCAGGAGAGATGGATTAACTCTGCCACTAAATGTCTGACCTTAGAGAAGTCACTTGATTTCTCCAAGTCTCATTTGTAAAATAAAAGAGTTAGAAAATGTGTGCATGACAAGTTTAATCTGCATTTTCTCCATCACTTTCTCATCACTACATAACATTTGCTGATTTTCAAAATATAAGTGTTCTCACTAAAAATGTCACATTTGGCTCTCCCAATCTGGTATGAACTGACCCTGACACATCACTAAATGGAATAGATGATTATGAACATCCTTTCTAGTTAAAAATATATATATATATAAATCTACCAAAAATGTTTATTTTCAAATTTTTTCAACTGAGCAGGGATTTTTGATTAAAATAGACTAATAAAATCATTCTTAATCACATTCAAATTACATTGCAGTATTATAAAAGGTACAGAGAAACAGCAGTTTCCTTGTGTAGTAAAAAAAATCCTCACTTCATCAGATGAAGATGATGAATGATCAATTTAGATTAGGTCAGTCTCCATAAATCTATACTTTTAGATACTGGAAGAGAGAGGTTGTTCATATTTATCTGCATAAATGTCACTTATTTCCCAGGAGAACATAAATTCTTTTTTCTTTTTTTAAAAAAGTTTTGAACTTAACCATCAAATAAAATGTCTACTTTCATATGCTTTATAGAACAAAAATATAGTGTCATCAGGAAACTTCAAATCTGTATTACATAAAACTTTTTTTTTCATTTTAAAGAAACAATAAATTTAGCATCTAACTTTCAAAGGTATCTTGTTTGTCTGGGATTCCTTTCGGCTTTCTTTCAGTTCTTTACCTTTAAGGAAAATTGTTTGGACCCTAAGCTTGCCTTCTTTCTCTTCCCTACCTTAATCTAACAAATGGGGAAAAAAGAAGAAAACAAGTGTAACAAATACACACAATCAAGAAGAGAAATTCCCTCACTGAGTATTTTCAAAAATGCATGTATAATTCTCCATCTTGAGCCTATCACCTGTTAGATTCTGAATAGCATCATTCACCATTCCAATTGATAAATGAATTGATCAGAATTCTTAAGTCTTTCAAAATAACTTTTTTTTTCACACTACTGTTATTTCATAAATTGTTTGCTTTGTTCTGCTCCCTTCACTCTGCATCAATTCATTTAATTCTTCCCAGGTTTCTCTAAAAAATGTTTCATCATTTTTTATGACCCAGTAGTTATATCTAAATTCTAATAGCTCAGGGGCTACATCATTTGTCAAAGATCAATCCTCAATGTGTCACAGAGTCTTCTCCATAATAAGCATTTAATAAATACTTGTTGAATTGAACCTAGTATCTCTAATCTGCATTCTGTTTTAATTATTAGATAACCAATCTGAAAGAATTTTCTGGCCAATTGTCTTTGGATATTTCTTTGTAGATATTAGATATAAATAGTTGCATAATTAATCTAATTAGAATCATATGAGCTATAATTATTTTTAATTGAAAATATGGATTTTTATTAAATATTGTTCTTTGTATCTAGGTATCAACTTTGGCCAAAGAGGCAGAAAGGACTTCTTATCGTCTCAGCTGGGGTACTGACCATTTAGATAATGTGGCCCTTTCTTCCAGTCCAATTCATTCTGGGTGTGTAAATCACTTTTATCTATCCAAACTAAGAGATAAAAAATATGAGAATGTGCAGTTTCAAGTGGTTTTAACTAATATCTATAATCTTAATGTTGAGTTGGCCTTCCTTTAAAAGGGGTTCCTTGAAGAGATCACCTCTTATTTAAGTATCTTTGAATTATTATTTGATTTATAAAAAATTAAAATATATAAATTTTGAAAAACAAGATCAGTAACATAAGGTGAAGTTCATCTTCAGCTACTTATTTTCATTCAACCAATTAATTTCCAAATGGAGATAATGTCATCCATTGGAATGTAAGTTTCTTATGAATAAGGATTATTTTGTTCTTTTATTTCCAGAACCATGTACAATGCCTACCTACCACAGAACAGGTGCTTAATGAATGTTTGTTGATTGATTAATTAATTTGTATTGAATTTTCATCTCAATAAATAAGGAAATGGAAATTATATTAACATGTTAAAAGATAGGTAAATTGAAGTTAGATTCTAATCAAAAGATATTTGAACTTTAGATTATTGAGGAGCAAAATTGAAATATAAGTTGTGGATCAATGAAATGTATCTTAAAACACTTCTCTGATATGTTTTAACTCAAAGTTTGGTAGGTGATAACTTTGAACATGAATATTAAATAGATAAATACATAATCCAAAGTTTTTTCTTTTAATTTATTCATGAAAAAGCTACCAAAATTCATGATTTCCTCATGAAATATTTAGCTTTGAATATTAAATTTGATCCTCATTTTCAGCAACCCAATTAGTTTTGTCTTCCAACCTAAAATCTTTCCCTCTGCAAATACAAAAAACAAACAAAAAAGCCAAAACAACAACAAAAACATTGGGAGTCTTAGAAACTAAAATATTTGGGTAGTATTAGTAATAACACATTTATATAATATCTTATAATTAAAAACCCCTTTAAAGCCTAATTTAATTATCACATGAGCAGGGTAAGGCAGATTTTATTGTCCCCATTTTATAGACCCAGAATGGTAACATTTGAAGCAAGTAGGCAATACAATGGTTAGAGATGCTTTATCTAGAGATTGATCAAATACATTCTCATTCCCTTTACTAGCAAGGTGACCAAGTTATCTAATTGCTTCCTCTCTTTTCCTCATCTGTAAAATGAGGAAAATAAAGCACTTGGTTGTTGAGAATAAAATGAGATTATTCTGGTAAAGTACTTTGCTGACCTTAAAGCTATCATTATTTTTACTCCATTACTATCAATATTATAATTGTGTTTTGGTACAGTTGGGTCTTAACATCCAGAAAATTTGACTCTTAATTCCAGTACTTTGTTACTGAATATCAACAATCTACATAGATCTTAGTTGAGACAGTGAAGTTTGATTTAAGAAAAACCTTTTGACATTTAAAAAAACTCTGGTGGTGATTATCCACTGTCCAAAATGATTTTTCACTCAAGAAAAAAAAATTAGGGGAAATTTTCTTTAAATTAGTGGTAGCCCAACGGGGCAGCTAGGTAGTACAGTGTAGAGATCACTAGCTGTGAAGTCAGGAGAACCTGAGTTCAAAATCTGGTCTCAGACACTTAAAACTTCCTAGCTGTGTGACCCTGGGCAAGTCACTTAACTCTAATTGCCTCAGCAATAATAATAATAATAATGGTAGCCCATCAATTAAAGAGGCAGTTAGGTCGTGCAGTAGATACAGTGCCAACCCTGAAGTTAAGAAAACTCATATTTATGAACTCAAATCTTGCCTCATACAGTAAATAGTTGTGTGACCCTGGGCAAATCAGTTTGCCTCAGTTCCTCATCTGTAAAATTGGCTAGAGAAGGAAATGCAAACTATTCCAGTATCTTTGCCAAGAAAGCCTCAAATGGCATCATGGAGAGTTGCAAATAAATGAAAAGATAAAAATCAATTACAATTATTCTGTTTAATCACATCAACTTACAAACAGCTTTTCCAAAGTTTTCTAATTTGTAAAAAGTTAAATACACTTATTGTTTGAGGGTAAGGTGTATTTCTATTCCTCAAGATTTAAAATTAAGAGATTAGTGATTGAAGTATAATAGTTTTGGAGAATAGAGGACTTTCTAGACTGATATCTAAGGATGTGTTTTGACCAGTGTTCCTAAGCAGATCTTCTGCATAGTCTGTGGGAAAAGAGGTCCTGTATGAGGAACAACTCATACTTTTAACTAGATGAAGCATTCAAGAAACCAAAACTCTTAATATTTTTAATGATTTATGAGTTCTTAAAATCCTTTATATGAATTGAACTAATAGGATAACCTTTGTTACCTTAGCATTGTCTCTTAAATTTATGTACAAAGTACTCAAACATCTACTTACTTTTTCCATTTAAAAAAAGGCAAAAAATGTGCTAAACAGAGCATTCTATATCTACTTAGCAATAATATCATGTAAGACAATAATGAATAATGGAAATCTTCACCATTATTGATCTATTTTGATATTTCCTCAGTAAGCAGTATGTTATAGTGGATAGACCTTGATCTTGAAGTCTAGGTTCAAAACTTAGCTTTGAAACCTGTCTCACTTAACCTGTAGGACACCCAAATTCTCTGTAAATTAAAGAACAGTTACTGATTTCAGTTGCCAGATAAAACTTCCATGATAGTAGTTCTTAATAACTGTAGTACCTTTCAACATATTTTCTTCTGAAGAGTTCATGTTATCAACTAAATCTAGATAAGTTGTGAGAAATTTTGGAAACCTCACCAATCCTGAGGTCCCTAATATTTAAAAGATTGCCTTGATAGCACAGCATAGGTAAATAACATTTATAGCATAAAATTTTTTATAAGCCATTCCAGATTCCTTGCCTAGTTTCAACATTTATAACATGTCTTCAAGGACACAAACCAATTTTATCCTTTAGGGAGATATGTTTTTTATCCTAATAAGGCCTGCACAAATATACATATCATAACATGAAAGACTTTCAAATGTGATATGGGAGATCATAATTGTTGAATCACGTATTGGTAAGGAGTATGAATGAATAACATAATTATTTAAACTCTCTCATTGTAACGAGGCAACATGGCATAGTGAATATAGAACAAGTCTTTGGCATTGGGAAAGCCTATTGCAGACCTGCGTCTGACTTGTTTTAGCTGTTTGATTACTATGAGTTACTAAATCCTTCAAGGTTCTGGATAATTGACTAAGATTAAGTTACACAAGTTGCCGATCTGTACTAGCATAGAGTTTCTTTGTAAAATACAAATTCAGAACATCACAAAAAACAGATTCTAGAGACTATTTCTACCAAATTATTTTGTGAATTTTAATGAGGACAGTTATTTCAATTAGGAGTGTATATATAATATATAAATATTCTTTAAAACACCTTAATGGAAATAATAATTACTTTTTTGTATGTATTTTAAAATTTTTAAATGGTAGCCACCATGAAGACTTTCCTCTACCTCATCATTTACACAGAGCTTTAATATTTTCATAAGACAGCTATTATTTCTATCTTTTCTATATCTATATCTATGTGTATGTATATATATATATATATATATATATAGTATGTGCTCAAATATACAATATATTTTAGTTTCATTCTCTACTGATTTCTTTATTTTCTCTTCTGATTTCTTTCTTTGTATTTCACTTTATCCATTCCTTCTCTGTGCTAAAGTATCTATTCTGTTGCAGCCACTCATCTCCATGTCTTGATCGTGACAACAGCAGGTGAACTTGTGCATAATTTCCTTCGCCAACATTTTGCCCATTTTTTTCCTTCTTGGATCATTTCCTCCTCCTTATTTCTTCCTCTCTTCCCCTTACTCAGGATGCTTTAGTGTGGACCTACATAGTCAAAAGAGATGTATCACCAAAGAGAGGGCCATTAGTCATCATTATTCTTAAGTATTTTAGAAGGAAGGATGGCTATTATTTTGTGTGTTATCAGTAATTAAGTTGAAGGGTGCTTAGATCATATGCTAAAACTTCCCAGTTTTCTCTCTTGAGAAGGAGGTCTACAGGTGAATAGAGGTTTCTATAGAAATTTCAAATTAGTTCAGTTATTTTTAAATCTTTTTAAAGGATTATGATTTTAGGTGGCATCCTAGAGTTTTTCATCATAATCTAATGGAAAGAAAGTCAGAAATATTGAATGTTATTAGATCCTTAGCATTTAAGGAAATATCCTTGGGCCTTTTAAAAAAATTATATCACTTAGTAACTTTTCAGTTAGTGTTCTGATAAAAAAAGATTCATTATTCCATGTTGATTGGAGTTATTTTTTTTAATTAGTTAACAAGCATTTATTAGGTATTTACTATATGTCAGGTACTGTGCTAAGTATTAGGGATGCAAACAAAAGAGATAATCAATTATTTTTTTATTTACATAATCATCCTTTTGTATTATTAATCCACATGAACAGAAAATAACCTAAATATTCTAATTTGAAATACCATAATGTATTATATTTATCTCTAGGATTGATTATCTTTTGTTATTATTTCTAGAGCACTTTTTTAATAAAGCTTTTTCCTCATGATAATCTTGTGACACTGACAGTAAAAGAATTATTATCACTTTTTTTCAGATGAAAAACTGAAGTTCTTTGCCCCAGGTCATCCATTAGTGTCTTTGAGATTTGGAGACTCACCCTGAATTCAGGGCTTCTGATTATAAGACTATTGCTTTTTTTGTATTACCCCCCCCCCCTTTTTTTTAAGCAACAATGAAATTAAAATCATTCTCACTAAAAACCTTTTGACAGATGAATTTTGATTGAATTATTTCTTGAATCTTATTTTATTAATCCCTCAATTTACACAATCTGAAGGAACCTCTGAGATAGGGAAAAGATTTTTTTTTCCCTTGAGTATCTTAGAAACTAGATTTACTCCAATATATTCTAATTGTTAATACATTAGTAGATCACTGAAGCAACCTGATGAATTTCCACCCCTACTCTTTTACCCAGTCACTAACTTGGAATGTCTTAATCATTTTTCCTGCCCATCCTCTGCAACCCCACCCCCAACCCTGACCTTGAATGAATTAAAAGTACCTAGATCTAAAACCTAGCAGATTTTTTTTTTTGGGGGGGGGAGTGTGGATGCAGTGTTCTGACAACTGGGGTCCTTATCTCCTGTTGCATTAAATAAAGCATGTAAACTATTTTTAGTTCAATGGGATCTGCTTCTAGGCCAGTAGTCTACTTAATGACATGGTGTTGCCTTTGTATTTTTTCTCTCAAATTGTGATAAATTACAATATGTCACAATTAATGAAAATTCCATATGATTTTGTATTTTGCATGATTGCTGAACTTCATTCATATATTTAAATTTTAACCTAACTTTTGGCTATATTTTTGTCTGTACAATCCATTCTCAGACTTACATAGCTTAATATGTTTAACCAATTAACAAACATTTATTAAATACCAACTATGTTTTAAATATTTATTTAATGCATTTACAGCATTTATTTAAAGGAATTTATGGTTTTCTGCAGAGGATTTTAATTGAAAGTTTTAGTGATAATTCAGCAAAAATTATAAATGAAATTTTGTGTAATACATAAATGGATTTTATATACATTGTATATAAATATATATATTCATATATGTATATACATATAGGTGTGTGTGTGTCTGACATTAATCATGCTTCATTGATTTTGTTAGATATTACTCCAGTGCATCTCATATGGAGAATAATATGCTTTTACCAATCACTTATAATTTAAAAGTTTTTGTTAAGCTAATTCATATTAAGATGGTACTTCAATGTCATTTCAATACTTTATGTACAGAATTAATTAACTGAAACAAGTTATATATAATAATTTCATTAACTGAACTGAAACAAATTATTCTATAATATATACTTGAATATTTTGAGTAACAGTTATACATATGTGCATATGCATATATGTGCTGTATTCATATATGTCATTAACTCACTCACACCCCTCTTTGCACATATTTGGACTCATGTCCAAATCTCCATGACGTGTATACCACTCTTTCTCAACCAAGATTCAGAATATCTCTATAAATCTTTACTTGTACTTATAGACCTCATTCCTAATCACTTTGCAACACAAACATAAGGGAAGAGGGTGGGGAGGTTACAAACATTTATTAAGCATCTATTATATGCTAGGAATTGTGCCAAGTACTTAACAAATATTATCTCAATAGATACTCACAACCTTTAAGATAGGTCTTGTTATAGTGCCCATTTTACAATTGAGGAAACTGAGATATACAGAATGACTTACACAGTTAGTGTTGGAGAAGAGATGTGAACATAGAATTATAGACTCAGATCCAGAATGAAAGGGACCTCCGAATTGGTGTAGTACAACTTAATTCTCATTTTATAGATGAGGAAGCTAATAAAGTGGTTAAGTGATTTTTCCAATATTTTCATTAGTCTATCACTTTGTGGA
Source organism: Sarcophilus harrisii (assembly GCF_902635505.1). Classification (NCBI taxonomy): domain Eukaryota; kingdom Metazoa; phylum Chordata; class Mammalia; order Dasyuromorphia; family Dasyuridae; genus Sarcophilus; species Sarcophilus harrisii. Next base: position 124,445,072 of record NC_045431.1, on the reverse strand, counting down.
ATTTGGAGTTCTCCACTGTAGTGGAGGAATGGAACACAGTGTGGCTTTTTTCAGTATCTCAAAAATTAGATTTACCCTGATATTTTCTACTTATACATTTGTGCATTACTGAAACAATCTGAAGAAAATATTTTGCTTTACTATTGAGGCAAATAGTGTTAAATGTTAAGTCTACTTGCCAAAGGTCACCCAGGTGATAGTCATTTCAGAGGAAGCTGCTAGGCTGCTTTTTGTCTTAGGGAATTTATCTCTGTATCTGTGATAGTCTATACAGATACTAAAGAATAGTCTACTCCTACAAATAAGATACCTTTCTACTTCCCAATCTGTTCCATTTTTTTTTTCATATATAATCACAGAGCCTTTATAATAGTCTTGGCCACAAACTGTCCCAGTTCAACCACAGCAAATAGGTATCAGTTTCCTACTGTGTGTAAGACAGTCATTTAGACAATAACATTACAAAGTTAAATTGAAAAAAAAATAGTTCATATTCTAAGAGAGATTATGAATTTATAAGAGCTAGATAGATAAAACAGTGCATAGACTCGATTGTATCTTCTAATGTGTTATATAGATCTCTTTTTCTCATGGAATTATAGAGCAAAATTCACTTATTCCCTGCTATTCTTTTAATGCAGGATGCCAGAAAACAGGAATGAAAGAAATGAAGGATTTGACTCTTAACTTTTCTATCAAGAACCTGGATTTAGGTCTACTACCTGTATAACCTTTGGAAAGTCCCTTAACCCTATTTGCCTCAATAATGAGGCAAAATATTTTCTCCAGATTATTTCAATAATCCACAAATGTATAAGTAGAAAATATCAGAGTAAATCTGATTTTTGAGATACTACACTGCTCAAAACATTGTAGAGTATGAGGAAAAGGAAAAGAACAAAGATTACTGAATTGATCAATCAAAAAGCATTTCATCAATAGTCTACTATTTGCAAGGTGCTTTTTACAAGATGCTGGGAACATGACTACAAAGAATAAAACAATTCCTATTTTCAAGGAGCTGATCAAGAAGTTTTGAAACTTGAGGACTGGGAAGATGGACAAAAATAAGGAAAGTAAGAAGACAAGCAGGTTAAGGGAGCATGATGATGAGGTAACACTAAGCCATCAGCTGGTGAGGCACAGTGGATGATAAAAAGCTGGGCTGGGAGTTAGGAAAACTTAAGTTCAAACTGGTCTTAGAAACTTAGTGTTGTTAGGGGCAAGTTACTTAAATTCTGTTTGCCTCAGTTTCTTCTCAGTTTCCTCATCCATAAAATGGGGATTATTTATCTTGAAAAGTTGTTAGAAGGATGGAATAAGATATTTATTAAGAGCTTATCACAGTGTCTGGCACATTACTTAATAAAAATTCCTATCCCTGTCCTCATTGGTATGAAAATATTCAGAAGGCAGTTAGAAGAATTAACTAATATTCAGGTTAGAGGTTAATATAGATTTAAAGTTGCTGCACAGAAGTAGAAAATAAATCTATGAGAATGAATAAAAATGACAGGAGGTCTAGTGCAAATGCAGAAGAGAAGAGGATGAAGAAGGGCAGAACTTTGGAGAAAACATACATTTAAAGAAAGATGAACCAGTAAAGGATACCAAGTCAGAGAACTAGAGGGAAATAAGGAGAAAACTGGTATAAAAGCATGGGCTGTAGAGATTGTAAGGGTAGGTAAAGAGACGAACTGAAGGAGATAGCGATCAACTGATCACTACAAATGCCTCAGAATGATCAAGAAAAATGAACAAAAGGGCATTGGATTCAACAATTAGAAGTCACTGGTGACCTTGAAAAAGATTGTTAAATATGTATTTTTATTTCAATTTATTTTTCATTTATCTGGAAAGTAAAAGATTCCAGAAATGATGGTATTCTTGGCAAAAAACAAAAGGCAAAAGAATTTAGAAGACAGGAATAATCCATCCAATACATTCCACTTATATATGATACTCCTCTTAAATCATATAATAATTTATGATCACAGATATCACATAAAAGTATCAATATTGAATGAGTCTTGTAAGTACATTGAAATAGTTATTTTCAGTAATAAGGATTAATATCAATAGCAGCTCTAATGGCAATAGATGATGATTCCTATGGCTTGAGAACAAATTATTAGTAATCGTATAAGGATTAGCAGCATTGTATGGCCATGGAGGATGCATTGAACAAAACATTAATAAATCTTTTAATTTCATTATGAATTTCCACACAAATACTACAGCCAGAAGTGGGGAAAAATGGAATCTTTTGAACACATCTATCACTCTTGTTCATTGTTATGAATCATTGAGTCTTTTTAAATTCAAATACAAAAAAATTAATATAAGGCTTGTGCTTAAAGGGCTAATAGTAAGAGATGAAAAGCAGCCAACATTTTCTTATTGTTTTTTTGATAAGGAAAAGAAACATCACCCCTTCAGAACTGATGGGCAAACTCCCCAGTTTATATCTCACACTAAAAATTTAGAGGGCTGGGAATGAATGAATGAATGATAGGTGATAGGCTGGCTGCTACATGTGTGGGAAGGACTGTGGCAGTTCTTCATGGGGTCTCATGATTCAGACTGGCACTTGGTGTCTCCTCATCCATTTAGTAACCAACAGTGAGATTTTTTTAACAGCATGTGGAATGAGGTGTTTTTTGTGTGTTTGGATATGAACTGGATGCTAAAATTTCTTTTCTGGTTTGCCCTGAAAAATAACAGAAATGTATTGTGTTCTTATTATATAATTTATGTTTATGGCATTTCTTTCAGTTTAAAGTATTGTCATGGATATATCTAAATGTGATGATTCTGCTGCAATTCTACCATAATTATGCTACTAGTTGAGCTGTAAATATCCCTATCACCTGCATTCTGATTTTTCCTTTCAAAAAACCTCTTAAAGATACAATCAGAAATTATTTATAAAGGGCTGGTTGTTTAAAGGATGTCTACATTATCTGTATATATATATATATATGTATATATATATTATGTATGTATATATAATATATATATGTGTGTGTATGTGTGTGTATAATACCCTTGTTTAAGTGCTGTTACTGAAAAAATAGAAAAGGCCTTGACATGTGAAACATATGGCAGAGACACAGGCAAAAACTAAGGATGAGAATAAGCACTGTTAAAGTGATATCAAAATAGGTTACTTGAAAATAATGATTAGTACATCTCTTTCCCTTCAAATCCTCTTAGAAAAGTAACTAAATCTTTCCTTCATAAATGACCACAGCATCCTTATTATTCCAGATCTTTTCATGAAGTATTAATAAGGCAAAAATAATGGGCACATTTTTATATCAAGCATTGATTATCTGGGATAAGCTACTTAGCTTAAACTTCTTCATGGGGAAAACCTTACTGACATCTAAGTGAGTCCAACCTTCTTGAAACTCTACTTCAAAAATATCATAATTAGCCTAAATATGTAGTAGAAGGAATTAATATTGAAATTGTTCCACCCTTGTCTTTATTTTTCTCACTATGTTTTAATCAGGGAAATAGATTATGAAAGTTATGAGAGTAAAGACAATGACCCTGACTTAAGATTTAGATTTGAACAATTCAGAATTTAGCATTCTGATTGATTTTTGAAAACTTATTAGTAATGTTAATAAAATTTGAGGATGTCAAATGAGGGTGTCTATGCAGTGATTTGAGTCTATATATTCAGATTAATAGAAGATGAGTTGGAAATGATCTAATTTTTAGAAAATCAGATTATATTAAAATCTGTTAAATGCTAATAAATCGTATGTCTCTAACAGATTACCCTCACATCCTATCTAACTGTAGTCTTTCAAAGGTTCTATCTTTAAATATATACCCACACTTAAGCATAACAAGACAGGAATATTGGCAAATAGATCTATTAATTTACAGAAGAATGAGAATACACTGATGCATGCTGAAGTCATTTTGTATCATTCCCTTCCACTTCCTTCTCATCAGTCATATTTTTGTTCTTGACATTTTGATGTCACTATTGTTAACATGAATTAGTATAATCATTTTTGCTAGTATAAAGCATCCTGGATCACAGACGTTGGCACAAAATAGGATTACTCATTAAAACAAATTATTTGTTGCTTTGTACGTAAGGGAAGCAGTTAGTGGTATTTATTGTTCACATGTAGGAAGAAAGGTATTTGGAAGAAACAAATTATATAAAGAATACTAAAACAACAGAGTCGAAATGCACACAATATTTTGCAAATGCATCTGGTTTGTTTCAAATTTTAGTTTCCTGGTTAGTTTTATGGTGGATGCCCGAGGTGGTGCTATGCGGGGCTGCAGACACAATGGGCTAAGGATAATTATTCCACCTCGGAAATGTACTGCTCCAACACGAGTCACTTGCCGACTAGTCAAACGCCATAGACTGGCCACAATGCCTCCAATGGTGGAAGGAGAAGGCCTGGCCAGCCGTCTGATTGAAGTTGGACCTTCTGGTGCTCAGTTCCTTGGGTAAGAGTTTTGAATAAATCTTTCTGATAGTTAAGGAAAAAAAAACTCACATCTTCTAAGTGAGATTCCAGAAACGAAACTAAAAATGGTATTGAGCCAGCTTGAAAGAAGACTGGCCTCTTTGGGCATACCATAACAAAAGTAGTATTACTTTTTATGATTAATGATTAACTTGGTCATGGATGCATTGCACTTTCAAGTAATCATTTATCACTTTTGGTTCAAATGGCAATAAGGTTCATTATTTTTATAATGGATTGACTCAATATCACAATTGTTGCTCAACTCCTTAAATGAAAACAATGTTTTTACTGGAGGTAAGTATTTTATACTCAAATCATGCTTGTTTAATGTAAAAAGAACAAATCCAGAATTGTTATTAAAGTCTGGTCTAGGTGTAATCCCGAATCAGTGGACATGGATCTTCTAGATGTAAAACCTTAATAACCTTAGGATGAGGGTTCTTAACCTGGAGACTGGGAGCATTAAAAAAAATTGGGGGGGGGGGGGTGTAGGGTAACTTGTGTGTTTCATTTTATGCATTTAAAGACATTATTCTGAGACAGAGTCCACAATACAAAAAAAGGTTAAGAACCTCTTCCTTAGGATTTCTAAATAACTGAGCCTTTGTGATTCAAACCACTCCCCATACCTTCACCCCCAATCAAAATTGCAACTTGGAGTCTAGGAATCACTATGGCAGTTTGTTTAGTCTTAATTTACAGAAACTTTGGAAGATCAAGACAAACTACTGCCATGCTCATTTTAGCAATTTTGAACTGAAACCAGCACTTTTCCTGTCTTTTGTTTATTTGTTCAGCTGCTATCACATGAAATGGCATCATTCTAGGGTGCCAAAGAATGAATAGCAACTGCTGAAAACTGGCAAAAGAATGAAACTGGGGGACAGAGAAAGTTTCAAAATGTTTTGAAACAAATCAATTGTATTTAAGTCCTGTCATTACCTGTGAAACACTGGGAAAGATGAGTCCTGTTAGCTTAATTTGTTGCACTCAGTGTTCCTGCTTGAGAATCCAACAGTTCTGAAGCTTTGAGATTTGTACAGATCTCAAAGCATCAAACAACTTTCATACCTGGAAATAAGTTTGTCTGTATTTCCCAATTACAGAAGCCATTTTCCATGTCCCTTTAAAAAAAACAAAAACAGGCCAATTCTGGGTTCAGTCATAAATTTCTTTAATAATTAGATTCATTCTTTGGTTGTTCCACCACACCAGTCCCTTTTCTTCTCTCACACCCTCAATTGGTTCCACCATTTTTTTATATTGATCTCTAAGTCTGTCAAGAAATATCCATGAAAAGTTATCTACACCATCTCCCAAAGCCAGAGTTTTTGCAGCATATCTGACAACTTGATCTTCTCCCATGGGGTAATGTTTTGGAGGAATGTCCTAGTAATGAAAATGCATAGTGATGGGTCTACTAAAATAGATGCTTTCTCACTATATTTGCACCTCCACCATATATATACCTAGGTTTGAGTTCACTAGGCCTTGTGAGTAGTGGAGGGGGCAGAACCAACGGCAGTGTGAAACTTACTCCACTCTGTTGATCAGCTGATGATACTGGTTTCGGTGGAGGAAAAAAAATATATACATCAAGCTTACTTATGTTCTTTCTTTCACTGCTGCTTTGGATGTACTCAGTAAACTTCACCTGCCAACGGCTCCTCCCCCACTTAATGAGGGAGAAAGCTTGGTCAGCCGAATCCTTCAGCTGGGGCCTCCTGGAACCAAATTCCTTGGGTAGGAGCGACTTAAAACAAATTGATGGTTGCTGGCCTTCCCATTTCTCTCTTTCTTCTGCAATATTATTTCTCTTTATGTCATTGTGTCCATGACATTGTCCCTCTTTGTGATTTAAATTCTGTATATATACCTTTAGCAGGCCATCCTTGTTGTATGTGGTTATTTTTTGTTGTCATTTTGAGTAATATGTTTTAATTCTTTTTTTTCTTGAAGTTCTGTGACTTTTGTTATTGTTGTTCAAGCATGAGATCTGCCTAGTTGTACTATGTGCCATTTATGATATTGTTGTATTGAACACATAAAGTCTGTAGCAAAGCAACCTGGATTTGAATCAGAAGCCATATGGAAATCTTGTGTGCTAAGAGAACATAAAGTTTAAAAAAGAAAAAAAGCAGTACCTTCTAGTGCAAGTTAATGACAATAGGCATATGACACAATTGGGCAGAATTGATCACTCCCATTAGTTAGCTTCATATTGTGGCAATATGCCTATTTTTTTCCTTGAATGGAGAAAATACAAGCAATCCATGAATGCATGACTCTCCATAAATAATAAAACCTTCCTATGTCACCCTATCTGTAGTTAAATACATCAATCCGTAAAAGCATACAAGCCAGCCATTTTCCTTCTTAAACTACCTTTTGTCCTTCCTCTTCTGCCACCCTGTATCTTGTTTAAAGACAAGTAGAAATTGTAGAATTGTCCATGAGTTTATTTGGTTAAATGTATTTTCCATTATTTATAAAATAATGGGTCTAGGATGCACACTTGCATTCACAGCATTAGCATCATCTAACTTAAGGCTACCTGAGACTTGGTTTGGGTGGGTGGGGGTGGGGGTGGGGATGGTTTCTTATGTTATAAAATGCTACTTTATGGTATTGGTCTGCTTATGAGAATCAGAGAACTGTCCTCAATGTGCCTGTCACTAGAAAGAAGGAAAATTCCAGGTCTCTTTGGAACAGATAGAATAGGACTTCTTATTTTGCTTCTGGGGAGCGCCTACCTATATTTAACGTGCTCTGTTGCTGTACCAGGCCTGTGATTGTGGAGATCCCTCATTTTGCGGCTCTTCGAGGAAAAGAGAGGGAACTAGTGATTCTTCGAAGTGAAAATGGTGATAGCTGGAAAGAGCATTATTGTGAATACACAGAGGATGAATTGAATGAAATCCTAAATGGCATGGATGAAGGTAATAAGTTCTTGGAGTTTAAAAGAGAGGCAAAGATGAAAATATTAAATCAGTTTTTATTCTTTTTTTTTTTCCAGTCATCCAGTTCTTTGTGACCCCATCTGAGATTTTCTTGACAGATACTGGATTGTTTGCTGCTTCCTTCCCTAGCTTATTTTATAGACGAGGGAACTGAGATAATTAGGGTTAAGTGACTTGTCCAGGGTCCAGGGTCAAGCCTTCCTAGCTTCAAGGCTGGAATTCTATTCACTGTGCCACCTAACTGCCCTAAAGCAGTTTTATTTTATTTTATTTCTTTTTAAGTTAAATTTTCTTTTAAAAAATTAACAATGGGCAGCTAGGTGCCCTTCAGCCCTTCAGGGCTGAAGTCAAGAGGACCTGAGTTCAAATCTAGTCTTAGACAGTTAATATTTCCTAGCTGTGTGACCCTAGGCAAGTCACTTAACCCCAATTGCCTTAGGGAGAAAAAATTAACAAACATTTATTTTTTTCTACTCTTCCCTCCCCAGAGGGAAATGCACAGATATGCATATGCACTCAAGATAAAACAAATTTTCACACTGACCATTTCCAAAAAGATGTGTCTCATTTTATATATTTAGTTTCTCACTTTACTATTAGGAGATAGATATCATTTTTCATTATGCATTAACTTTTAATGACTTGGACAGATGTACTTTATATTTTTAAAAGTTTTATTCTTATCCCCCAAGATAAACATTGCTGTGCTAATATTGTAAACATTTCAGCATGGGGAAGAAAGAACTAGATTTGGAGTTGGGAGAGACCTGGATTTGAATTATGGAGGTAACATTTACTAGCTAGGTGAATATGGGAAAACCACAACTTCCCTGAACCTCAGTTTCCTCATTTGTAAAGTAAAAATTGTAAAGATATCATCTTTGATGGTGCTGTAAATAATTTTAAGATCATTGGGGATTTTTTTCCCCCTTAGATTCTTTTGTTAGAAGGAGAAAGTTAAAATATACCTTAGATTAGTTGGAGAGTGTTCTTATTTTCATTTTTCCTGTAATTTTTGTTTACTTTAGATCATTCTTACAGGCCCAGATATGTTAGAATGTTTACTCTAAGGTATCCTTGCTATGTAAAAATGGGTTATTTCTTATCTCAGTGCTTGATAACCCAGAAGATTTGGAAAAGAAGCGGATATGTCGCATCATTACTCGAGACTTCCCACAGTACTTTGCAGTGGTGTCCCGTATCAAGCAGGACAGCAATTTGATTGGACCAGAGGGAGGTGTGCTAAGCAGTACTGTGGTATCCCAAGTGCAGGCTGTTTTCCCTGAGGGAGCACTAACAAAGCGAATCCGTGTTGGTTTACAGGTATATATAGCATTTGGGATGCAAGCAATTCTGATAAATTTGGTTTGTTTTAATCATGTCTGATTCTTCATGAGTCCATGGACCATAACACATCAAATCCTTTTATCTTTCATTATCTCTTATGAATTTGGTTATGCTAATAAAATCTGCAAAATTATTAAATGTATGTAATGTAAAGTAATTGTGATGTAATCGTGAAGTAATCATAAAGTAATGTAAAGCTAATCATGAAGCTCTTTGAAAAGATGAACGTTTGGGTGGATTTTGGATAATGAAGCTTTCTGTAAAATTATTATCTCAGAAATCAGTCAGACTAACTTTAAGGAAAATGTGGAGGGTTGGGGTTTGGGGTAAGGCATTGAGAAATGTTGCATAATATAATTTAGTGTTAAATTTTATTTTTGATGTTTTCTCCCACTTTGGAAAGGCCCAACCTATGCACAGTGAACTCATCAGGAAGATCCTGGGCAATAAAGCTACTTTCAGTCCAATAGTCACTTTGGAACCCAGAAGAAGAAAATTTCACAAGCCAATCACAATGACAATTCCTGTCCCCAAAATCTCCAGTGATTGCATGCTGAATGGTTTTGGGGGTGACACACCTACTTTAAGGTTACTATGCAGCATAACAGGTGAGTTACAAGACATCTCCACTTACTTTATTGCTGTATACATGAAAATGCTATCTCACTTTGCCTTGTGAATATTTAAATAATAATAGCTATTTGTTATAGTTTATTATATTATTATATAATAAATAGCAATTACTTAGTATCTATTATGGGACAGGCACTGTTCTAAGTGCTTGACAGTTGTTTTTTCATTTGAAATGAAAACAATTCTGAGAGATAGACACTAAGTGAAAGCACTACTATAGAAATATAGATTAAAGAAATTTTAATTACCATCTGGTGATGGTTTCTTTTTTTACCTTAGAGGGACTCAGTTTTTTTAAGCCATACTTTCCAATTCAGAATCTCTCCCATCTTTAGATGTATCTATATGAATAATCATTTTAATAGAATTTATATTTTCAATGTTAAAGGTTATTCATTAATTTTCCCCATTTTCACTTTTAATTTTATTATTTGGACCTTATATTGAAGTAGAATTAAACAAATGTCATAACCCAGTTGGCCCAGAAAACAGCCTATAACACTAATTCATTTGGAAGAAAAAAAATCAAATAATTCTAAGGCATTTTGGAGATAGGTTCCTTGATGGATGGGATAATCCAGGGGTACACATTATAATCCATCTATCCTTTTTTATTGTGTTTTCTCTTAAATACAAGCCTCTTGCAAATACAATCTGCAGTTATACAAAATGTTAAGTTGCTAATTGCTATGTCCTTTATATTGTATCAATTAAAAGAATCAACATTAAGTGACTGCTAAGTACTAAGCATTGTCCTGGGAACTGGGAATAGAAATACAAGGAACTTCCTCTCTACTGGAGGGGATAGAGCATATTCACAGTTGCGTAAATTTAGGATTTATAGTTAAATATCTAGCAATGGAGTTATTAACAACTGGGATAAATTGTTTTCTTGAAGGAGATGGAATTTGAAATGGGCCTTGAAGGTAGCTAGAGGTCAAATAGCATGGGGGGGATAGCTTTTATAAAGAAACAGAATCAAGAGATGAAATGAAATATAGCATTCCTTTCCCATGGAATGGGCAATGCAGAGTGGGTCAATTTGGCCACAATACCGAATATATGGAAATGAATTTCATGTGTAGTCTATCTGGAAGGAGTCTGGGAAGAATTTCTAATGCCAAACAAAGGAGTTTGTATTTTATATGAAAGGCAATGGAAAATCACCAAATCTTCTTAAGCAGAGAAATCACATGATCAGTTCTGAAATTTAAGAATGTCAATTTGTCAGCTAAGTGAAGGATGGATTAGAGACAGGACAGAATGATTATAAGATCAGTTAGGATGTTGTTGCAATACCTGGAGATAAGAGGTGGATGAAGGAGTGAATTAGAGTAGTTTGTGATATGAATAAAAAGAAGGGGGCTGATGTTAGAAGGTGAAATCATCAAGACTTGGCAAGCATTTAGCTATAAAAATTGATTGGTCATGAAGAATCAATGATGAAAGATTGAAAACCTGGGTGACTAGAAGAATAAAGGTGACACTGGGAAGGATATTTTTTTTGGGGGGGAAGAATGAGTTCTATTATGTACTTACTGAATTTGAGGTATTTCTGGGATATCAAGGCAGAAATGTCAGGCAGTTGGAGATAGAGACTAAAGTTAATCTGAAGATTTGTAAGTCATTTTTATACAGGAAATAGTTGCATCCATGAGAATTAATGAGATCATCAAAAGAATACAAAAAGAAAAGAGAAAAAAAGTCCAGGGTAAGCTTTTATGGTATGGACATGCATAGAGGACATGAATGATGATCCTGTAAAGTGTAATGCCAGAGAAATTGAGGTAAGACAAAGATTAGAGGTTTTTAATATTTTAATAGTGGAGAGTTTGAACTGGCCATGGCCAGCCAGCTTGGATGGTTGAATGGGTCTCTTGTCTCAAAGCATCTAATGATGAGTGAATCATTCCAGAGACTTTTACAGGGCTCCAGCAATCAAAGAAACAAAGGCAAGGTGGGGGTTGGGGGGGGCAGAGCACTAATAGAGTGGAAATTCCAGGAAAGACCATAACTTTTTAATTCTGACAAGTTGGGGGTGAAGAATAAATGACCATAAATTCTGATAAGTTGGGAGTGAAGAAACTAGGAGATAGGAAGACTGGGCCCCAGGAGATGCCCAAGCATTTGAGATAAGCGATCTGGAGTTTTATGACTCTTTGGGATGCTAGAGTGGCCAGAGCTCCACAGACTTAATTATCTCAATCCTAATGGTCAGGAAGTGGGGTTGCCATCAGGGAAAATGAAGCAGAACAATTCAGGGAAAACTGAGGCAGAATATTTCAGACTCTCCTGAATATACAAGTCATTGAATTATCTTGGAGGGTCTTGGCACTATGCTTTTGACCAACACTCCCTGGAGTGGATAAGTCAAAATAAAATTAGAAAAGGTGCAAGGGCAAGTCTGATACCCCTGGATAACCCCAGAGTTAACAACATTCCCTATTTAGGGCAGCAGAGAGGCCTCTCTGTTGTAAGCATGTCAAGTCCTCTGCAGTTCAGCCAGGGAATCCAGTTTGAGATAGACAGTTCAATGTGAGTTAGGTCTGCAGTCATTTGTGCACTTAACTCAGCATAATCAGAACTGCCTGTCAGGAAGGCATTGATGCTAAGGGCTCTAGGAGGGGAACTACACAACTGTCACAGGGGAAGGGTGAACCTGAAATTGCTCCATCTGTCCCCGTCCAGAAAAACAGAAAAGATCCGGATTACTGAGCAGAGTATGGGAGTATGCATACTTAGTCAGATCTTCCCCAAATCATGTCTTTTCAGAGTCCAGATACCAAATTTCAATGTTCTTTGAGGATGCTGAAATACTAATTAAGGAACTGGGGTTACTGAACTGGAGAAATGGATTAGAGAGACTGTCAGTCACAAGACAGGTGCCTGTACCTTGGAGATTTCCAAGGGTGATTTCTGATTGTTCCCAAGAACAGGTGATCAGAAAATGCCCAGAAACTGAGTCTGCCAGGGCAATTCCAACAGAATAAGGGAGTCCAAAATTAAAGCAGAACCAGCAACCACAGTCTATATAAGCAAGGAGTAAAAACGAAAAAGAACTGCTAGAACTGGTGGGGGTGGGGGGGTGGCAGAGAGTACTTTTGGTAAACATCCACCAGCTTCCTGGTCCCTTATCTCTTATCCTCCCCTTTTGTTTTATCTCATGAATCATCTAAGGAAGAGTAAAAAGGGATCCAACTGTCAAGTAGCTACCTCACATGTAAGTCCTGACAGTGAATTAAAGTTCCTATACATAATGACTAGTACAGTAGAGGTTTTCCATCCTGGAACTTATCTAAAGATCCCTCAAATAAGTACATGCTCTGAAGGGAACATTGTGGTCAATTAGGTAATGCAAATACATACTATAAGCATTGTTTACAGCAACAGTTACCCAAATTTTAACCCAACATTTTTCACTTTACATCCTAAATACACAGGAATAGGGGATTCAGTCAGAATTTGACAGTTATTCATCAACCACTTTCAGTTCCCTCCAAATCAATGAGGCTCAAAATCCATTAGGGATAGGGGTGATGATCTCATCTTTTGAAACTGCTTCCTGCTGAGAATGGATGCAGCACTGAATCCTATTCCAGGGAGGGTATTAACTTAGTGGAATTGATAAGACAATGGTTCTCTAGTTCTCTAGTTCAGTATGAATGATTTAATCTTACAACAAATAATGGTTCCCTAGTGATATAATGACTGGTTTATACTCAGTATGCTGTAATGATGTAATTGACAAACTCAGTCAGAGAGAGAAGACTTGACCACCATCCTGGTGGCTCTCTTGCCTCCTGCATTCCTCCAGAGTGTGAAAGAGATAATAAAGACTTTGGACTTTATTCCTGACTATTCTTCTGGTGATTATCCTGCTGAAACCAAGGCCCATTCTAAAGATCTCCAGAAAGCTAGCCAGAATGTTACAGGAGGGGTTTTGTGGTGTGGTGTGCTGTAAGCATCTAATGGGCTGATCTAGGTCCCAGAAGCAAGTTAGTACATCTGTAATTTGACCAAAATCTGGAACAGAAAACAAATCTAACAAATAAAGGTTAGAACAGTCTGAGACAGAAAAGACTGGTTCACAAGGACTGCTACAAAATAGCAGCTTCCCATGTAAGGAAACAAATTTGTCTCACAGGACAGACAAATGTTTGTCAGCTGTAGTCCCAATAAACAAAATAGCAGTTAGGTCTCACAGACAACTGTGCTAATTGTCTTCTCATTGTTTTAGAAACCTTTAAAGACCTGAATACCTACAGACACAAATATCTAGTAACTGATAGATGACTAGGCTAAATACTCATTTGCCTAAGTATTTAGGGTATAATGACTACATATAGTCAGATTGGAAACAGCAAGGTATTGCATAATTGAATTGTATTAATGGTTCCTATTTAATATTTGCTCTGATCATAGAAATCATCTATAGGAGGAAAAAAGCAGGGACATGACTATAACATAGTATAATCAGTCAAAACGGATTCTTTAGCACATACATCACACAAGATAAAATAGCCTTAACTCAGTATTACATCAGGTAATTGTCCCAGTAATTTCAGATGGTGGAGCTTTAAAATGCCCAAATAATATTAGCTTCAGGCCCAAGAAATTTTACCTCCAATAACAAATCCCATTAACTAAAGCTTCAGATGAATCCTAAACAGGTATTTACCATAACCTTATAGTGATAACAGTATCTTTCATTTCCTATGTGAGTAGATGGTTTATACGATCAATATAACACAAATCATTTTGCTTTAAAATGCCCACTACATAGAAAAATCCTAAATTGCCTGTTGTCCATAACAGAAACATGTTCAAAGGGACAAAGTAAAAAACTATTATTCTTAGAGTCTCTTTAAATAATGGGCACAACCTCAAGATGACCATATACAATCAATTAAAACTTCTGCAGAATATCCTAATTCCACATAAAAAAATCTTTTAGACTTATCATTAATAATTTCTTCATTCTTAAAAATATCAATTAAGCTTTTGGAAATAACTATCAAATTATAGAACACATTTTTTTATCATATTTCTTAAACAAGGAAATCATTATGCACTTAAATAAACAACCCAGTAAGTAATTTACTACAGTAAAAGTAGGCTGTCCCTTTGAACAATAAAATGCTTTCTGCAGCAGAGAGCCAGCTGGGTTTATCTCCACTTCTAAAGAACCAGCCATAAGCAGGCAGGGAGGAAGGTGAATTAAATCTTTACCTTTGAAGCCAAAAGATCCTTTCCCTTTTCTTCCTCCTTCACTCTACTTCTCTTTATAATTAACTTTAAGGGTGCCAAATCCTTTTCAGGATTTAGCCAGCCCCTGTGTTTTCTTTATCCAAGCAAATAGCAGATTCCTTACAAAAAGATTTGCCTCTTTTTTTTTTTTTCAATGTTCTCTTCCCCTTGTGACATGCTTTTCCCATCTCTCTCTGTTTCTCTCTCTCTCTCTCTGTTTCTCTCTCTGTCTCTGTCTTAGAATCACAGTACCATTTTAAGAATTCCCAAAATTCAACAGACCAATAAGCCAAAAGGATATGTCTTTTTTCCCCCACTTAAATAAGTTTCCTAAAATTCCAATTAAATGTTGCAGACAAACTGAATTACCATTTGGTTTTATACACACACACACACACACACACACACACACACACACACACATACACATCTTAAAGTGGCTCTTAGCTTGAATAGATAAGAAGGCTTTTTTTTTTCCTAAAGCAATTAACATCAGCTTCTTTTTTTTTCTTTTCTTACCTCCCCCCAAACCCCCAGGCAGAGCTGCAAGATGAATCAGATATGGTTTTATTGTCCTCTTTTTTCCCCCCTTTCTTTACTAGCAGGCTTTGTAAGACTGCTTTTCTGTCAGATTTTAAAATCCGCCAAGTTTTTCTCCTGTTGCTTTTTCTGTTGTGCCACAGTTCCCTTTTAATGTCCTGACCTAGTTTCTTCAATTGTCCTATTTAGTCCTATTCTGCCTCAGGTTATAACCTTTCCCTCTTAATGTTTGATGAGATAAAGATTTTATATCTTTAGGCTATGATCATTCCTTCTTAATGTTTGAGAGGATAAAGGTCTATCCATTTTAGACATCATTAGAATATCAGTAATCTCTCCAGTACCTCCCTCTTGTGTCATCCTAGGTGCCTCCCCAATTGGATTACCCCCATCCAGGACCTCCCCCATTATGTCATTGTTCTTGTTATCCTATAAAAAAATCTTGCTGTCTAATACCTAGGGCTGGATTCTTTGAGATGATAGTCTCATCCAGCCCTAGGACCAACCTAGGATCCATTTGGTCTCTAATCTCTTAATTGCTCAGTTTCTCCAGCATTACATTTCTTTCAAATTAGTGCAAACAAGTTACAATTAAGTCCAAAAGAAGTTAAAAACTCCAAGCACTTTTTTTATGCCTAGCACCTTTGCAACATTGAAATGACCAATTGCCAAATTTCTCAATCGTTATTCTTAAAACTTAACAGAACTCCTTAAATCCACACATCAGACAAGACAAGTCACAAACACTGACCACACATACACAACATTTAACACATAAAAGCTAGGGGTAAATTCCTGATATTTCAGAAATGGCAGGAGGGGAAATTTCAGGTTGATAATTTCTCCTTCTCAGAAATTAAAATGGAGCCTTTTAAATAGGCTCCCAAACTACAGTTTGGTGTGTTCTCTCCCTTCACAGAGTAGATGTAAAAAAAAAAAATACCCATTACTCAGATTTGTGGCTGGAAGCACTTAGATTTGTGCCAGAAGGTAACCAGACAATACCACATAACATCCTACTGCTACTTCCCAGAATTTTATGACTCATCAGCCTAACTTTTCTGGGGACCCAGATTTGCTAGCAATCAGACCCAACAGAAAACTTATCCTGCAGGGATTTCAAAACAGACTCTCCTGCAACTGAAATGGGAGTATCTGTGATAAGTTCTTGTTGTGGCTGAGACTGCTCTCTCAGTGGGATTCTGGAAGAAACCAGAGGGCCAGCCTCCTTAAAAGAGCCCAGACTCAGTCGTTTCAAGGGTTCCCTTAATTCCCCCCATGGATACCTGCTCTCTAATCTCTAATCTTGCTCTCAAATCTCAGATCTTGCGGAGGCCTTCAGAAATGTTATGCCAGAGAAACTGAGACAAGACAGAGATTAGAAGTTTTTAATATTTTAATAGTGGAGAGTTTGTACTGGCCATGGTCAGCCAGCTTGGATGGTTGAAGCATTCAATGATGAGTGAGTAATTCCAGAGACTTTTATAGGGCTCCAGCAATCAAAGAAACAAAGGCGGGGGGGGAGGGGGCAGGGAGGGAGCAGAGCACTGGAGGAGTGGAAATTCCAGGAAGGACCATAACTTTTTAATTCTGACAGATTGGGGGTGAAGAAGGAAGGATCATAAATTCCAATAAGTTGGGAGTGAAGAAATTAGGAGACAGGAAAGCTGGGCCCAGGAGATGCCCAAGCATTTGCGATAAGCCATCTGGAGTTTTATGACTCTTTGGAATGCTAGAGTGGTCAGAGCTGCACAACCCTAATTATCTCAGTCCTAATGGCCAGGAAGTGGGATTGCTACCAGGGAAAATGAAGCAGAACAATATAGGGAAACTGAGGCATAACAAAAGACAATCAGGATAGTATGATAGGAAAAGAATCTCAGCAGAGAATGGCATGAAAACCTAGAGAGAAGATAGTAATCCAAAGAAAGAGGTGGAGGACAGTGTGCCATACTGAAGAGAGATCAAGAAAAAAGAACAAGACTGAGAAAAGGCAAATGTAAAATGTTATTGTCATCATTAAATGTCTTCAGGATGCTTTGCCTTAACTTAGGTTTCTTGCCAAGCTTTCTGTAAATATTTTTTCCAGGCAATAATGTTTATAATTCTCCACATAACTTTAAGGTTAATTTTATGTTCTAAATAGGGGTTGCCTTGGCAGAAAAATTGTGTTTTACATCCATTATATAGGAGATGTCTCTTGTTTTATTTATTTCAGATTTGGGGTAGCAACAGAACATTTAAGTATGTCAAGTTGGAAGTGCTTGTTGTATTTTCTCATTTTTATTGGTTATTGATTTTAATCATTTTCTAGCAATTCATTGCTGATTTGGCAATAACTTCCACATTATTAACTGACTTATTTCTATGTTTTTTAAAAGCATCTTTTTTTTGTCACTTAAGGCTTTCCTTTTTAGCATTTCCT
Organism: Sarcophilus harrisii; assembly: GCF_902635505.1. Classification (NCBI taxonomy): domain Eukaryota; kingdom Metazoa; phylum Chordata; class Mammalia; order Dasyuromorphia; family Dasyuridae; genus Sarcophilus; species Sarcophilus harrisii. The sequence continues at coordinate 124,427,409 of NC_045431.1, read as the reverse complement.
AAATATCTACTTGATATGTAGGAGTACAGCTTATATGTACACATTTAAATGTTTTCCTTATTAGAATGCAAGCTTATTCAGGTAAGGGATTATATTTTTGCCTCTCTTTATACATTCAACCTTGGTGCAGAGTTCAGGATAAATTAAGCAATCATGTAATGCTTGTTGATTGATACAAAATTAAGAAGACTTTAGATTGTTTTGGTTTGATATATCTTGTCAGCATTTTGGAATCTCTGGTTTGATTCCTATTCAAGAGGGTCCTTCTCCCAGTTTTCTTGTAACTGCTAAAATGCTTAGCAAGGTTAATTATACTGTCAGTTCTTTAATAGGAAAAGAATGATAAATATTTATATATTAACACTTCTGTTACTGTAGAATTAATAGTTTTCAAGTTGACCAGGGATTTGTTTAACTGGAAAATATATAGTCTTCAGAGGCTAACAATTATTGTTTGTCAAAATATTAATCAGAAAACTGATATCATGATGATCCTTGGCATGTAACTCTCTCAGACCTCTGTTAACTGAAACAGCATGGGATGTCTTGTTTTCATTGTTTCATTTTATGGATGAGAGTATTGGGTAAATGAACCTAAACATGGAAACATCTCATGGATGGAGTTTTTCCTGATCTTCAATTTTTGTGTGTGTCTGCAATTGTCATTATTTCAGGTGGAACGACTCCAGCACAGTGGGAAGATATCACAGGGACCACACCACTTACATTTGTCAATGAATGTGTTTCCTTTACAACTAATGTGTCTGCCAGGTATGATGATGAACAGGAAGTCCCTGCTTCTGACTTTGTTTTACTACATTCTCTCTAAGAAAAAGATTAGATATTTTCTTATTTTAGTGTATTTCATTTTATATGTTAAACTAGATTTGATAGATTTTATATGTTAAACTAGAATTGAGAATTATTAGTAATAACATAATGAAAAACATGCCCCATTAGAATCCAATATAAGGAAAATGGATATCTTCCCATTCTGACTTGATATGATTTGAGAAGCTTCTAGCATGCTTTTTCAAAGGCTCACAGCCTTTAGCATGAATTTCCTGCTGTCAGAAAAACAGCCAACATTATTAAAACAACAGAAGTGAGTGAATATCTTATGAATGATAACTCAGTTTTAAAAGAAAAAACGGAGAGCCTTCGAAAATTTGTTCTTATGTGCAATAGTTGATTTGTACAACTGAAGAAACTGAAGGAGTATGAGGGAATTGTTGTTCAGTTGTATGCAATTTCTTGTGAAGATACAGAAGAGGTTTGCCTCTTCCTCCTCCAGTCATTTTACAGATGAAGAAACTGAGGCAAACTGGATTAAGTGACTTGCTCAGGGTCACACAGCTGGGAAGTGTCTTAGGCCAGAATCGAACTCACAAAAATGAGTCTTTCTGACTAGGCCTGACCACTCAATTCACTACAACATCTGGCTGCCCAGAATATCCAGTGCAAGGAACTTGTATTAAAAGCAACTAATTATCTGTAATTATTTGTGAAATGAGGTTAATAAGAGCACCTCACCTACCTCACACAGGGTTGCTAATCCCAACAGTTTCTTCCATCACTTTAAAATTGTTGATCTATGATGTGACTGAGGAGCTGAGGAGACATAGAATAAAAAAGAAATTACAGATTTGTGTTTATCATAGATTGTGTGAGGGATAAATAATATAAATTTGAATTGTTTTGTTTTATAGGCAGAACATTTTTTGAAAACTGACCAAAGAAAAAGTTTAAGGCTACAAAGGTCTTTTTAAAATTATTACAGCATTCTTTTTCTTTTTGGCAACATTCTTAATGGTATAAACTTGAAATACCTTTCTCTAAAAGGACAATTGATATATTCAAGAGCTTTTCCATAAGGATATAATCATATTTCATCCATTTACATCCAGCATTTGTTGAACACCTACCATGGGTGAAGTACTTACTAGCTTTATGTTCTTTCCTTCTTTAGGTTTTGGTTGATAGACTGTCGACAAATCCAAGAATCTGTTACTTTTGCTTCCCAAGTTTATAGAGAAATTATCTGTGTACCCTATATGGCCAAATTTGTAGTGTTTGCCAAATCACAGGATCCCATTGAAGCACGACTGAGATGTTTCTGCATGACAGATGACAAAGTGGACAAGACTCTAGAACAACAGGAAAACTTTGCTGAGGTTGCACGGAGCAGGGATGTGGAGGTACTGGATGCATAAAGCTAGATGCACCCCTTGTAGCTATCCAACTTCAGTAGATTGAAAGCAGAAAGAAAATAAAGATGAGTTTAGACCAAACCACACAAAATAACTACAATTTTGTTAATTAGTCCTGGAGTTCATTTTCATGAGAGCTAGATTCAGGGAACTAAAATAATGAGATTAGGGTTCCTGGTGGTCAGGGAGTTAAATGATGAGGTTAATGGCAGGTTCAGAGTTCAGGGAACCAAATGAAGAGGTTTGGCTCCCTTAAATCCCCTTTAAGATTTGACAGGGTAGGGTAGTTGTGGGAACCCCCTTTTGGCAGCAAAGAGGTCCTTCATAGGAATTTACAAACCCCAAAAGCTAGACTGATAAAAAGAAGTTTATTATTGGCATTGGGAAGTCAGTCTTGGCTATGCATGATTAGAAAGGCTGAATTCCTTAATGGCAAGGTCCTGGCAGAGAAGTAAAGTAGAGAAATCCCAACAGAGAGGGATTTCTTTAGAGAAATAGGTGAGGATAAAGAGAGGGTAATGCTGAAAGAGAATATCATTTCAGCAGGCAGAGGTTTGCTGCTATGCCAGGAAGAGAGAGAGTTTCCTTGGCATGGCATATTAGGTTCTCTGTAAGGACTGAGTTTAAAATAGGCTTTTTTAAATAATAGAAGCCTTGGTTACAAGCTGAGGTTTGCTCTTGATGGGGATAGAGTTTGAGCTGGAATTAGAATAGACAATCTTGGAATTGAATGGGTGTTTCTTCAATTCAATAGGATTGGAATCTCCAGCTCCCAACTCAACTAGCTCCACTTAGATAAACCACTTTATTTGATTCCCTAGAGTTGTCTCTCACACAGGCAGGGGTTCAAGGAGACTCTCTCCTTCAAGTAGCTTCAAGTGCTTTACCCCATGGCTCATTCTCAAAGTCAGAGAGAGAGAAAGAGTTTCGGGACTCCCCTCATCAATTTCATCTGCTATTTTAGATAGTTATTATCAACAATCTATCAACTGTCAAACTCCAAAATGCAAATGAACTTTAATAGCCAATACTCCTAGACAGTAAGCATGATTTTAGTAGATACTGGGGTTGTTGGGTCCTACAAGGAGAAAAGTGCTGTTTTTGTAAAAATCTTTACAAAATTATGTCTCTAAAGACATTTCCATTGGGTAATAAATCATGCCCTTAGAAAAATCATGTTATTGTTTTGAAGTTTTCAAATTGCTAAGAACCTTCTGCTTGAAATTAGGCATATTTATTTTTTTGTAACCAATAAAATTTCCCCTTTACTATAGTTTATAGTGGCATAATATGAATCTCAGTTGTGCCAAAGTAACTCAATTTAGTCATTTTAGTTTTACTAACAACAAAGCTTTATTCATTAAAAAAAAAAAATCCTGGTTTCTCTACAGTATTCTTCTATAGTACATCTAAAAGCAAGAAGTAGACATTTGTAGAAAATTCAAATGATTCTTATCGTTTAAAACTTCCAACTGGTCATAAATGGGGTAAAAATAGGTGATTGCTTCATATTAATAACATTATTATGGATGATTTAAAAGTCATGGTAGGTATATATTCTCTGGGAACATTCAATTCCGCGAATCACCAGGGATCATTATCTGCATCAAACAAACAATTGCACTTACCTTTACATGTTTCTTCACCCCTTTCCCCCAATTTTCCCATAGGTATTAGAAGGAAAACCTATCTATGTGGACTGCTTTGGGAATCTGGTACCACTAACAAAGAGTGGTCAACATCACATATTCAGTTTTTTTGCCTTCAAAGAAAATAGACTTCCACTATTTGTCAAGGTAATAGCATAAGAGCTATTGTAATTGTAAACTTAGGTACATATTTTATCTTTGTTTTCATATTATAGCATTTTTTTCCTATAGTTACCAAATAGATTGAACCATGTAGAACAGATTTATATATATTTACATTTCTTTTTGAATTAAAGTGTTCTCACTTAACAGAGGAATCCTTAACATTTAAAAAAAATATATCATTAGGGAAGTGAACAGGTTTTACAAATTATCTTATTTAGTCTCCATAATTCTGCAAGGTAAGGGCTGTTATTAAGGAAACTTTTATTTTAAATTTTAAGGAAACTGAAACAAAGAGGCTAAGTAATTTGCCCAAAGGCACAAACTATTTGGTGTCTGAGGCTACATTCAAATTCAGATATTCCTCACTCCAGATTCAGCACTCTATTCAATACATCACCTAGCTAAATGACTAAATTTCACAATTAAGCATTATTAGATTTTGATTTTCAAAAATGTGCACGATTGAATAGATCTTTAATTTCAGTCTTTTGGATGGAAGAGGAGAATACCTTCCACTCAGTGATAAACATTCTTACATCTTTTATACTCTTCACATCCAGTGATTTTTAACATCTGTAGATCATCTTTCAGATCCTGTTTCCAACTACATCAGAGATTGAAGCAAACATGACCTTCCACTGTGCCCTTTAGAATACCTGTTTCATAGACAACAAACTTCCTTTCATCCTGAATCTTTTTCCCCTTATTCCTTCCATCTTCAACCTGGCTCCCACACAGATGATACAACCTCACTGGCCACCATTGATTTAACTTTCCTCATTATCCTTAGATCATTAGTAGAGGTGGGAATAGTTGGAATATTCCTTGCTCCCACTCCCCATTCCATATTCTCTCCTTCCTTCCATCACATCAAAATCCTAGTAGCTTTTGTCTTTAAACACTCATGTCTCTTTCCTTCTTTTTTTCATAGAGTATATTTCATGACTCACCATCCTTCTCATCTTCCCAACTCCCATTCTCATAATAGGAGATTTCAGCTTATACATTGATTCTTACTCAAATACCCTAGACACTTGATTCCTTAAAAAATTTTTTTTAAATTTTATTTTTATTTTTAAACACACATTTCTTTATGAATCATGTTGGGAGAGAAAAATTAGAACAAAAGGGAAAAACCAGGGAAGAAAAAAGAAAACTGAAAAAAGAAGTGAACATGTAATGTTGGAGAAACTGAAGCAAGATAGAGATTAGAGAGTTTTTAATATTTTATTTGAATTTCTGAGAGGGAGAGATTTTCTGGGACCAAAGCATCCATTTGGTCCCACAGCTGAATCAGACTTTGTTCTCAAAGAATCCAGCAGCCAATGTGAGTTTCTCATGAACTATATACATGTGACTCTAAGCAACCAGGGTAGACCAAGGCAAGGGGGTGGAGTCTGAGCATTGAGAGCAGGAACAGACCATCAATCCGGTTCTCACAGGTTGGGGGGTAGGACCATAAATTCTTACTAATTGGAAGGATTTAGGAGGTGTCCAACTAGAGCCAGGAAGTCTGGAACTTAGTGATAGAGGATGTCAGTTCCCTCTGAGATAGGACATCTGGAGTCTTATGACTCTTTTGGAATGTCAGAGTGGCCAACTACAGCCCTAATTATCTCAGTCCTAATGATCAGGAAGGGGGGTTGCAACTAGGGGGATTGAGGCAGAACAAGTCAAGGAACTGAGGCAGGACAATTTAGAGAAACAGGCAGAACAATTTAGGGAAACTGAGGCAGAACAATTAAGGAAACTGAGGCAGGACAATAAAAGGGAACTGTGGCACAACAAACATAGCATGTGTTCATTTGTATTCAATTTCCATAGTTGTCTTTCTGAATATAGATAGCATTTTCTATCCAAAGTTTATTGGGATTGCCTTGGATCACTGAAGCACTGAGAAGAACCAAGTCTTTCATAGTTGATCATTGCACATTCTTGTTATTATTGTGTATAATGCAGTCCTAGTTTTGCTTGTTTTACTCAGCATCAGTTCATGTAAATCTTTCCAGGCCTTTTTAGAATAGTAATATTGTATTACCTTTATATACCACAACTTATTCAGCTGTTTCCCATTTGATGGGCATCTACTCATTTTCCAATTCTTTGCTACCACAAAAAGAGCTGCTACAAACATTTTTGCACATTTGTCTCCTTTTCACTCCTTTATGATTTCCTTGAGCCTCAATAGTAGCACTGCTGGGTCAAAGCCTATGCACAGTTTTATAGCCCTCCAGAATGATTGAATCACTTTATAACTTCAATAACAACGCATTAATGTCCCAGTTTTTTCACATCCCCTGAAACATTTATCATTATCTTTTCCTGTCATCTTAGTCAATCAAAGAGGTGTGAAGTAGAACCTCAGAGTTGTTTTAATTTGCATTTCTCTAATCAACAGTGATTTAAAGAATTTTTTCATATGATTATAGATGACTTTTTCTTCATCTGAAAACTATCTGTTCATATCCTTTGATCATTTATCAATTGGAGAATGGCTTGTATTCTTATAAATTTTACACAGTTCTTCACATATTTAGAATGAGAACTTTATCAGAAATACGGGCTGTAAAATTTTTGTTCTTCTTTGATCATAAATTCGTCCCTTCTCCAAAGAACTGATAGGTTGCTTTCCTAATTTTCTTAAGGTATCCTCTTTATGCCAAATCATGTAGCTATTTTTTTTTTACATGACCAAACCGTTATTTTGCTGTACATAAAGAATCGGACTCTGAAATATTGTACAATTAGCCTGTGAAGGAAATCCAAAATGCAGGCAGGCAAAAATATAGGGATTGGGAATTCAATGTAATGGTTCTTAGTCATCTCCCAGAGTTCTTTCGCTGGGCATAGCTGGTTCAGTTCATTACTGCTCCATTGGAACTGACTTGGTTCATCTCATTGCTGAGGATGGCCAGGTCCATCAGAATTGGTCATCATATAGTATTATTGTTGAATTATATAATGATCTCCTGACTCTGCTCGTTTCACTCAGCAAAAGTTCATGTAAGTCTCTCCAGGCCTTTCTGAAATCATCCTGTTGGTCATTTCTTACCGAACAATAATATTCCATAATATTCATATACCACAATTTATTCAGTCATTCTCCAATTGATGGGCATCTACTCAGTTTCCAGTTTCTGGCCACTACAAAGAGAGCTGCCACAAACATTCGTGCATCATGTAGGTATTTTGCTCTTACTTTGGAATGGGGTATAAAACATTTGTTTTCTTCCCCTTCTCATTTCCTATGAGCTATTTCCTCATGACACACAAAGTTGGTTATACTCTTAATTTTACCATCATCACAAATATATCATTAGGAATTCCAAAAACCCCTAGTCTGACTAAAACCTCTTGGCTTATTATCTTTCCCTTCTCCAACAAAATCTTATTATTTGTTCATACCATGATCTCTATCCCTTAGCCCCTCAGTTCTCTCCTGGACCATCTCCCCTACAATAGCCACTCTATTGTATGTACCCTCTTGATCTCTTAGTTAACCAATTTGACTTTAAACTGTCCTCCTCTTATAAACCCCTACCACTCTTATCATACTGTTGATTTTGTTTTTCAATACTGTTGATTATGTTCTACCAAGCCTCTGCTTTAGATCACTCCCAATATTTACTCTTACACATGTATTGTTATCAAAGGTGGAGAAAATCACATAACCATTGACAGGGACCACCACAAATGTGTATTATGCAACTTCAAGTGGGCCCTTATTGTTACTAGGAAATCTTGCTATATTTCCTTTATCAACTTGCTATTCCATTCTTCCAAATTTTTTATTCTTCCCCCTACTTTTCCCACCCTCTCAGCTGAGAACCTTGCCTCTTATTTTATAGAAAATATTGAGACCATTCACTCTGAACTCCCTCTTTTCCTATCACTAAAAGTGCCTTCTGATATTTTTCCTTCACCCCTGTCAAATGATGAAATAGTCTTATCCTTTACCAAGACTAACCCTTTTACTTGTTCAAGTAATATCATTCCATCTTGTTTCCTTCAACAGATTCATCCTTCTCCCATCCTAAATCACTCCTGTCATTTGTGGCTAAACTTTTTGAAAGGCCATATATAATACAGGTTTAATTTCCAACATTATCATCCCATTAAAACTGTTCTCTCTAAAGTTACCCATGATCCCTTAGTTGTTAAATTCATTGGTCTGTTTTTGCATTGCTAAGAACCTAGAAAATGTGCCTTATGCTTGAATTTCAGCCTCTCAGTAGCCTTTAACACTCATTTCTAGATTTTTGGGATACCACATTTATTTCTTTCCTACCTATCAGATTACTCCTTCTGCCTTCTTTTCTCATTCCTCTTCCAAATCACACACTGCAATTGTAGGTGTCTCACAGGGTTCTGTACTGGGCCCTCTTCTCTTCTCTCCCTATGATCCATCGAGTGATCTTATTAGCATCTATGGATTTAATTACTATCTATATGGTTATAATTCTCAAATTGCACATCTTCAGCTATCCATAAGATACATTAAACAGAATTCATTATCTTTTCCCATATCTTTCCAGACTTTCCTATTACTATCAAGATCATCATTATCCTCCCAGTCCCTCAGGCTCACAACCTTTCTCATCAATACCATTCCTAGGCAAACAGTTGTGAAGGCCTGTTGATTACACCTTTGCACATCTCTCAAATATGATCCCTTCTCTCCTCTGACATTGTCCCCAGTCTAAAACTGTTCATCATTACTTGATACTTGGATTATTGCAGTAGCTGCTGGTGGAGCTTCTGCTTCAAATCCCCAAACATACTTAATAAACTCTAATAGTAACCTAGCATCTCCATGTTGGCATTCAAAAACTTCATAACCTATCCCCTTCCAATCTTTCCATTGTTTTTATATTTTATTTCCTAACATGTATTTTTCAATCCAGTGGTACTGGCTTCTTGGCTATTCTATAAACAAGATACTGCATCCCTTAACTCCAAGCATTTTCTGTGCCAGTTCCCCACTCCTGGAATGTTCTAGCTACTGACCTCCCTGGCTTTTATTAAGTACCAAATAAAATCCCACCTTCTACAAGAAACTTTCCCTAACTCCTGTGTAGGATACTTTCCTATATCAGTGAGTTAAGTAATTGGCTTACAGTCTTTTAACATGCAGGTTAATTCCTTTTTTTTTTTAAATAGCCTTTTATTTACAGGTTATATGTATGGGTAACTTTACAGCATTAACAATTGCCAAACCTCTTGTTCCAATTTTTCCCCTCCTTCTCCCTACCCCCTCCCCCAGATGGCAGGATGACCAGTAGATGTTAAATATATTAAAATATAAATTAGATACACAATAAGTATACATGACTAAACTGTTATTTTGCTGTACAAAAAGAATCGGACTCTGAAATATTGTACAATTAGCCTATGAAGAAAATCAAAAATGCAGGTGGGTAAAAATATAGGGATTGGGAATTCAATGTAATGGTTTTTAGTCATCTCCCAGAATTCTTTCGCTGGGCGTAGCTGGTTCAGTTCATTACTGCTCCATTGGAACTGGCCCTGCTCATTTCACTCAGCATCAGTTCGTGTAAGTCTCTCCAGGCCTTTCTGAAATCATCCTGTTGGTCATTTCTTACAGAGCAATAATATTCCATAATATTCATATGCCACAATTTATTCAGCCATTCTCCAATTGATGGGCATCTGCTCGGTTTTCAGTTTCTGGCCACTACAAAGAGGGCTGCCACAAACTTTCTTGCACATACAGGTCCCTTTCCCTTCTTTAGTATCTCTTTGGGATATAAGCCCAGTAGTAACACTAACATGCCGCTTAATTCCTAACTGATTCATTATTCCACTTTCTGGAGTTATTTTCTAAACCCTCTCTCCATCTTTCCATCTGAAAACCTTGCCTCATATTTTACAGAAAAAAAATGACACCACTTGCCAAAACTCTCTTCTCCCTTCTTCATATCCCCACACAACAGAGAAGTTCCTTTATTTGTCTCTCCAAGGTGGCATTTAGCATAGGGCTTGATACATGAGGTGCTTAAAAAAGGTTTTTTGACTTGCTTATCCAAAGTATAGCTAAGACAGCAAATTTAAAATCCCATAACTTTCAAAAATTGCATATTAAAAGCACAGAATAGAAAAGAAACATTATTTTCTTTACCTCCTTCTAAGTTTTTCTACTTCACCATTTTCCTTACTTGACAATTCAGTGCCATAAGCTAGATACTTAAATGGCCATTTCCCATGAGGAAAACTAAGATACAAATTGTTCTTTTTCATGATAGAGGATTTAATTTTGAAAGATGCTTTCTCACACATAATTAAATTTCACCAAAACCTACAATTCATGTCTGAATCACAGAGATTTGATTTTTGGATCTGCACAAGTATTCTGAATAAAGGTGTGTTGTGTGTGTGTGTGTGTGTGTGTATTTTATATATTGTATAATACACATACATATATGTATATACACATGCATATAGAGATACCAACATAAAGAAAAGATTCTCTGCCACCAAACTTGGCATTTCAAACTTTTTACTGCTAATGGTTTTGGATACTAATAAAAACAAAATTGATCTAAACTGCAAACTCTTTTTCTATGCCGTCCTTTTTCAGGTGCGAGATACAACTCAGGAACCTTGTGGAAGACTTTCATTTATGAAAGAGCCCAAATCAAGCAGAGGATTAGTGCATCAAGCAATCTGCAATTTAAATATCACATTGCCACTTTATACTAAGGTACCATTTAATATATTAGAGCAGAACCTCAAATACTATGGGACTAGATTCTCTACAGCTTTATTAGTAAGATAAAGTCAGCCAATTTAATCACACAGAGTTGTGTATTTATAGTTTCCAATAGCATTTCTACCTAGCATTCTCAACCTAAGGGAAGAAAAAGTAGAGTCATTTTTATTTGTTCTTTTGCTAGAGGAAATAATTGGACTAAAAAGGGAAAGATTTCTCAAAATTGATGTGAGTATGGAAGGGGGGAAAAATTATAGTTCCAACAATTTGACATTTTAAGCTGATAACAAAGAAACTGTCATTCTCTTGATTACTATGTTTCCTTCATTTTGGAACTAGAATAGTCTATGCAGTCCTAGCAAGATATCATCAGCTTCTGTTTCCTACATTGAATGTTTAGTGGTAGCTAGGTGGTGCAGTGAATAAGAAGAGCACTAGCCCTGGAGTCAGGAGGACCTGAATTTATGTGGTCTTAGACACTTACTAGCTATGTGATTCTGGAAAGGAGAAGGGAAAAAAGAAAGAAAGAAAGAATAAATTGAACATCTACAGGAATATTATAGATTTTAAAATCAGAGAAATTTCAAATTTTCAATCCCATCATGGAAAAAGAACAAGTTTAATGTTAGAGAATATATATACAACATAATGTGTGTGTGTGTGTGTGTGTGTGTGTGTACACACATACATATAATGTCAGTTGCCTAAAAGGGGAGAGACTTAGTTTTCTTACCAAATCATAGGTTCAGACACAAGATGTTTCAGACAGTATCCTGTTTATTCTCTGAAGAATTTTAAAGGGTAGAACTTCAACAAGAAGTCATTAATGGTATTCATTAAGACCACATTCCTTTTAAGCACAAAGACATATTTCAGTAGCCCCACCAGCTCTGGGAAGTACAGGAGGGATATGGAGATAAGAATAGGTGGGGTATATATGTGAAGTGGGACTAGGGCTCTGCTATCTTGCACAGTTAGATAGATACTTAGGAATTATGGTTAATTCAATAATACATTTAATATGTAACAACCATGTATGGATGATATAAATTTGGATAATTAGGATGTAATAGAATGTTTTATGTGCTGTGTTATTAAAATGTATTTTAATCTTTTTTTTTTTTTGATGTTTCATGAGGCAATATAAGCTTTTGTGTAACCTTGGAATTATCCTAATGAATCTCTATCATTACTGTTTTATCATCGTGGGGAGTCCTAATACATAGAATTTTAGAGTTTACTCTTTTTGCATAATGTATATTTTTTAACGAAAGAGATATCAATATGTAATCCTAATCAATACCCTAGTGCTTTGTAATTGATTACTAATCAGTACATTGGATAAAATAGGAAAGTATATCAAATATTATTTTTCCAAGTCTGCTAATATACTTATTTATTGAAGTAGGAATGGTTAACTAAAATAAAACTAATGTTCATATGCTAAATTGTTTTCAGTATGTACTTATAGAGCATTATAACATTTATTAATCTCATAATCCATCTCTAATGAGAAGAATATATCATGGTCAAAAATATTTATACATGGAATCATAATGAAAAATCATACTAAGCATATGGGATAATTATCATTTTATATTACTGTGCTATACATAATGTCCCTTCATATAAGTCAGGCATTAAGATCTATCATCAGTCTAGCAGTTAATTATAATTTTGGTCTTTTATCTCTGATCTAGACTTCAACATTTAAGTCAATTCTCTTGAATTTTTCCTTGTCTTTTGATAGTTAAAAAATTATGTTCTCTGAATACTTGCCTGTTAGCATTTGGCAGTAGGGTATTTTCCTCTTTGTATCTAAATAGTCTCTGCTTTTCCTGCTGTTTTGTTTTCTCCTTCTTTTGCATGGCATCTTGGGGCTGCAAGGAGTCAGATTCAGATCAAGAACAGGAGGAAGAGGTAATTTTGCTACTTTGTTACTTGTCAATGGCTGTTATTCTGTGTTCTAATCACTAACAAGTGGGGCCTTGCATGTATATAAAGCAATAGTTCTTGATAAGCTCCAAAGTATAATGCCTACTTCTATTTCCTTGGTACTGGATTGAAGTGATTCTCTTAGAGACTTAAGTCATGCAGAACTTTCTTTATAGTTAGTTCCCTTAAGATGGTTTACATTTGTTCTGCTCATCAGCTAAGCTGAAAAGTTGTGGGTTCACTTTTAGTGATGTGTTTAATATTATCCAGTGGAAGGTCTACCCCTTCTGGATCTTTTGTCCTTATTTCAAAAAGAGTTTCAACAGACTTATTTTTGAACACCAAACAATATAAAATGTAAAAGACCTTTTGAAAGTGCATCATGCTTTGGTAGTGGAAGGAGGGTGTAAGGTAAAGATTGCAACTTCCAAATACAAAATCAGCTGGTGCCCAATTTGGAAAGAGAATATGATAGGGCTGGCTGAGGCAGGAAAACTCAGACTATCAGATCCTTCACCATCCTTAAAACAAGCTCCTGAAACATGGACAATACCCAGAAGTCCGTCCTAGCTTCAGAGGATGGTGAGATTTCCACCAAAATCGATGCCATATACATAATACATAGTTATTGATTTACACACATGATTATAATGATTTGAACCTATGTCTCAGAGGTTTGATTTTTTTCCCCAATTAATTATGTATTTTTTCTCTTTCCCCTCCTCCACTGGGAGATGGGGGTAGTTGAGAATTAAACACCTTTGTAACAAAAATATAGCCAACCAAACCAGATTTCTAAATTGCTTTGTCTAAAACATATTCTTATTCTGCATACAATTTCTTAAAGGCCTTTAAATATTCTTTCCCTAGTATTCTATTTCTAGTAATAATCAAGAAATAAGGTGTTTCAGTTACTGATGTTTCAATGGATAATTTTTAAAAAATAAAACTTGCAGTTATTAGAACTATATTTAACTATATCAACTAAATACTAAATTTGGTTTCATATTTTGACAAAAATATCTTTTAATTTTTAAAATAAATATATTTATTATGACACTTTACATAAAGTTTGGGAGATATCCAATAAATCATTGAAAATAAGCATTGTAAATGAAGCACAAGAAAAACCATTTGCATATTTTGCCTCAATATCAGACATCTCAATCAAACTCCTACTTAAAATGGAGTGATACAATAGGAAGGGTGATGAATAAGTGGCATTGATTTAGTCATATAAAAACTACATATACTGAATGTGAGAAAATGGAATTCTTTGTTTTCACTGAAATTCAGCTTTAACTAAACTTGTCATACATGAAAATACACTACTCTGTGAATTAATCCTCATTAATCCTCATTGGAAAAAATGCAGGGAACCTATACAAAATGATATTCAAATGGCAGTGACAATTTTGGTGTATAAAAAAAATCAAGGATTTTTAACAAATCCTTTTATCTAGGTGAAAGGGAAAGGTAACATGGATGATTAAAGGCAATATATAAAAATCATGAGTCAGTATAGTAATTGGCTTCCCAGGTCAAGAACACCTAATTGTGGGACCCCAGACAAGTCACATAAAGTCCCAAAAAACTCTCTAATATTCTGAGTTATAGAGATGATAACATCTTCATTAGTAGAGGGAGCTTCTTCTGGGAGTTCCCCATATCAAAGAAATCGCAGATCTGAAACAAAAACAAAACAAAAACAATTCCATTATTTAAAAATCTGGATTTCTTCATAATGAAAACAGTTTGCAGCAACCATTATCATCTTTCCGTTTTCTTACCTTTTCTTCAACAAAACTAATTTTCAGACCAAGTTCAGCTTTTTATTACCTTTCCCTCCATAAACATTTACCTTAGCTTTTTCAGAAGGATTTTAAACCACTTGAAGATTCATCTTATCACCACCTTCTATTCCCTACCATTACTTAATTCTTGGTGTAGAATACAGTCATGATGAACAAGAATAAGAAAGTTTGCCTACAACCCATGCCATCAGCCCTGATTGTAAGAATCATCTGTGTAGGCATTCCTCAAGCCTGTGCTGATCCCCATTTGTATATAGTATGTGGGTAACAGGCTCTTGTGCACATCAGGGGCTTTGAGACAAGGTACTGTTTGTAACCATTTCAATTTATGTATGTTTTCTTTCAGATCGATATGACATCAGAAAAAAGTAAGATTTTAAATAAAATTGAGTTTGTATGAAAGCTGGCTATGAATTAAAAAAAAAAGCATGAGAGAAAAATGCAAGCTAGTTGCCATTACTAACAATGATAATAACTATTATTGTAATCATATTATCATTATTTAGCATTAATTTATATTTATAAATGCAGCTTTCCAGTTAAATTACAAACATATTTAATCGGTGAGCTAATTGGCATTGAAAGACAATTCCTTATTTAAGCATTCACTTTCCTTTGACATCCATGATAACTCTGCTATGCTCTTATGCTTGTTTAGAATCCCATCCCATCATTTTATGTTTTGTCTTTTTATTGCTATAACTCAAACACATTATTTTTTTTTAGTGAAAGGACAGTATCACTTTTTAAGTTTATCAGTTTCTGAGTAGAATTCATTATTTGCATAGATGCATGTATGTACAAAATTGATACTGTCTGAAATTTTTGAAGCTATGCAATCCCTTTTTCTGTGGTGAAGTGTTATTTTGCTTATGACTGTGTATAGAAATAATTCCTGGTATGTTGAAGGAGAAATGTTCATTTGCAGAAGTCAGCAGTGAACAAATAAAAACCAACTAGGCAAAACCAACCAATGACAAAGAATGCCTTTGTATAGAGATGTGTTTAGATAACTGTGCAACCTCCGCACCACCACCCCAGTTAGATCTGTTTCAGAGGGAATTTTATTTTTAAGTGGAAACTATAAAATTATAGATTATTAGAATTGGAAAGGACTTTGATGGTTGTCAGTCATTGTTGATTAATGAAATAAACAAATCTTTATCAAGAGTTTATTTTGTGCCAGGCACTATGCTATCCTTCTTCTAATGCCAAAATTCCTCTTCATTGAAATCCTTTGTGAGAGAGTGACTACTCATTTCAGGCTTAAAACATTTAAAATATTTAAATTTTCCAAACTGTTTGAGTTACATCGAATAGTTTGTTACCTCAAATGAATATGTACCTTTGAAAAAAAAAATGTACATTTTGTACCACCAAATTGCTCTTTTTTAAATTATTGCATTTCATATTATTATTTTAAAAGGGAGAAATACCTCATCAGTTCCTTAAAGGAAAAAAAAAATATATATATATATATATATATATATATATATGTAAATATGATTTGGTGCTTGTTTATGTTTTGTTTTACTTGTGTGTGTGGTGGTGGGGGGGTTCACAACCCAAACTTTTAAAAATAAGTAAATTATCAGAAACATATTAACTTTGAAGGACTACTTTTTGAGAGTTTATCCTTCAAAAGAGGAACAATTAAAATAATAGCAATAGCTGGCATTTGTATAACACTTTAAGGTTCACAAAATACTTTATGTCTATCTCGTCTGATCTTAACCTCTCTAAAGTAGATATTATCATCTCCATTTTACAGATGAGGAAACTGAAACATATAGAGGTTAGGGGATTTGCTTAGGTCTTCCCAATTCCAAAGAAAACACAAATGAATTTTTTAAAATGTGAATTTCCCAAGGAGAAGATCTTTTTGCTGGAATAAACTACACTGTTCTCTCTGATTCTGTTAGATATTTTATCTCATTTCCCTATGTCCTCTTCTAAAATTAACATGTAAAAGAGAACCTTTACTTAATGCAGAAAAATTGTGATCTCAACAAAGAGGAGAGTTCCCATTTATTAAATTAATAAATTTAAATTTTTCAAAGGACTTTACAATAGTCCTATTTCATCTCATTTGATCTCACAATCCTATGAAGTAGGTGGTATTATTTCCCCCATTTTGCGAATAAGAAAACTGAGGCTTATAGCAATGAATTGCTTTGCAACAAGTACATGTATTAAATCTCTGTAAAGTAATTTCAGCTCAAGTATTATTGATTCCAAGTCTAGCAGCACTCTCTCCATTATATTAAGCTGCTTCCCTTTGCTTATTGGAGACGATTCTTCTGTGTTGGAACAAAAGGAATTTTCCTTAAATGATTTAGTATATTATGATTTTTAGCTTTGAATATAGGAAAACATCTGCCAATGATGTATTTTTAAAATAACAAAGTATACTCTTGATAAACTCAAAATATAAGTTACCAAACTGTGCTCTAAGTATATGATTTCAAAACATTTCCACTTAGAAACTCCTCTATCAATTTAACTGGAGGTTAGTTTTCAAAATTTCTTAGCCTTCATTGGTTTTTATGACTACACATTTATCTGCCATAAGCTGCCTACATCCAATATTTTGCATATTGGTTTGTAGGGAAATAAATATGCTTCACCATGGTATTTTTTTTCCTTAACCAACTTCTCTTATTTATAACCATTTTCCTGCCAGTACTTTTAAATAAGGCTGCATTCCCAGAAATTTTGCCACATCTTTGCTTTGCATGGAAATAACTTGGCTTACATAAACAGTGTGTGTGTGTGTCTAGTGTGAATGTCTCTTAAGTTTGGGGTTGCCATCTATTACCTTTCACCTCATATATGTTGATTCACAATTATTCTTGTTTTCCCCCTTCTTTTTTCTTCCTTTGATCTGTTCATTATTTGTCTTAAAAAAAAGAGGTTGCTCCAAGGAAAGGCTGGTACCTCTCAACATGACATTGTTTCATTGTTAGGTGTGAGTTTCCCTTAGATGAAATGCCGGTTTGCAGCTGACTCAGATTTATGTACATGATATATAGCTAATATGTTGCATTTAACAGAATTGAACACACCCAACTCAAGAAGAATTCTTTGTTTTGTGTTTTTAAATATGTAAATACATTTACAAATTCTGACAGTTTGCTACCACTGGCTTTCTCTTAGAGGAAATCAACTTTCTGGCAATTCATATGCTTCCACTCACCACCACCTTTTTTTTTCCCTCCTTATTTTTTATTTGAACATTGATCTGTTAACATCTGAACAATCTTGAGATACCTCTGTGTAATTTCACTGTGTTTTTTTCATTGTTTTGATTTGTGGCTTTTTTAGATGTCTTGTTGACTTTATCTATTATATAGCTTTGATGTTGTATGTGTGGTTTGCTACAATGAGAAAATTAAGCAAGTTATTTCCTGCTCATTTTTCCTTTTCAGTTTTGTTTTCTGTTAGCTTTGCTTTGCTTTTGTATCCTGAAGCCTTATGGATCCACCATCCCCAACTCATTTTGTTGATCTTCCTACCACTGCAGCCAAAAACTTTGTGTTGTTTCAGTCCTGATTACATTTTCCAATATCTTTTTTGATTTCCATTTTACTTTCGATGTTTTTTTGTTCACGTCAAAGATGATGAAACAGAATCTACAGAAACATCTGTCGTGAAAAGCCATCTCGTTAATGAAGTTCCTGTCCTAGCGAGCCCGGACTTGCTCTCTGAAGTTTCTGAGATGAAGCAAGATTTGATCAAGATGACCGCTATCTTGACAACAGATGCCTCAGATAAGACAGGCTCTATTAAGGTGAAGGAGTTGGTGAAGGCAGCTGATGAAGAGCCAGGCGAGCCCTTTGAAATTGTTGAAAGAGTTAAAGAGGACTTAGAGAAAGTGAATGAAATTTTGAGAAGTGGAACATGCACCAGAGAAGAACGGTTAAATCAGAAGTCTCAGTCAGGGACAGAATTAGTAGAAGAAGAGTGGGTTATTGTCAGTAATGAGGAAATTGAAGAGGCTAAGCAAAAGGCTCCCTTAGAAATTACTGAATCTCCATGTGTAGAGGTTAGAATAGAAACAGGGAAAAGAGAAGAAGTTAAAAAAGACCCAACTGGGATTGTGAAGTATCTCACTGATGATCTAAATTCCTTTGATAGTCTTCATGAAATGTGGCCACAGACAGGCCAAGATTCAGTAGGAAAGAAATCTGAGGCTACTGTTATTAGCAGGAGTTCAGAAAAGGAGAGACAAGATGAGAAACAGAATACACAAGAACCACACAGACCAACCTTGGGAATAAAGAAGCCAGTGAGGAAGAAATTAAAAGAAAAGCAAAAGCAAAAAGAAGAAAATTTACACACTAGTGAAGGAACAACTGATCTTAAAAAATGTAGCTCAGAGGAGTCATTAGATGAGGAACCAGGCTTAGCAATTGAAGCTGGACACAGTATAAGAGCTGTGTCTCCAGTAATAGAAGAAACCCCCATTGGCTCAATAAAAGACAAAGTAAAAGCACTACAGAAACGAGTAGAGGATGAACAGAAAGGCCGCAGCAAATTACCTGTCAGAGTGAAAGGCAAAGAGAGTATGACTCAGGAGATCCCTAAAAAGACAATTCACAGGTCACATCTGCCTGTGTCATCGTCAGCTAAAACAGAAAGACATTCACCTGTTTCACCCTCCACGAAGACAGACAGACATCCTCCTGTTTCAGGCTTAACAAAAACAGAGAAACAATCACCTATATCATCCTCATCCAGAAGTGAAAGGCCTGCACCTATGTCATCCTCTGGGAAAACAGAGAAACATCCATCTATATCACCATCCAGTAAAACAGAGAGACGCCCACCTATGTCACCTTCTGGGAAAACAGAGAAACACTCATCTGCATCATTTTCTGGGAAAACAGAGAAACACCTGCCCATATCACCCTCTGGGAAAACAGAAAGACATCCTTCTACTTCATCATCCTCAAAAACAGAAAAGCACCCACCTGTATCACCCTCCTCAAGAACAGAGAAACACTCACCTGCATCACTCTCCTCAAAAGCAGAGAAGCACCCACCCATATCATCCTCCTCAAAAGCAGAGAAGCATCCACCTGCATCACCCTCCTCAAAAACAGAGAAGCACCTGCCTGTATCACCCTCCTCAAAAGCAGAGAAGCACCTGCCTATATCACCATCATCAAGAACAGAAAGACTTGAAGAGACAATGTCAGTTCGAGAATTAATGAAAGCCTTCCAGTCAGGTCAGGACCCATCTAAACATAAAGCTGGATTATTTGAACACAAATCTTCAAAACAAAAATCACCACCAGAAAAAGGAAAAATCCGGGTAGAAAAAGAAAGGGGACAGCCACTAACACAGAAAGAAAGCTCCCTGAAATCAGAAAGTCAAACAATCAAACGAGGCCAAAAATTTCAAGCAATAGCAGTTTTTGATTCTAAGAGAGGAGCTCGAATCTCTGGAGCCATTAAGAGAGAGGATATAGTTGATGAAAAAGAGAATGCTTTGGGTCTAACAATATCTGAACCAGCTCACTCTGTGCTTCAAGAAGAAAGCATGACAGAGAGTTTCTTTACAAAGGAAAAGGGAGTTGATGACTTAGGGGACTTTGATCTCCAAATCAGCCCAGACAGAAAAACCTCAACTGACTTTTCTGAGGTCATAAAGGAAGAGCTAGAAGATAATGACAAATATCAACAGTTTCGACAATATAAAAATACAGAAAAGGCACAGATCCACTTAGACAAAGTGCTGACAAGTCCATTCAGTGCCACTTTTCCATCTGATTACATGAAGAGTGGGTTTGTACCAGAGCTAACATTAGAGAGCAATGCCTTAGATAATAGCTGTGAAAACCTTAAACATGAAGGAGTAGCTGCTTCTCCATGTGGAAGTCTTATGGAAGGGACACCACCTCAGGTTAGTTCAGAGGAAAGCTATAAGCATGAGGGACTTGCAGAGACTCCTGAGACAAGCCCCGAAAGCCTTTCTTTCTCAACAAAGAAAGCAGATGAGCAAATTGGGGAAACAAAGGAAACTACTGTGGTAGATGGGCCAACTGAAACTCATTCAGCAAAACATCACTCCACAATCAAAGACATTACCTATGCTTCTGAAAAGCCATTTGCTGTAGTTAATGAGACTATGAAGCCTACTACCGAGTGTCTTTCAAAAGAGGTTGATGGGGACTGTTCCAGAGATATATGCCACAGACAAGAAGTTGGTTGCATGAAAGCACTTGCCAAAGAAGCCAGCAATGAAAGTCAGCTGATGCTTGATAGCTTAACTTCCCTGACACAAGCTGGTGATGAGGACAAAGAATCAATTACCATTGAAGACACAGATCAGACAAAAGCTCCAGAAGTTTCTGACACTTCCATACAGAAAGGTGAAAACATGGACACCTCTGTAAAAAAAGGTAAAGAGACAGAATCTGAGCACTGTGGAAGTATTAGAAATCCCCAGGGACTAGAACTTTCCCTTCCCAGCCATGATAGTGAAGGCCTCAGCCCTGTAGCTGATGAATCATTGGCAATCAGTCACAAAGACTCTTTGGAAGCAAGTCCAGTCCTAGAAGACAATTCCTCCCATAAAACCCCAGATTCTTTAGAGCCAAGTCCTTTGAAGGAGTCGCCTTGCCGTGATTCCCTTGAAAGCAGTCCTGTTGAGCCAAAGATGAAGACTGGAATTTTCATAGGTCATGTTTCACTTCCTGCATCCTCCGCCAAAGCTGAAGTCTTCACAGAACTAGCTTCTGTGCGTTCGAGGTTTCTCCGTGACCCTGATGGTAGTGCTGAGGATGACAGCTTGGAACAAACCTCTTTAATGGAGAGTTCTGGGAAGAGTCCTCTTTCTCCTGACACCCCCAGCTCAGAAGAGATTAGTTATGAAATCACACCCAAAGCAACTGATGCTGATGCACCTAAACCAGCAGTAATCCCTGAATGTAAAGAAGAGGATGATTCTGAAAATGGAGAAAAGAAGAGATTCACCCCTGAAGAGGAAATGTTTAAAATGGTAACCAAGATAAAAATGTTTGACGAACTTGAACAGGAAGCCAAACAAAAGAGGGACTGCAAAAAGGAATGTAAACAAGAAGAATCCTCTATGGTCTCTGAGCTAGATTGTGACAATACAATTTCAACAGAAGTAAAAAAATCTATGGCAAGTGAGGAAAGGAAAGGAGACATTCCAGATATCGCAGTTGTGACATCTGAAAGCAGGAAGGCATCTTCATCATCAGAGAGTGAGCCTGAGTTGACCCAGCTGAAGAAAGGTGTCTCGGATCTCCTACTAGAGCCAGTCATCCGAGTACAGCCTCCTTCTCCACTTCCATCTGACATTGACTCCAATTCCAGCCCTGAAGAAGGATTCCAGCCCATTGTTTCTAAACAATATACTTTCAAAATAGAGGAAGAGACCCAGCAAGAATCAGCAAAGCCAACAATGGACAAAGATTCTGAATCTCCTTCCCCTGAGGAAAAACACACCATTTCTGTTGAAGAATCAGAGAATCTGCAGTTTGATCCAAGCAAGGAGATAGAAACTGGCAAAGCAGAGACTTGTACTGGACATGGATGTGAACCCTGCAGTCCTAATGAGCCAGCCATTTCATTCCATCCAGATATCCAAACTTCCACTGGTGATGATTTTGAAGAGAAATCAGTGGCCCATAAAAAATCATTACATCAACAAGATACTCAGGAAAAAGACATAGTGGGAGAAAAGTTAAATCTTGATATTTCCAAAATCAAATCTATCAAAGTAGATTGTTCCTGTGAAGAAAAATCTCAGTTCTTATTCCCAGTTTCCCATTGCTCAACAACTGATAAAACAGAACCAGATAAAGACATTTCCATCACATCCTCAGCTGTAGAATTAGATATTGCAAAAAGTGATCACAGTTTTGAGAGCTCTCCCAAGAACATTCTTACTGAAGACCTATCCATTGCTATTGAAACAGACAAATTGTCCATAAGTGTTCCTGTAACTGATGCAGCTTACACTGATGAATGTACAGATCTACACATCACAAGCCCTTATGAAAATGTCCCTTCCCAATACTTTTTTTCTAGTGAACAAAGTAAGATCAAAACAATTACTGGACAAACAGAAGACTTGCTTTCCACTGAAGCTCATTCTATTAACATAAAATCATCTATTAATGATACAATAATGGAAAGTTCCCTTAGTGAATCTGTTTCAAGAGAAATGTCACTTTTTGAAGACCAATATATGGAAATAGAATCAAAACAAGAAAATTCCCTGCAAACAGGTGATACTGCCTCATCCTTAGGAATACCTGCATCTCCTAGTGAGCATAGAAGTAAGGTCATCATCACTAAAACTGATGTGGATTCCGATTCATGGAGTGAAATACGGGAAGATGATGAAGCATTTGAGGCTCGAGTGAAAGAAGAAGAACAGAAGATTTTTGGATTGATGGTAGATAGGCAGTCACAGGGTACAACACCTGATACCACACCTGCTAGAACACCAACAGAAGAGGGGACACCTACAAGTGAACAAAATCCCTTTCTCTTCCAAGAAGGAAAGCTGTTTGAGATGACCAGAAGTGGTGCCATTGACATGACCAAACGAACCTATGCAGATGAAAGTTTTCATTTTTTCCAAATTGGGCAAGCCAACCAGGAGACTGTATCCAAAGACATAAAAGAAGGAATGACAAAAGTGGAGCCCTCTCAATTGGAGAGATTACCAGAGTCGGTGATAGATTCTGAAGATACAGATTTGTTAACAGAAGACTTGAGTGAGAAAGTAGATGAAAAAGCTTCTACAGATGCTGGAGTTATCAAAGCTAACCATACATCAGGAATTCCAGTGAAAGTGGGAATTTCAACTTCCTTTCAATCAACCACAAAAGAAGTTATTTCCACAGACACTGCAGACACTGAGACTTTCTCCTCTCAGGAAACTGGTGATATGGCCAGTGTGTGCACCATAGCTCAGATATCTTGTTCTGACTCCCCTGAGCCTATTACAGAAGCTCAGTTAGATTTTCCTACTGTCACAAGGTCTGTCTATTTTGAACAAGAGGATGATTCCCCAGATTCTTCCCCTGAGGATCAGAAATCTGTAATTGAAATACCCACTGGAGCCACGGAGAATGTGCCTTCTGCTGAAAGCAAGTCCAGAATTCCTGTCCGGACTTTATCAGCTTCATCCTCAGAATTACCATCCATAGAATGTGAGGTTTCTCTTTCTGAGGATTCTCCACTCAGTCCAAATGATGAAAGTAAGAATGATGAAGCAAAACCAAAGTCTAAAATCCCCATCAAAGCTTCCTTCCAAAGAGTTGAGCAGCAGTTTACATACACAGAGACATCTGACCAGCAGACAGTGACTCCTCAGCCCTCAGAGCCAATAAATAAAGGACATGATAATCTAAGTAAATCTGAATCTGATGCTAGCTCTTGGGACTCAAAGACCAAACATTCAGTGAAAGCTAGAAATTATGTTGAGGTAGAATCAGAGACCAGAGAGAGTGCAGGGGAACTCCAGTTAAAAACAGATGAGGGAACTCCACAACCAAAGACATTTTCCTCAATGTTGCCAGTTAAAAATAGAAATACCTCTTCATCCTGCAGGACCATTAGCCCCACAAAAGACAGTAAGGAACACTTTTTTGACCTTTACAAAAATTCCATAGAATTCTTTGAGGAGATTAGTGATGAAGCTTCCAAGTTAGTAGATAAGCTTACCCAGTCAGAGAGGGAGCAAGAATTAATGTCAGATGATGAAAGTAGCAGTGCCCTGGAAGTTTCTGTAATTGAAAATGTGATACCCGTTGAGATGGAGCAGTCAGTGCGAGAGGACATCTTTGATACCAGGCCCATTTGGGATGAGTCCATTGAGACTCTGATTGAGCGCATTCCTGATGACAATGGCCATGACCATGCTGAAGGTATTTGTCAGCCACTGGGATTCCCTGTGCTACGCATGTCATGAACTGTGTGTTTGTGTGTGTGTTTGTATACAGTTTTGTTTTTGTTTTTGCTTTTCCTTTGGTGATTTGTGTCTCATTTCTTTAAGCTTTCTGTGGTGGTTAATGTGCTTGCTTGCTGTGTAAGCTCTTTGTGTTTTGTGCTTTCTCTGTAGACTTTAGTTGTCCATAAAAACAATCTCAAGATTGCATAATGAGAATGCTTATAAAAACGTTCACATTTATGAACAACTGGGCAATGTTTAGTTTGCCTTTAGTGTAGCTACTATTTACTTCAGGCCATGCAAATTTTGAGTTTTGCTTTTTTTGAAGTATTATTCTTGGCCATACATTTAAGCAAAATTGCTGATGGAGAAACAATCAAATCAATTTTATTTGCAGTCTAAAGGTACTTTTTAAAAAAATTCTCACTCTTATGCACTCTGAAATCATTTGTACCTGCAATTTTGTAATTATTAGGAAGCAATTTATTCAAGAAGATTTCACATATCATGAAATTCCAGTTCTTGTGGATCTGTTTTTGATACAGAAAGGTTGGTTACCACTGCTAGACTCTTTAAGCAAACAAAGAAAAGGTAAAAGAAAAATAAAACCTCACATGCTTTTCATATATGTAGTAGATAAATGGGAATATAATAGAAATGGATACAAAAACATATTTTAAGGAGAGAAAAGCTCAAACTTAGGAAGACTCAAGTTGACCAAGGAGAGATCACCCAGCAAAATAGAATCAAAACGTGAAAGGGAAAAATAGTTTGCTATATTTAGTGAATATATCTTCCAACAACTTGATTATTCTTACAATTAACCTCTATAGGAATTTTATAAGATTATTTATTAAAACAGAAAAAATAATCCTAAAATGATTTGAAATTCATGAGAGAAAAGAAATTCACAATTTGAACTCCTTGATGGGGATTGGAGCAATAATTGTGCTTGAAAGGAAATTTTATTATATTTTTTGTTAAATATTAGAGCAGTGAATTGGCAAATATCAGGTTGTGGGAATGATATGGCAGCTTGCACTATTTCAGGGGCCCAACTACCACCCTTGGAAAGTAAATTAACAACCACTTCATACACACATCACCTTGAGGTTCTTTCATATTCTAAGTGCATAACTTGGCAGAAATATCAGTTCACATCCCTTTAGGATTTGCAAAGTGCTTTTTAATTCATTACGTCACTGATCAAATGAAGCTCAAGATTGCTCAAGGGAGATCAATAAAAGTTCATTTTCAAGATCACTGGTATAAGATATGACTGGATCCTCCCAACTCCCACTCTGTTCTGATGTTGATCAATTGTGGACCTTATAAGAAAAAAAAAATAAGATGTTCCCCTTTAGGTAGACCACATGCTCTCAAGTCATTTAAAAGTTGTACATTAATATCATTTAACCTAAGAATAGTTTATTAAAAATAGTCATTATGTTAGGATAAAAGAGCTATGAAAGCAACTATTTTCAGAAATTCCTTTTAGGTATATTGTCTTTTTCCCATAGAATTTAGTCAAGAGGTGACTAAATATGATTCTCAATATAACAATAACCTTGTAGCATTACACTAGGAAAGTAGTTTTCTTACTTGTGATGTCTCAGTATTATCATTTTCTCTCACTGCATCATAGACAATCTGTGGCTGTTTTTTTTTTTTGTTTGTTTTTGTTTGTTTGTTTAATCTTCTCTAGATCTGCAGAATGACCAAGAGCATATTGAAGAAAGGTTGGCTCATATTGCTGATCATCTTGGCTTTAGCTGGACAGGTAAAATCAGAATGATATGATTTTTTCTAATGACAAATCCCTAGTTTGTATGCTAAGCACCTACTTTGTGCCAAGCTCCATGTCTAGCACTGGAAGTATAAGTAAAGGAAGGCAATATATGACTCAGACAAATGTTAAAATAAAATAAAAAGTTTCCAATTTTTAAACACCTTCAACAAGGCAAATTACAAAGCTTTTAAGAGATATTATAAGAAGTATATAGTCTATCTTCATTGAAATCATTTCAAGTAGGCTTTTCTTTATGTTCAATCCTTGTTATTTATATAAACTGCTACACTGAGACAATCAGTATAGAATATTACTCTTCTCTTTTAAAAACAATTCAAAGACTTTTTTTTCCCTTAAATTCAGACTTATACCTGATTATCACTGATAGCCACATTAAATGGTACCATTTAGTGCATTGAGGTGATATAATAATTCACATGTACTTTAAAGTTTCTAAAGAAGTTTTCTTATGGCAATCCTATATGGTAAATTTTTTTCATTTTATTCCAATTTATAGATAAGAAAAATAAGGCTAAAAATTATAGGACTAGCCTACTATCATGCAATTAATATCAGAACCAGTTCTTATATCTCCTAAGTCCAGTGTAATATAATAGATAAAGCATAAAGATTCTAGACCCATTCTAATCCTATCTTGGGTACTTAGTAGTTATATGATCCTGGACAAACAATCTCTTCAATCTCAATTTCCTATAAAATGTGATAATCAGACCAGATGACCTTTAAGATACCTTCCCAGTTCCAACTCAATGATCTTTATTGATTCTTTTCTAGGATAAAGTTTTTGATGCATTTTCCAGACCTATTATTATAATATGTAATGACACTAGACCCTTTCATTGCTTTAAACATATGTGTGTCTCTATGTGACCATAAGCAGGCATTGGATTAAAGAATACAGATTTGAACAACATTCAAAGGGACATTTCTAGACACACAGAAATTGGTTGAGAGCCTCAAGCAATTGGTCATACAATTATTCAATGGGATTCACTGTGAAAGAAAGACCTCATAGACATTCTGTCTTCTTGAGGATAATTGAATTTGAAGCATCATAAATCTCCTATATTTTTCCTTACAAAATCATAGGTTTAATTCAGAGGCCATTATTGAAAGAGCTTCAAGATGGCTATTTAATTTCCATTAAGTATTTCTCCACACAAATTATACAAGATAAGACTATAGATATATAGAGGAAGGTCTTCTTTAATATGATACATACAACTTGATTATATACTGATGCCATTTTTAATTGTTTCATGATAGCTTTCTTTTCTCTGGTAGTGAATTGAATGAAATTCATCAGCCTTGGAGGAAAATAACACCCAGTGGAAAACAGTGGCTCTTTGCTAATGAGCAGAAAAAAATAGTAATAGCTTACATATAAGTCATTAAGACAGAGAAGAATTATATTCTAATTGATATCCATTGTAAATTTTTGCTATGACTTAAACCTTGGGATAAATAGGAGGGAAAATATTAACAAATTGGTATTCTCCTTAGAATTAGCAAGAGAACTGGATTTCACAGAAGAACAAATTCACCAAATCCGAATTGAAAACCCTAATTCTCTACAGGATCAGAGTCATGCATTACTGAAATACTGGCTTGAAAGAGATGGTAAACATGCTACAGGTAAGCAGTATACAAAATAAGATACAAAATAAAGTACCTTATGTCATATTTGCATTTAATAAACTTCCAGCTATTTTAATATAATGTTCATGGAGAAAATAATGACATTATCAAAATGGAACCTGATAATTTTTCAGTAGTAGTATTAAGTAGAGTGATATATTATACTGCTGCAATAGTAGGGTACCTCTTTGGTTATCACTTTCCATCAAATTTTAAAAGGACTAGCAATTAAATTCTTTATCAGTAAATAGAATTTGTAATGTTTAATTTATGTTTATAAAAATTTGTTCTTGAATCCCAACATCTAAATCCTTTAGTGATATAAAACATTAAAACTTTCCCTTTTTTTCTGATATTCTGAGTCCTGTAATTTCCTTGAAGACCTAGCTTTTTTCCTGGAAGCCTTTCTTGATTAATGCCATTTCATGTTTATCTTTCCTTTATTTTACATTCTCCTAGAATAATGTTACCATTACATTTACCATATATTGGTTTATGCACTACTCCATAATAAGCTCTATTATATCCAGTAAGTACTTAATGAATAGCTATTCAAGGAAGGATTAAATCATCAACCAAAGCTTAATTAGAGTAAATATTCCTTCTCTAATTCAACAGACAAAAGCCTCACTGAGTGTCTAACTAAGATCAATCGGATGGATATTGTTCATCTAATGGAAACTTGCATCATGGAACCTCTCCAAGAGCGAACTAGTCGTACTTATGCAGAAATAGAGCAGACAATTGCACTAGACCATAGTGAAGGTAAAATTTCTTCTTCTTTTTTTCCTTTTCCCTTTCCTTTTTGAAATTAATCAAGTACCAACTACCAAGCAATTAGAAATTTTCAGATTCAGAAGGGCTGACAGAGACCATTTAGTCTAATCCATAGCTGAGGAAAAATCTCATTCATTCCCAGAAGCTGACCTTTCAGCCTAGGCTCCTCACCCTGAAATGGAGGAAGAACTTGCTACCTCCAGGGGCAATCCATTTGGTAGATACACAGTTCTTATTGTTAGATAGATTTTTCTTTATATCCAACCTCAGTTTAACATGTTAAAACGTACCTATTGTTCCTGGTTCTTTTCTTTGGGGCAAGCATAACCACACATACACACACACACACACACACACACACACTCACACATACAACTAATTTTTTTTTTGCCATGATCACCCTTTCATATATATAATAATACTTTTAGCTAAACTTTAATTTGATCAGGATTTCTTTCTTATGCAGTGAAACCCTTACTCATATAAATCTCTCTCCTGCTTGAAATGATGATGGATTTAACAACAGGATGGCTACCTTCAAACAATATTATCTTACTTAATTTTTAATTTTTCAGAAAATATATATATTATGCCATCTGTGCTAGTATAAAAAAAATCCTGAGCAATATGGATGGGAAGGGAAAAATAGCTCATGTACTTTTCCATCTAATTTTCCAGTCTTGGCTAATAAAGAAAAGAAAATTCTTTGGCAAAGAAAGGAATACATCATTAATTTTAACTAATACAGTCCAATAAAAGGATTTTTTAAAAATCTAAATTCAATATTGATATTTCAAATCTTTATTAATTTCAAAATATTTTGGATATTGTGGGGAAACTGGTCTGCTAGTTTATATTGCTACATATCAACTTTGCCTTTTTTGGTACTAATTTTAAGGAATTTAGAAGAATAGAGAAAATCAATCAATCATAATAATATATGTTTATAGATTATATATCATACTTATATAATGTAGATATGATTATAAACCACATAGGAGTTAATTGAGTGGAGCAGTAATGAACTGAACCAGCTATGCCCAGAAAAAGAACTCTGGGAGATGACTACTAAAAACCATTACATTGAATTCACAATCCCTATATTTATGCACACCTGCATTTTTGATTTCCTTCACAAGCTAATTGTACAATATTTCAGAGTCTGATTCTTTTCGTACAGCAAAATAATGTTTTGGTCATGTATACTTATTGTGTATCTAATTAATATTTTAATATATTTAACATCTACTGGTTATCCTGCCATCTAGGGGAGGGGGTGGGGGGGGTAAGAGGTGAAAAATTGGAACAAGAGGTTTGGCAATTGTTAATGCTGTAAAGTTACCCATGCATATATCCTGTAAATAAAAGGCTATTAAATAAAAAAAAAATATTCTCAAAAAAAAAAAAAAAAAAAAAGGAGTTAATTGAGTGGGGATCCCATTCTCAAATGTCGAATTTAAAACTATTATCTCCAAAGAATCAAAATTGTAGGTGACTCAGAAAGCAATTAATTGATAGATACATAGAGAGCATAGTAAACTAGTAAACATAGTAAAATATGTTCTATAGTGACTTATTCATGAAAAATGGTGTAAAAGACATGTGTGACCAGAAAAATGAATTAGTTATATAACATGGAGAAAGAATGATATACCCTGAATATTTTGATGATACCCCCAAAATATTAAGCCTCCCATCCACTGGGAAAATTCCCTTTTTTTTTCCAGAGAAATTTGGGAAGATTTGTCTGAATTGATACAAAATGAAATGTGTAAGATAGGAGAATGATTTACCTAAAATAGTTTTGAAAGACTTCACACTCTAGGGAAGCTATGTAGCACAGTGTATAGAGCATCTGCCCTGAATTCAGGAGGACCTAAGTTCAAATCTGGTCTCAGACACTTAACATTTCCTAGCTGTGTGATTCTGGGCAAGTCACCTAATCCCAATTGCCTCAGCAAAAAAAAGAAAGAAAAAGAAAGACTTCACACTCTGATTGATGCAATAATCAATCATGACATTAGAAGATTGAGAATGAAACTTGCTCCCCAAATCTCTGTTGACAAACAAGTAATGGATTAGAATACAAAATGAGATGCATTTTCAGAGACAGTCAATGTGATCAGTTGTTTTGCTTGACTTTAATTATGTGTTACAAAAGAAGAGTTATTTTATGTGGAAGTGAGATAGGATAAGTGGGTAGTGGTAGTGATACAAAAAAAAAAAAAAAGATGTACAGAAGAAAAAAGTTCAGAAGGTAAAATAAACAGATCAATTTTGGTACTATCTTTTTTAAAGGACTATGCTTATATTTAAAAATAAAATTGTGTCCTCTGGGTCATGTGATGGAGACTAGTCATTTTCTGTAATTTTCATGACCTCTCATTCCTCTGCACAACAGAAAATGTATACCAAATAAAGGAATTTTAGCTGTCTCCATGGACTATTATAAGAACCTTTTAAACAAAGTAAAAACTAATGCCTAGTGCTCACTCAACAAATTCTTCCCTACCACCCACTTACTAGTAAGATTACACAAACTGACCTACCAGCTTGCAATAGAATTCAGCTCCATACCTTAATTATTGCTCTTTCTTCCTAGTGTCCAACAGAGAAACAAAAAAAGTTGGCCCCATCTCTGGGCTTTTAAATAGTTCCCAGTACTAAACACTGACCCCACCTCCCAGTGCTGTAGATAAACTAATTCTAATAAAAAATATACTCAGGCTGCAACAACAATATGCTACATGGCCAGAGAATTGAAGATCAGAGGGAATGAAGATACATGTGATAGAGGGATACATGGTATTCTAGTAAACTCAGGGAAAAAGCCCAGCATCCAGTCTTTTCTGTCTCTTCAAAAGTCTCCTGGGATAGAGAGTTGGGTTGGTTAATTATGAATTGCCCAGCTTAAGAGAAGAGAAAAGCATTTTGAGATCTGACCCCTAAGAGAAACTGTTTTCAGAGAGAGAGGGAGGGAGCCAGAAAAAAAGAACAAGCAATAGGGGAAAATAAGGGAGAAGAGAAGACTGAAATTACCAAAGACGTCTAGAGGAGAGGGGAAACAACTCTTAAGATCTTCTATATAGGCAGATAAAACAGCAGCATAAGAAACTTCCAGATCTACTTAGAGTTCAAATATCTGTGAATAAATGCAAAAAGTGAAAAAAAAACAAAAAAAATCAGGAGGCAGAAGACTGAAAATTTTGAAAACAGCATAGCTATTCCTGAATGTTAAAAGAATAAGATTTTGAGAGCAGATATACAGCCTAACTACAGAAATAAATGGCAGAACAGAAAAGATTTGAATCTACAATGTCAAGTTATACCAAAAGGAAAAATAAAAGGATAACTAATTGGAAATGTAGATAGAAGGAAGGATAATCTGGAAGAAGAAAAGCAAAAAACATTAATAGTAAAAGAAAGCATACTTTCCATAGAAGTAAAGCATAATGATCTCAAACACAAGATGCTGAGACAACCTAAATATTATGGATTTTCCAGAAAACAGGCTAAGTAAAAAACCTGAAAACTATAACACAAGAAATAATACAAGAAAACTGCTTGGAACTTCTGAATGTGGAAAAAGTGTGAATTGAAAGGCTCCATAGGTCACCTCCAGAAAAAATATCCATGGCTAAAAATTCTAAGACACATAATGGCTAAATTTAACTATTACATTGAGAAGTAACAAGTTCTACTAGTTACAAGGCAAAAAACAAAAACCCTTCAATGTAAAAGAAAGGAAATTTGAATAAGACTATTTTTGTACATAGTATAGTGCATATCAAGAAGACCTGTAAAAACTAATATTCGTGGTTTCATACACCATCTTTTCTTTTATTGAGTATTTATTACTCAATAATATATTTTTGAAAGATTCACTCTGGAGAAATTATGCAAAAGCATGGAGAATTTATAAAATGAAAAGGCAAGGAAGGGTTAATGATGTACATAGGTGTAGATATTATGTATGAATCATACATTCATTGAGATAAATAATTTTGAGAAGCTTAATGTCAAAAGAGCTGAAAGACTTCCCAGTGGTTTATTTAAGAGAATTAGTATCTATTCATGTTAATGCTGTCCAGCATAATTTTCCTTGATGATGTTACAATGTGCTATCTTTTAAAAATGAAAATAATTTTCAATGAACTATGAGGAAAATGAATAAACTTAAGGTTTTCCCCTTATGGCAGCAGTGAGTCTTGATTGGACTTGCACACAGCTTTATTCCTTGTGAATACCCTTGTGAATAATAACAGGCATTTGTATAATAATTAGCAAGAGCTAGTAGTGCAACATGTGGATGTTGGTGTGACTTGAGAAAACTTTGATTTCATTAATAATATGGAGTTTAGTAAACTGTATTAGGACAGAGCAGAGATCAATGTAGTTTTTTTTCTTTTAAGTCATCAAGAAGCAAAAAATAATCTTGTAGTCCCTGATACCAGGAGCCTGAAGTTGATCTATTATTTGGCTCTGGAGTTCTGTACTGTAGCAGGGCCAGAGCTGATAAGGTATCTACACTAAGTGTAGTTCTAATACAATGTGTTCCTAGGCTGGACAGTGGTAAGGTGGACAGAGTTGGAGGTAGGATCAGGCCTAGTCATAATTTATGACAGTCAAAGCCCCCATGCTATTGATAACAGGATTGGATGTTGAGTGGCTACTGCCCTTAGAACCTTGGTGACAGAGGGATTTCCACTCTTAAATTTAAAAAATATATAGATAGCTATGAACATACTGAAGGAAGATTCATAAGCAGAATGTATTGTAGTAATCAAATAATATTTATGATAAGCATACATTTAATGACATTCTTGATTGTTTGATGTTGTATGCTAGTTAAACATAAATGATATTCTCATAAACATTTTACACTTTGGTCTGCTATTAAGGGGGCAGTTATTTACAACTTGGTATTACCCTATCTCTGTCATCTCATACAACAGTCCTCCATATACTCTACAATCTAGCTAAAGTGGATTACTTTTACCATACCCTGTGCGTGCCTCAGTTTCCCATCTCTATGCAGTTTCTCGTGCCCTTCTATAGTCGTTTCCTCATCCCTATGCAAAATCCTTTAAAGTTCCAACTGGAAAACTGCTCTTTCAATGCTTAGACTTTATAACATTTTGTGAATAAATGATGCATACCTATTTTGGACTATAATTATTTGTGAATCTATTCTTTGGCAGCTCTGTGAGATCAGGAAACATCTTAATTTTGGGTCTACAAGCAGTCAACATGATATTCTATATACAGATACTTAATTTATGTAAATTGAATCATTGAACCTGTTTGAGAAAAACTTGATCATGCTGTGAGGAAGTGCCATATCCTTCAGTTCAATAACTCAATTTCTTTTCTTATTCACAGGGTTTTCGGTGCTTCAGGAAGAGATGTGTACCCCACCACACAAGAAAAGGGAGCAAGCTGTTTCTAAAGAGCATGAGTCATTTTCTGATCATCCCCCCATTGTCTCTGAAGAGGACATTTCTGTTGGCTATTCTTCCTTTCAGGATAGCATCTCTAAAACTGAGGGAGAGTTGACAGTAGAAGAGCTCACTCAACAAATTCACAAAGAACGAATGCAAACCGAGTTCTCAGGGAAACTTGAAGATTTGAAAGAAGTTTCTCCCATTGATCACCAGCAAGAGTACTTGTAAGTGTCAAAAGAAGGTTTCTCAAATAATTTTGGGAGGAAGCAATTAGGTTTTAAATGACTTGCATAGAATCACACAGCTAGCAAATATCTGAGGCTGGATTTGAATTCAGATCTTCTTAACTACAGAGCCAGTGCTCTATCTACTACACCACTTACCTACCCCCTTATAGAGCTATCTTTAGATTCATTCATAGGACTCTAGTGGACTTTGAGTGGATGCTCAGATTTACACTTTAGAACACTTATTTCTAAATAATCAAAATTGTAGGTAAGACATAAGGCAGTTTAAAAATGCATGGAGAAGCAACAGAGACAGCATGTTGATTTTTTCCCTAAAGGGTGACATTTGTCAAGGACATGCATAATCAAAAAAGGTGAACTGGTCATAGAAAAAGAATGAATTACATAGTTTGAGGTTTGTGCTGGAACACAAAAATGAATGGATTAAAAAGCATATATCAATCACCGATTGTGCGAAATGCTATGTTAAGTATCAGGGATAGAAAATTCTAAGTAAGAAAATCTCTGGTCTAAAGGAATTCATATTCTGTTGGGAAGAGACAACACATAGGTTCTAGCTGCAATTCATTTGAAAGATTCTCACAGTATTTGGGGTTCAGTGGGAAAGAAGACTGAGATATCTTTTATGTGTCATTTCCACTATTAAAATCATATCCATTATTAATAATGAGCCATTTGACAGTACTAAAGACTTTGGTGGTAAAAGATAACATGCCTGGATCTTTAACAACTTGATTACAGTCCCTTCAGTTACAGTTGCTGTTCATTACCAATGAGAATTGTTTCCTGGGATGGTTATAGGACATCTGAGTGGCACAGTGGATAGAGAGTCAGGCCTGGAGTCAATAAGATTCAACTTTGTGATTTCAAATCTGGCCTCAAGATGCTTACTAGCAGGGTTACTCTGGGCAAGTCACTTAACACTGTTTGCCCAGTTAATTTCTCATCTGCAAAATGAACTGACAAAAGAATCTTTGCCAACAAAATCCCAAATAGGGCCACAAAATGGTTAGAAGAAAAAGCAGTGTGTTCCATACATTCCCCAGACTCTTGTGCTTATTTGCCTGTCAGTGGTAATGAGTATTGGTGCTGTCAAGGAAAAAGGGTCCCTTGCTCCTCGGGGATCACTCCCCTTCAGGGTGGCTAAGACCCAGACTAGAAATAGAAGTATTAAATAAACATTAAGTATTAAAGCCAATATTACAGTGAGAGGAAGGCCTCCAGCATATTGGAAATAGTATTTATTTGCAGAGAAACTTGGAAAGACCTGTTTGAACCAATATATATCTGCAACCACAAATTGTTCCTATGACTTATGTTCTTGTCAAAGATGATTTTGTTCCTTAACCATGTGTTTGTGTCACAAACACCTTTTTTGTTTTTTTGTTTTGTTTTGTTTTGTTTTTTTAGAGGGAATAAGTAAAATGTTTGTTTAGACTCAAGTTTCTTAATTTAAAGTTTGGACATACTTTGTACATTGTTCATCAAACAAACAATCCACTGGCAAGCATTTATTAAGTTCAAAAGATCTTGATTCCCAAGGACTTGTCCTAGTGATACAAAGAAAAAAATTTCTTCCTTCAAAGAATTTACATTCTATGGGAAGAGACAACATATTGATACATTGGTTCATAGATAGTTGGTTCATAGATGGAAAGTATTCCTGGAGAACTAAGGGAGTTACCAGGAGCTGAATCACTATTTTTTAAGTGCCTCCTATGTGCCAAGCAATGTGTTAAGTGTTGGAGATAGGAAAGGTGCAAAGATAGTTCTTGTCCTCAAGGACTTTGTAATCCAATGGAAGAGAAAACATAAAAGCAAACATATAAAGGATAAATAGGAAATAAGAGAAAGAAGTCACTAAAATTAAGAAATTGGGAAGTCTTCCAATAAAAAAAAAGGGAATTTAATTGAGACTTAAAAGGAAACCAAGGATATTATACGCATATTAAAGTACTCCTGATCCCCAGTACATTTGATATTTCAATTGATCTATGATCTCATTGATTTGACACCCTGTACAATCCCACCAGCCTGGAGTTCCTCTAATAGTCTTTCACCAATGTGATACCACACTTAATCCTAATTTCCACTACTGCCAGGCTACCCCTACTCCTTCCTACTTTTCCCTTCCTTACCTGCCACCATCTCCTTCCTATAAATTGAGATTTCAGAGGCTAACAGTTTTGCCTTAGGTACTAAGACTGATTATAAAGAATGAGCCATTTCCTCTTCCAACACAACTACAATAAATATAAGCAAGTTCGACTATTGGTATTTTTCTCCCCTTTTTTGTCTCTTAACTGAATTTGTCACAGGTGCCAGAATTTCTAATTACAGTTCTGATGGGAAGAATAAAGAAATGACTTTAAGGTTTGGAACTTGCTTGACTGAGATAATGGTGCCACAGAGATAGAAACTTCATATACATATATGTATATATATATATATACATATATGTATATATATATGTACATATATATATGTATATATACACATATATATACATATATGTATGTGTGTGTGTATATATATATATATATATATGGACATATACAGACCAGCAGCCTTATTTGAACTGTCCTAAGGACTTGAGCCTAACTCCTCATAAATAAGACAAATTGCAGATTGCTTGCCATTAGATCTGAACTGCCAAATAACTCGCAGAGGGCAAAGTCTTGGTCTTTTGCTTTTCCATATTTGACTTCATTCTTTTTTGCTTTTAGATGCAGACCTACATATTCATTCTTCTAAGAGGCTAAAAATTATCTTTCTAGGAAGTTGAATTCCAGATTCCTAGAGACTGGTAGTACTTAGTAGCTCCCATTTTCCTCTCAGAAGACCAGATTCTAGGATTTTATTGACCAAATTTAATGCTTCCTTAGGCAATTTTGTCCCAACATTCAGCTCCAGATTTACCACAGTTCCATGCAACATTCTGGATTGCCTGTTCTACCATTACTAAACTTTTATCTTAAACTTCTTCCCATCCTTTTTCTATCTTCTAGCCCACACAAACTCATGACTCTCTCTTGGCAATATCACTCTCCTCACCACTTTTTCCAGTACTTTTTATAGTCATATGTTCCAACTTCTTGATCATGATGGAGAGTTATAATAATCCTTGTTCCCTATGATCACTTCCATTTCCTCAACCTTCTCTTATCTCATTTGAGATTCACAATATTTAAATTGATCATACAATCTAAATCCTGCTAGCTGTTATCTATAGATTACTAAAACATTCTCTTTCCTTTTCACTAAGTTCAATAATTATAATTGCCCCTCCCTACCTCCTTCCTTTATTCTAAATAAAAACAAAATAAAGCATGGCTTTTCTGTTCCCAGAAAGTTGGATTCTGGAACTCTGTAGGAATTGAGCAGTATTCAAGAAATCCCTTCTCCCTTTCCCAGGAAGCCCAGATTCAAGAATTCTTCTTTCAGGCCTCTAGATAAAAACACATGACACCTATGTGCCTCTAACCAAAGTGGCTATTCACATTCCTAGAAATATATGTTGGGGGACTGTGCATAAACTATGACTGCATAAATTTCTTGCTTTCTGATCCCCTTACCTAGTTCCAATCACATTTCTGATCCTTTCTAGCTTTCTCCAATAAGAGAAAGACCAAAGACCAATTTTACAACTAACCCTCTCCCTCATTTCATAGGTTAGAATAAAGAGGATGATCCCAACTCACTCAACCAATTAATACAGTTCTAATTAGCAATGCTGAATAAGTGATAAATGTTCACTATTCTGTGAACTCATCAAGTTGATCAGGAAACTCCCTTAAATTGACAATAACCTGTCCTATATGAAGTTAGTTATCAGATATTTTGTAGCCAGTACAAGTCTGCATCATTATTGCTTATTCTAATAAGCAAATCTAACATTGAAAGAAAAACAAACGGGGAGAGTACTGGAATGATCTTTCTTTGCAGTATTAGCTATGCAATAATTACCTGCCTCTTTGGATAAAGGAAAAGGGAAAATGAAGAAAGAAAATTTAAAAATGAAAAGAAGAAAAGGAATATAAAACAGATAGTCACTCTGGAGCATTTTTATAATTACTCACAAATGGAAATAGAATTAAATAGCTAAAATTTAAAGTGTATAGATGTAAAAATCAATGGAATGATCCTTAAAAAAAACACCCTAAGAATAAGATGAAATAGGACAGCAATTGAAAGATTGGCTAGAATAACTTTATTCTGTGTCAGTGCTAGAACAGTAACAGGGAGTTAAAGCTTATTAGATGTCCAAAGGAATCTAATAATAGTAATAATAACAATAATAATAACATAGAAATATCTGGTACTTTTATTCCTGACCCTCTAAATTCTCATTTTTAACTTTTAAGTTGCCTTGTTGCAGCTACATTCTCCTCCTTGTCAAATATTTATTATAGGAGGTAGAATTGGAACAAGACTTAGAATCACCTAATCCAAAATACTCATTTTACAGATGACAAAATTGAGGTCCAGAGAGAGAGTATGGTTTACCTATGATTTCATAATTAAACTAGCATTCAAACCCTGTTCTTCTAATTTATATATATAATGTTGCTCCTGTTGCTTTTTTCATTCAGCTAATTTCATTTTTTTTCCCCCTAGAGGGATATAACATGTGAGAGTTGAAATGATTGTGAGGATAGTTTTGATTCAATGCTCCCATTTTTCCTATAATCTTATCAATAATTATAATTTTTGGAATTCCATAAGAATATTATGAGTCACATATATGCAAAAGCTCATTATGCCTTCTAAGGTGCATTCATGTAACAATTAGAA
Source organism: Sarcophilus harrisii (assembly GCF_902635505.1). Classification (NCBI taxonomy): domain Eukaryota; kingdom Metazoa; phylum Chordata; class Mammalia; order Dasyuromorphia; family Dasyuridae; genus Sarcophilus; species Sarcophilus harrisii. The sequence continues at coordinate 124,388,258 of NC_045431.1, read as the reverse complement.
ATATATTCAGTGAAGCCATCATTTATTCAAGTCATTATTACCTTGTATTTTTTAAAATATATTTTATAGTATATATTTATTATACATATAAATGTTGTCTTACTTGTTAGAATGGAAGCTCCATGAGGTCAAGGACAACTCAGTTTTTGTTTTTGTATCCCTAATATCTGGCATATAGCAAAACCATAATGAATGTTTGTTGATGGATTGACTCAAGATCTACTGTGTATCCATCACTATGTTGGGTGCTGAATAGAATATTATAAAGGTATAATATTTAGCCCCTATGCTCCAAAAACTGGGAAGAGCAACAAAACAAGGAACTATGTGATTAAATCCCCAAATTAGGAATACAGATAATAGTAAATGCTAAGAATAAAGAGTGAGTAAGGGATCTGACCTTATTTCTCTTTTAAAAAACCAGCACAAACCCTTTGGGACATGCCAAAAAATTTACCCAGTCTTTTAATAGCTATTTTCTCTTTCCTATTTGAATCTTATTCGTTTTTAGGTCCCTTTTCTTTTATGAAACTTCCCTAAATAGTCTGTCTCATATTGCCTTGCTCCTTGTCTTAGTAAATTTAAGCTCCTTGAGTTCTGTCCTTGTATTTCCAGCATATAAAATAAGTGCTTAGTGTAGATGCTTATAGATTGCAGTACTGTAGTTTATTGAAAGCAGTAGAAAGAGGTGACTGGCAATGAGTACATTTATAGCAGATATTACAGCCATAAAATTCATGTATTATTGTGAACTAATGTTTACAACAATGATAGTATAGTCATTAAGAAAAGATTGTTATACTAAAGAACACTTTACTAATGTAGGAGATTAACAGATTTAAGAAATACCAATACTTTGTTACCTTTAGAAAATTAAATTATGGCATAATTTAAAGTTTTGTTCTTAAGGAAAAAAACCATTGGGTATACCATAGATTGTCAGAGAAAATGGAGATCTTTTCTCACTCTAAAGGGAGGTGAGCATTGGAAATGATGATGATGATGATGATGATGATGATGATGATGATGATAAATAATAGCTATCACTAATATTTACTTACTGCTTACTGTATGTCAGACATCATGTTAATAGCAGTTTCATTTTTTTTTTCAGTCAACACAAATATTTTTGACCCATTTTGGGATTTTCTTGGCAAATATACTTGAAGTAGCTTTCTATTTCCCTCTCTAGCTCATTTTTCAGATGATGAAACTGCTTTATAAATAGAGTTCATTTGAGCCTCATAACAATCAGGTAGATGCTATTATTACCCTCATTTTGTAGATAGGAAAACAGAGCAGAGATAAGTGAGTTATGTAGGGTCCCACAAAAAGTAAGTATTTGTGGATGGAAGGGAACTCAGGATTTAAAGGTTTTCTGTAAATCCAAGATTCTATCCACTGTGCCACCTCACTGCATTTTTTTTTAAATGATATTCTTTGTGGTTACCTTTTTTCTCTCTGTTTCAGTGTCACTACTCCAGGAACTGAACAGGAAGAACCAAGAAAAGTTGTCCAACTAACTGGTTTCCTCCTTAAAACACCTGAAGAAATTACTGGAACTTTTGAAGAAGAGAGGCTCTATATCCCGACCCCAGCACCCAATGATCAAGGAGAATCCCCCATTGTGCAAGAACCTGAGGAGTTCCTTTTAAATAAGGATGAGAGCTCTCCAAGGAGAAGTAGTCTTGTCATTATAGAGTCAGCTGAAGACCAAGCACAGAAACTTGAAAAATTTGAAGAAGAATCTTTTGAAAAGGTAACAGAATTCCTCTTTTATCTATCTTCCAAAAAATTGTAATTGAGTTTAAAAAAACAATGGAAGAGGAGGTCTATTTTTTCCATCTGGAGATTCCCCCGTTTTTGTGACATTATTTTATGTCACAAAGATTTTCTAAATCAGTTTAAACCAAGGAACAAGGGAAATGGTTCATAGATTTTAAATTTTCTAGAACCAATGAATTTAGCATTGTTGAATCTCTCAATACCAGGACAATCATAGATAAAATCAGACTTGAAATAACTCATCCTTTCTTTAACATCAGAAACAAGTGGCCATCTGGTCTTTATTTTAAAATCTTCACTAATTAGGATGTGAATTCTGTGAATTTACTCTTTGTACCAATACTCATAATCTTTAGTGCCCACTGACTGATAGCAAGAACTCAGTCAGAGTTCTTCTATCTAATTCTGTTGCTAGGTGATTCATCCTCTCTGGTCAGCATTTCTTCATCTACAAAATGTATAGGCTTAAAATGATGGTCTAAAAGGAGCAGATCTATTCTCGATCTTAAACAGAGTGCCCCAAATTTTGTCTCTTTATTTTGAAAAAAAAAATTATTTCACTTATGGACCAATAGGTCTTGAAAGCTAACTAGAACATTATTTATTCTCCTTCATAACTTCATTTTTTGTAATTGAAGTATCTTTATTATTTTACTAACAATTAGGCATTAATTTATACATTAAATATTGCTTCATGGAAGAATTTCATGATAATTATTCTACAAAAAGAAACTATTCTCTCTCTTTTTTTTAGCTTTTTATTTTCCTTTTTCCTCTACCTCAACTTATTTTTAATAATAGCTTATTTTCAGAATTTGTTTTTAATAATAGCCTATTGCATAGCTTTTAACATTCATCCTTGCAAAATCTTGTGTTCCAAATCTTTTCTCCCTCCTTTCACCCCATCCCCCTTAGACAACAAGTAATCCATATTTCCACAATTATCATGCTGCTCAAGAAAAATCAGATCAAAAAGGGGGGCAAAAATGAAAAAGAAAACAAAAAGTAAGCAAACAACAAGAAAAGTGAAAATGGTATGTTGTCATCCATATTCAGTCTCTATAGTCCTTTTTCTGAATGCAAATGGCTCTCTCCATCACAAGTCTCATGGAATTGACAAAAAGAAACTATTCTCAAGGAATTCAGTTCACTTATGGAGTCTGAGTGTCTGAGTTTAGAAAACTACAGCCATTCACAGAATTTATCTTTCATATTGAATTTCCAAGAGTAAACAAATAGCATCTGAATTTCAGTCTACTTGTTTCCAAATGTTAATTTGAAGTATGTTTTCAATTATTAAAATATGTCTACACATTTCTAATTCCAATCCCATGATTCTGATGTTCTAATTTGCAAACTGATTTAAAAAATTATTTCATGGAACGCCCATTAAGAGTATAGGGTATACTTTATACTATAAGAATAAGAGTATAGGTACTAGAATAAATAGACCATGGTCATTTTTTAAAAATGATAAATCGTACTCTTTCATCTCTATGTCAAAATGGACTAAGAGGAAGGAACTCTGTGACACAAAATAGAGATCCTCATTCTTTGCAGATCCACACCAGGGAATGATTTGCTATTAATAGTCATGTAGAAAAATGCAGTTATTCCATGCAGGGCACATTGAATTTCCAGCATAGTGGAGAAAATAAAGTAACTACATTTTTCTGAGGTTTCAATAGTGATTAGAAAAATTGAAATCCTCATTCATAAATGTGGACAACAAAGAATGGGGGATTTTTTTCAAATAACGGTTGATTGCTTTTTTTTTTCTTTAATTTCCTCTCACAATTATTTATAATGCCTTATTTGAGGATTATTTATTTTTCAGGAAATTCTAGAATAATCTCAATCTCAAAATACCCTGCTTCTTATAGCTAAGTCAAGGACTACTTGTTATACAAAGTTGGATAAGTGAAACAGAACCTTTAAACAAAAATAAATCTGTTCTGATATTTAGTGGTTTAGTTAAATCATTATCTATAACCGTCAACAAGCATTTATTTATTAAGTCCTTATCATATGCCAGGTATTATGCTGAGCATAATATTATGTTGAGATGCAAATGCAAAAGAGAAACAGTCCCTCTCCTCAGTGAGCTTAACAGAAGCTAGAGGAGGGGGGAAGGTATTCTAATTTCCTCCCCTTGTCGCTGGAAATGTACTGATACAGGATTAGAGAAGCACAGGTAACATAAATATAGATTTGGAGATAGAAGAGACTTTAGCAGTCAACTCATTTTAAGGTGAGGAGACTAAGGACAGGAGAAGAAAGTTCAGTGCTTGTCCAAGGTTATAGAGGATTCAAGTCATCTGGGTCCAAGGCCTATACCTTCTTCCACTAGCATATTAGCCTGCCTGAATAAATAATTCCAGAGTAACTAATGGTTCTCAGGTCTTGTTTTGATTGATATTCATTCATTATAAATTTCAAGCTTACCTTTGTTTAAAAAATATAATTCATTACATTATGGGAAATAATGTATTTCCATTATTAGAAAGAATGGTATAGGTAGATTCACAGGACCAGGATTCAGATCTCAGTTCTGCTATTACGTTGTGTGTTCTGTGACAAGACATTTAAACTGTAGGCTTCAGTTTCTTTTTGTATAAAAATATCAGTTTGACCTAAATGATATTCATTATTCATTGCTGCCTCAAATCTATTGTCTTGGGATGTCATGCACATCAGGAGATTCTTATATTACCAAAATCACATCTAGTATATTTTTCTACAGCTTTAAAATATTCTCTTGGGCTCAATAGTACACACTGAAAATTTATTAAGTCGCAAATCAGCATACATTTTACAAATGGAGAAAAGGGGATAGAGGAGCAAACCTACTTTCTTTCTTTTTTTTTATTATAGCTTTTTATTTACAAGTTATATGCATGGGTAATTTTACAGCATTGACAGTTGCCATACCTTTTGTTCCAATTTTTTCCCTTCTTCCCCCCATCCCCTCCCCACTATGGCAGGTTGACCAATACATGTTAAATATGTTAAAGTATGAATTTAATACAATATAAGTATACATGTGCTAACAGTTATTTTGCTGTACTAAAAGAATCGAACTTTGAAATAGTGTATTATTAGCCTGTGAAGGAAATCAGAAATGCAGACAAGACAAAAATATAGGGATTGGGAATTCTATGTAATGGTTCACAGTCATCTCCCAGAGTTCTTTCACTGGGTGTAGCTGGTTCAGTTCATTACTGCTCCATTGGAACTGATTTGGTTCAGATCATTGCTGAAGATGGCCAGGTCTATCAGAATTGATCATCATATAGTATTGTTATTGAAGTATATAATGATCTCCTGGTCCTGCTCATTTCACTCAGCATCAGTTCATGTAAGTCTCTCCAGGCCTTTCTGAAATCATCCTGCTGGTCATTTCTTACCAAACAATAATATTCCATAATATTCATATACCACAATTTATTCAGCCATTCTCCAATTGGTGGTCATCCACTCAGCAAACCTATTTTCTTAAAGCCACACAACATTGAGGGAATTCAATGAGAGAAATTCAGAAAAATTCAGATTTGAATGCTACTTTTGAGTTCCCTATACATTGAACTACATCACCTTTCTTTGAAAGAATGCCACTATAAAGCTCAAATTTCTAAAAATTTTACCATGCTGTCTCTGGTATTCTACCAGAAATTGCTATTCTTTAAATTAATAATTTTTCATCTGTATGCATCTGACCTAATACAAATATTAATTATGTCATTTTTAGTTATGGGTTTTCATCCAATCACACTTATATAGACAGTAGCTCTAAACAAAAGCAAAGATGTAATTTCTTCTCCCCAGAATTCGACAGATGATGCTGTACCAACCTTTAGAGTAACAGCTTGATTCAAATGGCATTTATCAGTCACCATAACCAAAACCAAAATTCTTCCTGGGAACATTCATTGCTACAGTTGCTCTTTTTTATATATTTATATCCCAATGAGAAATCACTTTATAGTTCTTGACAGTTTTCCCAAGCAAAGACATAAAATCAAAGCCCTGAATAAACACTTTGAAAATCAAATGTGAACTCAGGCAGAAACCAATAGCTAAATAATGTTTAGTATATTAAACAAAGCCATGCTTCCCTGCTTCCACTAGGAGCTCACCAAGGAATTAGGTGAGCTTAATGACAGCTCAGATGAGGATGCTATGGTAACCACCAGGGTTGTTCATCGCCGGGTGATAATACAGGTACAAGTTGTGAAATTATTGCACGAATCAGGAGCTTTGTCCAAGTGACCTGAGAGTGACCCATGCCCCTGAAGCAATGAGGGTTTAGCACGTTCCCTGAATAATGCATGGGCATTTGAAAATGGATCCTACCATGCTAACAGGTTTTGTTTGAAAAGAAATGTAGTGAGTGATTCCTGCAATTCTAACCTGTTTCCCTAATGTCATATGACAGAGGACCAATAAGATCTGGTATCTTCAAAGTCACCAATCTTATGAACACTGTATGTTTTTGTTCCTTTTCTTTAACCTAGGTTTTGCTTTTGCATGACCTTTTTAAAAAATTATTATAACTAAACTACTAACAGGTCTTTGTACTTTAGTGATGCTTTTCAACTCCTTTAATTGAATTATTTTATTTTTAAGCAGTTGGGAATAATTTATTTTAAATGCACACTGTATGACATAGTTCTCTTGACTATTTAGGGAAATGAAATGCCTGACATACCATCAGAAACAGTGACAGAAGAAGAATATATTGATGAACATGGACACACTGTAGTGAAGAAGGTATGATTGTTCTTACCTTTTCATTTGGGTTTTTCATACCTTTCCCCCACTAAAGACCTATTCATAGCCCAATATTTTAAAGCAAAATGGAGATGCAATCATGATAATGATAATTACAGGTCACCAGAAAGGTCATTAGGCGGTACCTATCCCCAGAGGGCATAGAAAAAGAAGTTACTACGTGTGGAACTCTACAAGAGCCTGTGATTATTGAAGAAGGAGATGGTTATTCCAAAGTTATAAAACGTGTAGTGTTGAAGAGCAACAGTGAACAATCAGAGGTAAGCATATCTTACTCTAAGTAAGTAAGTAAGTAAGTATAACTTAGTATATGGAAAAATAGGAAAGAGAATTCAGAGGAGTCAGGGAGGGATCTGGGAGATAGGACTCATTGAGATTGATTCCTGTCTGTCTTGTATATTTTTGAACAGAGTACACTGTTATATCCTTCGTGTTGTTGTGGAACAGCCATTTTGTGTTAACTTCAATAAAGGCAGATTTGTTCTCATTTTTCCACTGTCTGTTTTTCATAATTTGGTTTCTATCCTCTATTCATGTCATAGTCTGATTGTTGAAATGTAAGAAAGAACTGAAATCAAATCACTAGTAATTTATGGAGTCTATTGGGTAAACAACATAAAATTATGCACATATACATCAGTGATTCTTGTGAAATACCTGTTTTTTCAAAGTTATTTTTGATAAATAAATGTATTCAAAACTGCTGTAAACTATTCCTAAGAGAATTCCAAGGATCTCAAAGAAATTTTGATCCTGGGGAATCAAAGGATCCCAAGAGAATTTCAAAGCATTTTGAGTATTGTTTGTGACTATGGATTGTTGGTTTTTAAAATTTCAGTGTAACATAATGGATAAAATTGTCTTTAAAGCCTTGGGTTCAAACCCCATCTCTATTGGCTGAGTAATAATTTTTAAGTCATAGAAAATTTTATTGGAAGAGGGAAATTACCTCATCTAGGAATTTCTTATATCAAAAAATCATAGTCCTATTTGTGTCCTTCCTGAGGCTCTTAGCAGTTAGTTGTCAGAGTGACCAATTGTCTTATTTTAAAGCAAGTGAGCTTTAAACTCTCAAAGGCATAGGAATTAAGCCAAAATTGTAACTCTTGGAGAACATTGTATTATGTCCACACAACACTAAAAAAAACAAATTTATCCCCCAAAATGTAGTAAGTCTACAAATGGCTTTAATGGTCATGCTTTCATACAACAGAACCAATCAATTTCTTTCACCAAAGTAACTGGTTTTTACTGTTGTATAAACTCAACCTTTGTTGAGGTCAAGTAACCCTTAAGTAGTTTATATAAACTTAAGAGAAGTATCTATTTTGATCATCTTCTTCCCCCTTATTTTTTTATTGAAAGTATTTTCACTAAGAGAGGCTGTGAGCCAGTTTTACTTTGAATTGGTCTCAAGTTTACTAATGTTTGAGGTTGAAATGCTCTGGTGATTCCCTTATGAATTTTTTCCACTTATTCAGTAACTGACATAAATGCATATTAATTAATTGCATAGTGTAATAGATTGAAATTGTATCCTGTCTGTTCCCCATTTACTAGGTAACTTTCTCTGAGCCCAATGTTTCACAATTTCAATCTGAGCCTGTGGAAGGCCGTAAGGTCAGCAAAGTTGTTAAGACAACCATGGTACATGGAGAAAGGATGGAGAAACATCTGGGGGATGCTAGTTTAGCTACTGATCTTCCATCAGCCAAAGATGACTTTGAAGAGGTATAGCAGCATCACCATTGTCTGTATTTTATTTTTAATGTGTGTATGTGTAATTCTTTGATAATCATTCAATATAATATTATTCAGGAATATATTATCAATTATTTTGGCCCATAATTGTAACTTTTAAATGGATGCTTTTGATTGGGAGGACTTTAACAGAATGTTGCAAATTAAATTTTCATACTAATTTTAAATATTTCTAAAAAGAACTAAGTAAAATAATGGATATTCTTTATATATAAATCAAAAGTAATAAGATTCATCAAATTCTGGTTTTGATGAATAAGAAGTTTGGGAATTCACCTACTTTCTATAAAAATCAAAAGCAAAGATAAAAATTCTATAATTTCTAATTTTTCGTAAATTACAAATTTTAGAATTCACTTCCTTACAAAAAATTTCTATGTTAAACCTCTTGAAATATTTTTTTAAAAAAAACAATCTGGAAGGATGCTAGTTTTGGCTACTGAATTTCCTTCAGTCAAAGATGAATTTTGTATGAAAATCTAGACCCTTCTTGGTTTTTCATATTTAAATGTTTCTTTTAGTTTCATATCCAAACTGTACTTTATTTGTACTTTATTTTATTAGATTTAGTACTGTCATATAGAATCTTAATGCCAGAGCATTCTTTTGTCTTTTCTTCTATGAAGTTTACAATAATTATTGGGTAGGCACTTATCGCTCAGCCAACAAAAAGAAAGCTAATTGAAAAAAAAATATATAGATATACATATATACATATATACGTGTTCTCCCTCTACTATAAACAGATCATGTGTGAAGAGAGGGAGACATAAATAGTGTGTCCATTTAATTTTTTAATTTAACTTTGGTTAGGAGAAATTTTTGTGACAGGTACTGACATTCTGGAATCATTGTAAACTTTTGATTATCAAAGTGCAATCATACAGGATACTGATTTTTGTCTTTCTTTTTCTTTTGGTTATTTCATTTTTCATTTACATCACCACAAAGATGATGGAGAAAGAAATGAAATAGCAGTCAAAATATAATTGTTAGTGAGTGTTTATGAACGTTTATAGGGAGTTGTAGAGTAATTGGTAAATTCCATGCCTCTGTTATGCCTCCTTACCCTCCAAATTCAAAGCAATTGGAATTCACCATTTTTTTTAAGCTGAGAAGAAAACATCATATTTGATTAAAAATGTAGCTTTTCAGTATAACCCAAAACTTTTTTTAATTGCTTGCAAGTTATTTTCCTTTCAAGTATTTGTGTTCATATTAAATCTGGATTAAAAATTGTTATTCTATTTTCTTGAGGGGTTTATGGATTAATAATAGGATTTTATTTTGCATTATATTTTTATTTCAGGCTTTGAGTTATGCAGGTAGCCATGGGAAAGTCCATCTACCTAGTTTAGTAGAAAATGAAATCATGAAAGAGGATGGATCAGTTATTAAAAGGTTTGGTTTGGCATGGTATGATGCTTTGATTTTGATAGGGAAATATTAATCAACTAACAATATACAAAAGATTTTTGTGGTGGGACAATTATAATAAAAGTTACAATGCTATAGTGCTTTGGTTGGCAAAATATAAGATGGGAATGTATTATAATACCCATTTTGCTGCTGGGGAGATGGGAATTCTGAGTTTTAATAGCTTCATATAAGATCAACATCAGTAGAAAGAACCAGAGTCAGTATTCATGACCTTGCCCAAACATCTGATCCCCAAATCTGCTGATGGCCCTTCACATCACATCTGCTAGATAAAATGCTATCATTAAATCACAGGTTTTGGTAAGTCAATATGCCAAGTGGCAGTAATGGGGGCTACAAAGACAAAAGCATGATAATTCTTGCCATCAAGAAGCTTACACTCTACAAAAGGAAACAGGCCATATATATAGCGATGTAGAAAATTCATATGTTGTTAGTGGCCTAGGACCTCCCTTCCAAAAAAAGGGCTCTATGCTGGACTCACCCAAGCCAGGTTCAATCCTGGAAGCAGCCTCTCTCCACAAAATAGTGTCAAACTTTTCTCAGTCTCTGAACCATTTCCCACATCCTAGAGTTCCAGGGAACTAATAAATAAAGTTTAAATTTGACACGTCTAGAGTCTCTCCTAAAAGGGACTAAAAGTTGTGTTTTTTCCCCATAGAAAGTTTTCTCAATGTACACAGTATATATTAGGAACAGGAGTGTGATTTATTTCCTCCAAAGCAAAATAAATGTTTAAATTAAAAAAAATATTGTGTGCATTAACAACAAATATTTTAAAATAAAAAATTTTAAAAATATTTAAAATTGCTAGTGGGACTATATCTTTTTTTCCCCTGAGGCAATTGGGGTTAAGGGACTTGCCCAAGGTCACACATCTAGGAAGTGTTAATGTCTGAGGCCAGATTTAAACTCAGGTTCTCCTGACTTCAGGGCTGGTGCTCTACCCACTGCACCACCTAGCTGCCCCCATATCTCTTTTTTTAGAGTGCCCTGTTGGTACAATGAGATCATGTTCATTGGGAGATCTCCTAAATAATAGTTTTGTAAAGTATGTAACCTTTTTTAAAAAATTAACGTTTTAACATCTCTGCATGAGTGATAAATAGCATGGACTTGATTTTTATTTCTCCTTTCATATTTGACTGCATTCAGAGATATTGAACAGAAATTGAAGATTGTATTGCCAAAGACAGCCCATAAAATTAGAAAGCAAAATTTGTGCTCAGAACCATGAACATCCATTTTGGAATCTGACTTTCCTGTTTTTAAAACTTTCCAGTTTATTCACTGATCCACCAATAAGCCTTTGACAAATCACTATATTTTGCTTTGGGTGAGTTAACTTCTCTTTTAATGCTGGGAAGTTCATGTAAGTTTTAATGAGATTAACAAACCACTTCCTGTACCTCAGTAGATAGCTACTATTCAAACTCCCATTGCTCTCTGTAGATATTTAAAGCCCATTAAACATGCCAAATTTGCAGGAAGAAATTGGAGGCTCCCTCACTATCTGCTTTTCAGCCAAATGCAAAAAGCAGTAGCAGTTACCAAACATCTTGCATTTCTATATCACTAGGTCCTGATTAGAGCAAATAATGAATCCAATAAAGTAGTTGTGATGTTGGAATTCATACTGTCCACTGGACTGGAACCAATAGCTGTTTTACATATTTTTAACTTCAAATAAAATGAATTCAAATACATTCCCTAAAAATTTTTGTCCCACAAGAAAAATATTTGGATTTCTGGAATTTTTAATCATTCTCCAGATAGACAATTTAGGAGAAATCCAGGTATTCTCTCTCTTTCTCTCCCTCCCTTCACATAGAATCTTAAAATTTGGAAGAGACCTTAGAAATGACCTCTTTATATCTTTTTGATAAGGAAGGAAGCCAAGACTAAGTAAAGTTAAATGATTTGTACGAAATTAGATAGTTGATTGGCATCAGGTGAACACAGAAAAATGGTTTGTGCATGAGATACACTTCAGGAGCTGGAGTGATACATACCTCAGCAAAAGCTAAGGAGACTATTGTGCAGAATAAAATGTGACACAGCCCATTGGCGGGTCATAACTTTAACCATTGTTATATTATTGACCTGTAATTATATGTTCCATTTTCAACTCTCTCCTCCATATTCTTGTTCTGGGATTCCCAAGGTTTATTCACCTGTTCTTTTAGATATCTCAAAAACTATACTTCCCTTCAGGTTCCTTCAGTGAAGATGAAATCAAGATGTTCCTGTAGAAAAAGACACACGTTATCCCTTGCCTAGCTGTCATTTAAATGACACTACCTTTTAGATATAGTTCCCTATGCCCAAGGATGCAGGGATATAAAAGAGGAGAATTATAAACTGTCCTTCGTTGGCAGTTTGATGAAACATGGATTCCTTCTCAGAATAAAGTTCTGAAATGCATAAAATGAATAAGATTAAAATTTTCCATTATATTGAAAAAGTTATTAAAAACATTTAAAAAAATATAAGTGCATTGGCCTCACATTATGATACCCTGTTTAAATGGATAAAAACAAGGGAAGGTTGCCAAATTGCCCTGTTTTCCCCTGAAAATAGAAATACAGCTACATTTGCCCTTTTTTGGTTCCTTTCATCTTTAATAAATTAATTTTTTTCCTTTGTTTATAATGTCTTGTCCACTTCATTCTTGTCCAGGTTGGCTTCTAACCAAAAGCTAACCCAAACTCTTGGGTCCTTAAATTTGAGAAAGATGCAAGTTGGCCAGACTATTCTAAACCTTTTCCTTAGATTTATAGTTACTGTGGTAAAATCACTTAAGAAGGAAGTTTTTCTAGTTGACCAGCTCAAAGATTACATCCCTGAGCTGGCTTATTCTACATTTCATCTTATAAGTCTTTATAATGGTTTTCTTTAGCTCTAGGTGAGGTCTGATTCACTCCAATTCCTGAACTGTCTCTCTCCCACAATCTCTTTGTGCTAGTCAGTTTACCTGATGATAATCAACTAGCTAATTCTCAAAATTACTCTTTTGATAAGAACCAATCTTCTCATTTAATATGCTGGGCCTATATATATGACCAAAATCATAATCCCTAAAACCTGTTTCTGTGATAAAACAACTCCTTCCCCATATCCAGAAATAGCTAGCATTCATTTACTATTTCAATGCTTGAATCACCTGTTAGGAATCCCACTCAGTTTCTCTTTCTTATCCGAAGGATTCCTCTAGAACTAAGCTCATTTGCAGAAATGAAATGACTGATTTTTCCCTGAATGAAGTGAACAATCATGATTTTCCTAGCTTAAAGAATAAACTCAATCCATTTCCATAGATTACTTTTAATGATCTTTGTGTATATATATACCTCTCTGGGGTCCACCTGTCCTGCAGGACTGATCACTTAGAATTCTATCATTAAAATCTTAACTTTCCTGCTCACTTTGATCACATCCTTATCTCCTCACAAACTGAACTTTCACTCCATTTTTGTGTCTTCTATTGGAATAAACTGCCCTTCATTTACAATGTACAAGAAAGGGACAATTGACATTTCAGCAAATTGAGACCTAGAATCTTTGTGCTTTGGAGTATAATTCAGTCTTTTCAGAAATCCTTTCCTACGTTAGAAGATATGTGTGGGTTCTAATATTGATGTACCCATATTATCACACTTCTTTTTCTTCCTCCATATATATTTATATCTATATATACATTCCCATATATATGTATACATATACATAACAATGCTGAATATATAGGAAACATTTTTGTGGGGGTTGGCTCCTTTACATTTGTTTATGAGCATATTCTTTATTTTTCCAAATTCAAAAAAATATTTAGAGAAAATGAAATTAGTTTACTTCCTTTATTTGAGAAGCAAAGAATATTGAGGTCTTGTGAATTTTAGTGATTCTTTGTTGATTACACAGCTAGTTAATAGTCAAATCTGTTTAGAATTTAAATTTTCTGGCACTCAGGCAAGTCCAGTGTCATCATCAGTAGTTACCACTAAATTCTGCTATCTTTGGATAAAAGATAGAAAAGATAAGCAGAGAGTGGCAGAGGCAGAGAAGGAGAGAGACAGAGCTCCAGATACAGAGAGACAGAATCACACAGAGTAATTCTTTCTTTCCTTTCTTTCTTCAGGACAACAATGAATAAAGCCGAGAGACAGAAGAGGACTGTAGTAAAAGACCAACATGAAAAACACATTCACTTGGAACAGATGGAAGATACACCAGAAGCACTAAAACCAGATGACCTCCAACATGACCTTCAGCAATTTCTTAGATATTTCTGTAGGGAGGACTGGAAGCATGAGGCCAAATGAGGGGCTACCCACATCTTATAAAGAAAATTACATACCCACTTAATATGCAGCTTTCACTTTCTTCAGGATGTGTAGTGATCACAAATTCCTTAATTAATGAAATACACACAGTGACTTTGGTTTTCTTCTCTCCCCTCCTCTCACCCCGACCTTTCTTTTTTTTCCATTTATTTTTAATTGTGACCAAAAAGTCACAAAAATCACAAAGCTGATTTGTGACCAATTGGATAGTTTACCCACTAAATTGTTATCTTTATGCTGTACTGGGAACTTGCCACCTCAATTGTTCCCTTGCTTCCAGCTAGTTCCGTGAGAATCCTTTGATCTGGACAACACCATCTGCAGGCCTCTTCATGTTCTGATATTCTGATGAAAATACCTACACAGACGGAATATAGATAAAGTGCTTGAACTTACAAAACTTTCAAAGAAAATGTAAAGGGTTTATAGAAATTGCTGAACAATAAAGATATTGCTAACACAATCGACTAAAAATACAGATCTGTGCAAAGCTACCTTGACCATAGGACTTCCAGCTTAGTAATCTCTCACCATGAAGGGCTGTAAGGGTCAGGTGATGATCACTGTCAAGTACAGCCCTTTACTATGAAGTGCCCACTGGCTGTGCCCATCTACACTTTAAGACTCTTAACTGCCACTTAAAGAATTCTGGGGGATAAAACCATTGGAGAATTAAAGAAAATGATTAAATAATCAAATCTCTAGCAGCTAAACTACATCCTATGGTACATTTGAATCTTAAGATCTTTCCAATTTGGGACTCATGGGCAGGGTGTATTAAATAGATGTAACATAGTCATTTTTTGTTCTCACTGCTTTAGTAAATCACATTGTCTTACTGATGTGGTACCTTCTGCTGGCCACTGCATTGTAGATAACTCAGTGGAAAACAAGGTTTACTTTTTAGACATACAGTTAAATTCTCACCATATTTGTTTGGTTTTTTTAAATTTTCTGGATTGCCTCTTCCCAGATATACATGCATGTGGCATTTACAAAACTCAACCCCAAAACAAAAATCCTCTTATAATTATATTAAGAGCTTATCATCCTTATTCTTAGCACTGAGTGATCAGTTTTGAACTTCAGAATGAGATTGTTTTCTGTTTGGTAATGAGGTTCAGAAGATTTGGTTTGGGTTAGTATTTTTGATTTTTTGTTTACATTTTTGGCTAACATGCTACTTACAAGAAATATTTCTGCATTTTTTTTGTTTGATTCAAAGAAGGGAATATAAAATCTGAGAAATTTACATGTCCTATACCTTATTCTTCTAGTGGTTGGAGCTGTGTAGTATTTTAACACACACACATACACATATATAAAACACACACAAATATCTACATATAAACAATATACATTTTGAATCAGTTATTTGATAAAGTATATTCAACGTTGAAGAGTGGAAAAAATGAGTCAATCCTCCAGGGACTGAAAATTTTCTAATTCTATCTAGTCTTTTCCTGTTGTGGGGGGAAAAAATGATTCACTCTTGCTCTAAAAATAAAAAAAATAAAAAACAAAGGCTGCATACAATGGCATTTGATCATTAAAATAACAATGCCAAGAGGGGGAAAAAAACAAACAAATCTTTCTTGAGAGGCAAAGCTGTTCAAAGGCCAAAGCTTCTAAGTCTCCAGTACTAGCACTTTTTGGCAGTCAGATAGAAAATAAAGTGTTCTTTGGCAGTCAAAATGAGAGAGGTCTAGGGTAGAACATTTAAGACACATCCTGGCTTTCTCCTTGTCAAGAACAGCATTGATTGACCTTTAATGAAGCTCAAGAAAAGCATTTCTTTTGTGTTTCTTGCGGTGCAGATGATGTCTGTGTAACAACATAATGGTTATTCACCTTTTTTGATTTTGGTTTTTTGCTGTGTTATCAAAAAACTTGAATACTGTGAGAAAAAAAGTGAATTTTAAGTTGATGAATCAGCATCTTGTTCCCATGGTGATAACACCAATTGAATATATCTATGAGGGCATGTATTAGTTAAAGGAAAAAAAAATACACTAACAACACATAGCTGCAATGTGTACAATGGCTGATTTAATTAAATAAATTGTACAAGTGTTAAATGTAGCAATTGTGATTTGTTGTTTCTTAAAACTCACTCTCTTCTCCAGGAGGTTGGTACATTATTACAGACCTAGAAAATCATTCACTAGATGGAAAAGTTAAGTTTCTTGCTCATATTATTTTCCAAAGGATTATGAATATCCAGCTGTTGCTTATGTCAATGTGAAGGTTGAAAGAATCTTCATTCTGAAAGCAGCTACAAATTAAATCATCACAACAATGAAGATGATGATGAGAAAGATGGTATGGATTTTTTTTAAATAGCTGGGATTGTAGATAAAGCATTCTGGACTTTCCTGGACTCACTGCTATTGGAATGTGCCCCAACATGGATAATAGTTGAGCAGGAGGTAATACTATCTTTCAGTGTTTAGAAGTTTTTCTTTTCTCTTGGGCTATGGCTATTCAGTTCCTTTATTTTACCAACTTTACCTACTATACTGTTTTGTATGTGGTAGATGCCAAATGTAATGTTTAAAATGTAATTAAGATAGTATAGATTGGAAAGGTCTAATTCAAATTCACATTTTTGATTTGATGATATTAATTCTTTTATCACACAAAGTCTACAATTAGGTAAATTGATCTATTTATAAGCTGTTTGATATAGAATACAAAGCATTCTTCAAACTCATCTAAGCTATGAATCTTTGCAATTAAATGAAATCAAAGTGTTATGCCACAGTCTCCTTGAATTGTTCTACCTCAATTTCCCTGCATTAGTTTCTCTGAATTATGTTTCAATTTCCCTGAGTTAGTATGTTAGCTCCTACCCCCTTTTCTGTTCATTAGGGCTGACATAATTAGGGCTATAGAGATCTGGCCACTCTGGCATTCCAAAAGATAAGACTCCAGATGTCCTATCTCAGATACCTAATTGGCATCTTCTACCTCTGTCTCTCCAGACTTCCTGTCTCTAGCTGAATACTTTCTTAACTCCCAATTTGTAAGAATTTATAGTTCTCACCCCCAATCTGTTAGATCCAAATTTATGGTTCATCCCTGAAAATTCCCACTCTCTGCCTTCTGTCTTTGTGTCTCTTCTCACTAATGTCCCACCTATAAAAATCCTTGGAGTCTCACCTTCAATACTGGATACTTTGAAACAAAAGTCTGATCCAGTGAATCAATTAAGCTCCCCAATAAATAAAATATTAAAAACTCTCTAGTCTCTATCTTGCCTCAGTTTCTTTGGCTCTATATTTTGGAGGCCCCAGCGAGATATCAGAACTGAGAGCAGGATTAGAGATTAGAGACCTTTGGCCTCCCCCTGGAACCTTGGGGGCAACTGAGGTCTGGGTTCTTTGCTGGAGAGGATAGCCCTGATTTGTTCCAGAATTCCCACGAAGGACAACAGTCTTCAGCCACAGCAAGGCTCATTGTGGACACCCCCATTTCCAGCACAGAAGAGTTTAAGTCTGGGTGTCTTAGGACACAATTTGGTCTGTCTGTCTGTTTGCTAGCAATTGGGCCCCAGAGAGAATAACATCCAGGAGAGGATTTCTGGGAAACATCAGCAGGGTACTGTGTGATGTTATCTGTTCTGAGTGTCTTCTAAGACACATATCTGGTCTGAATATCTTTGGACAATAAATCTGAATGTGTTTAAGCACTATCTGGTTCTAGGTGCCATATTGTTGGTGCAATCCTGGATCTGGATATTTTTTATATCTTGGAATTCTCTTTAAAGGCAGAGAAATGAGCCAAACTGGAGTTTGGAAGCCAATTATAAAAGCTCCATTTGGGTTTCTGGGAGGGAAGAGTGCCGAGCTAAAAACTTCCCTGATGGGCATTCCTGAAATTCCAGAAGCTTGCTCTTAGCTTATATATGTTCAATGTTTGTGTGATTAGGGTTCTGTGTTCTGTGTTAATTGTCTATCTGTTTTATTGATTTAAGAGCTCTGTTATGTTTAAGAACTGTGATTGAGAAATTTGGCAATTGGTCATAAAGGGACAGAAAAGGTTTGGGTATTCTGTCAGAAAAAGCAGTGTTCAAAGTTATTAGGAATTCTCCCTAAGTGGTATAAGGCTGTCTGTTAACTCAGCCACCTTAACATGGGGAATTCTGCTTCAAAGGTAGGAACTCCACTTAATTATCTTCTTAATCTTTTATCTGAAACATTGAAACATCATGTTTATGGATAAACTAAAAATGTTTTGCCAAAAGGAGAGGCCTTCCTTTGGGGTAGGATGGCCACTAGAAGGCACATATGATAGAGACATAGCACAAGCAATGCACCAGATAATTACTGGTGAACCTGGCCATCCACATCAGTATTGATGTTTGGGTCAAATTGTCTCCTACCACTCCCCCCCCCCCTTCCTGGCTGAGAGCTGTGACCATGAAAAATGGTATTTGTATTTTGGTCATCCAATCCTTGGGAACAGAAAAGGAAGATTGTAGACTGCCAGTTGCTCAAGCACAACTGGAGAAAAAGGTCCTACAGGACTCTAATGAAGATCCCTTAGGTAATCCCCACTCCCATTCTCTCCCCACTGCCATATCTGGGTTTATACCTGTATCTACTCTTGCCTGCAAACTCCCTGTCCCCACTTGAATTACTGCCTGAAAATTCAAACCTCCTAAGTCTCTCACTTTTCAGCAACAGCTCCTTTGTCAGATTTTCTTCCACTCCCTTCTGCCTCCCTGACCTTCTCTTCCCTCCTCCCTGCACACAGGAGCTTCATGCCTTCTGCCTCCCCTGTTTCTCCTGCTCTGTTTCCTACTCCGCCTTTCCCTGCGTCACCTCTGTCTCTTTCACCTTCCTGTACCTGAGGTGGAGTCTCATACAATGCTTCTGATCTGTCTGGCCATCCCCAGTTTTCCCAAAATCTGTTCTGCCTCTAATGGAAATGGTGGGCTCAGAAGGAGTCCCCTTCTTAGTTTATGTTCCCTTTTCTACAAATGATATATATAACTGAAAAACTCAGAATCCTCCATTTTCTGAAAAACCACAACTTTTGATTAACCTTCTAATCTGTTTTTCATACCTACCAATTCACGTGAGATAACTGTCAGCAACTTCTCACCATCCCCTTCACTACTGAAGAGAGGGATAAAATTAAATGGGAAGCTAGAAAGGCTGTACTTGGACCTGGTGGGAGATCCATAGATGAACATCGTAATCAAGTAGTAGCTAGTTTTCCCTCTGAGAGGCCTTCCTGGGACCCCAACTCCCATTATGGTTGTACTGCACTTTTGGCTTACTATAGGGGTCTTAAAGCTGCAGCCAGAAAGCCTATTAACATGACAAAGATTTCTGAAGTTATTCAGGGTCTGGAATAATGCTCTGGTGCATTCCTAGAACATTTATAGAAGGCTTACCGAACTTATAGTACTATATACCCTGAAACTCCTGAGAATTATAGATCTGTGAATATTGCATTTGTTAGTCTGCCTCAGATATACATAGGAAGATACAGAAGCAGGAGGGATTTGAGGGCATGAATATATCCCAACTAATTGAGATAGTCTGAAAGTCCTTAATACCCGAGACACACTGGGTAAGGAAGCTGATAAACAGTACACCAAGGCAGTCATTGCAGCCACAAGAGAATCAAACAACTCAAAGGATCTTCCCCAGTGCCTCTGTGGACAGCAATCACTGGCTTGGACCAGTTTGCCTATTGTAAGGGAACAGGCCATTGGAAAAATGAATGTCCAATCCAGAATTGTCCCAAGAATATCCTCTCTCTTGAAGGGGCTGACTGAGGCAAACCTGGTTCTCTTTCTCTAGACCCCAGAGAACCTAGGATGTGTTTACAAATTGGGGGTCAGCCTGTTGAGTTTCTGGTTGATACTGGAGCCACGTACTCTGCTCTAACAAAATCTCTGGGTCCATTATCTCCAAAATCTACCCCTATACAAGGTGCTACTGGTAAAATTGTTCCTTATCCCTGGACTACTGAATGTACAATCCATCTAGGGCATAGTGCAGTTCCTAGTCATGACAGACAACCCATATCCTCTTCTTGGTAGGGATTTGCTTCAAAAATTTCAGGTAACCATTTCCTTTTCTGGAGACCAGGTTTCTCTGACCCTAAATCCTGCCAGTCCAAAGCGTCATCTTGTCACCCTACCCCTCCAGTTTGAACATATCTTAGTGGCTTCTACCGTGCCAATCTATTCTGCTCCCTCCACTCTTCTCTCTCAATTCAGGCAGATTTACCTCAGGTACGGACAGAAAATTACTCCCCAGGCTTCATCATGCACTGGTTGTTGTGCAGCTTCTGGCCACTGCCTCTCCCATAGCTATCAGGCAGTACCCCATGCCAAGGGAAGCTCTCTTGGGTATTTCTGTTCACCTCTTTGCTTCCAGTCAGGAAGCCTGGGTCTACAGACTACCCCCTGTTTAGGAGGTAAACAAATGGGTTGAAACTAGCCATCCCCCAAATCCATATACCCTACTCAGCTTGCTGCCTTCTACTCACACTGTATATACTGTTCTGGACCTGAAGGATGCTTTCTTTTCAATACCCCTTGCACCCTTTTTGCTTTTCAGTGGATGGATCCCCAAAGGGGATTCTCAGGGCAATTCACTTGGACAAGGCTGCCACAAGGTTATAAAAATTCCCCCACCCTGTTTGGTGAAGCTCTCCATCTGGACCTCCAGCCCTTCCACAAGGAACATTCTTATTGCTTTTTTGTTCAATATGTTGATGATTTTCTCCTTGCAATCCCTGATGAGTCCCTCTGCTTGTGGGCAACTTGTGCCTGTTTGCAACTCCTTCAGTCCTTAGATTATAGGGTCTCTGCTAAGAAGGCTCAGCTCTGGGCTATGTTCTCAAATCTGGCCACCTCTCCCTGTCTTCTGAATGTATACAGGCTATTTTATCTATTCTGGTCCCTACTATTATAAAGCAGGTTTATGAATTCCTGGGGACAGCTGGTTACTCTTGCCTTTGGATTCCCTCCTTTGCTGAGATAGCAAAACCCCTTTATTCTGCCACAGTTGGACAGGGTTCCCTTATCTGGGGCTCCCCTGAACAAGCTACCTTTGAAAGTCTTAGGACTGCCCTTACCAAGGCCCCCACCCTATTCCTCTTCGATGTCACAAAGCCCTTTCATCTTTTTGTGGAAGAGGCTACAGGTATTGCAAAGGGGGTTCTGACCCAAATGCTTGGCCCCTGGCATTGCCCTGTCCCTTATCTCTCTAAGTGCTTAGATGGCCGGGTGGCCTCCCTGGCTGCAACTGCTCTCCTGGTGAAGGAGACTGACAAGGTTCCCCTTGGGCCATTCTCTCTCTATCTCTGCCCTGCTCTGCTCTGGTCCACCCCTGACCTGTGGCTCTCTAATGCTCGCATCACCCACTATCAGGCCCTGTTTCTCGACCATCCTCATGTCACTTTCTCCAAGACGTAGGCCCTGAACCCTGCCCCCTTGCTCCCAGATCCTTGTTCTGACCCAGTCCCCGTACATGACTGCTTCCAGCCCTTGATGAGACCCTGTCAGCAAGGCCTGACCTTTCTGACATCCTGCTAGAAAACCCTAACCTGATTCTTTTTATACATGGGAGTAGTTTTGTTTCGGGGAACACCCATGTTTCTGGGGCAGCAGTGGTGGACTATCCCTCTCTCTCTACTCTGTGGTCTTCTTCCCTCCCCTCTGGCTCTTTTGCCCAAAAAGCTGAATTTGTTTCCTTGACTCATACCCTGCACATAGAGGAAGGGAAATCGGCTAACATTTTCACTGAAAGCTATTATGCTTTTGCAGCAGCTCATGTCCATACCTCTCTTTACAAAGAAAGGGGCCCACTAATCTCCACTGGTAAGGAAATTAAGAATAAGGAGGAAATACTTTCCTTACTAGATTCTATCTGGTTACCCCTCTCTGTTACTATTATTCACTGTCCAGGTCACCAGTCTGGTGAGACAATGGAAGCAGTGGGAAATCAGGCTGTGGATACAGCAGCCTGCTGGGCCACTACCTTCCCCACTTCTTTCCTGCTTCTGACAGTTCCCCCCAACTTCATTGTTCATATAGACTGCAGAGCTCTGGGCAAGTGGAAAAAATGAATAGAACACTTAAAGAGTTCCTTACAAAGCTTGTCTTAAAGACCCAAAGCTCCTGTGTCTTACTGCTAATATTACCATTACTTAGAAGTAGGTGTATCCCCAACACACTGGGTTTAACTAACTCCCTTTGAAATTCTGTTTGGGAGATCACCACTTATCCTACCTTTGGTTAGAGAAGACCTAATTGCTGAAGTTTCTAACTCCTCCCTTATCAAGTTTCTACAGGCTTTGTAGAAAACCCAGAAAGACATCTCACATCTCCTCCAAGAGGCTCTTCCTGTCCCTATTACTGACCCTGGTCATCCATTCTAGCCTGGCAATGCAGTTCTTTCTGATAAAGAAGTTTTCTACCTCCTGCCCGGAACCCAGGTGGAAAGGGCCTCATATTGTGATCCTTACCATGCCTATCACTATAAAGCTGAGTCCATCCCCACTTGGATTTACTACAGCAGAGTGAAGACAGCAGTCACCACAGAATGTAAATGGAAATTAGCAAAGATCCACTGAAACTGAAACTGATCTGCTCCTCTAGTCCTTAATTTCCCCTAAATCTTTGAAAAACACTGGGTGAGAAAATTCTGGAAAGATTAATTCTTGTAATCATTGCTTTGTTACTACTGTTTGTGATTGCCCTATTTGTTTGTATAGGGACAATATCGTTCCCTAAGGCCCCCCCACCCCATCCTTTCTCTACTGGAATGTAATTCCAGTGCCATTCCATGGGATTTTCCTTAGTTCTCCTTCCTCTGCTTTCCAAAGCTTCAGGAAACCCACATGCCCCAAAGCCCACATGGACAATGACCTTCAGAGATCTGGAGGGAGGTTCCTCCTTTTCTGCCACCTACTACTCAGGTTTAGAACCCCCTATGACAGTAGATCCCACCCTAGCTCCCTGTTTCTACTTTCAAGTCCCCATAGACCTTCTAGTCCAACTGTGCCCCGATGCTGTTTGGTGCACACTCCCAGGGGACGACTCCTTTAAGTTACCATCCAAACCTTTGATCAGCAGACCCAGACCACAGTGGAACACCCCCTCTCCCCCCCTCCCCCTGCATCATCTTAGGATCCAGCAATCATCCCACCAGAAGTGGGGAAAGTCCCAAAGGTTGATCCTTTGTTCCCAGGCAGGTAGCAGTTTTCAATTCAGCCACTACCTCCTAGTTCAACATATAGATCTACTTCCTTCAAAGGGCCCCATGGGACCTCTGACTGCCTTACTAGTCTCTCCTAGAACACCAGCCCTTGTTGATCCTATTTGCCCAATGCCATCCTTGGCATCACTGGACCCTACCCTGGTCCAAAGTCCCCCTACCCTTCCTAACTCATCAGTTCCAGTTGACAGCCCCGCTGAATCCTTTGCCCCCCACTCCATGCTTGATTTACTGCCAATAGTATACTCATATTTGAACTCCACAAATCCCCAGCTGGGCCACAATTGTTGGCTCTGCTTTAACTCTGAACCCCCTTATTTTGTTGGAATTGCTCTGGCAGACTCAGTTCCTGGGACCACTTCTCAATCTACCTGTTCCTGGGAGCAGCCTAAAATCACCCTTGGGAATCTCCAAGGCATAGGCACCTGTCTTGTGACTGCTTCCACGAGTCTTTCTGATCTGCTCCTCCAGTCCTGTGATCCCAGTTCCATAATTAATATTTCAACATCCTCAATAGATGTTGCAGTCTGGTATCAGGCCCCTGAAAGTTCATGGTTTGCCTGTCATGATGGTCTGACTAAGTGTGCATGCTCTAATGTCTGCTCAGAAATCTGGATCCTTTCTGTGTCCTGGTAGCAGTGTTTCCCAGCCTGTCTGTTCTTCCAGGAGGGGACAAATGAAGCCACTTTCAATGCCATTTTCCCCCCTTGGATTCTATCAGACAGAGACATGCTCCATCATTTCTCTCCCTCATAGTAGGGCTCAGGCTGGCAGGCACCACCGCCCTTAGCACTGTAGCCCTCCTGATTAGCAGTTCTGGGCAGTTAAGTGCACAAATGATCATAGATCTAACTCAGATTGAGTCATCCACCTTGAAACCGGAAAGCCAGGTTGACTCCCTGGCTGAGATGGTACTCCAAAACCGTAGGGGGCTTGACCTGCTATTTCTGCAAAGGGGAAGTCTGTGTGCTGCCCTAAACAAGACATTTTTATGCTAATAACTCTGGGGTAATTAGGGAATGTCTGGCACTGATTCATAAGAATCTTGAGTCTAGATGACTGGAGCAGGGGCAGGGAAAGAACTGGTACCAGTCTCTGTTTAATTCCTCCCCATGGCTAACCATCCTTATTACATCCCTTATGGGACCTTTGCTTCTCCTTCTCCTCACCCTCGCCATAGGTCCTTACATCTTTTCTAATCTTGTTCACCTCATCCACTTTGGGTGGAGGCGGTCAAAATTATGGTGCTAAGACCTCCCAGGTATCTGGGGGAAGGTGATTCAATGATTTGAATAGTCAGAAGAGAGAGTGTGGAATGTTATGCTACAGTCCCCTTGAATTATTCTACCCCAGTTTCCCTGCATTCGTTTCCCTGAATATCTCAATTTCCCTGAGTTAGTATGCTATCTGCTCACCCCCCCCCTTTTGTTCATTAGGGCTGAGATAATTAAGACTGTAGAGATCTGGCATTCCAAAAGATAAAACTCCAGATGTTCTATCTCAGACACCTAATTGGTATTGTCTACCTCTATCTCTTGTTCCAGACTTTCTGTCTCTAGCTTAACATCCTCCTTAACTCCCAATTTGTAAGAATTTATAATTCTCACCCCCAATCTGTCAGAACCGAATTTATGGTCCTTCCCTGAAAATTCCCGCTCTTTGCCTTCTGCCTTTGTTTCTCTTCTCACTGAATTCCTATGAAAACCTTGGAGTCTCATATTCAGTATTGGATACTTTGAGACAAAAGTCCAATCCAGTCAATCAATTAAGCTCTCCAATGAATAAAATATTAAAAACTCTCTAATCTCTATCTTGCCTCAGCTTCTCCAGCATTACAAAAGAATTAAACTCCTTATCAAAGTAGCAACCTTTTTGAGTACTTTTGAAATAAGATAAATGGGTTGGCGGAGCCAAGATGGCAGAGAAGGCACATGTGACTTTCTAAGCTCTTCTCTTACCCTCTTTATCAATATTATATCCAGCCTCAAAAATAGTCTTGACTGCTACAATTCATAAAAATAAAAAGTATAACAACTCACCAGCCGAAGAAAATCTGCAGTCTCGCCAAAAAAGGTTTGTTCCAGGGCCAGGGGGGAGATCAGTGTAGACTGGGAGAGAAATTAGTTTCCAAGAAGAACCTCAAACCGAAAGTGAGAGCACAGATCTCAGCGCAAGCTCACAGCCCCAACCCGCAGTACGGGGCTTTTCTTTGGGGCAGTTGCGAACCTGCATAGCAGGAGGGCACACCCCAGGTTAGCCTCTAATCTGCGCAGTGGGGGGCTCGGCTTGGAGCCATAGAGCTTTCACAGGGCCAATTTGCGTGGGGTAGAGACGTTGGGGCAGAGACTTCCAGGCAGACTTCCGGTAGAATTCAGCGGTCTGGGGTCAGCTGCTAATACCCACAGCCCCACAAGAGGCTCTGGCCTGGGGCAGTGACACTTTCACCCCTTAGTCTCTAGCCTAGGGCAATCGCTAACCCACACAGCCCAACTGGGCACTTCGATAGCTCCGCCAGTGCTGAATCCACCTCCTGTTGGAGGAAGGGAAAACTCTCACTCAGAGAACTCCCATACCTCGGAGCCGAAAACCGGTTTACATCTCTCCTGTTCTGCAGAGGAAGATGGTAACCCCCTTGCCTAGGAGGCATACCCTAAAGGCTATAAAACATGAATAAAAAGATGAAAAGAATGATCGACAGCTTCTATGCAGAAAAAGAGCAGGTCAGCAAACCTGAAGAGACTAATAGCAAACAGGCAACAGACAATACCCCAAAGGGGAATGTCACCTGTCCCCTTTTACATAATGCTCTCATAGAAGAGACCATTAAAAGTCTCAAAAGAGAGTTAGAAAATAAATGGGGAAAGGAAAGAGAAGCCTTACAAGAGAGCAACAACTTCCTGAAATATGAATTGGAAAAGATAAAAATTTCCCAGGAAGTGCGGGAAACAAAAATTTGTGAACTGGAAAAGTAAAAAAATCTCAGGAAAGTATGAATTGTGAATTGGAAAAAATAAAGAATTCACTAGAAAGTAGGACTTGTGAATTGGAAAAGACAAAGAACTCGCAAGTAAGTAGGATCTGTGAATTGGAAAAAGAAAATAATTCACTAAAAAAAAATTAGTGAAATGGAAAAAAATTCCACAGAGCAAAACAATACATTTAAAAACTCAATTGGACATATACAGAAAGAAGTAAAAAAAGCTAATGAAGAAAATAATTCTTTAAAAATTAGAACTGAACAAATAGAAACTAATGATTCATTGAGACAGCAAGAATCAGTCAAGCAAAACCAAAAATGACAAACTGGAAAAAACCATGAATTATCTACTTGCAAAAACGACAGACTTGGAAAATAGATCTAGGAGAGATAATCTGAGGATTATTGGACTTTCCAAAAATTATGATGAAAAAAAGAGCCTAAATACTATTTTACAAGAAATCATCAAAGAGAACTGCCCAGATGTAATAGAATCAGAAGGTAAAATAGGCATTGAAAGAATTCATCGAACACCTTCTGAAAGAGACCCTAAAAAAAAACCCCAAGGAATATTGTGGCCAAATTTCAGAACTATCAGATTAAGGAAAAAATTTTACAAGCAGCCAAAAAAAAAAAAACAATTTAAATACCGAGGTGCCACAATAAGGATCACCCAAGATCTGGCTGCCTCCACATTAAAGGATCGAAGGGCCTGGAATTGATATTCCAAAAGGCAAAAGAACTTGGAATGCAGCCAAGAATAAACTACCCAGCTAAGCTGAGCATTTTCTTCCAGGGAAGAAGATGGACATTTAATGAAACAAATGAATTCCATTTGTTTCTATGAAAAAAACCAGAACTAAACAAAAAATTTGATCTCCAACCATATGACTCAAGAGATGCAGAAAAGGTAAAAAGAACACTTGAGAATTGTATTTCTGTTGTGGATATACAAAAAGAATACATGTATAATTTGATTTTACTGATATAACATAAAAAAGGGAAGTAGATATGGAAAAGGGATGATGGCAGAATAAGGTGGGAAGGAGGGATAAAAAGAGGGAAACCACATCCCACGAAGAGGCAAAGGAAACTTATCATATCTGAGGGAATTTAGAGAGGGAGGAACATTGTGTGAGATCTTACTCCATCAGAGTTAGCTCAAAGAAAATAATTGACATTTGTTTTAGAAAATTCTCTCCCTCATTAAAAAGGGTAAAGAAGGAAAAGAAAAGAGTAATAAGGGAAGGAAGGGAAAAGATTCAAAGGGGGATGGAGGATTTTAAAGAGGGTAAGCATCGTTGATACAAGTGGGGTACATAAGTTCAAAAGGGAAGAGGGTTGGGGAGGAAAAAGTGAAAGCATAATCTGGGGTTATTAGGATGGCATGAAATACAGAATTAGTAATTCTAACCGTAAATGTGAATGGGATGAACTCCCCCATAAAGAGAAGGCAGATAGCAGACTGGATCAAAAGTCAGAACCCTACAATATGTTGTTTACAAGAAACACATTTAAAGCAGGGAGATACATATAGAGTAAAGGTAAAAGGCTTGAGCAAAATCTATTATGCTTCAGGTGAAGTCAAAAAAGCAGGGGTAGCCATCCTGATCTCAGATCAAGCAAAAGCAAAAATTGATCTAATTAAAGAGATAAGGAAGGAAAGTACATCCTGCTAAAGGGTAGCAAAAACAACGAAGCGATATCAATGTTAAACATATATGCACCAAGTGGTATGCATGTAACTTCCTAAAGGAGAAGTTAAAGAGAGTTGCAAGAAGAAATAGACAACAAAACTGTAATAGTAGAGATCTCAACCTTGCACTCTCAGAATTAGAAAAATCAAACCACAAAACAAATAAGAAAGAAATTAAAGAAGTAAATAGAATAGTAGAAAATTAGGTATGTTAGATCTTTGGAGAAAATTGAATGGAGACAGAAAGGAATATACTTTCTTCTCAACAGTTCATGGAACCTATTCAAAAACTGACCATATATTAGGACATAAAGACCTCAAAATTAAATGCAAGAAAGCAGAAATAGTAAATGCTTTCTTTTCAGATCATGATGCAATAAAAACTACATTAAACAAAAGTTAGGGGTAAATAGACCAAAAGTAATTGGAAACTAAACAACCTCATCTTAAGAATGATTTGAAGCAGAAATTATAGATACAATTAATAATTTCACTCAAGATAATGACAATGATGAGACGTCATACAAAATTTGTGGGATGCAGCCAAAGCAGTATAAAGGAATTTTATATCCTTAGAACTTACTTGAATAAAACAGAGAAAGAAAAGATTAATGAATTGGGCTTGCAACTAAAAAACTAAAAAAGACCAAATTAAAACCCCAATCAAATACTAAATTTGAAATTCTAAAATTAAAAGGAGAAATTAAAAATATTGAAAGTAAAAAAACTATTGAACTAATTAATAAAACTAAGAGTTGGTTCTATGAAAAAGCCAATAAAATAGATAAGCCTTTGGTAAATCTGATTAGAAAAAGGAGGGAGGAAAATAGGGAAGGAAGGAGTCCTACCAAATTCCTTCTGTGACACAGACATGGTACCGAGACCTACACCAGGTAGGTTGAAAACAGAGAAAGAAAATTATAGACCAATCTCCCTAATGAATATTGATGCTAAAATCTTAAATAAGATATTAGCAAAAAGACTACAGAAAATCATCCCCAGAATAATACACTATGATCAAGTAAGATTTATACCAGGAATGCAGGGCTGGCTCAATATTAGGAAAACTAACAATATAATTGGCCATATTAATAACCAATTAACAAAAACCATATGATCATCTCAATAGATGCAGAAAAAGCATTTGACAAAATCCAACATCCATTCCTATTAAAAACACTTGAGAGTATAGGAATACAGCAGTGTTACTACTGGGATTATATCCCAAAGAGATTATAAAGAAGGGAAAGGGACCTGTATGTGCACGAATGTTTGTGGCAGCCTTTTTTGTAGTGGCTAGAAACTGGAAACTGAATGGATGTCCATCAGTTGGAGAATGGCTGAATAAATTGTGGTATATGAAAATTATGGAATATTACTGTTCTGTAAGTAATGACCAACAGGATGATTTCAGAAAGGCCTGGACACGAACTGATGCTGAGTGAAATGAGCAGGACCAGGAGATCATTATATACTTCAACAACAATACTAGATGATGACCAGTTCTGATGGATCAGGCCATCCTCAGCAACGAGATCAACCAAATCATTTCTAATGGAGCAGCAATGAACTGAACTAGCTATACCCAGAAAAAGAACTCTGGGAGATGACTAAAAACCATTACATTGAATTCCCAATCCCTATATTTATGCACACCTGCATTTTTGATTTCCTTCACAAGCTAATCGTACAATAATTCAGAGTCTGATTCTTTTTGTACAGCAAAATAATGTTTTGGTCATGTATACTTATTGTGTATCTAAGTTATATTTTAATATATTTAACATCTACTGGTCATCCTGCCATTTTAGGGAGGTGGGGGTAAGAGGTGAAAATTGGAACAAGAGGTTTGGCAATTGTTAATGCTGTAAAGTTACCCATGTATATATCCTGTAAATAAAAGGCTATTAAATAAAAAAAAAGTTATATCTAACTTTGCTCCAATATTAAGTGGTATGTGAATGTAATACTATTTATAGGAAGCATTGCAATATTTTTTACGGTAGAGTCATTGGGAGAAAGTTTTGCTCTCTAAAGTGATTAAAATAAAGTCTTTGATCTCTGTACAATCTGGGTAGAAAGGAAGGAATAGGGGAGGAGTGCTGCTAAATACTATGCAAAATGCTAAATAAATATCAGCTCTGTGGAACAAAAAAAAAAAAAAAGAGAGTATAGGAATAAATGAACTTTTCCTTAAAATAATCAGCAGCATCTATTTAAAACCATCAGTAAGCATCATATGTAATGGGGATAAACTAGAACCATTCCCAATAAGATCTGGAGTGAAACAAGGTCACCCACTATCACCGTTACTATTTAATATTGTATTAGAAACGCTAGCTTTGGCAATAAGAGCTGAGAAAGAGATTAAAGGAATAAGAATAGGCAATAAGGAAACTAAATTATCACTCTTTGCCGACGATATGATGGTATACTTAGAGAACCCCAGAGATTCTACTATAAAGTTATTAGAAATAATCCACAACTTTAGCAAAGTTTCTGGTTATAAAATAAACCCACATAAGTCATCAGCATTCTTATATATCACTAACAAAATCCAACAGTCAGAGTTACAAAGAGAAATTCCACTTAAAGTAACTACTGATAATATAAAATATTTAGGGATCTATCTACCAAGGGAAACTCAGAAACTTTATGAGCAAAATTACAGACCACTTTTCACACAAATTAAGTCTGATCTAACCAATTGGAAAAATATTAAATGCTCTTGGATAGGACGAGCAAATATAATAAAGATGGCAATATTACCTAAACTAATCTATTTATTTAGCGCTATACCAATCAGACTCCCAAAAAACTATTTTAATGACCTAGAAAAAATAACAACAAAATTCATATGGAAAAACAAACGGTCAAGAATTTCAAGGGAATTAATGAAAAAAACATCAAATGAAGGTGGCTTAGCTGTACCAGATCTAAAATTATATTATAAAGCAGCAGTTACCAAAACCATTTGGTATTGGCTAAGAAATAGATTAGTTGATCAGTGGAATAGGTTAGGTTCAAGGGACAAAACAGTCAACATCTATAGCAACCTAGTCTTTGACAAACCCAAAGACCCCAGCTTTTGGGATAAGAACTTACTGTTTGACAAAAATTGCTGGGAAAATTGGAAACTAATATGGCAGAAACTAGGCATTGATCCACACTTAACACCGTACATCAAGATAAGGTCAAAATGGATTCATGACCTAGGCATAAAGAATGAAATTATTAATAAATTAGAGGAACACAGGATAGTTTATCTCTCAGACCTGTGGAAGGGGAAGGAATTTATGACCAAAGAAGAACTAGAGATCATTACTGATCACAAAATAGAAAATTTCAACTATACCAAACTGAAAAGTTTTTGTACATACAAAACTAATGCAGACAAGATTAGAAGGGAAGCAATAAACTGGGAAAATATTTTTACAGTCAAAGGTTCTGATAAAGGCCTCATTTCCAAAATATATAGAGAATTAACTCTAATTTATAAAAAATCAAGCCGTTCTCTAATTGAAAAATGGTCTAAGGATATGAACAGACAATTCTCAGATGAAGAAATTGAAACTATTTCTAGTCATATGAAAAGATGCTCCAAGTCATTATTAATCAGAGAAATGCAAATTAAGACAACTCTATGATACCACTATATACCTGTCAGATTGGCTAAGATGACAGGAAAAAATAATGATGATTGTTGGAGGGGATGCGGGAAAACTGGGACATTGATGCATTGTTGGTGGAGTTGTGAACGAATCCAACCATTCTGGAGAGTAGTTTGGAACTATGCTCAAAAAGTTATCAAACTATGCATACCCTTTGATCCAGCAGTGTTATTACTGGGCTTATATCCCAAAGAGATCATAAAGAAGGGAAAGGGACCTGTATGTGCACGAATGTTTGTGGCAGCCCTTTTTGTAGTGGCTAGAAACTGGAAACTGAATGGATGTCCATCAATTGGAGAATGGCTGAATAAATTGTGGTATATGAATATTATGGAATATTACTGTTCTGTAAGAAATGACCAACAGGATGATTTCAGAAAAGCCTGGAGAGACTTACACGAACTGATGCTGAGTGAAACGAGCAGGACCAGGAGATCATTATATACTTCAACAACAATACTATATGATGACCAGTTCTGATGGACCAGGCCATCCTCAGCAACGAGATCAACCAAATCATTTCCAATGGAGCAGTAATGAACTGAACCAGCTATGCCCAGAGAAAGAACTCTGGGAGATGACTAAAAACCATTACATTGAATTCCAAATCCCTATATTTATGCCCACATGCATTTTTTATTTCCTTCACAAGCTAATTGTACAATATTTCAGAGTCTGATTCTTTTTGTACAGCAAAATAATGGTTTGGTCATGTATACTTATTGTGTATCTAATTTATATTTTAATATATTTAACATCTACTGGTCATCCTGCCATCTGGGGGAGGGAGTGGGGGGTAAGAGGTGAAAAATTGGAACAAGAGGTTTGGCAATTGTTAATGCTGTAAAGTTACCCATACATATAACTTGTAAATAAAAGGCTATTAAATTTTAAAAAAAAGAAATAAGATAAATGCACTATTTGTTTCATATCCCTTTCTATTTGTGGGCATTTTTTGAATGATGGCTTATGCTTCCTTAATTAATTAATTTAGTCTATTAGTTTAGGTCATTTAATTAATATAGTCTATTAGAGGTCAATTAATATAGTCATTTGATGAGCTTTCTGCTTTTATCCTTTTTCTCATTTCCCAATGATTATTACATAAGAAACCTTTGTGAATACATGCTTTTTTAAAGGAATTATAATAAGAGCAAAGGAATGGAAACCTTGGGAAGGACAAACTCCAGTGCAGAGATGGGAATTCCCTCTGGAGCAAAGAAGTCCAAATAACATAATAATAAATGAAAAGGGCCTTGAATTGAGCTTCGATCTTCCTGCAATCATGAGCAAAGCTTTCCTAGAGTAATTCTACTTGGGATGATTTATAACACACTAGGGGAGGAGTTGGGTGCTTTCTTCTACATGAGCTCTAATTAAAGGTGTAAAGAAATATTGAATACTTTTGAAGAAGGAAAATACTTAAAGGTCATTTTGCTTTGTTAGTACAACCTATTATCATTTGATGAATAACAGGAAGTCATTGCTTCTGATTCTTTGTTATGGTTCTGACACCTCCTTACTCTTCTCCTTTGTTTTCCCCTGGTCTCATTTGTGACATAGGTTCATTTTCTGGTCAGATTGTGATAAAGTTGATAACTTTAAAATCCTACCACTATCTAAATAATTCAAAACAATTTCATTTTGAAATTAGAAAATACATGAAGAAATTATTCTCCAAAAGCTTAAAATTTCATTCTGAAACAAGAATAATAATGAATTTAAATATCCCTAATGAGTTATGAAATTTCCTGCTAAAACTACTGCATTCACATAATCATAGAATCTCTGAGTTGGACAAGCTCCTAGATGACATCTAGTTTGCCTCATTCTTGGCAAGGAATGCATGCTAACATTTACCAGAGATGAACTGCTTCATGGGAATTCAGTGCCTTATAGGGAATAAACTCATAGATATAGAGCTGGAATGGACTTGAGAGACCCAAATCATTTATTTTACAGAGATTCTAACCAAGGAATAGAGACCATTGATTTACTTAAAATAGGCAGTAAAAGGACTTTAGATTCACATTTTCTAATTGCAAATCCAGTGCTTTTCCAACCACACCATAACAATTCAAGTTAATTGACTGTGTGATAGCTGGAATTGTTTGGAAATACTTTTCCTGATAATGAATAGAAACTTGCCTCTCTTAGTTCCCATCTATTGCTTGTAGTTCTGCATTGTAGGGACCAGAAGAACAAATTTAATATCTCTACCAATTAACTATCTTTTAAGCACTCAAATTCAGCTATTTCCCCTTAGTAATTTATACTGAACATCTTCCAATTGGTCTTCATGTGGCATAATATACTAATCTCTCTAGTCTGGAACCACTTTAGCTTGTTAAAATTCTTCCTAAAATGTGGCAGTAAGAACTGTACAGAATATGATCTGACCAAAAGAGTAAACAGAATTGTCACCTCCCTCACACTTTATATATGTTTATATATACATATATGTATATCTCATATTGTTATAATGTTTACTCAATCAATATTCATTAATTAAATGCCTCTTATGTGCTAAACACTTGTTATGAGCCAGAACTCTGAACTTGAAACAAGGATTCTTACAAGGTACTAAGTGGAATTGATGATACAATGGTTATTTAGTTTAGCATGGTGCTTAATAATTCTCTAAGTTCAGTATGATTGATTTAATCTTACAACAAATAATGGTTTCCTAATGATATAATGATTGGTCTATATTCAGTGTAAAGGATTTGGACTTTAATCTCTGGCTACTCTTGTGGTGATTACAGAACTGAAAGGAAGGCTGCCCAAAGACCTCCAGGAAACCCAAACCAAAGAACATTACAAGAACTGGGAATATAAATACTTAAAACAAACAATCCAGCCTGCAAGTAGCTTATTATTATGTCTGGGGTAGCTCTCTGGAGGGCCTCCGGATTAGTCAGAGTCAGGATCATTCAAAGTCCATGGTCTTCAGGGGGAGAAGTGAAGGAGGCAGGCAAGTTGCCATGTGGCTTGCCAAAGATGAACCCTGGACTCTGGAGTCCGGAGCCTGAAATCTCTCTCCTCCTCATCCTTTGGCAGAGCAACTCTGACTCTCCCTTAGCCTTCTAATGCTTGCCTATGATTACCTCACCACCATATATTCAGCAAGCACCAATGGTGAGGAGAGCCATCACATTACCATCTCATCTAAATATAAGTATATAGGATCATTATCTCATATTGAATAGGTAATTAACCTTAAGTGTTCTACTGTTTGATTCAAGTACACCTTTTCAGAGTTTCAGCCCTCTACAACTTATATTCTAATGAAAAAGACAAGTGTATATATGAGTATGTACTGTGCACATGCACACACACACACACACACACACACACATGCTCTAAATAAATAAATAAAATAATTTAGGGAGAACTTAGGAGGATCAAGAATTCATATTGAACTTTTGTCTATAACTCTCCATTCCCCGTTGCCCTCAGAGCTTTTATATTTATTGCTACTTAATGACACCTTCCCCTTCCTATATTTATATATTTGGTTGTTTTAACATAAGTTTGTGAGCTTTAAGTTACCAGCATGGTGGATAAAACCACCATAGTTACTGAGGAAGAGATAGATATACAGTACTCAAGAAGTGGATTCAAAATTTTGTTGGTCAGCTCCATACTATCTATAGCTATGACTTAGAAGTTTCTATTCCGATGGCTCACCCAGAGGAGAAACAACAAAAGGTGAAGCAGAAGTCCCTTATTTCAGACAAAGTTTATAATTTCTCTCATATTCTTCTTTCCTTTTAATGGATATAAATATCATCCCATTTAGTTCTGCTCTGTATCATTATTTTCTCTCATAGTTCTCAAATGACCCTTTCATAATTCCCATGGATCCCTACCATAATGTGATACTCCGTCCCCAACATAGCTTTGTGCATTAAGGTTTTGTTTTGTTTTGTTTTTTTAGGCAATTGGGGTTAATTGGCTTGCCCAGGGTCACACAGTCACACAGCTAGGAAGTAGTAAATGTCTAAGGCCAGATTTAAACTCAGGTCCTTTTTAGTTCAGGGATGGTGCTCTTTCCACTGCACCACCTAGCTGTCCCCTTAAAAATATTTTTAAATTATTCTTATTGAGTTCCAAATTCCCTCCTTTCCACCCCTTCTTTATCCACTGAGAAAGGAAGCAACATACATGTTAAGTCATTGTGCATTGAGTTTTAATGTTATTATGATACATTTTGTAATTAGTCCCTTTCCAAACTTCCCCTCATTTCTTAGCAGTATCAATCTTCATTATCTTTGTCTAAGTCTTTGTTCTTCCTTTTCCAAGCAAAGTCCCAAATAAATTCTGCCCTTGTCTCAAATTAACAACGAATCTCTAGAATTCTGTCTTATTTCTAAATTAGAAAAAAATCAAGTGAGAATATAACAGTCTTCATGTCTTCCTTTATGCTATCAAATATGTCCTCAGACTTTAAATTCTTGGCTGAGCTAGTTTTCCTTTAACCTACTCCCCTAACTCTAGATCTTGGTTACTACTTCAAAGTGTAGCATTCTATAGTTATCACTATTAAAATCATCTCATTAAATTCATCATACCATTCTACCCTGTTGGAAATTTTAAAGCTAATTTTATCATCCAGTTATTCCTTATGGATGGATAATCTGGCTATCTTCAATTTCAGGCCATTTGCAAATTTTAAACAGATAGATCTCTGTCTGTCTCTGTCTGTCTGTCTGTCTCTCTCTCCCTCTCTCTATCTCTCTGTCTGTCTGTCTCTCTTGTTTGTGCATACATGCTAAAGTTAAAGTATGTTCGTAGATATGTCTTCCTATGTATCTATTTCATATGCCACACAGGGACACAACAGAAGGGAACAGATATTAGATTTAGAATAAAAATAATTGGGTTCAAATCTTTACTGTTTCACTTATGTGATCTTGAATAAATTCAGAACTATTTAGTATCTCAGATTTTCTTCTTCAGAATGGGGATAAGCTCTCTCTCCCTATTCCATAGGAACATTGTGAGGATTAATCATAATCAATCAATGAACAAACATTAAGAACTGTATATCGAGTTCTGTGCTAAACTCTGGGATTAAAGACAAAATTATTTTACATAGTCCCCTACCCTAAACATATTTACTGCTGATGAAATCACAGGATGAAATGATAGAATGAAATTACCTATGAAATAACATTTTTATAAACCAAGTTGTTGTCATTCAGTCATGTCTGATTCTTTGTAACCCCATTCTTAGCAAAGATACAGAAGTAGTTTGCCATTTCCTTTTCAAGTTCATTTTACAGATAAGGAAAGCGAAGCAAACAGGGTTAAATGACTTGCCCGGGGTCACACAATTAGTACTTGTTTAAGGCCTAATTTGAACTTAGGTCTTCTTGATCATGGGATACTGTTTTAACTATGCCATTTTAGCAAATGTCTTTGGTAAGAGCTCTTTAGGTCTCCTGAATGATGTATAAGCAGAAATACATTAATGGGGGTTATGAACTATAGTGTAAATAGTACAAATAATTTATATTTGAGGTAGCAGTTATCTTCTGGAGACATAATCTACAAATATGAATGCAGACAGTAGCACAGAAGGAACAATCATTGTTTTGCTGACTATACTGTTTTCTTTCATTTATTTCCTTCTTGTCAAGGCTTAGTTATTAGATAACCAACAATAATAGATTTTGTTGAATTGGCCAGATTTCTATTTAGTCTTGCCAAAAAAAATGCAAAATTGGATAGTTGATAGACACTCAGTTACATCATGACTTACTGACAGGTTTCTTTGAAACTCTATAATAATTTGACATTTCCTGCGCACATATACAATGTGAACTGGTAGAAAGCAAAAACATTTACTGTTACTTGTCTGCTAATCAAATAACAAAACACAGAAAAAGACAGAAAAACAGACAGAGATATCATTAGATTCACATTCCAACCCTGTTGAAGTGACTGCAAAAATCATTTAGCCTCCCTGAGCCTCAGTTTTATTATCATCTGTAAAATTCAGGAGTTTATTCAACATTTTTAAAATCTATAATTCTATAATCTTATGTTCTCATTATAAAAGGTGAAAAAGTAGAAGGGACAATGCAGTGCAGTATCATGATGCCTGCTCTTAAGGAATTCATAGTCTAGTAGGGACAAAAAACACAAATAGCTCAATATGAATGCAATATAGAATGCACATTTGGGAGTAGGATGATTTTGAAAAAGTAACGGAGAATATTGGAGTAGAGGCAACTTTGTCATATGGGAAAGTTTGTCCTTTACATAGATATTTAAACAATGAAGTGACATGACTGCATCTATGCATAAGAAAGATTGATATGACAGTGATGGATGAGGCAGAGGAAGAGATAATATAGTTGTAAGGATCATCTTGCACTAAATACTAGGGGGATGGCAGTAGTTAATAGGAGAAAGAGCTGATATTTAGAGGTGTTGTTAAAATATGACTGTACAACAAAGGGGAAGATTCTGGGAAACCGGCAGAGTAGGACAGAAAATTTCAAGTTCTCCAGATTTCTTCCACATGTTTAGTGAAAAACAAATAAGACTTGGGGCAGAACAGGGGTCCTCTTGGGACAACCCAAGAAAATCAGAAGAAAGGTCCTTGGCCAGATGTTTAAATAGTGTGCAGTTCAAACACCTTCAGACTAGCTCAGGCAAAACAGCAGCTGGAACCCTGGGACTAGCTGATTTTGACTGGAGCGTCAGCCCAAAGCATATTAACTTTTACTTTCTGGACAACTTAGAAAGTTGGGGAGAAGGTGTGGAGAATGTGAGTCCTGGAATACTGAGGGAACCTTTGCTAATTAGGCATGACAGGCCCAACTGTGCTTCAGAGGAGGAAGTCCTGAGTGAGAAGGAACCAATACAGAAGCAGTGGGATAGGAACTTTGCTGGGTAGCACTTGCAGGAGGGTGGAATTTTTGGTTTGGAGTTCCAGATCAGAAGAGACAGCTGAAGTGAATGAAGTTAGAGGCATCATTCCCCCAAACTCAACATTTGAGGTGCTTGCACTAATAGTTCTTTTTTTTTCTTTTTTTCTTTTTTCTTTTAATGAACAGGCAAACAAGAAAGAACCCAAACATAGAAATTTATTATTGGAATAGGGAAGACCAGGTTTCATCTTCAGAGGACAGTGAAGTTAAAAAAAAGCTTCTTCTACCCCAAGGAGTAACATTAAGTTCTGGACAGGATTACCTGCCCACAAAGAATTTATAGAAGAACTCAAAAAAAAAAAAAAAACAATGAAAATGAAGTGAGAGAGAATGAGAAAAAACTAAAACAAAACAAAACTCCCAATATTATGAAAAAGTTAACCAACTAAAAAGGGAAATATAGAATATTAAAGAAAAAAACAATTCTTTGAAAATTAGAATTGGACAAGAAGAAGCTAGTAAAGCTATAAGAGACCAAGATATAACAAAACAAAATTGAGAGAATGAAAAAATAGAACAGAATGTGAAACTTAAAGAAAACAACAGATTTGGAGAACAGATCAAGAAGAAAAAAATATAAGAATAATTGGACTACCTGAAAGCTGTGACCAAAAATAGAAAAAGATCTCTGAAATGCTCATGTTATGCCACAGTTTCCTTGAATTGTTCTACCTCAATTTCCTTGAGTTGTTCTGCCTCAGTTTCCCTGAATTATAATACCTCAACTACCCTGCATTAGTTTCCCTGCATTATAATATCTCAATTTCCCTGAGTTAGTATGCTATGTTCCCCCCCCCCAAACCTTTTTTCCTGACCATTAGGACTGATATAAATTAGGGTCGGGAGTCCTGACCATTAACATTCCATAAGAGCAGATGGCTCATCCCAGATACCTAGCTGCCACTCTCTCTCTTTTTCCAGATTTCCTGTCTTTAGCTTGACTACCTTCTTCATTCCCAATTTAGCAGATTTTATGGTCCTTATCCCTAACCTGTCAGGACTGAATTTATAGTCTGCTGACCAGTGCTCTAAATCACACTCTGACTTTGTCCCTCCTGATCACTGAAGTCCTATAAAAGTCCCCGGAATTCTTCACTCGTTGCTGGATTCATTAAGATGCAATTCTAATCCAGTCAATTTATCTAAGCTCTCCAATAAAATATTCTTTTTAATTTTTATCTTGTCTCAGTTTCTCCAACATTACACTAATTTCGGCCAATGTCTCCATCTGTCTTCAGCACATTGTTTAATATTTATTTAAGTACCTAATGGTCTCCTGGATTAATGAATATGATAACAAATATGAAGTACTTAGAGCAGAATTTTAACCTGATATCCCTTCACTAGTTTTGACTAGGTTATACACAAGAGTTTGTAAGATTTTTTGGTTTTTATATAGACCTGAAGTCCCTGATTGGTGAAACATGCTAATGAGATGGAATCTCTTGGGTCTGTAACTAATATTGTTTTGAATTTCAAATTTGGTTGATTGTCTCATTAAGTCACTAACACATCATTCCAGAGAAATGTCATAAGTTACTCAGAAGGATGCCTTCCTGAATCTGGGCTTGGAAGACAATCTTGGTTTCTGCTAGGATGGGATCCTTCTGACTCAGTTTCCCAGTTCTGTTCTTTTGCTTCCCACCTGATTATTCTTGAGTTTGGCTATGAGATAAAATTGTTACTACATGATTGGTTGTCAAAGCTTAGGATGTTTTATCCTGTCATGTTTATGCTACCAAGCCTGAAGGACCAGTTTTGGTAGTATGATAATACTCTTGTTTTCCCTCTTATAGCAAATTTCTATAATCAGAGCAAATGGTCAATAACAGCCATTAGCACAATTCAATTATCTAATACCTTGCTATTTTCAATCTGAATATATATAGTCATTATATCTTAAATAATTAGGTGAATGAGTATTTGACCTAGTCATCTAAGTTGCTAGACGTTTGTATCTTTAGATTTCCAAAATAATGTAGGAATAATTGACACAATTGTCTGTGAGATCTATTTTATTGTTTATTGAGACTACAACTGACATATCTTTAACATTTGTCTGTATTGTATGTCCTGTGCCACAAACATGTTTCCTTACATGAAAAGCTACTGGCCAATCTATTTTGGCCTCTCTACAACTTATAACAGTCTTATGTCTCAGAGACTATTCTAACCTTTATTTGTTAGAATTGTTTTTATTCTAGATTTTGGTCAAATTGCAGCTTTATTGACCATCTTCAGGGACCTGGTCGAATCAGTGAAAATTATGGTGCTACAACTTCTTGATAATGGGGGGGGAATAATGATCCAAAGGTTTGAATATCCTCCTAAAAGGAGTAGGGAGTGTTAGATCCTATAGAAATCTGCCCCTGCCCTGAAAAATTGGGTTTGGAAAAACTGAGTTTGAAAAAGTTCTAAAACTTGAGGTGACCTAGAAGATTATGTCATAATGATGGATAGCAAAGGAAAACTTTGTACAAGCCTTGCCTCCCTCTCCTGTTTTGTCAAGGTGATATATATATATATATATATATATATATATATATATATATATCTTACCACAATTGTTCTTGTCTCCCTTGTCTCCCTGTTCCTGTCTTTGAAGTATTTCCTCAAAGACAACAACAGCTGCAAGATGTTAGATAAGGAAGTAGGTTAACTGCATGTTTGGTTTCTGTATCTTGCTTTCCCAAATTAGTTATTTAGAACTCTATGTAGTTCTATATATAAAACTCCCTATGCCTCATTTGCTCAGGACCAAGTGCTTTGGATAGAAGTCCTGTGTGGTCATCTGGCTTTTCAATAAAAATCTCCATTTAAATTAAATGATCTCTGCTTGTATTTATATTTGTGGCATAACAGTCTAAGCCTAAAGAATACAAAAAGAGGCAAAGTTTTATTGGAGACACAACAGCATGCAAACAAATATGTATAAACAAGTCAATATACAAGATAAATAGGAATCAACAGAGCTCATATTATTCCCTCAACCTGAATTGAAGGAAGGGGAAGGCTTACTATAGAAGGAAAGATTTTAGCCAAGATTTGAGAGAAGCCAAGAAGGAAGGAAAGTATTTCAGGAATTGGAGACAGCAAGAGAAAATACCTGGAGCCAAGAAATAGTCTTCTTCAGGCAATACTATTGCAAGCCAGTCCAGGAATATGTTTAAAGCACCAGGTATAAGAAGACTGGAGAAATAGGACGGAGCTAGATTTTGAGAGGCTTTGAATGCCAAATAGAGGATTTTATATTTGATCTTGGAGGTGATAGAGAGCTCTTGGAGTTTATTAAGAATGGGAGTGATGTGATTAGACTGATGCTTTTGCAGAATGAGTGTTACCTGGGTGGAAGACAAGTTGGAGAAACTCGAGGCAGTTGAGCTAGTTTGTGACAAAGGCAGGAAGACAGTGAATGAA
The DNA here is from genome assembly GCF_902635505.1 of Sarcophilus harrisii. NCBI lineage: Eukaryota > Metazoa > Chordata > Mammalia > Dasyuromorphia > Dasyuridae > Sarcophilus > Sarcophilus harrisii. The sequence goes on along the minus strand of NC_045431.1, from coordinate 124,346,194 downwards.
TGAATATATGAAAGCCTCATTCTCCAGGCCCCAGGAACAGAATCAGAAGCTCATCAGGAGAGCAAAATAGAAATGAAACAAAACTGGGAATTACAGTAAGTTAAGAATGGCAATATATGAATGTGTAACTGAGCTATCTGAACCAAATTTATAAAATAGGGCTCACAGTCAAAATATTGCTTCCCTTAGAACTATTAAGGTCATTCATTATGAAAAGGCTTGTGACCTCAATTAGAGAGTGCTCTGTGCTAAGAGAGTGCCCCATCTCTTCTCCTGGGTGATTCCTTTGTACCTCAGGCCACCAAAGGGATCTCTAGGCAACATAAGGACAAGGTCAATTATGGGTGCTTATGTGAAAGCAACATTAAATTTGTCAAATGTTTTCTTTAATTCAGTGAACATTAATGGAAATGGCAAAGTAGAATCTGCCCCAGCTGGCTAGTTTCTTTCAGGTGAACAGTCTCAAATTAAATATACACATTCACAAATACATCCCTCAACTTTTCCAGTAAGAGGTGTCCTCTCTCATGATCTTAAAAAGAAAAACTCCATTGTGGCAGACACCAACTGCTACCGTAGCAGTGTCACAACATCTCTCCTCATTCTTGAGAATCCCCTTACTCCAAGTGATACCAGGTATGGAAAAATAAATTCCTTAACTGAAGGCTGATCTTATCTTGATTTTATTCTCCAAAGTTGGCAAAGAAATGCTCAGAGGTTGGGGGTATATGAGGACAATCATTCAACTCTACCAGAAATTGTTATAAAAACAAAGGAATGGCCAGGAGAGGGAATATCTAATGAGGATCATAGGCAGTTAGTGTGAGGATGACTACTTATCTGCATTATATAAATGAGAAAAGTCTGAGGTCTTTTTTTAAAAATATATTTTTTCTTTTATTTTAATATATTTTATTTTCTTCAATCACATTAAAATAATTTTTAATATTTTTTTAAGTTTTGAGTTTCAAATTCTATCCTTCCCTCCCTAAGTACCTTCCCTCCCTTTCCCTGAGATTGAAAGCAATCAGATATAGGTTATACATATCAATCATGTAAAACATTTCCATTGAAGTCATTTTGTAGAAAAAGAATTAAAGGGAAAAGAAAGAAAAGGAAGAAAAAAAAAGAAAGGAAGGAAGGAAGAAAAAAAAGAAGAGAAAAGTTAATGGAAAATAGTGTGCTATCAGAAAGAATGATATCAGTTCTTTCTCAAGAGGTAGATATTATGCTTTATCATTGGTTCTCTTGGATTGTCTTGCATCATTGTGCTGATGAGAAAAAGCTAAGTTATTCACAATTCTTCAATGTACAATAATGCTGTTACTGTGGTCAATGTTCTGCTCATTCTGTTCACTTTTCATCAGTTCATGTAAGTCTTCCCAGGTTTATATAAAATCACTCTGTCATTTCTTATAGCACAATAATGTTCATCACAATCATTCATCACAATTTTTTTATTAAAGCATTTTATTTACAAAGCATATGCATGGGTAATTTTTCCAATATTGACCCTTGCATAACCTTTTGTTGCAGATTTTCCCGTCCTTCCCCCTCCCCCCTCCTCTAGCTGGCAGGTAGTCCGATACATGTTAAATATGTTGAAATACATATTAGATCCAATATATGTACACATATTTATACAATTATCTTGTTATACAAGAAAAATCAGATCAAGAAGGAAGAAAAAGAAAAACTGAAAAAGAAAACACAATGCAAGCAAATAACATTAGAAAAGTGAGAATGCTATGTTGTGTTCTATACTCTATTCCCACGATTCTCTATGGTTATAGATGGCTCTCTTCATCACTGAACAAGTGGAACTGGAAAACACATTTTCTATTCACAATTCATTAAAAAAAAGTTGAAGTTCTAAGTATAAGAATTCAAGTTATTCTTGTTGCTATGTATAATGATCTCCTGGTTCTGCTTATTTCACTTAGCATAAGTTCATGTAGGTCTCTCCAAGACTCTCTCAAATCATCCTGCTGGTTATTTTTTACAGAACAATAATATTCTATAGCATTCATATACCATAATTTATTCAGATATTTTTCAATTGATGGGCATCCACTCAGTTTCCAGTTTCTTGTCACTATAAAGAGTGCTGCCACAAACATTTTTGTACATGTGGGTCCCTTTCCCTTCTTTAGGATTTCTTTGGATGTAATCCCAGTAGAAAAACGCTGGATCAAAGGGTATGCACAGTTTGATAACTGGAGAGGGCCGGAACTCTGGAAAGGTGTGATTGATGGGATAATGGTTCTCTAGTTATGGATGTAGTGGTTGCACATGCTCAGTTGCTGTAGTGATGTAATCATACTGAGGTATTAAAGAGCTGAGAGGACTGGAGACTGAGAATCTCAGTCATGGAGAGTCTCAGCAAGAGACACAAAGAAGACTCCAGACTCCATCTTTGACCATCCTTATGGTGAGTCTCCTGCCTCCTTTACTCCTCCACTAAGACCAAGGAACAAGGCTCATCCAGAGATCCTCCAGAAAACTGGACTGGACATTACAGATAACTTTTTGGGCATAGTTCCAAATTGCTCTCCAGAATGGTTGGATCCATTCACAGTTACACCAATAATGTATCAGTGTCCCAGTTTTCTCACATCCCCTCCAATATTCATCATTATCTTTTTCCTGTCATCTAAGCTGATCTGACAGGTCTGTACTGGTATCTAAGAGTTGCCTTAATTTGTATTTCTCTGATCAATAGTGATTTGGAGCACCTTTTCATGTGGCTACAAATAGTTTCAGTTTCTTCATCTGAAAATGTTCATATCCTTTTACCATTTATCAATTGGAGAATGACTTGAACTATTATAAATTTGAATCGTTTCTCTCTCTCTCTCCACACACACACACACACACACACACACACACACACATATATATATATATATATATATATATATATATATATGTATATATATATATTAGAAATGAGGCTTTATAAGATCCTTTGGATGGAAAAATATTTTTCCCAGTTATTGCTTCCCTTTTAATCTTGTCTGCATTATTTTGTTTGTACAAAAACTTCTTCATATAATCAAAATTATCTATTTTATGATCAATAGTGATCTCTAGTTCTTCTCTGGTCACAAATTCCTTCCTCCTCCACAAATCAGAGAGGTAAACTATCCTGTGTTCTTCTAATTTGTTTATACTATGATTCTTTATGTCTAGATCATGAATCCATTTTGACCTTATCTTGGTATACAATTGTTAAGGGTGGGTCTATGCTACTTTCTGCCATACTAATTTCCAATTTTCCCAGCAGTTTTTGTCAAATAGTGAATTCTTATCCCAAAAGGTGGGGCCTTTGGATTTGTCAAATACTAGGTTGTTAGAGTCACTGGCTATTTTATTCTATGAACCTAATCTATTTCACTGATCAACTTCTCTATTTCTTAGCTAGTATCAAATGGTTTTGATGACCACTGCTTTATAATATAGTTTTTAGATCTGGTATAGCTAGGCCACCTTCATTTGCTTTTTTCTTCATTAATTCCTTTGAAATTCTTGACTTTTTGTTCTTCCAGATGAATTTCATTGTTATTTTTTGCTAGTTCAGTAAGATAGTTTCTTGGGAGTTTGATTGGTATAGCACTAAATAAATAGATTAATTTAGGGAGGATAGTCATCTTTATTATATTTGTTCAACCTATCCATAAACACTTGATATTTTCCAGTTGCTTGGATCTGACTTTATTTGTGTGGAAAGTGTTTTGTAGTTTTGCTTATATAGTTCCTGACTTTCCCTTGGCAGATAAATTCCCAAACATTTTATATTATCAACAGTTATTTTATATGAAATTTATCTTTGTACCTCTTGCTGTAAGATTTTGTTAGTGATGTATAAGAATGCTGAAGATTTATGTGGTTTTATTTTGTATCCTGTAACTTTGCTAAAGTTGTGAATTATTTCTGATAGTTTTTTAGTTGATTCTCTGAAGTTCTCTAAATATACCATCCTATCATCTGCAAAGAATGGTAATTTGGTTTCCTTATTACTTACTCTAATTCCTTTAATCTCTTTTTCTTCTCTTATTGACAAGACTAGCATTTCTAATAGAATATTGAATAACAATGATGATAGTGGGCAACCTTGTTTCACCCCTAATCTTATTGGGAATGGTTCTAGTTTATCCCATTACATATGATGCTTTTAAAATAGATGCTACTGATTATTTTAAGGAAAAGTCCTTTTATTTCTATACTCTCTGGTGTTTTTAATAGGAATGGGGGTTGGATTTTATCAAATGATTTTTCTGCATCTATTGAGATAATCATATAGTTTTTGTTAATTTGTTTATTGATATAGTCAATTATGCTAATAGTTTTCCTAATATTGAACTAGCCCTCCATTCCTGGTATAAATCCTACTTGATCAAGGTATATTGTCCTGGAGATGATTATGTGCAATCTCTTTGCTAATATTTTATTTAAGATTTTTGCATCAATATTCATTAGGGAGATTGATCTATAATTTTCTTTCTTTGTTTTTGTCCTATCTAGTTTAGGTATCAGTACCATGTCTGTGTCATAAAAGGAATTTGGTAGGAGTCCTTCATTCCCTATTTTTTCAAATAGTTTAAGTAGTATTGAAGTTAATTGTTCTTTAAATGTTTGGTAGAATTCACATGTAAATCCCACTTGTCGTGGGGATTTTTTCTTAGGGAGTTGATTAATAGCTTGTTCTATTTCTTTTTCTAAAATGGGATTATTTAAGTAATTTATTTCTTCTTCTGTTAATCTGGGCAATCTATATTTTTGTAGATATTCTTCCATTTGACTTAGGTTGTCAAATTTATTGGCATAAAGTTGGGCAAAGTAACTCCTGATAATTACTCTAGTTTCCTCTTCCTTGGTGGATAGTTCTTCCTTTTCATTTTTGAGACTAACAGTTTGATTTTCCATTTTCCTTTTTCTAATCAAATTCACTAAAGGTTTATCTATTTTGCTTTTTTTCATAAAACCACCTCTTTTATTTATTAATTCAATAGTTTTTTAGCTTCAATTTTATTGATCTCTCCTTTTATTTTTAGAATTTTAAGTTTGGTATTTGATTGGGAATTTTTAATTTGTACTTTTGCAAGCTTTTTTAGTTGCAAACCCAATGTATTGATCTTTCTTTCTCTATTTTATGCAAGTAAGCATCTAGAGATATAAAATTTCCCCTTATTATTACTTTGGCTGCATCCCACAAATTTTGGTATGTTGTCTCATTATTGTCTGTTGGAATCCTTACAAATTGTTAACTCATTAGAGTTGATAGAGGCAATAATTATCTAATTTAGCACGGTTCAGTATGATTGATCTGATCTTATAAGGAGATGTTATGGGCCAGAACTTGAAACAAGGTACTAAGTAGAATTGATAGAAACAATCCTTGTGTTCACACCTTTAGAGAGCTCATATAAGCAAGAAGCTCTTAAGGCTAAAGGACACTCTGAGACAGACACAAAGGCACTCTGGGACAGACACAGGAGGACTCTGGGAGACACAGAAGCCCACTCTTGGAGGCGAAGTCAGATTCATTCCACCTTTGTGCTGGCTGGAGGCTGAAGGACAAACCTTTGGATTTGGAGACATTCAGAGGGAGCTCTTGGAACCAAGCAGAGAGATAGGCCACCAAGAAAACTAACCGGGCTATTTTGGAGGAAGCAATAAAAGATCTGAACTTTTAACACCTAGCTGTATTTGGGGTGATTATTAATCTGAACTGATACTAAGGCTGCCTCCAGAAAACCTCCCCAAGAAACCTGCTCCCAGAGAGAACCATTATATTTTTAAAAAAGAGAACACCACAATTGTCATTCTCTTGAATGAAGTTATTGATTGTGTCTATGATTTGCTGTTTCATCCATTTATTCTTTAGGATGAGATTATTTAGTTTCCAATTTCTTTTTGATCTATTTTGCCCTGTCCCTTTATTGAATGTAATTTTTATTGTATCATGATTTGAAAAAAAATGCATTTACTATTTCTGACTTTCTGCATTGGAATTTGAGGTCTTTATGTCCTAATATATGGCCAGTTTTTGTATAGGTTCCATGAATTGCTGAGAAGAAAGTGTACTCCTTTTTGTCTCCATTCAATTTTCTTCAAAGATCTATGATATCTATTTACCTCTTTTCAACGATTGGAGAAGAATCATTCATTGCACAATCAGGAAGTAAAGAGGCTTTGAAGCCTGAAACTCCCTGAAGTGGTTTTCTGTGAAGCAGCAGGAACCGCCTTGTGGGCAAGAACTCTGGTCTCATTGAGATCCACATCATTAGCAGGAGGTGTCTCCTTCTCTGATTGGCTGTGCATGTGACCTCATAGACCCTATTTAAGCTGTGGGGATGAGGAAGTAGGTCTCTTTGACCTACTTCATCAGGAATTCACTAGGGAGTCAGCAGGCGGTCAGCTAGGGGCAAGATGTGAACATGTGAATAAAAGATCTTGAGCTTGCACATGGCTATTCTCAAGAGCTCTATCGTACATTTAAACCACCGTTCTATGAAATGATGGCCAGAGATCTCTGAAGACTTCAGACAGAGATAAGCTTGGCAAAATTGGGTTAAGCACTGCAAAAGACAGTGACTGGAGATTTCTCTGAGGGCCTGGGAATTAGGAGAGACTGACAATAGTGAATGCTGAGTGGGCATTAACAAGAGTATTCACAGAAGTAGTGAGTTCCATCATGGGCATTCACACCTTTTTAACTTCTTTCTTATTTATTTTGTGGTTTGATTTATCTAGGTCTGAGAGAGCAAGGTTGGGATCTCCCACTATTGTAGTTTTGTTGTCTATTTCTTCTTGCAACTCTCTTAATTTCTCCTTTATGAATTTAGATGCTATATGACTTGGTGCATATATATTTAATATTGATATTGCTTCATTACCTGTGGTACCCTTTAGCAAGATATAGTTTTCTTCCTTGTCTCTTTTAATTAGATTAATTTTTGCTTTTGCTTGATCTGAGATCAGGATGGCTACACCTGATTTTTTTTTAACTTCACCTGAAGCATAATAGATTCTGCTCCAGCCTTAAGCTTTTACTCTGTATCACTCTGCTTTAAATGTGTTTCTTGTAAACAACATATTATAGAATTCTGATTTAATCTAATCTGCTATCTGCTTATGTTTTATGTGGGAGTTTATCCCATTCACATTTACAGTTAAAACTACTAATTCTGTATTTCCTGCCATCTTGTTAACCCCAAATTATACTTTTCTCTTTCCTTTTCCCCTTTCCCTCCTCCCCAATATTTTACTTATGAGCACTACTTGCCTCAAGCAGTCCTTCCCCTTTAGAGAAACTCCCCCTTTCTTATAACTTTCCCTTACTATTTTTCTTTTCCCTTCTATTTAGCTTGCCTCTTCCCTTTTCCCCTTTCCTCTCCCACCTTTCTATAAGATGAGAGATGTTTTTATATGAAACCAAATATATATAATATTCTTTCTTTGGGCCAAATCTGGTGAGAGTAAGATTCACACAATATTCATCACCCTCCCTTTTTTCCCTCAATTGTAATGTCTTTTCTTTGCCTCTTCCTGAGATGTATTTCCCCTCATTTACCTCATTTTACTTTCCCATATTTTTTTGTTGCAATCACCTTTCCATCTCTAGTTTCTTTTTCATATTTTAACAGTAAAATCAAATTATACATGCACTTTCTATGTATATCCATAAAAGAAATAGCCTCAAGAGTTTTTTTTTTCTTTTTACCTATTTATGCTTCTTTTGAGTTCTATATTTAAAGGTCAACTTTTTGTTTAGCTCTCCTCTTTTCATAAAAAATACATGGAATTCATCAGTTTCATTGAATGTCCATCTTCTTCCCTGAAAGAAAATGCTCAATTTAGCAGGGTAATTTGTTCTTGGCTGCATTCCAAGTTCTTATGCCTTTTAGGATATCAGATTCTAGGCTTTTTGATCCTTTAAAGTGGAAGCTGCTAGGTTTGGAGTAATCCTTATTGTGGCTCCTAGGTATTTGAATTGTTTCTTTCTGGCTGCTTGTAATATTTTTTTCTTAGTCTGATAGTTCTCAAATTTAGCCACAATATTCCTTGAGGTTTTAATTTTGGTATCTCTTTCATTCGGTGAATTCTTTCAATGGTCATTTTACCTTCTGTTTCTATGATATCTGGGAAATTCTCTTTGATGATTTCCTGAAAGATAGTGTCTAGGCTCTTTTTTTTAATGATATATTTCAGAGAGTCCAATAATCCTTAGATTGTCTCACATAGATCTATTTTCCAGGTCTGTTGTTTTCCCAATTGGGTATTTTACATTTTTTCTATTTTTTTCATTTTTTTGATTTTGCTTGACTAATTCTTGTTGTCTCATTGAATCATTCATTTCCATTTGTTCAATTCTGAATTTTAGGGAGTTATTTTCTTCATTTACTTTTTAAACTTCTTTTTGTATTTGTCCAGTTGAATTTTAAAATGACTTGTTTTGTTCTATGGAATTTTTTTTCCATTGCACAAATACTTTTTTTAAAGAGTTATTTTATTTTTCTGTTTCAAAAATTTTGTTTTCCTGGTAGTTGCTTTATTCTTCCATTTTATCAAATTTATTTTTTAATAAATTATATGCTTTTTCCATTTCACTAAGTCTATTTTGTAATGAATTTTCTTCAGATAGTTTCTGTGTTGCCTTTTCAAGACCCTCTTGCAAATTTTTCATTTCCTTTCCCCATTTTTCTTCTAGCTCTCTTTTGAGATCCTTTTAAATTTCTTCCAAGAGAGTCTTATGTGATGGGGACCAGATTTTATCACCTTTGGGGGCTTCATCTGGAGACAATCTGCCTTTAGTCTCCTCAGGGTTTGAAATCTGTTCTTCTCTTTCGCCATAAAAACTGTCAATTGTTAGAGTCCTCTTTACTTTTTTACTCATTTTTTTATTTTAAAAGTTAAGTTTTGCCTTTAAGGTGGGCGAGGTTTTCCAAGCTGCCACAGCTGTGCTGGGTCACTGCTGATTCTATCCCTGTGCTGTGTGGGCATGGCCAGGTCCTGTGAGATTCTGGTGTTTTGGAGTTCACTATTGATCTTTTGTGTTTGTGTTGGATGTTTTATTTCTCTGCCAATTTACTGGTTTGAAACCAGGGCAGAGTGGCCAACACTGCTGTAGATTTCTGTGGATTTCTCCTTGTAGATTCTCTGCCACACAGAGTTAGCAACACTCTGAGACTCTTCACTGTTTGCACTGGTGTTTGTGGTCAGCTGTTTGTGTTAGGCTGTCTCCTTCTCATTTCCCATTGGAACAGATTTTTTCTGGTCTGTTTCCTCCCATAGATTTTCTGCTATGCAGAGTCTGCACCACCACACTGAGACTGCCCTGCCCTGGGGACTCTGCTCTATCTGCACCTGGTGTTTGTATTCAGCTGATTGCATGGGCTGCCTCCCTCCTGTTTCCAATTTAAATAGACCTTTTTCTGGTGATCTTCAAAATTATCTTCCACTGATAATTTGTTGAACTTACAATTTTTGTGGGTTCTGCTGGTCCAGAGCTAATTCAGAGGCTAGATTCTGTAATTATTGTGAGTGTTGTAAAGAAGGTCAGAGAGAAATGCATGTCATCTCTGCCAACTTCCACCACAATTTGTTAATCCATTCCTCAATGGACATCCCTTCCATTTCCAATTCCCATCCACCACAAAAAGAGCTTCTATATTTTTGTACCAATTGTCCTTTTTCCTTTTTAAAAAATATCTTTGGGATATAAAATTGGAAGTGATACTATAAAAAGTATTCACAGTTGTATAATTCTTTGGACAGCTCAGTTAGGACAGCCTTAGACAGCCTTGCCAATCCAAGACTGAGCCCAAGTCCTGACTCATCACTCAGTCTTCCATGCCACATTGACTTATTACTGTCTTCACAATTCAGGAAATAGTTGAGACAAATTGTTGAAATGTCTGAACAACAATATAATGTAATTTATGTCCTCTTTACAAGCAGAAAATAAAATACGGTGATGCACTATTTGGATTTAGGATCCTCTCCCAACCCATTTTTGTTGTTTGAATATTCATGTTTGATTCTTCATGACCCCATTTAAAGTTTTTTTTCTTTTGGTAAATTTATTGGACTATTTTCACAGGGAATAAAAAACAGCCCTACTATGTGTCAAATATATGTTGCTGCTGCTTTTACACCAGTAAGAAAAGTATTTCCAAAAGTAATGTTATTACATTACATGGATGATATATTGGGATGTGCACCTGAGGAGCAAATGTTAGAAGCATGTCTACAAAAGACCATAAAAACACTAAAAGAACTACCAATTGCATATAGCTCCAGAAAAAATTCAAAGGCATGCTCCTTTTCAATATTTAGGGATATGAAGTGTACCTTAAGGTGCTTACAGTACAAAAACTTTCCTTAAGAACAGAGAAGCTTAAATGACTTTCAGAAATTGATAGGACATATCCAATGAATGTGTTCAGTGTTAGGCTTGACTACCTATGAGTTGCAACCATTGTATAACATTTTAAGGGGAGACAGTGTTTTAAACTCACCACACCAGCTTACAAAAGAAGCTCAAGAGGCTTTGAGAGAAGTTGAACTGGATTTATCCAATGTGGTTGAAAGAGTCACTCAAAAACTCTTGGAAATATCAGTTTTTGCTACAAAAGAGGCACCCACAGCAGTCCTTCATCAAGGAGACTGTGTGATAAAGTGGGTGAACCTCCCAGCAGAACCAGACTAAAGCCTTACTCCTTACCCAATGCTTGTGGCTAGAATTTTATTAAAGGACATTAAGCAAGCAGTACAATTATGTGGGATAAGACCTGACAAGATATACACCTTTTATACCAATATACAAATTAATGTATGCTGTGAAACCATCCCAGAGTGGCAAATTTTATTTGCCACAGCTCCAAATTTTACACACTGGTCTCCATTAAAAATAACCAGACTATTTCATAATTGGCAATGGATTCTTGAAGAAAACATTTCTAAAGTTTCTCTAGAAGGACCAACTGTCTTTACAGATGCATACAAGCATAATATTTGTGTTGTATACTCTTGTGACTTAACTATAAAGAAAGTAGTCAGAACTTTTCAGTTCACTCAGCAGAATGAATTGTATGCAATCATTCTAGCTCTCATTATCCAGGAGATATAAATCTAATATCTGATTTAGCCTATTCAGTAGATGTAGTACAAAGAATTGCCATAGCCTAAATAAGATTTTCAACTTCCAATATATATTAGCTGTTTAAGGAACTTCAAGAGCAAGTGAGAAAGCATCCAGGTAAGATTTATATCTTGCATGTTCACTCTCATAGTGGACTTCCAGGTCCTGTTTTTGATGGTAATTCAAAGGCAGATAGCCTTCTAACTATGTTGGCCAATACTCCTTTATTTCAGGAAGCCCAAGAATCTCATTCTAAATATCATCAGGCTGCTCAAGCTTTACGTTTGCAATTTGGGATAACAAAATGGGAAGCTAGGAGCATCGTAAAAGCCCGTACAGCTTGCCTTCCTTTCTACGTTCCTACTCTCGTTCCAGGAAAGAACCCTCATGGTTTGAGACCCAAAGAAATTTGGCAAATGAATGTGACTCATTATAAATCTTTTGGTTGTCTGTCTTTCATCCATCTTGTAGTAGACACCTTTTCAGGATTTGCTTTTGCAATACCAGCAGCAAAAGAGACAGCCCAAGTGGTCACTGAATTCCTTATACAAGCATTTGCAATTATGGGTGTGCCACAAGTAATAAAAACAGATAATGGAACTGCATATACTTCTAAACATTTTGCATACTTTTGTGCACAGTATAAGATTTTACACATCGTTGGCATACCCTTTAATCCTCAATGACAGGCAATAGTGGAGAAGAGAAACAGAGACATCAAGACACTTTTCCAAAAACAAAAGAAAAAGCCACAGGGAACCCTAGAGAACTTCAAAATTTAGTTCTTTATACAATTAACTTCTTGATTTTTGAATGCACTGGCTCCAGCAGACCTACCACAAGGATAGTGTCCAGTGCGAGCAGCTCCACCATCTTTAGATAATTGCCAGGTGATGTGGAGAAATCCAGAAAGTGGTGAATGGAAGGGATCAGATAGGTTAACTGCTTGGCGAAGAGGGTTTGCTTGTATCTCTATAGATGGAGAAGGAATCAGATGGGTGCTAACGAGCCATATTTGCCTTGTTCATTGGAGAGAGATGGAGCAAACCCTTGAAATGAAGGAGAAGACCTAAGAAACACTGGGTAATTCCATTGCTGATTGTGCCCACCACTGGAAGAGCATGACAGTTATAACAATTGACTCATGAACATCAAAAATTGTTAATGAGACTGATGCAGGACTTCAAAACCCTTAGGAATTGTTGGATACCCTGAAATATGATAAAACTATTGTAGGACTTGAAAATCTATAGGAATCATTAGATTTACTAACACATAGAAAGACTGTTGGAGGACTTCAAAAACTTGCAGGGATCATTGGATTCCCTGACACGTAAATGGACAATAGATTGGTTTTGGACTATCCCTTGTTTGTGGAAGGAGGCACATGTGTGATTGTTATTTACATACCCTCCTTCTAGGACTTCTGGAAATCTTTTACACCACCATGTTGATTCATATTGTTTATTATATCACTACTTGCATGTACAATTCATATTTATTACACTATATTGAACCTGCACTGGCTGTGGGGAGAGTCATCACTGCTAGCATGTGCTTTATTGCTATGTGCTTGTGTAATATTTCCCATGCTGATGGGTTTATGTATACTTGTTTCTACTAAGACCCTTCAGCCCAGAAACCTGCTAACAATATTTGGCTTGACTCCCCACTTCTCTTTAGTGTTTTTCATCTTTCTTCATGAGAAGTCAGGGAGGGTGTGATCATCTCCTTTTTAGTGTTTTCATTTCCCTTCCTGAGAAGTCGGAGGGGCGTGATCACCTCTTTTTTGGGGTTCTCACCTCTCTGAGAAGTCAGCTATGATGTGACCACCGGTGTTACAAAGCAAAAGAAAGCAGGAGATGTAGAGGACTCATACTTTGAAAAGGTATGCTTGAATCAGACAAGAGAGCACTTAAGGCTAATTTCCTATTTGATGTGAGACAATGACTCTATTAGCATATGTTTAGATAAATGGCTCTTCTCACTGTTGGGTGCTTACTGAATGTTTGGTGTTAAGATAATCATAGGTAAGGATAGGAGGGCAGAGAAAGGGGGGCCAGAGAGTCACTTCATCACAGGACAAGGAGAAGAGAGGCTGTAGATTCTGTACTCCGAATCCAGGAGAGATCTTTGGCAAGCCTTATGACAGCTTGCCTACTTCTCCCTCTAAAGACCAAGGACTTTAATTCATCTTGACTCTGGCTGACCTCAAGGCCCTCCATGGAGCTAGCCCATACTTCATACTGTATAAAATATTTTTGGCAGTTTGATATGGCACTGAACAAGTAGACCAATTTGTTAGTTTTCCCTACCCTACCATAACCTACCAGTTTAGATCTGACTTTATATATGTGAGAAGTGTTTTGTAATTATGTTCATGTAGTTTCTGGGTATTTCTTGGCAGGTAGATACCCAAATATTTTATCTACAATTATTTTGAATAAAATTCCCCTTTCTATATCTTGCTGATGGGTTTTGTCAATAACATGTAGAAATGTTGAGGATTTGTTTAGGTTTATTTTATATCCTGCCACTTTGCTAATGTTGTTAATTGTTTCAAGTAGGTTTTTAGATGATTTTCTAGGATTCTCTAAGTATATCATCATATTATCTGCAAGGAGTAATAATTTTATCTCCTCATTGCTTATTCTAATTCCTTTAATCTCTTTTTCTTTTCTTATTGCTAAAGCCAATATTTCTAGTACAATATTGAGTAATGGTAATGATAATGGGCATCCTTATTTCATCATTGTTCTTATTGGGAATGCATCCAGTTTTCCCACATTACATGCTTGCTGTTGGTTTTAGATAGAAGAAAACTCCCTTTATCCATATGCTCTCTAGTGTTTTTAATAGGAATGGGTGCTGAATTTTGTCAGAAGTTTTTTCTGTATTGAGATGATTATATAATCTTTTGGTTTTGTTATTGATATGGTCGAGTAGGGCAATAATTTTCCTGATATTGAACCAGTCCTACATTCCTCGTATAAATCCCACTTGGTCATAGTATATAATCCTGCTGTAATGTCTTTTGTAATATTTATTTAAAATTTTTGCATCCATACTCATTAGGAAGATTGGCCTGTAATTTTCTTTCTCTATTTTGGCTCGTTCTGGTTTTGTATTAGTACCAAATTTGTGTCATAGAAGGAGTTATTTGGCAGTATACCTTTCCTTATTTTTCTAAATAGTTTACATAGTATTGGAATTATTAAGTTCCCTTCAAATGTGAAATTTGTAATTGTGTGATCTCTTTGAGTCCTATTTAATTAATCAGGTAGTATAGCAAATAGAGGTTGAGTAAGTAGTGCAGTGACAATCCTGGAATAAAAAAGACTCATCTTTCTGAGGTCAAATCTGACCTCAGAAACTTATTAGAATACATCTTTTACTAGCAAGTCACTTAACATTGCCTCAGTTTCCTCATTCCTCCATTATCTGGAGAAGGAAATAGCAAACAACTTCAGTATCTTTATAAATATAAATCTAATGAAGGTCACAAAAAGCTAGACATGACTGAAATAATTGAATAACAACATAACAGAGTGTTGGGTTTGGAACCAGGAAGACCTGGGTCCAAAACTCCACCACATTTAAGTAGCCACTTGATCATGGATAAATCACTTCTATTAACTTAAATTTTTCTGCATGTAAAATAGGATTACTAATACCTACAGTACTTATCTCACAAAATTGTGTTTTTAATAATAATATTTGATGCAGTGTTTCTAGGTTTGCATATTCAGTGGGCAGTAAGAAGACTAGTTTGGTTGGAAGTAAGAAATTTTTGGAAGTGAGAAAAAATATTGAGAAGAGAGGATAGTTCAGATAGTGTATAACCCTAAATATAAGACTTCCCCTTTCCCTTTTGGTATATAATTTTTCTTGTAGTTGATAAAGTCTCATTCAGCCCAGGGACCAAACTATAGATCCATTGGTCCTAGTAAATCTCTCCCTTTCAAATAATATTAAAAACTCTCTAATCTCTATCTTGCCTCAGTTTCTCCAGCATTACATTTTGGATGTTTCACTGAGATATTAGAAAATGAGAGCAAGATTAGAGATTATAGATCTTTGGGTCTCTGTCTTGGGCCTTGGGTTGGTTGAGGATCTGGGTTCTTGGACTGGAAAGGCTTTACCTCTGGATTTCTCCAGAGTCTCTGGGAAAGAGAGTAGTTTTTAGTTACAACCATAACCAATGGTGGACATTCCATTTCAGTCACTGGAGTGTAAGTCTGGATATCTTAGGACATAATCTGATCTGTTTACCTGTTCTGTCTGTCTGTGCTAGCATCTGGATTCTCAGAATAATAAAATGCCAATGGGCATTACATTCTGAGAAGAGTATCATTCCAGGCCGCTGGATGATATTCTCTGTTTTGGGTGTCTTTTAAGACACATCTGGTCAGATCTGATTTTGAATGCCTTTTTGGGCACTCTCTGGTTATATGTGTTATATGTTTTGTTTAATGTTGTAACTGTGCAGTCTATGTCTGTGTGATTTGTATTCTGTGTTCTGCATGACTTGTCTGTTTTGTTGTTTAAAGGGCTTTACTAGAGGTTTAAGAACAATGATTAAGAATTGGTTATTTCAATTTTGCAACTGTGCTTAGTATAAAAATTGTTTGTAATTTTAACCAGTTGTACTAATTTGTAAGTAAAAAGAACAGAGAAATCTTGGCTATTTAAAACTGCCAGTCGGGTTTTTCCTTGAAGCAGTTTAACATTCAGGCTTGGCTTGGGCTGGGCTGGACAGATAAGGCCTCTGAAAGACAAAAGAGTTTATGCTAATTGTGTTGAAACTTGGGGAAAGGTTTTGGAGAACTAAATTTAAACCTAAGTGGAAAAAGAACCCAAAACATATTCTTTGGGGCAGTTTTTAAATTGTGGGAAATAATTTTACTGTTGCTTATGCAGGCTAGATTTGGTTATCTTTGAGTATAAGATTTTAAGAACAATAGCTTGTTAAAGAAGTTCTGTTAACTTGCCTGGAAGGGGTCACGTGCCTCTAATTAGATAAAGTTTGTTACCTTCTGAAATACTTTGGGTAATTTGTTAACATTATAAGTTATGCTTTAAATATAGCTCTGCTGGACAGGTGGGTTTTATTGAGACATTTAACTAGCCACTATATTGTGAATCTTAATAGTTTTGAAGGCGATAGGAGAGATAAGAAGGAAAATTTGCATGTGGAAAAGAGGTTGGGTAGGGGAGGTTTCTTTTTTGTCTTCAAAGATGAAGATTAAACTCATCCTCTTCTCCTCCCCCCCCCCCCCCCCCCCCCCCCCCCCCCGCTCTCTGCTACTTTAGCAGTGGAGCATCTAGTTAGAAAGATTATAGGGTTGGGAATTGTTTAAGGACAAGACAGAGAAGTTTTTAATGAAAGGATTTCTGTGTGGGAAAACGGGAAGGAATCTTTTGTCCAGGGGAGCAGTTTAGCTAGCCTTCCCTGTCCCTTCCTCTTGGAACACTAAGTGTGTTTCAGCCACTTTCTGCAAAGGCTTGGTCAATTCACTGAATAGTTGTTTCTTTTGATACATAATGGTTTCCTTGGTTAAGGAATATGGTCATAAATGTGATCCATAATTTGGTAAGGTTATTCCTAAAAATTTAATAAAAACATCTTGGATTCTTTTATGTGGTATCAGGATATTCTGTATAGGATATTCTTTCTAAATTTTAATTGATTGTATTGGGTCATCCTGAGGTCATTTAAAGGGCCTCTAAAAACAATAGTTTTTCTTTGTCCTTTTGAAAAAGTTTCTGTTATGGGTAATATGCAGTTTGGGATATTTGTCTATGTATTGGGTATTGGGTATTTAAAAACAAAAAAATTATTTGTATAATGCTCACTTATGAAACATCTACTTAGATATGAAAGATAATTATTCTAAGTTGTGAACTTACTGAGACAAATTTCTTACTGTTATAAATATATAGGATATTGGGATTTATCTGAAACTTTGGTTAATGGGATTTGTTATTGGAAGGTAAAATTTCTTGGTCTTGTAGTTAATATTATTTGGGAGTTTTAAAGCTCTACCCTCTGATGTGTTGAAGGTTGAGTTTTAATTGCTTATATTGTTATAGTCATATTCCTGCCTTTTTTTTGCTCCTGTGACTGATTTCTATAATCAGAGCAATGGTCAATAGAAATTATTAACACAATTCAATTATGTCATACCTTGCTCTTTCCAATCTGGTTATATGTAATCATTATATCTTAAATACTTAGGCAAAGGAGTATTTAGCCTGGTCATCTATCTGTTACTGGATATCATGTCTGGATATTCAAGTTTTTTTTTTAAGATTTCTAACTAATGAGAGGACAATTAACAGTGGTCTGTTTTATCTATTGAACTACAGCTGACAGCGGTTTGTCTATCCTGTGAAGAAAACCTATTAAGCTGCTGGCCAATTCATACTGGCCTTTTCACATTTTGTATCAGTCTGTTCAAACCTTTATTTGTTAGATTTGTGGGGGGGGGGGGTTGTTTGTTCTAGATTTTGGTCAAATTAGAGAAATTGACTTGTTTCTGGGACCTACTTCAGCTTTGATTGTCAGCACACCATACCACACCCATCCCCCTCCCTGGCGTGAGCATCTCCGCCCATCCTCAGCATGAAGCTGTACTTTGGACTAATATGGAGGAAATTGGGAATGGTTGATGAATGACTGTTAAACCTTGACTGTGTCATCAATTATGTGTGTTTTAAAATTTGTGATGGAAATTGTTAAAACTGTGTAACTATTACTGTTATGCTTGAGGGATTTTTAGGAAACCCTACTGTACTAGTCTGTTATGTATAGGAATTTTGATTCACTCTTGGGATTTATATATGTGGTATGGTTATTTGATAATTCCTTTACTTGAGAAAAAAAAAGGGAGGAAGAGATAGGAAATTGGGGAAACTAATATATTTTTCTCAAAATACCTCAAAGAATGGGAACCCCAAGTTCCTATTCACTTTGCCTTAGGCACTTCTGCCCCATTCCCTATCTCACTAGTTCAGATTGAATTGGAAGTCCTTATATTTACTGGACTATGATTTGCTGGTTATGCTTTAACTTTGAAACTCCTTATTCTGTTGGAATTACTCTTGCAGACTCAGTTTAGGGGATTATTTTTTAGAAACAACCACAAATCAGACACCTGTCTTGGGACTGACAGTCTCTCTGATCTGTTTCTCCACTCCTGTAACCCCAGTTCCTTAATTAGTATTTCAGCATTCTCAAAGAACCTTGCAGTTTGATATCAGGCTTCTAAAAGTTCAGGGTTGCCTGCCTTGGGGAAGTCACTTAATCCTGTGTATCTCAGTTTCCTCTTATGTAAAATGTAACCCCAGTGGAACTATAGAGTCGAACTTGATAGATTAGTGTTCCAGTTTTCCCACATACTTTTCAACATTTATCATTATCTTTTCTGGTCATCTTAGCCAATTTGAGAGCTGAGTCCCAACTTTTCTTTTAGGACACAGACCCCCATCCTTGTCTTTTACTGGCCATTCCTTTAGGTAACTAATACTTTTATGTGTTTTTAATTTAATTTTTATTTTTCAATTAGTAAGCATTATTTTGCTCCTATTCCTATTTGCTCCTCCTCCATTAAAGATAAGAAAACTCTTTTAACAAATAGTTGCTCAAGACAAATTTCCATACTGGTCATGTCTAAAAATATATGTAACATTTTATACTCTGCTTACATTACCTATTTCCCACACATCATTGTCTCATTCTCTTTATTGGGATCTCTGTGCCTTCTCTGCTCTTGCTTTCAATGATTATGGAAAGATTGAAGGTGGTTATGCTGTATCATAGGGGGAAAAGTAGACCATCTTTCTCCAGGAAGTCCAATTTGGTAGCTGAGTGGCACAGTAGATAGAGTGCTAGCCCTGAAGTCAGGAAAATTTATCTTCTTGAGTTCAAATATGGCCTCAGATACCTAGTAGCTATGTGGCTGCACAAGTCGTTTAACCTGATTGTATCAATTTCCTTTTCTGTAAAATTAGATAGAGAAGGGAATGGCAAATTGCTCCATTATCTTTGCCAAGAAAAGCCTCAAATAGGGTCATCAAGAGTCAAACATAATTGAAAAATGATTGAACAACAAACAATCTTCAGTTTTGCTCTAGGAAATGACATTGTTGGTTTTCATGATAATGACAAGGTATCCTTATTGTCCTTACTTTTGTGCCTACAACAAGCACCAGAGATTAACTTGCTGATTCCCTCTTCCAGTATTGTGCTCTTGCTAATTCCTGACTTGCCTTCTTTTACTTGAATTGGAATGAATATATTTTTGGAAAAAAAATTCTTTTTTTCTACTTTCTGAAATCTGCACAAAAGCCTCTGTTAGTTTCTTTGCCACCCCAGATGACTACTGACAATGACTATTTTGCAGTAGATACTAGGGAATTCTTCATTTTCTTGGTAGGGATGAGGTACACATGGTCATCAATACATTTGGTCACACAGGGCTCTAGCTGCCCCTTCATCTATTGCTCCTTGCTCCCAGCATCCATCAAGTCTTTGGTTTTGTCATTGCAGTGCATGATGTATTGAACCAGGGAGTCTTTGAATTTTTCCAGTTTGCTTGTACAAGGGCCTGTGCCTGGGCCAAAGAATCATGCCAGTGCTCAATGCACTGATGAACCTGCTGCATAGAAGCCTGAGTAATGCCTGCATAGCCTGCATAGCAGCTGGCATTTCATTGGAACAGGATGCCCTCCATCTTGTGGATATTTTCACACTACAGCCCTTCCACTATAACATACATTACCACTCCCTAACCGTACATCCTGTCCTGCTCAGTTGAATGTTCTAGTCTGGTGTCCACATAAAACCCCCCCAAAGCACAATTTTAAAAAGAAATCATTAAAAACATGTCACAATTTCCCAAAGGCAATTCAGCTTCTCCATTCCTTTCTTTTTCATCTCCAGGGATGGTTTATTATCCCTCTGAGTGTTTGTCTAAATTAGATGTTTTTAGGGAATAATTATAGGTTGTTCATTCTCTTGTATATCATTGATTTTAGCTTCAAAGATACTTAGATTGAACTCATTAGGATCATATATGGATCTTGTTTAATAGGCTCTGCAATGCTCCAGGGATTATGCCATCACCTTAATATAACCCATTAACTTGAACTTTTGTTCTTACCATCTATAGGAAATCCCTCTTTGAATTAGACTTTGATCAGGGCATCCTCCATGACAGTGGAGGCTTATGCCTTTGAGGAGCATATATTTACCTGTTTTATGCCTTATTTGTTATTAATAATTAGAGAAGTCACCAAAGTTCTTTTTATTGTTAAATCTTTAGCTTTTTGACCTATATATAGTAGCCACTTTATTGGAAAAGTCTTTGACAGTATATACCCTTTTAATTCATGCTGTGATAGCATTTAGCAAACTTGGGCATGACTAGGCAGGCAGCTTTATCTCCGGGAGTTAAGTCTATTCCATGCACCTTGAAACGGAATGGCTTTGGGGATGTCTCCTATTGTCTTAAGTCATCCTGGAAATGGATTCTCAGAGAACAAAAATGTTACAGACAGCAAATTCTACCTCTTTCCTCTATTTAAAAAATACTAATTTTTAAACAGACAAGATAAGAGATTTCAAGAACTTACAAATCAATATTTACTAAGCACCTACCAAACCCTCACAAAACAACTATTTTTTTTTATTTTATTTTTTATAATAGCTGGCACTGGAGATAATTAATAAACAACTCTTACTTTTACCTGAAATTTCCTTTACAGGAATATGTTTTTTGTGCTTGATCTATCTCGTAATATCTCTTAATCTATTTCTATCTCTATGTTTCTCTCTGTATCTATCTCTTTGCCTCTGTCTCTCTCTCCTCTACTTATATAACTTTCTCTATGTCTCTCCAATCAGAACTCATGACATTCTTAACAGTTACACATTGGAGATATATACTATCTCATTACTTATTTACTTAACCTGTTCAAACTGAATAACATATACTCTTCCTGAGCTATATTATGCCCACAGGTTCTATCCCGGCCAGTTTCAATGTATGTCTGATATCAGATGTGACTCTTTGTATTAGGATTTCTAGATCCAGGACTTTGTTTTGCATCCTTTATTTAGCTGAACATCTAAGACCATGATTTTTATTGCTGATTCTGTTCTTGAACTTTGTTTCTTAAAAATTCATTCATGAACATATTTAATCTTATTTTTTTCCTACACTAATGTTGTTCTCTATGAGGCCTAGCTTAGTAGCTACTTTTCTTTATCATTCTTCCTCTCTACTTCTTTATATTAAAAGGGACCATAAATCTTTTTTTGATTACATTGGCAAGATATGAGGCAAATATATTATTCTCTTGTTTTTTTTGGTTACTTGGTAATTAATACTCAGACACTATGAAAAAGTTATATATCTTTTAAGTTATCTATTAAAGGATATAAAAATATGCAGATGGAATAGTTTTCTAACCATTATTCTAATAACTTAGCAACTTAAAAGTTTGGAGGCAACTGTACCTAAAAAAGAGAATACAAAATACCAGTATCTTGAATATGGATAAAGTAATTAAGAAAGTTTTTCTTACTCCATATTTAATAAGAATTCCCTTTTTTATTGTACATTAGAAAAAAGTTCTATTGCCCCAATCAAAGATGATAATATCACAGCATACAGGTCTGAGAGGTAGATATAATAACTCAAATGATAAGATATTTAAAATTCAAAGGTATAAATGTTGGTCTTGGAAAAAAAGATGAGAAAAATCTACTTGTCTCCCTTTTTTGCTGAAGTGGGAGGCTATGGGTATAGGATATATATCCACTGCTCAATTGATATGTTGATTAGTTTTGCTGAACTCCCCCCTCCCTCCCAACTCTCATTTAAAATTCCTTGTTCTAGGTAATGGCTAGTTTTCTACATACAGAAGGGGAATTAAATTTGGAAATTAAAATTATGCCAAAACAAAAGATAGCATTTGAAAAATAAAATTAATGTTAATTTATTAAATTTTGATTTACATACCACATAGGACGTTTTCCTTAATTGATATCACATTACAAATGATGCAAAAGTTCTTTGCCAATTTTTACATGTTATATAAATGTTATTATTGTTATTTTTGTTGTATATTATAATATTGTATTATTGTTGTTATTAAGAAAAATGAGAACTAGCACATAGCTTCGCTTATTAAAAAGGCATTAACATTTATCTATATAGGTAAAAAAAATTGATTAAGTGGGATTCATGACTTTACAAAAATGTGTTTCTAGAGTATCTAAATATTTGCATTTATGAAACACATGATAAAAATTTTCTTCTCAAATGAAGAAAAGCAATAGTTATCACTGATAACAGTAAATCATCAGTGAAGTCTTGATGTAAAACCATATTCAGACTTGCTTTATTTCTCTCCTGTTGATTTCGAGGCTGTGATCAGAAATCAGTGTTCTTCGTTTTCTGTTGGCAAATCTTTTTTTTCTTTTTAATCACTTCTGCTTGATTTCATTTTGTGTCTTTTACTTTTTTTTTTTTATTTCTGCTCTCAGATTTATTCTTTTATGCTGAATTTTAGGGCTTATCTTCAACTTTAGACACAACCAAAGGAACTGAAACCTTGCTAAGCCTTTCTCAAGTCACTTTTTTGTTTTCCTTTCATTAGAACTGACCTCTTCATTCTGTACCTTAGTTGGGAACTTTTTTATTTTTAGTGCTTATTTATTTTTTAAAATTCATTTAAAAAAGTTCAGTTTTAAATTCTTTTTTTACCCCAGACCTTTCTGCCCTAATTGAGAAGACACTTCATTATACATGAGAAGACAACTCATGCAAAACATATTGCCATATTGCAAAAGAAAAAGAAAAAAAGCAAGAAAAAAAAATGAAAAAACATGCTTCAATTTGTACTCAGAGTTCATCAGTTCTTTCTTCAGTATTCTTTGGAATTCTTATAGATCATTGTATTGATCAGAGTAGCTAAGTCTTTCATAATTAATCATCTTTACAAAACTGCTATTGTTATGTACAATATTCTGGTTCTGCTCACTTCATTTTTAATCAGTATATATTTTCTTAATAATTTTTATTTTCTAAATAGTTTTCTGAAACTATTCCCTCTGCTTTTTATTTCAGCATGACAATATTCCATTTAAAATTATATACTACAACTTGTTCAGTCACTCCCTAGTTGAAGAGTATTCCCTTAATTTACAATTCTTTGATACCACAAAAACAACTGTCCTGATTGAGAGCTCAAAGTATATGAGCCCTTTGTTCTTAGAAGTGAGATGAATGAGGTGAGAGACTCACAGAATGTGAAAAGAGCTCTAGTTTATTATGCTGTACAGCCTTGTTGATATTAATTTTTGCAAGTGTGGTCAACACATGAACAAGAGGCAATCTCTAATCACCATTTTACCTCCTGTGATCTTTTCTATCTTTTTGTCATAAACTGCTATTTTCTATAACAATTTGGCTGAGATTTTTAAATTGACTTCAATCTCTCTGGAGGACTGGTTAAGTAGATTTGAAAATCATTCTAGAGATGATAATTGAATTCATAGGAGCTGATTCAGTTACCAAATAAAGCAATACATAAAGTGGAGTAAAAATAACCAGGACAAAACTTTTTGAGACACACACGGTAAGCAGAAATGACTGACATGAAGATGCACAAAAGGAGTGATCAAATAATGAGAAAAGAAATATTAAGAAAACTTAGAATATCAAGGAAAAGAAGGTGATCATCAGTGTTAAAAGGGTTTTTTTTAAGTTTGAGGATTGAGAAAAGCATATTAGATTTGGCAAGTAAGAGAAGATTACTATGTGCCAGGTACTTTGTTAAGCCCTAGTAATGTAAAAGAAAAAGTTGGATAAATAGATTTGAAAATCATCAGCATGGAGATGATAATTGAATTCATTGAAGCTGGTGAGATCACCAAGTGAAATAATATAGAGGAAGAATAGAAAGGGCCCATGACAGAGTCCTCTGGAACATGTATCCAAGGAAAGAGACTGAGCAGTGGCCACACAGGGAAGAGGAGACCCAAATTTAGAATCATATTAAAATCCTAGAGAGAAGAAAGTTCCAAGGAGAAAAGGCATGTCAAGGCAATAAGGAGGTAAAACATGATGAGGATTGATTAAAAAAAAAATCTTAGATTAGGTAATCAGAGATCACTGATAGCTAGTAAAATGTCAGGAAAAGATAAATGATAAATGTTGGAGGGGATGTGGGAAAACAGGGACACTAATGCATTGTGAAGCTGTGAAATGATTCTACTATTCTGGAGAGCAATTTGGAACTATGCCCAAAGGGTTACAGAACTTTGATCCAGCAGTGTCAGTGTCACTACTGGGTTTATATCCCAAAGAGAACATAAAAGATAAAAGGACACACAAGTGAAAAAAATGTTTGTAGCAGCTCTTTTTGTAGTGGCAAGGAACTGGAAATTAAGAGGATGCTTATCAATTTGGTAATGGCTGAATAAGTTGTAGTAGTAATGGAATTTTCTATAAAATGATGATGAGCAAATTGGAGTAGTAATGGAATATTCTATAAAAAATGATGAGCAAATTAATTTCAGAAAATCCTGGAAAGACTTATATGAATTGACACTGAGTGAAATGAGCAAAATCAGCAAAATTATATGATGAACAATTATGATAGACTTAGTTCTCAGCAACACAGTGATCCAAGATAATTTCAACAGACTTTGGATGGAAAATGCCGTTCATATCCAGAAAGAAACCTGTGAAGACTGAATGTGGATCGAAGCATATTATTTTCATCTTTTTTGTTGTTGTTATTGTTTTCTTTTTTCTTATATTTTTTCTCCTTTTGATATAATTTTTCAGGTGAGGGATGGAAATGTTTAATATGCTTGTTCATGTATAAATATCTATATCAGATTGCTTGCTGTCTTTGGCAGGAGTAGGCAAGGGAAAAAGGGAGAAAAAAATTGGAACTCAAAATTTTAGAAAATGAATGTTGAAAACTATCTTTACATTTAATTGGAAAAATAAAATACTATTGAGAAAAAAAAAGTTTAGCCAGAAAAAGAAGAGATATAATATAGTGACTAGCAAGGATTAATTGGTCAAGGGAGGGTTATAGAAGATCAAGTAGATAAGAATGTGTTTGTAGGCAAGAGGGAAGTAACTTGTGAAAAGCAAGAGGTTGCAGATAAGTGAGAGAATAGGAATGAGAGAGAGATAAATCTGTTGGAGAAGGTGGGATAGAAGACAACTACTTATCCATGTATTAGAAAGAGCACTGGATATGAAATATGAACATCGATGTGAGTCCCAGTCTTAGCACTTATTACTTATGTAACCATGAGTGGATCACTTAAACCCTCAAGATATCAATTCCCTCAGGTATAAAATGAAAAGTGCCTTCTAGATATAAATATGACCAAATTTATCAGTGGCACTTAAATCTACAGAATTTTACTATCTTTCTGACTAGCTAGTTCAAAGGAAACACCAAACAGAAAGTACAATTATTGTCTTTCAATAAAACGGATTAATAAGATCAGGGTTAGTTTGGACTCTATTGTCTTTTAGTTATTTCACTCTTGTTAACACCTAAACTAGGGAGAGTTGTTAAGTCCAGGCTAGCTCCGTGGCGGCCTCAGGATCAGGACCAGAGTCAGGATAAGTAAAAGTCCTTGGTCTTTAGGGGGAGAAAGGAAAGAAGCAGCAGACTGTCAGGAGTTTTGCCAAAGATCTCTTCTAGATTCTGGAGTACAGAATCTCCACCTTTCTCCTCCTGGTCCTGCAGCCAAGTGAAATCTGGCCTCTCTTACCCCATGCTCTAATCCTTGCCTACAATTATCTTACCATCAAACATTGAGCAAGCATCAACTGTGAGAAGAGCCATTTTTCCAAACATATGCTAATAGAGTTATTGTCTCCTATTGAATAGGTAATTAGCCTTAAGTGCTTTCTTGTCTGATTCAAGCATACCTTTTTCAGAGTTTCAGCCCTGTACATCTCTGGCTTTCTTTTGTTTAAGAACACAGGGGGTCATGCCCTCCTTGACTTCTCAGGAAGAGAGGTGAAAGCACTAAAAAGGAGATGATCACACCCTCTCTGACTTCTCAAGAAGAGAGATGAAAAACACCAATAATACATACGCCTCCTTCAGCAGCTGATAGTTCAAAACCAATCTATTCTCCATTACTTCACATATCAGGGAATCCAATGATCCCCGCAAATTTTTGAAGTCCTACAACAGACTTTTTATGTGTAAGAAAATCCAATAATGCCTGCAGATTTGAAGTCCTGTTTCATCATGTGTCAGAGAATCCAATGATTCCTGAGGGTTTTCAAGTCCTACAACGATTTTATCATGTCTCAGGGATTCCAATTACTCCTGAGGGTTTTGAAGTCCTGCATCAATCTCATTAACAATTTTTGATGTCCATGAGTCAATTGCCATAAATTCCATTCTCTTTCAGTGGTGGGCACAATCAGCGATGGAACCACCTGATGTTTCTTGGGTCTTCTCTTTCATTTCAAGGGTCTGCTCCGTCTCTCTCCTGTGGACAAGGCAAATACGGTTCATTGGCACCCATCTGATTCCTTCTCCATCTACAGAGATACAAGCAAACCCTCTTCCCCAAGCAGTTAACCTATCTGATCCCTTCCATTCACCACTTTCTGGATTTCTCCACATCACCTGGCAATTATCTAAAGATGATGGAGCTGCTCGCACTGGACACTGTCCTTCTGGTGGGTTATAAAACCTGTCTGTTGGAGCCAGTGCATTCAAAAATCAAGAAGTTAATTGTATAAAGAATTAAATTTAGAAGTTCTCTAGTGTTCCCTGTGACTTACCCATTCTTTTGTTTTGGAGGGGTGTCTTGATGTCTCTATTTCTCCTTTCTACTATTGCCTGTCCTTGAGGATTAAAAGTTATGCCAGTGGTGTGTAAAATCTTATACTGTGCACAAAAGTGTGCAAAATGTTTAGACGTATAGGCAGGTCCATTATCTGTTTTTATTACTTGTGGCACACCCATAATAGTAAATGCTTGTATAAGGAATTCAGCAACCACTCAGGCTGTCTCTTTTGCTGCTGGTATTGCAAAAATGAATCCTGAAAAGGTGTCTACTACAATGTGGATAAAAGACAGGCAACCAAAAGATTTATAATGGGTCACATCCATTTGTCAAATTTCATTGGGTCTCAGATCACGAGGGTTCTTCCCTGGAGGCAGCGTAGGAGTGTGGAAAGGAAGACAAGCTGTATAGGTTTTTACTATGCTCCTAGCTTCCTCTCTTGTTATTCCAAATAAATGTAAAGCTCAAGCAGCCTGATGATATTTAGAATGAGATTCTTGGGCTTCCTGAAATAAAGGAGTATTGGCTAGTATAGTTAGAAGGCTATCTGCCTTTGAATTACCATCAAAAATAGGACCTGGAAGTTCACTATGAGAGTGGACATGCAAGATATAAATCTTACCTGGATGCTTTCTCACTTGCTCTTGAAGTTCCTTAAAGAGCTGATATATATTAGAGGCTACAATTTTTATTTGGGCTGTGGCAATTCTTTGTACCACACCTACTGAATAGGCTGAATCAGATATTAGATTTATATCTCCTGGATAATAAGTAAGAGCTAGAATATTGCATACAATTCATTCTGCTGAGTGGATTGAAAAAGAATTCTGATTACTCTATTTATAGTTAAGTTACTAGAGGATACAGCAAAAATATTATGTTTAGATGCATCTGTAAAGATAGTTGGTCCTTTAAGAGGAACTTTAGAAACCTTTTCTTCAGGAATCCATGGCCAATTATGTAATAGTCTGGTTACCTTTAATGGAGACCCTTGTGTAAAATTTGGAGCTGTTGCCAATAAAATTTGCTACTCTGGGATGGTTTCAAAGCATACATTAATTTGTGCATTAGTCAGATCTTATCCTAGATAATTGTACTGCTTGCTTAATGGCCTTTAATAAAATTCTAGCCACAAGCATTGGGTAAGGAGTAAGGCTTTATTCTGGTTGTGCCGGGAGGTTCACCCACTCTATCACATGGTCTCCTTGATGATGAACCTACTGTTGTGGGTGCCTCTTTTGTAGCAAAAACTGATATTTCAAAGGGTTTTTGAGTGACTCTTTCAACCACATTGGATAAATCCAGTTCAACTTCTCTCAAAGCCTCTTGAGCTTCTTTTGTAAGCTGATATGGTGAGTTTAAAACACTGTTTCCCCTTAAAATGTTATACAATGGTTGCAATTGATAGGTAGTCAAGCCTAACACTGACCACATCCATTGAATATATCCTATCAATTTCTGAAAGTCATTTAAGCTTCTCTGTTCTTAAGGAAAGTTTTTGTACTATAGGCATCTTAGGGTATACTTCATATCCTAAATATTGAAAAGGAGCATGTCTTTGAATATTTTTCTGGAGCTATATGCAATTTGTAGTTCCTAGTGTTTCTATGGTCTTTTGTAGGCATGCTTCTAACATTTCTTCCTCAGGTATATTCCAATATATCATCCATGTAATGTAATAACATTACTTTTGGAAATGCTTTTCTTACTGGAATAAGAGCAGCAGCAACATACATTTGACACATATTAGGGCTGTTTTTTATTCCCTGTGGCAAAACTGTCCATTTATATCTTTTATAAGGCTCAGCTAAATTAATGCTGGGCACTGAAAAGGCAAATCTTTTCATATCCTCCTTATCTAGAGGGATAGAATAGAAACAATCCTTAATGTGTCTATAACCCAAAGAGGCCATTCTCTAGGCAATTGAATAGGAGATGGAATCCAGGCTGAAGAGTTTCCAAAGTTTCCATCTGTTCATTTACTTTTCTTAAATCAGTCAACATCCTCCATTTTCCAGATTTCTTTCTTACAACAAATACAGGGGAATTCCAAGGGCTTAGAGGAGGTTGTAAGTGTCCTTGTTCAAGTTGTTCCTGTACTATATCTCATAAGGCCTGAATTTTATCACTAGTTAAGGGCCACTGTTCTATCCACACTGGTGTATCAGTTTTCCACTGAATAGGAACAGGTGAGAGTATTGGCATGCCTTCAACAACAGCCCTGCCTAAAAAACCGAAGTACTCATTTGTAATCCTAATCGTTGTAAAATGTCTCTTCCCCACAGATTGATGGGGATTTTTCAACTATAAAAGGAGTAAAAATTCCTGTTTCCCCTTTAAAGGTCCATCTCAAAGGGGTAGCACTAACTTCAGCTGCTATTGATCCTCCTATGCCAGACATGTAGGTGTATGCCTTAATCTTTGTCAGTGACTGGGTCAGATGACACCTTTCCTGACTGTAAGATCTGCACCTGTGTCTACCAATCTTTGTAATGGTATGCCGTTTATATAGATAGTGAGCATAGGACAATCAGGTGTAACTGCCGCAGTACAGAATATTCCTGGATTCTGTTCCTTGGAGTCAGAATCTGGGCAACTATCACCAGATTGCCTATTAGGAGTCTGTTTAAGTAAACCTGATGCTACTACTTCTCCTGGGTAATACATTGTCTACCTGTATTAGTGACTGGGATATTATCTACACATTCCCCAGTTTCCCATATCAGTGTATGGATGAACATTGTTTTGTAAATACTCTCAGAAGGTGAAATTGTCTAGCCTACTGTGCCTGGAGGCAAGGGATCCATAGGCTGCAGAGGAACAGATTTCACCTCTCTAGGGGGTATCTCAGTAGTCCCAGCTGCATACAACTCTATTCTACCCAATTTTAATCCCTTTATCCTATCAGGTCCTGGCTGATTGATTATATAATCTCTTTCTCCTATAAGATTGCTTCTTGCTGATTGGTCATGTCTGAGTACTGAACTTTTAAAGACTTGCTGGGTGTAGCAATCAGCTGCCATCATGCCCCAAGTATTTTTTGTTTTGGGTCCTGGTGCTGGGCCCACCATCCCATTTCCCTGAATCAGTTTACATTCTGATGCCCAATGGAAACCTCTGTTGCATTTTGGACATGGGGTTTTGGATCTTGTTCTCCCACCCTGTTTTCTCACTCTGTCTCTATGCCAACATTGAGCTTCCAGATTCCCTACTTTACCATATTGACAAGTCTCTCTGGAAGTTCCTTGCCAAAAGGGACCCTATCTTCCCATGTTCAGATCTTGGGAAGTCTGCATCATAGCCTGGATATAAAAGGTATTTGTGCCCACTGAGGCACAGCGTCTTATGATCTCTTCTAAAGGAGCATCCTTCTGTAGTCCTAGCATAATTCTTCTGCAAACCTCATTAGCATTTTCTTTAGCATAATAGCCTTATCATAATTTTTTATTGCTGCATTTTCACTAATAGTTCATATGACAGCTGTCTGCAGACATCCCACAAAATCAGCAAAGGATTCATTTGTCCCTTGTGCTATTTTTGTGAAGGCCTCTGCTCTGTCCTTTTTCCCTGGTAGAAAACCTTATGCTTTGATAGCAGCAGAAGCAATTTGCTCATATGATGCTATGGGGTAATTAATCTGTGCTGAAGTGTCTGCATAAGAACCTACACCTGTTAGTTAGTCACAGATGATTGGAGTATTAATTCCATTTTGCCTGTTTTGTTGGGCTTGTATCCTACAGAGTTCACTAAGAACAGAGAGCCACAAGAAGTTTTGTCCAGGTTCTAAGCTTGTCTTTGCTATAGATTTCCAGTCAGTAGGGATTAAAATTTCATAAGCCAAATTCTGTAATAATATCTTAACATAAGCTAGCTCCGTGATAGCCTCAGGATCAGCCAGAATCAGGATAAGTAAAAGTCTTTGGTCTTTAGGGGGAGAAGGGAAAGAAGCAAGCAAATTACCAAGAGGCTTGCCAAAGAGCTCTTCTCTATTCTGGAGTCCATAATTTCCCCCTTTCTCTTCCTTGTCCTGATGCCAAATTTTTGTCCTCTTTCATACCACCTTCTAATCCTTACCTACTATTATCTTAACATCAAACATTGAGCCAGAATCAACTGTGAGAAGAGCCATTTTTCCAAACATATGCTAATAGAGTCATTGTCTCATATCCAATAGGTAATTAGTGCTTAAGTGCTCTGTTGTCTGATTCAATCACACCTTTTAGAGAGTTTCAGCCCATTACAGAGAGTGAAAAATCCTGGAAAGAAGATGTCAACTCAAATAATATCAGTCATAATGCCTCATGAATTCCAATGAGAAATTTGCTTCTAAGCAAATAGGAGGAGATAAAAGAGAACTAGTCTCAAATGAGGTTTGGAGAAATCTCTGGGTAAATTCACTCATCCATTCCTTCCCTACCCCCAATTCCCATTGATAACTGAGACTTTTCTATGGTACAGTAGAGTACTTTAAAAGTCATCATCTACTAACATCCCATAAAAACCACATTTTCTTCCTTGATGAAATATGCTATCAATTGTGGGCAGTGGTAAATGTTCTGTTATTCAGACTTTTGTCTAAAAGAATATTTTTTCTCAAGAGTCAAGTAATTTGTGTGTCTTCCATTATAGTGCTGATAGAATCAAACTTCTAATTATGAGTCATGAACCCTTTTCCCTTCTGGATAATTTAGTAATTAAAGGCCCTACATGTGCAAAAATGTTTACAACAGCCTTTTTTGTAGTGATTAGAAGCTGGAAACTGAATGGATATCCATCAGTTGGAGAATAGCTGAATAATGGTATATAAATGTTATGGAATATCGTTTTTCCATAAGAAATGACCAACAAGATGATTTCAGAGAGGCCTGGAGAGACTTATGTGAACTGATGCTAAGTGAAATGAGCAGAACCAGGATATCATTATACATGCATGGCAACAACAAGACTATACAATTATCAATTCTGATGGACATGGCTCTCTTCAACAATGAGATGATTCAAACAGTTCCAATTCTTCAGTGATGAAGAAAGCCATATACACCCAGAGAGAGGAGAGGCCCATGGGAATTGAGTGTGGACTACAACATAGCATTTTCATGCTTCCTGTTGATCTTTGCTTGCATTTTGTTTTCCTTTTTTTCTTTGTAGACCTGATTTTTCTTGTACCATAAGATACTTGTATAAATATGTGTACATATATTGCATTTAACATATATTTTAAAATATTTAACATGTATTGGACTATTTGCCATCTAGGGGAGGAGGTGGGAGGAAGGAGGGAAAAATTTGGAACAGAAAGTTTTGCAAGAGTCAGTGTTGAAAAATGTTTAAGAAATAAAAATTTAAAAAATAAGTAATTAAAGACCCTGTCAATAACAGCATATCTGTAAGTAAAACACAGGTATGTTCAAGACACACTCAAATTCATGGAAGCAAAATAAATCAAAAAGCAAAAGTACTAAGAAGATAGATACCCCTCTGCATGACTCTTCAAGACTGATTTTGGTTGATTTTCTTACTGAGACCTCCTGTAAAAGTAAATGCTCTCCTCAGTGGAAACCCTCCACATGGGGTGCATTATTACATTTCTTACCTTGGCTTCTTTTTTTTTTTTTTTTTTTTTTTTTTTGTCCTTTTTCTTTGGTAACTTAAGATGTAAACTGCTGGCTGTGGGCACTTGGAGGAGGGTGGAGCTCTTTCTTTATTTGGGGTTCTTGATCACAGTGGAGAGTTGAAGGGAAGCTTGAGGCACCAAACTCCCATCCCATGATTAGAAGTGCTTATACTAATACCTCTTACTTAAAAAAAAATGAACCAGCAAAGAAAAAAGAATCTTACCATTGAAACATATTATGGGGGGGAAGATCCAAGATGGTGGAGAAGGCACGACTTTCTAAGCTCTTCTCTTACTCTCACTATCAATATTATATTTAGCCTCAAAAATAGGGTTGACTGCTACAACTCATAAAGATTAGAAGTACAACTTACCAGCCAAAGATTATCTGGAATTTTGCTAGAAAAGGTTTGTCCTCGGGGCCGAGAAGAAGATCAGTGCAGACAGGAAGAGAACTAGAGGCAGCAGAGCCCCAAACTGGAAGTGAGAGCACAGATTACAGCACAGCTCACAGCCCCAACCCGCAGTACGGGGCTTTTCCTTGGGGCAGTTGCGAACCTGCATGGCAGAACGCACAGCCCAGGGCAGCTTCTAATATGCACAGTGGGGGGTTTGGCTTGGGGCAATAGAACTTTTGCACCATGATTTGCTTCTGGGAAGAGACTTCCAGTCTGAACTGGGCTATTCCCTAATCAGTTATATTAACCCACAGCCCCACAAGGGGCTCTGGCCTGGGACAGTGACACTTTCACCACTTAGTCTCTAGCCTTAGGGCAGTCGCTAAACCACACAGCGATGTTCTCCACTGGGCACTTCTGTAGCTTGGCCTGTGCCAAATCACCTCCGGTTGGGGGAAGGGGAAACTTTCACCCAGAGCACACCCATACCTCAGGAAGTCGGCTTACATCTCTCCCTGCTCTGCAGAGGAAGCTGGTAATCCCCTTGCCCTGAAGGCATACACTAAGGGCTTTAAAAAATGAATAAAAAATGAAAAGGACAATGGATCAATAGCTTCTATATGGAAAAAGAGCAGGTCTACAACCCTGAATTGACTAATAGCAAACAGCCACCAGATGATACCCCAAAGGGGAATGTTACCTGTCCCCTTTTACATAACGCTCTCATAGAAGAGAATATTAAGTCTCAAAAGAGAGTTAGAAGAAAAATGGGGAAAGGAAAGAGAAGCTATGCAAGAAAGTAACAACTTGCTGAAATATGAATTGGAAAAGGTAAAAGATTCCCAGGAAGTGCAGGGAAACAAAATTTGTGAATTGGAAAAAGTAAAAAAATTTCTAGAAAGTAAGATTTGTGAATTGGAAAAGACAAAGAACTTGCAAGAAAGTAGGATCTATGAATTGGAAAAAGAAAATAATTCACTAAAAAAAAATTAGTAAAATGGGGAAAAATTCCATAGAGCAAAATAATTCATTTAAAAACTCAATTGGACATATACAGAAAGAAGTAAAAAAAGCTAATGAAGAAAATAATTCATTAAAAATCAGAATTGAACAAATAGAAACTAATGATTCATTGAGACAGCAAGAATAAGTCAAGCAAAACCAAAAAAATGATAAATTGGAAAAAACCATGAAATATCTACTTGGAAAAATGACAGAGCCGGAAAATAGCTCTAGGAGAGATCTTCTATATACCAAATAAATGAGTTATATATAAACTGCAAATTTGTTACATTCAGCTTATTCTTTTTTAAGGATGTAATAAAATCAACTTGTAACTTGAAAAAAAAGAAACATATTATGGGAAGAGGGAAGACTGGGATTCATCTTCAGAAGAAAACACTTTTGTAAAAAAAAAAAAAAAAAAAAAAAGCTTCTGCTCCAAAAAATAATGTGAAATGTCTCCCTTTCTCGAGAGAATTTATAGAACTCAAAAAAGAATTCAAAAATCAAATGGGAGACATTGAAGAAAAACTAAAGGAAAAAAATTAAAATCTTTCAAGAAAAACAAGAAGATTATAGAAAAAAGTTAACCAATTAGAAAAGAAAACACAGTGTCTCAGAGATGAAAATAACTCTTTGAAAATTAGAATCAGGGAAGGGGAAGCCAATGAATAACAAAATAGATGATAAAATTGAGAAAATAGAACAGAATGTGAAACATCTCATAAGAAAAACATCAGATCTAGAGAACAGACCAAGAAGAGAAAATAGAAGAATAATTGGACTGACCAAAAAGAGAACTTTCACACAATAATACAGGATATAATCCTAGAAAATTGCCCTAGAGTGACAGAACATGAGGGGAAAATAGAAAAAAATCCACTACTTACCACTTCAAAAAGTTCTTTTGTTGAAAACACACAGGAATATCATTGCCAAAATTTGAAACTCCCAGATCCTTTGCTGTTGGAATCTTTACAAACTGTTAAGCCATTGGAGTTGATAGAGACAATAATTATCTAATTTGGCATGGTTCAATATGATTGATTTGATCTTAGAAAGAGATATTTTGGGCCAGAACTTGAAACAAGGTACTAAGTACAACTGATAGAAAAGATGCTTGTGTTCACACCTTTAGAGAGCTCATAAGTATCTAAGTACTCAATGGAGTTCACATGTTATTTGCAAAACAAACAAACAAACAAATAAAAAATTCAAATATGCTGGAGAACTACAATTAAAATTGTACAAGACTTATCAGTAACTATAATAAAAAAATCACATTTCTTGGGATCATATCTATAGACAAGCAAAAGAACTAGGTCTGCAGCCAAAATATAACATCCAGCAAATTTATTTATAATTTTGAATGAGGAAAAATGGACATTCAATGAAGTTGGAGATTTTCAGGAATTTCTATCAATCAAACCTGAATTTAGCAGAAAATTGCACATATAAGAGTCAATATCAAAGAGCAATTTTAAAGAACTCAATATGGACAAATTGTTTATGTTGCCCCCCCCCCCCCTTGGGAGATGTATACTTTATGTTTAAGGTTTACATCAAAATTAGGGTAAGTATAAAAGAAAGATTGATAGATAAAGGTAAAAGTTGTAATCATGTTTTAATAATGAGGTGTAGAGGAAGAATAGACACAGAGGCATTAGAGGCAGGCTCATTGTTCTGAAAACCTACATATATACTATGAAGGGTATAGCACCCTCCAAAATCTATAAAGAAATAAGGGGGAATAGGAGGATGGGAAACAAAGGTGAGGGAGAAAGACCCAAGGGAGGGATTTCTGGATGGGGGAAGAGGCTAATTAAACCAAGTTGTGGAACAAAATTTAAGGAAAAAGTCAGCAGGGATAGGAAAAACTTGTGTATATGTGATATGTATATACATAAATATAGCTTTTTCTTAACTTAGCTTGCTTGGGGGTGGTAGGGGGATGAAAGGGAAACATATGTGTTTATATGTATATATGGTTATGCGTATATATATATATATATACACCTATATATGTATATTATATGTATGTATATGTATATAATATGTATATTTTATATATATATATATATATATATATATATATATATATATAAAACCTGCTTGGAGGTGATGCTTGGAGGGATGAAAAGAGGGGAAAATGAATAAAGAAATGAGGTGTGCAGCAGAGAACAAAAGAACAATTTACAAGAAAGTAAAGACAGATACTCATGGATATAATTTCTTCTACTAATATTATATATACATATATATATATATACACTTTGAAAATTAGCATTTGTTATTATATTTTGAAAGTTCCCTGATGTTCTGCTGGGCACATGATAATGTTCATTTTTGTTTTGTTTTATTTTGTTTTGTATTGCTTTTTGGTTTTACTTTTTGCTTATTCAGTTTCTTCAAATAAATTAAATTTGGGAAACAAAAGAAAAAATCGATGCCTAGAAAGTGTCTGGATCTCAATCAACAAACATTTATCAAGCACTTACTATGTGCTAAGTACTTCACGAACTTATAGAGATACAAAGAAAAACAAAAGCATTACATGACCTTAAGGACCTTACCTGTTAATAGGGAAGATAACATGCAAACAAGCATTATGTAGAAGACAAATCAGGTAAATTGGAAGTAGCCTCAGAGAGAAGGTTAGTGCATTAAGAGGAACCAGAGAAAACCTTTTGTAAAAGATATGAGTTTGGTTAAGACTTGAGGGATGCCAGTGAAGTCAGAGGGGAAGATGAGAAGGGAGACAATTCCAGGCATAGAAGACAGCTAGTAAAAAATTCAAGGAGCTGGAAGTGGGAAATGGAATATAATGTATACAGAAAATCAAGGAAGCCAATGTGACTGGAGAGTACTTTAAAAGGGGGGAATAATGTGTTAGAAGATAAGAAAGGGAGGAAGAAGCCAGATTGTGATGGGTTTAAAAGGTCAAACAATATTTTATATGTAACTAAGAGTCCAAGCCCACTTGCTTAAAATTCTTTTCATTAGTAGAACTTGATTCCTGATTATTCCCTGGGTGAGGAGTAGAGTCCATGGGAGTATAGAGAAAAAAAGAAGTCTTATGACTTCTAATTCAAAAGCAAAATCACTGGACTTGAAAATATGGCTACTGAAGTCCACTAACTAGTTATGTGACCTCTAATCTTAATTTCCTTCTCTATAAAATGCAGAGCAGACCTGAAGATCTCTTTGCCCTTGTCAATTTTAATGCTATTCTATGTTTTTGGCTCTGGTTGCCAAGAGCATGATAATGCCGAGAAAGAAAACCCATCAATCTCTTCACAAAGAGGGAGAGAATGACTGAACAGATAGGACACC
This sequence comes from Sarcophilus harrisii, assembly GCF_902635505.1. Classification (NCBI taxonomy): domain Eukaryota; kingdom Metazoa; phylum Chordata; class Mammalia; order Dasyuromorphia; family Dasyuridae; genus Sarcophilus; species Sarcophilus harrisii. The sequence continues at coordinate 124,308,848 of NC_045431.1, read as the reverse complement.
GATCTAAAGAAATAATAGCATGAGATACAGTAGAGGAAAAAGAGAAACATAAAAGAAAGCGAGGGGATCTCAAAGATGCATCTCTGATTTCATAGGTTTTGTCTATATTTATTAGTAACATGAAGGTCTTTCCAACTGTTGGGGGACACAAGAAGGATATTGATTTTAGAGTAGGCTGCCCTTGATTGCACAGGCCACAGACTATCCTGTGCAACACATTGTGTAGTTTTTCTTATTTCTTGGATCCAACTCTTCTTTTTCTTAATTTTCTCTGTAGCACAACTTTACACCATCAGGTGTCAGGCTTGAGTAGATTTTAGTAGCTAAAAATGATAAAAACTATGCTTTCACTTCCAATCAACCGTCAAAGATTCATTAAGATTCATTAAGAGTTTAAAGGTTGTTCTATGTGATTTTTGTGGCTCTCCTGCCTTCATGGATGCATTTAAAATATTTTGTTTCAATTTACTAAGAAGATTTTGAAGGCAATTTATTCTAACACCTCTCTATCTTTTCCTTACCCCTGTTCTGACCCAGAGAGCATCTTTCATGCAGATTAATGCAGAATTGGAGGTTATATTTCTTTCTTATTATTAAGTTTTATTAAAATTCTTTTACCTTTCTCACACACTTTTTCCTCACCATATAATTAAGAGTATTTTAAAGTGAAGAAGGGAGAGGGAAAAGGGGAAAGCTTTGTTTAAATATGTGCTCCAAATATCTATATATATAATTGAGGATTGGTTGAAGAAACTGAGGATGTTTAGTCTAGAAAAGCTAATATTCAGTGAGGACAGAGTAGCTGTTTTCAAGGATTTGAAGGGATGTCATGTAAAGAAGGGGGAAGACTTCATGTTCTTGACCAGAGAGGTCAGAACCAGAAGTAATGAGAGGAGTGATGAACAGGGAGACAGGGGCTGCAGAGACAATGCCTTGTCATTGGTGCTGATCAAAAATGGAATGGATTACCATAGGAGATGATTTTCCCAATGCTGGAGATTCTCAAGAGGAGGCTGAAAAATCATATGTAACAATGTTGTAGAGATTACTATTTTAGATTGATCCATTTGGCCTCTGAAGCCCCTTCAAATATGATGTGCCATGTTCTCCTTCAACATTGTGATGTTGGTCATTGTTTACAAGCTATGGAAATGTATATATTTGTTTTGATTTTTAAGAGCACAACTCTCATGAGCCAGCTTATTTATTTCAAGGTTTAGCACGTTTTCTGACAAGTACTTTCTACAAAGTCCTGGACTGAATAAGGGTAGAGTACATTTGTGAGGTGCGATACTGGGGCAGAGTGATTTTCAATTTTGGATTTTTCTGGACTAGAGAATCACAGTGGTATATCCTGGAACTCTTAACAGGGAGGGGGTAATATGTCAAATTTGCATTGGACAACTTCAGAAATCAACAGGTCTTTGCATTTACAGATACATCATATATTCCTATGTACTCTCCCATCTCAGAGCCTCAGATAATTTGAATTACATTTGGTTATTTTTGTTCTATGGATCGGATAAGATAATAATATATATTTGTATGTATATATATATATACACACACACAAAATATAAATATATATTTGTGATATAATCACAAAATATTACACAAATGTTCGCTAATGAATGCTAATCCATTTCATCTCAATACAACCACTGGAGGTAAGCCACTCCAAACCAGTAAACTACACTCCCTGTTGTGTGGAAAGGACTTTGTAAATTGCTTAGCACAAGATTATGTGAGCTATGAAATCTGATTCTCTTTTCCATTATGGATATGGCATAATATGGCAACAGAAATTCTGAGAATCTATAGGAAGAAAATCATGAAAACAGCTTGTGATACACTCAAGAACACCTTAACTTGATCATATTCCTCTAGAAAAAAGAAGAAAGCCAATCTCATCTTTTATAACATGAGCATCCATCAATGCCAACATCAGGGCCCAGAATCAGGTACCAGTCTTTTAACACTTAGAACACTTGTTTTAGATGAACTTGAGTGAAGGAACATAGGAACATACCTTATTGTCCAGTGAAAAATTGGAAATATTACAATCATTTCATAAGCACATTAACATTTGCCCATCTTGACAAAAAATGTCTACAGAAGATGGTTAGCTTGTCAGTTTTTAAATCAGAAAACTTTGGGCTGTTTTCTGTGAAGGGCCATGGTCTAATGGGAATGTTCAGAATTTTTCATAAAGAATGAAGTTCCATTTATTATTATGCTCCTAATTCTAGATTATCCAAGACTGAAATGAAATTTAATTAGTTTCCTCATTAAATAACAAAGCAAAGTTGGCTTCCCCACAATTCCCCAAGGAAGGATTTTAGAGAGACAGAGGAGAGGAGAGGAGGGAACGAGAAAGAACTGAGGAAAGGAAGAGAGGGGAAACAAAAGAGAAGGGAGGGGAAGTAAAGGGCAAGTAAGAAGATTGAGTTTATGCCAATTTTAAACAACAGATGGCAATATTACTTTGCTTCTACCAAACCTGGAGAAATTTTTACACAGTTGGAGAAAAATATATTTTTTTTCTTTCCTGAAAATCCCATTAAGCAATAAAAATGACAAAATTTGTTTCAATAAGATGGAGATCTTAGTGTGTGGTTTAGTTTGATGACCTGCATGATCAAAGAGAGTTATATTGTTTCTGATAATGATAAAAATGACAACAGAAATTTCTCTGGTGTTTTGAGGTTTGCAAAGTGTTTACTTCCTGGAAGTGGTCCTGGAAAATGTCAGCGAAAGCACTGGTATCCCTATTTTAGACATTTATATAATAAGACAGCAAATTTACATGATGACCGTGGGGTAATTTAACTCCAAAGACAAGAGAAATGAAAGCTGTATTTAAAAAGGTGGGAGGAGGGACATTAAAAACAGTTTTCAATTACTTGAAGGGAAGATGGGGTGGGGGCATCATAATTAATTTGAAATATTTGGAAAGAAAAGGAATTAAGGACCCAGAAGGCAGAACTAAGAGGGATGAGTGCAAATTGCAAGAAAAGGTGGTTAGATTTGATATAAAAAATAACTTTTTAAAATGAGAGCTCTCCTTAAGTGTCATAGGCTAATTCTGGAAGCTTTAGCTGAGGTCTCATGAGAAGTTTTTAAACAAAGGTTAAACGACCACTGGCCTACTTTGCTAGAGAAAGGATATTAATTTGCAGCTGGGTTGAAGGAGGTGACCTTTAACATTCCTTCTAAATTGAAAGTTTGTGATTCTGTGATACTTCAAAAAAGAACACAAAGCATTTCTAGATAAAATGGAGGTTGAGTTGACAAGCATAAGGAGAGATGAGGAAGGCATGAAAAAATTTAGCAAAGTGGAGATTCCCAGATCCTAGAATTTTATATTTGAAAGGAACTTAAGGACTCATGTAGTCTGCTATTCTATTTTATAAATGAGGACAAGAAGCTCCAAAGAATACATGGAATGACTATTTTAATCAAAATGCCCAACATGTGTTGTAATATTGGAAGTCTCATATACTAGGGCTTTCACAATTCACATTCTTAGGTAATATAATTAATGTCAAATTTCATTACCTGGAATAGTGACTGGGGCCATTCTAGGCAGTAGTCAAGCCCTTAGAGGATTATTGTTCCACCAGGCCTTCCAGTATGATCTTCCACAGTGACATTCAGAAAATCATTTAGCCTCTCTTTGCCTTTGTCACTTTCCAATTCACAAATATCCTTCATAAATTATCTAACCTAGAACAAACAACAATGTTTGAGATGAAATAATTTACCCCCTTTCTTATAGTGTCCTTCATATAAACAGGCTGAGAGGCAGTGGGGGTGGGTTCAAGTCCTTCCTCAGATACATATTGTTGTGTGACTAAAGACAAGTCAGGTGACCTTTCAATAACAAATTAATTGATTGTAAAAACTGTATCAGTTGTTTTCACACTGAGTTTCCCATTCTGATAAAATCACAGGTTTAAAGCTAAACAAAAATAAAACAACAAAAAATTACATATTTTTTTTACACTAACTATAAAATTTTCCTGATTCTTTTTTTTCACATCTTGGATTTTGTTAGTTCAAGACTACTTTTAGAGTTACGAGATTACTTAGGTTTACCCACCAAAAAAACTGTGCTTTTGAGTACTCTAGTACCTTTAAATTGTATTTTAAAGTCCTAAGGGAGTAATAAAAGGAAAATACAAAATAGTTGCATGGATATTATATGTAGATATAGATATCTGTTAGATTGAAAGCTCCTTTAGGGCAGGGACTTTTCTATCTACATTGCTTAGCATATTGCTTGACACAAATGTTTATTGATTAATTAATTGATGGATATAATTTAAAATTTTTTAAATAAGATCTTTGAGGCAGCTAGGTTGTTAAATGGTTAGAATGCTGATCCTGGACTTAGAATGTTCTGAGTTTAAATCTAGTGTTGGATACTTACTAGCTGTGTGATGCTGGGTAGATCACTCAAATATCTGTTTGCCTTAATCTGCTGTAGAAGAAACTGGCAAATTACTCCAATATTCTTGAAAAGAAAATGCCATGGATGGTATTGCTATAATCTGGTCCATGAGTCATGGAGAGTTGGACACAACTGAATGATTGAATAACAATAGCAAACAATGTAGTTATTGTTCCATACTTATGGCAATAAAGAATTTGGTCAGCTATCTTTATGGTACTAAAAGGAGATATTTAAATATATACATGTTCATATGTCTGGACTTTAGGGCTAAGTAGTTCCATTGGTATTCTCATGGTATCAGGAGATAAAGTGAGGCTAGATAGACATGGATGGGTTGTTTTTCTTCAACTTTCCCAAAGAGAGCTCATCACTACAGCAAATAATTAAAACATTTCTGGATAGTGACACAAATTTTTCTCATATAAGTCTTAGATCTTAAAAGAACTTTAAGATCCTATCCATCCTATCCATAAGGAACCTATGCTTTTCCCCTCTCCTTAGTCTACCAACACTTAGGAATAGGTTGGAAACATTCCTTTTTCTTTGTACTAATTCACACTATCTTCCCACCTTGGCTAAAAACTGTACTTCTCCCATTTTCCCTCTTTTGGAAGCAACCTAGAAACCCTCTCTTCTATGACCTTTGAGTCTACTACCTACTTCTCAAGTCATTAGTTGGAGATGATCTGTCTGGTTTTTTTTTTTTTTTTCCTAATAGAGACACCTGAGACCTTACCATTCACCCTGTTGCTTTGCCTACTAGTCCTTCAGAATTATATGACCTTTCTTAATCAGCTATTTCATCTAGGTTATTGAAATATGGCCTTTTAAGATATGGATGCAGTTCCTTTGGGGGTGAGAGGCACCCATCTTGAGTACTACCTTTCTAATCTCATGACTCAGGAAGAACAGGGGAGGAGAATGGAATGCCTTTATGTGCTGCCAGGGACTGAAGCAGAGGTTTAGGACTACCCCAGTTGTTTATGGATTGGGTGGGATTGGGGCAGCAAATATCAATCTATCTACTACCTTCATTTGCCCTTCCCCTCCTATTGCTAGGAAGCATTGGGCCACTACTCAGTGAGATGAGGATCATATTCCTGGACCCAGTACATCCATCTTTCCTGGTCCTATAGACAAGGACACCACCCAGTCTTCTTTATATCCACTTCTTCTGCCACCTCTATCCTCACTAATTTACCTAAGGAATCCCTAGGACAGAGTTGTTCTCGTCATCCTGGGTTCAACTTCTACTTTTCTTAGGAATTTTTTCTCCTGAAACTTGACCCTTGCTGCCTTATTCAGTGATGGCTCTTGATGAGAGTACTTGGTAAAGAGTAGTAGTACTTAGTGGACTTTGGGAGAAAATTAGTTCCATGATAGAGAATAATTTTGGAATATGAGATCTCCATAGTGAATTTAGGTTGGAATCTTTACAAACTGTTAAGCCATTAGAGTTGATAGAGACAATAGTTATCTAATTTGTCATGGTTCAACATGATTGATTTGATCTTAGAAAAAGATATTTTGGGCCAGAACTTGAAACAAGGTACTAAGTACAACTGATGGAAACAATGCTTGTGTTCACACCTTTAGAGAGCTCATAAGTATCTAAGTACTCAATGGAGTTCACATGTTTGGGAGATTTCAGGATTACTATGAGATATCCGAATTCACACCTCCCTTAGGGCCAGAGAGCACTCTGAGAGATAACCCAGAATCCCTCTCTCTCCAAAAGGCGGATTTAACCTTTGGGAGATCATATATATACAGGGAGCTCTTAGAGCTGAGAGTTTTTCTTGGGAGCATTCCCAGGAGTCGGAGAGGAGCACTCTGGGAGGAAGCCTACAAACCCTATCTTCAAGGCAAGAGAGATTCCTTGTATCTTCTACCTTGGTGCTGGCTGGAGTCGGAAGGACAAACCTTTGGATTTGGAGACATTCGGGTGGAGCTCTTAGAACCAAGCAGAGAAATAGGCTCTGAGCTAATCGGGCTATATTGAAGGACACAATAAAAGATCTGAACTTTTATCACATGGCTGTGTTTTGGGAAAAGAAACACCAACATTTTGGCACCCTGAATGAGGGGCTGACAGACCCTTCAGTGGATTTCAGTGAAAAAAGCTCCGATCCTGATTTCAGTGGAAAAGCCTCTGATCCTGATTTCAGTGGAAAAGCCTCTGATCCTGATTTCAGTGAAAAAGCCTGTGACCCTGATCGAGTGGAAAAGTCTCCTCAACTCAGAAATTAGAGTGAGTACAACAAAGAAATTTTGTTAAAAGAATTAAAGTGGAATTTCAGCTAAGATGGGACAGGTGTTTAGAAAACAGCCTTCTGTTTCTGTACAAGGAAAATGTTTAGAGAGCATTGTCCAAGTTATGGAAAGCCAAGGTTTGATTATAACTACGGAGCAGATCACTGAACTTTTACAAACTGTTAAGAACATATGTCCTTGTTTCTCTCTGGAGAAAGAATTGGATCTAGATGAATGGAACTTAGTAGGAGAGGATCTTTGTCAATTCTGTAATAAAAATGGCCCTAACTCAATTTCTAAAGACATATTTAATACATATAATTTAATACAACTGGCTGTAAGAAGTTATTTAAGTGTTAAAATGAAAAAGAAGAAAGTGCCAGCTAAACTAGGTGATAAGCAGGAAAATTCAGATAAGAATGGAGTTAAGTACAATTCTGAGTGTGATCCTTCACAGCAGGAGGAATTAGATTATTCCTCATCTCATGACCCTCCCCTCTCATGGATGGAGGAAGAAGAGGAAGAGAGAGAGGCAGAAACACAGTCAGCTTCTCCTGTGAAGCAGAATATGACAAGATTAGAAGAAGCATTAATTAAAGCAAAAAATGAAGGAGAAGATATATCTGATTTTATACATGCATATCCTGTGATTGAAAAGCTTGACCCTTCAGGTCAAAAAGAGAGAAGATACACTTCTTTTAATTTGGAAAAACTTAAAGATTTGAAAAAGGGTTGCACTCTTTATGGGGCTACATCATCTTATGTGAAGATGTTGCTAGATAATTTGTCTTATGAAATCTTAACCCCAAATGATTGGAAATGCATAGTGAGAACATGCTTAGAACAAAATTTGTTGTGGCTTTCGGAGTTTCATGAATTATGTAGGATTCAAGCCCAATGCAATAGGCAAACAGGAGCTATTGGACAAATCACTTTTGACCAACTAGCTGGTGAACGTCAGTATGCAGAGAATTCAGAACAGATTTATTATCCCATAACAGTGTATGAGCAAATTTCTAAGGCTGCAATAAAAGCTTGGTGTTCCCTCCTGGGACAAAAAGATGGAGTGGAAACTTTCACAAAAATAGAGCAAGGTCCCAATGAACCTTTTGCAGATTTTGTGGGACGTTTGCAAACAGCTGTAATCAGAAACCATTGGAGATAATGCAGCTACAGAAATAACGACGAGACATCTGGCTAAGGAAAATGCCAATGAGATTTGCAAAAGAATTATATGGGGACTAGACAAAGAATGCTCCTTTAAAGGAGATCATAAGATGTTGCGCCACAGTGGGCACAAATGCTTATTATACCCAAACTATAATGAACATGGAAAGACAGGGTCCCTCTGGGCAAAGGGACTTCTAGAGAAATTCATCGATGTTTTCAGTGTGGAAAAGTTGGACATTTGAGAGCTCAAAGTAGATATGGAGATAGAATGAGAAGACAGGGTGAGAGAAAACCCAAAACCCCATATCCAAAATGCAACTGAGGCTTTCACTGGGCCTCTGAATGTAGATTGACCAAGAGAAGTGAGAGGCAGGGCCCAGCTCCTAAGTATCAATTAAAGGACAGGTGGGGCATGATAGCAGCTGAGTTTACACCAAGAGTCTTTAGAAATTCAGGACTCTGATGTCATCAACCAACAGAAAAGCAATCAGGATTACAGTTGGGAGAATACAGGCCTTTTAATCAAACAGGGCAGTATTCAGTGCAAACAGCTCCAATGTAATTACCAGGTGATAAAATTACCAGGTGATGAAGAGAAATCCCAAAAGTGGTAAACAGAAGAGACTGTTTCAAGTTCTTCAAAACAAAGGAGAAGATTTAAGAAACATTTGACACTGAAGGAGCATGGCTGACAATGAGACTGTTAAAATAACTTTAAAATCTTCATGAATCATTGGATTTTCTAACACAAGATGAGATTCTTTCAGTTCTTGAAAACCAGCAAGAATCATTGGATTCCTTGAGATGAAAAATTGTTGATGAGACTATTGCAGTACTTCAAAGCTTACAGAAATTATTGGATTCCTGGCACATGAACTAATGAATAATGGGTTCCTTTTGGACTATTTTTAGGACTTACGGACATGTATAATTTTGTATGTTGATTCATGTTATGAAAAATTGTTTACTTCAAAGCTTACAGGAATTATTGAATTCCTGGCACATGAACTAATGGACAATGTGTAAATGTGTAAATTCTCATGTTAATTCATGTTATTTGTTATATTACTACTAGCCTGTGTTATAGTGCTATATGCTTACATAACTATGTGTAATGCCTCCCATATTGATGTATTTATGTACACCTTGTTTCATACCTGTTTTAAGTGAGCCCCTTTAGAAACCCCCTAATCTGATTTGATTTTCTATTTCCTTTGGTATTTTCATCTCCCTCCATGAGAAGTCAGGGAGGTTATGACCACCTATGTTCTAAATCAAAAGAAAAGAAGAGATGTTGGAGTCTTTACAAACTGTTAAGCCACTGGAGTTGATAGAGACAATAATTATCTAATTTGGCATGGTTCAATATGATTGATTTGATCTTAGAAAAAGATATTTTGGGCCATAACTTGAAACAAGGTACTAAGTACAACTGATGGAAACAATGCTTGTGTTCACACCTTTAGAGAGCTCATAAGTATCTAAGTACTCAATGGAGTTCACATGTTTGGGAGATTTCAGGATTACTATGAGATATCCAAATTCACACCTCCCTTAGGGCCAGAGAGCACTCTGGGAGATAACCCAGAATCCCTCTCTCTCCAGAAGGTGGAGTTAACCTTTGGGAGATCATATATATACAGGGAGCTCTTAGAACTGGGGAGTTTTTCTTGGGAGCATTCCCAGGAGTCGGAGAGGAACACTCTGGAAAAAAGCCTATAAGCCCTGTCTTTGAAGCAAGAGAGATTCATTGTTTCTTCTACCTTGGTGCTGGCTGGAGTTGGAAGGACAAACCTTTGGATTTGGAGACATTCGGGTGGAGCTCTTAGAACCAAGCAGAGAGATAGGCCTCTGGGAGAATGGGGCTATATTGAAGGACACAATAAAAGATCCGAACTCTTTTATCACCTGACTGTGTTTTGGGAAAAGAAACACCAACAAATTTATTTCCCTCCCTATTCCTGTCTTGTATTATAGTTATTTGTTTGTATTGGGAAGGCATATAAATATATAAAGATATAAATGCAATATTATCTTTGGGAATTTTAAATCCCTTGGAAGTTTGTGTGTAAGTTTGCCAAGTATCAACATCACCCCAGCATGGAATCAGATAGGAAGCACCATGATGTCTATTTTTTCCAATTCTGACTTGCCTTATAGTCTTTTTTTTTTTTTTCCAGGATTCACATCTTCCCGATAAAATAAATCATAAACTTATAGGAGTAGGGTGTTTATCTGGTTGATCTTTAGATTTTCCTCAGACACTGGTATTTTATTCCTTGCTCTGAATACTGTACAGTACAAGTTTGCAAGTGGGAAATGAGGATAGACTTGACAAGTCGAATAATTTAATCTTGGCTCAGTTTTCTTATCTGTAAAATAGGGATGAAAATAATACCTACCTCATAGGTCTGTTAAGATAAAATAAAATAATAGTTATAAAACAATGAAAATCTGAAGGTATAATATGTCATCATCCCTAAGTATTTTTCTTTCAACCAAGCACATTAAAAATATGTTCATTTCAAATCATTTTATCATCTCTTACCTGAAGCACATTTGTTGGCAGAATAAAACTACTTTTATGATTTGAGTCTTCTCTGCATATTGTGTTGTAAAAAGAATATCTGTTTTATTCGAGATAATCTAGTTTGGGGAATCATTATTGTTTTCTCTTGGCTCAAGAGTGAGAGTGATTCATAACGCCTGGTTGAAACTTTTAGGCCTAAGTCTGAATTCCTTTGAGAGAATAGAGCAGTCTGGGTGAGATATCTGAATAATATTGATTTATATTCCTGAACAAGTGTGACAAAAGAATATTTAGAATTACTCTGGGGAGTTGTTTAAGGGAACACTCCGAACAACAATCTGAAACCATGTCTATGAATTATCTTGCCATAACTCTTTGCTCAGGGCAATCACATGTCCTTGGAGGTGGCAAATGATGTGTCCATCCCTTGCAGCAATGTAATATTTTGTTCAGTAATAAATTTGAGGTTACTTTCAGTATCTCATAAACTTGTTGAGTTAACAATTCAAATTTAAGACACTACTGTTTTGCCACATTCTTCAGGAGCTCAGATGCATGTTTCCTCGATAGGATCTTTCTCTGGATCTTGTCCTGAAAAATCAAGGCTTCCATCTTCCAGGAAGCTTCTTGGATACCAACAAATTATCTCTCATATATATGTATATACATATACATATATATATATATTTATATTTATATGTGTGTGTGTGTATACATACACACACACACATATATGTATACACACACACATCTATCTATCTATATCTACTGAGTCATGATTGACTCTCTGTGACCCCATTTTGGTGTTTTCTTGGCAACCCAACTCTGGAGGGACTGGAAGACTTTGTCACTGTTTCCCTGAGGCAATAAAAACACAAGTTTCTACTGCTCCCAGAAAGAAGGAGACAAGATACTACAAAAAGGAGGTGATAATGCCCTCCCTGATATCTCAAGAAGGGAGATGAAAACACAAAAGGGAAATGGGGAGTCAAACCAGATTTTATTAGTGGGTTTCTGAGGGGTCTCACTTGAAACAGGTATACATAAATCCATCAACATGGGAGGTATTACACAAGCACATGGTAATATAGCATAGCCTAGCAGTGATGTAAAAAACATGAATCAACATGAGGAATTATACATATCCATAAGTCCTAGAAATAGTCTAAAACCAGTCTATTGTCTATAATTTCATGTGTTGGAAATCCAATGATTCCTGTAAGTTTTGAAGTCCTGCAATAGTCTCATCATATGTTGGGGAATCCAATAATTCCTTCTGATTTTAAAGTCCTATATCGGTCTTATCATATCTCAGGGAATCCAATGATTCCTGCTGGTTTTGAAGTTCTGTAATAGTCTTATCAACAATTTTTGATGTTCATAAGTCAATTGCCATATACATTGGGTTAACAGTCACGCTTTTTCAGTGGCACATGTAGTAAGAGATGGAACCACCAGATGTTTCTTTAGTTTTCTCTTTGTTTCAAGGCTTTTCTCTTTTTCTGTCTCTCTCCAATGGACAAGGCACATATGGCACATTGGCACCCATTTGATTCCTTTTCCATCTGCAGAGATACGAGCAAATCCTCTCCCCCAAGCAGTTAACCTATCTGATCCCTTCCATTCACCACTTTCTGGATCTCTTGGCATCATCTGGCAATTATCTAAAGATAGTGGAGCTGTTCACACTACACACTGCCCTTCTGGTGGGTTATAAAACCTGTTTGCTGGAGCCATCTTTGTTGAAAATTTAAAAATTAATGGTATAGAGAGCTAAATGTAGAAGTTCTCTAGGGCTACCTGTGGCTCCCCCATTCTTTTGTTTTTGGAGATGTGTCTTGATGTTTCTGTTTCTCCTTTCTACTATTGCCTGTCCTTGAGGGTTAAAAGGTATGCCAGTGGTGTGTAAAATCTTCTACTGTGCACAAAAGTGTGCAAAATGTTTAGAAGTATATGCAGGACCATTGTCTGTTTTTATTGCTTGTGGCACATGAATAATTGCAAAAGCTTGTATAAGGAATTCAGTGACAACTTGGGCTGTCTCTTTTGCTGCTGGTATTGCAAAAGTAAATCCTGAAAAGGTGTCAACTACAACATGGATAAAAGACAAGCAACCAAAGATTTATAATGGGTCACATCCATTTGCACCTCTAATGACTTTATAATCTGCACCTGTGTCTACCAACCTTCCAATGGTATGCCATTTATATAGATAGTAAGTATAGGACAGTCAGCTATAACAGCTATAGTCCACAATATTCCTAGATTCTACTGTTGGGAGTCAGAATCTGGGCAAATATCATTAGATTGCCTATTAGGAGTCTCTATCAGCAAACCTGATGCTACTACTTCTCCTGGTTGACAAGTCCCACATTGTCTACCTATATTAATGACTAGGATATTTAGCTACACATTCTCCAATTTACCATATCAGTGTATGGATGAACACTATTTTGTAAGTACTCTCAGGAGGCAAACTGGTCAAGCCTACTGTGCCTGGAGGCAAAGGATCCATAGGCAGGACAGGTTCAGATTTCACCTCTTCAAGGGGGAATTTAGTAATCCCAGCAGCATACAACTCTATTCTCCCCAATTGTAATCCCTTTCTCCCATCAGATTGCTTCTAGGCTGATAGGTCATGTCTGAGTATTGAACTTCTAAAGACTCTCTGAGTGTAGCATCAGCTGCCATAATGCTCCAAGTATTTTTTGTTTGGGGCCCTGGGGCTGGACCTACCATCCCATTTCCCTGAATCAGTCTACATTCTGATGCCTGATGGAAGCTTCTGTTGCATTTTGGACATGGAGCTTTGGGTCTTGTTCTCCCACCTTGTTTTCTCACTCTGTCTCTATGCCAACATTGAGCTTTCAGATGCCCTACTTTACCACGTTAAAAGCATTGACAAGTCTCTCTGGAAATCCCTTGCCAAAAGGAACCCTATCTTTTCATTTTCTGAATCATAGCCTGAGTTTATAAAAGGCTTTTGTGCCCACTGTGGCACAGCATCTTATGATCTCCTCTAAAGGAGCATCCTTGTGTAGTCCTAGTACAATTCTTCTACAAGCATCATTAGCATTTTCTCTAGCAAGTTGTTTTATCAATTTTCCTGTTGCTGCATTTTTACCAATAGTTCATATGACAGCTCTCTGCAGAAGTCCCATGAAATCAGCAAAGTGTTCTTTGGACCTTGTTCTATTTTTGTGAAGGCTTCCCCTCTATCTTGTTTTTCTGGGAGGGTGCCCCATGCTTTGATAGCAGCAGCAATTTCCTCATATACTATCAAAGGATAATTAATCTGTGCTAAAGTGTTTGCATAATGACCTATACCTGCTAGTTTGTCACAGGTAATTGGTATATTAATTCCAGTTTGCCTATTTCCTTGGTCTTCTATTCTACATAGTTTACTATACTCTGAAAGCCACAACAAGTTTTGTCCAGGTTTTAAACATGTCCTTACTACAGATTTCCAATCACTAGGGGTTAAAATTTCATAAGACAAATTCTCTAATATAATCTTAACATAAGATGATGTAGCCCCATAGAGAGTACAACCTTTTTTCAGATCTTTGATTATTTCCAGATCAAAAGGAGTGTATCTTCTCCTTCCTTGACCTGAAGAGTCAAACTCTTGAATAACAGGGTATGCTTCTATTCTTAAATCACATATATCCTGTCCTTTTTCTTTAGCTTTAACTAGTGTCTTGTCATGGGGATGGAAAAAGCTGCTTTGTGGGTGGTGCTGATTGTGTTATGCCCCTCCCCCTCCTCCTACTCCCTCCACCCATGAATGGTTAATTGAGGGGGATGGGTCATGAGAAGGGGAATGCTCTAATAGCTCCTGCTATGAAGCACCACATTCCTTAATTTCATCAGCATTGTACTTAACTCATTTCTTATCTAATTCTTCATGCTTTTCAATTGTTTTATCAGTACCCTCCACCTCCTGGTCTTTATTCTCTTCCCTTATTCTATAACTTATGTAATTCCCTAAAGCTAATTGTATTAAGTATATATATATATATATATATATATATATATATATATATATAATGTTTCTTTAGGAATTGAATCAGGACCATTATCATTATCATTCTATTAGTTGCTCTCCTATTAGTTTCCATTTATCTGCCTCTAATTCTTCCTTGGAGAAACAAGGAGATGTATATTTTAATGTTTCTAAAAGTCCAGTGATCTGCTCCCAAGTTACAATCAAATCTTGGTTTTTTATTAGTTTAACTGTGCACTCTACACACTTTCCTTGGGGTGGCAAAGGCATGTCATTTCTAAGCATTTGTCTCATTTCAGCTGAAACACTAGTTTAGCCCTTAACAAAGTTTTCTGCTTGTCTATTTTTCTATTCACCCTATTTCCAGGTCACAGATGTAGGTCCTTAGTCCACATTTGGGCTCCAAAATGTAATGTTCTGGTTAGCCTTCTGGTGGTCTTGGGACCAGCCTTCCTTTTAGCAGAGTAATCACCATGAGAATAGTCAGAGATAAAGTCCAAAGTCTTTATTATCTCCTTCACAGTCAGTCTCCTTAGCCTGGGGTCAGGCTAGCTTTCTGGAGGCCCTTCAGAATAGGTCTTGGTTTCAGTGCAGGAGGCAGGAGAACCACCACGAGGGTCTCCTGTATTAAAGTCTGTCTGTGTCTGAGAGCTTGAGCTACAGCCTCCAGTCCTCTGTCTTCCCTCTCTCTGGCTGAGTTTGTCCCCAGTTTATATACTCTATACAATTACATCATTACAGTTTATAGTATAAACCAATCATTATATCACTAGGGAACCATTATTTGTTGTAAGATTAAATCAATCATACTGAACTAGAGAACTTGAATGCCAAACTAGATAACCATTGTATTATCAATTCCAGAGAGTTAACCCCTTTTTGTAGGATTAAATCAAACATACTAAGCTTTAAGTATATTTCTATAGAGTTCTGCCCTTTACATCTTCCCATTTCCCTTCTTATTGCACAACATGTCTACAATTTCCAGGACTACCTCCTTAAGTCAAAATTGTCCCACCTAATTGTCCCACTTCCAAGCAGAACTATTTGCCTTCAGTTGCTATTTCCTGTCTCCTCAGCTCTTAGACTCAGCAACAGGTTTGGCACATCATCTCTTTTGGCTGCAAATCTTTAGTGAAGCTGAATTTGGTCTATCAACCCTTCAACATAGCAGCACTGATTCTTCAGGACAAGGTTGGAGGTATAAATATATTAGTATATCAATATAGATAAAAAATTTCTCTTCCACATGCTTCTCAGGAATAAATCTATATAATTATTGTTGAGTAGGAAGCCTGGCCAATGAGGGGTTTTTCAGCAGTTTTTCAGCAAATCTGGGCTCCCATAATATTTGCTGGAATCTGCCCAGTTTCAAGCAATATATTTTGCTTATTTTATAAAATGTTCAAAAATGCTGGTTGTTAAAAGACAGGAGGGCCTCACTGTGTTACTGAGGCCTAAGCCTCAAGCATAACCCAGCCTCAAACTTCAAAGAATGTTCTCAATGGATTCTTAGCACTAAATCAAGAGCATTCTAAGCATGCTTTTTAGGAGGATACTTTTCAGTTGTAATCCTTAATCAATTTCCCAGTGAGATTTCCTTCTGGAATATTTTACTTTGAAAACGAGGATTCAGGAGCAAAGCTTCATTCCCAGTAAGAAGCAACTTTTAACTTTAATTCTAAATACTTTCATACCATAGAGGCAGCTAGGTGGCACAGTATATAGATTGCTAGGCCTTAGGAAGCCCTAAGTTCAAATTTTACCTCAGTCACTTATTAGTTTTGGGATTCTAGTCAGGTCACTCAACCTGTTTATTTCAATTTCCTTATCTTGTAAAGTGAAAATGATAATAGTAGCATTATCTCCCAAGGTTATAAATATCAAATGAAATAATGATGAAGTGATTAACACAGTGTAAGTAAGCATTTTTACTATGTTACTAAATGTTCCTATTATTCTTATTATTATCATAGGGACAGCTCTGTGGTAGGGTAGATAGAGCATCAGGTTTAGAATCAGGAAGATTTGAATCTGAATTCAAATCTGGCCTCAGGTGCTTACCAGTTGTGCAAACCTAGGTAAATCATTTAAATCTCAGTCTGCCTCACTTTCCTCATCATGGGAATAATTTATAGCATCTATTTCCTAAGGTTGTTGTGAGGATCTAGTTCAAAGGAAGAAGAGAATGAAACCACTTTTCAACTCAAGACATATTAAATAAATTCAAGAAAGGTCAATCTCACTGGGTAAAAAGTATGTTCAGGCCAGTTCACATACACTGTAGGAAAGCTAGTGAGAGGGTCTTAATCACAGCAAATCAACAAGTAAGACCCACACTCCTGACCCAATAGAGGAGCAAGTCAGGGAGACAGTTTTCAGTTCCAGTTCAGAAGACAAACTCTGGGAAACCAGACTGTTTTCTGGAAAAAAAAAAAAGCCTGCAAAGCTATCTCCTGCAAACATAAAGAGCCCTTGTGCTCAAAGCCAAGGTTCAGAGTTGCACAAGAAGCTTGGGACAGTGCCCCCTATACCCCAGGAGCAGAACTCCATCTTAAAAGTAAAAAAAGAAGAAATACCAAAAGAAAAGGAAAGAAAATGAGCAAAAAACAGAAAAGAACCTTGACCATAGAAAACTACTATGGTGACAAAGCAGAAGAAAACAAAACAAAACAAAAAAACTCAGATGACGACAGAATGTCCACAGAGGAGATCTCAAAGAGTGATATAAATTTGTCTCAAGCCCAAAGAAGCTTCTTGGAAGTGCTAATAAAGGACTTTAAAAGACCAGAGAGATAGAAGAAAAAATGAGAAAGAAAATAAGAGTTGTGCTTCAAAAAAGAAAGAAAAAAATTGTCTGAATAAAACAATTCCTTAAACAGTAAAAATAACCAAATGGAAAGAGATATATAAAAGCTAAATGAAGAAACTCATATAATAAAAACTAGAATAGTGCAAAATGGAAGCTAATGATTTTGTGTGACAGCAAGAATCAGTCAAACAAACTAAAAAGAATGAAAAAAATGGAAGAAGTAATGGAGGAAAAAAGAAAGGAAGGGGATGAAATATCTCATTGGAATACTGACCTGGAAAATAGATTCAGAAAAGACAATTAAAAAATATTGGCCTTCCTGAAGGCCATAATCAAAAAAAGAGCTTGGATAGCATTCTACAAGAGACCATTAAAGAAATTTGCCCCAATATTCTAGAAAGAGAGGGGGAACTACTCATTGAAAAGATCTATTAATCACTCTGGAAAGATATTTCACAAGGAAAACCAAAGAAACATTTTTGCAAACTTCAAAACTACAATCTCAAGGAAAAAATACTGCAAGCTGTCAGACAAAAAGAATTCAAATATCAAGGAGCAACAGTAAGGATTACTTAGAATCCGACAACTCCGACAATAAAGCCTCAGAGGACCTGGAATACTGCCTTCTGGAATTCCAGAAGGCAAAGGACCTAGGGTTACAACCAAGAATTAACTACCAGTGAGATTCAGCATCATCTTTCAGGGGAGGCAATGGAACTTCAATGAAGTAAGACTTTCAATCATTTCTATTGAAAAAACCAGAACAAACAGAAAATTTAATCTACAAACACAGGAGAGAGAAACATAGAAAGATAAACAGGAAAAATATATATTATCTAAAAGTTAAATTGTTTATATGTCTAGATAAAAAAATGATACTTGTAACTCTTAAGAACTGCAACTGTTACTTGGGGCAGACAGAGGGAGGCATCACATGGATGGAGGATGTGTTTGTGAATGAACTCTGATGTGATGACATTAAAAAAAAAGATGTTAAGGGGTGGGAAAAAGTCTGTTCTGGAAAAAGCAGAAAGGGAAGGTATAATAGAAAATTTAATTCATGTGAAGAGATGCAAAAGACCCATTATAATTAAGGGAAAGAAGAGAAGGGGATGAGCATTGTCTGAAGCGTGATCTCATCAGTTTTGGCTCTAAGAGGAAATAACTTAATCATTCAGTTGGGTATAGAAATTTATCTAATCCGATAAAGAAGTTGGAGGAGAAAGAGGAAAACAAAAGGGTGGGTCAGGATAGAAAGGAGGGAAAATCACTAGAAAAAAAAGTAAAAGAATAGGAGATGGGGTGATAGGAGATAAAACAGTAATTGGGGTGGTTAAAAAATACTACTAAGGACAGGGTGGAAAGAGAGAACAAAGTATATACAGGAGAGAAAATAAAATGGAGGGAAATACAGAATTGGTAATCATAACTGAATATGAATGAGATGAACTATCCCATAAAATGGAAGTGAATAGCAGAATGGATTAAAAAACAGAATCTTACAATATGCTGTCTATAAGAAACACTTTTGGCATATAGAGACACAAACAGAGTAAAGATAAAAAGCTGGAACGTAATTTATTATGCTTCAGGTGAAATAAAAAAAAGACGGGGGGTAGCAATTCTGATCTCAGATAAAGTATAAGTAAAAATAGATCTTATTAAATGAGATAAGGAAGGAAAGTATATCTTGATAATGGTTTCTGTAAATAATAAAGTTGTAATGAAATTAATGTGGATGCACCAAGTGGTAGAGCAGGCAAATTCCTAGAGGAGATTTTAAGCCAGTTACAGGAAGAAATAGACAGCCAAACCTCAATCTTCTTCTCTCAGAATCAGATAAATGTAATCACAAAATAAACAAGAAAGAAACTAAGGAGGTTAATAGGATTCTATAAAACCCAGATGTGATAGACTTCTGGAGAAAACTGAAGAGGGACAGAAAAGAATATACTTTTTTTCTAGACAGTATGTGGCACCTACACAAAAACTGACCATCTATTAGGGCATAAAAACCTCACAATCAAATCCAGCAAGACAGAAATAGTAAATATTTCCTTTTCAGACTACAATGCAATAAAAATAATATTTAATAAAGGGCCAGGGAAAGATAGACTAAAAACCAATTGGAAATTAAATAATTTAATTCTATAGAATGATTGAATCAGACAACAAATCACAAAAACAATCTATAATTTTATCCAAGAAAATCACAATAATGAGACAAAATACCAAAATCTCTGGAATGCAGCCAAAGCAGTTCTTAGGGGAAATTTTATATCTCTAAATAGCTACATGAATAAAATAGAGAAAGAGGAGCTCAATGAATTGGGCATGCAACTAAAAAAGCTAGAAAAAGAACAAATTAAAAACCCTCAATTAAATACCAAATAGAAATTTTGAAACTCAAAGGAGAGATTAATAAAATAAAAACTAAGAAAACTATTGAACTAATAAATAAAACTAAGAGTTGGTTTTGTGACAAAACCAATAAAATAAATAAACCTTTGGTTAATTTGATCAAACAAAGGAAAGAAAAAAAAGAAAAGTGGACGAACCTTCTTTCCTCTGACTGGCTACTGGTTGCTACTTCAGGCCCATTCATTCCTATTTCAGCTCAACCATGCTTTTCGTAGAGGCATTTGTGATGGTAACAATGCTGTTTGGCCTCATATCGTGGCATCTCCAGTGATCATTACGGCATTAGGTAGTTTTTAATTTGGGGGTGGTTTATCAGCAGGGTGGGAGCCTGGGGGACGCCATTAAAAGTACAAACTTACATAACAAGACCAATAACATTTCAAACAGACATCAACTGAGAATGAACACCAGACACATGTTTATTTCCATTATGGTGTAAATCTATGAATGATGATTAGACATTTTATTAAATAAAAGCAATAAAGACATAAAATGTTTAGATATTAAGCTATATACTAAATTATCAATTAATTTATACATATAATCAATGATCGATAGACATATTATTATATTAATAAACCTTACTAGACATGCGTTTATATTCCCTCCCTCCTCCCCTCCCCCCCCCCGCAATATATCACTTTCGACTAGAAATAGGACTAAGAGCGTGTTTATATGGGTGAGTGAGTGTGTATGTGTGTATGTGTGTGTATACGTGTGTATGTGTGTGTATACGTATGCATATGTGTATGCATGTGTATGTGTGTGCGTGTGTGTTTAAAACGGATAAAGACAAACGATATCTATAACAGTTTCTTACCACTAAACCCCCCTACCCCCCTTACTAAATTTTATCGTTTCCGTCAAACCCCAAAACCGGATGATAGGCCTTTAGTATGGTAATTAAATACCTCGGAGAAATAGATTGTAAGCATGTAAGCATGTAAGCAGCAACTAGGCCTAAGACCCATACACCACTACTCACTATTAAACTTCTACTGCTACAGGACATTACAACAAACACCAGCATCTAAAATGAAAGGGTGAACTTACCACCAATGAAAAAGAAATTAAAGCAATAATTAGGAACTATTTTGCCAACTGTATGGCAGCAAGTCTGACAATCTAACGTAAATGGATGATTTTAAAAAATATAAATTTCCCAGATTAACAGAAGAGGAAATAAATTACTTAAATAATCCCATTTAAGAAAAAGAAATAGAATATTGTCATTAATGGACTCCCTAAGAAAAAATCTCCAGGGCCAGACATGAATACAAGTGAATTCTATCAAACATTTAAAGAACAATTACTTTACTATGTAAACTATTTGAAAAAATAGGTAAAGAAGTACTGCCAAATTCCTTTTTTGATACAAATATGTTACTGATACCTAAACCAGGAAAAACCAAAACAAAGAAAGAAAATTAAAGACCAATTTCCCTAATGAATATTGATGCAAAAATTTTAAATAAAAATTAGTATAGAGTTTACAGCATCTTATCAGAAAGACAATACATTATGGCCACTGGAGATTTACATCAAGAATGCAGGAGTGTTTTACTATCAGGAGAACTGTTATCATAATTGACCATGTCAATAACAAGACCAACAGAAATCATATGATAATTTCAATAGATGCAGGAAAAGCTTTTGACAAAATACAGCACCAATTCCTATTAAAAACCTTAGAGAGCATAGGGACAAAGGGATAATAAACAGTGGCTATCTAAAACCAACAGCAAACTTTAGTTGTAATGGAGAGAAGCTGGACACATTCCCAATAAGATCAGGAGTGAAATAATGATATCCATTACCACCACTATTATTTAACATTGTACTAGAAATGTTGGCTTTAGCAATAAGAAAAGAAAAAGAAATTTTAAATATTAGAATATGCAATGAGGAAATTAAACTATTACTCTTTGCAGATGAGAGGTTGATATACTTAGAGAATCCTAGAAAATAATCAAAAAACCTATTGGAAACAATTCATAGCTTTAGCAAAATTGTAAGATATAAAATAAATCCACACAAATCATCAGCATTTTTAAATATTGCTGACAAAGCCCATCAGCAAGAGATAGAAAGAGAAACTCCATTTAAAATTGCTGTAGACAAAATAAAATACTTGGGTGTCTATCTGCCAGGACAAATGTAAGAACTATATGAATACAATTACAAATCAAACTGCCAAAACATTATTTTATTTAACTAGAAAAAATAATAACATAATTCATCTGAAGAACAACAGATCAAGAATATCAAAGGAATTAATGAAAAAAAAAATACAAAGGATGAAGGCTTATCAGTACCAAACCTAAAACTATATTATAAAGCATCATTATCAAAATCATTTGGTATTGGTTAAGAAGTGGTGGATTAGTGGAATAGATTTAATACACATGACACAAGTATTCTAGTATTTAAAAACCTCCCAAACTCCAGCTTCTGGAAAACTCCAGCTTTGTCAAACTCATTGTTTGACAAAAATTGCTAGGAAAACTGGAAAATAATATATCACAAACTTGGCATAGACCTACATCTCACATCCCGTATCAAAATAAGCTCAAAACTGCATTATTTGGGCATAAAAGATACCATATACACATTAAAAGAGCAAGGTATCCCTAGATAGATTTATCTGTCAGATCTTTGGAGAAGGGAGGAATTTATGACTAAAGAAGAACATTATGAAAGTCAAAATAGACTATTTTGGTTACATTAAATTAAAAAGTTTTTGCAGAAACAAAATTTCTGATAGAGGTCTCATCTCTAAAATATATAAAAAACTGTGTCAAATGTATAAGAATCCAAATCATTCCCCAACCTATAAATGATCAAAGGATGTAAACAGACAATTTTTAGCTGACAAAATTAAAGTCATCTTTAATCATGAAAAAAATTATCTTAATTACTATTGATTAGAGAAGTGCAAATTAAAACAATTCTGAGTTATCACCTCAGACCTCTCAGATTGGCTAAGATGACAGGAAAAGATAATGATAAATGTTGGATGGGATGTGGGAAAACTAGGACACTGATGCATTGTTGGTGGAGTTGTGAAATGATCCAACCATTCTGGTGAGCAATCTGGAATTATGTCCAAAGAACTATAAAACTGGGCATTACCCTTTGACTCAGCAATGACACTACTGGGTCTGTATTCCAAAGGAATCATAAAGGAGGGAAAGAGACCCGCATGTGAAAAAAATGTTTGTAGCAGCTCTTTTTGTGGTAGCAGAAATTGCAAAATGAGTAGATGTTCATCAGTCGGTGAATGGCTCAATAAGTTATGATATATGAAGATAATGGAATATTATTATTCTATAAAAAAATGATCAACAAGCTTATTTTAGAAAGGCCTTGAAAGATTTACACAAACTAATGCTGAGTGAAACAAGCAGAACCAAGAATACATTGTACACGATAGCAAGAATAATTTGTGATGACAACTAAGAAAAGCTTAGTTCATCTCAGTGGTTCATTGTTCCAAAGCAATCCCAATAGATTTTGTAGAGGAAAATGCCATCTGCATCCCAAAAAGTACTGTGGACATAAAATGTAAATCACCACATGCTATGTTCACTTCTTTTTTCTGGTTACTTTCCCCCCCTTCCATTTGTTATGATTTTCCTGACATGATTCATATAGCAACGTGTATTAAAAATAAAGTTAAAAAAACTTCCTTAAAAAAAGGAAGACTTAGACATATGACTGGAATGACTCAAAAAACCACAGCATTTATACTTTCCAGTTCTTTTTATACATAAAAATGCAATTTTGTATAGAGCTGGTGGCCTGAAATCATAATGGAAGGTTGGTGTTCTCTTTGAGTCAGTTGGGCAACATCATAGATAGTATACCAAACTGGGAATTCAATTTCTGCCTCAGACACTTACTAGTTGTGTCATTCTCATCAAATCATTTTTAAGCCTTTTTTTTTTTTTTTTTTTTTTTGCCTCATCTGTAAAATGGAAGTAATAATAGCATTACTTTTCAGGGTTGTTTTGATGATCAGATTAGATGTTATACATAAAGTGCTTTCCAAACCCTACAGCACTATATAAATGCTAACTATTATTATGATCCTCTCACTTTTTTCCCACTGAGGCAATTGGGGTTAAGTGACTTGTCCAGGATCACACAGCTAGGAAGTATTAAATGTCTGAGACCAGATTTGCACTCGGGTCCTCCTGACTTCAGGGCTGGTGCTTTATCCACTGCACCATCTAGCTGCCCCGCCTCTCACTTACCTTGAGAATCATCCTCCCATTAGTCACTTTGTTTGATCATCTTTTTCAGCCAAGCAAACAGAAACTTAACAAGAATTGAGTGGCAGTCCCATTTATTCTTTTATCATCCCTTATTATTAACAGTAGCTCAAAACACCCTTTTTTGGAGTCTTTTCTTTCCTTGTCAATCTTAGCTCATCCTTAGTGTTAGCACAGATAACCTTGTTCTGACATCAGCATCTTATACTTCTGTTTTCATCCTCTGTAACTTGCCTCATTTCTATCTTTTGATCCAGTCTCTTTAAAATCTAAGTTCATCGTTGAATTGTCAGTGCCTGTTCATCAACTTCTTGAAATCACTCTTTTGCTTTTCCTTAATGAAACTGTGTGTATATATAGTGTATGTGTATGTTTATTTTTTAGCTTTTCCCCATTCCCCATAGAAACTCAAATGGAATTTTCTGCTATAAGACTCTTATTTGGTCCATGCTTCTATGTAATGAGATTCTGAAATATGTATGTATTACAGAAATGTTTCTGACAAAGCAATATAAATAGATTTTAATGTGTTTTGGAGAATAAAGCAAAAATCTCGATCTAACAATTGTGAAGACATAAATCTGGACCTGAACCATCAATACACTGCCATATCAATGTAACATCTGGAACAACATGTTACTCAGATCTTTAACACCTTCAGAAGATTCTTTTCCTAACTGGGACACTAATACATTGTTGGTAGAATTTTGAATGGATCCTGCCATACTTGAGAGCAATTTGGAACTATGCTCAAAAAGTTATCAAATCCATACCCAGCAGTATTTCTACTGGAGTTATATCCCAAAGAGATCTTAAAGGATGGAAAGGGACACACATGTGCAAAAATGTTTGTGGCAGCTCTGTGTGTGGTGGCAAGAAACTGGAAACTGAGTGGATGCACATCACAGTTGAAGATTGCCTGAATAAGTTATGATATATGAATGTTGTGGAATATTATTGTTTTGTAAGAAATGACCAGCAGGATGATTTTAGAAAGGCCTGGAGAGACTTACATGAACTAACTGATACTGAGTGAAATGAGCAGAATCAGGAGATCATTATATATGACAACAAGATTATATGATGATCAATTCTGATGGACGTGGCTCTTTCCAACAATGAGATGAATGAGGCCATTTCCAATGATCTTGTGAAGACAGCCATCTACACCCAGAGAGAGGGAATTGTGGGAACTGAGTGTGGATCACAACATAACATTTTCACTCTTTTTGTTGTTATTTGCTTACATTTTGTTTTCTTTCTCATTTTTTTCCTTTATGGTCTGATTTTTCTTGTGCAGCAAGATTATTGTATAAATATGTGTGTGTGTATATATATATGTATATATATATACATATATATATATATGAGATTTAACATATTTTAACATGTTTAATAATATATTGAATTATTTGCCATCTAGGGGAGGGGATGGGGGAAAGGAGGGCAAATTTGGAACACAAGGTTTTTTAAGGGTCAGTGTTGAAAAATTATCCATGCATATGTTTTGAAAATAAAAAGCTTAAAAACTCCCCAAAAAGATCCTTTTCCTTTTCTCTGCTACCTGCTTTCTCACTTCTTTCAAAATAGTACAAATTCTACCTTCTACAAGAGGCCATTTCCAGTTCTCTTGGCACTCCCCTATACTTGTCAGCATTTTTCCCTCCAAGATTACTTCCTTTTGTAATTTTTGTGCACACACAAATACACAATTTTAGGATTTATATGCTCTTATTATCTTCATAGTGCAGATAAAGAAACTGAGGTACAGAGAATATAAGTAATTAGATCATGGTCACATAGTAAATGTATCATGTGGTGCATATATACGTGAATATAATGTATATCATACATAGTATAAACATATTGTTTTTACATATCTAATTACTTTCCCTCTGAGAGTGTTCAGTTATTTTAAAATTATGTCTAAATAATTTTATGTCTAAATAAAGTTGGGGATTTTTTATTAGAAGAATATTGGAGTTCCTTCTTCAGGTCATTTTACAGATGAGGAATTTGAGGCAAATAGGGTTAAATAGTCACTATACCCAGGGTAATTTATCTAGTATCTGAGATCAGATTTGAAATTAGGAAAATGAATCTTCCTTACTCCAAGTGTGGCACTCTATTCACTGTACTACCTGGTTGCCTCTTCTGAGATTACCTATTGTTTATACTATGTGTACATATGTATAATATATGTGTGTATATGCAAGAGAGTTATATAAGATATGTATAAATAAAACAATATATATCCTTATATCTACATATCTTATTTCCATGTTATCTTTCCCATTAGAATGTGAACTCCTTGAAGGCAATTGTGCTTTCCATAAAATGCTTTCCTAACTCTAAAGCACTGTGAGATATGTACATGTTGACTTTGGAATCAAGGAGATGTGGATTCCACCTTTGACACATAATGTTTGTATGACTCTGGGCAGCACATTTAATCTCTCAAGGATTGATCCCACTAAAAAGTTGCTTATTTCCATGTCAACTAAGCAATTTAGCAGCAAATAATGATTAAGTACTAATTTGTGCCAGACACTGCGCTTTATGAATACAAATATAAAGAATGAAATAGACCCTAAACTTCAATATTTTTAAAGGACTTAGCACAGTGTCTGGTAAATAGGAAGCTCTTAACAAATGATTGTTCCCTTCCCTTTAAAAAGCTTACAAGAAGTACCCACTTTAAATGTTTACAGAATAGAAAGAAGCTTAATATCAATCAATAATGATTAAGAAATGGGATTGAATCTGATTCCTTATATTAAAGCTTTATTGAAAATAAATTGTTATATGGTATCTCTAAAGGTACTTCAGAATCTTGAAGATCTCATTATCCTCATCAGGGATGACATTTACTTTTGAGATTTCAATAGACCCACAAGATAGTTAAATATAAGGGAGTTAGGGAGGGAGGACATGACCTCCCTTTTGATGGAATTGGGTAAAGTTTCATGTAAAAAGTGATGCATGAGCTGTGTCTTAAAGGAAAAGAAAGATTCAAAAGATTCCAGGAGAGGTAAGAAAGGAATATATTCCAGGGATGCGGGACAGCTTGTGCAAAGAGATGGACTGGGAGATTCAGTGGGTTAGGCATAAAGATTAGAATGAAAAAAAAAAAAATATATATATATATACATACATACATACATACATACATATGTATTTATCCAAGGTTGGATAACAAAAATTGTTAGTAAGCTTCCTGAGGGCAGGAAGCATCTATTTAGTTTTGTCTCAGCCTTAACACATAGATCTTCCTGACTCTTAATTCTGGCCCACAGTAAGTACTTAATAAATGCTTAATGCTTGCTATAAACATAGATGTCATTTACCTTAAAAACTATGAATCCTCTGCATCTGAGTCCGTTGCTAAAACTGTATGTTGTCTCCCTCATTAGAATGTGAGCTCTTTGAGAAACAGGGGCTGTTTTTTCTATTTGTGTCCCTGGTGTTTAGCACAGAGCTTTGAAAATAGTAAGTGCCTAATAAAAAGCATTTTTCTTTCATTCATGTTGAACAAATAATTGTAAAAATTTCTAAGATGTCAAGTCGCTTTCTCTTATATATTCACCATTACTTTCTCCTTTTTGAACCACCCTCTCATCACCAGCCTGAACACATAACATAAATCCATACCGTGATGCTTTGATGGCTCCTGGTTCTCTCACTGAGGTAATTCCACTTCATTAAGACAGAAGGCTCACCTGCATATAACAAATTCCCATTGCTCCACAATGATTAAGAAATGGGATTGAATCTGATTCCTTATATTAAAGCTTTATTGAAAATAAATTGTTATATGGTGTCTCTAAAGGACTTCAGAATCTTGAAGATCTCATTATCCTCATCAGAGATGACATTTACTTTTGAGATTTCAATAGACCCATGGTAATTCCTGTGGATCCTCTCTCTAATCATTCAGATTGCACCTAATTCAGGACTTCTCATCCAATGATCCTTTTGTCCAATTCCTTTCAATTCTACAGAGCATCTACCCAAAGTTGGGTTTGGTGATTTTTAGGATGAAGAATTAAGTTTATAACCAGCCAGAGAAGTAGGTGAATCAAATGGATAACTATAGGATATTTCAGGGGGTGCTGAGAAAGCACAAAAAAGCTCTCTCCCTTACTGCCTGTTACCTAAAGCTCTAGGTTCATTTCTTTAATTTGAGGTTTTAGTCATTGTGCAAATCTTCCTGGAGCTATAATACTTTAAACTGATATTTATATGTTATTTGAAATGAGTTTCAAAATCTCTGAGAACAAATTTTGATCCTGATTGAGTTTTAGGGCTTGAAGTAGGGAAGGGATGAGAATTGTTATTGGGGGGAGGGGAGAACAAAAAAGTAGAAGATGAGAGAATGGGGGAAGAAGAAGAGATATTTTCACTCCATAATTGTGCCAGTGCTGTAAAGGGCTGAAACTCTGAATAGGTGCACTGGAATCAGACAACTGAGTACTTAAGGCTAATTACCTATTGGATAATACTCTATTAGCATATGCTTGGAAAATGCCCCTTCTCACTATTCTGTGCTGGCTCGATCTTTTGATATATACAGATAATTGAAGGAAGGATTAGGGGGTGGAGTAAGACAAGCCAGAGTCACTTTGGAAGAGAATGAGGAGAAGGGAGGTTGGTAGATAGAGAACTTGTGGCAGTTTCATCCATCTCCTTTACTTCTCTCCCTAAAGACCAAGGACTTTTGCTGATCCTGACTCTGGCTGATCTGAGGTCAACAGGGAGCTAACTTGGACTTCACAAGTACAATTTGAGCTTTCAGAGTAAGAAATTAATTTATTTATTTTGGCCTAGTCTTATTATTTAATTAGTCCAAGGAACTCCCAGAGTAGTAAATGCCATTCATTTGTGGATGCGGATTAGAAATTAATCTGTACTTAATGCTCATAGTATTATAGATATAGACCTAAAAGGAGTTTGCTAAAATGACAAACTGAGGCCTAGGATATTTTCATGATTTACCCAAGACTGTTAAGGCAGTGTCATAGATGGGATATGGACTTAGGTCAACTGATGTCTTTTACATTGTACCTGGCCATCTCTCAGTCCTAAGAGAGCTATCTGGGATACCAAAAAGTGAAGCAGTTTGAAAAGGAGGGCTTGAATCCAGGTCTTTCTGCCTACAAAACTAGTGTTATGTTCCCAATGTCATGCTATCTCTTTTGGGGTAAATAATAATGTATATTTATGTAACTTTTACAGTTACAAAGCCCATTTGAATAAAAGATATTTCTGGCATTTAAAATTGCTTTTGAGTTGGGCTTCTTCCCCTTTTCCTAGTTTTTTTACACTTTGCTCCCCTTCATTTTCTCAATGATCCAATTGCCCTGTCCTAGTTGCAATTACTTCATCATACTCAACATTTTTATTTCTCAGCTGCATGATTCTCCCCCCGTATGCTTGGAGTATTGGAGTATGCTTCCCATCTCCACCTAATTTTGACTTCTTCTAAAACTCATTTGGGATTGCTGAGGGTAGCTAGGTAGTACAGTGGATAGAGCATGGGGCTTGGAGTCAGGAAAACTTATCTTCCTGAATTCAAATATGATCTCAGACAGTAGCTGTATGACCCTGGGCAAGTCACTCAACTCCATTTGCTTTACTTTCCTCATGGTGAAAAGAGCTGGAGAAGGAAATGACAAATCACTCTAGTATTTGCCAAGAAAAAAACTCAAGTAGGGTTACAAAGAGTTTAATGTGACTGAAAATGATCAAAAACAACAAAAATACTCCACCCAAGGAGGTTTTTATGCCCTCCCCAATCCTTTCTCTTTGAGATTACCTTCCATTTCCACTATAACTTGCATTCACGATTATTTGCATGCTATTATATGCAAAAGAATGTGAGCTCTTTGAGACAAGGCTCATGTTTTTATCTTTCTTGACACATCTATAATACATGTTTGTCAACTGATCATTAAACTAGTCCTTTGAGTTAGGTAGGGCATTTAACAGAGGAAAAAACTGAGGCTTAGCAAGATGTGACTTGCACAGGGACATACAATTAGAACATGGTATTTCTGGGATTTAAATATTGGTTGTTTTTATCCTACGGCCAGTTTTTTTCTCTCAGAAATCTTGAGCAGAACAAGCTCTGGCAGGTGATTATAGTGAATGGAATGCTGAACTTAGAATATGGTACATGAACTGAATTCCTGTTTTAAAAACTCACCAGCTGGGAGATTCTGGGCAACTCACTTAACTTCTGCCTATCTTAGTTTCCTTATCTGTAAAATTAGGATAATAATAACAGTTCCATAAAATTTAGAAATTTTAACTGACTCCCCCTTTTCTTTTTTTGCTGAGAGAAATTCCTCAGGCTTACTGTGTATGCAGATACTAGGCCACTTGAATAAGCAGTATTTAACATTTCATTAATACTATGTACTGATGCATTAATAGCTACAACAACATTCAATTCAACTATTCCATCCCAATTTTATAGGGAAAATTGACTTGTATTCTGTCAAGGCTCAGCTAAAGTTCTACCTCCTACATGAGGCCTTTCCTGTTCCACGTAGAGCAAGAATTCTTGTATTTCCAGGACCTGGTACATAGTAGATACCTAATAAATGCTTGGTGAATTAAGTGCTAATTTCCTCAGTATGTTGATTCCCAATTTGTGGTTTTCAAACTTCTTCAGAATTCATGATGATGGTCCAAGAGATTGTCTTTTGCCTTTCTTTGTATCCCTAGCACTTAGTACAATGCCTGGCATGTAGTAGGCATTTAATCAATACTTATTCACTAATTGCTAAGAATTATTTAATAGTGCCTTAAACTTAAATAATTATAAATAATGTGATAAGTAATATGTTAAATTTTCTTGAATTACATTATATTATATTTTATTGTTGCTAAAAATCTTGGTTACCCCTGTCCTAGGAAATTGTTCCCCTAATTATGCCATTATCCTTTCCTGAAAAATAATGATGGCCAGGCACATTGTCAGCAGAAATCACAAATTTATTAATTCTTAAATATATCAATCATTTACCATTATGGCAAGAAATATACACAGTGTCCCATGGTAAACTGCAGTATTTCAAAATAACAGGAAATACATAGATAATTTGATTGTGTTGGAAAGAACAAATCACAATTTCTTTACATCTTGGTGTGGAAGACATACTTGAGCTATAGTAACATTTCAACACCACATGCTATGTTAAAGTGTAAAAAAAAAAACCCCAACCAAATAAACCCATCATTCTACACATGTTTTAAAATACACTGATGCTACTTACAACCACTTCACCAAAAATGTGACAGGAATTTAAAAGAGAGGAAAAAAGGAGGCCACTATTTTTTTTTCACAGATCTTATTGACAGGTTAACATAGCTCAATACATTTACTGTATATGTGTATTTTAAATACATATCATTTTAAGTTATGTAATAATGATCAGAAAAGCTTCAATCTATTTACCCCACATCCACAACATCTAAGGACATAAAGGATTGTTTGGATTAATAACTGACACAGAAGGGAAAAGATACAAATCAGGAAATTTTCCCTTTCCCTTTTAAAAACAGGTTGTAGAGGGTTGTGAACTGCTATTAAAAAAAAAAAAAAAAAAAAAAAACAATGAAGATAGCATGCACTATATAGCATCACAGGAAAGAAGAAAAGTTCTGCAGAAGGGGGTCAAAGAAGAAAAACCAGGAGTGATACTCTGCTCCCTTCCCAGTCTACTTATAGAGCTCACCTGCTATCACCTGCCCCCTCCTTTTCTTTGTTTAGACTGAACTTAGTTCTTTTTTTAACTACTTTTAGGAACTACAAGGAAGGAGAGAAGATGGAGGAGATCAAATTGCAAAGAACAGGCTGTAAGATCTATATCAACACAGAATGCATTTCCCTGCTTATTTTCTAGAATTTCGTAGTCATAGAAAAATAACTAGTGATGTTAGAGAAGGTATGGTCCCTGCCATTCACACCCAATAGGGTACAAGGGGAGCCCAGATTGACATAGTGATTGTGCTAAACATTTAGAGGTCCTGGTATGATTGTGATGATTATCCAGAAGAGTAAGAAATTGAGTCACTCAAATAGGAGCTTAAATCTTCATTTTTAGCTTTTTAAAAGTATATTTTATATATATATATATATATATATATATATATATACACACACACATACATACACAACACACACACACACACACACACACATATATATATATATATATATACACACACACACAACACACACACGTGTGTGTATATATATAATTTTTTTCTAAAAGATTTAGAACATCTAAGCCCAATCAAAAGTATAACTACTGTTAAAAAATCTAAGATTCTCTAATAAAATTCTGTACACCCTGAAAGTACTCAAAAGTTCTCTGCATTTTCTCTCTTTCACTAAATCCCTATTTTTTCCTCATGGTGCCTTTAGATTTTTTCTCACTAACTACAAATTCTTAGCCTAGAGGAAATGAGATTGGAGGGTATAGACTTGAGGAAGAAGCAAAAACAAAGCTCATTAAGTAGAAGAGGAGAAGCATTTCCTAGAAAGATCAAGTCAGTGAGTTGAGCTTTTCCAGTTTACACAGCTTGATCAAGAACTAAGATGGCTTGGGATGATACTCAGCCAGCACATTTTTGTTTCCACATTCATCACTGATTTTGTCCATATAGGTGTCACAATCCAAAGCCACTGACAAAAATAACATTCATTTCAACGATGACCACAATAGAAAATTTAATTTTTTGTTTTTAATTTTTCTTAAACTGAAATAAATAGATATGGCATAGATTTTTTTGATGAATATTTCTTTTACAAACTATCACTTCGAGAATGACAACCCTGAAGGCTTTTAGAAATTGGCATAAACAGAAAAATGATGCTTGCAGTTTGCTTGGATCATGTGGTTGTGGTGTTTTCTCTCTCTTCCCTCACCCTCCCTCCCCTTGTTTGCTGACATTGGTTTTAATTTGCATGGAACATCTCCTTCAATAGAATGCAAACAAAACATTGAGATGGAATATTATGATAAAATGATCACAAATATCATTGTTACAGATATCACAAAGGCATTGTTACAGATATGACCATCAAAGCTTCATGCATTTGGAAACATGCATGAAGAGGAACACAAGCCCACCTGGGTGGTTACCATCCAGGTGCCTTGAAAACAGAGAATGCAGAAGTAGCATTGTTCATTTTTAGCTGAAAGGAAAAAGGGGGAAAAACAAATTATATTGTTGTTTATCAAAATCCTGTCACTTACTATGCCACAGAGGAGACTAAAACATTTTAACTTTTACTATAGGAGATGATATACTGCAAGTGGGGGGAAGGGGTGAAAGAGAGACTCTATGTAACTTGATTTATAAAGGAAAATTGATAATGTTAAACAGAGAAGATATTAAATGAGAAATTGGGTGTGATTATCATTCTATTCAAAAAGACCTAAACTATAGAGCAGATAGAAATTTTTTTTCTTTTTTAAAGAAAGGTATTTCCTCAACCAAATAAATGAGTAAGGGGACATCCCACATATGTGTAACTGATGCATTCTTTTGGTCAAAAGTTGTAAGTCCTTCCAGGAAAGTCCAGAGAAAATACCTTTCTCTGATTATTGAAGAAACAATTTGACATGAACATAAAATCATGTTCTCAGGAGTGGAAAAAAGGGATTTTAAAAAACTTCATTAGGGGTCCCATCTCACACTGAGATAGGGCTATGTTTCCCTATAAAGATTATTCTACTATGCTAGATACACATCAGATGGTCATTTACAGGGCAATGGATCTCCCTGCAAAAGTTTGAAATTTATTCACATTTCAAAAACAAATGAGTCTAACAAAGTAAAAGGACCGGCACGAATTTCATTCTAGTGAATGTTTAATTATCCTTCAGGATTTTTTTCTCTATAGACATCCATAAGCTGTCTTTAATCCTATGATTATGATGCCTAACATCCCTGGGCCTCCTCTTTAATGTATGGAATTATATAAAGAAGCCATCTTGAAAAACTAACCTACACAAAGCATCAGAAAGCCAGTAAACAAGAATATAGAACGTCAACTTTTTGAGGTCATAGACTTTTAATTTTTTTTGTCCTTGTAATTCCTGGTCCCTAGAACAGTCCCTGGCACAAAAGCCTACTGAATACAAGTTTTGTTTTAGGTGAATTTGAAGAGTATTCTGAAAATAATACTTTCTAAAGCCTAATTTTAAATTTTGGATGATTTTTTTTTTCATTCTCTTAGTTTCACCACTATGTTCTTTTATTGGTACAGTTAATTGAGAATTGTCTCATTATAATCCAGAACGGAACTTTACATTACACCATTTTAGGGACCTCTTAAATAACTGTGACCCAACTTAACAATGAAGATGGTTCCTTCTTAGTGTCTCGTGGTAACATTAAAGTAAATTTCACTAGTTAGACGCTCCTTTTAAGAACTCAGGCAAACTTGCCATGGTTTGTAGTATTTTTGAAAGACCCTGTATGTCCTTTATTGGAATTAATTCAGGGAAAAATAACTTTATAGGAGAATAAGGGTTAGAGCTGTAAGAGGTCATCTTGTTCAATCCCAGTTTATGAATGAGGAAACAGATTGAGAAAGATGAAGTGAGTGATTTATCCAAGGCCAAGTCACAAGGGCTGATTCAAATCCTGGTCTCTGAACTTCAAATTCAATCATGCATTACCACACATTATTCATAGTGTAGCTGGTCATCATCAACTCCAATCACACCATATCAGGAGCCATGAGAACCACAGGTACGACTTCCAGGTAGATTTCAGCAATTTTGACCAAAAAGGTGCTTCTTAAGATATTCTCTTTCCCATCTTAAAAACAATCTTACCCATTTAAGAGGCTTTCTGTCTTAAACCACATAGAATCTTTTAAGCATAAATTCTTTCATAAAAATTTTATTTTTGCCTATTAGATAGTATTGTATCTCTTTATATTTGTAACCCTACTAAAGCTCTCAAATGATTAGTAAATCCTTTATTCTAATGGGATGTTCTTTGGGAACTTATCATGGTTTGACAGTAAGTCATTGAGATATGCTACTTGGGATAGATAATAATAGATAAGATAATAAGATTGGCAGTGGAATGAAGAACTTCTTGCTTCACTCTGCAGGCTAGCTCCTCTCTGCTTAGAGGCAAATACATACTAGATTCAGGCTGTCATCATTGAGTGTCATCATTGGTTCTCTAAACTTTTTTAGCTGTTCTATTATATGCGTTCAATAATAAGATCATGTAATAATTATTTCATTTTAATCATCTTCTTTAATCCTTTAAAAATTATCCTTATTTCTATCCCTGCATTAGATTTTTGGGGTTTTTGCAAACTCACCAAGCATTATATGCATTCATAACTTTGTATCTTTATGCTACTTTTCAAGGCTGAAATGCTTCACTTATCTCTTTTTGTTTTCAGATTATATCTATCCTTTAAAGTTCACCTCAAGACCCATGAAACCTTCTCTGGGGACTCTCCCTTCTTTGGAAGTTTCTTGCTTACCTCACTTAACACTTAATATCTTCTGATATTTCTTAGAAGAATCTTGGCTTCTATGACTCCCAATACCCATGACAAATATTATAGTACTAGATATATCTATAGGTTAATATACTTTAGAAATATTCTGGTATAAAATCTCTCACTTTTAAAGGCAAGGAAAAGAGGGCCCATGGAGGATTAGTGACTTGGCTAAGATTACACAGTAGAAGATTACTCAGAGAACTTTTTTTGAACTTCATTTCTCTGGTTCAAATTCAGCACTCTTTCTTTTTTCTTTCTTTCTTTTTCTTTGTTTGTTTGTTTGTTTCTTTCTTTCTTCCCTCCTTTCTTTCCTCCTTCCTTCCTTCCTCCCTCCTTGTCTCCTTCCTTCCTTCCTTCTTCCTTTCCTTCCTTCCTTCTTTTCTTCCCTCCTTTTTTCCTTTCTCCCTCCCTCTTTCCTTCCTCCCTCCCTCCATCCTTCCTTTCTTCCTTCCCTCCCTCCTTCCTTCCTTCCTTTCTTCCCTCCTTCTCTCCTCCCTCCCTCCCTCCCTTCTTTCTTCCTTCCTCCCTCCCTCCTTCTTTTTCTCCTTCCTTCCTTCCTCTCTCCCTCCCTCCCTCCTTCCTTCCCTTCCTTCCTTCCTTCTCTCCTTCCTTCCTTCCTCCCTCCCTTCCTTTCTTCCTTCCTTCCTTCCTCTCTTCCTTCCCTTCCTCCCTCCCTCCTCCCCTTCTTTCCCTTCCTTCCTTCCTTCCTTCCTTCCTTCCTTCCTTCCTTCCTTCCTTCCTTCCCTCTTCCTTTTCCCCATTTATAAATTTCTACTTAGTAGTTCATTGACCAAACTTGTGATTTGGAGTAAAAGTATGCATGGAGCTGAACATGGGAAAACCTGTATTTCCTACAGTCACATCAATGCTGATTTCTAAGACTTTCTTCCAATCTAGCAGGAACTCAATCCTCGACTCCCATCTTGCTCCTGGGGTTCCTTTTTTTTTTTTTTTTTTTTTTTTTAACTAGGCTACAAAATGATCTCCAAGGTTTCCTGTGGTCATTAAAGAGACTCCCTTTTCTTTCCTTCCACACCTAAACTTTGTATGCCAGCTATGACATGAGTGCATAAGAGTGAATAACTTGGCTAATTCTATTGTACCTTCAGTTTGTTAGGGCAGCCTCAAGGTCCTATTCTATCCTACTACTCAGTGTTGCTATAGCAAGTTTCAGTTCATAAGTGGACTAAGTCTTCCAGGGAGTTGTGAGACCCTTTATGTTTCCAGGAATTAAAAATCAAAAAAACAAAAACACCTCCAGCATTATATAATATATGCTATGCTATAAAAAATAGAAAATTATGGAGAGCTGACCACAGATATATTATCAAAGTAGCTGACAGCCTGGAAATATTTACTTGATGGGAACTGTTGGTGAACCCGATCGGTGAAAATGAACATTTTGCCACTTTCCATCACGACGGTGCCAGACTCGTGTCTCTTCTGACTGCATAGTCTTTGGCATCCCACTGCCATCCATATATTGTGTGAGCCTGATGTATGCTATGCAGGCAGCATCATCACCTACCAGATGAACATGGGGATTCAAGATGATGGTATGGACTGGCTTATTGCTTTTGGACAAAGCTACAGGAGAACAAAAGGAAAAGACCAGAACAAAGATCAATAGTCACCTCAGTTCAATATATGACATCAGTACACATTACAACCATAGGAAGTCCTTTCTGGGATTCCTGAATTTGTAAATTCAGCAATTAGTTCTTTTTGGAGGATCGTTTTTTAAAAATAAAGTTTGTTTTTTTGTATGCTTTTTGAATTTTTTCTACATTATCAAATTCCAGGAAGAAAAATAAATATAACCTTTTGTCCTCACATGAAGGAGCTAAAAGATAGAGACATGTTTTTAGTGACATATTTTTTCTTTCTCCATTAGGGACTAATGAGAAAAAAGAAGTGATAAAACAAATTATAGAAAGCAAAGTGGCTCCTGAATTCAGGTGTACAATGATTGTCACTAGCCTATGTTATAAATGCAAAACATGCTAAAGCAGATAGCAGGATATCCTGTTTTTTTTCCATAAAGTTATCTTTCTTCTTTACTTTTTATTTATTAGTAAAATACATCTATAGGATAAGGCAGGGATATTGCATCATTCTAATGTCCTATAGTGCTTGGCTGATAACCACTCAAAGCAGTTTATTCTGATGCTTGTTAATTGACTTGATGATCTATGATATACTCAGTGTTTTCCATGGTTACAGCACGTTTTTGAGTCTTCAATATGCTGGTTACCATCTTCTGGACACACTCAAGCTTGCTAATGTGTTTACTAAAATGTAACACCCAGATTTGAACAAAAGACTATGAACGGAGTCTGATCAGAGCAGAGTCTAGTTGGATTATAGTAATTTTCCTTCTAGATACCAAGCTTCAATTAGCACAGTTTGAGATCGCATTACTTTTTTCCTGATTTCCAGGCCACACCACTAAATCATACTGGATTTGGAGCCTTTTAAAATACCCAAGACTTTTTCATTCAATTTTCATCCAACTCCATCACCCTCTCTTTAATGTGCAATTTTTTAAAATAACTTTTTATTGACAGAAACCATGCCAGGGTAATTTTTTACAGCATTATCCCTTGCACTCACTTCTGTTCCGATTTTTCCCCTCCCTCCCTCTACCCCCTCCCCCAGATGGCAAGCATTCCTATACATGTTAAATATGTCATAGTATATCCTAGATACAGAAAGTAGAAATATCTTGCAAACAGTTTACATTCATTTCCCAGTGTTCTTTCTTTGGGTGTAGCTGTTTCTATCCATCATTGATCAATTTAAACTGAAGTATAGCACACTATTAAATTTGATCTAATTAAAAAATCAACTCACTGTTTTGGCCTATTTTGAAAATATTTCTTGGAAGTAGATTCTTCCATTCAACATATTAGTTACCGCCATTGGGATGATTACCCTTCTCTCCCGTTTTCCTCTGAGATTATTTCTCATTTACACTGTATATAATTTCTATTCTATACAAAGCGGTTTGCATTGTATCTCCTCAATTAGAATGGGAGATACTTTCTACATGCACAAAAATATTTATGGCAGTTGGGGAAAGGCCAAATAAATTGTGGTATGTGATTTTGATGGACTATTTTTGTTCCATAAGAACTGATGAGCAGGATACTTTCAGAAAAACCTGGAAAGTTTTCCATGAACTCAAACAAAGTGAAATGTACTGTGTATAACGTAATAGTAATATGAGATGATCAGCTGTGAATGACTTTGCTATCCTTAGCAATACAATGATCCAAGACTACTCTGAAGGAATTTTGATGAAAAATGCTTTCTATCCCTAGAAAAAAGAACTGATTGTGTCTGGATACAGACTGAAACATATAAACACAATTTATATCTTTCATATTTCTATATATATATATATATATAAAATTATACTAATACGGTAATTTTGGTCAGAACTCTAAGAAACTGATGACAAAAGCTTTGTTTTTTATGTCACCAAAATACCATTGTCAAAAGCTTTGATTTCTTATATGAAGCATTTTTAGCATCAGAGTAACACATATGACAACAAAATAATCACAGGATCATGAATTTAGCTCTAGAAGGCATTTTTAAAAATGTGACCTCCAGAGGCCAGGAGATAGAAATGAATAGAAGGAATTTCTAGAATCTAGGGCAAGACTACTTAATCTAGAGTTTTTAGACTCCTAAGTGGATAGATTTCAGGTATGAGTGTGGGTATGGATTCGAGGGGCCCTCGAACTTGAATGGGAAGAAAAAGCATTTTTAAAAAAACCAATCTCTAATTATATTTAGCTTCTTATTCAATTATTTAAAAACATCATTCTGAGAAGGGGTCCATAGGTTTTAGCAGAATGCTAAAGTGGAGCACAATCATTCAATTTATCACCCAATATTTATTAAGCATCTGTGGCAATCACTGTTCTAAGTGCTGGGATGTAAAAAAGGGCAAAAGATAATTAATTCCTTCTCACAAGAGGCTTACAATCTAATGAGAAGAGAACTTTGATCTAAGGAAACTTTTCTAGAAGGTTTAAGAAGATCCTAGGCAAAAGTTAATTCTTATTCCTAGCATGAACTTTTTTGTTCTTTAATAATTTTCCTTTGCTCAAGAAGAAGACCTTGTCAAGATCACTGTAAGCCTTGCTTTTGTTTGAAAGTGGATTATTAGTAAATCACCTCTTGCAAAGTTAACATGTTGTCATGGTATTAATCATTACCATCTATACTATATTGAGAATATTAATAGCATGCTTTCAAATTTTTTTTTATCACTTCAAAGATTGGGAGAAAACATGTTCAATTCCTTTAGCAAGCAACTGCTCACCAAGAACTAAAAAAGCAAACAAACAAACTTAACAGTCCATACATTTATGTATATGTTCATTAGGTTTCACATAATAAAAGGATGTGATGAAAGGTAACTTTAATGCTGATTTAGATTTCATAAAGTGAGAATTTTTGTAACTATCATTAATTTCTTATTTCAATAAAGACACATTCTCATAATGCATAAAACTGCCCTAGAGGAAAAAAAAAATCCTATTTCACTTATAACCAGAAAGAGGATTTTATTTAGGAAAAAGCCAGGTAGAATCTGGAAAAGGCATGTAATTTTTTAAAAAGGAAGAAATATACCATTTTCAAAGTAGAATCGATGAAAGTCCATTCCTTCCACTAAATTACCCAAAGCTTCAGGTTCAAAGGCAGTGAGACCTGGGTCACATATTTTTCTGCAGGAAAAAATAAAAATAGCCCACAAAGAACTTAATATTAGTCTGTTGTATCACATATATTCATTCTGATTCCTCAACCAGCCAATTCTCTAAAGTACTTCCTTAAAGCACACCATAAATACTGTGTGAATCTCTTATACCCCCAGCCACACTCCCATATACTTCAAGGAACACATGTGTAGAGGACCACAGATAGAGGGGGAACTCTGGGTGAGGTATAAGACCCTTCAGCCCAGAGGGAACCTGATAACAATGTCTGATTCAGCTCCCTATCTCCCCTAAGGGCTCTTGGACTTCCTGAGAAGTCAGGAGGGTGGTGACAACCTGTGTTGTGATTAAAGTAGAGTGACACCAGGTGGCAAAGAAATATTTACAAAGTTGGTTATGTGGTCCTGCATGCATAGTATATAGTTAGTGTATGCGCAGCTTGCTATAGTTATATAAAGGTATCAGAGTACATAAGGCTGAAAGAATTTGGAATAAACGGACTCCATGTTTGACCATTCATGTGAGTCCTGACTCTTCACTCCTCTTTTAAGACCAAGGACTTGGGCTGGTACGGAGATCCTCCAGAGAGCTAGTTTGGACACAATACAAGTGACTTCTTTATTGGAAGTAGCTCTTTGAACAATGACAGTATCTGTGGAGCTATTATTATAGACTCAAAATTATATCTAAGAAAAGTCTGAAATGTCCCTATTTAATTTAGGTTAATCCAGGATTCACTATTATTAATGACTGATACAATATAATGACTATCTGGAGAAAGGCTGTAGAGTCACTGAGTTTGTGACTAGAGTCAATGAGTTGAAGGAATAGAAGGATTTTCACTAATTTAATCAAGTATGCTTTAGGTTCCAGAGTGGGATCTCTCTGCAAGACCTTTTTGTTCTTTCTCCTTTGGAGGCAATATTTTTTCATCTGTTAGATAAAATGTGAGCTCAAAAATGATCTATACAGGGTACCAATCATAGCATAAAAGCCTGACTTTGATTTTCAGAATACTTTTTCAATAGAGAACTGAAAGTAGTTATCCTTTGTAATTTACTCAAGCCTTAAGCAGGTGTCCCTTATGCTTTTCCCTAGCCTGCCTGGTAGGCAAATATTTTTAAGCTCAAAGGCAAATGTATAACATGCCTTTATGAGAAACTAGAAAGAACAGTGTTTCTATGGTAACAAGAGTTTTTATTGCTAGCAACTATTAATCGTCCTAGAAATAATAGCTTCTAGTTATCCCCATCAGTGAACTATTGAATACCCAATTCTATACTGTATTAGGAAGGCATTCTTCTCAGAGTTGCTAGGCCTTAATGGATCTATCTTCATTACTATCAAAAAAAAAACCAAACATGTTGCTATATACATCTGTGTGTTTTAGAAAATAATTTTAAAAAGTATATTACAAATCACCATTGGCATATAATAGTGTGCCAATATGTTTGTACAATACAAATGTATTAGATGTATCACACACTTTGGATAACTTTTTCAGAATCCACTAAGCTATGGATTTGCAAGCTTGTCATGAGAAATTCTCCAATGTATTTATATAGAAAGCACATCTTGGAAACACAGAGCTTCCAAAGATTTAAAAGAGATACATACACACACACACAGCCATAAACAAAGTTATAGAAAGCTTTTAATTGAAAGCTTACTCCAGGTTGCGATCTCCATGAATGACCAGAGAAACAAGAGAAATAAGGTGAACTCACTGCTACATTGCATAAATAATATATTAAATATTTGGATTGCCTGACTTGATCACAAACAATGATTTTTAAAATTTTAGATCCAGAGTGTATAACTGATTTTTTTGCTTCATTTTGGTTGTTTGAGGACAATTTAAAATAAAAAGGATAATAAAAGTTTGACATAGACAATTTGTCAGCCTGTCCAATGCTACTTTTAAAGTATTGTCTGGGATAACGAGAGTCTAAAAATCTAAAAAATTCTTTTGAGAAAAATATCTTTAACTAAATGTCCTCAATGAAGTCAAATTTCCAAAATAAATTCAAATATTCCACATAAAAGTGAACCTATTTTTAAAGTACCTCAAAACATTCAAGATGCATCCATTAGGGCAAATGCTAACTAACCTTGATACTATGAACAATAATAGTGACCTTGAATTATATTCATGAACTTTTACAGTTTTAGCCTATAGTGATAGGCTAAGACAACTAAGAAATTGACTGTATAATGTGTGACCCTTATATGAGGACTTTTTGGCTTATGTTGCTGTACAATTTTTTTTTCAGTTGAGTTCAGCTCTGCATGATCCCATTTGAGGTTTTCTTGGCAGATACTAGAATGGTTTGCCATTTCCTTTTTCACTCATTTCACATGTAAAGAAACTAAGGCAAACAGGGTTAAGTGACTTGTCCAGGATCACACACCTAGTAAGTGTCTGAGGCTATAACTGAACTGAAGTATTCTTGATCTAGGCTTGGCTCTCTATCCACTGTGCCACCTAACAGCTAGCTCTTTGTTGGCTTATATGTCACATTTTTTTATTTGCTTTTAGGGACTGTTAAATAAAAAACATCTATAGTATCTTTTTTTTTTTTTTAAGTTGTCACTTGAGGTCC
Organism: Sarcophilus harrisii; assembly: GCF_902635505.1. NCBI lineage: Eukaryota > Metazoa > Chordata > Mammalia > Dasyuromorphia > Dasyuridae > Sarcophilus > Sarcophilus harrisii. The sequence continues at coordinate 124,266,039 of NC_045431.1, read as the reverse complement.
ACAGGGGATTATTATCTCATAAATTAAAAATGTCCAATTCTTACTTCTTCTTAGACCTTTATAGCTCCCTTGGTTCAACAAATCCTCTACAAAGAAATAATGCTGTTGAAATGGGAAGACTGTGGATCCTTGTTTTCATAGTAATAATGATCTCTAATAATAAAGAGGGGGGATTCTTTCCTGTTTTCTCCCTCTCCTCTACTCCTGTCTTTCCTGTCCTCTCCTTCCTTCCACATCCCCTATGCTCCTAATTTCTCCTTTTCTCTTATGTCTTCTCCTCATATCTCTCATCCTTTCCTCTCCTCTTGTGCTGTCATCTCCTCTTGTCTTGTCTATACTCCTTTTTTGACTTCCCTTCTTCTCTTCTTCTGTTTCTCTTATCCTGTCCTGTCCTTCTGTCTCTCCTTTTCTCTTCTGTCCTCTCCTATCTCCTTTTTCCATTTTATCCTCCTTTTTCTTTTTTTCCTCATTTCCTCTCTTACTTCTGCTTGTTTGCTGTTCTTTTACTTTGAAGTCAGCCTTCCAAATATGTGTTACTAGGTCCTATTCCAAAAAGATTGCTTTGACATTCCAAAATCGGGTCTGAATCACATCTTTGACTCATACTAGCCATGGGACTCTAAGGAAGTCATTTAAACCTTTTTGTACCCTAACTTTCCAAGATAGTAAATTGCCAAACAGTCATGTGTCTTCATTGGTCAAAGGAGTTTACCCATTAAGAGCTCCATATACCAAATAGAATCCAGGGTGTCCTAAAAATGTCCTAAAAATATATATATTAGAATAAAGACTTAAATGAGAATTTTATAACCAAGCTATATAGCCAAGCCAAGAGCTCTTGCTTAAACATTCATAATTAAGAATGGAACAAATGCTATGTATTCATGAAAGAAAAATAAATACTCACGTATAAGCTTCAAAGTCCCCATTGTTGATTGCTTCAATAAGTTGCTCAGTGACTTTGATAATCTCTTGCTTACGAGCTAAAAGGAAAAGTATAGATCCAAATGAGAAGAAAAGACTACAGGTAATACAAAATCTTATAGCAGTATCATGGCAGACCTCTGGCACTAGGGATACCTACTCCCATTTAGGTAGCCATCCCATAGCCTTCAGGTAGAATTGTGATACTCTTTTCCCACCAGCAGAAAATACTAGATAAATGTGTGTTATAAGGAAAAAAACAGAGGACTTCAAAGTTCAAAAATACATACTTTACCTTCGTTTTCGCTTTGAAAGACTATGCAAAGAAATTTCTCAATCATTAGTTTTTTTTTTTTTTTTAAAGAAAGAAAACATAGGGGAGAAGGGAATATTGTGCTATTAAGTCACACATGTTCATAAACAATTTTGAGCTTAATTGTATATATTTACAATATATTTACAATATATTGTATATTTACAATATAGTATATATTTACAATAAGTATGAAAGAGAAAGAGAGAGAGAGAAAAAGAGAGAATTAGAGAAAGAGAGAGAGAGAGCGTTACAGTTTAAACACTCTTTCAAGTGTCTTTTATATTTAAATATAGTTATCTCTTTCACATCATGGAGGATTAAAGGCATAACACTCCTGTGATCTGAAAAATTTGCTAAAATTTTTGGCCCTCCCTTCATACCAGAGAAGAAGTCTGATTATTTTTTTCTTTTGCTTATGGGGTATTTACAGTGATCTTATTGTAAAATTCTGCATTTCCAAGTTTCTAAACTTTTTTTCTGTGTCATCTATTGATTTTTGTGTGTCATCTGTGGCTTCCACTACAACTCTCAAAAATTTTTCATTTAATTTAATTTCTTATGCCAACCTGCAATATACTGAAACTATGATAGGGAAAGTTACAAAGTAGAAGGGATAGCTATAATTTCTATACCAGTAATGCAATATGATTAGGGCAACATGTATAACTGTTATTGTTAGAAACTATGTCATAAAATTGTTGTTTTAATACCAAGTACCTGTGACTTTCTAAGTAGACCTGTAACTGATATAGAGAACTCCTAAAAAGGAAGGACTCTCTTCCAAAGCAGAACAGAGCCTTCTCTGCAAATCATTAATTGTAGAATGTTGCTTGGATGTTTAAGTGACTCGCTCATGGTGATAGGTCAGAGATGGAACTCAGGTTATCCTAGTTATGATAGTAGTTCCAGATATCAAATCTACTATACCACAATGCCTCAGTTCCTCTTACTACAACAAAATAATTTATTTTAATATTAATATTGACGTAACAAAAAACCACTTCTTTTTGGTAAATCCTTCCTAGACAATAAGAAGTGTCCTTAGTGTCCCTAGGAAACTTTCTAAAATTATGTTACAGATAAGATGCTGATCTGCATCTTTTCTTATTGAAAATTCTCTATACCAACGGAATCATAGGTTTCATTTTAAAAAAAAAAAAGAGGTTCAGAAAAAAAAGATATTTAAGTTTACAATTAAGGACAACAGCTATCTGATACTGCTTTTTGTAAAAACAAAGATACATATTCCTGCAGCCATATTGTATTATTAGTGGAGAAATTACTCCCCCTTTTCTGAATTTCTATGGTGCCTGTTATTTTTCAAATATAATCAAATACTACTCTTTCAAAATAGGTACTCTTTTGTTAGCTAGTACCTAGCTAACATTCACATAGTTTTTTAAAGTTTGTAAAAACTTTATGGAGGCAGCTAGGTGGCTCGTGAGATATAGGACAGAGCCTGGAGTCAGGAGGACCTAAGTTTAAATCCATCTTCAGAGATTTATCAGCTATGTGATTCTGGACAAGTCATTTAACTTTTCTTTTCTTTAGTTCACTGAAGAAATGGCAAACAGTATCTTTGTCCAAAAAACCCCACATGGACAATATTAACTTGTGATGGTCCATGGGGTCATGAAATGTCAGATGTGGCTGACAACACAAAGGACTTTACAATGTGTTGGAATCTTTACAAAGTGTTAAGACATTGGAGTTAATTTAATCTTAGAAAGAGTTATTTTGGGCCAGAACTTGAAACAAGGTACTAAGTGGAACTGATAGAACAATGCTTGTGTTCACACCTTTAGAAAGCTCATAAGTATCTAAGTACTCAATGGAGTTTACACGTTTGGGAGAGTTCAGGGTTAGGGTTTTGCACTCTGGGAGATAACCCAGAATTCCTTTCCCTCCAGAAGGTGGAGTTAACCTTTGGGAGATCACATAAATAGAGGGAGCTCTTGGAGCTTGGGAATTGATTGGAGGTACAGAGAGATTCATTGCATCTTCCAACTTGGTGCTGGCTGGAGGCTGAAGAAAGCAGAGGCAGAAGCCAAGGACAAAGCTGCAAGATCTCTTCGAGCCAGGCAGAGAGATAGGCCTCAACTAACAGGGCTAATTTTGGAAGGAGAAATAAACGTTTGCATTTTTACCAGCTGGCTGCGATTTTGGAGTAATTATTTATTTCAACTGAGACTAAGGCTGCCTCCGGAAAACCTTCACAACAATGCTATTTAATTTTTCCTTCCTTCCTTCAAATTGGGGCAACTAGGGAGTATAGTCAAGAGAGCACTAGCCCTGGAGTCAAGAGGACCTGAGTTCAAATGTAGCCTCAGATACTTACTATGTGACCCTGGATAAGTTACTTAATTCCAATTGCTGCCCCCACCATCACTACAAAAAAAAAAAAAAAAAAAAAAAAAAAGGCATTTGAGGAAATCAAGACAGAGTTTAAATGCTTTGCTCAAGGTTACAGAGGATATAAATATTTGAGGCAAGATTTGAAGTCAGGTCTCCCTAATTGTCTAGCTACCTAGTTGATTTTTTTTTTTTTTTTTCTGATTTTACTGATTTCTCCCCTATCATTATTTGTGGTGTTTTTCTTCTTTAAAAATATAATAAAGTTCTCTCTGGGAGAAAGCAGGTTTCTTGGGGAGGTTTTCTGGAGGCAGCCTTAGTTTCAGTTACAAGTAAATAATCACACAAAATGCAGCCAGCTGATAAAATGCAAACATTTATTTTCTCCTTCCAAGTCTTGTCTCTTTCCTTGGGCCTGGTTAGCTCAGAGGCCTATCTCTCTGCTTGGTTCCAAGAGCTCTTACAGATTGTCCCGTGCTTCTACCTCTGCTCTCTCTCCTTGGTTCTAAGAGCTCTTGCAGCTTTGTCCTTTGCCTCTGCTTTCTTCAGCCTCCAGATGGAATGAATCTCTCTTGCCTCCGAGAGAGGCTTCTGGCTCTCAATCTCCCAGAGTTCTGAATCTGGTTGTGCCTCTGAGAGAGTGCTTCTCCTCAACTGAACTGACGCTCCCTTCTCGAATCTAATTCAGCTGAAGTCTTCTCTCAGTGTTTTCAGCTCAACTCCTCGGGAGAGCCTCTGTCTGTTTCTTATATAGGATCTCTTCTGAGAGAGAGGGATTATGGGTTATCTCCCAGAGTACTCTCTGGCCCTGAGAGTTTCAAGGGAGGTATGAATTTGGATATCTCTCCACTTAGTACCTTGTTTCAAGTTGAGTTAACACTAGGATTCCAATAATTATTATTTCCTAGCATTTTCTCGCAATAAATTTCTCTTTCATTCCATATTTGTAGCTACCACCTCCATTCTGGAAAAATTGATATTATTCCTTGTTATTAATCTTCTAAAAGTTAAAATTGGCCAAATCATTCTTCAGAATTCACTGCCTCGTGGCATCTTATATTAAATTTGACTTGTCAATTGTCTTTTATATTTACTGAATTGTCTTTTACATTTGTTGAATTTCAGAAATCTTTATGTTTGATTTCTTTAACTATAAAAAGTACTTGAAGGAAATAATTGTACCAGAAAACTTTTTGGTAGCTTTAACACAATTTTAGCACAATTCTTAGACACAGCAGGCACTCAATATATGCACCCAACACAGTTCTTAAAACAATAGGCACTTATTGACTTATCAAGTTAATAAGCATTTATTAAGTACCTACCACATGCAGGGGACTTGACTAAACAAAAGGGATACAAAGTGAAACAAAACAGTCCCTATTCTCAAGGGATTCACAGTCTAAAGAAGGAGACAACATGAAAACAAGCAGGAAAAATAAATCATATATGAGATGTTTAAGTCAAGCAAACTGATTCATCCTTATTTTCATGGAACTATTTAACTTACTGTTTTACCATATAATATTTCTTCCCTATTTTTAAAATGCATGTGTCCCATACATTTTAAAATTAAAATGAATTTGTTTAACTTTATGTGAAATACCTTGAGGTGGATATAAAATTAGGACTGGGAAATATTGGGCTATATGATGGAGAGAATATTACTTCTATTTCTATGTCTTAGCACTCAATGGTGAGGCAACAGAATTTGGTGGAGAAAAGTTGAGAATGAAATCAGAGAATCTATATTTGAATTCTATTTGACATGTATTCATGTTACAGAAGGCAAATCAAATTTGTATTTCAGTTACCTCATCTTTAAAATAAAGAGGTTGACTAGAAGGCCTCTGTAATCCTTTCCAGCTTTAAATTTGGGGTACAATCAGGTTGTACTCATTTTAGGGAAAAATGGATTTTTGCCTTTATTAAGTAAATAAATAATCCAAATAAAAAATTATTATTCTTTCTTCAACTGCAGTTCCTGTAGGAGATAAATGCTCTGTCAACCCAATTTAGCTGAGATCATTTGATTTTACAACAAATCCCACTAATTGATATTTGGATACTAATTAGCAAAAAATGCAAGTTGCCATGAATTACTACTACTAATATAAAGTTTAATAGAAATTATTTGAATTTAGGGGAAATGGAACATTATACCTAAAATCATCACACACATTAAAATCTTGACTTAGCTTGATAATATATATCTGTTCTATAATATATTCCATGTCCTATAATAAATGCTACAATAATAATAACATTTTTGTTAAGTGGATTTAGGATTTCCTATCTTTATATCTTCATCATTCATATTTCTGCCAGTTCAGTGGTGAATATAAATATTAAATAAAATATTAAAAAATAATGTTAAAAAATACTGCCAAAAGTACCCAAGTGGCAGCAGGAAAATGACAGGGATACTGCCAATGGCATGGTGGCTAAAGCTTAATTCCATTTGCCAACAAGTGATTCATCTGTCTGTGGCTTCAGCAGCATGAACATTTGGTGAGAGCCCAGAACAGCTGACCTGGCTCCAAAAGGACACCAATAAGGAAAATCTCCAAAAAAGGAGAGTGAGAACATTGTAACTTGGTAAACAGTAAAAACTCAACAGTAAAAATATAAGCTATTATATATATATATATATATATATATATATATATATGCTATAAATAACTTATATTTACACAGTATTTGAGTGTTTACATGGTGCTTTACATGCATTATCTCATTTGACCTTAAAAAGATAAAGCTCCATGAGATATTACAGATAGAGTGAATATTATTATATTCTTTTTATAATTGAGGAGCCAGAAAATGATAAAGCTAGGATTTGAATTTAGGGCTTCTATATTGAAACATCCAACCTTCCTTAAATCTCTTGTTTAAAGGGGCAAGCTTTTCAGTGTACAATAGGAGTGCCAAGGACAACGCAATATTTCAAATAAGCAGTTATCCAACTCTTAAAAAGAAATGAAGAGAGAGATAGAGCATATTTACAGTAAAAGTTTAGTTTGTGAAAAATCCAGGATCCCTTTCTTACAGTTAAAGGACTTTTGAAACTTTCATATCTGCCTCCTCCCCCCCAAAAAAAGTATCAAATTGTGAGAAACTGGAATTCTTAATGAATTTTTCTATTTTGGCAGATGAAAATTTTCTATATTTAAACCTCAGTACAGTGTACAACTAAAGGAAAATGTCCTTTGGTCTTCTCAATAATGGATAATGGGTTAATCACCTAATAATCAAAGAGTACATTGGAGTAGGATCCTCAGTGAAAATGACCACAGAGTCTAAACTTCCTTTCTAACACAGACATAGTGCTATCTTATCTACAGATGATAATATGATTATAGTAACTGCAGTTCAGTAACCTAACAACTTCATCCAGTTAGAACAAGGCAGAAATCCTCAAAATAGACAAAAGACATCTCAATATCTAAAAGAATATAAAAATAAAAGCCATGGGGGCGGCTTGGTGGTGCAGTGGATAGAGCACCAGCCCTAAAGTCAGGAGAACCTGAGTTCAAATCTGGCTTTAGACACTTAATACTTCCTAGCAGTGTGACCCTGGGCAAGTCACTTAACCCCAATTGTTTCAACAAAAATAAATAAATAAAATCTATGAATTATCTTCTGGACCTCATCCAGAGATTATATGAATAAATGAGATAATATATGTGAAGCACTTTGCAATAAGTAAATATTAGCTATTTTTATAATTAATTATCTTAATCACAATATCATTATTAATCATGAGAATAAAAATGATATCTTTTTATCTGCATATACATATATATGCATAGTATATGAAGATAAAGATACTATTATCTTTTATTAATCCAGAACTGCATGCTACAGATACAGCATGAACATGTATTCATTACAAAAATGGCATCAAAACCATTAAAAATGAAATAGAATAGGAACACAAATTGGAACAATAACATCACAATTGTTTGGAAACATTAAAAGTATTAATAAAAATGTTATACTCAGCATCTTAATAAACTAGAGAAAAAAAGATAATATCTTTTAAAAATATATCTAAAATGTTTAGTTATTTGATGTTGACAGCAGGGTTTTTTTCCCTTCTTTTTTTCTTTTTTTGATTTGAACCTGTGATTTCAACTGGTATGGGAAACTCCTAGTTTGCAAACACTCTTTTACTATTGCAATACTCATATAATTGCCTGGGGATACTGAGTGATTAAGTGACTTGCCCAGGGTCACACAGATAGAAAGTGTTTTTTGTGGTAAACCTTAGACATCTAAGGTCAGATTTGAACCTCCTGACTTCAGGGCTGAGGCTCTATCCACTGTGCCACTTAGCTGCCCTGAGCTAGCTCTTTTTAGAACTATAGGAACTGGAATTTATTTTCTCCTCAGGAGAGAAGACTTGAGGCACAGTGAACAGGAGGAAAGACTCACAGTCAAGAGCTGAAAAAATTTTGTCTCTTGGTATTAAAATCTCTGGCTGTATATCAACAAAGCCCTGGCTTTAGATCTGAGGGCCAATATCCATTCCTATCTGGACTCCTCCCTAGCAAAATGATGGCACACAAATCTCTTGGTTCTTCAGGGTCTTCATCTCTGCTAAAGTAAAATGATGAATAAGGCTGGAAAATGTTTCCAGTTGTTTTCAACTCTCTCCCATCATGACATTCAGAATTAAGTTTCTCTAGAATCCTGATATTGTAACTTAATATTTTTAAATTCTAATGAATCTGTACTATTTCTCACTTGAATGGATTCATGTAAATTATTTAAAAATATCTTTTGCCTTTCTTTGTAAACCCAGAGCTGAGCATGCTACTGAGTACTGAGTATAGAAGGCTAAATGATTATTGACCAATGCAGACTATTGACTAATAAAATTGGTGAGTTGTTACACATCAAAACATAACAAGGCTCTAGTTTAGAAGCAGATAGATGACTTAGTGAATAGGATACTGAGTTTAAATGCTGCCTCAGAAATTTAATGGCTCAGTGATCTTGGAGCAAATCACTTAACCATTCTCTGCCTCAGTTTCCTCATTTCTAAAATAAGGGGAGGGATAACAATAATATCTATTTTACAATTTTGTTTTGAGGATCACATGAAATAATATATGTTAGGAGCTTTGTAAACCTTAAAGTGCTAATTTATTAAGATTCACCACCTAATGGTTAAGAATCAAAATACATGGAAACTATTTTCTAATTCCTCTATAGCCACAAACAAAAGCCTCTTTCTCTGGCTCCAAGAGTGACAATGAAGGAATGAACATTTAACTATTTCCTATGTGCCAAGCAGTATGCTAAGTTCTGGAGATATTAAGAGAAAAATAGTTTTTTAAAGAACTCACATTCTAATATGAGGAGTAGATAATACAAATTGGAAAATTCAGCCACAAGAAGATGGAAAGGTTTAATGGTTATTAGGATGCAGAGAAAGGAAAGGAGAATGCAAATAGAAGGAAAGTCAGGAAGGAGAGAGGGAGAAAGTAAGGAAGGAGAGTGGAAAGAAAAGAGCATATATTATTTACTATATGCAAAGCACTATGCTAAATTTATTTACATCACTTATTCAGTCATGTCTGACTCTTCATCACCCCTTTTGGGGTTTTCTTGGCAAAGATAGCAGAGTGGTTTGTCATTTTCTTCTCCAGCTCATGGAACAGTGAAATAACATTTTTATATTTAAATACAATGAACTATACTCCCCTCCCCTTTTTCATTTGTGCAATTAGACTTAGAAAAATTGAGTTTAAAAAGAAAACTTTAAACCTTGAGGCTCCTACTCCCTTTCACATACCATTGCAACACAATGAAGGATAGAAAAGAAAAACAATCTCCTCCCTGACTTCATCCCTGTGCAAAAACTACCTTGGGAATAGAATTATTGTCAAGGACAATCTTGTATCCTGCAGTTATGCCCTCATTATAATCCCTATCTATCCAAGAATGGTCCTGCTCCCCTGTCTGACCGCCCTAGCCACAATCTCCAAGCTGTAAATACCAAGTTAACTCCTCTCTCCCTGCCCTCTCTTTGAAGTAAAGATAACAACAGCTGCAAGACTGATTGCACTCTTGCTTCTGTATTTTGCTTGCTAAAAACCTTATATACACTCAGTTGCTTTAGACTGAATGTTTTGGAAGTATATTCCCATTTTGGTCAGCTAGCTTAAACTTTCCACATTAAAGATTAAAAACAATCTCTTTTCACCTCGGTTTCTCTGGTATTACTGGTGACTTTATACAAATCATTTTACCTCACCCCTTTCCTGGCCCTCAGTTTCATCTGTAAAATGGAGGGGTTGAATTCAGCCCTAAACTTAAATCTATATCAATGACCCATTAGATTCAACCATACTAGAAATTGGTCTGTAGCACTGAAATCAGCCTGAAACAACTTGTAAGATTTACATATGCAAAGCCATAGTTTATTAGATCAAGTGGGGCAGATTTCAAAGCAGAAATTTACCTAGCGTTTCCATGATTTTTTTTTTTTTTTTTTTTTAAGCAGTCAACAGTTTGCTGGGGCAGGGGCTTCATAAGTGATTAGTTACTTAAATACTCTTTAAAACTTGTCCGGAGAAAGGATTCTTTCAAACTGGAGGTTTTTATATGAGTCATAAGAGCATGTGAGGTGGTTTGGTGATCTTTAGCAATGAAACTGAAAATCAATTTAGAATTGATAGGTGTGGCTTTCCACTGGAGTCAGTGAAAATTTATAGAGATAGGAGATGAAATTGAGTGTGAGGAATGGTGAATAGGCTAGTAGGACTGGATTGTAAAATGCACAGATATGAGTAATATGGAAGAAGCTTGGGTAGTTAAGGAAGGGCCAGGTTGTGGAAAAATAAAGGAATCGGGTCCTTGAACTATAAAGAACACTGACATGACCATGTTGTAAACCTATGGAATCTTAGTAACTGGAGGCTGAAAAAAATGAACAAATGATGGCTGCCCATCTGCTGACTATGCCTGTCTAAACTCAGCTGAGCTGATCCTCAAATGACAGACACATCATTTTTCTTAGGACTTCTACTCAGAATTTTTCATCTTAGAAGGAACTATCTGGCCTGGAGCTCTGTCAGCTTTTAAAAACCTTATATCACCTCCAAGCCATGTTGAAGAATTAGTTAAGACTAATTCTTAATTTAAGACTGATGCAGTGGGGCAGAATGTTGGATTTTTCTAGCTGTGAAACCTTTTCTAGCTGTGAAAACATGACCTAACGGTGATGGAATCTATTTCCTTAATTTTGTCATCTGTAAAATGGGAATTATAATAGTACTTTTCTGTTAGTATGGTGGGGAGGATCAAATTAGATATTTATAAAGCACTTTGCAAGCTTTTAAGTTTTTTTAAGTTTTAAGTTTTTTAAGTTTTTTTAAGTTTTTTTTTTCTTCTTTCTTCACTGTCTCTCTCTATAATCTCATAAGCCCAAGTATGATCTCTAGGCATATGATTCAGAGATATAATGACATCATAGACAAACACACATGTACATATACATACATACATACATACATACATGGACATACATACACATGTGTATAGCCCTATCTCCATGCTGGGCTTCTACCTCGAGCTTCATTCCTACATCATCAAATGACTCTTATTTGTAATAATCTTTCTGTTAAGTCACCTTAGCCTGGGCATAGTCCTGTCACTTAAATATGACCCCTCAAAAAGAAGGAAAAAAAATGACTATTTTTAGAAGTATTTTTAAGGGCTAACATACATCTGATGACTTCAGCATTGGACTAGGGGATCCCAACCTTTTGGGTCCTTATTTTTTGGTCATGATCTGAATATTTTCCTTTTTCTACTATTTAAGATGATTTGAGACTTAACGGAAAATGAGAATTCAGAGTCATGATCGAATTTCTTGCCTCTCTTTTTATCTCTTCTCTAACTTGCTACTTAACTGCTTAATTGAATTCTTAACTCACAGAGAAAGGAGGGTATCAACCTTGTGCCTAGTTCATTCAGGGGTATTCTAGACCAAACCAAGACTATTAACTTTTTAATCTGAACATTTTTACATCAGAAGTTGGCAAATGTTATAAACCAGAATTTAATTTATTCTTTTGTTGATTGTTTAGACTTAAGAATGTGATGGTGAAAATGTTAATAAGGAAAATTAAACTTAAAAGTGTACTGTGTGTCTATTCCTCCTTGAAAACCTGGCTGTAAGCACTTATCAGCACACCCTTGATTGTTGACTAAACATTTATTAAGTACATTATGGAATATCATGTGTATGAAATTGGAAGAGGGAGATAATAAGACTTCTTTGTTACTCTTAATGGGCTTGCAGTCTATTAAATACAAAAATATGTGGACCCGAGTGCATATAGTATAAATTAGAATATAGGTGGAGAGTAGAATGTAGTAAGAAATCATTTCCAGTTGGGAGAAACTAGTGAATATGGAAGTGATGTCATCTGAACAGGACCATGAATGGTAGGTAAGGTACTAATGGGTAAAGTTGGTAGGAAGGGAGAAGAATATTTCAGGTGCAGGAGTTCAGGAAATAGCATGGACAGTATTATATGAGATAAATATTTGGAAGCTGGCATATTACAACACTAGAAGTGCATATATTTTACTATATTTATTTTCTAGAGATCTTTTTCAGTTAAAAAAAATCCACACCAAGCAATTTAATGTTTTTGACAGTATTAAAACCAGCCCTATTATATTTAAAATATGATAAACATTTATATTTGAATTTTTAGAGGAAAACTGAAAAAAGTTGAAGATGTATTGGTATTAACTGACATTAACTTCACATATGCTCTTTTTATACTATATTATTAGATGGCAGGTTATTATTAGGAGAAATGTTTATTGAAAAATAGGATGTTGAGCAGCCCTCTCATTTTATAGAAAAAAAACTGAGGTTCAGAGGGAAGTAGAATGGAGTAGAGCCTGGTGGTGATCTTATTTCTTCTAATGACAAATATAATATTTCTTATTACTAATCTCTGGCTAAGAAAAGATTTTTTAAAAAGAGGAGTGCTGAATCAAAATGACCATATTTTAAAGCCCATTTTTCCCATTGTATATTGATATGTTTATAGGCAACACTTCTTATATTAAATAATTATTCTCACTCAATTCTGACTTTGGGTTCTTTATATAATTTATTTTTTCTATTATTTTAGAACATTTATAATAGGTTATATATTATTACATATTCCTTTTTAATTACAATAGAGGACCCACAAACATTCTATTGACATCACTATATTTGGGGGAGAGGAGAAAAAATAATAAACTCTATATAGTTAACATTATAATCACAATCCTTATACTATAAGGGAAGAAAAGCAACTTTTCTGAAGTCATCAAATGAATACAGAAGAGCTCTGGTAACTGAACTGATAACACTAACTTCTTGCACAAAGGAAGTACTGTAGTCACACTACTGCTATTTAATGTATCTATGGAAGATATTTTAATGCTTCAGAATTGAATAAAGTTAAATGATAAAAATAATAAAAAAGGCTGAAGTGAATAATAAAAATATTTTAAAACTGAGGTAATTTTATGATTAGGAGATTAATCTATTTTATTAGGTTATAGGAAAATTAGAAAATTAACATGAATAAGATCTTATGCTCAACTATATTGTACATGTGACTATATTGTAATGAAAAATATAATAAGCTTTCAATAACATTAAAAAATATAAAATCCCTGAGATTTATACTTTCTCAATTCAATTTTCACAGGAAAAAAAATCTATGTAATGGACTTTTTTATACTTTGAATCATTAAAACACATTTTAAATGAAACTATGTAAAAATTTAGATCTAGAAATGGACAGGATAAATCTTGCAATTTTATAATTTATATAGCATTATAAAAAAAGGAAATGAACATCACATTTCTTTTCCACAGACTGTTCCTAGACTTTCCTAAATTGTTGCAGTCACAGTCTAAAAAAGAAGTAATTTTTTATGTCATTGAGTTTGGAGTACATAATATAGAAAAGTAGGCCAATATTTTTTGAAAAGATATTTCATATAACATATAACACAATGTAGAAATCACTTGCACAAATAACACTCATTTGTTTTAAGTATACCCTCACCTAGATTTAGCAATGCAATTAGTAGGACTGTCCTTCAAAATGAAGGCTATATTTGTATTATTATAAGTATATGTGTATATATATATATATATATATATACACATACATATATATATATATATATATATGTATGTATATTTAGGTATACCTCAATGACTCAACTGATTATTTTTCTCTTAAGTAAAAGCATTTACATATATTTATTTGATATATCTCAACAGCTATTAGAGTTTTTGTTTTAAAATATACTTTCCTAAACTTCTTTTCAGAAAAGATATGAAAAACTTGCAAAATCAGTTTTCCAGTAACTTTGGTGTATTCCATCTTGTTGATAATATGCAACTGATATTGGCCAACTTTCATATATAATTGAAGTTGTTAATATGTTTCCTTATCCCCATTAAAAAATAGATAAATACAAAGCAGACTCAATAAAAAAGTATTTGGGGGCAGAGCCAAGATGGTAGAGAAGACACATGCTTCTTTCTGAGCTCTCCTGCTACCCTCAAACTATTTATGAAATTCAGTCTCTGAATTAGTCAGAACCCACAAATATTGGGGGTACAACACATTACCAAAAGAAGATAATCTTGAAGACTGCCAGAAAAGGTCTGTTTTGGTTGGGCGCGGGCATAGGAGGAGACCAGGTGAGACACAAGCACAGGCAGGCAGACAGGCAGAGCATGGAGGCCATGACACTAAGCAGACTGGGGGCAGGAGGGCAGTCTCCGTGGGTGGAGAATCTGCAGGGAGAACTCTACCATGGTGTTGGCTACTCTGCTCTGATTACAAGCTAGTAGATCAGCAGAAAAACTATAAAACTTGCAACACAAATGCACAGGGTAAAGAGTCTAGCCCAAAGTGCCAGAATCTCACAGGACCTGGCCACACACACTCAGGACCAAGAGTGACTCCCCATGATCCCAGGAGAGCTGATTCCTGCACAGCTGCTGCCATGTTGCTGCCACTTCCTGGTGCCTTTTGAGGAAGCTTGGAAAGCCCTCATTGCCCCAAAAGCAGAACACTTTTTTTTTTAAATGTGTAAAAGGGAAAAGTGAGTTCTAACTATAGATAACTTCTATGGTGAAAGAGAACAGATTTCAAAGCCTGAGGAGACTAAAGGCAGATTGTCTCTAGATGAAACCCCAAAGGGATATATGATCTGGTCCCCACCACTCAAGGCTCTCCTAGAAGAAATTAAAAAGAATCTTAAAAGAGAGGTAGAAGAAGAATGGGGAAAGGAAAGGAAAACTCTGCAAGAGGGTTTGGAAAAGGAATATAACTCATTAAAAGAAAGATTTGTTAAAGTGGAAACAAGAAAACATCTCCCTGAAATATGAAATGGAAAAGGTAAAGATCTCCCAGGAAAACAGAATTTATGAATTGGAAAAGGCAAAAAACTCCCAGGAAAACAGAGTTTGTGAATTGGAAAAAGAAAATAACTCCTTAAAAAAATTTGTGAAATGGAAAAAAATTCCATAGAACAAAACAACTCATTTAAAAATTCAATTGGACAAATACAAAAAGAAATAAAAAAGAAAAATAAAAAAGAAATAAAAAAGTAAATGAAAAAATAATGCATTAAAAATCAGAACTGAATGACTCAAGGAGACATTAAGAGTCAGTCAATCAAAACCAAAAAAATGAAAAAAATAGAAAAAAAAAGTTAAATACATACTTAGGAAAACAACAGACCTGGAAAATAGATCTAGGAGAGATAATCTAAGGATTATTGGACTCCCTAAAAATCATGATGAAAAAAAGAGTCTAGACATTATTTTTCAGGAAACCATCAAAGAGAACTGCCCAGATGTCACAGAATCAAAAGGTAAAAATAACCATTAAAGAATTCACTGAAAACCTTCTGAAAGAGATCCCCAAATTAAAACTCCAAGGAATATTCTGGCTAAATTCCAGAAATATTAGACCAAGGAAAAAATATCACAAGTAGCCAGAAAAAAACAATTTAAATATCAAGGAGCCACAATAAGGATTACTCAGGATCTAGTAGCGTCTAGTAGCGTCCGCATTAAAAGATCAAAGGGCCTGGAATCCAATATTCCAAAAGGCAAAGGAACTTAGAATGCAGCCAAGAATAAACTACGCTGCTAAATTGAGCATTTTCTTCCAGGGAAGAAGATGGGCATTCAATGAAACAGGTGAATTCCATTTATTTCTGATGAAAAGACCAGAGCTAAACAAAAAATTTGACCTCCAAATATAGGATTCAAGAGAAGCATAAAAAGGTAAAAAGAAGTCTTGAGACCTGTGTTTTTGTATATGTATGATTTGATTTTACTGTTATAATATAAAAAAGGAACTAAAGGTGGAAAGGATATTGTAGCAGAAAAAGGGGGAAGTGGAGGTAAAAAGAGGGAAACTACATCTCACAAAGAGGAAAAGGAAACCTATTTTATCTAAGGGAAAGAAAGGTGGGGGATGAACATTGTGTGAATCTTACTCCCATCAGATTTGGCTCAAAGAGAAAATATTAGACATATTTGGTTTACAAAGAAACTTCTCCCACCTCACTGAAAAGTGGGAAGGAGGGAAAGCAAAAAAGGAAGGGGTAAGCTAAATAGAAGGCAATACAGAAATAGTAGGGAAAGGTTTAAGAAAGGGGGAGGGAAGAATTCTAAAGAGGTAGGGCTGTGTGAGGCAAGTTATGCCTATAAGTTTAAAACTGGGGAAAGTAGTATGGGGAAAAGGAAAGAGAAAAGCATAATCTGGAGATAAGAAGATAGCAGGAAATACAGAATTAGTAGTTTTAACCATAAATGTGAATAGGGTGAGCTCTCACATAAAGTGGAGGCAGACAGCAGACTGAAATAAAAGTCAGAATCCTACAATATGTTGTCTATAGAGAATACATTTAAAGTACGGTGATACATACAGAATAAAGGTAAAAGCCTGGAGCAGAATCTACTATGCTTCAGGTGAAGTCAAAAAAGCAGGGGAGCCATCCTGATCTCAGATCAAGCAAGAGCAAAAATTGATCTAATTAAAAGGGATGAGGAAAGAAATTATTTCATGCTAAAGGGTACCATAGGTAATGAAGCAATATCAATACTAAACATATATGCACCAAGTGGTATAGCATCTAAATTCCTAAAGGAAAAGTTAAAAGAACTGCAAGAAGAAATAGATAGCAAAACTACAGTAGTGGGAGATCTTAACCTTGAACTCTCAGATAAATCAAACCACAAAATAAATAAGAAAGAAATTAGAGAGGTAAATAGAATACTAGAACAGTTAGGTATGATAGATTTTAGGAGAAAACAAAATGGAGATAGAAAGGAGTACACTTTCTTCTCGGCAGTTCATGGAACTATACAAAAATTGACCATATATTAGGACATAAAGACTTCAAATTCAAATGTAGAAAGGCAGAGCTACTAAATACATTCTTTTCAGATCATGATGCAATTCAATACATTCAACAAAAAGCCAGGGGAAAACAGACCAAAAAGTTATTGGAAACTAAATAATTTCGTCATAAGGAATGATTGGGTAAAACAGCAAATCGTAGACACAATTAATGATTTCACACAAGAGAATGACAATAATGAGATGACATACCAAAATTTGTGGGATGCAGCCAAAGCAGTAATAAGGGGAAATTTTATATCTCTAGAGGCTTACTTGCATAAAATAGAGAAAGATCAATGAATTAGGCTTGCAACTAAAAAAAGCTAGAAAAGGAACAAATTAAAAACCCCAATCAAATGCTAAACTTGAAATTCTAAAAATAAAGGGAGAGATTAATAAAATTGAAACTAAAAAGCTATTGAATTAATAAAATTAAGAGTAGGTTTTATGAAAAAACCCAATAAAATAGATAAATCTTTGGTAAATTTGATTAGAAAAAGGAAAGAGGAAAATCAAATTGTTAGTTTTAAAAATGAAAAGGGAGAACTTTCCACTAATGAAGAGGAAATTAGAGCAATAATTAGGAGTCACTTTGCCCAACTTTATGCCAATAAAAAATTTGATAACCAAAGTGAAATGGATGAATACCTTCAAAAATATAGGCTGCCCAGATTAACAGAGGAGGAAGTAAATTGCTTAAACAGTCCCATTTTAGAAAAAAGAAATAGAACAAGGTATTAATCAATTCCTTAAGAAAATAATCCCCAGGACCAGAAGGATTTACATGTGAATTCTACCAAACATTTAAAGAACAATTAACTCCAACACTACATAAACTATTATTTGTTTGTTTGTTTATTTTTTAAAAAAAATTTTTAAATAACTTTTTATTGACAGAACCCATGCCAGGATAATTTTTTACAGCATTATCCCTTGCACTCACTTCTGTTCCGATTTTTCCCCTCCCTCCCTCCACCCTCTCCCCCAGATGGCAAGCAGTCCTATACATGTTAAATACGTTACAGTAGATCTTGGATACAATATATGTGTGCAGAACCAAACAGTTTTCTTGTTGCTCAGGGAGAATAGGATTTAGAAGGTATAAATAACCCGGGAAGAAGAACAAAAATGCAAGCAGTTTACATTCATTTCCTAGTGTTCTTTCTTTGGGTGTAGCTGCTTCTGTCCATCCTTGATGAATTGAAATAAAGTTAGATCTTTTCTTTGTTGAAGAAATCCACTTCCATCAGAATACATCCTCATACAGTATCGTTGTTGAGGTATATAATGATCTCCTGGTTCTGCTCATTTCACTCAGCATCAGTTCGTGTAAGTCTCGCCAATCCTCTCTGTATTTGTCCTGCTGGTCATTCTTACAGAACAATAATATTCCATAACATTCATATATCACAATTTACTCAACCATTCTCCAATTGATGAGTATCCATTCATTTTCCAACTTCTGGCCACTACAAACAGGGCTGCCACAAACATTTTGGTACATACAGGTCCCTTTCCCTTCTTTAGTTATATAAACTATTTAAAAAATTAGGGAATGAAGGACTCCTACCAAATTCCTTTTATTACACAAACATGGCACTGATACCTAAACCAGGTAGGACAAAAACAAAGAAAGAAAATTATAGACCAATCTCCCTAATGAATATTGATGCAAAAATCTTAAATAAAATATTAGCAAAGAGATTACAGAAAATCATCCTCAGAATAATATACCATGACCAAGTAGGATTTATACCAGGAATGCAGGGCTGGTTCAATATTAAGAAAACTATTAGCACAACTGACTATATCAATAACCAAATTAACAAAAAAATCATATGATTATCTCAATAGATACAGAAAAGGCATTTGATAAAATCCAATACCCATTCTTATTAAAAAAACATTAGAGAGTATAGGAATAAATGGATTTTTCCTTAAAGTGGTAATCTATTTAAATACCTCAGTGAACATATATAATGGAGATAAACTGGAACCATTCCCAATGAGATCAGGAGTGAAGCAAAGTTGTCCACTATCACCATTACTATGCAATATGGTATTAGAAATCCTAACTTCAGCAATAAGAGATAAAAAAAAATTAAAGGAATTAGAGTAGGTAATGAGGATACTAAATTATCACTCTTTGCAGATGATATGATGGTATACTTAGAAAACCCCAGAGATTCTACTAAGAAGCTATTAGAAATAATTCACAACTTTAGCAAAGTTGCAGGATACAAAATAAATCCACATAAATTGTCAACATTTTTATACATCACTAACAAAATCCAATAGCAAGAGATACAAAGAGAAATTCAATTTAAAATAACTGTTAATAGTATAAAATATTTGGGAATCTATCTGCCAAGGGAAAGTCAGGAACTATATGTGCAAAATTACAAAACACTTTCCACACAAATAAAGTCAGATCCAAACAATTGGAAAAATATCAAATGCTCTTGGATAGATTGAGCAAATATAATAAAGATGACAACACTACCTAAACTAATCTATTTATTTAGTGCTATAACCAATCAGACTCCCAAGAAACTATTTTACTGAGCTAGAAAAAATAACAAAATTCATCTGGAAGAACAAAAGGTCAAGAATTTCAAGGGAACTAATAAAAAAAATCAAATGAAGGTAGTCTAGCTGTACCTGATCTAAAACGATATTATAAAGCAGTGGTCACCAAAACTATTTGGTATAGGCTAAGAAATAAACTAGTTATCAGTGGAATAGGTTAGGTTCACAGGACAAAATAGTCAACAACTATAGCAGTCTAGTGTTTGACAAACCCAAAGATCCCAGATTTTGGGATAAGAATTCACTATTTGACAAAAACTGCTGGGAAAATTGGAAACTAGGATGGAGAAATTAGGCATTGACCCACACTTAACACTGAATATCAAGATAAGTTCAAAATGAGTTCATGATCTAGGCATAAAGAATGATATCATAAATAAATTAGAGGAACATAGGATAGTTTACCTCTTAGACCTATGGAGAAGGAAGGAATTTGTGACCAAAGAAGAACTAGAGATCATTATGGATAACAAAATAGAAAATTTTGATTATATTAAGTTAAAATTTTTTTATACAAATAAAACTAACACAGACAAGATTAGATAAGCAATAAAGTGGGAAAACATGTTTACTTTCAAAGGTTCTGCCAAAGGCCTCATTTCCAATATACATAGAAATCAAGCCATTCTTCGATTGCTAAATGGTCAAAGGATATGAACAGACAATTCTTAGATGAAGAAATTGAAACTATTTCTAATCATATGAGAAAGCACTCCAAATCACTATTATCAGAGAAATGCAAATTAAGACAACTCTGTGATACCATTACACACCTCTCAGATTGGCTAACATGACGGGAAAAGATAATGATGAATGTTGAAGGGGATGTGGGAAAACTGGGACACTGACACATTGTTGGTGGAACTGTGAACGGATCCAACCATTCTGGAGGACAATTTGGAACTATGCTCAAAAAATTATCAAACTTTGACCCAGCAGTGTTACTACTGGGCTTATATCCCAAAGAGATCTAAAGGAGGGAAAGAGACCCACATGTGCAAAAATGTTTGTGGCAGCCCTTTTTGTAGTGGCTAGAACCTGGAAACTGAATGGATGCCCATCAATTGGAGAATGGCTGAATAAATTATGGTAAATGAATGTTATGCAATATTATTATTCTGTAAGAAATGACCAACAGGACGATTTGAGAAAGGCCTGGAGAGACTTACATGAACTGATGCTAAGTGAAATGAGCAGAACCAAGAGATCACTGTACATGGCAACAACAGCACTATGTGATGCTCAATTCTGATGGATGTGGCTCTCTTCAACAATGATTTGATTCCAGACCATTTCCAATTGTTCAGTAATGAAGAGAGCCATCTACACTCAGGGAGAGGACTGTGGAACTAAGTGTGGACCACAACATAGCATTTTCACTCTTTCTGTAGTTGTTGTTTGTTTGCATTTTTTGTTTTCCTTCTCAGTTTTTTTCTTTCTAGATGCAATTTTTCTTGTGCAGCAAGATAACTCTATGGCTACATATACATATATTGGATTTAATATATATTTTAATATGTACTGGAATACCTACCATCTAGGGGATGGGGGAAAAAGAGGAAAATTTGGAACAGAAGGTTTTAAAGTGGTTAGTTTTGAAAAATTACTCATGCATATGTTTTGTAAATAAAAAGGTATAATAAAAAAATTTTTAAAAATGTGTCATGTGCAAGATTAAAGAAAATAATACTATGAAGAACTAAAACAAAATAATATAACCAAAACAACTGGTGGAAAACAACTTTAAAAGCAAATTTAATTATATCAGAATATGTACCAAATATGTGCAGAAATAGGAAATAACAGTACTCCCTTATCCAATACCAGCAAAATACAATGAAGAGAATAAAAAAGTGATTACATGAAATCACCTAATAATGGAAAACCAAAAAGCTATGAATAGCATTGTGGAGACAATATCACTTCAGACGATCCTGGCTCTCTAAAAATGTAATTTGTCATTTTCACGGTTGTTCTTTTTGTTTCTGATACTAATCAGTATCAAATGATACTTTATCAATATAAAAACTATCTTCACTAATGTGTATCAGCAACTCATAATTTGTACCTTTTAGTCTTACAGAATTAGTTGTTTGAGGACTAAAAGGCTGTATAACTGCTATGGTTACCTAAGTCAGTTGGTTTTACAGTGAGATATGAACTTCATGGAATTTTCTTGATTCAAAAAATAACTCTCTACCATTATACCACATAACATTCTGCTCTTCTATTTATTCATTTACATTTTTAAGTGAAATCGATCTGATATAATTATACATTAATGCAATGTTACTTGAATAAACAAAAATGAAGTGAGGCTTTAAAACTGAATAAGATCAAACTTCCAGCAAATCTAAAACAACTGATGATATATTTTAGATATCATTATTACAACAACATTTAGAAAGGCAAAAATATTTTTGTCTCAAAAAATAATCCACAATTATATTTGTTCATTAATATGAGTCTACATGTGTTTCAGTTTTCCAACTGTTTAGGGTGTAATCATACCTTTCACATCTTCATCCTCAATGGTTGTATTGGAACTCTCAGTAGACTCCTGTTGAGAAGCAACCATAATTAAGATGCAATGTGATAGCCTCACATTGGGATTCTCATCCATTTAAGCAAGTAACATAACTTATAATTCATAGGACATGCATATCACAAAGCCAGATTTGTGAATGTGTACACATGCAAATGAGCACATAGACTATAATGGTTTTAAGAAGAGCAAAATTCTCTGTCCATTTCAAAAGGAAATATTGTGATAACATGGCTGGGTAACTTGTAGAACCCAAAGATCCTGTGTTTTATTTAAAAAAAAATAAACAAATGACCTAGACTAATTTATTCTATACCTTTTTTTTTTTTTTTAAAGAAGGTACTCTTCTAAATCTTAGGGAAATCCTATTTAAAATTAATAAATACCAACTTTAGAATGATAAATTTAATTATTTTTCATCAAATTTACTATTTAGCAAATAGATAATCATTTTAAAGGTCTAGACTTGGTGATTTCATCTTTGTGGAGAACTTGAAGGCAGCAAGAGGTAGATTTGAATCTTGTCTCAGACACTTATTAGCTTTGTGACTGGGCAAGTCATTCAGTTCTCTTACTTTTAAAATAAGGCAGGGGGAAAAGGGATTGGATTCAATGCTCTTTAAAATTACTTTCAAGTTTGAATATTAGGTGGTTCAGTGGATGGAAGACCTGAGTGCAAATCTAGCCTCTGACACAAATAAGCATACTTCATCATTTTATTTCTTCATTATTTTTATTTTTTGAGGAGGAGATAAAAAAAAGTCCACAAAAATCTGCCATGTTCATTATTAATATGCCATTAGAAAATCTGCTAATAAACAAGTCCCTTAACCTCTCTAAACTTCAGTTTCTTCAAATGCAAAATAAGAATAATAATAGCATCTAGTTATCAAGCTTATTTTAAGGATAAAATATTTTTATGAAGCACTTCACTGCCCTTAAAGCACTATAAAAATGCTAGCTAGCTATTGTTAAGAATAGCAACAATAATAACTATGATATTTTGATCACATGATCTTGGATATACAAACTACCTCCACTGATAGATAAAACTAGTAAAGTTTTATTTTCATAGAGTTGTTTAAGATGTTGTCACACAGTCAGTATATATTAAAAATGGGACCTCAATGTAAATTTCCCTAACTTCAAGGCCAGCTTTCTACATTGCAGCATATATGACTTCTTTCTGTGCGTATATTCTTTCTGCATGATATATTCAAGGAGAAATTCCATTCCATAATTTGATGAAAGAACAGAAAAATAGAACTGGATATATATATCATATATATATGATTTTGAAAGAACTTGTGCTGATATAAAAACATGGAGCTTTGACAAATAAACTTTCAATGATTACTAGATTTGTCATAATATATTTTTTTCTAAATCAGAAACTAGTCCACAGTGAAAAGACATGTGTGTTAATAAAACATTATATTAAGTGAAAGATTAGTAAGAAACAAGCAAACAAAAAGATTAGTGAGAAAAATAAAAGCTAATGTTGAATGATATGGCTATTTCTTAAATTGCATGATAATCCGATAATATTTTTTGATCCAAAATGACTCTTTTATCTTTTCTTTATCTTATTTTTTGAAAGTGAGGGGAAAGTCCACAAAAGTCTGCCATATTTGTCAGTAACATGCCATTAAAGAAAAAATATATTCTTAATTTATTAAAATATAAATGACTTATAAGGTGAAAAAATAGGTACAAGCTTTCAATTAGGGATCAATTAGGGAATGTGTATTCAGTGAGGTAAAAACATTTTTTAAAGCAATTAGGAAAAAAAAAACTCTTTAATGTCTTTTTCTGAAAATACATGAAAAAAAGTAAAAATGGTCAGAACCACTGAATACACTATTTACATAGAAAGAACAAGCATAAATCAAGCATATAAAAGGCACTGAATACATGGAGTTTGATTCCAATGCTTGATGCAGTTAAGGGTCACAGCCATACCATGCGCTGTGAAACCAAAATCAAGAAAGGAAGCAGAGAGAATACCATGCAAGGAGCTCTCACAAGGGATGTAACTAGTACTATTGAAATCCATGCTGGCACTATGCTTGGGGTCTTTCATTTTTGCTGATGATAACCTTTAATAATAACTTTGGATTTCTTTTTTATTTGTTTAGATTTTTTCCCACATGATTGTTTTGACTAGTCAAAGAACTCAAGGAAAAATTGAGGATTCTGAAGAAATTCTATATCTAAAGTCCATGGCAATACAATAAATTTAAAGTATTAGAGCCACAAACACCAAAACTCTATCCCTCTTCTTTTTCTGTATTGTAGACTTTTGGTATTTAAGGTTATGTCAGAGGAAAATTGTAATCTAAGTCTTGAACATTAATCACCCTCAGAGAAATATGGCCCATGACTAAATATAAAATTTGACAAAGAAAATCAGTAACATCTATTTTCCTCTATGGATGAAATCAACTATATAACAAATAAATCAGAGACATGTAATACATTCAGAATTTTTTTCCTTTTCTACTTAAGCAAGGGTAAGTTATTTATCCCTCCAACATGCTGAGCAACCCACATGATTTTTTTTTTTTTTTTAGAGCAAATATAACAGTCTTCTTGGCCTTTAGTTCCTCAGTCTGAACAATGAAATTTCTTTTCAGGAAATGCACATGAGAAGACAAGGAACACAATGTATAGGAGATAAGACTCCCATGTTCTGCTCAAAGTCATGCAGAAAAACAAATACATGGAAATTAAAAAATGAAACCCCTTGACAACAGAACTGATCCAAACTCAAAAGCTGCACAAAACCAAGACAACTCCCTGCCAACTTAAGTGTTAAAGTCTTACAAAAAACTAGATGATATAGCAACAAAATCTACTATTTCATGCAGAAAACATAACCACAGTTTGCTGCATGAACATGCAGAGAGAAAGAAGAGCATATGTAAAAGATTCAGATACACAATCACCTTCAGAAATAATAAGGGATCTAAGGATACCATTTTTCTTTCAAGACTTTTTTTGAGCATAAGTTTCTAAAACAAATTAGACTTACTAAATCCTTGGGTTAAAAAAATTAAAAGAGATATGAAAAAGATGTGTATCCTAATTCTCAAAAATGAAACTCATTTTGGTTTGACTTTTCTGTGGTATGTAAAAGCATCTTGTTAAAAAAATGAGCAAGATGGAGGTGATTTTTTCTGAATACCTTGTTTCCATCAGGGTTGTGGATTACGGTAGTTTGGGGCTCCTGAGTGAGAACAAAATAGAGAAAGAAACAGTTTGCATTGGTATATTTCTCTTGCTAATATAAGGGACAGAGCAAAGAGAGCCAATTAAAAAAAAAAAACAACATTAACCATGACAAGAGCAGAAGCAATATTAACTGCAATAGAGATTGCAGCTAACAAGTTCTTGGATGAAAAGTTTTTTGCCTGATCAGCTCATAAAATACAACATTCCCTACTGTAGGAGCATGCAAAAAGACCTTATTCATTGTCCAGGAATATAAAAGGCTTTGAATTGAAACACTCAGTGTTTCACATTTTAACTTTCTCATTTTTAAACATTAAGAGTTTATTCTATATAATTGTATCCAGTTGTGCTGATAAAGGGGAAAGTGATAATAAATCATCTTATCATCTATAGGAACAATGATCGATAGGGACAGAACATGTGTTTTCACTGGCTTAATAAATCTTATGGCTGCAGGTTTGCTTGTTCTAATGATACAAAATGAGGCACACTGTCTATGCTTAAAAGTGATGGAAAAAATGTTAACAATGCTGATTAAACTTAAAAATGTGTTAGGTCTTTTGTGGAGGTGTCTTATTTTTAAGCTTTACTTGCTCACCTTAATAGACTAATTTAAAGTGTCAGTTGTCTAGAATCCTGACTGTGACATGTTTGAGTTAGTATTTATCAGAATTAAGAGAACAATGTCTTTCTGATTCCAAAACAAAGTTAACTCTCTATCTACAATTATTCACAGTTATTCCCAGCTATATTCTCTTCAGTTCTAATAATAAATTTATTAGTTTTATTAGATATATTAAAATTTATTTTAATTTAATTTAAAATTAATTATTTATTTAAAATAAATCCAATAATAAAATTTTCATGATAGAAAAGAATAGAGAAAAATCAAGAGTGAACTGAATACTCTTTGAAAATATTGGAATCTTTTTGATAACAACAGAAAAAAAAGATTCAAGATTTAGTTACTCTATCCTAAAGGTAAATATATTTGAGAATGAATTAAATAATTCATCTGAACTTATTCAAACATATTCTCTAGGTAGGCAAATATTAGCAAAAATGAATACCAAGGGAGGCAATTTGCTTTAAGAACTAGATAGATTCTAGCGGTTTGTCATACAATATAGTACTTTCACAATGTTATTTGCATGATAAAACTGGAGAAAGTGAAGAACAATTCTCAATGTGGTATATTGAAAAGATTTTGGAAAGAAGAAATTAATAATGTCAAATTATTCCATATATACTTTTGGATAAGCTGTTTCCACCCCTATGGAATGCCCTTGCCTTTGTCCCTTGGAATCCCTACCCCACTTTATAACTTAATTCACACTCTCTAATATTTCCTTTCTCTGTAAGAGCTCTCCCTAGTACACAAATTACTTTTTATTTACTTTGTATATAGTTAATATTTGTTTCTCTGTGTACGTGATTTTCCCACCATATAATTTCCTCAAGGTCAGGAATAATTTTGCTTTTGTGAAGTTGCATCTTCAGGGCTTATCCTGTTCTTTGTATGTGTAATAAGTTTCTAATAAATGCTTGTTGAAACATGCCTCCAGAAAAGAGATTATGGGAAGCTTTCAATCAATGAGGGTATTTGTTGAACACAATCCTGCTCTACTCCTATGCTGAGGTAAGAGGCTCATGAATGAAGAACATAGCATGTATTTTAAGACTTCTACAATGTACTTAGGGATCAGTGTTGCTAATTTTTTTTTCCTTTTCTTTCTCTTTTTAAAATTTTTGAAACTATTTATTATGGTTTTCTGGGAAGTGTGGGGAAAAATACCAAGGAAAATTTTGATGATGTAAAAAACCAAATAAATAATAAAATAAATAAAAATTTATTTAAAAAAATGATTTTTGAACTAGTTCAAATATCAGTACTGACATAAAGCATTACTATTTTTACTGTCACTGTTTATTTTTCCTTGACAATCCCTTCCTAACTTTGTAATACTCTATTTCTTGACACTGTGATTGAGCTGTATAAGTTTGAGATGATGCCCCAAATGAGCATTCTTAGGTCCCAAAGACATGTCCCTTATTTTATTTGAGACTCATAATATTTAATAAAGCTACACTACTTTCATGACTTATCAGTGCACAAGTATTAGCATTAATATGGCACTTTAAAATTTTCAAAATGCTTTACAAATATCTCATTTTATTTTCATGACAATCTTAGAAAGAAAGTTACTATTATTATTCCTAATTTACAGATGGCACTACTACATCAATCATGCCTGACTTTTTTTTTTGTATGTAAAATAAAGAATGCTCTACATAAAAATTTCCCTGAATGTGAAATTACATGTGACAAGCTTCTTTAGAATGATACTTTACAGGAAAATTTCCAAGATGAGAAGGGTTTCCTAGAAAGAATTTATCAAAGCACAGTATAATGTGAGAAGCATTCTGAAATTCAGAGACTTAAATTCTATAATTTAAATTTGAAGATTAAAAATAATTCAGTGCCTGACAATTTATTAAATTGATAACATCTGATGTTTGCTCAAGTTCTTCTAACAACCAACAAAGTTTTGTAACATTACTCTGTATTAGAGTGGAACATGAAGACTTTTCAGATTTAGTAGTGCCTTTTTTATCTTATTCAAAGTAGTCTTCTACATGACTCTTTTCAACAATGAGGTGAGTCTAATTCCAATAGACTTGTACTTAAGAGAGCCATGTGCATCCAGAAAGAAAACTATGGGAACTAAATGTGGATCACACAGAATATTTTCACTTTTTTGTTGTTGTTTGTTTTGTTTTTTCTTATTTTTTTCCTTTTTGATCTGATTTTCTTGTGCAGCATGATAAATGCATAGAAGAACTGCACATGTTTAACAAATATTGGATTACTTGCTGTCGAGGGAAGAAGATAGGGTAAAGGAAGGGAGAAAAATTTGGAACACAACGTTTTTAAAGGGTGAATATTGATAACTATCTTTGCATGTATTTTGAAAATAAAAAGCTATTATTAAAATAAAATTTTCCAAATTTTCCAAAGCCTTCCTGGCTTCTGCAAAAGATGAAAACTGGAAATATGAATAAGGCCTACTTGAATGCTTTCTAACAGCAAGCCCCTTAGCTCCTCTTGAAGTCATCCATTGGGGCAACCATCATTTACATATTCCAAAGCTAAGAGCATCATCAGGAGAAGAGCTAAGAGTACTCAAGGCAAAATCTATTCCATTTCTAGCACAGCATGCAAACAGGACCAGCTACGACAACATAACTTAATTCCATGTTTAGTTGAGAAATGAAACAATCTAATGAAAAACATGCTGCTGATTTCCTCATAAAATAAAACAAAAACAAGCCACAAAGAACAGACCACTTAAAAAAATATATCACATCTTAAAAAGTGAAACAATGGTGAGGAAAACAAATGGAACAACAGAAAATAGTAAAGAACTTAAGTTTGGGCTGAAAAGAAGAATCCAGGTATACCAGCGCTGGGGTAGGAATATTTTCTTTGGGGCTGGTTACCACGTTGGTTTTGCTGTTGATCTGTAGATATGCAGAAAATAGAAACAAACAAGCCTTAAACCTCCTGGTAAGCCAATATTTCTAAAACACAGCATGTCTATATAGAAAATAGACATGGAGATCAAGATCAATAGAAGATGAAGTCATGAACTTGAAAGAAAGATACCATGATGACCTGCACCTTTGATGATCAGTTCTAGTCTCTGGTACCCATAATTATGATGGATGCATGATAAATCAGACCTTGGCTGCTTCAGTGAGTTGCCAAGGTGCCAAGATAAAAGGTGCCAGGTAAAGGGTCTGCTTTTAAAACTGAACTCAGATTAATGCAATGCTTGTATAACCATTTTCAAAGTTTCTGAGTTTGGTTCCCTGGATTTCAGTTGAGCACCTGAATTAAGACTTCTTCAATTCTCTTTATTCTGAATCTGAAGTCAAAGCAAAATATAGAAAAGACTTTCTATCTTTTAGATAGATAATTTGATTCGGAATTTAAGTTTTCTGTTGGAAGTGTGGGCTTTGTCACAGTTCAAAAACTGTTAAAGATTAATTTGCTACAAGAATAAAATTTCATTTTAAATGAGCCTATTCAAGAGTTAAACTTAGATAACCATCCCTTTTTAAGGATGTTCTGTATACAAAGTGGATTTGTTTTTGTATAGGTGTTCAAAAAAACCCCAAAGTTATTCATTTATTATAGTACCCTTACTATAGTTAAACAGTATTTTCCAACATTCTCTCAAATTCCTTCTACTGTCAAACAATTTGATCTTAAATCACTCCCAATTTGATCTTAAATCACTCCAAATACATAGGTTACCAAACTATGATTCAAGCAATTGAAATGAAGCAGTAATATGTGCAATAGTTCCAGAGAGAAAGGAAACCAGTGTGGGTGTAACTGAGGGGTAGGGTGATTATTAAATTATTAATACTTTAAAATTCATAAATCTACCAATGTGAAGGTGGATAGAAACTGATATCTTGTTAGGACTCTAGCCTCTTCATATTTATATTAATTATTATGACAAATAAACAAAGCAATATATCACCTAAAGAAATGCCAAAATATTTTACATAGAATCACATGAAGAGGTTTAAAGTTTCAAGCAGAGTCAAATAAAAGAGGTAAAAATCAAACAAAGAACATTATCTGATTGTTTGCTTAAATTTTTTTTTTATAAATTCTTTTAAAGTCACTTATCAATGGCAGAAGAGGTCAGAAATTGTCAAAATTATTTATGTATGATAATACTTTACTGTTTTATATTATGTTGCATTAATTTATACTATTGTCATTAGAAATACATTATTTTGTATGTATGTCTTTTTTAACAAGATATAGCAGTGAGTTCAGTGACATATACATAAAGGAAGAAAGACAAAACATTGGAAGCCTTATGTGTTTTTGGTCATAAATGATAATTATACTAGCTTTTGGCTAAATTTTTATGTAAGTGAACAATCTTAATATATCAATCTGTGCTCTGGCATAAAAGAATTTAAAAAATATTTTAGGGGCAGCTAGGTAGCACAGTGCATAGAGCACCAGCCCTGAAGTCAGGTGGATCTGAGTTCAACTCTGGCCTCAGACAGTTAACATTTCCTAGCTGTGTGACCCTGGGCAAGTCACTTAACTTGCCTCAGCAATATATATATATGTTTAGGGGAGCAAAAATATAGGATAAGTGCCTAAATTGTTTCCTATTTAGGAAAAATAATATGCAAAAATATAGTTGTCTTTTAATTAAATATTGGGGTTTTTTAGGATGAAGCAGGATATATAGACACCAAGTTGTGAATATGACTCTGATGTCACTGGAAAATAAATAGATCTAAGGACATATTTCTGAGTTGTTTTATTTCTATCTACTTTTGATATTTCTTTTTAAGAGTAAGGCTACCGAAGCAGCTAAGTGGCACAGTGGATAGAGTACCAGACCTGAAGTCAGAAGGACTTGAGTTCAAATCTGACCTCCGACATTTAACGTTTCCTAACTGTGACCTATGCAAGTCATTTAACCCCAATTACCTTAGCAAAAAAAAAAAAAAAAAAAAAAAAAAAGTGAGGCTACAAAACAGCTACTTTATATTTATATATTGTGTGTGCACGTATAAACACATACATATGTGTGCATACATATATGTGTGTGCATACATGTATGCATATACATGTGTGTATACATTTATGCATATGTGTATTTTTTTATATATGTACACATAAAGATCCAGTCATTCTCTCCAGAATGAAAAATTAGGTCTTTCTGTTTTCCTGAGGCATCAGCAGTTTTTAAAAAATCACGTATTAAATAAGGGAGCCTTGATCTTCATTCTCAGTAATGTTTTAAAATACTTAAAAACATTTTTAAAAAAAGATTTAAATTTATTTTTCTTAAAACAAAAATTTAGGACTTAAATTTAAGTATGACCATAGTTGCCAGCAAAATATAAAATGCTCTTGCTTTAGACAATAAATACTAATTATGTGTAAAACTGAAGTTCAAAGTAAAAAAGTTAGGGACTGGGTTTGTAATTCCATTGATAGAAACCACTTCCATATGAGAAGTTTCCCTTTACTATTGCAGGTCAGCACATACTCTTCAGTTTTCAGTCTTAGAGAGCTGACTTATACAGAGAGTTACTTGCTCAAGTTACACAGTTAGAAGGCATCAGAATTGGGTCTGTCTGGTTCCAAACTTACTCTCTATCCTTCTATATTATGTTGCCTCTCAATAGAACTAACAAAGGGTAGGATTAAAAAAAAAATCAATTTTATGTGACCTATGTTTCCTTTATGGTGTTCTTTTTATGTATTTTTTAAATTAGTTTGTTTTTAAAACATGAATCTAGTGTTTAAATAATAATGGGAAATTTAAAATGAGAATTTTAAAATTGATTATTTCTTTTTTATGGCCCTGATTTAACACTGATATTTAAAATCCAGGGAAAATTCCTTTAGTGAAGATTAATAGGATTTTAAGTTTTATTTGGGCCTATTTTAAATGTTAAAACATATCTACAAATGTAATATGAGCATGCTAAGCCCAT
The DNA here is from genome assembly GCF_902635505.1 of Sarcophilus harrisii. Lineage (NCBI taxonomy): Eukaryota > Metazoa > Chordata > Mammalia > Dasyuromorphia > Dasyuridae > Sarcophilus > Sarcophilus harrisii. The sequence continues at coordinate 124,234,061 of NC_045431.1, read as the reverse complement.
AACTTGTGTGACAGATAAACTAGACTTATTTAGGATTTTTGAACTTTATATTATTAGATGATCTGTACTCATTGGCAACATTTGAAACAAACAGTTTGCTGCAATCTCTTCATTTTGCCCAATAGATATAGATCTGGGCTCAGTCTAACCTAAGAAAACTCCTTTCAACATGAAGGAAAATAAGGGATGTGAAAAGAATTAACCAAATGTGGCAACAACATTTCTGCTGTGGGGGTTAAGGTTTTTAAATTTTTTATTTAAAAAAAAAAGTATTTTTGTACTACTATGGATGAATATAATGCTTGTAGGTGATAAGAATATAGTAAGATGTCAATAAATCTGTTTCATTTCTAAAGTGTGAATATTTCATAGTAGGAAAAGTCTGGCAGATAAAGGTTCTCACCATCATCTGGATACTTGAATTGGATTTCTTTTTTCTGAATTCACCAGTCAAAGAGAAAGGAAAAGAAGATAATGTGACTGGCAGAACTTAAAGTTTCAAAGCATGGAATACACAAATAGATTTGTCTTCAGAAAGAAGATCTACACTACATGAGACAGGAAAGTTAGGTGGGGAATGTATTGGAAATCTTCATTCTACATGAATTTCATGGTCCAAGTTAAGCCCTCCCAGTTCCACAAAACTGTGTAGAAAAACTTCATTGGATAACCAAAACCTCTTAGCCATTAAATAGCATACATCACATTGGAAATTTCAGTTTAAAATCAAGACTGAAAATTTAGATGGTGAATTAGTAAAACCTGAAGAAAAAGATATAAAACATTATTGATTAGAATTTCATTTGTTTTCTAGGAATAACTTAGAGAAAAGGAAACCAAAAAATTGCGTGCAGTTAACTGGCTTCTTGCCTGATTTTCAAAACACTTACTCCAGGCTTTCACCTTGGAAAGGGCCCAAGGACATGAGACAGGAAAAGACAAACAACTAGACTTTATGAAAAATATCCCCTCCCAGATTATTTACATTCACTTCAACTGATGAAAAATACACATTATTATGTGTCTTTCACTAGGATTATCAGTTCATTGTCATAATTAAGATCATTAGTGAAAGAAGACACTCATATAATGGCCAGGTCAAAAATATTTTAATGGAATCAATTTGTCAAGACATAATTTTTACTGTTATTTCTTTAAAATGGCAAATTACCTCATTACCTTCATAGTCTTAATTATCTAGAATTTAAAGTTGTAACTTTACAGAATCATACTGGGGGAAAAAAATCAAATTGTACATGACATTTGAAAAGAAACAAAAAATAACACAGAGCCTGAAATACTTGGAAAGCATCTATTACACTTACCTTTACTCCATCTGCTTTCTTCAACAAACTTTTGGCTGCTGTAACATCAAAGTAAATTCAATTTCAGTGAGCTACCCAATCAATTGTAGAGCTACCATGTGCAAAATAAGAAGCAAAGGCTTACAAGATAAGTAAATGCAGCATCACTATTCCTGGTTTTGCCTTGGAATTTAGAACTAAGTTCTTATTTTTAACTGGCTAGATACTATCAGAAATGTTTCTCATTTATTTCATTATCATTAGAAGCAGGGTTTTATTTTATTGCTTTTTATTTCTTTTATTTTTGTTTGTGATAATGGATATTATAGTTAGATAATATGGGATATTATAGTTAGATAATATGGAATATTATAGTATAGTAATGCAGAAAGCTGATTTCATTCTTCAGACACTACAGAGAGAATTTTAAGTGCTCATTCACACCACTAGGAGAATAGTGACCTTATCAGAACTATCATTAAAGTCCTCTTGCTAGAAATCTTTGTAAAATTTTGTTCTGGACAAAACCAAATTTTTTAAAATCTCAATTTATACCTTTTAAAATAAGATTTCTTAACATCTCCCTACCCCATCCACATATCTTAAGGCTTTTACAATGTCCTAAAAATAACATTTTTAAAATAAATATTTTACTTTTATTGTGTCAGGAACAAATTATTTTAAAATTACATTTAATATAATGTCTTTTTTTTTTACATCTCATTATTTTAAATTTAGGCAAATCCTTGAATAATTTCAGGGTTATCTCACATTCATAATGGGAAGGAAAAGACATTTTATTTTAGAACATATAGATTTCAAATGAATAAAAATCCTTTTACTTAATATTTTAAAAAATACCAGCAACCAGAAGTCAACGTAAAACATGATAAAATCATAATGGAAGCCAACCAAAACAGAGAAATTCAAATGTATAAGACATTTTCAGTAGCTTCCTTCCTGTTGCAGAGACATTCTGCCACTACCGGGCAGTTACTTAAAACTATGCTTATCCTCCAAGAAACAAACATTTACACTATTGCTAACAGTAAAGTGTAAAAGTGTTACAAAATTTTTGTCATATGCTATGATGGTGATCTTAGTTGGTAGCATTCCCCCCATATGAGAAGTTGAAAAGTGAATTTAACCTTTATAATATAATATCTGGATAAAATAAAGCCCTGAATATACAAATTTGAATTACTTGGTTTTATGTTGATATGTGCCATAATCTCAACGGTCCCCTTGGTATATGTACAAAGGACATCCCTAAAGTGTTCATTTTGTAGTTCTACATATTTTTAATCTTCAATAATTTTATCAGTTTTTGAGAAACCAACAATAAAATGGTGGATAATTGTGACTGTCTAGAGCTAAAAAAAAATGAAAAGATTATTACAGAAAACCAGACGCAGTTAAATTAGGAAAGCAAACTCAGAATTGCAAGCAAGCAGAAAGAAGACAATGGTTAAGCAGGGATTTGGCCTGAGAAATGCAGAAATGTCCCTTTCAATTATTATGACCTTACCTCACAAGAAATATATTTCACATGAAGGAAGAAAAGAAAAAAACACACTTTCTATTTATGGACAAATTACTTTAAAGAACAAGTATTGCAATGAAACAGAATTACTTGGAAATAAAAATGTATTGTCAAGTGCAAGATGTTACAACTGATTGCTGTGCTAACTTGTGGACGGGAATGAAGGATGATGAGAAATTCAGAAATAATATAAAATCTCTATATTAATTATGATTTGTCTTAGAATCATAGGATATATGGGACAGAATGTGACAGAAAGAAAAAAAGATGCTATATGTGGGTATAATGGGCTGAAGCTCTTGAGTTGTTGCACTGAGGTCCCAAGCATGTGAGGCTAAATAGCAATTGGACAATACTCTATTAATATATGCTTGGAGAAAGAATGGCCCCGCCCACTCTGTGCAAGTTGATGTGTTGTATAGGAGATGAAGTAGAGATGATTTTGTGGGTGGAGGGACAGAGGCAGAGGCACTGCTGGCCGGGTTTGTGTTGTGATTGCTCTTACTTCATATCGCCATTTACCATTCACCTCCACAAAGAATAAAGATCAAGGATTTTCCCTTACCCTGAATTCCTGACCCTGGCTGATTTTAAAATACACAGTCATCACACTTGGCGCCCAATGTGGGAACCAAGGACCCTACTTTCACTTAAGAAGTCTCCAGTGACCAGGAAATTAGGTGAGTATTTTAATAGAAAAACAGGGAACTTACTTTGTTAAGGGCTAAACTAGTAACCATTTCTGGCTGAAATGGGACAGATGTTAGGAAAAGATTCTCCTCCATCCCCACTCCCACCCCCACCCCCATCCCTGCCCCAAAGTGGCGCTATAGAAAGCATGCTTAAGTTGATTAAAGGACAAAGCTTAATCATAACTTGGAAACAGATAGCTAGTCTTCTGGGTACATTAAAACACACCTCTTCTTGGTTTTTAGAGGAAGAGCAAATCTCTACAGATAATTGGACATTAATCGGGCAACAGCTCTGTGCATACTACAATGAGAGAGGCCTTGTTCAATTTCCATTGAAGTATTCTATGTATACAATATAATACAGTTGGCCTTAAAGAATCCTACAAGTTATAGAAAAAAGAAAAGTTCTAGGAACATCCAGATGAGGAAGGTTGAGGAAAATGAGGAAAACAATGAACAGATTAATTACCATATCCCCACAGAGCATGGAGATTTAAGTAAGGCTCAAGGGTGTGGTAACTTTCCATCACACAAGCAGCTTCAACACAGCTTACAGAGCAGATAATTGACTCTCCTCCATCAACTCCACCTTCTGGGATGGAGGGAGGAGTTGTCGTGGGGGGGGGGGGGCAGTGACACCACCAGCACCTCCCCCCAGCATCCAACCATTCCTATGAGCAGATTGCAAAAGGCACTACTCAAAGCTGTGGAAGACAGGAAAGATGTAACTGAGTTAAGACCACATATTTTTCCTGTGATTCAACAGTTTAACTCTTCAGGTCAAGAAAGTAGAAAATATGCTCCTTTTGGTATAGAAATCCTCAAAGACCTGAAAAAGGCTTGCACTCTTTATGGGGCTACATCAGTTTCTGTTAAGATGTTATTACAGAATTTGGCTTTTGAAATGTTAACCCCTAATGACTGCAAATCTATAGCAACGGTATGCTTAGAACCTGGACAAAACTTGTTGTGGCTTTCTGAATATAGTGAGCTCTATAGGATACAAGCCCAACAAAATAGTCAAAGTGGAGTTCATATTTCAATCATCTGTGATCAACTAACAGGTGTAGGTTCTTATGCAGACGGCGCAGTACAGATTAATTACTCCATAACAGCACATGAGCAAATTGCTGCTGCTGCTATTAAAGCGTGGGCTTCTCCACAATAAAGATGACAAGAGTGAGGCCTTCACAAAAATAACACAAGGGCCAAATGAACCCTTTGCTGACTTTGTGGGACGTTTGCAGACAGCTATCACAAGAACTAATGGGGAAAATGCAGTAACAGACATTTTGATAAGGCAACTTGCTAAGGAAAATGCTAATGAGGTTTGCAAAAGAATTATACTAGGACTATGCAAGGATGATCCTTTAGAGGAGTTCATAAGACGCTGTGCCACAGTGGGCACAAATGTCTTTTACAGCCAGGCTATGATGCAGACTTCCCAAGATCCGAACATGGGAAGACAGGGTCCCTTTTGGCAAGGGACTTTCAGGGATACTCGTCAATGCTTCCAATGTGGTAAAGTAGGGCATCTGAAAACTCAATGTTGGTATAGAGACAGAATGAGAAAACAGGGTGGGAGAACAAGACCCAATACCCCATGTCCAAAATGCAACAGAGACTTCCATTGGGCCTCAGAATGTAGACTGATTCAGGGAAATGGGATGAGGGGCCCAGCCACAGGGCCCAAGGCAAAAAACACTTGGGGCATGATGGCAGCTGATGCTACACCTAGAGAGTGCCTAGAAGTCTAGTACCCAGACATAACCAATCAGCCAGGAAGCCATCTGATGGGAGAAAGGGATTACAATTGGGGAGAATAGAGCTATATGCAGTTGGGACAACTGAGATACCCCCTGGGGAAGGAAATCTGTTCCTATGGATCCCTTGCCTCCAGGCATAGTAGGCTTGATCATTTCACCTCCTGAGAGTACATACAAAACAGTGTCCATCCACACACTGATGTGGGAAACTGGGGAATGTATAGATAATATCCCAGTCACTAAAACGGGTAGACATGTGTGGCTTATCACCCAGGAGAAATAGTAGCATCAGGTTTTCTCATACAGAATCCTAATAAGCAATCTGGTGATAGTTGCGCAGATTCTGACTCCAAGCCACAAAATACAGAAATATACTGGACAGCAGCTGTGAAAGCTGACTGATCTATGCTCATGATCTATATAAATGGCCTACCATTGGAAGGATTGATAGACACAGTGCCAATTGACCCAGTCACTGGCCAAAGATTAAAGCAGACACCTACATATCTGGTGTAGGAGGATCAATAGCAGCTGAAAGTAGTGCTGCCCCTATGAGATGGACTTTTAAAGGGGAAACAGGAGTTTTTACTCCTTTTATAGTTGAAAAAATCCCCATCAATCTGTGGGGAAGAGACGTTTTACAACACTTAGTGTTAAAAATGAGTACTTTGGTTTTTTAGGCAAGGCTGCTGTTGAAGACCTGCCAACACTTTCACCTGTTCCTATCCAATGGAAAACTGATACACCAGTGTGGCTAGAACAGTGGCCCTTAGGCAGCAATAAAATTCAGGCCTTATTAGATATAATACAGGAGCAACTTGAACAAGGACACTTACAACCTCCTCTAAGCCCTTGGAATTCCCCTGTATTTGTTGTAAGAAAGAAATCTGGAAAATGGAGGATGTTGACTGATTTAAGAAAAGTAAATGAACAGATGGAAACTTTGGAAACTCTTCAGCCAGGATTCCATCTCCTATTCAATTGCCTAGAGAATGGCCTCTTCGGGTTATAGACACATTAAGGATTGTTTCTATTCTATCTCTCTGGATAAGGAAGATACGAAAAGATTTGCCTTTTCAGTGCTCAGCGTTAACTTAACTGAGCCTTATAAAAGATATGAATGGACAGTTTTGCCACAGGGAATGAAAAAAAGCCTTACTATGTGTCAAATGTATGTTGCTGCTGCTCTTGCTCCAGTAAGAAAAGCGTTTCCAAAAGTAATGTTATTACATTATATGGATGATATATTGGGATGTGCACCTGAGGAACAAATGTTAGAAGCATGTCTACAAAAGACCATAGAAACGCTAAGGAATTACAAATTGTACATAGCTCCAGAAAAAATTCAAAGAGATGTTCCTTTTCAATATTTAGGATATGAAGTATACCCTAAGGTGCTTACAATACAAAAACTGTCCTTAAGAACAGAGAAGCTAAACACTTTAAATGATTTTCAGAAATTGATAGGAGATATCCAATGAATGCATCCAGTGTTAGGTTTGACTACCTATCAGTTGCGATCGTTATATGACATTTTAAGGGGAGACAGTGCTTTAAACTCACCATACTAACTTACAAAAGAAGCTCAAGAGGTTTTGAAAGAAGTTGAACTGGCTTTATCCAATGTGGTTGAAAGAGTCACTCAAAAACTCTTGGAAATATCAGTTTTTGCTACACAAGAGGCACCCACAGCAATCCTTCATCAAGGAGACAGTGTGATAGAATGGATGAACTTCCCGGCAAAACCAGAACAAAGCCTTACTCCTTACCCAGTGCTTGTGACTAGAATTTTATTAAAGGCCATTAAGCGAGCAGTACAATTATCTGGGACAAGGCCTGACAAGATATACACCTTTTATAATAATACACAAATTAATGTGTGCTGTGAGACCATCCCAGAGTGGCAAATTTTATTAGCCATGGCTCCAAATTTTACACATGGGTCTCCATTAAAGATAACCAGACTATTACATAATTGGCCATGGATTCTTGAAGAAAAGGTTTCTAAAGTTCCTCTTAAAGGACCAACTATCTTTACAGATGCATCCAAATATAATATTTGTGCTGTATACTCTCGTGACTTAACTATAAAGAGAGTAGTCAGAACTCCTTTTCAGTCCACTCAGCAGAATGAATTATATGCAATCATTCTAGCTCTTACTTATTATCCAGGAGATATAAATATAATACCTGATTCGGCCTATTCATTAGGTGTGGTACAAAGAATTGCCACAGCCCAAATAAAATTTGTAGCCTCTAATATATATCAGCTCTTTAAGAAACTTCAAGAACAAGTGCGAAATCATCCAGGTAAGATTTATATTTTGCATGTCCACTTTCATAGTGGACTTTCATAGACTCCCAGGTCCTATTTTTGATGGTAATTGAAAGGCAGATAGCCTTCTAACGATGTTGGTCAATACTCCTTTATTTCAAGAAGCCCAGGAATCTCATTCTAAATATCATCAGGCTGCTGGAGCTTTATGTTTACAATTTGGAATAACAAGAGAGGAAGCTAGGAGCATAGTAAAAGCCTGTACAGCTTGCCTTCTTTTCCATACTCCTACACTACCTCCAGGGAAGAATCCTTGTGGTTTGAGACCCAAAGAAATTTGGCAAATGGATGTGACCCATTATAAATCTTTTGGCTGCCTGTCTTTTATCCACATTGTGGTAGGCACCTTTTCAGGATTCACTTTTGCAATACCAGCAGCAAAAGAGACAGCCTGAGTGATCACTGAAAAGTCAGGGAGGGTTGTTCACCTCCCCTTGGGGGCTCTCACCTCCCTGAGAGGTCAGGGATGGCATGACCACCTGTGTTCTAAAACAAAAGAAAGCGGGAGATGTAATGGGCTGAAGCTCTTGAGTCGTTGCACTGAGGTCCCAAGCACGTGAGGCTAAATAGCAGTTGGACAATACTCTATTAATATATGCTTGGAGAAAGAATGGTCCCACCAACTCTCTGTGCAAGTTGATGTGTTGTATAGGAGATGACATAGAGATGATTTTGTGGGTGGAGTGACAGAGGAAGAGGCACTACTGGCCGGGTTCATGTCGCAATTGCTCTCACTTCTTATCGCCATTTTCCCTTCACCTCCACAAATAGTGATCAAGGATTTTCCTTTAATCTGAATTCCTGATCTTGGCTGATTTTAAAATACGCGGTCATCACATGTGGTCACATAGCTGTGCCTATTACCAATTTGTACAAAAGACTGTATAATAAAAGATATAATCTTCATGCTAATGGTATATATTTAAAAAATAGTCATCACCATAATTTCTCTTCTAGAACACCATAAAATGTAACACAACAAAATATTAGCCTATTTTTACAACTGATTACAATATTTATTACATAATTTGTAAAAAAAAAAGGGGGGGGAGGGGGGAACAACTAAACTCCCTCACATAAATGTCAATTATGTTAAATACCTATATATAAAATGGGGAATCCAACAAAACGTAGCAACAGATTTAAAACACCAAAATTAAAAGAACGAAATATATACAACAGATAAACTCAGTTGCCTTGCTCATTGTCCTTTTTTTTTTTTTTTTTTTTTAATTTATTTAATAGCCTTTTATTTACAGGATATATGCATGGGTAACTTCACAGCATTAACAATTGCCAAACCTCTTGTTCCAATTTTTCACCTCTTACCCCCCCACCCCCTCCCCTAGATGTGCCTTGCTCATTGTATGTAGTATTTGTTATTTAAACAAATCATTTGAAACAGTGTTGAAAACTTCTGTGAAGGATGTCTTGGGAAGGTTTTCTTATATTTATATATATATATATATATATATATATATATATTCATAATTAAAAAATCAAGTGAAAGGGATATGGGATTTGTGCTACTGCAGTCTTTTTTCTTCCTCTCTTCCTTTATTTTACTTTCTTTATTTCTTCTTTCCTTTTTCTTTCTTTCTTTTTTACTTTTTTTTCTTCTCTTTCTTTCTTTCCTCTCCCCTCCCCTCCCCCTCCCTCCCCTCTCTCTTTTCCTTCCTTCCTTTCTTTCTTTTTTGCAAAGTCTTAATCAAGAAAGCAGACTGTCAAAATGGGAGAGGAGATTTTAATCCTTCACAACTAATAATCAGAAGGATAAAACAAAAAAATGAAAAAAAAAAAACATTTCATAGTCTTATTCGAAAAGTTAGTTTGAAAAAATATTATACATAGAGGAAAAAAGAGACTAAGGAAATTATCTTTTTTCCCCCTAAAGTATCGATAAAACTAAAGCATAATATAGTTTGGTTCTAATAATCTAGTTGAATCAAGACAAGTCAACAAGTATTTATAAAATTCTCATTGTGTGTGAGGTATTCTGAGTTCTGCCTCAAACTTGAATGCCTAATTCTCAAGGGTAAGTTATAAGTGTGTTTGTGTTTGTGTCTACTTGTGAACACATACAAACCCATAAGTGTTCATATATGCACACATATGTATATACACACACTTTATGTGAACTTTTTCAAAATATAAAAAATTTGCAAAGATTGTCTATTCTAAAGTGCTTAGACTTATGAAAATAACTCCTGCCCCAAATTGTGATCCCCAAATATCAAATATATTATTCTTAATTACTTGCATTTCAGAATGATATTCTAAAACACAATTATTTCTGAAATGAATTTATTTTTATCTGTGATATAGTACCTGTACCTAAGAAGATTATAATAAATAAGTCTTCCTGTCTTATGGTAGGATTAAAGTAATTCTATCCATTGTTACATGACTTAAAAACCCAAAATATGACATTCCAAGTAGCCAAGGTGTACATAAGAAAATCAAGTCACACACACATACCTGAAAAATTTCTTGTAGCCAGCATAGTTGTGAGAATAGCACCCTGTTAAGGAAGCAAGCATGTATAGTTAAGAATTTGATCTGTAGATAGATCTCTGACTTGATATAGCCAAACACAGGTAAATTCTCCAGGTCAAAAAGGCATTCAAATCTTTTCCTAACTTTATTTTTGTTTGGGCTTTGTTGCAAAAGTCACACATATGAGTCTATGGCCATGTCCTTATATATATTTCCAGATTATCATGGAAAATAGTTGTTTTTAAAAGACAGAAGAGACTTTTTTGAAGTGAATACAAAGATCCAACCAGTTCTTCACTTTCTCTCTCACTCTTTCTTTCGGTATCTATCTGTCTCTTTCTGCTCTTCACATTAAACATCAAATGAATATTCCACTTGCTCATGATCCAGAAGAAGATAAAACAGTGATACAAATTTCTATTCTTCATCAAATGACATCCATCAGTCACTAAATATTTCCAGAAAAAATTTTTTTCAATGAAATTAGTCTCCTTCAAGTTGTTACTGTATTAAATGTGCCTGAAAAAAAGTATATTTTCTTAAAAATTTAAATTTTCTTACCTTCAGCTTTCTTCTGGCATTGAATTTCTTCAAGCAATCTACAGTTTCCTGTCTGTGCATCATAGAAGCAACAGTAGAACGTTGCTGGGGAAAAAGATTACAATGATTTTAAACTTTATATGGTATATGACATGTTTTATTCTTTTTACCTATATTGTCAACTTAAAGGAATCTAACTATAAATTACTTAAGTATTTAAAATAAACCCTCAACAAAACAATTATTTATATCCTAACATTATGATGATTTTTATTTTTTCTATGTATAGTTTACTTTTTTAAAAGTATAAAAATTTATAGGAATAACTTCAAAAAAGAGTTTTTAGCCAAGCATTATTTCCTGTACTTAAAATTCTTGCTGCTAGAGGAAGCTGAAGCTAATAGAGCTCTTGAGGTTGGATATTCTGAGCTGCAGGGAGTAAAAGATGCCCTGGTGTCCAGAGCAAGTCCTGAACCAATCTGGGGATACCTCAAGACAAGGTTAGAGCACCTAGGCTAATGAGCTATAGGATCTGAACTGGCTTTGAACTTGGTCAAGAAAGAGAGCTAATTTCTAAATATACAAACAAATAATAAAGGGATTAATACTAGTTAGCATTTATATAGCATGGTAAGGTTTACAAAGCTATACGTTAACTTATTTGATCCTCACAACCATTCTATAAATTAATTATTATTGTCTCCATTTCACACAAGAAGAAACTAAGATACAGAGTGGTTAAGTAACTTGACCAGAATCATCTGACTGATGTCAGAGGCAGAATTCAAACTCAGGTCTTCCTGACTTCAAATCTAGCACTCTATCACTAGACCAACTGCTTAGATCGATAGATAAAGAAATACACCAATGAACAAAACTAACAAAACAATGAAGAAGAAAAAAGGTCTTTCCTCAATTATGCTCTAATCTCAGTTTCTATCTTTCCCCCCGAACTTCATTTAGAACTCTATCTAATAATCTTAACTGTTATATCTACACACATTTGGAGTCTACTTATAATATAAGCAGTTCCTGACAGTATACACTGCATGTATGTATATGTGTATATATGTATAATTTCCTATATTCAAAACTATTTCTGTATACCATATTCAAAACTATTTTTAAACTATTGTACTTTATTAAAACACCATTCTGTAAAAGTTTAAACTTATTCTAAAGTTCCAAAAGCACACATGATTAATAGAAATTATTAGCAGGTACCTGAAATACCTACTTTATTCTTAATTTCAAGTTATGTTTTTAAAAGCTGTTGTCATCTTCTTCATCTTCATCATTACACAGTAGCATAAATATTATTTCATTTGTTCTTTATCTTATCATTAAAATGATTCAGAATGGGAATACCCATATTCATATGTATCCAAGATAAAAATTTATTTGGCAGTTTACATTAATGTCTTAATTGGAATTATTTATTTATTTTCTTTTTTGTTGTAGTTATATTTATTATAGCTATATTTGTTTATTATAATTGCAATTATTAAGTATTATTATTGGCTAGTCAATTAACCTATCTCAACCTCAATTTCTTTATTTTTAACATACTTTACCAGGTAACTTTTAAAGCAACTTCCAGACCTAAAACTTTTATGGCATTTGTGGCAGACTAAATAGATCAAGAGTCATAACATTCAAGTCCAAATGCAAGAGTGCCAGATATCTACAAAATGAGGCAATTAAATATAATGACTATTAAAGTCCCTCTAAGCTCTGAAGATTTAAAATAATTTATTTCAAATGAGGCATACATAAACAAATTTGTCTGAATGTATGACTGATATTGGAGGATGGTATATCTGGCTTTGCCAATGTTGATGGTTTAAAAAACCATAACTTACACAGATCCATGGATGTTTCAGTGCCTCAGATGCGGTGATGCGTTTGGCAGGATTGATAGTAAGCATTTTATTGATAAGGTCTTTGGCTTCAGGAGTCACAGTATCCCACTCTGGTGATGGAAACTTAAAAAATATAAATTTGCAAAAAGAGAAAAAATATGACTGAATTCAATAGAAAGGATAACAAATTGAACAAATTGATACTCTGTGAAGTTAATTTATATGGGTGTGAAATGCATTTACATCCACAAATATATATATATATACACACACATACATATATGGAAGAATAGAATAACTGATGAAGCAGTCAGCATGGTATAGATATGACAAAATTCCAAAAATTAAAAAATAACTTGAAAGCCCTATATCTTGAAACACTGTTTTGCCTTAAAATGATATTATGTAGTAGTTTTCTGAGAAGCAATGTGTAATAACACAACAGAGATAAGCTAAGATGTAATGGGCTGAGGTTTGAGTTGATGCACTGAGGTCCCAAGTATATGAGGCTAAATAGTAATTGGGCTATACTCTATTAATATACATGATTGGATAAAGAATGGTCCCTGCCCACTCTCCGTGCAAGTCCTGATGTGTTGTATAGGAAATGACGATTTTGGTGGGTGGAGGCAGAGAGGGAGACAGGAAGAGAAGCTGGGAGAGATTGGGCCTGGGTTCAAGACTCCGAGCTGCTGGTTGTGTGGCTGCTGGTCGAGCTAGCTTCTTGACTCAGCTGCACACATTGCTATCGCCGATTCTCTTCCACCTCCGATCCTTCTTTACTGAGAATAAAGACTGACGATTTTCCCCTAACCTGAATTCCTGACTCCTGCTGATTTAAAAATACACGATCTTCACACTAATAGTCTTATCTTATTCATATAAGGAATATAGTGAATCTTCAAACTTTCAAAAATCTATGGGAGAGTAACAAATAGAATCAAACTTCAAAAATTCATTACTAACCCATTTCAATAGTTAATCTGAAATAAAATTAATTCTTATTTTTATCTAAACTTTATATTTAGTTCATTTTTCTTGCATTGATACTCCAAATTTCTTTTCTTTACCTTCACACAAAATGATTGAGAAAGTCATGGTGCAGTCAAAAATAGTTGATTTTAGCCATGTTAGCTGAATGCCAGTTAACAAATATATGAGGCTGCTTTAAGTTTGAAGAGGTTTTTTTTTGAAGCTTTTTTGGGAAGCTAACCTAATATAGAAGGCAGTCAGTTTTTCCCCCTTATCATTAAAAAAACTTCTATTATTTTAAGCATTGACAAAAAAAGTATCCAAATAAAGGTAAAATTTTAAAAGGTCAAGCATATAAACATAATTTAAATTACATTTTGCTAAAATGTCTTTTAACTTTAACAGCTACACAATACAATTGTATCTCTTTTGCTTTCTTTTCTTTCTGTTACATGTATTGGTCATAACAAATTTTTTTCTCCTATCAAAAGTTCTTTTTTTCCCCTTTTCCTTTTACACTTAACTAGATCATTCAAGTAGTTAATTAAAATAGCATTACTTTTTTTTGTTTTGTTTTGAACTCTGTTTTTGGAATAGCATGATATAAGTCTAAATTTGACCAATTAATGCTGGTTGAATCCCATAATTAAACTGATAATCTATGCCTGTGCCCTTCCTTATATCTTTCAACCTTAAGTTCTTCAGTTCTTATATATTGTGAGATTTAAAAGCTGTTATGCACTTGTGCCTTTTCTCTGTGAGCTGCATAATGTTATCTTGATATTACATGATGATCAATTATATTAGAGTTGGCCCTTCTCAGTAAAAGTCCATCCACACTCAGAAAGAGAACTATGGAAACTAAATGTGGATCAAAACATTGTATTTTCACCTTTTTTGTGCATTTGTTTGCTTTTTCTTTCTCATGATATTTTTTCCTTTTTTATTTGATTTTTGTTGCACAATATGACAAATAGGGAAATATATTTAGAAGAACTATACATATTTAATTTATATCAGATTGCTTGAGGAGAGGGGAAGTGAAGGGAGAGAGCAAAAGGAACACAGAATTCTGAAGAAGTGAATGTTGAAAACTATTTTTACATGTGTTTTGAAAAATAAAATACTACTGAGAAAAATGGTATCTTGATAGTTAAATGTTATTCTTTTGCAAGAGAATATTTAGCTTTTCTAGAAGAATGCTTTTGGAATTAAGTTCCTTAACTATATTCCCGATTTATCTATTAGTTTTCATTTTTGTGGAAAAAATCTTATGAAATTGAATTTGCAATTTTTTATATGTATTGCCTTTTTCTCTAGCTTTTTTGTAAGATCGTATCCTTGTCATTGTATCCCTGAAGAAATATAGTGATGTGATTGGATGAATTAAGTGTGGAGGTTTTTCCTGGTATCCTGTGAATTTTCTTTGCAAGTTGTCACTAATTTTTTATATTTCTACGATTTTTCATTGGAAAGATTATTTTTTTTTCTTCTCATAGTTTTTTCAAAGTTCTTGATCTCTCTGCCAGAAATTTTTTGTCTGTATTGTTTCCAAATCTTTTTTATATAAGTAGTTTTCTGGCTTTGACATTCTGCTTTCAGTGTTTTACCTCTAAGTTTATTTATAGTGAAATAATTCACTGTCAATGAAATAATTCACTGCAAATGAAATAATTCTACTGTTGTATTTATATTATTTATGCATATTCCCTAATCACAGAGTTTCATTTTCTTGCCCTACTACTGATATTTTACTATACTTTTATTGTTTCTTTTAATCTATTATAGAAGAATTTTTATTTTATCACATTTAAGTAATTTAAAAAATTTTTCACTGAAGGTTTGTAGTTGTTTTTGTTCCATTTTGGCATTTTCATTGCTTCTTTCAGAAGATGGCTGAGTCTCTTGTTACCTCTTATTCTACTATTCCCTTAATCTTCAAAATGACTATCCTCACACTCTCAATATGATGATTCATTAGTAAGTCACTTTATTGTCTACTTTCGCCATGACATGATATGATATCATATCACTAGGGTGACCAAATATGCTTTGATAAGTTAATCATTAATAAAAAAAATAACTAAAGGAAAAAAAAACACACACTGACCTATTCCACTATGTAAATCTAATAAAGGATAGTGCATTCTATCTTGATTCTAGAAGCTGATTTTCAGCAGTTAAATGATGCATTATATAAGGTAATGAGAAGATAATTTTACATCACAAATCTCAATTTAAAGTAATGTATGAGACAAATGAAATATTCAATTCCCATATGCATATGTAAAGAAACTATATTATTTCTGATTATATAGTATAACAGAATCTAGTTTATTGAGATTAGCAGAGATAGAACTCCAACCTCCCTTTCCAGCATCTATTCCTTTTGTATAAATATTAATTTAGGCTCCTGTGATATATCTAAGAAATTACTTCTTTCAGGGTATTCATTTTTCTTTCTGTAGCCTATAGGGTCAGTATATTCTACAAGAAGCAATTTATTTCCAATGTGCATGTACAAATGGCTCTTTGCAGAGATGTAATACTTGGCATCCCTTGGGTAGAAGTTGTTCTTCATTTCCTAACATATCATAATGCACGCAACAAAAACTATATACTTCCATGAGAAGAGAATTTTGGATGTACATCATTTACTTCTCACCCTTTCAAACCTCTTATATTCACTTCTCTTGCCAAACAGAAGGAAGCTTAACTCCTTAACCATAACAGCAAGTTTTCGTGTTACACAGTTACCTAGAGCAAATTGAATATAACTGTGTTCCAAAGGAAAAATGTAGAAAAGTTGATTGAAATTACTACAGGATTTTCATAACACATCTGAAAATGTTTCTACCCTCAACCACATACCATAGTGTGCTGCACAGGAAAGATAAATAAAGATATTGCTGCTGTTCAACTTTTCTGTTGAAAAAGGAGACAAGACCACTACATCTGGAAGGTATGGAAGGCATTCCTAATGTACCCTTTTAAGTCTTTAGGCTAAGGTGAGGCAAGACTATACAAAACTGATCATGAATCTGCAAGTTACTTCTTAGAGAAGTATTTGTCAAAGGATAACCACTGAAACAGAGTTCAAAGGATATAAATTCTCAGAATATATAATAATTAAATATCTTCTTTATACAAGATACTGAAGAGGGGATAAAGAGACAAAATGAAAAATTGTGTCTTTTCTTAAGGAAGTTATAATTTAATGGATGGATGTGTGTGTGTGTGTGTGTGTGTGTGTATGTATGCAAATTCTTACTAATATTTGATATATATTATCCTATATTTGGGTTTTCTAATTCAAATTAATTTAAGTGTAGCTACTTTATATTGGATATTAGTGGGCATTTTGTCAGACTCAAAAATCAAAGTACTGAATTTCAGACTCCCCAGTAAATTCAGATGGTTCGGTAATGGTTATTAGGATATGGTTAGGTACCAGATTAAGATAACCAGGTAATAATTATATATAATCCAAAATTATGTGACTGGGAAAAATAATTTACCTTAAAAAATCTATATGAAATATAATCTTTCAACTGAAATGTAATTTTAAATGAGTCAAGAGCTAGAGTTTTCACAGTTAGGAGCAACCAATTCTTTCTTTTGGATTTTAGAACATGACTGTTCTCAGTTATATGGGACACTGAGTTTTAAAAAAATATAGCAAATAACTGATAATGCATTTCTAATTTTATAACAAATTTTTCCTGAACAAAATAGAGAAATACTAATAGGACTTTCTTGTAATTCACCACTATAGTTATTATTAAATTCAAAAATAGCAAAAATGCTAGCTGTGTGACCTTAAGCAAGTCACTTAACCCCAATTGCCTCAGGGAAAAAAAGGCAAAAATGAAATAAGAGAAAGAATATTTAAATTGCTGTTAAATAACTTGATTACATACGTCATATGCTCCAGCTTTGATCTGCTGGTAGAGTCTATGTTGGTCTTCATCCCAGAAAGGAGGGTACCCCACCAGGAGAATATAAAGAATGACACCTGAGAGAAATTAACACACTATTACAATTTGTCATTTGCACAGCGAGTATAAAATGAAAAATTAAGTCAGATTGATCAATTAAAAAGCAATACTTAACTGATACTTTACTTTTTCTATCAGAAGAAAATGTTTTTTTTTAGAATTCTCATACAGAGATACATTCTCTAGATCTCAGTAGCTTAAGAGACAATAATGGCATAAATTTCTTGATTCTCAGTTTTCCCATATGTATTAATGCTTATAGTACCTTATGAAGATAGAATTATGAAGAATAAAGGTGATTATGCAAATGAAGGACTTTGTTAACCCTAAAACACTAGATACATGTCAATTATTGTCACTTTCCACATGTATAAACATCTCCATTAGGCAGCTAGTGGTATGATAGCTAGATTGCTGAGTTTAAATTCTACCTCAAATACTTACTAGTTGTGTGACTCTAGGCAAGTCACTTAACCACTGAATTTCAATTTCTTCACCAGCAAAATGGGGCTAATAATAGCCCTTACCTCAAAGGGTTGTTTAGAGGTCCAAATGAGATAATATTTGTAAAAAGCACTTAGCACAGTGTTTGGAACATAGTGGGCACTATATAAATGCTTATTCCTTTTCTCTTTCTTCCTTCCCATTATCAAAATGGTAAACTGCCACCATTTTAGAACAGATTAAAAAGTAATTAGGAAATATTTAACAAAATAAATAAAAATACAATGAAAGACAGATAATGTTAACTTGAGGTTTTTTAAATATGCTGCCCTCAGATTTTTTTTCTATTTCAGTTTGAATAGTACTGGCATGGCAATTTCAATTTGTAACCTTAGCCTTTTTTTTTTTTTTGGCCTGCTAGATGAGTGAGTTTGAGGCATTGGTCCACATTGGAAGGTTAACCATTTAAGTCTGGTTAAAAGAGTGTGAGAAAGATTATCATGAATTTCATTTCATAGTTTATAAAAATAAAAATCATCAAAAGAACATCATTAAAAATATGAAGAACTTTATATTTCAAAAAATATGTATATGATATACAAATAGACCAAAATTAAAACAAATAATGAAATAGCATTCACCCCCAACTAAATAAAATTTGATACTTTTCTAATTAATCCTTATCTCATTAAAAAGAAACAATTTAATTCAGGCTTTATGTTCAGGATTAACAGACCCTAATTCCTTCCTAGTATACTACTAAGAAAGTTTCACCCTTTTCTATAATTTGTTCACAATTGCCAATTATTTACTATATTCTACATCTATTGATTCTGCTTGGCTGTTGTTTAAATCTTAGTATGTCTTACTAGCCTTCTACTTTTTCCCCACTTTCTCTTTTTGTTTTTTCTCCCACACTTGTTTCACTAGTTATATAGATAAAGAAGAGTCCTGATAATGGAATTTGGTTTTGGGTTGATTTCTTACATGAGACAAACTCAAATCACCAATACTTTTGTGCTTCTTTCCTCCACAATATTTTCCTATATTTTTTTCATAAAACTTCCTTGGAAATGGACTCAAAGTCTGTTCCTGATTTTGTGGTTAGCTCACTTTCTAGACTTGACTTCTTTATAACTTCCCTGATTCTGTTACATTTTACTTGAAATTTTTATATGTTTTATAAGATTGGTTTTCTTTTAGTTTCACATTCATCTCACAATCTTTATCATGATTCCTAAGCTTTTAAGATATCTATTATTTTACTTTTGTATGTGAAGAATGTAACTTGATATTCTTTCAACTTTTTTTTTAATATAAATTTAATACTTCAGTGTTTATTTCTTCTACTCCTTCGGTTTCTAGCTCTCTTTCATTTGTTGTCTTCTTTCATTATAATGTAAAGCAAGCTTCATGAGGGTAAAGATTAGCATATTTGCTTGTGCCTGTATTACCAATTTGCCAGAGTGTCTGGAAAGAATTATGTAAGAGATTAATAAATAGCCTATAGGTGGTGCAGTGGACAGAGCATTGGCCAGCTGTGTAGCTATGAACAAGTCCCTTAAACTTTCAATTTCATACACATCATAAATATATTTAGACAAAATTTACATATCTGTAATGGGCTGAGGTTTGAGTTGATGCGCTGAGGTCCCAAGTATATGAGGCTAAATAGTAATTGGGCTATACTCTATTAATATACATGATTGGATAAAGAATGGTCCCTGCCCACTCTCTCTGTAAGTCCTGATGTGTTGTATAGGAAATGAGGATTTGGGTGGGTGGAGGCAGAGAGAAAGACAGGAAGAGAAGCTGGGAGAGATCGGGCCTGGGTTCTTAGATCTGTAAATTTATTTTATATTGTGAAATTTTGCTATAATAATTATTTCAATTGATTTTAGTTGAAGCTCTCTGGTTCTCTAAATAGACCTTCTTCATGCCTTTTTGCTTTCTCTTTGCCAGCATTTATTCTCTTTACTTCTTTTTCCTACCTTATTACCATAGCAAATATCACTAGAATTTTATCAAATAATAATGGAATCTTTGATTTACCTCTGATTTTACTAAAAGAACCTCTAGCCTTTCTATTAGTTATAGATAATAGTAGTTATTGTTTTTAGAACAATGTTCTTTACCATATTAAAGAAAGATACATTTAATCTTAAACATTTCAGTATTTTAAAAACATAAATAGGTTCTCTATCATGTCAAAAGCCTTTTCTGCATCTATTGATAAACTAACAGACAGATTGCTGCTTGCTTATAGTATGAAAGACTTGATTCAAAATCTGGCCTCGGATACTAAGTGTGACCCTAGCCAAGTCATTTGAACACCACGGGTTTCAGTTACCTTATTTGGGACATAAATATCACTTACAGTTCAGGTTGTTGTGATTTTTAAAAAATTAGGTATTTTTAAAATATTCAGAAAAACAAAGCATTTTATAAATTACAGCTATTATTATCAAGAGATTTTTTTTATTATTTTAATATAAATGATTTATTATGTTTTTAGTTTTTATAATATTAAATTAACCCTGTGCTCCTGGTATAAATTCAATCTTGTCATAGTATATTAAATTTTCTTATATTCAATTAATCTCTTTGTTATTATTAAAGAATATCAGTCTATCATTTTCTTTCTCTTGCTTTGTCTTTCCCTGATTTATTTATTAAGGTCATATTTGGAACTTGGATGAAATCTGGTAATTTGACACTTTTCTTTCTTTTTTTATTTTGAAAAAATTTTATGTAATATAATTAATAATTCATGGAATATTTGAGAGAAGTAAGTTCTAAATATATCTGTTCCTGGTTTTCTTCTTTTGAGAAATTCATTCATAGCTTGTTCAAATATTTTTCTAATATTGTTTAAATTCTGTAATTATTCTTCTGGTAATCTGGATAAATAATCATTCCTTTCATTTAAGTTAATAATTTCCTTTAAGTTAACAAATTTGTTGGCATACAACTGAAACATTACTTTCTTATAATTTTATTTACTCATTTGTTGTAAAGTTTCTTTTCATTTTCACATTAATTACTATTTCCTTCATTAAGCATCAAAATAACTATGAGTTTACTTATTTTATTTTCTGTCTTATAAATTCATATTCTAGTTTTGTTGATTAAGTAAGTGATGTTACTTTACTTTTGCTAGCTTCATTTTTTTTTCCTTTTGGCTTTCTATTTTTGTCTTTAGCTGGGATTTTTGACTTGTTGCTTTTCTAGATGCATGCCTGAATAACTGATCTCTTCTTTTTCTCCTCCTCCTCTTCCTTCTCCTTCTTGTCATCATTTTTTCAGTATACAATTTTCCTTAGCAATAGTTTTGGCTGTATGTCCAAAGTTTTGGTATTTTTGTCTCATTGTTGCAATTTTATTTTATGAAATTAATTTTTTTGAGGCTAAGTTTCCCTATGTCATCCAATCTAGAAGAACATAAGACTACTAAACAGTCCCATTCTGGTAAGCTAAAGAGCTTTGATCTGCTCTATTTTCTGATATGGGCCATTTCCCTTTTTCTTAGGCAACCTAGTTTGTTATGGGCCAGAACTTGAAACAAGGTACTAAGTGGAATTGAGGAGACAATGGTTATATCTAGTTTAGCATTGATTTAATCCTACAACAAATAATGGTTTCCTCATGATATAATGATTGCTTTAAACTCAGTGTAAAGCATATAAGCTAGAAGCCTTAGCCAAGATTCATTGGAAAAGCTGGCAGAGGCAGAGAACTCAAAGAACTGGTGGCATAAGCTCAAGCTCTCAGGACCAAGGAGAGAGCGATAGGCCTCTAAGAAATCTAACTGAGCCCCAGGAAAGGAGACAAGACTTTGAAAGAGATAATAAAGAATTTGGACTTTAACCCCTGGCTACTCATGTGGTGATTACTCTGATTGAAAAGAAGGCTGCTCCCAGAGACCCCAAGAAAACTGAAACAGAGAACATTATACTAATTGATCACCGATTCTAGGGATTAATAATGCTGAACTTAAGCACATTTCACTTTAGGCCAGAATTTTTGAGAACAAGGATCTAACAGACTCAGCCTCCCCAGTAGCACATATCAAAGATGTTTAACCAACATGCCCTAGCACCATCAATTTTTAGTATTGATATTTATTCTCCATTTTAGCATGAAAACTTTTTCAACAATCTTTTATAAATCAAAATTTTTGTTACATTATTGTCAGCAAAAGATGTTTAATGTTTGTACTTTTCTAGATTTCAGTTTTTATAAAGGTGTCATAAATAGCTGATAATATATAAACACGCCTTTCTATTTCCATTCAGCAATTACTTGAAACTATCATATCTAAATTTTCTAAGATTCTATTTAGACACTTTTCTCATGTTTAATTTTTTTTGTTAGACTACCTATCTCTTAAAAGTAATAAGACAATACCTACATTTATTCCAGTTTTACTATGTAATTTCCCCAATAATTTGAATATTAGGTACTTATACTACTTGTCACAAACATGGAATATTAATATTTTTTCATTGGTGAGCCTCTTGGGAATCTCTTCATCCATTTATCTTCTTGTATAGTTAGGTGTCCTGTTTTCTCTCATCTCCAATCTCAAGATCTTATTTGAGTTTTTAGTGCCAAGGTTTGTCCCACTCTGTACTTTCTGATGTGATGGTCAAGCCCTATTTTGTCCTGGGCTCCTGGCACGTCTCCCTACTTCCTCCACAGTGTCCATGCTCAGAGAACTGGCAGGTTTAGAGTACTTGCTAAGAGCTCTCAAGTCAGCTACCCTTGGTCTAGGTTCTGCTGTGGGCAGCTAAATAGTGCTGGATAGAGTGCATAGAGTATTGGCCCTGAAATCAGGAGGACTTGTATACAAATCTGGCTTCAGACACTTAACTAGTTGTGTGTCCTGTATTTAACCTCAATTGCTTCACCAAATAAATAAATAATTTGCTATCAGAAAGTTAAAGCCATATATTACAAAGAACCTATGCACATTTGTCATTTCTTTTTCAACTCACACACTCCGATGACATTCTCCAGTTTAATTAGACTTTGGATCAAAATCAGAATTGATTCCTTGATCTAAAGTTAGTTTGCATTCTCATTTTTTTTCTCCTCTTTTCTCTCTTCTTTCTTTCTCTGCTTTCTTTCTTTCCCTTAAATTCTCCCTACTACTCCCTCCTTCCTTCCTTCCTTGCTTTCTTCTTTCCTTCCTTCCTATCTTTCCTCCTTCCTTTTGCTCCCTCTGAACACATAGTGTATCACACCCTATCTGCAGATTGCTTTTTTTATTATTATTATAGTTTTTTATTTACAAGATATATACATGGGTAATTTTTCAGCACTGACAGGTGCAAAACCTTTTGTTCCAATTTTTCCCCTCCTTCCTCCCACCCCCTCTCCCCTAGATGGCAGGTTGACCAATACATGTTAAATATGTTAAAACATAAGTTAAATACAATATATGTATACATGCCCATACAGTTCTGCTGTACAAAAAGAATCAGACTTTGAAATAGTGTACAATTAGCCTGTGAAGGAAATCAAAAATGCAGGCAGACAAAAATAGAGGGATTGGGAATTGTATGTAGTGGTTCATAGTCATCTCCCAGAGTTCTTTTGCTGGGTGTAGCTGGTTCAATTCATTACTGTTCTATTGAAACTGATTTTGTTCATCTCATTATTGAAGAGGGCCACGTCCATCAGAATTGATCATCATATAGTATTGTTGTTGAAGTATATAATGATCTCCTAGTCCTGCTCATTTCATTCAGCATCAGTTCGTGTAAGTCTCTCCAGGCCTTTCCTGCAGATTGTTCTTAAAAGCATTTTTTTTCTCTGAAACCTCTGAACCTTCCCAAGATAGCTTGGATTAGCTAGATTTAGCTAGATTTTAGCTAGATTTCTTTCTTAAGGACCATGTCTTAAGCCAAAATTAATTTGATTCTTTTTGGCCAATAAGTCCTAGGCCATGTCCCCTTTTGATCACCATTTGGGTACTGATTGACTCAGATTGAATGTAAATAGCAATGATTTTTGCTTTGGCTTGAAACCCTGAGGGTCTTCCCCTTCCAGATTTATTTATTTAAAAAGTTTTTGGACTAAGTGATAGAAGAGATTCTTAGCCTCAAACTGAGAACTGTTTAAGACCTTGGATTAAAAAGGCCAAGGTCTCCCATTTTATCCAGGGCCATCTCCAGTTCTATATCTTGCCACTGGACCCAGATGGCTCAGGAGAGGAAAATGAGGCAAGTGACCTTGCACAATCCTCCCTCACTCAAATCCAATTTACTTGCATGTCATGGAATCGCCTTCCTAATGCCATGATCCACTTTGAGAACAAAGGCCAAACAAACACAGCAACAGGTTCTGTAGTTTTCTGTTGTTCCTTATGCCTCCCTAGTCTAGACTCTGCTTTGTGATTCTAGCCTATTCATTTGAACATGGGCTGGTTTTCCCGATTTTTTTTTTTTTAATGTAGTCCTAGGATGGATAAAGGAACTTATTGAGGTTTTTCATTGGGTTTATTAAAAATTATTCAAATTATTGTTCAACATCATTATTCTTAATCACTATCAAGCTGCCTTTTCCTCCTTCTATCACTGCTGAAGAATAGGTGGATGGTTGGGCTCTTTTTACACCACAACCTTAACCAGAAAGCTACCTATGCATAAGTCTGAATGTGCACAACATTTATGGAAGGATTTATGTATTTATGCACAACATTTATGTAAAGGAAAGGAAATCTGACTCTTTCCTGACTTCTACAACCATATGCCAAACTGTAAAGTTATAGTCTTCATACTACTGGGATCTATCATATTATAGATATAAAATGAGCTTCTTAGATTTTGTGCTTTAAAAATGTATTGTACTAGAACAAAAACCTAAAAATGAGTGTGCATATATGTTTTTGCATACATAGAACAAATCCAACATAGAGACACAACAAAAATCTATCCAAAAAGTATTAAAGAAGGGAATACTCAGAAATGTCTACCTAGTTTTGGACAAAAGCTTATCACTTGTTTCTCTGCTTATCTTACTTTTCAGATGAGAAATCTGAAACCTAAAGGACTGAGGATACTTTAAATTCAGAGAGGGTATGTAAATCAGATCAAGGATTTAAAGCCAGGCCCTTTAATTACAAATTCTGTACTAGTTTTATCATACCATGCTGCTTAAGGAAACAAGAAAACAGAGAATATATTTTGTGCAATGTTACTGAAATTAAAAAGTACTTCAATGGGTAAAAATTGATTTTCTGGAAAACTTACTACTAAGGTCATATTGTTCATTCATTCTTTTGCTCATTCCATAATAATTTATTAATGAAAGAATCTGTATATGTGTGTTCATATATAATTATTCATAAAAGGCATGTAAACCTTTTAACTTATTTGCATTTGAAATAATTTATAAAATGCCTCTTTCCTCAAATAAAATAATTTTTATAAGATATTCATACAAAGAGAAATTTAAGAGAAAATAGAACTGCAGGGAGGAAGAGGGAAATTTAATGACAACATACTTAGAACCAACTTGGACTTAAGTTTTGGCTTTGCCAATTATTAGTGTGCCCCCTTAACCTCTATGGGCCTTCAGTCCCATAACATTAAAATGTGAGGGTTAGACTAAATTATTATTATTATTATTTTTTTGGTGAGGCAGTTGGGGTTAAGTGACTTGCCCAGGGACACACAGCTAGGAAGTGTTGTGTCTGAGGCCAGATTTAAACTCAGGTCCTCCTGATTTCAGGGCTGGTGTGCTATCTCCTGTGCCACCTAGTTGCCCCTAGTCTAGATTATCTTTAAGGAATTAGTATGAAAGAGAGACAGAGAGAGAAACAGAGAAAGAGAGAGATGTGCAAAAAAAATAGACAAGACAAAGAGAGAGAGAGAAAAACAAAGAGAGACAAAGACAGAAAGAATAGAGAAGAGAGGTAACATAGTTAGTTAATTTGCCAAAGCTGATAGTTAACAAATATGTCAGTGAATGCTAAGATATTTTCTACTAGATTGTTAACTTTTTTGAGACATATCTTATTCTCCCTTATTTCTTCCATAGCCCTTAATATAGTAAATGTTAACTGGGATGTTCTGAATTACCTGGTAAGAGAAAGACAGAAGTCTATCCCTTTAACATATGGTCATTTGAACAAGGAACTTTCAGAAATAATTCATTAATATGACAAATGACTTTACTAATGGGAATTTAGACTTTTATGAAAGGCTGATTCGAGACAGAATCTTAAGGGGAAAATGCTTTCTGAGTCCCTCAAATAAGGTCCTAGCTATAAATGTCAATTTCTAGTCATTTTGAAAGGTGCTCTGCAAATTTTATATCTCTTATAAGGTATGCATCTCTTCCAGGGCCTAATATAGTGTCCTTTACAAAGCAGACATTTAACAAATATTTATTAAATTGAATTGATTTTATAGAGAAAGGAGAAAATGCACTCCCACTGTTTGAAGATTTTGAACCTAAGTTCTAAACAGATATGAAGCCACTTTGGCTACTGCTACAAGGGCACAGCAAAAAATCCAAACCAAAACAAAACAAACAAAACAAAAAACCTTGAGAAGATATAGCTGAAGTTTTGTTATTACAAACTATGAAAAAGATTTGGAAAAGCTGATTCCTTCTCTGATCACTACCAATGTTGGTTAAGTCTACTGGGCTGACCAGTGGTGCCTCCCAGATGCAGCACTGCTGCATCTCTATACACTTGCAGCCCACGAAATTGTCAAGGGCCAGGAGAACCTGCTGGCTTGGTTAAAAAAACAAAAACAAAAACAAAAACAAAAATCCTGTATAATTTCTAACACTCTCTGCTCCTTTCAAAACTGCTACCATCTCAGGTTATGACCAACATGAGAATAAAAGGACAGAGTGAGAGTTTAAAAGTGAGTACAAAAAAGAGGTAAAAAGTGAGAGGTAGCATAGAAAACAAAATTTCCTATTTCACATATTACAGCAAAATTCTCCAGTTCCTTGGCATGTAAAAAAGTCAATGGCACCATTCTTTTTTTTTTTTTTTTTTTTAAGTGTTTGTAGCAGTGATGTCAAACTCAAATAGAAAGTATACAAGGATATGTGTGGGCTACATATTGACTTAGGTTTAAAATGGAATGTGCATGGGGCAGCTAAGTGCACAGTGGATAAAAGTCAGACCTGAGTTCAAATCTGATCTCAGACACTCAACACTTCCTAGCTGTGTGACCCTGGGCAAGTCATTTATCCCCAATTATCTCAGGGGGGTAAAAAAGAAAAAGTAATGTGTACAATGCTATGTTTTATTGTTATTTTGTTTATTTTGTTAACTATTTCCCAGTTACACTTTAATGTATCTTGGATTTCATTTGGGAATATTATGTGCCATTGGGGGCTGTGTAATTGCACCTCTGGTTTATTGCTTAGGGCAATTAGAACATGAATATATTTAAAGTACTTTCCAATACCCATATTCCAATTATCTATGATGATATGACACTAATAATACCAAATTTACTTTTTCAATTTCAGTTTAAACCAAGAAACAACACTAGATTTTCTGGCAAAAAACTGCACTCCCAACTATAGTCAATTATTATTGGTTACAATGGTTGACCATTCGAGAGAATATGGATATAACTGATATAAGGAGCTAGAGATTGTGCAAATTAGAAATTGAAAGCATTTTCACTATTACTACCACAAAACAAAAAACAGACAAAAAACACACACACAATTTAGTCAGTCATCTTCAAACATCAAAGGTAGGATTTTATAGCAGAGTCCATGATTTGTCATAAAACTAAACAATTTTTATTTTTAAATTATCCCTTACCACATGCCCACATATCCACTGGCTTGCCATAAGGATCTTTTCGTAACACTTCTGGGGAAAGGTATCCAGGTGTTCCAGCAAAGCCTAGGATAAAGGAAAAATATGAATTTTTCTGACAAAAGAAATTATTTTTTCTTTGTTTTCAAAATATAATGACTTGTTGTCTTGAAAAGAAATAAAGATGTTAGCATTGTTACTGAAGATCAGACCTTCTTCATGATTCTGTCAATATTTGTCTGTCCTGGCTTGCAATATGTTGTTGGAAACAGGATCCATTTTCTAGCTCAGAAGGCAAATGAACCTTGCTGTATGGAGTTCAAACTTAAGCAGAGGTCTGGCTATGACTTCATATTCAGTTTCATTTACTTGGGATCTAAACCAAAGTCTGCAGAGAGTTAGGAAAATGAATATGCAAATGATTAAGTACTGTGAAAGAAATACCAGGGCATCTCACTGTAATATTTATTATTGCCAAATGAAATAATTGCTAAATAGTTAATTATCAAAATATCAAAAGGATCTTAATACAAAGCAGTCCTATAATAGGTTCATGAAATTAGAATTAAAGTATGTTTTCAGTATCCATTTTTGAGTATGATATTGACTGTCATATAAAATTATCAGTGGTAGCAGAAGCAGGCCCCAAACTATCAAGGAATTATAAAGTTAAAGAGGTATATATTTATTTTTTCTTCAGTTATTTCAGTCATATTTGACTTTTCATGACACTATTTGGGATTCTCTTGGCAAAGATACTAAAGTTGGTTTGCCATTTCCTTTTCTAGTTCATTCTGCAGAGGAGCAAATGGAGGTAAACGTTTAAGTGATTTGTCCAGGGACACAATTAGTAAGTGCTTGAAGCCATATTTTAACTCAAGTTTTCTGAATCCAGGTCTGGCTCTCCGCTGCACCATTTAGTGACTCCCCTAAAAAAATATCTATGGGAGAGGAAGTTCAGAAACACTCAGATAAATCACTTCTAAATAAGTAAACAATTAACTTTTCATCTTGGCATATACACACAACATTTACTGGAACATACATTTGATCAAGCCTGGGGGAATGTTTGGCAAAGAGAAGAGATCATTAATAAAAGACTTTAATTGTAAGGAACATTAAATAGATTTTTTTTATAAAAAATAAATTATTAAGTAACTAATTTGGAAATGTCTTAACAATTATTGTTTAGATTTTGTAAAAAAAAAAAAAAAAAAAAAAAGTAAAAAGATTTTTGTTTACAACTAAAACTTTTCACTGTTCATCCTGTGCCTGAAATACACTTCCTCCTCATCTGTGCCTCTAATAATCCTTGACTTCCTTTAAGACATTACTCAAGTTCTCAAGTTTGGCAACTGTTAATGCTGTAAAGTTACCCATGTATATATCCTGTAAATAAAAGGCTATTAAATAAAAAAAAAAAAAAAAAAAAAAAAAAAAAAAAAAGACATTACTCAAGTAACTCTCTTTTTTTTTTTAAACTAGGGGTATGGAGGTCTGAAATTGGAGAACTAGATTAAATGTAACTGGGAAGTGTTTAACAAAATAAATTAAAATACAACATATTGATAATTAATGATTTTTTTCATCAATATGTAGCTCTAGGGACCTGTTTCTATTTAAGTATGATACTGCTGTTCTACGTGATATGTTTCCAGATACCCAAATGGTTAGTGCCCTCCCCAATAAGACCTTATGTGTTAAAAATTTATTTTGTATTTATACATTTATTATTTATTGTATTCATTATTTATTATTTGTTGTATTTATAATTTATTATGTATTAAATTACTTTGTGTATACACACATATATACATACATTCATATTTGGAGATGATAGGGTATAGTTTCTAGGGGAAATACAGCAGTAATCCTTAGGTCTCCTGACCTTGGAGTGCTATTGCTCTAACAATCTGTCTGTCAATGATTCTAAAGTCTTCTAGCCTTATGACAATCCTACAAACATTGCTGACTGTCAGAAAGATAATCTGCTGGTCAGTGATAACCAAGTTTCTGAGACAATAGTGTACAGATCACTCCTCAGTTTTACTTCTGGGCCATAATATTAGCATATTAGTGACATGAAGAACCAGATATCTGTTTTTTCCTATAAATTTGTTTTCTTGCTCCTAGATCTTTGCTAAAATCCCTTTGCCACTTGAATCCCATTTGAATTAGCATTACAATTACAATAAACTTTGCCTTTTGACTTGGAGATGGGTACTAGCCTGCAAATTCTTTTCAGACACCTTGTGACACTGGTCTGTAACTTCAAACTTTTGGGGTCTCCTTTTGAACCTTAATAAAGAGATCTGACTTAATGAATAATGATATCCTGGGCTCAAAAATACATTTGAATTAGGCTACTTAGCTCTATTACTTGAGATCTCACAGCTGCTTCATGGACCTTTTTGGTGAAGTATATGTCTGGTTTCTCCATAAAACTTTGACAATGTTATCTTTATGGAATGTGGCAGACTGAAAGACCAAAATGTAGACGGATCCTAGAGCTAGCACCTGGGTATGTAGAGACAAATATTGAGCTCTACTTTCATTATCAATAGCAGCATTAACTTCAAGAAAATATTGCATTTTTGTTGAACATTACTGCTGAAATTTGCAAATATTCTTTGGAATCTCTCATTTTAAGTTTCTCTATCCTTCCATTGTATCCTTTGAAACCCCTCTACAGCTAGAAGTAGCAGAGGCAATCTAGTCCAATCTCCTCATCTTAGAAATGATGAAACAGTCTTATTGAGGTTAAGTGGCTTGCTTGAAGTGATACACAAAAGGTTGAGTTGAAAGCCAGATTCTTGGATGAGAGTCATTTTTCTTGCTATTGAATTCTGCTATTTCATCAGTAAAAACAAACTATTTGAAATCTTAAGCAAATGCTTTCCCCTGGAAATGATTTTGAATGAATTTTGTATGTAATTATTTGTGTATGAATTATTTCTTCCCAATAGAATAGAAGCTCTTTGCAGGCAGTCCATTCTGTATTTGTATTCCCAATAACAAGCACAAAGCCTATTGAATTGAATTGAATTGAACTGGAGATGGTATCTAATCCAAGTTTTGTGCCTCACAAGTTATATTAATTAATTTCACTGAGTTCGTTAATTTTTTTTAAACATGGAATAAACTATGGAATTTTAAGATTTCTTTTAACAGTATGACTATGATAAAAACAATACTCTTTATTAAAGCAATAGAAAAATGGGTACCTAGAACCTCAACTTAGATACTTGCAAGCAAGGAAAAAAAATAACATCATTCTATGTGAATATAGAAAGCTTTAATATAAGCCACTGCTAGTGAACAGAGCTTCCTTAGAACCTCATTGATGCCAGTCAATACTGTTTTATAACTTGAAATCTATTGAAATTCTAGAAGAATTTATATGTACAAAAGACGTGAAATATTTTACTTTATGTCTTATCAGAGCTAGAGAATTGAAAGAGCAAATTAGAATGGCATAAAGGTTATTTGTCTTTTGCATAAAAATTGAGCTTTTTATACCTATAGTAAAATGAAAGGAAATCTGTCTTTTACAAACAAAAAGCAAATCACACAATCTCTCTGAGAATGTGCCAGGAACATTAGCATGGGTGAATTATTTTAATTGAACTCTAAGAATAATTTACCACTAAAAAAATGCCAACTAATTGTTATGCCACAGTTCCCTTTTAAGGTCCTGACCCAGTTTCTCCATTGTCCTATTTAGTTACTCTGCCTAAGGTTATGACCTTTCCCTCTTAATGTTTGATAAGATAAAGGTTTTATATCTTTAGGCTATAATCATTCCTTCTTAATGTTTGACAGGATAAAAGTCTATCCATTTTAGACATCATTAGAATATCAGTAACCTCTCCAGTATCTCCCTCCATTGTGTCATTCTAGGTGCCTTCCTCCCATTAGGTTATCCCCATCCAGGTACTTCCCCCATTATGTCATTGTTCTTGTTATCCTATAAAAAATCTTGCTAATACTCAGTGCTGGATTCCACATGGATCCATTTGATCCCTGTATATCTCTCCATTTAATACACTATTAAATTGGTCTCTAATCTCTGTCTTACTCAGTTTCTCTGGCATTACATAATCCCTGTGTCACACAATAAAATTAACTGTGATTTCAGAAAGAGGGTGCAAAGAGGAGACGGTAAAAGGCATCCGGCAAGATGTTGTGTCCATTTTCTACAATCATACTTCTGTACTTATTACTAAGTTTGGTGCAATGGAGCCTATAAAGCAAGGTAAGTATTCTGCTCATCGTTTGGAGAAAAAAAAAGATGGGGGGGGGGGAGGGAGGGAAAGAGACAAAGACAGAGAAAGAGAGAGAGAAGAAGGGAGAGAGGGAGGGAGGGACAGACAGACAGACAGACATATAGAGACATTGCTCTTGATCCATTTCTCTTTCTATCTTTGCAAGTAGGGAAAGAAGAGAGATACCAATCCTTAGCCCTCAGTGATACATCTTCAGTTACAGTAACAGAGCATAAGAAGGAAGAACATCAGAAGGAAGGTGGAAAAATCAGGTCTTTGAGAACGAAAACAAAATGTTTCTTATATAAATTAATCTTAATTGACTTCAAAACACATTCATTTTTTACTCACTATATAGATGGAACTCTGTTAATTGCTATAAAGAATGGGGCTTTTCCAATTCCTAACAGAGGAAGTGGCTACAATTCTGACATTGTGTTAGGTGGGGGAAAGAGTAGTACTCTTTTTTTAAGTGAATAATTTAGGTAAACATGAAAATTAAATATTATGTTAGACACATAAAAGTAAATTTAAAATTACCTGGGAAAGATGTGGAGATTATTTTATGGCAATTTATTATGAATGAATTTCAAAAAGCATTAAATTAATAATGAAAATCATATTGAATCCTTGTGCCTAAGCCACGAAAGCTATAACTATGATGGAATACTCCCAGGGGACTATAACATTCCCTGCATGCTTTTTTCCATGGCATTTCAGATAGGTTTCCAATACACTCTGTGTTTGTGGAACATTTAATAAGATAGAAACTTATATTCTTTTGGCCTTAACATTGATGTTTTCAAGCTTATCTAAAACAATTTATATTTCTGGGAATCATCAACATTTATACTTTAAGGTCAATGTCATGAAGTTCACTCTGATTTCCAGTGGTTGTTAAGATTTACAACACACCTCCTTCTTATTAATCTTATCCCATTTCAGAGATTAAAAAACTTGAACTCAGAGGAAGTAAAGTGATTTGCCCAAAGGGACAAGTATAGATCAGAAGTGGAATAAGAATGCAGTTTTCCTGATTCTAAGTCTACAATTCATTCTGATGAGTAGTGTCGAACAGAGAGAAACTGAAGACTTGATCCCTGGGGCAATCTGGGAGAAGGCACAGATGAAGATCAGTTTACATCTGTGATCCTACTCTTTGGGGAGGTCATCCAGTCAGAAATCCAAGTTATGCCAACCCATTGGGCAACTGCCTTGTCCTGTTAGAAATTCCAGTCATGCCTCTGAGGATAAATTTTCCCTATAAAATGTACTTAAGGCCATGCCATATTCACTGCTGTCCTTTTAGTTAATCTGCCTTGATACTCTACATCATGATGTCTTTCCCCTTGCCCCTCCCCCATGCCATATGGTATCTCCTAATCTTACCATGCCTAGTGATATCTCTCCTGATCCCATTTCTCCTCCTTATTGCTAACTAACTCTTGTGGGATGCTAAGTCCTTTTTAGGATTTAGCCTGCCAGCTAAGGGTATGCCTCAACCTCATGTAGTATTGCCTTTCTCCTAGTATGTAATTTCTCCTGGTGAATGGCAAGTTCCATTAAAGAACTTGCCTTGTCCATCATTAATTATTAAAAGCCTTTTTCTCTGTTCTACCAACTCTATTTCATATTTACCATTCCTGGTGTCTACTATATCAATTCATTTTGTCTGTAACCTATTCCCCTAAAAAAATGTACCTTTTGACAAAGACAATGGACACTGAATTCTTCACATGCCCAACCCCACCTTTTGGTGCCTACCATCATCTGGTGTCTACATCAGTCACATCAATTCTACTAAATTTCTCTTTATATTCATATCATCTGTATCCTCTAGCTATTAAAAACTGGCAACATTAGATTGAAAAAGCAGACTTTTTACTCATGGAATACTTATATGAAAAACTATTTTTACCAAATATTTTTATTATTGTTATTATTATTCTTTTTCTTACATATTGTGAAAAATACTTTTTTCTTGCTGCGAATTTCAATAATAAATGTTGGAAAAGAGAAGGCATTTGAGGCAATACTATCAAAAAGGCAATAGGATATTTGGGGAATAATCAATAATCACTCAGACTGAAAACAGCTGAACAATAATAAAAACCAAATAGTCTATTTTGGCTATTGATTATGGGAAGTGATAAATTGATTGTAAAGGTAGGTTTGAATTGTATTATGGAGAACCTTGAATGACAAGTAAAAAGAGTTTTTGCCTTATTTGGTAAATAAGTAGTTTTTGAAGATTTTAATATAAGAATTGAAGCTCCGAAAGATTAATCTATTACTCTTTCACAGAACAGGAAGCTATATGCACAGTAGATAGAACACTAAACTTGACTTCAGAAAGACTTGAATTCAAATCTATCCTCAGACACTTAGTAGCTACATGATCCTTTGCATATCACCCAATCTTTGCTTTTTTCATTTTCCTCATCTATAAAATGGGGATAATGGCTCTTATCTTCCAGGGAATGTTGCAAGGTTACAATGGGATAATATTTATAGTGTTTTGCATATCTTAAAGTACTATAGTAATAATAAAAATAGCAACAGAAATGATTATCATAATTATAATTATTAATGTATATGATATAATTTTATAGACATCATAACAATTATTACTTCTGGTTCCAGTATCTACATCATCCTCTTCTCATTAATCTGGGCTCATTTTTTTCCCCCATTCATCTCTGTGACTTAACATTTTGCTTCATTCCTAAATCATCTAGCAATCTCTTATCAATTTCCTAAATCCTATCAACTAACATTTCTAGGTTTTCGGAAGATTGGAGACATCTAAAAGAAATGTCTTCTGAATTAAATTTTCAGATGAATTGAGGCATTCTTATTGAAAGTTGATTTGAATTCAGCATACAAGGTATTAAAAGAGGAAGTAGAATTTTGTTGGCATAGTTTCCATCAGAAGAAAGAGCTATCTATATTAGCCTGGGTCAATCAGAAGGAAAAAGTGGGCAAGGAAAATTCTCTGTGGGTACTAAAACATTTAGAATACAGACAGTAGCTATTTGCAAATGTTTAGATTTTAAATCTATCTATAGATGATTAACTCTCTTTTTGACTTCTCATTTGTTTCTTTTCCTATTCATATTCATTCTTTGAAGACATGTCTTCAGGATGCCAAAAAAAAAAAAAAAAAGTTTTTTGGGGGGAGGAAGCTCTACCCATTTTATGTGGAATAATGTCACTGTAATATATTGTGGATTTATATTTGTAGTTTTCTGGATGTTTGTTCTGGTATCAGGTAGGCACAGCCTAGACACCTTGAAACCCTTTCCTTTACCCCTCTTCACTGTAATGCACTCTCTCCAATTAAAATATTAAAAACCAATCCCTGTCTTGCCTCAGTTTTTCTGGCATTACATCATATTTTTCTTGAATTTCAAAACAACTATTTTATACCACAGGCTTTCAGGAGAAATGTTGGTTTTTTGTTTGTTTGTTTGCTTTGTAGTTGTCAATTCAATTGTTCAAAAGCTGTGAATTCAATGGGGAAAGAAGACTGGTTAGAGATCTGAGAGTTGAAATAAAATGAAGAAAAAAAGCTTTTTTATCTTTGAAAAATAATTTTTGAAGCAAGAGGAGAAAAAAGCCTTTCTCCTACTTTATCAAACATCTTATTAAAAAAATCTGCGAGGATACATTCATTCAGCTATTATTTATGGAGGCCTATTCTCTACATACATGAGGATATTAAAAATATTTTTTTATATAAAAGTTCCAAAGACATTTAAAAATTTTTTAATACTCTAAATGTTTCCAAACAATTGTGATCTGAGCAATATAAGTATTCTCTTTACTGACAGAAGGCAGAAGTCAATTTATTTGTTGATAATAGCAATTTTATGTGACTATATAAAAACAACAATAACAATAACAACAACAACAAAAGATGTACATTTTCAAATAATCTGATAGTTCTGATGAGATGCTCCAAGTAATTCAAACCACTTTTCCCCACATATTTATCTTAGGTACCATTTATTTACAGCCAAGATAATTTTCTTTTATACCTGTTCCTTATCCCAAAACTTCTTGGTTTACAAAACTACACTTTCCCCCCATTCAAATCTTGACATTGGATGCATTTCTCCAGTTGATGTGAGAAAAGAAATTCTAAAATTGATTCTTTTTTCCTCCCACATTTTCTCATAAAAATTAAAAAACATATATTTTATGTTAAATAAAATGAGGTGATTAGAAAAATCTCAGTGTCTCAAAAATGATACAAAACATTAGCCATTCTATAAAGCTGAATCAAACAGGTTATGTTAGAAAAAGAATTGAAGAATATTCTACCCACCAAACCATGCCTGCTGATCTCCTTGCACCTCTATAGCCAAGCCAAAGTCCGCCAGTTTCACAGCTGCTCCCTTGGATTTGCTAGCCAATAGCAAGTTCTCAGGCTTTATTTAGAAGGGGAAAAAAAAAGTCTGAGTTAAGAATACACTTTAAGCAATTACTAGTAATAAGAATATTGAATAAAAAAAGAGAGAGAAAGGGAAAAAAAAAAGTTATCCATCATTTTTTTCTATAGGAAAAAGTCATTCCTAAAATCCCAGGGAGAATATGGTTAGCAAATCATTGTAAGCTGGCATGTGGGCAGGTTTCTGTCAGATGCATAACCTTATGAAGAACATAGTGGATAGAAGAGAAGATAAGCTTGGGGAAATTTCATGATGAAGGTTAGTACCTGCCTCTGACCTGCTCATATGCTTCTGAATGTTCCTTTAGGATCAGCAGACTATAGACATTTATTTAATCTTTATTTATTTATTTATAAAGCACAACTATTTTCAGTAATAGTGTATTTGGCAAAAAATTTGGATCTATAGACATTTGGCAAACTCTTTAATGAATTTTAGCACAAATCTAATTCTAGATGATGAAAACATTTTGGATCCAAATTTGATATTTTTGATCTCTTGATATATTTATATAATTTCTGTACAGTTTTCATAGACTCATGTTGATTTCAATTTATATGCTTAAGATTTTATTTTTAGAATTTATTCTTTAAAAAGAAGATTAATATTGCTACTTGTCAAATGATATAATTGAGGGCAAATTATTTTCAATTTTAACTAAAATTTTAAATTCAATAATCATTTTTTTCAGAAGTCAAGTCAGATAATTTTCAATACATTTTATTTTCTTAAGAATAATATGAGGAAAATAATTTCCTTAGATATTTGTCATTTCTCCAAGACTGATGGTTTGATATAGGAATGAGGCTATGTCTATACCACTGTTTCCCAACCAGTCCATCAAGACACACAATATATTATTGTGTGATAAGGCATAAGTTTCCTTTGTCTCCTTTGATGTATTTTGGCCATATGTTTAGAAATGGTAACTACAGAAGAGAGAAGAAGGAAGATACATAATATATGGACATGAAAGCATTTGTGTGTGTGTGTGTGTGTGTGTGTGTGTGTGTATGAGGGTGGAGGAGTATTGTAAGACTGAAGATAGACAGATTGCTAAGTTTATAGATGACTGTTGTGGCAATGAAGCCACTTCTGGCTATGTCCTAGAAAATTCTTAGATGTGTCATAGACTGAAGAAAGTTGGGAAACATTGGATTTGATATTGCCAAAACAATTGTTTGGAAAAAAAAATCCCAAATTCTATCAAGTAGATAACTGACTCTTTAATGGAAGACAAACGATTTTATTTTTTTGGTAAAATTGACAATTTTTCTGAGTTTGTTTATTCTGCTGGTTGTTTTGGCTTTTTATAAACACAGTCCACATCAATATTAAATGTATTAGTTAAGTCAGACATGCAAATTAGTAAAGACCCATAAACCAAGGACTGAAGGAAATTATCTAAAACCTAAAATGAATCAGATTATGGAGAAGTGAAATATCATGCTCTTTCAGGCTCCTGATGCTCACTGCCATCAGATGCATTGCTACTAAAATCTTTCTTAAGAATGGAAAGTTTTAGAAATTTCTGAGGACCCATAAATTGTCATTTAACTTATGTTTACAATTTGTCATATGACAATTAGAGTAAGGGTATGGGCTAACGATACCTTACTAGTATGAAATTTTTTATGTTTCTTTAGTATAAGTAAACCAATAAGATTCTATATTCTTGACTTTTCAAATAAAGTAAAAATGTTAATATTTGACATTTTAGTGATTAAAATTGGTCAACTAAATGAATTGTATTCTTTTAAATTATATTTTTACTTATCATTTTCTTGAATAAATGAGTGATTTACACAAAACCATGCCATGGTTGATTCTATTTTATTACTTCACAAATTAAAGGCATTAAAATATATAGTTTTCCAAGAATACACACACATATTAATTAATTCATCATCTACATGTTGATTTCATAATAACATCATAGGAAGCAAGAATTGCAATATTTTTAAGATCACTGGGCTTTTTAAAGTATCATGTAGGATTGGATTATTTTGAGTAAATGCCATTGTATCTTGTATATAAACTTTAATTTGTATAAAGTGCATTTGATGATATTAGAAATCAGGTAACTGACAATTCTGGATAAATGGAATGCTTCAAATGTTTATCATGCAAAGACTTTGAAAGACTGGGATATCTATTTGCAACTACAGAGACCTAGAAGACTTCACAGCATTAACTTGTAAGCCTTCCAGGAAAATAACAAATCAGCTCAGATTAGAGTACTATATCTTGATCACATGAAGTTTGTTCAGCTGCAATTATATTCATAAAGAAGGCAGAATTATTTGAAAACATAAATATCTCACTGGAGCTGTACTTTGAAATATTATATGTTTGTGTACATACCTGTGTTTATACATATGCTTACATGTATGTGTGTATATATGTACATATAGTCAGTCCTTAAGGCAAATCTATCAGCTAAAACCAAAAAAATTGTCAATCAAATTAACTAAGAAATTAGTAGGGGAATTGTTCACCTTACAAGATACTTTAAAAAAGTTTCATCATGGATTATAGCTCTTTCCAGAAGCATTAAAGTATAATTCAGTTTATTTTTAAAAATTATTTACATGAATTTTTTAAAACTATATTTATTATCAAAGTACATGTTTATTTTACCATATATTTGTGTCTGCACACATATATATTTACTCTAAGTATATGGTATCCCCAAAAATCTTAGTTCACTTTAAAACTTAATGACTTCTTTACAACAAATTGTAATTTCACATAATAAGTAATAACAGTTCTGTATTATAAACTGAACAATTCCTTTCTTTTACACTGAAATAATCCAAGGAAAATATAGAATAACAGACTCTTTTGAACTATAGTAGAAAGGACCTTAAAGGTTGTTTGGTCCAACTTCCTCATTTTACAGATAATGAAACTGAAAACCAAAGAAGTTAAATGAGCAACAGTAAATTGGAACAACTAAGATATGCTCCCAGGTCTTACATAAGCACAGTCATCTTTTCCATATAACAGCAGCTGACTATAATCTTTTAGTTTACAGGACTGAATCAATTCTCTCTGACTTCTTTTTAAAGTACTAGGGAATTTTGTTGTTTTTCAGTCACCTTTGACCTTCTGTAACACCACTGTGTGTTTTCTTGGCAAAGATACTGGAATGATTTGCCATTTTCTTTTTCATTTCATTTTAGAGATGAGGAAACTAAGGTCTATCAACTGAGATTTAGAGAAGTTAAATGTCTTATCAAAGGTTACATGGAGAAATGGTTTTATATAGGAGAACTTAATAACCTTAGAAACTTAAAAAAACAAAAAAGCCAAACATGGATCTCACTTATAATGAAAATTCTGTTCTTTCTCTCCAACATTGAACTCCTGGTGAAGAAATGTCTTCTAGCAATGTAGATTAACAGTTATTTC
Organism: Sarcophilus harrisii; assembly: GCF_902635505.1. Taxonomy (NCBI): domain Eukaryota; kingdom Metazoa; phylum Chordata; class Mammalia; order Dasyuromorphia; family Dasyuridae; genus Sarcophilus; species Sarcophilus harrisii. The sequence continues at coordinate 124,194,171 of NC_045431.1, read as the reverse complement.
ATAATTTCTGGTTTTAGAACATTGACTGAAGACATTGAGAGATTAAATTACTTGCTCAGGATCACAAAACCAGTATATGTTTTATAAGGGATTAGAACCCAGTTCTTCCTGATTCTAAGGTCAATTCTCAAATTATTTCACGCTATCCTAAATCTTATAATTCTATAATTCAATATCTTTGACTTAGAATGACTATTACAAGTAACTGGCATAAATATGATTAATGAGAATCACTAGCTCTACTAACAATATTAACAATACCAACAATAATACAGGATAATTTTGATTTACAAAAGCCAAATGATCACAAATATAGAAAGGACCTTGAGGCCAACTAGTCCAATATCTTAATTGTACATAATCAAGGAGACTGAGGTTTATAAAAGAGAAAGGATTTGCTCAGGATCATCCAAATAGTAAGAATGTTTTAGATCATCATAATTCAGAAAAAAAGTATTTAGTTTCTATAAAAAGAAAGAATAACAACCAATTGGGTAAATTCATAAAGTTCAGTCCTTTGAGTTCTAATCCTAGCTCTGCAAATTGGTACATGCTTGATTTAAGATACATCATTCATCTCTTTGGACCTTTTTCCTTGTATAAATTGAAGGATTTGGGTCAGATAACTTCAAAGGTTACTTATAAGCTCTAAATTTATGATTACATGAAACAATAGGTACTTTTTCTATCTAAAATGGACAATTTCTTTGCCAATCTGTGAAAAGTCAGTCGTTTTGTTTCTTATATTTTAGATCTAATATCATTTTAACAAGTATTTACTGCTGTGTTATAGCTAGATATTTTAAAAAGTTTCCTTTCCCTTTCAATTATTGAGGTACTTCAATGAGCAAGTTACTAGGCAAGCATCTTTTGCTTTACAATATTTTCAGTTTCTCTTGCCTTTTGCCAACAAAGATATAAGCAAACTGAAATTGATTGTAAACTTAATCTGAGAGGAAACAAACTTCCTTCCTTCACATATGGGGCTGCTAGCTGAAAAATTGGCTTCATCTCACTTTTATTGAGAGCCTCTGAAAACTTAGAGATGAATGACTAGGAATTTGTACTTGGAAATAGTATCTCTATTGGCTATGACTCTGAAATTGTTTTAATGAGAGAGTTTCTTCTAAGAAACTTCTCTTTTAATAAATATTTGATGCCTCACTTGTTACCTCAAAATCATGAATTATATTGTTCCACACTTTTCAACATTATAGCTCACATTTTTATATCAATTTAAGCTTTTCAAAGTGCTTTATATAGATTATTTTATATATGCCAATGATCTGTAAGTGGATAAACATATTTGAATAGGGTAGGATTATTTAGTAAAATTGCTTGTCAAAAATGTTGATAGATACACTTTCTTATCTCTACCTAAAATTGGTACTGAGAAAGGGAGGATGGTTGTGATTTTATTCTGTTCCAAATTTTGAAATTCACAATTTGACATCAGGAAAAGACATTAATGCATTTTTATAAATTAATTAGAACATAATACTGAAACAAATTATTTTAAAAAATAAATTGCAAGCACATTATTTTTTCCTTGATGAAGATTATTTCTCTGAGAGGGGCAGTCATCCAATAAGCCTAAAGCTAGATGTATCCAAGTACTATCTTTAGCAAATAGAAATTTTGGGAATAATGGAAGTATTCTCTTCCAATTTTTGCATAAAAACATAACAAAAAAAAAGTGGCAGAAAGCATTCTGGCACTTAACATCGCATTGAAATATCAATTTAAGCTGGATTGTAAAAGAATGATTTAAAGAAGAATCTGTATTTTTTGGGAGGGAGCAATTTTGTTTGTCAAATAATCTCAGAAATCATATCAGACACAATGATTTATTGAACTGAAGCTATGACCAGTTGATTTGAGTTTTCTTTCTTTTTTAATACATTCTGGTTAGGCAAAGTATTTCAATACAACTTCATTCTGACGGATTTACACCAGAATTTCATGACTCCACAAGTCTTTAGTCAATTGGAAATCATTCCTACAGAAGACAGTTATTTTCTTCCCAGCAAATAAGAAAGATACCTTGACACAGTAGATCATAGGACAGAATTCCCAAATGACTCAGCATCTCTATGATTAAGCTCTCTTGGGAAAAAAAAAAATTCTCTCTTATCCAGAATTCTCTTATACTACTATTCTCTTTTATTATTATTATGTGCAACAAGACACTTCTAAAATGTCCTTGAGTATTGATGTTTTTCCCTTTAAAAAGAATTGTTCTATGTATAGGACTACTTGCCATGGGGGGAGGGGGTGGAGGAAGGGAGAGGAAAAGTCAGAACAGAAGTGAGTGCAAGGAATAATGTTGTAAAAAATTACCTGGGCATGGGTTCTGTCAATAAAAAGTTATAATTATGAAAAAATAAAATAAAATAAATGCTCAAAAAAAATTATTCTGTAGGAGTCAAAAAGGAAAAAGAAATGAGTATTTTAAACCTACAAAACATTGGTTGAGTGTGATTATCAGCCATGCAGATGGCCATATTACATTTTTTAAATGTTTTGAATAGAAATTATGCTAGTCTTAGCAAATTTTCATATTGCAGCTTGAAAGAAGTTTATCTATAAAACTTTCTTCCTGACTCTATTTTGTCACCTCTAGTGACAAGTCTACCAACAGTTTTTTCATTGGTTGTATTAGAAAACATATTTCTTGACCTTCCCTGATTTCTTTTGACAAAAGATCAGTGTCTTTTCTTCCTGAACACATTCTCTAAACTATATATATATATATATATATATATATATATATATATATATATATTAAATACCTGGTTTAGTTTAATCTCCACATTCTTACAGTATCTCTGACAAAGACTGAAGGAAAAAGGAGGTATTACTCTAGACATTATTTGCCCTTTGATCCTGCCAATTAAAGGTCTTTTAACAAATACACTAAAATTGTCGGAAAACTGGAACACTAAGACATTGTTATTTAAGTTATGAATTGATCCAACAATTTTTGAACAATTCTGGAGAGCAATTTGGAACTATGTCTAAAGAACTATCAAACTGTGCATATCCTTTTGATGAGGTGAGGCTAGGAATGAGTGAGTTTCCCTCTCTTAGAGAAGCCAGTTCTGAGCAAAAGAATTCATTAAACCCAGAGGCTATGATAAAAAGGCTTTATTGTTAAAGAAACACCAAGAGGGATTCTCTCCGTGGGCATATCTTTCTCAAGAGAGAGATCTGCAAAGAATCAATTTTTGCAGACCCATTTTATGTATAAATCTAGGGGAAGTTTGATAATTCTCGATTGAATATGAAATCTTGCCTGGGGTTGTGACTTCCTGACAGGACAGCTTATCTTGCTCTGTGAGGATGCAGAAACCTTTGGGTTGTAGATCAAAGGGACATGATTTTTATGATTTTACAGAGTTCACTCACCCCACTTTGATACAGGCTTGGTTCTACTGGGCTTGTATCCTAAAGAGATCATAAACGAGGGAAAGGGATTCACATGTGCAAAAAATGTTTTTGGCAGCCCTTTTTGTAGTGGCAAGGAATTGAAAACTGAATGGATGTCCATCAGTTAGAGAATGGATGAATAAGTTATGGTATATGAATGTTATATAATATTCTTGTTCTATAAGAAATGATCCCAGCAGCATAATTAAGAGAGGCTTGGAAAAACTTACATGAACTGAGGCTAAGTAAAGTGAGTGGAATCAAGAGAACATTGTACATAGAAACAAAAACATTATACAATTGTCCTTTCTACAGATGTTGTTCTTTTCAACAGATTAAGGTCAGTTCCAATGGTCTTGTAATTGGGAAAGCTATCTTGCTCTCCCCAGAGAAAGGACTGTGGGGATTGAGTGTGGATCACAATATAGTATTTTCATTTTTGTTGTTGTTGTTGTTGTTTGCTTGTATTTTGTTTTCTTTCTCATTTTTTCCTTTTTAATCTTATTTTTCCTGTACAGCATGATAATTGTAGAAATGTATTTTATATATGTATACATATATATGTATATGTATTTTAATTTTTTTAATATTTTGAACTTGACAATAATCAGCAAATGCAAACTTTTTAGTCTACATAGAACAAGAAAGAAGACTGAATGTAAAATTGCAGTCATTGATGTATGTGTTTTCTTATAATTGTCAAATTCACAACAATAAAAAAAAGAAAAAAATTAAAAGACACATCATATATGACATAAAGCATCTCCTTCCTGGTAACCATGTTGATGAAGAGTTAATTTCAATAAGGAGAATACAAAATCTTCAACACAATGTCATCTGACTTACTTGTTTCTAATTGAAAAAAAAATCAATAGAATGATAAATTTTTAGAATAGAAAGGGAGCCTAAAAGTTATATTGTCTATTCATAACTGAAGCATCAATCTCTCATAGTGTATAATTACAACATAACCTTCAGAGATTTTCATCATTAAAAATTCAGAAGGCTATGGAATATGAAGACTAAAAAAAAAATCTTTGAACAATCATCATCCTATTACATCCTGAAGATTTCTGATGACAATAGGAAGATCTCTGGATATTTATTAAGGTAGCTAGCCCATTCTACCTGTGGACGGCTCTAATTATTACATAAATAATTTCCCCATAATAAACAATAAATCTAACTTGTTATAATATTCATCCATCGGTCCTAATTATGCACTTGGTGTCCCGAGGAAAAAGCATTAAAGAAGCTGTGCTACATAGTCTTCAGAATGAATGGAATAAACTGAGTGAAGACCACAGTATAAGAATGTGGCCTTGACTTATGCCCTAATTATGACTAGAGACTTTGAGATAACAAATTAAAAGTACTCTTATTAACTCAAACCTCTTAAAGTCACTCTTACCCCCTCACTAGTTTCCTGCCCTACTTGGGTCGTGTACAACTTACCTAACTGATTTCAAACTTTTCTCAGTTGGCTTATTTCCACAGCCAAATTAATCCTCCATAATGGTGTGCTTAATTTCCTTCTGGTAAGATTAGGTGAGTCCTCCATCAAAAAGGACAAGATACTGTGAACTATGGGAAAGGAACAATCTAAGACTGGTAGCTCTAAAAACCTACCTAGTATGCTGGAAGATAGCCCTTTAGGAAGAATTGGGATAAAGTACCAAAATTTATAGGTATTAAATACTGATACTTTGCTTGGGCAGACGCTCTGCTAGGAGAAACTGTCAATCTCCAGAGACTGGATATAAATTTAAAGGAATCTTCCACATCTAGCCCACTGGCTCCTATTGGCTGCAGTTCTAGAACTCCACTCCTCTCCATCCAAAGTGGGGGGGAAGGGGGGGAAGGGGCAAGATATGTTGTCTGATCAAGTTAGAAAAGCAGTTTATGTTTGTGTGTATGTGTGACCCTGCATTTTGTCTTCCATGTTTCTCTCAGTAGCTGAATTACAAAGAAAAAGAGCTGGCTATTTGGAATTTAAAAGTATTTGTTTTGTACATAATTGGACTTATGCAAATAGCTTTTAGCTAGAGAGTGGAAGGGCTAGTTCTGAGATAGGGAAAGTTTTTAACTGCCACAGAAAAAAGAGAAAAGAAAAAAAAATTGACATTTCTGTAGATCTAGAACTGGCCAATTTAAGTCTGCTGAAATAGTTAAGCTTATAAAACTGCTAAAACATTTTAGCAGATTCTTGGGTTTTTGAGACTAATCATTAAGTTGCTTTGTACTGTCTCTCAGTCAGTTAACTTCAGTTAGTCTATTGTATTTTTAAGTAAGCTTGAAAATACTTCTGATTTACAGGGCCTTTTGAAGGCCTGAATCTGAGGTTTACAGAAAAACTGCAAAAGAAAAAAAGAAGCCCTCTCTGGGATTTTCCATGCTTCTCTCTCTTAGTTTGTTGAATCTGTCCTGGCTAGCCTGGCACTCCTGGCTGACCTGGATTCTTCTGTACTTTGTGCTGGAGCCCCAACATATTTGACATTGCCACCACCACCACCATCCTGCTCCCCACCCACCCATTTCTGGCATGCAGGATGAGCTATAGTTATTGGGCCATAGACCTGCAGACGGACACCTGGTTCCAAATTTCTATGATCCTCTCATCCAGGGTCCTAAAGTCTGTCAATTTTTTAAAGCCCTGTATATGGATTTGAAAGGGCAGCTTTCTATCACCTTAAATTTTGGAACTATGTGTATTTGCGTACTTGTTTATTCTGGTATAAGATTTTAAGAAATATGTGTGCATTATTATTGAAGTATTGCTACTAGAAGTTTAAATCTGTATTTAAATTTGATTTGAAGTTTTAAAAAAATTGGGTATTAAAATAAAGTTTTCTGCTAATTTATAAGCTGTGTTTTAACATTTTGTGAAATTTGGTCCAGAGTTATTTAGATATTACCTATATTCTGAATCTTAAGGTTTGTCTTGCTTTCTTACTTTATCAAAGAAATAAAAGCAAGAAAATTTGACATATAGGGATATGTGTAATTACAAAACAAATCATCTGAAAGATGTGTAATATATCTAAGGATAAATAAGAAAGTATTAAGGAGATGTCCCTCTAGACTGCAGGGGCCCTTAAACTACGGCCTGCAGGCCAGAAGCAGCAGCTGAGGACTTTTATCCCCCTCACCCAGAGCTATGAAGTTTCTTTATTTAAAGACCCACCAAACAAAGTTTTTGTTTAACTATAGTCCAGTCCTCCAACAGTCTGAGGACAGTGAACTGGCCCCCTATTTAAAAAGTTTGAGGACCCCTGCGAGGGAACTTGGCTCCAAAATATTCAAGTTAAATACTGAAATGACACCAGTGGGAAAAACTGAGATATTTATTGATTATATGGACCACTTGATGGGTGGAAACTTTCTCCCGAGTTTTGTTGCCTTAAGAAATGGTTAGTAGAATAACATTGGAACAAATTGTACCCTAGTTTGGATTGATAGAGACTAATGATTCTAATAATGGAACATACTTTACTTCTAAGGTTTCATAAGAAATAATGGGGAGGGACTGCAAATTGAATGGCAGTCAATTGTCTTTTTTTCCATATACCTGGGCATTTGCCCTCATTAGAAAAAGTGGAAAGAGTGAATCAGGTTCTTAATAAGAACCTGGATTACTGAGGCAGCTAGGTAGTCCGGTAGATAGAGAACCAGCCCTAAAGTCAGGAGGACCTTGAGTTCCAATCTTGAGAATCTAATCGAATCAGACACTTAACAGTTCTTAGCTGTGTGATCCTGGGCAAGTTACTTAACCCAAATGCTTCAGAAAATAAAAAAAAAAAATTACTAAATTGATACTAGAGATTATATCTTGGATATAATCTTTAGGAAGCAAATATTGCTGGCTCAGATAACACCTTTGGAATTTGCAGTTCTAGGAAAGTGGATGCTTACTAAGTCCTGGAAGAAGCAGAGTAAGAAGGACATTACCAGATGTTACAGATGACTGAGACTGCAGTCTGGAGGTCAAGAACACCAGGGTTAAAGGACCAGCGAAGGAACCTCAAGAATGGACTGTTAAAGACAATTTATAACCTCTAAAATTGACTTTGCACCAGGGCAATTAGGAATGTTTTGGTGGGAGGGGAGATTAATTGTGATTACAATGCGTAAGATCTTGCATTTTCCTATCTGAAAATATGTGCTTATTATATCCTAAATAAGTTAGGTGAGTGAGTATTTGGCCTATTCATCTATCTGTTGCTAGATGCATGTATCTGTCTGTTTCTTTTAGCATTTTTGTTATTGCTGACTTTTGTGATAGGAAAGATTATCTAACTCTAATTACTGAAGACACAAATGGTTGGGGTGATAGATAGCCCCATGGGAGTTGGGAGTACAGGATCCCAATTTGTATGCTAAATAGACTAGACTCCCAGGCATAGTTGAAATAATTACTACAACAAAGGCACTGGACTTCAACACAAATTGGTATTTTAGACTACTTGTTAGCTGAAGGAGGTGGTATTTGTGGAAAATAAAATCTATCTACTTGCTGTGTGAAAATTGATGATGATGGACAGGTAGTGAAGGAAATTGCCAAAGACACATAAAATTGGCCCATGTCCCATTCCAGACCTAGTCCTCCCCATTTACTACCTCTTGGTGATCTTGGTCTGGAAGCAATTGGTAGAAACAGGTTCTATGGTTCCTGCTGATAGCTTTAAGTGGAATCATCCTACTACTACCTGTCTGCCTGCCCTTTGTGATACAGCTTACCACACAGGTAGTACAGACATCATTGGTCAGGATAATAAAGATTGAACAACCTGGAGTGGGGCGAGGGGGGTGGGGGGGAGGAGGGTGGTCTAGTTAGACTTGGAGTATTAAAAGGACAAGGATGTACCACAGTACTGAAAAAGGACAAACCAGGCCCACAGGGCCTGAGGACAAGATGTATCAAGAATGGTATGATAGGTCTATAAAAGATAATAAATAAGAGAGAGGAGTGAATGGGATAAACTGAGTGAAGTCCTCTCATGCAAATGTACCCTTATTGTGATTTGAGACTTTGCAATAACAATTTGAGGTATAGCTAAAAGTAAAATGGTATTCAATTATCTTAGATAAATAAATATTTCCCTCCTGTTCTCACTTCTACCTTTTCATTAGCATTTAAGTACTTAATATGGTAAAGAGTGTGTTATTAACTAGTATTCTTTGTTTCTAGGGTACATATTTAGTCTCTGTGTAAATTAGAACTCCCCAGATAATGGGAGGAAAGGTCAGAAGTGGGAGTGGTGGCTTCTAAATTAGAGTCTATATAATTCTGTGTTTGTAGCTTGTGCTTTGCACTCCTCTACTGATACCTTGTCTGTTAGGGGTTGCCCTTTCTTATGAGACTGTAATAAATCCTTTTTTGCTTTTTACCTTGAGAATCTCTGATTTTAATTTGGGTAAGGGTCGCTGTCCCACACAAGATGTACAGTATTTGCAGGTATTACCTTCAATAAAATAGTCTTTCAAATATTTAAAGACAAATGGTCGGGAAACCCTTTTCTTCTCTTAGATAAACATTCAATTGATCCCCTAAAACATGGTTTTCGGCCTTATCACCTAAGCTTTCCTTCCCTAACCAATTCCAGTTTATCAATGTCTCTTCCTAAAATGAGATATTAGGAATTGAACATAATACTCCAATTAGTCAGTCACAATACCTATTCTGCTAAGTACTCAGGATATAAGAAGAGGTTAAAGGAGTTCACAGATGTGGGTTTAACCATTTGTATTATCACTTTCCTCAGTTTGGTCACTGTATTTCTGTAGTAAAATGTGCTATAGTATAGGATAGCACTGTGCATTATAGTATGTCATAATAAAGTATAATAGTAAAACAGCACTGTATAATATTATATTCATAGTATAATATATACTTATAAATGTAGCCTAAAATGGTCTTTCTGTCACATCATACAAATGACTACTTTTTCAAGTTATTGGTAAAGAAACTGAACAGAAAAAGAAACCTGACAGAGATCTCTAGATAGATCTTATCCAATAATAATCCCTCCTACTGAACAAAAAGAAATACTGTCATTCCAAATCACAATTGCCAACTTTTTGAAAAAAAAAAAAGCCAAAAAAAATTAGTTTCACAAGAAGACTAACTACCTTAATCATATTCTCTCCAAATTTTTTTATGCTCAGAATACTATGATATTCTGAAGCTAATCTATATCATAAGTGAACCTACATTAGCTTGCATTTAAGTCCCTAGTTCTAAAGTCTGTATAATTATTGAGTTGATATTGTTTGAAAGAGGAATGTACAATCCATTACAATTCATTATTTCCATAAACTCCCATTACATATAAATATCAACCTTGGGAGGACAGAAATGGGCAAATATGATATAATAAGACTTATGAGCCATCCTTCATAAACCTTATAATTAGGTGAACAGTCAACTTTTTTATTTTTCATTAGATGACATAAACAGGGACCTTTGGAGCAATGGCATACCCTAGTGGGTAAATAGGGCAAGTTTCTGATCTTCAAAGCTATAGGAAGGTGGGTGTAGTAAACAAAATAATTCATTTGTCACAGAGCAAATCTTGTTTGCATGTATACTCTAAAACAACTTTTGGATAGAAATGGAAAATTAAGTTTAAAGAAAGACAATTCAGAGGACAAAAGAAAAGATTATTTTATCTCTTGCCAATGGCAGGATATTATTTTTCTTTTGATAAAAGAGATTTTATGGAAATCTCAAGTATGTATCACAGAAGGAATGGAATAAAGGGTGGGTTGTAGTGAGTCAAAGTATTTTCATAAAGTCATGGAATGAGTCATATTTCATGATTTTTTTTTTTTTTTTTTTTGCCCTCATGAGCAAATTGCAGCTGAACAGTAGTTTGGAACTGTGTGGTGTCAGGTCTACTACAATGGCATTACTCACCTTAAGATCCTGATGGACTACCCCAATCTGATGGCAGTGAAGCACAGCCTCCAGGATCTGCTGAATGCAATGACTGCATGCAAACACCAGGGGCGTGTGTTAGTTCCAAGCTTACACTCAAACTGTCTGTATATCCTCACAGAGACTGGGTTAAAGTACAAAACTAGCCAACAATTGGAGATGTAAGAAAGGGCCTCCAGTTGTCTATACATATTTTAGAATAGACACCAAGTCAGAAGAATTAGGATCCTGCCTGTCACGTGTTGCTAGGCTTCCTGTTCAAATGAATGTTTTATTAATGCATTTGATTTTATGCAGGAGCTCAGGTCCCCAGGAAAATCTCTTTAGGAAAAAAAAATTAAATTAAAAACTCAACCAAATGCATTGCTTTATTCCTGGGGGGGAAAAAGTGTTCTAGATTATAAGTTTAGTTCCCCCCAATAATTTATTAAAGTTTCCATAATTAATGAATTTTACATAGATTGGCTTCTAGTACTTTCAATTATTTTCTATTGTCTAAGAGGAACTGCCAGGCTTGAAAGAAGCAAATTTATGGCCAGTTGTTCTGTTACTGTAACCCATGGTCTCAGAACAGAAGTGGTGTTTAAATCTACAGGTATACATACATCACAGCCCAGAGGATCTTTAGGTCAATGCAGGACAACTAACGAAATTTGCCTTTGCCTTAGATTGTACTGCACAAGTTTAATTACTTGTATTATATCTCAAATGGTTAAGTTAAAGATTAATTTCTTAAAATAAAAAAGTTCCTTTTGCTGTGATACATGCTTAGCCTGTGGATGAGCAAACTGAAAAGAACCATCATGCTTACTCTTTTTCTTTTTTTTTTTTTTTTGTCAACCAGTAATTTGAAGGAAAGAGAGGAAAGCAAAGGAGTCCATATTAGATATCCACCCTCTGCCCTTCCCCAGAAAGCTTCTGTTTATCAGATTTATAGGCTCCATATACTGACCTTCAGATCCCTGTGAACTATGCCATTTAGGTGACAGTGATTTACGCTTTCTAGAATCTGCTGTATACAATGACTGCAAAGATACAAGGGCAGAATGGAAGGGAGAACATTTTAAAGACATATAATCACACTGAATACAAAATAAAATGGGAGTTAAAAGAGAAACAAACAAGCAAACACAAATAACATTTTCTTCAGGAGTTTTTGAATTTTACATCAAACTAGGATTGATTGAAACTATGCCAAATAAAGCAATTTCTGGATATAACAAAAAGAAAAGACAACTAGACAGAGAATATGTGACTTTATCAAATAAAACAATTTGTGTTCATTAATTTTATGCAAATCAACTAGTATAAACATGTCTGTAAAGAAACCATATTTTTCTCCACAGAAAGAGATTTTATTAAAACTTCTTGTAACAATAATCCTGGGAAATCGTGAAGTGATAGGCATGTTTTAAACTGGCATCTCTTATGCACAGAGTAAAACTGTTTAAAATGTGAGGTCACAAGGAAACACAAGTCTTAAAACAAGGGGATAAACATAGACAAAGTAGTGGTAAAAGTGAAACAAAATTGAAAAAATTATGTACTCATCTTTCTGAATTAAAAAGAATGTTTTTTAATAGGGGAAAAACCAATGCTAGTCACAAAATGTCACAGGTAAAGTTTTGGTCAAAGAAGCTCTCTGTTCATTAATTCCCTATGTAGTTTACCCTTCCAACCCCCAAAGTCCCTGGGCTATGGCAAAAAAAACAAAACAAAAAAAAACCCCCCACAAAAAAACAAAAAACAAAACAAAACAAAAAAACAAGGATAGGGATGGTTTTTATTTTATTTTATTTTTATTTTATAAATTAATTTAAAAATTAAATTAAAAAATTAAAATTAAATTAAATTTAAAAAAACAAACAAACTCTAGAGGAATAGTAAATGCTAAATATTACAAACCTCACATCAACAGCAAAGGAAAACATGCTTATTACTCGGTCAAAATCCACGATTTACTCTATATTTGTCAAAGACCGACTGATATGAAATAGTATGTGAATTAAACTGGGGGAAAATCATTGACTGGTAGAGCCTGCCATTAGCTGCAATTAACATAAAGGAATGTTGAACATATCAGTCACACTTGCAAATTCTATTATGTAACTCATGTGAAAGTGGGTATGGGACCATCTTTATCTTTTATCTCTCTTATTTAGGTTTCATTTATATGGGAAACTTCCAGATGAGGAAACTCCCTCCTTTTGTGAAGACTGGTATCTTCTCTGCTACATATGATCTCCAAGTCTAGAGCATTGAGAAGCTAAATGACTTTTCCAGGGTTGCATATCTTGTGTCTATTATTTAAAATGAAAAAGTTGAAAATTCAATTGACGCATAAGATTCTTCTACAAAGCTAGTTGTCATTTTAATAAATTATGTAGCAATCATATAGTCAAAAAATCATATCATGATCTTTTAAAAGCAACTCAGTTAATAGGACAACAAAGACATCTTTGTATTTATATTCTAGATGGTTATTTTGGAAAAAAATACACAGCATTTATAACTGATTGCAATTATTTAATGTTTTGAATGGCTATTCTTACATAAAGATATATATGCTCTTATGTCACTTTATGAATATTTCTCATTTCATTACTTAGAAAGAAATGTAGGATACTTTTTGTAAATGATTCCAAAATTTATTTGTCTTTAATGCCAATTTCTTAGTCTCTAACTTTTATTATCTACCTTATATTAATGAACATATATAATGAACATACTTAAAGATATGAAAGGTACTCTTAAAACAGATAATAATAAAGCAAATCAGTAATGATGCATAATTTATTATGTAATCAAGGGTAAAAATATGGGCAAGAATGAGTTTATGTACCTATTTCTAAAAGTTGCTTTTGTTTAATCCTGTATGTTTACAATGAATTGTTTGATGATCTTTTCTGAGGATTAGGTCAAAGCTTTAAAGACAGAATATCTGAGATTTTATCTTCTTTTGTAAAATAATACTCAGAATAGAATCTTAAAGAATTACAAGATTTAAAGAAAATATTTCCCTCATATCTTCTTCTCATCGAAAATATTGTCTCAATCTCTACTTCTTGGGGAATAGGAGAAAAAGTTAAATTTTCCAGGCCAAGTTTCAACAAATTTGATTTATGTTGGGAAGAAGAAAAATATGTCTTTTCTCTTCAGGTATTAATTATACTTCTACAATAATTTTCAATTTTTAAGGCTGAAGGATGAACTGTGTATGAAGGCCTCTGACTTCACAGGAATGATTTCCTATTTTAAGCAGATATATAGTGATGATAAAAAAAAAAAATCAGAATATTTCCCACCTCTGAGATGAAGGTGGAGAAAGTTAATTAAGTATTAATTAATTTTCTATTAATTCTAAGAGCAGTGCCTTGTCCACACATGCTTCATAAATATTTATTAAGTCGAAATATCACTGATAGGATTTGCCTCCTGAAGTATTCTAAGACAAAATTTAAAATAAATTAGTTGGCTTTTCTACTTTTCTCTAACAGCAAATAGGCATATGGTTATCTTCAAAACTGGTTTTGTATTATTGTTGATGATGATGCTATATTTGTTTGGTAAAAATGAACAACAAAACACCTGATTCTTCACTTAAACCATCACCAATTGTTGGGAAGTTTCATTTGCCCATGATAATGTAATAAACATGCCATTTTAAAAGTTAAGTTGCGATTATGTTTAGTTCTACTAAAACACTTAAATAGTACTAATTCCCTCTACAACTTTAAGAAGCAAATTGGAGTTAAATTTGAAAAAAGGAGTTTGAATTATTAAATGAGGTATTTGTATGTGTGTGTGCAAGTGCACACATGAAAAAACACATACAAATGTCTGCTCACAGGATAAAAGAATCTACTGTCTGTTACCATCCATAGCTACTGAATTAGAAGAATTCATGTCAACCCATATGACAGGACAACATATAACCCCTTCTCTGTGGTAACCTTGTAAAGACTTCATGCATGTACAAATAATATTTTCTTAATTACATTTTTAATGGCAGGGAGAAAAGACAAATATTCCTCACTGTTTCAGGAATTCAAAATAAGAATATAGGTTCACACACAGATTTAAAGCTGGAAGGCATTTAGAAGCTTGTTTAAACATATGCCTAAAGAGACTGCATTATAACTGTTAATGAGAATGAGAACTTAATTTTAGAGCAAAAAATTTTTTTCTTGGAAAAAGGAAATTCAGAATAGACAAATTATCAGTAGGAAGGCCCCTAATAGTGACAAAAAGACAAGCTATCTTAATATTATTTTTCAAGGGCACCAAATATATGATGAATCTGTCCATGTTAGCACAAATAACATGATTCCAAAGGCCAAATGCAAACATGAATGTTATGAAGGAGTTACTTGCCTGGCATCTGCTTCACTGTAATATTCTCTTGCCACTATGTCCTCAAAGAGCTCACCACCTGTGACTCTACAAAGACAAATAATGTAGCAAATTCAGGAAAAAAAAACCCAACAAACTACCTACCTTCATATTTTTTTAAAAAAATCATTCTACATTGATAATTTGTCTCATCAATCTTTCAAGTAAACTAATAAAATTATCCCCAGTTACATAGAGAAAATAAGGATGATTTCAAATGAATATATAATTTGAGGTGACTTTCATGAGACTTAATAGATTTTTCATTGATGATCCAATCTGAGTTTTATCAGAGCCATTCTCATGTTGTTGGACTGGCTCTCCATTATTAGGCTCAGGAAAGAAAACTATCTGTGTGTTGTTTCACAGAAACTGATTTCTTCATTCCATCCTTTCCCCAAGAGAACTAACATTAACAGAGCTCGAAAAAGAGATTCATATGCATTATATTAGGCTCATATGTAAAATAATATGATGTATTATTACATCATTTTAATATATGTATTTTAATGTAATTTTAAGTATTAGATTTTTTAGCACAATGTTGGATTTCCTATGTGCTCCATATGATATTTTTAGTCCTTAAGGTACAGAAATACTGAAAATGCTTTTTAGGGGCCAGATCTGGGATTTCAGTCATGTACAAAGTAACTACCGCTTTTAGTGTGAAAACTACCTCTCCTAATGTACAACAGTTACTTGACCATAACAGATAGTTATTATATATTATAGTTTAAGAGGCCAAATGATTTTCTTATAGTCAAAATTAATATATGTCACAATCAAGTCTTAAACTTGGTCTTCCTAATTTCAGGGGCTTTTTCTGAAAATGACACCAATATGCCTCAACGACACATTAACATAAATGAATGTCTCCATTCCCCAGTGAATACTAGTAATCTCTAAATTCAAAATGAGCTAAGGTTCTAGACGCAGTGGTTCTCAAAGTCTGGTCCAGAGTATCCTGAGGAATCTCTGAAATCCTTTCAGAGAGTCTACAAATTCATAATTGGTTTTTATTTTTAATGTGATCAATATCTATAACTATAACCCATATAAACAAAAACTCTTTGGACAGATCCTCAATCATTTTTAATAGGATAAAGATATTGAGAACAAAAGTTTGAGGACCACTGCTCTAGAGTATCAGTTCTTCCTGCTAAGTAGGTAAATTGGGTTTGCTGATCTTTAGGAGCTAATGTGTAAGATAGCTAGCCAAAGATAAACAACATTTTTCTTCAATCTGACATTGTCTCAAATTGATAACTAAATTCTTTAAGTAAATACATAAGTACTGATGTTGCAAAAAATTCTTAAGTAACATGTTTTCTGCCTGAGACATATTGGCTATCATTGTGTAAGTCACTTAACTCTTAGTGCTCTTAAGATTAGACATATGAGAGATGGTACCATGCTGATTTTTGTCAAGATCTCTCATTAGCAAAACTATAGGGCCACATACTCGTTTCTCATTCTATCCTTACTATATAACAATGTTAAAGTAATATTAAAACTATAGTAATTAAAAACTCAGCATCAGCAGAAACAATTCAACAATATGGTTCTATAAGAACATTTTGCACTGTCCAATGATAATATGATTCTATGTTGTAGCTGGCATATTTCATTTGGTACTGTTAGCTAATCTCTCTAACCCATTCCATTTCCTAAAGGAAGAGTGGAAGAGACCACTTAGAAATTGGAAATGGATAAATTAGACAAGCTCTTCCCCCGAAGACTCTCCATATTGTGATATTTATTAATATTGATTTAATTTTAATTTTCTTATTCTGTTCAATGTCTTTTTTTTCCTGTTCTTTTTTTTTTTAAAGGTTTTTTTTTTTTGTGTGTATGACAATTAGAGTTAAGTGACTTGCCCAGGGTAACACAGTCAGGATGCATTAAGTATCTGAAGCTAATTTGAACTCAGATCCTTCTGACTTTTTAAGGCCAGTGCTTTATTCATGTGCCACCTAGCTGCCTCTGTTCAATATCTTTTTAAAATTTGCATTTTAGGGGGGTCTCATATACTTAATACTTCCTAGTTGTGTGATCATGGGCAAGTCACTTAACTCCATCTGCCTCAGCAAAACAAACAAACAAATAAATAAAATAAAAGATGCATTTTAAAGCATACTTAAAACTCTAGTAAAATATAGTTGTACATACTATACCAGTATATATCTAGGCTTTCAACTCTAGTTACTAGTTAGAATGCTTTTTTTGTATTATATATACTATATATATACACATTTTATATTATATTACTTACCTCCCCTAGCAAAAACCTTCTTGGAAATATTGAACTTTGTGAGCTATAATACTGTCAAAGTACAATTATACCCAAATGTACTTTGGGTATAATTGCTTCTTTGATAAAGATTTAGAACCAGGAAAATATACTGGAGAAACCACTAGTTTTTAAATGAGACGACTTGAGTTTCAGCTCTGTTACGTATTTTTTAATTTAATTAAATTTTTTTGCTTGAGGCAATTGGGGTTAAGTGACTTGCCCAGGGTTACACAGGCTGTTATTTGTTATGTATAAGAACATGGGAAATGATTTAACTACTGAGTTCAGATACTTACTAGCTATGTGACCCTGGACAAATCATTTAACCCTGTTTGTCTCAGTTTGCTTATCTTTAAAATGAGCTGGAGAAGGAAATGGAAAACTGTCCTGCTGTCTTTGACAAGAAACCCCAAATACAATAACAAAGAGTCAGAAATGATTGAAACGACTAAACACTTGTAACATGACAGGATGGAGTGAATGGACGATACCCAAGGTCCATAAATGAGTTACAATATGGGACAGTTGACAGAGGCTGAACCTCTTGTTTTGAATCACATCTTAAGTTCTTTTAAGCTATGCAACTCTGAGCAAATTGTTAAAAGTACTCTGTACCTCAGTTTCCTAATCTATAAAATAGCAATTTTAATAATATCACCTATCCAAATTTTATACATACACACACACACACACACACACACACACACACAAAATATATACCCAAATTATAGTTTTGTGGGGGAAATGCTTTATAAACCTTAAGATGCTATCTATACATTAATTCCTATGATATGATATGCTATTAAAAAGATAATATGTATATATGCATTTGTCATAATCTTGTAAGGGATGGGAATAGGGAATAAACTTGATTTTATAGGGTACTCTGGTAAGGAAACTCCTTCTATTCAGAAAGCTCAGGATGTCCTCTGCAGCTTATAATAACAGTTACCTAATGCACTGAAAGAAGCTACTCAAATGGGCTACATAGCTAGTATGTGTCAAAGACAATAGATGAACCTTAATCTCATAAAATGCCTAATGCATTTATTTAATAAATCACACCACCTACTAACTGCTAATATTAAGAATACTTTAAATACCATGAATGTTACATGTCTCACAGTATCTAGACTCACAGAATACAAATATGAAGGAGAATACCAAAATATAGAATTTCACAAATAAGGAACAGAAGCTCTGAGAATAGAAATGACCATCTTATCTGTAATTTACTTATTATTCTTGGTTGTTCCAGGATAAGAATCCAAGTCTCTTGACTCTCTTTCTAGTGTTCTTTGTCATCCTGCCTCTACAATATCTTATGGTGTGGTAGATTCTAGAATCCAATGACTTGGGTTTAAATCCTGGGCAAGTCACTTTATCATAAAATGATAGGATTAGACTAAATGGCTAGTTCATTATATCATCCAACACTGAAACCTAATCTTTCAAATAAGGCTGTGATAAATGGAAATGAAAATTCTTAGAAGGCCAAAAATTGTTAACATATAAATGACATTATTAACTCTATCTTATTTATCTAATCTAGAAGAATCAGACTTATCTGGTAAATTTCATATAGCTCTTTTGTTGTTCAGTCATTCAGTCAGGTCTGACTCTTCATAATCCTATGGATCAGGCTTCCATCTTTCTTCTATCCTCCTATCCTTCTATCCTCCACTATCTCCTGAAGTCTTTCCAAGTTTATGTTTGTTTTTTCCATGACATGCTCTAACCATCTTGTCCTCTGCTGTTCCCTTTTTTCTTTTGCCTTCAATCTTTCCCAACATCAGAGACTTTTCCAGTAAGTCCTGTTTTCTCATTATGCAGCCAGAGTAGTTGAACTTCGGTCTGGTCTTGGTATTTGACCTTCAGTCTGAATTAATTTATTTAGGTACTGACTGATTTGATCACCTTGCTTCCCAAGGAACTCTGAAAAGTCTTTTCTATAATTCAAAAGTATTAATACTAATGTGCTCAACTCTCAGAAAACACACACACACACACACACACACACACACACACACACACACACCATAGCTTTGACTATAAGGACCTGTGTCAGTAAGGTGACTCTGCTTTTTAGTATGCTGTCCAAATTTGCCATAGCTTTCCTTTTAAGAACCTAGCATCTTTTAATTTCAAGGCTGCAGTTTCAGTCTACAATGATCTTCGAGCTTAAGAATATAAAATCTGACACTATTTCCATTTCTTCTTCCTCTTTTTTGTTATGTTATTTGTTATGCATGGAACCAATTTCTAAGATCTAAGGATTTTTTTTTTATGGTAAGCTTCAAGTAAGCTTTTACATTTTCCTCTTTCCCCCTTATCAGAGTGGTATCACTTGCATATATGAGATTGTAGATATTTCTCCCAGCAAACTTAATTCTAGACTTTGATTCATCTAGTCTGGTATTTTGTATGATGTGCTCTCTATATATATGTTAAATACATAAAGTGACACTATATGTCTTCAGCATACTCCTTTTCTAATCTGTTCCATTAATTGTGCCCTATTCAGTTCTATTGCTTCTTGGTTGGCATACAGTTTTCTAATGAGATAAGTAAGATGATGTGGTATTTTCTTCTTTTTTGAGAGTTTGCCACATTTTGTGGTGATCTACACAGTCAAAGACGTCAGCATAGGCAAAGAAGCAGAAGTAAATGGCTGATTTTTTTCCTGGAATTCCATTTGCTGATCTCTAACTTCTTTGCCTCTTCAAAAATCAGCCTGCTTTTCTGGTAATTCTCAGTTTGCATATTGCTGAAGCTTAGCTTGCAGGACCTTAAGCATAATTTTAAGTACAATTGTTCAGTAATTTGAACATTCTTTCGCATTGCCCTTCTTTAGGATTGGGATGGAAACTAATCTTTTTCTAACCCAATGACAACTGCAAATTCTTCCAAATTATTAAGTGCAACACTTTAACAGCCTCATCTTAAAGGATTTTAAATAACTCAGCTGGAATTCTGTTACCTCCATTAGTTTTACTGTTAGCAGTGCTTCCTAAGGTCTACTTGACTTTATTCTCCAGGATGGCTGACTCTACATCATTGTGGTTATTGGTGATGTTAAGGTCTTTCTTGTGTGGTTTTCTTATATTTTTTTGTCATTTCTTAATTTCTTCTACTTCTGTTAAATTCCTATCATTTCTGTCTTTTATCATGCTCATTTTTGCATGAAACATTTTCTAGATATATCTAATTTTCTCAAAAAGATCTTATCTTTTCTATTCTATTGTTTTCTTCTATTTCTTTGCAATAGTTATTTAAGAAAACTTTATCTCTGGAATTCTGCATTCTCCTGGATAAATTTTTCGCTTTCTTCTTCTGCTTTCCTTATTTTCTTGGCTTTTTATAAAGCACAGACAGTTATTTTTCTTTCTTGCTCTTCTTTTTCTTTGGAATATTTTTTCTTGTTGCCTCCTATACAATACTGATCTTCTGTCCATAGCTCTTCAGGTACTCTATTAGATGCAGTCCTTTAGAAATCACCTCCACATCTCTGTCTTGCTTCATTTTGTATCCCCAAGGTCAAACTTGGCTGTTCTCCAATTATTTTTTTATTTTCCACTTTAGCATTCCAATCACCTATAGTGAATAGGACATCTTTTTGAGAGCCTGGTTCTGCTCATTTCACTTAGAATCAGTTCATATAGGTCTCTCCAAGCCTCTTTGAAATCATCCTGATGGTCGTTTCTTAGAGAACAAGAGTATTACATAGCATTCATATACCATAATTTATTCAGCCATTGTCCAATTAATGGGCATCCACTCAGTTTCCAGTTTCTTGCCACTACAAAGAGGGCTACCACAAATATTCTTGCACATGTGGGTCTCTTTGCCTCTTTAAGATCTCTTTGGGATATAATCCCAGTAGGAATACAGCTGGGTCAAAGGATATGCAGTTTGATAACTTTTTGAACATAGTTCTAAACTGCGCTCCAGAATGGTTGGATCCATTCACAGTTCCACCAACAATGTGTTAGTGTCCCAGTTTTCCTACATCCCCTCCAACATTTGTTATCTTTTGCTGTCATCTTAGCTAATCTGACAGATGTGTAGTGGTATCTCAGAGTTATCTTAATTTGCATTTCTCTGATCAATAAAGATTTGGAGCACCTTTTCATGTGACTACAAATGGTTTCAATTTTATCATCTGAAAATTGTCTATTCATATCCTTTGACCATTTATCAACTGGAGAATGGCTTGAGCTATTAAAAATTTAAATCAATTTTCTCTATATTTTAGAAATGAGGCCTTTATCAGATCCTTTGGATATAAAAATGTTTTCCCAATTTATTGCTTCCATTCTAATCTTGTATGCATTAGTTTTGTTTGTACAGAAACTTCTTAACTTAATATAATCAAAATTATCTATTTTGTGATCAATAATGATCTCTAGTTCTTCTTTGGAAACAAATTCCTTCCTTCACAAATCTGAGAGGTAAACTATTCTATGTTCTTCTAATTTGTTTATAATATCATTCTTTATATCTAGGGAATCCATTTTGACCTTGACTTGGTATATGGTGTTAGATGTGGGTCTATGCCTACTTTTTGCCATACTAGTTTCCAATTTTCCAAACAGGTTTTGTCAAATAGTGAATTATTATCCCAAAGGCTGGGACCTTTATGTTTGTCAAATACTAGACTGTTATAGTCATTGACTACTTTATTCTGTGAACCTAACCTATTCCACTGATCAACTTCTCTATTTCTTGATCAGTACCAAATGGTTTTGATAATCTCTGCTTTATAATATAGTTTTAGATCTGGTACGGCTAGGACACCTTCATTTGCTTTTCTCTTCATTAATTCCTTTGAAATCCTTGACCTTTTGTTCTTCCAGATGAATTTTGTTGTTATTTTTTCTAGCTCAGTAAAATAGTTTCTTGGGAGTTTGATTGGTGTAGCACTAAATAAATAGATTATTTTAAGGAGTATTGTTATTTTTATTATATTCACTCAACCTATCCAAGAGCCCTTGATATTTTTCCAATTGCTTAGATCTGACTTTATTTGTGTGGAAAGTGTTTTGTAGTTTTGCTCATATAATTATTGACTTTCCCTTCACAGATAGATTCCCAAATATTTTATATTATTGACAGTTATTTTAAATGGAATTTCTCTTTGTATCTCTTGCCGTTGGATTTTGTTAATAATGTATAAAAATGCTAATGATTTATGTGGATTTATTTTGTAACCTGCAACTTTGCTAAAGTTATGGATTATTTCTAATAGTTTTTTAGTTGATTCTCTAGGGTTCTAAGTATACCACCATATCATCTGCAAAGAGTGATAATTTGGTTTCTTCATTACCTACTCTAACTCTTTCTCTTTCTCAGAAAGAGAGATCTCAGAGAGAGTAATTGAATAGTAATGGTGATAGTGGGCAACCTTGTTTCATTCCTGATTTTATTGGGAATGGTTCCAGTTTATCCCCATTACATAAGATGCTTGCTGGTGTTTTTAAATAAATCTGACAGTTTTAAGGAAAGGTCCTTAAAGAGAGTATTCCCATACTCTCTAGTGTTTTTATTAGGAATGGATGTTGGATTTCATCAAATGCTTTTTCTGCTTCTACTGAGCTAATCATATGGTTTTTGTTAATTTGGTTATTGATATAGTCAATTATGCTAATAGTTTTCCTAATATTGAACCAGCCCTGCATTTCTGGTATAAATCCTACTTGGTCATAGTGTATTATCCTGGGGATGATTTTCTTAATCTCTTTGTTAATATTTTGTTTAAGATTTTTGCATCAATATTCATGAGGGAGATTGGTCTATAATTTTCTTTTTCTGTTTTCGTCATACCTGGTTTAGGTATTAGTACCATGTCTGTTTCATAAAAGAAATTCGGTAGGAGTCCTTCATTCCCTATTTTTCAAATAGTTTATATAGCATTGGAGTTAATTGTTCTTTAAATGTTTGCTAGAATTCACATATAAATCCATCTGGTCCTAGGAATTTTTTCTTAGGGAGTTGATTAATAGCTTGTTCTATTTTTTTTTTTTTCTAAAATAGGACTATTTAACCAATTTACTTCTTCCTCTATAATTCTGGGCAACTTACATTTTTGAAGATATTCATCCATTTCATTTAAGTTATCAAATTTATTGGCATAAAGTTGGACAAAATAAATCCTTATTATTGCTCTAATTTCCTCTTCATTAGTGGAAAGTTCTCTCTTTTCATTTTTAAGACTAACAATTTGATTTTCCTCTTTCCTTTTTATAATCAAATTTACCAAGAGTTTATCTATTTTGTTGGTTTTTTCATAGAACCAACACTTAAGTTTTATTTATTAATACAATATTTTTTTTTTTACTTTCAATTTTATTGATCTCTCCTTTTATTTTTAGAATTTCAAGCTTGGAGCAGGGCCAAGAGATCATTATATACTTCAACAACAATACTGTATGATGACCAATTCTGATGGACCTGGCCATCCTCAGCAATGAGATCAACCAAATCAATTCCAATGGAGCAGTAATGAACTGAACCAGCTATGTCCAGCAAAAGAATTCTGGGAGATGTCTAAAAACCATTACATTGAATTCCCAATCCCTATATTTTTACCCACCTGCATTTTTTATTTCCTTCACAGGCTAATTGTACAATATTTCAGAGTCTGATTCTTTTTGTACAGCAAAATAATGGTTTGGTCATGTATACTTATTTTGTATCTAATTTACATTTTAATATATTTAACATCTACTGATCATCCTGCCATCTGGGGGAGGAGGTAGGGGGAAGGAGGGGAAAAATTGGAACAAGAGGTTTGGCAATTGTCCTGCTGTAAAGTTACCCATACACATAACCTGTAAATAAAAGGCTATTTAAAAAAAAAAAAAAAAAGAATTCCAAGTTTGGTATTTGATTGGCAGTTTTTAATGTATTCTTTTTCTAGATTTTTTTAGTTGCAAGCCCAATTCATTGATCTTCTCTTTCTATTTTATGCAAGTAAGCCTCTAGACATAAAATTTCCCCTTATTATCGCTTTGGCTGCATCCCACAAATTCTGGTATGTTGTCTCATTATTGTCATTCTCTTGGATGAAATTACTGATTGTGTCTATGATTTGCTGTTTCACCCACTCATTCTTTAGGATGAGATTATTTAGTTTCCAATTACTTTTTGGTCTATTTTCCCCTGGCCTTTAATTGAATGTAATTTTTATTGCATTGTGATCTGAAAAAGATGCATTTACTATTTCTGCCTTTCTGTATTTGATTTTTAATTCTTTATGTCCTAATATATGATCAATTTTTGTATAGGTTCCATGAACTGCTGAGAAGAAAGTATACTCCTTTCTTTTTCCATTCAATTTTCTCCAAAGATCTATCATACCTAACTTTTCTAGTATACCTCTTTAACTTCTTTCTTATTTATTTTGTGATTTGATTTATCTAGTTCTGAGAGAGCAAGGTTGAGATTTCCCACCATTATAGTTTTGCTTTCTATTTGCAACCCTCTTAATTTCTTCTCCTTTAGGAGTTTAGCTGCTACACAACTTGGTGCATATATGTTTAATATTGATATTGCTTCATTATCTATAGTACTCTTTAGCAAGACATAGTTTTCTTCCTTATCTTTTAATTAGATCAATTTTTGCTTTACCTTGAGCTGAGATCAAGATGGCTATTCCTGCTTTTTTTCACTTCACCTGAAGCATAGTAAATTCTGTTCCAGCCTTTTAACTTTACTTTGTATGTATCACTCTGGTTTAAAATGTGTTTCTTGTAAACAATTATATTGTAGGATTCTGGCTTTTAATCCAGTCTGCTACCCGCTTACATTTTATGGAGGAGTTCATCCCATATACATTTACAGTTAAAACTACTAATTCTGTATTTCCTGCCACCTTAAGCCCAAATTATACTTTTCTCATTCCTTTTCCCCTTTCCCTCCTCCCCAGTATTTTATTTATAAGCACCACTTCCCTCAAGCAGTCCTCTCCCTTTAGAGTTCCTCTCCCTTTTGTATACCTTTCCCCTACTATTTCTGTTTTCCCTTCTATTTAGTCTACCTCTTCCCTTTTTGCCTTTCCCCTCCCACTTTTCTATAAGGTGAGAGAAGTTTCTTGGTGAAATCAAATATATCTAATATTCTTTTTTTGAGCCAATCTGATGAGAATAAGATTCACACAATATTCACCACCCTCTCTTCTTTCCCTCAATTATAATAGGTTTTCTTTGCCTCTTCCTGATATATAATTTCCCTCATTTTATCTCCACTTTCTCTCTTTTTTTGTTACAATTCCCTTTCCACCTCTAGTTTCTTTTTTATAACAGTAAAATCAAATTATACATGTACTCTCTATGTATATCCATAACAGAAATAGTTTCAAGAGTTTTTTTTTTTCTTTTTACCTTTTTATGCTTCTTTTGAGTTCTATATTTGGAGGTTAAATTTTTTGTTTAGCTCTACTCTTTTCATAAAAAATACATGGAATTCTCCAGTTTCATTGAATATCCATCTTCTTTTCTGAAAGAAAATGCTCAGTTTAGCAGGGTAATTTATTCTTGACTGCAATCCAAGTTCCTTCACCTTTCAGAATATCAGATCCTTTAAAGTAGAAACTGCTAGATCCTGAGTAATCCTTATTGTGGTTACTCAGTATTTGAATTGTTTCTTTCTGGCTGCTTGTAATATTTTTTCCTTGGTCTGATAGTTCTGAAATTTAGCCACAATATTCTTTGGGGTTTTAATTTTGGGGTTTCTTTCAGAAGGTGTTCAGTGACTTCTTTCAATGGTCATTTTACCTTCTGATTCTATGACATCTGGGGAGTTCTGTTTGATGATTTCCTGAAAAATAGTGTCTAGGCTCTTTTTTTTTTCATCATGGATTTCAGGGAGTCCAATAATCCTTAGATTGTCTCTCCTAGATTTATTTTCCAGGTCAGTTATTTTTCCAATTAGGTATTTTGCATTTTTTTTTATTTTTTCATTTCAAAAAAACTTTGCTTGACTGATTCTTGTTGTCTCATTGAGTCATTCATTTCCATTTGTTCAGTTCTGAATTTTAGTGAATTATTTTCTTCATTTACTTTTTTTTTTTTACTTCTTTTTGTATTTGTCCAATTGAATTTTTAAATGAGTTGTTTTGTTCTATGGATTTTTTTTCCATTTCACAAATTCTGTTTTTTAGGGAGTTATTTTCTTTTTCTGTTTCACAAATTCTGTTTTTCTGTGAGTTTTTTTTTTCCTTCTCCATTTTATCAAATCTATCTTTTAATGAGTTATATACCTTTTACAAACCCTCTTGTCATGTTTTCATTTTCTTTACCCATTTTTCTTCTAGGTCTCTTTTAAGATCCTTTTTAATTTCTTCTAGGAGAGCTTTGTGTGAAAGCTCCAGTTATATCACCTTTTGGGGCTTCATCTGGAGACAATCTGCCTTTAGTCCCCTAAGGGTTTAATATCTGTTCTTCTCTTTCACCATAGAAGCTGTCTATTGTCAGAATTCTCTTTACTTTTTTACTCATTTTTTTAAAAAAAGTTAAGGTCTGCTTTTAGGGAGGGGAAAGTTTTTCAAGCTTCCTCTACAAGCAGTGGCTTGCTCTATAAGTGGCAGCAGCTGCTCTGGGTCAGTGCTGATTCACTCCTGGTGCCATGTGAGCGTGGCCAGGTCCAATGAAACTTCAGTGTTCTGGGTTTCACTATTTACCTTAGTGTTGGATGTTTTATAACTTCTTTGCTGATGTAGTGGTTGGCATCCAAGGACAGAGTAACCAACATTGCTGCTGTAGATTCCTCTCCATACATTCTCCCCTACATGGAGCCTGCACCACCCAGTGGGGTCTGCACTGCCATCGGAGTCTGCACTGCCCTGGCACTCTGTGCTGTTTGCTCTAGCATTTGTGCTCAACTGCTTGTGCTGTTTGCCTCCCTCTCATTTCCAACTGAAACAGATTTTTTTCTGGCAATCTTTGAAATTATCTTCTGCTGATAATTTGTTGTACTCCCAATATTTGTGGGTTCTGGGATCCAGAACTAATTTCGAGGCTAGATTTGCTAATTAGTCTGAGGGTTATAGGAGGTGAGAAAGAAATGTGTATCATCTCCTCCATCTTAGTCCTGCATAGGCTTTTATAAATAATTATTTATAGTGGGTCACATCTTCATAAACACAAAATTGATGGAAGTTGTAGAAAAGGCAAGATTCTATTATTTTGATTGTGTTTGATGATGATTTTTAAAAATGTTCAGTTGAACAAAATGTAGCCTTAAAATGTTCTCTTCTAACAAAGGGTCTTTCATACATGTTAGGATCATATAAGATTCCTTGACAAATACAATTATTTAGAAAACATTATTCACCGATTCCCTATAAGTGCAAAACAGGGAAGATACATTCTCATTCTCTTGCATACAAAAGCTTATAAAAGATAAAAAATCTGTCTTATCTTTTAGATCAGGAATTCTAATCTGGATTCTCTGAAGAACAACTACTAAAACTACTACAACAACAACTGCTACTATTTCTTTTTAATAATTATTTTTAATATAATTTGTTTTCTTTGTAATAAAACATTTTATTTTCTGAATTTATAAACATTATACATAGAAGATTTGACTACCAAGGGAGTCCATGACAAAAAAAGATTAAGAATTACTATTAAATGTCTATAATACTAGATATAAAGCTTCAAGATTCTGGAGTTGGGTTATTTTGGGGGAGGGGGTGGAGGGTCATGGTGGTGATGGTGATGTTTGTTCTCCATTATCATGGAGATGAAAGTCTTGTACAGAGATCAAATAAAAGAAGAATTTCTTATAAATCACAAAGTTTTGACAATGCCCTTGTTTGAAGAAGACTGTATACTGATTGCATCAAGCCCTTAAATAATTCAGTTCCCTTAATGAAATCCATGATAACCCAAGGGATCAGTCTAACAATTTAGATGTGAAAAATAAATGGAAAAAGGATGCCTATTCATCAGACTACCCTATACAGTGTGATAGTTTGTTTATTCATCTGATATACATCTTGGATAAGCAATAGATAAAATAGTTAATTGATAAAAAGTTTACTCAGAATTTAAAGACAAAGTGAGTAGAAAAGATTGGGGACAATGTGTTTTACTTTGAACAATCCCAAGTAACTTCTTGAAAGAAAAAAACCATCTACTACTAATTTTCTAGTAATGCCACAGGGCTATGAATCATGGAACATTGTAGATGATCACAGACAGTGGGGAAACTCTGGGTGAGGTATAAGACCCTTCAGCCCAGAGGGAAACTGCTAATAATGTCTGGTTTGGCTCTACATGTCCCCTAAGGGCTCTTGGTCTTCCTGAGCAGTCAGGGGACGGTGATAATTTGTGTTGTTATTGAAGCAGAGTGATACTAGGTGGCAAAGAATGATACCAGGTAGCAAACTACATAAAAGCAAGTTGTTTATGTGGTCCCATCTGCGCTATATATATTTGCTGCATTCCCAGTATTGTTTTTGTTACATAAAGGTATGAGGGTATAAAAAGGGAAAGACCTTGGAATAAATGTACTCCATTTTTCCATCATCCTTAGAAGTCCCACCTCATCACTTCTCCATTAAGATGGTATATTTTAATCACCCCCATTTGAGGGCTCTAGAAAGCATGGTACATTTTGTCACCCCAGCTTGGGGGCTCTAGAAAGCAGGACACAACAGAACATGACTGAGTAGGTGCCCTGGATCAAGAATAAGGAAGATGAGATCAAATTTAATCTCAGATACTTACTAGATATTTGATCAAGGCAATTCAATTCAATTCAACCTTTGCTTGTCTTAATTTTCTCAAGAATAGGATCAAAAATAACACATAAAATGGGCGCATACTGTATTTGTTGCTGTGAGGATCAAATGAGAGAATGTTTCAAAGCACTATGTAAAGCATAAAACATGTTATAGAGATGCCGAAGAATCAAAATTGTGATCAATGCCGAGATTTATGTGTAGAATAACAGATGAAGAGGGCCTGTAAGTCCATGCCTATACTGGTTTACCATCTCTTCAATCTTGTAAATTTAGGCAAAGGTATGCCATAGGAATGAAGCATTTCAATTATACTATTTACCCTTTACCAATGAATTAAGGACATACTTGAGGTAAATACATTAGTATGATAATTTCTGCTATTTGCTACTCTATTTTGACAAGTACTTTGGTATTGATAAAACATCACAACTATTTACAATTCTGTTGATGTTGATGAATATCACAATGTCAAAGTGCATTAACCCTGGAGGGATATGATGAAACTACCTAATGTTATAATACTATCCTAAAAAGTATATTAAGCTGGCACTCAGATTAATAAAGGAAGACTGCAAAGTGTATCTTCTGCCTGACCTCAGGTATTCATTTCACACTTTCAGTATTCAGTGGAGCTAGACTCCAACAGATGGCACCTGAACACACAGGGACCTTTAGATGTCCTGGCAGAACAGTGCCTTCTTGAAGCTCACAAGAAGGTAAGAGGGGGAAAGTAAATTGCAGGAGAAGTAAGATAAAGTAAGGAAGAGGTGATCACCCAAAATAATTTATCACTAGAAGTAATTTATCACCAGGATAACCTGAGGAATAAGATAAATAAATGAGGTACGGAATATAAGATATCAGATATAATATATATATGATAAAATTTATAAGATTAATTCTTCTCCAGTAGATATCAATATAGTAAAACATTGAATTGGAATAGGGCAAAATCAATCAGGTAGCAGGGACAGAGAATATTATCTGAAAGTATTAAAAAAATTAGTTTAAATAAAAGGATTGGTAATTACTACAGGACAGTTACAAGAATTTTTGGAGTCTGTAGAAATATGCTGTCCTTGGTTCCCTCAAGAGAGAACAATATGGTAGGAACAGATAGGAGAATATTTCAAAGAAAATAGACTGGCGACTCTTCCAAGTATACCATTTTCTATATGGAATATTTTGAAAATATATCTTTAACCATCAGAGATAGTTCTCTTAACTACAAAAATCCTTAAAGTAGATTCTTCTACCAGTACTCTGGAGGAAGAAGAAATGATCAAAACTAAAGAATGTTTAAATGCTAATAAAAAGGGAGAATCAGCAACAACTCCCTCAACCCCTTCCTTCCTCCGGGTTCCTAACCCAAATCCTTGAATAAACACAGATATGAAGGGAAGCAAAATTCTTATGAAACCAGAGGGCTAGTTCAGGAGGCAATTAAGAGAGCTAAGGAAAGAGGAAAGGACAGTCCCTTTAGAAATGCAATTAGCATTTCCTGTTATCAAAACTTCTGATCCTAATAATCTAGCTCCAATTAGAAGAGAATATCAATTTAAATCTGGGAAGAACCTAATGTGATTTTTGCTGAAGCAATAAAAATTTTATTGAAACAACTTGTCTTTGAAAATGTTAATGCAGAGTACACAAAAAGCATTAGCTGGGGGAAAACCGAAAATGACTTTAGTAGAAATGAGTCAAAGGTATCAGGATATTGAGACTTCTACAAGAGGCTGCATTAAATCAGGAAAATTTACATCTAAAAAATTTTCAAATTCTCATAGATGTTTTAATTATAGACAATTGGATAACATGAGAAAAAGTTGTATTACTCAAAAGATTGTACTTCATCATATCAGCAGATAAACCTCTGACTTTAAGACCAAAATTATTGTATCAATTATGTTGTTCAGGAAGTATTCTTTATACATTTAGTGTGGAGAGTACTGTGCTAAGGGGCAGAAAGACTCAATATCACATGTATCTTATAGTCAAGGACATAAATATGGTACATGAACAGATAACTATAATACTGAATAAGTACATGAAAGTACTACAAATTAAAAACTTTCTTAGTCATGAAGGGGAAAAGGACATTCTCAATGAGATGGATAAAAAGGCTTCAGAGAGCCATCTCTGTGGCATCTGATGTGGTTTCTGAAAGAATAGGAATTCAATAGGAAAAAGAAAGGGAAAAGAACCATTTTAGGACTTGGGAATGGTATTAGATCTGTCAGAGTCAGAGGATTATCTGCTGATATGATGAAGTACAACCTTTTGAGTAATACAACTTTTTCTCATGTTATCCAGTTGTCCATAATTAAAGCATCTATGAGTGGGCATTTGAGTGGGGAAAGCATGAGGTGAATTCTGAAGATAGAAAGTTGTCACAACTGGCTGGTGTGTACATGGAGTGGCAAATAGGAGAGGAGTATGTGTCAAGATTTTAAAGCCTTGTCAGATTGTGTAAATTTTATATACCCAGCAAAAGAGTTTGAACTTTAATCAAAACACAAAACAAAGTCACTGAAAATTTTTGAACAAGTAAGCAATGAAATCAGGAATACACATAAATAAAATTAGACTGGAAATGTTATGGAAGCTCAGTTGAAGGAGAAAAAATGGAAATGGGAAGACTTGTTAGGAAGCTGTTTCAATAGTGCAGGTAGGGGCAGCTAGGTGGCGCAGTGGATAAAGTATCTGGCCTCAGACATTTAACACTTTCTAGGTGTGTGACCCTGGGCAAGTCACTTAACCCCAATTGCCTCAGCAAAAAATAAAGAGAGAGAGAGAGAGAAAGAGAGAGAGAGAGAGAGAGAGAGAGAGAGAGAGAGAGAGAGAGAGAGAGAATATAGTGCAGGTAATGGGACAATGAGAATCTAGAAGAGGTTTATGTAAGAAATATTTCAGAGACAGTATCAATGACACTTAGTAACTGATAAGAGAGATATGGGAGAAGGATAAGTCAAAGAGACGATTCCAGTGGCAGAGAAAGTAAAATCAGAAGTCAGAGCAGTTTTGTTGGAGAAAGAGAATAATATCAGTTTGGATCATATTAACTTTAAGATGATCATAGGACATTCAGGTCAATATGAACTATAGGTTATTAGAAATAAATCTGGAACTTTGATGAGTTTCAAGCACTAGAGATGCTGATTTTACTTTAATATATACTTTTTGTTCATTTAGGAAATATCCACTGAGGAAATCTATTAATTCAGAGTAGCAACTATATAATAGTCTGAAAAGTATTGGACAGAAAAAATAAAGTGACTGCCAAAGTTTACAAAGTCAATGGCATTTGAACTCATGTTTTTTTTTTTTTGTTTGTTTGTTTTTTCTGAGGCAATTAGGGTTCAGTGACTTGCCCAGAGTCACACAGTTAGGATGTGTTAAGTGTCTGAAACCAAATTTGAACTCAGGTCCTCTTGATCTCAGGGCTGGTGCTTTAGCCACTGCACCACCTAGCTGTCCCTGAACTCATATATTCTTGGCTTTGAGGCCATCTCTCTAAATAGCCAAATGGCACCCCCTCTTCCAGGCTTGGCTTCTGTTTCAATATGCTGGGAACACAGAAAGCATAACTGCACCCAGTTCTAGTTAGAACCAGTTGCTGAGACTCTCCCACAAGCTTGCTGAGGCAGTACAATTATAATTCTTTTTCCTTATCCTGAGACAGTTCTACTGAATCAATCATTAGAGAACTCTCTAAAGATGTTCCCTGACAGGATGCTTAATATTCCCTAACTGTCTTATCAGACCTGGGGCATGACAAATGCCACAGCAAGCCTTCTATGTGAAAATCTTTCATAAAACAGCCTCCAGCTTTAACTGGAATGTATATCATAATACTTGTCTGGACAAACTCCCTTGATGCTGTTCCATGAAAGTTTTCATGCTACTCTATCCCTATTTGAAATGCTGTCATTTATACC
This sequence comes from Sarcophilus harrisii, assembly GCF_902635505.1. NCBI lineage: Eukaryota > Metazoa > Chordata > Mammalia > Dasyuromorphia > Dasyuridae > Sarcophilus > Sarcophilus harrisii. Next base: position 124,161,430 of record NC_045431.1, on the reverse strand, counting down.
TTCCTATGATGTGCTTGGCTATAGGTACCAATAACCCACTTGGATCCATCCTAGTCTTTCTGACTACTTTAAATTCACATTATAATTTGTCTTCTAAACCCAGCTGATTCTCACATAAATTTAAAAATAAAAATGTTAATAGTACATGTGTGTCTATAACTATATCTAATGTGTTGTACATCTAAAAGCAATGTGCTATATTGATAGCACAGTGCTGTTATTGGCAATATTCATAATAATGTGCCTAAACATTATGGCATCTACCATGAAGAATTTCAAAATTTTTGTTGATAATAGGGTATACAGACAAGAAAGAACTAATGCTATTCTTTATGGATGAAGAAGATGTAGTGAGAATGAGTTTGTTCTACACTATCTCCTCATGGGGAATACAGGAAAACCTTGTAAAGTGGGCAGAGACTGATACACAAATAAATGTAAAGCACTAAATCTGGACTGAGAGAGAGTTGAAAACTGAACTCAGAATCATAAGATCAAACTCTTTTGTATTGTTTATGTAACGTAGGATGACAACTGGAGGGGAAAAATGTGTATATGGGAGTTATGCAAAATAGGACTGAAATGCAAAGAACATTTTTGTAGAAGATTATACCAGGAGAATGAGGTTACCAGAAACAAAAGGCATCAAGAGGTAGATTTGAAGCAACAAAATGAAGTAGAGGTGAGATTGCACAAGGAAAGACAAAAACACAGGTATTTTGTGGGCAATTAGAGGACTGCCTTATATTGTGCTGTCTTCTACTTAGTGGTTTGGGTCCATTTCCTACCACTTCAACTATTTTATAATATCCTAGAAAGGTGTCAAACTTGCAACTTAGGAGATACATATAGCTGCAAAACACCCAAGTACAGGAAACTAAGTGGAAGCCTGTCAATTGGGGGAATGGATGAATAAGTCATGGCATATGAATGCAATGGAATATCTTCATTCTATAAAAAATGATGAGCAGACAAAATATTATAAAAATGAATGTTGAAAACTGTCTATCTGCTGGCCAAGATGGTGGAGAGAAGGCAAACATCTACTTAAGCTCCATGATTTCTCTCAGAATTATCATGACAAGTCTCGGAATTAGTGCTTAACTGAAAAACCCCCCACAAATAATTACCAAGAGAAGACATCCTTGAAATTCACCAGGAAGGGTCTGTTTTTGCTTGAGGACAGGACCAGTTTTAGATTGGTGCAGGCTGAGGGCAGGAAGTGGCAGTGAGAGCACCGCAGGAAGCTCACTGCTGAGCAGACTGGAGGGGGTGGGGTATGTATGATCTCAGCCATCTCTGCAGGGTTACTACAGTATTAGATACTTTGCCCTGGCAGGAAGCCAGTAGACAACCAGAGAAGCTAAAAACACAGGGGGTGAAGACTATAACCCTGAAAAGCTAGGGTCTCTCTGGACTTGGCCACAACGCCTTCCCTTACCCAGTGTCTCAGCACACTCTCAGAGTCTCAGAGCGTAGATGCAATGCAGCCTTTGCTGTCCTGGTAGTGCCTCGCTGCTGCCCCCGGCAGTCTGTAGAGGAAGCTTGGTAACACAATCCAGCCCGCTCACCCCCACAAAAAAAGCCGATGTCATTGTTTTTTGTTTTTTGCTAGTTTGGTCTTCTTTCATTCTTCTCTGACAAAATGAGCAAAAAATTTAATCAGACCTTAACCACTGATAGCTTCTATATGGATAGAGAGTAGACTTTCAATCCTGAGGAGACTAAAAACAGACTGTCTCCACATAAATCCCCAAAGGAGGATATGATCTGGTCCTCAACATAGATGAATCTCATAGAAGAAACTAAAAAGGTTCACACAAGAGAGGTAGAAGAAAAATGGGAAAGGGAAGCTTGGCAAGAGAGTCTGGAGAAGTCATCCCACTCATTTGAAGATGGAGTAGATAAAGAAATCAAATCTTTGAAAAACAGAATTAGTGAACTGGAAAAAGAAAATAGCTCTCTAAAAAATAAAATTGGCGAAATGGAAAAAAATTCCATAGAACAAAACAACTCATTTAAAAACTCAATTTAACAATTAGAAAAAGATATTAAAAAAAGGTGAGGGAAGGAAATACTTCATTGAAAATCAGAAGTGAACAAATGGAATTGAATGACTTGAGACACCAAGAATCAGTCAAGCAAAACTAAAAAAATGAAATAATGGAAAAAAATGTCAAATAACTTTTTGGGAAAAACAACAGACCTAGAAAATAGATCTAAGAGAATCTGAGAATTATTGGACTCCCTGAAAAATATGATTGAAAAAAAGAGCCTGGACACTATTTTCCAGGAAACTATCAAAGAGAAGTGCCCAGAAATCATAGAAATAGAGGGTAAAATAGAAATAGAAAGAATTCATCGATCACCTATTGAAAGGGACATTAAAATCAAAACACCAAGAAATATAGTGGCCAAAGTCCAGAACTATCAGATGAAGGAAAAAATACTGCAAGCTGCTTAAAAAAAATCAATTCACATATAGAGGAGCCACAATAAGGATTACTCAAGACATAGCAGCATCCACATTAAAGGACTGAAGGGCCTGGAATATGATATTTTGAAAGGATAAAGAATTTAGTATGCAACCAAAAATAACTTACCCAGCCAAAAGAACATCTTTGTCCAGGGAATGTTTAGATGGACATTCAACAAAATAAACGAATTTCACCTATTTTTGATGAAAAATTTAGAACTTAACAAAAAGTTTGATCTACAAAAATAGAACTCAAGAGAAATCTAAAAAAGTAAAAAGGAATCTTGGGAAGTATATTTCTGCTGTAAAGATATATAAAGAATACATGTATACTTCGTTGTAGAAACTAGAGGTGGAAAGGAAATTGTACCCAGAAAAGGGAAAAGTGGGGGTACTACATCTCATGAAGAGGCAAAGGAAACCTATTATATCTGAGAGAAAGAATGGACAGGAATGAACATAGTGTGTATTTTACTGCCATCAGAATGGGCTTAAAGAGAAAAATTTTACACCTATTCGATTTATGGTGAAACTTCTCCTACCTCATTGAAAAGTGGGAAGGGAAAAGTGAAAAGGGAAGGAATAAGCTAAGTGGAAGGGAATACAGAAATCGTGAGGAAAAGGAGCAAGACAGGGGGAGAAACTCTAAGGTCGGGGGAGGGATACTGAAAAGGGAGGTCTGTGAGAAGCAAGTGTTGCTCACAAGTTTAATACTGGGGAAGGGGGGGGTAAGGAGGAAGAAAAGGAGAAAAGTATAAACAGGAGTTAACAAGATGGCAAGTAATACAGAATTGGTAATTTTAACCATAAATGTAAATGGGGTAAACTCCCCCATAAAGAGGAAGTGGTTAGCATACTGGATTAAAAGACAGAATCCTACAAAATGTTGTTTACAGGAAACACACCTGAAGCATGCAAATACATGCAGAGTGAAGGTAAAAGGTTGGAGCAGAATCTACTATGCTTCAGGTGAAGTTAAAAAAGCAGGAGTAGCCATCCTAATCTCAGATCAAGCAAAAGCAAAAATTGATCTAATTAAAAGAGATAAGGAAGGGAACTACATTTTGCTAACGGATAGCATAGATAATGAAGCAATATCAATATTAAACATATATGCACCAAGTGGTGTGGCATCTAAATTCTTAAAAGAGAAATTAAGAGAGCTGCAAGAAGAAATAGACAGCAAAACTATAATAGTGGGAGATCTCAACATTGCACTCTCAGAATTAGATAAACCAAACCACAAAATAAATCAGAAAGAAGTCAAAGAGATAAATAGAATACTAGAAAAGTTAGATATGATAGATCTCTGGAGAAAACTAAATGGAGACAGACAGGAGTACACTATACAAAAATTGACCATATATTAGGACATAAAAACCTCAAACTCAAATACAGTAAGGCAGAAATAGTAAATGCATCCTTTTCAGACCATGATGCAATAAAAATTATATTCAATAAAATGCCAGGAGAAAATAGACCAAAAAATAATTGGAAACTAAATAATCTCATACTAAAGAATGATTGGGTAAAACAGAAAATCATAAACATAATTAATAACTTCACCCAAGAAAATGACAATAATGAGACATCATACCAAAATGTGTGGGATGCAGTAATAAGGGTAAATTTCATATCTCTAGAGGCCTACTTGCATAAAATAGAGAAAGAGAAGGTCAGTGAATTGGGGGTGCAACTAAAAATGCTAGAAAAGGAACAAATTAAAAACACTAAACTTGAAATCTAAAAATAAAAGGAGAGATCAATAAAATTGAAAGTAAAAATCTATTGAATTGATTAATAAAACAAAGAGTTGGTGCTATGAAAAAACCAACAAAATAGACACACCCTTACTAAATCCGATTTAAAAAAGGAAAGAGGAAAATCAAATTGTTAGTCTTAAAAATGAAAAGGGGGAACTGACCATTAATGAAGAAGAAATTAGAGCAATAATTAGGAGTTACTTTGCCCAACTTTGTGCCAATACATTCGACAACTTAAATGAAATAGAAGAATACCTTCAAGAATATAGTTTGTCTAGATTAACAGAGAAAGAAGTAAATAGACTAAACAGTTTCATTTTAGGAAAAGAAACAGAATAAGCTATTAACCAACTCCCTAAGAAAAAATCCCCAGGATTAGATGGATTTACATGTGATTCTACCAAACATTTAAAGAACAATTAACTCCAATACTATATAAACTATTTGAAAAAATAGGGATTGAAGGAGTCCTACCAAATTCCTTTTATGACACAGACATGGTACTGATACCTAAACCAGGTAGGTTGAAAACAGAGAAAGAAAATTATAGACCAATCTCCCTCATGAATATTGATGCTAAAATCTTAAATAAAATATTAGCAAAAAGATTACAGAAAATCATCCCCAGGATAATACACTATGACCAAGTAGGATTTATACCAGGAATGCAGGGCTGGTTCAATATTAGGAAAACTATTAGCATAATTGACTATATCAGTAAACAAATTAACAAAAACCATATGATTATCTCAATAGATACAGAAAAAGGATTTGATAAAATCCAACAACCATTCCTAATAAAAACACTTGAGAGGATAGGAATAAATGGACTTTTCCTTAAAATAGTCAGGAGCATATATTTAAAACTGTCAGTAAGCATCATATGCAATGGGGAAAAACTGGAACCTTTCCAGTAAGATCAAGAGTGAAACAAGGTTGCCCACTATCACCATTATTATTCAATATTGTATTAGAAATGCTAGCCTGGACAATAAAAGTTGAGAAAGAGATTAAAGGAATTAGAGTAGGTAATGAGGAAATCAAACTATCATTCTTTGGAGATGATATGATGGTATACTTAGAGAACCCCAGAGATTCTACTAAAAAGCTATTAGAAATAATTCATAACTTTAGCAAAGTTGCAGGATACAAAATAAATGCCCATAAATCCTCAGCATTTTTATACATCACCAACAAAATCCACTAGCAAGAGATACAAAGAGAAATTCCACTCAAAATAACTGTCGATAGCATAAAATATTTGGGAATCTATCTACCCTTTGTACCAATTCTTAGCAAAGTCACGAATTATATGAGCAAAATTACAAAACACTTTCCACAAAAATAAAGTCAGATTTAAATAATTGGAAAACTATTAAGTGCTCTTGGATAGGCTGAGCAAATATAATAAAGATGACAATACTCCTTAAACTAATCTATTTATTTAGTGCTATACCAATCACACTCCCAAGAAAATATTTTAATGATCTAGAAAAAATAACAAAATTCATTTGGAAGAAAAAAAGGTCAAGAATCTCAAGGGAATTAATGAAAAAAAAAATCAAATGAAGGTGGCCTAGCTGTATCTGATCTAAAATTATATTATAAAGCAGCAGTCACCAAAACTATTTGGTATTGGCTAAGAAATTGACTAGCTGATCAGTGGTTAGGTTCACAAGACAAAATAGTCAACTATAGCAATCTAGTGTTTGAAAAACCCAAAGATCCTAAAACTTTTGGGATAAGAATTCATTATTTGACAAAAACTGCTGGGAAAACTGGAAATTAGTATGGCAGAAATTGGGCATGGACCCACACTTTAACACCATACACCAAGATCAGATCAAAATGGGTCCATGATTTAGGCATAAAGAATGAGATTACAAATAAATCAGAGGAACATAGGATAGTTTACCTCTCAGACTTGTGGAGGAGGAAGCAATTTGTGACCAAAGATGAACTAGAGATCCTTATTGATCACAAAATAGAAAATTTTGATTATATCAAATTAAAAAGCCTTTGTACAAACAAAACTAATGCAAATAAGATTAGAAGGGAAGTAACAAATTGGGAAAACATTTTCACAGTTAAAGGTTCTGATAAAGGCCTCATTTCCAAAATATATAGAGAATTGACTCTAATTTATAAGAAATCAAGCCATTCTCCAATTGATAAATGGTCAAAGGATATGAACAGACAATTTTTGGATTTGCACTCATATGAAAGAGCGTTGTAAAAAATTACTCAGGCATGAGTTCTGTCAATAAAAAAGTTACAATTATTTTAAAAAAATAATAAAATAAAATAAAAAGAAAACTATCTGTCTTACATGTATTTGGAAAAGTAAAGTATTATTACTGAGAAAAAAAATAAAGCTCAAAACCCCCAAAAAACTCCCAAGTGTAGCCCAAATCATATTAAATATAATTGGATAATATATAACAAAAGAAATTAAAATCTATAATATTAACATGTAATGTTAAGTCAGGAATATATTTCTTTTTATTATTTTGAAAAAAAATTTCTTTACAACATTATCACTTGCACTCACTTCTGTTCCCACTTTTTCCCTCCCTCTTTCCACTCCCTCCCCCAGATGGCAAGCAGTCCTATACATGTTAAATATGTCACAGTATATCCTAGATACAATATATGTGTGCAGAACCGAACAGTTCTCTTGTTGCACAGGAAGAATTGGATTTTGAAGGTAAAAATAACCCGGGAAGAAAAGCAAAAATGAAAACAATTTACATTCATTTCCCAGTGTTCTTTTTTGGGCGTAGCTGCTTCTGTCCATCATTGATCAATTGGAACTGAGTTAGATCTTTTCTTTGTCAAAGAAATCCATTTCCTTCAAAATATATGCTCATACAGTATCTTTGTTGAAGTATATAATGATCTCCTGGTTCTGCTCATTTCACTTAGCATCAATTCATGTAAGTCTCTCCAAGCCTCTCTGTATTCATCCTGCTGCTCATTTCTTACAGAACAATAATATTCCATAACATTCATATGCCACAATTTACCCAACAATTTTCCAATTGATGGGCATCCATTCATTTACCAGTTTCTAGCCACTACAAACAGGGCTGCCACAAACATTTTGGCACATACAGGTCCCTTTCCCTTCTTTAGGATCTCTTTGGGGTATAAGCCCAGTAGTAGTATCAATGGTGGATCAAAGGATAGGCACGGTTTGATAACTTTTGGGGCATAATTCCAGATTGCTCTCCAAAATGGTTGGATTCATTCACAACTTGACCAACAATATATCAGTATACCAGTTTTCCCGCATCCCCTCCAACATTCATCATTATTTTTTCCTGTCATCTTAGCCAGTCTGACAGGTGTGTAGTGGTATCTCAGAGTTGTCTTAATTTGCATTTCTCTGATCAATAGTGATTTGGAACACTCTTTCATATGCATGGAAATAGTTTCAATTTCATCATCTGAAAATTTTCTGTTCATATTCTTTGACCATTTATCAATTGGAGAATGGCTTGATTTCTTATAAATTAGAGTCAATTCTCTATATATTTTGGAAATGAGGCTTTTATCAGAACCTTTAACTGTGAAGATGTTTTTCCAGTATGTTGCTTCCCTTCTAATCTTGTTTTCATTAGTTTTGTTTGTACAAAGGCTCTTTAATTTGATATAATCAAAATTTTCTATTTTGTGATCAGTAATGTTCTCTAGTTCATCTTTGGTCACAAATTTCTTCCTCCTCCACAAGTCTGAGAGATAAACTATCCTATGTTCCTCTAATTTATTTATAATCTCGTTCGTTAGGCCTAAATCATGGACCCATTTTGATCTGATCTTGGTATATGGTGTTAAGTGTGGGTCCATGCCTAATTTCTGCCATACTAATTTCCCAGTTATCCCAGCAGTTTTTGTCAAATAATGAATTCTTATCCAAAAAGTTAGGATCTTTGGGTTTTTCAAACACTAGATTGCTATAGTTGACTATTTTGTCTTGTGAACCTAACCTATTCCACTGATCAGCTAATCAATTTCTTAGCCAATACCAAATAGTTTTGGTGACTGCTGCTTTATAATATAATTTTAGAGCAGGTACAGCTAGGCCACCTTCATTTGAATTTTTGTTCATTAATTCCCTTGAGATTCTTGACCTTTTGTTCTTCCATATGAATTTTGTTGTTATTTTTTCTAGATCATTAAAATATTTTCTTGGAAGTGTGATTGGTATAGCACTAAATAAATAGATTAGTTTAGGGAGTATTGTCATCTTTATTATATTTGCTCAGCCTATCCAAGAGCACTTAATAGTTTTCCAATTATTTAAATCTGACTTTATTTGTGTGGAAAATGTCTTGTAATTTTGCTCATATAATTCCTGACTTTCCTTTGGTAGATAGATTCCCAAATATTTTATGCTATCGACAGTTATTTTGAGTGGAATTTCTCTTTGTATCTCTTGCTGATGGATTTTGTTGGTGATGTATAAAAATGCTGAGGATTTATGGGGATACATTTTGTATCCTGCAACTTTGCTAAAGTTATGAATTATTTCTAATAGCTTTTTAGTAGAATCTCTGGGGTTCTCTAAGTATACCATCATATCATCTCCAAAGAATGATAGTTTGATTTCCTCATTACCTACTCTAATTCCTTTAATCTCTTTCTCAACTCTTATTTTCCAGGCTAGCGTTTCTAATACAATATTGAATAATAATGGTGATAGTGGGCAACCTTGCTTCATTCCTGATCTTCCTGGGAAAGGTTCCAGTTTTTCCCCATTGCTTATGATGCTTACTGATGGTTTTAAATATATGCTCCTGACTATTTTAAGGAAAAGTCCATTTATTTCTATCCTCTCAAGTGTTTTTATTAGGAATGGTTGTTAGATTTTATCAAATGTTTTTTTCTGCATCTATTGAGATGATCATATGGTTTTTGTTAATTTGGTTATTGATATGATTGGTTGATTGATATGATATTATGCTAATAGTTTTCCTAATATTGAACCAGCCCTGCATTCCTGGTATAAATCCTACTTGGTCATAGTGTATTATCCTGGGGATGATTTTCTGTAATTTTTTTGCTAATATCTTATTTAAGATTTTAGCGTATTCATGAGGGAGATTGGTCTATAACCGTCTTTCTCCTTTTTTTCAAGCTACTTATTTAGGTACTGATGTACCATGTCTGTGTCATAAAAGCAATTTGGTAGGACTCCTTCATTCCCTATTTTTTCAAATAGCTTATATAGCATTGGGGCTAATTGTTCTTTAAATGTTTGGTAGAACTCTCATGTAAATCCATATGGTCCTGGGGATTTTTTCTTAGGGAGCTGATTAATAGCTTGTTTTATTTCTTTTTCTGAAATGAGACTATTTAAGAATTTACTTCCTCCTCTGTTAATCTAAACTCTATTTGAGCTTGATATCATTGTCTAAAGGCACCATAATACACACATCTGTGTACCTTCTATAGCATCTAATAGAGAATACTACATATATACAGATTTTGTTTGTTTATGGACCAGACCTATGATTTCATTGATGTAGAGAACAGTTGATGGGGACAATTAACTTTTGTAATCAGTAACTATTTTGCCATTTGTAATTTTAGAAAGTGGTCTGAGGAGGTTAATGGCTTTTCTAGGATCATAAAATAAGTGGGACTGAAACTCAGGTATTCCTGATTCTGAGGTGTGCCTGCTATATTGCTCCTATTTTTCCTCTTAAAGTCCTAATGAGCTTGTCTCTTCCCCTCTCCCCCCCATCTATTAAATGCTTTGTTCTGGGTCACATAAATAATTTGTGAGAGACGTACATTTTGGATGAAGGTGTTCCTAGGTTCAAGGCCAGGTGTACTTACGAGGGCAGACTGCCTCCTCACTTACATTTAATTCCTAGTGAACACTACTTCTCAACCTCTTGACTTATGTTACACAAAGCAATGGCTGAACTTCTGGAATAAAGTCAGTTTTGACAGAAAAATCAAAAGCCACAGGTTACCTGGGTAAAATAAAGAAATTTGAAAAAGTAACTCATCTATAATCCCATCTAATCCTTACTTTAACAATTGACATTGAAATTAACTAGTTTATTGGGGCACAGAATCAACAACATTCATACAATCAGAATTAAACTCTAAGATGCTGAGTGAATCATCAGAATTTAAACCTTAAAAACTGGAACATACATGCCTAGAGAATAACCTGTACATCAACCAAAGAAGCATGATTCTACTTTATTTATATTTTATCTTCTTATTTATCTCTAAGCAGTGAAGTTTACTTTTCCTGAGAAACCAGTAAGTGTTGATGGCCATTTATCAAAGTCCTGAAAATGCCAATGCTAATTTCTGTGTCCTAATAAATCACAACCTCTGAGCCAGGGCAGCTTTTCACAAGCACCAATCACCTTGATATTTCATGTGACACAATGAGTGCTCTAGGTGTCAGAGCCAGCTGATGTTCATTAGTCCCAGGTAGTGAAGTAGGTTTGAAAAACAAGCAGTCTTAAACAGTCATCTTCACAGTAGTTGCTCCATGGACTTCCCTCTAGATCTGTTCTATCTCCTATCAATCTTTTTTTTTTTTTTAATTATACCTTTCAATTTTCAAAATATATACAAGGATAATTTTTGACATTCACCCCTACAAAACCCTGTGTTCTAATTCTTTCGCTCCCTTTCCCCCACTATTCCAGTTGGCAAGTGATCCAATATATGTTAAACATGTGCAACTCCTCTATTCATATTTCCACAAATATCATGTTGCACAAGAAAAATCAGATCCAAAAGGGAAAAAAATTAGAAAGAAAAAAAAATGCAAGCAAACAACAACAAAAAGAGTGAAAATACTATGTCATGAACCATCTATATTCAGTTCCCACAGTCCTCTCTCTAGGTGCAGATGGCTTTCTTCATCACAAGATCATTGGAACTGGTCTGAATCACTTCATTATTGAAGAGAGTCATGTTCATCAGAATCAGAATCAGAATCAGAAGCCCAATAGAAACATAGCACCTTAGGCATAATTCCAAATTGTTCTCCAGAATGGTTGAATCAGTTCACAACTCCACCAACAATGTATCAGTGTCCAGTTTTCCCACATCCCCTCCAACATTCGTCATTACCTTTTCCTGTCATCTTGGCCAATCTGAGAGGTGTGTAATAGTACTTCAGAGTTGTCTTAATTTGCATTTCTCTGATCAATAATGAAAATCATATGAAATGACTAGAAGTAGGTTTAATTTCTTCATCTGAAAATTGCCTGTTCCTATCCTTTGACCATTTATCAATTGGAGAATGGCTTGAATTCTTATAAATTTGAGTCAATTCTCTGTATATTTTAGAAATGAGGCTTCATCATAACCCTTGAATATAAATTTATAAATTAATATATAAATTTATTGCTTCCTTTCTAATTTTGTCTGCAATTATTTTGTTTGTACAAAATCTTTTTAATTTAATATAATCAAAATTATCCATTTTGCATTCAATAATGTACTCAAGTTCTTCTTTGATCACAAAGTCCTTTCTTCTCCACAGATCTCTTGTCTTGTCTCCTTGGTCAGGAGTCATGGCCTGCCACTCCTTGACACATTACACTCATGCTTCCTCACTTCTAGTTACACAGGCTGCATCCCAATAAAGATCCTGTTTGGGGCTGATTTCAATATGAAATATGGTACAGTGGAAAGAAGTCAGAGGATAAGGATTCAAATTCTGTCTTTGTCAGTCCTGCCCCCATGGCTGTTGATCAGTCATTTCCCACCCATCCTCTGCCTTTTTACCCTTAATTTCAATGTCTGTAAAAAGAACAAGCGGCCAGAATGATTTCCAAAATTTCTTTGGAGCTTTAAATCTAAATCTAGGGTTCTATTACAACTAGGGCTTGAAAAGGACATATGCAAATCAGATTACATTTTAAAGTCCTTCAACTGCAATATAAATAGTTATTATTGTTCTAAAGTGATAGAAAAATCTATTTTTTAAGTACTGTAGATTTTATTTTTTTTTTAAAGATTAGGATTTTTAAAAATCTGAAAAGGAAAAAAATATATAAGACATTAAGATGATGGAAAAATTTCAGAAAACTAGAAATAATTTGAGTACCACAGTTGATTTAATTTTTAACTGATCTATTTATCTTGAATTCAAGTAACTTAACTCACAACCTCAAATAGATGAAAGCACTGTTCTTGAGAAGACATAACATTTAAATATACATACACACAATAATCATGCCATGTCTTAACATTATGTAAGGATTTTTTCTTAACATAATATAAGAAATGTGAAATATTGCAAGCACAAATCTAATTCCTCAAGTCTCTTCCAAAATTGGTCTACTTGTTCAGTGCCCTACCAATCAAACTGCCCAAAAATTACTTTATAGAACTAGAAAAAATAACAGCAAAATTCATCTGGAAGAACAAAAGGTCAAGAATATCAAGTGAATTAATAAAAAACAAATGCAAAAAATGGTGGCTTAGCAACAGCAGACCTAAAACTACATTATAAAGCAGCAGTCATCAAAATCATTTGATAGTGGCTAAGAAATAGAGTGATATATCAGTGGAATAGGTAAGATACACACAACACAATAACCTAAACCTATAGTAATCTAGTATTTGATAATCACCCAAACTCCAACTTCTGGAATAGGAACTAAGTATTTGATAAAAATTGATGGGTAAAGTGGAAAATAATTTGTCAGACACTACTCTAATTAGTCAGACACTACATCTACATCTCACACTCCATTCCAAAATAAGGTCAAAATGCCTTTATGATTTGGGCAGAAAGGATGATATCATAAGCAAATTAGAAGAGCAAGGGATAATTTACCTATCAGATTTCTGGAGAAGGGAGTTTTGTGACCAAAGAAGAATTACAGTACATGTATACTCTTTGACTCAGCAATGCCAAAACTGGGTCTGTATTCCAAAGAAATGATAAAGGAGGGAAAAGGACCCTTTTGTGCAGAAATGTTTATAATAGCTCTTTTTTGCAAAGAATTAGAAAATGACTAGATACCCTTCAGTTGGGGAATGGCTAAATAAGTTGTGATATATGAAGATAATGGAATTGTTACTGTTCTATAAAAAATAATGAACAAGTTGATTTTAGAAAGGCCTGGAAGGATGTATACAAACTGGTGCTAAGCAAAACAAGCAGAACCAGAAATACATTGTACACAAATAACAGCAAGAATGTACAATGATCAACTATGAAAGAGTTGGTTCTTAGTGGTTTAGTGATCCAAGGCAATATGAATTAGACTTTGGATAGAAAATGCCATCTGCATCTAGAAAAAGAACTATGGAGATTCAATGTAAATAACACGCTTCTTTTTTCTGTTTTTGTTTTTTCCTGTCATGTTTTTTTTTTTTTCTTTTATTCTGATTTTTTTCTCCCAATATGATTTATAAAGCAATATGTATTAAAAATAACAATTTTTAAAAAAAGAAAGTTCATGTAAAATCTACACAGGAATTAAATAAGTATAATATAGATTATTAAGGTTAAATTTATGGCTCGACTCTTTTTTAATCCTGTGCTGTCACCTCACTCCTTATATCTGCAGGACTATGCTCTGCAAAGTAATAGGTATGAAAATCTTACCAAAAAAGGTCTTTGGGAATGTGAGTTCTGAGGAAGGCTAATGTCAAAAATGAGCCACTTGTCAAACATAATCAAGTAAAAAAATTATGTCTGTGAGACTAATGCAATATGAACAATGCATAAGCAGGGTTCAGAAGCTTTGAAAATATGTCAATGCATTTAAAAGGAGAACTAATGAAATTATCCTCTCCTAGAATGTGTCTTCCTAGGAATGTGTTTGGGATATTCCTACCTACATTTGAAGCCTTATGAACCCAAGTCATTCATTTTCTTTTTTTGGAACAGTTATGAGTTTATCTTAGTATGAGGAAGTCTCCATCAATGAAGAAATACCCTCTTATTAATGCAGATCATCACTTGCTCATCAATTTCTAGACCAAGTTTTGTCTGGGCCATAGACACAGGGTCACAAAAAGAGTATATATATATATATTAGAAGGACTTGAATCCAGGCTCTCTGGCAAGCTCTCTATCCATTATCTATCATCCTCTCATGTCATTGAAAATCTGAGACAAAATCTCTAAGCACTGTCAGAATTAGCTGGGAAATAATTAAGTTGACTACACAATCATATTAAACAACAAAGACCTAGCTTTATGGGAGGGAGCTCCCATCCTTATAATAGAGATGTTGTAAGGGCCATTTCCAACTCCATGTTAAGCATGAAGGCTTTGTTTTCCATATGTATAATTAATTGTATATTAATTGTATATGCATTCCTGGATCTGTAAATAGGAGAACCAAGTAAGTGACTCATGGAAAATCATAGGTCCAAAGCTAGAATGTTAGTAAATAGCATGTCAGTCAGCAGACCTAAGAGATATGGAGAAAGGTTTTCTAGGAATAAAATGTTTCCTCAGGTTTGTGAACCTGGGAATGCTTTATGCTCATAGAAGGAATTCTAGAACATTCTAGGAGAACTTGCAAAAAATTTTTTTAATGTATTTTATTTTTGTATATAAGTTTAAAATATTTATTAAATTGACCTTTAAAATGATAACCATTTTCAATGAATCCCTTATCTTTTAGGAGGTTAAGTTGAAAATATGAGATTTGAACACAGGACATAAATTTGGAGACAGAAGAAAGGAACTCGGAGGGTTTCTAGTCCAATACCTTCATTTTAAAGATGATGGAAGTGAGGTCCAAAGTCATGCAAGTACTAAGTAGCAATTTGCTGGCATTTGAACATAGATCATTTGAATAAATTCAGTGTTCCTTCCTCTGGATGGGGCTGCCATCCCTGTTTCAGATTGATAGGAAGGTTTTATTTATTTTATAATTTATTTATATTTTTTATTTAGCAGAGACATTTCAGATGTTCTCTTTCCAATGGTTTGGCTTTCACTGACTACCTGGTCAAAAGGTCCCTTTTGATTTCTGTTTTGTTTTGCCACAGTTTTCTGGACGCTTATTAAAATATTTCATTGGGAAAAAATAGGCAAACCTAGACTTGTTTAGTCTACAAAATCACACGCAGACCCATTTGTTTTAATGATTTTGATTTTGTTTTTATTGAACAGATAATGATCAAATAATTTCAAAGTAACAGGCACTTAAAACAAATGCTACTATTTCCAAAAAACTGGGAAGGTGAAAGTCAGTAAAAATGAAGGAATTGATTAGTGAATGCAAAAGTGTTTATTGTGTGCTTATAAGGGAAGATGCCATTAAGTAGGATCTATTTAAGTATAGCCAAAATGTGTTTAACACTAAATTTAATTCTATAGCCTTCCAGTACATGAACACAATAAGGAATTATTAGGTTTTGAAAGTCAGCAGTTATGTATATAGTAGCCAAACATCCCAACTTTTCTAGAATCATTATAGAACTATTAGATCATTAGGGTGGGACACCTGATGCTCTTTCCAAAATGCAAACATGTAAGAGTATATCCTTACTCTTCATAGTCTAGAGATTTCCATCCCAATATATCTTGCCTTATGCTCTTCTACCTATGTATGATCCCATGGGGATTGGAGATGAGGCCCAAAAGTGAGTGACAGAATGTAGACATTGACAATGAAAAAGACTACTTCTCTCTGAATCTTCAGGGTCACAAATTCTACTTTCTAGATGATTCTGCCTTTTCTCCCCAGTTGCTGAAATTTAAAGTTAGAGATTTGTCCAGGATAATTCTAATTTCAAGGAACAAAAGAAAATATGTTTTAAAAATTTTTTTTATTGATGAATTTCTTTACATTATTATCATTTCTTTCATCCGTGTTTCCCCCTCTGCCTTCAAGAGAATCATTACATATAACAAAACAAACACATGAATGATACTGCTTCATACATATCAGATTGACTCACATGACAGAAAAAGAAAGAAAAGGGCAAAACTGAAGAGGATGTGGGAAAATGGGTAAACTAATGCAGTGGGGATGAAGATGTGAACTGGTCCAACCATTCTGGAGAACAATTTGAAATTTGCAAACTGAAGCATACTTTTTTTTAAATGTTATTTTTCTTGTTTTTTTTTTTCTTGCTGTGTTTTTCTTCTGCAATAAATTAGTTTTGCATGACTTCACATGTATAATCAATATCAAATTGCTTGCCTTCTCAAGGAGGGAAAGAGGTAGGAAGAGGAGAATTTGGAACTCAAAAAAAATGTTTAACTTTTTTTACATGAAATTGGGAACTATTTAATGAAATAAAATATATTTTAAAAGAAGAAAAAAAACAGCTAAAAGAAAAAATTCAACATAGCTGATGATTATATTGAGAAAGTGAAAATACTACAAATTAAAACACTTGTGGATCTTCTACCTCTGCAAAAGAATGGGAGGAAAGTAAATGTCTTTTCAATATTTCTTCTTTTGAACCATAGAAAGCATATTTTTAATGATGACTTGGAAAAGGACAATTCTTTGTAAGATCATGTATCCCTATTTTTGGTTTATAAGACATAATTTACCACAAGAGTTGTTCTATTAGATCTGCTATAATGAATAAACAAGGATAATTTGATATTGGCAGATGAATCAAAGAAACAATTTTATTTAGAAGAGACAACAGCAACAATGGAGTCCATTTGAGGAATCCTTACTGTAACACCTCCAACAAAGTAGTCATCAGACTGCTTGAAGAAAAGGAGTCATCTGACTCGGCTTGAAGACTTCTAGTGAAGAAAACCTGGTATCCCAGATGGATGGTTCTGATAGTAAGTTTTGTTTCCCCTTTCCCATACCCCAATTTCAAGCTTACAGCTGCTTCTTTGATTCTTCTGTCCATTGATCTGTTGGTGCTTTGAGACCAAACAGAAAAATTTCAAGTTTTCTTTTACATGGTAATTCCTGAAATTTCTTTTTTTTATTTAAATTTTTTTATTATATCTTTTTATTTACAAAACGTATGCATGGGTTATTTTTCAACATTGACCCTTGCAATACATTCTGTTCCAACGTTTCCTCTCTTTCCTCCCACTTGCTCCCCTATTTGGCAGGTAGTCCAATACATGTTAAATATGTTAATCCAATATATGTATACATATTTATACTGTTATCTTGCTGTACAAGAAAAATTGAATCTACAAAGAAAAAACCCAAGAAGGAAAACAAAAATGCAAGCAAACTATAACAGAAAGAGTGGAAATGCTATGTTGTGGTCCACACTCATTTCCCATAGTTCTCTCTCTGGGTGTAGCTGACTGTCATTATTAAACACTTGGAACTTGTTTGAATCATCTCATTGTTGAAGAGAGCCACATCTATCAGAAATCATCATTGTATAATTTTGTTGTTGCCATGTATAATGATATTCTGATTCTGCTCATTTTATCTAGCATTAATTCATTAAGTCTCTTCAGGCCTCTCTGAAATTATCCTGTTGGTCATTTCTTACAGAACAATAATATTCCCTAACATTCATATACCATAACTTAACTCAGCAATTTTCCAACTGATGGAGACTCACTCAGTTTCCAGTTTCTTGCCACTACAAAAAGGGCTGCCACAAACAAGTGGGTCCCTTTCCCTCCTTTAGGATCTCTTTGGGATATAAACCCAGTAGAAACACTGCTTGGTCAAAGGGTATGCACAGTTTAATAACTCTTTGGGCATAGTTCCAAATTGCTCTCCAGAATGGTTGGATCCATTCACAGTTCCACCAACAATGTATCAGTATCACAGTTTCCCCAATCTTCTCCAACATTTGTCATTATCTTTTCCTGTCATCTTAGCCAATCTGAGAGGTGTGTAATAGTATCTCAGAGTTGGCTTAGTTTGCATTTCTTTGATCAATAGTGATTTGGAGCACCTTTTCATATGAGTAGAAATAGTTTCAATTTTTTCATCTGAAAATTATCTGTTCATATTCTGTGGTGTTCTCTTCTTTAAAATATAATGGTTCTCTCTGGGAACAGGTTTCTTGGGGAGGTTTTCTGAAGGCAGCCTTAGTTTCAGCTCAGAGTAATAATCACTCAAAATGCAGCTAGGTGTTAAAAGTTCAGATCTTTTATTTTTTCCTCCAAAATAGCCCGGTTAGTTTTCTTGGTGGCCTATCTCTCTGCTTGGTTCCAAGAGCTCCCTCTGAATGTCTCCAAATCCAAAGGTTTGTCCTTTAGCCTCCAGGTAGAACAAAGGTTGAAAATGGAATTAATCTGATTCTACCTCTGAGAGTGGGCTTGTGGGCTCCCAGAGTGCTCTGTTAGCTTCAGCTTCTCTTCTTCCAAATATCTCCAGCCAGCACCAGGTGAAAGTTGGAATGAATCTGTCTTGCCTCCGAGAGAGGACTTCTGGCCCTCAATCTCCCAGAGTGCTCTGTGTCTGTCCCAGAGTGCCCTTTGGCTGTGGGATCTTCTTGCTTATATGCGCTCTCTAAAGATGTGAATACAAGCATTGTTTCTATCAGTTCCACTTAGTATCTTGTTTCAAGTTCTGGCCCACAACATCTCCTTGTAAGATCAGATCAATCATACTGAACCATGCTAAATTAGATAATTATTAGTCTCTATCAATTCTAATAAGTTAACACTTTGTAAGGATTCCAACATCTTCCCCTTTTTTTTGATTTAGAACATAGGTGGTCATGACCTGCCTGACTTCTCAAGGAGGTGAGAACCCCAAAAAGGTGATCACGCCTTCCCTGACTGCTCAAAAAAGAAGTGAAAACACCATAAAAAGAATGTGGTCCCGCCCTCCCTGACATCTCAGGGAGGGAGATGAAAACACCAAAGGAAATGGGAAATCAAATCAGATTAGCGGGTTTCTAAAGGGGCTCACTTGAAAGAGGTATACATAAATCCATCAATATGGGAGGCATTACACAAAATTACATAAGCACATAGCAATATAACACAGGCTAGTAGTAATGTAACAAATAACATGAATCAGCATGAGAATTTGTACATGTCCATCAGTCATAGAAATAGTCCAAAAGGAATTCATTGACCATTAGTTCATGTGCCAAGAATCCAATAATTCCTGTAAGCTTTGAAGTACTGCAATAGTTTCATCAACAATTTTTCATCTCAAGGAATCCAATGATTCCTGCTAGTTTTTGTTCATCTTGTGTTAGGGAATCCAATGATTCCTGAAGATTTTAAAGTTCTTTTAACACTTTCATTGTCAGCCATGCTCTTTCAGATGTTTCTTAAATCTTCTCCTTTGTTTTGAAGTTTTTCTGCTTTTCTGTCTCTTTCCAGGTGCTTGTTGCCACCCATCTGTTTCCTTCTCTATTGGTAAAAATACAAGCAAATCCTCTCTCCCAGGCAGTTAACCTATCTAATTCCCTTCTATTTACCACTTTTTGGGATTTCTCCTCATTATCTGGTAATTACATTGGAGCTGTTTGCATTGAACATTGCCCTGTTGGGTTAAAAGGCTGTATTCTCCCCAACTGTAATCTCTTTCTGCTGACTACTTTTAGGCTGATTGATCACATCAGAGTCCTCACCTTCTAAAGACTCTCTGGGTGTAACCTCAGCTGCCATGATGCCCCACTTATCTTTTGATTGCTATATTGGAGCTGGGCTCCACTTCTCATTTCTCTGGGTCAATCTACATTCAGAGGCCTAGTGAAAGCCCCGGTTGCATTTTGGACATGGGGTTTTGGGTTTTCTCCCATCCTGTCTTCTCACTCTATTTCTATATCTACACTGAGCTCTCAAATGTCCAACTTTTCCACACTAAAAACATCGACGACTTTATAAGTCCCTTGACAAGAGGGATGCTGTCTTTCCACGTTCATTATAGTCTGCGCATAATAAGCATTTGTGCCCACTGTGGCATAGCGTCTTGTGATCTCCTCTAAAGGAGTATCTTTGTCTAGTCCCCATGTAATTCTTTTGCAAACCTCATTGGCATTTTCCTTAGCCAGATGTTTGGTCATTATTTCTGTAATAGCATTATCTCCAATGGTTCTTATTACAGCTGTTTGCAAACGTCCCACAAAATCCGCAAAAGGTTCATTGGGACCTTGCTCTATTTTTGTGAAGGTTTCCCCTCAATCTTTTTGTCCTGGGAGGGAACCCCAAGCTCTTATTGCAGCCTTAGAAATTTGTTCATATACTGGTATGGGATAATAAATCTGTTCTGAATTTTCTCCATACTGACCTTCACCAGCTAGTTGGTCAAAAGCGATTTGTACAATAGCTCCTGTTTGTCTATTGCGTTGGACTTGAATCCTACATAAGTCATGAAACTCCGAAAGCCACAATAAATTTTGTCCAGGTTCTAAACATGTTCTAGCTATGGACTTGCAATCATTCAGGGTTAAGATTTCATAACACAAATTATCTAGTAACATCTTCACATAAGATGATGTAGTCCCATAAAGAGTGTATCCCTTTTTCAAATTCTTAATTTTTTCCAAATTAAAAGGAGCGTATTTTCTCTCTTTTTGACCTGAAGAGTCAAGATTTTCAATCACAGGATATGCATTTATAAAATCAGATATATCTTCTCCTTCATTTTTTGCCTTAATTAATGCCTCTTTTAATCTTGTCATATTCTGCTTCACAGGAGATGATTGTGTTTTTGCCTCTCTTCCTCCCCCTTCTTCCTCTACCCATGAAGGGTTAATTGAGGGGGAGGGTCATGAGATGTGGAATGATCTAATTTCTCCTGCTGTGAAGTATCACACTCAGAATTGTACTTAACTCCATTCTTATCTGATTCTTCCTCCTTTTCACCTAGTTTAGTTGGCACCTCTCCTTCTTGCTCTTTCTTCTTTTTCCTTATTTTAACACTTATAAAATTTCCTAAAGCCAGTTGTATTAAATTATATGTATTAAGTATGTCTTTGGAAATTGAGTCAGGTCCATTTTTATTGTAGAATTGACAAAGATCCTCTCCTACTAATTTCCACTCTTCTAGATCCAATTCTTTTTTCAGAGAGAAACAGGACATATGTTCTTTACAGTTTCTAAAAGTTCAATGATCTGCTGCAAAATTATAAACAAACCTTGGCTTTTCATAACCTTGACAATGCTCTCTAAACATTTTCCTTGAACAGAAACAGAAAGCTGTTTTCTAAACATCTGTCTCATCTTAGCTGAAATTCTAACTCTTTTAACAAAATTTCTTTGTTGTACTCACCCTAATTTCTGGGTTGAGGAGACTTTTCCACTGGATCAGGATCAGAGGCTTTTCCACTGGAATCAGGATCCTGTTAGCCCCACATTTGGAAGCCAAAATGTGGTGTTCTCTTCTTTAAAATATAATGGTTCTCTCTGGGAGCAGGTTTCTTGGGGAGGTTTTCTGGTGGCAACCTTAGTTTCAGTTCAGAGTAATAATCAGCGCAAACACAGCCAGCTGACAAAATCCAAACATTTATTTCTTATCTCTTTCCAAGCCCAGTTAGCTTTCTTAGAGGCCTCTCTCTCTCTCTCCTTGGTTCTAAGAGCTTTTGCAGTTTTGTCCTTTGCTTCTGCCTCTGCTTTCTTCGGCCTCCAGCCTGCAATCAAGGTGGAAGATGGAATGAATCTGACTCCACCTCCAAGAGTGGGCTTGTGGGCTTCCTCCCAGAATGCTCTGCCAGCTTCAGCTTCTCTTCTTCCAAATATCTCCAACCAGCACCAAGGTGAAAGTTGGAATGAATCTGTCTTGCCTCCAAGAGAGGGCTCCTGGCTCTCAATCTCCCAGAGTGCTCTGTGTCTGTCCCAGAGTGCTTCTGTCTCTGTCCCAGAGTGCCCTTTGGCTGTGGGAGCTTCTTATTGTATGTGCTCTCTAAAGGTGTGAACACAAGCATTGTTTCTATCAGTTCCACTTAGTATCTTGTTTCAAGTTCTGGCTCATAACATCTTCTTGTAAGATCAGATCAATCATACTGAACCATGCTAAATTAAATAAATTATTGTCTCTATCAACTCTAATGAGTTAACACTTTGTAAGGATTCCAACAATATTCTTTGACCATTTATCAATTGTAGAATGGCTTGATTTCTTATAAATTTGAGTCAAATCTCTATATAATTTGGAAATTAGGTCTCTGTCAGAGCCTTTGAATGTAAAAATATTTTCCCAGTTTATTGCTTCCTTTCTAATCTTGTTTGCATTAGTTTTGTTTGTACAAAACCTTTTTTAACTTAATATAATAAAAATTATCTGTTGTGTGATCAATAATGATCTCTAGTTCTTTAGTCACAAATTCCTTTCTCCTCCACAGATCTCAGAGGTAAACTATCCTATGTTCTTCTAATTTGTTTATAATATCATTCTTTATGTTTAGATCATGAACCCATTTTGATCTTATTTTGGTATATGGTGTTAAGTGTAGGTAATTCTTGAAATTTTGTGATGGCCATTGTCATATCATGCTTTATGTGGTTGTTTCTTTAAGCTGAATACCTGCAGTTTCTTCAATGGAGCTTTCTCTTGGGCCTCTTTGAAAATAGTTTTGCTGATGCACTTGTTTAATTCTATTTTCAGCTTTCATTTGCTCAAAGGCCCTCCTTTTCTCTTTTCTTTTTTTTTTATTTTTAATAGCTTTTTATTTACAAGTTATATGCATGGGTAATTTTACAGCACTGACACCTCCTTTTCTCTTTTCAAAATAATTAACATTTATTTTTCTTTTCCTTAATTTTTCCTTTCCATTGAGAAAGAAAAACAAAATTCTTGTAGCAAATATGCATAGGCAAGTAAAATAAATTCCCCCATTGACCATATCTAAAAATATATATTTTATTCTGTATCCTGAGTCAATGTATTCTTCAATTCTAGTCTTCTAGAATAACCCTTGGTAACTGAGTTGCTTGGAGTTCCTAAATTTCTCAAAGCTGCTTATTTCACAATGTTGTCACTGTATACATTGTCTTGGTTCTGTTCACTTCATTTTGCATGAGCAGATACAAAGCTTTCCCACACAAATCAATTCTTTCATCATTTCTTTTGGCACAATCCTGTTCCATTCTGTCTCTACATGCCCAATAATGTAACTTTTTTGGTCATAGTTTCAAATTAACTTTCAGGACACTTAGATCAAGTAATTTATAACTCTATGGGCAGTGCATATTAATATATGCCTGCTTTTTTATTTTTTGCCCAACTTATATTTTCCTTTTTTGTTAATGTGGCCAATTGGATGCATATCTTATGTTTCTAAAGAATAAAAACAAAATAAAAATTAAAACAAAAATAGATCTCAATCTGGCTCATATCCCAATTATCATGAAAGCCAGGCTGATAACTTCTGAATTATGATGTTTTATTGACTAGAATTAATATTCTAGCTTCTTATTATATAATATATATACTCACATGTATATTTTCTTATTTATAAAAAGCAATGGCTGTTTATATTTATAATACTCCTGAGAATGTTTTTTGGTCACTATATAGTACACATGTTAAATTGGACTGATGTGTTAAAAGGCAATTCAATTATTGTTGTTCAGTTGTTCAGTCATGTTTGATTTAATGTGGCCATGTATTTGCATTAGTTGTACCATATATCTGGAATACTATTCTTTTTTACTTCCTTCACTCAGAATTTCTAATTTTCTTTAAAACTTAATTTAATTGCCTGCTTCTACATAAAGTCTTTTCTGATTTCCCATTTGCTAGTTTCTCTCTCTCAAAATGCTGTATCTTTTTATATCCATGTTAGCTCCCCTCCTTGAAGAAAGAGATTGTTTCCATTTTTGTTTTCGTATCCCTATCTCCTAGCACACTGTCTGGCTTAAGGAGTCCCTTATTAAAGGCTTATTTTTGACTGACATGTTCAAGACATTATGCTAGGTACCACAGGGAATGCAGTTAGACCAAAAATGATCAATAACTTCAGAAAGCAATATCATCAAAAGGAACTAAAAATTCCATCCAAAGTAAGATCAAAATTTACAGATTGTATAAAAATGAATACTTAATTTCAGTAGTCAAAGAAAAACTTGCAACCAAAGCATATTAGCCAACAAACAAGAAGTTTGAAATTTAGCATCTTTGTATACCACAGGATATGTGAGATGGCACCTCATCAGATCACAAATTTTTTGCTGTTGAGCCACTCTTTCAAATGAGTCTGAGATTTGAAAAACTACATTTATGACCTACAATAATCTAAAATGAAAATAAATGGAATGAAAGTTTGAGTGATATTGTGAAAAGATGATAGGTCACTTTTCTTCTTATTAGATAAGTAACTATAATATAATCTTTGCAGCCTAAGTGACAGATCAAATTGACTTTTGAGAAATGATATTGCTGGGGTTGCTGACTGACAATATAGGGAAGATAGAGATCCTTATGTGATACAAATAACTGAGTTTTGCCTAGCAGTACAGAGAAATGAAAAATGTAGAAAGAGATGTAGTTTCAGGACATTATTGATAAGATATTTAAAATTCATAGTATCCTAAAGGGAAACCTTTAGACCTATTGAATCTTTTGTTTAAAAGCCATTTTCAACAGTCACTTTGAATTTAATTATATATCTGCCCTTGTTTCAATGTTACTTTGGTCTTTAAATTGTCTCACATTGAATCATTTTGTATCTGCTGGAATCAGCATCATGATCATAACCAGCCTCTGTACCCTGAAGTAATTTCTCAAAACTACATCTTTACAGGATCAAAGAAGATGTATTGCACAAAGACCAAAGAAAAGGATTTCCTTTTTACTCTAAACATCCCCAAAAATGCTAGTTGCAGATGTTTTTGTCCTACTGACATTGAGACTCAAAAAGTTACAAAGCCTTGTTATCATTTACAACTGTTTAAAAAAGATTGGCCTGATCATGCATGCCAAAAAACAAGCTAAATGAAAATACTCGTCATATTATGACATATTTGAACAAACAGATGTTTGAGTTAATCCATCACTGTGTATATCTTGGACATGCATTGGAGCTGAACAATGTCTTAAAATCCACAACTGAATAGAAGGAAGAGATTGAGAAATATACAGACTTTTGAAATATTCCAATCTCCCACAAGGGCAAAAGGCCATCTGTTTTCATACTAGTATTCTTCTGGTAATGTTCTATTTTTGAAAATCATTATTTGGAAGAATCAAATTACAAGTGAAAAGGAGTATGGTAAATAACAAACATGCATATGACAAATGGCATGAAAAATTATTGAGGATATGCATGAAAGGAAAATGCTGTCAATTAATTCTGAACCATTAAGATAAAATATTTTGAAGAGAACATAAGAAAGTTCTTAAGGGATATAAACAAGATAGTTCTTCTTGTTTTCAAGTTCCATCATGTTTGACTATATGTGACCACATAAAGATGAGGGGAAAGAGAGAGAGACAGAGAGGGGGAGAGAGAGAGACAGAAAGACAGAGAAATAGAGAAAGAGGGAGGAAAGAAGACAGAAAGAGAGACTAACTTATCTTTCATTATCTTTATCTGTACATCATACATGGTGTTTCAAAGTGATAGTGCAGTTTTGAGTTATTAAAGCTATTAGAATTTTCAAGTATATTCAGATATTTGGGGTACTATGTATACTTATTTATATGTATGTAAATATATGTATAAAATTTGTAAGTATGATTGAGTAGAAAGTGTGAAGAGTAATAGATTTGGCAATGGAGGATCTGGATTCAAATTTTTTATGTTTTTACTACTTATTACCTGTGTGACCCTGGGTAAATCACGTTACCTCTCTCTGAATCAGTTTCCTTATCAGAAAAATTAAAGATTGAATTTAACTCTGCTGGCTCTTAATCTATAATGTTAGTAGAACAGTCCTATTTAAACTAATAATAATAATAATATACTTAAATAAGAATTTAAAGTTCATAGAATACCATGCATACATTATTTTTTCATTTGATTTTCAAAATAATCTTGAGAAGAAGGGAATAGTCCTATAATTATGCCCATTTTGCATATCAATATATAGATGTTCAAAGAAGTTGTGACTTGTCCAAATTAAATGGCAAAAGAACACAGTTTATTTTCAGACTATTTAAAAAGAAGGAATTTGAACAATTCAGTCCCATTATTTGCAAGAAATATATTTCCAAAATTCCAAATATCAATTGCGATTTTATGTAAAACACTACAGAATAATAGAAGATAATAATTTAATTACAAGAATTTTTCTAAGGGACAAAATCAAATCAATTTTCCTCAAGTTAAAAATAAGAATTGTTTAGAATTTCTAAGGAAAAATCAACTTGCTAAATATATTTGAGTGATTTTCACAAAATTACCACTATTTTGATATAGGGGATGTGTCAGAAAATGAAAGAGATGAAGAATATAGAAATGGCACCCAAAACTAGAAGATAGCCTTATTAATTACTACGCTTGTCAGCGCAACATTTGTGACAGTTAGACTTTACAGAATTATTCTTTATTCCATTTTTAAAGGCCTCTTTTCAGTGCTGAGATTGTAAGACAAGAACAGACCAGTGTGAGACATATTGATATCCTACAAAATTTCCAGGACCCAAGAATTGTAGAAGGACTCTTGAGCAAGTAATTTTGCTATTCCCTTTGCTCATTCATCTTTGACCAAGAGAGTTGCCCAGAGGCTCCTACAATGCTTTCTGAGCATTGTGTGGCCACCTATTGTGAATTATACCATCCCACCTCTATCTGGCCAAGAGAAATGATGTTTATATTAAAATAATGAGCCTCCAGAACTACTTTTTTACGATCTAGTAGTGAAGTAAGTAAAAGTGATTGGAATGTTAAAATTTATGTTTACCTAGTGATTCTTAAATTTACCATGATTTTACTAATTTAACTAAAGCCCTTGTATATCCATGAATTTAGTTTGAGTGATTATAGAACCATGTGTCTTCCAGAAACCATGGGAAGAAAATGAGCTAATTAGAACTGGATGGCATAGAGTCCTGAATTTGGAGTCAGGAAGATTTGAGTTTGAACTTTATCTCAGGCATTTAGCTATGTGATTCTGGGTAAGATACTATAACATCTCTAGGGCTCAGGTTCCTCTTTTATAAAATTAGGGGGTATGACATGATAGATCCTAAGGTTCAATTCAGCTTTAAATCTCGATCTCATGTGCAGTCTAGCTTACAAAAGGTCTTGAATTAGGAATAGCATTCTGGGGTTAGGCGAAGTGCGAAGTGCGAAAGTGCGAAGAACATGAGAAAAGTTAATGGATAATGACAGAGATGGGAAAAAAGGAAGGAAAGAAGAAAGGAATAAGAATAGAAAGGAGGGCATATAGTATTAATAACCATTTAAAATCTACAGAAGAAAACAAAACACAAGTCCAAAATGGAATATAAACAAAGCAATTTTGTTACTGCTGCATTAAATTTAACATAACCCCCAAACTTTCATATTAACAAGGCTTCAGTATGTCTTCTTTTTTTGTCTCTCAAGTTTTTTACCCAAAAAATAAAAAATTGAAAAAAGAAGGCTGTTACTACCTCTTTACTTCTTAGTAAAGCAGGAATTAGATGATTTCTTCTTTATGTCCTTGTTTTACTTAGAGAGGAATATCATCAAAATTTGGAAATGTAAGTGAGGAAAAGTTAAAATAGTTTCATATGGTGGAAGGAAGAAGAGGAGGGAAGCAATTATTTTTTATCCTCCAAATCAAAGGATGTCTAACTTTGGCCTACAAGTTAGGATTTGGTTGGGAAATACTCAAAGAGTAGTGAAGGAAGCTATCATTTATGGTTGGAGTAACTGTGTTAGTACATGAAAAGAGAGAAAAGCAGTTTGAGTTGAAAATCAGATCGGTGTGAGAGGTTCACTATGTATACAGAACTGAGGAATATGAAAATATGGAGTGAGAGAGAGAATAAATATGATTTGGGATTATCTGCTCCAGAACCTCATGATTCCCAGTCAAATCACCATTCTGTTGATCCTCTTTTGGACAAATTCTAACTTATCAAAGTCTTTCCTACTGTAATGTATTACATAGGACAGTATATAATATTTCAAATTTGAAGCACAGAGAATGGTAGGACTATCTACCTCACAGAACCATTATAATCCATTTCACAAAACTTAAAGTAGTAACTAAATAAAAGTTAGGTATTATTATTGGTACTTTTTATCATCAGCTACTTTGTTCTGGACACTATGTATGATTATAACATTTTGGACTGCTGGTTCATACTATTAATCCACAATGAACGTTTCATTCCATGAAAACTTATAAATCCTTTTCACTAAAACATTCATCTGAGCACAATGGCACATTCTTTATTTCTACAGCTGATATAATTGACCCCAATTATACAACATTATATTCATCTGAATTAAATTGCTTTCCCACTGTTTTTGACTGTTGAGATAATTTTTCGATCTTGATTCACTCTTTCCAGTGTCATGACAACTGCAAATTTAATTTGCCTTCATCACGTCATTTATCTAAGAAGGCAAGGGCATCTTAACATAGACTTCTTCGAAACTGATTTTGATTCCTTATTGCCTATGTTTATAGTTCAATCATTAAACCAGATATAAACTTACCTAAGTGTGCAATGATCTAATAACAATTTTGAATCTAGTCCCCAGATGCATGAGAGACTTTTTATCATATGCTTTTCCGAAATCCTGGTTATATCTTTGATCTCTTCCTTATACAAAATAATTTTGTTTTACTTCCTAATTCTAATTAAATCCTGCCAAATTTTCCCCAAGCTCTTCACTTCCATGTGATGAAATTGCTATATGCTGCTTTTAACCAGCTGATTAGATTATGGGAACCTCCATGAAGCAGAATGGGACAATGATTTTGGTAGCTCTGCCTCAGTGGGCCAATGTGACAGAGAATAATATTTCTTCCTGTTGGTGCCTTTGTAGCTGAAAAAAATATGAAAATTATTTGATAGCTACTTCAAAACCCTTCAAACTTTGTCAAAGAGGAATATAAGCAGACAAGAACAGAAAAGAATTTTTTTTAAAAAACGGAAACAGTAATTAGGACAGCAGAGAGATAGAATCTTTCACCAGTACTGGATTTGAGAATAATCAGAAAAACAAATAATCTCTGTTCTGCCAAAATATTTCTTCTTTTGTCAACAAGCATAGGGTATGCAACTTAGATACAATCAACTGAAAAGAAACAAAATTTGAAGCATCTGAGTATCCACTTTCACAAGGTTTAATAGTCAAGTTACCTTGAAATAATATACAAAAATCTGCAAATCTAAAGTAATAAAGACTTTTTTCCTTTAGGATATACAATGTTAACCTATAGATGTGTGTGTGTGTGTGTGTGTGTGTGTGTGTGTGTGTGTATCAGTCAGAAATATTGAAAATATGGGTGATTATTAATTCTAAAGATCATTAAACAAGCGTATAGGGAAACATACAGAAGAATAATTTTTAAAATTACAGTGATACTTAGTTTTTTTGGTATCATCAAGCAATGATTATATTTAAAAATAAACTTACAATATAACTGAAGCTAAACTCTTTAAGAATCTGAGGATTTTTTAATTAACCATTTTAGGTAATTATTCCTATTAGGAATTCCAATTAGGTAATATACAGAGATCATCTGACTATATTTATGCACTTTCATAGCTATACTGTGCTCCAATAGAATGTCACTGAAGTGTAGTAGGGAGGTGTTCTCTCTGCTCTGAATCCTTCCATTAGTACTTTCTCTTGGTATCACCAGTTCCTGTTAGCCTCTCTCTCATCTCTTCTTCAGTTATAGGTTTTGATTACCAACTTCTTGAGGATAGAGGCTATTATCTTCTTTAACTCTGTAGTTCCCTCAGGTTCTAAAATAATTCTGTAAATAGACTAAGCACATGATAAATGGATAAAAAAAAATAATCAGATGAGAAATCTTGCAAGAAGTATGTGTAAATTAATGAAATGTAATTTATGTAGATTATATAATATCTTATTTAACCTTCAAAATTGCTTAGTTGTGAGTTCATTGCCTTCCTTTAATAAAGGCAGTAATTGAGGTTTCTGGATGTTAAATAATTTACCCATTTGGAGGCAATGGGGTGAATGAATAGAGATGAGAATATGAATATATTCAATGAATAGAGAGCTGAGCCTGGAATCAGAATCACCAGAGTTCAAAAATTGCAGACATTTACTAATTGTGGGATCCTGAATAAGTCACAACCTCTGTTTGTCTTAATCCACTGGAAAAGGGAATGGCAAACCACTTCAGTACCTTTGACAAGAAAATCCCATGGATCATAATGGTGTCCACATAATCATGAGGAATTGGACATGAATGAATAGCAACTTACCCATGGTTCCACAGTTAGTATGTTTTGGAGAAGAATTCAAATTCATGCCTTTTCTGGTTCTAGTCTCATCTGATTTCCTTTATTAACCATGCCATTTTCAACATGTAAGAGTCAAGAAACCATCTTATAGAATAAAAGTGAATGAATTTTTAGCCTTGGAATATATGTCAAATGGATCTTGTCATATTCCGGTCTCTGCATTTTTTCGACTCAAAATGTAGGATCCATGAGAACAAGAATTGCTTCCTTTTTGGTGCTTTGAATAACAGGTGAACATAATATATGTATAAAATTGTACTTTAATATCCATCCCAACAATTAATAAAAATGATTTAATCAAATTAAATTAAAAAATATTTTCAAGTATATACACCTGCTTAGTAGAAGTAGATAAGGCTTTTCTAACTGCAATTTCCTGAGTCTTTTGGGCACCAGAAAGAATAGTAAATACAAAACTTGGATATCTTCTGCCCAGTTATCAACAGCAATAACAAAGTTGTCTGAGGTCCCTGTGATGATGTTAAAAGTAAGACAAAGAAAAAAAAAAAAGAGTCACCATAGACCAAGGAAAGATGTCATGTGGTCCAATGAAATTGATTGAGGATGGGAATTCCTAAGAATCATATTTTGTTGATATTGGGAGAGATGTCAGGAAAAAGCTTACATATATAGGTTTCCCAGTGGCTATTCTCTTAAGCTAATATCATTTACAAAAAAATTTGTGTTTTTTCCAATATGATGACTATAAAAAGAGAACTTCTGAGGTGTTACAGATATGCTGCTCTTGAACTAGGAGTTAGTGATGATGAGTCAAGTTATTTATTTATGATTCCTAATATATTTGGTAGGGGGCAATGGTGATAATGGCTGTGTATGGGCAAAACTACTAAGTCTGGCACCTCCAGCTTTGCGTGACTCCTCAATCTTTCATTGGGTATTAACAGTTTGGTGTGGATTGCTAATTTGAACAAGTCTGGCTGAGTGAACGTGGTAGCTTGAGCCTAGAATGCTATCTGGTAGTTTCATAAATATGACACCATAATTAGTTGTTCTCAAAATGTCATGTTATACTAGTGTGGAGTATTGATTATTCAAGAAGACAATCAAGTAGACTGTATGTGTGTTGATCTCTGCCTTTGCCACTGATGGTCTTAGGAAACTAAGCACACATTAAGAAACCATGCAAAAAGAATATTGTAAATAGATGGCAGGTCTGAATTCTTAGCTTTGCTCCTTATTCCCTAGTTTGGACAAATTTTTTAACCTCATTCTTCCTCAGTTTCCTAAAGCTAGAAAATAAGTGGGCTGGTAGCTGATTCCGAAGATCCCTTTCAGCTCTAAATCTATGATCAAAGTAAGAGAATATAACTATACCTAATCATAAGTGGCTGAGTGAATGGAATTTTTTATATTTTAAAAATATTTTCAATTTTACTAATTCTACTTCAACCAATTAGGTTTGTGAGCTTGGTACTTGATTAGTTTGCCATCTTCATCAGAAATCTTTAACTTACAAAAATTGTATTAACCTATCCACCTACCTACCTACCTATCTATCCATCCATCTATCTATCTATCTATCTATCTATCTATCTATTTATCATGCCTCCTTTATGTTATCAGAGAAAAAGGCCTAGGGGCGGGGATTCATGGGGTTCATAAAATTGTTTTTAAAAACACTTTACTAACTGTATTTCAGTATAATTTGTTTACTTTGTAATCTTATATATTTTGCTGCATGTATTTAAAAAGGGTTGTTCCAAGAATGGGTTTGTAGACTTCACCAACATGCCTAAGGGTTGGTTCCATAACACAAAATTGGATAAAAATCCTTGGTCTAGGGCAGTTTGCTTCATTGTTTCCCTTTTGGCCTCCTCCAGATCTCCATGTTGTCCACTCCTTTTTAGCAATCTACTAAGAATGCAATAAAAATCAGCTTATTTTAATTTGGGGACAAATTTTAAGATAAAAGTACAGATGGCAAATAAGATTTAAAGAGAGCAGGAAATACTCAAGCAATGGGGGTATCGGGTACAGTTAATGCAAAGGAGAAAGAGGAACTAAACACTGCCAAAATTCACCAGATCCATCAGCCTGGGAATTCAGTCAGTCAGGTAAAGCTGCTCTAGGAAGGAAGATCTCTCTGTAAGCAGGTCACTGAGCCAGACAACGCTCTAAATGCTCAAGATTCCATTAGGTTCAGGGGAACAGTTCCCTTTCCTTCATATGGGTCATCACTAGAAGTCTTTTCCACTGTTTAAAACCCCCCAAATTCTAGCTTTCCTTGTTCACAGATTTTGCTTTTCATGATTCTTTATTTCCTCCTTTCAGCTTGGTAAAACCACACTTCCCCTTAGCCATTCTAATAGTTATATTTATATGTATTCATACACATGCACAAGCATACATACACACATTCACATGTATCTATGAACAGATCTCATTTTGTCTGAAATATATTTATATACAAACATACAAGTTTGAATGTGTTTATTATACAACGGAAACATTACTATGTGCATATATGTATATATGTGCAGATACACAGATATTTATGCAGACACACATGCAAATATAAATACAGGCAAAAGAGATAATGTCATGTGTACAACATATGCGTGTTTTATATATGATATATACATGCCCACATTTACGGAGCAACATTTGTGCATGGTATCCATCCACACAAATATTGTATATGTTTAAAGGTTATAATTCTACAATAATAATGTTCATGACCTTTCCCTTTATCATTATGATACTTTGAACAGGATAGCAATGTAAACATATATGTACATTCACATAAATACATATACATCATGATATATGATGAGGATGATATAGAGACTCAGGTGTAATGATATTCTTGAGGAGATTAAATAGTTCTAGATAGGCCTCTATTTAGAGAGTCCCAAACTAACACTGTTAACATAAGCCCTAGAAATATGTACATGAAGTATATAAATAGCAACATTCCTGATCTCAAGAGGTTCTCAGATGGAAATTCTTTGTATAGAACATACAGTAGATATATTTTTACAAGCTTAGAAAGAATCTGAATTTAGGCCAGCACTTGATGTTAAACATACCTTGTTGTTATTGCAAATTAATATCAGATATGCTTATGAGAAAAACAGAGGTCAAAGTTTGTTTGTTTGTTTTTTAGCACTATCTGACAATGACCTGGATGATAAGGCATTACCTGCAATCTCAAAGGCAGTTCTTCCTTGTGGGTTCTGTCTCAGGGAACTCTGAGAATAGACATTGTTTTGCCAGGACATTTATACATTTAATAGTTGTTTTATGAAATTTCAATCATCATCATAACTAGCATTTGTATAATACTTTAAGACATGTAAATCACTTTATATATCTTTATTATATATCTTATTTAATCCTTAAACCAATCCTAACAAGAAGGTATTATTATCACCATTTTATACAAGAGAAAATGGAGGTATGAAAAGGCTTAATGAATTGTCCAGGGTCATAGAGACAGGATTTGAACTAGACCCTCCTGACTGCAGAGCTAACAAACTAACCATTATGCTATCGGGTGTCTCTTCATCTCAGGTAAGAAAATGAGATGGAGAATCAAGTTTTAGATATAAGTTCACAGATTCTTTCTAGTGTCAAAAGATCGGTATTCAAATCCTATCTCTAATGCTTCCTACCTTCTATTTAAAGAAGAAAGGTTACTTAAATGCTTCAATGAAAGTAAGTAACTTGAATATATCTTGATTTTCTCAGAGTCAGTCCTCACTAAGAAACTCAGGAAGGCAGGTTTAAGTCACAGTTTTACAAAGTCAAGATATTATGTTTTTTTGAAATAGAGCTAAAATATTTTTGAAATAGAGATTTAGTAAATCATGAGATTTACATTTGTTCTTGTTGCAACTAATTTGGATGAAATGGAGAACCTCATATGATATAGAATGAAGTCTGCTTGTCAAGAAGTGGGAAGGGGGCAATAATTTTATGAAGGAATTATGAAAAGAAATGGACAATGATTATAGAATGAACAAACTGTAGGATCACAAGTATCAAGAAATAGAAAGGAGTTTACATCATTTACAGATTACTTAGTCTAAGCCTTTTTTTATACTAGAGGAAATGGAGAGTTTTAAGAGGTTAGGTGACTTGCCAAGGTCATAGAGATAGTATACAGCAAGGCCAAGATTTGAACCAAGATTATCTTAAATGTGTGATTTTACTTACTGAATCATTCACTGTTAGGATTCTTACAAAGTGATAAATCAGTTGTCTAATTTTAGCATCGTACTTAGCAGTTCTCTAGTTCAGAGTTCACACCTTTCACACCCTTAAGAGTTCACACATTAGTTCACACATTAGCGTTCGAGATTCACAAGTCAGGATTCAATCGGGAGATTCACAAGTCAGGAACCCACAATCCCACTCTCTCAGAGGAGGAGTCAACCTTTGAGTTCACACCTCTAAAAGAGCATATAAAAAGACAAGCACTAGAGACTTTGAGAGATGGAGAAATTAGGAGTTATTCAAGGAGATTGAGAGCCAGAATTCAATCAGGATACTCAGAGCCAGGATTCAGAGAGAGCTGAAGGCTGAAGCTGGCAGAGGCAAAGGACTAGCAACAAGAGCTCTCGGAACCAAGGAAAACTAACTGGGCTATTTTGAAAGAGACAATAAAAGGACTCGACTTTAATACCTGGCTGTATTTGAGGTGATTATTACTTTGAACTGAAACTAAGGCTGTCTCCAGAAGCCCCCCAAGAAACCTGCTCCCAGACAACAATCATATTTTAGAGAAGAGAAGAACACTACAATTCACAGATGGATTTTCTGTTTTGAGAGGAGGAGCCTACACCAATGAAGACATGAATTATGGGAAAGGCTGAATTAAGGGGGAAAAGTCAAACATTCTCTTAATATAAAATATTTGAATAGATCATGGGATGTCGCTTATTCAGGCAAGTCTTAGTGCATGTTAAATGATCTTTTCCTGGCCATTTGTGGATTTTTCAGCCAATAAAAAATTCAACCAACAGTTATGAAGCAATTCCTATGTGAAAAACAGAGCTTCATGCTGAGATGAATGAGCCATAGTTCCTATTTTCAATGAAATTACAATCAGGTGGATGGTTTTGAGAGCTAATTTTACCTCATATGGGTAAACATTTCATACCTCAAAGGATTTAATTGCCACAGACTCAGTCAGCAAGGATTATAGACCAAGAGACAGTCAGTAAATGCCAAGGTATGTGCAATATAACCCCTCACAGATCTCAGATTTACATAAACATCTCTAACTCTGAATAATGATACATGGCAATGTGAAATAATGGATAGAGTGTAAGACTTGGCTTCAGAAAAACCTGAGTTCAAGTAAAATTGCCAAAAGTCATCAACATCAAAAGGTATGCAATGTGCCTTAAATAAATCTATTCTTTTAAATTCACAATAATTCTGGGATGTAGCTGTCCTTATTAATCCTATTTTACAGATGAGGAAAACTGAGAAAGCCTTGACCAGGATAGCATAGCTACTAAGTGTCTAAGGCTGAATTTGACTTTGGGTCTAACTCACTTTCTACTATGCCTCTTAATAACTATATGACTATGATTAAGTTGTTTAACTCTTCCCTCCTTCTTTTCCTTGACTTTTTTCTTTTGGACTAGATTTGTGATTACAATCTGGATGATACTCCATCCTCTATGTCATGGGCTGGCCTCCATTTAGTTCTTTTCTGGAAGGCTTTTGCAAACACTAGAAATGTAATCAATTATTAGTCAATTCAAGCTTATTCAGGGTAAGTGACTGGCCCATGATTACACTGCTGATTTTCTGACCCAGGCCCATATGTCCTTGTATTATATTTTATTCCCACTCTTGGCAAGTATTATCTAACCACAAAATAGGGAATTCTCTTTTCCAAAGGGACAGAAGAGGCAAAAATAGTTTCCAAGAACATGAATGCCACTGGTCCTGCAATAGCAGAGACAGAGAACAGTACAAAGAAAATGACCAAGACAGAGCGCCAGGGCAATTCCCTTTCAGGGCTGACTTCCAAGGATTGGGAAGAACTAGAGAAACAGAACCTGATTCCTCATATGATGGAAGAATGTAGAGTACTTCTAATGGTTTCCTTAATTCCACCACTAGCCCAATTAGTAGTACAAATTAACACTAATTTTTAATTAATTTAACTAATTTAAATTTTCTTAAAGTATCACTTATCATGTCACTGAACCATTCAAAAGCCTTCTGTGACACTACTGATTAACAATTTAGGTTCAAGATCTTTATTAATCACACTTCAGTCTCTCCATGACTTGACTTTCACATACTTTTCTAGTCATATGTAATATCTCAGTACGCTCTTTCTTGCAACCCATGTGCCAAACAGACATATTTGCCCAGACTGTTCCAACAATATGCCATATGCCCCATCTCTTCTGGGTTTTTGCTCAGGTTAGTACTTGTTCTGCAACACCTTTGGTCTTTTTCTTAACTCCTCCAAATTCTGTTTGTTGAAGTTTTATCTGATCTTCAGAACTTCCTCCATTATTATACTTCCCTGGACACTCTCAGCCAGATATAATTTCTCCTTCCTCTATATTTTGTAATGAAATCACATTGCACTCTATCTTTAGCATATTGTTAGAGAACATAATTTATATTTTCTTTAAATGGTAATCTACTTAAAGGCAGGAATGGAATCTTATTTTATATTTGTGTCTTCCATGGTAGAGGAGGGAAGGGAATAATTCATTCATGTACTATGTTCTAGACACTGTGCAAATAGATTTTTATGAATATTAGTTTATTGGATCCTTACAACAACCCTTGAAGGTAGGTGCTTTTTGTCCCCATTTTATAGTACATAAACTTTAATCATTAGATTATAAGAAGCTTGAAGGCAGAGACTATCTTTTGACTCTTTTTATATCTTTGGGTACTTAACACAGTACCTGTCTGGAGACAGTAACTGATTACAGTTGAGAAAATTAAGGCAATTAGAAATTAAATGACTGGACCTGTGTCCCCATATTTATAATTTAGTAAATGTATGCTGACTGGTTAGTAGATTTACAGATTACATTTAGTAAGAATTAAGTCAAATGTTTTTACTGTTATTTATTTTTAACTGCTAAATTTTTCTTTCAAGCATAGATTGGAAATATTTTATGGAATCTGAAATGTAAATGATAATATTTTGAGTATCAGTTCATCTAAATGTTTAAGAGATGAAAGTTGAAAATGTGCTATTTACATTTCAATTTTGTTAACAGAAATAAAATAGGCAAAACCAATCAAAATGGACTGGTACAGAAACATTACCAGTTTTCTTAATTCCAACCAGATATGAGGATGGGCTCTTTGAAGTGAACATCAGTATTCTTTCCCTTCTTCTTGAATCATTAAGAAGCCAAATGATTTTTCACACAAACATACAAACAGCAATTTCATTATAAAATATAGTTGTTCAGTTTCTGTTTAAGTCATGATTTTTAAATATCAAATTGTGATTTTTATTCATGGCACTTTGAATGTCCACATTCATATTACAGATCAGTTTGATCATAAATTCTACATTAGTGTCATGGTAGTAAAGAATATGAATAGTGATAAAGGTATCTCTCTGTCTTTGTTGAGCAGAGGCTATCACCAGATCACATATGTACAGTGCAGGATTTGCAATAATAAGAGCTCCCACGTATCCCTTAGATTTACAAAGTACTTTACCACACACACACACACACACACACACACAGAGAGAGAGAGAGAGAGAGAGAGAAATTGTACTATTATGCCTTTTGGCATATATTGGACAAAGCAAAAATGCTTTGTCCAAGATTACACGCAATAAGGGCAGCTAGATGATGTTGGAGTTATAGCACTGAGCCCAGAGTCAGGAAGACCTGAATTCAAATCCAATCTTAGACACCTGGTTGTGTGATCCCAGTGAAGTCACTTAATCCTTTTTTCTCATCTGTAAAATGGACTGGAGAAAGAAATGGTAAACCACTTTAGTAACTTTGCCAAGAAACTCCTAATGGGGTCATGGAGAGCTGAACATTACTGGAAAATAACAACAACAATGTAGTTGGATAATAAGATTTGGCCTTAGGCCTCATGACTTCAAATCCAGCATTCTTTTCTCCAAACAATTTTTATTCCCACTTGAAAAAAATCATGGAGGGAAAGAAACAATGAACACTTTGCCAAAAAACAGTAATAAAGCCCTCAAAGAACTAAAATATCAAGTCTAACAATTGATTGGAAGTATTAATTCTCCTTCTAGAATATCAGCTTTCATTTGGCTCTATTATGTTTTTAGGGACCTCTTTAAAGGCTGGGAGTCAAATGTTTCAGATTTTATGAGTGCCAGTTAGGCAACACAAATTCCTGGAAAGGGGCCAGAGCACCACTAGTATAAGGACAAGAACTTCAGTGTCAGATGATGTGGCTCCCTAAAACCACTGCAAGTTTCTTTGTTAAGTTATAAGCAGGTAGAAACTCTGTTGTTGTCTCTTGAAAATGCCTTTACTTCTTGAGTAGACATTTTTTGGAAAGAATGAAATAGCTTCCAAAATCTGCAACAAGAGCTTAAAAAGCAAATGATTATTTCCTGAACCTTCAAACAAGGAATGTGAACACTGCAGAAATACTTAAGGTTGTACATGCAGAATATGTTTCAGTCTTGGCACTTTGGGGATGTTTAGAAATCAAATGAAAGCAATAGACTTTCATTTGGGCTCTTAAATAGCCCCATTTGCTAATTGGCTATAAATAAATTAATAAACATCTAGAAACTGATTCCTTCAAAAAGGTGGACATCCATATTAGGTATAATTAAATAGCCTAAGATTAGAGTGCAATGGCTACAGAAAGAAGCAATATCTGTGAGAGGCAGTGTGCAATAGCTGAAAAAGTAGTAGAACTCTATCCGTAAGAGGTGTGACTATGGACAAATCATTTAACCTCTATGAGCTTCAGTTTTATCATATATAAATTGGGCATAACAATATATTTAGTAACTTGGTCAAAGAATTGGGAGGATCAAATAAATAATGTGTATGTGTTTCATAATGAAACACCTATATAAATTTATACTCATATCTATATGAATATGCATGTATTTTTGTGTATGTGTCCTTTCTAAATTTTAAGGTCCTTTATAAAATGTCAATAATAATGACTACTTTAGTAGCTGATACAGTTATTATGTTTAATCATGGGCCAGCCATTAAACCTTTTAGCTCTCCAGGCATCCCTTTAAGATTGCAGGTTACAGAGGAATCACTAATGTGATCTGTTTTACTGGAGATTATTTCCAAGAGGAATCACTCCCTCCCTGCAATCCAAAACATACACACAGACTGTAACATTATAGCTCTGGATATTAAAACAAACAAACAAAAACTCAGAAAAATCAGAAAAGAGGTGGTAGATAAAAATAAAAAATGACTGATCCCAATAATACAAGATTCATTAAACCCAAGAAGATAAACTGATTGGTCCTTAGAAGGAATTTTTTTTTAAAAAAAGAATTACTAGAAATATGGGGAAGTAGCTGAACCAAAATGCAAAGAAAGTAACAAATCAGATTTAGTCAAGCAGTTATAGCATAAAATATTAAATTTGAAGTGGATTTTCAGTTTAATTTTTTTAAATTGCATCATAAACTAGAAGAATATTTATAAAACTACCTTTCTTTTTTTATTTAGGTTAAATATGTACAATCCTTTTAAACATCTTTCCATATTTGTCAGGTTATGTAAGAAAAATAAGACCAAAAAGGAAAAAAAAAACTAAAAGAAACAAACAAAAAGGTAAAAATACTATGCTATGATCTATATTCAAGCTCCATAATTTTCTCTGGATACAGATGGCATTTTCCATCAGGTTAAAGCTAACTTTCATAACTGTGTCTATAGGAGAATTGCTAACTCAGAAAGAGATAGAGGAGATTTCAAAAGAGAAAAAAATAGACAATTTCTATTACATAAAATTAAAATATTTTTGCATGAACAAAATCAATGAAGCATGGATAAGAAAGGATGACAGGAAAATATATGTCTATCTGTTGTATGTTTTTGTGTGTGATAAAGACCTAATGTTAATAAGGCACACCCACACACTATAAATGTGTGCATGTAATCTCTATGAATATATATAAATTAAATATTGAACCTTCCTTACTCTTTCTGACATCCTTGAATTTATGCTTTGAAGTGACATTCTTCTTCTTAATTGCCTCTCATTTTGTGAAGCAATATTGGTTTTGGTTTTCAATTTAAATTAGCAGTAATATGTTTTTAAAAAAAATTAGGCTCTGTCTTAAAGGAAGGAAAGGGACCACATATGCAAAAATGTTTGTGGCAGCCCTTTTTATGATGACAAGAAACTAGAAACAGTGGATACCCATCAGTTGGAGAATGACTGAATAAGTTATGGTATATGAATGTCATGGAAAATTACCTTAAAATCATGTTTTTAATGGTTCATTGGAAAAAAGTTCTGGCTCTAGAATTTGAAACTTCTGAATTTGACTATTATTTGAAACTTGCCTTCTGAAATTTAATATGTGTGTGACCTTAAACAATCTCATAGTGTCCAGATCTCAGTAACCTCATCTGTAAAATGAGGAAATTGTACTGAATGACTTCTGAGGTCCTTCCCGGTTCTAGATCTATGAAACCAAATTACAAACCTGTAAAGGGCTGAAACTCTTGAGTTAATGCACTGAGGTTGGACAACTGAGTACTTAAGGCTAATTACCAATTGGACAATACTCTATAAGCATATGCTTGGAAAATGGCCCTTCCCACTATCCTGTGCTGCCTCAATAATTGGTGTATACAGAGAATTGTAGGAGGGACTAGGGGGTGGAGTAAGACCAGCCAGGATCACTTCTGGGTAGGAAACGAAGAGGAGAGGTCATGGAGATTCTGTGTTCATCCAATGCACTCCTACCTCTAAAGACCAAGAATAAAGACCAAGGACTTTTGCTTATCCTGACTCTGGCTGATTCTAAGGTATCCAGGGTGCTAACTTAGTCTTCACACAAACCAAAGACTTGTCTTTTTTTTTTAATAGAAAAATAAAAAAATAGAAAAACAACTTTATTTATTAATAACAACAATAGCTAAGATTTATAATGTGCTTTAAGATTTGCTAGTTATTATTGTTACTGCAAACCATTTTGCAAAATTTGAAATCTTTGAAAGAAATCATTGAAGCTTCAGGAAATTAAAAATTCCACAAAATCTTCTGACCTGACTATTTTCTGAAGTGCAATAAACAAATAAATAAACAAGCAAACATATTGAGAAATCTTGTTTCACATTAAAAGACAAAAATTATC
The DNA here is from genome assembly GCF_902635505.1 of Sarcophilus harrisii. Taxonomy (NCBI): domain Eukaryota; kingdom Metazoa; phylum Chordata; class Mammalia; order Dasyuromorphia; family Dasyuridae; genus Sarcophilus; species Sarcophilus harrisii. The sequence goes on along the minus strand of NC_045431.1, from coordinate 124,119,625 downwards.
ATAGCATCTAAATAAACCCCCAAAATAGTATTCTGGAATCTGAGATAATTATCAAGGACAGGAGTTGTAAAGATACCCTTTATTCATCAGAGATACTTCTTTGGCTTCAATTTATTCTTTTGTAAGATGAGGAGTTAGACTAGATTGAGTTACAGCTTTAAATCCTTTCTGGGGTGATCTCTTTAGGATAAAACTGAAAAAAACCTTAGGTGATGTGGTAGTATATAAACCTTACACAATCTGAACGTGATCATTAACATAAAAGAACAGTGGTGTGTAGGTGTCTTTGAACATCATCAAGAAACAAAAGAATAGTCAACTGTGTTTTGCTTCTGTAGAAAAGGAATTAAAAGAATAGAAAATATACCCTTTAGTCCCACTGAAAGGGCTACTCAGCAAGGTGCTTTCAGCCATCATACCTTATAAAAAACAGAGGAACTTTCTACTATTTTATTCCTTTTCCAATTAGTAGTCATTGAACTATGCTGGAAATGATCTAACACAAACTGCTATGCTGGAGATTTTAGTTTTCCAGTAGGTACCTTATGAATACTTTAATTCTAGAATTTAATTAGCATTAATGTTGAAAAAAATTGAAGGTAAATGTGATTATGTTGAATATAGATATAACTTCAATGTCTAAAGTACTAGCCCCACACCTCTGAAATGGTTAGAAGTTTTTCTTTTTTAAGCCCAGCCCACTTACCTCCTTCCTGTATGGAATACTAGATGAAAGTTGTCTATATAATTTAATGTACATGTACCATTTAATTCATGATAATGATATAAATGAATAAATTCAACTACAAACGAAGAAACAGTTTTAGAAAGTAATCATTTTGGGGTGGATTTTAAAAATAAAAAGTATTAAATTACATCATATTTCTAGTGTGATACACGATATTAAAAAAAAAAGTCTAGTGGCACTTATTTCACAATTAGTAGGGAAAATTTTCACTTAATTTAAGAGGAATCTAATCTAACTAAGTATGAGTCATGGGACTTTGCACAGGTCACTTCATTTCTGTAGGCTTCAGTTTCCTCATCTGTAAAATAATTGTACTACGCTAAATGATCTCTTTAAAATAAGCATTTTTACTCTCTATTGCCTCGGCCTTAAATACCAAATTCTCTATTTGACATTCAAAGTCTTTCAAAACATATAGCTCTTTCCTACCTTTCAAGTCTTGTTACCCCTTATTTCCCAATAATAATGCATTATTTTTCAATCCAATGGTACTGATAGGGTACAGCTTCTAGGGGAAATATGGCAGTAATCCCTGAGGTCCCCTTACTTTAGAGTGCTATTGTTCTAACAATCTGTCTGTCAATGATTCTAAACTCTTCTGGCTTTAGGTCCTCCAAATACTGCTATCAGATAATCTGCTGATCAGTGATAACCAAGTTCCTAAGACAATAGGGAAAAGATAGCTCCTCAAATCTACCTGTAGGCCATAAAATTAGCAAAGTAACATGAAGTTCTAGTCTCTTTAGAAACTTTGTTTTATCTTCTTTCTCCTGGTTCTTTGTTAAATTCTTTTGGAATTTAGCCCACTTCAGGTGGTGTTACAATTACAATAAACTTTGCCCCTTGACTTGGAGATGGGTTCAAGCCTGCAAATTCTTTTGAGACACCCCGTGACATGGACCGTCCTTTTGGAATCTCCTTTGGACTCTCAACAGTACTAGCTATTCTATGAGGAAGATGATACCTCCCTCAACTCCAAGAACATTCTCTGGTGTCCCAGAATGCTCTCTGTCCTCTGTTCTCACCAGCTGAAAACCATTTTTTTTTACTGAAAACCTTACTCAAACCACTTTAATCCTTATGCCTTTCTTTGGGGAAATATATTCTATTTTTCTTATATATACATACATACATACACATACATTAATATTAATTAAGCTTGCTTTGTAAGTATTTGTTTCCAAATGTTTGTTTGCCTTCCCTATTAGATTGTAATCTCCTTAAGGGCAAGGAGATTCTTCCTTTTGTATCCTAAGAGTTTAATAAAGCACCTAGCATATAATGGACACTTAATTAATGATAAATTATTGATTACTTGTGATGACAAATTGTGTCAGTTTCCTAAACAATGGTGAAATTAACTATGTAGGGTGAGGTTCATCATCAATAGGTACTACATTCTTAAAATGTAGCATGCCATTAAAAGAGAACTAAAAGACCATCTTCAATTCTGGGTGCTTCAATTCTGCTTCTGGGAATATGGCAGAGCTGAAGAAAAGGAGAAAATAGGGGGACATGAACAATAGTTTTTACACTATTAATTATCACAGATTAATGAAGAAGACTAAATGAGAGCCTTACTCATTGACTGAGTCAACCACATACTCCTGGAGGAAATGAATCATATCAATAATGGCATCCTCAGAAGACAAAAAAAAAAAAAGCTGAAGCAAAATGGAAAGATAAGACAAAGATCAGAGAAAAATCAGAGCAAAAAGGAAAACCCATGGGAGGAATTAAAAAAAACAGAAAAAAAGAAGTGAACATGGCATATATTGATTTATATTCATTCTCCTTACTTTTTTTACTGGATGCAGATGGCATTTTCTGTCCAAAGTCCATTGGGATTGCTTCAGATCATTGAACCACTGAAAAGAATCAAATTTTCCATGATTGATCATCCAATATTCTTCCTGTTATTGTGTACAATGTATTCCTGGTTCTGCTTCTTTCATTCAGCAGCAGTTAAGGCCTCTTCCCAGGCCTTTCTAAAATCAACTTGTTCATCATTTTTTATAGAACAATATGTAATGTTCTCTTCTCTAGAATGTATTTGTTCTTTGGGAGCAGATTTCTTGGGGGGCTTCTGGAGGCAGCCTTAGTTTAAGTTCAGTATAATAATAATCACTTCAAATGAAGCCAGCTGTTAAAGTCCATATCCTTTATTTTCTCTTTCCTTCACTCGGAGCTCGGCTAGCTTTTTGGAGGCCTTCCAGATCTTCATTTCAGTGTTCTCCACAGGACAGCCTGCCACCTCTTCTCTGTCTTCCTTTGTTCTGTCCAACTGAATCCTGACTTCTCAATCTCCCAGAGTGCTCTTTGGCCGTGAGAGCTTCTTGTTTATATGCTGCACACTGAGTATTACTCTAATCATTACATCACTAGGAAACCATTATTTGTTGTAGGATTAAATCAATGCTAAATTAGATTTAACCATTGTCTCATTTCCACTGACTTAGCACCTTGTAAGAATTCTAACTACAATAATATTCCATTATCTTCCTATATCACAACTTGTTCAGCCATTCCCTAATTGATAGGCATCTACTTGTTTTCCAACTCTTCAAAAAAAAGGTGCTACAAACATTTTTGCATGTTTTCCCCTCCTTTATGATTCCTTGGTATATAGACCCAGGATTGGCCCCATTGGGTCAAAGGGTATGCAGTTTTATAATCCTTTGGGCATCTTCCAGATTGCTCTACAGAATGATTGAATCATTTGACAACTCTATCAACAATGCATTACTGTACCAGTTCTCCCATATCTCTTCTAAGATTTATCATTATCTTTTCCTGTCATCTTTGCCAAACTGAGGGGTGTAAGATGGTATCTCTTAGAGTAATTTAAATTTGTATTTCTCTAATCAACTGTTACATTTAAGAGCATTTTATCATATACCCATAGGTGGCTTTAATTTCATCATCTGAAAATTATCTGTTCACATTCTTTGACCATTTATCATTTGGGAAATGACTTGCATTCTGAGAAATTTGACACATTTCTTAATATATTTTAAAAATGACACATTATCAGAAACACTGGATGTAAATTTTTTTCCAGCTTTGTATTTCCCTTTTAATCTTGTTTCTGTTGGTTTTCTTTGTTCAAAACCTTTTGAATTTAATGTAATCAAAGTTGTCCATTTTGTCTTTCATAATGTTCTTTGGTCATAAAATCCTCCTATCTCCAAAGGTCTGATAGGTAAATTATCCCTTGGTTTTCCAAAATTTGTTTATGGTAGCATTCTTTAAGCCCAAATCACATATCCATTTTTACCTTATTTTGGTATAGGATGTGAGATGTAGGTACATGGCAAGTTTTGGCATATTATTTTCCAGTTTTCCCAGAAATTTTTGTCAAATAGTGAGTTCTTATTCCAGAAGCAGTTTGGGGATTTATCAAATACAACATTGCTATAGGCTTTGATTATTGTGACATGGGTCTCAATGCCTTCTCTAATTCCTTTAATTTTTTTTTTTCTTTTCTTATTATTAAAGCCAACATTTCTAGTACAATGTCAAATAATAGTGGTGATTATGGGCACCCTTGTTTTAACCTTGATCTTACTGGGAATGTGTCCAGCTTCTCTCCATTACAAATAAGGCTTGCTGTAGATTACACTGCTTATTATTTTAAGGAAAGCTCCCTTTAACTCTAGGCTCTCCAGTGGTTTTAATAGGAATGGGTACTGTATTTTGTAAAAAGCTTTTTCTGCATTTATTGAGATTATCATATGATTTCTGTTGGTTTTATTATTGATATGACCAATTATGGTAATAGCTTTCCTGATACTGAACCAGCACTGCATTCCTGGTATAAAATGTACTTGGTCATGGTATTATCCTGTTGATAAGTTATTGTAACCTCTTAGTTAATATTTTATTTAAAATTGTTGCATCAATTAGGGAGATAGGTCTGTAACTTTCTTTCTCTGTTTTGGCCCTTCCTGGTTTAGCTATTAGTGCTGTATTTTTGTTATACAAGAAATTTGGCAGTACTCCTTCTTTACCTATTTTTGGAAATCCTTGACATAGACTTGGAATTAATTGTTCTTTAAATGTTTGACAGAATTCACTTGTGAATTCTCTGGCCCCGGAGATTTTTTCTTAGGGAGTTCATTAATGACCTGTTCAATTTCTTTTTCTAAAATGGGACTTTTAAAGTATTTTACTTCCTCTTCTGTTAAAGCTGGACAATTTTTATTTTTGTAAATATTTATCCATTTTGGCTAAATTGTCAGACTTTTTGCCATAGTCATGCAAAATACCTCCTAATTATTGCTTTGATTTTTTTTTTCCATTGGTGTTAAGTTCACCCCTTTCATTTTTGATGCTGTATATTTTTTTTCTTTTCTTTTTTTGATCAAATTAATCAAAGGTTTACTTATTTTGGTAGTTTTTTCATAAAACCAACTCTTAGTTTTGTTTATTAGTTCAATAGTTTTCTTAGTCTCTATTTTATTAATCTCCCCTTTAAGTTCCAAAATATCTAATTTGGTATTTGTTTTTTAAAATTTTGTTCTTTTTTCTAAATTTTTTAGTTGCATGCCTAATTCATTGATCTCTTCTTTCCCCATTTTATTTATGTAGCTATTTAGAGATAGAAAATTTCCCTTAAGAATTGCTGCATCCCATAGGTTTTGGTATGTTGTCTCAATATTGTCATTTTATTGGATGAAATTATGGATTGTTTCTGTGATTTGTTGTTTGACCCACCCAGTCTTTAGAATTAGATTATTTAATTTCCAATTAGTTTTTAGAAGTCTATCTTTCCCTGGAATTTTATTAAATATAATTTTTATTGCATTGTGTCTGAAAAGTTAAGCATTTATTTTAGTCTTTTTTGCATTTGATTGTGAGTTTTTTAATGTGCTAATACATGGTCAATTTTTGTGTAAGTGACATGTACTGCCTAGAAAAAGGGGCATTTCTTTCTGTCACTATTCAATTTTCTCCAGAAGTCTATCATAATTAGGTTTTCTAGGATCCTATTAATCTCCCTGGTTTCTTTCTTGTTTATTTTGTGGTTAGATTTGTCTGATTCTGAGAGGGGAAGGTAGAGACCCCCACTAAAATAGTTTTGCTGTCTATTTCTTTGTATAACTGGCTTAAATCTTCTCTAGGAATTCACCTGCTCTATTACTTGGTGCATACACATTTAGTATCATTATTACTTCATTATTTACAGTATCCTTTAGAAAGATGCACTTTCCTTCCTTATCTCTTTTTATAAGATCTACTTTTACTTTTGCTTTATCTTATTCTTGCTTTTTTTTTTTTACTTCAGCTAAAGCATAATAAATTCTGTTCTAGCCTTTTGCCTTTACTCTGTATGTGTTTCTCTGTATCAAATGTGTTTCTTATAAACAACATATTGTAGTATTTTGTTTTTTAATTGACTCTGCTATTGCTTCCATTTTATGGGAGAGTTCATCCCATTCACATTAACAGTTATGACTATCAGCTCTGTATTTCCCTCCATCCCATCTTCTCCCCTGTATAATATTTTGTTCTGTCTTTCCACCCTGTCCTTAGTCATGAATTTTTTACCTACCCTACCCATTATCTTATTTCCTATCACCCCTCCCTTTTCTCTTAATAGTATTTTTTTAACTCATTCCACCCACTACTTTATCTTCTATCAACCCTATCCCGTTCTCCTACCTTTTTCCTAGTGTTTCTGCCCTAGCTTTTATCCTGTCACTTCCTTTTCTTTTCCCCTTTCTCCTCCTACTTCTTTATAGGATTAAATAAATTTCTATATCCAACTGAATGATTAAATTATTCATTCTTTGAGACAAAACTGATGAGATCAAGCTTCAGACAATCTTCATTCCCCTTTCTTTTTTCCCTCCATGTAGTCCATCTTTTGAGTCTCTTGATGTGAACTAATTATCCCATTATAGCTCACTTTCCTTTTTTTCCAGTACAGATCTTTTTCCACTCCTTAATGTCTTTTTGATATCACATTGAAATATGTTTACAACACTCATTCTGTCCATGTGATGCCCCCTTCTGTCTTCCCCAGTAACAGATATAGTTCTCAAGAGTTACACATATCATTTTCCCATCTAGGGATGTTACACAATATAACCTTCAAATAATATATAAATTGTCCCTTGCTAACCTTTTCATATGTCTCAAGTCTTGTGTTTGTAGATTAAATTTTTTATTTAGTTCTCTTTTATTGAAAAGAAATGCCTGAAAGTCTCTTACTTCATTGAAGATCCATTACCTTCCCTGAAAGATGATGTTGAGTCTCCCTGAATTGTTAATTCTTGGTTGTAACCCTAGGTCCTTTACCTTTCTGAATATGGTATTCCAAGTCCTCAGACACTTTATTGTAGAAGCTGCCAAATCCTAGGTAATCCTGACTATTGCTCCTTGATATTTGATTTATTTTTATCTGACAGCTTGCAGTATTTTTTTCTTGAGATTATAGTTTTGAAGTTGTGCAATAATGTTCCTTGGGGTTTTCCTTATGGGAGCTCTTTCCAGAGATGACAGATGGATTCTTTCAATGAGTGTTTCCCTGTTTTTTTCTAGAATACTGAGTAGGGCAGTTTTCCTTAATGACTTCTTGTAGAATGCTATCCAGACTTTTTTTGGTCATGGCCTTGAGATAGGACAATAATTTTTAAACTGTCTCTTCTGGATCTATTTTCCAAGTTGGCTGTTTTGTAAATGAGGTATTTCACATATTCTTTCATTTTTTCCTTATTTTTAGTCTGTTTGACTAATTCTTGCTGTCCCACAAAATCATCAGTGCACACTTATCCTGTTCTAGTTTTTAATGTGTGATTTTCTTTAGTTATCTTTTGTATCTCTTTTTCCATTTGGTTTATTCTATTTAAAGAGTTTTCTTAAGACATTTTTTTTCCCTTTTCCAAAGTGTTGATTCTCTCATGCATACCTCTCATTTCTTTTGTTAGATAGACTCTGGAAAAGCCAGTGAGCGGGTCTTAATCATAGCAAATCAGCAACTAATACCCTCAGTTTGGGCTCAGTACAGGAGCAAATCAATGGGGCAGCTTCTACTCCCAGGCAAACTTTAGGAAAGCCAGGTTTTTCCTCAATAGAGCAGGCAACACTACTTTCTGTAACAGAAGGGGCCCCTGTGCTCAACTCAAGGCTAAGGACAGCATCCCTTTACTCTAGGAGCAGAGCTCAACCATAAAAGTGAAAAAAAAAAGAGGAAGTACCAAATGAAAAGGAAAGAAAATAAGCAAGAAACAGAAAAGAATCTTAACCACCAAAAGCTGCTAATGTGAGAGGACAAAACATCAACTCAGGTGAGAACAAAATGCCCACAAAAGAAACCTCAAAGAGTGAGATAAATTCTCAAGCCAATTCTGAAAAGGACCAAATCCTATGGACTCCTACAACCATTTGCAGATGCAGTAAAACTATTTATCAAAGAACCCTTCCATTCCCTAACCTATTCCCAAAGAGGTTTCTTGGATGTGGTCATAAAAGTCATAAAAAAGGCAATTAAGATAGGTACAAGAAAAAAATGAGAAAAGAAATGAGAGGTATGCAAGAGAGAAACAGCTTGGAAAAGGAAGGAAAAAAATTGAAGAAGACAACTCTTTAAAAATACAATTGGCCAAATGCAAAAAATAAAAAAATTCCACTGCAGAAAATACCATCTTGAAAATTAGAATTAACCAAATGGAAAAAGAGATACCAAAGCTAACTGGAAAAAAACAGACATTAAAAGCCAGAATAGGTCAAATAAAGGCTAATGACTCTATGAGACAGCAAGAATGTGTCAAACAAACTAAAAAGAATGAAAAAATGAAGAAAATGTGAAATACTGCTGGAAAATAGATCTGGAAGAGACAATTTAAAAATTATTGGCCTTCTTGGAGGCCATGACCAAAAAAAAAAAAAAAAAAAAAAAAAAAGCCTGGATAACATTCTTCAAGAAATCAACAAGGAAAACTGTTCCAGAAACAGAAGGGGAAATGAAATACTCATTGAAAGAATCCATTGGTTGCCTTCAGAAAGAGATCCCACCAGGAAAATCCCATGGAACAATATTGCAAAACTCCATAACTATAATCTCAAAGGGAAAAATACTGCAAACTGACAGACAAAAACAATTCAAATATCAAGGAGAAACAGTCAGGATTACTTAGGCTCTGACAGCTTCTACAAAAAAACATTGGAGGGCATGGAATACCATATTCTGGAAGGCAAAGATTGTAACTGGGGTGACAATCAAGAATCAATACCCAGTGAAACTGAGCATCATCTTTCAGGGGAAGCAGTGGATCTTCAACAAAATAAGAGACTTTCAATCATTTCTAAACAGAAATTTTAATCTACAAACACAAAACTTGAGAAGCATAGAGAGATAAATGGAGAAAAACATATATATATATATATATATATATATATATATATTTTATTTAAGAGTTAAACTCTTTACAGATGATATATTTAGAGAATCCTAGAAAATCATCAAAAAAAAACCTGTTGGAAACAATTTACAGCTTTAGCAAAGATGCAGGATATAAAATAAACCCATACAAATCAGCAGCATTTCTATATATTACTGACAAATCCCAGCACCAAGAGAAGTTCCATTTAAAATAACTATAGGCAAAATAAAGTATTTGATTGTCTACCTGCCAAGGCAAACCCAAGAACTATATGAACATAATTACAAATCACTTTGTACACAAATAAGCAGATCTAAACAACTGGACTAGGTATGCTGAGCTAATAGAAAAAAAATTAACAATTCTGCCTAAATTGGTCTATTTGTTCAGTGCCATATCAATAGAACTTCCAAAAAAGTATTTTATAGAGGGGGGCAGCTAGTTGGTGTAGTGGACAGAGCACCAGCCTTGAAGTCAGGAGGACCTGAGTTCAAATCTGGTCTCAAACACTTAACATTTGCTGCCTGTATGACCCTGGGCAAGTCACTTAACCCCAATTGCTTCAAGAAAAAAAAATTATAAAACTAGAAAAAATACAACAAAATTGATCTGAAAGAACAAAAGGTCAAGAATATCAAGAGAATTAATGAAAAAATATATATAAAGAATGGTGGCTTAGCAGTACCAGACTTAAAACTGTATTATAAATCAGCAGTCATCAGAAGCATTTGCTACTGCTAAGAAAAAGAGTGATGGATCAGTGGAATGGACTAGATACATACAAAACAATAATGAATACTAGTAATTTAGTATTTGATAAGCCCCTGAATCCAACTTCTGGAATAAGAACTCACTGTTTCACAAAAATTGCTGGGAAAACTGGAATACAGTATGTCAGGAACTTGACATATACCTATATCTCACACAGCACACCAAAATAAGATCAAAACGGATACACAATGTGAGCATAAAGGATGATACCATAAAGAAATTGGAAGAGCAAGGGATCTATCAGATCTTTGGAGATAGGAGGAATTTATGACCAAAGAAGAATATTATAGAGAACAGAGAGAGAGAGAATAGAGAATATTATGAAAATCAAAATGGATAACTTTGATTACATAAAATTACAAACGTTTCATACAAACAAAACTAACAGAAACAAGATTAAAAGGGAAGTACAAAGCTGGGGAAAAATCTTTATAGCCAGTATTTCTGATAAAGGTTTCATTTCTAAATTATATAAAAAACTGTGTCAAATTCATAAGAATACAAGTCATTCCCCAATTGAAAAATGGTCAAAGGATACAAACAGACAATTTTCAGATAATAAAATTAAAGCCATCTATAGATGTATGGAAAAAAATGCTCTAAATAGCTACTTATTAGAGAAATGCAATTAAAACAACTCTGAGTACCCCCCCTCACACCTCTCATATTGGCTAAAATGACAAGAAAGTATAAAGATAAATGTTGGAGGGGATGTGGTAAAACTGGGACACTAATGCCTTGTGGATGGAGTTCTGAAATGATCCAACCATTCTGGAGAACAATTTGGAACTATAATCTAAAGGGTATAAAACTGTACATACCTTTTGATCCAGCAATGTTACTAAAGGACACATGTACTAAAAATGTTTGTAGCACTTATTTTTGTGATAGTGAAGAACTGGAAAATGAATGGATACATATCAGTTGGGGAAGGGTCTAAGTAAGTTGTGGTATATGAAGATAATGGAATATTATTATTCTATAAAAAATGATGAACAAGCTGATATTAGAAAAACTCGGAAAGATTTATATGAACAGGGTGCTGAGCAAAACAAGCAGAATCAGGAATACATTGTACACAATAACAGCAAGAATGTGGATGAATCTATGAAACACTTGGTTCTTCTCAGTGGTTCAGTGATACAAAGAAATCCAATAGACTTTGGACCGAAAATATCATCTGCATCCAGAAAAAGAACTATGGAGATTGAATGTAAATCAAGACATGCTGAGCTTACTTCTTTTTTTTTTTTTCTCTCCCATGGTTTTTCTCTTTTGTTCTGATTTTTCTTTCCCAACATGATTCATAAACAATATGTATTAAAAATAAATATTACAAAATAAGATACAATTAAAACAGGCTGTCCTTTGAGCATTTATGGATTAAAATAGAAAGTTATATCACAACAAAAATATTACTATAATACATGTGTCTTTCCATCCATGACAGTGGAGTCACAATATTAAAATGATATTGACATAGAGGTAAATAGACAAATATGAGCTAGACTAGTCTAGCTCAAAGTTATAAAGTTTAAAAAGTTCAAAGTTTAAAGTTTATAATACAAAGTTTAAAAAGTGGAAGACAACAGTAGATATGACTCATATTAAGAATCATGAGAGATATTGCAGAAGATCCAAGATACCTGGGTAAAAGATCACAAACTTTGTCATTATTGAAAAAAGGTAACTAAAAAATATAAATAATTAATGACCTCTATGCCTGCTTTCTCATATCTAAAAATTTTTACACTAATTTATATATTTATTGAGGATATACATAAGGTAGAAGGGAAAAAAATTGGGTCTCACAAATGATATTTTATAGCATTTCACAAATTTACTGTCATACAACTGATGAAAGATAATAGAGGATCCTATAGTTATAAAGCCAGCATGGGAGCTATCCAACTACGGCATAGAGAGCAAGCCTCTGAGAAAGGAAAATACAGGTTAATATTCACTCTTTGAAAAATACTGGCTGTGGGACTTAATTCCTCAGTACTTTAGTCTACTCTTTAAGATCATAAATTGCAGAGAGAGTGTCCACCTAAATTGGTAAAGGGATTTTCCTAATTTTGGAGTGTTCTCTATTAATGAAATTACAATTTTGTAATTTCAATTTTGTTTTTTTAATAGAAGAAAATGTTACTTTAAAAATCTTCTTCCAACCAGGTATGTCCCTTGTAGGAATCACATAAAAGAACAGTGATAACCAAAATCAACATCCTCTGATTGCAGGTTTTAAAAAAATGCATCTTAAGTTCACAGCTCCAGAACAGAAACCCTTCTGACTCCTGAGCTAGTATTCTTTTGTTTACCAGTCTTCCGACTAATATTTATTGTTCATTTGTTTAATTGTGTTTGATTCTTTGTGACCCCAAGTGATGTGGTTTAGCTCCCTGTTGACCTCAGGATCAGCAAAAGTCCTTGGTCTTTAGGGGAAGAAGTAAGGGAGAGAAACAAACCTCCACGAGGCTTGCCACCAACCTTCTCTCTCATTCTCCTCCAAAGTGACTCTGGCTTGTCTTATTCCACTCCCTAATCCCTCCTACAATTATCTGTATACACCAAATGATCAAGCAAGCAGAAAACAGTGAGAAGGGCCATTTTCCAAGCATATGCTAATATTGTCCAATAGGTAATTAGCCTTTAGTGCTCGGTTGTCTGATTCCAGTGCACCTATTCAGAGTTTCAGCCCTTTACAACTCCATATAATGTTTTCTTGGCAAAGATACTGAAGTGGTTTGCCATTTTCTTCCCCAGTAATTTATGGTCAATTGACTTCCTACTAATATTATGGTAGTCTCTAAATTGAAACTCATTTTCCTTATCTTTAGAATGAGGAAGGATCAAATTAGAAATTAGTTACTGAAATATTCTAAGTTTTCACCTTTACATTTAAAGTATTTCATGAGATAAGAATTTGCATGGCAGAGGAATGACTAGCAACCTTTTAATTCTTATATAATTTTCCTAATTTAAAATCAGGTAAAAAGTAGAATGGGAAGAAGACTACTTGGTTAAGTCATGAAATTATATTCCATCTTTGCCAATGTTCTAATTAAATAATCAACTTTTATTTAGTACCTAATATAAATAAGATATCATATCTGATGGCCTAATCAGGGGTCTTCAAACTTTTTAAATAGGGGACCAGTTCACCGTCCCTCAGACTGTTAGAGGCCCAGACTATAGTAAAAACAAAAACTTTGTTTTGTGGGCCTTTAAATAAATAAACTTCATAGCCCTGGGTGAGGGGGATTATCATCCTCACCTGCTGCATCTGGCCCGCAAGCTGTAGTTTGAGGACACCCCTGTGGCTAAATCATGTGAAAAGATCTAGATAAGATCATGCAACTTGGAATGAGTTATCTATGTAGGGAGTGAAAGCACAAATGCATGCTAATGTAAACAGTAGTTTAAATAAACAGTTCAAAGAAACAACTACAGATAGGTCAAAAGAAATATGCAATTAATTGTTTTTTAAAGGGTTCTGGAAATAAATGCTACAGAAGTTAAGAGAAGGGAGAAGTCATTTTATGTTAAGAAAGTTTCACATCTGGGAGTGGGGGTTTAGCTGGGCTGAATTTATTAAGCAAGGACTTAAGAGATAAAACGGCATGAAATATATATATTAACTTTGTGAATAATTCCAAATTGCTTTCCAAAATGGTTGTATCCACCCATAGATTAGTAGTAGTGCATTAATGTGTCTATTTTCTCATATCCCCTCTAACTTTTAACATTTTTTTCTTTTCACCATCTTTTCTTATATGACAGATATAAGATAGAATCCCAGAATTAATTTAATTTGCATTTCTAAAATTAGTAGTAAATTAGAACATGCTTTCTTATAGCTATAAATAGCCTGAATTTTCAGTTAAGTGACTCAGTGAATAGAGTGCTGCATCTAGAGTCAGGGACCTGAGTTCAGATCTGGTCTATATGACAGTGGGCAAGTTACTTAATCTCTATTTGCCTTAATCCATTGGAGAAGGAAATGGTAAATCCAACCCAACAGACATTATGGTCCACATCACTAAATAACTGAGTAACAAATCCTTAGAAAACTTATCAATTAGTGAATGGCTCATTCTCATAAATTTGAATTGGGTCCTTAGATAGCTTAGAAATATAATCTTTATAACAGAAATTTCCTGTAAAGAATTTTCCTAGCTAATTATTTCCCCTTTGATCTTAGCTTTATTACATTTCACTATGCAAAATCACTATTATTTGTTTAATGAAGATTATCCACTTTATCTTTTGTGATCCTCTCTATCCCTTGATTGGTTATGCACTTTTCTTTCATCCATACATCTGACTGATATTTTTCCCCCATGTTTTTTACGTGACCTTTTATATCTAGATCATGTATCTCTTTGAAACTTATCTTAGTATAAAGTGTGAGGTTTTTTTTTTTTTTAAGTATAGCTTTTTATTGACAGAACATATGCAAGGGTAATTTTTCAGCATTGACCCTTGCAATCACTTCTGCTCCAACTTTTCCCTTCCTTCCCTCCATCTCCTCCCCTAGATGGCAGGCAGTCTCATACATGTTAAACATGTTAAAGTATATCTAAAATACAATATATGTATATATACTTATATACTTCTCTTGTTGCACAAGAAAAATTGGATTTAGAAAGATAAAAATAACCAGGGAAGAAAAAAATGCAAGCAGTTCACACTCATGTTCTTTCCCTGGTTTAGCTGGTTCTGTTTATCACTGATCAATTGGATCTGAATTGTATCCTGTCATTGCCAAAGCTAGCCACTTCCATCAAAGTTGATCCTCATATAGTATTGTTGTTCAAGTATATAATGATCTCCTGTTTCTGTTCATTTCAATTAGCATTAGTTCATGTAAGTCTTCCCAAGCCTCTCTGTATTTATCCTGCTGGTCATTTCTTACAGAACAATAATATACCATAACATTCATATATCATAATTTATTCAGCCATTCTCAAATAGATCAACTAATCTATTTCGTAGCCAATGCCCAATGGCTGGGCATCCATACAATTTCCAGTTTCTAGTCACTATGAAAAGGGCTGCCACAAACATTTTTGCACATACAGGTCCCTTAGCCTTCTTTAATATCTCTTTGGGATATAAGCCCAGTAGTTACACTCCTGGATGAAAGGGTATGCACAGTTTGATAACTTTTTGAGCATAATTCCAAATTGCTCACCAGAATGGCTGGAGCCATTCACAACTATACCAACAATGCAGCAGTTCCAGTTTTCCATATCCCCTCCAACATTTGCCATTATCTTTTCCTGTCATCTTAGCCAATCTGACAGGTGTGAAGTGGTATCTCAGAATTGTCTTAATTTGCATTGCTCTGATCAATAGTGATTTGGAACACCCTTTCTTATAAGTAGAAATAGTGTCAATTTCATCATCTGAAAATTGTCTATTCATATCCTTTGACCATTTATCAATTGGAGAATGGCTTGATTTTTTTTTTTTTAATAGCCTTTTATTAACATGATATATACATGGGTAATTTTACAGCATTAACAAATGCCAAACCTCTTGTTCCAATTTTTCACCTCTTACACCCCCCCCCTCCCCTAGATGGCAGGATGACCAGTAGATGTTAAATATATTAAAATATAAATTAGATACACAATAAGTATACCCGACCAAAACGTTATTTTGCTGTAGAAAAAGAATCAGACTCTGAAATATTGTACAATTAGCTGAATGGCTTGATTTCTTATAAATTACAGTCAAGTCTCTATATGTTATGGAAATGAGGCCTTTATCAGAACCTTTAACTGTAAAAATATTTTCCCAATTTCTTGCTTCTCTTCTAATCCTGTCTGCATTAGTTTTGTTTGTACAGAAGCTTTTTAATTTGACATAATCAAAAGTTTCTATTTTGTGATCAATAATGATCTCTAATTCTTCTTTGGTCACAAATTCCTTCCTCCTCCACAGATCTAAGGGTTAAACTATCCCATGTTCTTCTAATTTATTTATAATCTCATTCTTTATGCTTAAATCATGAACCCATTTTGACCTTATCCTAGTCTACCATGTTAAGTGTGGATCCATGCCTAGTTTCTGCCATACTAATTTCCAGATTTCCCAGCAGTTTTTGTCAAATAGTGAATTCTTATCCCAAAACTTGGGATTTGGGGGTTTGTCAAATACTAGATTGCTATAGTTATTAACTATTTTGTCCTGTAAACCTAATCTATTCTACTGATCAACTAATCTATTTCTTAGCCAATACCAAATGATTTTGATGACAGCTGCTTTATAATATAATTTTGGATCAGGTGCAGCTAAGCCACCTTCATTTGATTTTTTTTTTTATTAGTTCTCTTGAAATTATTGACCTTTTGTTCTTCCATATGAATTTTGTTATTTTTTCTAGGTCATTTAAATAGTTTCTAAGGAGTCTGATTAGGTATAGCACTAAATAAATAGATTAGTTTAGATAGTATTGTCATCTTTATTATATTCACTCGGCCTATCCAAGAGCACTTAATATTTTTCCAGTTGTTCAGATCTGATTTTATTTATGTAAAAATTGTTTTGTAGTTTTGCTCATATAGTTCCTTATTTCCTTTGGCGGATAGATTCCAAATATTTTATTCTATTGATAGTTATTTTAAATGGAATTTTTCTTTGTATCTCTTGCTGTTGGATTTTTTTTTTTTTTGTTGGTGATATATAAAAATGTTGAGGATTTATGTGGATTTATTTTGTATCCTGCAACTTTGCTAAAGTTGTGGATTATTTTTAATAGCTTTTTAGTAGAATCTCTTGGGTTCTCTAGGTATACCATAATATCATCTGCAAAGAGTGAAAATTTGGTTCCCTCATTACCTACTCTATTTCCCTTAGTCTCTTTTTCATCTCTTATTGCCAAAGCTAGCATTTCTAATACAATACTGAATAGTAATGGTGATGGTGGGCAACCTTATTTCACTCCTGATCTTATTGGGAATGGTTCCAGTTTATCACCATTATATATGATGCTTACTAATGGTTTTAAATAGATGCTACTGACAAGTCCATTTATTCCTATTCTCTCTAGTGTTTTTAATAGGAATGGGTGTCAGATTTTATCAAATGCTTTTTCTGCATCTACTGAAATGATCAAATGATTTTTGTTAATTTGGTTGTTGATATAGTCAAATATGTTTATAGTTTTCCTAATATTGAACCAGCCATGTGTTCTTGGTATAAATCCTACTTGGTCATGGTATATTATCCTGGAGATGATTTTCTGCAATCTTTTTGCTAGTATTTTATTTAAAATTTTTGTATCAATGTTAATTAGGGAGACTGGTCTATAATTTTCTTTCTCTGTCAATACCATTTCTATGTCATAAAAGGAATTTGGTAAGACTCCTTCAATTCCTATTCTTTCAAATAGTTTATATAGCATTGCAATTAATTCTTCTTTAAATGTTTGGTAGAATTCCCATGTAAATCCATCTGGTTCTGTGGATTTTTTCTTAGGGAGTTGATTAATAGCTTGTTCTCTTTCTTTTTCTAAAATGGGACTGTTTAACCAATTTATTTCTTCCTCTGTTAATCTGGGCAATTTATGTTTTTGAAGGTATTCATCCATTTCATTAAAGTTATCAAATTTATTGGCATAAAGTTGGGCAAAGCAATTCCTAATTATTGCTCTAATTTCCTCTTCATTAATGTCAAGTTCTCTCTTTTAATTTTTCAGACTAACAATTTGATTTTCCTCTTTCCTTTTTCTAATCAAATTTACCAAGGCTTTACCTATTGTGGTGGTTTTTTCACAGAACCAACTCTTAGTTTTATTTAATTCAATAGTTTTTTTACTTTCAATTTTATTAATCTCTCCTTTTATTTTTAGAATTTCAAGTTTAGTGTTTAACTGAGGGTTTTTAATTTGCTCTTTTTCTAACTTTTTTTAGTAGCAAGCCTAATTAATTGATTTTCTCTTTCTTTATTTTATGCAAGTAGGGCTCTAGAGATATAAAATTTCGTCTTATTATTGCTTTGGCTGCATCCCACACATTTTGGTATGTTGTCTCGATATTGTCATTTTCTTGGGTGAAATTATTAATTGTGTCTGTGATTTGCAGTTTCACCCAATCATTCTTTAGGATGAGATTATTTAGTTTCTAATTACTTTTTGGTCCATTTTTCCCTGGCTTTTTATTGAATAAAATTTTTATTGCATCATGATCTGAAAAGGATGCATTTACTATTTCTACCTTTCTGCATTTGAATTTGAGGTCTTTATGCCCCAATATATGGTCAATTTTTGTATAGGTTCCATGAACTGCCAAAAAGAAAGTATATTCCTTTTCTGTCTCCATTTTGTTTTCTCCAAAGATCTATCATACCTGTTTTCTAGTGTTCTATTTACCTCTTTAACATCTTTCTTGTTTATTTTGTGGTTTGATTTATCTAGTTTTGAGAGTGCAAGGTTGAGATCTCCTACTATTATAGTTTTGCTGTCTATTTCTTCTTGCAGCTCTCTTAATTTCTCTTTTAAGAATTTAGATGCTACACCACTTGCTGTATATATGTTTAATATTGCTATTACTTCATTATCTATGGTACCCTTTAGCAAGATATAGTTTCCTTCCTTATCTCTTTTGCTTGATCTGATATCAGGATGGCTACCCTTGCTTTTTTTACTTCACCTAAAGCATAGTAGATTCTGCTCCAGCCTTTTACCTTTACTATGTATGTATTGTCCTGCTTCCTGTGTTTCCTGTAAACAACATATTGTAGGATTTTGACTTTTAATCCAGTCTGCTATCTGCCTCTGCTTTATGGGGGAGTTTACTCCATTCACATTTATGGTTAAAATTATTAATTCTGTATTTCCTGCCCTCTTGTTAACCCCAGATTATGCTTTTCTCTTTTCTTTTCCTGTACTCCCCTCCCCAGTATTAAACTTGTGAGCATCACTTGCCTCACAAAGCCCTCCCTCTTTAGGATCCCTTCCCCCACCTTAGAGTCCCTCCCCTGTAATGGGCTGAAATTGAGTTGATAAACTGAGGTCAGAGCACTTAAAAGGCTAATTACCAATTGGACAATACTCTATTAGCATATGCTTGGAGAAAGAATGGCCCTGCCCACTACTCTGTGCAAGATTGATCTGTTGAGATTGGGTGAAGGATTTAGAGAGTGGAGTAGGACAAGAGTGGTGGCTTGGAGCGGGAGAACAAAGAGGAGATTTCTGTGTCCATGAGCTCTCCTTTCCCTTCAATAAAGAATAAAAATGAAGGACTTTTGCTTATCCTCACTCCGGCTGATTTTAAAGTATCCAGGGTGTTAACTCGGTCATCACACTCCCCCTTTTCTTAAACCTTTCCTTTACAATTTCTGTATTCCCTTCTATTTAGCTTAGTCCTTCCCTTTTCACTTTTCTTCTCCCACTTTTCAATGAAGTGGGAGAAGTTTCTCTGTAAATCGAATATGTCTAATATTTTTCTCTTTAAACCAATTCTGACGAGCGTAAGATATACACTATATTCATCCCCCTCCCTTCTTTCCCTCAGATACAATAGGTTTCCTTTGCCTCTTTGTGAGATGTAATTTCCCTCTTTTTACCTCCACTTTTCCTTTTTTCTGGTACAATTTCCTTTCCACCTCCAGCTTCTTTTTTTATTATTATTATAACAGTAAAACTAAATTATACATGTATTCTTTATGTATACTCATAACAGAAATATAGTTCCCAAGATTTCTTTTTACCTTTTTATGTTTCTCTTGAGTCTTTTATTTGGAAATCAAACATTTTGTTTAGTTCCAGTTTTTTTGTTAGAAATAGATAGAATTCACCTATTTCATTGAATGTCCATCTTCTTCCCTGGAAGAAAATGCTCATTTTGGCTGGGTAAGTTGTTCTTGGCTGCATACCAAATTCCTTAGCCTTTCAGAATATCAGATTCCAGGCCCTTCAATATTTTAATGTGGATACTGCTAGATCCTGAGTGATCCTTATTGTGGTTCCTCTGTATTTTTATTGTTTTTTTCTAGCTGCTTTAAAAGTATTTTTTCTTTGTCTGATAGTTCTGGAATTTAGCTACAGTATTTCTTGGAGTTTTGATTTTGGGATTTCTTTCATCAGATCGATGAATTCTTTCAATGTCTATTTTACCCTCCATTTCTATAGCATCTGGGAAGTTCTCTTTGATGCTTTCCTGAAAAAGTGTCTAGGCTCTTTTTTTCATTATGCTTTTCAGGAAGTCCAATAATCCTCAGATTATCTCTCCTAGATCTAAGTAGGTATTTAACATATTTTTCAATTTTTTCAATTTTTTTTTTCATTTTGTTTGACTGATTCTTGGTGTTCCTTGAGTCATTCATTTCCATTTGTTTAATTTTGATTTTTAATGAATTATTTTCTTCATTTACTTTTTTTTATTTCATTTTGTACTTGTCCAATTGAGTTTTTAAATGAGTTGTTTTGTTCTATGGAATTTTTTTCCATTTTGCCAATTTTATTTTTTAGAGAGCTTTTATTTTTCCAGTTCACTTATTCTGTTTTTTCAGGGAGTTAATTTCTTTATCCACTCTTATCTTTTAATGAGTAACTTAATTTATTCAGACCCTCTTGCAAAGCTTCCCTTTCCTTTCTCCATTTTTCTTCTAGCTCTCTTGTAAGAGCCTTTTTAATTTCTTCTATGAGAGCCTTGTGTAGTGGGGATCAGATCATATCCCCTTTTGAGGTTTCATCTAGAGACAATCTGTTTTTAGTCTCCTCAGGGTTTGAAGTCTGCTCTCTTTCAGTATAGAAGCTATCTATAGTTAGAGCCTGCTTTAACTTTTTACTCATTTTGACAAAAAAAAGAAACAAAAACCAAACCAAAACAAAACAAAAAAACAATTGTAGTCTGCTTTTGGGTCAGTGTGGTATTAACAAGATCATTGTCCATTAAGCTGTTTAAATTGTAAGACTAGATTTCAGAGATGAGATTAGGACTAGAAATATAAAATTGGAAGACTACCCCATTGAAGTGATATCTGAAGCCAAAGGAAGAGGTGTGATCAACAAGAGAGAGAAACCATAAGACCAAAGACAACAGTAAAAAATAACACTTAGGGAGTGGGAGATAATTTTTTGTTCCAATTGTTTTATGTTTTACAGGTGTTCTGACTCTTCATGACCTTACTTATTTAGGTCCTGGAGTGATTTGCCATTTCTTTCTTCAGATCGTTTTATAGATGAAGAACTGAAACTAACAGGGTTAAGTAATTTGTCCAGTGTCACACAGCTAGGAAGTATCTTAGGCTAGATTTATACTTATGTGAATGAATTTTCCTGACTCCAGCTCCCATCCTCTATCCACTGTACCATCTGGCTGCCTCCAGTGGAGCAAGGAGGTAGAACAGGAGACAAAACAGAAGGGGTCAACTAGAAGGAAAAACTAGGATAATATAACATCATGAAAGCTTAAGGGGTCAGCATTAAGATGCATAGTCAATGAACAAACTTTTAGAGACGGAGGAAAAATAGGAAGAGTGGTAGCTACAAAAAAATGAGAGGTAAAATTATTTAGAAGCTGAAGTTAACCAGTGAGGTCAAATACTGCCAAGAGTTAGTTCAGAAGTACTCATTATATTCAGACACCTGCAATATGGGGAAAGGTAGAAACTTTACTTCTTATTATTGGTCCTCTAATGATAGATTTAAATGAATAATGGATTCCCAGGGATTTAAGTTCTGGAAACTTGCCTAAGTGAGATTGATTTCCTTCTTCTAGGTATCACTCTCTGCTAATATAACACAGTTTATAAATTGCCATGATGCTAAAAACAGACAGTAGTGTCAATATGGGAAATATATGAAATTCTGAACTGCTTCCAGATTATAATTTGAAAAACTTGAAAAGTTCTATTATATCCCCTCACCATCATTTGTCATCTATTAGCCTGGTATGTGTCTAAAATTCTCACTATCAAAATGGTTCCTAAGTTATTGTATTATCTCTAATGTCTTCAAATGCTAGAATGCTCCACTGAAAAAATAGCAAGTTGCTTTAATGTATCCATTATCCAGAGGAGTTAGCTGACATAATGGTAGGAAGGACAGGTAAATTTTGATGGGTGAAAAAGGAATTCAGGAAAGGTAATACACAGGTATAGTGGCTAACTGAGTTTCCATAATAGGTCTGGAATCAAGATAATGGACTCTCTCTTATATGCAGAGAAATTCCAGAATGATGAAGAAAGGGTGAACCTGCCTGGGTCAAAAAATAGGCTGATAAGTGTTGGAACTAGTTTCAGGAGTAGCCATTGTATTTCCAGATCAGACAAGACAGGGAGATTCAATTTAAAAAAGTAAAAATCATAGGAAACATCTAGAATATGGAGCATTATCCCAGAAGGCAGGTCTTGCTGATGCACATGAAGCTTAAGATAAAGGACAATATGAGGTCCTTAGTCATTGGGAATAGCATCTTAATATAGGAGGCAGGGGAAGAGAAATAGAGACAAACTTTACCAAATTCAGAATTTTGCCTTTGATAAAGATTATACATCAGGGGTATTATAAAAAGAATAATACCTCTCTCTTTCTCTCTCTCTTTTTGCTTGTTTATTTGTTTTCTTTCTTTTAAATCTATCATTTGCATGGAGCCCTACTGGAAAGAATTAATTAAAAATGGAATGATTGAACCTTGTTTATTAGTTAAAGAGCTAGAAATATATATGACCTGCACTGTATACCCAGAGGGCAGAGAATTATTGTTTTGCCTTTTAGAAATGGAATAATCATCTAAAGGAGATTTGGTGAACTTTTAAAAATATTACTTCTTATTAGATTCATACAATTCAAAATTTCACAGAAAGACTGTATAAGTTAAAAAAAAAAAAAAAAAACTACCAAAGCCATCATTACAGAGAGAAGCCCAAAGAACATTCTTTCTTTAGGAATTTAGGAATTTTCATCCTTGTTATTACATTTGATTCAATAGAATTATTTTAAAGATGGATTAAGGCCTTTCTATGCAATCAGTAATAATTAAAACTAAGTATTCTGGGTAGAAAATATGTCTTTGTAACAAATGGCTTGTTTCCTTTTTTTCTAGAGTTCCATATCATTTCAGTAAATGCATTTTGAAGAATTTAACTGAGAATTCATTCTTATGCTATCTCAGTCCCTTTAAGTGTTCTTTCTCTAGTTAAGTGATTGGAGTCACATAGATAATAAATGTCAGACACAAGAAAAAAAATTTAAAAAGAATTCTTTCTCCCTGATCTTTCTAAAGTGGTATGCTCTATCAGACTTTAGAATCAGTGAATTTTAGAGATTATTTTCAGATTAGAGAGATGAGGAAAATTGAAGCCTAGCAAGCGGTATTATGGATAAAGTGCAGACCCTTGTGTCAGAAAGATGTTTTTCAAATCAGAAACATACAAGTTTTTGATCCTGGGCAAATCAATTAACCTCTGCTTGCCTCAATTTCCTCACCTGTAAGATGAAGATAATAACAGCACTCATTTCCGAGGGCTGTTGGGAGGATAAAATGAGGTAATATTTGTAAAGTATTTTGCAAACTTTAAAGCACTACATCAATGCTATTTAGTAATATCAAATGATATGTCATAGATCACAAGCTAGTTAGAGACACAGATTCAATTCACAGAGCATTGTATTCTATAAGGGGGAATTGAGGGGTAATCGTATTTCAGACTTGGGAGATGACTTATTTAAAAGTGCAGGGGTGAAATATGGAATATCCGATATAGCAAAGTAAGCACACCAGGAATGTGAAAATCTAAGTTTCCTAGCTTTAACCTAATTTACAGACGGTAGATACAGATGATGTATGGGGCAGCTAAGTGGTGCAATGTGTAGAGCACTGGGCCTGGAGTCAGGAAGATCCAAGAACAAATCTGGCCTCATACATTAGCTGCATGACCCCAGACAAGTTACTTAACCTGATTTTCTTTAGTTCTTCATTCACAAAATGGGAACAGAGTTGAAAAAGAAATAGCAAACCATGCCAGTATCTTTGCTAAGAAAACCCCATAGATAATGCCTATGGATAACGTAGAGTCAGACACTACTGAGAGACTATACAATAACAACAAAAGAGAGCTAGAATGATGGCACAGTGTATTAATTCTTGAAGTGTGGTCTGAGGACGCTTGAAGGATCCTAAGATTTTTCATAGAGTCGACTAGGGCAATACTATTATAATAATAATACTAAGATATTATTTTCCTATTAAAGTAATCCTTCCTTTTTCAACTACATATTCATGTGAGGCTAGAAAAAATGAAATGTAGAAGGAGATATGAAAATCAAGCTGTCTTTATTTCAACTGGACACTAATGATTTACAAAATAATCAAAAGCAATGCCAGTCTTCTCACTAAAGTTTTTGTTTTGAAAAATATAATTACTTTCATATTTTAAAATTGTTCAGTCATTTTCAGTCATGATTGACTCTTTATGACCCTATTTGAGGTTTTCTTGGCAAAAGTACTGGAGTGGTTTGGCATTTTCTTTTCTAGCTCATTTTATAGGTGAATAAATTAAGGTAAACAGGGTTAAGTATCTTGCCCAAGGTCACACAGTTAGTAAGTATCTGAGGTCCACATCTGAGCTCAGGAAGATGAATGTACTCTATCCAATGCACCTTCTAGCTCCTTTAATAATTTAATTTAAAAAATGTTATTTTTGTTAACATGTAAATGGGTTTGTTATTATTGTCTTAAAAGCAATTAATAAATAAGTCTTTGAAAATGCATTCATTCTTATTTCTAATATGGTAAATATTAACAGATATAATCCACATAAACTAAAGCTTTTTGGTGTCCTGAATAACTTTTATTAGTATAAAGGGATTGAAAGAACCATTGACATTGTAGATAGGAAGCTAGCCTTAGGGCCATGAAAATTTAGTGTAACAGATGAAATTTAAACAATGCATGCCAACAAATCAGGAAGAGGCAACTTCAGCTTGGCACTAGATTCTGAACATAGAAGAGAGATTTATATGTACTAAAGGAAAACAATTAAAAGGATGTAAAGCAGGAGTCAAGATTAGATAATCTGATTCCTAATTGGAGAAAAGATGATGGATTTTGCAAGTTGGGAGAGCAAGAGGGGAGTTTGAGGTCTTTCCTTTCCCAGAACTGGGAGATGCTGACTAATTGCATCCACCAAAATTTTACAAAACAATAGCTGGATTATACCTTCTATTTTCCTATGAATGATTTGCAGAAGAATTATAAGAGGGAGGATAATGTTATTGTTTATGAGATGGAATCTGATTGGTTCTCTTGATTCTCACATCAAACCAATTTTATTTTGTAATCTGCCTTCACACTATTCAGTAGGTTCTACTCCTGTTTAAGATAAATATTGGCTTTATGATCTTGGGCATATTAATTTCTCAGAGCTTATGCCTAGTAGCATCAAACTCAAATAGAAATCAGGATCACTAAAATATTTATAAGGATCTGTGAAGGCAACTTATTTAAAACACATACACATACACACACACACACACACACACACACACACACACACACATTTAAACTAATTAGTTACATATTTCTCAATTACATTTTACTTTAGTTCTTGCCTTACTCTGGAGAGTTATGATCCATATTTGATGTCCTTCTCCCCTCCTTATTTGACACCTTTGCTCTAATCCAATCCTATTTGCAGAGAAGTTTTACATATCTTCATTGATACAGTAAATTTCCTCAGGTAAATTTTTTATATCTATGAAATCACTTATCTGTTCCCTATCCCTACAGTTATGAAACTTTTACTGTAGAAAGGTAATAAGCACATAATGATAGAAAGCACTAGATTCAAGTCCTGGATCTGGAAATGATATTGATTTACCTCTTGCAAAGCTGCTTTATTTCTCTTCCTCATTTGTAAAAAAAAAAATTGTAAAATTGTAAAATAAACGACTTTAAGGCTTTCTCTTCTTAAATTGTCAACTTAGAATAATTTTTTTTTGAATTCTGACAGCTTCTTCATCTACAAATGTAGACATGATGAACTTTAAATATTTTAAGTAATTTTTAATCTAGTAAAGATTTAGTTAAATGCAATATCAACATATTTCAAATCATAGCATTTGTTCACATTTAGCAACTTTCATCCCTTGAAATCCTTTCACTTTTCTTTCTGAAGTGGAAATCATGACAACCAAGATTATATAATGCCTTTTATTTTGACAGATCTAAATGTGCTTTACACAACCCAAAACAAACTTGCTCCTGGCTTTTGGATGGTTCAGTAGGTTTCTATGTGACATGCATTATTCATATATATGCTTCATTGGTCCCTTAGTGCTAAAAAGGGAAATGATCCTAGCCCTTTTGCACATATGATATTTTTTAATTACAAAAATAAACTGTAACCCAAAACAGATCATCTAGCATAAGGCATAGAATAGTAATTACTATCCTAGGCTCTAAACTTACCTACCAAAATTACACATATTAGCATCAGGAGGAAATATAATTAGGGAAATTTAATTAAAAAAAAATCCTTAGGAAAATAAGCACAGTTTAATTGCTTTATAGTTCAAAGAACAAGTGATGCTTACTTATTCAATCAAGATTATTAATTATTAACCAAAAAGCTAACTTCCATGTAAGGGTGACTAATAATTTTGTTTCAAAGAAGAAGACATTTATTAATCACTTCTTATCAAAAGGCATCACTTTCTAATGCCAACTTGAGTATTTTCAAAATATTAGCTCAATCATCAATTAAGGCTTTCCAATGACAAGAAACTCAAGTTACTTTATAATTAACTTAAACCTGATTGATTTAAAACAGAGCCACCTCAAACATGCCAACACAATATAAATGTAGGGATACTTACAAATCAAAGACTAAGTAATGGAATCCTTCTTCAGATATGCTGTCATGAAGTCGTACTGTCAGGATGAAAAAGAGAAAGAGGTTTACCATTACCTGTCTATGAGACCATCATTATTTTTAATGTGAAATCATCTTTGGTTCCTCCTTTTCCTCCACTCTATGTAATTAATACTATCAACTTTGGTTATTTCTTTGAAATGCCCCTCCCCAATCCTTAACCCAATTTGTCTTTATTTTCAACAACCCCACTATAACTCTGCAAATTTTTCTCATGTCACCTTTCTCATGTCACTATTGAATTATTCTGATAGCTTTCTAACTGATTTTGTATGAAGCAGCCTTGCATTGCTTCAATCTATCTTCATAGTGACATAATTTTAATCTTCCTAAAATGTTTTGTTCACCTCATTCCCAACTGCTGAAAAATGATCATTTCCCATTAATACCTATATCATAGTGATAAAGACTTTTGAAGGTCTTATAACAATCTTTCTCTAAATGATCTAATTTATATCTTCCTATCTCAATTCAATTCAATCCAATCCAATGATTGATCATTTTTAAGCAACTACTAGTTGCCAGGACACATTCTAGATCCTAGGAATACAAAGACAAAGCAAAGTCTTTGGTATATTTAAGAAGCTCACATTCTATGGAGGCACATAAATCTTATGTGCTTCATATAACATTTAAACAAATGGAGGAACAGAACAAGCATTTATTACACATCAATTATATACTAGGTACTATGTTAAGTGCATTATAAATATTAGCTCATTGGATTCTCACAGTAACTTTATAAGATAGGTGCTGTTATTACATCCATTTTGTAGCTGAAGAAATTAAAGTAGACTGAGGTTAAGTGATTTGCTCTGAGTCATGCTAGGAAATACCAAAGACCATATTTGAACTTGAGATTTTCTGGTTGCAAATCCAATATTCTATCCATTGCACCACTAGGCTAATGTTGAAAATAAAAGGTTAATATAGAGTAGGAGCACTAACAATCAAGATATCTTGTGCCTCACAAAGCTTATCATATTTGGTTCTCATAACAACCTGTGAAGAAAGAGATAAATGATACTTGAAGGATTTACTTCCATGTTCCCTAAAATAAAACAATAATAACCCTGTTGTTTGAAAGTTTCTAGGTTATTTCCCTTGTAGAGTAAAAGTTCTATAACTATAGGAATAGGGAGCAGATATATGATTTCATAGATAACAAAAAATGAGTAAGGAGGAAACTCACTCTACTAATACAGGTCTGTATAACTTCTCTGAAAATAGGATTGGCTTAGAGCAAAGGCATCAAATAAGAAGGGGAGAAATATTTCCGGTATGACCCAGAACTCTCTAGAGTAAGGCAGGAGCTAAAGTTTCTAGTTATTATTGGTATCTTAAAGTGATGGTAGCTCAGTTTTTGTTTTTATGATTTTGATATCTCCAAGTCAGGGTTTAGCAGAGTTAAGTACTTAATAGTCATTATACAGATATTTTGGTGGAATTAGGTTAATTCATAAAGTTATTTTATAGGTGCATTAGATACCTAGTTCAATTTGGGGTTCAAATGAAATAAAGAATGGAAAGCCCTTTTCAGCCTTTAAAGAATTATACAATATCTGTTATTATTACTGATCATCACATACTCAGCAATTTTTCCCTTCCTCTAGTCTCCATATAACCAGTTGATTTCCAAACAACTCTTTGGCACTCATGGCACTGTTATATACAGATATTTTCTGAATTAGATGACAAGTACCTAGAGGGCAGAAAGTATATCTTAGATGTATACTATGTTTCCTAGGTTTCCTGGAAAAAGCACTAGGTATATACTGAGTGGAATCTTGCTAAAATGATACATGAATTACAACCAAGGAGTCTTTGTGGCCCTGGAAACCCCATTCCAACCCTATGAGATAGGCAGTAAGATTAAAATGCATACCCAATGATGATATTGCAAATGAAGGTCAGAGATTTATGCTGAATAGAAAATTTCAAAATGAACATCCAAGTCCATAGTCACATTGGAATGGGGTCTTGAATCAAGATCCTCTGGTTTATGCATCTTTTCAAACTAACAACCAAATTAAATGAATTCCTGGATCTAATGCCCTCTTCAACTTTGGGGTACAGTGATGTACCCTTAGGAATTGTAAAAAGATGAAAAAACTCTTGATTTCTGACGTGAATCTCTTTCAAAGCTAGACTGTTTGGATATTTTTTATCATAGCTAGCTATGTGATTTTTTTTAAACATATTTCTAAGATGGTATGTCAATCAAAGAATATATGAAATATGACTAACTATAAACAATGAGCATGCTCCTTTTTATTTGGAACTTGAGGATGAGTGATTATAAACAGAACCATATTTCAATATCTTTCAAATTGGAATAGTAATATTTTTAGGTTATCTGATAAGACTTTGGATAAAAACTATGGTGAATATGCCAGCTTAATAGTTATGACTGATGTCAATCAAATTGTCAGTCAATTCTTATCAATTCAACAAGCACTTATTAAACACCATCTCTAGTCATCTTGACTTATATCTGGCTATTGGACCCAGATGACTCTGAAGGGGAAAGTGAGACAGGTGATCTTGTATAGCCCTTCTTTACTTAAATCTAGTTTACTTGCACAGCATGGCATCACCTTCCTGATGTCATGGTCTACTTTGAGAAGGAAGAAGAAACAATAACAACAAACACCTACTAAGTGCCAGGTACTATACTAAGCACTGGGAATAAAAGACAAAGAAAAGATTTTGCTTTCAAGGTTTTCATAGTCTAATGGTGAAGACAATAAGTAACTATGTACAAATACATACAGCATAAATTGCAGCTAATCTTGGAGGAAGGCACTAGAATTAAAGAAGTTTGTGAAAGGTTTCATGTAAAAAGGAAGATTTTAGCTAGAACCTGAAGGAAGCCAGAAGTAAGAAACTGATTTAGTAATTAAGTGATGTTGTTATTCAAATTATTCAATCCATAATTCAGCCACTAAAGTACCAAGGGGAAGTTTGCTTTAGCACAAAATCTCCCACATAGTAGAAGTTTAACAAATAACTACTGAATTGAAATGAAATGGAATTAATATAAATTTCTACAAGAGCTTGAATTTCAGTGTATCTTACCAGGAAGAAATTCTATCAACTTTGGTTTAAATTAGAAAGGATAAAACAAAATAAAATGAAACCCTCTCATCTTTTAATTTGCATAAACATTTATCTTTGAGAGTTATTACTTTTGTTGTTTGATTAATATAAACCAATATGTATATCTTCATTTTTAGAAAGTGAACAACTTAAAGGATTTAAAATACTTTTATCTTATTTAATTCTATATAACTAGTTCAAATATAGTGAAGGTTAATATTGGTTTACTTTAAGATAAAAAATTAACTCTTATAGTTTACTATAACAGTAATAAAATATTAATGTTCTAAGATATCAATTTGCTATTTGTCATATAACTTATCATAGAGCCACCACTTTTATTTTTCTGTTTTTCTAATCAGCATTAATACTATGCCAGGGATACTGAGTAAAACAAGCAAATAATTTATTTTTATTGAGAGAGAAATTATTACTTGCATAAAGGATATTTTAAGAAGGGAAAAACCTATAAGCAGACTTGTAAACACAGACAACAGATAATAAAAAAATCAAAATATTATTATTATAGATAAAATAATAGTGCATTTGGAAAGTAATGACTCCAAAACAAATATTATAAGTTTAGTGGTTTTTCAATAAAGCATAATTAGAACAGATGAAAGATTGATCCAGCAGTGTTACTACTGGGATTATATCCCAAAGAGATTATAAAGAAGGGAAAGGGACCTGTATGTGCATGAATGTTTGTGGCAGCCCTTTTTGTAGTGGCTAAAAACTGGAAACTGAATGGATGTCCATCAGTTGGGGAATGGCTGAATAAATTGTGGCATATGAAAATTATGGAATATTACTGTTCTGTAAGAAATGACCAACAGGATGATTTCAGAAAGGCCTGGAGAGACTTACACGAACTGATGCTAAGTGAAATGAGCAGGACCAGGAGATCATTATATACTTCAACAACAATACTAGATGATGACCAGTCCTGATGGATCAGGCCATCCTCAGCAACGAGATCAACCAAATCATTTCTAATGGAGCAGTAATGAACTGAACTAGCTATACCCAGAAAAAGAACTCTGGGAGATGACTAAAAACCATTACATTGAATTCCCAGTCCCTATATTTATGCACACCTGCATCTTTGATTTCCTTCACAAGCTAATTGTACAATAATTCAGAGTCTGATTCTTTTTGTACAGCAAAATAATGTTTTGGTCATGTATACTTATTGTGTATCTAAGTTATATTTTAATATATTTAACATCTACTGGTCATCCTGCCATTTAGGGGAGGGGGTGGGGGGGGTAAGAGGTGAAAAATTGGAACAAGAGGTTTGGCAATTGTTAATGCTGTAAAGGCTATTAAATAAAAAAAAAAAAATAAATAAATAAATAATAAAAAAAAAAAAGACTAGGTAGAAATTGAGGTAAAGAATGGTTTCTTTCACCAAGTTAAAAAAAAAAAAACAACTAAATAGAATTTTAAGACTTACACTTAGGTTCTCTAACTTCAAATTCAGTACTCTCTCATAGCTTTAATGTTCTGTGCTGGCACTTTGCTAAACTGAGAATGACACAAAAACTAAAATGTAATAGTCCCTTATTTTACATTTTAATATGTTTAGAATATATCCAAAAGGGATGTGGTGGCAAGGTGGCACAATGGAAAGAACATCAGTCATTGAGTCAGGAAAACCTGAGTTCAAACCTGAGCTCAGGTATTTACTAGATATGAGAGAGGAAAAAGGAAGGAAGGAAGGAAGGAAGGAAGGAAGGAAGGAAGGAAGGAAGGAAGGAAGGAAGGAAGGAAGGAAGGAAGGAAGGAAGGAAAGGAAGAAAGGGAGGGAGGGAAGGAGGAAGGGAGAAAGATTAATGAAGGAAAGGAAGGAGGAAGGGAGGGAGGGAGGGAGGAATCCAATAACAAATAGGTAGTAACTAGCCACAGAGCCAGAAGCAGAACCAGGTTCTGTGATTTTTGATCCAATGTTTTTTTTTTTGTTTTGTTTTGTTTTGTTTTTTTACCATCCTGATCTCATAAAAGCAAAATGATAATACTTGACTTATCAGTGCATTAGAATAGAATGTATGGGTAAGAAATGACCGGCAGGATGATTTCAGAAAGGCCTGGAGAGACTTACATGAACTGATGCTGAGTGAAATGAGCAGAACCAGGAGATCATTATATACTTCAACAACAATACTATATGATGATCAACTCTGATGGACGTGGCCATCTCCAGCAATGAGATGAACCAAATCAGTTCCAATAGAGCAATAATGAATTGAACCAGCTACACCCAGCAAAAGAACTCTGGAAGATGACTATGAACCACTACATAAAATTCCCAATCCCTATATTTTTGTCCACCTGCATTTTTGACTTCCTTCACAGGCTAATAGTACACTATTTCAAAGTCCAATTCTTTTTGTTCAGCTAAATAACTGTTTGGACATCTATATTATAATGTATTTAATTTATACTTTAACATATTTAACATGTATTGGTCAACCTGCCATCTGGGGGAGGGGATGTGGGGAAGGAGGGAAAAAATTGGAATAAAAGGTTTGGCGATTGTCAATGCTGTAAAATTACCCATGCATATAACTTGTAAATAAAAAGCTATAAAAAAGAATAGAATGTATGGAATATGTACGTGTAACCTAATATAAAGTAATAAATACATTGTACTTTTCTCTGTTTGAACCAGCTCAATATAAAGGAATAAATACATTGTAAAAAAAAAAAAAAAAAAAAAAAAAAAAAAAAAAAAGAACAGATGAAAGAATAATGTAAAAAATGAGACAATAAAAAACAATGCTGAATAAAATGAATCCTTACTCAAATAGGGAAGAAAACAAAATTGCAAAGAGCACTGTGTTAAAGTGGAGTAGAATTTGAGTGAAATTATTTAAGTCCAAATTTCAGCTATGCTATTAACTTCTTGTCTGACATATCTGGACCTCAATTTTTTCAAGATTCAACTAATCAACTCAATGGATATTTCTATTTCAAAATCCTATGGAATTAATATTTACATTAAAAAGTCTATATCAATTGAGAAAGAAAGTAAGCTTCTTTTAGGGATGTAAAGCTGAGGGAGGTAGAGCTGAGGGATGTAGAGATAAAGCTGAGAAAGAAAACTGATTAGTCTCATTAATTAACACTGTGTGGCTCAGAATGTTGAATGATCACCATTTAATAAAAAGCTGGAGGATCTCTAGGAGTAAAGCAAAAGTTTATTGTAAGTTCTCGTTGTCCCACCTGTCCGAGGAGCAGGCAATGGAAGGGAGGAGGCACCTTCTGGGATAGGTTTTATACTTTAAATAGTGCCTAATGCAAACACCCTCCCCCCACTGACCATCAACCTCATTGGCTGAGGGTCTTACATTCTAAAAGCAGGAACTACCCAAAAATTGAACTTGACCAATAAGTACATAGTTAGCTATATTTGAAGAAATAGGGAGAAAATGATGTCATGGGAGTACAGCAGTAAGGGGACTTAAGTATGCCCTCGAGTCAATGCTCAAAGGACCTTCAGGCCTGCTCAAATTCTGAAGAAGATGAAGCCTTACTCCATTTTTACAACTGTCTTGAGAGATCTCACCTCATCTTTAACACTATGATGAACATTAAAAAAAAAACCAAAACTGTTAGCAAAAATACTATATAGTGGAAGTATGTGAGATTCATATAGGAAGAAAAATATTCTAAACTTTACTGTAAAATATTAAACTATATATAACTATATTTCTCAAAACTACTTATTGTGAATTGGTTGGAAGGGAAGAATAGATAAAGAGGACAAGCGGCATGGATGATATTTCCTAAATATACTGGAATTTATCCTTATAGTAAATGGATTGGAATCTATAGAAAGCTTCTCATTAAGTGGCAGCAAATTTTATACATCATTGCTTTATCTAGAAGCTATGTCTAGCCTTAAAATAAACAAAACAAAACAAAACACTTTGGGGTTCCACAGTTATTCCCTAGCTATGGTAAAATAAATATTTTGAGCTGTAGGGAGAATGGAAATGTAATTCTAAAAATCAATCTCTCCATTTCAATATCTACTGATGAAAATAATATGCCAATTACTAGTGTATCTATTTGAAAATTCATTTGGTCATTAAAACATGGCCAAAGGATTCATTTTTAAATACTTACTCTAAGAAAGAGTACTAAATCAAATAGCTCCTGAAAATACACATTAAAAAAAAAACCCTTTATAGAACCTTAAAATTAAATTCTCTTTTATATATTTTCTAACATTCTTGCTTTTCATAATGGCTTTATGTTTTAAATCTATAAGAACTTTCAAGCCAGTGAAAGCCATCTTAGTTACCTCATCTCCTTTGTCTTCCACCTGTAAAATTCTAAGAGTTAGCAGCAGTTAAACTAGGTAAGAAAAGAATGTGTTTGGGTGACCTTTGACCTTCCCATTTATACAGTCTCCCATTCCATCATGTTGCTCTCTGGTTTCCCAGGGCCCATAGTTGATATATTCTCCATAGACTGATACTAGGCTCTAAGTTTCTGATAAATTAATTTTCAGTGATGTATTCATGACACCTTATGTGATACCCAGCCCAAAAATATATTTGCATTTCAAAAGAGGGCTTTCACAGCCAACAAAGCTTTTATTTCCTTTAACTGAGATACTTAAAGAATACCCACATTTGCAAGTCACATCATTAGGCACAACCTCACTTGCAGTAAAGGAGATTGGAATCACTTCCAAGTTTAGCTCTATATACTATAAGCAAGTTACTCTACTTACATGAACTTTGTGCTTGTTCTTCTTTGATTGAATAATCTCTTAAATTTTTTTCTGTTCTAAAACTCAAGTCTATAAACATAAACTTGTTCTTCAAATTGAAAAAAAATGCTTCCATTTCTGCATAATAAATGTTGGGGGCATGAGGGTACCTCACCTTTACACATAAATCTAACTGTATAATGTTTATATTATTATAAAATGCAGGATACAAAAGTGATTTACTGAGTGTAACGCAAATAGCAATAACCAGCATCCTCCAAAGGGATTTTATAAGAGATGGGTCTTCTGGAGAGATATTTTATCATCCCCTCCTCCACCCCAAAAGAGGTTTTTAAGATAGAAATTCACTTTCCTAAGTTTCAGCCAAGTTTTAAAAATTTGCTTTGAGGATCCATTATTTCTACAGCATTAGCCTATCATCTACTGATGCATGATATAACCTCTCTGAGCATTAGTGAATGGTCTTTACCAGTCATTACCAGCTAATTCTCAGATAACAAACAAACACTTCATGATTACAGTCAAACATTTATTCTAATTATTTCCACTTCCACAGAATTTGATCTCATCTGGTATAAGCTGCATCTCTATGGAAAAAGACTTATTTACAACCACCAATTAGATTTTTATTTTTAAGATCTGGTCATGGATTACATTCATAAATCAAAGGACCATCACAATTTCTTGAACTTCTCACACTACAAGATACACCCACTGCTGTGACTTTCTCACCTTGAAAGATCCCTAAACATCCATTCTAAAGAACCACTACATTATCTAATATTTATAATTTCATTCCTTTCCAAGTCATGATCATGACTCTCCTGGATCTATGAGTCTCAGTTTCCCTGACCTTTGTTTTATGTAGTTTTTTCTTTCAATTAGAATTTAAGTTATTTGAAGAATTTTTTTTGTTATTATTATTATTTATTATTATTTGAAGAAGACAATTTGAAAGAGATTCTAAGAGTATTCTAGTTCAATCCTCTTTGTTGTACTACAAGAATAGTTCTAGAAGCTCATGGCAGAAAAAGTCTAATTAGCTAGGTATCATAGACAATAATCACACAGGATAGGTAGAAATAGATTGGTTGCAATCTGTATACCTAGTGTGAAAGTACATATATCAGTGCTGCATAGACCAGGCATCTGGATTATTTTGTGTTAGTAAAAATGAGTGACAGTCTAAATCTATTTTATAACTGATAATTCATTTACAAAGGCAGCTGGGTGCTGCAGTAGACAGAAAACTGGGCCTGGAGTTAGGAATACTCATCTTCCTAAATTCAAATCTGGCCTCAGATACTTAATACTATGGGACCCTGGGCAAATCACCTAACCCTTGCTTGTCTCAGTTTTCTCATCTGCAAAATGAATTGGAGAATCAAATGATATACCACTCCAGTATCTCTGCCAGGAAAACTACAAATGAAGTCACGAAGACTCAGACAGGAGTGAAAAACAACTGAACAATATATTTACTATTTAGAGGTTAGGCCTTGTAAAAGTCTTGATTTGGGCTTTATTATATCATTAATTTTTGTTCTTCTGAAACAGAAATTCCTTTTTAGGAGAAAAATGATATATGGATGTTGGTGTTATTTTTCCAAAACAAGACAGGTGATAAAAGAGTTCAGATCTTTTATTGTGTACTTCAATATAGCCTGGTTAGCTCAGGCCTATCTCTCTGCTTCGTTCCAAGAGCTCCGCCCGAATGTCTCCAAATCTAAAGGTTTGTCCTTCCGACTCCAGCCAGCACCAAGGTAGAAGATATAATGAATCTTTCTTGCCTCGAAGACAGGGCTTGTGGGCTTCCTCCCAGAGTGCTCCTCTCCGACCCCAGTCAATGTTCCCAAGAAAAACTCTCCCAAGCTCTAAGAGCTTCCTGTATATATATATATATGATCTCCCAAAGGTTAACTCCTCCTTCTGGAGAGAGAGGGATTCTGGGTTATCTCCCAGAGTGCTCTCTGGCCCTAAGGGAGGTGTGAATTCGGATATCTCATACTAAGCCATACTAAGCCCTGAAATCCCCCAAACGTGTAAACTCCATTGAGTACTTAGATACTTATGAGCTCTCTAAAGGTGAACACAAGCATCGTTTCTATCAGTTGTACTTAGTACCTTGTTTCAAGTTCTGGCCCAAAATATCTCCTTCTAAGATCAAATCAATCATATTGAACCATGCCAAATTAGATAATTATTGTCTCTATCAACTCCAATGGTTTAACACTTTGTAAAGATTCCAACATATGGAAGTAGTGGAATTCTCCCAAACAGAATTCAGTACTATTAAAGAACAAGGTTGCCAATGTTATCATAAGGTCAATAAAGAAATTCATACACAATAGATCGTACTGTACAGCCCATAAGAGTTGTTTGCCAGAGTTTACCAATATTCCTGTTACAAAAAGAGGTAGTTTTTCTCTCTCTCCCTCTCCCTCTCTCTTCTTCTCCCTCTCCCTCTCCCTCTCCCTCTCTCCTTCTCTCTCTCCCTCTCCCTCTCTTCCTCTCTCTCTCTCACTCTCTCTCACTTTCTCTCTCTCTCTCTCTCTTTCCCTCACTCTGTTTCTGTTTCTGTCTCTGTCTCTCTCTCTCTGTCTGTCTCTGCCTCTTTCTCTCTCTTTTTTTTTAGCTTCCCTATATATAAGGACAGGAAAAAAAGTGGATTTAGTTCACAACTGCAGTGCAAATATGGTAGCTTGCAAATAAGATTCTTTTTATAGTCCCATCAGTAGTTAATTATAATTCACAACTACAGTAAGCTTTAGCCACATTAGGCTATGCAACCTGCCAACCCTCTCCCTATAGCTGAATGCCAAGATTATGTTTATCATAAATCCAAACTTTTCATCTCTTCCTTTTTGTTAGTCCAAGAACATTTTCAACAACCTGATGTCACCACTCTAGAGAGAAATCATAGCTCAATCTTGACTTCATTTAGCATTTGTGCACATAGATGATCATCTCTAGGGAAAAGTTATTTCAAATGGCAAATGATAAAAAGTATTTTGAGAGCTAAGATAACAATCAAACTAACTCTCATGGAGAAGATAGAAATAAGTCTGTGAAGGACACTTCCTATTATAGGAGAAAAATTTGAAGTGCTGAATGTAGTATGTATACATACACACACATACACACAAAGAGGTCACTAAAGCAACTTGTAGCTTTTTATAAAATTGAAAGCATTTGTTTAGATTGTCTTTAGGGACAAAAAGGTGAATCTACTCTCTTCAAGGATGATTTAAATATGGATTATGCAACACAATAATTGAGAAGCAATTTAGCTGAGCTTTAGAATCAGGAAAACTTGAGTTCAAATGCTGCCTCCAGTACATGATGACTGAAGAATTCAGGGAAAGTTACATAATCTCTCAGTACTATAGGAAATAATTTGAATTGAGGGGGCATACAAAGAGTTGTTAATTTGCAACTTTGAGGGAGTTCCCACTCTGGAATTCTGAATAAAACAGGAGTCTAGGCTATCTCTTTATTCTATACCTATCCTACTCAAGATAGATAAATTGATAGATAGACGGAGAGACAGATAGGGATAAATGATATAGAGAAACATGAAAGATGGAATGGATTTTAAGTAATATGAAACATCTATGAACATAATCATTTAAGTTATTCAGTGCTTACATAATATCACAAATTACAACATGGTTTTAATATCAATTTTCCAATAGCATTTATTGTTTTTTTCCAGAGTTCCCTTATTAGTCGTAAAATTTTCTCTTGTCTTTCAACATGATGTTTTTCTGTCTGACTTTGGAAAGTTCAGGGACATTCTAAGAATGACAAGCAATCTGAGCATTTAATTTCACAGTCTAAAGTCAATTAAGTCAAATAATTACAGTTAGGTATAGATGGAAAAGGAATCTAGTGAACAGAACACTAGGATTGGAATCAAGAATCTGGACTCAATATGGAAAGACAGCCATGAAAAATTAGTTTCTATATCAGAAAGTAAAATATATATATATTTTGTAAAGAACATTTTATTTAAAATAAAAACACATTAATTTGTACTGGCAACAAAACTGAATCACCGATCCTCTTTAAATGAATTAACTAATAGTTCAACATATTTAAAACAAGATTGTTATGCTTTCTAGTTAAAAACTTGGTAAATTGATCAGATGTTTTGAAATAAACAGATCAATAAACAATCATGAATTTATCTAGAAGAAAAAGATTAGGCTTCAAATCTATTGCTGCAGCCCAAGTACAAGTGTGGCTATTGGATTTTTAGCATATCTCTTCCCTATTTCTATTTCCAGACCAAAATTACCAGCTGTAAGCATTTTCCATTTACTTTTCAGAGAGTATAACCTAGAGAACTCAATTCTACTCCAGGATAAGTGAGTGACCTTTATGACTGACCCAAGATAGTCTTTCTGACTGGTAGTCAATAATTAATCAGAAGTCTAAATTACTCTAAAGGGATTCTGAACTTCAGTTGCTCAATTGTATCTAACTGTACATGACTCCATGGACCATATCATGCCAATACTGTCCATGGGATTTTCATGGCAAAGATACTGGGGTGATTTGCATTTCCTTCTCTAGTAGATGAAGGAAAACAGAGATTAAGTGACTTGTTCAGACTCACTTAGCCAGTGAGTGTCTGGCCTGAGTCCAGCTTTATCTAGCTGTCCCTCTAGTACCTTATACAGTTCAAATGAATATGAAAGAGTATCACAGAAATAGAAGTTAGGATTCAGGGGTTATGGATCGCTTCCCCATCTACTAAGTATACAAAAAACAGAAGCAGATGGAAACTATTGGATACTATTCCATTGGACACAATTCTATTTGGAAGAAAAAATGGCTTTAAGATGTCAAAATACAGCCTATTATTTATCACAGATAAGTGGACAGAAAATTCAATTAATATTATGGCTATGAATATCTGAGATAATTTATAAAGTGCCTGGCTAAGTAGCAGTTTAATAAATAATAAGAAATAAGAAAATTAATAATAAAATTCTCCTCCTTTCACCCCACTTTGTAAGTTTTCTCTATTGTCTTTAAATCTCACTTTACCTCTAATTAGAATAATATGGATATAAGGAGTAGTTCAAATGATAAAGAAAACGATTATGGTTTCTCTGGAATCAAAAGCTTGTATTTCCCTATTTGGTTCTTTGATTCACTTTTAGATTAGTTATTTTATGAGCTCATTTCCATTTTGTAACATAATTGTGAATTTAGAAATCTCCCCATTCCTGTTTTATGTTTATAATACTAATTTCATGTGTATCTGCAAGTGTTTTCTTCTCTCCTTTTCTCTTGTTTCTAACCTTTCTTGTTATTTATTCCCTTGTCCATCACTTATTTCTTATTCAATCACCAGTTAAACAGCATGCCTATTAAAATAATAACTCAATAATAGAAAATACAGAAATTAATGGAATTCTATGATTGTTAAGAATTATTTTAAAAGAATGGCTGCTGACAACATATTCTAGCAGAGTAACTATAAATAACATGCTGATTTCCATTCTTACTTTGAGTATGGAAGCTGTCAAAAAATCCATAAAATATCCTTTGCATATCCAGTAGATCTTTTGTTTTATCACATAATAAATACTCTACAGAGCATTTTGAGCATGTCTGGATGTGCAATCTCACTGATACACTGCCAGAGACTTCTGGGATGATTGACAATTTTGTTGTTATGTAGCTTTGCATAGATATCTGGACAGATTTGCAATGAATCCATGGTTAACATTGTTTAATTAAAAACCAATAGGTAATTCCAAATAGAAGTA
The DNA here is from genome assembly GCF_902635505.1 of Sarcophilus harrisii. Lineage (NCBI taxonomy): Eukaryota > Metazoa > Chordata > Mammalia > Dasyuromorphia > Dasyuridae > Sarcophilus > Sarcophilus harrisii. The sequence goes on along the minus strand of NC_045431.1, from coordinate 124,079,206 downwards.
ATTTGTAATAATCATTCTAAGGCAATATATCAGATTTTAAAATATATCAATCATTTTTAAAATTGATTTTTGTGGGGATTAGATTAGAAACATTACCAAAAAAGTGAATGACTTCCCTTTGTGTAATATTTGATAAAAAAGTTTATGTATCTTTGTGAATATTTGTTTTAACAATAATTGTTTCAATATTATTTGAAATATTGGTCACAAAGGTCACAGATCATGTTTGAAATTCATCTTTTAAAAGCTGTCTCTAAAGATTAGTTAGAAAGATTAAAGATTTCTATCCATAAAATGGAAGTGTTCAATCACTCCAGAACATTAAATACATATCCATTTCAGTTTTTAAACTGTGTATTTCTGCTTTTAGAAATAAAACCCTTTTCTAATCGAAATATGTTCTATAACATACCTGATTGACCTTAGTATAAATGCTGTGCACAAAGTTTTTTTTTTTTAAAGTTGTAGCTTAAAATAAATTGATGCAGGTGTTGTTGTGGTTGTTGTTGTTCTTGCTAAAAAAAAAAAAATTATAAATTAAATATTTCAAATTCAAATAAAGTTTACAATCCATAGGTTGGGTAACAAGCACACAATTAAAAAATACTGAATCTGGTATTATAAATACAAAGTATAATTTGATAAGTACCATAGGACAAGAATAAACAGGCTATCCAAATTCAAAACCATTTTCAATACTCAGTTTCCACATTTCTTGCTACATTCTTTCCAGTAATCAGTTATAACATTGTCTTCCTACATACACTCTCCTGGATTTTAATGAAACTTCTCTCTCTTGGTTTTTCTCCTAGCTTTCTGATCCACTCTCAATGTCTTTGCTGGATCTTCATCCATATTATGCTCAGGACTCTCCCCACACCCCCCCCCTTTTTTTTAAACCTCTCCCTCTCTGTGTCTTCTCTTCCTGGGTCAGGCCTTTTTACCTCTCCTCTTTTCTATACTCTCTCACTAAGTAATCTCAACTCCCAATAATTCAATTATTATTTCTATGCAGATGCATCTCAGATTTACATATTTGGTTGTATTTTGTCTTCTAGGGCATCTAGGTAGGATAATATGCTGCACCTGGAATCAGGAAGATAAGTCTTCCTGAGTTCAAATCCAGACTCAGACATTATTAGTTGTGTGACTCTTGGGTAAGTTACTTAACCCTGTTTGCCTCACTTTCCTCATCTATAAAATGAACTAGAGAAGAAAATGGCTAATTATTCCCGTATCTTTGACAAGAAAATCCCAAATGAGGTCATGAAGTCAGACATGACTGAAACATGACTGAAGTCTCTCTCCTAAACAACACATTCCACATCATCAAATGCCTACTGGACATTTTAAACTGGATTAGTTTTCTCATATTCAAAATGTCTAAAACAGAATTCACTAGTATTTTTCCTAAAGGGAAGAAAAAGCTTTTTTTTTTTTTTTTTTTTTTTGGTGTGTGTGTGTCATGTACTCTGCCAAATGCTTTCTTATAAATATCATTTCATTTGATCCTCACAGCAATCCCGTGAAGTACATAGTATTATTATCCTTGAGGAAAACAGAAGTAGCATGCTCAGTGTCAAACAGCTAGTAAGTACCAAAGATCACATCTGAATTCAAGAATTCCTGACTCTAAGACCAGTGTTCTATGCATTGTATCATCTAGCTGTCCTGATTCTTACTCCCTCCTTTTTAAATATTCTGATTAATGTAAAGAAAACTAGATTCACAGACTATACATCAACCTTAATTCCTTACTCACTCACATACACCACCACTTTCTGTCTTTTTATCTCTATAACATCTTTTCTTTTTTTTTTAATTAAGGCTTTTTATTTACAAAACATATATATGGGTAATTTTTCAACACTGACCCTAGCAAAGTCTTCTGTTTCAAATTATCCCTTCCTTTCCCTCATCCCCTTCCCTAGATGGCAGGTAGTCTAACACATCTTTCTATCTGTCACCTTATCTATACTCACACAGCTACTGACCTTGTTCAGATCCTCAACAACTCTTACCTGGATTGGCAATAGCTTTTTGATTGGTAGAAAAGAATTTAGATACAATAATATAAGAAATAATTAAAGCTTGGCTTGAAGTATTGGAACAAGAAAGTAAAAAGAGAAAAAAAACCACCATTCACCACCTGAAAGAGATCCTAAGAGGAAAAACTGTAGGAATATCATAGCCAAATTCTGAAATCCCCAGCTCAAGGAGAAAATAGTATGAACAACAAGAAAAAAAAAACAATTTAAATATGGTGGAGCCACAATTAGAATTACACAAGACCTAACAGTGGCCACATTAAAAGACAACAGGTTTTGCATCACTATTTATCAAAAGCAAAAGAATTGTGGTATGGTAAAAAATATAATGCCCATCAAAGTTAAGCATAATCCTAAATGGAGGGAAGGGGGGAGGAGAACATTTAATGAATTGCCAGACTTTCAGGATTTTGTTACAAATAGATTCGAATTTAACAAAAAAATGACATGTCAAGAATCAAAAGAAATAAACATCAAAAACTAATTACATGAGACTGAATAAGGACAAACTACCTATTTTATTTATTCTGTGAAAATGTAAACTACAAGCCTAAGATTGTCATTAGTAAGTGGGTAGATCAAAAGAGAAATTGGGGTAGAGGTGATTATGATGTGATTCTAAAAAGCAAAACCATATAGAAAAAGATAAAAAGAGTAATTACACAAACAAAATGTAAAATGAAGAACACAAAGAAATTATAAGGGGAACAGAGAACTGGTAGTTCTAGAACCCTACTCTAATTGGTAATGGGCTAAAGAAGAAACAATATATACACATATATTCACACATATATATATATATGTCTAAAAGCCTTCTAAATTCAGCAATAAGAGGGTAAGGGAATAGGAAAAGGTGGGGTGTAGAAGAGTGTGTAGATTAATGAGGATGAGATAAAGAGGGAACCACATATATATTTGGAAGAGTATAAAAATCTTCTAAATTTGGTTGTTGTTGCTGTTGTTTGTCCTTTGTTCCCAAAGAGGATTGTGATATCAGGGAGGTGATACTATGACATGCAAGTGAAATAGATTTAAGTGAGGGAGGGCTGTGCAAGGTCACCTATCTCACTTTCTCCTCCAGAGCTATCTGGGTCCAGTGGCAAGACATAGATCAAAATGACTAGAGATGGCTCTGGATGCAATGGGAGACCTTGGCCTTTTTAAACTAGTCTTCAACAGGTCTCAGTCTGACTAAAGCTGCATCCATTCTGTGATTAAGGATAAGTAGCAATTGAGGCAAAGAACCTCCTATTTCATCTCATTAAAAAAAAAAAAAAAAAGAAAGAAAAGAAAATCCAAAAACAACAATCAAAAACTATAAATAAATGAATTAATGAATCTGGGAGAGGAAGACCCTCAGAGTTTCTGCCAAAGCAGAAATAACTGCTATTCACATTTAATCTGAATCAATCAGGACCCAAACAATAAGCAAATGGGGATTGGCCTAGAATCTTTTGGTGACCAATGACAATCACAATGGTTTTAGTTTAAGGCCTTAAGAAAAAAATCTTAAAGATAACTCCAGGTGAGTTTGTTAAAATTATGTTCATACTAGAAAATCATGGAATATCTAGTGATAAAAGCCATGTTGAATCATGTTAGAGTGAAAATCTTACATCTTGGGAAAGTTATTGAAAGGGAAAATATTTGAGGAAGTCTGTTCATAAATCAGTAGTTAATTGCAGTAAGTGTTCCACTTTGGAAAACATCTAAAGGTTACCCACCTCTCATAGTAGTACATCTTCCTCTGAAAGAATCCATCTCTGAAGTCCATCTCTATCTATACAGTCATTTATCTAAAGCTGTGGCCAGTGATCAACATTAGAGTTTTTCTTTTCAACCTTTCCATGAATCCTTAGGTTCTGCTTTAATACTGTTGTCTTAAGTAAGACATTAGCTAACTTGCCAGAAAAAATTAACTGTAACACTCTCCAGAGAAAATGGAAGCTTCTAGAGAACAAAGATTATCTATTCATCTTAGATTCCTTCTCATGCCTGCTTAAGCAGATGCTTCCCACCCATGTTCTGCTTTTAACAAAGAAATTATTTTTAATACACATTTCTTTATGAATCATGTTGGAAGAGAAAAATCAGAACAAAAGGGGAAGAAAATGGAAGAAAAAAAGAAGTGAACATAGTATGTGTTGATTTACATTTAATCTCCATAGTTCTTTTTCTGGATGCAGATGGCATTTTCTGATCAAAGTCTATTGGGATTGCTTTGGATCACCACAGTCTTTCATAGGTGATCAATCATCGCAAATTCTTGATGTTAATTGTGTACAATGTATTCCTGGTTCTGCTTGTTTCACTTAGCAACAGTTCATATAACTCTTTCCAGGCCTTTCTAAAATCAGAATGTTAATCATTTTTTAAGAACAATAATATTTCATTACCTTCACATACTACAGTTTATTCAGACATTTTTCAATTAACTAAAAGAGCTGCTTATTTTTCCAAATGTGAGTCCTTTTAATGGCATTGCTGGATCAAATGGCATGTACAATTTTATAATCTTTTGGACACAGTTCCAAATTGCTCTCCAAAATGGTTGAATCATTTTACAACTCCACCAACAATGCATTATTATCCCAGTTTTCCCATGTTCCCTCCAACATTTATCATTATCTTTTCATTTTAGCCAATCTGAGAGGTATGAGTTGTTTTAATATGCATTTCTCTAATCAATAGTGACTTAGAGCATTTTTTCATATGAATATAGATGATTTTAATTTCATCAACTGAAAATTGTTTATTTCCTTTGACCATTTATCAATTGGGGAATGAGGTGTATTCTTATAAATTTGACACAGTTCTTTATATATTTTATAAATGAAACCTTTGTCAAAAACACTGACTGTAAAGATTTTTTCCAAGCTTTGTACTTCCCTTTTAATTTTGTTTCTTTTGGTTTTGTTTGTGCAAAACCTTTTTAATTTAATGTAAAATTAATTTTACATTAATGTTGCCTATTTTGCCTTTCATCACTCCACCCTTATCCAAAGATCTGGTATGTAAATTATCCCTTGATCTCCTAATTTATTTATAATATCATCCTTTGTGTCCACATCATGTACCCATTTTGACCTTACTTTAGTATGGGATATGCTGTTTCTGATATATTGTTTTCCAGCGTTCCCAGCAATTTTTGTCAAATAGTAAATTTTTATTCCAGACGCTGGAGGTTGGGTGTTTATCAAATACTAGATTACCATAGACTTTATTATTGTGTTATGTATATCTAATCTATTCCACTAATCCACCACTGTATTTTTTAGCCAATATCAAATGGTTTTGATGACTTCTGCTTTATACTATAATTTTAGGTCTGGTACTGCTAAGCCACCATCCTTTGTATTTTTTTCATTGATTCTCTTAATATTTTTGATCTTTTGTTCCAGATGAATTATAATTTTTTCTAGTTCTGCAAAGTAATTTTTGGGCAGTTTGATTGGTATGGTATTGAACAAGTAAGCCAATTTAGATAGAATTGTCATTTTTATTATATTAGCCCAATTTACTCATAAACAATTGACATTTTTCTACTTGTTTAGATCTGACTTTATTTGAGTGAGAAGTGTTTTGTAATTGTATTCATATAGTTCTTGGGTTTATGTTGGCAGGCTGGACAACCAAATATTTTGTCTACAGTTATTTTAAATGGAACTTCTCTTTCTATCTCTTGCTGCTGGGATTTGTCAGTAATATATGGAAATGCTGATAAGTTGTGTGAGTTTATCTTAACATCAAGAATGTGTGATGATTGATCGAAAGACTGCAATTTTTGCTAAAGTTGTGAATTGTTTTGAGTAGGTTTTTGAATGGTTTTCTAGGATTCTCTAAGTATATCATCATATTATCTGCAAATAGTTTAACTTTTAATAATATATATATATATATATTTTCCCCCAGTTTACCTTTCTATGCTTCTCTTGAGTCCTGTGTCTATAGATTAAATTTCTGTTTAGTTCTGGTTTTTTTAATAGAAATGATTGAAAGTCTCTTACTTCATTGAAGAGTCATTGCTTCCTCTGAAAGATGATGCTGAGTCTCACTAGGTACACTAGGTGGTTAAGTCTTGGTTAAAATCCCAGGTCCTTTGTCTTCCAGGATGTGGTGTTCCAGGCCTTCTGATTCTTTATTATTGAATGTACCAGATCCTGGGTAATCCTAACTATTTCTCCTTGATATTTGAATTGTTTTTCTCTGGAATTTTGCGGCATTTTTTTCCTTGAGGTTGTAGTTCTGGAGTTCTACAAAAATGTTCCTTGGGATTTTCCTTGTAGAATCTCTTTCTGAAGGTGACTGATGGATTCTTTCAATGGCCCTCTGTTTCTAGAATATTAAGGCAATTTTTCTTGATAATCTCTTCAAGAATGCTATCCATGGTCTTTTTTTTTGGTCATGGCCTTCAGCTAGAGCAATAATTTTTAAATGATCTCTTTTGGATCTATTTCCACATTGGCTGTGTTTGTAATGAAGTATTTTACATTTTCTTTCATTTTTTTTCATTCTTTTTTGTTTGTTTGACTGATTTTTCATGTCTTTTACAGTTATTAGCTTCTATTTGCCCCATTCCAGTTTTTAATGTGTTAGTTTCTTCAGTTAGCTATTGTATCTCTTTTTCAATTTGGTTAATTATACTTTTGAAGGAATTTTTTTCTTTAGTGGCTTTTTTATTTTTGCATTTGGCCAATTGTATTTTCTAAGTCCTTAAATGGGAGAACTCCAGTACCTTCATGGCTTCACTCCACCATCTTGGCTCCATTCCAGGAAAAAAAAAAGCTTTAAAGAGCATTTAGAAGAGTATAAAAATCTTCTAAATTTAGATAGAAACAAAAAGGCAAGGGGAAAGAATGGGATGGGGGACACTGGAGGGATCCTTGGGTATGGCAGTAGACCTGGAAAGACTTATATGAATTAATGCAAAATGGAGTAGAGCCAGGAGAGCATCATATTCAGTACATTGTACGGTGATCAACTGTGAATGACTTAGCTGTTCTCTGATGACAAATGCTATCCACTTCCAGAGAAAGAACTGGTGGAGTTTGAATGTATACTTTTTAAAAACTTTTTTCTTTTTCTTTTCTTTTGGTTGTTCTGTGTTTTTTTTTTTTTTTTTTTACATAACTGTACATTTATAATCTATATAAAATTCCTTGCCTTCTCAGTGGGGGAGAAGAGAGAAAAAAAAATTAGAACTCAAATTTTGAAAAAAACAAATGTAAAAAATTTATATGTAATTGGGTAAAGATAAAATATTTTTACAATACATAAAAAGCATAGATTAATGCCTGAATTAAATTTATATAACACAAAATACCCCAGCTGACCTAGAGGTATCTAGGGATTCTGGAATCAAGTGTAGCCCACGATTGAATTATAAAAATGGGGCAGACTAGCAGAGTGAAAAATGAAGATATGCAGGAAAATTTCATATAAACTTGAATTATACCATTCTTGTATCTTCAACAATTTCCTGGGTCAAATGATAGGCAAAAATGTATGTTTTGCCATTTTTCATCTTTCTTACTACTTCTTAAAACAAAACAAAAACATTTAATGAGTAGCAAACTCATACAAAAATACAATCCTAGAAAGTGCCATGGATAAAGATTGGAAGTTTAATTTTATACTCATATAATTTACAATATGTTTTGGGGAAAAAGTCCTACCCCCAAAATGTATCTGTTTTACTTCTACTCACTTAATCCATTTCCTATTGATTGACAATACAGTATTTTAAAGACCCAAATAGATATGGTTTGGCAATGGAGGGAAAGGATTCTTGGGAGAAAGAGCAAAGAGAATTCTATTGCTTAATTCATTTGAAATGACACTGGTCATGATGTCATTAATATTAGTATATTAGTATTATTAGTATATATATAGTAATATTAGTATATTAGTAAAATTAGTATAAATATACTTCCACTATATAAGCTCTTCAAGTTTGTATTGTATGTAATATCTTCTGTATTTATTTTGGAAACCAATCCTGCTTGAAATTTCACCAATATGGAGAAGAGGGGGTTAGGGAAATTCATTTCATGAATACAAAATAAGTAAATGCTTTGTATTTGATTAATCCAGAGAACTATATGAGGCATTATATGAGGTTATTAAAGTAATATGTCTAAAATGAGATTTAATTCATCTCTGGTTTTCCTGACTTGGAGACCAGCTCACTGTTCTCTACCCACAAGTGTCAAATTAACAGCCTGGAAGATACATGACTCCCAAGTGTGGCCCTAAGCAAATTAAAATGTATTTGGGAAATATTCAACAAAATGAATAAAACTGAAATAAGACAAAAACAATGTTAATTTGTGTTTCTCTAAATTAATATGTGAACTCTAAGAATTTGTTTTTATTTCAATTTTAAACTTGCACTACAACCTGCTGTTTCATCTGTATAAACATAAAACCAACTAAATTCATTGAATTAGAGAGAGAATCTCTAGCATGTTTGGGGGATCCTCTATAAAAGATTTATAGGAAAACATTAACAAGAATCAAATGTTGTATAAATATCAATGCATTCATTGCTTTCCTGATGGGTATAGTCTCTCCACTGGTGCAGATTTACAATTTACAATTTCTTCTATTGGGAACCTCTCCTTTTTTGGCAAGGGAATTTGGCTTAAGTGACTTGCCCAGGGTCACACAGCTAGTAAGACTGAAGTGTCTGAGGTTGGATTTGAACTCAGGGCCTCCTGATTTCAGGGCCATTTTACAGAGAAGGAAACTGAAGCAAATAGGGCTAAGTGACTTGCCCAGTATTACACAGCCTGTAAGTGTCTGAGGCCCATTTTGAAGTCTTTCTGATTCTAGTATTAGTAGCAACATCCAGAAATAATAATCACCTTGTGTTTAGTTCTCTCATTATGATCCTATCTAATGTCAGCTACGTAGCCTAGATCTCAGATGACAGGTACACAGAACACAAATGGGACCATAATTGAGGCCTTTCCAAGCGGGTAATAATTTATTTCAAAAATAAATTTATTATGAAATATCCAATTTTATTATTGAACTCAATTCTGAATTATTTTGAACAATTTTGTTTGAATAGTTTGATAATTTTGGGAGTAGAAGACTCAAAGATATCTCTGTTAAAATGAAGTCTTTTCCTTCTGAGCAGTACAAAAATATGAAAATGGAAATGTGACCTTCAAAAATGAAGGACCTTTAGCAATTCTTTAAGTATTGTTGGTGCAATTTAAAAATGATTTACATTTTAAAAGATTATAGTCACTATAGTAATAGTTGATTACTGTCTGAACTTGTTTTCCATGTTGGCTGAAATGGGGACCTACCATCCTTTGGAGGAAGCCTTATAATGTCAGGATCCCATTACATTTATCCTTGGACAAAAGGCATAAGTTCATTTGAAGAATGACAAAATTTGAGAATCAAAAAGGACTTTGGTAACCATCTAGGAATCCCACCTAAATTTACACCAAAGAATAAATACACTATTATAACATATCTGACCAATGATTATCTAGTTTCTGCTTGAACACCTCTAAGGAGAGGGAAGCAGATACTTTGAGTAATCCATTTCATATTGGGACAATTTTAATTGTTGAAAAGTTAAGCCTAAATTTTATCTTTTGCAAGTTCTATTTATTAGCATTTGGATTTGTCCTTTGGGACCAAGCACAAAGTTTACATGAAAATAACTATTATGTCTTCCCTGACTCTTATCTTTTCTTAGTTAAACATCTCCAATTCTTTCAACAACAACAACAAAAAAAACAAAACAAAACAAAAAAAAACAATGGAAAATAAATGCTGATGGTAGTACCCAGTATAGATGGAAGGAAAAGCCTCCTGTGTAGATTGCTTGTCCATTTCTCAGAAAAAAAAAATTATAGAGTTGAAAGATAAATATAGTTTTCTAATAGGGTTGATAAAAGAGAGGCAACAATGATGAATCTATTAGTCTATCTCCAATTCCAAAAATTCTGGCCCCAAATTGATGACCTTGAAGTGAGTAAAAATAATTCTATCTGTGAAAAATACAAAGCTTTTCATACTAGTTATACCAACATTAAGTTCTGTGAAAAACCGTTCTTTCAATTACTGGATTTATCCTCAACAGTGAAGGGAACTTTCACCATGTGATCACTTTGCTGACATGGACCTAGGACAGACTGCATTGCTGGCACAGCAGTTGTGTGCATACATGTATGCATATGTGCTAGGGATGGGACCCTGCTGAGAGGGAGTACAGAGGCCACTCGACCTTTGGTGCACAATAAGTTTTCTGCCATGTTGCAGAAACACTCTTGTTGAGAAAGGAGGAGTGATGTGTGCCATGGGAACAGACAACCTGAGAGTCACAGTGTAGTTGCTAATGAATAGGGATGTCTTAACAGGGCCTCTCGCCTGTGAGCCTGTGAGTGAGTTGCTAGATTGCTGGATTGGCTAACCTCCCATAGGCAGATACCATGCATTTGCTAAGTCCACGAGCTACTTCTCTGAATGGTGATTGAGGACTGCTTATTGTTTACGGGCTGATCAGGCTTGCAAAAATGTATATCAGCAAGGCTGTATAGCATAATAAAGTGGAGCTCTTTTCATACTCTTATCAGTCTCCTACCTCACTTCTGAGATCAAAGGGATCATCAGCTTTTGAGCTGTGTGTGTGTGTGTGTGTGTGTGTGTGTGTGTGTGTGTGTGTGTTTTGAGGGAATTCAAAATGATTCTGCCAATCACTTATCTTCTTCTGCATGATTTTGCAATTTTCGATTAAGTAAGTAATTTGATTCACAGCTCTTGCTTGGCCTATGAAATACAAATATATACTAGAATGGTATTTGACTTGTAGATACAATTAGCATTTCAAAAACATCCTAGTTAAAGTGAACCCAAAGTAGATATGGTTATGAAAAGTCTCCCAAATTATACTTATGACAATATCTAACTCTGTTCTACACATGAATACAATAGAATATCTTTTAAAGAAGACTCTATCTTAAATATCTATATATTTAATAATAAAAAGAAATAAAAATATCCTAAAAGAAAAGAAGAAAAATTCCTAGAAAATAAATTATTTTTAAAGTATAAAGGAATGAAAACTTAACAGAAAGAAAAGATGCTGTCAATTTCCTTAGAGATTAAATGTAATTATGATTACTTTTCAAATATGTCATGGTTTTCCATAAACATAAATCAAATTTTCTTTCTATACTGTTTTTTCTTCCCCAAAGTAGACACAGTTTTCAACAGAATACTACTTTTTAAAGATTCAAAATACTTAACTTAGCAGTTTATATTGAAAACTTAAAAATGCATTATCTTACTAAAAATTTGGTGGGATTGCCAAATTGCAAAAAGATAGCCAATTAAGTATAGACTCTGACTCTCAAATCAGTAACTACTCTCTTATGTCTTAAGATAAAATCAATTTAATTTTGGAACTGCTAAATGTTCACTATGTCTGGTATCTCCCAATTCTTTTTTTAAAAGTTTTTAAGGTTGGGGAAGTTTGAAATTTTCGGCCTATTCTGTGTTGTTGTTTTTAATCCTGAGTCATATTTCCCAATAGATATTTTGACATCCCCTCACTTACTCTGCAAGGTTGTATTAGTTGACTTGATTTGAAGGATCAATTTTTTTGTGGAATTGTTCTACCTATTCATTCTGAAACAGAATTGGTGAATAAACTAAAATTGTCTTCAAGGCAGTTTTTTGTTTCTGATCATCATGATCACTCCAAAAAAAAAAAGAAATGAATTTTCTTATTGCCCTTGGGTACAAAAAGAAACTCTTATATCTATCTGTTCAACGTAAAACTATAAGGCAAGTTTCATTAATTGAAGCATTCTTAGGCTATTGAATCATAGATTAAGTCATAAGGGAAATCAGTTCAAGGCTGGGAAATGATAATAGTTTAATGTTCCTCCAGGTTAGATTCATTATTTGTAATCTCATCATTGTGTTGCTATTTCAAGTCATGGTTGATAGCACCTCCCTTAGCCTCCTTTGCCCTTTGGAAAGCTGGAGGAAAGAGTACCAAACTCTTCCCAATGCCTTCCTTAATAGAGTCCAGATACTGGGCTCAGCTTACTCCACTTTGCATCTGGTACTCTGCCTGGCTTCAATTAAACAGAATAAGATATCTTCATGCAGTAAAAGGTGGAAAGGCAGGTGGGCAACAGATTTTGGATAACTTTAGAAGACATAATTAAAGTTTGCTATCCTATAGGCTATAGGTTTTTAACCAAGGGAATGGCATGGATACTTGGGCCTGAATTAGGGTGCAGGCCATGTGAGTGAAGGCAACAGAGACAGATCCTATGAACATACATAGAATGGAACATATTTGTAATGTGATCAGATATGAAAGATGAGAAAAAAAGAAGAGCCACATAAGACTGACTACAAGAAATGTTAGTGATCTCAAAAGAAATAGGGAAGATTAGAGTAGGGACAGGTTTCAGGAGAATATATTGTATTCCATTTGGGATATGTGGAATTTGTGAAGACCATAGGATATTCAAGTCAACCATGCAAGAATTGAGTTTAGAAACTGGTCTAAATACATAGATATGAAAGCCATTTGTATAGACATGATGCTTAAATGTATAGGAGCAATAAGATGAAGGAATAGAGCATAGAAAGAACAGCAAAATTAAAAAGAATTTTTTATTATAATTAAGGAAAACTAGGTACCTCAAAACCTAGTGCTTTTATGGAAGAAAAGAAGAAAATAAATTTACAGGAAGAAATTTATAAGATAAAAAGGAAAAAATAAAATTTCCTTAGGAGGCTGACCTAAGGGCAAAACTTATTATTTCTATATTCCTTGTGTTTCTTCAGTATTTGCACTCAAAAGCTATCATATTCCAGTTACCACAAGTACTTGGTTCCCTTAGGAACTCACCTTTCAAAAGATGTGATTTTTAATATAGTTCAATAAAAGAAAAAATAATAAATTAAAAGGAAAAAGAAGACTAAAAAACATAGATTTGCTGCACAAGGCTCCAGGGTTCAAAAACACAAACTCTTTTAATCTAATTTGGAAATTAATTAAAAGCACTATTTCTAAAAGCCAGGCATTAGAACTCTAGTTGAATGACACTGACGTTTCCATTAGGAATTAATGATAAGCAATATTGGACCATTATAATAACTGTCACTTGAACTGTTATAAACAAAACCATCTAATACTACTGCAGCTAGAGTTAAAGATGTTATATTTATTAGTTTCTACATCTCCTTGGAGTTCTAAGCATTGGAAAAAATGTACTAAAACAATATCCTAAGTTCTCCGTAGTTACATGAAAAATAAGGCAGTGTTTATGTCACATGTATTAATAAATTTCTTTTTTTTAATTATTAATTTTTGAAAATAACTTTTCTTTTAACCTCCTTTTCATTTCTAAATGTATCCCTCCTCTCTACTTCTCCCAAATCCATAATTGAGTTTTCTTTTTTACAAAAAATAAAAGAAAATGAGAGAAAGAGATAGTTCAGAAAAATTATCCAAGAAATCAACTAAGTTTAACAGAATATAATGTTCTACATCCACAGTCCCCCAACATTGCAAAGAAGAAAGAGAAGTCCATTTTTTGCCCTCTTCTTTGTGGTCATGCTTGGTTATTAGTATTACACAGCATTCAACTTGAGGTTTTGTGGTTCAGAAAGTATTTCTTTATTAAACTTTTTGGTGAGATTTGATAAACAGAGACAGACTAGTTAGGAGCATTGCCAGCTGATAAACTGACATAGAGGGACCCCACAGAAACACTGAAAATTCTTCAGAATTACTCTATCTCTCTATAAGCTTTCTGTTGTTGGACAGCCCATGTTTTGCTTTCTCAGCATTTCAAAATCAAATCTTATTCTCTGGCAGCTATGTTTTTCCTTGATTAATATCACCTCAATGGACTAATTTTTTTTTTATTAAAGCTTTATATTTTCAAAACATATGAACAGATAATTTTTCAAAATTGACTCTTGCATTGCCTTGTATTCCAAATTTTCCCTCCTTCCTCCCACCTTCTCCCCTAGATAGCAAGCGATCCAATATATATTATACATGTTAAAATATATGTTAAATCCAATATATGTAAACATATTTACACAATTATCTTGCTGCATAAGAAAAATCAGATTAAAAAAAGAGAAAATGAGTACGAAAACAAAAAGCAAGTGAACAGCAACAAAAAGAGTGAGAATGTTATTTTGCGATCCACACTTAGTTCCCAAAGCCCTTTCTCTGGGTGTAGATGACTCTCTTCATCACAAAATTATTGGAACTGGCCTTAATCATTTCATTGTTGGAAAGAGTCATGTATATCAAAATTGATCATCATATAATATTGCTATTGACGTGTACAATGATCTCTTGATTCTGCTCATTTCACTTAGCATCAGTTCACATAAGTTTTCCAGGACTCTCTAAAATCATCCTGCTGATCATTTCTTATAGAACAATAATATTCCATAACATTCATATACCATAACTTATTCAGCCATTCTCCAACTGATGGGCATCCACTCAGTTTCCAGTTTCTTGTCACTACAAAAAGGGCTGGATGGCACTGAATAATTAATCAGTCAAAGTATCAAAAATGATCCAATTGGGCATGAATAGATCCTCTTTTACACTGGACATAAGAGATGGGTTTTACAAACAATTTAATGTAATTGTACTAAGAGTAGTATAGAATTTTCTGATAAGGTTCATGAGGCTGGACTGGCACAGAATTTGCTTTAAGGGGTCTACATGAAAACCAAGGTTTTACAAGTGGTCATCCCTATCCCCCAAGACCTTCTCCTGCCAAAGCCAGAAGATCAATTATACATTTGAAGCTCAGGGAATGAGATTCCCATTATCCATATTTTATTTTTAGCATTAGCGGTGATATTGATTCTTGACCTGGCAAAATGAAGGTAATGGGCATAAGACTAATGGAAATAGTGGCATTTTCAATGGTTAACTGAATGGAGGTGATGGCAAAATGAAGGTGATGGGTATAAGACTAATGGAAATAGTGGCACTTTCAATGGTTAACTGAATGGAGGGTGAAAAAAAAAATCAAGCTTAATCCATTAACATATATCTGGATCTTATTTTGAAAGACATAATTTAAAAATCTAATATAGTTGCTAAATAATGTGATTAAGAGTGAAGCTTAGATAGAATTGGGTAAATTACCTTAGGTTGAAATCAGATAAATTAACTGGAAATTACAGAATTCTGTAATAGAATTCTTTAATAGTTATTCTCATAATGCATGATAATCAGCATTGACTGGGACATTGTATGTTATAATGGAAAAGAACACTAAATTCGGGGTGAGAGGAGTTGGATTCAAATGCCCAACTCTTGTCATTTGTATGGCTATGTACAAACTTGATGAGTGCCCTGGGATCAAACTGGATGATGTTGGAAAACTCTTTTTTTTTTTTTTAATTAATTAATTTATTTTATTTAATAGCCTTTTATTTACAGGATATATGCATGGGTAACTTTACAGCATTAACAATTGCCAAACCTCTTGTTCCAATTTTTCACCTCTTACCCCCCCACCCCCTCCCCTAGATGGCAGGATGACCAGTAGATGTTAAATATATTAAAATATAAATTAGATACACAATAAGTATGCATGACCAAAACGTTATTTTGCTGTAGAAAAAGAATCAGACTCTGAAATATTGTACAATTAGCTTGTGAAGGAAATCAAAAATGCAGGTGTGCATAAATATAGGGATTGGGAATTCAATGTAATGGTTTTTAGTCATCTCCCAGAGTTCTTTTTCTGGGCATAGCTGGTTCAGTTCATTACTGCTCCATTGGAAATGATTTGGTTGATCTCGTTGCTGAGGATGGCCTGGTCCATCAGAACTGGTCATCATATAGTATTTGTTGAAGTATATAATGATCTCCTGGTCCTGCTCATTTCACTCAGCATCAGTTCATGTAAGTCTCTCCAGGCCTTCCTGAAATTATCCTGCTGGTCATTTCTTACAGAACAATAATATTCCATAATATTCATATACCACAATTTATTCAGCCATTCTCCAACTGATGGACATCCATTCAGTTTCCACTTTTTAGCCACTACGAAAAGGGCTGCCACAAACATTCGTGCACATACAGGTCCCTTTCCCTTCTTTATAATCTCTTTGGGATATAATCCCAGTAGTAACACTGCTGGATCAAAGGTAACTTTTTGAGCGATAACTTTTTGAGCATAGTTCCAAACTACTCTCCAAAATGGTTGGATTCGTTCACAACTCCACCAACAATGCATCAATGTCCCAATTTTCCCGCATCCCCTCCAACAATCATCATTATTTTTGTTGGAAAACTCTTAACCCCTCTCTGCATTGGTTTTCTCTTATGTAAAATGGGTATAATAATCTATTCTATATCCATGGTTACTGTCAGGAAAAAATAATATAATATTTGTTAAGTGTTTTGAAAATATTAAAGCTCTATATAAATGCTATAGTTATTATAATTAAGTCACTGTAACTATCTGGGCCTCACTTTTTTTTTATTTACAATATTAGGGATTTGGACTAGATGACCTTTACTAATTTTCCTTCTACCTTCTCATCTATGAACTTAGGATCTGGGTGCTAATGCGAATCGGATAACAGTGTAAAGAGAAACAACGTGACCCAATTTGTTCTGTTCTGATTCTCATTAGCACCCAGATCCTGAGATCATAGATATAAAGGTAGGAGGAAAATCAGAGATCATCTAGTCCATATCCTTAATATTATAAATGAAGAATGTGAGGCCCAGATAGATAGAATGATTTCATCATAATAGCTATGTACAAGAGAAAAGAAAAGTAGATAGAAAATGGCTTTAGAGATGAAAACTCTAGCAGCTTTGAGATGGACTAAGTGTGGAATGAAGTGAGGAATGCTAAGAAGCATAGAGGTGTATGTAGGTAAAGCATTTCAGGCATGAAGGAAAGCACTTCATAATTATCTTCATAAACAAAATGTTCACAATGTAGAAGTAGTGATAGAATGAAATGTAATATTTTGTAGCAATTCACTTATCAGTTCATCCACAATTTTAAGCTGAAGTGAAAACCAAGTCTTGAGAATGTTCAATGAATTATCTTGTATATAGGCCATCAATGGCATGAAAGTGAAATACTATATTTTATTATGAAAAAAGCTATTAATTTCAATATTGAAAACAGGACATTTCTTCAGAAACTACTAAAAAGCAGAACATTGAGAAGACTAATTATTTATTAATTCTTCAGTACCATGTTTTTACTTCTTCACTTTAGCTCAAAATGCAGTCCCTGGATTGCAGATGGACAAGAAGAGGAGGGCAAACTATGCAATGTCCTAGATAAAACAATGAATATAATTCAAAGCATTACAATGGAGCATGCCTTTAGCAGTGTAGATACAGTGCAGACACAACTTGTCCATGATAAATCTTGGATTTGAATTCAATAAAGAGGTGGCTAGATGGCATACTGGATAGAGTGCTGTACTTGGAGTCAGAAAGAACTGAGCTCTAATTCCATTTCACATTCTAACCATTAATTTTATTCAGTTGTAGTCTACTCATCTGTAAAATGAGCTAATAATAGGATCTACTTCATAAAGTTATTTTGAAGATCAAATGAGGTAATATAATCATGATTACATGATGCAAACCTAAAAACATTAGTAACTTGAAATTATCATTACTATTTTTATTACTATTTACTTAGGGATTATTATGTGCAAAGCACTGTGTTAGCTGCTAGGGCTACAAACAGACTTACTAGCAATGATAAGTATCTAAATAGTAACAATAGTAACAAGGTAGAATATAATATAAGATTTAAGTAAAACACCAAGAAAATTTTGTAGCCAGCGCGAATTTAGGGTACCAGTTCATGTACAATTTTAAGCTGAAATTCTTAATGTTATCAGTTTTGCAGATTCACTTACAGTTTGAATCGCCATACTTTTGAGTTCATTTCAACTTAGGATGCATGGAGATTCCTATATCCAATTAAACTATGTTCTTTCTCCTAGTCCTCTACAGAACAATATTAGTATTAAGATACAATGATATTGAACTCCCAATCCCTATATTTATGCCCACCTGCATTTTTTATTTCCTTCACAAGCTAATTGTACAATATTTCAGAGTCTGATTCTTTTTGTACAGCAAAATAATGGTTTGGTCATATATACTTATTATGTATCTAATTTATATTTTAATATATTAAACATCTACTGGTCATCCTGCCATCTGGGGGAGGGGGTGGGGGGTAAGAGGTGAAAAATTGGAACAAGAGGTTTGGCAATTGTTAATGCTGTAAAGTTACCCATGCATATAACCTGTAAATAAAAGGCTATTAAATAAATAAAAATAAATAAATAAAAGAAAAAAAAAAGATACAATGATAATATTCTGTTAATCATATTCAGCCTGGATTGACAAGTTTCTGCACTTCCTGTGTTCTCTGCAAGTGAAGGGTGAATGAAACCTAGAGATAATGGACCTAAAGATCAGGAAATAAGAGAGTTTAAGAGGACTCTGATACCTGTGTCTTGAAAAGTTCACACTCTCTTATGAAAATTTACTGACATCAGGTGAAGGTTTTTCTAGAAATTCATCTAATTTGATAAATTTTATTTTTCTTAGTACTTGTTGTGTCCTTGTTGGGTCCTGAGACTACTAATTTTTTCAAGACTTTAAGGTATGATTTGATGATTCAGTCCCATTGATAGGCATTTGAATGTCATTTTTATTATGTGCTAACCTTTTAATACTTTTCAATACATTTTTTTTCTCCAAAGTTCTATTATTGTAACTAATTATAAAAGAGAGAAACCAAGTTTCCAAAAGGCAGCAGGAACACAAAATTTTTGAAAGGGAAAGCTGAATATGCTATGCAATATGCTATACTTTTTTGACATACAGGCTGTCTGTTATTGCAAATATGATCAACTTACCTAATTTCAGAGAAACTTAGCATCAGAAGTGGAGTTACTACATAGTGAATTTCCTTTTGTACATAGCAAATCATGAAGATTATCTCTTAAGTCAAAGGGGTGTCAAGCTATCATGAAGAATACTTACATGGCAATAGAGAAAGCAGGACAAAGGAGGAAGAAGCATGACTGTGAATTTAGCTATATAGCTATATAGGAAGTGAGGTTTGTCGAGTATGAGTTTATGAAATATTAACAGTCAGTGAGGTCAGAAGTTACTTTTGAAATGTCAACAAAGGTAGGGAAGAATAGTTAGGTATTGTAGATCAAGATAAACTAACAAGGACCAAATCCTGGGGAGATAAGGTTCTCAGAACAGAGGAACAAAGATCAGGGACTTAAGTAGACAGTGTCCTCAACTACTGGAGGTCAGTAACCAAGCCATAAACCATGTAGCAACTAAAATGAAACTTGTCCAAATCAGACTTCTGAATACAGAAGATACTGTGTTAAGCAGCAATTATTGTGGTCTTCTGATTTTACTGACAAGAGAGAAAGTAGAGAGAAAAGCTTTTCCTATAAAAGCAGCTCCTTTCTCAGGGATGTCTTCATCCTTTGTTTATATTGACCATCATACTAAATCATATCCGGAAATCTATCTTCTTATTTTTATATAATTTGTTCACTTTACTAATAAGCATACATGTCCCTTATCTGGTTAATTGCATTACTCATCTCTCAATGTTGGCTAGTATCAGAATCTTCACCAGTATTTGCAGATACAATACTTTGAACTCAAGTAGGATCATAGTTTTACAAACTTAGAGTTTGATGGGATCCTGAGAATCATTTAGTACTAATCCTCCCCTTAAATATAAATCAGGACAAATTTCTGGGGCAATGATCATCCCATTTCCAATTGAAGATGCTTAGTGATAAAGCCTTTGGACTTATTTTAAATATGTGTTCTCTTTCTAGCCTGTTCTATAGAATTATGCCTATGACGAAGAAAATAGGTATCTTCAGATATATTTTAACACGGAACACTACCTCTGAAACAAAGGTTTTCTTTCTTTATTTTTTTTTAATTAAAAAGCATTTATTTTCTCTCCCTCTCACCTAGCTATTCTTGTGGAAAATAAAATGAAAATAAAGATAAAAGAAAAACAAAATCAATGTAACAAATATGCATGGTCGTATTTTCACATTGGTCATGTCTAAAACTTTAATGTTTTATTTTTCACATTGAGATCACCATCTCTCTGTCAAAAAGCTAATACTATTTTGGCTCACTGGTTCTTTGGAATCATAGTTGGTCATTATGCTATTTTATACTATTGTTACTGTACACATTATTTTCTACTGAATATGAGTCCCTTGAGGGCAGAGAGACCATGTTTTTACCTTTTTTTGAATCTCTAGTGTAAGCACAATGCCTGGTACACAATAACCTTTTAAATGGTTAGTCCCTGGCTGACAGATTCTTGATACTGCTTACTTCATTGTGCTAACATTCTGGATTCTGGTATAGAAAAGCCATGCCTTGTCTTTTTTAATCTGCTGAGCATTGAGTTCTTTTGCATGTCTTGTCATTGTACGTCATTATCAATGGAGATTTTGAGATTTGAAGGAATTATAGTTCCAGGGGTTACCAAGTTGCCAGCTGCTGATGAAAAGTGATCTGTTTAGTTCATAGACTTATCTCTGAAGTTGTGTACTTAGTTCCCCATCTTTAAAGTTATAAAGGGAGCAATTAGGGAAGATATGGACTTCAAAAGACAGAGTGACACAGAACAGTTTTTCAAATGAAATTAGAGCCTATTACCTACTCCAAATAGTAAAGGGAATTTTTTCTTCTAAGGCTATCATTTAGTGACTTCCTATTTATACTTTTATTTACTATATTCTCTCATGTATCATCATTATTATACATATAGTTCTTTTAAAAATGATAAAAGTGGAACTGCCAACTGACACCTTGACATATTCAACTTCAGTAGCAGGTTTGAAAATTGATATTCAGGTGTACCTAGAGGTATTTTCAGGGTTTTTACAAGTTCACTTGGCACAGGAAGAAAGTGTTCCTCAGAAACAAAAAAGGAACATGGAAAGGACACTGCTTCTGGAGTCACAAGACCTGAATACTTCAATTTTCCTCAACTATAAAACAAAGAGGGGGTGTATACCAAATAGTTTCTTAGGTCCCTTCCAGCTCTAGATTTATGTACTATGAACTACAGATCAGGTCAGATTAACTAGGAGGAAAGGAAGAGCTTCAGGATCAGGAGAAGGCTGAGTTGTGCATGAGTTCAAAACCATAAAGATTAATCTCCTGGATATGAATATGGGGACAGCAATCTAAAGCCAGGTCTACAATCTAGAAATCATTCCACAGGGTCAAAGAAGAAGTGGATCGTGAACACTTAAGCCTAAGATTCAACTAATAATATGGCTCATCCTAAGTTGCCATCTCTTAGCTTTTCTTGATTATCCCAGTTGGTACTGCCCTCTTCCTCAATTTACATGTTTTTATAATTTGCATAATTATATAAAATACACAAAATCTTCTTAAATCTTACTTCTCTGGTGTTTAAGTTTAGAGCAAAAAATCTATTTAAAAAGGAAGTAAATGAGTTTTTCCTAGAATCTGTCTAGGTGCTAGAAAACTGAGATCAGATAAAGCCACATTTAAGGAAAAGAAAAGGTGGTTCTTGCTTTTGATATAATGAAGGACAGTGTGAAATTCCACCCATCAAAGAGAGGGCTTGGATATATCTCTTTTGTAATATAGGGGGAACATTCCTTCATGTGAATTTTTAGTGTGATAAGCTATGTATAAAAAGTTGGGGAGGAGGGAGGTGGCCAAATCTTCCTCAAATATTTAATGAATTTTATGTACTGTCATTGTGCTTGGATATACAAGTCCTAGAATGGGGGTGGAGGTGGGGTGGTCTATTCATCAGTTCTTAAAGCATGAGTTTGTGATAACACAGAAATTCAGATATAGCCTAGGCTGCATTCTAAAAACGTGATTCTCTTCAAAGAGCTAATAGCTTAATAATAGTATCAAACAATAAATTCTACAATGATATTATCAGGCAGGGTAACCAGGAAGAGCAGGAAACTTACATGGTATCTACTATGAGCCAAAAACTGTGCTAACTACTCTACAAATATGATTTCATTTTAACATTGCAAGGTCCCGGATTCATTCCATTATATCATATTGTTGCAATACTAATTTATTCAGCTAATTAGGGGAAAGTTTCTCAAAATTTGTTAAAAGTCTAAATTTTAAGTTTTAAAAATTTAACTCTTAAATTCAGATGTATTTTAAAATTCACCCCAACTCTGGGTATGGAGTCAGGTAGACAGGAGTTCAAATGGGATCTAAGACATTTACTAGCAGCAGAACCCTGAATAAGTTACTTACCTTCTGTTTCCTCTGTAAAGTAAAAATAACAATAATACCTACTTCCTGGGGATTTGTAAGAATCAAATGAGTTATTATAGATAAATCACTTGACACACTTAATAAGTGATTTTTTTCCTCCCTCCCTTCTTTCCTGAAACTTTATGTCCCGTACCTAGAAATCTCCTTTACTCCTATCCTAACCCTAAACTATACACATTTATTTTGTATATATTTGTCCACATGTTGTTTTACCTGATAGAATATAAATTATTTGATAGAAGGAATTTTTTGTGTTTGTATCCCATGTCTAGTATTCAAAAGGACCTTCTGCATAGGTCAACTTACTGATATAGCAACAAAAAACAGACTTATCAAGAGATGACTAATTAAAGAATAATAAATAGATAAGAATGATTTAACACAAGAAATTAATAGACAAAAGAGATGAGAGAGGAGACTGCCATGAAGAAAACTTAAATGACTGTGGCTATAGCAAAGACTGAAGTCATTGCAATGGTGAGTATTAAAAAGTAAAGAAACATTGACAAGCAGAGCTGACCATGCACAAGACTATTTCATGTTATTTCTTTGTCTCTACTACAGGGTGTTGAGGCAGAATTCCAATATGTGCTCAGGTGATGGATTATGTGGTACATTTCACTAGCTGATAGCCTCACCAAAACTACCTTTCATCCATTCACTTATTTCATTACATAATCAGTTCACATCTTGAGTCCTAAAGCAACCGGGTTTATGATTCTATATTTCTTTGTAAATTAATAAAAACATACAACTGTCAATCCATTATCTATGAGCCTCTCTTATTTCTTATTAATAAACTCAAGAAATCACTTTCCTCATAAGCTTTCATTCATTTTAGACTACAGTTTTAGTTAATGATGAATTGTAGTGTTTGGTTTTCTGGAGGTCTTGAAGCAGCCTTTGTTTTAGAAGAGTAATCACGACAAGAATAGCCAGGTGTTAAAGTCCAAATCCTTTATTATCTTCTTCACAATCTAGTTTCATTGCCTGGGACCCAGGCTAGCTTTCTTGGATACCTTCCGGAGTCTTGGTTTCAGTGGAGAAGCAAAGGAGAAAAGACCTGCCACCACGGTGGTGTGAGATGGAGTGAACCTCTCTTCTTGGCTCCAAGAGCTTGAACTCCCACCTCCAGTCCTCTGTCTTCTCCGAATCTGACCCTGGCTGAGTTTGTCCCAGCTTATATGCTCTATTATAATTAGATCATTTACAGTATACTGAATATAGACCAATCATTATATCACTAGGGAACCATTATTTGTGGTAAGATTAAATCAATCATACTGAACTAGAGAACTATTAATCACCATGCTAAACTAGATAACCATTGTATTATTAATTCCACTGAGTTAGCATCTTATAAGAATCTTTGTTTCAAGTACAGAGTTCTGGCCCATAACAAATGATGAATCAATTGACAATAACATTTAATTATTACAAAATTATAATTCAGGGGAAAAAGTCATAGTCACAAGCAGTTCTACCAATGAATTGTAACTTCTGACTTTCAGTCCTGGAAACACAATCCCACCATTCTGCTCTTTCAGAATGGGAGTCAGTTCCTCTCAAAAATCTTTTGTGATATTTCTGCAAAATAAGAATTAAACTCACGTCTTTAAGAAAACAAAAGTTCTGAATCCTTCCTCTTTTTGTTCAATCCATACTTTGTGGTCTCTCAAGAATAACAGTTATATTTTCACTGTTTTCAGACCCTACTCACAGACAGCAGTTAAACTATAAGTAATAAAGATTCTGTTTCCTCTTAAATATGTACTAATTACAATTACAGTCTCTGTGGGACGGGCTATTAAGGTAAGTGTTGCACTTCTAAGAGGTTTCCTATGAAAACTCCAGAAAATTGCTGGATGTTTTCCAACTGGCCTCTTCTACAATAAAAGGATTAAATAATATTTGGATTTTTATTTTGATAGGAGATCTAGAAGAATTTTTTCTTTTAGAAACACCCATTATATAATATATATATGTACATAGATAAATCATAATATAAGCTCAAATATATAATATATACTCAATTTTAGTTTGCCTACCAAGAAGGTTGTCAGTAAAATGGCAGAAGGAGCAAAGTATGGCTGTATACAAATCAAGTTGTCATAGCTCTACAAATATCTTTATTCTATAAATAAATGACAAAATTGGTGGCATTTAGAAATGGTTAAGACTAACCAATAAGAGTAATTATACACAACTTATACCACATGTCTATCAGCATATCTTGAACAAACACTCCAGATGAATGATTAACTGCCCTAGAATTGAACAGAAGGAAGAAAACGGTATGTATTGACTTTGAGAAATTACATTTCTTTTAAGAGAAGAGATCTTTCTCTAGGGTCAGTGAAATTGTTTTTTAAAAAACAAACATGTTTGTTTAAACAAATATGTATTTTGATAACTACTTCAAAATAATTGGTTTTCTTTGTAAATCTAAGTATTTTATGCATTTAAAAATGTTATTCTGAGAAGTCCATAGACTTCACCATATAGCTATTTGTAATAAAGATTAAAATTTCCTGAAACTAAGGTTTGTCTTTTAAATACTTGTATTGGAAGCAATGTTACACGGTTGAGAAACAAAGAAGACAATAGTCTCTAAGGAATTAAAGTTAAAGGTCACAAGTAGGATAGTGCAGAGACACATGGTAGAAGTGAGTAGTCTGCTGAAAATTATCATTGAAGAACTTCAAAGGAAAAAACAGATTAAAAGATAATCACAGAAAAATCCGCTTAGAGGAGGTTGGCTGGTCATGCAAGAAGAACGAAGAGACAAATATATCCCATTGGCATCCATATAACACCAAGAGATTACAAGTGTTAGCAGCTTAAAGAAAGGAAAAAAACAGTGAAATTTTCTGACAAAGAAAAGGAAAAAATATAGGAATAAGGCATGTAAAGAAAAAAAATATAGGAAGAGGGCTTAGAGGAGGAAATCCATAGGAGGAAGATAATGGGATTTTAGGAAAAATTTTATTTTGGATTTTAAGAGGGTGAATTTTAAAATAGGAAAAGGTATATATATATATATATATATATATATATGTGTGTGTGTGTGTGTGTGTGTGTGTGTATGTATGCATATTGTTGGTAAAACAATTTCTTAATTCTAATATATTTATAATTTTATATGTATTATGAGCATTATTGTACATTATATATAACAACAGTAAATAAACATTTATTAAGTATCTGCTATGTACCAAGTACTGGGAATATAAAAAGAAGCAAAAGATAATCCCTGTTTCTCAAGGAAATAACATGGAAACAAATATATACAAAATAAGCATATGCAGCATAATGGGAAATAATTACCAAAAAGAAGGAATTAGAATTATGTGGTGTGGGAAAGGCTTCCTGTAGAAGGTAGGATTTTATTTGGGACTTAAATTTCAGAAGTGAGGATGTTCAGCAGTCAGAATAGAGTGTTCCATGCTTGGGGACAATAAGTGAAAATGCCCAGAGTTGAAAGAGGGGAATGTCTTGTTCATGCAATAGCTAGAAGGCCAGTATCCCTGCACCAGAGTACATATTAAAGAGTAAGATGTAAGAGGGACTGGAAAGGTAGAAAGAGACAAGGTTATAAAAGACTTTGAATGCCAAACAGAATGTTTTGTATTTGATGAAGGCAATAAGGAGTCAGTGGGATTTATTGAATAAGAAAATGACATGTTAAAACCTGCTCTTTAGGAAAATCCCTTACTGAAGAATGGAAAGGCATGAGGAAGGGAATCTCAATAGCAGGCTATTTACAATAGAAGAGGAGTGATATGGGCCTTCAGATATGTATTTCCTTTAAAATTAGGCTCATGTGGCCTGGAGTCAGGCATACATGAGTTCAGATTGGGCCTAAGACATTTACTAATTGTATGATTCTGGATAAGACATTTAACCTCAACTGTCAAATAGGGATAATGACAGAACCTATCTCCCAGAGTTGTGAAACTCAAGAAAGATACATTTATCATAGTGCCTAGTATGCAGTAAATGTTAAATACTTTTTCTTTTCTCATTGCTTCCCTTCCTGAAACTTTTCTTAATTCCTATAGTTAAAAGGACTCTCTCACTTTTCACCCATTCTTAAATCCAAATATTTTACATACACAACCTCCCTTAGCCCCCCTCTCTCCTCTGATCAGAGGACTAGAATATAGGATACCAAACTGTTCCCAATGCTTTCCTTTATAGAGGCCAGAAATTGCACTCTCAGTTCATTACACTCTGCATGTGCTGTGATGTGCCTGGTTTCAACTTCATAAAAAAAGATGCTTCAACACAGAGCATCCTCTTTTGTCTACTGTCCCAGTATATATTTGATTTGATTTGAAGTTAAAAAAAATTAGGTATTAAAACAAAGTTCTTGAATAACTTACCTAAAGAGGTCACATGTTTGTGTCTCCTAATCAGATCATGTTGCTTTCTAAGTTGTATATTGGGTAAATTGTAAAAATTGTGTGAGCTGTGCTTTAACATTTTGTCAGCCTGGCTGGATGTGTGGTATATATTTTGTGAAATTTGGTCCAAAGTTGTTTAGATATTACCTATATCCTGAATATTACACATAAACACACACTGGGATAGTAGACACACACACACACACACACACACACACACACACACACACACACTTTATAGACTTGCCTTTTTTAAAAGTTTATCCACAAGAGGCAAAGACGATAACATAAATGAAAGAATCAAGTGATGGTTTTTGCAAGGATGATGGACACATAGGAAATCATTAGGATATTGATAGGCAGTAGGAAATGAGCCTGTAGACAGAGAGAGATTGAAAACAAGTATAAGATGACAGAGTGGGCAATGTATTAGAGGAAATGGGATAGAATGGAATCTCTTGAAGAAACAATGGCATTAGCTTTGGTAAAGGAATAAGACGATTTCATTGGGTGAGACAATAATAATAATAAACTATATAATATAATAATGTAATAATAATAATAAAGTAATAAAGGATATAGTGGTAGAAGACATATATTAGAATTATTGTGCAATATTTGTATGTATAATAATTATTTATAATCTATTTTATATTACAAAGTATATGTCAGAAAATAGTAATTAAATTCTATTATGTTTTATAATGGAAATTTTTTTGTTTTAATTCACAATAATTATATTTTATATTTCAGTAAAGAAAAAGAAAAAAAAGAAAGAAAATGTTCCCTCTCTTTGCTAGTATACTAGACAGAATGTAGAAGACTTAAAGCAGTTCATGGGCAAGAATCTCACAAATAACTTGCCAACTGCAGCGACATTGGATGGAAGGTGTACATATTTCAGTGAAATCACAGACCCATTGAATTACTGTAGCAATGCAATTCAAAAAAACAGAGCCTGAATTACTCTATCTTCTGCCTGCTCTTTTTATTTTACTGCCTTTTCTCTAAACACAGGAATAATTTTTATAAGTCCTCCAAACCAAGTAAGAATTTGTAAAATTCATCCAGTTGACTGAACAGGGACTGAACAGATAAAATGAAGAAAAATTACTTTTTTTCCTCTGCCAATTCCACACATTTCCTGAAAATCACTGGTCCTTGAGATGTTGTATACAGTAATTTGAAAGACATTCCTTTTTGAAGCTTAAAAAAAACAACACAATTTAATATCCCTTTAATGTTTATATTCTATCATTTCATTCAGTAAGAGCTAGTGTTGTTGATTTGTCCAAAAGTATTATTTCTCATGCAAGATGAAATGTAATAATACCTTATGAGATGTGTTTTATGAAAAATAGCTAGAATCTAATGGAGAATGAAAACATATAAGTACACTGGAAAGCACTGCCTTTTGTTTACAAATATTCAATGCCAACTTATCTGAACATGAAAAAATATCTTTAAAAAAGTGGAGGAGGAAGAGAAAGAAGTTAACATCAAAAAAGAGGAAATAAATGATGTAAAACTTTTCAGAGGGATTTGCAAGTGAAATTAATTATTTTTTTTTTCCTGAAGAAAACAAATTGGGGGGGGGGGGGAAATTCTTGCAATCTCTACAACTTGCACTTAAAAATTTTATTCTTACCAAATGTGGTAAAATAAATTCTGTGATCTCAAAGAAAACAATACTTTATTTTTCTCTTGTGCTTTTATGCGGATCTCTAATATGAGAATTTTATTGCCACTTCCATTTCTTTTCTTTCTTTTTTTTTTTTTTTTTGCTGAGGCAATTGGTGTTAAGTGACTTGTCCAGGGTCACACAGCTAGGATGTGTTAAGTGTCTGAGACCAGATTTGAACTTGGGTTCTATTGACTTCAGGACTGGTGCTCTATCTACTGCACTATCTAGCTACCCCTTGTGAGAATTTTATTAAAACTAGAAGGACCATGTTTTCCAATTAACACAAAAGATTTTATTATAATTTTACTTTGAAATAAAAGTTTTCATCCTGTTCCTATTTTCTTTGTTTTCTGGATTAAAAAAATGTCCTGTATCAATTGATGCAGCATGATCCATCAAGATATTCTTAAATTCTACTTCTAGTTTTTTAATATTAAAAACTTGAAGTAGACTTGGAGAATGAATGGGATAAATTGAGAGAAGACCTCTCAAGAATGTGACCTCAACCTATGCCCTAACTGTGACTTGAGACTTTGCAATAACAAGTTGAGCTATAGCTAAAAGCTCCAGGTGTTCAATTATCAGGGATACACTAACATTTCCCTCCTATTCTCAGTCCAACTTCTTCATTAACATTTAAGTACCTAATATAATAAATGTGTTGTTGACTAGTTCTCTAAGGTGGGCTCTAGGTAAATTAGGACTCCCCAGCCAACAGGAGAAAAAGTGGGAAAGGATGTGTTCTGGTTAGGGTCTATATAGTTTTGTTCTTTGCATTTTGTACTTTGCACTCTTCTACTGATACCTTATCTGTTGGCAGTTGCCATTTCTCACAAGATCTTAATAAATCTTTTTTTTTTTTTTTTGCTTTTTATTTTGAGAGTCTCTAACTCTCCAATTTTAATTTGGCTAAGGGTAACTATCCCACACAGTTTTGTGGGGCTTGTCCAGGATATTTTCTATTTTTAACACTGGCACCCTCTGGAGAGTTCTTTGGTGGTCCTTGGACTCAGCTTGGGGACCTTGACAGGTAAATTCCTGAAAAGAGACACTGAGAAAGCAAAGTGGAAATAGGAAGTAGGCTAGCGAAGATAGAGAATTAATTCAGCTCAGGAGATAAACCAACTGAGAAAAGTTTGAAATCAGTCAAGAAACTGGTGAGGAGTTAGAGTCCATAAGAGGACTTTAACTTTGACAAGAACTAGTGACTGGGTGACTGGGATTGGAACTGGAAGACTCTGAGTGGGTAAAATCTGTAAAAGATTCCTATTTCCCTTTGCTATTTACAAAGCTAAGTGGTTAGAGTTTTTAAAGATGCTCCTATTTCCCTTTGATAAGACTGAGTCAATTTTCCCTCAAAGAGGACAAAATACTGTGAACCATCAAAAAGGAACAATCTAAAATGGTTGGCTCCAAAAACCTCTCTAATGTCTTTGAATTAAGCCCTTTAGGAAAAAATGGGATGAAGTACTAAGATTTATAGAGATTAAATGCTTTTGTTTTGTTTGGACAGGTGCCTCCCTTAGAGGAATTGTCAATAGCACAAGGGCTGGGTGTAAATTCAAAGGAGCCTTTAATACTCAGTCTGTGGGCTCCTAAGCCTGAGACTCTAAAACTCCCCTTCTTGCTTCTACCCCAGGAGAAAACAAAAATGAGAGCTTGATTACAAATAGCTTTTAGCTAGAGAGAGGAAAGATTAGTTCTGCGACAGGGAAAGTTTTTAACTGTTACATCAAAAAAAAAACCAAAAAAACAAAAACCTGACATATTGCTGTGGACCTAAAACTGGACAATTTGGATCAGCAAAAATAGTTAAAGTTATGGAACTGCTAAAACATTTTAGCAAACTCTGGGGGTTTTGAGACTAATCATTAAGTTGCCTGATACAGTCTATAAGCTAACTTGAGTTAGTCTGTTATATTTTTAAATAGGTCTAATTTACATGGCTAAAAACCTTGTGAGAGCTTAAACCTGAACAGAAAAACTACAAAAGAAAAATAAACTCCCTCTCTGGGACTTTCCATGCTTATCTCCCTTGCAGAGGCTCAAAAAATCTGTCCTGGCTTTGCTGGTGTCTCTGGCTGGTCTGGATTCTTCTGAGGTTTGTGCTAGTGTTGCAACATCTTCAAGATAGCACCTTGGCATTACTAGCATGGAAGTGGGGGTAGTCATTGGGCTACAGACCCGCAGCCAAACACCTGGATCTAAATTTCTCCAACCTTCTCCCACAGGGTCCTAAAATCTGCCAGTTTCTTAAAGCCCTACTTGCATATTCCCTTCTCTGGTAGTTAGACTTGAAAAGGTGGCAGGTAGACTGCAACCTTAAATTTTGGGGATGTGTGTGTTAAAACTGGAATTCAGATTCTAAAATTGTATGAGCTAATTACTATTAACTACTGCATGGTATAATTGTGAACTTGTTCATTCTGGTATCAAATTTTAGAAATATGTGTGCATTAATATTGAAGTATTGCTACTAGAAGTTTAAATCTGTATCTGATTTGATTTGAAGTTAAAAAAAATTTAGGTATTAAAACAAAGTCCTCTAATAACTTACCTAAAGAGGTCACATGTTTGTGTCTCCTAATTAGATCATATTGCTTTCTAAATTGTATATTGGGTAAATTGTAAAAATTGTATGAGCTGTGCTTTAACATTTTGTCAGCCTGGCTGAATGTGTGGTATATATTTTGTGAAATTTGGTCCAAAGTTATTTAGATATTACCAATATTCTGAATATTACGGTTTGTTTTGTTTTCTTCATTTAACAAAAAAGTAAAAGCAAGAAAATTTGGTGTATATGTATATGTATAATTGCAAAACAAATTGTTTCTGAAAGGTGTGTAATATGTCTAAAGATAAATAAGAAGGTATTGAGAAGGTTTCCTTCTAGAGGGAGGGAACCTAGCTCCAGAATATTCAAGTTAGGTTTTACTGAAATGATGCCAGTAAGAAAACTGAGGTATTTATTGATTATAGTGGGCCATTTGATAGGATGAGTGGAAGCTTTTCCCTGAGCTCTGCTGCTTTAAGAAGGAATTAGTGGAATAACATTGGAACAAATCATACCTAAGTATGTATTGGTTGAGAGTAATGATTCTGATAGTGGAACATACTTTACTTCTAAGATTTTATAAGAAATAATGGGGATAGATTGCAAATTGAGTAGCAATTCCGGACTCCTAGGCATCTACCCTCATCAGGGAAAGTGGAAAGAATGGATCAGGTTCTTAAGAAATGGATTACTAAATTGATGCCCGTGACTAAATTGCCTTGGACTAAATGGTTACCTACTGTTTTGTTAAAGAATTAGAATTAGTTTGGTTTATTTTATTTGGGAGGAAAAAGGGAAATACCCTCTTTTGAAACAAAGGATAAGTTTTTAAGGAATTATATATTGGCAGTGTCTTAATCACTTTCAGCCCTTAGGAAGCAAGGATTGTTGGGGCAGATAACACCTTTAAAGTTTGCAATTCCAGGAAAATGGGTGTTTACTAAGTCCTGAAAGAAGCAGAGTAGGAAGGACCTTACCAGATGTTAGAGATGATTGAGACTGAAGTCTGGAGGCTGAGAACACCAAGGTTAAAGGACCTGTGGAGGAACTTCAAGAATGGACTGTTTAAGGACAATTTATTACCTTTAAAATTGACTTTGCACCAAGGATATTAGGAATGTTTTAGTGGGAAGGGAGATATTTGTGTTTGGAGGAATTTTTAACAATATTGGTGTTATATCTGTTATTTATATTTCCAGGAAATTTTATAGGAACTCCTACACTGGAGGAAGTTGAGTTAACATTTTTTTGGATGAAGACATTATTAATGTTAATTCTGATAGGCTTCTTTAATTGAAATTATGACAGTATATTCTATATAAATTTTAATTTATTCATATTTGTTATTTGAAATAAAATGTATTGGAACTGTAAATTTGGAGTTTTGAATTTATGGTTGATTGTCTGATGTATATCATCAAGCCGGTAAATCCACCATCTGAAAGGAATATGCCACAAGCTATTCAGGAATATGATCCTGAATTGTTACAGGTGGAGGTTAAGGCAAGTGCTGGGAGGCAACCTTGGCTTCACTTAAAATGGGATCCTTCTGACAGTGTTTCCCACTGGTATTCCTTTGAATAAAAGCTCACCTGATTAATCCTAAATTTGTCTATAAGGTGGAATTGTTATTGTATAAAAATACCTAAAGTCAAACTGAGCTGAGGATGCTTTATCCTGTCATGTATGTATTCTCAGGCTGAGTCTGAAATAGCCCAGGCAATAAAATTCAAGACGGCCATAGTAATTCATAATTTAGAAATAAATTTATTTCTGACCGGCCTAGTCTAGATGGTCTACATGTCTGGGACGGACCTCCAGTAGCATTCTGGCATGGTTCCGTGCCCAACTGAAGTAGGGGCAGCCTTATAAGCATTATTCTTCTTCACCCTTGCTGGAACATTTCAACATTAAACAGTGACTCGACTTTACAGAACAAAAGATACAATGGCAGATGTTTAACAGTTTATAGGTCAGGGTTTTCAAACAGATACCCCTCATTGTTGAGCAGGCACTTTGAAGTGCAAAATACCTCCTTTAATCTAGCAGAGCAAACCTTTCTCTGCGAGCCCCAGGCCCTTTAATTTAAGACTGAGGGAGGAGAGGGGAGGCCAGTCCTTTGTCCATTTCAAGTCCTGAAGGATCAGTTTTTTGTCATAATCATGTCCCTGCTTTTTCCTCTTATAGCAAATTCCTGTAATTAGGTCAAGTGTTCAGTAGAAGCTTTGAACACAATTCAAGTATATAAGATCTTGTAGTTTCCTATATAAAAATATGTGGTCATTATATCCCAAATAAGTAGGTAAGTGAGTATTTGGCTTAGTTACCTATCTGTTGCTAGATACATATGTCTACCTGCATCTTTTAGCATTTCTGTTATTGCTGACTTTTGTTATAGGAGTCTTTATTTGTGAAGTTACCTACTTCAATTATGGGGGACACAAACACTAGGGGTGATAGATAGGACCAGATGGGAGTTGGGGGTACAATCCAATTTGTATGCTAAAATAGGTTCATTAGACTCTAGGCCATGATACTGGATTTGCTAGCAGATCAGGACACTCATAGGCTAGAAAAGCAGGATTTCAGTACAAATTGGTATTAGACTACTTGTTAGCTGAAGAAGATGGAGTTTAAATCTATCCACTTGCTGTGTGAAAACTGATGATGATGGACAAGTAATGAAGGAAATTGCCAAAGACACATAAAATTGGACCTTGTCCTATTCCAGACCTGGTCCTCACCATTTAATACCTCTTGGTGATCTTGGTCTGGAGGCAACTGATGGAAATAGGTTCTATGGTTCCTGCTGATAGCTTTAAGTGAGTCATACTACTATCACCTGTCTCCCTGCCCTTTGTGATATAGTTTATCACAAGGGTAGTACAGACATCACTGGCCAGGACAGTAAAGATTGAACAACCTGGAGGAGGAGATCCAGTTCAACCTGGAGTATTAAAAGGACAAGGATGGACTCCACTTCAGAAAAAGGACAAACCAGGCCCAGAGGGATTGGAGACTGAGGACCCGATGGCTGATGAAAGGTATCAAAAATGGAGTAATAGGTCTTCAAAGGTTAATAAATAAGAGGAAGGATTAAATGGGTGAAGACCTGTCATAAGAATTTGGACTTGACCTATGCTTTAATTGTGACTTCAGACTTTGCAAATAACAAGTTGAGGTACACCTAAAAGCAACAGATAGATATTCAATTATCTTAGATAAACAAACATTTCCCTCCTGTAGCCTCCATTACCACCTTTTCATTAGCATTTAAGTACCTAATACAGTAAACAGTGTGTTATTGACTAACAATCTTTGTTTCTTGGCTCTGGGTAAATAAGAACTCCAGCTAATGGAAGAAAAAGTTAGGAGATGAGTGGGGGCTTTTGGTTAGGGTCTATATAATCTTGTATTTTTCTGTTCATAGTTTGTACTCCTCTACTGATATCTTGCCTATTGATAGTTGCCTTTTCTTGCAAGATTTTAATAAATCCTTTTTTTTTTTTTTGCTTTTTACCTTGAGTTTCTGATTTTAATTTGGGTAAGAGTCAATGTCCCATACAAAAATGAGGAATAAGTTTCTTAAGTATAACATAAAAATTGTCATAGGCCAAAAGGTTTTATATAATATGGTATAATTCTCTAAAAATGTTGTAAAATAAACAAAATTTAAGCAATACTACCTTAAATCTTAATTCTTTTCCTATACATTCACTTTGTAAGCAAAACAAGTGTCATGTTCTTAGGTTATACTAATACAATAATAATCTGATAGTCATTGTTAAGAAGAGATGAACCAGTCATCTGAAAAAAATAGTCTACGTAAATCGAAGTGACTGACAACAAGAATTTTCATCTTCTATCATATATCTTAATACCTGACTTGATTAAATTTAGGACTTTATATACTGCCAGTTACAGAATTTGATAACTGGTTTCACAGGATGTGTTTCTTGTTTGGCAGTCCTGAATCCTCAAGAAGACTGCAATTTCTTTGAAAGCAGGCTCTGTATCAAACAGGAAATGGGTGTTAGCAAAGGTATGTTTTGAAAGGAGTCTTACTAATTTAGGGAGAGAAAAGCAGAATTTTTAGCATGCTGATCAGCATTTAGCTATTGGATAATGTTAAAGAGTTATGTAAATGCTAGTATCAAAAATGTAGTTAGGTTCAGTTCTAAACAATGCTTTCAATGGACCCATTTTGTTCTAATTGACTGTAGTCATTAAGCAAAGCTAAGTATGGATTTCAATTTATTTGGCCTAGATATTATAACTACTTGTTTCTGAGTTCAGTTTATAAGACTACAACATTACAGCCTCTTTTTAAAATGTGCCATCCTCTCCAAATTAAATAATTTCAGCAAGTTACTCTTCTTTTCTCTTCTGGTATCATTTCCCTTTTTTCTGAGGTTAAAAAGGCATGTTCAAATACCACTATTACATCTGTAAGCCAAAGATATAAAAAGAAAAAAAGAGAAAGGAAAATTATCTATAGATACAAAAATATAGCTGCTTTATATGCTACAGTAAAGAGCTGAAAATCAAAGGGAATCAAGTGGGGAATGGTTGAACAAGTTGTGGCACATGCTTGTTTTGGAATACTATTGGAGTACAACAAGGAGGTTGGATTCAGGGGAAAAAATGGAAGAACTATATGAACTGATAAAGTGAAGCAAGCAGTTAATAACACTGTAATGATACTCAACTGTGAAGACTATTACTCTGATCAATACAATGATCCAAAATTCCAAAGACTCATGATGAAAAATGTTATCTTTCTCCAGAGAGAGAACTGATGAATCCTGAGTGCAAATTTGAAGTATAATGTTCTCACTTTTTTCTTTTGGGATATGGCTAATACAGAAATATTTTCCATGATTTTACATATATAAGTGATATCAAATTCCTTGCTTGCTTTCTCAATGGATATGAGAGGGGAATGGGAGGGAAGTAGAGAACTTGGAACTCAAAAAAAGGTCAAAAATAATTTTAAAAAAGCATGCACACTATCTTTAAGGTCAGTAGCAGGGAATAATAGCTTAATTGTTTCAAAATCAAATTTGACTACTTAAAACAAAATGCCAAAACTTTGCTAAGATTCTCAAGGACATTAGAATAAGAAAAATACCTAATATTTACAGATATTTATTTAAATGAATCCTCTCTGCTTGACACACTGACCGATACATATGAAGTATTTCATAAATGTTTAGTGACTGATTGCTATTTACCTTATAAAAGAGGAAAAAAGAAGAGAAAAAAGTAAGAGTAAATTATGTGATTTACCAAAATATTGGTTCACTCTCTCATAGGATGACCTTCACTAAATTTTGAACTTTTTTACCATCATTCACAAACTGAAAATCAGTTTTACACAGGAACCAGGGAGAAAATTAAATGTCATTCAATTCTAATAATTCTGCTTTCTCCACAAAGAATGCTGAAGATGTTTCTGGGTTTTTGTTTTTTTTTCTATTTTCAAGAATAGGAGATATTATCCAAAAGTGATTGACAACTGGGGGTGGTTACAGTTAGAAAGGTTTCTTTTCCTTTCAAGCTTACAAATTCTAGGCTATATATTCTAATATATATATTTAACCTAAGGTGAGAAAGAACAAGAAACTACTGCAGAAACTATATCTTTATAGCATAAATGCAACTTTTTTTTACCTTGAAACTTTATGACAGAGATCAAAGCATTTATGTGAGTGATATCGATTAATATTCATTGCACTAGAAATTTAAGCGTTTTTAAATTTTTATGAAAATAGTTTTGACTGTGGAAATTCTAAAAGGATCTCAAGATTCCCCTGAGGACTTAAAAGCAGCCTTTGAATAATAACAATAATTTATATAGCACCCAGAATGTGTCAGGTACTGTGCTAAAAACTTTACAAATATTATTTTCATCTGATCCTCAAAACAACCCTGAAGGGAGGTGCAATTTTACAGTTATGGAAAGAGAGATAAACAGAGGTTAAGTGACTTGCCTACTTGGTCTCTCCTTGGATCTGAACTCAAATATTCCTTACTCCAGGTCCAGAATTCTATCCACAATGCATTACCTAACTACCTCTCCATACTGCATAGTTAAAATAGGATAGTACCTGTTCCAGTAAAGTTCTCTACTTCCAGTTAAAGGAAGATTGATAAAGATAAAGGGAAACCAGATGAGATTGATGGGAAGATATTGACTAGCTTCAACCTTCTGTCCTCTTTACCCAACCAATGGAAATCAGTTCTACTTAATCTTATTTTGACTTTCCCTGACAAGGGCTCTTGTTTTGAGTAGCCTTTAGCTAAAGTAAAAATTATTCGTTTTTCTTTTCAAAATACGTAAGGTGCATGTATATGGGGAACATGATGTTAAGAAATATTGAGGTAAATATAATATTCCATTAGACCAAAGGACATTTGGAAATATGTTAATCCCAGATAATCCATATCACTACCTGAAATAGCATGTTAAGCACAGCTTCCTTTTATACATACTTTACTGGCTCTTGTAAAACAGAAAGACTATCAACATTAAGTGAAATGACTTTTCCCTTGAGATATGGAAAACTATTTGGCCTAAAAAAGGTGACAATGAGATGATTTTATTCAGATCTCATAAAATAAAATATATTAATTTCCAAATCCAAAATATTTTTGGATTTCTTCATATTTTCTATTTGTTCCCAATTTCCCTTAACCAATTAAAAAATGTGTCTGGATTATACACATACACATGTATTTAAATATATATATATGATTTTTGAAGCCAGCATAAAAACCTGCAACAAATGGAAGACAACAAGAAATACGATTTATTACCATCAAAGATCTTACTAACAGTTTCCTAACATTTGTTAAAAGAAGCTAATCAAATGTGAACAATGAATGAATTCTAAAGAGAGATTGTACATTCTTAACAAAAATAATCAAGACAAAAAGAGACAATTAAAATGAAAAATAAAATAAAACAAGGGCACTTAGTTACTTAAAGTGGTTAATAAAGAATTTATGCAAGATAATCACAGTCAAAATTAATTTAGGAAAAATATTTGTTCTTACATAATTGTAAAATATTGCTAATTTGGCACCTTATCTTAAGCAACAAGGGGAGGAAAGATGGAATGTTGACAATTATCCCCTTTCAAAATAATGAATCCTTAAGTTCTGGTTTTGGGTCTCTGACTTTGTCACTTAAGCTTCCTTGAGCCTTATCTTCTTGATCTCTAAAATGAGGAGACTGAAAGTGGGAACATGTTATCTCTAAAATATTTTACTTTTACAATTATAGACTTTTTAGATGTAAACAAAATAATTGAATAATTATGCAATGTGAAAATGCTTCATCCAAAGTTGTCAAAACTTTGAGACCATGGTCTATTACCATATTCTGCTAATATACTGTGAGATCTTGAAAAATCACTATCTTGGAGCCTCAGTTCCTTATCTGTAAAACAAAGGAAGTTGAAGTAGATGATTTCTGGTGGCTCTTTTTTTTTTCCCCAGACACTGAGCCAGGGTAATTAGGTATACCTAAGCAGGCCAATGTCTATAGAATAAGAATCAAGAAAGGTTTCTTAAGTCCTTACCTATGTCTGCATTAACATCATTTCTTCACTATTTCTTCATTATTTCATTGTCTATTGCATGAAGTATATAAGAATAGATGAAAAGAAAATTAATCAGCTAGTCCATAAATTTGTAGAGGAACCAGAAGCTTTTCACTGTACTATGTACTTAGGCTACTTATAAAAGATGAGACACTGATAAAGTTGATATTTTCTCTCTTCCCTCTCTATGCCAATACAACAGAATAGATAAATATATCCTCACATTGCTAAAACTGTTTCATTATTTCTAAAGTCTTCCTATTAAACACATAGTGAAAAGGTATTCAATCAAAAGTCTGGCAACATAAATTATATTTCCCTACCAAAAAGTTAGATGTCCTTTATATCAACATCTTTACAAATAATATCTAATGAGGGAACAAATGAGTGATCTACTGTCAACTTCCTCCTACCTGAAGATGCAATAGTCAGATCAAAATAAGTGATATATTCTTTCTTCCTTTCACTGATCTCTTTCTTTCTCATATTCAGTGGCTGAAATGATGTAAGTGTTTTGGATGTTTGGATTTCAGATACTTTATTTATAGAATAGGTGAGCTAGTAATAACCAAAGCCAAGATACAAATAACAAGGGCATCCTGTAATCATAAAATGGACCCATATCTAATCTCAAGAATAACAACTGAGTTGTGGTGACTTAAATATACTCCAATGTTTTAAATATTTTTTCCTGAAGCTATTTCTATAATATTCTAACCTTGAAAATCTCTTAAGGTTACATAATCTGTTTAGAAAAAAAATGAAGTCAGAATTTTGACTTAAGTGAAAAAATAAAGATTCTTTGGAAAAAATCTCCTGAATCTAATAAAGATCATGAAGAAATCTCTTTTGTGGCAGGCAGGAGGAGACCAATGAGTTTGAGGATATCTGACTTTCACAAAGTCTTTCTGTGACTTTCACTTTCCTACATGTCATTACCATGATATACCTTACCCAGTTTGTGAAATGTTACATTTTAACAGAGGGGCCAATTGGAAAGAAAGGAGGAAAAAGAGCAAGTAAGCAATGATCTATATTCTTACTCATTTATTTCTTGAATGTTTGGAAACCATGTCAACTAGTTATAATAATCTCTAGGGAAAACTGTACCATCCTCAAAAGTGCTATTAGTATATAAACTATACAGTACACTGGAAGAATAAAATCTTACACAATTGGTTTGATGTAATTAAACAATCTTTTGAATATGTCTCTTCTTGCTAGTTTATGAAAATTACTATTTTCATCTTAATTATCTTTGATTGAGTAAGTGCAACACTGTCATATTACACAGCTTGGTGATAGCATAATAATTCAGATGAAATGAAAATCAATTCTTTCTTACTCTCATTTCTGAAATTATTAGGAGAAAAAAATGAGTTTTCTAGCCACATTGAAACCACATATAAGAGTATGTACATGTGTGAATGCATATATGGAGATATATATATATATATATATATATATATATACACATATGTTTACACATATATATTATCATCATCCATTCATGTATATTTTCTATTCATATCCTCATATAATCCATCTATCTTTTAATATACATATTTGTGGATTACTTTGGCTCCATTAGCAAATAATAATAATACACACACAATTCCAGATCACTATCATAGAACACAAAACAAAATAACAAAGTTATAATAGGGATTTGAAATTTACAGAAGTTGAAAGAAATTTATATTTAGAGGGATATAACTCCCTTTAACAGATAAGGAAATTGAGGTCAAGAGAAGTTAAATGATGTATCCAAGGTTATATTATAGTTGGTAGAACTATACCAGAGAGAAAATGAAAGTGTCATGAATTGTGATTCCCTAAATTCTTCTAGGATACCATTACATTTATCAGGATCTTAACAATTCAACTATCTGCTATTTCATAAAAATTGTCAACAGATTAATGTTCTACAGAACAAATTTATGGAAAAAACTTTCATCTCTATATATCTCCAGGGAAGTGCAAATTTCCCCCATAACTCTTAATTGGGAAATTTGGGGATGTTTTCCATCGTGCCAAATCCACTTTAAAGAAAATACTTTTGGTTCTTTAAGTCCTATAAGTTAGATAAAATGTAGAAGACAGGAGATCCAAATATATAAAGAAGAGGGTTCCCTACCTACATATATAGCATATGTAAACAATGACTATTCAGTTATTAGGTATTGGTGACCATTCTTATATTTTAGAAATTTACTTTTAAATTCTCTATAAAGCATAAAATAATAAAGTTTTATTCTTAAGTGAATTTAAATGAGCTACTTGATTTAAAAATTTTAATATATAGGTTCATGTTCCATTTTTATAGATTAAGAAAGATATATTAGGACTAATGGATGTGATTGAAATTGGAATTCTCGTGAAACTTGCATATAACAATGATCCACAACTACTTAGAAGGATTTATGATGAAAATGCCTATCCATACCAGAGAAGGAACTGATTGTGTCTGAATACAGATTGAAACATCTCCCTCTCCCTCTGCCTCCTTCTCTCCCCCTCCCTGTTTGTCTGTCTCTCAATTTTTTTTTTGAAGGTTTATTTTATATTAGGGTGGGAGGTCTATGTTTTCTTTCACAATATGACTTTTATGGAAATGTTTTGCAAAACTTCATATGTAGTTCTTAATTAGAGGTGGAGATAAGAGAGAGAACTTGGAACTCAAAAGTTTTTAAAATAAATGTAAAAGAAAATTACTTTAAATGTAAATAGGAAAAAATCAAATCAATAATTTTTTTTAAAAAAAGAAACTTGCTAAATAATGTTCACCAATAAAATGATCTACTTTTATAATTTAATTTCTAGAAAACAGTCTTCAAAATTTAACTTAGATACACATTTACTTATGTAATTTATTCTTCTTCTGACATTCATTTTACATTAGTAATATATAAGAAGATGGACCAATTTGAAACGTAAAATAGTAAGATTTTCCTTAGAAATTTCCTAGAAATTAGGGACCCTCATAAAGTCTATGTGAAGATGGCCTTACTGATCCATCTGCCAGTCCTAATTTTCAACTTTAAAAAAAATCTGTTTTTCGTAACTTCAAGACATTCTTCAGGAATATATGAATGAATATATACATACAGACATTTCATGAAATGTTATTAATAACTGATAAAGACCACTTCTTTTCAGATAATTTTAAAAATCAGGCCTTTGACTTCTAAGTCTAGAGATTTTCTACTCTATTGGTGATTATTTTTTATCACAAAATAGAAATCAGTAAATCAATTGGCAAACTGTTATTAACTACTTATTATGGGCCAATCTCTGGGGTAAGGACTGAGGATAGTAAGATAAAATAAAATAGACCTTGTTTTCAAAAACCTTACAATTTATCTTCCATATGTAAATAAATACAGAATGCAGGGAACATAAATACAAAGTAATTTCAAGAGAGCATTCACTCCCAGGTGGGATGAGCAGAAAGTTTTCACATAAGAGGTATCACTTGAACTGAATTTTGAGAAGAGTTTATTATTTTACAGAAGGCAAACGTAACGAGAAGTGAGTTCTGGGCATGAAGGTGATTCATGGAATATTGTATTTAAGAAACAGCAAGAAGGCACAGGGAGTAGTTTGACTGGAACACCATATGGAAGGCATTAAATATCAAAAAGAAGGCATTAAATATATATTTTCAAAAAGGCCTAGGCTTTTTGATCAGAGAAAAGAAAAGAAAAGACATGTGCTTTAAAAATATCATTTTGTCACTTTGGAAGTTTTATTTGAGAGGGGAGAGCCAAGAGATGGAAAGATAAATAAGAAGGCTATTGTAATACTGCTTGATAATTAACTCATTCACTCATTCTAAAATGAAAAGTGGAAACTGAAATTCAGATCATAGCATTGTTCCAAAATGCTATATATAAAGTACCAAGATTTATAAGAGGGGATAAGTAATACTTCTAAATCTAGTGCTAGGAGGACTAGTATATAACTGTAAACATTCTGTTCTTTGGAATAATGAGGAAAGGAAACTTAGCTAAAAGATTCATTGGCATTCCTCTTCACATTTCATTAATATTAGACTGTCAGCCCTCAAAGATACATATAGACATTCTTCAAATTAAAAAAGACAATAATACCTTGACATTATAGAGCTTTATATTTTAAAAATAATTTTAACATCTACTATCTTATTTTATCTTTACAACAATCTTCTGAGATAAATACAGAAAAGCTAAATGACAGGTCCAAAGACACACTTGTGTTCAGTTTTGTAAACTGAATGAAATAAATATAAGAAAAAAGGATGCTACCCACACAGCAACAAAACCCAAGGTAAACAAATTAATTTTCATTCCAGAACAGCTCTACATTTGGGTAAGAACTCAAATGCTATAGCGCCTTTGAGAAATGGCAAGCATATCTCTTTGCCAATAAAAACTTCATAATTATGTAAAACTAAGTT
Source organism: Sarcophilus harrisii (assembly GCF_902635505.1). Lineage (NCBI taxonomy): Eukaryota > Metazoa > Chordata > Mammalia > Dasyuromorphia > Dasyuridae > Sarcophilus > Sarcophilus harrisii. The sequence goes on along the minus strand of NC_045431.1, from coordinate 124,036,083 downwards.
CAACTATTTTTCTCCCCTTTGTGTCAGCCACAAATAAAGGAAGGCATTTTGAAATAAAAATCGAATTGTTATTGATTATAAGAGAACTTAATTATGCTAGTTTTTTGTAGCTTCAACAGAAAGACTTGGGTAATTGGAGGAAGCACAGGAATTTAAGAGTGATAATTAGTGCCACATCTCCCCAGATAATCCTAGGAATAGCAGTCTCAAGTATAATGCTTTTAGAAATACTACCTTCACCTAAAAAAAGAAATTCTGACATCAAATTTTCTAAATATTACAAGATGATGAAGACATTTTGTAGTTATCCAATAGCACTGTATTTCAAATCCTTTAATGATTCTGACCTATGAAAAATAGAATGTAGAGGGCCAAGTATACTTGAAACAAATAATCTTACAACAATGTGATAACTCAGTGGAATTGAGATAATGATTGTCTAGTTTACATGTACTTTGTACTTAGTATAGTTCTACAAGTTGACACTTTTAGCAGAATAATCACAAGAACAGTCAAGAATAAAGTCCAAGGTCTTTATTATCTCCTTCACAGTCTGTCTCCTTCACCTGAGTTTGGGCTAGCTTTCTGGGGGACCTTAAGATGGGCCTTGGTCTTAGTGGAGAAATGAAGGAGACAGGATAGCCACCACAAGGGTCTTTATCTTCGACTCTGTCCTCCAGCCTCCAGTCCTCTGTCTTCTCTGTCTATCTCCTAGTCTGTCTTCCCTCCCAGATCTCTTAGCTCTCATCATAGTTGTCAATCTTGTAGAATAGGTATCAGCTTGTAGAACTATACTAAGTACATGTAAACTAGAGAATCATTATCTCAATTCCACTGAGTTAACACGTTGTTGTAAGATTGTTTCAAATATGCTTGGCCCTCTACAGTAAAGGTCTAGTTAAATATCCTCATTATGAATTATCCTTTAAATTATAAACTCAAGAAATTGAGGTTTGAGTGACATTTCCATATATAAACCACTTTAAAAATATTTGTGCTCTAGCTCTCCATTGGTTATGTTAGGTTCACAGACACCAGGATGTATCTTTGCTCTATGTCTATGAATAGCTTCTCTTGGGCAAACTCCCAAATGCATCCAAGATTAATATTCACCTCCTAGGCAGCTACTTTCTGGGGCATTCTCAATGTATGGTTTACTTTGATAAAAATATAGCTTTTCTCTATTGAGCTAGAAACCTCTTCATCTGCTGGAGGAAATCTTTATGTTTTCCTTCTGAATCTCTTCTTCTTCAAAGTCATATCAAATCTGTCTACTTCTGTTCCCACAAAAGTTCTACTTATTGAAACAACTACTCCTTTCTCACTAATCAGAATTTCCCATTCAAGCTTTTTCCTGTTCCCATCATATGTGATTACCTTCTCTCCAGTTAGATTTTATTTCTATTACATGTAAAGATTTTGATACAATATAGGCCTCCTCCTGACAGCAAGATTTCTTTCATTACAAGTCATTATATTCCTAATATCTGGCACAGTGCCAGGCATATCTAACTGCTTAAGAGATCCTTGGCAATATGTGGTTCATAGACTCTCCTTGTTAAAATACTATGAATTACAAGATATTAAAACCCAAATGGAACTCAGCTTCACTCTACCAAGTAATGTTCACTTGAAGAGAAAACAGGTCTGATTCTCAATCTAATTGTCTTTACAACTAATTTATAATCCCTAATTTACAAATAACTTGTGCTCAATAACTTCATTTGTTAAGTCAGTTGTTTCTAATTTGGATTTTATTTTCTTAAAAGAACAATGCTATTCATGGTTGTTAGGTTACCAGGCCAGTCAACAAAATAAGTTATTAATACATGTAATTCTACAAGTCTTATTCATATAACTTATTTGTAGACTGGAGGTTGGGCTGAAGGGTTTGTGATCTACATCTGTGGAGGGAGTTTCAAAAACTGAATACTACAGAAAAGTACTCAGAGTTCTAACTAGGAATTTTTCTTCCCTTCAGTGAAAGTGTGAATCCTCTGACCAATTTTGGGGCAAGGAGAAAGGCTTGAAGTGGGCAGAGATGGTTCCTGGAAACAACCAATGGAAGAAGAGAACGACATAAGCATTTCCAAGGCTGAAATTCTATGAACCTAAGAGGAAGGTGGAAAAAAGAGAAATCCTAATCAATGCCAGCTCTAATGGCAATAGTGTGATACATCTGGGACAGCTGACACAGGACATTAATCTCATAGAAAAGATATGAGCCTGATGTATCTTAGGCAAACACTACATTTACATTAATTCTCAGATCTGCTTCTAAATTTTCTGGTGGTTTATCTCTACCTACATGTGAAGAATGATCAACTCTTTAAAGCCATAATTTACCAAATATTTATCAATATATTAACAAAGGTCAACAATGTTTTCCATAAAATATTAAGATTTTTTAAAAATTAAACCTATGATTTCATTGTTATGGAGAACTTAGTTTTTATTCAGTTATTTCAACTGTGTAAAACATTTTGTAAACATTAATAAACTACATAAATATAATCTATTTTTTATATAACAGAATAAAATTGGTAAATATTTTGTTGCTTAGTCAAAATAATTTTTTTACATTTCTCCAGTTCATTTTAAGATTTAAGACTTAATCACATTTAATTTTAATTAATTTTAGATGATTGGATCAATCCATTTTGTACTGATAATTATTTTTAAGGTTTAACCCTAAACCTCTGAAGAATCATGTTTTCTACCTTTGCCATAACTCACTCTTTTGCTGCCTATTTTCCTATTATTTTGCAGAGATTCTATAATGTATCAAAGCAATTGTCAGTCAAATTTAAAACTGAAAAAAGAAAACTTTATAGACAAAGTTTTTTCTCACCAATATTAGGGTGCTTCAAAAGACGGCAGATTCTAGCCTCCCTTTCCAGTTTCTGGTGATCTGCAAAAGAACAGAAAAGTAAATAAAACTGAATAAATCACACAAGAAATGAAACATACAGAAAAATAAAAAAGTATATGTCATAATGTCTTTCAAGGTAATTTATCCTTTCATTTCTCCAAAAGCATGATTACTGTAATTTGATACTGACAGTATACTATACAATCTTATTTCTAAAATATATCCTTTCCTGTTTCCTCTATTGATTCTCTTTGTATTCCACTAGTTTCACACAATGGTATAAAGCAATTCAGCTGAAATTAAGACTCTCCTGCAAGAAACCCATCAAGGAAAAGTATTTACTGTGCTGTCTATAATTCGCAGATGACAAACCTTGACAATAGAGGAAGATAAATAGAAAGTACAGAGATAGCATGACCATGATTAATCATGGCCCTTAAGACAATGGTTAACTGTCATTAGTGTTTAAAAGACCAAACACTGAGGTAATCACATTTTTTGTCTATGTGTTTACAAGGGCCTGTCATGTCCAAATACTGCAGTCATACCAGAAAAAGGCCTGTACCCATCACACTATGCTATGTTCTAACCCCTAGGGGAAAACTTGGAACCTACCTACATAATACTTATTAGAAATCACTTCTCACTTAAAGACCAATGGAATGAGACATTCTGTGCTTGTACAAGAGAAAAACAAGGGTTCAAGTCAACAATATAGATACTTAATTTAAAGCTATTTGCTTTTGGACTGTGTAGCTATATAAGTATACAAACAAATAAGGGTGAGTAGCAAAATAGATAAAATGCTGGACTTGGAGTCAAGAAGATGAATTCAAATTCTGCTCAGGCAATTTTTACCTATGTGACTTATTTTTAAAAAGCACTTAGCACAATGCCTGGCACATCATAAATGCTCTAAATACATGTATTAATTTATAAAGTGATTTGAAGCTTCAAGGAATTAAAAATATAACTAAGAAGATAACTTATATATGACACCACAAAGCAGCAAATGTTGGGTATCAATGTAGCACAGTGGAAAGAGCACAATGGATCAGAGGTGGAAAATGACCAGGGTTTATATGTGACACAACTTAACATTGCTTTGGACAAATCATTTAACTTCCCAGGTCTCAGTTAGAACTCCATTTAGACAATATTTATTAATTGTGTAAGAGTTCAAAGAAGAAAGTAGTCAAATATTGGAGAAAAAATTTCCAGGATTACTTAGGACAAGTTGGTTTTTGAAGAAAAACCCAAATTTAGACAAGGATGAAAGAAGGGAAGAATTTTTCAAGCAAGAGGGAATAACAGCATAAGGAAAAGCAGCATGGGATATGGCTTCAACAAAGTTTGCTACTGCTTGATTGATGTTGGAGTAGAACAAGAGTGGACATATAAAAACATAAAAATACATTAAATGGGAAAAAAATAAAATGTTTAGATCATGAACAATTTTAAATGCCAAAGTAGTGATTCAGAATTTTTAAAATTAATGACAAGAAGCCATTGAAGGTTTGGGAGTAAGGAGGTGACAAGTCTGAAGTTATGCTTTGGGAAGTATAAAATAACAGTAATTCATGTGATTTTGGAGAAGTAAAAGATTGGAAGTGATGTGGTGATATGAAATACAACAGAAAAAATGTTAGGAAGGAAAAATCAGCAGGATATGTTGCAGAAAAGGGATATAGGGATGTAGGGAGTAGGATGAAATCAATGTTTCCTTTAAGATGTCAAACCCAGGTTAAAAGATGCTCCAAGTTATTGTTAATCAGAGAAATGCAAATTAAGACAACTCTGAGATACCACTACATACCTGTCAGACTGGCTAGAATGACAGGGAAAGATAATGAGGAATGTTGGAGGGGATGTGGGAAAACAGGGACATTAATACATTGTTGGTGGAATTGTGAATATATCCAACCATTCTGGAGAGTAGTTTGGAACTATGCTCAAAAAGTTATCAAACTGTGCATACCCTTTGAGCCAGCAGTGTTACTACTGGGCTTATATCCCAAAGAGATCTTAAAGAAGGGAAAGGGACCTGTATGTGCAAGAATGTTTGTGGCAGCCCTCTTTGTAGTGGCCAGAAACTGGAAAATGAGTGGATGCCCATCAATTGGAGAATGGTTGAATAAATTGTGGCATATGAATATTATGGAATATTATTGTTCTGTAAGAAATGACCAACAGGATGATTTCAGAAAGGCCTGGAGAAACTTACACGAACTGATGCTGAGTGAAACGAGCAGGGCCAGAAGATCCTTACATACTTCAACAATTCTATATGATGATCAATTCTGATGGACCTGGCCATTTTCAGCAATGAGATGAACCAAATCAGTTCCAATGGAGCAGTAATGAACTAAACCTGCTACACCCAGCGAAAGAACTCTGGGAGATGACCAAGAACCATTACATTGAATTCCCAATCCCTATATTTTTGCCGGCCTGCATTTTGGATTTCCTTCACAGGCTAATTGTACAATATTTCAGAGTCTGATTCTTTTTGTACAGCAAAATAACTGTTTGGTCATGTATACTTATTGTGTATCTAATTTATACTCTAATATATTTAACATCTACTGGTCATCCTGCCATCTAGGGGAGGGGATGGGGGGAAGGAAGAGAAAAATTGGAACAAAAGATTTGGCAACTGTCAATGTTGTAAAATTACCCATACATATAACTTGTAAATAAAAAGCTATGAAATTGAAAAAAAAAACTATTGGAAAAAAAAAGATGTCAAACCCAGGTGAATGAAAGGAGTACATTGAAGAAAAAGAAAGTCTGGTAAGAGAATAAAATTTAGCAAAAGTAATTTCATGTTGTTACACATATTGATACTGAGATAAAAGGAGAAAAGTAGGAATAAATAACCTTAAATAATCCTAGATTCATTGGATAATGTGGACATTAAAGCTTAGAAAAGAAGTCAGGCATGGCTCTCTTCAACATTGAGATGATATGGACCAGTTCCACTTGTGAAATGATGAAGAGAGCCATCTATACCCAGAGAGAGAACCATGGGAACAGAAGGTGGAACACAGCATAGCATTCTCACTCTCTCTGTTATTATTTGCTTGCATTATGTTTCTTTTTTCTCAGTTTTTTTTTCTTCCTTCTTGATCTGATTTTTCTTGTACAACTGGATATATACACATATTGAATCTGACATGTATTTCGGCATATTTGGCATGTATTGGACTGCCTACCGGGTGGGAGAGGGGATGGAGGGAAGAAGGGGAAAATTTGTGACAGAGGGTTACGCAGGGGTCAGTATTGAAACAATACCCATGTATATGCTTTGTGAATAAAAAGCTTTAATAAAAAAAGAAAAGAAAATAAGTCAGGGCTGAAAATGTATTAAATGAGGCATTTTAAATTGAATTGTTAAGTTCTTTGAGGCTAGGTACTATTTCAGTCTTGTCCGAATCTAAGGAGAGTTCTTGTTTTTCTTAACTTCTTCCAACAATTGGGAAAGGATAAAAGATTATTCATTCACAAAACTTAGCAATACCCCCTAGTACAGTGAAAGTATTGAGATACTGATGTTATAATAATAATGATATATTTTGTTACAATAATATAATAATTTCATAATTTTTTCTAACTCCTCTAACATCTGTATTGCATATTGCAAAACTTGCAAACAGACACTGATGATAATATAGAGACAGAAAATTATATACACAAGTATTTTTGAGAATATCCATGCAAACAGGAACAAATCTGTCTCCAAAATGGGACAGACGGGAAAAAAAGAAGTAGTCAGATATTAGACTATGAGTTACTTGAGAGCAGGAACTTTTTTTTTTTCTGTTTTTTTTGTTGTTTGCTTTTCTATTGTGATTAACACAATGCCTGGCATATAGTAGGTGCTTAATAAATGCTCATTTACTTGACTTGACTTAATAATAATGGTGAAGAAAATAAAAGGTTTTTAAAAGAAATCTAGAGCAACTAGGCATCTCCACTAAAAAGAACAGATATTATGGGTTTTTAAATTTTATTTTATTTTAATAGTATTTTACTTCTCCAAATTCATGCAAAGATAGTTTTCAACCTTCAGCTCTGCAAAATGCTGTATTCCTAATTTTTCTCTCCCTCTCCCCTTCTCCCCCTTTCCTACGAAATCAAAGCAATAAGAAATAGGTTAAACATGTCCAGTTCTTCTGAACATATTTCCATTATTATTCGTGCTGTGCAAAAAAAAAAAAAAAAAAAAAAAATCCACTTCAAAAGTGAAAAAAAAAATAAGAAAAAAACAAGCAAATAACACACATAAAAGGTGAAAATATCATGCTTTGTTCCACATTCAGTTTATATAGTTCTCTCTATGAACGTGAATGACACTTTTCCATCACAAGTCTCTTTGAATTGCCTCTAATTTTTGAAAAGAGCCAAGTCCATCACAGTTGATTGTCACATAATCTTTTTGTTCCTTTGGACATGCTCATTTCATTTAGCATCAGCTCATGTAAGTCTTTACAAGCTTTTCTGAAATCATCCTACTTACTATTTCTTATAGAACAATAATATTCCATTATCTTCTTATGTCATAACTTATTCAACCATTCCCCAACTGAGGGGCATCCACTCAATTTCACATTCATTACCACTACAAAAAGGGCTCCTACTAACATTTTTTTAATGCATTTGGGACCTTTTCCTGTCTCTTTGAGATACAGACCCAGTAAAGATATTGCTGGATCAAAGGCTATATAGTTCTATAGCCCAGAGAGCATAGAAGAACAGATATTATGAAAGAGATTTGAAGAAGGAGAGCCAAGAATTTACCATTTGACTTAGAAAGTGCAGAAACTGAGGTAACTGGTTTTGAATGGATCATATTCTCAGTCCTATCTGAGAAAGTGAACAGTTCTACAAGTCTGAGTTGTTCTTCCTGACAGGAAAAGATAAAAAGACATGAGGAACATATCTATCTGAGTTCTAGTCCTCTACAGAAGGCTGAATTGTTCTTAGAGTATAACATAGTAATGCTGGAGTATAAATAATGTAAAAAAGAAAGAAAAAAATAAAAAGGAAGAAAGAAGTCAAAACCAATAACAACAGATTATTAAGTAGAAATCTTCAAAGCAGAGGATCATATGGAATTATGAGGAATTTTTTAAAAATCAGTCTATGTAAATAGAGAAATTAAAGACCAATTTATCTTTCTTTACTGGACTAAGGATTTCATTTGTGCAGGGATCTTCCAGTGAAGAATATCCTGTACCAATGTAAAGAAGTAGGCATTTGTTCCGTATAATTTGAGAAAGATACTTAGAGGTCTAATATTTGTGCCAGAGGTAGAATTTGAATGCCAGTTATCCCTTAGAAAATACTACCCCTCTGACTTTTGGAAAGTAAATTTCAAGACATTCTGAATGACAGATATGATCTTCTGGCCTGATGTTCTAAAAGAATAAAAATTAATAATAAATATTAATTCATATTGTATAAATCTATTTGTTTGCAAAAATATTTGTATACATTTTTTCATTTGATTCTTAAGGTAGCCCTGTGAGGAAGGTGCTAGTCCACTAGAATGGACTAAGTAAATCTGCCTTTAAGTTTTTGTAGTATAAAAGGGAGAGGAGACTCAAAAGTTAAAATTTTAATGGTTTCAAATAATGAACTAAAAAGGAAAGGATCAAAATAATACAATGTTATTACACAGGAAACTCTCTGGTATTCTTAGATTCAAACTCAAGATAAATATAAATAAGTGTCATAAAAGACTAGAATAGATTTAGATATATAGAATAATAAATAGAATGATTTAAGCTCAGAATGACCATATTCTTGTGCAAATTTCTATAATCAATAGGAGCTTTTCTATAAGAACAAGGATTAAGATGATTAAAATAGTTTTAGTTTAGACTGAGCTTAACTCTTTATATCTTAAGTCTACTCCATCAAAGAAAACAATACTCAGTTGTAATGAGAAAAAATATGTTCCAATGGTAATTTATAAAATATAGCAAGATCATATTTATTTCTAAATGGGTGTGTAGGGACTATATCTTTTTGTCCATGTATTTCCAGAGCCCATTCAACAGTACCTGGCACACTGAAATGAATCTAAACATATTTGTTGATCAATTGAACAAGGCAGTTCTTAAATTCACTGAGAATCACCCATACTAATGAAGTCAGAAGTCTGGTTTAATGGTTATCTGTATATGCATCATTCTTCAATTATGCTATAAGCTCTACAAGGAAAGGAACTCCTCTTCTGAGCTTTGAATGTCTTCCAAAGCAGAATATTCTATACCCTTGAGAAGTTGATTATCAATTTGATAAAACAGATTGAACATTATTGTCCTAATGATGGTAATCTGGAAAAATGAAGAATTTTTCTTCATAAATGAAGAAGGAAATTTTATGATCTAGATGAAGTAAATTTTAAAATGCTGTTACAGAACCAGAAAAAGACAGCATTGTGGTACAATGGATAAAATGCTGAAACTGGAATCCAGCAGATCTGAGTTAGAATACAGTTTGACAGTTGTTAACAATGTACCTTGGGAAAATAATTTAACTTCTCTTTGTTTGAAAAACTGTATCTTTATCTGTAAAACTGGAATAATATAAAACCTCCCAAGTTTGTTATAAGGATAAATGAGATAATATTTATAAAACACCTTAAAGTGCCATGTAAATGTGGTTTATATGTATTGTATAAAATATACTATATTTATAAATGTACTTTATGAAAATGATTATTTTTAATATTATAAAGGAATCCATTTTTCTACTATCTCAAAGGATAGGCACTAGATCTATGATTTCTTTGATTAAAGGACACTCCCATATAAAACTTCTGCTATCAATGCAATCTAGTACTTTCTCTGCAACTTATAAGGCACTGAATGCTCTCTCAGAGTCATAAAATCAATATTTGTTAGACATAAGACTTAAATTCAAAATCATCCTGTCTTCAAAATCAGCTCTTTCCACTATGATGAAACACGGCCTTTTAATATCTCAAACCTATAAAAATAGCTTTTGCTTATTCTTAAAGAGATATGAATGTAAGGTTTCAGAAGAATGACTTCAGTTGTTAGGTTTTTAGATTAGTAGTTAGGCACTTTGGTATTTATAAAGTTTTTCAAAGAAGACTGGAAACTAAACATGGTCATTGATCTTTAGATATGTTTTATATATATATATATATATATATATATATATATATATATATATATATGATTTTTTTAGTGCTTCAAAAATATATTGTTGACTTGAACTGAATTTTTACTGATATAATAAATTTCTGACAAAATGCCAACATTCAACACAGCAACGGTTGAGCAGCACTGAAAACAGCAAGAAATTGTGGCTTAAAAAAATTAAATAACTTATCCATAGTTGCATTGGTCCTAAAGAGGCAGAGTTGGGATTTGAATTCCTATCAATAAACATGGTGAGGGGCGGAGCCAAGATGGCAAAAGAAGACACATGACATTCTAAGCTCCTCTCATATTCTGACTACTAAATACCAAATTCAGCCTCAAAAATAGTGCTTGACTGGTAAAATCTACGAATATTAAGAGTACAACAGATTACCAGCAGAAGATAATCTGGAAGATTGCCAGAAAAGGTTTGTCCCAAACGGTGGGAGCAGTCTAGTGCAGGCAGGGAGACAGAACAAGAGACTAGCATACTGAGTGGAATGAGGTGTGGGTAGAGATTTTACAGGGAGGACTCTACCACAGGTTGGCTGCTCTGCTTTGGTTGTAAAGCAGTAGATCAGCAGAGAAGTTACAAAAAGGGCAAAGGTAGCATGTACTCCAAAAAAAGTCAGAATCTAACAGGATCTGGCTACACCCACATAGCACCTGAAATGAGTGAATCAGCACAGATCACAGCACATCTGTGCAGCCATATTCTGCAGCACAGGGCTTTTTCCCAGAGCAGTCACAGTTCTGCAAGGCAGGGGGGCTCAGCGGGGGAAGCCTCTAATCTGCATGGGGGAGGGAGGACACTCTGCCCTGGGCAGCTGAAAATCTGCATAGCGAGAAAGTTCTACCTGGGGCAATAGAACCTCTGCAACTGCTGTGCTTCGCAGGGCAGAAATACTTCTGGTGTGGGGCTCTTCCCAGGGCAGCCATAATCTGCACAGCCTCTGCCTAGAGTAGTGACACTTTCGCTGCTCAACCACTAAACCTCAAGGCAGCCACCAATCCACAAGCTTCCCCCTGGACAATGACACTTTCATATCTCAGCTATTAACCGCAGGGCAGCCGCTGCTCCAGGAGACTATTCCCAGGGCAGAAACACTTCCAATGCAAGGCTCTTCCCAGAGCACCCCCGCACTCTTGATAGCTCATTTGCAGGACAGCTACTGTCCATCTATCTATCCCTGTTCTGTAGAGGAAGATGGTAACCTTCTTACCCTGAAAGCAGAGGCAGACCCCAAGGGCTTTTAAAAGAAAATGAGTAAAAAAGCCAAGAGAACTCTAATCATCGACAGCTTCTATACAGAAAGAGAGCAGGTTTTCAGCCCCAGGAGACTATTAGCAGACAGTCTCCAAACAAAACCCCAAAGGGGGATGTAACCTGATCTTCTAGAAGAAATTATAAAAAATCTTTAAAAAGAGTTAGAAGAAAAATAGGAAAAGAGAATCTATGCAAGAGAGTACAGAAAAGGCTTATAACTCACCTAAAGAAAAATTTGATAAAGTGGAAAAAGAAAACAATACCTGAAATGTGAATTGGAAAAGGTAAAGAACTCCAGGAAGTGCAGGGAAACAGAATTTGTGAATTGGAAAAGATAAAGAACTCCGGAAAGTAGGATTTGTGAATTAGAAAAAGAAAATAACTCAGTTAAAAAAAAAAAAAAAAGAATTAGTGAAATGGAAAAAAATTCCATAGAGCAAAACAACTCATTTAAAAACTCAATTGAACATATGCAAAAAGAAATTTTAAAAGCTAATGAAGAAAATAACTCATTGAAAATCAGAACTGAATAAATAGAAATGAATGATTCGTTGAGACATCAAGAATCAGACAAACAAAACCAAAAAAATAGGAAAAAATTTCAAATGTCTAGTTGGAAAAACAACAGATATGGAAAATAAATCTAGGAGAGATAATCTGAGGATTATTGGGTTGCCTGAAAATTATGATGGAAAAAAGAGCCTAGACACTATTTTACAGGAAATCATCAAAGGGAACTGCTCAGAGGTAATAGAATCAGAAGGTAAAATAGGCACTGAAAGTATTCATGGAACACCTTCTGAAAAAGACCCTAAAATAAAAACCCTAAGGAATAATGTGGCTAAATTTCAGAACTACCAGACTAAGGAAAAAATATTACAAGCAGCCAGAAAAAGGAAAAAAAAAAAAAAAAACAATTTAAATACTGAGGAACCATAATAAGGATCATTCAAGATCTAGCTGCTTTCACATTCAAGGATCAAAGGGCCTGGAACATGATATTCCGAAAGGCAAAAGAACTGGGAATGCAGGCAAGAATAAACTACCCAACTAAACTGAGCATTTTCTTCCAGAGAAGAAGATGGACTTCTAATGAAACATGTGAATTCCACTTGTTTCTCATGAAAAAACGAGAACTAAACAAAAAATTGGATTTCCAAATATAGGACTCAAGAGAAGCAGAAAAAGGTACAAAGAAATCTTGAGAACTGTATTTCTGTTATTACATACATAAATAGTGCATATATAATTTGATTTTACTATATAATATAAAGAGGGAAAGTACATCCCACAAAGAGGAAAAGGAAACCTATCATATCTGAGGGAATTTAGGGAGAGGGAGCAACATTGTATCATCTTACTCTCATCAGATTTGGCTCAAAGAGAAAATAACTGACATATTTGGGTTACAGAGAAACTTCTCTTACCTCGTTAAAAAGTAGGAGAGGAAAAGGGAAAAGGAAAAAAGTAATAAGGGAAAGGTATAAGAAAGGGTAAAGGATTCGTAGAGAGAGGGCTGCATGAGGGAGGTGGTGCCCATAAGTTACTGGGAGGTGGGTAAGGGAAGTAAGAAAAAGAAAAGCATAATCTGGGGGTAATAAGATGGCAGGAAATACAGAATTAGAATTAGTAATTTTAACCATAAATGTAAATGGGATGAACTCTCCCATAAAGTGGAGGCAGATAGCAGACTAAATCAAAAGACAGAACCCTATAATATATTGTTTACAGGAAACACGTTTAAAGCAGGGGGACACATTCAGAGTAAAGGTAAAAGGCTGGAGCAGGATCTATTATGCTTCAAGTAAAGTCAAAAAAGCAAGGTTAGCCATTCTTATCTCAGATGAAGCAAAAGCAAAAATTGATATCATTAAGAGATAAGGAAGGAAATTATATATTGCTAAAGAGTAGCATAAACACTCAAGCAATAGCAATAACAAACATATATGCACCAAGTGATATAGCATCTAACTTCCTAAAGGAGAAGTTAAGAAAATTGCAAAAAGAAATAGACAGCAAAACTACAATAGTGGGAGATCTCAACCTTGCACTCTCAGAATTAGATAAATCAAACCACAAAACAAATAAGAAGTTAAAGAGGTAAATAGAATATTAGAAAAGTTAGGTATGATAGATCTTTGGAGAAAATGAATGGAGAAAGAAAGGAGTACATTTTCTTCTCAGAAGTTCATAGAATATACATAAAAATTGACCATATATTAGGACATAAAGACCTCAAAATTAAATGCAGAAAGGAAAAAATAATAAATGTATTCTTTTCAGATCATGATGCAACAAAAACTACATTCAACCAAAAATCTAACAGGGAGCCATAGAAAGTCTGATCTGCTCAATATATACCTTAGGAAATTAAAGCCTACAGAGAGACGTGGACTTATCCAAGGTTACATATTCAGATCGGGACCGAGCCCTGACATCCTGCCTCTCAGGTCTACTTCTCTCCTGGTCTACCTTCAGTAAAGGCAGAAACAAACCTCCTCCCCTAGAAACAGGACTTTTTTATTTTGTCTACCTGAGGCCTTTTTCTTACACTTCTGGATCTTCTGAACCCAAGAAAATTTCCCAGCAGAGCCAGTGAGGTTATCTTGGCATGATGGGAATTGACTGATGACTTCATGGAAGGGAGGTTAAAGAATGTGGGGCCTGAAGGAGAAGCTAATGAATGGAGTTGGGGGGAAAAAGTAACTAAATAAAAAGAAACTAAATAGTCTCATCCTAAAGAATAACTGAGTGAAACAGCAATTCATAGACAAAATTAATAATTTCACCCAAGAGAATGACAACAATGTTTGTGGGATGTAGCCATAGCAGTAATAAGGGGAAATTTTATATTTTTAGAGGCTTACTTGAATAAAATAGAGAAAGAAAAAAATCAATGAATTGGGCTTGCAACTTAAAAAGACCAAATTAAAAACCCCAATCAAATACTAAACTTGAAATTCTAAAATTAAAAGGAGAAATTGATAAAATTGAAAGTAAAAAAAAAAGTACTGAATTAATAAATAAAACTAAGAGTTGGTGTTATGAAAAAAACAATAAAATGGATAAATCTTTGGTAAATCTGATTAGAAAAAGGAAAGAGGAAAATCAAATTATTAGTTTTAAAAAGGAAAAGGGAAAATGTTCACCAATGAAGAGGAAATTAGAGCAATAATTAGGAGTTACTTTGCTCAACTTTATGCAAATAAATTTGACAACCTAAATGAAATGGATGACTACTTTCAAAAATATAGGCTTTCCAGATTAACAGAGGAGGAAGTAAATTGCTTAAATAGTCCCATTTCAGAAAAAGAAATAGAACAAACTATTAATCAATTCCATAAGATAAAATCCCCCATATGGTTTCATATGTGAATTCTACCAAACATTTAAAGAACAGTCAATTACAATGTTATATGAACTATTTTTAAAAATATGGAATGAAGGACTCCTAGCAAATTCCTTTTATGACACAGACATGGTACTGATACCTAAACTAGGGAGATTGAAAACAGAGAAAGAAAATTAAAGACCAATCTCCCTAATGAATATTGATGCTAAAATCTTAAATAAAATATTAGCAAAAAAACAAAATCATCCCCAGGATAATAATACACCCTGACTCATATCAGGAATGCAATGCCGGTTCAATATTAGCAAAACTATTAGCATAATTGACTATATCAATAACCAAATTAATAAAAAACATATGATCATCTCAATAGATTCAGAAAAAGCATTTGATAAAATCCAACATCGATTCCTATTAAAAACACTTGAGAATATAGGAATAAATGGACTTTTCCTTAAAATAACATCTATTTAAAACCATCAGTAACTATCATATGTAATGGGGATAAACTGGAACCATTTCCAATAAGATCAGGAGTGCAACTAGTTTGCCCACTATCACCATTACTATTCAATATAGTATTAGAAATACTAACTTTGGCAATAAGAGTTGAAAAAGACATTAAAGGAATTAGAGTAAGAAATTAGAGAAAGGAAGTAGAGAAAGGAATTAAATGTAGAGAAAGGAATTAAATGAGGAAATCAAATTATCACTCTTTGCAGATGATATGATGGTTTACTTAGAAAACCCCAGAGATTCTACTAAAAAGCTAATAGAAATAATCCACACCTTTAGCAAAGTTGGAGGATACAAAATAAACCCACATAAATCATGAGCATTCTTATATATCACTAACAAAATCCAACAGTTAGAGTTACAAAGGGAAAGTAACTGCTGATAACATAAAATATTTGGGAATCTAATTTCCTCTTCATTAGTGGCAATTTCTCCCTTTTCATTTTTAAGACTAAAAATTTGATTTTCCTCTTTCTTTTTTTAAATCAGATTTACTAAGGATTTGTCTATTTTGTTGGTTTTTTCACAGAACCAACTCTTAGTTTTATTAATTAATTCAATAGTTTTTTTTTTTTTACTTTCAATTTTATTGATCTCTTTTTTTTTTTTCAGAATTTCAAGTTTAGTGTTTGACTGGGGGTTTTTAATTTGTTCCTTTTCTAGCATTTTTAGTTGCAAGCCCAATTCATTGAATTGGGCTTCTTTTTTCTATTTTATACAAGTAGGCCTCTAGAGATATGAAATTTCCCCTTATTACTGCTTTGGCTGCATCCCACACATTTTGGTATGACGTCTCATTATTGTCATTTTCTTGGGTGAAGTTATTAATTATGTCTATGATTTGCTGTTTCACCCAATCATTCTTTAGTATGAGATTATTTAGTTTCCAATTATTTTTTGGTCTATTTACACCTAACTGTATTTGAGTTTGAGGTTTTTATGTCCTAATATATGGTCAGTTTTTGTATAGTATACTCCTTTCTGTCTCCATTTAGATTTCTCCAGAGATCTATCATATCTAACTTTTCTAGTATTCTATTTACCTCTTTGACTTCTTTCTGATTTATTTTGTGATTTCATTTATCTAATTCTGAGAATGCAATGTTGAGATCTCCCACTATTATAGTTTTGCTGTCTATTTCTTCTTGCAGCTCTCTTAATTTTTCTTTTAAGAATTTAGATGGTACACCATTTGGTGCATATATGTTTAATATTGATATTGCTTCATTATCTATGCTATCCTTTAGCAAGATGTAGTTCCCTTCCCTATCTTTTTTAATTAGATCAATTTTTGCTTTTGCTTGATCTGAGATCAGGATGGCTACCCTTGCTTTTTTGACTTCACCTGAAGCATAGTAGATTCTGCTCCAGCCTTTTACTTTACTCTGTCTGTATCGCCCTGCTTCAAGTGGGTTTTCTGTAAACAACATATTGTAGGATTCTGTCTTTTAATCCAGTCTGCTAACCGCTTCCTCTTTATGGGGGAGTTTGCCCCATTCACATTTATGGTTAAAATTACCAATTCTGTATTACTTGCCATCTTGTTAACCCCCGTTTATGCTTTTCTCCCTTCCTTTTCCCTTATTCTCCTCCCCAGTATTAAACTTGTGAGTACCACTTGCTTCTCACAGACCTCCCTTTTTAGTATCCCTCCCCCCACCTTAGATTTCCAGTCCCATCTTATTCCTTTTCCTCACAATTTCCGTATTCTCTTCTGCTTAGCTTATTCCTTCCCTTTTCACTTTTTCCCTTCCACTTTTCAGTGAGGTGGGAGAAGTTTCACCATAAATCGAATATGTCTAAAATTTTTCTCTTTAAGCCAATTCTGATGGCAGTAAGATACACACTATATTCATCCCCCTCCATTCTTTCTCTCAGATATAATAGGTTTCCATTTTACCCTTTTCTGGGTACAATTTCCTTTCCACCTCTAGATTCTAGAAAAAGGTATACATGTATTCTTTATATATCTTTATAACAGAAATATACTTCCCAAGATTTCTTTTTATCTTTTTAGGTTTCTCTTGAGTTCTATACTTGTAGATCAAACAAACATTTTGTTTAGTTCTGATTTTTTCATCAAAAATAGGTGAAATTCACTTATTTCACTGAATGTCCATCTTCTTCCCTGGAAAAAGATGCTCATTTTGGCTGGGTAAGTTATTTTTGGTTGCATACCAAATTCCCTAGCCTTTCAGAATCTCATATTCCAGGCCCTCTGATCCTTTAATGTGAATGCTGGTAAGTTCTGAATAATCCTTATTGTGGCTCCTCTATATTTGAATTGATTTAGGAAATACTGTGACATATTTAACATGTATAGGACTGCTTACCATCTGGTGGAGGAGGTGGAGAGGGAGGAAGGGGAAAAGTCAGAACAGAAGTGAGTACAAGGGATAATGTTGTAAAAAATTACCTAGGCATGGGTTCTAGAAATAAAAAATTATAATTATTTAAAAATAGGAAAAATATATATAAAATATAAAAATATTTAAAAAAATATTTGGGAATCTATCTGCCAAAGGAAAGTCAGGAATTATATGAGCAAAACTACAAAAAACAAAAAAATTTCCACACAAATTAAGTCAGATCTAACCAATTTGAAAAATATTATCTGCTTCTGGATAGGTGGAACAAATATAATAAATATGACTAATACTACCTAAACTAATCTATTTATTTAGTGCTATACCAATCAGACTCCCCAAAAAACTATTTTAATGACCTAGAAAAAATAACAACAAAATTCATCTGGAAGAATAAAAGGTTATGACTTTCAAGGGAACTAATGAAAAAAAAAAATCAAATGAAGGTGGCCTAGCTATACCAGATCTAAAACTATATATATCACTATAGATCTATAACACTGTATAATAATAATGTGGCAATCACCAAAACCATTTGGTATTGGTTTAAAAATAGACTAGTTGATCAGTGTAATAGATTAGGTTCAAAGGACAAAATAGTCAGTAACCTTAATAATCTAGTGTTTAACAAACCCATAGACCCCCGCTTTAGGAATAAGAATTCACTGTTTGACAAAAACTGCTGGGAAAATTGGAAATTAGTATGGCAGAAACTAGGCATGGACCCACACTTAACACTGTACACCAAGACAAGGTCAAAATGGGTTCATGATCTAGGCATAAAGAATGGGATAATAAATAAATTAGAAGAACA
Source organism: Sarcophilus harrisii (assembly GCF_902635505.1). Taxonomy (NCBI): domain Eukaryota; kingdom Metazoa; phylum Chordata; class Mammalia; order Dasyuromorphia; family Dasyuridae; genus Sarcophilus; species Sarcophilus harrisii. Next base: position 124,017,718 of record NC_045431.1, on the reverse strand, counting down.
AAGGATATAGAGAATATATAATGGCCTTTATATAGGCCTTTATATAGAGAATTGAATCCAATTTATAAGAAATCAAGCCATTCTCCATTTGATAAATGGTCAAAGGATATGAACACACAATTTTCAGATGAAGAAATTGAAATTATTTCTAGCCATATGAAAAGATGTTCCAAGTCATTATTAATCAGAGAAATGCAAATTAAGACAACTCTGAGATAACACTACATACCTCTCAGATTGGCTAGGATGACAGGGAAAGATAATGCTGAATGCTGGAGGGGATGTGGGAAAAGTGAAACAATGATACATTATTGGTGGAATTGTGAATACAGAGTGATTTAGAACTATGCTCAAAAAGCTATCAAACTGTACATACCCTTTGATCCAGCAGTGTTGCTACTGGGCTTATATTCCAAAGAGATCTTAAAGAAGATCTTAAATGTTTACCTTTAAAGGGAAACAGACTTATATGTGCAAAAATGTTTGTGGCAGAACTCTTTGTAGTTGTCCCAAACTGGCAACTGAATGGATGCCCATCAATTGGAGAATGGTTGGGTAAATTGTGGTATATGAATGTTATGGAATATTATTGTTCTGTAAGAAATGACCAACAGGAGGATTTCAGAAAGGCCTTAAGAGACTTTTATGAACTGATGATGAGTGAAATGAGCAGGACCAGGAGATCATTATATAATTTAACAACAATACTATATAATGATCAATTCTGATGGACATGGCTTTCTTCAACAATAAGATGAACCAAATCAGTTCCATTTGTTCAATAATGAATAGAACCATCAATACCCAGTGAAAAAACTCTAGGAAATGAGTGTGAACCATTACATAGCATTTCCAATCCCCCTGTTTTTGTCCGCCTGCATTTTTGATTTCCTCCACAGGTTAATTGAACATTATTTCAAAGTCCAATTCTTTTTGTGCAGCAAAATAACTGTATGGATATGTATACGTATATTGTATTTAACATATTTAACATGTATTGATCTACCTGCCATCTGGGGGAGAGGGTGGGAGGAAGGAGGGGGAAAATTTGAACAAAAGGTTTGGCAATTGTCAATGCTTAAAAAAATTACCCATGCATATATCTTGCAAATAAAAATTTATATAAATAAACATGGTGAATCAGTGACATCATAAACATTTTATTATAATTATAATTATAAACATTATAAGACTTTTAAAAACCACTACAACTTGGATTCTAGCTTAAAAGACTGGAGTTTACAAAAAGTAATCTAATATCCCAGAGTATCCTAGAAGACTGCTACTAATTCTTTTGAACTTCACTGAGGCTGAGATGTTCATAAAGAAGAGTTATTAAGAATGGTTATGTCTCACATTCAGGTCATTCTGAGGATAAGAGAGAAGACCTATTAAGCATTTTACATTCACTCACTGGGATATATTCTGACATACCAAATGAAATGCTATAATTTAAATGCTCATTAAAGCTAAAAGTTTGTAACTGTACTTTTAAAAGGAGTAGTTAGGTAACGATTGGTGATTAAGTACATAACATTATCAGAAATATGTCATGTGGGTAAATTACTCAGGGAGAGACAAAGTTGAGATTAGGCACTGTCCTTACCCTTCTGGAGAACTGTGTTAATAGTTGAATAAGGTTTACCTTTAAAACTTCTATGCAGTTTCAGATTATAATAAAAGGCATATATATGCCTTAATATTAATCAACAAATTCACACAATAAACTGACAAAAGACGACAGTATCCAAAAAAGCATTTTTTTTAAATGATAAAAATCTCTAAGCAAGACTATGTTGGCCTTAGGCACTGAGAATACAGATATGAAAAACAAAAGCAGTCTCTGCCTTCACTTAGCTTTCAAACTATAGGGGAGGAGAACAGCATATATCAAGTAACTATGATATTGGGGCAATATTATATGGACAAGTCAATAGACAATAAACATTTGTTAAGTGATAAGGAAACAGATACAAAAAACAAAAGACAGTTTTTGCCCTCCATAAGGTTTCAGATTAACAGGGAAGATGACACACAAAAAGGAAGCTGAAAATTATTGTGGGTGGGGGTAGGATGCATCACAGAAATTACTCAGCATGGAGCAATCCAGCATACAAGAGATGCTTCTTAGTAGGGCACTTAAAGGAGAAATAAAGAAAAGTTCTAAACTGAAGCCTCACCTTAAATGTAGATTTAGAATTTATGGCTCTGTGTTTCAATCAGTGAGCCAGAGGGTAAAATAAACAGTGAGGCAAATGAAGTAAAATAAATAACAGAAAACATTCTATAAAAATTTTGAGGAGGTAAAGATGACTTTCAGGTGGTCTGATCATCAAAATTTTTCAAAACAAAACTGCATACAGATGTAAAATAAGAGTTTATGACAAAAATGTAAAGAAATGAAATAGAATATAATGGAAGTTAAAATGGGTAATTTTTAATTTAATATAATTTTTTAAATTTTGCATAAAAAGGACAATTATAGCCAAGATTAGAAGGAAAGTGGAACATTTACAGCTAGTTTATCATCTGATATAGGGGAAATGGAGTCAAATTTATAAAATAAGAGTCATTCCCCAATTAAATGACCAAACAATATGAGGGCAAATTTCAGAAAAAGAAATCTAAACTATAATGATATAAAAATACTCTAAATCACTATTAATTAGAGAAATGCAGATTAAAACAACTTTGAGATACCACTCTATACCTATCAGATTGGCTAATAATGCAGAAAAGGAAAGTGATTCATGCTAGAGAACATTTGGCATATTTACACAGCATTACTCCTCCTGGAGGAGGAGGAGGGGAAAGGGCAGTGACACCATCAGCACCACCCATGCAGCAGCTCTGCAAGTCCCCTATGATATGATTACAAAAGGCATTATAGTTAAAGAGGAAGGACAGGACACATCTGATTTGAGAATAAAAACATACCTTGTTATTGAAAAGTTTGATGTGTCAGGTCAAGAAAAAAAATACACTCCATTTAATTTGGAAATTATCCAATTATTTAATTTGGAAATTATATTTTATTTGGAAATTATCAAAGATCTAAAAAAGGCTTTCTTTCACTCTTTATGGGTCTACATCATCATATGTTAAGATGTTATTAGAAAATTTGGCTTTTGAAATTTTTACCCCTAATGACTGGAAACCTATAGCAAGTATATGTTTAGAACCTGGACAAAACTTGTTGTGGCTTTCTGAGTATAGTGAACTTTGTAGCATATAAGCCAATGAAGTAGGCAACCTGGAGTTAATATACCAGTCACCTTTGATCAACTAGCAGGTGTAAATCTTTATGCAGACACTTTAACACAGATTAATTACTCTATAGCAGCATATGAGCAAATTGCTGCTGCTGCTATCAAAGCATGGGGCATCCTCTCAGGAAGACAACATAGAGAGGAAGCCTTCATGAAAATAGCGCAAGGTCCAAATGAACCCTTTGCTGATTTTGTGGGATGTCTGCAGACAGCTGTCATACAAACTATTGGTGAAAATGTAGCAAAAGAAATTATAAGACAACTTGCTAAAGAAAATGCTAGTGAGGATTGTAAAAGAATTATACTAGGACTACACAAAGATGCTCCTTTAGAAGAGATTATAAAATGCTGTGCCACAGTGGGCACTTTTCAAGATCTGAACATGGGAAGACAGAGTCCCTTTTGGCAAGGAACTTCCAGAGAGACTCATCAATGCTTTCAATGTTATAAAGTAGGGCATCTGAAAACTCAATGTTGGAATAAAAACCAGGATGGGAGAACAAAACCCAAAACCCTATGTCCAAAATGCAACAGAGGCTTCCATTGGGCATCAGAATGTAGATTGACTCAGGGAAACAGGAAGTGGAGTCCAGCTCCAGGACCTCAGTCAAAAAACACTTGGGGCATGATGGCCAATATTACACCCAGATAGTCTTTAGAAGTTCAGTACTCTGAAATGATCAGTCAGCCAAGAAGCAACTTGAGAGGAAAAAGGAATTACAATTGGGGAGAATAGCACTGTATGCAGCTGGGACCCCTGGAGAGGTGAAATCTGTCTCTGTCGGCCTTTAGGTCCTTTACCTTTAGGCAAAGCACTCCTGAGAGTGCTTACAAAACAGTGTCCATCAATATACTACTTTGAGATACTAGGGAATGTGTAGCTAATTATCTCAGTCACTAATACAGGCAGACAATGTGTGATTTATCAATCATGAAAAGTAGTAGCATCAGGTTTACTGATACATACTCCTAATAGGCAATTTGGTAATATTTGCCCAGATTTTGACTCCCAACAAGAGAATCCAAGAATATTCTGGACTACAGCTGTTACAGCTGACTGTCTTATGCTCTCTATATAAATGACATACCACTGGAAGGGTTGGTAGACATGGGTGCAGAAAGTACAGTGTTTAGAGGTGCCAATTGGCCCAGTCATTGGCCAAAGATTAAGGTAGACACCTCATATGTCTGGCATAGGAGGATCAATAGCAGCTGAAGTTAGTTATACCCCTTTGAGATGGATATTTGAAGGTGAAACAGGAATTTTTACACCTTTTGTAGCTGAAAAAATCCCCATCAATCTGTGGGGAAGAGACATCTTACAATTACAATTACAATTGAGTACTTCAGCTTTTTAGGCAGGGCTGCTGTTGAAGGCCTGCCTGCACTCTCGCTTGAGTGGCCCTTAGCAAGTGACAGAATTCAGGCCTTATTAGATATAGCGGAGGAGCAACTTGACCAAGGACACAAACAACCTTCTTTAAGTCCTTGGAATTCCTCTGTATTTGTAGTAAAAAAGAAATCTGAAAAATGGAGTATGTTGACTGATTTAAGAAAAGTAAATGAATGGATGGAAACTATGGGAACTCTTCAGCCTGGACTTCCATCTGCTAGTCAATTGCCTAGAGAATGGCCTCTTTGGGTCATAGACATTAAGGATTCTCTATTTTATCCCTCTAGATAAGTTAGGATATGAAAAAGTGCCCAATATTAATTTAGCTGAGCCTTATAAAACATATGAATGGACAATTTTGACACAGGGAATGAAAAATAGCCCTACTAGGTGTCAAATGTATGTGCTGCTGCTCTTATTCCAGTAAGAAAAGCATTTCCAAAAGTTATGTTATTACATTACATGGATGATATCTTGGGTTCTGCACCTGAGGAGCAAATGTTAGAAGCATGTCTACAAAAGACCATAGAAACACTAAGGAACTACAAATTGCAGATAGCTCCAGACAAAATTCAAAGGCACGCTCCTTTTCATTATTTAGGATATGGAGTATATCCTAAGGTGCTTACAGTGTAAAAACTTTCTTTAAGAAAGAGAAGTTGAACACTTTAAATGACTTTAAGAAATTGATAGGAGATATCCAATGGATGTGTTCAGTATTAGGCTTAATGAACTACCTATCAATTACAACCATTATATAAATTTTAAGGGGAGACACTGCTTTAAACTCACCATACCGGCTTACAAATGAAGCTCAGGAGTATTTGAGAGAGGTTGAACTGGCTTTATCCACTGTGGTTGAAAGAGTTACTCAAAAACCCTTGGAAATATCAGTTTTTGCTACAAAAGAGGTACCCACAGAAGTCCTTCATCAAGAAGAGAGTGTGATAGAGTGGTAAACCTCCCAACACAACCAGACCAAAGCCTTGCTCCTTACCCAGTGCTTGTGGCTAGAATCTTATTAAAGACCATTAAAAAGTACAATTATCTGCAATATGACCTGATAAGATATACACCTTTTATACCAATACACAAATTAATTTATGCTGCGAAACCATCCCAGTGTGGCAAATTTTATTGCCTCCAAATTTTACACATGGGTCTCCATTAAAGATAACCCAACTATTACATAATTGGCGATGGATTTTTGAAGAAAAGCTTTCTAAGGTTCCTCTTAAAGGACCAATTATCTTTATAGATGCATCCAAACATAACATTTGTGCTGTATACTCTCATGACTTAACTATAAAGAGAGAAGTCAGAACTCCTTTTCATTCCATTCAGCAGAATGAATTGTATTTAATCATGCTAGCTCTTACTTATTATCCAGGAGATGTAAATATATCTGATTCAGCCTATTCAGTAGGTATGGTACAAATAATTGCCACAGCCCAAATAAAATTTGTAGCTTCTAATATATATCAGCTCTTTAAGGAATTTCAAGAGTCGATATGGTTTACATATATAGTAATTAATATGCTGATGTAATGGTTTTCCAAGTGCACACATAACAGTATGCTGTAATGATGTAATTACGATAAGTATAATAAGGGCTAAGAAGGACTGGAAGATAGACATTCTATCTTTAACGAGCCTCGAGGTGGCTGTCCTGCCTCCTGCACTCCTGCACTAAGGCTGGTCCCAAGGTCCTCCAGAAATCTAGCCCAAATACTAAAGAGAAATATGACAAAAAAAGGCTGGGTGGGCTGATTGTCTGGGTGAGATGGAATTTAGAGTGTGGTAAGGGAATAAAATAAGTCTGAGAAGGCAGGATGGAGACAAATCTGTAAAATAGTTTTAAATGTCAGACTAAAGAGCTTTCATTTTATCCTATTATATAGATCATAGAGAGACAAAGGAAGCTTTTAAGGGGCAGCTAGATGACTCAGCAGATATTATCCCAGGCCTTAAATCAGGAAGACCAGTATGGCCTCATTCATTTAGCAGCTATGTTATCCTGGGCAAGTCACTTAATTCCATTTCCCTAAGTTTCCTCATATGTAAAATGGGTTGTAGAAGAAAACAGCAAACCATTCCAGTATCTTTACCAAGGAAACCTTAAATAGGATCATGAAGATTGAACAAGTTATTAAACTATACCTGTGTTTTAAAGTGATCATTCTGGTGGTAAATTGGAGAAAGATGATACAGAAGGCAGGGTCATCTGTTAGGAAACTACTGGGTCATCATGATTTGGTGCACTCCTGATGAGGGAATTTATAAAAAGATAGAATCATAAATATTTAAAAGATGTGGATGGATTGCAATCTGCAGCACTGGAGGGGGGAGTATCTATGTAGTAAATATTTTTTAAGTGACTATTATGTCCTAGGCACTCTGCTAAGCATGAGGGACACAAATATGAAAAACATGACAATCCCTGGCCTTAAAGAAGTTACATTCTAAAGGAGCAAGACAATATTTAAAAGGAAGCTGAAAGTGGGATAAGGTATCCAGCTTGGGGACAAAGTATTCATGGAAGATATTCACTCATGGAAAATGAAGTTAGTTGAAAAAATCTAAGCCCTATATAAAGGGAAATTCTGGGTGAAGTTTATTGCTCTATCCTCCAGTCCTTCAATCAGTGGGAAGATGTAATTAAGGGTGTTGGAGGTGTTGGGTATTACAGCTGAATCGAACTCCATGAAGATGAGATTTCAAGCAATGAGCTTATTCAATGGGAAGAATGATGTTCATGTATTCAGAATCAAGCTCAGCAGCTTAAGGGAAATTAAAAGCAGATGGAAAATTCTGAGTCCTCTCTAAAAGGAGGTTCTAACAGAGACCACAACTTCCTCATTTTAGTACTGAAAACAAGAATATGCTCATAGGCAGAAAAGAACCAGCCTATACTTGATGACTAGAAAAAGTGAAAGCAAGAATCAGAAGGAAACAATAGAGATTTTTTTCATATCCTTGGGAAGGAAGAAGTCTGATGAGAAAGAGAAGATAGATAAGAACATAGACAATGAAAACATGTGGAAAGACAAGATATTTTGATCTGAGAAAAGAATTTCAGAATTCTAAATCTTGAAGGGGAAATAGTCTTAGAGATAGCAAGGTGTGAATAGCAGAGATGGGGTAGCGTGTTTGCTGTGAACTCCTTAAAGATAGATTTTTTTTTTTTAAATTTTGCCTTTCTTTGTATCCCAGCGTCTTACTGTAGTGCCTGGTATGTAGTCAGGAATTTAATAAATGTCTGCTGAATAATTAGATAATAAAAATATTAGCGGCACAAGTTTACAACATGTGAAGATATCTTCTAGTCATGACTGACTTGCCCAGGGTTAACTAATTTAAATAGTAAGTGGCAGAATGTAGATTAGAACTTCTATCTCCAGATATGCAATTTCTTGCTCTTTTGCTGGTACTCTATCACACTGTTTTTTCTTGTATATGTTTGTCTAAAATGTTATCTATCACAGCATAGTCACATTACTATTTTTAAGATATAATATTTATAGTTTCTGAAATGATAACATTTAATTAATAAATAAATTCTTACTTCAACAAATACTGTGAAGTATCTATTATATGTTATGCATTGTGTTTAGTGCTGGCACTGAATAGACATAAATACTAGGAGGCTAAAATTCACCTCATAGTTTACCTACAACTATTAGATTTGGATATAGAGGACTAAGATTCTAATAACAATTCAGCTATTTGTTATCTGAGTGATGTTGGCCTAATAACCTTAACTCTTGTTGATCTCATTTTCCTCACCCACAAAATGAATGAAACAAGAATGCACATCAACACTATGATTCAACACTATACTAGAAATGTTGGCTTTAGCAATAAGAAAAGAAAAAGAAATGAAAGGAATAAGAATAGGCAATGGGGAAATAAAACTATCACTCTTGGCAGATGATATGATGATGTACTTGGAGAATCCTAGAAAATCATCAAAAAACTCGTTGGAAACAATTCACAGCTTTAACAAAGTTGCAAGATATAAAATAAACCCACACAAATGTCAGCATTTCTATATATTACTGACAAATCTCAGCAGCAAGAGATAGAAAGAGAAATTCCATTACAAAATAACTGTAAACGAAATAAAATATGTGGATATCTACCTGCCAAGACAAACCCAATTATAAAACACTTCTCACACAAATAAAGTCAGATCTAAACAATTGGAAAAATATCAATTGCTCCTGAGTAGGCTAAGCTAATATAATAAAAATTACAATTCTGCCTGAATTAATCTACTTGCTCAGTGTTATACCAATCAAACTGCCAAAAAATTATGGAACTAGAAAAAATAACAACAAAATTCAATCAAATTCTTTGAAAAATGGAATTTGTAAAAGGGAAAAAGAAAACAACTCTTTGAAAAACAGAATTTGTAAAGTGGAAAAAAAAATCCATAGAACAAGATGACTCATTTAAAATTCAATTGGCCAAATATAAAAGGAGCTAAAAATGGTAACTGAAGAAAATAATTCACTAAAAATTAGAACTGAACAAATGGAAATGAATGACTCAATGAAACATCAAGAATCAGTTAAAGAAAAAGAAAAAAAATGAAGAAATAAAAGAAAATGTAAAATACCTCATCGGAAAAACAACTGATTTGGAAAATAGCTCTAGGTTAGACTAGAATTTAAGGATTATTGGACTTCCTGAAAGCACTGATGAAAAAAAGAGCCTAGATATTATTTTTCAGGAAATCGTCAAAGAAAATTGCCCTGATGTCCTAGAATCAGAAGGTAAAATAGTCATTGAAAGAACATACCAATCACTTCCTTAAAGGGACCCCAAAATGAAAACTCCAAGGAATATCATAACTAAATTTCAGAATTCTTAGACCAAAGAAAAAGTATTGCAAACAGTCAGAAAGAAATATCAAAGAGCCATAATTAGGATTACCCAGGACTTTGAAGGTTCCACCTTAAAAGATTGAAGGGCCTAACAACCAAACAGCCTTAAGCATTATACTTTGTTTAGGGGGAATTACAACTTTATTTACTGCTATCTGTACTATCACGCAAAATGACATCAAAAAAATCGTAGCCTTTTCCACATCAAGTCAAATCTGATATTGCAAAAAGCAAATGAATTTTTGATTACAGCCAAGAATCAACTATCTAGGTAAACTGAGCTTTATTTTTCAGGGAAGAAGATGGACATTCAATGATACAGATGAAATTCATTTATTAATGATGAAAAGACCAGAACTAAACAAAAAATTTGATCTCCAAATACAGAACTCAAAAGAAACATATAAAAGTAAAAAGGAAAGAATTCTTGAGAATTATATCGCTGTTATGGATATACTTAGAAAGTGCAGGTATAATTTGATTTTACTGTTGTAATTTACAAAAGACACTAGAGGTGAAAAGGCGATTGTACTGAGAAAAGAGGAAAATGGAGGTAAAATGAAGAAATTGCAACTCATGAAGAAGCAAAGAAGACCTATTATAGTTGAGGGAAAGAAGGGAGGGGGATGAATCTTGTGTGAATCTTGCTCTCATCAGATTTGGCTCAAAGAGAGAATATTAGACATATTTGGTTTCACAGAGAAACTTGTCTCACCTTATAGGGAAGTAGGAGGGAAACGGGAAAGGAAAAGGGGAGGCTGATAGAAGGGGAAACTGAAATAATATGGGAAAGATATAAAAAAAAGGCAATGGGAGGGCTGTTTGAGGGAGGTAGTGGTCAGAAGCAAAATACTGGATAAGAGGGAAAGAAGGAAAGGAAAGAGAAAAGCATAATTTGGGGTAAAAATGATGGCAGGAAATACAGAATTAGTCATTTTAACTATGAATGTGAATGAGATGAACTCTCTTGTAAAACAGAAGTAGAGAGCAGATTGGATTAAAAGCCAGAATCCTAAAATATGTTGTTTACAAAAAACACATTTAAAGCAGAGTGATAAATGGTGTGGTTATTAGGGGAAATTTTATATCTCTAGATGCTCACTTGCATAAAATAGAGAAAGAGAAGATCAATGAATTGGATTTTCAACTAAAAAAGTTAAAAAAAGAATAACCTAAGTGAAATGGAAGAATACTTAGAAAAATATAGATTGCCCAGATTAACAGAAGAGGTAGTTTGATTGGTACCTTATTGAATAAGTAAATTAACTTAAATAGAATTGTCATTATTATTATATAAGGTAGAAAAATAGTAACAAAATTCACAAAATTTCAAAAATATCAAGGAAATCAGTGAAAACATCTTTTTTGGGGGGGTGACAAAGAATTAGAAATGAAGAGGATAGCCCCCTTTTAAGGAATAGCTAAACAAGTTGTGATATATGATTGATGGAATACTATTGTATTATAAAAAAAGGGTAGACTTATGAACTCATGCAAATCAAAGTGAGCAGAACCAGGAGAACATTTTTCACACTAATAGAAATATTGTAAGGATGATCAATTCTGTTCAAGAAAATGATTCAGAACCTATGATGAAAAATGCTATCTCCTCCTAGAAATAGAACAGATAAACTCTGACTGCAGATGGAATTGTACTTTTTAAAATTTGCTTTATTTTGTTTGTTTTACATTGGAAATAGGAAATGATGTTCTGCATGATCTCACATGCATTATCAAAATAAAATTGCTTTGCATTTTGAAGGAAGGGAAGGATGGGAGGAAAGAAAAGAACTCAAAAAATTTTTAAATGATTAAAGTTTTTACATGTAATTTGGAAATATATAACAAAATAATTTAAATAACATTTCCTTCTTTTACAAATAAATGAAGTGAAGCTCAGAGAAGTCAATGACTTTGTTCAAGGTTATACAGCTAAGTGAGTGGATCAGAGCCAGAACCCGGGGTCTTTGGATCTCCATTTCCATGTTCTTTCAATTCTACTGGCTTATTAAAATTCTACCCAGGTTCTCAAAGTTCAAGTTATAAATATTTTTGTGTCTTTATTGTAAAGCTTGGGATGATTGTTAGGAAAGGCTGAGGGAAGAAGAGCTTTAATTTTCACTATTTATGGTACACTTAAGTGAGAAATTTTAGATTTCATTACAATCTTAAGAGAAGTTGTGTTAATTTGAAAGTGTTCTTTGAGGAAACTGCTGATCAATGTTTAAGTGAGAGAATTAGGAAATGGGAGTGTTTTTTCAGACACAGATGGTTAATAAATCAGTCTGCTTGAAAGTATAAAGTGGCAAATAATTTAATCCTGCTCCAATTTAAAAGTACTGTTCCTGATCAGTTGCTGGCTATGTGGGTAGCCTGAAATGAACACTGGGAGCCTATGGCATGCCCAGCACTGAGAATAATTAAATATAGCCTTTGGCAAATCACTGGATCTCAATACCTTTAACAAAGGATAAGAAAGGCCTTGAAGTAGTGGATTACTAAATTTTCTTCTTAATCAAACATTCCATGATTCCATGAATCATGTCAAAGTTCTAGGTCTAAAAAGAGGAACATCCCAGAACAACTTCTACTGATTGCAACCCAAGGAAAAAATAAGAGTTAATAGTTCTAGTTCAGCCTGATTAATGTATACATCTTAGAAATGACTCATTTCTCTTCCTTTCTATCTTTTTCTCCTGTAGCATTCTTTCCTTTTTTTTCTTCATTATTTCATCTCTCTTCCCCATTTCCTCTTTTCCTTCTTTCTTTTTTAATTGACCACAATATGGAAACAATTATATCTCCATAATTTTGCCATGTTATATTGACTGAATAAAACTCATTTGAAAAGTGAAATTAGTTTTATGTTTCTCTCTTTTAAAAAGTGTCTAAATTGACACTTATGAATACAACCCTTAAATTGATGTTGCTATCACTTGGGGAAGGTACTTCATTTTTTTATTTTTTTTTTTAAATTTATTTAATAGCCTTTTATTTACAGGTTATATGCATGGGTAACTTTACAGCATTAACAATTGCCAAACCTCTTGTCCCAGTTTTTCACCTCTTACCCTCCACCCCCTCCCCCAGATGGCAGGATGACTAGTAGATGTTTAATATATTAAAATATAAATTAGATACACAATAAACATACATGACCAAACCATTATTTTGCTGTACAAAAAGAATCAGACTCTGAAATATTGTACAATTAGCTTGTGAAGGAAATCAAAAATGCAGGTGGGCATAAATATAGGGATTGGGAGTTCAATGTAATGGTTTTTAGTCATCACCCAGAGTTCTTTCTCTGGGTGTAGCTGGTTCAATTCATTACTGCTCCATTGGAAATGATTTGGTTGATCTCCTTGCTGAGGATGGCCAGGTCCATCAGAACTGGTCATCATATAGTATTGTTGTTGAAGTATATAATGATCTCCTGGTCCTGCTCATTTCACTCAGCATCAGTTCGTGTAAGTCTCTCCAGGCCTTTCTGAAATCATCCTATTGGTCACTTCTTACAGAACAATAATATTCCATAATATTCATATACTACAATTTATTCAGCCATTCTCCAACTGATGGGCATCCATTCAGTTTCCAGTTTCTAGCCACTACAAAGAGGGCTGCCACAAACATTCGTGCACATAACAGGTCCCTTTCCCTTCTTTATAATCTCTTTGGGATATAAGCCCAGTAGTAACACTGCTGGAGCAAAGGGTACGCACAGTTTGATAACTTTTTGAGCATAGTTCCAAACTACTCTCCAAAATGGTTGGATTCGTTCGCAACACCACCAACAATGCATCAATGTCCCAGTTTTCCCGCATCCCCTCCAACAATCATCATTATTTTTTCCTGTCATCTTAGCCAATCTGACAGGTGTGTAGTGGTATCTTAGAGTTGTCTTAATTTTCATTTCTCTGATTAATAATGACTTGGAGCATCTTTTCATATGACTAGAAATAGTTTCAATTTCTTCATCTGAGAATTGTCTGTTCATATCCTTTGACCATTTTTCAATTGGAGAATGGCTTGATTTTTTTATAAATTAGAGTTAATTCTCTATATATTTTGGAAATGAGGCCTTTATCAGAACCTTTGACTGTAAAAATATTTTCCCAGTTTATTGCTTCCCTTCTAATCTTGTCTGCATTAGTTTTGTTTGTACAAAAACTTTTCAGTTTGGTATAATCGAAATTTTCTATTTTGTGATCAGTAATGATCTCTAGTTCTTCTTTGGTCATAAAGTCCTGGGGAAGGTACTTTAAGCAGAAAAGTGTTCCCCTATTGTGAAATAGCCAAGAAGGTCATGGAGGTTAAGCCCTATCTTTATTCAAACATGCATGTCTACTGAAAATCACAAGCTGCCTACATTCGCTCCATTGTTAGTCACTTACATAATATGAACCAAAAAAGAGAATTTTGCTGAACTAATGCAAATATAAATAACCAACTCAACAATTTTCTGTTTTAGAACAGTAAAGTACAATTACTGCCAGTGACAGAGAAAAATCAAGGTCTTTTTCTAAGTAAATGACTGTTGCTCTTTCCTTCTTCCCTAGAGAAAACATTCTTTATTCTGCTTTCACTTGCAAAAAAAAATCTAAGTATATTTATTATTACTGATTACACTATATTCTGCTTACTCAGTTGTTGCTTTATTATTCTAGGCTTAAAAAAGTTAAAAGATAATCAAGAATAGACACAAACTGAATCCAGAAAAAAAGAAATATAATTCCATTTCTTTTGACAAGTCTCATTTCAAACTGGAAATGTTGGGAGTTTTTTCCTCCTTAAAATACAAATGCCAGCTGGAAATTAGAGTCTACAGTAAGATAACTCCAAGTCTCTCCTTACAAGATCTAATCTAATGTATTAGAACACAAACAGAGCTTTCTGTCTAACGTGGGCAATCTCTTAAGCATCTGTCAGCCTAGAAACTACCTAAATGTGACAAAAGTTCCTGAATTCAAACCAGTTAGAAGGCAAGGAAGTGAAAAAGTGTGGGTGGGTGTTTGCTTTATTAAACTGAAAATAGTTTCTCTGAAGACATGTTCACTTGAAACCAACTGTAGATCTCTTTAAAGTAATGTAGAAAAGAATACTTAATAAAATACCACCAGTTTTACAGGTAAACACATCATCTTCATAATCCCTGCTGAATACCCAAAGATTGATAGCAAATTTTTCTTTAAATCAATTAACTATTACACAACTGGGAGATGTGTGTGTAGATACATATGAACATAACTTGTTTAATACAAAATTCTGATTATTTTTAATAGAATGTCCAAAATGTAAAAAGTTCCATCATTTTGTGAAATCTATCTGTGGTTATATCTAGTTACAATGGCCAAAAGAATTGTTCTTATAGTCTAGAAAACTTAGCTGTTTCATCTGGGTCAAGTAATTTAATCTCACTATATACTTCAGTCATCTCACAAAGGCACAGAGTAAGTGCAATATACACTGATGAAGTTTCCTCTCAAGAGAGGCCTCTATCAATGAAATCACAGGTATGGCCTAAAACATTGTATTGTGGCATCAGAATTGTCTTCCTTTATGCCTAGATGTATGTGTTCCTTGCTATTTTACTGGATACTATTTCAAAAACTTCTCTATAGCATTTCAAAAGCTCTAGTGATAGAAAAGAAATATCTTAGAATCAATTTTATAGCTGTGAGGGATCTTCAAGATCCTTCAAACCAAACATTTTATTTTTAAAATAAGAAACCTAAGAGAATTTAAATGACTGGGCCAAATTGGAGCCAGGACTCAGGAATCCTAGCTGTCAGCCTAATGCTTCTACTTCATCAACCTTGTCCTTGGCTTGAATAGGGATAGATCCTATTACCAGCAGGAAAAAGAGTTCTTTTCACATTCAGAAACTCTTAAAGCAAACAAAATCTTTTTAAATAACATTTTCAATTTTTAGAACATTTTGCTCTAAGCAGCTCAGAGCACTGTAAGACATTACTTAATTAATCTTCATAATTACCTGAGGAAAAAAAAAAAACCTCTCAAATTCACAAATGACAAATGCAATTTGCCTATAATCAGTCAGGAAATCAAGGTGACATATAGTAGAATTCAGGTATCTTAAATCTTCATTCACTATACATAATAGGACTGTCATTTTTATTACTGACATTTATGCTTGCTTACGCAATTTCTCTTCTTCCTTTCTCCCATGTGTAATATTTCTGAATTTAAAATGCAAAAGTGGAATGATAAAAATTATATATGTAGCACCTGGGATACCCTCTTACGCAGCAGGTAGGGCCCCTAAGAAAACTATCCCTATTTTAAGTTTCAGCTCTTAGATCTAAAGGAGAGAAGCCACTTACAAACTGAATATCAGGAGCAAAGCTCTAATTTTTTTGGGAAGTATCTAATTGATAACATTATGGACTGGAGTGAGGAAGACCCAATTTCAAATCCAGTCTCAGCCACTAACTGTGTAACCTTGGGCAAGTCACTTTAAGCTCTGTCTGCCTCAGTTTCCCCATTTGTAAAATAGTGATAACAATAGTATCTACTACCCAAAATTGTTATGGGTCAAAACTCTGAAACAAGAATTCTTACAAGGTATTAAGTCAATGGAATTGATAAGGCAATGGTTATCTAGTTTACATGGTGATTAATAAATAGTTCTCTAGTTCAGTATATGTAACCTATAATAATGTAATTATAACAGAGTATATAACAGCCAGCTTGGGACTAAGAGACAGATTCATTCCCATTGTGCACCTTTGTAGTTGCTGGAGGCTGAAGCACAAGCCCTCAGACTCAGAGAGATTCAATTCCATCTTCATCAGCCTCGTGGTAGTAGCTGGCCTATCCTCCTGCTCCCCCCATTGAGACCCAGGCTGTCTGAAGGGCCTCAAGAAAGCTAACCAGGCCCCAGGCAAGGAGACAATAAAGAATTTGGACTTTAACGCCTGGCTATTCTTGTGGTGATTACTGAACTGAAGAAGACTGGTCCAGAGACCTCCAAAAAAAACAAACAAGAACTTTACACAGAACTGTTGTGAGCATCAAGTGAGATAATAATCACAGTGATTATTATAATGCCTGAAACATGGGAAGCATTATATGAGTGTTAGTTATTGTTATTATTTTTGTAAAAAAAAAAAAAAAAAAAAACCTGTTAGAATCTAGAGTTTGAAAAATAAGTGGCTCTTCTGTCAGTATAGAGAAATTTTGTCTCAGTCAGTTGGAAAAAATAACTGTCAGCTAACTTAATAGATAAGAGCCTGTTACTTTTAATCTATCTTTGAATGCAATGTGACTGGGGTTGAATTGAAGTTTGATGCCCCATAAAAATTAATTAAGATTCTTAATCACTTTGGATAATCTTGAACCCTTAAATACCATTTTATTGAGGGAAGGCCTGCAAAACACACATACACACACACACACACACCCCACAATAAAACACAAAACAAACAAACCCTCTATAGTTATGTGATTTGGAAACACCATAATATTGGGTTTGTTTTTTTTTCCAGGCAACCCAAAACCTCTGAGTCTTGCCAAATGAATCTGAGCAAACACTAACGATAAATGAAGAGTGCCAGGTCAACCAACACCTTCAGTCCTGCTTTAATTATTATATGTACCCCAGGCTTATTTACTTGGGAGTATTATTACAATAATGAATAACTTGGATGCACTGTGATTACTCACAGGTCATTAGTGTTGGGTAAATATATTAAAACACAAAGTGTTATATAAAATTGAAAGAAAAACTATAAAGTCTATAAAAAGCCAAAGTTCATATTTTAAAGAGAAAACAAGTTCTCATAGCAGGACAACCAGTTAGCTTGTTATTGTAGGCAATGCCTTTAATGGTGCCTATCAGTCCAGTCTTATTCATGGATTCTGGTCGATGCCCTCTCATTAAACTCCTTCAAGGGCTTGATCTGGGATCCGTTCAAGAAGCTTAGGATTTCTGAAGGGCAAAATACCCCTTCTGCTATCATTAAAAGCTTGCTATGTAGTCTTTCAAGTCACCCCTAAATTCATTTATTAATAATCTTTTTTCCTGCTGATTTTTCTTTTCAGAAGAGCTCAGAATTCTGATGCATTCTAATGAATATTAAATCCAGGTATAATTTGTCAGCTTACACTTAGGGGAGCAAAAGTAGTTTCCTAACAATAAAAATGGTAAGAAAAATAATCAGTAACAACAATATGAAATCTGATGTTCAACAGTAAGAATTCTGGTAAATTTCCACACTATTTGTTGCTGGGCCCATTTTGATGAAATTATATTTAAAATATTTAATTATAATACTGCTATCTTTACATTGAACAAAATCCAATACGCATTCCTATTAAAAAACACTAGGGAGTATAGGAATAAATGGAGTATCCTTAAATGATCAATTGGATCTATTTAAAACCATTAGCAAGCATCAGATGTAATAGAGGTAAACTAGAACCATTCCCAATAAGATCAGGAGTGAAACAAGGTTAGCCACTATCACCATTACTATTCAATATTGTATCAGAAATGTTAGCTTTAGCAAAAAATGAAGAAAAAGAGATTAAAGAAATTAGAGTAGTAATGAGGAAACTAAATTATCACTCTTTGCAATGATATGATGTTATACTTAGACAATCTTAAAAATCAACTAAAAAACTTCTAGAAACAATTTACAACTTTAGAAAAGTTGTAGGATACAAAATAAATCCACAGAAATCATCAGCATTTTTATATATTACCAACAAAGTCTAGCAGTAAGAGATATAAAGAGAAATTCTATTTAAAATAACTGTAGATAATATAAAATATTTGGGAGTCTACCTGTCAAGGCAAAATCAGGAACTATACAAATACAATTACAAAATATTTTCCATGCAAATAAAGTCAGATCTAATCTCTTAGAAAAATGTCAAGTGCTCATGAGTAGGCCAAGTTAATATAATAAAAATGACAATATTACCTAAATTAATCTATTTATTTAGTGCCATACTAATCAAATTCTGAAAAAATTATTTTACAGATCTAGAAAAAATAATAACAAAATTCAAGTGGGAAAAAAAAGGTCAAAAATTTCAAGTGAATTAATGAAAAAAAATGCCAATGTAAGGTGGGCTAACTGTGCTAGATCTAAAACTATATTATAAAGCAGCAGTCATCAAAACCATTTGGTACTGGCTAAGAAACTGAATAGTCAATCAATGGAATAGGTTAGGTTCACAGGATAAAATAGCCAATAACTGGTAATCTAGTGTTTGACAAATCCAAAGATCCCAGCTTTTGGGATAAGAACTTACTATTTGACAAAAACTGATGGGAAAACTGGAAATCAGTGTGGCAGAAACTAAACATTGAGTCACATATAACACCTACACCAAGATATGGTTAAAATGAATTCATGATTTAAACATAAAGATTGATATTATAAGCAAATTAGAAGAACAAAGGATAGTTTACCTCTCACCTCTGTGGATAAGGAAGGACTTTGTGACTAAAGAAGAACTGGAAGTCATTATTGAATGCAAAATGGATAATTTTGATTATATTAAGTTAAAAAGTTTTTGTACAAACAAAAGTAATACAGACAAGATTAGAAAGGAAAACAATAAAATGGGGAAAAATTTACATTCAAGGATTCTGATATAGGCCTCATTTTAAAAATATATAGAGAAATGACTCAAATTAATAAGAATTCAAGCCATTCTATTGATATATGGTCAAAGAATATGAACAGACAATTATCAGATGAAGAAAGTGAAAACATTTCTAGCATATGAAAAGATGCTCTAAATAACTATTGATCAGAGAAATGCAAATTAAGACAACTCTGAGGTACCACTACACTCTTCTCAGATTGGCTAAAGGTGAAAGGAAAAGATGATAAATATTAAAGGAAATGTGGGAAAACTAATACATTGTTGGTGGAGTTGATTCACCATCAGTGGAAGTGATTCAACCATTCTGGAGAACAATTTGGAACTATACCCAAAGGGTTATCAAACTGTGCACACTCTTTGATACAGCAGTGTTTCTACTGTGTTTGTATCCTAAAGAGATCATAAAGGAAGGAAAGGGACCCACATGTGCAAAAATGTTTGTGGTGGTCCTTTTTGTAGTGGCAAGAAACTGGGAAACTGAGTGAATGTCCAATAGTTGGAGAATGGGTGAATAAGTTATGATATATGCATGTTATGGAATATTATTATTCTATAAGAAATGATTAGCAGGATGATATCAGAGAGGCCTGGAGAGACTTATATGAACTGATGCTAAGTGAAATGAGCAGAACCAGGATATCATTATACAAGCCAACAGCAAGATTATACAATGATCAATTCTGCTCTACATGGCTCTTTATCAACAGTGAGATGATTTAGGCCAGTTTCAATGGTCTTGTGATGAAGAAAGCTATCTGCATCCAGAGAGAAGACAGTGGGAGCTGAAAGTGGACCACAACATAGTATTTTCACGCTTTTTGTTGTTGTTTGCTTGCATTTTATTTTCTTTCTCATTGTTTTTCTGTTTTGTTCCCATTTTTCTTGTGCAGGATGATATTTGTGGAAATATGTATTGAAAAATTGCACATGTTTAACATATATTGGATCACTTGCCATATGAGAGGTTGGAGGGAAGGGAGGGAAAAAAAAAATTAGAGCACAAGGTTTTTTAAGAGTTAATGTTGAAAATTACCATGTATATATTTCAAAGATAAAAAGTTTTAATTAAAAAAAGATTAACCCCCCCCAAATAATGCTGTCTACTTACTATATATATTCTATCATATTAATGCTTAGTAGTATTTCAGTGACACAAATAAGAAATTATTCAAGATTATTTTTCTACATAGTATTTTTTTAGAGTATATTTTATTTTATTTATTTTATTACAGTAACTTTTTATTGACAGAATCCATGCCAGGGTAATTTTTTTAACAACATTATCCCTTGCATTCATTTCTGTTCCGATTTTTCCTTCCCACCCTCCACCCCCTCCCATAGATGGCAAGCAGTCCTATATACGTTGAATATGTCCTAGTATATCCTAGATACAATGTATGTGTGCAGATCCAAACAGTTTTCTTATTGCACAGGAAAAATTGGATTCAGAAGGTAGAAATAACCAGGGAAGAAAAACAAAAATGCAAACAGTTTACATTCATTTCCCAGTGATTTTTCTTTGGGTGTAGCTGCTTCTGTCCATCATTGATCAATTGAAACTGAATTAGGTCTCTTTGTCAAAGAAATCCACTTCCATCAGATTACATCTTCATACAGTATTGTTGTTGCGATATAATGATCTCTTTGGTTCTGCTCATTTCACTTAGCATCAGTTCATGTAATTCTCTCCAAGCTTCTCTGTATTCATCTTGCTGGTCATTTTACAGAACAATAATATTCCATAACATTCATATACCACAATTTACCAACCATTCTCCCAATTGATGGGCATCCACCAGTTTCCAGCTTCTAGCCACTACAAACAGGGCTGCCACAAACATTTTGGCACATACTGGTCCTTTCCTTCTTTAGGATTCCTTGGGGTATAAGCCCAGTAGAAACACTGCTGGATCAAAGGGTATGCACAGTTTGGATAACTTTGGCATAATTCCAGATTGCTCTCCAGAATGGCTGGATTCGTTCACAGCTCCACCAACAATGTATCACTGTCCCAGTTTTCCCGCATCCCCTCCAACACTCATCATTATTTGTTCTGTCATCTTAGCCAATCTGACAGGTGTGTAGTGGTATCTCAGAGTTGTCTTAATTTGCATTTCTCTGATTAATAATGATTTGGAACACTCTTTCATATGAGTGGTAATGATTTCAATTTCATCATCTGAAAATTGTCTGTTCATATCCTTTGACCATTTATCAATTGGAGAATGGCTTGGTTTCTTATAAATTAGAGTCAGCTCTCTATATATTTTGGAAATGAGGCCTTTATCAGAACCTTTAACTGTGAAGATGTTTTCCCAGTTTGTTGCTTCCCTTCTAATCTTGTTTACGTTAGTTTTGTTTGTACAGAAGCTTTTTAATTTGATGTAATCAAATTTTTCTATTTTGTGATCAATAATGGTCTCTAGTTCATCTTTAGTCACAAATTTCTTCCTCTTCCACAAGTCTGAGAGATAAACTATCCTATGTTCCTCCAATTTGTTTAAAATCTCGTTCTTTATGTCTAAATCATAGACCCATTTTGATCTTATCTTGGTATACGGTGTTAAGTGTGGGTCTATGCCTAATTTCTGCCATACTAATTTCCAGTTATCCCAACAGTTTTTGTCAAATAATGAGTTCTTATCCCAAAAGTGAGGATCTTTGGGTTTGTCAAACATTAAATTGCTATTTTAAGACTATTCTGTCTTGTGAACCTAACCTGTTCCACTGATCAACTAATCTATTTCTTAACCAATACCAAATGATGTTGGTGACTGCTGCTTTATAATATAGTTTTAGATCAGGTAAAGCTAGGCCACCTTCATTTGATTTTTTTTTCATTAATTCTTTTGAGATTCTTGACCTTTATTATTCCATATGAATTTTGTTGTTATTTTTTCTAGATCATTAAAATATTTTCTTGGAAGTCTGATTGGTATAGCACTAAATAAATAGATTAGTTTAGGGAATATTATCATCTTTATTATATTCGCTCGACCTACCCAGGAGCACTTGATATTTTTCCAATTGTTTAAGTCTGACTTTATTTGTGTGGAAAGTTTTTTGTAATTTAGCTCATATAATTCCTGACTTTCCTTTGGTAGATAGATTCCCAAATATTTTATGCTGTCGACAGTTATTATGAATGGAATTTTCTCTTTGTATCTCTTGCAGTTGGATTTTGTTGGTGATGTATAAATTGAGGATTTATGGGATTTATTTTATAACCTGCAACTTTGCTAAAGTTTGGATTATTTCTAATAGCTTTTTCAAGAATCTCTTAGGGTTCTCTAAAATACCCAGCATATCATCTTCAAGAGTGATAGTTTGGTTCCTCACTGCCTATTCTGATTCCTTTAATCTCTTTCTTGACTCTTATTGCCGAGGCTAGTGTTTCTAATACAATATTGAATAATAATGGTGACAGTGGGCAACCTTGCTTCACTCCAGATCTTACTGGGAAGATTCCAGTTTTTCCCCATTGCATATGATGCTTACTGATGGTTTTAAATATGCCCTGACTATTTTAAGAAAAGTCCATTTATTCCATACTCTCGGTTTTTTTAGGAATGGATGTTGGATTTCATCAAATGCTTTTTCTGATCTTTGAGATGATCATTGGTTTTTGTTAGTTTGCTTATTGATATAGCAATTATGCTAATAGTTTTCCTAATATTGAACCAGCCCTACATTCCGGTATAAACCTTACTTGATCATAGGGTATTATCCTGTGGATGATTTTCTGTAATCTTTTGCTAATATTTTATTTAAGATTTTAGCATCATATTCATTAGAGAGGCAAATTTTCTTTCTTTTTTTCAGCCTACCTGGTTTAGGTATCAGTACCCTTTGCTGTGTCGAAAAGGAGTTTGTAGGACTCCTTCAGCCCTATTTTTTTCAAATAGTTTATATAGCATTGGGTTAATTGTTCTTTAAATGTTTGGTGTTTCATGTAAACCATTGGTCCTGGGGATTTTTCTTAGGGAGTTGGTTAAAGCTTGTTCTATTTCTTTTCTAAGATGGGACTGTTTAGGATATTTATTCTTCCTCTGTTAATCTTGGCAACATTTTTTAAGGTATTCTGCCCATTTCATTTGTTTGAATTTATTCAAAAGTTGGGCAAAATAATTCAATTATTGCTCTAATTTCCTCTTGAAAGGGTAGTTCTCCCTTTTCCTTTTGAAAAATTTTTATTTTCCCCTTCCTTTTTTTTAATCAGATTTACTAAGGGTTTGTCTATTTTGTTGGTTTTTTTCATAGAACCAACTCTTAGTTTTATTAATTAATTAAGTTTTTACTTTCAATTTTATTGATCTCTCCTTTTTTTTAAATTTCAAGTTTAGTGTTTGACTGGGGTTTTAATTTTTTCCTTTTCTATTTTGTTGGCCCAATTTTGACCTTCTTTTTTCTACTTTATGCAAGTAAATTAGAATTAAATTTCCCCTTATTACCGCTTTGGCTCATCCCACACATTTTGATATGATATCTCATTATTGTATTTTCTTGGGTGAAAAATTGTTATGATTTTTGTTTCCCAACTCTTTATATGAGATTATTTAGTTTCCAATTATTTTTTGGTCTACTTTCCCCTGGCTTTTGTTGGAGTGTAATTTTTATTGCATCGGGTCTGAAAAGGATGCATTCACTATTTCTGCCTTACTGCATTTGAGTTTGATTTTAGTCCTAATATTTGGTCTATTTTTGTATAGGGTTCCATGAACTGCCAAAAGAAAATGTACTCCTTTCTGTCTCCATTTGTTTTCTCCAGAGGTCTATCATATCTAACTTTTCTATATTCTATTTTACCCTTTGACTTCTTTCATTTATTTTGTGATTTGATTTATCTAATTTGAGAGTGCAAGTGAGATCTCCCACTTTATAGTTTTGTGTCTATTTCTTCTTCAGCTCTCTTAATTTCTCAAATTTAGATGCTACACCACTTGGTATATTTTTATTGATATTGCTTCATTATTTATGCACCCTTTAGCAAGATATAGTGCCCTTGCTTTTCTTTTAATTAGATCAATTTTGTTTTGCTTGATCGAGATCAGGATGGTACCCTGCTTTTTTATTTACCTGAAGATAGAATTTTTGCCTATCCTTTTACCTTTTTCTGCATGTATCTCTTTGCTTCAGGTGTGTTTCCTTAAACAACATATTGTGGATTTGGCTTTTAATCCATTCTGCTAATCGCTCTCTTTATGGGGGAGTTTACCCCATTCACATTTATTTAAAAATTACCAATTTGTATTACTTGTCATCTTGTTAACCTTTTTGCTTTTTCTCCCTTTTTTCCCTCTTTTTCCCCCTTCCCAGTATTAACTTGAGCACCACTTGTTTCACAGCCCCCCCAGTATCCCTCCTCCCCACCTTAGATTCCCCCATCTTACCCTTTCCCTCTCAGTTTCTGTATTCCCTTCTGCAGTTATTCCTTCCCCACTTTTCCCTTCTCACTTTTCAATGGATGGGAGAAGTTTCACCATATATTGAATATGTCTAAATTTTTTCTCTTAAAGTCAATTTTATGGCATAAAATACCCACTATATTCATCCCCTCCATTTTTTCTCTCAGATATAATAGGTTTCCTTTGCCTTTTGTGAGAATAGTAAAACTTTCCTTTTTCTGATACAATGTCCTTTCCACCTCTAATTTCTAGAACAAGGTATACATTCTACATAGTATTTTAACTTAAATTAAAAATTCTTCATTTAAAATAGAAATTGAGATACCAAAATATATGCACATAAGAACACATACATGCACAAATATACAACTCCTTAGCCCTTATTTGCATCATAAAATAACTAAAGTACATTACATTCTGTGATTGAGGAAAATCTTACTGAACTATTGGTTTACTTAAGTAAATGAAGACTCTTAATGTCTCCAAGTTCAATCACATCCTTGTTGTGTCAATTTTATTCAAACTGAACTATAATGAAGTAAATAGTCAAAACAGTCTCATGATACAGTGGACAGAGTCAGAAAGTCTTGAGTTCAAATTTGTTCTCAGAAATTTTATTAGCTATGTGACCTCAGGGAAGTCTATGAGACTCAGTTTCTTCATCTGTAAAATGGGAATAATAATAAACTCCCATGACTGTTACAAAGATAAAATATTTGTAAAGGTCTTTACAAACTTTAAGATAATATAAATTGTAAGGGTTAAAAAGCCTCTAGAAGCAAGGGAAATGGCGGCTTGGGAGGACCTGAGGGTTGAGAGGTTCCGAGGTGCAGGAGAGTCCTATGTTGAGGTGGGGCATAGCCCCAGAAGGTGGTGTCTGACCCCAGGTACCACATCTCCCTCCTTAGTGCTCTCGAAGCCTAGCACATCTTCCTTCTTCTTGGACCAATCCCATTATGCCAGGTTCCTAGAGGACCTTCCCTTCCCTCAAATCTTCAGAGGGGCATAAATATATGCTATCTAAGAATAAAGTTCTCTTTCGCTTCACCCCTACCTCCTGGTGGTCTATCTCTATAGGATCCGAGTTGGTGCCCGAAGACCTGTAAGTGTGGCCTTGCCATGCTGTTGACAAACGGGCATTAAGAGTAGCTCAAAGAGGAACTACCAGATTAGGGTAGTCCATAGTGGCGTAACAATAAATGTCAGCTATTATTACAGTCAAGGAGACTAATGGGGGGAGTGTTAGAGAAATTAGTTCATTTCTAAGTAGATTTAAAACTGAAATGAAAAGAAATGAAGTCTGAAATTCAAATGATTTTGAGTTTTAGAACAAAGTGGCAAGTTATTATGCCTGATTCATAATATTTAATTGGAAATCTTAAGTCAAGGGAAGTGTATATGTGTTAGTGGAGTTGATAACATCTCAGGGTGTGTGTGTGTGTGTGTGTGTGTGTGTGTGTGTGCTTTTTAGCTTGGAATCTGGTAAATGGGAAATGGGTTATTGATCAATATAAGAGTATTTCTAAACATCTGGGGCAAGTGAACAATATTATTTCTATTTCACTTTGACTCCTCTAATCAAGCATATTCTTTGTTTAAGAATTGTATTCATCTAGGCATTAGTGTGATCCAGAGCAAGCAGTGGAAAGACAAGAAATTCTAGAAAGGCTTATTTACTGGATAAGGATTTTGGTTTCTGAGAATCTTTAAAAAAAAATCCATCTAAAGGATTTAAATTTTATTTTTCAAATGAATAAAGGAATTTCTCATTCTAGAAATAACATCTAGCCCTCAATGTTCTCTACATTGACACTGCTTCTAAAAATAAACTTCTAAAAAAACAAACTGAGTAAATCAGAATCTTGAGGTCAGTTTTATGCCACTAGCTATAAAGTGGTGATCACTATAAGGTGTGTACCAGGACGAGTATCAATATTTTTAACCATCTTAGGAAGCTGCCTGCTTTTTCTCAGTACAAAGAACTCCTGGCAGAAAAGTGAAACAATGACTGTCATTCATATGGTGCTAGGAGCTGTACAAATGTGAGGAAAGAGTTTCAGGGACTGAAATTCTACAAACTGCAACAGTACTTTAATTTTAAGTCTTAACCTTTGTCTTTAAAAAAGAGATTATGAGGGAAGTCCAAATCATTATTATTGCTTACTGGTACTTTGAAGTGCTTTCTCATCTAATCTGTATAAATACACATAAATCAAATTTCCATTATGAAGAAGATGTAGGATAATGTACTAATTAAGAAACATGTCAAGATTAAATATATGTACACATATATAGACATATATATATGTATGTATTCACATACTGAGTCCTTATTTACATTATAATTGAATATATAAAATGTATACATGCATATACATGAATACATATATATGTATAATCTAGTAATTTTTAAAAAGTTATGAAACTCTTTTTACATTATAAGTAAATTTTAGATATATCATACCTTATACATAATATAAATAGTATGGCTCATCTGAAACTATACTACATACATTATCTGGGTACATGTATATGTTTATATATGGGGAGAGAGAGACACATGCACAAACAGAGAAAGACAGAGAGACAGAGAGAACAATATCTGAGATTCAGTTATAATCATTATAATAAAAATTATTATAATTTATAGTATAATTGTGTATATTATGTTATACATATAATTATAAATTATTATAATAAAAAAAGGTTTGAATAGTGACTTCAAGTTTTTGTTAGCAAGGTAATAACTGTTTTTGATTAAATAATAGTTTTTTGAAGTCAAAATGGATGATATTTTAGCACTGATTTGAATAGTACCTCATTTGGGGTAGGGAGGAGATAAAACTTGGCAAGCAAAAAATCTGAAAAAGAAAAAGATCAATGCCAACCTTCTAAAAATCTATGCTATATTACCCAAGGTTTTCCAGTTTGAACTTCAAATAAATCTGCACAATGTGAGTGACATAGGAATATGCCAAATGAAAATTATGAAGTAGCTTAAATAATTGAGATTTATGTTTAATATATATGTTTAAAATATATTAATAATATGTTTAAAAAATTGTAATGGTCCACATATTTAAAAATAAAAATTATTCCAAATGAAATGGTTTAATCTTCAGTTCACCTTTCTAATACCAGTTTCAATACCATATCCTGATTCCACAAATGGTGGCAAATGAGCAAGGAGACTAAGGATTAGTTCACTTTTTACTAATAATGAAATTGACATAATCATAGAGGAACCATTCTTTTCAATTATGACATCGGTGGTAAAATTTCAACGCGAACTCATTATCTTCTTAATATAATATCTTTATAACTGTAACACATTTGCCTTCCAGCTCAGGAAGGAAGCATGGAGACAACATCTGGGAGCAGTCTGTTCACAGAGTTATGAAGTATTCAAGTTAAATCTGCAATAATTTAGTGTTCCTAATACGGCAAATAGACTTCTTTTATGTTGGGAAACTTTTTTCTCTCTCCTCCTCCTCCTCCTTCTTCTTCTTCTTTTTTTTTTTTTTTTTTTTTTTGCTGAAGCAATTGGGGTTAAGTGACTCATTTAGGGTCACACAGCCAGGAAGTATGAAGTGTTTGAGACGAGATTTGAACCTAGGTCCTCCTGACTTTGGGGCTGGTGCTCTATCCACTGTTCCACCTAGCTGCCCCCAAACTTCTTTTTTAAATATGATGACTGAAAACTAAGTCATGAGTTTGAAATTAACAATGGTAGATCTATTATTATTTTTTTTTTTTTTTTGCTGGTAAAAGTATAGTCTTCTATCAGTGTCTGGAAAGGTCTAAGATCCTCACAGAAGGTTTATCAAAACTACTAAATAAATCCACTTAATCTCTTTTTGAGTCCACAAATATGTGCTTTTATCATGCCTTTCCTCCTTAACGCTTTTTATTTGTTTGTTTTGTTTTTCCCAGCAAAGAGAGAAATGAAATAGGTGGTGATGCTTTCTTTCCCTTTCTACTCAAGGTCATCTCTGTCAAAGCTTGCAGGAAAATGAATGCTAATTCCCTCTCCTTGGGATTGGAAGACTCAGTTCTAAATGTTTCTGAAACAGACTCTACTTGATGAAGTCAAAAAACATTTATTGGGGCGGAAAACTGAAATCATCTGTTAATTTATTTTCTCCACTTGTAAAATTAGATTAGAGAGCAGTATCTGAGAATTTCAAAGTTATAGAGGGGAACAATAGTTATCTAAGACTTCTAAAGAATACAATACCTCTAAAGAACAAGAAACAATTATGTATCCAAACATCCTTCTCCACTTAATCATTAAGAAGCTTTTCCTTGTATCAGACAAATTTTCACCCACTGTTTTGGATTCTGTGGTTTATGCGTCTTTTCCCATTGGTAAATACGTCCTAGAACTTTACTTTTAGTAAGGGGTTCAGATTGACTGTCCCTAACCTCCAGACTATGATACCATGTGTTAACATAATAAAGTGCTTTCCTTCTCTGGACCAGTCTTGGTTTCACCTTATGCTCCCTGCTGACATAGTTTTCATGAAAGCTTTTCAGCTACAGTTAAAATTATTCCTCTGGAACAATCTTTCGTCCAGCAGCAAGTTCTGGCTATATCACCATGTCCCCAACTAGACACCACCTTTGTCCTCCCATTTACTTTTTAGCTCCTCGTTTATGTGTCGTCTTTTTTAGATTACCGTTTCTAAAGGACAAAAGCTATCTTTCTTTTTGCTTGTAATCCCCAGTATTTAGCAAAGTGTCAGGCACATGGTGTTTGCTTAATAAGCATTTGTTGACGATAAATACAGAAAAATATGCTTAAAATGAGTGTATGTAGTTTAACTTACCTCAGATTTCTTGCTGTCTTGGGGAAGAGGGAGAGGGAGATAAAAGAGAAACGAAGAAAAAAATTTGTCCTATATTCATTAGCCAACAATTAGAGAAAGGGAAATAGTGAAGTTTATTTTAGATCTGACATTTAGCAAATCAGGAAGAGTTATTATTTAGCACTTGCAGGAAGACATTTTTTCAGAGCTTTATTTCCATTATTTTAGTTAGTTAATTAATCTGTTCTCTTGCTCTTTTAGAAGTCTATCTTAGAAAATAGCCCATATTATACTTTTATCATTTTAATATTTTCCCTGATTCTTTGGCTAAAACAAGGATTTGTTTACTCTTTCCAATAATGTACCCTTGGCTAGGACTTCTCAACCAATTGTGTGACTAAATATTACGATCTGATTAGCAACATTTCTACTTTTCCAATGTTCTTTATTACATATGATTAAAAAAAAAAAGACAAAAAAACCAAACAAACAAAAAACCCTTTTCTTTATCTACCTCCTTCCCTTAGCCATTTATGGTTCCTTTTCTGGAGAGATATTATTAAATTTTCTTAAGCCCAATATCATACTTCAATCTGAGCATTCTTTTCTCTAGAATAGCAGAAATCTTTTCAACTTATCCTTATATGAACTTATCCTGACAATCTTTTCATGTGCTAAAATTGTTTGATTCTATGTAATACTTTCACTGTTGTCTTACTGATTCCTTACTCACTTACCTTATTGTTAATTACCTTATTACTTATATTGATTCCTTATCAATTCACCACAATAGCTACTATAAACCATTTTTATTCTTTTACCAATCCTCAATCCCTTTTTTTCTGAGCAAATAGCCTTTGTTGTATTACTTTAAATTATTTTAGCCTAAAGAAGTGGTTCTAAAACTTTTTTGGGCTTAGAACTATTATATACTTTTAAAAATTGCTGAAGAATCCCCCAAACCTTTTCTTTATATGAGGTAGAGCAATTGATATTTATCATACTTAAATTAAGGATATACATTTTAAAACATTTATGTTACTTCATTTAAAAATAACAATAAACTTGTTACAAGTTACATACTTTTTATTTTATTTTATTTTTGCTGAGGCAATTGGGGTTAAGTGACTTACCCAGGGTCTCTAAGCTAGGAAGTTAGCTATCAGAAATGGGGCAATAATTGATTGAAAAACCCAATATAGCCGATGACATGATGGTATACTTAGAGAACCCCAGAGATTCTGCTAAAAAGTTATTAGAAATAATCCACAACTTTAGCAAAGTTGCTGGTTATAAAATAAACCCACATAAGTCATCAGCATTCTTATATATCACTAACAAAATCCAACAGTCAGAGTTACAAAGAGAAATTCCATTTAAAGTAACTACTGATAATATAAAATATTTAGGAATCTATCTGCCAAGGGAAAATCAGAAACTTTATGAGCAAAATTACAGACCACTTTTCACACAAATTAAGTCTGATCTAACCAATTGGAAAAATATTAAATGCTCTTGGATAGGGCGAGCAAATATAATAAAGATGACAATATTACCTAAACTAATCTATTTATTTAGCGCTATACCAATCAGACTCCCAAAAAACTATTTTAATGACCTAGAAAAAATAACAACAAAGTTCATATGGAAAAACAAAAGGTCAAGAATTTCAAGGGAATTAATGAAAAAAAAATCAAATGATGGTGGCTTAGCTGTACCAGATCTAAAATTATATTATAGAGCAGCAGTTACCAAAACTATTTGGTATTGGCTAAGGAATAGATTAGTTGATCAGTGGAATAGATTAGGTTCAAGGGATAAAACAGTCAACAAATATAGCAACCTAGTCTTTGACAAACCCAAAGATCCCAGCTTTTGGGATAAGAACTTACTGTTTGATAAAAATTGCTGGGAAAATTGGAAACTAATATGGCAGAAACTAGGCATTGATCCATACTTAACGCCGTACACCAAGATAAGGTCAAAATGGGTTCATGACCTAGGCATAAAGAATGAAATTATTAATAAATTAGAGGAACATAGGATAGTTTACCTCTCAGACCTGTGGAAGGGGAAGGTCTTTATGACCAAAGCAGAACTAGAGATCATTACTGATCACAAAATAGAAAATTTCGATTATACCAAACTGAAAAGTTTTTGTACAAACAAAACTAATGCAGACAAGATTAGAAGGGAAGCAATAAACTGGGAAAATATTTTTACAGTCAAAGGTTCTGATAAAGGCCTCATTTCCAAAATATATAGAGAATTAACTCTAATTTATAAAAAATCAAGCCATTCTC
Source organism: Sarcophilus harrisii (assembly GCF_902635505.1). Lineage (NCBI taxonomy): Eukaryota > Metazoa > Chordata > Mammalia > Dasyuromorphia > Dasyuridae > Sarcophilus > Sarcophilus harrisii. Next base: position 123,986,006 of record NC_045431.1, on the reverse strand, counting down.
CAATTGAAAAATGGTCAAAGGATATGAACAGACAATTCTCAGATGAAGAAATTGAAACTATTTCTAGTCATATGAAAAGATGCTCCAAGTCATTATTAATCAGAGAAATGCAAATTAAGACAACTCTAAGATACACTACACACCTTTCAGATTGGCTAAGATGACAGGAAAAATAATGATGATTGTTGGAGGGGATGCGGAAAACTGGGACATTGATGCATTGTTGGTGGAGTTGTGAACTAATCCAACCATTTTGGAGAGTAGTTTGAACTATGCTCAAAAAGTTATCAAACTGTGCATACCTTTGATCCAGCAGTGTTACTACTGGGATTATAGCCCAAAGAGATTATAAAGAAGGGAAAGGGACCTGTATGTGCACGAATGTTTGTGGCAGCCCTTTTTGTAGTGGCTAGAAACTGGAAACTGAATGGATGTCCATCAGTTGGAGAATGGCTGAATAAATTGTGGTATATGAAAATTATGGAATATTACTGTTCTGTAAGAAATGACCAACAGGATGATTTCAGAAAGGCCTGGAGAGACTTACACGAACTGATGCTGAGTGAAATGAGCAGGACCAGGAGATCATTATATACTTCAACAACAATACTATATGATGACCAGTTCTGATGGACCTGGCCATCCTCAGCAACGAGATCAACCAAATCATTTCTAATGGAGCAGTAATGAACTGAACTAGCTATACCCAGAAAAAGAACTCTGGGAGATGACTAAAAACCATTACATTGAATTCCCAATCCCTATATTTATGCACACCTGCATTTTTGATTTCCTTCACAAGCTAATTGTACAATATTTCAGAGTCTGATTCTTTTTCTACAGCAAAATAACGTTTTAGTCAGGTATACTTATTGTGTATCTAATTTATATTTTAATATATTTAACATCTACTGGTCATCCTGCCATCTAGGGGAGGGGGTGGGGGGGTAAGAGGTGAAAAATTGGAACAAGAGGTTTGGCAATTGTTAATGCTGTAAAATTACCCATGTATATATCCTGTAAATAAAAGGCTATTAAATAAAAAAAAGAAAAAAAAAAAAAGAAAAACCCAATATAATCATTAATGGCTATTGTCATTTCATAAAATAATAATATTTTAAGCAATCACTAGGTCAAGTAAAGGATAAATTAATAAAACCTTTTTAAAAATGCAAAATTATATGTGAAAAATTTATGAATAATTATAGCTATGACCATTATACTACTAATAGTGTTATTCCATACACTTAATGAGGGGAAACATAAGGGATCTCTAAATACTTCAGTAAGGCAATGTGCAATGTGTGAATCATACTAAAGCTATTGCCTTTGAATTATATACAGTTTCTAATTACTAGAATAAGGTAACTTTCCAGTAATATGAATGATAACAAGCCCCAAAATTATTTGAGTAATAACACTCATATAAATCTCAAATAAATTAGATTTTTGCATTTTTAATCTTTTTTTTAAAAATTAATATTTTATTTCCCCCCAATTACATGTAAAAACTATTTTCAATATTAATTTTAAAAACTGAGTTCCCAATTATCTTCCCCTTACCTCACTCTCCTCATTGAGAAGGAAAGCAATTTGATACAGGTCACATATATGTAACACATTATCATACTAGTCATGTTGCAAAAGAAAACAGACTAAAATTAAAACCCAAGAAAAATAAGGTTTTTTTTTTTAAAAAGTGTATTTCAATCTATATTTTAGATTCCATCAGTTCTTTCTTTGGGGATAGAAACTATTTTTCATGATAAGTTCTTCAGATTTGTATTGGATTACTGTATTACTTAGAATAGTCGTTATACACAGTTGATTATCTTACAATATTGCAGTTATATTTATATAATTTCTCCTGGTTCTACTCATTTCCCTTTGCCATCAGTTCATGCAGGTCTTTCCAGGTTTTTCTGAGAGCATTTCTTATATTATAATAGTATTCCATCACTATCATATGCCACAAATTATTCAGTTATTGCTCAATTGATGGGTATCCCCTCAATTTCCAATTCCTTGCTACCAGAAAAGTTGTTCTAAATATTTGGGCAGTTTGAAATTGTTCTGTATAATGGTTGGATCAGTTTACAACTCCACCAATTGAGACACATTAATGTCTCAATTTTCCCACATGTTCCCGAACATTTGTTATTCTTCTCTCTCCTATAAGCCAATCTGATAGGTATGGGAGTAGTACCTCAGTGTTGTTTTAATTTGCATTTCTCCAATTAATAGATTTAGAACATTTTTTCATATGATCATAGATAGTTTTTATTACTTCATCATTTTGTATTTTGATCATTTGTCAATTGGGAAATACTTCTTATTTTTATAAATTTGACCCATTTTTCTATATGTTAGAGAGATGAAGCCTTAATCAGAGAAACTTGCTTCAATTTTTTCCACACAATTATGACTACTAACAATATTTCTTTCCATTCTATTTCTCTACTGTTTATTCTTTTCTCTCTCTCTTTTCATCCTATCCCTCCTTGAAAGTGCTTGGCTTCTGAGTACTGAATCTCCTAATCCACAATCCCTTCTATGAACACATTCATTTTTTCTTATTCCCTTCCCTGACTATATCCCTACAGGGTAAGACATTTCTATACCCAAATGAATGTCTATTTTATTCTATCTTTGAGCCAATTCTGATGAAAGTAAGGTTCAAGTGATTCTCACCATTTCCCCCATCTTTCCTGTCCCTGTAATAGCTCTTTTTTTTTTTTTTTGCCTCTTTTATGTGAGATAATTTATCCCATTCTACCTATCCCTTTCCCTTTCTCATCCCTTAATTTCATTTTTAAAGACATCATTCCATCATATTCAATTCCTACTTGTGTCCCATGTCTTTTTACATATTCTTTCTAATGCCTTAATGACGAGAAAATTCTTATGAGCCACAAAAATCATCCTTCCATGTAAGAATGTTACCTTATTAGCCTTATTAAGTGCTTTATGTTATTCCTTTCCTGTTTACCTTTTTATACTTCTCTTGAGTCTTGTATTTGAAATGCTCAAAAGTCTTCTATTTTGAATATACATTTTTTCCCTTGAAAGAGTAAAAACTCATTTTTACTGGGTAAATTATTCTTGGTTGTAGTCCTCTCCTTTTCCCTCTAGTATATTAAATCCCAAAACCTCTAATCTTTTATGTAGAAGCTGCTACCTCTTGTGTAATTCTGACTGTGGTTCCACAACAGTTAAATTGTTTCTTTCTGACTGCCTATATTTTCTCCTTAAACTTAAGAGCTCTGGAATGTGGCTATTCTATTCCTATAAGTTTTCATTTTGGGACCTCTTTTAAGAGGTGATTAGTAGAGTCTTTCAAATTCTATTTTACTCCCTGGTTCTAGAATATCAGGGCAGTTTTCCTTGATAATTTCTTGAAAGATGATGTCTAGATTCTTTTTTGATCATGACTTTCAGATAGTCCAGTGTTGGAATCTTTACAAACTGTTAAGCCATTAAAGTTGATAGAGACAATAATTATCTAATTTAGCATGGTTCAGTATGATTAATATGATCCTAAGAGGAGATGTTATGGGCCAGAACTTGAAACAAGGTATTAAGTACAACTGATAGACAATAATGCTTGTGTTCACACCTCCCTTGAAGTTCTTAGGGCCAGAGAGCACTCTGGGAGATAACCCAGAATCCCATTCTCTCAGAGGAGGAGTTAACCTTTTCATATATAGAGAGGAAGCTCTTAGAGCTTCAGGAGAGTTAGTTGGGAATATTCCCAGGGGTCGGAGAGGAGAACTCTGGGAGGAAGCCCACAAGCCCTCTCTCTGAGGCAAGAGAAATTCATTTTCATCTTCCACCTTGGTGCTGGCTGGAGTCTGAAGAAAGCAGAGGCAGGAGCAAAGGGCAAAGCTGCAAGAGCTCTTAGAACCAAGCAGAAAGATTGGCCTTTAATTAAACTAACCGGGCTATATTGAAGGACACAATAAAAGATCTGAACTTTTATCAGCTGGCTGCGATTTTGGGTGATTATTTACTTGTAACTGAAACTAAGGCTGCCTCCAGAAAATCTCCCCAAGAAACCTTTCTCCCAGAGAGAATCATCTTATTATTATATTTTAAAGAAGAAAAAACACCCACCCTCATGATTTAACAATAAAAAGAGTAGTCAGAACTCCTTTTCAGTCCACTCAGCAGAACGAATTATATGCAATCATGATAGTTCTCACTTATTACCCAGGCGATATCAATATAATATCTAATTCAGCTTATTCAGTAGGTGTGGTACAAAGATTTGCCACAGCCCAAATAAAGTTTGCAGCTTCTAATATATATCAACTCTTTAAGGAACTTCAAGAGCAAGTGAGAATACATTCAGGCAAGATTTATATCTTGCATGCCCACTCACATAGTGGACTTCCAGGCCCTATTTTGATGGAAATTCAAAGGCAGATAGCCTTTTAACTATGTTAGCTAGTACTCCTTTATTTCAGGAGGCCCAGGAATCCCATTCTAAATACCATCAGGCTGCTCGAGCTTTAAGTTTACAATTTGGGATAACAAAAGAGGAAGCTAGGAGCATAGTAAAAAGTTGTACAGCTTGCCTACCTTTCCACCCTCCTACGCTCCCTCCAGGCAAGAATCCTTGTGGTTTGAGACCCAATGAAATCTAGCAAATGGATGTGACCCATTATAAATCTTTTGGTCATCTGTCTTTTATCCATGTTGTGGTAGACACCTTTTCAGGATTCACTTTTGCAATGCCAGCAGCAAAAGAGACAGTCAGAGTGGTCACTGAATTCCTCATACAAGCAATTATGGTTGTGCCACAAAAAATAAAAACAGATAATGCACCCACATATACTTCCAAACATTTTGAACACTTTTGTACACATTATAAGATTTTACACACCACTGGCATACCCTTTAATCCTCAAGGTCAAGCAATCGTAGAAAAAATAGAGACATTAAGACACTCCTCCAAAAACAAAAGAAAGGGGGAGTCACAGGTAACCCTAGAGAACTTCTAAATTTAGTTCTCTATACCATTAATTTTTTAATTTTTGATAAAGATGCACTGGCTCCAGCAGACAGGTTTTATAACCCACCAGAAGAGCAGTGTCCAGTGCGAGCAGCTCCGCTATCTTTAGATAATCGCCAGGTGATGTGGAAAGATCTAGAAAGTGGTGAATGGAAGGGACCAAGATAGGTTAACTGCTTGGGGAAGAGGTTTGCTTGTATCTCCACAGGTGGAGAAGGAATCAGATGGGTGCCAACAAGATACATTTGCCTTGTTCATCAGAGAGAAACAGAAAAAGAGAAAAACCTCAAAACAAGGGAGAAGATTTCAGAAACATCTGACAATGAGACTGTTAAAATAACTTCAGGAATCTTCAGGAATCATTGGATTTCTAACACAAGTTGAGACCATTTCAAGTTCTTCAAAACAAAGAAGATTTAAGAAACATCTGACACTGAAAGAGCATGGCTGACAATGAGACTGCTAAAAGAACTTTTAAAATCTTCATGAATCATTGGATTTCCTAACACAAGATGAGACTCTTTCAGTTCTTGAAAACTAGCAAGAATCATTGGATTTCCTTGAGATGAAAAATTGTTGATGAGACTATTGCAGTACTTCAGAGCTTACAGGAATTATTGGATTCTTGGCACATGAACTAATGGACAATGGATTTCTTTGGGACTATTTTTTAGGACTTATGGACATGTATAATTCTATATGTTGATTCATGTTATGAAAAACTGTTTACTTCAAAGCTTACAGGAATCATTGGATTCCTGGCACATAACTAATGGACAATGGGTTCCTTTTGGACTATTTCTAGGACTTATGGACATGTACAAATTCTTCATGTTGATTCATGTTATTTGTTACATTGCTACTAGCCTGTGTTATATTGCTATGTAATCTATATAATTATGTGTAATGCCTCCCATATTGATGGATTTATGTACACCTTGTTTCATACCTGTTTCAAATGAGCTCCTTTAGAAACCTGCTAATCTGATTTGATTTTCTATTTCCTTTGGTGTTTTCATCTCCCTTCTTGAGATGTCAGGGAGGATGTGACCACCTTCTTTTTATGGTGTTTTCTTTCACTCTTTTTTTGAGCAGCCAGGGAAGGTGTGATCACCTTTTTGGGGTTCTCACCTCCTTGAGAAGTCAGGGAGGTCATGACCACCTATGTTCTAAATCAAAAGAAAAGGGGAGATGTTGGCATCTTTACAAACTGTTAAGTCATTAGAGTTGATAGAGACAATAATTACCTAATTTAGCATGGTTCAGTATGATTAATCTGATGTTATGGGACAGAATTTGAAACAAGGTACTAAGTACAATTGATAGACAATAATGCTTGTGTTCACATCTCCCTTGAAGTTCTTAGGGCCAGAGAGCACTCTGGGAGATAACCGAGAATCCCATTCTCTCAAAGGAGTTAACCTTTTCATATATATAGAGGAATCTCTTAGAGCTTCAGGAGAGTTACTTGGAACATTCCCAGGGGTCAGAGAGGAGCACTCTGGGGGAAGCCTACAAGCCCTCTCTCTGAGGCAAGAGAGATTCATTTTCATCTTCTACATTGGTGCTGGTTGGAGTCTGAAGAAAGCAGAGGCAGGAGCAAAGGACAAAGCTGCAAGAGCTCTTAGAACCAAGCAGAAAGATAGGCCTTTAAGAAAACTAACTGGGGTATATTGAAGGACACAATAAAAGATCTGAACTTTTATCAGCTGGCTGCGATTTTTGGGTGATTATTTACTTGTAATTGAAACTAAGGCTGCCTCCAGAAAATCTCCCCAAGAAACCTTTCTCCCAGAGAGAATCATCTTATTATTATATTTTAGAGAAGAAAAAACACCCATAGTTCAGTAATTTTTAAATTATCTCTCCTATATCTATTTTCCATATTTTCACAATGAGATATATTTCACACTGTCTTCTATTTTTTCATCCCTTTGGTTTTGTTTTATTATTTCTTGATGGCTCATAGAGTCATTAGCTTCCACTTTGCTTAATTCTAATTTTAAAAAAAAAATTATCTTTTGTGACTTTTTGTACCTCCCTTTCCATTTGCCTAATTCTATTTTTTAAGAAGCTGCTTTCTTCAGCAAATTTTTGTGCCTTTTTTTCTATTTGGCCAATTCTGCAGAAAATTTTTGATGGACCTTCACTTCATTGGACTTCTGCCTGTCTTTTTATCATTTGGCCTATTCTGATATTATTTTCTTCTGTATTTTTTGTTTGTTTGTTTGTTTCCTTTACTAAGCTGTAGAATCATTTTTCATGATTTTCAAGCATCATTCTCATTTCTCTCTACAATTTTCCCTCTACCTCTCTTGATTTTTAAAGTTCTTTTTGAGTTCTTTCATAGGCTGAAACTAACTCAGATTTTTCTTGGACGATTTGGATCTAAGGAATTTTGACTTTGTTGTCTTCTTCTGTGTTTTGATCTTTCTTGTCACCACAGTAATTTTCTGATCAGAAGTTTTTGTTTTTCTATTTGTTCGTTTTCGTATTTCATTTTTTACTTTTAATTCTTTGCTAAAGTGAGATTTTGTTTCTAGGGTGGAAGACACACTGTCCCAAACTTCATGAGTTTTGTGCAATCATTTTCAAGAGATAGCCCTAGGGATCTGGATTTCAGTTTTTCTAAAGTGGTATGATCTAAGGAGAGGTGTGTTTACTGTTACTCCTGGCTTGTGATCTGCTATGTGAGTGACCACAAATAATTTTCTGCCCTGGAACTGTGAAGAAGATTCCTGCTTCTCTGTGGCCACAAGCTCTGATATGCTAGTGTTCCTCCCAGACCTGGAAGTGCCACCCAGAACTGCAACCTGGATATTAGTATAAGAGAAGCAACAGAGTCTTACCCCCATTGCCAATCCTTTCCTTTAATTTCCTTCTGACCAGTTGTTGTTCAACTGGGTTGAACTAAACTGGGTTGAGGGTTGTTCAACCCTCATCTCATCTGGGCTAAGAGCTCCAGAAGCATCCCCTGCAGCTGTTGCTTCATTCATTTCCAAGGCCTGCCCCTAGTTTGCTGGGGCCTGATCTGTGCTAGTATTATGCTCCACTGTATACAGATAAGAATAATTATTCCTTCCAAACTTTTAAGTTGTTTTGTGCTGAAAAATCATTTCTCCCCATTCTTTTGTGGGTTCTGTCACTCCAGAATTTGTTTTAGGGAATTATTTAAAGGTTTTTGTGGAAGGAGTCCCTGCCTTTTCTCCACCATCTTGGCTCTGCCCCTCTTTGCATATTTTTAACAAGAAAATTTAATTAAATTATTATAAAAAAATTTAAGAACAAAAATCAAGAAAAAATATCGGATTTATTATGAAATGCACTGAGTTTTTAATTATGATATTATAAAACAGTGTTTGAAAAATCACAAGTAATCCCAAAGCCTCATGAATTAGCTTATTGATCCCATTAATCAATCTCTTGTATTTTATAAGTAAATGACAAAGAAGTTGTTAAAGTAAGTTTTTTGTTTAGGACAAAACTCTGACCTAAAAATTTATGTTTTACCCCAGATAATACTTTCTAAGGAATTCTTCATTCTCTAATATCCTATTAGATAATATAACATCACAATGATAGCAACAAGAGGCCAAGAAACAAGTCGTTAAGGCTATGATGATAACTTTGTTCATGGGTAGGATTTTGAAAATTATTATCTAATAAGTTTCATTACAAATTACTTGTAAATTTCTTATAAGAAATTTAAGGCATGATAATACATAGTCTTTTCCTTTAAATCAATCCTTTCTGTCATCTTCCCAAAAGTTTTTGGTGGCCATTATTTGGGGTCCAACCTAAATATTCAGTTTAATCTATTATTCCCCTTCATGAATTTTGTATTATCATTAGATTGGACTTGAGAAAGCCAGGTGATGTAGTGATGTTTCCAGGTTTTCAGTCTGGATCAATTCAAAATAAATCTAAGTTATCTTATAAATTGTAATGGGCTGAAGCTGAGCAAATGCACTCAGGTCCCATCAGAGCATTTGAGGCTAATTATCAATTGGGCAATACTCTATTAATATATGCTTGGAGAAAGAATGGCCCCACCCACTCTGTGCAAGTTTGATGTGTGGACTGGAGATAGAGGATTTGGTGGGTGAAGTATGAGAGCCAGAGGCACATGGTCATCACATTTGGCCCATTGTGGAACTAAGGACCCTACTTTCACTGAAGAAGTCTCCAGTGACCAGGAAATTGAGTGAGTATTTTGACAGACAAACAGGGAACTAACTTTGTTAAGGGCTAAACTAGTAATGTTTTCTAGGTGAAATAAGGCAGATATTGGGAAAAGATTCTCCCCTAGCCCCAGCCCCAACCCAATCCCAACCCAAAGGAAATTTGCAGGAAGCAAAATCAGACTGATAAAGAGACAAGGCTTATTTATGACTTGAGAGCAGATTGATGAATTCCTGGATACATTAGAACATATGTCCCCTTGGTTCTTCAATGAAGAAGAGATATGTTTAGATAATTGGAAGTTTGTAGGAGATCAATTATGCAAATATTATAATGATAATGGTTCCCGAGTCAATTTCCAAAGAAACATTATATATATATACAACATAATAAAATTGACCTTGAAAAATCCTGCTAGTTATAGAAAAAAGAAAAGTTTTCAGAACACCCAGATGAAGAAGTGTGAGGAAAAAGAGAACAAAGACAAAGAACAGACTAATGATTATATCCCCACAGGGCATGGAGATGTAAGTGAGGCTCAAGGGTGTAGTGACTTCCCTCCCACCAGACAGCATCAACACAGCCTACAGAGCAGATAATTGACTCTCCTCCATCAACTCTACCTTCCTGGATGCAGAAAGGAGGAGTGGGAGGGACAGTGACACCACCAGCACCACCCCACCCTGCATCCAACCGCGCCTATGAATAGATTGGAAAGGGCACTACTCAAAGCCACTGAGGAAAGGAAAGATGTAAATGAGTTACAACTACACATTTTTCCTATGATTCAACAGTTTATCTCTTCAGGTCAAGGAAGTAGTAAATATGCTCCTTTTGATACAGAAATCCTCAAATCATGAAAAAGGCTTGCACTCTTTATGGGGCTACATTGGCTTATGTTAAGATATTATTACAGAATTTGGCTTTTGAAATTTTAACCCCTAATGACTAGAAATCTATAGCAAGGGTATGTTTAGAACCTGGACAAAACTTGTTGTGGCTAACAAAATAGTCAAAGCAGAGTCCATACTCCAATCGTTTATGACCAACTAATAGGTGTGGATTCTTATGCAAACATCCCAGTACAGATTAATTACTCCATAGCAGCACATGAGCAAATTGCTGCTGCTGCTATCAAAGTGTGGGTCTTTCTCCCCAATAAAAATGACAAGAGTGAGGCCTTCACAAAATTAACACAAGGACCAAATGAACCCTTTGCTGATTTTGTGGGACATTTGCCAACAGCTATCACACAAACTAATGGTGAAAATGCATTAACAGACATTTTGATAAGGCAACTTGCTAAGGAAAAAGCTAATGATGTTTGTAGAAGGATTATACCAGGACTACCCAAGGATGCTCCTTTAAAGGAAACTATAAAAGGCTGTGCCACAGTGGGCACAAATGCCTTTTAAAGCCAGGTTATGATGCAGACTTCCCAAGATCCCAACATGGGAAGACAGGGTCCTTTTTGGCAAGGGACTTCCGGAACTTCCGGGGATACTCGTCAATGCTTTCAGTGTGGTAAAGTAGGGCATTTGAAAGCTCAGTGTTGGTATAGAGACAAAATGAGAAACCAGGGTGAGAGAACAAGACCCAATACCCCATGTCAAAAATTCAACAGAGGCTTCCATTGGGTCTCAGAATGTAGACTGATTCAGGGAAACGGGATGAAAGGCCCAGCCGCAAGGCCCAAGGCAAAAAATACTTAGGGCATGATGGAAGTCAATGATGCACCCAGAGTGTGCCTAGAAGTCCAGTACCCAGATATGACCAATCAGCCAGGAAGCCATCTGATGGGAGAAAGGGATTACAATTGGGGAGAATAGAGTTGTATGCAGCTGGGACAACTGAGATATCCCATGAAGAAGTGAAATCTGTTCCTCTCCAGCCTATGGATCCCTTGCCTCCAGGCACAATAGGCTTGACCATTTCACCTCCTTTTTGTATGTACAGAACAGTGTCTATCCACACACTGATGTAGAAAACTGGGGAATGTATAGATAATATCCCAGTCACTAATACAGGGAGACAATGTGTGACTTATCATCCAGGAGAAGTAGCCAGCATCAGGTTTATTGATACAGACTCCTAATAAGCAATCTGATGATAGATGCCCAGATTCTGACTCCAAGCTACAAATTCCAGGAATATACTGGACAGCAGTTGTAACAGCTGACTGACCTATGCTCATGATCTATATAAATGGCCTACCATTGGAAGGATTGGTAAACACAGGTGCAGATCATACAGTCATTAGAGGTGCCACTGGCCCAGTCACTAGCCAAAGATTAAAGCAGACACCTACATGTCTGGTATATCAGTAGCAGCTGAAGTTAGTGCTGCCCCTATGAGAAGGGCTTTGGAAGGCAAAACAGGAGTTTTTACTCCTATTATAGTTGAAAAAATCCCCATCAATCTGTGGGGAAGAGACGTTTTACAACAATTAGGATTAAAAATGAGTACTTCGGTTTTTTAGGTAGGGCTGCTGTTGAAAGCCTGCCAACACTTTCACCTGTTCCTATCCAATGGAAAACTGATACACCAGTGTGGATAGAACAGTGGCCCTTAGATAGCGATAAAATTCAGGCTTTATTAGATATAATACAGGAGCAACTTGACCAAGGACATTTAAAACCTTCTCTAAGTCCTTGGAATTCCCCACTGTTTGTTGTAAAAAAGAAATTTGGAAAATGGAGGATGTTGACAGATTTAAGAAAGGTAAATGAACAGATGGAAATTATGGGAACTCTTCAGCCTGAGCTTCTATCTCCTACTCAATTGCCTAGAGAATAGCCTCTTTGGGTCATAGATATTAAGGACTGTTTCTATTCTATCCCTCTGGATAAGGAGGATACGAAAAGATTTGCCTTTTCAGGGCCCAGCATTAACTTAACTGGGCCTTATAAAAGATATGAATGGACAGTTTTGCCACAGGGAATGAAAAAAAGCACCACTATGTATCAAATGTATGTTGCTGCTGCTCTTGCTCCAGTAAGAAAAACATTTCCAAAAGTTATGCTATTATATTACATGGATGACATTTTGGGACGTGCACCTGAGGAACAAATGTTAGAAGCATATCTACAAAAGACCATAGAAACACTAAGAAACTACATATTGTACATAGCTCCAGAAAAAATTGAAAGACATACTCCTTTTCAATATTTAGGATATGAAGTATACCTTAAGGTGCTTACAGTACAAAAACTGTCCTTAAGAACAGAGAAGCTAAACACCTTAAATGATTTTCAGAAATTGATAGGAGATATCCAATGTATGTGTCCAGTGTTAGGCTTGACTACCTATCAATTACAACCATTATATGACATCTTAAGGGGAGACAGTGCTTTAAACTCACCACGCCAGCTTACAAAAGAAACTCAAGAGGCTTTGAGAGAAGCTGAACTGGCTTTATCCAATGTGGTTGAAAGAGTCACTCAAAAACCTTTGGAAATATCAGTTTTTGCTACACAAGAAGCACCCACAGCAGTCCTTCCTCAAGGAGACAGTGTGAGAGTGGGTGAACCTCCCGGCACAACCAGAACAAAGCCTTACTCTTTACCCAGTGCTTGTGACTAGAATTTTATTAAAGGCCATTAAGCAAGGAGTACAATTATCTGGGACAAGACCTGACAAGATATACAACTTTTATACTAATACACAAATTAATGTGTGCTGTAAGACCATCCCAGAGTGGCAAATTTTATTAGCCATGGCTCTAAATTTTACACATGGGTCTCCATTAAAGATAAACAGACTATTACATAATTGGCGAGGGGATTCTTGAAGAAAAGGTTTCTAAAGTTCCTCTTAAAGGACCAACTATTTTTACAGATGCATCCTAACATAATATTTGTGCCGTATACTCTCGTGACTTAATTATAGAGTAGTCAGAACTCCTTGTCAATCCACTCAGCAGAATGAATTGTATGCAATCATTCTAGCTCTTACTTATTATCCAGATGATAAAAATATAATATCTAATTCGGCCTATTCAGTAGGTGTGGTATAAAGAATTGCCACAGGCCGAATAAAATATGTAGCTCCCAATATATATCAGCTTTTTAAGAAACTTCAAGAGCAAGTGAGAAAGCATCCAGGTAAGATGTATATCTTGCATGTCCAATCTCATAGTGGATTTCCAGGTCCTAGTTTTGATAGAAATTCAAAGGCAGATAGCCTTCTAACTATGTTGGCCAATACTCCTTTATTTCAGGAAGCCCAAGAATCTCATTTTAAATATCATCAGGCTGCTTGAGCTTTACATCTACAATTTGGAATAACAAGAGAGGAAGCTAGGAGCATAGTAAAAGCCTGTACAGCTTGCCTTCCTTTCCACGCTCCTACACTGCCTCCAGGGAAGAACCCTCGTGGTTTGAGACCCAATTAAATTTGGCAAATGTATGTGACCCATTATAAATCTTTTGGTCGCCTGTCTTTTATCCACGTTGTAGTAGACATCTTTTCAGGATTCACTTTTGCAATACCAGCAGCAAAAGAAATAGCCCGAGTGGTCACTGAGTTCCTCATTCAAGCATTCACAATTATGGATGTGCCACAAGCAATAAAAACAGATAATGGACCTGCATATACTTCTAAACATTTTGCACACTTTTGTGCACAGTATAAGATTTTACACACCATTGGCATACCTTTTAATCCTCAAGGACAGGCAATAGTAAAGAGGAGAAACAGAGACATTAAGATGCTCCTCCAAAAAGAAAAGAAGGGGGAAGCTACAGGTAACCCTAGAGAACTTCTAAATCTAGCCCTTTATATTATTACCTTTTTGATTTTTGACAAAACTGCACTAGCTCTAGAAGACAGATTTTATAACCCACTGGAAGGGCAGTGTCCAGTGTGAGAGGCTCCATTATCTTTAGATAATCTCCAGGTGATGTAGAGAGACCCCAGAATGGAAAGGACCAGATAGGTTAACTGCTTGGGGGAGAGGGTTTGCTTATATCTCTACAGGTGGAGAAGGAATCAGATGGGTGCCAATTAGCCATATTCGCCTTGTCCATTGCAGAGAGACGGAGCAGACCCTTGAAACGAAGGAGAAGACCCAAGAAACATCAGGTGGTTCCATTGCTGATTGTACCCACCACTGAAAGAGCATGGCAATTATGGCGTTTGACTCATGGACATCGCAAATTGTTGGACTTCAAAACCCTCAGGAATCACTGGATTCTCTGAGACATGATAAAGATTGTTGTAGGACTTGAAAACCCTCAGGAATCATTGGATTGTATGAGACATAAGATTGTTGTAGGACTTGAAAGCCGATCATCCTGCCCTCTGGGGAAGGGGGTGAGGGGAAGGAGGGGAAAAATTGGAACAAGAGGTTTGGCAATTGGCAATGCTGTAAAATTACCCATACATATAATCTGTAAATAAAAAGCTATTAAAAAAAAAAAAAAAAAAAAAAAAAAAAAAAGGACTTGAAAGCCCTCAGGAATCATTGGATTTTCTGAGAAATGATAAGACTGTTGTAGGACTTCAAAATCTGCTGGAATCATTGGATTCCCTAACACATAAAAAGACTTTTGCAGGACTTCAAAAACTTGGGGGGATCATTGGATTCCCTGACATGTGAAGCAATGGACAATAGACTGGTTTTGGCTGCTGAAGAAGGCATATGTGTGACTGTTGTTTACATACTGTCCTTCTAGGACTTCTGGAAATCTTTTACAACACCACGTTGAATTATATTGTTTTTTGTTATACCGCTACTTGCTTGTACAATTCATGTTTGTTACCCCATATCAAGCCTGCACTGACTGTGGGGAGAGTCATCACTAATAGCCTCTGTGTTATTGCTATGTGCTTGTTTAATACCTCCCATGCTGATGGGTTTGTGCATACCTGTTTCTAATAAGACCCTTCAGCCCAGAAACCCTCTAGCAATCCCCACTTCCCTTTGGTGCTTTTCATCTCCCTTCCTGAGAAGTGTGTGTGGGGGGTGGGGGGGTGGGGGTGGGGTGATCACCTCCTTTTCGGTGTTTTCACCTCCTTTCCTGAGAAGTCAGGGAGGATGTGATCACTTCTCCGTGGGGGCTCTCACCTCCCTGAGAGGTCAGGAATGGCGCAACCACCTGTGTTCTAAAACAAAAGAAAGTGGGAGATGTAATGGGCTGAAGCTGAGCAAATGCGCTGAGGTCTGGTCAGAGCACTTGAGGCTAATAAGCAATTGGACAATACTCTATTGATATATGCTTGGAGAAAGAACATAGGAGATAGACGCTTTGGTGGGTGGAGTGTGAGAGCCAGAGGCACTGCTGGCTGGATTCCTGTTGTGATTGCTCTCACTTTGTATTGCGATTCCCCTTCATCTCTGTGATTCCCCTTCATCTCTGCGATTTCCCTTCACTTCCACAAAGAATAAAGATCAAGCATTTTCCCTTATTCTGACTCCAGCTGATTTTAATATACTCTGGGTGCTAAAGGTAGTCATCACAATAGATGATTACCCTTCTTTAAATATTTTATGACAACTATTATTTCTTCCCCTCTCTTTCCCCCAAGCTAAACAAGTTAAATGGAGCACCAGATAGAGTGCTAGTCCTGGAGACAGAAAGACCTGAATTCTGGTCTCAGACACTTAGTCTCTTAACTTGAGTTTCCTTCTCTGTAAAATGAAGACAATAGCATCACTATACAAAGTTGTTGTGAGGATCAAATGAGATAATATTTGTAAAGTGCTTTGCAAACCTTATAAAAATAACAGCTATTATAATTACTACTATTATCTTTATTATCATCCATGGGTGTTTCAAAAATCTCTCTCTTTTTTTTTTTTTTTTTTTTTTTTTTTTTTTTTTTTTTTTTTTTTTTTTTTTTTTTTTTTTTTTTTTGGTCTTCTGAATCCTTATCTAGTTTATTAATAGTCTTTTTACAGTGAGGTACCTAAAATTAAGCTAGGTCTACCAGATTTTGTCTGATGAGGAGAATATAGAGGCACTAACGTTCCCTTCTTTCTGGAAGCTGTTTCTTAATGTAACCTAAGTTCACATTGGACATTTTGGCTACAATATCACATTTTGGAGTCAAAAGAAGTTTTATGTTACACATAAAATACATAATCAATGACAAATAAAACTTTTAAAAAGGAGTCAAAATAAATAAAAGTGCTATTTCTACTTCTTCATATAATATAATTAATACTGATTTTGAGGAGTTTAAATGTGATAGATGAACTTTCATTAGTGATGATCACAAATCTAGGATAGTGGTCCCAGAAATTTGCTACAAGATCTGTTTCATTTCACATTTGGTATCCTATTTCTGTTTTTATGTATAAATCTTCCTGTGATGATCTAGCTTAAATGGATCTCATGTCAGACTATAAGAAGGCTCATTTCCCACAAATTCTTTTTTGTTGTTCTCCAATAAAATATTGCTCATAATCTACCATCATCATTATCATTTTTAATTGTTTTCAGTTGTTCATGTCCTCTGAACTTATGTAACCTTTGGACAGCAAGCTCTTTCAACTTTCAAGGATATCCAGTCTCTGCTGGCTAAGACAATTTCTAGGATTTAAAACTTCCTTCCTTCTTCCCTCCCTCCCTCCCCCTTCCTTCTCTCTACTCCTCTCTCTCTCTCTCTCTCTCTCTCTCTCTCTCTCTCTCTCTTTTTCTTTCCTGAGGCAATTGGAGTTAAGTTACACATCTAGGAAGTGTTAAGTGTCTGAGACCAGATTTGAACTTAGGTCCTTCTGACTTCAGGGCTGGTGCTATATCCATTGTACTCACTAGCTGCTCCCAAATTTTATGATTTATAAAATGAATGCACTACAGTTAGGGCACAAATGGAAGCCCAACCTGATGAGAATCCAAGGATTGCAGTCCTGATGATATTTGTGTTGCTCAGTTGTGTCCAACTCTTCTTGACCTCATTTGGGGTTTTCTTGGCAAAGATAGTGGGTGCCATTTCCTTCTTCATCTCATTTTATGCATGAAGAAATTGAGGCAGAGTTAAGTGACACTTAGGAATCATAAAAGTAGAAGAATCTGAAATCACGTTTGAATTCAGGAAGATGAATCTTTCTGACTCTAGGTCAGATACTCTACATTTTATGCCACCTAACTGCTCCATTAGGGCATTAATTTTTTCTAAAATCTTAGATAATTCAGCTCTGTTCTTTGTACCTAATTCCCTATCCACTACATTGGGAAAGCCAACTAGGATGTCATATATGGAGGGAAGTAATGGTTCAGCTCACAAAATGCCCTGCAGACTCAAAAAAAAAAAAAAATCAGACAGATTAAAGTTATCATACTACACTAAAGATTATTCCATACCTGAGGAGCAGTACTGAAAATTATCCTATTGCAAACTGATTGTACTAGGATTTATACAAACACAGAGGCCTCTTTGACAGAAGGTTCTGTGTTGGAAAAGGTTCAAATAATTAAGGCAATTTACCAATATCATTGTCAAAGACAAGCTACTGACCAGGAAGGTAATTAAAAAGACACGGCTTTATTCAGCATTACAGTAAGAATAATAAAGTCTTCCTGTTCCCAGCTGTAGCCTGAAATGCTATCTCAAGCCCCAACTACATTTGCTCTGTAAATCCTCCTAGGTATATATAGCACTTGATTCATTGATACATTAGAAATGCTGAACTATGTATTCAAAGAGATTAAAGATAATTATACCTAATTTAGTTAGAAAATTGGTTGGGAAGAAGCTCAGGAAGAAATTGGGAATTAGCCACCACCAGCTAATCCTACTTCTCTGTGCTCCAATAACTCAATAGGTTTACCCACATTAGCATTTCAACAGATTAATGCACATTCCTGAATTGTTTCTAGAAAACTAAATTTATAAACCTGTTTCAAAGGTTTATGAGGGGTCATAAAGAAAATGAATGCAGTTTTGCAGTGACTTTGAACAGGATGCAGGGCTTTTATAGAAGATGGTTGGGAACAAATATATATTTTTTCTCATTCTGAGAGGTGAGAACAGAGCAGATTATCAACAAGTTATCAATCTATCATAAAACAGTTAAAAATAGCTATTTTCAAAAGGCATCATTTGCTGTGAGTAGAGTTAAATCTCTTAGGAAAAATAAAAGTTCACTATTTTGTAGGAAGGTGCCCTGGATGGAAGAGATTCTTTTTGAAGGATTCAGAAAAAGAAAAGAGACAGAAATGAGTTGGGCTAAATGGATTGTGATCTACCCTGGGAAAGGGATTTACTATAGAATAGAGTTTCTTAAACTTTTTCTACTTGCAAAACTTTTTCACCTGAAAAATTGTGATCCCAGGTAAATAGGTATATAAAACAGGTATACAAATTATTTACTGATAATAAGCCACAATTTTGTTCTTCACATTAATTTACTCTCATGTGAGGTCACAAACCACAAAAAAAGTGGTTAAAAGTTGGGCTCTAGAAAATAGAATATAACCTGGCAATTATGAAAACCTGAGTTTGAATCCTGCCTCAAACATTTATATCTGGGACTCTGGACAAGTTATGCAATCTCTCCTCAGCCTCAACTTTTTCATCCATAAAATGGGAATAGTACCTACCCTCAGGGTTGTTATAAGGGGATAGACAAACTCTGCAAAGCTATAAAAACAATTATATTAGCAATTATAAGTACTCCATTTTTTAAAGAGATAATGCCTTCATTGAGTATTACAAGTCCTAACCCCAGTTCTCACATCTTGCTGTTTTATGAATTCCAGGAGCTTCTTCTCTTAAATTAAGGCCTTACATCAATTACATTTCTTCCTTTCTTTCCTTCAAATGAGAAACTCAATTGGAGAGGTGTAAATATGTAGCCTTTATATAACTAAAAAAACATATTCATTAAGATAATTGACAGTTCCTAAATAATATTATTCAGGTGGTATTCTAGCTATTAGTATTATCTTAACAATAATATGTTAATTTTTTATTTAAAAGAAAATCCTCACAAAAAAAAAGGCTTTTGGCATTCATTATAGCCCAAATGTACTTCTAGCAGACATATAAGCATAATTTTATATAAGGAAAAAATTGACATGTTTAATCATATTAAAAAAAAACAAAAGCATTCCAAATATCATAAGTTATGGTATATGAAAGCAATGGAATTTTCTACAAGAAATGATGAGCAAAATATAATAAAGATGACAATACTACCTAAACTAATCTATTTGTTTAGCGCTATACCAATCAGACTCCCAAAAAACTATTTATAATAGTTAGTAAATAAGCAATCAGTATACTTTAGTAGATTGATTTCCAAACTATTTTATACATTTCATAGTTATTTTGAATGGTATATTGTCTTCTATTGTTGGCTATTAAATTTTGTTATTTTTATATAAGAAGTGATACTGATTTTTGTGTGTCCGTTTTGCAACCTTATTCTAACTCTGTGTTTACTGGGAAAGCTTCTAATGTTTTTCTCTTATCTACAATGCTTGATTTTGTATTTAATAGGCTTTTCATTCATTTAAAAAAATTCTCCATATCTATTTTTTGTTCTTTTTTAATGACATGAATAAGTGTAGTATTTTGTCAACAGTATTTTATTTTTCCAAATACATGTAAAACTTTGCATTCTGCATTCTGTATTTTTCTTCCATTCCCCTCCATTTTCCTCCTCCCCAAGAAAACAAACAATCTGACATGGGTTAAAATATGTGCAATACTTTTAAACACATTACCATTTTTGTCTTGTTGTACCAAAGGGGGGAAAAAAAAAGACAGACCAAATCTGGGATGAAGGAAGGGAAGAAACCATGAGAAAGAAAAAACCCGAAAAGGTGAAAATAACAATGCTTCAATACACATTTATTCTCTATAGTTCTCTCTCTGGATGCGATTGGATTTTCCATCCCAAGCCTATAGGAATTACCTTGAAATATTATTCTAACACTAAATAGTTTAATTTATCCTTAACAAATAAAAATCTAACAAAAAATCCACAAAAGAAACAACAAAGCATTTAACTATATCAATATCAGATTTTTTTTTTTTTTTTTTACTGTAGATTGTGTTTTCTTCAATGCTCATGATACCTCTTCATATCAAATAGTAACTCTTTTCTTTGGAAGAGCAGGAAATATTCTTGTAATGAAGCCCTGACATCCTCCTTGGTAATAAATTGTTCACTGTAAAAATGTCAATTTGGAAACAAAGTTATCCTACGTGAACTCTTAAGTCCAGCCCTCCCAAAAAACTACTCTTTCTCCAAACGCTTCCATTTTTCAAGTTCCAGCTCAATTTCTTCCTCAGGGAAACTTTCCTATATCATTCCAATGCAATTCCCCAACCCACTCTTAACATAGAACAAATGATCTACTTATTACTTTTTCCATACACTTCCTTCTGTTATTTCTTATACATGCCAGCTTCAATAACCTCTCTTATAAAGAGGTTATTTCTGTAAAGAAGATTCAGAATCAAGATTCTGACATTGGTCATTTAATTAATAGACATTTATTAAGAGCTTCCTAT
Source organism: Sarcophilus harrisii (assembly GCF_902635505.1). Taxonomy (NCBI): domain Eukaryota; kingdom Metazoa; phylum Chordata; class Mammalia; order Dasyuromorphia; family Dasyuridae; genus Sarcophilus; species Sarcophilus harrisii. The sequence goes on along the minus strand of NC_045431.1, from coordinate 123,965,344 downwards.
AGACCAGTTATTGAGCTAAGTAATGTAGATATAAAGGAAGGGGGAGGGGAGGGAATTTCCTTTCCCCAAGAAAGGCATATTCTGATGGCAGAGACAAAAAATAAAAGATGTACAAGATATATGGCGATAGATGGAAGTTATTTTGATTAAAGAAAATATAGACAAAAAACCCTCAGAAAAATAAAGAAATTAAAGGTTAAGTTGTGCAACCTAGCCAAACAGAGGACTTTATGTTTTATCTTTGAAGTAAAAGAACATCACTGAAGTTCACTGAAGAGATAGCTGACATAAACATACATATATTTTTGAAAAATAACCTTAGTAGCTCAGGGGAGGCTAGCCTGGCATGGAGAGAAACTTATAGCATGCAGACCAGTTAGATGGCTACTGAAATAATACAGATGATTGGTGAATCTGTGATGGCTTTAAAATTCATGAGGAGATACATATGACAAATGTTACAAAGGTAGAAATGACAACATTTGGCAATAGATTGGTTATATGGGATGAATTAGCATGAAGGGTTGAGATTGGACACTAAGGTTGTAAATTTGGAGTGCTAAAAGAATGGGTAGCAACCCTTGATAATAAATTTAGAAGAGAGTGGAACTTGGGGCAAGGAAAAGGTAATGAGTTCTATTTTAGACTTGTTGAGGTTGAGGTGATGATATTGGGACTATAGCTCAGAAGAAAGAATACAAGTGGATCTATAGATCTTGGGTTAAGATACTAAAGAGCAAAGCTTCTTAGCAAAACTATGAATCACAACTCCATATGTGTAATCCTAACTGAATGTGGAGTTTATGAAATTATAATTTATTATCAGTAAATATTTTATTTGTATACCTATTTTATATACCTATATACTTGGAATCACATAAAATTTCTTAGGTGAAAAGAGGTCATAAGAGGCCCTAATATAAAGAGAAAAGAAGTCTCAGGACAAAGCCTGAGAGTCTTGGGGTCTCCCACAATTTAGAAACATGGCATGAATAAAGAGTTATGAAAGAAGACTAAGAGGTAGTAAGACAGAAAGGAAAACAAGGAAACAGCAGTGTCAGGAAAACCCAGAAAAGAGAAAACATCCAGGAAAGTGTTCGAAAGCATTAAATGCTACAAAGAGATCAATAAGGAAGATAATCACTAAAAAATAAAGTATAAGTAATAAATTCTTGTCCCTACATGACAGATGTTTGTAAGGTTATTTAAATTAAGATGGTCATAACAAAGCATATTTTTAGAGAAGGAAAATGAACCTAATAAATAGTAATAATTATGATGCCAGCTAACATTTATATAATCAGTTTAAGATTTGCAAAATATTTTACCTATATTATCTTATTTGCTTTATTAACACTAACTTAGTGATTGAAATATCTAAATACTATCACATAATGAAAGTGTTAACAAATGGGCAGCTTAAGCATTATTAGAATTCATTAAGTATGAAAAGACAGAGAGAAAGGTCTGGCTTATTCAGGAAATGTTAAAGGGCAGATTTACGGAAGATCAGGACAAGAATTACAGAGAGTGGAAAGATCTGCCCCAGTGGTGGATGTGCCCATATTACTGAAATCACAACTTCATGAAAATACTGTCTTAAAATAAAACAGGAGATTAAATTAGGAGATTAAAAAAATTCCAAACAAAAATGGGGAAAGGAATGTGACCAGGGAAGCACATTCTATACTTATATGTTTCAACTAAGTACATCTAATAGTGCTATTTGATAACCAGTAGGATTCTTGGTAAAATGTTGATGCCACGTACAGAAATAATTAACAGCTTAGTCTATTTATATAATAACATAAATACTCAGGAAAAACAAAAGGAGGATTCAGTTTTTGCCATCTCTTCATAACCACGATCCCATGGGGAGAGATTAGAATGTGAGTACAATTGGAAAAATCTGATCTAAAAACTGGTATTTTTTTCATACAACCCAAAAGATACTTGGAAAGCATTAGTGGAATCTTTTGTTAATGAACTGTGCCTATTAATACTGAAACTCCATTTCTACATAGTCTTTTATGTTCAGATAATTGCAAAAGTCAGAAAGAACTATGTGGGGTTCTCCTTCCCCCCCAAAATATGTATGACATACAAAATTCAAATGACTTTATGCCTGGTATTGTGATGTTTATCAAGACAATAAACGAACTTTTAGTTTTAATCATATTTTCCAAGAGCACAATAGAAATGAACCTGAGAAAAGCTACTAGAAAGGTGAATTGCTCATGTCCAGTTATTGAGACCACACCCAAGAGGGAAAGTCCCTGCCAATGTTCCAGGACTTGAAAAATAGTTTAAAGTTAAACAATTTTTAGTCTTATGAGAGCTGTAACTCTAACCTACATGCCATGTTTAATATATTTTGCCTACTATCAAATACATTTGTTTTAATCATTTAAATTCTATGTGTTTATCTCTAAAATGTCCATGTATAATGTGTATATATTGTACATAAGTATAAACTAATACTACTTTATAATATAAACTATTTTTGTTTTAAGTAATCCAGCCTTTTGATCCTTTTTTTATTTGTTTTTGAAACTGGATCTCTTTTTTCTACCCAGCTTGGAAGTATATGTCTAACTGCTTATTGTCATGGGAGTTTTGACCTGTTGTTTCAAACCTGGGCCAGTTTGCTCCTTTCTCGGTGGTGTTCTTTGTTGTGGGGTAAAGGAGATGCAATATTAGTACTGGACTTCATGTGGATACTTGATCAATTTCTCCCTCTGCCACTCAAAACTCCCAAACCCTAGAGATCTATTTCAGTTTGCCCAATAGCATGAATTATAAGCCTATGTTATCACACCTATCTTGTTATTTGCTTTAATTCTTTAGTTTTGAATTTTGTTGTGGATTTAATTCTAGACATCAGGATCTCAGGAGAAATTTTATGCACAAATGTAAAATCATATGCTTAATTCACATTAATTTTAACAATAACTTGGATTAAAAAACAAACCTGGAAAATAAAAATGTGCGAACAATACCACTTCACAATTATTTTATTACTTTGAGGTTCTGAAAGAACTTTGATATCTATTATCTCATTTCATAGAATTTTAGATTTTGTAATAATGATAATAATATCAACAATAGCAGCAACAATAACAACAGAAATTTGTATAAAACTTTAAGGCTTATAAAACATAGAGATCACTTTAACTCCTTGAGATTTACTTTGGCTTGTGGAAGTATAGTGATATTCTCATGATCACAAAGCTATTTATGGGCATAGACAGAACTGGATTAGAACTCAAATCTCTTGCCTATACATACCATGCTACCATTTAAATTTTTAAAAAGGGAAGTGGGAATTAGGGAATGGGGAAAGAGGGGAACAACTATAAGCCCCTGAGAGTTGCAAAATTCTCTAACAACACAGAAAATTCCAAAAATCCTAATCATTTTATCCTAAAGGTCATTTCCTGTCTATTCCATCTGGGTATAATTTGTGGGCAAAGAAGACATATAAGAGAAATATTTAGAAATCCCATTATGTAGTAGGTAATATATATCTTACCTTTATTTGAACTTGCTCACACATTTACATTTGGAACAGTGCTCAGTAATATGATTTGTATTTTTCATTAAGTGGTGGGTGAATTTAATAAAGTATATGAATGTATGTATGTATGTATGACATATAATTAGTCTAGCACTATGAAGAGAACACTATATTTTCTATAAGTCAAAGGAATAATGTTTAAAAAATAAAAAATTATAAAAAGGTCAAAAAATGAAAAATGGGCTTCAAAGTATAATTTGAATTCTCTACTGTACAGTAAAATTTAAATGCCAAAAGGTATCTTCTTCTTCTAGTGCTTATATAAATAACTATATCCATAAAGCCACAAACATATCCTTTCATAGAATTAATTCTCCATATAAAACACAATGGTTATTAATGTCACTCTTAACTTTAATATTATCTTATACATATTTATGCTGACTGCGGGAATTCCCAATAGGTTAATCATTATTCAACCCCATTAATCTTCATGCCTTATGTAATATGTCATCAAGTCACTATTATCTCATTTCCTTTCCTTAACCATACCATCCCTATCACTCTCCTTCCCAATTGGCCATCAAGATATACCAGCTAAAATTTAGGATATCCTAATACATTCTATAAATCGTATATTTAAGATATTCACTTTAATGAAATCCTATACACTATAAACCATTGATGTGTTAATTTATTCCTTGATAAATACAAGATTAGAGATTTAGAAGCAAGATTCAGGGAGTCTTGCTTTCAGAACTACTAGGTACCCCTATAATATATAGTTTGTGAATTATGAGTCATGCAAAAATGTTTGTTTCTTTCATTTCAAATAACAAACAACATCTCTATTGACTGCCCACAGAAGATAAAAGCCACAAAATGGTTAGTGCATAAGCAGATTCTATTCAAGGGGTAATTGAAACTGCATTTACTTCAGGCTCCACTAAGGGGGAGTTAAGGCTGAGAATATTTCCCTCCCCTACAAAAAAAGTCACTAAGAAAAAAATGACAGCTTGAAAGAGGTAACTGTTTCATTACTCCATCAAAGGATTACTTTTAACAAGTTTTTGTTTATATCTGTCATTGCCATTTTCCTCAGACAAATCTCACTCAGAATAAAGAATGCTAGTAAACCTTGCTTCTCACATTGGAAATAAGTACAAATTATAAAATAATCTATTTTTTTCCTTGCCAGTGCTTTTTCAATCCTCTGCTATAGCCAATACCATAAAAGACTTCCCCATTCTAATTGTCAATAGCAGTAGTGGTAAGAGACTAGCGTGCCAGTAACTCACACTGTTCTCTATCTGCCAAACACACACACACACACACACACACACACACACACACACACACACGTAGGAGTAAGAGTAGTCACTGGACAGAGGGCAAAACCCTCCATTGTAAGGACTCAGAATGATACAATGAAAAGTACCTTGGCTCCAGAGTTGGAGGATTCATCTTTCTGAAATCTTATCAGTCTGCAAAATCTAGTCAGCTTTTATCCTCATATTTCATCATTACCTTCTAACTGGAGGGTAGACCCATGAGCTCCATCACTTTCCTTTAAGGAGAGGGTTCAGGCCAGTCAGCTCTTCATTCCTACCAGCTGCAATGCTTTTGGATTCCCCTACCTGCCTCATTCAGATGCCCTTCCCTTCTCAATCCCTTTTCATTTTCCTTTTAGATGACATATTCTGCAATTAGAGTATTAATTCCTAGAGGGTAGGACTGTTTTTTGTTTTTGTTTTTTGTATTTGTGTTCCCAGCACTTGTACAATGTAACTGAACTATATTAAAATTTACTTCTGATATTTACTACCTTTGTGATCTAGAGCAAGTAATTTAGCCTCTGAGGACCTCAATTTCCCTCTCAAGTAAATGAAAACCTTGTACTAGATGGCCTCTAATATTTCTTTCTCTTTAGACCTAATGAGATTGGAATGTGTGCTCTTTGAGAGCAGAGACAAGTTTTTTCACTTTTTATTTGCATTTACATTTCTTAACACAGTATCTAGCATATAGGAAGCACATTTAAAACATTTGTTGACTGACTGGATCTCTCTTTCTCTTCAAAGGAACAACATTGGGGGTACTTGTTTCCTAAAATGTTCTCTCAAACAAGAATAGGAGAAAGCAAACTGCAGCTATGATGGCTGTTATTTGCCCTTTGATTTCACCAATGACATCACAGATTCTTGTCTTGCATATGAATTGAACTTAAGTGAGGTACAGTTGCCTAGTCATTGAAGTCCAGTGGCAAGACATGTCTGTTGGAACAAACTGTTCTCATATATAAGTCCTACTGAAGGAAGTCTTCATATGTTTGGATTTGAGGCTTCTCAGTTTTCTTCAACCTAGTTTATCCACTCCACTAAGTTGACCACTGCACATACAACGGTTTCTTGGAGCCACAGGTGAGTTGGGTGACAGTTAGACACTAAAGATGGATCAGAAGCCCTGAAAAAGGCTCAACAAGAGCAGAGTTGTTAATTCTCCCAGCTGTGCTGGTTAGTTTTCTGCTTGAGTCTGAGGAGTTTGGGAAATGTAACAAAAGAACTGAATTTCTCCTTTAGGGGGATAGGTGCACTTGCCCTGCCCTGTTCTTTGTAGTCATTATAAATAAGAATCAAAGAAATAGAGCTTTCTCTCAAATTACCATCCAATATCATATTCAGAGTCTGAATTATTTCAAACTCAACAGTCAAAATGATGAGGTTACTAAACCCTAAATTAGAAAGCTCAACTTGCAATCTATGTAGCCTTACTTAAAAAATAAAATTCTGATTATACAAATGGAAGAATAAGTATTTCATTTGCCCCATTTAAAGGGAAAAAAAAAAAAAAACTAATTCAGTCACTAAATCCTCCCTACAAGTTGTATTTTCGTGGGGGCAGGAGTATAGGAAGGCAGAATTAAAAACCAGTAAGGGATGGAAAGTGAAAAAAAAAAAAAAAAAAAAAAAAGGAAAGCGAAAAAAACTCAAATGTTCCTCTTTACTTTATTACAAATTAATTCTTTAATGTCTTCAAGTATCCTTCCTGTACCAGACTCAAATTTGTTTCTTGATTCTAATCCTGTTTATCTTCATCCCTTCATTTAAAGACTACCCAAGTTACTAATCTCTCTGTTAGAACAAAAATCTGACCATGTTGTTGTGCTATCCAATTAACTCCAATGGCTTTCTCTTGCTTCCAGGATCAAACATAAAAGCCTCTGCTTCATAACTTGCTCCCTCTTTCTAATATTTCTAATCAACTAAAACTCCATCACATGCTCTGAAATCCCAATGACATTCAGCTCCCTTCTATTCAAACAAGGTGCTTTATCTTCTGACTACAGGCATTTTCCTTGGTTATGCCCCATGTCTAGAATGTTCCCTCTCACTTTTGCCTCCTGGCTTCCTTGGTTTCCTCCAGGTCCAAGCTAAAACCCCACCTTCTGCATGAAACCTTTCTTAATTTTCTTTAATGCTAACACCTTCCTCTGTTGGTTATCTCCACTATATCATACATCGACATATATACATAAGTATTTACCCGCATGTATATTACATACATATGTACATTTAGACTCTAAAAACCTTAAGAATAGGAATTGTCTTTTGCCTTTTTTTGTATCCCCAATCAGTGATTAGTACAGTGTTTGACATATAATGAGTTCTTAATAAATGCTTACTATTAATAACCTCTGGCCAGTTCTTTGGATTCCTTTTACAACTTTGAAAGTCATTGATATGATAAGCAAATTTGTGCAACCCTTCTGCTGGTCTAAGTTTCTTGCTTCATGAGGAGTTTTTCTCCTTACTCTGTGTAAATTGAGGTTAATCCCTGTTACGGCACAACCTGCTGGGAGTTACAGGAGCCACCTGCTAGTGGCTGCTGGGGATCTAATTCTGACCAGCAAAATAGATACCTTTAAGTGAGAGGATAACAATACAAGGACACTGTGAAACAGTTGCATTCTCTGACCTCTTTTCTGTTCCCTCTTGCCTCTAATTTATTTCATTCCCAATTCCCAAGCAACATCTGTGTCAATAAAGGCTGCAATAACTAAGTGTGTTATGATTCATAGCTGTGGGGGCCTTTGGAGGGAGAATAGACCTGTCCCTTTACACTTAGGCATGGTCCTTAAGTGCCCCCTCCACATATTTGCAATGCTATTAAGATAATTAGGTTACAGCTTTTCAAGCCGCTTGTCTCTACCAAATACCCTATGCTGTATCACCCAGCCTTGCATTTGTCTACCCAAACTTAGTCATAAGTAAACAACTGTGAAAAGTTTTTAATCTGTAGGCCACATTTGACTCCAGAATATCATAGATGAAACCATTTCCTGAAAAAAAGTGATACACTCAAAATGATGGATGAAATATGCATTTTGAACATAGGCAATCTATAAGCTTATTTTGCTTCATCATGCATATTTGTTACAAAGATTTTTTTTTCTTTCTCATGGGGGGTGGAATGGCATATGAGGAAGAGAAAATAAATACTAGGTAATTGAAAAAATTTAAAAACAAAGTTTTTTTCTCTATTTTTGTTGTTTTCTGTTTAGATGTTTAGAGAGACAAAACCAATAAAACCCTAATACAAAAGCAAGTCAAATAATATAAAAAGCAACTTTCATATCTGAGGTGGAAAGAAAAGAAGTGGATTTGAACATGTAAATAATCTAATTTGCAGTATTTTACTTAAGAAGTTATTTATGAGTGTATTGTATATATTTTACACATATATATTTAGGGGTATATGTGTGTATATTTTACATACATATTTAGGGGTATATGTGTGTATATTTTACACACATATATACATGTTTGTATATGTGTATGTGCATGTGTATCACAGAAGATGAGAGATAAAAGAAACTTCCAGAGTCTCATAGATTGAGCTCATTACCTCCAGGACTAACTCATTCAACTTTGGAATATTTCTAACACTTAAAAAGTTGTGTTGTGGAGATTTTTTTTTTTAAAGGTGTGTGTGTCCCAGAGAAGGAACACTAGGAAATGAGTATAAACTGTGTTTCTTCCCAGGTTATTTTTACCTTCTGAATCCAATTCTTCCTGTGCAACAAGAGAACTGTTTGGTTCTGCACACATATATTGTATCTAGGATATAGTATAACATATTTAACATGTATATGACTGCTTGCCATTCAGGGGAGGGGGTGGAGGGAGGGAAGGGAAAAGTCGGAACAAAAGTGAGTGCAAGAGATAATGTTGTAAAAAATTATCCAGGCATATGTTCTATCAATAAAAAGTTATAATAAAAAAATAAAAAATAAAAGATGTGATTAAGGAAAAAAAAAGGGTGTGTGTGTGTGTGTATTTTTCAAGGCTATTTAGGATCTTATATATAAAGCTGAGGGGGACTTCAGAAATAATCTTGTTTAATTCACTAATTTATAGAACAGAAGGAACTGATCTTCTAAATCTTATGATCATTCCACTATGCTACAACGCTGGACAGTAAGATGGCACAATGGATAGAGCACTAAGCTTGGAGTCTGGAAGATTCATCTTCTTGAGTTCAAATCTGATCTCAGACACCTACTAATTGTGTAAGCCTGGGCAAGTCATTTAATCCAGTTTCCTTGATTTCTTCATCTTTAAATGAGCTGAAGAAGTAAATGGTAAATCACTCCAGTATCTTTGCCAAGAAAACATCAAATGGGGGGATCATGGAAAGTTGGATATGAATGAAAAACAAAAAGTAACACTTTTCAATTAATCTTCTCTTTTCCTAGCTAGCTATGAATCCCTGATTCTATCAAGTAATCCTTATATGGCATGGATTCTACTATGGGCATCCTCATTACCTTAAGCATGTCTCTCTAGTTCTTAATAAAGTATACTTAGACCTGAGATTTATGGATTGATTGCAAAGGATCTGTGAACCTGAATGGGAAAGAATACATCTTTCTTTATAAATAAGTTTACTTTGTAAGTGTATATTTATTCATATTATAATCTATATTTTATTTGATGCATTTTAAACATTATTTTGAGAAGGGGTTTCCATTGGCTTTACCAGACTATGTCTATAAGAACCATGGACTGAATTTATTTTGGCTTGTCAGTGTCTTTCCTAAAATATGAATTAAATTGAATCAAAGAAAAAAGTAATAGACATGTTGTAGCCAGGGCAGAATACTATCTCTAATCTCATTCTATCTCTTTCAATGCAACATAAGACCATTTTGATTTTTGAACTGGTAAATTATACCATACATATATACACAGACACATATACACATTGGTTCATATTAATCTTGCAGTCTACTAATACTATAGGTCTTTTTTTTTGTAACCTGAAATATTACTGAGGTAAACCTTCCCCATTCTCTACTTGTAAAGTTGATCTTTTGAACTCAAGTGTAAGCTTTGATATGTCTATTTCATCTTATAAAATTCAGTCCATTATTCTTGTCCCAAATCTGCCTAAATCTATCCTACATCTGTTCATCTTGCTCACAAGGAAAGAATGTAAGACCTTATAAATTGTTTTGCTAAAATTGAGGTATACCATGCCTATATATATATCATAAAATCTCAAATTTGGAATGGACCCCAGAGACTTTCTAATCAAACCCAAACTTGAATAAGGGGATATGTTTGTTCAAAGTGTCTAGTAAGCACTTACTAAATGCTTGTTGATTAGCTGAATAAAAATCCCCCCCCCCAATAATATTTCTTTGCTTAAAGGATTCTCATGAGAGAGAACCTATCTCCTTCTGAAGCAGCAGACTGAACTCTTAACTGTGGATTTTTTTTCCACCTACATCAAAAACTTTTCTATAACTCTATAACTTTTACTCCTCATTCCTACTTTTGATTCCCAGAGCAAGACAGAAAACATTTCTTCCCTAACCTACAAGTCAAAAAACTATCAAAAAGAAATGAGCTTTGTCTAGAATGACCTGTTTTTTGTAAAGCTAGATAATCTCTTAATAAAAATATTTCCATGATTATTAAAGTCTGTAACTTCTAGAATTTTTCTGGGAATTAAAGATAAGTGTACTTTATTAGATGGTGCAGTAGATACAGCACAGGCATTTATTAACTATGTGATCAAGTCATTTAAAGCTATCTGCCTCAGTTTCTTCAAAGGTAAAATGGGAAAACAATAGCACTCAAAATTTATAAAGCAGTTAGCATATTTTCTGATACTTAATAAATGCTTGACTCTTTCCTCTATCACAACTTATAAAATGAAGGCATTTAAAAATAATAATAATCAAACCACAAAACAAATAAGAAAGAAATTAAAGAAGTAAATATAATATTAGAAAAATTAAGTATGTTGGATCTTTGGAGAAAATTGAATGGAGATAGAAGAGAATATACTTTCTTCTCAGCAGTTCATGGAACCTATTCAAAAATTGACCATATATTAGGACATAAAGACCTCAAAATTAAATGCAAGAAAGCAGAAATAGTAAATGCTTTCTTTTCAGATCATGATGCAATAAAAACTACATTCAACAAAAAGTTAGGGGGAAATAGACCAAAAAGTAATTTGAAACTAAACAATCTCATCTTAAAGAATGATTGGGTGAAGCAGCAAATTATAGATACAATTAATAATTTCACTCAAGATAATGACAATGATGAGACATCATACCAAAATTTGTGGGATGCAGCCAAAGCGGTAATAAGAGGGAATTTTATATCCTTAGAGGCTTACTTGAATAAAACAGAGAAAGAAAAGATTAATGAATTGGGCTTGCAACTAAAAACTAAAAAGACCAAATTAAAAACCCCCAATCAAATACTAAATTGGAAATTCTAAAATTAAAAGGAGAAATTAAAAATATTGAAAGTAAAAAAACTATTGAGCTAATTAATAAAACTAAGAGTTGGTTCTATGAAAAAAGCCAATAAAATAGATAAGCCTTTGGTAAATCTGATTAGAAAAAGGAGGGAGGAAAATGAAATTAGTAGTCTTAAAAATGAAAAGGAGAACTTTCCACCAATGAAGAGGAAATTAGAGAAATAATAAGGAGTTATTTTTGCTCAACTTTATGCCAATAAATTTGATAACCTAAGTGAAATGGATGACTACCTCCAAAAATACAGACTTCCCAGACTAACAGAGGAAGAAGTAAATTGCTTGAATAGTCCCATTTCAGAAAAAGAAATAGAACAGGCAATTAAACAACTCCCTAAGAAAAAATCCCCAGGACCAGATGGATTTACATGTGAATTTTACCAAACAGTTAAAGAACAATTGGCCCCAACGCTGTATAAATTATTTGATAAAATAGGGAACAAAGGAGTCCTACCAAATTCCTTCTATGACACAGACATGGTACTGATACCTAAACCAGGTAGGCTGAAAACAAGAAAGAAAATTATAGACCAATCTCCCTAATGAATATTGATGCTAAAATCTTAAATAAGATATTAGCAAAAGACTACAGAAAATCATCTCCAAGATAATACACTATGATCAAGTAGGATTTATACCAGGAATGCAGGGCTGGTTCAATATTAGAAAACTATCAATATAATTGGCCATGTCAATAACCAAATTAACAAAAAACCATATGATCATCTCAATAGATGCAGAAAAGCATTTGATAAAATCCAACATCCATTCCTATTAAAAAAAATTGAGAGTATAGGAATAAATGGACTTTTCCTTAAAATAATCAGCAGCATCTATTTAAAACCATCAGTAAGCATCATATGTAATGGAGACAAACTACAACCATTCCCAATAAAGATCTGGAGTGAAACAAGGTTGCCCACTATCACAATTATTTAATATTGTATTAGAAACACTAGCTATGCAATAAGAGCTGAGAAAGAGATTAAAGGAATAAGAATAGGCAATGAGGAAGCTCAATATTATCACTCTTTGCCGATGACATGATGGTATACTTAGAGAACCCAGAGATTCTGCTAAAAAGTTATTAGAAATAATCCACAACTTTAGCAAAGTTGCTGGTTATAAAATAAACCCACATAAGTCATCAGCATTCTTATATATCACTAACAAAATCCAACAGTCAGAGTTACAAAAGAAATTCCATTTAAAGTAACTACTGATAATATAAAATATTTAGAATCTATCTGCCAAGGGAAAATCAGAAACTTTATGAGCAAATTACAGACCACTTTTAACATCAAATTAAGTCTGATCTAACCAATTGAAAATATTAAATGCTCTTGATAGGGCGACAAATATAATAAAAGATGACAATATTACCTAAACTAATCTATTTATTTAGCTCTATACCAATCAGACTCCCAAAAACTATTTTAATGACCTAGAAAAAATAACAACAAAGTTCATATGGAAAAACAAAAGAGTCAAGAATTTCAAGGAATTAATGAAAAAAAATCAAATGATGGTGGCTTAGCTGTACCAGATCTAAAACTATACTATAGAGCAGCAGTTACCAAAACTATTTGGTATTAGCTAAGGAATAGATTAGTTGATCAGTGGAATAGATTAGGTTCAAGGATAAAACAGTCAACAAATATAGCAACCTAGTCTTTGAAAACCCAAAGATCCCAGCTTTTGGGATAAGAACTTACTGTTTGATAAAAATTGCTGGAAAAATTGAAACTAATATGGAGAAACTAGGCATTGATCCATACTTAACGCCGTACACCAAGATAAGGTCAAAATGGGTTCATGACCTAGGCATAAAGAATGAAATTATTAATAAATTAGAGGAACATAGGATAGTTTACCTCTCAGACCTGTGGAAGGGAAGGTTTTATGACCAAAGCAGAACTAGAGATCATTACTGATCAAAAATAGAAAATTTCGATTATACTCAAACTGAAAAGTTTTTGTACAAAACAAAACTAATGCAGACAAGATTAGAAGGAAGCAATAAACTGGGAAAATATTTTTACAGTCAAAGGTTCTGATAAAGGCCTCATTTCCAAAATATATGAGAATTAACTCTAATTTATAAAAATCAAGCCATTCTCCAATTGAAAAATGGTCAAAGGATATGAACAGACAATTCTAGATGAAGAAATTGAAACTATTTCTAGTCATATGAAAAGATGCTCCAAGTCATTATTAATCAGAGAAATGCAAATTAAGACAACTCTAAGATACCACTACACACCTGTCAGATTGGCTAAGATGACAGGAAAAAATAATGATGATTGTTGGAGGGGATGTGGGAAAACTGGGACATTGATTCATTGTTGGTGGAGTTGTGAACGAATCCAACCATTTTGGAGAGAAGTTTGGAACTATGCTCAAAAGTTATCAAACTGTGATACCCTTTGATCCAGCAGGTTACTACTGGGATTATATCCCAAAGAGATTATAAAGAAGGAAAGGGACCTGTATGTGCACGAATGTTTGTGGCAGCCCTTTTGTAGTGGCTAGAAACTGGAAACTGAATGGATGTCCATCAGTTGGAGAATGGCTGAATAAATTGTGGTATATGAAAATTATGGAATATTACTGTTCTGTAAGAAATGACCAACAGGATGATTTCAGAAAGGCCTGAGAGACTTACACGAACTGATAGCTAATGAAATGAGCAGGACCAGGAGATCATTATATACTTCAACAACAATACTAGATGATGACCAGTCCTGATAGTCAGGCCATCCTCAGCAAACTGATCAACCAAATCATTTCTAATGGAGCAGTAATGAACTGAACTACTATACCAGAAAAGAACTCTTGGGGATGACTAAAACCATTACATTGAATTCCCAGTCCCTATATTTATGCACACCTGCATCTCTGATTTCCTTCACAAGCTAATTGTACAATAATTCAGAGTCTGATTCTTTTTGTACAGCAAAATAATGTTGTGGTCATGTATACTTATTGTGTATCTAAGTTATATTTTAATATATTTAACATCTACTGGTCATCCTGCCATTTAGGGAGGGTGGGGGTAAGAGGTGAAAAATTGGAACAAGAGGTTTGGCAATTGTTAATGCTGTAAAGTTACCCATGTATATATCCTGTAAATTAAAGGCTATTAAATAAAAAAAAAAAAAAAAAAAAAAAAATAAAAATAATAATACATCCAGATCTCAAATATAATGTACTATTTATAAAATGGAAAAATAGATAAATGGAATGTGCAAAATTAGCAAAAGAAATTTTTAGTCAAATTCAATGACTCAATATTTGATTAATCCAAGAGCATAAACAGTTCGGAGGCTACCCTATTTGACTAGAGTTACTGGAGAAAAATGGAAAGTCAGTTGGCTAAAAATAGCTTTATATCTGCTCCTTCTTCCACATGTCAGAATGAATTCCTCATATATGTTCAAAATGCTGTTTAGTTTCTCCTTCATGAACAAGCCTATTACTTATTCACTTATGAAAAGAAATCTGACTCATATTAAAAAGTTATATGTATTGGGGGTGGCACTGGGGCCATTGAAGAGAGTAAGTGCTCGGATATGCCATGGAAACTTTTGGGGACTCAAGGGACATGATGATTCTGCATTCAGGCTCTTTAAGGATGCAAACTTCCTGCTGCTTCTGCCCATGTGATGGCTCAGATTTTAAAGAGCATGGCAGCTCTAAGATGAGGAGGCATTTCTCTTTATTAATAGCCACTGAATAAGAAGAAATAATGACTCAGTGTATGTTTAAAAGGGAATGTCCCTACTATTAAGACTTTTCCTTTTCAATTATTGTTGCTCTCTGTACTATTTTGAGTGACTTCCTAAATGGATTCTGTTAAGAGACAGGTCAATTCTCCTAGAGCCTCCACAGCTGTGGATCATAACATCTGAAGGAGTTGCAGGGCACCCTTTGCTGACACAGGAGTCTGGACTGGGAATGAGATAAATTGGAGGCAGAGGGAGAAGGAGGGAGGTCAGACAATGCAAAGGCCTCTCAGTCAGAGAAGTCAGAGAACAGGAACTGCCTCTCAGTCTCCTTGTATCATCGTCTCACAAGAGGAGATCCATTCTGAAGGTCTGGGTTGAATCTCCATCAGCCACTCTCAGGTGGCTCTCATGTATTCCAACAGCTCTCCTGTGTATTCCACATATGGTGCCTGAACGTGGGGTAAGAATTACAAGAAGAACCAGAGCTGTTCATAAGTAGGATCCTTCCAGAGTTAAGGAAGAACAACCCCAGTAAGACTTTTTTAGTTGGGTTATTAAATGGGCCAACACATCAAAAGGCCAAGCCAGGAGACTGATGAAAGACTTAAATGCCTGTTCTGACTATAGTCTTCTTCTCCATTTGAAAATCTGCCTCAATCAAAACTTACTCCAACCATCCAGAAGTGATAGTGCTGCTTGCATTCCTCAGTGTGCAGCCCATGCTGTGGGGGGAAAAATAACAGCAAAAAAACACACAAAATGGGGAATTGTTAGGAGACAGATCAATTCTCCAAGAGCCTTCCAACAGTTCTCCCATGTATTCCAACAGATTCTGAGAGAGGCAGCTTGACCTATTCTTTTGTCTAAGCACATGGCAACAGTGAATGGACATTTGACATATGTACTATGGGTCTACTTTTTTTGGTTTTTGTTCTTTCCTGAACTCAAGTAACCAAGTATATATTCTGAGATGGACATGTTCAGGCTTGAAGGCAACCTTTTGAGTTTCAGAGATTTAAAGGCCTTGGGATCTTTTGTCAGAACTGACTGTCAACAAAACAAGGCATCTCCAACATTATTGAAGAGGATATGAAGAAAACAATCACCAACAAAAATAGCAAGAATTTATATTATGCTTTAAGTTTATAAAGTGTTCTATGAATGTCAACTCATTTATAACAACCCCAGGAGATAGGTGGTACTATTTTATAGATGAAGAAATTTAGGCAGACAGTAGCTACCTTATAAATATAGGAGGCCACACTTGAATTCATGTTTTTATGACTTCAAATTCAGTGCTCTATCCACTTTATTGCACTCATTACTACTAAGAGTCCCTACTAAGAGTCAATGCTCCAAAGCCGGTCCATTTTACCAAAATACATGAGTCAACAATTGTTTGACCAGAACAGAACCAAGGTGAAATTAAGAAATGTTTATCCAGTATTCCTGAAAACTTCTTTATGGTCTGATGAGTGTTAAATATCTTTATAAGAGAATGTTTTAGTAAAATTTCATTCTCATGAGATAATGTAGCAATACTTATAGGTTGTTAGGGAATTCTATTTTATATTTTATATTTGTTTTGTTTTTTTGTCTACGAACACTGCAGAGTGTGTGTGTGTGTGTGTGTGTGTGTGAAATATATACCTATCATAATTGATTTACATTAGAATTAAATACCTTTTTAAAAAAGGTATGCCCTTTCTATAGATTTGACATAAACCACAACTAAGTTTAATAACTAAATAGCATTTTAAAAGGGAGCTTAGATGCTCTCATTAGTGGTTGGGCTCCACCAGTACTGAACCTGGTCAAATAGGATATGTGGGTCCAGAAAATACTAAGGGTAGGAGCAGATACAATGTCAGTCTTCCTTTATATTAGATATACTTTTTGAGGGTTTTTTCTGAGTTACTTTAAATTATCTATTTCCTTAGTTTCATTCCCTTTTCTGATCAATATAACATTTTATTCCTCCTTTTAAAAAATAACTATTTGCTAGGGAACATAGCATCTCCTCAATTTCTATTTCTTTGCCACAACAAAAAGAGGTGCTATATTTTTGTTCATATAATTTCTTTTCCTTTTCCTTTAATTCTTTGAAGTATTTCTAGATCACATGGTATGCATAGTTTTATAGCCCTTTGGACATAGGTTCAGATTATTCCATTGTGCCAGCCAATCTGATAAATGTGAAATGATATCACAGAATTGTATTAATTTGCATTTCTGTAATTAATAGTGATTTAGAACATTTTCTTTCCATATTCTAAGTTAGATTTGATTTCTTCTTCTGAAAATTGTATTTCTTGATCATTTATCAACTGGGGAATGTTTTTTTTTTAATAAGTTCTTTATATATTTGAGAAATGAGACCATTAACAGAAAATTGCTGTAATTTTTTTTTTTGTAAATTGTCATTGGTAACTTTTAGCAAAATATAATTTCCCTGATTATCTTTTAATTATATCAGTTTTTGCTTTTGCTTTGTCTGATAATGATTGCTAATCTTGCCTATTTTACTTAAAATTGAAACATAATAGATTTTGCTCTAGCTCTTTATATGAATTCAGTGTGTATCTTTCTGTTTCAAGTGTATCTCTTGAATACAACATATTATGGGATTCTGATTTCTAATCCATTCTGCTATTTTCATTTTATGGCTTAATTTATCCCAATTCACATTCAAAGTAGTGATTATTAACTCTATTTCCCACCACACTATTTTCTTCTATTTATCCTTCTCTTCTTTCCCTCTTTTAAATCTGTTTTGCTTCTGATCACCACCTCCTTTAACCCACCCTACCTTTCATCACGTCCCCTGCCCCATATCTCTTATCCTCTTCCTCTCCTATTTTCTTTTTATGTAAGATAGATCATTATACTCAACTGAATGTATATATATTCTTCTGTCTCTGAACCAATTCTGAGGAGAGTAAAGTTTAAGCATTTTCCACCATGCCATCTCCATTTTCCTTTTCACTATAAAGCTCTTGCATGCCTTTCACACGAAAAAAAAAAAATCTCCCCTTATCCCAGTGCATTTCTCTCTTATCTTTACATTTTTTTCAGAGATTGTCCCAATGTAATTGACTCACATCTGTGCCCTTACTTGTAGACTCCTTTTAACTGTCCTACTAATGATAATATTCTTAGTATTATTAAGCAAACTTTATTAGTGGATTATTCTTGGTTTTAATCATAGCTCTTTTGCCTTCCAGAATATCATTTTCCAAATACTCTGTTCTTTAATGTGGAAGCTGCTAGATCTTATGTGATCCTGGCAGTGGTTCCACAATATCTGAATTGTTTCTTTCTGGCTGCTTCCAATATTTTTTTCCCTTACCTGGGAACTGTGGAATTTGGATATAATATTCCTGAGAGTTTTCATTTGGAGATTTCTTTCAGGAAGTCAGCGGTGAATTCTTTTAATTTTCATTTTACCCTCTAGAACTAATATATTGAGGTAGTTTCCCTTTCATTATTTCTTAAAATATGACTTATAAGCTCTTATTTCCTAATCAAGGCTTTCAGGTAGTTAAAAAAATTCTTAAATTATCTCTCCTGAATCGAATTCCCAAGTCAGTTTTTCCAATTAAATGTGAAATACATATACATTTTTTTTATCTACCACTTATCTCTTTAAACTTTTCCAGGAATTCTTGCTCGTCTTTAGTTCAATTAGCATTTTTTTTTTTTTTTGAGGTTTTGCTTGGTTTTCACATTGTTGTCTTCTAAGTTTGTCTTGGTAGTTCCTGCTACTTTAGTAACTTTTTATATTCAAGTTCTTTATCAAGCTTTTTTTTGTGTGTGCTAATGTTTTCAGAGCTAGATCTGGAGATCCATCCATTTTTAGTGTTTTCAAAGTGGTGTTATCTTGAAAAAGATATGATTACTACTCTACTGGTATGTTCTCTGGTCTTTATCCAGGTTGTTCCCCTACAAGCTACAAGTACTAGTGCTCCTTTTGGCCTTGGAACTGTGACCAAAGCCCTTGCTCCCTTGTGACCTATCATAAATATTTCTCTTTGTCCTGGAAATGCAATCCAGAATTATGTTTGGGCAATGGAGCTGCCAAACAACATCAGTTGTACCCAGTGTTAGAAAAGGGTCCCCTGTAATTTTTTCTGACTAATTGCCTAACCCCCTTACAATTTCTGGGCTGGGAACTTCCAAAACTACTGCTAAATCTGCTTTCAGAGTACCTGAAAGGCCCATCACTGGTTCTCCTACCATCATTCAGAATTGTGTCCACCTTGTTGTCAAAGACCTTTCCCGCTAACATGTCTTAGGTTAAATAAAATGTCTCTTTTTGACTTTTTTTTTCATTCTGACACTCTAAAACTTGATTTGATGCATTGTTTTAAAGTTCTTCACAGGAAAATGTTGGGAGCACCTGTGGTGGGGAGGACTCTCATGCTGTATTCCAATGTCTTTGTTTCATCCTCATTATGACATTTTTAAAATAGACCAGTTTAGAAGAATATCATATGGGAATGGAAGATAAAGTCTACTCATTTACTCAGTAATTGACTTGCAGTTTGTGCTTTGAAAACAAAGAACCAAATTATCAGAATATTTTAACTGCTGAAATTAATAAACATTTACCAAAATAATTTAATTATTAATCTTTAATAAAGTTTTAAATACATCATTTAATTAACAATTAAAATGATACTTTTAGCAGCAATAACCATGTCAATATTCTTTTTAACAGTCTAATTATTGAGCATATGTTTAGTAAGTGTTTTCAAACTCAAATAAAGATTTACATCAAATGTAAAGGTATTCATCAGCTTTTATTTATATCTCATCCTATACTACAGATAGAAAATCTGGGCATTAGGACAAGCAAAAAAATGAAAATGGCAAGCATATAACAGGTTTGTTGGTGCTACCTCAGTATTAGACATAAATCAAAAAGAAAAGAATCATTTTACTATAAAAACATCACAGAGAAAAAGAAAAGCTGGAAGTTGAACAAAGATTTTCTACTTTCTTTTTGGCTCAATGATGTTGCTTAAAATGCTCAATTTTTTTTTTTAAAACACTGATGCTGCCTTTACTTAAAACTCCCACAAATTCTTATTCAAAATAGTTACCCATATTTGTTCAGTGCCATATCAATGAATCTGGCAAAGAATTATTTTACAGAGCTAGAAAAAAATAATAAAAAAAAATTCATCAGGAAGAGCAAAAGAACAAGAATATCAAGGGAACTAATGAAAGAAAAATACAAAGATGGATGGTGGCCTAGCAGTACCAAATCTAAAACTATATTATAAAGCAGCAATCAACAAAACTTGATGCTGATTGAGAAACAGAGTGGTGTACTACATAGAATTCCCAATCCCTCTATTTTTGTCCGCCTGCATTTTTTATTTCCTTCACAGGTTAATTGTATACTATTTCAAAGTAAGTCCAATTCTTCTTGTGCGGCAAAATAACTGTATGGACATGTATACATATGTTGTATTCAACATATACTTTAACATATTTAACATGTATTAGTCTACCTGCCATCTGAGGGAGAAGGTGGGGGGAAGGAGGGGAAAAATTGGAACAAAAGCTTTTGCAATTGTCAATGCTGAAAAATTATCCATGCAATATCTTGTAAATAAAAAGCTATAATAAAAAAAATGAAATAGAGTGGTGGATTAGTGGAATAGATTAGATACACATGACATAATAATCAATGACTACAGTAATCTAGCATCTGATAAACCCCCAAACTCCAGTTTCTGGAATAAGAGCTCACTATTTCACCAAAATTGCTGGGAAAACTGAAAAATAGAAACTAGGCATAGACCTACATCTCACACCTCATACCAAAATAAGGTCAAAATGGGTACAAGATTTAGCCATAAAGGGTGATATCATAAAGAAGTTAGGAGAGTAAGGGATAGATTACCTATCAGATCTTTGGAGAAGGGAATAATTCACAATTAAACAAGAACTAGAGAACATTAAGGAATGCAAAATGGATAACTGATTACATTAAATTAAAAAGATTTTGCAGAAAACCAACACAAGCAAGATTAAAAGGGAAGCACAATGAAAAATTTTATAGCTAGTGTTCCTGATAAAGGCTGCATTTTTAAAATATATGAAGAACTGTGTCAAATTTATAAGAATACAAGTCATTCCCCAATTGATAAATGATCAGAGGATATGAACAGTCAATTTTCAGATGATGAAATTAAAGCCATGTATATAGTTTTGCTCTAAATCACTATTGATTAGAGAAAT
This sequence comes from Sarcophilus harrisii, assembly GCF_902635505.1. Taxonomy (NCBI): domain Eukaryota; kingdom Metazoa; phylum Chordata; class Mammalia; order Dasyuromorphia; family Dasyuridae; genus Sarcophilus; species Sarcophilus harrisii. Next base: position 123,944,008 of record NC_045431.1, on the reverse strand, counting down.
GCAAATTAAAACAACTCTGAGGTAACACATCACACCTCTCAGACTGGTTAAGATGACAGGAAAATATAATAATAAATATTGGAAGGGATGTGGGAAAACTGGGTCACAAATATATTGTTGGTGGAGTTGTGAAATGATCCAACCATTCTGGAGAGCGATTTGGAACTATGCCCAAAGGGCTTTCAAACTGTGCATACCCTTTGGCCCAGATACTACTGGGCATGTAAAGAAATCATAATGGAGGAGAGATAAAAAAGGAGAGATAAAAAAAAGGAGTGCATCGATGTTGCTGACTACCAAGTGAGCAATTTGTGAGAACATGCATAGTCAGTTAACTTGCTGTGACCCTCAGTCTATCTCTCTGTTCCCAGGGAAACATGGCAACTTCTTGTCACGTTCTGAGAACAGAGTGCCTTTTGCTCCCATGGATTCCCTTCAACAATGCTCCCTTTTTGTTTTTTAGGTACAGTAACTTTATCTCAGCAGAGATCTCTTGTACAGTGTTGAATAAAAAGACACCTAAAGCATGTGGATCCACACAATAGGGTGAGGAAAATAACAACAATTATGATAATCCATTGTTCAATACTCCACTACCAGTTGGAGGAGTTATCAAACCAATGTATATTTTTTTCTGCTCTCTTGTCTGGGTTCAAATATGCATGATAAGCCTTTTTGATGTCTGAAGCCAATTTGTACAGACTTTCTATGTCATCTGCTATGGTTTCTTGAGGAACAGACCATTTAAATGTTTTCTGATCTCGTCCCACAAATAATCCGACCCTGATTTATTATATTGAGGTTTGTTATGCATAGATTTGTATATCTGTAATCACATTTCAAGGTCCTCTGTAATTTAAGTAGTTCAACTTCTATCCCTATCTCTAGAGTAGCTTCTCTCCTTTTTTTTATCATTAGATAAATCTGATCATCTAATCTGGCTTGTTTGCAAATCCTCTGTCAAATATGTGATCTGTCCTGTTATGATTTTGCAGATATGATACCACTCTTCACTTTTGACTAGCATCATAGCTACATGGGTCCTAGTAATGGTATATGAAAGTAATGAAGTATTATTGTTCTATAAAAATAGTGATGAACAGACTGATGTTAGAAAGGCCTTGAAAGATTTACTGAACTGATGCTGAGCAAAACAAGCAAAACCAGAAATACATTATACATAGTACCAGCAAATTTGTGCAATAATCAATTACAAAACACTTGATTCTTCTCAGTGGTTCAGTGATCCAAAGCAATCCCAATATACTTTAGATAAAAAATTCCGCCTGCACCCAATAAAAGAACTATGGAGTTTGAATGTAAATAAACACCTATGTTCATTTTTTTCCTGTTTTTTTTTCCTCTCATAGTTTTTCTCTTTTGTTCTAATTTTTCTCTCCTAACATGATTCATAAAGAATTGTATCTTTAAAAAGTTAATTAATATGCAGTATAAGCAGGAAAAATTAAAACAATAAAAAAGAGGCTTATATTATAAACAAAAAGTCATCCAACTTAAATTAACATTACAAGAAGACCCATGTGGGCTGAACAAAACCCCACAGATTCTTGTTCCTTTCCTACAAGTACTAAAGAAAAACACAATGGAGGTTATATTATGGAAAAACTAATCAAAAAGAATTTATAAAACTTGGAGAAGAACATAGAGAATAAGAATGAGAAAGATTTAGTAAAGTAAGACATCAAAAGGAAGCTACACATGTGTGTATATAAACATGCATGTACATATAGATACATGCATTTTGCACATGCACATATATGGGTATGTATATATATATACACACAAATATATTTGGGATTTTGATAAAGAATTAGCATCTTTCAACAAATCCTTTTTTCTTTGTTTTAATTTAATTTTAATAGTATATTATGTAATTACATGTAAAGATGGTTTTCAATGTTCATTTTTATAACATTTTTAAGCTCTAATTTTTCCCACCCTCCTTTTCCTCCTCCTTCCCCAAGACAGTAAGCAATATGATATAGATTATAGACGTACAATTATTTTTAACATATTTCCATATGAGACATACTGGGAAAGAAAAATCAGAACAAAAAAGAAAAACTATGAGAAAAGAAAAAACAAACACAACAAAAAGATGGTGAAAATGGTATGCTTCAATTTGCATTCAGTCTCCATAGTTCTTTCTCTGAATGCAGATGGCATTTTCCAAACAAAGTCTATTGGAATTGTCTAGGAAAGCTGTATTGCTAAAAGACTTAAGTCTATCATAGTTGAACATCATGCAATCTTGCTGTTACTGTGTACAATGTTCTGTTGGTTCTGTTCACTTCACCCAGCATCAGTTCATCCAGTCTTTCCATCATCAGTCTTTCCAGGCTTTTCTGCTTTTTCTGGAAATCAGCCTGCTCATTTCTTACAGAACAATAGTATTCCATTACATTTATGTACCAAAACTTATTCAGCAATCAATTGATGGGCATCCACTCAATTTTCAATTCCCTGACAACATAAAAAGAGCTGCTACAAACATTTTTGCACATGTGGGTCCTTTTCTTTCTTATATAATCTCTTTGAGATACAGATTCAGTAGAGATAATGCTGGATCAAAGGGTATGCACAGTTTTATAGCTCTTTGGTCATTGTTCCAAATTGCTCTCCAGAATAGTTAGATCATTTCACAATTCCACCAACAATGCATTAGTGTCCCAGTTTTCTCACAGTCCTTCCAATATATAATTTTTTTCACAGGAGTATTTAGAATCCACCAGATTGTAGAGAAGAAAGTCTGTGTATAGCAGAAGTAAGAGGAAATCATGGATTAGAAAAATATGCAACTAAAAGTTCGGAGACATGAATTTTCCCTGATATGCCCTTTTGTAGTCACATGCTCTTGGTCAATTCATTTCCATTTCTCTGAGCCTAAGTTTCTACATCTGTGTATTGAATGTGTTAGACTAGAGCAGTGATATTCAAAGTAATCTGGGAAGACTTCTTTGAGACTGTTTTACATGGTTTGTGAGATCAGAAGCATTTTTAAATTTCTAATAAGTTAAAGACAGATAGAAAGATAGATGGGTAGATAGATAGATAGATGGATAGATGATAGATAGATGGAAAGAAAGAAAGGTAGACACAACCCTCATAAACAAAAGCTCTTTGGAATTTTCTATAGTTCTTAAAAGTATAAATTGTTATATTAATTAAAATATCCAAGGTCCCTTCTCAATCAGAATATTCTATATGTCTATAATACAATCCCCACACCAACTTTCAACCCTATAGTAAAACAAAAAATATCTTATTTGTTTTTCTAAGATAGTGTTAACTGACTATTGTCCACAGGCTATGTGGAAGAGAAGATATGCTTTAAATCCTTAATGTGATAGGAGGTGCTGTGTGGCACTGTGAATAGTAAGGCAGCCTCAGAATTATGTAGGTAAAGATTTAAGCCTTGCTCATATTGATTGTGTGACCCTAGATAAGTCACTGAATCTCTTTTGGAGAGCAGATGCTGATCTATATGAGTAGACAGAGTTTTCTCAATGGAAGATCCCCTTATCATTAAAATCCAAGTTCTTCAGTCTCCCCCAAAAGTCAGTAGGTTTTTTTTTTTAATGTATTAATCATCTAAATATTGCATTAGTTAGAATTCTGTATTTGTCGTAAGGAAAATCTAAATTCAGATCCAGCCTTTGATATTTTGTTGATTGGTGACTTGTTGGTTGTTGTCCTTTCTTTTTTAAGAGGACCAAAATGACATCAGTATCTTTGAGTCAAGTCAATGTGTCTGACTACGGCTGATCAGACCAATACAAACTCCACCATAAGTCTGACATAAATAGTTCCCATGAACATCTGGGCTTGATTCTCCAATTTTGTGCATCTCTTATTTTTTTTCTGAGCTAATTCAATTCTGTCTTGCTTATAGGGCATAGGACCATGTTCAATGAGAGTACTCCATGCTAGGAGGTTCTGTGCCTGTGTCTCCTATGTCATACAATCAAAACTAATCTAACAAGCAAGCTCATATTCCTTCCAAAAAGAGTGAATGAGCTCATGACAATGAGATTGCTATCTGCAGGAAAACTCCATGTTATCAGTTCTTATAATTCCATCATGATGAACCCTGATGAAGTCAAAAAAATATTTTATGTAGACCCTTATCATCAACATGAAAAAGAGGATAAGCTTATAATTCTGTGTCATTTTAATATTAGAGTAGGCTCAAACTATCAGACATGATAGGGAATCTTTGGGAGGAATGGAGTTGGAGAGAGCAACAGCCATGGTCACTGACTACTGTAGGCATGAGTTTCTGATGACATTCTCATCATCAACTTTGTATTCTGTTTACTTAAACACAATAAAACTTCATGGGTGCAACCTCACAGCAAACACTGGTACTTAATAGACTATCTTATAAGGAGAAGAGACAGAATGTAAGAGTGTCAAAAGCAATGTGTAGTGCACAGTGCTGGTTTGATCATAGACTTATCCTCTCCTAAATGATATACCACAAAAGTGATATCCCCAAGGCAAAAGAGAGGCAAAAGTTTATTGCTGACTTGGAGGATAAGTTGAGCCAATACACAGTTGGCAACAATGGAGCAGCAAAAAAAGAGTGAGCAGCTTTCAGAGATTTGGTGTACAGCAATTTAAAACTGAAGCTAACTTAATCTCTTCATTTTTAAGATGAGGAAGCTGAGGGTCAGAGTAATTAATGGACTTCTACATTTTCTACCACTTTCACTCATTTGAATTGGATTTCATCATGACCCTAGACAACCTCCTTATCAGGCAATTTACTATCTCGTGAGAGCTTGTATTAGTTTTATTTCTTATACCTCCATCTATACTTTCAGTACCCTCTGTCTTTCTGATTCTAGGACTGAAGGAAGGAGCAAAACATTTCTTCAAAAATCTCCATTTAAATAGAGCTTTGAAGCCAATCAATTCTTCATTTTCTATCAGTGCATTCCTTTGTACTAGGCTCTTTTACTATCTCTGACCTGGGTCACTTGACTTAAATTCTTTTCATCATCCTAATTTGCTTTTAGACACTGTCTTCCTGAAGGGCGGAGTCAAGATGGCAGAGAGTAGACACATCTCTATTTGAGTTCCTATGAACTTCCCTCAGATCAACATGGGATTAAGCCTCTGAACTGGGTTTAGAGTAACAGAACCCACAAATATTTGGAGTACAACAAATTTCCAGAAGAAGGTACTTTGGAATAACATCACACAAAAGGTCTGTTTCAATTGAACAGAGGTAAAGGCTGCCAAGCCCAGACCAGAGCTGGAGCAAAGAGTTGGGGTAGAGAGCCAGGGTGCTGTAGCTTCTATGAATTGTAGCTTCTGCACACTGGGGAATCTACTGCAAGGCTCTTAGGCTACTCTGTCCTGATTACAAGCCAGTGCTGTGAGATACCCAAAACAAATAAAAAAGGCAAATTGTGAGCTTCTAAACCCCAAAACCCCAGAAAAACGGGATGTGGCCATGTTTACCCAGCACTGGAAGTCAATCAGCAACACTGGCCCCTAGGCAAACTAAAATGGCTATCATCCCTTTGCCTTAAAAGCAGACCTAAACTAAGAAAGAAAGAAAGAAAGAAAGAAAGAAAGAAAGAAAGAAAGAAAGAAAGAGAAAGAAAGAAAAAAAAACCAAAAAAGCAAAAAGACCCTAACCTTAAAATTACCCATATTTTATAATGTTCTCTAGTTCTTTTTTAGTCACAAATTCCTTTCTTCTCCTTATACCCGAGAGGCAGACCATTCCTTTTTTGCTTCTACTATCATCCTTTATGTCTAAATCATGGATCCATTTTGACCTTATCTTGGTATAGGTCAATGCCTAGTTTCTGCCATTGTACTTTCCAATTTTCCCAGTAATTTTTGTCAGATAGTGTGTTCTTATCCCAAAAGTAGGCTCTTTGGATTTATCAAATACCTAGATTCTTATAGTCATTGACTGTTGTGTCTTGTGAACCTAACCTTCTCCACTAATCTACTACACTGTTTCTTAGTCAATACCAAATGGTTTTGATGGTTTTGACAGCTTTTATGGAGAGAGAAAACAGACCTCAAACCCTGAGGATCCTAAAGATAATCAGCTCAAAATAAAGCCCCAAAGGGTGATATGAGTTGGTCCCTACTTCAGAAGACTCTCTTAGAAGAATTCAAAAAGGATCTTAAAAGAGAGTTAGAAGAAAAATGGGGAAAGGAAATGAGATCTTTGCAAGAGGATATGGAAAATGAAAAACAAATTATCTGAAAAAAACTCCTTAAAAAACAGAGCTGATGAAATGGAAAAAGCAAATAACTCCTTACAAAATATATTTGATGAAATGAAAAAAATCTTACAAACTAGATATGAAAAAGAAATCAATTTGTTGAAAAACAGAATTTGTGAAATGTAAAAAAAAAAAAAAAAAAATGCATTGAACAAAACACCTAATTTAAAAGTTCAATTGGCCAAATTGAACAAATGGAAGGGAATGACTCAGTGAGACTTCAAGAATCAGTCAAACAAAACCAAAAAAAAAAAAAAAATGAAAAAAAATAGAAGAAAATGTAAAATACCTCATTGGAAAAACAACTGACCTCAAAAATAAATCTAGGAGAAACAATCTAATAATTATTGGACTTCCTTCAGGAAATCATCAAGGAAAACTGCCCTGGTGTCCTAGAACCAGAGGGTAAAATAGTCATTGAATTCACAGATCACAGGGGCAGCTAGTTGGTGCAATCAATAGAGCACTAGCCCTGAAGTCAGGAGGACTTGAGTTCAAATCTGGCCTCAGACATTCAACACTTCCTAACTCTGTGACCCTTGGTAAGTCACTTAACCCCAATTGCCTCAACAAAAAAAGAATGTACAGATCACCTCCTGAAAGAGACCTCAAAATGAAAACTCCAAGGAACATCATAGCTAAATTTCAAAATTATCAAATCAAGGAGAAAATATTGCAAGCAGACAGAAGGAAACAATTCAAATATTGAGAAGCCACAGGAATCTGATATTCTGAAAGGCAAAAGAACCTGGATTGCAGCTATCCAGCAAAATTAAGCATCATCTTTCAAAGAAAAAGATGAACATTCAACGAAACAGGTGAACTTCATCTATTTCTGATAAAAAGATCAGAGCTAAATGGAAAATTTGATCTTCAAACACAGAATTCAAGAGAAGCACAAAAAAGTAAAAAAGGAAAGAAAAATAACTTTCTTTTAAAAGTTAAAAAGCTTATATCCCTATATGGGAAGATGATATGTTTAACTCTTGAAATCTGTATCTCTGTTATGGGTCTACTTAGAGAGTGCAGATATAATTTGATTTTATTGTGATAATTTTAAAAAGAAATTAGAGGAGGAAAGATAATTCTCCTGAAGAAGAGAAAAATGGAGTTAAAATGGGGGAGGCAAAAAAGACCTACTGCAATTGAGGAAAAAAGGTCAGGGGATGACCATTATATGAGTGTTACTCTTATCAGATTTGGCTGAAAGAGAGAATATCAGACATATTTAGCTTTACACATAAGCTTGTCTCACCCTACAGGGAAGTAGGAGGGGAAAAAGGAAAGAAAGGAGGGAGGCTAATAGAAGGAAAAACAGAAGTAGAAGGGGAAAGATATAAGAAAAGGGGAGGGGCTGCAAAGGGGAAGGCTGTTTGAGGAGTGGATGATCAGTGACAAAATACTGGGGAGGAAGGAAAGGGAGAAAGGGAAGACAAAAATATAACTGGGGGTAGTTATTTTAGTTAGCATTTTTATCTGTGAATGTGAAAGGAATGAATTCTCCCATAAAAATAAAGCAGATAGCAGACTGAATTAAAAGCCAGAATCCTACAATTTGTTCTTTACAAGAAACTCATTTAAAGAACAGTGACACATTTTAAGTAAAAGTAAAAGGCTAAGGTAAAAAAAAGAGGCAAGAGTAGCAATCCTGAGCTCAGACCAAGCAAAGGCAAAAATAGATATGAACCATTGATATGAACAGACAATTTTCAGATGAAGAAATTGAAACCATTTCTAGTCATATAAAAAAATGGTCTAAATCACTATTGATCAGAGAACTGCAAATTAAGACAATTCTGAGGTACCACTACAGACCTCTCAGGTTGGCTAAAATGTCAGAGAAAGATAGTGATGAATGTTGGAGGGAATGTGGGAAAACTGGGACACTAATACATTGTTGGTGGAGTTGTGAACTTATCCAACCATTCTGGAGAACAATTTGGAACTATGTCCAAAGGGCTATCAAAACGCACATACTCTTTGATCCAGCAGTGTTTCTACTGGGCTTATATCCCAAAGAGATCTTAAGGGAGAGAAAGGGACTCATGTGCAAAACTGTTGGTGGCAGCCCTTTTTGTAGTGGCAAGAAACTTGAAACTGAATGGATGCCCATCAGTTGGAGAATGGCTGAATAAGTTATGGTATATAAATATTATGGAATATTATTTTTCTATAAGAAATGATCAGCAGGATGATTTTAGAGAGGCCTGAAGAGACTTAAATGAACTGAGGCTAAGTGAAATGAGCAGAACCAGGAGATCATTGTACATGGCAACAACAAGGTTACACAATGACTATTTCTGATGGACATGGTTCTCTTCCACAATGTGGAATGTTCAGACCAGTTCCAATGATGTTGTGATGAAGAGAGCCTTCTACACCCAGACAGAGGACTGTGGAAACTGAGTGTGGTTCACAACATAGTATTTTCACTGTTTTTGTTGTTTTCTTGCATTTTGTTTTCTTCCTCATTTTTGTTTTTTCCTTTTTGATCTGATTTTTGCGGTGTGGCAAGATAATTGTATAAATATGTATGCATATATTGAATTTAACTTTTTTTTTTTTTACCATGTTTAACATATATTGGATTACTTGCCATCTAGGGGAGGGGGTGGCAGGAGCGGGGAAAAACACAAGGTTTTGCAAGGGTCAGTGTTGAAAAATTATCTATGCATATGTTTTGAAATAAAAAGCTTTAATAAAAAAAGACATTATCTTTCTACATAATAAACTTGAGAGCAGAAATTTTTCTTTTCATGCTTTTGTCCCCAGCACACTTAGCATAGTATGTAGCATATAGCAGGTGCTTAATAAATCTTTATTGATTGACTGACTAAATTTAACTTAAGATCATTCACATAATAAATATAAATAATAAATAAAGTCAACTAAGAGACACCTTTTTTTTTTTTTTTTTGTAATCAGCTCCTAGAAATCAGTATGCACTGTAGTAAAGCTCTGCCTCAGTACTAAATCCCAATTAAAGGAAGTCAGCAATGTTGGTCACCACCAAATCATCTAACCTGCTGTCTGTAGCATGGCAACCAGGCTTCCCACTGTACTCATGACCACTTCATACACACCACAGTAAAATTATATTAATATGCAAAACACCTAGTTATTTTCACTTTAGGGAGTTAAAAAAAAAAAAAAAAAAAAGCAATACAAGGTTTTTCCCCCAGCAACTTGAGAAAAAGATTTTCATGTTTTTTCCTATCCCGAACTCTTTATTTAAAAAGCAACACTTGCATGACACCTCAAGCCTATGGTGAAAAATAATTGTAAAAGAGAGGACAAAAGAAAGATCACTTCTCCTCATTCAAATTGAAAAGCTATTGAAAAGGAGAAACAAAATTTTCATGTGAAATTTAAAGGCAGGAAAAAAATAGAGATATCTAATGCACTTGGTTACAAAACAGAAAGTTGGTCTATGTTTCTACTGAAATTTTAAAAAATCACATTATTATCTAATAAATAAAAATAAAAATGGGTCTCATCTATAAAAATATAGGTACTATAGACATATGCTGTATATATCATTTTTCCTTAAAAATTTGATAGTAATGAAAACAACTTTCTTAGAACCAGAAACACTATTGAGATATAAAAAGTTTATTTTCCACACAACTTTATTTTTTGAGAAATCACAGAAAGTATGGTCTCCAAATGAGCTCAGGAAATACATATGAGATAAATAATAAATCACCTACTGATTCAATCTGAGAACAAGCAAAAGGGAAATTTTGAGGATGGGGACAAATAAGCTAGGTACTTATACCCTGTATAGGTGTGCATTCTTTATTTTAAAGTCTTAAGTCATATCATCTAAAAGAGGGAACAAGTAGAAACATTTCTTAGGAAATGAGGGGGAAAAGGAAATTCATGGCTGAAAGCAATAAATTATTAAGATAAAAGAAAAACTGCTTCTTGGAAGCATAATGTTGAATGCCTACCAAATTTTTTTTAAATATAACTCAACTATCACCATCTCCCTGATGTCTTCTCTGATATTCTGGCTAGTTATCAGAATTTACCCAGTACTTTGTTGAATAATTCTCAACTATTTTTTTTTGGTGATATAACACATTTATGCCATTTGAGTCTTCCTTAATTCCCTTCCTTAACTCTATAAATTCCACGAAATTCATTTTTTTTCTCCCCTAGATCCTAGCCAAGTGTTCAGCCCATGGAATTAATAAGTATTTGTTGTTGCTGCTATCTTGTGATGATATTATTGTTTCTGTCTTATGATAATGTTATTGTAGGAAAGAAAAATAGTGCATCATCTTAACTAAAGTATAAAATTAAAAAATTCAGAAAAGATTCTACTTTCATCCTCCAATGCCCTAGAATCAAAAGGCAATGAAGAGATGTACGTGGTTGCCATTAAGGTGTAACATTTTTTTGAGAGTTTTAAACAGTCTGTTGTGCTGCTCAGACATTTCCATATACTGTTTCTTTTATTTAAAAACTGGGTCAAAATACCCTTGGTGGAAGCTATAGTCTGTTGAAGTTTCTGTATCTTCTGTGTAGGGCTAGTCTATAAAGTTAGAAACTCATTACTGACTTCCTTAAATGCAATTTTGTACAGTTAAAAAAGAAGTAAAAAGTATTGAACCTTGGAGAATATGGTAGCTTCCCAAATGATTGCCTGGGTTTTGACTCCCTTTTAGTCCTTGAAACAGAGTCAAGGTATGCAAATGGTTCAGTGGGATTGGAGAGGAAAAAATGTATAAAGCTGAAGCTATAAATACAAAAATAGTACCATTTGTTGCTGGGAATTGGTAAACTGAAAAGGATAACTCTTGTTGATTTTAAGTCTTCCTGAAATTACTGATGAAGGAGAGAAGAAAATAGTGATCCATTTTGAGGACAGAGAAAAATTCTTTTCATTTTTTCGTAAGGAAAACTCAAAATACAGAAATAATAAGTAAAGGAGACACAACACAGAGAAACCAAACAAGGATTGAGAAGACTATGTCCATACTTGCACATAGAGGTCCATTTATATTGATTCACACTTTTTGTTATCTTGTTTAGTGCCAAGTGCGTCACCAAAAAAAAAAATCCCATTAGGAAGACAAAGCAATTTTAAAAACAGATTAAGTCTGTTGCCTTTTCAGGCCTTTTCACATAATCAAAGTGTGCTAATTCAAGACAGGGCCAGTTCACTGTATCAATCAAAGATATAGCTACCACTAGAATTGTGATAGCCATATACATACACCTTATTGAACACTGGTAGGAGGAAATTAAATGGCCTAATGAATAGAAAATTAGACCTTCAGTCAAGAAGACCTTAGTTCAAACCTGATCTCAGACATTTACTAAGTTATGTGCTCCTGGGCAAGTCACTTAACCTCTACTTGCCTTAATCCACTGGAAAAGGAAATAGTAAATTATTGCACTATCTTTGCCAAGAAAAACCCGCAGACAATATGGTTCATAGGGTCACAAAGGGTTGAACAGGACTGAACGACTGAACAACAAGTAATACAAGAGATTTGTTTTACCTAAATATTTTTTTGTTCACACAAGAATCATTTCTCAGTATCTTATGAAAGGAACCTTCTTGGAACAAAGAAAAACATGCCAAAAAAGATGACCAACAAAACAACTATATATGATATTATATATAACATTCCACTTGCATTCACCAGTCTAATGAGAAGAGAAATTATTATTTTATCATTTTATTATCTTTTCTGGTACCAAGGTTGGTTACTGACCTTGGTGTGTCTTTAGTGCTATCTTAGTTTATATTATTGTAGCTATTAATATTCTTCTCTTGGTTTTGCTTACTTTTTCCAGCAGGAATTCAGACAAGTCTTTCTGTGGTTCTCTGAAATCTCCCTACCCCCATTAGAACATAATCTTCTTGAAGGAGTTTTTGCCTCTTTTTGTATCTCTAGAGTTTACTACAATGCATAACATATAGTAGATACTTAATAAATATTTATTGAATTGAATTGAATCATAGGCATCAATTCTTAGAACGGTAATATTCCATTATATTTATATACCACAATTTGTTCATCTATTCCAATTTATCATAGAAAAACTGTTGCTATGTCTTATACATATGGGACTTTTATTTTACTCTATTACTCTTTTTACTATAATTACTCCATTGGTATTTATGCTCAATAATAAGATAACTAGATCAAGGGAGCAGGGAGAACAGTTTGATGACCTTTCTTATATAATTCATTTTTCATTAAAAATGAAGATAAGGTGGAAGAGACTTTAAAGGTCAAATCCCTTCATTCTACAGATGATGAAAGTGGAATCCATTTTTTGGCAACAGGGACATTCTGTTTTTATGACTTCACATGAATGAAGGAGAGATGCTAGGGGAGAAAGAAAATTTGGATCTTAAAAAATTTTTTTAAATGAACATTAATTTTAAAAAGAAAAAGAAAAATTCTTAAATAGATTTGAATGGATTAAAAACAAAAGAATTTAGAAATGAGCTAATGGTGTCACAGATTGAAAGATGGACAAATATTCCGATTATCAAAATAAAAAGAAATGGAAAAGTAGACTCCACAAAAAAAGTGAGACCCAGAGGGAAAAAAGGCATTAAATAGCAGAGCCTAGGTTCTTTGAATACAAATCTATTTCTTTTCTCCCTGTATCACATAAAAGCAATTTGCATCAATACCAACTGCATATCAGTGTATCCACAGCCCCACAAACACTGATGATTTCTATCTTTTATTATCTTTGATAATATGCAAACAAATAATATAAAAAAATTCAGAGTTGTTTTAAATAATAAGTTTCTCATTAGTTTTTTCACACATTCTTCATCTATTATTGATAGCTCATATTTCTTCTTTTGAAAACTGTTCGTTCTTTGGCCACTTATTGTTTTGGGAATGGTCTCATATATTTGTATAAATTCTCCCTATGTATTGCATATGAAATTATTTAAAAAGATATTTACTGTAACTTAAATGATATTTTGATTTTATTTATTCAGCAGCTTAAACTTTAACTTTTTTTACTAGGGAAGGAAAAGAAAAGGGAATAAACATTTATATAGTACCTACTATATTCCAGGCACTATATTAGGCATTTTTTACAAATGTTATCTCATTTGGTCTTCACAACAGTCTTGAGAAGTAGCTATTATTGGGGGCGAAGCCAATAGTAGAAAGTAGACAGAAATTGCCCAAGCTTTCACCAGCTTCCCTCAGAATTGAAGCTAGATCAAGTCTCTGAACAGATCTTTGGTGTGATAGGATCTACAAACATTTTCCAGCTTATTTCAGAAGGACCTCAGGAAAGGTCTGTCTCTTTGGGCAGGGAGAACACATACCAGTATAGGTATAGCTTAGAGAGGCCCAGTTCAAGGAGGCCTGGTAAAGGGAATCTAACAAGATATTCTTAGCTAAAATATAGCAGTACTGGCTACTCTGTCCTGCTTAAGAAGGCCAGTGGATCAGCATACCATCTGCCTGCAATACAACTACAGAAGGCAAATTGTAAGTCATGAACCCCAGAATAACAAAAGCAGTACTTAGTCAAGCTCACCCAGTTCAGTAGGAAAGTCTATAAGCACTAGCCCCAGCACAGTCAGTGGGAGCCTCTGTCCTCCTGCAAAAGAAATTTGGGACAATTGTCCCTGTGTATTAGGAGCAGAGTGCAACTTTTAAAATGAACAAAAAAGCAAAAAGCACTCTATGGCAAGCTACTATGGAGACAAGGAAGATGAGAACACAAACCCAGAAGACTGTAAAGGCAAAAAAGCCTTTAGATGTAGCCTGAAAGAGGGATAGGAACTGGTTCCCAGCTTAGAAAGCTGTCTTAGAAGAGTTCAAGAAGGATCTTAAAAGAGAGGTAGAAGAAAAATGGGGGCAGGGGAAGAGGTTAGAGCTATAGAAGAGAATTATGAAAGTTTGGTGAAAAAAGGCAATATCTTAGAAAAGAAAGCATAGAAATGGACTAAAGGAAACAATTCCTTGAAAATAAATTTGGTGAAATGAAAAAATACATATACTGAAGAAAACAACTTCTAAAAAAGAATTGGGTGAAACAGGAAAAGAAAACAACTCAAAAAAATAAAATTGGCAAAATATTTTAAAAATCTATTGAACAACTCCTTTAAAAGTACAATTGATCAAAGGCAAAAGGAAATAAAAATGTTAACTGAATAAAATACTTTACTAAAAATTAGAATTGGACAAATGGTAGTAAATGACTCAAGAAGACATCAAGAATCAGTCAAAACAAAAGCAAAAAAAATATGAAAAATATAAGAAAATACAATCAAAGAATTACTGGACTACCTAAAAACCATGATGAAAAAAAGATCCTGGACATCTTTCAAAAAATAATCAGGCTCTCCTGATAGCCTAGAAACAGAAAGTAAAATAGTCATTGAAAGAATCCATTGATCATCTATTGAAAGATACCCCAAAATGAAAACTCCAAGGAATAATGTTGATGAATGCCAGAATTATCAGATCAAGGAAAAAATTATTGTAAGTGGAAAGACAAAAACAATTCAGATACCGAAGAGCCACAATTGGGATTACTTAGGACTAGCAATTTCTACTTTAAAGAATCAAAGGATCTAGAATATGATATTCCAAAAGGCAAAGGAACTTGGATAACAACCAAAAAAATTAAGTATCCAGCAAAACAAAGCATTATCTTTCAAGGGAAACAATGAACATTCCATAAAATCGAGGATTTTCAATCATTTTTTTATGAAAAGATAAGCGTGAAAGAGAAAATTTGATCTTCAAATACAAGACTGAAGAGAAACATTAAAAAGGTAAAAAGGGAAAGGAAAAATATGTTTTTTAAAGATTAAAATGTTTATATCCCCACATGGGAAGATGCCACATATAACTTTTAAGGACTGTATCTTTGTTATGGCAGTTAGAAGGGCTAGATTTAGAGAATGGAGGTATAAGTTGACAATAATATGATGATATAAAAAAAGCAAGTAGGAATGGAAAAGGGATTGTACTGGGAGAAGAAAAAAGGGGAGGTAAAATGGAGTAAATCATATTACATGAAGAGGAACAAATGACTTAATATAGTTGAGGGAAAAAACAGAGGGGATGAGCATTAATTATATTTGGCTCAAATAGGGAATAACATACATACTTTAGTTTGGTACAGAAATTAGTCTCACCCTATAGGGAAATAGGAGGGGAAAGGAGAAAAGAAAGGGAGAGCTGAAAAAGGGAGGGCAAATTGAGGGAGGTGGTGGTTAGAAGCAAAACACAGGTGAGGAGGAAAAGGGTAAAAAAAGGGAGAAAGATATAAACTGGAAAAAAATAGGATGTTAGGAAATATAGTTAGTAATTAAGTAAAAAGTAAAAAAGTAGTAGTAAAAGTAATTGTGAATAAGAATGGGATGAACTCTCCCATAAAACAGAAGTGGACAGTAGAGAGGACTGAAAGCTAGAATTCTACAATATATTTTTGTAAGAAACACTTTTGAAGCAGAGAGATACATACAGAATAAAAGGCTGGAGCAGAATCTATTATGCTTCAGCTGAAGTTAAAAAAATAACAAAGAAACAAGGATAGCGATACTGATCTCACATCCAGCAAAAGCAAAAATAGATCTAATTTTAAAAGATAAGAAAGGAAACTATCTTATAAAAGGGTACAATAGATAATGAAGCAATATCAAATATAACATATATGTACCAAATGTCATGGCAAGCAAACTCTTAGAGAAGTTAATAAGTGAGTTGCAAAAAGAAATAGCAATATTACACAAGTGAGGGATCTCAACTTGCCTCTATCAGTACTAGATAAATATAACTGTAAAATAAACAAGAAAGAAGTTAAGGAGGTGAATAGAATTTTAGAAAAGCTAGAATGTTTGAAGAAAACTAAATGGGGATACACAGAAAGGAATATACTTTTTTTCCCCAGTGGTACAAGGTACTTACACAAAAATTGACCATATATTAGGAAATAAAAACCTCACAATCAAAGGCAAAAAGGTAGAAATAATAAATGCATCCTTTTCAGATCATGATGCAATAAAAATTATGTGTAATAAATAGCCATGGAAAAATTAGATAAAACCTTAATTGGAAATTAAATAATTTAATCCTAAAGAATGAGTGAGTCAAACAATAAATTATAGAAACAACTGATAAATTCATCCAAGAGAATGACAATAATAAGGCAACTTACCAAAACTTATAGGATGCAGCTAAAGTAATTCTTAGAGGAAATTTTATATCTCTAGATGCAAACATGAAAAAAATAGAGAAAGAAGATCAATGGATTAGGCGAACAACTAAAAAAGCTAGAAAAAGAAAAAATTAAAAACCAATTTGAAATTCTTAAAATAAAAGGAGAGATTAATAAAATTGAAAGTAAGAAAATTATTGAATTAACAAACATAACTAAAAGTTGGTTTTGTGAAAAACCAACAAAATAAATAGACTTCTGGTTAATCTGATTAAAAAAAAAACCAAATTACCAGTAACAAAAATGAAAAGGATGAATTTAACACCAATGAAAAGGAAATTAAAGCAATAATTAAGAGCTATATTGTCCAACTATATGCCAACAAATGTGATAATATAAGTGAGATGGATGAATATTTACAAAAATATAGATTGTCTAGATTAATAGACAAGAAAATAAATTATTTAAATAGTATCATATTAGAAAAACAAATTGAACAAGCTGCTAATGAGCTTCCTAAGAAAAAAAGCATAGGAATAAATGGAGTCTTCCTTAAAATTCTAAGTAGTCTACATGCCAAAAAGCCAATAAATAATACAAGCACAAAACATTTTTCACACAAATAAAGTTAGATCTAAAAAATTGAAAGAGTATCAAGTGCTCATGGGTAGGCTGAGCTAATATAATAAAAATGACAATTCTATTTAAATTTATCTACTTATTCAGTATCATACCAATCAAACTGCCAAGAAAATATTTTGTAGAGCTAGAAAAAATAAAAAAATTTATCTGAAAAAAAATATTTATCAATTGGAAAATGGCTTGAATACTTATAAATTTGAGTCGATTTTTAAAAAATAGCTTTTTATTTACAAGATATATGCATGGGTAATTTTTCAGCATTGACCCTTACAAAAATTTGTCCTCTCCTTCCCCCCACTTAATTCTTTGTATATTTTAGAAATGAAGCTTTTATCAGAACCCTTGAATGTAAAAATGCTTTCCCAGTTTATCACTTCCCTTCTAATCTTGTCTGCATTAGTTTTATTTGTACAAAATATTTTTTACTTAATAAATCAAAAGTATCTATTTTGTGTTCAATAATGACCTCCAGTTCTTCTTTGGTCACAAATTCCTACCTTCTCCACAGATCTGAGAAGTAAACTATCTTTTATTCTTCTCATTTCCTTTTAAAATCATTCTTTATGTCTAGATCATGAAGCCATTTTGACCTTATCTTGGTATAGGGTGTTAGGTGTGGGTCAATGCCAATTTCTGCCATACTAGTTTCCAATTTTCATAGCAGTTTTTGTCAAAGAGTGAGTTCTTATCCCAAAAGCTGAAGTTTTTGGGTTCATCAAACACTAGATTATTATAGTCATTGATTATTTTGTCCTGTGAACCCAACCTATTCCACTGATCAACTATTCTATTTCTTAGCCAGTACCAAATGGTTTTGATGATTGCTGCTTTATAATATAGTTTTAGACTATATGGTACAGCTAGATCACCTTCATTTGCATTTTTTAATTAATTCCCTTGAAATTCTTGACCTTTTATTCTTCCAGATGAACTAAACAATTTCTGGGAAATTTGATTAGTATGGCACTAAATAAGTAGATTTAGGTAGTATTGTCATTTTTATTATATTAGCTCGGCCTACCCATGAGCATTTGACATTTTTCCAATTGTTTAAGATATGACTTTATTAGTCATTATTAATCAGAGAAATGCAAATTAAGACAACTCTAAGATACCACTACACACCTGTCAGATTGGCTAAGATGACAGAAAAAATAATGATGATTATTGGAGGGGATGTGGGAAAACTGGGACATTGATGCATTGTTGGTGGAGTTGTGAATGAATCCAACCATTCTGGAGAGTAGTTTGGAACTATGCTCAAAAAGTTATCAAACTGTGCATACCCTTTGATCCAGCAGTGTTACTACTGGGTTTATATCCCAAAGAGATCATAAAGAAGGGAAAGGGTCCTGTATGTGCACGAATGTTTGTGGCAGCCCTCTTTGTAGTGGCTAGAAACTGGAAACTGAGTGGATGCCCATCAGTTGGAGAATGGCTGAATAAATTGTGGTATATGAATATTATGGAATATTATTGTTGTATAAGAAATGACCAGCAGGATGATTTCAGAAAGGCCTGGAGAGACTTACACAAACTGATGCTGAGTGAAATGAGCAGGACCAGGAGATCATTATATATTTCAACAACAATACTATATGATGACCAGTTCTGATGGACCTGGCCATCCTCAGCAATGAGATCAACCAAATCATTTCTAATGGAGCAGTAATGAACTGAACTAGCTATACCCAGAAAAAGAACTCTGGGAGATGACTAAAAACCATTACATTGAATTCCCAATCCCTATATTTATGCCCACCTGCATTTTTGATTTCCTTCACAAGCTAATTGTACAATATTTCAGAGTCTGATTCTTTTTGTACAGCAAAATAACGTTTTGGTCATGTATACGTATTGTGTATCTAATTTATATTTTAATATATTTAACATCTACTGGTCATCCTGCCATCTG
Organism: Sarcophilus harrisii; assembly: GCF_902635505.1. NCBI lineage: Eukaryota > Metazoa > Chordata > Mammalia > Dasyuromorphia > Dasyuridae > Sarcophilus > Sarcophilus harrisii. The sequence continues at coordinate 123,925,003 of NC_045431.1, read as the reverse complement.
GGGGAGGGGGTGGGGGGTAAGAGGTGAAAAATTGGAACAAGAGGTTTGGCAATTGTTAATGCTGTTAAGTTACCCATACATATAACCTGTAAATAAAAGGCTATTAAATAAAAATTAAAAAAAAAAAAGATATGACTTTATTTGTGTGGAAAGTGTTTTGTAGTTGTGTTCATAAAATTCCTGACTTTCCCTCATTAGCAGATAGATTTCTAAATATTTTATACTATTGACAAATACTTTTAATGGAATTTCTCTTTGTATCTCTTGTTGCTAGAATTGATTGATTTATGTGGATTTATTTTGCATCCTGTAACTTTGCTTTATGGTCAATTTTTGTATAGATTCCATGAACTGCTAAGAAAAAAGGGTACTCCTTTCAGTCTCCATAATGTAATATCTTCTCTGCCCTGCTCAATAATACCGAAATTCTACAATTAGAAAATGCTTTCTTTATGTAAGCTCTGTCACAGTTAAATGCAAATGCCCATACAATAATACATTAACTGTTCAGTCCTTTATACTTTATCATATCATGGCATTATTCCTGAAAGTAAATTTTAACTCGAGGAGAGAAAAAAATTAGTAAGAGCCACTAACTAGAGAGGAAATAGTTAAGGGCCACTAAGTTGGGAAAAGTGTGAAGTAAAAGAGAGAGTATCAAGTCCATACTTTATAGATTGCCTACAGATCAGCCTGTTTATAAGCAAATATGCAGAGGAAAAAAATGTTTCTTTCATTCACCATTTTAATTTCCTCTTTGCCTTTAAAGTTATATTTAAAGTAGTTTTGCATAAATTACTAAATCTAAAATTTATAGTACTAAATCTGAGGACAGCTTTCCCAGCAAGACACTATACAGACTAGATGCAACATAAGTACCACTTCTATTTAAAAACTTTTTAAATGATCCACTAATATCTCACTTACACATATCTGCAAGCTGCAGTCACGTGCTGCCAAGCTTCTAGCTCACTTTACAATATAGGAGTTTAACAGTCTATACAATAGAGTATATTTCAGTGTCCAGATGAAGAAACTAGCTCCAAGACAACAGAAGAGTTACAAAAGGCTACCTTTCCTACATTTCTTATTATGCTGAAGTAATGGAGATATAAAACTATTGTTACTGAAGTTTTTTAAATTAACTTAGAACAGAAAGATGTCCAATATGCTTAGTAAATAATGGAATTTGGTGGTAGTATCTTGTTCTCTATTGGAGAAAAAAGCCAAGAGACACTCTCTCTACCTCTCTCTCACACATATACATCCTACCGAATATAATATAATATATGTGTGTGTGTGATATATATATATATATATATATATATATATATATATATATACTATTTCTCTAATAAGTAAGCATGCTGAAGAACGAAAGGTAAAAAAAATATGGAAGTGCATATTGAAGAAATGCCTGCAAAGCATCTGCCTCTGGAATATCTATAAAAATATAGATTGCCCAGATTAACAGAGGATTGCTTAAGTTTGTTAAATAGTCCCATTTTAGAAAAAGAAATAGAACAAGCTAGTAATCAACTCCCTAAGAAAATAATCCCTATGACCAGATGGATTTACATGTGAATTCTAGCAAACATTTAAAGAACAATTAACTCCAATACTATATAAACTATTTGGAAAAACAGGGAATGAAGGACTCCTATAACAAATTCCTTTTATGACACAGACATGGTACTGATACCTAAACCAGGTAGGATGAAAACAGAGAAAGAAAATTATAGACCAATCTCCCTAATGAATTTGATGCAAAAATCTTAAATAAAATATTAGCAAAGAGATTACAGAAAATCATCCCCAGGATAAAACATCATGACCAAGTAGGATTTATACCAGGAATGCAGGGCTGGTTCAATATTAGGAAAACTATTAGCATAATGGACTATATCAATAACCAAATTAACAAAAACTATATGATCATCTCAATAGATGCAGCAAAAGCATTTAATAAAATCCAACCTCTATTCCTATTAAAAACAGAGAGCATGGGAATAAATGAAATAAATAGTCAGTAGCATCTATTTAAAACCATCAGTAAGCATCATATGTAATGGGGATAAAATGGAACCATTCCCAACATGATAGGGTGAAACAAGGTTGCCCACTATCACCATTACTATTCAATATTGTATTAGAAATGCTAGCTTTGGCAACAAGAGATGAAAAAGAGATGAAGGGAATTAGAATAGGTAATGAGGAAACCAAATTATCACTCTTTGCATATGATATAATGGTATACTTAGAGAATCCCAGAAAATCAACTAAGAATCTATTAGAAATAATCCACAACTTCAGCAATGTTGCAGGATACAAAATAAATCCACATAAATCATCAGCATTTTTATACAACACTAACAAAATCCAACAGCAAGAGATACAAAAAGAAATTCCACTTAAAATGTTGATAATGTAAACTATTTGAGAATCTATCTGCAAAGGGACAGTCAGGAACAATACTACAAAACTACAAGACACTTTCCACACAAATAAAGTCAGATTTAAACAATTGGAAAATTATCAACTGCTCTTGGATAGGTCAAACGAGCATAATAAAGATGACAATACTACCTAAATTAATCCATTTATTTAGCGCTATAACAATCAAACTCCCAAGAAACTATTTTACTGACCTAGAAAAAATAACAACAAAATTTATATGGAAGAACAAAACATCAAGAATTTCAAGGGAACTAAAGAAAAAAAAATCAAATTTAGGGTGGCCTAGTTGTACCAGATCTAAAACAATATTTTAAAGCAGCAGTCATCAAAAACATTTGGTACTGGCTATAATACTTTATCAGTGGAATAGGTTAGATTCACAGGACAAAATAGTCAATAACTATAGCAATCTAGTGTTTAACAAACCCAAAGACCCTAGCTTTTAGGATAAGAATTCACTATTTGACAAAATTGCTGGGAAAATTGGAAACTAGTATGGAAGAAACTAGGCACTGACCCGTACTTAACACCATATATCAAGACAAGGTCAAAATGGGTTCATGATCTAGACATAAAGAATGAGATTATAAATAAATTAGAAGAACATAGGATAGTTTACCTCTCAGACCTATGGAGGAGGAAGGAATTTGTGACCAAAGAAGAACTAGAGATCATAATTGATCACAAAATAGATAATTTTGATTATATTAAGTTTTTGTACAAACAAAATTAAAGCAGACAAGGTTAGAAGGGAAGCAATAAACTGGGAAAACATTTTTACAAAGATTCTGATAAAGGACTCATTTCCAAAATATATAGAGAATTGACTCAAATCTACAAGAAATCAAGCCATTCTCCAATTGATAAATGGTCAAAGGATACGAACAGACAATTTTCAGATGAAGAAAATGAAACTATTTCTAGTCATATGAAAAAGTGCTCCAAATCACTATTGATCAGACAAATGCAAATTAAGCCAACTCTGAGATACCACTACACACCTCTCAGATTGGCTAAGATGATAGGAAAAAATAATGATGAATGTTGGAGGGGATGTGGGAAAACTGAGACACTCATACATTGTTGGTGGAACTGTGAATGAATCCAACCATTCTGGAGAGCAATTTGGAATTATGCTCAAAAAGTTATCAAACTGTATCCCTTTGACTCAGCAGTGTTACTACTGGACTTATATTTCAAAAAGATCTTAAAGGGAATGGGACCCACATGTGTGAAAATGTTTGTGGCAGCCCTTTTTGTTGTGGCTAGAAACTGGAAACTGAATGGATGCCCATTCCATTGGCTGAATGGCTGAATAAATGGCCGAATAAATTACGTATATGAATGTTATGGAGTATTATTGTTCTGTAAGAAATGACCCACAGGATGATTTCAGAGATACTTGGAGAGACTTACATGAATTGATGCTAAATGAAATGAGCAGAACCAAGGAGATCATTATACACGGCAATTAAAAGACTATACAATGATCCATTCTAACGGACAAGGCTCTCTTAAACAATGAGACAATTCAAACCAGTTCCAATTGTTCAGGAATGAAGGGAGCCATCTACACCCAAAGAGAAGAGAGTGTGGACCACAACATAGCATTTTCATTCTTTCTGTTATTGTTTGCTTGCATTTTTGTTTTCCTTCTCGGGAAAACATTTTTTTTCTTGAAACATTTTTTCAGCTTGTATTTTTTTTTTCTTTCTAGATCCAATTTTTTTTTTTTGTGCAGCAAGATAAATGGATAAACGTGTATACATATATTGGATTTAACATATATTTTTAACATATTTAACATGTATTGGACTACCTGCCATCTAGGGGAGGAAGTGGGGGGAAGGAGGGGAAAATTTGGAACAGAAGGTTTTTTAAGAATCAATGTTGAAAAAATTATGCATATGTTTTGTAAATAAAAAGCTATTTAAAAAAAGCATCATGCCATTTGGGGGAGGGGGTGGAGGGAGGGAGGGGAAAAATCGGAACAGAAGTGAGTGCAAGGCATAATGTTGTAAAAAATTACCCTGGCATGGGTTCTGGCAATAAAAAGTTATTAAAAAAAAAAAGCATCAGCCTCTGTCAGTTACAGTTATGGTACAGATGACAATTTTAAAAGGGAATATATAATTCTCTATATAGATGTACAGTTGCCAAATATTTGTGATCAACAAATAAACATTATTTAAAATCAATTTTCTAAGGATACAACTATGGGTCATTTTATTGTTCAATCATTTTAGCTGTATCTTACTCTGTGATGCCATTTGGGATTTTCCTGGCATAGATGTCATAATCCTCTTTAAAGACAACATAAACCTCTGAGTAGAGCTGCCCCACTGAGTACCAAATGAATTGGTCAGTTAGTTAACACTGTGCTTCCTCTTTTCCTCCTTTCCTCCCTCTCTTCCTTCTTTCCCTAGGAATCACAGTTACATGAGAGTGTTCTGCCCCAAATAATTTGTTTTTGGGGTGGGCAGAATTCCTGAAACCTCCCAAGGTATCTTTAGGATTTACCTGATAGATTTCTTAAGAACTAACCCTTAAACTCAAATTATTCTAGCTTGGATTGGCTAATAATAGGCTCCCAGTCAAGCTCCATTTGGTCATTGTTTGGACCCTGTTTGCCTTAGACTGAATGTAAATAACCATTATTTCTGTTTTGGCCAGATACCCAGAGTGTCTTCCCTGCCAAAATTGTGATTTTTTTTTTGTTTTATTTTGACTAGGTAAAAAAAGTCATTCTTTGCCTCAAATCTTACCTAGCCTTAAAGCACTGAAGGGACTTTGCCCAAGTCAAATAGAAACCTGTTAAAAGACCTTATTTAAAAAGGCCAAGGTCTCCACTACATCCAGAGCCATCTCCAGTTGTCCTTATTTACATCTTGCTACTGGATTCAGATGATTCTGGAGGAGAAAGTGAGAAAGGTGACTATGCACAGCTCTTCCTCACTTAAATCCAACTCACTTACATGTCATGGCATCATCTCCCTGATATCATGGTCCTTTTTAAGAATGAAGGACAAACAACAACAATAATGAAGTGGTTTACTATTTCATTCTTCTGCTCATTTGGCAGATGAGGAACCTGAGGCAACCAGGGCTAAATGACTTGCCCAGCATCACACAGCTGGTAAGTGTCTGGGGCCAGATTTAACTTGGGAAGATCAGTTTTCTTAACTCCAGACCTAACACCCTATCTTCTGTGCCACCTACAATATATCCTTCCATAGAGAATTGAACCAAGTTTTTAGGAAGAAAGAACTTTTTCAACTAAATATGAATACTGCATAGCTATAGGTCATGTTGCACTCCATTGGAAAGAGTTGCTTTGTATCTGATTGAAACCATCTTTGTTGTTATTTGTTATTATTGTTGTTTTAGTTGTTGCTTTGATGATACTTGAACAAACTGGGTTGTTTTGTGTCTGAGGAAATATCTTTGCTGTTACTGTTGTTTTAGTAGTTGTTTTGATGATACTTTAACAAACTAGACTTTTCTCATCAGAAATAACCAATTGGCATATTTTCTGTCTTTTATTAATAAAAATAACTAAAACAAAGCAATGATATTTAGGTTAGATACACAGATCAGACAGTACTGAATCCTTTCATATATTCATAGGATTTGAAGATGAAAAAGATATCATATGTTCTGCACCAGAAGAAAAACAATCCTAATTTTACTTCAAACAATTGAAAACAAAGAGTAAACTATTTCCTACCTGCTGAAAAGTGTTGAAAGCAGTTCTTAGAATAAATAAAGAGTACAATGGTTTGCAAAGTTATTTACATTTTAAAACCAAACATAAGGGATCATTTTTCAAGGAGAATGGAAGCAGAAACTCTGTTGGCATAGTTTTAATCAGTGGCAAAGGCAGTAAAATGATGGTATATTCTTTTGGTCCCATAACAACTGTCTAAAACAACTTTATTTTTTACACTAATTAAGAAAATGCAAGATAACAAACACACACACACACATACAAATTCTCAGAAAAACAAAAACCTAGATAAGGGGAATAATTCTTTGGAAAATTCAATAACTTTAACTGAACCCCACAGTTCCAGTAGCCACATGTCTCCACTTACCTCTAAAAGGATTTTCATTTCCCTAATTTTACAAAAACAGAACTTTCTTTCTCCAACATTATTTACTTGCTTCACTCTCCTATCTCCAGTTAACTAAAAACAACTCTAAAGAAATAGAGAATTTCTATTCAAAGTAGTTGTCATAGAAAGATATTTTTCTTCTCAGAGAACTATCAGTTCTTACACAATCAACATTATCTGTAATCCTCCCCGATAAGCATTTATTTCCTCAAACTTCTACTTCTGTAGCAAATATAACAGGTAAAACTTTCCTCTCTTTGGTTTGAATACTAAAAATGAAAGGAAAAAGTGATTGTTCTAAAACATATAGAGGGAAAAAACAGGCAAAAAACATATCAGTTGAAGCAGAAAAGTATTCAAAGTATTCAAAAATTGAATCAATTGAAAATGTATTCCCCAATAACTTGTAGAGTATACAACTTCAGCTCTTTCTTCATTTGGCAGAAATAAAATTACCACAAATACAGACAGAATGAGGACAGAAAAGATATATTAATTAAATTCAAACAAGAGCTAATGCTAAAAGGAAAATAATAAGAAAGAAAGTTATTATGTGATATAAACAGAATAAACAGACCTATGTCCAGGCATGAGGCTCTGCTGCCTCACTTACAGAAATGAAATAGTCACTTTTTCACTAATAACATGTTTTTATTGTTGTTTCTATATCTCTTATCACTTTTTACAATGATTTATGGAGGAATTACTATGCATAGTATATGTATAAGATAGCTTACTTGTTAACTTACATTGTCAATTCCTGTTTTTCTGCTTATTGCCAAGGTAATTGGTTTGGAAATTAATTCAGCTATTTACATCCATGTTTTCTCTTCCATTAGTGTATTTGCTTCTAATGAGAGTTAGGCTATTTTTGTCTGTCTGTATGCCCAGTACTAAGCATAGTGCCTGGAAAAGAGAAAGTGCTTAATAAATACTTGCTGATTAATTGATTGCAGTCTGGCTTCTGCTTCCACTATTCCACTGAAACTGCTCTACAAGGTAACCAATGAACTCCATCTCTGCAGCATTTGACATTGTTGAGTATCATCACCCCTCCTAAATACTTTCTCCTCTTGGGTTTTCAAGTCATTTCTCCATCCTGGTATTCCTACCACTATGATGGATAGTTTTCCAGTTCCTTTGCTATATCATCATCATCATCCATCATCATTGCTGGATCATTCACTATGCATAGCTCTATTTTTAAACTCTTGCTTACACACAGTAAATTCTTAATAAATGCTTAGAGAATTTAATGCACACCTTTGTCTACCTATTCAACAGAAAGGAATTCTTTTAGCTGAATAAACAATTACAAATTCTGTGAATATCTTGGAGTATTTGTGATCATATACTAACCCCTGACTAGGTAAGTTAGTGGAATCAAACAATATTTTTAGTTTTTGTTCTGTTCTGGTTTTTTTGTGGGGGGAGGGGGAAGACTGGCACAATCTAGCTATACAGGAAGTTTGTAAAGAAGGAAGAAGAGAGGAATATAGGAATGATTAACAAAAGGGAATGGCTGATGCAAGGGTAAGGTCTCTAGAAAAATCTTATGGAAAGAATCCCTCAGGGAAGTAGAATATAGGAAATCAAAAACAGTAAAGGTAGAAATGAGAGGAAAGGGGTATGTGAAATCACTTCCCTTATTACTTGGATTTTTCTCTTTGCCCATTCTTCCTCACATCCCACTTACAACTTAGTAAAAGGGTATTTTTTCCATATTGGAGAGTTAATTGATCATTTCTCTCTTATAAATGCAAATAGAAGGATTTGTGCTTACTCCCCTGAGATTATATATATATATATATATATATATATATATCTCACACCATCTAAGATTCAGAATGCTGCCTGAGGCACACAGAGAGCTTAAATGACTCCCTGAGTCACATAGCTTATATAAAAAGTAAACTTGAACTTTGAACTGAAACCACTTCCAAGTTCCTCAATACAGTATAATAAAGAATTCATATCTCATAACAAGACACCATACACCATATGATCCCTGAGTAATGAACATAGAACATTAAAGAAAAGGTAGAGAATCATGAAATTTTTCAATATTAACAATAAATGGGAAAAAAGAACCCTAGTAAAATGTAGGATCTCACTTAGTTGTGTAGTTACTGCTACCCACTGTCAAACAGTAGATAATGGTAAATGAAGTTAATATTTAACTTAAGATTTTGTCATCAATATTCATTAGGGAGATTGGTCTTTATTTTTCTTAATTTTCTTTCTCTCTTTTCAACGTACCTGGTCAATAGTACCATGTCTGTGTCATAAAAGGAATTAATAGGACTCCTTCATTCCCTTTTTTTCAAGTAGTTTATATACCATTGGAATTAATTGTTCTTTGAATATTTGGTAGAATTCACATGTAAATCCATTTAGTCCTAGGGATTTTTCTTAGGGAGTTGATTAATAGCTTGTTCTATTTCCTTTTCTAAAATGGGACTATTTAAGCAATTTACTTCCTCCTCTGTTAATCCGGGCAGCCTATATTTTTGAAGGAAGGTCATACATTTCACTTAGGTTATCAAATTTATTGGCAGAAAGTTGGACAAAGTAACTCCTTATTGCTGCTCTAATTTCCTCTTCATTGATGGAAATTTCTCCCTTTTCATTTTTAAGACTAAAAATTTGATTTTCTTCTTTCCTTTTTCTAATCAGGTTTACCAAAAGTTTATTTTTTTTTCTTAAAATCAATTCTTAGTTTTATTTATTAATGCAATAGTTTTTTTTTTACTTTCAATTTTCTTAATTTCTCCTTTTAATTTTATAATTTCAAGTTTAGTATTTGAATATTGTAGGATTCTGGCTTTTAATTCATCTGCTATCTACCTCTGCTTTATGGGAGACTTCATCCCATTCTATTTCCTGCCATCTTATTATCCCCAGATTATGCTTTTCTTTATCTTACTCCCCTTACCCACCTCCCCAGTATTAAGCTTATGGGCACCACTTGCCTCACCAGCTCTCCCTCTTTAGAATCTCTCCCATCTCTTTTGAATCCCTTCCCCTTTCTTGTACCTTTCCCTTATTACTCTTTTCCTTTTTCCTTTTCCTCTCCACTTTTTAATAAGGTGAGAGAAGTTTCTCTTTAAACCAAATATGTCAATTATTTTCTCTTTGAGCCAAATCTGATCCTCCCCCTCTCTAAATTCCCTCAGATATGATAGGTTTCCTTTGCCTCTCCATGGGATGTAGTTTCCCTCTTTTTATCTCCTCTTTTCCATTTTTCTGATACTATCCCCTTTCCATTTCTACTTCCCCTTTTTAAAATACTTTTCAGTATAATTAAATTATACATGCACTCTTTATGTATGTCCATAACAGAAATACAGTTCTGAAGAATTCTTTGTACATTTTTCTGCTTCTGTTGAGTCCTATAGTTGGAGGTCAAATTTTTTGTTTAGCTCTGTTTTTTTCATTAGAAACAAATGGAATTCACCTGTTTCATTAAATGTCTTCTTCCCTGGAAGAAGATGCTCAGCTTAGCTGGGGAGTTTATTCTTGGCTGCATTCCAAGTTCTTTTGCCTTTCGGAATATCAGATTCCGGGCCCTTCAATCCTTTAATGGGAAAGCAGGTAGATCTGCTTTCCTTATTGTGGCTCCTCGGTATTTGAATTGTTTTTTTTTCTGGCTGCTTTGTAATATTTTTTCCTTCATCTGATAGTTGTGAAATTTAGCTACAATATTCCTGGGAGTTTTTATTTTAGGGTCTTTTTCAGAAGGTGTTCGATGAATTCATTCAATGCCTATTTTACTTTGATTCTATTACCTCTGGACAGTTCTATTTGATGATTTCCTGTAAAACAGTATGTAGTTTTTTCATCATAATTTTCGGAAAGTCCAATAATCCTCAGTTTGTCTTTCCTAGATCTATTTTCCAAGTATGTTGTTTTTCCAACTAAATATTTAACATTTTTTTCCTATTTTGGTTTTGCTTGACTGATTCTTGATGTCTCAATGAATCATTTCTATTTGTTCAATTCTGTTTTTTAATAAGTTATTTTCATTAACTTTTTTTACTTCTTTTTGTAGATGTCCAATTGAGTTTTTTAATGAGTTGTTTTACTCTATGGAATTTTTTTTCATTTAATTATTTTTTTTTTTTACTGACTTATTTTCTTTTTCCAATTTACAAATCCTACATTCCTGGGAGTTCTTTACCTTTTCCAATTCACATTTTAGGAATTTGTTTCTTTTTCTACTTTATCAAATTTTTCTTTGAATTATATGACTTTTCTGTACTCTCTTGCAAAACTTCTTTTTCCTTTTCCCATTTTTCTTCTAGCTCTCTTTTGAGATTTTTTATAATTTCTTCTAGGAGAGCCTTGTGGGATGGGGACCAGGTTACATCCCCCTTTCGGGTTTAGTCTGGAGACTGTCTGCTATTAGTCTCCTCAGGGTTGAAAACCTGCTCTCTTTCTGTATAGAAGCTATTGTTGTTAGCATACACTTGGCTTTTTTACTCATTTTTTTAAAAGCCCGTAGGGTCTTCCTTCAGGGAAAGGGGGTTACCAACTTCCTTTGCAGAGCAGGGATAGATATATGGACAGTAGCTGTCCTCGAAATGGGCTGCTAAGAGCTGCAGAGCTGCAGAAGTGCCCTGTGAAGAGCTTCAGACTAGAAGTGTCTTTGCCCTGGCAAGCAGGGCCAAGCTGCAGAAGTGCTCTGGGAAGGGCCTCGCTGTGCAGATTAAGAACTGCCTTGAGACCAGTGGCTGAGCAGCGAAAGTGTCACTGCCCTGGGCTGAACCCCTTTATGGGAATCAGCAGTTCCCCAGCACTGGATATGTCTCTGCCCTGTCCTGCAGAAATTTTATTGCCCCAGGCAGAGCCCTCCTGTTGTGCAGATTTGTGCCTGCCCCAGGCAAAAGCCCTGAGCTGCAGAATGTGGCTGCACAGCTGTACTATGTCTGCACTGAGTCACTTCCGGTGTTCAGTGAGTGTAGCCAGATCCTGTGAGATTCTGGCGATTTTTGGAGTACACTTTACCTTTGGCCTTTTTGAAACCTCTCTGCTATTCTACTGCTTTGCAACCAAAGCAGAGGAGCCCACCTGTAGTAGAGTCCTCCCTACAAAATCACCACCTGCTTGGAGACTGCCTCACCCCAGTCTGCTTAGTGTGCTAGCCTCTGGTTCTGCCTCCCTGCCTGTGGTGGCATGTTCCCGCTGATCAGGATAAACCTTTTCTGGCGATCTTCCAGATTATCTTCGGCTGGTAATTTGTTGTACTCCTAGTATTCCTGGATTTTACCAGTCAAGCACTATTTCTGAGGCTGAATTTGGTAATTAGTAGTGAGGCTTGTAGAAGGGAAGCTTAGAATGATGCATATGTCTTCTCTGCCACCTTGGCTCCACCTAATGACATTTATTTCAAGTATTAGTAAATATACTTAGCTTCTATAATGAAAAATAATGTTAACAGCATTCTTCCAAGGGAGTTTGCCATATATTATTTTTTAAAACACAGAGAAATAGACAACTTTATAGCTTCAGTATTGGGTAAAAAGATGACACTTGTAACAAATTGTGCTATATAAATTTATACTGTCTTTGATTTTGAAGGGTCATTGCAAGCTTTATATAGAACCTAGATGAGTTAACAACATTATCCATCACGTATAATGATAATACTGGCAATATATTTAAAATAAGAGAAATGTAGTATAATGAAAAGTACATTGAACATAGAGTATAGAAAGATTCGGTTTGAATCTTACCACTGATGTTTACATATGACCAGAGGCACATTATCCAACCTCTTAAGAAATAGTTTCTTTGAGAAGAGATCCAACCATTCTGGAGAACAATTTGGAATTATGCCCAAAGAGTTATTAAATTGTGCAAACCCTTTGATCCAGCAATGTTTCTATTGGGCTTATATCCCCCAAAATTTTAAAGGACGGAAAGGGATCCATATGTGCAAAAATGTTTGTGGGCAGCCCTTTTTGTAGTGGCAAGAAACTGGAAACTGTGGATGCCCATCAGTTGGAGACTGGCTGAATAACTTATGGTATATGAATGTTATGGAATATTATTTTTCTGTAAGAAATGATCAGCAGAATGATTTCAGAGAGGCCTAGAGAGAGTTACATAAACTGATGCCAAGTGAAATGGGCAGAATGAGGAGATCATTGTACATGGCAACAACAATATTATACAATGATTAATTCTGATGGATGTGAGTCTTTCCAACAATATGATGATTAAGGCCAATTTCAATGATCTCATGATGAAGAGAGCCATCTACACCCAGAGAGAGAACTGTGGGAACTGAGTGTGGATCATAACATTCTCACTCTTTTCATTGTTGTTCATTTACATTTTGTATTCTTATTCATTTTCATTCCTTTTTGCTCTGATCTTTCTTGTGCAGCAAGATCATTGTACAAATATGTTTATATATATAGGATTTAACATATACTTCTAGCATGCCATCTAGGGGAGGGGGTAGAAGAAGGGGGTAAAAAATTGGAACATAAAATTTTGCAAAGGTTAATGTTGAAGAATTATCCATGCACAAGTTTTGAAAAATAAAAATCTTTAATAAAGAAAAAAATGTTTCTTAATGGGTAAAATGGGGATATTACCTAATATATCCAATTGTACAAGTTAGTTAAAGGATCAAATGAGCTAAGGTCTATAAAAGATATTTACAAAGCCTTTTGTAAATGTCAAATTTCATCATTAATTTAATTTTTATAGTAAGATAATAAATATGGTTTCTCCTTAACATGTCTGTTTGTATGAACTAAAATCCTACTTTCACTCAATCCCTAAACATTAGTTATATAAAATTAAAAAGAGCCTTTTGAAGGGAGATATATTTTACACTATTCTGCATATTTTTGATAGGAAAGGTTTAAGTCCTTTTTTGGGGGGAGGGGGTTTGTTTCAAAACAGCCAACTTAAGTGTGTTAAGGATAGTTATCTACTGGCTCCATACTGTATAATCAGTGCTTTACCAATACATAGTAGCAAAATAATGCCTTTGATACACTAAGAGTCTTCATATATTGGTAAGCAAGACTAACAGCTGAGAGGAAGTGTAAAGATCAGATAAAAATCTTTAAACAGTCCTGCTAAAAAATTAAGTACAGAGAGTTCTGCCTGGGTGATGGTGCAGCTGCATTTGCAAATATGTGCAGGAACTTTGCTAGCTTCCTCAATACCTCACCCCACCCCTCCCCCACCTACCCCTTTCTGTCCTTTTGGTTCAATTTACTGACAAGAATTTTCATTTTCAGTTGGAGTTGTGTATCTTGCATTTTTCTGCTGATTTTAAAAATAATAATAATAATAATAAGCCTAAGACATATCACAAAAGCAAAGTATTTCAAATAATACAAGAAATAAAAGCTTGAAGGGTGAGGAGATGAACAAAATATCACAGATTGGAAAAGATAACATTACTTAAAAATGACGGTTTAGGCAAAGCATGTGAGGCCAGAATGGAACCCTGGATCTCTGACTAAATTTAAAGTTCTCTCTATTACCACTGCTCCCTTTAGCTATAATAAATTTCAAAAGCAAAATTTAAAACAGAAACACATCTTTAGATCGATTTGTACCTTATTAACTGATAAGATACAGAAACTATTTCATGGAAAGTATTTCAAAGACAAACAAAATTTTTTTAAAAGCACATTTTACAGTTTTCACTGAGATTGATTCTCCCCCTGTTTCAAAAGTCCCTCTTTTCAAGTAAATTACACCCCCATGGGTATTCAATAGTCATTTCAGAGACCTATTTAATGAACCATAGCCAACATCATTTAAAATCTGTGGGGAATTCTTAAGGATACAAAGAACATAAGTCTTCCCAGTATGGAGCTTATTATTTAAGATAAAGATAATAAATATATTCACAAATATATTATCACCTCTAATTCTAATGACCATAATAATCATCACAATAATTATAATTAATAATAACCATATAACCAATAACCATAATAATACTATTATACTTTAATTTTATATCAGCCAAAACTTTTCATATAGCTATATACACATATATACATATGTGTGTGTGTGTGTGTGTGTGTGTGTGTATGTGTGTGTATAAAATCTCATGTAATTCTCTTGTGAAGCAGGAACAAAGGATATTCTTTCAGTTTTTCAAGTGAGAATAAGGAAAGAGAGTTAAATAGCTGGTACACTAAAGTCCAAGACTAGAATTAAGGGCTTCTTAATCCTGTTTCAATGTTTTTTGTGGAGTTTGGTTTCTTTGTTTTGTACTATAAGTAACTGATGGAGTTAAAATGACAAATTCCCAAGAAGGTTAATAGGCTGGACAAGGGGAGGTCTTATGAGGAAGAATTTGCCTTGATAGAGAGGGAGGAGTACATTCCACCAGAGAATCATATAATCAGTGGCTTATAAGTAGGAAGAAGAAAAATATCTGTAAAGGATGAAAACCCTGGAGTGGGCCACCACGGCTTTAGGGAAAAATGCCTAGAGTTGAGTAATTTACTCCTAATACCCATAATCAATAATTCTGATTCAATTTATAAAGAAACTTCATAAATTAGAAGGATTTTCTGCTGTCATATTTTGCTTTACATATTATTGATGTCTAAATAGAATTGAGTATCCCTAAGTATCTCCTTTATAAATGTGGGAAAGAGAGATGAACTTGAAGACCTTCTGAGTTATTCATTCCTATTACTTTTTGAAAATCTAACAGATTTATCCATCATTTTTCATAAGTCTTAAAACTATTAGGAAAAAAGTATATCTGAACATATTTAATCTTTTATTTATTCCTGCCTCACATTGATTGCCCAGTGATTTAACAGATTCTGATGTGTCTTGACATTCTGAGTGTGGGTGTTCCTTAGAATCAATTAGCTGAGTGCTGGGTAGAATGATGGAGGGATACGGGAGTGGGGGTGGGGTAGGGGTGGGGGGTGACGGGGAGGGAACCCATTTAAAATGATCCCAACTGCCAACTTCTTAAGCACTAAGCAAATTTAAAATGCAGAATTCCTTATTAAAGTAGAGAAGAAAAACCTTCCAATCACAGTTGAGCTGACCACCAGTCACATGAAGTTACCATTCCAACTCATGGCAAATGGGTAAACTATGCCTTTGAGAGATTTTTTTCTCATACTCATTTTCAAAAATTGCCCAGTCCATAAAGATAATTCTACTACCTGACACTGACACTCCTGATTTCAACAGGCCCTAAAGTCACACAAAAATATTGTAGATGTATGTGCCATAAATTGCAATGCCTAACATTTCAGTACAAATATTCTAGCATGCCTGTGCTGTTAAACAAACAAAATCACCATGAGGCCCATTAATCCCTTGATAATAAATTACCAGTTATGTTTGATTATGTCTACAAAATATCTATTTGGTTATAAACAATGGATAGCATGTACTAAAATTCTATAAACATTCATGTCTTAGGAAAAAAATATAGTCCTTCAGTGAATATTAAAAAAAACAAAACATTAAAACCCTGCTTAGCCTATTACAGTCAAAAATTTTGTTTTATCATGTGTTTCCTCTCAAGGCCATTGTTAAATATGCCTTGCTGAATTAAGTTTAAATCTAATTACAATAAAACATCATGATTCAACTAAGCTATGGCCTGTTTTTTCTCCTCAAAAGCAAAATGGACCATGAGAATCATGTGATTTTTTTTTTTTTTAAATCCCAGGCCTGTATTCAAATTTATTTTACACTAGAACTAAAGGGGAAAATCCTCATACTGGTATTTATTTTCTTCAGAATAGCTCCATTATACCCATACTCTCTAAGTATGGGATGACACCAACTACAAGAATTTGACCTCATCATGGTATTAAACAGGTCAACCATAACTGGCTTAATATTTCCAATTATTTTTAAAAATAAGTAAATACTTCTTTAGGGAGAGGAAATGCTTATAAATATATTAAACCTTTAGAATCTAATTCTACTGTAACTACAGCATGTTTACATACAAAACAGATCAATTAAATTTTTAAAAAGCACTGAAAACAATTAATTGAAAATACCCACCCCTAGCAGAAAGCTTTTTGGTGTTGATAATTTTGGCAGCATATTCTTGTCCTGTAGGAATTTTCATGCATCTTCTCACCACTGAGAATGCCCCCCTGAAAACCAAGAATCAGCAAGGTATCACTATAACCAGGCTCTGATACTTCAATAAACCAGATCTAATATACTTGACTACTTTCAGTGATTTTTAGTGACTTTCCAAAATACTAAGAGGTGTAGCCCCAAAAAGAACCTTTCCAAATGGCAACCTGGCTTTTTCTTAATTTTCAAGAATATAATAGTGATTAGAATTTAACAGGGAAAGTTCCATATCATTAGACAACAAAATAAAAGGGGTTGCCAATTATAATGGATCTTGTTTGCACAAGGAATTTGAATGCATTTTACAATATCTGCTCACAGAGTAACACCAAATGCCCAGAGAAAACTGACAAGAGTGGAAAAAAGGAGCCAAAATCTGCTGCCCATTTTGGTAGGGGAAAAATATTGAGCGTATCTCCAACTCTATAAATATGATAATTGTTCTCAGTGAAATATAAATATTGAGCATATTTGTATGAGTTAATGAATCCAGGCATCATGATTTCTTTATGTCTTGGTTTTTAAAAAGGGCTTTTAATTAAACTGCCTTTTCCAACAAATTTCCATGGTATGTGTGTGTATGTATACATATATATGTACGTATGTATATATACATATACATACGTACATATATGTGTATATATATATGTGCAACACCACTCAGTGTAAGAGTATCATACTGAATAAATATACTTACACAATGAAATTTACCTTTCCTTTTATTTGCTTTCATCTGTCACCAAACATATATGCACATACCCCTTCTCCAAGTAATAGATAAGAACGAGCACTGTGGCCAAGTCTCTACATTAGAATTCTTTATAATGAGTTCCCTCATTTAGGTCTTCTTGCCTCCTTTATCTTAAAATTATCAAGTATTTTTGCCAGTGTATCTATATATCTATATATAATTTTTAAAGCACACTCCCACACACACAAAACAAGGACTCTTCCCTTTCCAGGGCATTTTTCCTCCTTGCACATTTAAATAAATCCTCCTAGTAGAGAGACTGTCTATATATAATCTAGGAAAATGATAATCAATCTCAGAAAGTTTTCCCTCTCTAAAATAGTGAAATTTTGTTATGTTATATATGTTATGATATGATATAGATATGTTATAGTGAAATTTTGTTATGTTATATGATATGTTATGATATGATATAGATATGTTATGTTTCATTGGGTTGCTATTTCTTTTGACAGAACTATTAAATGCAAAATAAACTGAATGCCAATTTGAACTTTCAGCATCAATAAATATGGCACCGTCCGTGTCAGGGAGGTTCTCATGCCAAAAAGACTCGCTGGTAAACCCTGAAGGGATCTCTATTTACAGAAAACATGATCCATGTTGCATTTTACTGAGGTTCTCATTTCCTGTCTTTCACAAGCATATACACATTCCAAAGGATGACAGCTAAAATTGCAAGGAGGCTCTCTTGCACAAATGGGAGTGGAGAAAGAAGGTGGGTGGGATTATCAGATTTGGCTACAGCCCTGGTAGTCTTTTTTCTACTCCCCTAACCCCCAATTTAAGGATCAGCACTTGTGCCCAGCTGTCAAGCCAGTCTTTCCCCCACCACTTCCCTCCCTCTTTCTAAACTCCCACGACCTCCTAATGATAAAGACCTCTTGATAGGGGTAATGAGACTAGCTCTCTGAAGGAAAGGGCACCAGCAGATGCCAGGCAAGGACGCTTACTTTCCAAGCTCCTCGAAAAGCTGATACTCGTCGGTGAACCTGGTGCAGGTTGTCGTTGAAGCCATCATAGGTCTGTCGGTGCTGCCTCCTGTCGAAGAGGGAGGAAGATAAGACGGGACGGGCTGTGCTGTTTGCCTGGGACTGGGCCCCCGAGTCGTCTTCCTTCACTTTTCTAGTCCGAAAGTGGCTGGATTGGGACTGAGGCGGGGTAAAGGGAGAGAAGGTAGAAAGGGTGTAATGGGAAGAAAGGGTGGGGTAGGGTCCCCTCTTCACAATCGTACAATCCTTCTCCTTCCTTCTTTTTCTTCTCCGGCTCTGGACGCTCCACCCTCCCTTTCTCCCACCCCCACTCCTCAATTGGAGGGGGGGGGGGGGGAAGTATTATAGAAGAGGTGCCAGGAATTTGGACTGCGGGGTTGAGTGGGGGTGAGGATGGAAATGGGAGAGGGCGGGTTGGAGAGAAAAAACTCAGCCAGCCAAGGGCAGGAGGCAAGCAGTAACGAAAACAGGGAACTAGAAGGAATAAAGGCAGAGAGGAAGGAGTACCAGGGTGGAGAGGGGGTGGAGTGGAGTGGGGAGGGGGTAGGGGAAAGAAGAGAAGCCCGAAGGAGAGAACTCCAGTCCAGTTGCAGCTGTCAATAGCCTCTGTCTCTATACTCCAGTGGGTGGGCGTGCGCTAAGGAGCGCTGGAGGAGTGGGAAGCTCGGCTCTTCTGCCCGGCTTCACCTCTCCTTCCCTGCTCCACCAGTGACAGCCACCGGGCAGCTGGGGTACCTAGGCAGCTCCCTGGGAATGTGGAGGCACCGCCCCGGGCTCGCAGGACATCCGGGGTGGGTAGTAGTAGGACGAGCACAGTTCAGCTCAGAAGTCTCAGCCTCCCTATGTCCCCCAGCTCCTCCTTGAGCTACTGCGGGGCCACCCACCCCAACCCTGCTCTCTTCCCCCCCCTCCCCTCCATTTCTGTCCCACACCTCCCTCTAGTGACACAATTCTCTTTCAGTTCACAATATCTCTGTCCATGTTTATGTGCGCGCGCGCGCGGGGGGGAGGGGTAGACTCAGGTAGACTGCAAAAAGATTAAGAGAAGACAGGCTCACACAATTTGAACTGATCTGGGGAGGACAGTAAGTAAGTAAAGGTACTGAGGAACAGACTCCGCAATGACGTCCGAAAATACCCGAAAACACGCATACACACGTCCCAGAGGAAAAAGGGAACAGGGTTCGAAATAAAAGAAGGCAAGGGCAGGGCAGGGCCGGGCCAAAATTACTAAAGAAACTGTCCAGTTACCCTCTTAGCTATAGGAAGGCCCCAGGCGGAGGTGTGGATCGTCTGCATGAGACAAAAGAATGAATCCACAGCTTGGCCAAGTGCTTTAAAACGCCCTTTCTCGATCAGACTCTCGGGGAAACCTTGCATTCTCCCTCTGAATTAAAATCCTTGGGGAGCAGATTGAGGCCCCGCTGTTCCCCGCTCGTTTTTCTCATGCGCATTCGGAGTCTGACTATAGTGTGGCCAATTTCCCGCAGGATCTTTCAGTGTGGGAGGCGGGGGTGGGGACGAGCTCAACTACATTAGTGCTTGCGTGCGACCCCAGTTGGGACCTTTTTACATCCCAGTTTTCCACCTCGGAGAAGAGGCTTTAAATTGTCCAGAAGTGATCGTGATTGCAGTAGATACGATGCATCGCAGGGGTGGCTCCCACGCCCCAGTCAGGAAGTTGTTCTCCCGCGTTCCACGAGCCCTAGGGACTCCCGTCTTCTGGCCCGTTCTACTCCCCTTAAAAGTGCAGGTGCAGGATGTACATTTCCACCTCTTCTCCCTCTTCCCACAAGGAATCTTAGTATTTAAGCGTCCATCAAAGCCCCCGGGGTACGAGCAGGTAAGTACACAAAGAAAAAACGCGCAAACCAGCCCCAAACCACACATTGCCCATTACTGGGTAGAGAAACTCCGGGTCCTCACTGGCGCTGAGCGCCAGGTTCTCGCGAGATTAGTCTGTATTTGTGGCAGAGGGGAGGAGTAGGGTAGAGTTGAGAAGGTTGTCTCTCTATCACGGGACCGAATGTAGATTGACGTCATTTACATCACATGAACTTGTTCAGTCTGTTTCGATTTGCAAAGGAGGAAATTTTAAAAAGGTCGGTTATATGTGCTTGTGTAGTCAAGAGTCTGGAGTGATAGTAGCCCTTGAATGTGTTGCACAAATGAGTAGTATTTGATAAGCACATTTCAGATACGTGCTATGCGGCTTAGCACACATGCACATAAAGGCATTGGTTCATATGTATCAACCATTTAATTAATGAAAAACAATACTTGGCATAGTAACTACAACTTAAGTGGTTAACAACCACAAACTGGACTGACTGACCTCTGTGTTTCCTTTCCAGTTCTTTAACTCCATAAAAAAAGTGTGGCAATTGTCAATTGCCAATTGTCAATTGTCTCATTCCACAAAGGGAATGAGAACAAAGGGGGTCATTTTGTAAACTATTCCTTTTTGTTTCTTAAGTACAGACTCCGAAAAAATTGCTATCAGAAACAGCCACCACTGTGAATGAGTCATAATAATACATAGCTGTAAAGAGATGGTATGGTCCAACTTATTTATCAGACAGTTACTAAGGCTTGGAAATGTTAAATGTCTTACCTGCAAAATCTTAGTTGCCCAAATAAGAAAAATTCAGGTTTCCAGAATCCCAATCTCCTCTTTGTCACAATAGTTGAAATAACATATTTGCAAACCTTAAAGTTCTATAGACATGCTATTATCTGAACATATTGTCTGACTGCAATGTTCAAAAATCTTTAGGGCTTTCTAAGTGAGTATAAATTTAATTAGTCCAAGTGGCAAAACTGACTTTCGTAATCTGGCTCCAGTTTATCTTTTTTAGTGTTATTTTACATTATTTCCCTTTAAGCTAAGGTGGATGACCCACCATTCCTTAACTCTACCCCATTTCTTCACATTTATAAGGTAATCAATCATCCATACCTGGAATGCAATCTTTCCTCATTCATTGCTCATTCAAATACTTCTTTTCCTTTAAGGAAGAGAGACCATTAACAAAATTGCCAGACCATACTAAGTGCTTCATGTGCTTGATGACTGAGTGATTGACTAAGACCAAACTTAGATAATGGTCTTTTCCTATCTTATCTTGTTTTTAACAACTTTTTTTAGACCATTGTCTACTTCTCTTCCTTACTCCCATAAGTAACTTTGTGTTACATTTATCTCTGTACATGATATGCCCCTATTACTATGCCATAAGGTTCTTAAGACCAGAGACTGCATTGTTTCAATTTCCTCATTCCAATAAGCAGCATAGTGCCTTACTAATAACTGGCACTAATGAGTAAACATTGTTGAATTGATTTGCCTAACAATTTGGTATTCCAACTATGAATATTATATTACCATTAAATTTTCAAAATAAAAATTTCCCATACCCATAAAATAGTTAGTGCTTTACAATCCCTGATGAAAAATCAAATGCAGAATCATTGTAATTTAAATGTAATTTTTAAAAATGAAAACTTTTGATTAAAATGAAAGATGAAGGAATGAAGTCATTATTTAGGATATAAAATGAAATCAACCAGTCATACAAATTAATTCAAGTAAAATATTTTTAATATTATAATTTTAAAAAATATAGCCTATATGATTTCCCTACTCATCACTTAAGGAAATATTAATAAAAATGAAGTTTGAAATCAGTAATTAAAAATTATACTTTTGAGTTTTTACAACTTGATTAAGGAATGAGTGCATTTAAAAAATGAAACCTACACATCATTTTATCTCAGCTCCTTAAAATTAAGTAATTTTAAGAGGTTTGTATTGCATTATAAAAAATAAATAGGTGTAATTATGCCATGCAAGGACAGAGGAAAACAAACAATGTCTATATCTCATGAGTTTAGGTAAATCAGTCTTTTCCCGTAAGCCATATTTTGAGATGTTTGATATTTGTCTTCTTATGCCCAAGCACAATTCCATGTATATAAAAGGTGCTTGATTAGCATAGAGATAATTTGCATTTCTCTGATCAATAATGATTTAGAGCACCTTTTTATATAACTAGAAATGGATTCAAATTCTTCATCTGAAAATTGTCTCTTCATATCCTTTGACCAATCGTCAATTGGAGAATGGTTTCAATTCTTATAAATTTGAGTCAATTCTCTCTATAGAAATAAGGCCTTTATCAGAACTCTTGAATATAAAAATGTTTTCCCAGTTTATTGCTTCTCTTCTGATCTTGTCCGCACTAGTTTTGTTTCTACAAAAACTTTTTAACTTAATATAATCAAAATTATCCATTTTGTGATCAGTAATGATCTCTAGTTCTTCTTTGGTCACAAATTCCTTCTTCTTCCACAAATCTGAGAGGTAAACTATCCTATGTTCTTTTAACTGGTTTATAATATAATTTCTTATGTCTAGATCATGAAACCATTTCACTTCAGCTTTATCTTAGCATACGGTGTTAGGTGTGGGTCAATGTCTAGTTTATGCCATACTAGTTTTCAATTTTCCTGGCAGTTTTTGTCAAATAGTGAGTTCTTATCCCAATACCTGGGTACTTTGGGTTTGTCAAACACTAGATTACCAGTCATTGACAATTTTTGTCTTGTGAACCTAACTTATTCCATTGACTGACTATTCAGTTTTTAGCCAGTACCAAATGGTTTTCATGACCGCTGCTTTATAATATAGTTTTAGATCTGGTACAGCTAGGCCACCTTCATTTGCATTTTTTTCATTAATTCCCTTGAAATTCCTGAACTTTTATTCTTCCAGATGAATTTTGATATTATTTTTTCTAGATCTGTAAAATAATTTCTTGGAAATTTGATTAGTATATCATAAATAAGTAGATTAATTAAGGTAATATTGTCATTTTTATTATATTTTCTCAGCCTATCCAAGAGCACTTGATATTTTTCCAATGATTTAGATCTTTGTGTTGAAAGTTGTGGTGTTCTCTTCTTTTTTATATAATAGTTCTCTCTGGGAGCAGGTTTCTCAGGGGAGGTTCTCTGGAGACAGCCTTAGTTTTGGTTCCGAGTAATATTCACCCCAAATACAGTCAGGAGTTAAAATCCAGTCCTTTATTGTGTTCTTCAAAGTCTTGAGCTTCAGCCCCTAGCTCCCTCCAAATGTCTCCAGCCAGCACAAAAGTAGAATATGGAATGACTTTGTCTGCGCCTCTGAAGAGTGGGCTTTTTTCCCTGGCCCTAAGAGCTTCTTGCTTATATGCTATACACTGAGTACACACCAATCATTATATCACTGGGAAATCATTATTTGTTATAGGATTAAATCAATTCTAAACTAGATTTAAATATTGTCTCCTCAATTCCACTTAGTACCTTTTTCAAATTCTGGCCCATAACATCTCCTTGTAGGATCAGATCAATCATACTGAACCATGCTAAATTAGATAATTATTGTCTCTATCAATTCTAATGACTTAACACTTTGTAAGGATTCCAACAAACACTCCTCCCAAAATCTGGTGCATACTTTCCCACAAATTCACAGATTCCTTGATGAGAATAGTGAATACAAATTTATAGTGGTAATGAGATGTTTATATAAAGAATACAAATAGCCAAAGCAACTCATAACTCTGAAAGAGTCAGGCCTAAATGTCCTTTCATTTGCTGAAGAGTTCTCCTGACATTAAAAGTAGGGCATGGTGTCACTGACAGCTGCTTGTTTGTGTAAGCTGGCTTCTTTTAGGCCATGGTTTCTCTCCTGGAAGGCCATTCCACTGTTGAGTTGGGCATTGATGAGCATTTAACTCCAGATTCTGGTTTGGGTATTACTCAATCTTTTTTAACAGGAGCAGTAACCCTTACTTTAGGATTGTTAGAAGCATCTACTCTTTCTATTCTAGTTCTGAGATTTGTTGGCTATAGAGGAGGTCTTCCATCTCCTGTTTTATAATTCTTCCTGACTGTATGGTAAGGGTCACTGTCCTCCCCCCCCCCCCCCATCTAATTAATCAATGAGAAACTTGTCTTAAGAGAGGCAAAAAGGATTTATTGCTTTCTCATAAGAAAGGATACCCCCAGTGTCGATCAAAACAGCATCAGTTGGAAGTGGATTTCATCAACAAAGACAAGATCCAACCAAGTTTCAATTGATCAAGGATGGACAGAAGCAGCTACACCCAAAGAAAGAACACTAGGAAATGAATGTAAACTGCTTGCATTTTTGTTCTTCTTCCCAGGTTATTTATACCTTCTAAATCCAATTCTCCATGAGCAACAAGAAAACTGTTCGGTTCTGCACACATATATTATATCCAAGATCCACTGCAATCTATTTAACATGTATAGGACGGCATGCCATCTTTGGGGAGAGGGCGGAGGGAGGGAGGGGAAAAATCGGAACAGAAGTGAGCGCAAGGGATAATGTTGTAAAAAACTACCCTGGCATAGGTTCTGTCAATAAAAAGTTATTAAAATAAATAAATAAATAAAAGATTAAAAAAATAAAACAGCATCAGTAAGGGGGAATAGTTGTCAGTAGGTTTATATAAACTATAAAACAGAGTCCCCTCCCCACTTCCTGGCTTTTCAGAGCTTCCAGAGGGAATTTTCCCCAGCAAAGTAGGAAACAAAGATGCTTGCTCAACCGGTAGGGAGACTTGCAGTCCCAACTTTCCTCTATTCTGAATGCATCAACTGGGTTTCAACAGTGCAAAGAACAAAAAGGTTCCTTTTAAAACTAAGACCACCACCCTCATCACAAAATCCAGTCTCTTTCCCTAAGGAGTTTACATTCTTTTGAGAGAGATAACTTCTACTCTAACCACTCATAGATAGATGTTCCTTTGGATCTCAGTTTTTGAATTTGTTTAATTTTTTGATTTTAATTTTTATAACTGGAAACCAAACAAACACTTATCCACTCCTCACCCCCCCCCCTTTTTTTTTTTTTTAATAATTTGGTTTCCACATTCTTTTTTTTAAACACCTCCAATTTGGCTAATACTTTTACATTCTATATCATAAAAGTCTTTTGACCTGAACAGATCTTACACAGGATGGATAATTAATCCCTGAATTCTCTGCTAATTCTTCTGACAGAGCTGTACTAGGAGTGTCCTTTTCCTGCCAATAACTCGTCGAGAGTCATGCTATTTTCCTATGCCATTCTGCTAGTGGAACCTAACTACTTTGTTATTCCTTTCACTACCTCTCTGGTGCAATTTATTCAATAATATTCACTCATCAGAGTAGAAGTGACTCAAGTCCAGAATTAACTAGATTTCTAATTTTGAATTCATCATTCACTATCCTTGATTTTCCTTTTTGGAATGTCAAGATAAAAGGAATAGCCAATTGGATCAGTGCACACATGCCTATTCAATTTCTAGGTTTGAGAGTGCTACCTCCATAAAACCACTTGGGGTATGCTCATCCCTGAGAAATTTCCAGAGTTTCCAGACTCAGGTACGTGCCACTACAGTCCCTAGATTTTGAAATCTTTCATCCTTCATTGGAAAGCAGACTTATTGATCTCCAGAGCTAAGGGGCTGATATAGCCTGGTTTATTCCCTCACAGAAGAGGAAGATGGAACAAAGCATTGCAATTCTCCTCAGGAATATTATTTTGGGAAATCAAAAGATCCCACACTTGAATTTACTCTCATTTTCCCATCCAAAGGGAATAGAAAATCTGGGCACAGGACAACCTGTAGGCCAGACACAGAAATTTCTTTTCTCAGACTCTTTACAGAACACTTTACCAATTCTATCTAGGCATTGGTATCTATTGCTTGCCTTAAATCCTTGACGGGATTCCAAATCTTTCTACTCTATATATTCGCAATTAACTCTTTTGATCTGCATTTTCTAAATGTCCAGCCTTTGTAGTAAATCAAACATTATTCCAAATTGGACAGGAAGTTCCATAAAATATTCTCTATTAGGACACAAATACTTATTCTATCTACTTGTCTAGAGCTAGTCAAGCCTCTACAATTCTATAATTTGACAAACACCAACTGAATTATTTGTGGGGTATCTTTCTCACTAATATTAAACCAAATCTTAATAATATTCCCATCCTAAGCTCCAAATACTGTTGTAGCAGGGGAATGATATCAGTCCTATATAGCTTCCTTCCTTCACATGTCTGATGTATTCCTTTCAGGGAATCCACTTAGACCCCTGGGTAATTTGAGGTCCATTTACCAACCAATTCCAGTTCCTTCCCAAACAAATGGGGCCCAAAGTCCTTTGGGGTATAAGGTGATGATCTCATCTTCTGAAACTACTTCCTGCTGAGAATGGGAATTTAACTGGGTCATCCCATATGATCCCATGTGAAGGAATTAGAGCTGATTGAAGATCCAGCTGGTTGAGTCAGACCTTTGAAGCTGGTCGATATAGCTGTCTAGAGCTGGTCATTTGAAGGAGTAAACCCTAAGAGCAGAACTCTCATTGTTGGAAGGTGTGCTTATATCTTCCCTGAAGATTTTGTAAATAGCTAGTTAGGCATCATCTCTTTTAATAGAGACTATATTATAATCCCAAAGCAATTTTCAGAAAAGGGAAATCTCATCAAAATAACAGAGATATTTGCAAAATCCTTCCTTAACAGGTCTCATTTACCTGTCAAAAACAGGATATTGAGATAGAGAGACTAACCCAGACGTCTGCATAAGACATGTGTAAAGCCTCTTTGCCAGTATTTTTTTTTTCCCTATACAAGTATCCATCTTCTGAACAGTTCTCAGGAGAGGGGGATTCAATGGCACTTTTAGAAGTCCCTAGGGCTCCTTGCCTGTGACCAATGAAAACAGATTTCACAAGAGTCTTTGTAGCCTGTTATAGGCCTAAGAGAAGTTTCCATTGGTTTAGCTTTGGGATTAGAAACTGACTTGAAAGTGTTTAAAAACGATTCAGATTACCACATTTGCCAGCAGCTTTTCATACCAAATAAGTTATTTAAAAGAAAATATGCTTGCATCACAGGACACATACAGAACAAACATGCTATTCCCACATTAATAACAAACTTATATAAAACTGACTTTCCCTTTGATGTAACAAAATATTCCATAAATTCAGTCTAAGAAAACTGGAATACACTAAAAATCCTCTTCTTTGAATCATACAAAAGAGGTTTCAGCTTTAGTTTCAATAATCAATAAAATAACAGGTCCCACAGACAGTTATGTTAATTATTCTTACATTCTGAAACCTTTAAGGACTTTTTTTTCCCCCATACATACATATTCAATTAGCAACAGATGACTAGGCCAAATACTCATTTACCTAATTATAAGATATAATGACTACATAAGCAAGACCTTATGTAATGCTGAAGAAACTGAGCAAGACAGAGATTAGAGACCAATTCAATAATTTATTAAATGGAGAGAAATACTGGGACCAATGCATCCATGTTGATCCCAGGGCTAGACGAGACTATCATCTCAAAGAGGCTACCCCCCCCCCCCCCCCCCCAGTATCGGGACAGTGAGCCTTTTATGGAATAACAAGAACAATGACATAATGGAGGGACCTAGGTGAGGATAGAGGGAGGTTACTTATATTCTAATGACATTAAAGAATGTCTATAAAACCTTTATCTCAACCATTAAGAGGGGATGGTTATAACCTAAGGCAGAATTACGAAATAGGACAATTGGAGGAACTGGTCACCCCATTAAAAGGGAACTTTGGCATAACACTTACATACTTGTATTGTGCTCATGGTTTCTATTGTCCACTTGCTCTGATTATAGAAATTTGCTATAAGAGGAAAAAGCAAAGAGTTGATTATAACAGCATCAAAACTGATCCTTCAGGGCCTCAGCCTGAGTCTCATAAGTCATAAGTCCCAGCTGACAACCAGTCATGTAGTAACAATCCCATTTTATAGCCAATTCATCTCTCAAAAGATAGGTTACTAACTTAATAATTTATCAGATAATCATTCCTAAATTCAAATTTCAAAACAGTAATAGTTATAATCCCGAGATTCTGTCTCAATAGCAAGTTTCATGAATCAGAGGCTTCAAATCTTAGACTAATCATGTGCTTGCAGAGCACAGTCAAAACTAGATACAGGACTATCAGATTAAAATCTTACCCTCAATGCTCCAAGAAGGCTATAGATTATATTTGCTACCATATTCACTAAACAATGAGAGTACGATGCTAAATAATTTGTCTAAAGACAGTAATCATTTTCAGAGAAATTTTTAGCACATTTCAATTAAAGTTCCTGCTTTGCTAAGCAGAATTTTGTATCACAAATGACTTTGCTTTGAAATAACCACAGACTTGGAAAAATAAAAAAAAAACAAATATTCAGGTATTAACACCATGGAAATCTAAACTATTCCTTTAAACAATGGAAGAAATTAATGCTAAAACAATTTCATTTAAAGGAGAAGGGGAGGCTGGGTTAGGGTTGGAGAGCATGAGTGAGTGGGGTTGTTTTGTCACTTCTAAGGAACAGCCACACTCAGTGGGGGAAGGGTGGACTAAGCCTTCTTTGAAGGCCAATAGATTATGCAAATGAGTAGCATACAGTTTTCAATCCTAAATTTCAGATTAACTACCAAAAATCCCAATTAAAAACTTCCAGAAACCTAAATGTGAAGAGATTGGAACTCTACACCCAGAATCAAGCTTTTTCCAAATCTGGCAAGTTCACAAAGCAGGGGAATGGACCCCAGATCAAAGGCTGAGCTTGCTGTTGCCCACCCCAACTAATTTCTGTGGTCTGTATTGTTAATTAAAACTAGAGTTAGCAGGTTCAATAGCTAGGAACTCCACCCAGAGGAAGGTTGGGGGGAAAGGAGGAGGGTGGGTGATAAGGCTATCATGAATGATTCTCATCCAAACAGCTTTTCCTAGAATAAATCTCTTGCCCAAGGTACCTGCCCAAGAATTGGTATGGAAAGACCCCTCCCCAAAAGGGAGATCCTGGAGAGCCGCTATAACTGTGTGGTTGTTGAGGTTCAGAAGGGACCCCAGAAGGTTGGAAGTTGCAGGCTGGTGTTGCAAGGTGTCTCAAAATAATTTGCAGGCTTGAACCCATATGCAAATCAATAAACTTTGTAATTTATTTGTAACTTATTGTAATTGTAACACCAATTGAAGTGGGCTACATTCCAAAAGAATTTAGCAAAGGACCAAGAGAAAGGAGACAAATTTATCTAGTTCTTCATGTCACTGATATGCTAATTTTATGGCCTAGAGGTAGAACTGAGAAGTGAGGAGTGGTCTCGGGAATTTGGTTATCACTGAACAACAGATTATCTGACAGTAATGTTTGTAGGAGTATTCTAAGGCCAGAAAACTTTAAAATAATTGATTGACATTTTTGGAGAAATAGCATTTTAAGGTTAGAATCTCAGGATCACTCTTCCCTAAAGGAAGAAATATTATATTCCTAAACCAGAAGACTTTTACATGATTGATGGAAACATTGTTACAATAACAGCATTCTAAGGTTGAAAGGTGCCTCCTTATTGCTGTTTCCCTTTCATTTTTCCGTTCTCCAGCAATTTGAATCTCAAATTCATTTGGGATAAAGGGATAGAGATCTCATCTTCTGGCTGCTTCATGCTGATAGGGTATATAGAACTGTGCCTGCCTAGTGGAATCCAAACTGAAGAGGGGAGGCACGGGACTTGAAGATAGTGGAAGCACATTCAGGGGAGTGTTAAGTGTTAGAATCAGTTAGCTAATGGTATTGGAAGTTCATAATGGGAATATATTGGGAAATTCATAGCTTCAAGTCTGGAGGAAACAAATCTCACAAGTAGGTTAAAAATGCAGGGGCTAAATATGAGCAAAAAAGAACAATTAAATGTGGAATTAGCATGGGGGTTACTAGAAACAATAACCGGGAACCCCATTCAGAAGAAGACTGGTGGGGAGGGTAAAATGATGCTATCATGAATGTTTCCTATCCAGATAGCTTTTCTTAGGGTAAATATCAAAGAACATTTCCCCAAAATCCCTACTTTAGTCTCCTCAAAGGAATAAGGGTCATGGGTAGAATAGTATAGCATTATATGAAGTGAAAGAAGTGTTCAGGTGGCCTAGGGTGCAAGCACCATAATATTTAAAAGGCATTAAGCATTGGGTAGAGAGAATGCCATGGTCAGGGGCAAATAGGCAGCTGAATTTTCAAGCTGTAGATGGCTAGAACTCTGGAGAAGTATATTTGAAACAAGGTGTTAACTCAATGGAATTGATGAGATAATGGTTCTCTAGTTCACATATATCTAGTATGATATAATGATATAATCACTCTAGTTTAATATAATGATATAATCACTTTAGATATAATCACATTTAGATTCAGTATACTATAATGATGTAATTGTAATAGGATATTTAAACTGGGGACAAAGTCAGACTCAGACTGGTTGTCACTAGAAGACTGGCAGACTGCTGGAAGAGACTGGGGTCCTGAGACTGGATTAGAAAACTAGCCCAAATATTACAGCCTGAAGTGAATCCTCCTTCTGGTGTCCTTCACAAAATAAGGCCCATAGACAGTTTGCAATCATTGTAGAATTTCTCCTTCGTATTTAATGGGGGGATTATTTATTTATTTTTGCTGTCAAAAATTTCTTTCCATATAGCCCCATGAGCATGCAAAACATGAAAGGCATATTTGGAATCAGTATAGATGTTCACTCTCATTCCTTTCACAACTCTAAAATTCTGGTTCTGAACCTGGTGGGGAGTAGTCTAGGGTGAGCTTAGAGGCTTCCTTAATTAGAAGGGTTGTGGCAGTTAGCTCTAGGGCAGGAGGGTCATTCCCAAGACACCAAGTTTCTTTGAGAAGCAAGCAAAGGATCTAGGACTAAGTCAAGAACCCTAGGACCTGATTCCATCTTCTATCAATGTGCAGCTTAAAAAGCTTTAGATAGGGAGAGCTAAGGCTGTGAGAAGAGATTAGTTTAGCTTTCAGGGTTTTAAAAACTTTGGCCTGATCAGGGACCATTCAAGGGGAATTGTGTCAGGGCCTTGAATAAAATTGGAGGGACTTGGCAATAATTAAAGTAGATACAAAATCCAGCCATGCCCAGGAAGGTACACAGTTCTTTCTTTGAGAAAAGTTCAGAGAGTGATATCCTCTCTGCTATGAGCAAAAGGGAGGTGGGAGTTAATTCATGGCTGAAATACTTAACAGACTGATAGGTAATGTGGGCTTGTAGACAAAGAAATTTCATAACGGAGGGAGGGAGGAAAGGGAAGTTAAGTGTTTTAAATTTGCTTTAAGAAGAAAAAGTAGTGACATGATTATAATAGCATCAAAACAGTTTCTTAGACTTCAGCCTGAGAGCATATACACCACAGGATAAAGTATCCTTAGATCTGTTTGACACCTGATCATGCAATAATAATTCCATCCCCTAGCCAGACTCAGAAATAATCAGGTGGGAAACAAAACAAAAAAAAAAAAACAGAACTAGGAAACTGAGTCAGAAGGATCCCACCTTGAGCAGAGGCTAAGATTGTTCTTCCAGATCTTGCCCAAATAAAGATGTCCACCTATGACAGTTCAGGAAGACATTCCTTTGAGTAACTTATGGCATTTCTCTGGAATAATGGGTTACTGACAATGATCAGGCAATCAAATTCAAAACTCAAAAGAATAATGGTTACAGTCCCAAGAGATTTTTATCTCTAATAGCAAATTCTACTAATCACAGGTTAGGGTTAGATACATTATTTTTAAAAAGTTTGCCAGAACTTATACACAAAGGAGATTTTGTTTAACATGATTTTTATGTTTAAACTTATCCTGGTACAGAGGCAAAACAAGCTTATAGATTCTTAGTAAATACATTCCTTATTTAGAAACAATACATCCTAAATAGGCTCATTTCTCAGGGCTGATGACTTTGCTTACCCTGATGATTTCAAGAAAATTGTCAAACTTACAAACTAAGGGGAGTTGATAGAGATCCCAGAGAAAGGATTGACCTTGCTGTTGCCTACCCCCAGGTAATTCTTAGTGTTTTTGTGGGCTATGCTGTTTGATACCTCTTGCCACTCAGTGAAGAGGAAAAGTGTTGCACATCTCATACTTGGAGGTGAACTGATAAGGCTTTCATCTCATTCCTTTTGTTACACCCACAGTAATTCCAATTTTAGGTTTTGTAATGCCCGGGAAACTGAGGCAGGAGAGAGATTAGAGAGCTTTTTAATATTTTATTAATTGGAGAGTATAATTGACTGGACAGGACTCTTGTCTCAAATTATCCAGTCAGACAGAGATAAAGATATATACTGGGGCCAAGGAATCCATGTTGGTCCCAGGGCTGGAGGAGACTCTCATCTCAAAGAATCCAGCGTCCAGTAGCCAGTAGCCAGCCTCCAGCGGCCAGCTTCCATCCTCCAGGAATGAATAGGAGAAACCCAACTTCTTAAATACCTTTTAGAAACAAAGAAAGGGTAAGAAGCGCAGGAAAACTTCTGTCAGGATGGGGGGAGACCATAAATCCTAAAAACCCAGAGACAGGATGTCTGAATACACAGAGATAAAGATGTCAGTGAGGTATCTTGGAATATTTTAGAGAGATATTGTAAATTCTTGGGGACAGGAAAGAGTCAGGAGTTCCACTCTCTTGTTTATCCTGCTTGTGCTAACAATTTATAACCTTAGAGTAAATGGTTCCCAATTTTAATGGATCAGAAAGGGGGGTGGTGGTGGTTAACAGCTTAGGGAAATAGTTAGGGAGATTGAGATAAGGGAAACTCGTACAGAGAAACTGAGCCAGGACAGTTAAAGAGAACTGTGGCATAACAGTTTAACATGATGACAATAACTCCAAATAACTTAGTTATCAATTTTAGAATTTTCCTAATAGTCAAATTGTTTTTCCCTTAAATAAGTTTCCTTTTTGTTTTAGGGAGAAAACAAGATAATTCTTAAACTTGAGATAGAACAAATTTTAAAATTGACTTAACTGTAGTTAATGAGATTCTCTAAATTCTAATTAAATGTTCCAGACAAACTGAATTGCCATTTGGTTATTCCAATTCACACAAATCATTTTTCTTTTGTGAGCCAGGAAAAGATGCCAGTTTTTATTGACAGGGCTCTCAGAAATATGACTCTAGATAACTCAAAAGTAGATTGTTTATTGCCAGAGTTTTTAAAAGAATAGCAAACTGCTTTTCTGTTTTCCTAAAGTTGCCACACTCTTAAATCTTCTGATGACACTGTCAGTGCAAATAGATTACAATTTACATATCGCTTTAGTGGACTTTAGATAGAGCTCCTTTAAAATTGCTTTTACTATCATATCTCAAATAACAAATTTAGAAATCATTTATTTCAACATTGGCATTGTATGTTGGTCACATCTAAAAACTCATGTAAAATTATCAAACATGACACAATTATATCCAATAAAGCAGCTAACATTCATATGTCATGTTTTATGCTGAGCACTTTTGCAATTATGCGATCTTCACAAAAGCAATCATTATTATTTCTCTTTACAAATCAGAAAATTGGGCAGAGATAAAATAATTTGCCATAAATTACATAGTTAATACATATCCACAACTGAAACAGAAAATGGTGGGCTTACCAACTGCAGAGACTGACTGGCTTTCTCATACTGCTATGCTGGCTGATGCTAGAGGTACCCAGATCCTTCCCAGGCAGTTGCTGGACAGAACCTGCTGAGGGCTGGAGTGACTGGTGCCAGAATCTCCCTTTGATGGTAGTTTCAGGTGCTAGAGTTCAGGGAATGCTGACCATGAAGCCTAAGCCCCACTCCATCTTCATTCCCCCAAGATAGGTTGGGAAAGTATTTGGGCAAGGTTGTGTGGGGTCTCCATGGTTTTACTCCTTCCCCTATTTCTATAGGGGAGGCAGAATTTGAGTTTCCCTATAATTCTTTAGTGTTCCCTTTTCTTAATTTGATCTGAGATGAGAAGAGTTAGCAAACAAAGGGACTTGGGCTATATTGAGCTTGTTAGCAATCCCCACAATTGAGATGCACTCAGGAATCAGGGGGAGTGGAGTGGAGAAGGTCCATTTATACCTTCTGGAATGCTTTCCCAAAGAAGCACAAAGGGACTTGGGACAAGATAAGAGTTAAGGAAGGGTTAGCAAAAAGTTACAATTTAGCTAGGTTCTTTTTTTTTTTTTCTCAGAATGGAGTAAATTTCTGAAATTATCTCCAATGTTCCAGGAATTTTTCATTCAATCTTAAAATAACGAATTTCCTAATTCCTAATTATTGCTTTCAAAACTTTGAAAATCTGCGAAGATGTTTTAATTAGCTAACAATTTCTATTTATTTCTATACCCCTGACTAGTCCAGAGCCGAGATCCGCAAGGAAAAGTAGGCTTTTTTCCTTTTTTAAGATGGAAGTCAAGGATGTTATGAAATATTTCCCAGCATTATAAGTACAACATAGACGTTTTTTCTTGCTGGCTACATTTTTAATCTTTGCAGATAACATAACCTAGCTCACAGAACAAACATGACACAGACATTCTGCACAGACACATAGACACAGATAAAAATGATATGAAAGAAGACTGTCCCATCTTTGCCATAAGTCATAAAATTTCTTTATCAAAAGCCATTCTATGCACTTCTTCTCTTCTGACATTCCAGAGAAGGTGAAAAGGTGGCAAAGGTTAACTAGAAACTTTGCCAAAAATTGCAAGGAATTCCAAGTCAGGTGACCCCAGTCAAGGAAAATTTGCTGAATGTGGAGCTCATGACGACCCAGACAAGCCTTCTCCTAGTTGTTTTAAGTGTCCTAGCTATAGAATTGAGGAAGAAAAAAATGGGGGGCTTACCTTTACAAGGAAGAAATCAAGCTGGGGTGAGTGGGGCAGACTTTCCTCATGCCATGGCACAAAATGTTGAGGTTCAGAAAGGTTGAAGGTCGCAGACCAGTGTTGCAAGGTGTCTCAAAATAATTTGCAGCCTTGAACCCATTTCCAAGTCTAGGGGCAAAGTTTATTGTAATTGTAATGCCAATTGAAGTGGGCTGCTTTCCAAAAGAATTTAGCAAAAAAAACAAGAGAAAGGAGAAAAATTTATCTAGTTCTTCATGTCATTGATATGCTAATTTTATGCCTTAGAGGTAGAAGTGAGTAGTGGTCTCAGGAATTTGGTTATCATTGACCAATAGATTATCTATCTGACAGTCAGTAATGTTTGTAGGACTCTAAGGCCAGAAGTCTATAGAATCATTGTTTGACATTGTCAGAACAATAGCATTCTAAGATTTGAGAGTCTCAGTGTCACTAATATATCTTCTCTAAAGTCTAAGGGAAGAAATATTATTATATTCCTAGGCCAGAAGACTTTTACAATCATTGGTGAAAAGATTGTTATAATAATAGCACTCTAAGGTTGGGGGTACCTCAGGATCATTGATTCTAAAGCCAGAAGACTTTAGAATCATTGACTGTTGGAACGGAAGCACTCTAAGGTCTAGGGGACCTCCTTACTGCTGTTTACCCTAGAAGTTATAACCCTTCCTGGTAAGGGCCACCATCACTCCCTCCCCCCATCCATTTAATCCGAGACTTATTTTAGGACAGGTAAAAAATAATGTATTGGTTTCTCATGAGAAAGGACACCGCCAGTGTTGACCAAAACGAACTCAGTAAGGGAGTACAATGGTGAACAATTCTCAGCAGATTTATATAGATCCCAAAGCAGAGCTGTCCCCTCCCTCCACCCCCACTTCAGAGCTTTGGGTGAGAATTTTCCTTAGCAACAGAAGTGTATGAAACAAACATGTTTGCTCAACAGATAAGGAGACTTGTAGTCTCATCCTTTCCCCATCTTGAATGCATTGAGCTTCAACAGTGTAAAGAACAAAAAGGTTCCTTTTAAATCTCAGACCACTACCCCATCACAAAGCCCAGTCCCTGCCCCTAAGGAGCTAGAATTCTTACATTTTTTTGAAGGAGATAACCTCCACTCCAACCGCTCACCAATGTCTCTGTGGTTCTCACTTATCTAATTTGTTTCATTATTCCAATTTAATTTTTATAACTGTGGAAAGCAAACAAATATTCATCCATTTCTCACAATGACTTACATCATTGTTCACTTTCTGAGGAAGCCCAACCCAATATATATGTATAGATCCATACAGTTCTCTTATTGCACAAGAAAAATAGGATTCAGAAAGCTAAAAATAACTTGGGAAGAAAAACAAAAATGCAAATAGTCCACATTCATTTCTTTCTCTGGGTGTAGCTGATTCTGTCCATCACTGATCAATTGGAACTGAATTGGGTCTTCTCATTATCAAAGATAATCCACTTCCATCAGAATATATCCTTATATAGTATTGTTGTTGAAGTGTATAATGATCTCCTGATTCTGCTCATTTCACTTAGCATCAGTTCCTGTAAGTCTCTCCAATCCTCTCTGTATTCATTCTATTGGTCATTTCTTACAGAACAATAATATTCCATAACATTCATATACCACAATTTACCCAACCATTCTTCAATTGACAGGTATCTATTCAATTTCCAGTTTCTAGCCACTACAAAAAGAGTTGCCACAAACATTTTGGCACATACAGGTCCCTTTCCCTTCTTTAATATCTCTTTGGGATATAAGCCCAGTAGTAACACTACTGGATCAAAGGGTATGAATAGTTTGATAACTTTCTGAGCATAGTTCCAAATTGTTCTCCAGAATGGTTGGATCTGTTCATAACTCCACCAACAAATGTATCAGTGTCTCAGTTTTCTCTCATCCCCTCTAACATTTGTCATTATCTTTTCCTGTCACATTAGCCAATCTGACAGATATGTAGTGGTATCTAAGAGTTTTCTTAATTTGCATTTCTCTGAATAATAGTGATTTGGAAAACACCTTTCACCTTTTAATTTCACCCTTTTGGAATATCCTAGAAATAGTTTCAATTTCATCATCTGAAAATTGTCTGTTCATATCCTTTGACCATTTATTAATTGGAGAATGTCTTGATTTCTTATAAATTAGAGTCAATTCTCTATATATTTTGGAAATGAGGCCTTTATCAGAACCTTTAATTCTAAAAATGTTTTCCCAGTTTATTGCTTCCCTTCTAATCTTGTTTGCATTAGTTTTGTTTGATATAATCAAAATTTTCTATTTTGTGATAAATAATGATTTCTAGTTCTTCTTTGGTCACAAATTCCTTCCTCCTCCACAAGTCTGAGAGATAGAGATAAACTATGCTTTGTTTTTCTAATTTATTTATAATTTCATTCTTTATGCCTAAATCATGAATCCATTTTGATCTTATCTTGGTGTACGGTGTTAAGTGTGGGTCCATGCTTAGTTTCTACCATACTAATTTACCGTTTTCCCAGCAGTTTTTATCAAATAGTGAATTCTCATCCCAAAAGTTGGGATCTTTAGGTTTGTCAAACACTAGATTGTTTTGTCCTGTGAACTTAACCTAATCAACTAGTATATTTCTTAGCTAATACCAAATGGTTTTGGTGTCCGTTGCTTTATAATATAGTTTTAAATCAGGTACAACTAGACTGCCTTCCTTTGATTTTTTTTTCCCATTAGTTCCCTTGAAATTCTTGACCTTTTGTTCTTCCATATGAATTTTGTTGTTATTTTTTCTAGGTCATTAAAATATTTTCTTGGGAGTCTGATTGGTATAGCTCTAAATAAATAGATTAATTTAGATAGTATTGTCATCTTTATTATATTTGCTTGGTTTATCCAAGAGCACTTTATATTTTTCCAATTGTTTAGATCTGACTTTAGTTGTGTGGAAAGCCTTTTGTAGTTTTGCTCATATAGTTTTTGATTTTCCTTTGGCAGATAGGTTCCCAAATATTTTATGTTATCGACAGTTATTTTAAATGGAATTTCTCTTGGTATCTCTTGCTGTTGGATTTTGTTGGTGATGTATAAAAATGCTGAGGATTTATGTGAATTTATTTTGTATCCTGCAACTTTGCTAAAGTTGTATATTATTTCTAATAGCTTTTTAGTAGACTCTCTGGGATTCTCTAAGTATATCATCATATCATCTGCAAAGAGTGATAATTTGATTTCCTCATTACCTACTCTAATTCCTTTAATCTTTTTCTCAATTCTAATGGTGATAGTGGGCAACCTTTTTTCACTCCTAATCTTATTGGGAATGGTTCCAGTTTATCCCCATTATATATGATGCTTACTGACAGTTTTAAATAGATGCTCCTGATTATTTTCAGGAAAAGTCATTTATTCCTGTATTCTCAAGTGTTTTTTTTTTTTAAATAGGAAAGGATGTTGGATTTTATCAAATACTTTTTCTGTATTTATTGAGATGATCATATGGTTTTTGTTAATTTGGTTACTGATATAGTCAATTATGCTAATAGTTTTCCTAATATTGAACCAACCCTGCATTCCTGGTATAAACTGTACTTGGTCATGATGTTTTATCCTGGGGATGATTTTCGCCAATCTCTTTGCTAATATTTTGTTTAAGATTTTAGCTTCAATATTCATTAGGGAGATGGGTCTATAATTTTCTTTCTCTCTTTTCAATCTACCTGGTTTAGGTATCAGTACCATATCTGTGTCATAAAAGGAATTTGGTAGGACTCCTTCATTCCCTATTTTTTCAAATAGTTTATATAGCATTGGAGTTAATTGTTCTTTAAATGTTTGGCAGAATTCACATGTAAAAGCATATGGTCCTGGGGATTTTTTCTTAGGGAGTTGATTAATAGCTTGTTCTATTTCTTTTTCTAAAATGGGAATGTTTAACCAATTTATATCTTCCGCTGTTAATCAGGGCAAGCTATACTTTTGAACATATTCTTCCATTTCATTGAAATTATCTAATTTATTGGCATAAAGTTGGCAAAGTAACTCCTAATTATTGCTCTAATTTCCTCTTCATTAGTGGTAAGTTCTCCTTTTTCATTTTTAAGACTAACAATCTGATTTTCCTTTTTCCTTTTTCTAATCAAATTTACTAAGGATTTATCTATTTTGTTGCTTATTTCATAGAACCAACTCTTAGTTTTATTAATTCAATAGATTTTTACTTTCAATTTTATTAATCTCTCCTTTTGTTTTTAGAATTTCAAGTTTAGCGGTTGATTGGGGGTTTTTAATTTGCTCCTTTTCTAGCTTTTTAGTTTCAATCCAATTCATTGACCTTCTCTTTCTCTATTCTATGCAAGTAGGCCTGTAGAGTTATAAAAATTTCTTTTTATTACC
This sequence comes from Sarcophilus harrisii, assembly GCF_902635505.1. Classification (NCBI taxonomy): domain Eukaryota; kingdom Metazoa; phylum Chordata; class Mammalia; order Dasyuromorphia; family Dasyuridae; genus Sarcophilus; species Sarcophilus harrisii. The sequence goes on along the minus strand of NC_045431.1, from coordinate 123,885,375 downwards.
ACTTTGGCTACATCCCACACATTTTGGTATGACTTCTCATTATTGTCATTTTCCGTGGGTGAAATTATTAATTGTGTCTATGATTTGCTATTTCACCCAATTATTCTTTAAGATGAGATTATTTAGTTTCTAATTATTTTTTAGTCTATTTTCCCCTGGCTTTTTATTGACTGTAATTTTCATTGCATGATGATCTGAAAAGGATGCATTTACTATTTCTGCCTTTCTGAATTTGAATTTGAGGCCTTTATGCCCTAATATATGGTCAATTTTGGCATTGGTTCCATGAACTGCTGAGAAGAAAGTGTACTCCTTTCTTCTCTGCATTTATTTTTCTCCAGAGATCAATCATACCTAACTTTTCTAGTATTCTATTTACCTCTTTGACTTCTTTCTTATTTATTTTGTGGTTTGACTTATCTAATTCTGAGAGTGCAAGGTTGAGATCTCCCACTGTTATACTTTTGCTGTCTATTTCTTCTTGCATTTCTCTTAATTTCTCTTTTAAGAATTTAGATGCTACACCACTTACTGCATATATGCTTAATATTGATATTGCTTCATTATCTATGCTACCCTTTAGGAAGATATCTTCCTTATCTCTTTTAATTAGATCAATTTTTGCTTTTGCTTGATCTGAGATCAGAATGGCTACCCTTGCTTTTTTGACTTCACCTGAAGCAAAGTAGATTCTGCTCCAGCCTTTCACTTTACTCTGTCTGTATCGCCCTGCTTCAAGTGGGTTTTCTGTAGACAACATATTGTAGGATTCTGGCTTTTAATCCAGTCTGTTATCCACCTCTGCTTTATGAGAGAGTTTACCCCATTCACATTTATGGTTAAAATAACTACTTCTGTATTTCCTGCCATCTTGTTAACCCCAGCCTATGCTTTTCTCCTTTCCTTCCCCCTTCCCCCTCTCCCTAGTATTAAACTTGTGAGCACCACTTGCTTCACACAGAACCTTCCTTTTTAAGATCCCTTCCCCCACCTTACAGTTCCTTCCCTTTTCTTACCCCTTTTCCTCACAATTTCTGTATTCCTTTCTGCTTAGCTTATTCCTTCCCTTTTCACTTTTCCCCTCCCACTTTTCAATGAGGTGGGAGAAGTTTCACCATAAATCGAATATGTCTAATATTTTCTCTTTAAGCCAATTCTGATGAGAGTAAGATACACACTATGTTTATTCCCCTTCCTTCTTTCTCTCAGATATAATAAGTTTCCTTCACCTCTTCATGAGATGTAGTACCCTCACTTTACCCTTTTTTCTGGTACAATTTCCTTTCTACCTCTAGTTTCTTTTTTATATTATAACAGTAAAACCAAATTATATGTGTATTTTTTTATGTATATTCATAACCAATCAGATCATATCCATCTTTGGGGTTCCATCTAGAGACAATTTGTTTTTAGTCTCCTCAGGGTTTGAAGTCCGCCGTCTATCTGTATAGAAGCTATCTATAGTTAGAGCTCACTTTAACTTTTTACTCCTTTTGACAAAAAAGAAACAAAGAAAACAAAAAAAAAAGCAAGTGTGGTCTGCTTTTTTGGCAGTATGGTATTATCAAGCTTCCTCTACAGACAATAGGAAGTAGTAGTGAAGCAGCAGTGTGACAGCAATGGTTGCAGTGTGTCTGCACAGTGATTGTGCTCTGAGACTCTGAGAGCATGCTGAGTCCCTCCTGGTGCTGGGTAGGTGTGTCCAGGTCCCTAGAGACCTAGTGTTTTGTAGTTATAGTCTTTCCCCTCTGTGTTTATAGCTTCTTTGCTGATCTACTGGCTTGTTACCAGGGCAAAATAACTCACACTGTGGTAATGTTCTCCCCGTAAATTTTCCACTGGCTGAGACCACACCCCACTCTGTTCTGGTCTGTTCAGTGTTAGCTGTCTTCCATGCTCTCACTGCCTTCCTGAGATCTGTGCCTAGTCTAATCATTCCCACCTGCGAGCATAAACAGAACTTTTCTGGTGAATTTTAAGGATATCTTCTGTTGGTAGTGTAGAGGGCTGAAATTATTGAATTCAATGCACTGAGGTCAGGACTGCCCAGTGCTTGAGGTTAACTTCTGATTGGACAATACTCTATGGACATATGCTTGGAAAATGGTCCTTTGATTGTAGGAGGGACTAGGGGGTGGAGTAAAGCAGGCCAGGCACATGCTTTTGGTGGTAGACGAGGGGAAAGGTGGTCACGGAGATTCTGCTTCCATCCTATTGAATCCTGAGAATAAAGACTGAGGACTTTGCTTATCCTCACTTCGGCTGATTCTGGGGTATCCCAGGCACTAGCGCAGTCGTTATATTGTAGTATGTTTTACTCCCAATATTCATAGATTCTTTCAGTCAAATACTAATTCTGAGGCTGTTTCATGAAAGAAGTAGTCTGTGCAAGGAAGAGCTTAGATAGACGTGTGTGTCCTCTCTGCCATCTTGGCTCCACCCCAGAAACATGCTCTTGATACTAAAAATCAGATATTCAGGAAAATTTTTCAAAGATGAATCTTAAGGAATCATTTTAACATTTTTGACCAGATTTGGACTTTGCTTTTCTAAGCCCTTGAGCACACCAAAAATTTACTTTTCCACAAACTCTACCTTTTTCCACTTTGAAACCGTTTTAATATCAATCTGGGCTAGAGTACTGCTTCTCTAGTCTGAGTGGTTTGGTCTGCTAACAAATCCAATGCCTTTATTATTATAATTATTTATATCATGGCCTGGAGCTTAATGAACTTATTCAGCGTACAAATTGGGGTTCCGGACCCCAACATCCATCTAGGGCCATTTATCACCCGAACTATTTGTGTCCCCAGTAATTAGAATAGGTAACTCTTTACAAATAAAGATACCTGTCACAAAAGTTAACAGCAGAAATGCTACAATAAACAGACAGACATGTATTTCTAGCAACAGATAGATGACTAGACCAAACACTCACTTACTTACTTAGGATATAATGACCACATATTTTCAGAGAGGAAACTGCAAGATCTTACATACTTGATTTGTGCTCATAGCTTCTACTAAACACTTGCCCTGATTATAGAAATTTGCTATAAGAGGAAAAACATTATAATTAAAAATTGGTCTTTCAGCAGTCAACCTGAAAGTACATACATGATAAGATAAAGTATCCTTAGCTCAGTTTGATTTTAGGTAATTGTATACAATAACAATCCTACCTTATAGCCAGACTCAGGAATAATCAGGTGGGTTCTTATTCAGAAAGACCACTGGGAAACCGAGTCAGAAGCATCCCATCTTAAGTGTAGGCCAAAGTTTTCCTCTCAGCCCTTGCCCAGATACTAACCTTTACCTGTAACAATTCAGGATCACATTACTCTGAGTAGCTTGGGGTATATTTCTTTCAGATGGTATATTTACTGACTTGATGATCCATCAAACCATCATACCTGAATTCAAAACTCAATATCTCTTGAGACTCTAGCTAATATTATTTGATTTCAAATATCAAGTCTCATTGATCAAAGCTTCAGGTGAATTTAGCTCTCAAGGATCACATATCCCAATAATTATTGAGTATAATCTTACATTGACAACAGTAAGAGATTCATCCTAGAAAGTTCACAGCTTATCTTCATATCTAAGTAGATAGGTTTTAAATTCAACATTACATAAATCACTTTACTTTAAGATGCTCAATAACGAATCTATATCAAAATATTTTCAGATATTTACCATATTCACAGAACAAAGACATCTCAAAATCTCCCTAAACAATGGGAACAGCTTTACAATGGCTCAATACAACCACTTAAAACTCACATAGAATATAGAATATACTGTCCTATTTCACATTAAAGCCTAATTTCTTCATCCTAAAAAATGTTAATTCCAGGAGCCACTTAGAGTTTCCCAGTATCAAAGAGAAATAGGAGCCTTTTACAAACTCTAGCCACTTAGAGTTTTCCAATCACAATCCCAGTCACCCACGTGGTTCACTAGTTCTTGTCAAGGAGAAAGGCCTTTTATGGACTCGGGAAATTTATCCAATCAGGGTTCCCAAATTGAGTCTGAGTTCTACTGGAGAAATCTTTGGAGGGTGCCTCTCCAAGAATTCATTATGGTAGAGTCTCTTCATGAACAAGAAATATCTTGGATTAAAATCAGAGACTCTCAAAGTAAAAAGCAAAAAAGAATTTGTTAAAATCTTGCAAGAAAGGGCAACTCCCAACAGACAATGTAGAATGCAAACTTGCAAATGTAAAGTGCATACTTGCAAAATACAAGATTATATTGACACTAAAACAGAATCCTCCCCTCCTCCCATCTTTTCTTCCATTAACTGGGGAGTTTTAATTTACCTAGAGCCCAGAAACGAAGAATGTTAGTCCATAATCCACTCTTTACCTTATTAAGTACTTAAATGCTAATGAAAAGGTGTGTGTATATGTGTTTGTGGGGAGGGGAACAGGAAGAGAAGGGAACAGTTTGTTTAAGATAATGGAACAACTTTTAGTTATAGCTCAACTTGTAATAACAATAGCAATAGCTATTTTGCAATAACAAAGTCTCAAGTCACAATTAAAGTATAGGTTGAGGCCACATTCTTATGAGTCTTAGAGGATGGGTATCTGAATTCATGAAAGTAAGACACCTGGCTGGTGTAAGGAATTGAAAGGAAAGGGAATCCAAGTAGATCTTAAAATTATTTGGATTTCAAAAGTAGGAACGATATATTAACTTTCATAGTTGGACTTTTACTTCTTTTCTTGGAGGTATAAACAATAATAAACAACAAAAACCCAATAAATTCTCAGATGTACCCAGATTAATCAGAAATTTTATTTTAAATGTAAAACTGGCAAAAGTAACATGCCTGTTATCTTCCCTCTCCCCATTTCCCCTAAACTTCATCAATAAATTGCTATTTCTCACAGGCCGGATCTGACTCTCTAGAAGAAGTGAGAAAGGGAAGAGAGAGGAAGAGAAAGGTAGGTACTTTATTGTGGCAATTAAGAGGAATAGTGGGCAGAGCACCTGATAGTCTAATAGACCTGAATTCAAATTTGGCTTCAGATATTCCCTAGCTGTATGAAACTGGGTAAATCATTCAACTTTACCTCTGTCTACTATGATTTCCTCAGTGGTAAAATGGGAATAATAATAACACAATCTTTTCAAGGTTGTTGTGAAGATCAAATGATGTAATATTTGTAAAACTTTGCTAAATTTAAAGTGTCATATAATTTCCTATTATAATTATTATTATTACTAAGTGACAGTACTGTTGCTAAGTCTCTTCATTAATCTAGAACTGGAAATGACCTATACCACAGAATAGGGAATTCAAACTCCTCTGCTACCATTTTATAAATGAGATTTTGAGGTTTGAAGATATTATGTGATTGAACAAAGGTTATGAAAGCAGTAAGCATCAGAGTGATAATGCTGTCTTCATTGTAGCATATTCCTTCTTTATATGAGTGAATGTCCCTATATGAATACAGATACACTGGAACTGTGTGACAAAGTATCTCTAAAGGGAGACAATATATTGTGGTGGAAAGGGTATTATTTCCAGAATCAGAAGACCTGATTTCAAATCTTAACCCTAATCTTTGATACTTACTACCAATATGAACTTGGGTAAGTTTCTTGAACTGAGTCTTATAAGCTGTATAATGAGGGTAATAGAGTAGATGTCCTCTGAGGTCTCTTCCAGCTCAATATCTATGATCATGTGATCCTATGATGTTTCTTCATCTCTTAATATTCTTCCATCCCTACCTAAGATTGAAATTTAGTGAGGTTTATAGCTTTCCATTTTTATCATCATTGGAGAGAGAAGATCAAGAGTGAATTTATGGACTCTCGAATAAAACAATGATGAATTTATCCCCACACACACTTTTACAATTTGCACTGTAGGATCAATTCTTAAAATATGATAAAGAGAGGTAGGGAACTAAACTCTTGGGTTGGGAGAAAAAATTACAAACATATTGCTATATCCCTTACTCCCAGAAAACATTTATAATTCCTTATGATGATTTTTTTATCTCTACAAAATTTTTGTTGAAAATGTCCACACTCAGATCAAGAACATCTTTGATGAAGGTGTGAGAAGAAAATAGGTAACCTTTTTTGCAAATATTTTATAGTAGAGCCTAGTTTTACAATGAAACATTTGATTAAAATATATTTATACATTACAAAAATTATTTTTTATATTGCACAAAAGAGTCCCCTCCAATAAAATGTCTCCTGTCTATATGGCAGTCATATAAATCTTTTTCAAAGGTATTGCAGTATAAATAACTATCTAATAACCCTCCTTTTTCATCCCAAGAGTAGCATAAAACAAGAAAGTGAGTGCTTGTCATAGATGTTTTCTGGTTTTGTAGGGGATGTCCAATTCAGAATCCAAATAAAGGGGGATTCCCTATAGATCACATGATGCTCCAGATTTACTGCTGGCAAATGACACTGTTGATTGTGTCTCCTCTAGGACATTGCAGAAACCATCAAATTAGACTCATAAATATTCAAAGGAACTCAGTCACATGGGGGAAATATGGATAAAGAAGATATATTATTCAGATTATGATATGATGTTGGATGGATAGATCATAGAGCTAAATCATTAAGAAATATATTTTAGATAGTCACTGGAAGGCAGGGAAGATCTGAGTCTAGAGTTAAGCAGATGGTTAAGGGTAGACTGGATTACTTTGGGAAATTGCACAGAAATATTAGTGACCCACAAAGTTCTCTGTGAAACAAAAAAAATCCATCTTTTCAACATTAAAATTCTTCCCATACCATGTGATTGTGAGCATGGGATCCTGTAATGTCCAGACTAGCTCTCTGGAGGACCTCAGGATCAACCCAAGTCCTTGGTCTTAAGGTGGAGAAGTGAAGGAGGCAGTAAAACTACCATGTGGCTGGTAAAAGATGGAGTCTGGAAACTGGAGTTTGGACTCTGAAGTCTTCTCTCTGTCTGTGCCTGAGAACTGTGTCTGAGAGAGCCTTCTGTGTCTTGATTTGCTTGAGCTTCCCTACCATGGTGAAGACTGTCTGAGACTCCCTTAAATACCTCAGTACAATAACATCACTGAGCATGTGCAACCATTACATCATCATAAGCACCATTATCTCACACTGAGTAGGTATTCAACTACAAGTATCATGCTGTCCTTGATTCAGAACTCTTCAAAGTTCTAATCCTCTAAAGGATCCCAATGGCTCCAAAGAATTAAAATCAAAGTTGATTCAGAGGAGAATTGGGAGGCCTGAATTGGGAATGAGTTGCCTATAGCATCTTTCCTATGAGGAATTTTGCAGGGCATATGTAAAATATATTGATAGAAAAAACATACAATTGCAAATGAAGGTGAGCCAGTAATGTAAGTGAGAGTAAGGGAAAACCCTGAATTTGTGTATTTTATCCTTCCCCACGGAATGTCAGGAGATCTAGAGAAAAGATTCCTAGTATTGTCAGTATCCTAATCCCTCTATCTCCATGCAAGTTAGGCTAGTTTTTCCTTAGATGTTGAATCATCCTCAAGGAAATTAGGCCAGGGTCAAATTTTTGCTATCATAAGCTGGTCACTAGAGTACAAAACATCCTTGAGGAGCTCCAGGTGCCCTCACTGATGCCTACACTAATTAAGTTTGCTTCACTCAGAGGCAAGACATTTCACTCTGCTGAATTAATTCTGAGAATCCTAAATATATAACCTTATTGAAAATCCTTTTTGGTTTGTTAATTATTGGATAAACAGTTGTTCAGTTATGTCGAACTTTCTTAGGATTTTCTTGACAAAAGTAGTAGCATGGATTGCTATTTCCTTCTCTAGCTCATTTTACTGATGAGAAAACTAAGGCAAACAAGGTTAATTGACTTGCCCAATGTCACAAAACTGTAAAGTGTTTGGGGGGCTGCATTTAAACTCACAGTCTTTCTGGTTCTGGCCCAACATTCTATCCACTACACCACTTGATTGCCCATCAAATGGCCTGTAAGAATGTTGTTTCTTTCTAATTGGAACTGGCCTGAATCAGGTGTAGCCCCAGCGTTTTGAATGGTTGCCCTATGGTAGAAGTCTAGGAAGACACAGGAAGAGCTAACATAATTGTATTCAAATTACACTTCCACATTGATTGATGAGATCACAGATCAATGGAACATGGAAGTATTTAATTTAATTTAAGAAAGAGAGACTTGGTTAGAGTGAGAAGATAAGCCTGTCAGTGAAAATCTAAAATTAGCTGGAAGTTGTTCTAAGTAAACACCTGCAGAAAAAAAGAGGGACATTGTCAAGTGTGAAGAATCAAAGGGCCAATTCCCTATCAAGAAGTCAGTGCAGGAAGAAAAGATAAAGTAAATAGAAGAGATTTGAAGTCAAAATAAAAGAGAAATTGCATTTAGGATATGATAAGACTGTGGTATTCCTTATAATAGAAGTTGTTCTTTCAGAAAGAAGAGAGGGTGGAGCATATGTTTGTCTATGGTGAATCAGCATTTTGAGTATGTTATCACTTCCTTGAAACTTCTTGGCCACCAATTACTGACAAGTGAGCATTTTTTTCTTAGTATTCTTAATGGAATCAGGTAAAGAATAACCTCTTAATGTTTATTTATTGATTGACCATTGTCACAACCAAAGAGTACTTGAAGGGATGAATCAAGGGCCAGGAATATTGCTGTAATTAGTGAGATTGATTCCAGATGAGTTTTAATTACCAGCTTAGAAGAGAGCAACCTAGGGGGCACAGTGGACAGAGTGCTAAGCCTGGAGTAGGGAAAATCTGAGTTTGAATCCTGCCTTAGACATTGACTAACTCTTACCCAGAACATGTTATTTTAACATCTCAGTTCAATCCATCATCTATACTCAGGAGTTAAATTGATCTTTCTAAAGTACAGGCATGACTATATATTATCTTCCTATTAAAAAACTCCTCTATTTGACTTTTAAAAGCCTATTCCTACTTTTCCAATCTTCTTACACCTTATCCTTTTTTACTTACTTTGTCGTTCAGTAACACTGGCCTCCTTGCCATTACTTGAACAAATAATTCTATTTCCTGACACCCAACTCACTGGCTATCTCCCTACTCATTTCCATCTCCCAAATTTCCTCTCCTCCAAGTTTCAGCTAATATCCTATCATCTACAAGAAGCTTTCATTGATTTCCCTTAATGTTAACACATTTCTTTTATGATTTGATATCCAAATTATTTTCTAGAAACCTTATTTGCATATATTTATTGCATGTTCTCTCTTCTTCCGAGACAACAGAGACCTTTTTTTTTTTCCTATCTTTGAATCTCCAAAACTTACACACAATATGTGACACACAATAAGGGCTTAATAAATGCTTGTTTGTTGTCTGATTTGGAACAATTGCAGTATGAAGAATTTAAAATTGCTTGAGGTTAGAGGACATGAGGATGGACCTCTAAGACCCAGAAATATTAAGGCAAAGATTCTCCTAATCATCAAAGGGTTTTATCTAGATGTCAAGGGCAGTTGAATAGAAAAGAGTCTAGGATGATAAAACTTTAATATTTTTTTAAAAACAATAATTAAGTTAGGAAAAAATGAATACTATTCTTGTCTTAATTAAGAAAAGAGTGATATTTTAATCAGACAAATAGAAAATATCCTTAGAGACAAAGTCAATACATTCAATACAGAAAAATTAAAAAAAATTGCCAAAAAGAAAGTAGTATGTTTAACACAACAATAAAAAGCAACATCTTTAAAAATGAAAATAAAAGAAACAATTTGAGAAAAACAATTTTAGGAAATATATCACAAAAATATTTGATATCTAGAGCCCATAAGGAACTTAGAATATCCATAAGGCCAATAATATTGCCTAATGAAACAATTATTAAAACCCCACATCTCTTCCTATTTTGGTGATCTCATTAGCTTCTGTAACTAAGGTATCATATCTTTAAATTATTTACACTCCTATATGTGTAACCCTAGTCTGTCTCTTGAAGAATCACCAACCCTCTATAGGATTTCAACTGATGTTCTATAGATATCTCAAACTCAACATGTCCAAAAGAAAACTCATTTTTTCCCCAAAAGCTTCACTTCTTTTTGGTCTCCCTATTTTTGTCAAAGATACTACCATTCTTCCATTCACCCAGATTTGCAAACTTTTGCAAGTCATACTTTACTCTTCCTTATCATCTTTCATAGCCAATCAGTTGCCAAGTTTTATAAATTCTATCTTCATAATACATTTTTATATCCATTCTTTTCACTCAAGTAACAATCTCCTTATTTCTCAGCTGGACTGAGAGCTGGACAACTATCCAATCTTGATAGTACTGCAAGTAGACAAAAATAGACAGTCTATTACATTATTGGTAGAACTACAAACAAGTGCAATCATTTTGGATAACAATATAATCATATTCAATATCTTGCAAAAGTGATTATATCTTTTGATCCAGAAATTCTTTTGGTAGAATTTTATCTTAAAAACATCAAAAAAAGAAAAAAAGAACAATAGCCACATACTTAATTGGTCTCCCTGAATCTATTTTCTCTCTTCTCTGGATTAATATTTCACACAGATTCCAAATTGATATTCTCAAACCACAGGTCTGACCATGCCAATCTCCTAGTCAAAAAATTTATTCTTCTCTCTTGGGCCTTTAATACCCTTCACATACTAATTTCTTTATTTCTTTCCATGATTATTTCACATTATTCTCCTTCATTACTTGTTATTAACAATAAGAACCATGGGATCTTAGAAACTGACTAGTCCAACACTTTCATTTTACAGATGAAGAAACTGAAGCTCAGACAGGATAAACACAGCCAGAAAATGTTGAGACAACATCTGATCTTGTTGATTCTAAGTCTATAATTTTAAATTACCATACTAAGTTCCTTTTCAAGATTTTTACTTTTGATACTTCATCTTCCAGCTCCATGCCTTTGTACTGGCCATCAGCTATACCTTGAATGTACTCCCTTTTCATCTCAGCCTCAGTAAATCTTTTTCTCTTTTTGAGTTTCAACTCAAGTGTTCAAATACAAGCCATCAATCCTGATTTCCAGCTGCTAGTATCCTCCCGTCAGAAATTACATTGCATCCATTTTTAAACTTAAATGTTCTTTGTACATTGTTTCCCAACAAAAAGTATGTTTCTTAAGTCTGCATGTGTCTAAGCACAGGAACTAGCACTGGATAATTTATAATCAATAGGTATTGAAAAATGCTCAAATTCTCAAATGATCAGAATATAAATTAAAATAGCTTTGAAATAACACTTTACTCCCACAAGAATGACAAAAATAGCAAATCAAAAATAGCAAATATCTTTTAAATCCAAAGTTGATAGTACTGCAAATAGACAAAAACAGACAATCTATTACATTATTGGCAGAACTGCAGACTAGTGCAATCATTTGGACAGCAATATAATTATATTCAACATTTTGCAAAAATGATTATCTCTTTTGATCCAGAAATTCTTTTGGTAGAATTTTATATTAAAAACAGCATAAGAAAGAAAAAAAGAACAATCTAAAGGGGAAAAAAACACGAAGATATAAAAAGGAATAACCTTATATTTATCACCATTGAAGAATGACTGAATATAGTGTGATATATTAATGTAATAGAATTATTATATCATAAAATGGCAACAACATATAAGGAAATCTACTGTACTAATGCTAAGTACTATATTAAAGAAAAGGAAAGTGGAAAAGTAAAAGAAGAAAGGGAAGGAAGAGAATGGAAGAAGAGAATGAAGAAGAAAGCAAAGAAACAGAAATCAGGAGAAAATGGCCCAAAGTGACAAAACTTTGAGCAATCCTAGAGGGGACAAAAAGCAAAAACTTGTTCTTTGCTTGTTTGTAATTGATTAATTTGTTTGGGTCTGCCTCCTTAAAAGCTAAGGTTTGCCTAGTAAGTTTGCTTGATTGTTCTTGTTGAGGGATGTTAAAACAACTACAATAATAATTACTATAACAACCCTTAAGTTCCCTCTCTCATGCAACAAATGTAAACTTACAGTGTGTAGGAATGAGTTTATTATGCAAAGTAGGAGACTACTCCATTTCAAAGCTCTCTCTGATCCAGTAGTGTAGAGTGATATGATCATGTTAACATAAGGAATTCCAGTGGCTCTCTATGGCCCTCCCTATAAAGATATTTTGGGACACCCTAAAACATAGTATTGATTAATAAAAGTTCTTTGACCAATTGACTGATTTTTATGCCCGTTGAATATCTTTCTTGACCTTTGATCCTTGCTCTTCTTGACTTCAATTACTTCTGATAATATGTCTATCTTGATCCATATTCAGCCCAATTCCAACCTATATTTGGAAGCTACATTAGCAATATTTCTTTGTTGACACTACACTGCTAGACAATTAAAGTGATTAAGCAAGTGTGGTTTTGGTCTTGGTGGTGGTGGTGGTAGAGTCAGATGTGTGAAGCTGAACCATCTTCTGGTTTATTATAAGCCCTAGAAAGATTATATAATGATTCCATATAATACTTTTTTGGGCAGTAAATCAGACAAAATGGAACTAGGAAACAGATTATTTTTATTTTATTTTATTTTCTGAAGCAATTGGCATTAAGTGACTTGCCCAGGGTCACACAGCTAGGAAGTGTTAAGTGTCTGAGACCAAATTTGAACTGGGGTCCTCTGGACTTCAGGACTGGTGTTCTATCCACTGCACTACCTAGCTGCCCCAAAACAGATTATTTTTAAAATAAACTAGAATGGCAATATTTCTTTATAAATGTGAATGAGAGCCTGTAATGTTAGGAAAAGGAGAAACGAAAGAGGATTACCTTTAGTGTTCAGAAAAAGAAGATTTTAATCAGATTTCAAGGAAAATAAAATTGTTGTTAATGTGATAAACAGAAATGTAGCATTGGCAATTTTGGAGGAGTAGTGAAAGGAGTCTGAATTAATTATTAAACTTTAGCAGTGACTAATTTTAACAGTGTTACTTTCTTTAAAGAACTCCTATTGCCAATGTATCTACTATTAATTTCTTCAAGGAACTCCTACTGTCAATGTACCTACTATGTCCCTGTAGTCATAGATTGCTGCTTGAGGGCTCTGAGGTATATAGTGGCATATCCAGGGTCACACAATCAGTATGTAAAAATCAATATATTCTTTTTGGAAAGAGACTGCTGATAGTTAGTAATGATCAAAATAACGAATAAAAATTAAGTTGGAAGGGAAAAAATACCTGGATATAATGGAAAAGAATATTTTTGATCTTATGAAGTTTTGCTTTTCCTGCTTTTTTTAAGTAATACCTAATTGCAAGATTATTGTCATTTTGAAAATAAAATAAGAAAACAATACTTTTAGTCCTCCTGACCATATGATAGTAATGTTTTTAAACTCATTGATACTATCTACCAAACAAAATTCAGATATGAAGAAATGTCAAATTAAATGAAGTTAGTTCCTATTTGTGTAGATGCCAGGTGCACTTGATTTTATTATTATTAACAATTAAGTCAATTATAAGAAGAATTGTGGTTGGACTTTTCATTTCATTTCTGTAAAGCAACAGAAGCAAATGTGATGCCATTTGCTCCAACTTCCAAGAGGAACCAGAGCCAGATAAAAATATAATTGGGGAATATTTAACCAAATAAATAAAAATACACTAAAATATAGATAATGTTAATATGTGGTTTTCTAAGACAATATGAAAGGTTTAGTGGCCTCTGTTTTTACTTGAGTTTGATACCAATGGTATAGAGAACTCTTAGAAAAGTTAAAAAATTAACCTGCTTCTCTCCCTCTTCCACAATTCCTCCTCCCTCCTGCAACAATTCATGTCAGTTGACTTTTGGCAATTTAGAATTGTGGAGTATTGCCTAGAGACTGAGAGATCAAGTAAATTGTCCAAAATTACACAGCCCACACAGACAGGGACTTAAAACATAGGCTTTCCTTGCTCCATTGCTAGATCTTGATTCACTAGACAACATTATCACCCTAAATAAACTCTTTCATTTACATAGTACTATACTATACTGCTTATAATATAGGTTTGAAAAATGTTATGTGTATATATATATATATATATATATATATATATATATTAAGGCTTTTGAGTCCTCTAAACAGTTCCATGAACTAGGTGCTAAGTCTTGCCTCTGGAATGTAAAGCCATATTGCATATTGTTCTCCATGCATCAGCCTTATTGCTGTTCCTGATTCATGACATTTCATTTCTTTTATCTAGGTGCCTTTGCACAGTGCTCCAAATGTCTAAAATGCATTTCTCTATACCTTTGTCTTTCAGAATCCCTAATTCTCTAAAATCTCAAAGATCATCTCAAACTTACCTTCTCCAAGAAGCCTTTTCTCATTTCTGCTCTCCAATCATCTGGTGTCTATTTTGCATAGACATACATATTCACACACACATATATAGATGTGTTTACATCTACATGTGTATATATATTCCCATATTAAACATTGTCTCTCCCAGCTAGATTGTGAGCTCTTTGAGGGCAGAGACTGTTTTCACTTTTGTCTTTATATCCAAAGAACCTAGTATAGTGCCAATCACAAATACTTGTTGAAATCAAATTCATTTCTAGACAAAAGCCCATAACTTGGAAATGTTAGTTATATATATGGAATTTCTGAAGATCAGTTTCTTCCATTTGAACATGAGTTGATTTTCAGAAATTTAGAAATCACAGAATGTAGAAGCTGGAAAAGAAAGTAGAGATCACCTGGTCTTATTTTCTTGTTTTGTAAAAGAGGAAACAGACCTAGAGATGAAAGCAATTTGTTTCCCCAAGGTTAAAATGTACTGAATGGAGACAGGATCCAAATCCAAGTCATCTTATTCTGTATTCAATACTTTTTTTTTTTTTTTTTTTGCTACACATGAATAGTATATTTACTCCTACTTGAAGAATAATGAAAACAAAAATTTTAAAAGTTTATAACAAATTTTCCCATTCCTATAGCAACAACTCCTTTATAAATAACAGTTCTGTTAGGTGGCTAATAAAAGTATTATACTCCCATTTTAAACCTGTAGCAATTAAAACTGCTGTTGGTTCCCAGAATATAGTTCTCTATTAAAGATCTCGAACCATAAATGTATAATCCCGGCTAGGTTCTATAACTGGCAGATTCTCCCATAGGGATCATAACTGTGAATGGTCAATGTACTTCTAGGCTGGAGATTAGTCTCAAAAATAAAGGGAGGGGAGGAAATAAAGTACATATCAATATTCATTTATTCATTCTTAGGTTTTTTCATTTGTCTATTTTTCTTTCAGATAAATGGGAAGTAGCATAGTGGAAAAATACCCTGTATAGGGATTCAAAAGACTCAAATATTAGTTTCATATATTTCACTACCTTTGTAATTCTGGGTAAATCACTTCACTTCTCCATTTTCAGTAGTTTTGCTTAAGAAACAAAACAAAATTAAATTTAAAAACGTCAACAACATATAAGGAAGTCAGCTGACTACTTTATTATAGAAAAGGAGAGAGGAAAAGTAAAGGAAAGAAGGAAAGGGAAGAAGAGAATGAAAAAGAAAGGAAACAAAGAAACAAAGAATGGAGAGAAAATGGCCCCAAAAGATAAACCCTTGAGCAGTTTTAGAGAGGACAAAAAGTAAATACTTTTTCTTTGCTTCTTTGTAGTCTGTTGATTTGTTTGGGTCTGCCTCCTTAAAACTTATACCCAATTTGAATCTATATTCCCTTTTTCAAGGAACCATGTGACTGAAAAAATATATATTGTTAAAACTGAAGAGTCCCTGATCCAAATCAGAAGTTACAAGGTCAAAGGAATGGCAAGAGCAGAATAACAGTTAATGATTGAATGGTTCCTGGACAAATAGATAGAGATCACATTCAAGCCTCCTATATAGAGTAGAAATTACTGGACAATACTAATCTTTACATCAAGTTGAAGATTTTCAGGACTAAGCAAGAATGAGGAATATTAAAGGATGAAAAAATGATGTGAAAGGGGTAAAGTTGGATTATGTCCATCACTAAAACTATGTTATATGGAATGTGAAGTCTTGGGGGAAAGGTTTAACTCTGTAGTGTCTTCTATAGACTCAGCCAAGAGGAAATATCTATATTGATCCCTAGCAATAGAATCACTGGAGAACTCACTCTCTCTCTCTCTCTCTCTCTCTCTCTCTCTCTCTCTCTCTCTCTCTCTCTCTTTCTCTCTCTCTCTCTCTCGTCTCTTTGCCTCTCTCTGTTTCTCTATTTCTGTCTCTTTCTGTGTCTCTGTTTCTTTCTCTGACTCTTCTCTCTCTCTATGCCTCTCTCTCACTGCCTCTTTCTGTCTCTGTCTCTGTGTGTTTCTTTTTCTCTGTATCTATCTCTGTCTCTCATCTGTCTCTGCCTCTATCTCTTTGTCTCTGTTTTTTTCCTATGTCTTTGTCTGTTTCTCTTTTTGTCTCTGTCTCTTCCCCATCCTCTCTCTTTGCTAAAGGTGAGGGTAACACTATAAATTTAGAGATTATATAGTTTTCTAGAGAAAGTGAAAGCTCAGTGAACAAGAAAAAAAACAACATTGTTTTGAACTATTCAGTAGTTCAGGTGTGTGAGTGCTTTGTATATTGTGTTTTCCATTGGGTTAAATAAATCCCATCTGATATTTGATGTGGAGTAAGCCTGAAGCATTTTAGGAGAGCTGAGTGCCCTTTTCCATTTTGAGACCTATACAAGAGTCAAATTCTCATGTTCTCAAGGAAAATTCTGGGTCATGAGCCAAAGAATATAATTTATGAGAAGTCCTTTGTTTGAACCTAATTTATGTAAACCAAGCATAGTAATAGGTAGTGAAGAGGGCTACTCAAGGGTGGAGATTAGAATCCTCTTTTGGAGATTTTTTTCGTTTGTAATATGACACAGTTCTATACAAATGTAACCCAGGATTGAAATCTGTAGCTCTTGGTTGACCACAATGGGAAAGAAAATAAGAATCTCTGGATGTACAACTGCTTTGGCAGCTGTGCTTGAGTTTTGCTTTGCATCATATTCAGGTTGGATGTGAAATTGTTTCATACAGAAAAATGGCTATGATATGTGACCCTGGTCAGTCACTTAAAATATTTGTGACTCGGTTTCTTCATCTGTAAAGTAATAAGTTTGGACCTGAGGTGTCTTCCAGTTCTGAAACTATGATCCTATTAGCAAATAAAAACATCACTAAATTCTGTGAAAAAGCTGCTGTTTAAGATGATTCTCCATTTATGTCAATCCCATGTCCTTTCAAACAAAGAATCTAGGAGATGAGTGAAGGCAGAAATGGATGATCCAGATTGATAGTCACTGCATGATACTGAGTAAGCAGGATGAATTTTTGTGTGACTATTCATCATTATGCTATTGCTGTCTTAATCTTTGAGAGAAAATGAAATGCCTTCCTTTTGATGAATTTCTTTTCAGGTAAGCATGTAGAATCACTTATTGCCAATATAGGCCATTTAAAAAATCTTTCTGCTTAATTTTTTTTTCTTTTCATATTTTGAGAATAACTAAAATACTCAAAACAAATAACAGTAGATCTCATGGCAATGCTGCTGCCTAATTGCCCTATTAGTAGCTCATATCCAGCTATTAATAATAGTTTTTGGGTCCCAGTTACCTTTTGCAGATCTTTATTGTGACAGAGAAAAAGAGGGAAACAGAGGGAGGAAGAGGAGGAAGGGACGAATGGAGAGGAAAACACTTTAAGCATCTGATCTAACTTTCATTTTATAAATGGGAATCACACAGGTAGTTAGAACAGATTTGAAACAATATATTCTGCTTCCAAATCCAGAACTTTCCCCCATTGTTAGTATTGCCCAGAGCTGAAGAAAGCAGCTCTATAAAGGTGTATTTGTATTAATTGTTAAATCTCATTATATTTGTGTAATAGTACAATATTATGAAATAAAAAATTAGTTTATGTGATAGAAAATGTAAAAATATTTTCAAAATCCTTGGGGAAAATATTGAATTTTATATATGGTAGTTTTATGAATTATCTGGTGGCATGTAACCACTCTGACTCTCATTTCTGTCTTCTGCAAAATTAGAATAATGATATTTATACTGAATAAGCAGGATTGGATGTTAGATGTTATTGTTTGTTATTGGTATTGGTATGAAATAAGTCATTTGATATTACTTAGACTTATGTTTTTACCCTTTAGAATATGGTTAATTAAATAAATTGATATAACAAATATTTTAACAAATTAAATCTGTATTTACTATGTAGCATCCAGTGCTCAGAGAGATGGTCTTTTTTTATTTTTATTTAATAGCCTTTTATTTACAGGTTATATGCATGGTTAATTTTACAGCATTAACAATTGCCAAACCTCTTGTTCCAATTTTTCACCTCTTACCCCCCACCCCCTCCCCCAGATGGCAGGATGACCAGTAGATGTTAAATATATTAAAATATAAATTAGATACACAATAAGTATACATGACCAAACCATTATTTTGCTGTACAAAAAGAATCAGACTCAGAGAGATGGTCTTAACAAGAAATGAGTTCAAATCCTGCCTCTGACATATATTAATTATATTATTTTGGGAAAATTGCCATTAAACTTAGTTTCTTCATATGTTAAATTAAAGATTGGATTAAAAAGGCCTTTAAGGATACCTCTAGGTCTATGGTTATTTGATCCTTTAAAATGCAGAGTTATTCATCTGCTTTTGGCACAGGGAGTTTCCTTATACCAGTGAAACCATAGGTTTCAAACCAAATTAATTTGCAATTTTTAGCCATTTGCTTTTACCTTAAATATTCCTTTTAGAAATAAACTTCAAAATCATAGTATTTGATAGTTGAGACTTTAGCAGCTATCTAGTCAAACTCATATTCACAATGAATGCTTATTATAATATAGCCAACAAGTAATCAATTTAAGAAGCCTCTGTTTCAGGATTTAAGGAGGGAAGTTCCACCACCTTTATAGGCAATTCATTTCACTCAAGCTTAGATTTACCCTTTTGTAATATCCCACTATTGCTTCTAGTTTGTCTCTCTTGGAACAAACAGAACCAGTCTAATCTCTCCTTTACAAGATAATCCTTGAAGGCATCTAACTCTCTCCTCACTTCCTCACACTGCTCTTTTTTCAACATTAAACATGTTAAATTCCTTCAAGAGAATCACATATATCATAGATATAATGTCTTGTGCCATCCCCAATGTCTTCCTCAACATATTCTATAGTTTATCAAAATCATTTTTTTAAATTGTGGTGCCCTAAACTGAAAACAATGCTTCAGATGACAACTAATGAAAGCAGAGGACAATGTAGAGAATATATAGAGTGTATTACTTATTATTCCTGAAAACCATTTTTCTCTAAATGAAATTAAGATCTCATTTGTTTTCCTGATTGAAATCACATTGCATTACTGACTCATATTGTTGTTGAAGTCCACTAAAATTTCAACATTTCTCCATCTGTTTCTCTTTGTCTCTCTGCTTCTGTCTCTGTGTCTGTCCTTCTGTCTCCATCTGTCTCCATACTTTTCCTATCTGATATTTATGAAAGATTTAAACAAATAGTCATTTTTCTTTTGCCAGTTATCATTGTTTCATCCATTGTTAAGCAAATGTCCCATTACTTCTTTGATACTTATCCCAGTATAGATCAAAAAACTCTTTTTGTCATATTTTAGTTCATCCTACTTAGCATTTCTGACACTCTTTGACACTTCCTAAACTTTTTGGAAGATGAAATTATTACCAAGACATAACAAAAAATCTATTAGCTACTCTACTCGATGTAGATAACTCCAGCAGACTAGAAAATTAAAGTCATTCATAATTACTATAGTATTCCTCTATATCAGGTTTGTGATTTGTTTTCTGAACTCTTCATCTATTTCTTCTTTTTGTCCAGGTAGACTGTACTACAATTACAATATAATTTTCTGTTTTTCTTTTCATCTACATCTTTTTCCCTTTCTGGTTCTTGGATTTCTTCATATTAATATGCCTTCCTCATACATAAACTACTCTTTATATATCCTGTTTCTTTTGAATAAGAGCCATAGTCCAATCATGTTTATCATCCTGTTAAGTATCAATGATATCTATTAAGACAAATTTGACACCTTGCATTTAGAACTTGTTTTTTTTATTTTTTTATTTATTGCTTGAATTTGGAGCATTTATGCATAGACATTTGAGGACAGGGGTTTTTACTACTGTCTTCTTGAATTTTGTTTTCTTTGCATTATAGATGTCACAATTTCTGTTCCTTTTTCTTCTTTGTTTTTCACTATCTTGTCTAATTAAAAGGAATTAGGTAAACTGCCTTATCCCTCTCCCCACCCCCTCCTTTTTTTTTTTGTAAAGCTTCATTGATTGGATTTGTAGCACACTGAGCAAATATGAGGCAGCTAGGTGAGATAGGCTATAATGTACCAGGCTTATAGTCAGGAAGACCTGAGTTCAAATATGACATCAGATACTTGATCCATGATGAAAAAGCATGTGATTCTGGACAAGTTATTAAACCTCTGTTTGCCTCTGTTTCCTTATCTGTAAAATGGGGAAATAATAAAATCTGCCTCCCAGGATTATTTTGAGAATCAAATGGGATAATAATTGCAATGCACTTAGCATACTATCTAGCACATAATAAGACCTATGTAAATTTTAGCTTTTGTAATCATCATCATCATTGTTGTTGTTGTTAATTTTTATTTTTATATTCTCAGCCTTTTTCACATGTACTCCATCTTTTTTCAGGAATTTGTCAACTCTATTTTAAAATCCCAGTTCTGAAATTTAAATCCACTTTTCAGATACCTTGTTTTCTTATTCTTCAGTTCACTTCTTAAAAAAAAACAAAAACCCAAAGATTTTATTTTAAATTTAAGTTAATTTTAAAATTTTAAAAGTTTATTATTTATTTTTAACATTCTTTTAGTTTTAAATTTTGAATTCCATATTCTCTCCCTTCTTCTCATGCCTATCTTACCCACTGAAAAAGCAAGTAAATTATACAATTAATTACACATGTGGTAACATATAAAATATATTTCCATAGTATCTATGTTACAAAACAAGATAAAAATAAAATGAGAACAACATAGTTCAATTTGTGCCCATAATTGGACAAAATTTTTCATCATGGATCATTTGGAATTATTTCAGATCTCAAGTCTTTTGCAGTTGATTATTATTGCAATGTTGCTATTCCTGTACACAATGAGATTCTGGTTCTTCTCAATTAATTTTGTATCAGTTCATATAGACCTTGAAATTACTTTTCAAAAACAATTCCCCTCATCATTTATTATAGCACAATAATATTCTATCACAATCATATGCCACAACTTGTTCAGACTAATCAATGAAGATCCCTTAAGTATTTAATTCTTAGCCACCACAAAAGAGATGTTATAAATATTTATAAATAAACAATCTAAACAATGATAACTGACAAAAGAAAAATAACTATTTGTTTAACTCTTTCATAAATATCAGGGAAAGTATGGAGACAAACAGAGACAGAAAGAGAGACAGAAGCAGAGAGACAGAGAAAATAACTAAGACAAAGACAAATATATATATATATATATATATATATATATATATATATATATATATATTTGTCTTTTCCTTTGATCTCTCTGGGATACAAAGTGTGCAGTTTTATAGCCATTTGGTCATAATTTCAAATGGTTTTCCAAAAACCCCACTAATAGCTTATTAGTATACCTATTTTTCCTCATACTCCAGTATTTGTCATTTCTAATAAGTATAGGTAAATAAATAAAAACAATTCTGAGGTACTACCTCAGAATTGTTTTTATTTATTTATTTATTTTCTTACTAAGGCAATTGGGGTTAAATGACTTGCCCAGGGTCACACAGTAGGAAGTGCTAAGTGTCTGAGACCAGATTTGAACTCGTCTTCCTGACTTCAGGGCTGATGCTCTATCCACTATACTACCTAGCTGCCCTTAATTTATCTTTTTTTTTTTTTTTTTTTTTTTAATAAATAGTGATTTAGAGAATTTTTATATGATTATAAATAGCTTTGATTTTTTCCCCTGAAAACTAGTTATTCATATCATTCAACCATTTATCAACTGAAGAATTGCTCTTATTTTTATAAATTTTACTCAGTTCCTTGAGAACTGAGGCTATTATCAGATAAACATAAATATTTTTGATATTACTAAATTGCTTTATATAAAAATGTAATTTTCTTGATTATATCTTTTTATTATCTCTATTTTTGCTGTTGCTTTGAGATCAGGATTGCTCCCCTTCTCTCTTTTATGTCAGCCAAAGCATGATAGATTCTGCTTCAAACTTTTTATTTGAACTCTCTATGTGTCTTTCTATTTTAAGTGTGTCTCTTATAAACAACATATGTTAGCTTCTGGTTTCTAATCCATTCTGCTATTTGCTTCCATTTTGTGGGGTAACCCATCTTGTTCACATTCACAGTTATGATTACTATGCATATCCCGCTATTCTGTTTTGTTCTGTTTATCCCTTTCTCTTTTTATCCTGTTACTCCTCAAAAGTCTATTTTGCTTCTGACTAATGCTTCCTTCTCTCATTATCTCCTTTCTCTTTCCCCTTTTATTTCCCTATTGGATAAGATGGATATGAGTGTATGTGCGCACATACACACATGTTATTTTGTATTGCAGATTCATCCTTAACTTCATTTTGGATTAGTAAATTCTAGCTTATAAAGTAAAATTTCAAAAACATTATTTTGTGAAGCCAATTGTAACTACTCATAGTTCCTTTTTCTCTTTAAATCTAAAAATTCATGAGACTCAAAGACCTATAATGTTCCTGTGAGGAATTAACTGAGTGAAAATATTTTTGTGGGAATATAGCCTTAAACTATTTCTTAATTGTGACTTCAGACTTTATAATTACAAATAAAGCTATAGCTAAAAGTTGCAGGTGTTTGTCCCTTCCATGACAAACTCTTTGCACTACCTCTTAATTAACATTTAAGTATTTGTTTTAAAAGTGATGATGGCTTTGAATTCTCTTATCCCAGGATATCTACTCCTATGGCAGTTTTCTAGGGAAATTTAAATTAAGAATTTATTATTATTATTGACTTGTATTCTTTTATTTCTCCATTAGAGTTCCATGATTAGAATGTAAATCAGGACTCCTGCAAACAATGGGAGAAAAGGCTAGATGGGGATGGGGGCTTCTTCATTCAGGGACCTATTAAATCTTGTGTTTTACAGTTTATGCTTTGCACGCTCTTTTTGCTAACACACACCTTGTCAGATGAGATGCCCTTGCATGATCATAATAAACCCCTTGTTGTTTGTTTCTTACTTTGAGAGTCTCTGATAGTTTTTGTGGTCAATATGCTTTTTTTTTTTTTTTTTTTTTTTTTTAATTATAGTAACTTTTTATTGACAGAACCCATGCCAGGGTAATTTTTTTTACAACATTATCCCTTACACTCACTTCTGTTCCGATTTTTGCCTCCCACCCTCTACCCCCTCCCCTAGATGGCAAGCAGTTCTATATATGTTGAATATGTCGTAGTATATTCTAGACACAATGTATGTGTGCAGATCCAAACAGTTTTCTTGTTGCACAGGGAGAATTGGATTCAGAAGGTAAAAATAATCCAGGAAGAAAAACAAAAATGCAAACAGTTTACATTCATTTCCCAGTGTTTTTTTCTTTTGGGTGTAGTTGCTTCTGTCCGTCATTGATCAATTGAAACTGAATTACGTCTCTTTGTCAAAGAAATCCACTTCCATCAGATTACATCTTTATACAGTACTGTTGTTGACGTATATAATGATCTCTTGGTTCATTTCACTTAGCATCAGTTCATGTAATTCTCTCCAAGCCTCTCTGTATCAATATGCATTTTGGAGGCATGTTCCGGGATATTTCCTGTTTATGAGAGGTCTCTCTTGTACAGAATCCTTGGGCAGGCATTCTCAAGAGAGTTCTCAGTGATCCTTGGACTACTCAGGAACTCTTGCTCAGATCAGGTAAACTCCTGAAGAGAGAAACTCAGAGAAAGCAAAAATGGAAGTAGACCAGCAAAGATAGAGGATTAATTGGGCCAAGAAGATAAATCTTCTGAGAAAAGTTTGCAATTAGTCTCACAGCCCAGAAGGTAAGAACTGGTGAGAGGAAGAGAAACTTTGCTAAGTAACTGGTGAGCTATCTGGGTGATTGGGATTGGGAGAATTTAGACTGTAAAAGGCTCCCATTTCTCTATGATATTGAGAAAATCCTAGATAGTTCCAGTCCGTAAGGATTTTCCTATTTTTCCTTTGGTAAAATCAAGTAAATTCTCCATTAGAGAAGACAAGAAAACTGTGAATCATGGGAAAGAAACAATCTAAAGTAGCTGGCTCTGAGAACCTCTTTAGTATTCCAGAAGATAGTCCTTTAAATATTAGGCTTAAGAACTGGAATAAAATACCAAAATGTACCAGGAAGGACAAAAAGAAAATTATTAAATACTGTTGTTTTGTTTGAGGAGCAGGTGCTCCACTCAGAGGAAATGTCTTCTGGCCAAGGTACAGATCTTCTGAGGTCTGTGTGTGCCAAAAATTGAATCAGTATGTAAATTTAAAGGAGCTTGTTAATTCTGAAGAGACTGAATATGATGCTTTATAGTTGCTCACTGTGGAACAATCTGTTTTGAAAGAGGAAGGAGAGGAACCTGAGAAATTCTATCCTTGGAACTACCTCAGCACTGCCTTCTTCCTATGCCCTGCAGCCAGCCACCATTCCTAAGGTTTCGGCTCCAGAATTCCCCTTCTCAATTTTATCTCAAGGAGGAGCCAAAGAGGTGAGCTCAATTGTTTTAAAACCATTAACTATTTCCTCTCCTCCTGGTCCTCTTCAGAGGGAATTTAAGCAAATATTAAAGAATCAAGAAAACTTTCCACTCCCTATGAAGACTAGTTTGTTCCCACTTAGAGAGGTCCCACTTCCCAGGAAGGAACTGGGTTTGTAAATGCTTCCCTGACTAGCATGGAGGTGTGAAATTTTAAAAAAGAGATGAAAGACCTTTTAGAAGACCCATTGGGGTTAGCAGAACAGTTTGATCAATTCCTTGGTCCTAACATCTATACTTGGCGGGAATTGATGTTATTCTTAGGAATCCTCTTCACTGGAGAGCAGCAGGGGCAGATTAGGAAAGCTGCAATGAGGATGTGGGATAATGCCCATCCAGTTGTATGGGGAGGACCCAGGGGAGAACAAAAATTCCCCCTTCAGGATCCCAATTGGGATTATAACAATCCAGCTCATAGAGAAAGTATGAGGGACCCAAGACAGACGATTGTTCAGAGTATTGGAAATGAGAATCCTTGAAGTCAAAATATGAATAAAGTAACAGAAAAGCAAGAAAAGGAAGAGACCTTCCTAAAGGTAGAGATGATAGTCTCATCTAGCCCTGGGATCAAACATGGATACATTGGTCTCCGTATTTCTCTCCATTTAATAAATTATTGAATTGGTCTCTAATCTCTTGTCTTGCTCAGTTTCTTCAGCATTACATTTTAGAGCTCCCCAGTAAGATAATTAGAGAATGAGCAGGATTAGAGATAAGAGACTTCCCCATCTCTGCCTTGGGCAGGGTGGTTGTGGATCTGACTTCTTGGCCTGGAGAGGTGGGGCCCTCCTGGATTTTTTTCCAGAGCCTCCAGGAAAGAGAGCAGTTTCCAGCCACAACAGCCTGGTGGTAGACACCCCCATTTCAGCTACAGGAGAGTAAGTCTGTCTGGGTACCTTTTGGAGTATCATCTGGTTGTGTCTTAAAACTTTTGTTTGGTATACTAGCATCTGGATTCCCAGAATTATAGATTCTGGGAATAGGGTCTTCTGGACACAGGGGACCCTACTTAGGTGTCTTTTAAAGACACATTGGCTTAGCCTTGTGTGTGAATAATCAGACGTGTTTGTCATCGTTGGCATCCTTGAGATGCCATTGATTCTTGATGAGTGTCTAACTGGATGTGGTTATCACTATTGGGGTGTCCTTGAGAAATACGGAACTCTGGACAAGGTAAAAGACTTTTTTTCTTTCCTTATCTTGTGGTGGACACTGCAGTCATCAAGTGGATTGCAGTCGTCATTAGAGCTCTTGGGAGCTCTGGAACAATTCTTTAGGAATTGCTGCGGATTGACAAAAGACTTCTTTTGTCTGCTCTGTCTCTAAGAGATACCAGGGAGGCTGCAAAGATTTGGAAAACTAAAAGTTTTTACCTGTCCACAATCTAGATACTCTGCTGCCTCTGAAATCTTTCCTGGAGCAGATGCTTTGCTTGAGGAAACTCTCTCTGTCCAAATCCCTTTGCAGAGACAAAGGCCCTTCCTTTGCATCTCAATGCATTTCTATGAGAGGTCCTCCCCTACACTCACTCTGGCCTTTCCTCCCACTTCTTCCATCAAGTGGGGAGTTTACACATTTGAAAACAGGACTCGGTTTCCCTGCTTTGGTCATCCTGTGTTAGAGCAATGCCCCTCCCGTCACAGCCTTTTAACTGTAGAAACCTCATAATTAGGCTTTTGCATGCTCAAGGGACTATCTACAAAGACTGGGGATTTTAAAACGCCATGTGATTTGGCTTTAAGGTTAATGTCCTACTGAATGTTGTAATTGTGCAGTCTAAGTGTGATCAGTGTTCTGTATGGCTTGTATGTTATTAGACAGTCTAGTTGTGCTCTGTGTTCTGTGTGATTTTTGTCTGTGTTAAATTGTTTGTAATTTGTCTGTTTTGTTAATTTAAGATCTCTGTTAAATTTTTTTTTAAATAACTTTTTATTGCCAGAACCCATGCCAGGGTAATTTTTTACAACATTATCCCTTGCATTCACTTCTGTTCCGATTTTTCCCCTCCCTCCCTTCACCCTCTCCGCCAGATGGCAAGCAGTCCTATACATGTTAAAGAGGTTACAGTATATCTTAGATACAATATATGTGTATAGAACTGAACAGTTCTCTTGTTGCACAGGGAGAATTGGATTCTGAAGGTAAAAATAACCCGGGAAGAAAAACAAAAATGCAAACAGTTTACATTCATTTCCTAGTGTTCTTTCTTTGGGTGTAGCTGCTTCTGTCCATCATTGATCAATTGAAACTGAGTTAGATCTTCTCTTTGTCAAAGAAATCCACTTCCATCAGAATACATCCTAAGAGCTCTGTTAAATTTAAGAACAATGATCAAATTTTGGAATTGGTTATTTCAATACTGAACTCCAGCTGGAGAAAACATTTGATTAGGAATTTAAAGATGATTCTAAAGTTGGGAAATGAATTGGTTATCTTTAAGTATAATATCTTAAAGGAACAATAGCTCTTTAAAGAAGTTCTGTTAACCTGCCTGAAAGAGGTCTGACTTTTCTGAAAGTTTCAACTCTGGTCAAGTTGGGGCTTAGGAGGAGTCCATTGGGAATAAGGGCCAATGGTGCCAGAAGGAGAGAAAGAAACTATGCTGTTTTATTATTTGAAATGAGATAGAAATGAATTATATGCTTTAAATCCAGCTCTGCTGGACTTGTGGGTTTTATGGGATTCCCCCACCCACCCACTAATTTCTGCTACTTTAAATGTTGGGTGGGGTAGGAATCTTTTGTAAAGATTTAAACTTGCCCCCCACCCCCCACCCCCCACCCCCCATTGCTGCTACTTCAGCTATTAGAGCATTTAGTTAGCCTGGAGTGAAGTTTAGTTCAACTTCCCTCCCCCCCACCCCCTTGTCTCTTTGGAAGTGGAGTGGGGGGGAAGGGTAGTCACATGGAATCCTATCCTCCCCCCTCCCTCTAAACTGTTCCAGACATTTTTATAACAAGTTGTAGCTACCTGGTTCTTGGCTAAAAGCAGCAAACTGATAAGGTTATGGTAAATATCTGTTTAGGATTTATTACTGGAGGTAAAATTTCTTGGGTTTGAAGTTAATATTCATTGTATTTTTTCCTCCTGTAACTGATTTCTATAATCAGAGCAATGGTCAATAAGAAATTGTTAATTCAATTATGTTATACCTTGCTGTTTCCAATCTGGTTATCTGTAATCATTATATCCTAAATACTTGAGCAAATAAATATTTAGTCTGGTCATCTATTGGTTACTAGATATTGTGTCTGGATATTCAAGTTTTTTAAGGTTTATAACTAATGAGAGGCCACATCTTGTAGCAGTCCTTGTGGACCAGTCTTTCTATCTCAAACTGTTCTAACTTTTCTTTGTTAGATTTGTTTTTATTTCTAGATTTGGTCAAATTACAGATATATTGATTTGCTTCTGGGACCTACATCAAGCTTTGATTGTCAGCACGCCACACTACATACACCTATCCCTCTCCTGGACTGAGCATCTTCACCCATTTCCAGCAAGAAGCAGCTATTGAGAACCATTGCCCACTTTTCCTGATGTAATTTGGACTGATATGTTGGAGTGGGAAAGTGGCTGACTTGTTAGAATTTTAACTGTATTACTGTGTGTTTAAGACTTGGGATGGAAATTGTTAAACATGTAACTATTGCTGTTATGTTTGATGGATTTTTAGTCTGCTATGTATATGCATATGTATATGATTTATATGTGGGACAGTCATTTGATAATTCCTTTCCAAAAGAAAAAAGGGAGGAGAAGAAATAGGAAATTGGGGAAACTGGTGTATTTCCTTAGGCACTTCTGCCCTATCTCCTATCTTGCTAGTTCAGATTTAATTGGAAGTCCTTTACTCCTTGCTTAAATTTACTAGACTATGATTTCCTGGTTGTGCCTTATTTTGATATCTTTTATTCTATTGGAATTGCCCTGGCAGACTCAGTTTTGGGGATTATTTTTTAGAAACAACCAGAAATCAGATATCTGTCTTGGGACTGGCAGTCTCTCTGATCTATTTCTCCACTCCTGTTACCCCAGGTCCTTAATTAGTATTTCAGCGTACTTAAAAGGACCTTGTAGTTTTATATTGGGCCTCTAAAAGTTTGCGGTTTGCCTGCCTTGGTCTAACTGTGCATAATCTGCTCAGAAATCTGATGCTTTCTGCAGCCTTGTCTGTTCCTCTGGGCAGGGACAGGTGGAGATACTCCAAGCCTCACCCTTCTCCCTCGAGCGGGTTGCCTCTCTGAATGGGCAGCACAACTGCCTTGAGCCCTGCTGCTCTATTAGCAGAAGCCAAGTCATGCACAAATGACCACAGCTATCCATATGCTCCCCAACTGCAGAGGATCTGACAATTGATTATCAGAAATAATTGAAATAAGGAACTTTGTGTATTGCTGATTAACTCTGGGGTTATCAGGGAGAGACTTGACCTTGCCATAAGTCCTTGCAGTGGTCTAGCTTTATTTTGATTTTTATTTGGTCTATTTATTTCACATAGGGTTGTTCAAAATTATGGTGCTAAGACCTTCTAGAGGAAGGTAATTCAAAGATTTGAATAGTTCTAAGAGAAAAAGTGGGGAATGTTGTGCCAAAGTTCCCTTTTTAATGTCATGACCAGTTTCTCCAATTGTCCTATTTAGTTATTTTGCCTCAGGTTATAACCTTTCCCTCTTAATGTTTGAGATAAAGGTTTTATAAACATTCCTTCTTAATGTTTGACAAGATCAAGGTTTATCCATTTTAGATGTCATTAGAATATCAGTAACCTCCCTCTATTAGGTTATCCCCACCCAGGTACCTCCATTATGTCATTGTTCTTGTTATTCTATAAAAAGCTATATTCTATCTATATCTATCTATCTATCTATATATATTCTATAAAAAGTCCAATACTCGGGGCTAGATTCTTCGAGATGATAGTCTCGTCTAGCCCTGGGATCAAACATGGATCCATTGGTCCCCATATTTCTCTCCATTTAATAAACTGTTGAATTGATCTCTTGTCTTGTTCAGTTTCTTTGGCATTACCGGGGCAGAAGAAGGAGGACATTTTCCTCTGAATCCCAGCCAACAGAAAATTCAGAAAGAGGAAGGGCATGGTGTTGTGATATAGGAGCCACCTGGTCCTTAACAGAGTGGGCCACATAGTACAGATTCTACTAACTTGTTTCAACTGTGGATTAGAAGGGCATATGAAGAAGCATTGCCCACAAGGGAAGAGGGAACAAAAGATCTACTAAAAAAGGAGAAGGGGTAGGTCAGAAAACTTGACAAATTTAAGAGTTTGAACAGGAATTGGTTTTCTTGATAGATATCGGGCTACTCAATTACCTTGGGGGTTCAAATTGTCCAAAGAAATTCTCTTAATTTCTGGTGTAACAGGAAAAACTTTTATTGTACCTTTTACCAAGGTTTTGAATTTAGAATATGCTGCAGTGCTGACCTTGGGGAAATTCCTGCTACTCCCAGAGGTGGATGCAAATCTGTTAGGAAGAGACTTTAATTATCAAATTATATCCAATTGATATTACAGGGGACTCAGATTATACCAATCAGAAAAATCTTGTTATTTAAAAAGGATAAAGAAGATAGAATTAATTCTGAGGTTGAGGTTTGGACTCAGCCCCATAACTGTAGGGAGATGGAACTCTGAAAAGGTATACTTGAATCTAAAGACAGCAGAGTGCTTAAGGCTTCCCAAGCCAATCATTCATATCATCTTCCCAAGTGATGGAAGGGAAAAGGAGAAATGGATATGCTATAATTGATGGAAATAGGAGTGCAGTAGTTGAGGTTGGAGGATTGCCTAAAACATGGTCCACTTAGACCTGTGAACTTTATGTGCTCAATCTAGACCTGAAATTATTGGAAAAGAAGGAAGGGGATATTTATATTGATTCTAAGTATACCTGGGGGAGGGGGGATGTTTGGGAAAAAATTGGGAAGAAAGGGGGTATATTAATAGTAAGGGTAAGGAATTAGCCCACACTATATTATTACTACAAGTCTTGAGAAACTTCTTACTGCCATTGTACCATGTGAATGGGCATCAACCTGGTCAGTCCTTTGAAGCTAAAGGAAACCATCTTTCAGATGAGTAAGCAAGAAGAGCAAGGGAACCTGAATCAGCTGACTCTTTGTTGATCTTGATCCCTTCCTTTACCCCAATTCTAGCAGCTTTGCCTTTGTCAGAAGAGGAGAAATGATGATCCCCAAGAGTTGGGAGTCCAAGAGAACTGTAATGGTAAATAGTCCCTCCCTGATGGCTGGGAAGTGCTGAATAAAGAAAGTATGAGGCAGACGTTACAGCAGCTTCACTAGGGCTGCCATTGGGATGTCTAAAACCTATGTGATGCAGTCATCACCTGATTTATGTCTCCTGGCCTATATCCGTGGGAATCCACTCATTTTCCAATTTTTTGTTACCACAAAAAGAGCTGTTACAAACATTTTTGCACATATGGGCCCTTTTCCCTATTTTATAATCCCCTTGG
The DNA here is from genome assembly GCF_902635505.1 of Sarcophilus harrisii. Taxonomy (NCBI): domain Eukaryota; kingdom Metazoa; phylum Chordata; class Mammalia; order Dasyuromorphia; family Dasyuridae; genus Sarcophilus; species Sarcophilus harrisii. The sequence goes on along the minus strand of NC_045431.1, from coordinate 123,853,997 downwards.
GATACCGATCCAGTAATAGCACAGGGTCAAAGAGTATGCACAGCCCTTTGAGCACTGTTCCAAATTGTTCTACGGAATGATTGGAATATTTCACAACTGCACTACCAAAAGTAGTGTCATAGTTTTTCCACATCCTTTCCAATATTTATCATTATCTTTTCCTGTTATCTTAGCCAATCTGAGAGATGTGAAATGGTCCCTCAGAGTTGTTTAATTTGCATTTCTCTAATTAATAATAATTTAAAGCATTTTTTTCCACATAACTATAGATAGCTTTAATTTCATCATCTGAAAATTGTCTTCATAGCCTTTGACCATTTATCAGTTGAGGAATGCCTTGTATTCTTATAAATCTGACATAGTTCTTCATATGATTTAGAAAAAAGACCTTTATCAGAAACACTGGCTGTAAAGATTTCTGCCCAGCTTTGTACTTTCCTTTTAATTTTGTTTCTGTTGGTTTTTAATTGGTGCAAAAATATTTTAATTTAATGTAATCAAAGTTGTCCATTTTTCCTTTCATAATGTTTTCTAGTTCTTCTTTGGTGATAAACTCCTCCCTTCTCCAAAGATCTGATAGGAAAATTTTCCCTTGTTCTCCTAATTTGTTTATGGTATTATTCTTTATGCCCAAATCAAGTAGCCATTTCAACCTTATTTTGGTATGGGTGTGAGATGTAGATCTATGTCAAGTTTCTGACATATTATTTTCCAATTTTCTCAGCAACTTTTGTCAAATAGTGAGTTCTTATTCCAGAAGCTAGAGTTTGTGGGGGTTTCAAATATTGGATTGCTATAGGCCTTGATTATTGTGTCTTATGTAACTAATCTATTCCACTGATCCACCACTCTATTTCTTAGCCAGTACCAAATGGTTTTGGTGAGTGCTGCTTTATACTACATTTTAGATTTGGTACTGGTTAAGCCACCATCCTTTGTATTTTTGTTGTTGTTGTTAATTCCCTTGATATTCTTAATTTTTTCTTGTTATATTTTTTTTGGTAGCTTGGTATAGCACTAAACAAATAGATCAATTTAGGCAGAATTGTCTTTTTTATTGTATTAGATCAGCCTATCCAGGAACAATTGATATTTTTCCAATTGTTTTGATCTTATTTTATTTGGGTGACAAATGTTTTGTAATTGTGTTCATATAGTTCTTGGATTTCTCTTGGCAGGTAGACTCTGAAGTATTTTATTTTTCTCTACAGTAATTTTAAATGGAATTTCTCTTTCTATCAAAAGATTTTTCTGCATTTATTGAGATTATCATATAATTTCTGTTGATTTTGTTATTGATATGGTCAAATATAGTAATAGGTTTCTTGATATTGAACCAGCCCTGCATTCTTGATATAAATCTTACTTAATCATAATGTATTATCCTCCTAATAAGTTGCTGTAATCTTTTTGCTAATATTTTATTTAAATTTTTTGCATCAATATTTATTAGGGAGATTGGTCTGTAATTTTCTTTCCCTGTTTTGACCCTTCCTAGTTTAGGTATAAATGCCATATTTGTGTCATAGAAGGAATTTGGAAGGACTCCTTCTTTGCCTTATTTTCAAATAGTTTGCATAGTATTGGAATTAATTGTTCTTTAAATGTTAGGTAAAATCTTCCTGGAGATTTTTTCTTAGGAAATTCATTAATTAATTAAATTCATTAATTTCAATTTCTTTTTCTAAAATTGGACTATTTATCCATCCATTTTGTTAGAATGTCAGACTTGCTGCCATATAGTTGGGCAAAATAGCTCCTAATTATTGCTTCAATTACTTTGTTATTGGTAATAAGTGCACCTTTTTTTTTTTTTTTTTTGATGCTCATGGTTTTTTTTTTTCTTTCCTTTTTCTAATCAAATTAACCAAATGTTTATTTTGTTGGTTTATTTTTTATAAAACCATTTCTTAGTTTTTTAAAAATTACTTCAATAGCTTTCTTAGCTTTAATTTTATTAATCTCTCCTTTGAGTTTCAGAATTTCTAATTTCATATTTAATGAGGGGGTCTTTAATTTGTTCTTTTTCTAGGCTTTTTAGTTGCATGTCCAATTCATTGATCTCTTCTTTCTCTATTTCCTTCATGTAGTTATTTAGATATATAATAATTTCCCTATGAACAGCTTTTGCTGCATCTCATAGGTTCTGGTATGTTTTCTCATTATTGTTATTCTCTTGGATGAAATGATGGATTGTTTTTATGACTTGTTTGATCCATACATTTTTAAAGAATAATATTATTTAATTTCCAAATAGTTTTTAGCCTATCTTTCCTTGACCCTTTATTGAATATAATTTTTATTGCATTGTGGTCTGAAAAGAAAGCATTCACTATGTCTACCCTTCTGCATTTGATTGTGAGGTCTGACTTTATTTGTGTGGGAAGTTTTTTGTCATTTTGTTCATATAATTCCTGACTTTCCTTTGGTAGACAGATTTCCAAATATTTTATGCTGTCAACAGTTATTTTGAATGGAATTTCTCTTTGTATCTCTTGTTGTTGGATTTTGTTGGTGATGTATAAAAATGCTGAGGGTTTATGGGGATTTATTTTATATTCTGCAACTTTGCTATAGTTATGAATTATTTCTAATAGCTTTTTAGTAGAATCTCTGGGGTTCTCTAAGTATACCATTATATTAACAAAGCTTTTAAATCAACAAAACAGACTAGGGGCTTTCCCTAGGAGTACCCTGGAGAGAGGTTTGTTTCACCTTGAAAATTCTTTCCTCCCAGAATCCAAATGAAGTTTCTCTAAACTTCCAAGCCCATTTACTGCATTTCTCTGCCTTCACAGAGAATGCCTCGATATTTCATTCAAAATTATTTTCTTGCCTGTGTCAGTCTTGAAAGAATTACTACTCTGAATGAATTCCACTTCAAATAATTCAGCCTAATATTTTTCCAAGCATGCAACACAAAGGCTGAATTCTTCTTTCTTACAAGCTTGCCAACTTTTAACATGGAACACAAAATGCAAAGCAAATACACATACACACACAGATAGATGTAGAACTCTATTTTCATCTTATACTTAGCTACTGTCCTGACAAATTTTTGGACTGCTTCTATCCATTATCAGTGGAGGTCACCCTCGCGCTCACAGTCATCTGAAAGAGCCTACTCAGGAAGTCCTTTCTTTGGGGTCAACAGCGTTCCCTATCAAAAACAAATTTAGGTGGGCTGATCCCTCAGGGTCTCCCTCAACCCAGCCAATGGATCCCCAGACCCCTGAAAGCTTTTTATCTCAAATTACACGTGTAAGTCTTCCAGACTGTATTTTACCAGCCATCAGCACTCTACTTCCTTCAGTCTTCAATTCTGCTTTCCACTGAGTATCTCTGCCTAGGTCATTGTTCTAAAGGGGAGGGAGGCTCCCCACCCAGAGCCAGAGACCAAGGAGAAAACTGCTCTGTGGGTGCCTGTCTCTGTCCGGGGTGTACAGCCATCTCCCCTAAAGACCCCATCCCGATGAGCCCCCAACTGTTTGGCACAAAAAGAGACCTACCCAAATTGACTACTACAGAGATCACTCATAGAAATCATAATTATTTATTAGAATCTCGAGGAGCCGACTCCCATTCTGGTCTGCAAGGCAAAGCCCACAGCAGGACAGAGAACCACTTCCTTGAAAATGTTCATAGTTTTTTTACATTTCAGACAAAGAACCCTCAAAATCCCACCCTCTATATGTTGTGATTGGTTATGTAAGTCTTTATTCCCCTATTTGGTTAGTGGAATGCAGTAGATAAGGTGATGTACAGCTTCTTCAGCCACATATACTTTTTAAAATCCCTTCTTTGGACAATGGAATATAGTCCAGAACTTATCTAAAATAGCATGCTTTCGGAAAAGCCAAATCTGAGGCCTTAAGGCTTCAATCAATGTAGCTAACAATCTCTGATCAATATGTGCTTAATCTGTCAGTTCTTCACCTTTTCCATACATTTGTAAGGACATTAGACTTTAGAATGAGGATAACTCACTGTAAGGTGGCTATTTCTATTTCCTTTTATGTTTTCTTACTGCTTTAATAAATCTGTTCTTTGTTTACTCTTTCATTAGCCTTGGTGCAGTAAGATATTTATAGGCTAAATTATTATATTCTCAGGAACTTAACCTAAGTAGAAGTATAGTCATGATGACTGTTAAGAAAATGAGATTTACCATTGTTGAATCCTTTTATTGTTTTAGCTGCTTCTGCCATAGGCAACTCAAGAGCCATTAAATTTTAAGATTTAATTTATAGCCTCACTAAATTTTCCAGTCTTCCCAGATGGAAAAGACAAAAACCCCACAAAAGCTCAATATATCAAAATAATTTTTTCCTATTTTGCTTCTTTTTTTTTTTCTGAACAGAAGAAATACATAAACAACTCCCAATTTCTAGGTGCCAATTTCTTTTTTTCTTAGAATGGTTGTCTGGAGGGCTCAGAAAAATACATTACACTGCATGAAAAGGAATCCTCAGTGTTATTCTATAATAGGTGAGTCAGTTTAGGATCCATAATTGAAAAGCATCATAAGAGACCATCAAGTTCAATTTCCTCACCTACAAAGGAGGAAAATAAAAAATAGAAAGGAGAAATGATTTGCCCAACGTTCCACATATAGTTCAGCAGAGGTACTTTGTGCTTTGAACCCAGGTCTTCTGGCTCTTAACTCCTGTGCTTTTTCCCCCATTATACCAAGATTTGTTTATCAACATGGATATTTTCCAAGATTTGTCCTATAATTTTTGTTTCAATTCTTATTGCTTAAACATTCTTACTGAAAACAGGAAGTGGGTAGGATTGATGCAACATTGTTGGTATTGTTTAATAACTACAAGAGTGCTAATACATGTTTGTTGCTGTCCCATAATACAAAGGCCTTCAGAAAAATGCCAAATATCATCATCATCATCTTCATATTTTCTAAGAAAAGATGTTTGTCATCATTTATTTAAAACACTGGCAACAAAACAGTCACTGTGATAAGTTTTTATATTTTATGGAACAGCACATTTCAGAAATTTAAACTTTTGAGCCTGTGAGTATATGAGATATAAAAGGCTACAAACAACCAATTGGCCAAAATTTGTCTTATGTTATTTGTTGTATGCAAATATTACTCATATTACAGAATTAAAATTCAGCTTTAAGCTAATACACATTAAAATCAGGGTATATATGGCAGGGCATTAAGTACATTTGAACTTTTTATCTTTACCCACAAAGGAGTTGGAATGATTGATAGATACTAGCATGAGAAAAATACCTGAAGGGGCAAAAACATCTCAAGGGAAATTGGCATTAAATTATAACAGATTATCAGGAAGTACAGAAGTCTTTATATTGATAAAGTCTCCAAAACAGATGGTACCCATTTAAAAATTGTTAAGGAAATAGCACATTAAGGAGTAAGTAATTCAGGAGTGAGTAATCCATCATTAACCTGAAATTATATGTAATTTATTCTTAAAGACATGAAGAAGACTAGTTATTTCATTTTTCATATCAAGTACAAAGCAGAAGTTAAGAAAAGAGCTCAGTAACCCCCAAAATAACCAATTATATATTTTCTCATCTTCATTGCCCTTTTTATCTAATACACATTTTGATATCATCAAAGATTTATACACAGAGACATAATCCCTATGTCTCTAATATGTGGAGTAATTCTGTAGCTACACTAATTACTTCAGCTGGGGGACTATATCTATGATTTTTATTAACATAAAGAAGTCTCAGGTGAGGAAATTCCATCTACCAATGCAGATTGGCACCTTCTCTGCAATTTATAGTCTTGATATTTACATTAGCTAAATAGAGAGACAACTAAAGAGATGTCTTTATTTATTTATTTATTTAATTTATTTATTAAGCACTCACTGTCCAGATACCATGTCAAAAATACAAATACAAGAAAAAATGTTTTTACAAAAATTCCTAGTGCATTTAGGGCAGACAGAAATCATATATTAATGACTTGGGGACTTGGGTCACCTCTCTTTTTTTAATAACTGCATATGGGAATATTCATTTATGTTTCATATTGATATTAAGCTTTCTTTCTTCTGAGGCAGCTGGTTGCTGCAATGAATAAAGTGCTGGACCTGGAGTAAAGGAAGACTCATCTTCCTGAATCCAAATCTGCTTCAAACATTGACCCTGGGCAAGTCACTTAACCTATGTCTACCTCAGTTTCCTTATCTTTAAAATGGGCATGATAAAATAAAAGAACCTATTTCCCAGGAGTTTTGTGAGGATCACTTATATAATGCTCATGGAAGACTTTGCATTTAGAGAAATTTTTCCATAAATAAAATATTTTTCTGAAATCTTAAAAGTTCTGTGTACCCTTCTTCTCATTTGTTTTCTTATGTCAGGGATGTCAAAAGTATTCCCTAAGGCATTTTGACTTTTATAAATATAATAATAAAAGCCCAAATATACTACAAAGGACCTAGAAAGGAAGATGCTCTCTGTATTGAGAGAAAGAATTGATAACTAGAAGAACGTATAGAATAAATTGTGTGTGTATATGTTTATGTATGTCTGTGTGTAAAATGGTAACCATTTCTAGGGCTGGGGAAGGGGGAAGATAAGAAAAAAAAAGAAAGTTTTACAGGTTAATTTTAAAAAGAATTTTTATATTTAAAAGGAATAGCAAGTTGAATATGAAAATTTTCAGTTTCAAATGCAATCATCTTTTTAAAAATTATGCTGTGTCATGGAAATGCTTGTGCTATTTCATAAATTAAAAATAAAATAAAGTCTTTAAACAGAGTCACAGGAATACTTTCTTTAAAAAAGTATTTTCTTATTTCCCTTAGCACTATTTCCCCATAAGTCAGATTTTATTTTTTAAATATCTTTTTTATTTTCAAAATATATGCAAAAATAGTTTTTAATATTTACCTTTGCAAAACCTTGTGTTCCAAATTGTTTTCTCCCTCCATTCCCCCATCCTTCCCTTAGATAGCAACTAATCTAATAGGTTAAACATGTGCAATTCTTCTATACATATTTCCACAATTATCATGCTGCATAAGAAAAATCAGATCAAAAAAATTAGAAAGAAAACATAAAGCAAGCAAACAACAACATAAAGGATGCAAACACTATGTTGTGATCCACATTCAGTCCCCACAGTCCCCTTTCTGGATGCAGATGGTTGTCTCTATTACAAATCTACTGGAATTAGCCTGAATTATCTCATTGTTGAAAAGAGCAGCGTCCATCAGAATTGATCATCACATAATCATATTGTTGCTATATACAATGTTCTCTTGGTTCTATTCACTTCCATTTAGCATCAGTTCACAAAAGTCTCTCCTGGCCTTTCTGAAATCATCCTGCTTATCCTTTCTTATAGAACAATAATATTGTTATATACCATAACTTATTTAGCTATTCCCCGATTGATGGGCATCTAATCACTTCCTTGCTACTACAAAAAAGGGCTACTATAAACATTTTTGCGCATGTCCTTTTCCCTTTTTAATGATCTTTTTGGGATAGAGGCCCAAGAGAGACACACTGGATCAAAGAATATGCATAGCTTGATAATCCTTTGGTCATAGTTCCAAATTGTTCTCCAGAATGGTTGGATCAATTCACAACTCCACTAACAATATCCCAGTTTTCCCACATCCTCTCCAACCTTTATCATTCTCTTTTTCTGTCATTTTAGCCAACAAGTGAGGTTAATATTAATAGAAAACAGGCTTTCACTTGACCAAATGAAGGAGAAAGGCCTCTGTATCCTAAACAATAAAAATTAATAAAAGGAAATACAAGTTCCTATGATATTAGTGACACTTTCACTCAGGGCATTTGCTAAGAGAACAAACTGTAAGGGACTTGAGATTTACTCTTTTCTGAAGGATTTTGTCCTTTTCCATTCTATGTAAAAAGAGTGGAACCTATAGAACCTTAAATTCAAAAGATTCAAAATGAAATTCAAAAGGGTATATTTTGGAGACCCACCATAGCAAAATTTGGATTCCAGAGACATGCTCTGAGAAGTAAAAGTGGCCTGCAGACCTTTGGGATAGTGGTCTAGGGATGTATCTAGTAGAGATGCTACTTTGGGATTTGAACTTAGTAAGAAAAATGTTATTTAAGAATTGGGATAAATTTGAACCTATTCTACTGTTTACAAAAGTAGTTTGGGCAAAGCTTCTTAAACTTTGGGTTACAATCAAGTAACTCAATATGGGGGTCACAAAATTATGATCTGTTATCAGAAAATGTTTAATTTGTATATTTATTTTATAGACCTATATACCCTGCTTAGTATAAAAAATTCTGGTTGTTATTAGTGAGAGGGGAGGAGAAAGAAGTTGCCAATGGAAAAAGTTTAAGAAGTTCTGGTATAGGGGAGAATATGTCCCTACAGAAGATGAATGCTTTCTCCTTAGAGGAATATGATTGCATTATGTTATCATTTAGAACTTCAAAGTAAATATCTTTTTATAAAAGCGAATAATGTCAAATTTTTTAATGGAACTGGAGTACTAATCACTAAACCTAACAAAATGGAAGAATACAGTTGATAATTGTAGATATCCATAAACCCTCAAGGTAGTCCCAATTCCTGAGGGTTAAATATAGCAGGCTGACTTGGGGAGAAAGATTAACAAGAGCATATTTGTTATACATATCATTCTTTTTGTCTTTGCCTATTCTTATACCTCAATTCACTCAACTGTACAAAAACTGGGTTATTATGGGACAAATTCCCAGTAATAACAGAATCCAACTTTTTCCTCCTCAAACCTCTTTCACTCTGATTAAAATATCTTGTTATCAATATAAACACTGATATTGCATAAGTGCTTAAAAGGATGTATGAGTAGTGGTTTGTGTGTGTGTATGTGTGTGCATGCAAGCACACCTGCCTCCATGTGCACTATGGATATGGCCACATATCTTGGGATGTGATCCCAAGAAATGTATTGAATGTAATTTATATAAGGAAAAAGGGGAGAGGGAGGAGAGGATATTTTTTTATCTAGCAAAAATCAATGATTTAGTCCATCTATTTATCTAAAGATGTATTTTTTTGTGTATAATCATACTTAGCTATGATATCATAGAATTTTTAGATCATGAAGGGGTCCTTTTTAATTATTCAGTTCAACATCTTCATTTCTTCCTTTGCATAAATGAGGAAACTGAGGCTCAAAGAAATGAAGTGGTTTACATTCAGACAGCTAATTAATAGCCAAGATTGAAGTATAGAGCTTTTGACTCCTCCTCACTGATTATTAATTCTCTAAGAAAAGACTAACATGTAAATTTAAATATTCTTTCTTGAGTTTTCTTACAGAAATATTACTTAACTATATAGATAGATAAAGCTTGTCTGCAATGGAATGCAAATAATCCAAAATAGCAATTGGTTTTTAAAGAATATTTAATTTTGACATTGTAAAGCATTACATAAATTTTGGCAGAAGATTTAGCCAATAAGTGTGTGTGTGTGTGTGTTCATATGTGTATATATACATATAAATGTATGAATGTTTTTTTCAGCTTACCTCTGTGATTTCATTGATGTATGTTATTTATTGAATATGTAGAATAAGAAGTATTTTGAAATTTATAGTTTGAAAAAGTTGTTATAATTTGAAAGAGTGATTATCACTATGGTAGACTTAGCTCTTAGCAATATCCAAGCAATTCCAAAAGACTTGTAATGGAAAATGCAATCCACGTCCAAAGAAAGAACTATGGAGACTGAATGCATATCAAAACATACTATTTTAATTTTTAAAAAAATTTGTTTTTTTGTTTCTTCTTTCACAAATTAATTAAAATGAAAATATTTTTTAACATGGTCGTATATGTACACCCTATATCAGATTGCTTGCTTTCTTGAAGAGAGAGGGAGGGAAGGAAAAGAGAAAGAAAAATTTGGAACTCAAAATCTTAAAAAAAATGAATGTTGAAAACTATCTTTACAGGTAATTGGAAAAAAATACTATTAAGTGAAAAAAGTGGTTGGGGGGGACTAAAAGGTTAATACATTTCATGAGCCACCCAGCCATTGTCATTTGCGCCTTCTATATGTTGAAAAAAGGGACTTGAATCTAGGTCTTCCTGATTCTTGAGGCTGGTTCTCTAGCCAATATAGAATGTTGCTACTGATGCTCTTTATTTCATAAGGCAAAAGAAAATATTATTTTGTATTCTTGATGTATGACCCAATTATAGTCTGTTTGTGGGTGGCTTACTCAGATCTGTACTGAAAAGGACAAATTTATTTTTAATTAATTATTTAATTAATCATTGATAATTCATAGAATGCAGAATTTACAAGCAGACAACTCTGCTATCCACTATGAAGAACTTTGGAATGACTAGAGGGCAGAAGTGTGGTGCTAAATATTTAATAACTGACTTTCAAAAAATATTGCCCAAAATACACTTTTAAATTTAATTTGAATAATTAACAATTTTTTCATCACTTTTTAAAATTTTGACATAAAAAAACCACATCAATAAATTAAGCCCTGATCATGTGGCCTTTGCCCAGACATCAATATTAACACTAAAAATTGGACAAATAGCTAGCTCCAGCCCACTATTGCTACTCAACCAGCCTCAAAGCCAGGAAGGTTTGGGTTAAAATTCTTATATTGTCACATATTGGTTAAGTGATCCTAGACAAATCACTAGTATCTATGCTACTTTCTAAAACTTATTAATAGAGAAGAGTTTCCATATCCACACTAATGAAACCATAGGTTCAATCCCTATCCATCAAGATAAAAATGTTATTAGATGCTTTTTCTGCATTGATAGGAAAGGCAGGTTAAAATGCAAGTACATTAGATTTCTGAATGAGCAGGGAAAAGTTAAAAATTTTTGAGCTTCTCTGTCCTATTTTTCTCTTCAGCATTTTCCTTCCTGTGCCAAGACTCACAACGATTGAGGCTCCAAAGTTTATTCACATTTTCTCTTTCAGCAGCAATATCTATTAGGATGATGTCTACAGCATTCTGTCCACAATGGTGTGTCTAGTTACTCTTTCCTTATTCTAATTTTTAGCCTGTGAAGGCCTTTAATGGCCCAGTGTTTCTACCATGACAAGTTCCACAGGGTGTTTTGATCACTTGGGGATTTAATAGCCCTCATCAGATTCCAGGCTTCTGGAGACACCAGAGATAAGCTGAATATGTTTAAGACCTTTTTGAATATAGAAGTAGGGGAGGAGACTGGAGTGAAAGAGAGCATAGGGACCTACATGATGGGGAGTAGAATATAGGATTCTGTCATGATGATGATGATGATGATGATGATGATGATAAACATTTAATTGGGGCAGTGAATAAAGCATTAGACCTAGAATAGGAAGACTTCAATTCAAATCAAGCCTCAGACACTTCTGTGACTCTGGAAAAGTCACTTAATTTCTCTGACAGACTCAGTTTCATCATATATAAAATTGGAATAATAATAGTGTCAACCTTCCAGGATTTCTGTGAACAAAAAAATGAGATAACATTTGTGAATTGGTTTGCAAATCTTAGAGCAGTATACATGTGTTAAGTATTAAAAATAACTAACAGTTGTTTAGAATTTTATGGTTTGCAAAACATTTACATATATCATTTTAACATGTGATAAATATGAGGTTGTACATAGTATAAGAAAATGTTTTCAGTATTGATGAAAATTTATTACAGCTTGTGGCAGTAACATTAATGAATAGAATATAAACTTGTGGAGGAAAGACTGAGGACAAAGATGTCCCTTCTCTTTTCCTCCTTCTTTCTTGTTTCTTTCTTCCATAAGTCTGGCTTATTTATTTTTGCCAGATAAATTTAAGAATGGAAAACAGCTTTCAGTTAATCAAAATATTGCAAGATAACATAATAAAATAAAATATAAATAAAATAAAAAATATGAAAAATGTTTTGCAAAATTGTACATGTATAAGCTATATCAAATTACTTGCCTTTTCAAGGAAAGGGAGGGAAGGAAGGGTAGAATTTGAAACAACATTTAAAAAAAGAAAATGAATGTTAAAAATTGTTTTTATGTGCAATTTTGGAGAGAGATTATATTTTACTTTTATTTATTTATTAAAAATTTTATTTCTTAACTCTAATTTTTTTTTGCTGTTTTTAATTTATTTTTTATTTTCAAAACATATGCATGGATAGTTTTTCAACATTAATCCTTGTAAAACCTTGCGTTCTAAATTTTTCCCTCCTTCCATTCCCCTCCCTTACATGGCATGTAATCCAATATATGTTAAATATGTGCAATTCTTCTATACATGTTTCTACAATTATCATGTTGCACAAATCAAAAAAGAAAAAAAATGAAAAAGAAAACAAAATGCAAATAGCAATAAAAAGAGTGAAAATACTATGTTGTGATGATCCACACGCAGTTCCTACAGTCTTCTCTCTGGGTGTAGATGGTTCTCTTCATCACAAGACCATTGGAACTTGTTAGGGAAATTCCTCTCTCTGAGATATGCCATGTAGCCTGTATGCCATGCCAGTTTAGCAGAGCAAGCCCAGGAGGTAAAAAGGGGTGTGGCTTCTGAGGCACGAGGTAGTATCTTGCAGGAGTTATAGCAATTTGAGGTGGTGAGGGGTGTGTCCTCTTGCTAGATTTCCTCCACACGGTTCCACCTATGGTAGTGCTGAGTGGACTGGGCACAGGTAATCTCAGAGGAGAGAAAGCATAAATAGACAGCTCTGAGTAGAGCTCACACTCTTACTTTCTGCTACTCCCACTGAGAGGATGACTGAATAAAGACAGACTGTTTGCACCTCTCTATCAGCTTGTCTCGTGTTTATCTGAATAGACCGAAGACTGATATGTGTACCCTGGCAGCCTAGAATAGTGTGCCTGGACAGTCCAGCACAGGAACTGGCCTGAATAATCTCATTGTTGAAAAGAGCCATATCCATTAAAATTGATCATTTTTTTCCAAGAAATTATCTTTTTTTTCTTTCTTTTTTTAATTAAAGCTTTTTATTTACAAAACATATGCATGGGTAATTTTTCAACACTGACCCTTGCAAAACTTTGTGTTTCAAATTTCTCTCTCCTTCTCCCCAACCCCTCTCCTAGATGGCAGGTTATCCAATATATGTTAAATGTGTGAAAATATATGTTAAATCCAATAAATGTATACATATTTATATAGTTATCTTGCTGCATGAAAAAAATTGAAACAAGAAGAAAAAAAAACTGAGAAAGAAAAAAATGCAAGCAAACAACAACAGAAAGAGTGAGAATGCTATGTTACGGTTCATACTTAGTTCCCACAGTCCTCTCTCTGTGTGTAGATGGCTCTCTTCATCATAAGACCATTGGAACTGATCTGAATCATGTCATTGTTGGAAAGAGCCACGTCCATCAAAACTGATCATTGTATAATCTTGTTGATGCCATGTACAATGATCTCCTTGTTCTGCTCATTTCACTTAGCATCAGTTCATGTAAGTCTCCCCAGGCCTCTCTAAAATCATCCTGCTGATCATTTCTTACAGAACAATAATATTCTATAACTATATACCATTTTCCACCTGATGGGCATCCATTCAGTTTCTGTGGGTGTTTTTTCGTCTTTGGATAATAACATAATAATAAGATCCAAAACCACAGCCAGGTGATAAAAGTTCAGATCTTTTATTGTGTCCTTCAATATAGCCAGTTAGCTCAGGCCTATCTCTCTGCTTGGTTCCAAGAGCTCTGTCCAAATGTCTCCAAATCTAAAGGTTTGTCCTTCTGACTCTAGCCAGCACCAAGGTAGAAGATACAATGAATCTTTCTTGCCTTGAAAATAAGGCTTGTAAGCTTTTTCCAGAGTGCTCCTCTCCGACTCTCCGACCCCTGGGAATGTTCCCAAGTAAACTCTCTCAAGCTCTGAGAGCTTCCTGTATATATATAATCTCCCAAAGGTTAACTCCGCCTTCTGGAGAGAGAGGGATTCTGTGTTATCTCCCAGAATGCTCTCTAGCCCTAAGAGAGGTGTGAATTCAGATATCTTATACTAAGCCATACTAAACCCTGAAATCTCCCAAACATGTGAACTCCATTGAATATTTAGATACTTATGAGCTCTCTAAAGGTGTGAACACAAGCATTGTTTCCCTCAGTTGTACTTAGTACATTGTTTCAAGTTCTGGCCCAAAATATCTCCTTCTAAGATCAAATCAATGATATTGAACCATGGCAAATTAGATAATTATTGTCTCTATCAACTCCACTGTCTTAACACTTTGCAAAGATTCCAGCAAGTTTCCAGTTTCTTGCCACTACAAACAGGGCTGCCACAAACATTTTTGCACATGTGGGGGCCTTTCCCTTCTTTATGATCTTTTTGGATTACAAACCCAGTAGAAGCATACTTCCAAACTGCTCTTCAGAACTCTCTACAAAAATGTATTAGTGTCACAGTTTTCCCACATCCCTTCCAAAATTCTTCATTATTTTAGCCAATCCATTTTAGCCAATCTGAGAGGTATATAGTGGGTACCTCAGAATTGTCTTAATTTGCCTTTCTTTGATCTATAGTAATTTAGAGCACTTTTTCATATGACTAGAAATGGTTCCAATTTTTTCAACTGAAAGTTGTCTGTTTATATGTTTTGGCCATTTATCCCTTTGGAAAATGGCTTGAATTCTTATAAATTTGAGTTAATTAATTCTCTATGTATTTTAGAAATAAGGCCTTTTTCAGAACTCTTGAATGTAGTTTTTTTTTTCTCAGTTTATTGCTTTCCTTCTAGTCTTGACTGCATTGGTTTTGTTTGTACAAAAACTTTTAAACTTAATATAAGCAAAATTACCTATTTTGTATTCAACAATGTACTCCAGTTTTTCTTTGGCCACAAATTCCTTCCTTCTCAACAGATCTGAGAGGTAAACTATCCTTCTAATTTGTTTATAATATCACTCTTTATGTCTAAATCATGAACCCATTTTGACCTTAGTATACAGTGTTAGGTGTGAGTCAATGTCTAGTTTCTGCCATATTAATTTCTAGTTTTCCCAGCAGTTTTTGTCAAAAACTTCTTTTCCCAAAAGCTGTGGTCTTGGGTTTGTCATACTTGATCACTACAGTCATTGATTAGTTTGTCCTGTGAACCTAACCTATTCCACTGTTCAACTACTTTGTTTCTTAGCCAGTATCAGATGGTTTTGATGACTGCTATTTTATAATATAGTTTTAGATCTGGTATTGCTAGGCCACCTTCATTGGCATTTTTTCATTAATTCCCTTGAAATTTTTGACCTTTTGTTTCTCCAAATGAACTTTGTTATTATTTGCTTCTATCTGTAGCCTAAGTTCTCGGGAGTTTGATTGCTTTGGTAATTAATAAGTAGATTAATTTAGATAGTATTGACATTTTTATTATATTTGCTTCGTCTATCCATGAACACTTGATATTTTTCCAATTGATTAGATCTAATTTTATTTGTGTGGAAAGTGTTTTGTAATTGTGTTTATATAATTCCTGACTTTGCCTTGACAGAGAGACTCCCAAAGATTTTATATTATTTACAATTATTTTAAATGGAATTTCTCCTTGTAGGGAAATAATTTAGAAAAAAGTTCTCCCCCAATATACCATGATATTGGTTATAAATGGAGGTCCATCATGACAGTGAAGCCCAAACTTTGGCAGTCCAGACAAATTGTAAAGACTGAGCAAAAGCCTGGTAAGACATCCCACCCAAATTTCTACTATCTAATATTTTAACTTCATTAGCATTATAAACCATAATAGATTCTGTTCCAGCCTTTTACCTTTACTCTCAATGTATCACTCTGCTTTAAATATGTTTCTTATAAACAATAAATTGTAGGATTCTGGTTTTAATCCACTCTGCTATCTGCTTCCATTTTATGGGAGGGTTCATCCCATTCACATTCACAGTTAAAATTATTAACTCTGTATTTCCTGCCATCTTATTTACCCCCAGTTATACTTTTCTCTTTGCTTTCCCACTTTCCCTCCTACCCATTAATTAGCTTCTGACCACCCCCTCCCTCAAACAGTCCTCTCCCTTTACAGCCCCTCCCCTTTTCTTACACTTTCCCCCTATTACTTCTGTTCTCCCTTCTATTAGCCTCCTCTTTCCTTTTCCCTTTTCCCTCCTCTTCCCTCTATAAGCTAAATGTGTCTGATATTCTCTCTTTGAGCCAAATCTGATGAGAATAAAATTCATACAATGCTCATCCCCTTGCCTTCTTTCCCTAAATTTTAATAGATCTTTTTTTTTTTTTGCCTCTTCATGAGATGTAATTAATCCATTTAAACTATATTTTCCTCTTCTTCCAATAGAATACCCCTTTCCTTCCCCTGTTTCTTTTTTACACCATCAAATCAAATTATACCCATAACAGAGATACAGATCTCTAGACATATCATCTTCCCTTATTAGGAAATAAGCTTTTTAACTTTTAAAATAAAGTTATTTTTCTTTCCTTTTTATTTTTTATACTTCTCTTGAGTTCTGTATTTGAAGATCAAATTTTCTATTCAGCTCTGGTCTTTCCATCAGAAGTAAATGAAACTCACCTTTTTCATTGATTGAATGTCCATTTTCCCCCTCAAACATGATACTCAATTTTGCTGGATAGTTGATTCTTGGCTTCAATCCAAGTTCCTTTGCCTTTGGGAAATATCAGATTTCCCCCTTCAATCTTTAAAGTGGAAGCTTCTAGGTTCTAGGTAATTTTCTGATTGTGGCTCCTTGATGTTTGAATTGTTTTCTTCTGGCTGTTTGCAATATTTGTTTTCCCTTGATTTAATAATTCTGAAATTTAGCTATGATGGTCCTTGGAGTTTTCATTTTGGGGTCTCTTTCAGGAAGTGATAGATAAATTCTTTCAAAGTCTATTTTACCCTCTGATTTTAGGACATCTGGGAAGTTTTCTTTGATGATTTCCTGAAAGATGATGTCTAGGCTCTTTGTTCATCATGGTTTTCAGGAATTCCAATAATTCTTAGATCTATTTTCCAGGTCAGTTGTTTTTCCAAGGAGGTATTTTACATTTTCTTCTATTTTTTTCCATTTTTTTTTGTTTTGTTTGATGATTCCTGAAGTCTCATTTAGTTATTCACTTCTATTTGTTCAAGTTTAATTTTTTATTAAATTATTTTCTTCAGTTAACTTTTTTGTCTCCTTTTGCATTTGACCAATTGAACTTTTAAATGAGGTGTTTTGTTCATTGCATTTTTTTCCCATTTCACAGATTCTTTTTTTCAATGAATTAGTTTCTTTTTGATGTCTAATTTATAAGACATTATATGCTTTTTCCATCTCTTCAAATCTATTTTGCAAGGTGTTATATAATTTTTCTATTTTGCTAAATCTAATTTTAAGAAATTTTCTTCAGATAATTTCTTTTTCCTTTACCAAACCCTTTTGCAAAGATCTCATTTCCTTTCCCCATCTTCTTCTAATTCTCTTTTAAAAATCTTTTAGAATTCTCCTAAGAGAATTTTATGAAATGAGGACCAACTCATATTACCCTTTGGGGCTTCATCTGGAGATGATTTGTCTTACAAAGTTCCTTTGCCTTTCAGGAATATCAGATTCCATGCCCTTCAATCTTTAATGTGGAAACTTCTAGGTTCTGGGTAGTTTTCTGATTGTGGCTCCTTGATATTTGAATTGTTTTCTTCTAGTTGCTTGCAATATTTTTTTCCCTTGATTTGATAATTCTGAAATTTAGCTATGATGTTTCTTGGAGTTTTCATTTTGGAGTCTGTTTTTCTCTTTCTTCACACAGAAGCTGTCTATGGTCAGAGTTCCTTTTGCTTTTTTTTTTTTTTTTTAAAGTTGAGGTCTGCTCTTAAGGCAAAGGGGTGACAGCTATTTTAGTTTACCTGGGGTTGGTGCTACTGACTGACTGGTGCTGATTCACTGGCTTGTAGCAAGAATAGCCTAACAGCCTCCCCCATAGATTTTCCAGAGCAGCACTCCACAAAACCCTAGCTCCTTTCTCTGGGCTCTTTATGCTGTGCCTGTCCCCCTGCCCTATTGAAACAGATCTTTTTTGAAGTTCTTCCAAAATATCTCCTACTGGAAATTTGTTTTACTCCAAATATTTGGGGATTCTGTCACTCCAAAATCAGTTCATAGACTTGATCTGGTGTTGATCTAACAAGACAAGATAAAGATGTGTCTACTCTGCCATCTTGGGCCCTCCCCCCCCCTCCTTTCCCCCATTCTCAATTAAACTACTATGCCCAAAGGGCTATCAAAATTTGTATACTCTTTGATCCAGCTAGTGTTTCTATGGGGCTTATATCCCAAAGAGATCATAAAGGAGGGAAAAGGACCCACAGGTGCAAGAATGTTTGTGGCAGCCCTTTTTGTAGTGGTAAGAAACTGAGTGGATGCCCATCAATTGGAAAATGGCTGAATAAGTTATGGGTATATGAATGTTATGGGATATTGTTGTTCTATAAGAAATGATCAACAGATTTTAGAGCAGCCTGGAGAGGCCTCTTAAATGAACTGATAGTAAGGGAAGTGAGCAGAAGCAGGAGATCATTGTACATGGCAACAACAAGATTATAGTGACTCTTTTCAACAATGGGATGATTGAAGCCAGTACCAATGATCTTGTGATGAAGAGAGCCATCTACACCCAGAGAGAGGACTGTGGGAACTGAGTGTGGATCACAACATAACATTTTCATTCTTTTTGTTGTTGTTTGCTTGCATTTTGTTTTCTTTCTTATTTTTTTCCTTTTTAATCTGATTTTTTTTGTGCAGCAAGATCATTTATATAAATATGTATACATATATTGGATTTAACATACTTTAACATGTTTAACATATATTGAATTTCTTGCCATCTAGGGAAGGGGATAGGAGGAAGAAGGGAAAATTTGTAGAACAAGATTTTATGTTTTGAAAATTAATATATTTAATAAAAAAAACTTTAAAAAAACATTAAATTCCCTGAAAAATAAACTTTTCATTTCATTAATTTCTTAAGACCTGGCAATCTGTCTTCTGATCTAGTGCTACCTTTGACCTATACTGTTTGAGTGACTCTTGGCAATTCACTCTAATGCATGACAATACAATTCCTTATAATTAGAAATTATGGATATTATTTTGATAACCAACTATGAAAGACTTAATTACTCTAATAAACACAGTGAACCAAGGCAATTCCAAAGGATATATAATGAAAACTGCTATCAACCTTGAGAGAGAAAAATGAAGAACTTTGAATATGGATTTAAATATATTTTTTCTATTTTGTTTTTTGCAACATTTCCTAATATGGAAATATATTTTGTAGGACTTTACATGTACAATGAGTATCATATTTCTTGCCTTTGAAGCAAAGGGGAAGGGTGGGACTAGGAGAGAAAGAATATGTAATGTAAAATTTTAAAAATTAATATTGGATAAATAATGTCTTTAGAAAGATTATAAATTTCAGAACAGATACCAAACTGTGTCAATGAAGGGGAATTTTTTTCCCTGGAACTCAGGAGGAGTTTTCTATATGTAACAGAACTGATAAAATAGATGGATAGATAAATGAATGAATGAATAAAAAAAAAGAAAGAATGAATGAATGAATAAAAAGACCAACAATACCTGAACTATTTACTTTTACTGGATTGTTATGAGGACTTGTAGAATATTTTGTTAGCCTTGAAGAGTTATTATTTTTATTAAACATTGCCAGTGACAGGAGGTAAGAGGAGAGGCTTGCATTATTCCCCAGCTTTTTCTATACTCTGGTCCATGAGACAAAAGGTACAATTCCAGAACTATATAATGGAAATTTCTCCTCTAGAAACTACTGATAATGTATTGGCACCCTTCCCAAGCTATCTGAGGGCATCCTAAATCTGACTCTTTACCAATATTATCTTTGCTGCTGAAATGCATAAAAGTTAGGTAGTCTGATTAAATCTAACAACACTGTTAAATCTCCCTCACCTCCTTAAATATCCTGAGAAAATCACTCTGCACATTACTGAAATAGTAAGTAATGCAGCCAGATTGTGGTGGCTGCTTTTTTTTTTTTTTTTTAAATGTTCCATTCAGCCTAGTTTGCTATCCACATTCATGATATTAATAGCTCCTACAGTAGCCATATGTAAAATGGCCTCCAGATTTTTCCACTCCTTCTTTCTCCTTGTGGGAAGGAGGTATATTGTGTGTTTGTGTGTGTGTGTGTGTGTGTGTGTGTGTCCATACAGAGGTGTGGTTTGGCCTCTTTTTATTTGCCTGGAAGAAACTGGCTCATGCTAACAATGGCTAGTCATTTCTTTAGCAATATACTTTACTGTCTAAAGTTGTTATTTTCCTAAAGCAAGAGACCATACAGCATAGCATGGTACCAATATATCTACTTCTCTTTTCTCTGGGGCCTTCTCAAGAAGTAGCTTTTCAAAAGAAGTGAAGGTTGCTTTACACTAATGACACACCAATTCTTCCCTCTATCAAGATAGACTGCTACAATGTCACCCCATATTCAGTAAAATTCAGTGGCTGCCTGTAATGGGCTGAGGCTTGAGTTGATGCACTGAGGTCCCAAGTACGTGAGGCTAAATAGTAATTGGGCTATACTCTTTTAATATACATGATTGGATAAAGAATGGTCCCTGCCCACTCTCTGTGCAAGTCCTGATGTGTTGTATAGGAAATGAGGATTTGGGTGGGTGGAGGCAGAGAGAGACAGGAAGAGAAGCTGGGAGAGATTGGGCCTGGGCTCCATACTCCTAGCTGCTGGTTGTGTGGCTGCTGGTGGAGCTAGCTTCTTGACTCAGCTGCACACATTGCTATCGCCGATTCCCTTCCACCTCCGATCTTTCTTCACTGAGAATAAAGACTGACAATTTTCCCTTAACCTGAATTCCTGACTCTGGCTGATTTTAAAATACGCCGTCTTCACAGCTGCCTAATCCCTTTAGGATTAAATATAGAATCATGTTAGACTTTTAAAGACATTTACAATATGTTATTTTCATTCCTTTCTAGTCTTTATTCCTCTCTACACACTCTACTATCTAGTGATAATGCCTTCTCACTGCTCCTCAGAAACAACATTCCATCTCGGGGCTGTCTTTTCACTGGCAGCCCTCATATCTAGAAAGGTCTTCTTCTGCACCTCTACCTTTACCTCTGGCTTCTTCAGCCCCTATAATACTCAGCTTAGATTCCATCTTATGCAAGAGGCCTTTTCTTGGTTCTTTTGGCTATTCATGCTTTTCCTCAGTTTAGTTTTCATTTCCCTTTATATTTCTCATATACCCTTTTTAGTTTTACTTTTTGCTTGTTATTTTCTTCATCTAACTGAGATCCTTGATGGGACAGTTCATTTTTCACATAGTAGGTGTTTGTTGACTGATGGAGTTTTGCTACTTTTTCTAGTATTAGCACTGATTAAGCTATGATGTTCAGAATATCTCTAAAGAGTTTGTTACTTTAGAGTCAATCCAGCAAAATCAAAAGGAGTTATTGACTATATGATTTTACACACACACACACACACACACACACTGCAATTCATAAGGATCATTTCTTAGGGAGTGTGTGTGTGTATGTATATGTATGCATATATAAATGTGTGTGGTTGTGTGTGCTGGGCTGAAATTATAGATCCCTGAAATCCATGAATTCCCCTGAAATAAGAACTGTAAAGATACAAGGCCTTGTGGTATGATGAAAAAAGGAGCTATGGGATATGACCCTGCAGCTATTATCCTTCAAATTCAATAGCAGTGGCAAATGTACTTATATTCAATTTTCACTAATGCCCCATTTTAATTTGCACATATTCAGATGGCAGTCCTCCAGCTTCATGTGTCATTTTCACCCAGAGCTCGGTACTCATCAAACCCTCTCATTTCTTTGGGCATGAGAATGTACTAGACTTTAAAGGACAGATAGTAGCCATATGATTCTTTTGGGTATTGGTGATCTAAATTCCCATGAACTTCACATATTTATATTTTACATTACTTTGTAACACTTTCCAAGTCGTTTTAAACTATAGTTTTTCAAACTATGTTTTAAATTATTTTACAGCAGGATCCATCATTTTTTTCTTTTTTATATTTCTTAGTGCTTAGTGCTTAGTGCTATAAGTATGAAGTAGATATTTTCTCAATGATGTTGACTGTCAATAGTAATTCAGTCATGTTTTAAATTTCCAAGATAAGAATAAATATCTCCAATTTGAGGACCCTAGATGTTCCTTATCATAGCCATCCTCACACTCCATCATTCCTCCACTCACACAAATATTCTTTTGCTGAGGTGAGCTGATTTGTGGCCAAGAAGCTAGAGAGAAAAACCAGACTAACTTTTTGAATGCCATAAAAATAAACTATTTTAATAGATACATAAATAAAGTGTTAATCATAGAAATAACAAAGTTATTTAGCTTCTGCTTAGACATTATACTAAAATATTCCAGATAATTTTTAAGCAAAGTCCTCTTATTCAAAATTATTCAAAATAATGGGTAAACAAAGCCTATTCAAATTCTTCACCTGGGTTATCTTTCCAGCAGTGTTTACAGTAACTCAGACTTTTACAATGCTTTGTCATTTATGAGGGTGAAATTTAAAAAAAAAATTGGTTGCTATGTGCAAAATAAAAATAAAACAATAAAAGCATCACTTGCATCATCATTGATGACAGCAAAATAATGATTCTGTCTCTGTAAAAAATAAATTATGCCTTTTATGCAGAAGTGTCATTTTTTATTAAAGCAATTAAACAATAACTATAGTTCGTTATTTGACAGTGTGCTCAAAGGCCTTTTCTTGTTCTTCTTGTTCATGTAAGATCAAGTGAGGTACAAGTTGTTTCCCATGAGACTCACCATTTATTTTTGCTGGAAGAAAAACTTCAGTCAAAAAACCCAAACCTAATAGCATCTTATCTTCTTTAATGCAGAAGACACACAGACATAAAAATCAGTTAGAAATTAGGCCTTTTCCAAGGCTAATTATTTGGCACTTCTATAAAATCAGTATTATCCTTGGTGCCTTATAATTCCCTTCACACTAGCAGGATTCTCAGTTATAGTCATATTTCCCCTTCTTTACTTTAAAAAAAAAGGCCAACTGGTGAAGTGCAGAATTTGTCATGCCAACATCTGACCTTTATGAAGGAGGCAAGAAAAACTACTGGAAATTGCATTATCTGAAATGCTACTGGTTGTGGGAATGGTATCTTTGATAGGAAAAAGAAAATTCTTGACAATTCTCTATATGGTATGTCAAGAAGACAGGTCAAGTTTGAGACTGCTCTGCATTGGCATAGTGCTTTCTATGGGGTTTTCAGTTAGTCTCATTACAGCACTGGTTTTGATAGATAAATTGGGGAAAAAATATGGGGCAAAATACAGATGGATTTGAGTTTCACCAAAAGCCATTTCATGATTACCCATGAGTAAGGTCTGTTTGACAATTTGGAAACTGCCCTTTTTTCCAATGTTTTTTCTTCTTAGTCTTATTTTTTTTTTGTTTTTGTTTAGCCTTGTTTTTTCCTGTTTTCCTTGTCTTATCATCTTCTTTATACCATGGCCCCCAGACTCCTCCATTGAGCCTAGGATTACTTCTAGGGTCTTTGGGTGGATATCTGACAGGAACCGCAGTTTTATTGAACTGGGACAATCTCCTTAAAAGCTTCTTCACAATCCCTGGATACTTACTTGAAAGGTCCACTCGTTCATATGGGTCAGCTGTGATGTTGAAAAGCCAAACACTTTTGCCAGCAGACCAGGAAATCCGTTCATTATGCCACCGGTTGGGTCCAGCATTACTAAAAGATTGAGGGGGGACCCAGTCACTATAGCCTGGATTCCCTGTCAACAGTTTCCAGTGTTTTACTCTTATTGCTGACTGTATAGCTGTATTCCAGATCCCAAAACCTGCTGCCCAGGAACCATTTTTGGCTTTTGTATAAATTGGATCAATATTGTGCAAAATATCTACTCGTGGAGAACGCAGACCTTCACTTATAGTCTCCCAAATGTCATAACCATCTAGCTGAATGTCCTCATCAATCCAGCCTTCAGCCAGTGTGATCAGTGTGGGGTACCAATCTGTGATGTGCACAAGCTCTTTACATATTGTGCCTTTGTTTTTCAGAAGTGGGCTGTGAACAAAGCCAACTGCTCGTATTCCCCCCTCCCAATAGGTTCCCTTACTTCCCCTGAGAGGCCAGTTGCTTCCTCCTGCCATGGGCTGTCCTCCATTATCTGAAGAGTAGATGATAATGCTGTTGTCATAGAAACCATACCTC
The DNA here is from genome assembly GCF_902635505.1 of Sarcophilus harrisii. Classification (NCBI taxonomy): domain Eukaryota; kingdom Metazoa; phylum Chordata; class Mammalia; order Dasyuromorphia; family Dasyuridae; genus Sarcophilus; species Sarcophilus harrisii. Next base: position 123,829,727 of record NC_045431.1, on the reverse strand, counting down.
TTTAAAGCCAGGGTCACATTGTTGATGGCTTCATCCAAGCATGACAGCATGGCAGCGTACCTCCTCCTATTAATGTTGATAATGGATCTGTAATGTTCAAAATACTTCCCTGGTGCCTGCAATGGTGAATGAACAGCTTGGTATGCAATATACAAAAATATAGGTTTCCTGGGGTTGTGAGAAGCTAAAATCTGTTGCACTTTCTGAGTATACATTTGTGTTGAGTATATACCATTATCATGGTCCCAAGCAGCATTGTCATTCTCATATAAATCATATCCACACATCCCTGGGCTGTCACATTTATAATGTGTATAATAATCACCACTTCCCAGGAGGGAGCCAAAAAACGTATCAAATCCTCTTTTGGTTGGCATACATTCTTTCCTATAAAAACCCAGATGCCATTTTCCAACCATATGAGTTGAATAGCCAACTTCTTTTAGTTTTTGAGGTAGGGTTGCATTATCCAGAGGTAGGCAGTTGGGCTGAGTAGGTCTTATGATAGAGTGCTGAAGTCCTGTGTGTATCTGATACCTTTAAAAAAAGTTAAGAAAACACAAGATGTAAATATTGGATAGGCATATTTTATATAGACTGAGTAATTACCTTAAATATTCTTTACAGAACGTGAAATATGTACCACATTTATTAATGTACCAATGAACAACTTAATTAATCCCCTTATTAACATTTAGTTAATATTTGAAATGTATCTAAATTACTGTTCCCCAACTCATAGGTTTCTTCAATGATCTCAAGTAATGTACAAAATTATCAATATAGTTTAATTCAATTAAATAAAAATTTATTGTGTGCAATATATGTGCAAGACAGTTGTTTTTCAAAAGGAAAATAGCTCTTATCTTTAAGAATCTTACATTCTCTATTACATTCTCACAACATAATTAACTTAATGAAACATGGTTTGTTTTTTTTTAATTAAACATATTTTAAAATATGTATAGTGGAAAATAGGTAGAAACAATATAAATGTCTATTGATTGAGGAATGACTAAGCAAGTTATGGTACAATAATGTAAGGAAATATAACTATAGGAAAGCTGAATAAGATGAATATAGAGATAATGGGAAAACTTAAAATGAACTGATACAAATTGAAGTAATTAGAATCAGGAAAACAAAACACGTTAACTACAACAATTTCAATGCAAAGAACAGTAACAAAAAACAATGATTGCTAAAAGCTGAGAATTTACCAATATTTACCAAAAAAATCAATATTGGCCCCAAAGAGGAGTTGTAAGAAAATACTTGCTGCATATCATGTCAGAAATTTTAGATGTGTTGATTAGTTTTTCTGAATTTTTTTTGTTTGTTTCTAGTTTGTATTGTTTGTTTTAGTGGATTGTTATCTTGGAGGGGAAAAGAAGGATATATTAAATAATAAAAGTGATAGAAAAATTAAAGGATATAAATAAAATTATAATTTTTAAGAAATACATCTCTTAGAAGACTTTAAAGACAAAAGCATTGATGGACAGGATCAATGTTGCTCTAGATACATTGTCTTTCTTCATTCAACAAATGCAATATGTATTAAATGCTTGCTGCATACAAAATCTTATGTGGCATTTGTAGTATGCTATAGAAGATATTCACAGTACCATAATCCAGAAGACAAGGAAAGTTTAGATTTTATACTACTCTAACCCTTAGAGATACAGTCTAGTAAAGGGATGAAGATCACAAAATAAGTAACTGCATTAGAGTAGTATAACTAAGTACTATTTAAAGTTTTAAGATGTTTATTTTTATACACATTGTTTTATGAATTATGTTGGGAGAGAAAAATAAGAGTAAAAGGGGAAACCCTATCTCTTCCAAAACCATGGAAGAAATGGAAAAAAAAAAAAAAAAAGAAGTGAACATAGCATGTATTCATTTACATTCAATCTCCTTAGTTCTTTCTATGGTTGCAGATGGCATTTTTGTCTAAAAATTGGAAATGCTTTGGATCACTGAACTACTGAAAAGAACCAGTCTTTTATAGTTGATTATTGAACATTTTTGCTGTTATTGTATACAATGTGTTATTCTCGGTTCTGCTTGCTTTGCTTGTTTATAGAACAATAATATTCCACTACTTTCATGTACTATAGCTTGTTCAGTCATGCCCCAATTGATGAGAATCCACTCCTTTTCCAATTCTTTGCTACCACAAAAAGAGCTGCTACAAACATTTTTACACATATGTGTTCTTTTCCTTCCTTTATGATTTCCTTGGGACACAGATCCAGTTATGGCACTGCTAGGTCAAAGGGTATGGACAGTTTGATAGGCCCTTGAGAATAATTCCAGATTGCTCTCCAGAATGGTTGGAACATTTCACAATTCCACCAACAATGCATTAATGTCCCAGTTTTCCCACATCCCCTCCAACACATATCATTATCTTTTCCTATCATCATGGCTAATCTGAGAGTATGAGGTAGTACCTCAGAAATGTTTTAATTTGCTTTTTCCCCCAATCAATAGTGATTTAGAGCATTTTTTCATATAATTATAATGGCTTTAATTTCATCATCTGAAAATTGTTTATATCCTTTGACCAATTTATCAATTATTCTTATAAATTTGACACAATGGGGGCAGCTAGGTGGTCAGTGTGGATAGAGCACCAGCCTTGAAGTCAGGAGGACCTGAGTTCAAATTTGACCTCAGATATTTAACACTGCCTACCTGTGTGACTCTGGGCAAGTCACTTAACCCCAATTGCCTCAGCAATAAATAAATAAATAAATAAATTTGACACAGTTTTTTACATATTTTAGAAATTTATCAGAAATTCTGGATGTAAAGGTTTTCCCCCAGCTTTGTATTTCCCTTTCAATCTTGTTTCTGTTGACTTTGTTGGTGCAAAAACTTTTTTAATTAATGTAATCAAAGTTGTCCATTTTGTCTTTCATACTGTTCTCTAGTTCTTCTTTGGTCATAAATTCCTCCTATCTCCAAAGATCTGATAGGTAAATTATTCCTGATTTGTTTATGGTGTCATCCTTTATGCCCAAATCATGTATCCATTTTGATCTAATTTGGTATGAGGTGTGAGATGTAAGCCTATCCCAAATTTCAGACATTTTTTTCCAGTTTCCCCAGCAATTTTTGTCAAATAAAGTTCTAAGATGAAAGTAGTTATCAACTGATGGTAGCAAGAGAGACTACATATAGAAGAAACATTTGACTTGGACTTTAAAAGTTCAATAGAAATTCAAGTGAAAAGTGAGAGAGAAAACTTTTCCAACAAAGAATTCTAGATAGTAGTAGTAACAAGGGGTGGTGGTATAGGAGCAAATGTAACATTGATGGGGCATAGAGTAGTCCAGTTAGACCAGAACACAGAATTTATGGTAAGAGCAATGAAATCTGATACAACTGGAAAAGTAGGATGATGCCATATTGTAGAAAAAATTTTTTAATGTCAAACAATAGTGTCTAAATTTTGCTTAGGAGCCAGTGGGGAACTTCTGAATATTTTTGAGCAGAGGAGAGATATGTCAAAATTATTATAGATGATTCGGTATTGCTAAGTAAGACATAACTGAAAACACCTGAACAACAAATGTTTATTGATTGATTGATGGGGAATAAACAACTTTTATAAGAAGTTTAGCAGTACAGAAAAATTATAGATGTGAATGAACATTTAATGAGGAACAGATTAAAGATCCAGTAGATGGATGATTACTATAGCTTGGATTTCAAGGATGCTCAAGGAAACAAGGGAAAAGAAAGAATAAAGATACTGAGAAATTTTGATTAACAAATGGAATAGGCCAATTTATATTGGCAGGGGTCCTCAAACTTTTTAAATAGGGGGCCAGTCCCTCAGACTGTTGGAGGGTTGGAATATAGTAAAAACAAAAACTTTGTTTTGTAGGCCTTTAAATAAAGAAACTTCATAGCCCTGGGTGAGGGGGATAATTGTCCTCAGCTGCTGCATCTGGCCGTGGGCCTTAGTTTGAGGACCCCTGCCAGGTAGACCCTCAGTCTTCTCAATGAGGTAGGTAGAACTTGAGGCATTTGATATAAATCTAGGACCCTGTTATATTTGAGAGTGAAAGAGTGAATGATTAAAAGATTTGAAACAATCACTGTGGGGGAAAAAACTTAGGAAGTGAATGAGAGTAGTACATTGTGAGAATATTCACAGTAGCAATGATTGGGGTGAACTTGTACACAATGAATTTATAGTAAGTGAAATTAGTTCAGTTTATCAATGGAACAAACTGGGAAGTTAAATGATGGGGTTTACCAGGATTTCCTGATTGGGAAGGGCAGAAAGTCTAAAAGTCAAGGGATTTTAGTACATTAGAATTATCTAATTTTAGATATTAGTAAAACATGAAAGTGGCAAACCATTCATTCATGTAAAAAATCAACAAATATTTGTTTAAAGCAAGTTTCTTGATAAATACCAGGGATAAAAAGACAGAAAAATGGAAATAGGTCCTTACTTTAAAGAGATTACATTTGACTAAAGAAAAATAGTACACATACAGAAATTTAAATTAGCAATGTATATGTTGTCAATATAAAGTAATTTCTGTGGAGAGATTACTGGATAGCGATTCCATGTGGTAAAGATAACAAGGGAATATATTTAAAATATTGAGATCATCCTGTGCAAATTTATGGAACTGTGAACAGACGTTAGTGAAGCTAGAATTTAACTTAGAGACCGGAATGGGTCAAGGGCTAAAGTTTATAATAAAGGTGAAGATTGTATTTAGTATGAACTTGGAAGAGGTGAAAAATGAAAAGATTATGGTTGAAGGGTACAATCTCAGAACTCTCCTGCAATTTCAAAGTGAAATTCATGAGGCCATATTAATATGTAACTTAACAATAATGGAGAAAGTAAGGAATTAGAGTTTAAAAGATTGAGGAAATATGTGGTTGTTTGTTAAATGGGAAGAATGAAGACCATAAGAATGGTGAAAACACTGGAATGGAAAGAAAGATCAATGCTGAATTCATTGAGAAGTATTTAGAAGTTAGTAAATGTATTTGGAGGTTAGTATATGTCAGCAACAAAGAAGAGGAGAGTAAAAAAATTAAAGAAAAAGTCATAAAATGGTCATAGAGAAATAGTTCAGAAGCAATGGCAGAGAATGAGAAGTAAGGCTTGTGAATTGAGGAGAATAGAATGCTTGGCTTCTGGGATGAGCTGTCTTCAAGACAAAGATGGATTTCTGTTAAAAGAAAGAGATAGAAAGAATATTGAACTTTTGTTTAACTAGATAGGAAAGCCTGTTGAGACCAGAATAGGGGTTGAGGGCACAGTGGAATAGGCTAGGAGATGGATAAACTGACTTGAGAATGAATATGGTGAGAAGCTGAGGAGGTAGATGGTTGATGTGCCCTTTATTTATGGATCCTATTAAAAAGGAAATGTTTGATGCTTTTTTTTTTTCATCAAAAAAAATTATAAAAATCCTTAATGAAAGAGCCATTGTAACCTGCCATTATAAATGAATACAATTGCAAAGATACTTTGTACTTGAAGATTATTTTATTCTTACTCAGAATTCAATCTTGTTAGGGTGAGAGGTACCATAATATTCAAAAGAAGGTTCAATTTCTTTTTTGTTTGTTTATTTGTTTAATTTCTATATCATTAGTAAGATAAGTGAACAACAAAGAAAAATAATGGAAGAAATTCTCCTTCCAAGGTTCAATCTACATGACAGTCAATAGAAACTTATAAAAGGTTCTCCTTTACCCTACAAAGTACCTTTTTTTGCAGCTGTGCTGCCATAACATTTTTCATTCAAAAAACTGCTGATTTGAGTAGCTATCCTCATTTTGCAACACACATAGCTTTTCACTAACTATTGTAATCAGTTAAGGGGAAAACCACACCAAATCAAACCAAACCAAAATCTTTGGGTTATACAAAACAGAATTGCTAGAAAAAAATTGCTAAGTTAATATTGACTGTTAGTATTAAGAACTTTTTCTTTCCCAAGAAAGCAAGGACATTCGAGCTTACCCATTTCATTTATACAATTTTTTGTTTTGTTTTGTTTTTATTATTATAATCTTTTGTACATAGGATGTAAGGAAACCAATAATCTGGATATAAAGATTAAACTAAAATGAATGTTAAACTTAATTTTCTTTTGTCAAATGAATTCTTTCCAGGAATGGTGATTAATACATAAATCTTTGAATTTTCTATTGGTTCAAGATATACTATTAGCTGACTACTTACACACAAATATTTCATTAGGTATATATATCTACATACAGACACATATGTAATATACATATATATTTTTACATACTTATATCATATTTTTATATACATACATAGAGATACATTTTTTGGGAATATGTGTGTCTACATATGTATGCATATATATATGTGTGTTTGGTGAGGTATGTTTGAATACATGTTAGAAATAGCTAGGTGGCACAGTGAATAAAGAGATGGGTCTGGAGTGAGGAAGAACTGAATTTAAATTATCCTTTAGATAGTTATTAGTTGTGAGACCTTGGGCACTTAACCACTGTCTGCTTCAGTTTCCTCATATGTAAAATGGGGATAATAATAGTACTTACTCTCAGATTGTGAAGATTAAATGAGCTAATATTTGTAAAAAGCTCAGCTCAGTGCCTGGCACATAGTAGACACTTAACAGAATGCTTATTCCATTCCATATTTGTATATGCAATAGTAGATTCTTAAAGTTATTGTGAGGTACCAAATAATGATTTTGCTGATAAAATTTCCTAGAAACCATAAGTAAAGCAGACCTTTATAGACTTGACTGATAATCTCAAAAACACATTCTACATAGCAGATTCAATTGATCCTTCTCTTGTGATTAAAACTCAAGTTATCTACCTGTTAGCCCTCTGACTATGCTTGAAATGGGAATAAGAAGAAAAGAAACTTCAAAAGATAATTTTAATGTAATTGTATTACATAACACAATTACAAAACTATGGTGCTTGATGTGGGCAAATCACTCAACCTCCGTCTGCCTCAATTTCTCCAATTGTAAAATGAGGATAATGACAGCATCTATTTCCTAGGGTTGTTGTGAGCATATGATAAGACTATATTTGTAGAGTGCTTTGGATACTGCCTGGTAGTAGGCACTTAATAAATATTTATTAAAAATTAAAAGCTCTATTTCTAGAGTCAGGAGGTCTTGCCTCAGATTTACTGTTGTGTAATTTTAAATAAGTCATTTAGTTTCTTTAGGCCTCAGGTTCCTCATACACAAAATGTGGAGTTGAATTACATGGCCTCTGAAAGTCCCTTACAACTCCTGATATACAATCCCTCCAAGATAATGAATTTGGAATAGAGAACTGCATATTAATTTGGTTTCTTTTGTTATTATTCAGTTTAAATTGTGTCTCACTTTTCATGATCCCATATTGGATTTTCTTAGCAAGAATACTAAAGTGGTTTGCTGTAGAGGACTGCAGACATTGGGGAACTCTGAGAAAAGTATACTTGAAGCAAAGATACTTACAGCAGGGTGTTTACTCAGTGTGATTGATGATATAATGGTTTTCTAGTTTACAATATACTTAGTACTTAGCACACATGCTCAGTGTGCTGTAGTGATGTAATTATACTAAGGTATTTAAGGGTTGAGAGGACTTGAAATAAGCAGACTTGAGAGTGCTTGAGTTTGAGCTCAGACTCCAGACTACAGAGAGATCCTGTAGAAAGCTAGCCCAGATGCAAGTTTGCTATTTTCCTTCTCTATCTCATTTTATAGGTTAGAAAACTGAGGCAAACAGGGTTAAATGACTTGCCCAGAGTCACATAACTAGTAAGTTTCAAAGATCAGATTTGAACTCATGAAGACATCTTTCTGATGGCCAGCATTCTATCCACTGTGCCACCATGCCAACCATAATTTGCCCTATGTTTCAAATAAATGTGGCACTGTGGAGTTCTTAGAGCTTTGTCTGATATGGAAGATGCCAAGATCATCCAGTATACCCTGGGCCATTATCCTGCATCTTACTTTTGTCTTGGCACTGGACTTTGATGACTGTAAAAAAGAGCAAGGCTGATGACTTTATGCAATTCTGACCCACTTCAATTCACATACAAATCAAAACAAATGACAAACAACATTCATTCTGCAATGATTAATTAGATATGAAATAATAGGATTCTTTATTTAGAGCTGGAAGGACATTAGCTTCATCAAAAATATCTTTTATTTTATAGGTGAGAAAATTGAGGAAAATTTAAGTGCATTTCCAAGAATGAAGCAATCTGGCTTAAAAAGCATAATTGCAAGTTTTTAAGGTAAAATGGGCCTTTTGCAAATCTCTTTTTAAATCAAAAGTCCCCTGAAGTCCCTTCCAGCTCTAGTCATAGAATTTCTCCATGTTAATGAATTTAGAACAAAGAGTCGAAGAAATTTTAAAACCTCCTGGACCATATAATGTAATATGGTGCAGTGCCCTATAGTAAAAATATGAATTAAGATTTGAATCCAGGTCTTCTGGACTCCCAGTCTGTCTCAATTAATAAGCATTTACTTCATTAAAAGCATAATAAAAATATCCCCCAAAAAATGAGATGACAAGGTTCCTGCCCTCGAGGAATCACCTTACACAACTTAGATATACCCATGTAAAAACATTAACCACCAACTGCAAATACTATGTAAACAAATACATGATAACATGACTTAGCTTGTTGGCATGCCTGATAATTAATTGAAAACATGCCTAGGTGAAACAAGATCACCAAGGGCAATAAGTTTCATAGCAATTATGTTTATGTACACACAAAAAACATAAAGCAGCTTCAGTTATCAAAGATAGAGTCAATGAGACTTAAGAATTAGCTCAATCTCATTAACCATTTGATTTCTGTGGCAAATCACTAAGCAATGGTTCAGGATGTTATTTTGGTGAGGTGTGGTTGTAATGTATTAATGGTGTGATTTTGAAACAATATTGGCTAGAACAATATTATTTAGACATGTACATAATCAAGTCATATAGTTTATTGCTTTCAGCTTTTGTTTCAATAATTTATTCTGATTTTTCTAATTAGCTTCTTCATTTCCATACCCAGTATTTCAGATATCATTAAATACCAAAGGAAACAAAGCTAGTGAATTTTGCTAGAAACAACAAGAAACAACCTGTTGAGAGTCAGCATGGTGAAGTCTTAATAAACTTTGGAGTCAGAAGTCATGAATATGAGTTCTATTACAACTGAGTCTCAGTGTTCTCTACTATAAAATAAGATAGCACTTGAACTGCTTTGCTCATAGAAATCCTTTTGTAAATCTTTTAACTCTCTTTAGAAGCTGTTATGAGAATTACCACTTCATTAATTCCAAGATCCATAATTTGTCAGCACAGGTACTTTGCAATTTCAGAAAACAGTATGACTAGAGAAATGAATTACCCTATGGTCAACCTAGTGATAAGAATCTTTTAATAAATCTATCTGGGGTGATCACCAGATGATGATGATGCATACTGGTCCTTATTCTTTAAACATTTCCAGTTTGGTAGAACTTGCCACAGTTTGTGTTCTCCTATATCAGCCTATGAGACCCTAGTACAGGAAATCTTTTTGTGTGTCCTGGACCTCTTTGAAAGTCTGGTGAAAATTGTATTTCTTTTCAGAATAAGATTTTTAAATTCATAAACAAAATAAATAGGGTGACAAAATGAATTATACTGAAATTCAATTATTGAAATTAACCAAAAGTGGTACACAGATCTTAAGTTAAGAATTCCTTATCTAGAGTCATTTTTACACCATGATGGAGAATTGGAATAGTACTTTACTGTTACTGGGGTTGTGGCAATCAATATAATTATTACCTTTTAATGACATTAATAATGAGATATCAAAGGATAGGGGATAATAAAAATTAGACTTAGGGCAAGGAAGATCTAGATTCAAGCCTTATCTTGATAAATGCCAACTATGGTGCCATGTTAATGTTGTTTAACTTTTTAGTACTCCAGGCAAGTCTCTAAGACTATAAATTCCAGCTACAAAGTCATCATTTATAACCATATATTATAATTGCATATAAATATATGCAATATGTTTATATATAATTATGATTATAATCATAAAAATGGAAGAAACTAGGGAATCTTGGAAGGGAGTTGGAAGGGACTTGACAAGCAATCTAATTCCTAAACCTTCTCCATGATGTATCTTATAAATGGTCTATCAGCCTTAGCTTTCATTTCACTAGTTACTTAGCTTGCTTTTTTCCCCATCAGGATCCTTGGAAACTGTGGAGAAGGGATCCTGGGGGTGGGGGAGCACCCAATATGAAATGTGGTAGCAATAGTCACTTTGGCAGTCCATGAACTGTCTTTCAGATATAACAGTAGATTCTCATCATCTTGTGCCTGCAAGGAAGCATTTAGTGGACATAGTTCAATGTGTTTATCCATGACATAAACTTTAGAGAATAGATGAAAACTCTTTCATTCAAAACATTAACATTCAAAAATATTTTGATCATTTGGAGCAATGTGCTAAAATTCACAAAATGAAATTTGATATGAATAAATACAAAATTCTAAGCAGTTCTAAAGATTAATTGTGTAAAAAACAATATAGTTGAGAATTGGGTGATAGCAGTTTTTTACCTAATATTTCATGACTGATAAATAGCTGAGTAAAGATTTTTAGAAGGTCCAAGTATGCTTCATTAAACTGTGGGCTCTATGATGTAAGGCAAAAACAGAGGAATGGTTAAACAAACGAATATAATGAAATACTATTATGCTGTTAAAAAATGAGGATAAAGATGGTTTCAATGAGACACGGAAAGATTTGTATAAAATGATGTAGAGTGAAGTAAATGGAATCAGAACAATTTATACCATAATATCAGTGTTATAAAAATAAAGAATTTTGGAACACTTAAAAAATCACAATCAACAGAATGCTCAACAATGATTCCTGACGATGGATAAAGCAGAACACTGCCTATTTCATGAAAAAGAGATAATGGACTAATATGCAAGATAAGAAATGCATTTATGGACATGGAAAAAATTCTAAGTTGAATGGCTATCTGTAAAAAAATGCTGAATAACAAATATTCTATGGATGGAAGGTCAAATGAAATAAATTCTAAAGATACCGTTTATATCTAAAATTCCACAGTTATATTTCCTCTAGATTTTTAAAAATCAACTATGCTACAGTTTTATGTAGAGTAATTTTCTTTTTACATAATCTTAAATCAGCTCAGAGAACTGCATTTTCATTTATTTGCATTTCATATATTTTGAAAAAATGCATCACTTAATTCAAAATAGTAAATTAATTAATTTTGAAATGCAATGGAATGAATTTTCTGAGGATCTGGTTTCCACTTGGAAAGAAATAAATTCCATATGAACAATGGTAAATTCTACCAATACAGTTAAAATCAATAGCCATCATTCTCATTTCCCTCTTACTTTTAAAGAAATGCTACTGAGTGCTTTATAGGTTTTTCCATTTTGAGGTTAGAATGCATTGATTATTGGTTAGTGAATGATCCTATCACACCTCACATTATTATGCTTTCTTCAGAAACATGCTTTCATAAGGCATTGTAGTTTTTTAATAAATATTTTGAATACTTTTGTATTTTGTACTTCATCTAATTTTTTCAATATCCTGGTGAAATGGAAATTATGAATGTCTTTTACTCTCTCCCTATCATCTATCTATCAATCTATCTACTTATTTATCTATCTATCTATCTATCTATTTATCTATATGTATAGAGAGATTAAATCCTATAGCCAAGTGGTGGAGAGGCAGATAATACATCTTAAATTTATGGAAATAGATACAGATTTGAGATGATAAAGTAAAATCAAATACAGAATTAAAGAAAATTATGTAAAAGTTTGACTAAATTTAATTGAATGAATGTGTTATATTTGATTCTACAAAAAATTTCATTATTATTTATTTTCCTATTGATTCTTAAGATTCTTATGTCAATATCAGGTAATGCTTACATTCTTACATAATATAAATGGAAAGAGCCCTGGTCCCCCCAAAAAATAATTTGGAGATTTGATTTCTGTTCTGTGCTTTGCCATTGGAATTATAGAGTGGGAAAATTGACTCAGAGTGAGGAAGACTCATTTTCCTGAGTACAAATCTAGCCTTAGATACTAGCTGTGTGATCCTAGGCAAGTCACTTAACACTGTTTGCCTCAGTTTCTTCATCTGTAAAACTGTCTGGAGAAGGAGATGGCAAGCCACTTTAGGGCCTTTGCCCAAAAAAACCCAAATGAGGTCATGCAGTGTTGGACATGACTGAACAAGAACTAGAAGAGGCCTCAGAAAGTCATCTTTATCAACCATAAGGAACAGTTCAGTATTACCTTTCATAAAAAAGGGAAAGTCATTTGCTTGTGGTCACATAGCAGTAGATGAAAAAGGCAGTACTTAAATTCAAGGCTTCTGAATCCAAAATTTCTACTCATTCCCTGTCAGCTATTATAGGCAGCTTAAACGATGAGGTTTTTTTATTTCAGGGAACTGGAAATCTATGGCCACTCTGTCTTTCCAGATTATTTCATATTATTCCTTCCACTCTTCTTCCATCATCAGTAAATATATTGTTGGATTTCTTGTTGCTAGTGAAAATAAATATAAATACCAAGTAGCCAGTGATGTTTCTATCATATAGTCATTTCCTTTTCTTTCTAGAAGGAAAATGTACTTAAGAGATCAAAGGAAAATCTAAAATTTGTTTATAGAAAAGAAAATTAGTGAGAAGAGAGTTGAAAGACTAAAAGAGAATTTTTTTCAGCAAGTTTTTATAGCCTGATAAGTAACCTTTCTCCACTAGAAGAATATGCTTGTCAAGACAACTAGAATGTTTGTGTCAGTGAACAGGTTTGGAAGAGAACTGAGGTTCAAATCTCAGGACTGCTACTTACTCATTGCCTCACTTTGGTCAAATTGTTTCACTGGCTTGGGAAATCATTGTACTTATCTATAAAATAATGGGCCTGGATGATTTTCTAGGCCCACAACTAAATCTTTGCTCCAGAATGGATTGTAGCAACATGTGGCTACAATACTTAACAAAAAAAAATACAATAAAATATAGATAATAGTAAAACGTGTTTTTTCTTATATTTGCTTTTGCTTATATTTGTTCAGTCATTTGAGTTATGTCAGATTCTTTGTGACCCCATTTGGTGTTTTCTTGGTAGAAATACTGTAATGCTTTGAAACTTTCTTTTCCCGTAGATGAGGAAACTGAGGCAAAAAGGGTTAATTGACTTGCCCAGGTTCACACAGGTAAGAAGTGTCTGAGGTCAGAAAGAGAAGTCTTCCTGACCCCAGGTTCTGTGCTCTATTCATTTCATCCATATCTGCCTTTATATTTTGATACTCAACATCTCAACTTACCCTCAGTTGCCCTTAACCTCCAACTGGAGAACTGGAGAGCAAAGCATTAAATTACTTCCAAAGACTTTATACTGCGCTTACTAGGTAACTTATTTTCCATCAACACCTCTGCTTGGCTTGATTCCACAAAACACCATGTACTTGGACTGTTTAGCCTCTGGTGGCAGCCCCTTCCTTTTGTGTATTGTCCTCCCCATTTGATTGTAAGTTCTCTGAGGTCAGGAGCTTTCTCTTTTTCTTATTTCTATCCCCAATATTTAGCACAGTACTAGCACATAGTGGGAACTTAATAAATGTTTATTGACTCAAATGTCAACAAATATTTATTCACCACCTACTGTATCACACAGGGTCACATAACCAGAGGAATTAAAATCCTGGGATTTTCTTGACTCCAAATCTAGCATACAGGGTAGCTCGATGGTGTGGTGGTGGATAAAACTCTAGGCTTTGAATCAGGAAAATTCATCTTTGTGAGTTCAAATCTGGTCTCCAACAGTTGCCAGTTGTATGACCCTGGGCAAGTTACTTCATTATCCTATTTGGCTTAGTCAAATAGCAAATCACCTTTCTTTGATTTTCTTTTGTTTTGCTTGGGAAAACCCCAAATGTGGTCAAGACATGAAACTAGTGAACAAAACCAACTTTGTGCTGGGCATTAAAAATGATAAACAGATGAATAAATGACCTCTTTTCCTATAGTGGGAGGAAATAAGGTATATGTGTGTATATGTGTATGTGTGTGTGTGTGTGTATATGTGTGTGTATATATATATATATATATATAGCGTGTGTGTATGCACACATATATGTGTGTACATACACACATATGTCAGGGATAGGAGTTAGTGTGGTGCAGGAGAAAGGGTGTTGGATTGGAAGTCAGAGGACATGGGTCTATATTTTGATTCTGCCAACTTACTATCTATAACTATCTCAGCTACAAGGTCTTAATGGGCTAGATCAGTAGCTATCAAATTGTAATCCCTGGACCATTGGGAGTCCTCAACTTCCTTTCAGGGAGTCCCTGAGGTCAAAATTATTTTCACAGTAATGCTGTTTTCCTATTAAAACATTCCTTCCTTTTCCAACTACAAATTTGTATGGGGCTAGATTTCCTTCATCTCTCTCAACCAAAACAATATAACATACAAGTTTGAATGCAGAAGTAAATAAGAGAATCCAACTGCCTTCCATTAAGCAAGGAATTACAGAGATTTACAAAAATATGTAAAACAATACCACTCTTTTCATATATTATTTTTTTTTTTGTTTTGGAAAATAAAGTTTGTTCATAAAATGTTATTTATGTAAACATAAAAAAGTTTGCTATTATTTTAAAACAAATAGATAAATATGCTTGAAACTTATCAGTTTTCATGTGCAATATGTTAAGAATCAGTAGATGTAACATAAATCAAGGTACTTTGTAGTCCTCAATAATTTTAAGTGTATGAAAAAGACCTGAGATCAAAAGGTTAGTGAAATACCGGATTAAATGATCTCAATGGTCCCTTTTGGATCTAAAGCTATGATTTTGTCAACCATTTTAGGAAACAGATTAATCTTTTTTTCATCATATATTTATTAACCCTTTAAGGCTTTCAAAGTACTTTCTATTTATTTTCTTATTTGATCCTCACAATGAGCCTGACAGGAAAAGTGTTATTTTTTTTCCCATTTTTGCAGATGAAAAAACTTAGGCAGGCAGAGGTTGAATGAATGATGTAAGATGACATAGCTATCATGTGTCTGACTGAAGATTTGAACTCAAGGCCTCATGGCTGATTTATGAGAGAATGATCTACGTTTTGAATTCATATGCCAAGTGTGATTGTTATTATTCAGTTGTTTCAGTTGTGTAGCTTATTTGGGGTTTTCTTGACAGAGATACTGGAGAGGTTTGTCATTTCTTTTTCTAGATCATTTTACAGATGAAAAGTTGAGGCAAAAAAAGGTTAAGTGACTTGCCCTGGATCTCACAGCTATTAAAAAATCTGAGGCCAGATTTGAACACGCGAAAATAAGTCTTCCTAAACTCGAGGCCTTAGACTCTATCTATTGCACCGCCAAGATGTACCAACATGGTTCTATCAAACAAATATTTACCACATCACAGAAAATATGGAGGTAAAAACCTAGATTTTATTAATTTTTTAACTTTTAAAATTTTTTAAACTTTTAATCTTTTAAAATTTTTTTTTCTGATTATATATGTATATTAATTTTATAAATACACATTTTTAATGAATCATGTTGGGAGGAAAAAAATCAGAACAAAAAGGAAAAACCACAAGAGAGAAAAAAAAATCAGAAAAAAAAAGTGAACATAATGTGTGTTGATTTACATTCAATCTTTATAGTTCTCTTTCCGAATGCAGATTGCATTTTCTATCCAAAGATTATTGGGATTGCCTTAGATCACTGACCCAATGAGAAAAGCTAAATCTTTCATAGTTGATCATCAGCCAGTCTTACTGTTATTATGTACAATGTATTCTTGATTTTCACTCAGCATCAGCTGCAAATCTTTCCAGGTCTTTGTAAAATCAATTTCTCCATTTTTTATAGAACAACAATAATCCATTATCTTTACATACCACAATTTATCCAGCCAATCCCTAATTGATGGGCATCTACTCATTTTCCAGTTCTTTGCTCTTACACTTTAGCTTTTACAAACATTTTTGCATTTGTAGGTCCTGTCTCCTCCTTGTGATTTCCTTGGCATTTAGACCCAGTAGTGGGATTGCTGGGTCAAAGAGCATGCACAATTTTATAGCCCTTTGGTTATAATTCCAAATTGATCTCCATAATGGTCGAATCATTTCACAACTCTACCAACAATATATTATTAGTGTCTCAGTTTTCCCACATCCCCTCCAACATTTATCATTATCTTTCCTGTTATCTTAGTCAATTTTTTCTTTCTTTTTTTAGGGGGAGGGGGAGGATGAAGTAATTGGGGTTAAGTGACATGCCCAGAGTCACACAGGTAGACAGTATTCTGACTCTATGGCTAGTGTTTTCTTTACTAAACTATCTAGTCTTCATATTAGCCAACCTGAGAAGTGAAAGGTGGTATTTCAGAGTTGTTTTAATTTGATTTCCCTAATCAATAGTAATTTAGAGCATATTTTCATATGACTATAGATGGCTTGAATTTTGTAATCTATTGTCTGTTCATATCTTTTGAACATTTATCAATCGGGGAATGACTTATATTCTTATAAATTTGACACAGTTCTTTATATATATTTTAGAAATGAGACCTTTATCAGAAACACTGTCTTTAAAAATTTTCCCCCAGCTTTTTACTTTACTTTTAATCTTGTTTGTGTTGGTTTTGCTTGTGCAAAATCCTTTTAATTTAATGCAAACAAAATTGTCCTTTTTGCCTTTCATAATGTTTTCTAGTACTTCTTTGTTCATAAATTCCTCCCTTCTCCAAAGATCTGATAAATAAATTATCCCTTACTCATTTAATTTGCTTATGTTATCACCTTTCATGCCCAAATCATGTAACTATTTTTACTTTATTTTGGTATGGAGTGTGAGATGTAGGTCTATGCCCATTTTCTGACAAATTATTTTCCAATTTTTCTAGTAATTTTTGTGAAATAGTGAGTTCTTATCTTAAAAGTTGAAGTTTGAGGATTTATCAAATACAAGATTATTATAGTCACTAATCATTGTGTCA
Organism: Sarcophilus harrisii; assembly: GCF_902635505.1. Taxonomy (NCBI): domain Eukaryota; kingdom Metazoa; phylum Chordata; class Mammalia; order Dasyuromorphia; family Dasyuridae; genus Sarcophilus; species Sarcophilus harrisii. The sequence continues at coordinate 123,812,601 of NC_045431.1, read as the reverse complement.
TGTGTATCTAACTTATTCCACTGATCTATCATTCTATTTCTTAGCCAGTCCCAAATGGTTTTGATGACTGCTACTTTATAATATAGTTTTGGGTCTGGTACTATTAGACCACCATCCTTTATATTTTCTTCCCTTGATATTCTTGATCTTTTATTCCAGATAAATTTTTAAATTATTTTTCTAGTTCTATAAAATAATTTTTTGGCAGTTTGATTATTATACTATTGAACAAATAGACCAATTTAGACAGAATTATCGTTTTTATTATATTAGTTTGATCTACCCATGAACAATTAATATTTTTTAATTGTTTGGACCTGATTTTGTTTGTGTGGGTCAAACAAATCATAGAAACGATAATTTTATCCAAAAGAATGAAATAATGAGACAACATACTAAAACCTATGGAATGAAGCTAAAGCAGTTTTACAGGGAAATTTTATATCTCTAAATAATTACATAAACAAAATAGAGAAAGAGGAGATCGATGAATTAGGCATACACCTAAAAAAGCTAGAAAAAAGAACAAATAAAAAGCTCCCAATTAAATACCAAATTAGAAATTCTGAAACAATGCAATAATTAGGAGCTATTTTGACCAATTGTATGTTAGCAAAACTAATGATTTAACCAAAATGGATGAATATTTATAAAAATTGAATTGCACAGATTAACAGAAGAGGAAATCTCCAAGGTGAGATGAATAGCTCCTAATTACTACATTAATTTCTTTTTCATTAGTGGTAAGTTCACACTTTTCATTTTTGATCTGTTGATTAGTTTTTTGTTTTTATTTCTTTTTTCTAATCAATTTTCTAAATTAAAAGTTTATCTTTTTCATAAAATCAAATCTTAGTTTTATTAATTTGTTCAATAGTTTTCTTAGTTTCAATTTTATTAATCTCTCCTTTGAGTTTCAAAATTGTGTCATGTACTTCTGAGAAAAAGGTGTATTCTTTTCTGTTCCTATTCAGTTTTCTCCAAAGATCTATCATATCTAATTTTTCTAGCATCCTATTAACCTCACTTTCTTGTTTATTTTGTGGTTAGATTTGTCTAATTCTGAAAGGAGAGGATTGAGATCTCCAACTAATATAGTTTTGCTGTTTATTTCTTGCTATAACTGGATTAATATTTTCTCTAAGAATCTGGATACTCTACCACTTGGTGTATATATATTTAATAACATTACTACTTAATTGTTTATGGTACTCTTTAATAAGATGTACGTTTTTTCCTCTTATTTCTTTTAATTAGATCTATTTTTACTTTTGTTTTCTCAGTTGTAATGGGCTGAGGTTTGAGTTGATGCACTGAGGTCCCAAGTACATGAGGCTAAATAGTAATTGGACTATACTCTATTAATATACATGATTGGATAAAGAATTCCCTCCCACCCCAATGATTGTTGTGGGAAATGTTTTGTGGTGGAGGCAGAGAAGGAACAGGAAAAATGGGAGGGTTCCTGGATTCCATTCTCCTGGCCGCTGGTCGGTGGCTCGGGTCTAGCTACTTTTGACTAGCTGCACAATTATTTGCCTTTCTCTTCCACCCGATCCTTCCACTGAGAAAAGACTGATTTTTTCCCTAACCGAACCCAGACTCCTGCTGATTTTAAAATAGGTCTTCACATTTGGCACCCAACGGTGGGAAAACCAAGGACTGAAGAAGTTCCGGGACCAGGAACGGGTGAATATTGTTCTTAAAACTCCCGTAATCTTTTTTTTTGGCAAATGGGACAAATGTAGCTAAGACTTTCCATCCCCCCCAATTTAATTAATTTCAACCCCCCCACTAGTGGTGCTATAGAAAGCATGCTGAAGCTGATGAAGGACAAGGGCTTTTTCTTGGGAACAGGTAGCTAGACTTTGGGGAATTGATTCCTTTTGGTTTGTAGGCAGGGGGCAGATCTCCTCAAGATAATGGTCCCTTGGTTGGACAAGAGATGTCCAATATTAAGTGGCGGTCCTCATTCAATTTCCTCAGGATTTTTTTATACAATATAATTCAGTTAGACTAAGAAACCCTATCCCTAGAAGAAAAAAACCCTGTTTTGCTTTCCAGAGTACCATGATATTAAGGAGGAAGACAATAAGAGAAATGACCATATCCCCACAGGCATGGAGACTTAAGGGAAGGGGTGTGGTGACTTTCACCTTAAGGAGCTTCAGCCCTTCCAGGAGCAAGTGATTGAATCCTCCATAACTCCACCCTCCAGGATGGGGAGGGAGGGGGGGGAGTGACAGACCCCTTTTCCCCCAGCATGCTCCAATTATGAGTAGATTAAAGAGGGCTTTGAAGGCAAAGAAAAGGAGGGGCAAGCCCCAAATATATTTCCTGAATTTTCCAGTTTAATGCCCTTAAAATTTTAAAACCGGGAAACCAAAGACCTGAAAAAGGCTTATTTTATGGGGCTACATAGCTTATGTTAAGATGGTTTATTAAAATTTGGCTTTTAAATCTTGACTCCTAATGACTGGAAACTATAGCAAGGAAATGCCAGAACCTGGACAAAATTAATTTTTGAATATAACTTTAGGATACGCTCAAAAAATAGTTAAAATGTTGTTCATGTTTAAATCACCTGTGACCACTAAAGGTATGGGTCCCAGGCAGACGCCAAACAGATTATTATCCAATAAGCATATGAGTAAATTGTTGCTAATGCTATCAAAGCTGGACTTCCGATTCACAATAAAAATGGAAAAGGGAGGCTCTAAAATAAACGGGCCAGATGAACCCCTTTGGACTTTGTGGGGTGTTTCAGACTTTATCAAAGAACTAATGGGGAAAAAGATAACAGATGTTTTAAAAGGCAACTTGCTGGAAAATGCAATGAGGGTGCAGAAGGATTATACTAGGAAGGCAATGATGCCCTTTTGAGGACTTATAAGACGCTTGCCACAGTGGGACAAATGCCTTTTAATGAACTATGATCGACTTCCCAAGATCCCAACATGGTAGACAGGGTCCCTTCTGGCAAGGGACTTAAAAACATCAATGCTTTCAGTGGGTTTAAAGAGGGGCATCTGAAACCAATGTTGGTATAGAGGCAGAGTGATAAAGCAGGGTGGGAGAACAAGACCCAGATCCCATGTCCAAATGCAACAGACTTCCATTTCGAATTGACAAGTTCAGGGAAGGATGAGGGGGGCCCACCCCCAGGGCCCCGACAAAAACACTTGGGGCATGATGGCAGCCAATGGTGCCCCAGAGAGTCCTAGACGGCCAATAACCCAATAACCAATCAGGAAGCCAAAGATGGGGAGAAAGGATTACAAATCAATCAGCCAGGAAGCAACCTGATGGGGAAAAGGACAATTAGGGAGAATAGAGTTGATGCAGCTGAGACAATGAGATACCCCTGGAGAGGTGAAATCTGTTCCCTTTCCAGCCTATGGATCCCCTTGCCTCCAGGCAAGAGGTTTGACCATTTTACCTCCCAGAGCATGTACAAACAGGTCCATCCAAATGATGTGGGAAACTGGGAATTGTAGATAATATCCCAGTACTAAACAGGAGACAATGTGTGACTTATCACCCAGGAGAAATAGCGTCAGGTTTACTCATAGAGAATCCTAATAAGCAACTTGGTGATAGTCACCCAGATTCTGATTTCAGATCACAAAATCCAGCAATATATTGGACAGCAGCTGTAAGAACTGACCGACCTATGCTCATGTTCTATATAAATGGCCTTCCATTGGAAGGATTGGTAGACACTGGTGCAGATCGGACGGTCATTAGAGGAGCCAATTGGCCCAGTCACTGGCCAAAGATTAAAGCAGACACCTACATGTCTGGCTTAGGAGGATCAATAGCAGCTGAAGTTAGTGCTGCCCCTATGAGATGGACTTTTGAAGGCAAAACAGGAGTTTTTACTCCTTTTATAGTAGAAAAATCCCCATCAATCTGTGGGGAAGAGAGCTTTTACAGCAATTAGGGTTAAAATGAGTACTTCGGTTTTTAAGCAGGGCTGCTGTTGAAGGCCTCACACTTCTCACCTGTTCCTATCCAATGGAAAACTGATACACCAGTGTGGATAGAACAGTGGCCCTTAAGTAATGATAAAATTCAGGCCTTATTAGATATAGTACAGGGAGCAGCTTGGCAAGGACACTTAAACCTTCTCTAAGTCCTTGAATTCCCCAGTGTTTGTTGTGAAAAGAAATCTGGAAAATGGAGGATGTTAACGGATTTAAGAAAAGTGAATGAACAGATGGAAACTATGGGAACTCTTCAGCCTGGACTTCCATCTCCTACTCAGTTGCCTAGAGAATGGCCTCTTTGGGTCATAGATATTAAGGATTGTTTCTATTCTGTCCCTCTGGATAAGGAGGATATGAAAAATTTGCTCTTTTCAGTGCAGCGTTAACTTAGCTGAGCCTTATAAAAGATATGAATGGACAGTTTTGCCACAGGAATGAACAACAGCCCTACTATGTGTCAAATGTATGTTGCTGCTGCTTGCTCCAGTAAGAAAGTATTCCAAAAGTTATGCTATTACATTACATGGATGACATTTTGGGATGTGCACCTGAGGAACAAATGTTAGAGGCATGTCTACAAAAGACCATAGAAACACTAAGGAATTACAAATTATACATAGCACCAGAAAAAATTCAAAGACATGCTCCTTTTCAATATTTAGGATATGAAGTATACCCTAAGGTGCTTACAATTCAAAAACTGTCCTTAAGAACAGAAAAGCTAAACACATTGAATGATTTTCAGAAATTGATAGGAGATATCCAATGGATGCGACCAGTGTTAGGTTTGACTACCTATCAGTTACAACCATTATATGACATTTTAAGGGGAGACAGTGCTTTAAATTCACCACGCCAGCTTACAAAAGAAGCTCAAAAGGCGTTGAGAGAAGTTGAACTGTCTTTATCCAATGTGGTTGAAAGAATCACTCAAAAACCCTTGGAGATATCAGTTTTTGCCATACAAGAGGCACCCACAGCAGTCCTTCATCAAGGAGACAGTGTGATAGGGTGGGTGTACCTCCCGGCACAACCAGCCTTACACCCTACCCAGTGCTTGTGGCTAGAATTTTATTAAAGGCCACAAAATGAGCAGTATAATTATCTGGGACAAGACCTGACAAGATATACACCTTTTATACCAATACACAAATTAATGTGTGTTGTGAGACCATCCCAGACTGGCAAATTTTATTAGCCATGGCTCCAAATTTTTTACATGGGTCTCTATTAAAGATAACTAGACTATTACATAATTGGCGATGGATTCTTGAAGAAAAAGTTTCTAAAGTTCCTCTTAAAGGACCAACTATCTTCACGGATGCATCCAAACATAATATTTGTGCTGTGTACTCTCATGATCTAACTATAAAGAGAGTAGTCAGAACTCCTTTTCAGTCCATTCAGCAGAATGAATTGTACGCGATCATTCTAGCTCTTACTTATTATCCAGGAGACATAAATATAATATCTGATTCGGCCTATTAGTAGGTGTGGTACAAAGAATTGCCACAGCCCAAATAAAATTTGCAGCCTCTAACATATATCAGCTCTTTAAGAAACTTCAAGAGCAAGTGAGAAAGCATCCAGGTAAGATCTATATATTACATGTCCACTCTCATAGTGGCCTTCCAGGTCCCATATTTGATGGCAATTCAAAGGCAGATAGGCTTCTAACTATGTTGGTTAATACCCCTTTGTTCCAAGAAGCCCAGACATCTCATTCTAAATATCATCAGACTGCTTGAGCTTTACATTTATAATTTGGAATAACAAGAGAGGAAGCTAGGAGCATAGTAAAAGCCTGTACGGCTTGCCTTCCTTTCCACGCTCCTACACTGCCTCCAGGGAAGAACTCTTGTGGTTTGAGACCCAATGAAATCTGGCAAATGGATGTGACCCATTATAAATCTTTTGGTTGTCTGTCTTTTATCCACGTTGTGGTAGACACCTTTTCGGGATTCACTTTTGCAATGCCAGCAGCAAAACAGACAACCCGAGTGGTCACTGAATTCCTCATACAAGCATTTGCCATTATGGGTGTGCCATAAGCAATAAAACAGACAATGGTCCTGCTTATACTTCTAAACATTTTGCACACTTTTGTGCACAGTATAAGATTTACACACCACGGGCATACCTTTCAATCCTCAAGGACAGGCAATAGTGGAGAGGAGAAACAGAGATATTAAGACGCTCCTCCAAAAACAAAAGAAAGGGGGAGCCACAGGTAACCCTAGAGAACTTCTAAACCTTTTGTTCCAATTTTTCCCATCCTTCCCTCCATTCCCTGCCCTAGATGGCAGAATGACCAATATATGTTAAATATATTAGGGTATAAATTAAATAAAAAATAAGTATACATGTCCAAACCATTATTTTTTTGTACAAAAAGAATCAGACTCTGAAATATTGTATAGTTAGCCTGTGAAGAAAATAAAAAATGCGGGTAGGCAAAAATATAGGGATTGGGAATTCGATGTAATGGTTCTTAGTCATCTCCCAGAGTTCTTTCGCTGGGTGTAGCTGGTTCAGTTCATTGCTGCTCTATTAGAACTGATTTGGTTCATCTTATTGCTGAAGATGGCCAGGCCATCGAATTGATCATCATATATTTGTTGTTGAAGTATAAATCATTCCTGGTCCTGCTCATTTCACTCAGCATTGGAAGAAATCCCCACCTTCTGAAATCATCCTGTTGGTCGTTTCTTACCGAACAATAATATTCTATATTATTCATATACCACAATTTATTCAGCCATTCTCCAATTGATGGGCATCTATTCAGTTTCCAGTTTCTGGCCACTACAAAGAGGGCTCCCACAAACAATCTTGCACATATGGGTCCTTTTCCCTTCTTTAAGTCCTTGGGATAACCAGTAGTAACACTCTAAAAGGGTATGCACAGTTTGATAATTTTTTGATCATAGTTCCAAATTGCTCTCGAGAATGGCTGGATGTATTCACAATTACACCAACAATGTATTAGTGTCCCTGTTTTCCCACATCCCCTCCAACATCCCGCATTATTTTTCCCTGTCATTCTAGCCTGTCTGACAGGTGTGTAGTGGTACCTCAGAGTTGTCTTAATTTGCATTTATCTAATTAATAATGACTTGGAGCATCTTTTCATATGACGAGATATGGTTTCAATTTCTTCATGTGAAAATTGTTTGTTCATATCCTTTGACTGTTCATCAATTGGAGAATGGCTTGATTTTTTATAAATTAGAATCAATTCTCTATATATTTTGGATATAAGGCCTTTATCAGAACCTTTTACTGCAAAAATGTTTTCCCAGTTTATTGCTTCCCTTCTAATCTTCTTTGCATTGTTTTTTTTAAAAAATTTTCAATTTGATATAATCAAAATTTTCATTTTGTATGAATACCTAGTTCTTCTTTATCAAAATTTCCTTCTACTTACAGGTCTGAGGTAAACATCCGTTTTCCCTCTAATTTATTTTAAATCTCATTCTTTTGCCAGGTCATAAAGCCATTTTGACCTACCTGGTGCATGGTGTTAATGTGGGTCAACCTAGTTTCTCCGCTAGTTTCCAATTTTCCCAGCAATTTTGTCAAATAATGCATTTTATCCCAAAAGTTGGGTCTTTTTTCAAACCTAGGGAAAGGTTTTAACTGTTTTGTCCTTTGAACCCCAACCTATTCCACTGATCAACAACATTTCTTAGCCAATCCCATATGGTTTTGGTGACGGCGCTTTATAATATAATTTTAGACTTAAATAACCCCATTTGATTTTTTTTTCATTAATTCCCTTGAAATTCTTGACCTTTTTTTCCCATATGAACTTTGTTGTTATTTTTTCTAGGTCATTAAAATAGTGTTTTGGGAGTCTGATTGGTATAGCACTAAATAAATAGATTTGTTTAGGTAGAACTGTCATCTTTATTATATTTACTTGTCCTATTCAAGAGCATTTAATATTTTTCCAATTGGTTAGATCAGACTTTATTTGTGTGGAAAGTGTTTTATAGTTTTGCTCATAAAGTTTCTGATTTTTTCTTGGCAGATAGATTCCTAAGTATTTTATACTATCAGTAGTTACTTTAAATTTAATTTCATTTTGTAACTGTTGGATTTTGTTAGTGATATATAAGAATCCTGATGACTTATGTGGGTTTATTTTCTACCCTGAAACTTTGCTAAAGGTGGGGATTATTTCTAATAACTTTTTAGTAGAATCTCTGGGGTTCTCTAAGTATACCATCATATCATCAGCAAAGAGTGATAATTTCGTTTCCTCATTGCCTACTCTAATTCCTTTAATCTCTTTCTCAACTCATTGCCAAAGCTAGCATTTCTAATACAATATTGAAAAGTAATGGTGATAGTGAGCAACCTTGTTTGATTCTTGATCTTATTGGGAATGGTTGCAGTTTGTCTCCATTACATATGATGCTTACTGATGGTGTTAAATAGATGCTACTGATTATTTTAAGGAAAAGTCCATTTATTCCTATACTCTCAAGTGTTTTTAATAGGATTGGATGTTGGATTTTATCAAATGCTTTTTCTGCATCTATTGAGATGATCATATGCTTTTTTTGATTTCGTTATTAATATGACCAACTATACTGATAGTTTTCCTAAAATTGAATCAGCCTTACATTCCTGGTATAAATCCTAATTGATCATGGTGTATTATCTTGAGGATGATTTTCTATAGTCTTTTTGCTAATATCTTATTTAAGATGTTAGCATCAATATTCATTAGGGAGATTGGTCTATAATTTTCTTTCTCTGTTTTCAACCTACTTGGTTTAGGTATCAGTACCATGTGTGTGTCATAAAAGGAATTTGGTAGGGCTCCTTCATTTCCTATTTTCTCAAATAGTTTATATAGCATTGGGGCTAATGGTTTTTTAAATGTTTGGTAGAATTCACATGTAAATCCATCTGGTCCTGGGGATTTTTTTTTAGGGAGTTGATTAATAGCTTCTTCTATTTCTTTTTCTGAAATGGGACTATTCAAGCAATTTACTTCCTCCTTTGTTAATCTGGGAAGCCTATATTTTTGGAGGTAGTCATCCATTTCACTTAGGTTATCAAATTTATTGGCATAAAGTTGTGCAAAGCAACTCTTTATTATCTCTCTAATTTCCTCTTCATTGGTGGAAATTTCTCCCTTTTCATTTTTATTACTAATTTGATTTTCCTCTCTCCTTTTTCTAATCAGATTTACCAAAGGCTTATCTATTTTATTGGTTTTTTCATAAAACCAAATCTTAGTTTTATTTATTAGTTTAATAGTTTTTTTTTACTTTCAATATTACTAATTTCTCCTTTTAATGTTAGAATTTCAAGTTTAGTAATTGATTGGGGATTTTTAATTTGGTCTTTTTCTCCCTTTTTTAGTTGCAGGCCCAATTCATTGATCTTCTCTTTCTCTATTTTATTCAAGTAAGCCTCTAAAGATATAAAATTTCCTCTTATTACTGCTTTGGCTGCATCCCACAATTTTGTTATGATGTCTCATCGTTGTCCATTATCTTGAGTGAAATGATTAATTGTGTCTATAATTTGCTATTTCACCCAATCATTATTTAAGATGAGATTATTTAGTTTCCAATTACTTTTTGGTCTACCCCTAAATTTTTGTTTAATGTAGTTTTTATCGCATTATGATCTGAAAAGAAAGCATTTACTATTTCTGCCTTCCTGCATTTAATTTTAAGATCTTTATGTCCTAATATATGGTCAATTTTTGTGTAGGTTCGATGAGCTGCTGAGAAGAATGTATATTCCTTTCTGTCTCCATTCAGTTTTCTCCAAAGATCTATCATACTTAATTTTTCTAATATTATATTTACCTGTTTAATTTCTTTCTTATTTGTTTTGTGGTTTGATTTGTCTAATTCTGAGAGAGCAAGGTTGAGATCTCCCACTATTACAGTTTTCCTGTCTGTTTCTTTTTGCAATTCTCTTAACTTCTCCTTTAGGAAATTAGATGCTATACCACTTGGTGCATATGTGTTTAGTATTGATATTGCTTTATTGTCTATGTTACCCTTTAGCAAGATATAGTTTCCTTTCTTATCTCTTTCAATTAGATCAATTTTTGCTTTTGCTCAATCTGAGATAAGGCTGGCTACCCCTGCTTTTTTGACTTCACCTGAAGCATAATAGATTCTGCTCCAGCCTTTTACCTTTACTCTGTATGTGTCTCCCTGCTTTAAATGTGTTTCCTGTAAACAACATATTGTAGGTTTCTGACTTTTGATCCAGTCTGCTATCTGCCTCCTCTTTATGGGAGAGTTCGACCCATTCACATTTATAGTTTAAATGACTAATTCTGTATTTCCTGCCATCTTATTATCCCCAGATTATATTTTTCTTTTACTTGTACCCCCACCCCCCATAATGAACTGAAGCTCGAGTTGATGTATTGAGGTCCCAAGCACATGAGGCTAAAGAGCAATTGGACTATAGTCTATTAATATATATGCTTGGACAAAGAATGGCCCCCGCCTACTCTTTGTGTAAGTCCTGATGTGTTGTATAGAAAATGACAATTTTGGTGGGTGGAGGCAGAGGGGCAGGAAGAGAGGCGGGGAAAGAAGGCTGGCTGGCTTCTGGTCTGGCTGGCTCTTGACTCAGCTGCTGCACACATTGGGATTGTGAACCCCCCTTCACCTCTGATCCCCCTTCACCTCTGATCCTTCTTCACCTCTACTGAGAATAAAGATTGAAGATTTTCCCTTAACCTGAATTCCTGACTCCGGCTTATTTAAAAATATGTGGTCATCACATTTGGCGCCCAAGCGTGGGAACCAAGGACCCTACTTTCACTGAAGAAGTCTCTGGTGACCAGGAACTTAGGTGAGTTTAATAGACAAACAGGGAACTTATTTTCTTAAAGACTAAACTTTCTTAAAGAGTTTTAAACTAAGACCTTTTGGGGCTGAAATGGGACAGATGCTAGCTAAAGATTCTCCATCCCTCCCTCCCTCTCCCCAACCCCCCCAACCCCTTCACTCCCACCCCGGAGTGGCGCTATAGAAAACATGCTTAAGCTGATAGAAGACCAAGGGCTACTTATAAATTGGGAACAGATAGCTAGACTTCTGGGTATATTAAAACGCACCTCCCCTTGGTTCTTAGAGGAAGAGCAAATCTCTCAAAATAAATGGAAATTAATTTGGCAACAGCTCTCCGCATATTACAATGAAAATGGTCCTCATTCAATTTCCAATCGAGGCATTCTATTTATACAGTATAATATAGTTGGCCTTAAAAAAACCTTTGATTTCTAGAAGAAAGAAAAAAAGCTCTAGAAATAGCCAAATGGGGAAGCCTGAGATAAAGGAGGAAGAAAATGAAGAGATTAATGACCATATCCCCATAGAGAATGGAGACTTAAGTGAGGCTCAAGGTTGTGGTGAATCTGAGGCAGCTTCAGCTCCATCTAAGGAGCAGGTAATTGACTCTCCTCCATGAACTCCACCTTTCGGGATGGAGAGAGGAGGGGTACTGGGGAAGGCAGTGACAGCACTAGCACCGCCCCCCTAGCCCCCTCAGCATCCAGCCGATCCAATGACCAGATTGCAAAAGGGACTAATTAAGGCCAAAGTGGAAGGGAGAGATATTAACAGAACTCCAACATCACATTTTTCCTGTAATGCAACAGTTTAATTCTTCAGGTCAAGAAAGTAGAAAATACTCTCCTTTTGACATAGAAATCCTCAAAGCCCTGAAAAAGGCTTGTACTCTTTATGGGGCTACATCAGCTTATGTTAAGATGTTAGTACAGAATTTGGCTTTTGAAATCTTGACCCATAATGACTGGAAATCTATAGCAAGGGTATGCCTAGAACCTGGACAAAACTACTTGTGGCTTTCTGAATATAGTGAGCGCTGTAGGATACAAACCCAACAGAATAGTCAAAGTGCAGTTCATGCTGCAATCACCTGTGACCTACTAACAGGTATAGGTCCTATGCAGATGTCCCAGTACAGATTAATTATTCCATAGCAGGATATGAGCAAATTGCTGCTAATGCTATCAAAGCATGGGCTTCTCTCCACAATAAAGACGACAAGGGTGAGGCCTTCACAAAAGTAATACAAGGACCAAATGAACCCTTTGCTGACTTTGTGTTTGCAGACAGCTATCACAAGAACTAATGGGGAAAATGCAGTAACAGACATTTTGATAAGGCAACTTGCTAAGGAAAATGCTAATGAGGTTTGCAAAAGAATTATACTAGGATTGCACAAGGATGCTCCTTTAGAGGAGCTCATAACGCGCTGTGCCACAGTGGGCACAAATGCCTTTTATAGCCAGGCTATGATGCAGACTTCTTAAGATCCCAACATGGGAAGACAGGGTCCCTTTTGGCAAGGGACTTCCAAAGAGACTTGTCAATGCTTTCAGTGTGGTAAAGTAAGGCATCTGAAAGCTCAGTGTTGGTATAGAGACAGAGTGAAAAAACAGGGTGGGAGAACAAGACCCAATACCCCATGTCCAAAATGCAACAGAGGCTTCTATTGGGCCTCAGAATGTAGATAGGTTCAGAGAAACGGGATGAGGGGCCCAGCTCCAGGGCCACAGGCAAAGAACACTTGGAGCATGATAGCAGTCAATGGTGCACCCAGAGAGTGCGTATTAGTCCAATACTCAGACATGACCAATCAGCCAGGAAGCCATATGATGGGAGAAAGGGATTATACAATCAATCATCTAGGAAGCAACCTGATGGGAGAAAGGGATTACAATTAGGGAGAATCGAGTTGTATGCAGCTGGGATAACTAAGATGCCCCCTGGAGAGGTGAAATCTGTTCCTCTGCAGCCTATGGATCCCTTGCCTCCACGCACAGTAGGCTTGACCATTTCACCTTCTTTTTGTATGTACAAAACAGTTTCTATTCACACACTGATGTGGGAACCTGGGGAATGTGTAGTTAATATCCCAGTCACTAATACAGGGAGACAATGTGTGACTTATCACCCAGGAGAAGTAGTAGCATCAGGTTTACTCATAAAGAATCCCAATAAGCAACCTGGTGATAGTCACCCAGATTCTGACCCCAGACCACAAAATCCAGGAATATACTGGACAGCAGCTATAACAGCTGACCGACCTATGTTCACGATCTATATAAATGGCCTACCATTAGGATTGGTAGACACAGGTGCAGATTGTACAGTCATTAGAGGTACCAATTAGTCCAGCCATTGGCCAAAGATTAAAACAGACACCTATCTACATGTCTGGCATAGGAGGATCAATAGTAGCTGAAGTTAGTGCTGTCCCTATGAGATGCACTTTTGGAGGCAAAACAGGAGTTTTTACTCCTTTTAAAGTTGAAAAAATCCCCATCAATCTGTGGGGAAGAGACGTTTTACAACAATTAGGGTTAAAAATGAGTTCTTCGGTTTTTTAAGCAGGGCTGCTGTTGAAGGCCTGCCAACACTTTCACCTGTTCCTATCCAATGGAAAACTGATACACCAGTGTGGATAGAACAGTGGCCCTTAGGTAGCGATAAAATTCAGGCCTTATTAGATATAGTACAGGAGCAGCTTGACCAAGGACACTTACAACCTTCTCTAAGTCCTTGTAATTCCCCAGTGTTTGTTGTTAAAAAGGAATCTGGAAAATGGAGGATGCTGACAGATTTCAGAAAGGTGAATGAACAGATGGAAACTATGGGAACTCTTCAGCCTGGACTTCCATCTCCTAACTCAATTGCCTAGAGAATGGCCTCTTTGGGTCATAGATATTAAGGACTGTTCCTATTCTATCCCTCTGGATCAGGAGTATACGAAAGAATTTGCCTTTTCAGTGCCTAGCATTAACTTAGCTGAGCCTTATAAAAGATATGAATGGACAGTTTTGCCACAGGGAATGGAAAACAGCCCCACTATGTGTCAAATGTATGTTGCTGCTGCTCTTACTCCAGTAAGAGAAGCATTTCCAAAAGCTATGCTATTAAATTATATGGATGATATATTGGGATGTGCACCTGAGGAACAAATGTTAGAAGCATGTCTACAAAAGACCATAGAAACACTAAGGAATTATAAATTATACATAGCGCCAGAAAAAATTCAAAGACATGCTCCTTTTCAATATTTAGGATATGAAGTATACCCTACGGTGCTTACAGTTCAAAAACTGTCCTTAAGAACAGAAAAGCTAAACACATTGAATGATTTTCAGAAATTGATAGGAGATATCCAATGGATGTGACCAATGTTAGGTCTGACTATCTATCAATTGCAACCGTTATATGACATTTTAAGGGGAGACAGTGCTTTAAATTCACCATGCCAGCTTACAAAAGAAGCTCAGGAGGCTTTGAGAAAAGTTGAGCTGGCTTTATCCAATGTGGTTGAAAGAGTCAATCAAAAACCTTTGGAAATATCAGTTTTTGCTACACAAGAAGCACTCACAGCAGTCTTTCATCAAGGAGACAGTGTGAGAATCGGTGAACCTCCTGGCACAACCAGAACAAAGCCTTACTCCTTACCCAAAACTTGTGGTTAGAATTTTATTAAAGGCCATTAAAGCGAGAAGTACACTTACCTCAGACAAGACATGACAAGATATACACCTTTTATACCAATACACAAATTAACGTGTGCTGAAAGACCATCCTAGAGTGGCAAATTTTATTAGCCATGGCTTCGAATTTTACACATGGGTCTCCATTAAAGATAACCAGCCTATTACATAATTGGCAATGGATTCTTGATTAAAAAGTTTCTAAAATTCCTCTTAAAAGACCAGCTATCTTCACAGATGCATCCAAACATAATATTTGTGCTGTATACTCTTGTGACTTAACTATAAAGAGAGTAGTCAGAACTCCTTTTCAGTCCATTCAGCAGAATGAATTGTATGTGATCATTCTAGCTCTTACTTATTATCCAGGAGACATAAATATAATATCTGATTTGGCCTATTCAGTAGGTGTCGTACAAAGAATTGCCACAGCCCAAATAAAATTTGCAGCCTCTAATATATATCAGCTCTTTAAGAAACTTCAAGAATAAGTGAGAAAGGATCCAGGTAAGATCTATATATTGCAGGTAAGATAAATAATATCCACTCTCATAGTGGACTTCCAGGTCCATTTTTGATGGTAATTCAACAGCAGATAGCCTTCTAACTATGTTGGTCAATACTCCTTTATTCCAAGAAGCCCAGGCATTTCATTCTAAATATCATCAGGCTGCTCGAGCTTTACGTTTACAATTTGGAATAACAAGAGAGGAAGCTAGGAGCATAGTAAAAGCTTGTATAGCTTGCCTTCCTTTCCACGCTCCTATACTGCCTCCAGGGAAAAACCCTTGTGGTTTGAGACTCAGTGAAATCTGGCAAATGGATGTGACCCATTATAAATCTTTTGGTCACCTGTCTTTTATCCACGTTGTGGTAGACATCTTTTCAGGATTCACTTTTGCAATGCCAGCAGCAAAAGAGACAACCCGAGTGGTCACTGAATTCCTCATACAAGCATTTGCAATTATGGGTGTGCCACAAGCAATAGAAACAGACAATGGTCCTGCATATACTTCCAAACATTTTGCACACTTTTGTGCACAGTATAAGATTTTACACACCACGGTCATACCTTTTAATCCTTAAGGACAAGCAATACTAGAGAGGAGAAACAGAGACATTAAGACGCTCCTCCAAAAACAAAAGAAAGGAGGAGCCACAGGTAACCCGAGAGAACTTCTAAATCTAACTCTTTATTCTATTAACGTCTTGATTTTTGACAAAGATGCACTGGCTCCGGCAACCAGGTTTTATAATGCACTGGAAGGGCAGTGTCCAGTGCGAGCAGCTCCACTATCTTTAGATAATCGCCAGGTGATGTGGAGAGACCCAGAAAGTGGCGAATGGAAGGGACCAGATAGGCTAACTGCTTGGGGGAGAGGGTTTGCTTGTATCTCTACAGGTGGAGAAGGAATCAGATGGGTGCCAATGAGCCGTATTCGCCTTGTTCATCGCTGAGAGACGGAGCAGACCCTTGAAATGAAGGAGAAGACCCAAGAAATATCGGGTGGTTCTGTTGCTGATTGTGTTCACCATTGAAAGAGCATGGCAGTTATGGCGTTTGACTCATGGACATCGAAAATTGTTGGACTTGAAAATCCTCAGGAATCATTGGATTCTCTGAGACATGATAAGATTGTTGTAGGACTTGAAAACCCTCAAGAATCATTGGATTCTCTGAGACATAGGACTTGAAAACTCTCAGGAGTCATTGGATTCTCTGAGAAATGATAAAACTGTTACAGAACTTCAAAATCTGCTCAAATCCTTGGATTCCCTAACATATAAAAAGACTTTTGCAGGACTTCAAAAACTTGGGAGGTTCATTGGATTCCATGACATGTGAAGCAATGGACAATAGATTGGTTTTGGACTATCTCTTGGCTGCTGAAGAAGGTGTATGTGTGACTGTTTACAAACCCTCCTTCTATGACTTCTTTTACAACACCATGTTGATTTATATTGCTTGTTATACCACTACTTGTGTGTACAATTCATGTTTGTTACACCACATCTAGCCTTCACTGACTGAGGGGAGGGTCATCCCTAATAGCCTCTGTGTTATTGCTATGTGCTTGTGTAATACCTCCCATGCTGATGGGTTTGTGGATAATAAGACACTTCAGCCCAGAAAACTGCTAGCAACCCCCACTTCCCTTTTGGGGAAAGGACATCTCCTTCCCTGAGATGTCAGGGAGGGCGTGATCATTTCCTTTTTAGTGCTTTCACTTCCCTTCCTGAGAAGTCAGGGAGTGTGTGATCACCCCCCTTGCGGGCTCTGACCTCCCTGAGGAATCAGGGATAGCATGACCACCTGTGTTCTAAAACAAAAGAAAGTAAGAGATGTAATGGGCTGAAGCTCGAGTTGATGCACTGAATTCCCAAGCATGTGAGGCTAAAGAGTAATTGGACCATACTCTATTAATATATACGCTTGGAGAAAGAATGGCCCCTGCCCACTCTTTGTACAAGTCGTGATGTGTTGTATAGGAAATGATGATTTTGGTGGGTGGAGGCAGAGGAGCAGGAAGAGAGGCAGGGAAAGAAGGCTGGCTGGCTTCTGGTCTGGCTGGCTTCTTGACTCAGCTGTACATATTGCGATCATGAACCCCCCCTTCACCTCTGATCTCCCTTCACCTCTGATCCTTCTTCACCTCTACTGAGAATAAAGATTGAAGATTTTCCCTTAACCTGAATTCCTGACTACGGGTGATTTTAAAATACACGGTCATCACATCCCCCAACCCTCTTTCCCAGTTTTAAACTTATGTGTCCCACTTGTATCATGCCTCTCATCCTCTTTGGGATCCCTCCATCACCCCCTTTGAATCTCTTCCCCTTTCTTATACCCTTCTTTTATTACTCTTTTTCTTTTCCCTTTTCCCCTCCCCCTTTTTAATGAGGTGAGAGAAGATTTTCTGTGAAACATGTATGTCAATTATTTTCTCTTTTAGCCAACTCTGATGAGAGTAAGATTCACATAATGTTCCTACCCCTCTCTGAGTTCCCTTAGATATGATAAGTTTCCTTTGCCTCTTTGTGGGACGTACTTTCCCTCTTTTTATCCCCCCTTTCCCACTTTTCTGACATTATCCCTTTTCCATATCTACTTCCCTTTTTTATATTATAGCGGTAAAATCAAATTATACATGTAGTCTTTTTGTATACCCAAAACAGAAATACAGTTCTCAAAAGTTCCTTTTAACTTTTCTGCTTCTTTTGAGTTCTATGGTTGGAGATCAAATTTTTTGTTTAGTTCTGGTTTTTTCCTTAGAAACAAATGGAATTCATCTGTTTCATTAAATGTCCATCTTCTTCCCTGGAAGAAAATGCTCAGCTTAGCTGGGTAGTTTATTCTTGGCTGCATTCCAAGTTTTTTTGCCTTTTGGAATATCAAATTCCAGGCCCTTCAATCCTTTAATATTGAGGCAGCCAGATCTTGTGTGACCCTTATTGTGGCACCTTGGTATTTGAATTGTTTTTTTCTGGCTGCTTGTAATATTTTTTCCTTAATCTGATAGTTCTGAAATTTGGCCACAATATTTGTTGGAGTTTTTATTTTAGAGTCTTTTTCAGAAGGTCTTCGATGAATTCTTTCAATGCTTATTTTACTTTCTGATTCTATTACCTCTGGACAATTTTCTTTGATGATTTCCTCTAAAATAGTATCTAGGCTCTTTTTTTCATCACAATTTTCAGAAAGTCCAATAATCCTCAGATTATGTCTCCTCGATCTATTTTCCAGGTCTGTCATTTTTCCAAGTAGATATTTCATGGTTTTTCCCAATTTATCATTTTTTTGGTTTTGCTTGACTGATTCTTTTTGTCTCAATAAATCATTGTTTTCTATTTGTTCAATTCTGATTTTTAATGAATTATTTTCTTCATTAGCTTTTTTCTACTTCTTTTTGTAAATGTCCAATTGAGTTTTTAAATGAGTTATTTTGCTTTATGGAGTTTTTTTCCATTTCACTAATTTTTTTTTAGTGAATTATTTTCTTTTTCCAATTCACAAATCCTACTTTCTTGTGAATTCTTTGTCTTTTCCAATTTATAAATCCTACTTTCTAGTGAATTCTTTATCTTTTCCAATTCACAATTCTTACTTTCCTGAATTTTTTTTTACTTTTTCCAATTCACAAATTCTGTTTCCCTGCACTTCCTGGGAATTTTTTACCTTTTCCAATTCATATTTCAGCAAGTTGTTACTTTCTTGCAAAGCTTCTCTTTCCTTTCCCCATTTTTCTTCTAACTCTCTTTTGAGACTTTTAATGATGTCTTCTAGGAGAGTGTTATGTAAAAGGGGACAGGTAACATTCCCCTTTGGGCTATTGTCTGGAGACTGTTTGCTATTAGTCTCTTTGGGGTTGCAGATCTGCTCTTTTTTCTGTATAGAAGCTATCAATTGTCCTTTAAATTTTTTTACTCACTTTTTAAAGCCTTTAGGGTCTGCCTTCAGGGCAAGGGGGTTACTAGCTTCCTCTTCAAAGCAGGGAAAGATGTAAGCAGGCTTCAGGCAGCTAGGTATGGGAGTGCTCTGGGCAAAAGTTCCCCCTTCCCCAACTGGAAGTGATTCACCAATGCCGAGCTACAGAAGTGCCCAGTAGAAAACCCCGCTGTGTGGTTTACCGATTGCCCTAAGGCTAGAGACTAAGCAGTGAAAGTGTCACTACCCCAGGCCAAAGCCCACCTTGGGGCTGTGGGCATTAGCAGCGGACCTGCAAATAGCCCCACTCAAACCAAAGCAAATCGCACTGTGAAAGTTCTATTGCCCCAGGCCGAGACCCCCATTGTGCAGATTAGAGGCTGCCCCAGGCTGTGCTCCCGTAGTGCTGGTTTTCAACTGCCTCAAGGAAAAGCCCCATACTGTGGGTTGGTGCTTCAAGATTGTGCTGTGGTCTGTGCTGTCACTTCCGGTTGGTTTTGGGTGGGTAAAACCAGATCCTAGAAGGATCTGGCATTTTTTTAGAGTGGCTTTGAATTCTCTGTTGATCTACTGTTTTGTAAATAGGGCAAAGAATTCAGTCTATGCCAGTACTGTCTCTGTAATTTTTCTAACCACGGAGATCACTCCCGCCCAGTCTGGACAATATGCTTGCCTCTATTTCTCTCCCTGCTTGCGTTGATCTTCTCCCTGGCCCCTCAGGACAAACCTTTTCTGACAAAATTCCAGATTATCTTCAGCTGGTTAGTTGTTGTACTTCAAGTATTCGTGGATTTTACCAGTCAATCACTATTTTTGAGGCTGAATTAAATGTTGGTCGTGAGGGTATTAGAGAGCCTAGAAAGTCTCATGTGCCTTCTCTGCTATTTTGGCTCCACCAGTATATATATATATGGTACTATGATCTCTCCTTATACTTTTTATATTCTTGCCTACTTCAATTTTTCCCATGAAAGATCTGATGGAATTTATTTCATTAATTTATTGTTTATAGTCATATTAATTTTGAAGGGGGCAAGATATGGGAGACATTGAAATCAATGATCAATCAAGTTGCAATTGTTTGAGCTAGTTGTTGGATGGCACAGTGGATAAAGGAGAGGGCTGGGAATCGATAAGATTCACCTTCATGAGTTCAAATTTGGCCTGAAACACTGACATTGTACAAACCTGGGGAAATCACTTAATCCTGATTTCCTCATCTGTAAAATGAGCTGGAGAAGAAAATGGCAAACAATACCAGTATTTTTGTCAAGAAAATCCCAAATAGGATCACAAAGAATTGAACGCAATTGAAATAATTGAACAAGTCAACCTTTCAATAAAATTCAGTTAATCAATATGGTGTGCACAAGTGTTTCCATTCTATAGAAATGTAAGAGTGGTTTGGACGTATTTCACATGTAGCTGATCATCTATGCACTTGCCCATCCTCTATCACATGCATAAATTTAACATTTGATAATTCCATAGACTATATTTAAGATGCTCTCCTGGGAGAAATGAACATATTTCTTTTTCTCCCTTACCATTAGAGCTCTTGGAAAAATGAGTCTTCATCTTGGATTGGTCAACCAGACAATTCTATTGCTTCACTGAATTTACTAATAATTTTTCCTTATTCTTTAGGGGTCTTTATTTGTAATAAAGCTCCATACAAAGTCTTCATCATGGGATGGAAGTGAACTTAGATTTCAGGGGGAAAATTGTTGCAGAGCATAATCTGGTAGACTGAATTCAAATACAACTTTAGATACTTGTTAGTTATATGATCCTAGGCAATTTACTTATCTTTTCTGTCTACCTCAGTTCTCTCATCTGTCAAGTGGTGATAATAATAATACCAAAGCTCAGAACTGTTTGAAGATCAAATGAGATAACAAAAATGTTTTGCAAATTTGAAAGCATTATATATATGTTAGCAATTATTGTTATTGTTCTCAAAGACCATTCTGAGAACAATAGACTGAAAAATCTTTTTTTTTAATAGCTTTTTATTTATAAGTTATATGCATGGGTAATTTTACAGCACTGACAATTGCCAAATCTTTTGTTCCAATTTTTTCCCTTCTTCCCCCCACCCTCTCCCCTAGATGGCAGGATGATCAGTAGATGTTAAATATATTAAAGTATAAATTAAATTCAGAATAAGTACACATGACCAAACCATTATTTTGCTTAGACTGAAAAATCTTAACAAATCAGAGACACTTAGAAAATAGGAGATAAACTATTTAAAGGTCTGAAGTGCCTTCTAGCTCTAAATCCTATAACCTTATAATCATAAACTCACAAATTCTGAAAACTCATTCCACTTCCTCAAAATATTCATGATATAATTACTTAAAGTTTAGACTTTATTCATTGCCAAGGAGTCATTGAGATAATATTAATAAGCAATTAATATTGATAGATAAGGGTGTAGAATTGATGTCTTATATTCTGATCACTGAATTGCATTCAAAATTTGGATAGTCTCTCTTTTTTTCCTTTTCCTTAGCCAGGAGTGGTAATCAGAAAGAAATGTTGGTAACCTTGAATACTTTGAATAATACTATCCAATTGCCTAAGAGAGAAGCTGACTTTTGCTCTATACCCAATTCTTTTCTGTAATCGATAGGCACAAAAAGGTATAGATACCCTCTATACCTCTCAATAAATTTTAAAGATGTAGTCTGTTGCAGAAAAATTGCATGAGAAAACCCAGCTGTTTCCTCATATTTCATTAAGGATATCATTAATGTGTACATAGACATTTTCTCTGATTTCATATAGATGAAAATGTAGGCATTTGGGTAAGAGTTGCTTATTTCTTTTTGGTGATACTTGAGAGCTTTCTGTCATCTTTTCTGTTTTTTTGGAACTTTTTCCCCTTGAGTATCATCTTTACAAAGGATTCACTCTGTGTCAGGTCCACCTGCCCTTCTCAGTTTCTTCTTTTTAAGAATCTCTCGACTTTTTGCAGCTGGCTAGCAGGACAGCTACCCGTCTATGCACCTCTCACTGCTCTGCAGAGGAAGCTGGTAACCTCCTGGCCTTGAAGACAGACCCTATAGGCTTTAACAAAATGAGTAAGAAAATCAAAAGGACAATTGATAGTTTCTATTCATAAAGAGAACAGCTTTTCAACCCTGAAAAGACTAATAGCAGACAGTCTCCAGACAATTGTTGGTCCCCAATACAAAAGGCTCTCTTATAAGAGACTATTAAAAACCTTAAAAGAGAACTAGAAGAAAAATGGGGAAAGGAAAGAGAAGCTATGCAAGAGAGTACAGAAAAGACATATAACTCACTAAAAGAAAAATATGATAAAGTGGAAAAAGAAAACAACTCCCTGAAATGTGAATTGGAAAAGGTAAAAAACTCCCAAGAAGTGCAGGGAAACAGAATTTGTGAATTGGAGAAAGAAAACAACTCACTAAAAAAACAATTAGTGAAATGGAAAAAAATTCCATAGAGCAAAATGACTCATTTAAAAACTCAATTGGACATATACAAAAAGAAGTAAAAAAAGCTAATGAAGAAAATAACACACTAAAAATCAGAACTGAACAAATAGAAATGACTGACTCACTGAGGCAGGAAGAATCAATCAAGCAAAACCAAAAAAATTAAAGTTTGGAAAAAAATGTCAAATATTTACTTGAAAAAACAACAGACCTGGAAAATAGATCTAGGAGAGAAAACCTAAGGATCATCAGACTACCCAAAAATTATGATGAAAAAAGAGCCTAGATACTACTGCCCAGAAGTAATAGAATTGGAAGGTAAAATAGGCATGGAAAGAATCCATCGAACACCTTCTGAAAAAGACCCTAAAATAAAGACTCTGAGAAATATTGTGGCCAAACTTCAGAATTTTCAGACTAAAGAAAAAATTCTACAAGCAGAAAGGAAAAAACAGTTCAAATACCAAGTTGCCACAATAAGGGTCACACAAGATCTGGCTGCCTCAACATTAAAGGAGCGAAGGGCCTGGAATTTGATATTCCGAAAGGCAAAAGAACTTGGAATGCAGCCAAGAATAAACTACCCAGCTAAGCTGAGCATTTTTTTTTCCCATGGAAGAATATGGACATTTAATGAAACAAAGGAATTCCATTTGTTTCTAAAGAAAAAACCAGACTTAAACAAAAAATTTGATCTCCAACAACAGGACTCAAGACAAGTAGAAAAAGGTAAAAGGACCTCTTGAGAACTGTATTTCTGTTGTGGATATACATAAAAATCACATGTATAATTTGATTTTACTGATATAGCATAAAAAAGGGAAATAGAAATGGAAAGGGGATAGTGTCAGAAAAAGGGCAAAGGAGAGATAAAAAGAGGGAAACTACATGCGTCGATGAGGGAAAGGAAACCTATCATATCTAAGGGAACTTAGAGAGGGGGAGGAACATTGTGGGAATCTTACTCTCATCAGAGTTGTCTCAAAGAGGAAATAATTGGCACATTTGTTTTACAGAGAATCTTCTCTTACCTCATTAAAAAGTGGGAGAGGAAAAGGGAAAAGGAAAAAGAGTAATAAGGGAAGGGTACAAGAAAGGGGAAGAGATTCAAAGGGAGAAGGGAGGGATACTAAGAGGGAGAGCTGGGTGATACCAGTGGGGCCAATAAGTTTAATACTAAGGAAGGGGGGAAGGAGGGCAAGAAAAAGAAAAGCATAATCTGGGGATATTAGGATGGCAAGAAATACAGAATTAGTAATTTTAATTGTAAATGTGAATGGGATGAACTCCCCCATAAAGAGGAGGCAGATAGTAGACTGGATCAAAAGTCAGAACCCTACATATGTTGTTTAAAGGAAACACATTTAAAACAGGGAGATACATACAGAATAAAGGTAAAAGGCTGGAGCAGAATCTATTATGCTTCAGGTGAAGTCAAAAAAGAAGGGGTATCCATCCTTATCTCAGATCAAGTAAAAGCAAAAATTGATCTAATTGAAAGAGATAAGGAAGGAAACTATATTTTGCACAAAGGTACTATAGACAATGAAGCAATATCAGTATTAAACATATATGCACCAAGTGGTATAGCATCTAACTTCCTAAAGGAGAAGTTAAGAGAGTTACGAGAAGAAATAGACAGCAAAACTATAATAGCGGGAGACCTCAATCTTGCACTCTCAGATTTAGATAAATCAAATCACAAAACAAATAAAGAAATTAAAGAGGTAAATAGAATATTAGAAAAATTAGGTATCATAGATCTCTGGAGAAAACTGAATGGTGATAGAAAGGAGCATACTTTCTTCTCACCAGCTCATGGAACCTACACAAAAATTGACCATATATTAGGACATAAAGAACTCAAAATTAAATGCAGGAAGGCAGAAATAGTAAATGCTTTCTTTTCAGATCACAATGCAATAAAAACTACATTCAACAAAAAGATAGGTGTAAATAAATCAAAAAGTAATTGGAAACTAAATAATCTCATCTTAAAGAATGATTGGGTGAAACAGCAAATTATATACACAATAACTTCACTCAAGATAATGGCAACAGTGAGACATCATACCAAAATTTGTGGGATGCAGCCAAAGAGGTAATAAGGGGAAACTTTATATCCTTAGAGGCTTACCTGAACAAAAGAGAAAAAGAGAAGGTCAATGAATTGGGCTTGCAACTTACAAAGCTAGAAAAAGACTAAATTAAAAATCCCCAATCAATTACTAAACTTGAAATTCTAAAATTAAAAGGAGAAATTAATAACATTGAAAGTAAAACAAAACTATTGAACTAATAAATAAAACTAAGAGTTGGTTTCATGAAAAAACCAATAAAATTGATAAATCTTTGGTAAATCTGATTAGAAAAAGGAGAGAGAAAAATCAAATTAATAGTCTTAAAAATGAAAAGGGAGAACTTTCCACCAATGAAGAGGAAATTAAAGAAATAATAAGGGGTTACTTTGCCCAACTTTACGCCAATAAATTTGATAACCTAAACAAAATGGATGACTACCTCCAAAAATATAGGCTTCTCAGATTAAAAGAGGAGGAAGTAAATTGCTTAAATACTTCCATTTCAGAAAAAGAAATAGAACAAGCTATTAATCAACTCCCTAAAAAAAATCCCCAGGACCAGATGGATTTACATGTGACTTCTACCAAATATTCAAAGAACAATTAGTCCCAATGCTTTATAAAGTATTTGAAAAAATAGGGAATGAAGGAGTCCTACCAAATTCCTTTTATGACACAGACATGGTACTGATACCTAAACCAGGTAGGTTGAAAACAAAGAAAGAAAATTATAGACCAATCTCCTTAATGAATATTGATGCTAAAATCTTAAATAAAATATTAGCAAAAAGACTACAGAAAATCATCCCCAGGATAATTCACCATAACCAAGTAGGATTTATACCAGGAATACAGGGCTGGTTCAACATTAGGAAAACTATCAGCATAATTGGCCATATTAATAACCAAATTAACAAAAACCATATGATCATCTCAATAGATGCAGAAAAAGCATTTGATAAAATCCAACATTCCTATTAAAAACACTTGAGAGTATAGGAATAAATGGACTTTTCCTTAAAATAATCAGTAGCATTTATTTAAAACCAGCAGTAAGCATCATATGTAATGGTGACAAAGTGCAACCATTCCCAATAAGATCAGGAGTGAAACAAGGTTGCCCACTATCACCGTTACTATTTAATATTGTATTAGAAATGCTAGCTTTGGCAATAAGAGCTGAGAAAGAGATTAAAGGAATAAGAATAGGCAATGAGGAAATCAAATTATCACTCTTTGTGGTGATATGATTGTATGCTTAGAGAATCCTAGAGATTCTACTAAAAAGTTATTAGAAATAATCCACAACTTTAGCAAAGTTGCTGGTTATAAAATAAACCCACATAAGTCATCAGCATTCTGATATATCATTAACAAAATCCAACAGTCAGAGTTACAAAGAGAAATTACATTTAAAGTAACTGCTGATAATATAAAATATTTAGGAATCTATCTGCCAAGGGAAAATCAGAAACTTTATGAGCAAAACTACAAAACACTTTCCACACAAATTAAGTCTGATCTAACCAACTGGAAAAATATTAAATGCTCTTGGATTGGGCAAGCAAATATAATAAAGATGACAGTTCTACCTAAACAAATCTATTTATTTAGTGCTATACCAATCAGACTTCCCAAAAACTATTCTGATGACCTAGAAAAAAATAACAACAAAGTTCATATGGAAAAACAAAAGGTCAAGAATTTCAAGGGAATTAATGAAAAAAAAATCAATTGAAGGTGGCCTAGTTGTACCAGATCTAAAATTATATTATAAAGTAGTGGTTACTAAAACCATCTGTTATTGGCTAAGAAATAGACTAGTTGATCAATAGAATAGGTTAGGTTCAAAGGACAAAACAGCCAATAACTTTAATTATCTAGTGTTTGACAAACCCAAAGACCCCAGTTTTTGGGATAAGAATGCATTATTTGACAAAAATTGCTGGGAAAATTGGAAATTGTTATGGCAGAAACTAGGCATGCACCCACACTTAAAACACTGTACACCAAGATAAGGTCAAAATGGGTTCATGATCTAGGCATAAAGAATGAGATCATAAATAAATTAGAAGAGCATAGGATAGTTTACCTCTGA
The DNA here is from genome assembly GCF_902635505.1 of Sarcophilus harrisii. Classification (NCBI taxonomy): domain Eukaryota; kingdom Metazoa; phylum Chordata; class Mammalia; order Dasyuromorphia; family Dasyuridae; genus Sarcophilus; species Sarcophilus harrisii. Next base: position 123,786,009 of record NC_045431.1, on the reverse strand, counting down.
GACCTGTGGAACAGGAAGGAATTTATGACCAAAGAAGAACTAGAGATCACTATTGACTACAAAATGGAAATTTTTGATTATATCAAATTGAAAAGTTTTTGTATAAACAAAACTAATGCAGGTAAGATTAGAAGGGAAACAATAATCTGGGAAAACATTTTTCTAGTCAATGGTTCTGATAAAGGACTCATTTCCAAAATATATAGAGAATTGACTCTAATTTATAAGAAATCAAGCCATTCTCCAATTGATAAATGGTCAAATGATATGAACAGACAATTTTCAGATGATGAAATTGAAACTATTACCACTCATATGAAAGAGTGTTCCAAATCACTATTGATCAGAGAAATGCACATTAAGACAACTCTGAGATACCACTACACACTTGTAAGATTGGCCAGAATAACACAGAAAGATAATGTGGAATGTTGGAGGGAATTTGGGAAAACAGGGACACTGATACATTTGTGGAATTGTGAACACATCCAGCCATTCTGGAGAGCAATTTGGAACTATGCTCCAAAAGTTATCAAACTTTGCATACCCTTTGATCCAGCAGTGTTTCTACTGGGCTTATACCCCAAAGAGATACTAAAGAAGGGAAAGGGATCTGTATGTGCCAAAATGTTTGTGGCAGCCCTGTTTGTAGTGGCTAGAAACTGGAAAAATGAATGGCTGCTCTTCAATTGGAGAATGGTTGAGTAAATAGTGGTATATGAATGTTATGGAATATTATTGTTTTGTAAGAAATGACCAGCAGGACAAATACAGAGCCCAAAGAGATACTAAAGAAGGGAAAGGGATCTGTATGTGCCAAAATGTTTGTGGCAGCCCTGTTTGTAGTGGCTAGAAACTGGAAAAATGAATGGCTGCTCTTCAATTGGAGAATGGTTGAGTAAATAGTGGTATATGAATGTTATGGAATATTATTGTTTTGTAAGAAATGACCAGCAGGACAAATACAGAGAGGATTGGCGAGACTTACATGAACTGATGCTGAGCGAAATGAGCAGAACCAGGAGATCATTATCTACCTCAGCAACGATACTGTATGAGGATGTATTCTGATGGAAGTGGATTTCTTCAACAAAGAGAAGATCTAACTTAGTTTCAATTGATCAAGGATGGACAGAAGCAGCTACACTCAAAGAAAGAACCCTAGGAAATGAATGTAAACTGCTTGCATTTTTGTTCTCCTTCCCGGGTTATTTATACCTTCTAAATCCTATTCTCCCTGAGCAACAAGAGAACTGTTCGGTTCTGCACACATACATTGTATCCAAGATCTACTGTAACCTATTTAACATGTATAGGACTGCTTGCCATCTGGGGGAGAGGGTGGAGGGAGGGAGGGGAAAAATCAGAACAGAAGTGAATGCAAGGATTAATGTAAAAAATTACAACATTCTGTCAATAAAAAGTTACTAAAAAAAAAAAAAAGACTCTCTCCTCCTTCTGTATAGAGTAATCAGATACTGATGGGTGGATATGCTATGTCCAAATGTAAAGCCTCAATTATTACTGCAGCTATGTTCTATTTCACATTATGTGTTGTCCCTCTTTCCACTTTCAACTACATATATCCTTGGTATGATTTCAACTCACTACATCTTAAAACATCTTCAAGGGCTTTTAAAAAACCCTCTGATGGTAGTAATACTACCATCATCCATAATTTTTAAAAATAAAAACATATTCTAAACTTGTGTCGTAATACAAGGTATCATCATCATTCAGACCATAACACATAGGGTATCATTCAGGCCTTTCCATTTGATAAAAAGATGAAGTATATTACTTACATGTAGTTTTTGGTCTGTAAGCTTCCTATTATATTAACTATTTTTATGTTAGTTAAAAGTTCTTCAGGAAATCCAGTGTCTTAATTTTTGTCCATTCCAATCTATCAGAGTTCAAATTTGAATTGTTTTTAATAACATGAAATATTTTTTTCTTTGTTCTAATCAATAAATGAATGCAGAAATTCATAAAGATAAATGATTCTGAAATGACCTAACATTGGTGATTCTTTGATTCTTGTTTGTTAAAATAAAGTCAGTTGAATTTTTAAAAATGTTATTATGGGCTCTCCATGTTTATCAATTATTTTTAAATAGTGTTCATACTTTAAAATCTTCCATATTGGTAGAATTGCCAGAACATACTTGTTATTGATACAGTCCAACCACCAGGTTGAGATGAAGCATAAAGACAGGCCTTTTTTTTTTGGGGGGGGGGAGAGTGGATGGAGTGGAAGAGAGAAAAATGTTGTCCTCTAATAAAATTAAAGAAAAACAAAAATACCTAGCCTTCCTTTGATTCTGTTGTATCCTCTTGATTCTCTGTACTTCAATTACATGCCTAATTTTTATCTTTGTAAATTCCACAAATCCTTTATAACCTAGCTCAAGTATGAAACAAATCAAAGTTCAATTCTTCAATGAAGCTGCGTCGATGCATTCAGGACTATAAATGTCTTTTCTTCTTCCCAATTCTGAGCATATTTTCTTTTTTTCTACTAATTTGTAAACTCTTAAAAATTAGAACTGAGACATCAACTGTGTCTTTTTCATTGTATCCCTACTTTTCCTGATACCTAACATTATGCTCTACCCATACTGTAGGAAGTTCTTCATATTCACTTGAAGTGGATTAAAGATAACTTTTTTTGGCTTAGTTTAGTTTGTTTTGAATTGACAAATAATTGTTATGAAACATATTAGAGAGAGTGAATAAGGGAATAAAATAATTGACTCAGTTGAATAACGATTATCTGGTTTTTTGTCTATTGTGATTTGATTCTTGATGTATAGTATAATGAATCCTTCAAATGAGCTTCCCGCAAGAAGGAGGGTTGGTGCTGCATCCCAGAGGGATTGTCCTGCATGCTGAATGTGATGACTCATACCAAAAAACATTTTTCACATTTGCCTGAGTCAGTACTTCCAGGATTAGTTTCATGTGTACTTTTTGACATTTCTTTCAGGCCAAAGCTAAAATTACCAAGCCTACTTTTATGCATTCTTACACTGTTTTAAGATAGTTAGTGAACTATTGCCAGTTATACTCCTCCTGATTGAAAATGAGATACTACTTTAACCCACAGGAGTGATATTAGTGATGGGATTTTCAGACATCATAGAAAGACCATGGGGAAGAAGATTTGGAGGAGATAGGATTAATTTTTACTATGGAAGCTATTAAGTACCCTGAAATATTTTCTTATATGACTATCCCTTGAACATTGGGGTGAGATAAGCCAGTGTGTGTGTACATGTGTTTATTTGTGTCTCTCTGTGTCTGTATGTGTATGTGTGTGAGAATGGAGGGACCTGCAATGAGTAGTGTTAAACCAGAGTACAGAATTTGGTCACCTCTGCCAAAAATCATACTTGTAAAGTCAAACAAAGTTGACAGTTATCTTAGCAATATTGGAGGCTTAAGCAAATTGTCCACATAGTCATTATCTAGCATGTATTTTTCCCCACCCACCATACCAAATCCTAAGCCACTATGCTAAGGTACAGAGAAAGTATATTAGACCAATGTTAGGAAAGGAGAGGAATGTCTGTATGTGCATGTATCTCAGTCCAAAGCCAAACAGAAAATTAGATTGGATTTTTTTTTTTTTGTTGCTCCATTAAAGCCTTATCCAAATTCTAGATTGTGTCACAGAGATATTTCTTTTTTTTAAATTATTTTTATTTTTTATCTTATTTTTATTTATTTTTTTATTTTTATTTTTATTTTATCACAGAGATATTTCTGAAAGCTATGCTGGAAGAACAAAAGCTGTGAGGGCCAATTCTATTTAAGTCTGGAGAGGCTTATAACCAGATAGATTGCAAGATGTTGACATTTTTCAGTCACCAGCAATTCTTGAAGACTATCTACCAAATTGTAAGAGTTGTTACATGGAACAGTGGATAGAATATTTTTGAAGTCTAGAAGATTTGAGATCAAATCAAGCTTCAGATGCTTACAAGCTATGTAACTCTGAGCAAGTCATTTAACCTGTTTGTTTTAGTTTCTTCATTTGTAAAATGGGGATAATAATAGCACCTATTTTTCAGGATTGTTGTGAATGAATAATATTTGTAAAGCATCTGGCATATAGTAAGTACTTGATAAATGCTTGTTTCCTTACTTGTATATCTATGGAGGAAGTAACCACATTCATGACAACAGAGATCCTTAGATATTGACTTAATTATTTTAAAAAATGTTTTTATCTTTCTTTTGATGCAAATAAGACCTAGTATTGAAGTTTATTATTTCTGTGATACACTAAAAAGTTTAATTCTATTATTCTTTTTTTTTTTTAAGTGGTAGTTTGTTATGGAAAGCATTCTGGACTTGGGGTCAGAAGACCTGGTTAAACATGATTTAGGTAAGTTATTTAGTCTCTCTCTGTCTAATTCAGGTTCTAATAGCATGGCTCATTCAAAAAGCAAATCATTAAAAAAAATTTCAGAAGTATATTAAAACATTTTTGAACTAACTAAAATATAGATGTTCCTTCAGGTACATTTCCAAGTTTCTCCTTACTTTTTTTTTCCTCCTCGGTCTTTTGGTAAACTCATTTCCTTCCATCGTATCAATACTTATCTTTATCTTAAATCTATATCCCCGCCCTAGTCAGTCACCAATCATATATTAAGTCCATACTATATGTCAGGTACTATGCTAAGCACTGAGGAAAGGAAAGTCATATTTCATATTTCAACTTCTCCTGAACATTTATACCCTAATATCCTATTAGTACCTCAAACTCACAAATCAACATCTGTTTAATGCACTCATTCTTTGATTGTTCAGTTGGAGTGCAATAAAGTCTTTGACCCCATACTGCCAAATGTTAAAAGTGATCTGTCCCTCCTTAACTTTCTCAGAGTACTTTGTCAGGACTTCTCTTTATATTTCTCATCACCTCTGTACCTTACTTTTTGAGGGACTATTATCTTTAAATTTTTAAATCCCTGGCACTTAGGGATTTAATAGCTTACATATAGAACTAGAATAATAAATGTTGAATTAAATAGCTCACATATAGCAATAGAATCATAAATAAAAGAGTTAGTCAGTGAGTCAGTCAACAAGCATTTATGACAATAAGCTGGCAAAAATCAGAGCAAGGAAGATAGTCATTAAAATTTCTCTCTTTAAGAAGTTGCTCAAGTCAATTTTGCATTTTTAGAGTTGACTGACAGAAGGAAGAGGGTTTCATTGCAATATAGATTATATTGTGTAATATCAAATCATTTTGAAATGATTGTGTAAGTATGCTATAAAGAGACCTTTTGCCTCTCTCATTCATTATTATATTGCATCTCATTTTTATTTTCTTCTTTCCTTCCTTCCTTCCATTGGGATTCCCCTGCTCCTGTAGTACTCAAGCAAGAGGAAATATGACACTCCCAAGACCAAGAAGAACTGAATGTGCAGCCTTCCCTCCCAAGAAATTCAGGTGCTTTCCAGATTCCAAAGGATGTCTCAATGCAATCTCTTCCCTTAGTCCTTTGCCATCTTCTCCATGGCTGTGCTCTCATGTAAAGCAAAGAAACAGGCCTAGGGGCCCAAGAGAGTCCCGTTGGTGCAGTTTTGAAGCCATTCATTGGATTTTTATATCAACAGAAACACCCCAGTATTGATCTTGAGCCCAAGTGGCCTTTTCCTCATTTTGTGGCTGCTTGATGCAAAGCTGACAATGAGGAATTTTTCAGGGATTTAGAAGGGGGAACTTCAGAGGCTGCCTGACCACCTCTAAAAGGAGGAAATCAGAACCACAAGTCTCTTGGAGGCCTTCTGGCTTGGTGGCAGGGAAGCGCTTACCAAAAAGGGTCCTCTAATAAAAACAAACTCCACATCAAAAAAAAAAATCACCTACAAGTGATAACATATTCATCTAACCTGTTCCTGACCAGTATCCATTTTGCCACATCACTCATAAGTGGTGACATTGTCTTCTGTAAAAAGGATTGCCCACTTGACTTTTGGACAGTACTGCTTCAATTTTTTACATCAAACTTCAATTTGCTTCTGAAACTTTTACCTCTTGTGCCATGGTCTTATTTCTAGGAGAGGGTTTTTTTTTTTTCAGAGTACTTTTTCTTCTTTATTGATTTTTTGTATTTTTCTTTCTTTCTTTCTTTTTTTTTTAATAGCCTTTTATTTACAGGATATATACATGGGTAACTTTACAGCATTAACAATTGCCAAACTTCTTGTTCCAATTTTTCACCTCTTACCCCTCCACCCCCTCCCCTAGATGGCAGGATGACCAGTAGATGTTAAATATATTAAAATATAAATTAGATACACAATAAGTATACATGACCAAAACGTTATTTTGCTGTACAAAAAGAATCAGACTCTGAAATATTGCACAATTAGCTTGTGAAGGAAATCAAAAATGCAGGTGTGCATAAATATAGGGATTGGGAATTCAATGTAATGGTTTTTAGTCATCTCCCAGAGTTCTTTTTCTGGGCATAGCTAGTTCAGTTCATTACTGCTCCATTAGAAATGATTTGGTTGATCTCGTTGCTGAGGATGGCCTGGTCCATCAGAACTGGTCATCATATAGTATTGTTGTTGAAGTATATAATGATCTCCTGGTCCTGCTCATTTCACTCAGCATCAGTTCGTGTAAGTCTCTAGGAGAGGGTTTTTTAACCCTCTCACAAACCACTTTGGCAGTCTGATGATGCTTATTGACATTGTCTCAGAATGATGTTTTTAAGTGCATAAAATACATAGATTTCAAAAGGAAGTATAAGTTAGTGAAAATAAAGATATTAGGTATTTTCCCTATTCAAATTCATAGATCCCCAGTTTAAGCATCCCAGTGCTGGGATCAAACAGAACTATTCTCATTCTTCTTTCACATGGCATCTGCCAAAACCATGGAGAGGGCTACTATGTTCTCCCTAAACTAAGAAGCCGAGTATCTCCTGTTCCTTCTATTGATTTTCATGCAGTACTGTCTCAAACCTAATCAACATTTTTTAGACATAATCCAGTAGGTGAATTTCCTTTTTACAACACAATGCCCTAGACTAAAAGGACAGGGAGGGAAAAGTGTAAGCATTTATTACACATCACTGTGTACCGGACATTATAATAAGTGTTTTACAGATATTATCTCATTTGATTCTTATGACAATCCTGGGAGGGAGATGCCACTATTATCTTTAGTTTACAGTTGAGGAAATTGAGGCTGACAGTGGTTGTGCTACTTCTACAGGATCATACAATTATGAAGTTACTAAGGCTGAATTTAAACTCAGGTCTTGAATTCAGGCTCAGTCTGATAGCTTTCTCTATGTTATATCTATAGTTTAAATATGGCACAGTACAGCAGGATTATTACTCCCATTGTTCTAGATGCAGAATATAATTTGAAAGTGATTGTAGGAGGCTACTAAGTCTACACTGCCTTTGACTGACAATCTCTCTATAGCACTTCAAAGGATATCTTCATTTGTCTGTCTCTCAAAGGAATTTTTCCCTCTCTCATATCTAATCGCCAATTAGAGATGTGGCTAAAAAAATTGTGATGGATAAATATAATGTAAGGACCAAAAGGATGGTTTCAAAGAAACCAATGAAGACTTGTAAGAACTGATGAAGAGCAAAGCAATCAGAATCAGGACAATACTTATATAATAATAACATTGTAAAGAACAACAATTTTGAAAGAAAAATTTTGATCAATGTAACGAGCAATCATGAATCTGGAGGACTGATATTAAATACAACCCACCTGATAGAGAAGGGATGCATTGGAACTGCCAAGTTAGATATACATTTTTGGATGTGGGTAATATATCTATTCATATTTACTATAAAGGTTTTTAAATGGAGGTTTGAGGGAGAAAAAATTAGTAACTAATTTAAAAAACATTTACAATAGAAATTACATTTTGTAAAGGGCAGGATAATTAATTTAAACAAGGTGTTAACAGTGGAATTGATAAGACAATGGTTATCTAGTTTAGCATGTGTGTTCTCTAGTTCAGTATGATTGATTTAATCTTACAGCAAATATTGGTTGCCTAGTGATATAATGATTGGTTTATACTCAGTATACTGCATATAAACTGGGACAAACTCATCCAGGGAACTGGAACAGACTAGGGGAAGACAGAGGACTGGAGGCTGGAGCACAAGTTCCTGGACTTAGGGAGACTATAAGATAGAGACCGTGTAGTGGTCCTCCTGCCTCCCTCACAGAAACCAAGACACATTCGGGAGGACTTCCAAAAAGCTGGCCCAGGCCCTAGGCAAGGAAACAGACTGTGAAGGAGACAATAAAGACTGGCTTTTCTCGTGGTGATTACTCTGCTGAAACAAAGGCTGGTCCAAGGACTTCCGGAAAATTAACCAGAATATCATAACATTTAAAAACGAAAAGGGTAGATTTTGAAGGGATATCTCTAAGACATTAACCTAATATTGTTCTTAACCTACAAATTACTACTCTTTGGATAATCTCACCAGTTACAAAGCACCCACTGTAATTATTTTATCATCTAGTCCATATTGTTTCATCTTGCCCATAAGAACAGTATGAAAGACACTGTGAAATATTTTGATGTAATTTAGATATGTTATGTCTACATATGGTTCCTATAATAATAAATTCTATACAAGTTATCTTGTTCAGGGAATGTTCACTTATGTTTTTATATCCCCATATGAACAATGCCCAACATAAAGTCACTAATGAATATTTTTTTATTACTTGAACAAAAAGTTTTTTCTCTCTGTATTTCGCAATAGGGAGATACCAATTAGTACTACAATGATTTCCTCTTTGTGGACCATTACTGAGGAACTATTATGGCAGCTATGGAGCCATTTTCTCCTTTCTTGGAATCCAAGAAATTGCTTCTTCATTAAAGGGCCAGATTCCACCAAACTCTCTTAGAAAAACCTCACAAATTTTATCTCATCACAAATGTTCAATGGTCCTCATTTCCTTTCCCCTTTTATATTCTTTCATCCTCAAACACAGATTAGAATTACCTTTTGCTATTTATCTACTTTTCCCCCATGATTTCTTTTAAAGCTCTTCCATTCTTTCTTTTTTGAGGCAATTGGGGTTAAGTGACTTGCCCAGGAACACATAGCTAGAAGTGTTCAGTGTCTGAGACCAGATTTGAACTCAGTTGCCCCCAAATATCTTTAAATAATGACTCTTCACACATTCTAAAGCTGCAGAAACAAAAAAGATGGAGTGAAATAATTTTCCAGGCCAAGAACAGCTTAGAAGGTTTGTTGTATCAGAGTGAGAATAGAGCACAGTCCAGAAACAGGACTTGGGGTGACTAAGTCAATCAGCAATGGTGATTTCCAGACATCTCAGCCCACAACTGCCAAAGATAACATAGAAGTTCAGCAGGAGAGATGTGATGCTCAGCCTTGGCCCCAGCAAGAAGAAAGTCTAGGGAGCCACTGAATCAGCAGTGGCAGTGGTTACTTCTGGAACTCTCAATACACAGATGTAAGGAAATAGAACAACTGGTAAGAAGGAAATGACTAGGGTATCTTTGATTGCTAGTACGAAGGCAGGACTCTCTTGCTTTGCTCATATTCAGATTCACATTGCAGGCATAGGTAGCAGTTCCAGGGTGAGAAGGAGCATATTAGCACACCAGAGATTGTGGCTACAATGAAGCAGGGACCCTCTTCACAGTTCCAGAGTTGGTGGTGACTCAGAGACAAAAGAACAGGCTAGGAGAGAAGTAAATACATCTCCTTAAATCATACCACCTTGGAAGACATAAAAACTTACAGGTCCCTAGAAGTATTTTTGAAAACAGTTGCATAAACAAGAGACCTGTTCGGTTCTGCACATGTATATTATATCTAAAATATACTGTGACATATTTAACATGTATAGGACTGCTTGCCATCTAGGGGAGAGGGTGGAGGGAGGGAGGGGAAAAATTAGAACAGAAGTGAGTGCAAGGGATAATGTTGTAAGAAATTATCCTAGCATGGGTTCTGTCAATAAAAAGTTATAATTATTAAAAAAAATTTAAAAATAATATTCCATTAAAAAAAAAAAAAAAAAGAAAACAGTTGCACAAAACCACTGTAGCTTGGAATGGTGCATTCTTCACCCAGAAAGCAGAACCTACTTTGACAAAGAGTTAGAAGTCAAGTAAAAGGAAAGACACTGTCTTTGGAGTTTCAGAGGCATGCCTACTAATCTAGGCACCCACTCTTGCAAGAATGTAAAATAAATCTTTCCTGCGTTCATCATGGAATCAGTGGAGTTCTTGTCTAGGTGATATTTGATTGGTTATTCTGAAGAATGTCATGTGCAGGAAGAAAATTTTGAAATGTTTTAAGTTTTCATTCCTTCCATGAGCTTATCCTTGAAATGGATTTTATGGATCAGCTACCACAGGGCAATTGAAGTTATTTATTTATTTATTTTTACTTCCATGAAGACTTGTGCTGACATCATCTTTGAGATGCCGGCATTAAAATGGTGAGACAGTTGGAGGGAAGTTACCAGTTAATCTCAAATTTTTGGTAAAGGAGAAGAAAACAAGCATACTAGGAGCCTCCCAAACTGAAGTAGATTTGTCAATGCCTACTTCGGCCTCAACATCTAAGTGTACACCTTTGGAAAGTATGTTGCCAAATTTCCAGGTGTGAGCTTAAGAACTCTTATAGAAGGTCCAGCAGAGGATTGACTTAAAGATCACATCACGTGTGGACTGTTTGAAATAATCAAGGATAGTTACCATGATGAAGACAAATTTTGAAGGAAGGGAAAGGAATCCTGCATTCCAAAGGAGACAATTTTCGCTAAGAGATCTTAAAACAAAGATAATATGACTTGTTTGTTGCATATGTTGTAAAGTGCATTTTCATTCAGATATGGGTTAGTCCAGATCTCAGATCTCCTGTGAGGTTTTTTCAAATGTGAGATTCTGTGATTTTATGAGGGTTGTCCCCCCACCCCCACCCCAATCACACAAACCAGCACAATAGCTAATATTACAATAGGGTTTAGCTGAAAAAAAAAAATGTAATTCATGGAAACAATTCTAGGTTTCTTTGACTTTTCTTCTTGTTCTTTTTTTCTTTACTTTTTTAAGAGTTTATTTATGTCCTATGAAAATATTTAAGTTGTCTCCTTTTTTTCTTTTTATTTTGCTAGAGAAAATAACTTTTAGGGCATTCTCAGGTAGAAATAAGAACATATGACCATCACTCTCCTTGACCCATCTTTAGGGAAATTATTAAATGAATCAGCTAGAAACTGGCACTACCAATGAGTAAATAGATTTTTAAAAAACTGTTACATGAATATAAATATATGAAGATGGAATAAAAAGACAAATTGCAGAGTAGGAAGACTATCTGGATAAATATTACTGATAAAAATCTGATATCCAGGATATGGATGTAATTGATGCAAATATATAATAGAAGAAACATTTCCCTACTGGTCAAAGCATATGAATACGCAGTTTTCAAAAGAATGATAAAGGACTTCCAGCCAAGATGGTGAAGAGGACACATGCATCTATCTAAGCACTTGGCTGAAAAAACCCACAAATACATTACCAACAGAAGATACCCTCGAAATTCACCAGAAAAGGTCTGTTTTTGCTCACAAGAAGGATCAGTTAGACCAGGCATAGACTGCAGGCAGGCAGTGAGAGCACAGAAGGCAGCTCACACTGAGTAGACTGGAGGGGGGGCAGAATATAGACTCAGGTGTCAGAAAATATGCAGGGAGAATGTAACCCAGTGTGAACTTCTTTGCTCTGACAGCAAGCCAGTAGATCAGCAGAGAAGCTATAAACATAGAGGGTAAAGACATCAATCCCAAAACACTGGGATCTCTTGGGACTTGACTCACTCAACACCCAGAATGACTCAGCATGCTCTCAGAGTCTCAGAGAGTGGCCGCTGTGCAGGCAATGCAGCCATTGCTGTTCCACTGCTGCTTCATTACTACCTCCTGTAGTCTGTAGAGGAAGCTTGGTAATACCATACTGCCCAAAAAGCAGGTCGCATTTGCTTTTTTTTGTTTGTTTTTTTCTTTGATTCTTTTTTTTTTTTGTCAAAATGAGCAAAAAATTAAAGCAAACTCTAACTATAGATACCTTCTATATAGATAGAAAGCAGACTTCAAACCCTGATGAGACTAAAAACAGAGTGTCTCCAGGTGAATCCCCAAACGAGGATATGATCTGGTCCCCACCACACAAGACTCTCATAGATGAAATTAAAAAGGCTCTTATAAGAGAGCTAGAAGAAAAATGGGGAAAGAAAAGGAAAGCTTGGCAAGAGGATCTGGATAAATCATCTCACTCATTTAAAGATAGAGCAGATAAAGAAATCAAATCCCTGAAAAACAAAATCAGTAAATTGGAAAAGGCAAACAATTCCAAGGAAAATAGTGAATTGGAAAAAGAAAATAGCTCTCTAAAAAATAAAATTGGTGAAATGGAAAAAAATTCCATAGAACAAAACAACTTACTTAAAAACTCAATTGGACAATTACAAAAAGAAATAAAAAAGTAAATGAAGAAAATAATTCATCAAAAATCAGAAAGACACCAATAATCAGTCAAGCAAAACCGAAAAGATGAAATAATGGAAAAAATGTTAAATACCTACTTGGGAAAACAACAGACCTGGAAAATAGATCTAGGAGAGATAATCTGAGAATTATTGGACTTCCTACAAATTGTGATGAAAAAAGAGCCTAGACAGTATTTTCCAGGGAATCATTAAAGATGATGTTATAGAAACAGAGGGAAAAAGAGACATTGAAATAATTCATCAATTACCTACTGAAAGAGATTCGAAAATCAAAACTCCAAAAAACATTGTGGCTAAATTCCAGAACTATCAGACTAAGGAAAAAAATACTACAAACAGCTGGAAAAAACAATTCAAATATAGAGGAGCCACAATAAGGATTATTCAGGATCTAGTAGTGTTCACATTAAAGGATCCAAAGGCCTGGAATCTGATATTCTGAAAGGCTAAGGAATGTGATAAGCCAAGAATAACCTACCCAGCCAAAATGAGCATTTTTTCCTAGGGAAGAAGATGAACATTCAGTGAAATAGGTGAATTTCATCTATTTCTGATGAAAAAACCAGAACTAAACAAAAAGTTTGATCTCCAAATATAGAACTCAAGAGAAACATAAAAAAGGTAAAAAGAAATCTTGGGAAGTATATTTCTATTATAAATATACATAAAAAACACATGTATAATTTGGTTTTACAATTATAATATAAAAAAGAAAGTAGAGATAGAAAGGAAATTGTACCAGAAAAAAGGTAAAGTGGGGGTATTAAATCTCACAAAGAGGCAAAAAAAACCCTATTATATCTGAGGGAAAGAAGGGAGGGGGATGAACATAGTGTGCATCTTACTCTCATCATAACTGACTGAATAAGAAATGCCTTCTTATTAGTAAGTTCATTTCAAATCATTTCAAGAACGTGACTCTCCATGGGAACTTAGCCTTTCTTTAACCCTATGAGACCGGGAATATGCCACATGTGTTTAGCTTCACTTCTACAATCCCAGGAACTAGCTACTCCTTGGGACACAATAGATGTCCGTGAGGGTTGGCCCCCTCCCTGACATCTACATTTATCAAGTCATATCTTGGAAGCCCATTTGGCATTTCCTTCTCCTATACTTAATTTTCTGTAGGTAAGCAAGTTAACTCTGTGTCCTATAAATTCAGTCCAGTTTTAATCCTCATTGGGCTTCACCCACGGGGAGACTATTCCGCCTGGGCTAACACTTTTCCCGATTAACCTGCAACGGGACCCCCAGCTGTGCTCCTAGATTGGTGATGTATATTATCTCTCTCCTATTTTAATCATAGCTTTCCTTATTCTTTGTCTTTTATGTATTATTTACTGTATTGGTTGTTATTGTAGGCAATCTGTTCTGTGTATTGTATAATTAAACTTTACGTTCACTTTAATTGAGTTATAATTTTATTTTCATTTTAATTGAGTTAAAAAAGGCTATTCAAAGGAGCATTCCGAACCTATTCTTAAATTAACAGAACACTGGCTTAAAGAGAGAAATATTAATCATAATTTTATTTACAGAGAAACTTCTCCTGCGTCATAGTGGGAGGGTAAAATTGAAAAAGGGAGTGAGTAAGCTAAGTGGAAGGAAATACAGAAATTATGAGGAAAAGGGGTAAGAAAAGGGGAGAAATTCTAAGGTGGGGGAGGGATCCTAAAAAGAGAGGGCTATGAGAGGCAAGTGGTGCTCACAAGTTTAATACTGGGGAGGGGGGTAAGGAGGAAGGAAGGGGGAAAAGTATAAATAGGGGTTAACAAGATGGCAAGAAATAGAGAATGAGTTATTTTAACCATAAATGTGAATGGGGTAAATGCCCCCATAAAGTGAAGGCAGATAGCAGACTGGACTAAAAGCCAGAATCCTACAATATGTTGTTTATAGGAAACACACTTGAAGCATGGTGATACATACAGAGTAAAGGTAAAAGGCTTGGAGAAGAATCTACTATGCTTCAGGTGAACTAAAAAAAGCAGGGGTAGCCATCCTGATCTCAGAGCAAGCAAAAGCAAAAATTGACCTACTTAAAAGAAATAAGGAAGGGCACTATATCTTGCTAAAGGGTAGCATACATAATGAAACAATATCAATATTAAATATATACTCATCAAGTAGTGTAGCATCTGAATTTTTAAAAGAGAAATTAAGAGAGCTGCAAGAAGAAATAGACAGAAAAACTATAATAATGGGAGATCTCAACATTGCACTCTCAGAACTAGATAAATCCAACCATAAAATAAATAAGAAAGAAATCAAATAGGTAAATAGAATACTGGAAAACTTAGGCATGATAGATCTTTGAAGAAAACTAAATGGAGACAGAAAGGAGTTCACTTTCTTCTCAGCAGTTCATGGAACCTATACAAAAATTGACCATATATTAGAAAACAAAAACCTCAAATCCAAATGCAGAAAGGCAGAAATAGTACATGCATCCTTTTCAGATCACAATGCAATGAAAATTACATTTAACAGACAGCCAGGGGAAAATAGACCAAAAAATAATTGGAAACTAAATAATCTCATCTTAAAGAATGACTGGGTGAAACAGCAAATCATAGACATAATTAATAATTTCACCCAAGAAAATGACAATAATGAGAAGTCATACCAAAATGTATGGGATGCAGCCAAAGTGGTAATAAGGGGAAATTTTATATCTATGGAGGCCTACTTGCATAAAATAGAGAAAGAAAAGGTCAATGAATCGGGCTTGCAACTAAAAAAGATAGAAATGGAACAAATTAAAAGCCCCCAGTCAATTGATCAGTGGATGATCAGAACATAGGTTCTGATGAACAGAATAAGCTATATACCTTGTGAAAGAACACTGGAAAATGTGTGTTGACCAAAACATAACATTTACACTCTTAATGTTATTGTTTGCTTGCATTTTTGTTTTTCTTCCCAGGTTATTTTTACCTTTCTAAATCTGATTTTTCTTGTGCAACAAGAGAACTGTATCTATATACATACATATTGTATTTAAGATATACTTTAACATGTTTAACATGCATGAGACTGCCTGCCATCTAGGTGACGGGGTGGAGGGAAGGAAGGAGAAGCTCGATCGGAGGTGTTTGCAAGGGTCAATGTTTTATGTTCAAGTAGGATTCTCAATAAGCAGGACTGGCTCTCTTTAAGACTCAGAGAGGTAATAGTAACACAATAGCATACACTTGGAGATTGAAGCAATCATTTTAAAGATGAGCAAAATGAGACCAGAGAAGTTGAAGAACTTGCCCAGAATCACACAGCTCAAATTCAGGTTTTCTTGATTCCAAGTCAAGCACTTTATCTACTATGCCTTGATTCTACTGTCTATTTGATGAATTAAAAAGGCCATAGCTAATCCTCTGCTATACAATTAGTCATCAAATTCTATCTAAGAGAAATTCTTTGCACTGTGTAGTGGAAACAAAGAGAAAACCTCTAATATTTTAAGATCATACTGTCAAATTATCTTTATTAACTGACTTTTTTTTTATTTTCTGTGATTTCACTAGCAAAAAACAAAGGAGAAATTTAACTGTCACTCTGGATTCTTCAGACCACACTTTGATTGATGATTCCCTTGTCCAGAGGGCCTTTTTAGGAAGATAACCAGTAATAATCACTTTCCACTTTACTCATTCTCTAAATTTCATTTCTATTTCCTCAATAACCACCTTGCTCTTCATGGTCTTTACCCTGCTAACTTCCATGTGCTTTTTATATGTTGTCTCCCCCATTAAAAAGAGTTTCTTGTAGGCAGGTCATATAGATAATAAGTATCTGAGGTCAGATTTGATTTGTTTTCCTGACAGCAGATGTGGTATTCTATTCACAATTTTACTTAACTGTTTAGTTCCTTCTCATCTGCTTACAAATATGCTCAAATAAGCCACAATATTAAAAATATTTTCCCTTGATCATCCAAAATCTTCAAATTTTTTTCTTTTCATTCACAATATATTTTTAAAAGGTGTCTATTTCTATTCACCCTCTTAAAATACGACTTCTGCTGATCTCTACAACAATTAATTTACAAAAGATTATTTATCAGTGATTTTCTAAGCCTCTCATTCAATAACCTTTCTAATCTTCCTTGACTTTTCTGTTGCCTTTGACTTTAATGAAATATGGGATCTCTTTTCCTACTTTGATTTCAGAAAAATTCACTAGCCCTTTAGTGCTTTTCTAACTTTCAAAAGTTGGAGGGGGGGGAAGAGAAAGAATGTCTCCAAAGATCTGTCCTTGACCCTTTTCTCTTTTTCCTCAACATCTCAACAACAGACTTTGAACACAGATTTCGTGCTGGATAGTGTGTTTTTTTGTTCCAAGACCAGTCTGGATAAAATAATGGAAACTTCTAGAATGTTGTTAAATGGTCATGAAAACGCTATACTAAAGTATAGAGAATCTGTAATCTTTTATTAATGGAAGAAGTTACCATACTGATAAAATTATCAATAAAACTAGGATTTATGGCTAAAAATGTTGGGAGATACAAGTAAGAAGAATAAACCCATGGGGATATCACCCGTTTATGTACTTGTAAAGTGAAAAGCTTTTCCTATAGGAAGCAGTTCCATATAGTGGAAAGGGGTATTGATTTTGAATCAAAAATACTAGGTTCAAATTCCAGTTTTGCTACTTACTACCTAAGTGACCTTGAGCAAATGACAATCTTTGTAGGATTTGATTTTTTCATAAGAAGGAGGTTAGAATAAATAATCTCTGGAGTCCATTCTAAATCTATGATACCTTTTAACTTTAAATACATCATCCCATAACAAGTAGTAGTAGATGGAAAACTCTGTATCAGATTGACCCATGTATTTTCTATAGATCCAGCTGGCTCTGTATCTCCCTCTATGAACATTTCTCCCTTAACTTCCTCAATATGTGCACTCTCTAACATAAAGAGAAGGAGGACATACTGGCAGTGGCAAAAACAACTTTTCATCTCAGGAGAAAATGCTAAAGTGCATGGAGGCCTTTCTGAATGTAGATGGAAGCATGAATCATGTTTTCTTGGTAAGAAACAGCATGATTCTCATTTTGTAAAATGGTTCAGGTTTTTTTCCCATGTCTTCTTGAGTGCATGTTTTTAGGACATGGCAATCAGCACACAAAAAAATCTCTTTATTCCCTTGTCATGTATTATTCCAGCATATGAATTTCATTTTAAAAATACCAAAAGTTCATTTTATGAATGATTGAATCTTTATGTGTTTTATTATTACTTCTCTTGGCTGCCACTTGAGAAGCTTACCATATGGCTTTAGTAATAAAATTTTCATGGGCTATCTGATACTTCTAAATACACATGTACATGTGCATACTCACATGTACACAAACATGGAATTGTGCATTCACATACACAACTAGAATTCAATAATTGTGGTTGGACTTTGTTCTAAGCTAAATTGTATGTTCCTTTGTTAAGATTCTTTTGTTTGGTTTTGATTTTTTTTTAAATAATAGTTTTTTTTTATTTTCAAAATATATGCAAAGATGCTTTTCAATATTCACTTTTGTAAAATTTCCAAATTTCTTCCAAATTTTCCCCTCCTTTCTTCCTATCTCCTCTTCCACCCAGCAAGCAATCCAATATATGTTAAATATGTGCAATTCTTTTATGCATATTTTGACATTTATTATGCTGCACAAGAAATAGCAAATCAAAAAGGAAAAAAAGAAAATAAAAAAACAAAGAAACAACAATTAAAAAGGTGAGAATACTGTGTTATGATCCACATTCAGTTCCCATAGTCCTCTTTCCAGATGCATATGGCTTTCTCCATCACAAGTCTATTGGAATTGGAATCGCCTTGTTAAAAGATCCAAGTCCATCACAGCTCATCACCACATAATCTTATTTTTGCTGTATGCAATGTTCTCTTGGTTATACTTCCTTCGCTTAGCATCAGTTCATGTAAGTCTCTCCAAACATTTCTGAAATCATCCTAATTTCTAAAAGAACAATAATTTTCCATAACATTTCTGTACCATAATGCATTCAATTATTCAACTGATGGGCATCCACTCAGTTTCCAGTTCCTTGTTACTACAAAAAGGATTGCTACAAACATTTTGGTACATATGGATCCCTTTCCATTTTTGATGAGCTCTTTGGGATACAGGCCCAATAGAGACCCTGCTAGATGATCAAAGGGTATGTACATTTTGATAGCCTTCCAAATTGCTCTCTAGAATGGTTGGATCAGTTCACAATTCTATCAACTGTGGATTAGTGTACCAGTTTGCTCTTGTCCCCTCCAACTCTTATCATATTTTTTTCTGTCATTTTAGCCAATCTGAGAGGTGTGAAGTGGTACCTCAGAGTTGTCTTCATTTGCATTTTTCTGATCAATAGCGATTTAGAGGATTTTTTCATTTGACTCAAAATTTTTTTTTTCATTTTTTTTTATTATAATAACTTTTTGACAGAACCCATGCCAGGGTAATTTTTTACAATATTATCCCTTGCACTCACTTCTATTCCGATTGTTCCCCTCTCTCCCTCCACCCCTTCCCCTAGATGGCAAGCAGTCCTATATATGTTAAATATATTGCAGTATATCCTAGATACAATATATGTTTGCAGAACCAGTTCTCTTGTTGCACAGGGAGAACTGGATTCAGAAGGTAAAAATAACCCGGGAAGACAAGCAAAAATGCAAACAGTTTACATTCATTTCCCAGTGTTCTTTCTTTGGGTGTAGCTGCTTCTGTCCATTATTGATCAATTGAAACTGAATTAGGTCTCTTTGTCAAAGAAATCCACTTCCATCAGAATACACCTTCATACAGTATCGTTGTTGAAGTATATAATGATATATAATGATCTCCTGGTTCTGCTCATTTCACTTAGCATCAGTTCATGTAAATCTCTCCAAGCCTCTCTGTATTCATCCTGCTGGTCATTTCTTACAGAACAATAATATTCCAAAACATTCATATACCACAATTTACCCAACCATTCTCCAATTGATGGGCATCCATTCATTTTCTAGTTTCTAGCCACTACAAACAGAGCTGCCACAAACATTTTGGCACATACAGGTCCCTTTCCCTTCTTTAGTATATCTTTGGGGTATAAGCCCAGTAGTAGCACTGCTGGGTCAAAGGGTATGCACAGTTTGATAACTTTTTGGGCATAATTCTAGATTGCTCTACAGAATGGTAGGATTCGTTCCCAACTCCACCAACAATGCATCAGTATCCCAGTTTTCCCGCATCCCCTTCAACATTCATCATTATTTTTTCCTGTCATCTTAGCCAATCTGACAGGTGTGTAGTGGTATATCAGAGTTGTCTTAATTCGCATTTCTCAGATTAATAGTGATTTGGAACACTTTCATATGAATGGTAATAGTTTCAATTTCATCATCTGAAAATTGTCTGTTCATATCCTTTGACCATTTATCAATTGGAGAATGGCTTGATTTCTTATATTAGAGTCAGTTTTCTATATATTTTGGAAATGAGGCCTTTATCAGAACCTTTGACTGTAAAAATGTTTTCCCAGTTTATTGCTTCCCTTCTAATATTGTCTGCATTAGTTTTGTTTGTACAAAAGCTTTTTAACGTAATAGAATCTAAATTTTCTATTTTGTGATCAATAATGATCTCTAGTTCTTCTTTGGTCACAAATTCCTTCCTCCTCCACAGGTCTGAGAGGTAAACTATCCTATGTTCTTCTAATTTATTTATAATCTCATTCTTTATACCTAGATCATGAAACCATTTTGACCTTATCTTGGTGTATGGTGTTAAAGGTGGGTCCATGCCTAATTTCTGCTATACTAATTTCCACCTTTCCCAGCAGTTTTTGTCAAACAGTGAATTGTTATTCCAAAAGCTGGGGTCTTTGAGTTTGGCAAACACTAGATTATTAAAGTTATTGACTATTTGTCCTGTGAACCTAACCTAATCAACTAGTATATTTCTTAGTCAATACCAAATGGTTTTGGTGTCTGCTGCTTTATAATATAGATTTAGATCTGGCATAACTACGCCATCTTCATTTGTTTTTGTTTTTTTTAGTTCATCTGAAAGTCTTGACCTTTTCTTCCAGATAAATTTTGTTGTTATTTTTTCTAGGTCATTAAAATAGTTTCTTGGGAGTCTGATTAGTATAGAACTAAATAAATTGATTAGTTTAGGTAGTATTGTCATCTTTATTATATTTGCTCAGCCTATCCAAGAGCACTTAATATTTTCCCAATTGCTTAGATCTGCCCTTATTTGTGTGGAAAGTGTGTTGAAGTTTTGCTTATATAATTCCTGACTGTCCTTTGGCAGATAGATTCCCAAATATTTTATACTATCAACAGTCATTTTAAATGGAATTTCTCTTTGTAATTCTAATTGTTGGATTTTATTAGTGATATATAAGTATGCTTATGATTTATGTAGGTTTATGTTGTATCCTGCAATTTTGCTAAAGTTGTGGATTATTTCTAATATATTTTTAGTGGAATCTCTTGGGTTCTCTAAGTATACCATCATATCATCTGCAAGGAGTAATAATTTGGTTTCATCATCACTTACTCTAATTCTTTTAATCTCTTTCTCAACTCTTATTGCCGAAGCTAGCATTTCTAGTTCAATATTTAATAGTAATGGTGATAGTGGGCAACCTTGTTCCACTTCTAACCTTATTGGGAATGGTTCCAGTTTATCCCCATTACATATGCTGCTTACTGATGGCTTTAAATAGATGCTACTGATTATTTTAAAGAAAAGTCCATTTATTCCTATACTCTCAAGTGTATAGGAATTGATGTTGGATTTTATCAAATGCTTTTTCTGCATCTATTGAGATGATCATATGGTTTCTGTTAATTTGGAGATTGATACAGTAAAATTATGTTAATAGTTTTCCTAATATTGAACCAGCTCTGCATTCCTGGCATAAATCCTACTTGGTCATGGTGCATTATCCTGGGAATGATTTTCTGTAATCTTTTTGCTAATATTTTATTTAAGATTTTTTGCATCAATATTCATTAGGGAGATTGGTTCTATAATTTTCTTTCTCTGTTTTCAACCTACTTGGTTTAAGTATCAGTACCATGTCTGTGTCATAAAAGGAATTTGGTAGGAGTCCTTTATTCCCTATTTTTAAAAATAGTTTCTTGTTCTTTAAATGTTTAGTAGAGTTTACATGTAAATCCATCTGGTCCTGGGGATTTTTTCTTAGGGAGTTGATTAATAGCCTTTTCTATTTCTTTTTCTAAAATGGGAGTATTTAAGCAATTTTCTTCCTCCCATTTAATCTAGGAAGCCTATATTTTTGAATGTAGTCATCCATTTCACTTAGGTTATCAAGTTTATTGGCATAAAGTTGGGCAAAGTAACTCCTAATTATTGCTCTAATTTTCTCTTCATTGGTGGAAAATTCTCCTTTTTCATTTTTAAGACTAACAATTTGATTTTCCTCTTTCGTTTTTCTAATCAGATTTACCAAAGCTTTATCTATTTTATTGGTTTTTTCATAAAACCAACTCTTAGTTTTATTTATTAATTCAATAGGTTTTTTACTTTCAATTTTATCAATTTCTCCTTTTAATTTTAGAATTTCAAGTTTAGTATTTGATTAGGGGTTTTTAATTTGGTCTTTTTCTAGCTTTTTAAGTTGCGAGCCCAATTCATTGTTCTTTTCTTTCTCTATTTTATGCAAGTAGGCCTCTAGAAATATAAAATTTACTTTTATTACCGCTTTAGCTGCATCCCACACATTTTGGTATGTCGTTTCATTATTGTCATTCTCTTGGGTGAAATTATGAATTGTGTCTATGATTTGTTGTTTCACCCATAAATTGTTTAGGATGAGATTATTTAGTTTCCAATTACTTTTTAATCTGTTTTCCCCTGGCTTTTTATTGAAGGTAATTTTTATTGCATTATGATCTGAAAATCATGCATTTACTATTTCTGCCTTTCTGTATTTAATTTTGAGGTCTTTATGACCTAATATATGGTCAATTTTTTGTATAGGTTCCATGAACTGCTGAAGAGAAAGTGTACTTTTTTCTGTCTCCATTCAGTTTTCTCCAAAGATCTATCATACCTAATTTTTCTAATATTCTATTTACCGCTTTAATTTCTTTCTTACTTGTTTTGTGGTTTGATTTATCTGGTTCTGAGAGTGCAAGGTTAAGATCTCTCACTATTATAGTTTTGCTGTCTCTTTCTTCTGGCAATTCTCTTAACTTCTCCTTTAGGAAGTTAGATGCTATACTATTTGTTGCATATATGTTTAATATTGATATTGCTTCATTGTCTATGCTACCCTTTAGTAAGACATAGTTTCCTTCCTTATCTCTTTTAATTATATCAATTTCGATTTTTGCTTGATCTGAGATCAGGATGGCTACCCTTGCTTTTTTGACTTCATCTGAAGCATAATAGATTCTGTTCCAGCCTTTTACCTTTAATCTGTATGTATCATCCTGCTTTAAATGTGTTTCCTGTAAACAACATATTGTAGAGTTCTGGCTTTTCGAGCAGTCTGCTATACACCTCTGCTTTATGGGGGAATTTATCCCATTCACATTTATGGTTAAAATTACTAATTCTGTATTTCCTGCCATCTTATTATCTTCAGATTATGCTTTTCTTTTTCTTTCCTCCTTTACCCCCCTCCCAAGTATTAAATTTATGGGCACCACTTACCTCACAGAGTTCTCCCTTTTTAGAATCTCTCCCACCTCCTTTGAGTCCCTTCCCCCCCTTTCTTATACCTTTCCCTTTTTACTCTTTTCCTTTTCCCTTCTCCTCTCCCACTTTTTAATGAGGTCAGAGATATTTCTCTGTAAAGCAAATATGTCTATTATTTTCTCTTTGAGCCAAATGTGATGAGAGTAAGATTGAAACAATGTTCCTCCCCCTCCTTAAATTCCCTCAGATATGATAGGTTTCCTTTGCCTCTTCATAGGATGTAATTCCCCTCTTTTTATCTCCCCTTTTCCCTATTTCTGATACTATTCCCCTTTCTACTTCTACTTCCCTTTTTATATTATATCAATAAAATCAAATTATTCATGCACTCGTTATATATGTACATAACAGAAATACAGTCCTCAAGAGTTCTTTTTACCTTTTTCTGCTTCTCTTGAGTCCTACAGTTGGAGGTCAAATTTTTTGTTTAGCTCTGTTTTTTTTCATTAGAAAGAAATGGAATTCACCTGTTTCATTAAATGTCCATCTTCTTCCCTGGAAGAAAATGCTCAGCTTAACTGGGTAGTTTATTCTTGGCTGCATTCCCAGTCCTTTTGCCTTTTGGAATATCAGATTCCAGGTCCTTTGATCCTTTAATGTGGAAGCAGCTAGATCCTGAATGATCCTTAGTGTGGTTCCTCGGTATTTGAATTGTTTTTTTCCTGGCTGCTTGTAATATTTTTTCTTTAGTTTGATAGTTGTGAAATTTAGCCACAATATTCCTTGTAGTTTTTATTTTAAGGTCTCTTTCAGTAGGTGATTGATAAATTCTTTCAATGCCTATTTTACCTTCTGATTCTATTACATCTGGGTAGTTCTCTTTGATGATTTCCTGTAAGATAGTTCCTTTTTTTTTTTTTTTTTAATCACAATTATTAGGAAGTCCAATAATCCTCAGATTATTTCTCCTACATCTTTAGATCTCT
The DNA here is from genome assembly GCF_902635505.1 of Sarcophilus harrisii. Lineage (NCBI taxonomy): Eukaryota > Metazoa > Chordata > Mammalia > Dasyuromorphia > Dasyuridae > Sarcophilus > Sarcophilus harrisii. The sequence continues at coordinate 123,761,770 of NC_045431.1, read as the reverse complement.
TTCCAGGTCTGTTGTTTTTCCAAGTAGATATTTAACATTTTTTCTATTTTTTTATTCTTTTTGGTTTTGCTTGATTGATTCTTGATGTCTCAATGAATCATTCTTTCTGTTTGTTCAGTTCTGATTTTTAATGACTTATATTCTTCATTAGCTTTTTTTTAACTTCTTTTTCTATGTACAATTGAGTTTTTAAATGAAATGTTTTGCTCTATGGAATTTTTTTCCATTTTGCTAAATTTTTTTTTTTTTAACTGAGTTACTTTCTTTTTCCAATGTACAAATCTTACTTTCCTGGGAGTTATTTATCTTTTCCAATTCACAAATTCTGTTTCCCTGAGAGTTCTTTACCTTTTCCAATTCGCATTTCAGGAAGTTGTTTTCTTTTTCCACTTTATCACAGTTTTCATTTAGTGATTTGTATGCCTTTTCCATACTCTCTTGTAGAGCTTCTCTTTCTTTCCCCATTTTTTTTCTAGCTCTCTTTTAAGATCTTTTATAATTTCTTTTAGGAGAGCCTTGTGTGATGGGGATCAGGTTACATCCCCCTTTGAGGTTCTGTCTGGAGACTGTCTACTATTAGTCTCTGAGGTTGAAAACCTGCTTTCTTTCTGCATAGAAGCTATCAATGGTTAGAGTTGGCTTGGCTTTTTTACTCATTTTTTAAAAAAAGCCTTTAAAGTCTGCCTTCAAGGGAAGGAGATTACCAGCTTTCTCTACAGAGAAGGGATGGATATATGGACAATAGCTATCTTGTAAATGTGCTGCAAAGAGCAGCTGAGCTGCAGAAGTGCCCTGGGAAGAGCCCCACAGTGCAAGTGTCTCTGCCCTGGGAAGCATGGCCACACTGCAGAAGTACTACTGCCCTGGGCAGAGCCCTCTCCCCTCCCCCCACTTCCCTGCTGTGTAGAATTGTGGCTGCTCCAGGCAAAAGTCCCTCACTGCAGACTGTGGCTGCACAGCTCTGCTGTTGTCTGTGCTAAGTCACTTCTGGTGCTGGGTGGGTGTAGTCAGGTCCTGTTAACTTCTGGCGCTTTTTGGAGTACACCCTACCTTTGGCTTTTGTGTAACTTCTCTGCTGATCTACTGCTTTTCAACCAAAGCTGATTTTTCCCTGCAATCCACCCAAGGAGGCCACCCCCCACCCCCTTTTTGCTCATTGTGCTAGCCTCTGTGTTCTGCCTTCCTGCCTGCATTGGCCTGCTCCTCCTGATCAGGACAAACCTTTTCTGGCGATCTTCCAGATTATCTTTGGCTGGTAATATGTTGTACTCCCAATATTCATGGATTTTACCACTCAAGCATTATTTCTGAGGCTGAACTTGGTAATTAGTAGTGAGGGTAGAAGGGGATCTTAGAATGACACATGTATCTTCTCTGTCATCTTGGCTATGCCTCCTAGCCTGAAAATTGCCTTTTATTGGTTGTGAATTCAAGACCAGGAAGCTAACATTTAATTTTACATACTTAAATGTTAGTGCTTGTAAGAACATTGTGCTAGGTACTAGGTGCAAATATAATTTGGTTTTCTAGTGGAAGAAAGGAATCATTCATTTTTAATTATTTGCAGCTATCTACAAAACTATGCTGTTGTTATTTTGTTCATCTTGAGCTATATATGTGAAGTTCTCACAGTAGTTATATATTCACTTTCATGCTCAATTTTCCCATGTCAAGACTATATACATCACAGATGGAATTTAAAAAAAAAAAAGAATAATATAAAAATCAGCTTCTAAAGTAGTCACAAAAAGTTGCTTAGCTACCCACACAAAAAAAGTGAAATATTTTCCTTTCAAAACTTCTGGAATGAGGTATGGATTGTATATCTTACTTAGAGAGGGATATTAACCCTAAAAATAAGAGTTCAAATAGGATATGTAGAAATTGATGCTCCTCAGATCGCAATATTTTAATATTTTTTTCAAAAGAACAACTGATGTGAGAACCCCTTTCATTGATTCAGTATTAGAACAGGCTATAAGTTTATCTCTAAATTTAGCTTTACTAGGCCTTAGGCAATATATATACACAGTCCAGTGTTGAACCTGTTGTTTGCATGACCTATTAATGCACTATGGGCACACCTGAGATCTAGGATCATCATTATGTTATGAAAACACATCAATAAAAAGAGCATTAGTGGAAAATTCTCTCTTTCCTCTTCATATTTTCTATTCAAAATATGGAAAAGAAAACATTGTGTAGCAAACATAAAAGTCGAAGAAATGGTGAAATAACCAACTAACATATTGAATAATGTGATAACATTGGCAATGGAACTTTTGAAAAGGTTTCTTTTTTAAACTAGGGAAGTGAATCAAGACAAGAATCACAAATGCTTTATAACATACAAATATCTTCAATTTTCTGGTAATTGAAAACTGGGAGACTGATCAAATTTTTTGAGTTTTAAGAATTTGTAAGCAGGGTTAAAAAACACATTATAAAAATTAGAAGGCTATCTGTGCATCTCTTTCATGCCTAAGCATAAAGATGTTTTCTCAAAATGGTAATCCATCATCATTCATAATTTGTTTCATTTGGTAAGCAATATCTTTTTGTTCAAATTAAATTAACAATTGCAAAATCTATAAAGTCAAATATTTATTTCTCACTATAAAATGCAATGCACCGTTGGAAGCAAAACTAATAAAAGTGTGCACATAGAAACTCTTATTTATTATTATTACTTTCTACAATATAAGAAAAGCAAATAATTTGGGGATAGTTAGAGGAATACAGAATAAAGTTTGACAGTTCCAATCTAGACTTCTAGTGTATCTTAAGTAAGGCTCAGTGTAACCTTAGGGGTTATGATGAGGCATGAAAAGAGCTTACTCACTGTAACTTAAATATCAAACAGCCTTGGTATTGATTATTTTCATTTTCCCCTGCATTGAATGAATAAAGTTTATTTTATTTTATTTTATTTTGTGAAGAAGGATGTAGCATTTTGAGTGTACTTTTAATAGATACATAGGAATTTAACAGAAGAAGGAGGGTGCCATTCTACACATAAGAAGTATGAATAAGACCCTTTACCCAGCAGTGCCACTACTGGGTCTGTATCCCAAGGAAATCATAAAGGAGAGAAAATGACCCATATGTGTCAAAATGTTTGTAGCAGCTTTTTTTTTTTTTTTTGGTAGTAGTAAACAATTAGAAAATGAATAGATGTACATCAATTGAGAAATGGCTGAATAAGTTGTTGTATATGAAGGTAATAGAATATTATAGTTCTATAAAAATAGTGAACAAGCTGATTTTAGAAAAGTCTGGAAAAATTTACATGAACAGTTGCTGAGTGAAGCAAGCAGAACCAAGAATACACTGTACACAACAGCAAAACTGTGTGATAATCAACTAGAAAAGAATTAGTTTTTCTCAGTGGTTCAGTGATCCAAGGCAATCCTAATAAACTTTGGATAGAAAAGCTATCTGCATCCAGAAAGAGAACTGTGGGGATTGAATATAAATCAACACATGCTATGTTCATTTCTTTTTTCTGTTTTTTTTCTCTTTCATGATTTTTCCCTTTTGCTCTGATTTTTCTATCCCAATATGATTCATAAAGAAATGTATATTAAAAAAGTTAATATACATATATAACCAGAAAAAAAGCAAAACAGTTTTTAAAAAGTATGAACTAGACATAGATATAGGAAGATTCACAGCATATTGGAAAACTTTCATTGAAATATATAGAAGACAAGGAATAAGAAAACACATTTGAAAAGTAGACTCTAGATAACAGAGGACCTGAAATTTTAGACTAAGAAGTTTTATCTATTTAACAAAGTCAATAGGGGTCCATTGAAATTTTTTGAATATAGAGGGAAAATGACCTGATTTCTGTCAGAAAGATTATTCTGACAATGGTGTAAAGAACTGATTAGAGTTCAAAGAAAATAGAGGAAACTTCTAAGTATGTTTCAGTAATCTAGAGAGGAGGTCATTAAGGATTATATAGGATTGGAAGAAGCAGAAATACAGAGGAGAGAATGAATATGAGAGTTGTTGTAGAATATGAATTTGCAAATAATCTAAGAATCTTTAAAAATACTTGTGTTTTGATTATTCTGACAAGTATACCAAAATGGGACCAAGAGGAGAGGAAAGAAGAGGGAGGAGTGAATTTTGTTTGGATGTATATCAGGTTTGTAGAGAAGAAGAGAAGGTAATTCTGTGCATTTATTCTGTAACATGTCAGTTCAGTCAGTCATTTTTTCAACAATGAAGATTTCAATATAATTAGCTTTTGTAATAATTGTATTTTAATATGTTTGCTTTGTAATTCTATGTATTAAATATACTTCATATATTTAAAAACAGTGAGCTGGGAGCTATGAGTTTTACCAAACTGCTCCAAAAAGGGTATATGATGCAATAGGTCCAGACTTCCTGATCCATCAACTTCCTTTTTTTATAGATGAGGAAATAAGGACCAGAGAAATGAAATGATTTGTTCATGAATTAAATAACAAAGGATTAGAATTAGATTCAATGAGGATTCTATTAGAATTAGTATTCAGGTTCTCTGTTTCCTTAAACTAAGCCTTTCCCCTTAGACAATGAAAAAAAAAATCACCTTTCTAACTCAATAGGTGATTGAATTAGTTAACTTATTAGACGTCTTCTAATCCTAAAATTCCTTAATCTATAAACATTTTTTAATAATTATGCCTAGAATCTAAACTCTCTGAAGGTAGAGATTAGCACATTATACCAGCTTCTGGCACATGGAAGGTACTTAAGAAGGAATAGAATTTAACATGACACAGTGAATTTTTTAAGACATAAGTAAAAAAAGTAAAGGTAGTAGAATAGTAGAAAGTAAAGATAGTAGAAAATTTTTCATTTTGATGTAACATGACAGTATTACAATTGAATACATAATATGTATACATACAATAATATGACATGACAGTTACAATTATTTGTATTTAAAGTGAATTTATATTGAAAACTATCTTTGCATATATTTTAAAAATAAGTTATTCTAAAAATAGAATAAAAAATTTTAAAAACCTTGTTTTGTGGAGATTTCCACAGAAAGGAAAAAAATATCTAATAACAATAGCTGAAATATACATAGCTATTACATGCCAAGCATTATGCTAGTATCTCATTTTATCCTCATCACTCTGGGACATAGATATTATCATCATCAATATTTTACAGATGACAAAAGTGAGGCAAGCAAAAGTAAAGTGTCTTACCCATACTTACACAGCTGGATTTGAACTAAGGTCTTCTGACTTTATGAAAATGATCAAGTTTCATATGCATATAGAGAAAATTATGAAGTATAACTCTTTTAAAAAAAAAACATAGAAAAAGAAATCTTGAAAATCAGCAGGTCCTAAAGAGGCTGATAGCCTATACAACCAATTATGGACATATTGGTTTGAGGTACTGAAGGTTTATAAAACAGACAAATCTAAGTTAAGTGAAAGTAAACATTAATGTTTTAACTAGGTTCTTAGGCAATTTCACCATTTCCAAATATGAGGTCTAAATCCACTAATCAATCAGTAAACATTTATTAAATGCCCAATAGGTGTCAGAAACTGTTCTAAGTGCTGAGGATATAAAAAGAGGCAAAAGACAGTCCCTGCCCTCAAGAAGTTTACACTCTAATGGAGGAGATAACCTGAAAATAAATATATACAAAGCAAGATGTATGTTATATATACATGTATATAACATATAAAATATATTCTGTATGTTCTCATATCATTTAATATATTAATCTACATACATCTACACACATATCTACATACATCTACATACATATATTGTGCATATACATATCTAAATCTCTTTCTCTCTCTCTCTTTCTCACACACACACACACACACACACTTGTATATTAGGAAAAAGAGAAGACACGGTGGAATTAAGGATACTGAAGAACCAAAGACCCTGGAATTAAGAGGAGTTGGTAATGGCTTCCTGAAGAAGGTGGGATTTTAACTGAGACTTAAAGGAAGACAGAGAGATCCATAGTCAGAGTAGAGAAGGAATGAGACCATTCCAGGCATTGAGGACAGATCAAGAGAATGCCAAAAGCTGAAAGATGGAGTGTTTTGTTCATGAAACAGATAGGAGGATAGCTAAGATGTTGGGAAAAGTGATTTTGGGCTAGGAGAACAGTATATGAAACTTTAGGCAAGTTGCTTAATTTTCCTCACTCTTAATTCCTCATCTGTAAAATGAAAGGGGTGAAAGTGATGGTCCATGAGGGTCTTTGCAACTTCAAATGTAGGATCTTTATGATCTCTGATTATAAAATAAAAATATTTATTACTAAAGAGACAGAGTGGTGTGGATGGGGGATGAAGAAAGGGAAAGAGGGAATCTTATGACAGAATTTCAATATTGAAATTTCTTAGCTAGATGACTCTCATCAAGTTTCTCTAGGCATCAGTTTGCTCATCTGTACAAGGGAAGATTTTGTCTGGATTGCCACTATAGTCTGTACTGTGGCCCCTCTAGCTCTCTACATTATTCCTGTAATCAAGGAAGTGCTGGTAGATATTTAAAAACCAACTATCTTGAAAAAAGAAATGTACACAGGTCATATTTTGAAATATAATCTACATTATTAATATTTTCTCTATTACTTTCTTAAAGCTAGAAAATAAAAAAATAATAAATCTAACCCTGATTTGTGGCATTTACCATTTCTAATACAAATGTTACAGTGAAAATTTAATAATTGACTCTTGCAAGCTGGTTCAATAATGGCTCCAGCACATCCTTGTTTATAATTCTATAAATTTTATTTAAGATCTTATAATCCATTATGGAAGTTAATCTTTGAAGAAAACAACTTTTATGGAATCTTTCTTTTATCTTTTAATATTTTTTTGGTGAGGAAATTGAGGTTAAGTGCGCATAGCTAGTAAGTACTAAAGTATCTGAGTCTGGATTTGACCTCTGATCCTCTTGACTCAACTCCAGGACCAGGACTCTCTCCACTGTGCCATCTAGCTGCCCCAGAAAACAGTTTTTCAAATTAGTCTTACTTAGATCCCAGTAAAATAAAATAGGCTTTCTATTTATTGAATAAAGGAAAACAAATTAAGTAAAATTAAGTAAACTTTCTATTCAAAAGAAAAAAATGACCAAAGAAAAAGTGGCAAGTAGAGACACCATTCAAGAAATACATTTCTCAAGGAATAGTATTGAAATACTATTGATTTCTATAGATGACATAAATTTCTGTGGTTCCACTAAAGAGCAGTAAGAAAATTTCTTTTCCTTTTTATTCTATGTTTCTCTCCCTCAAATGTAATGAAAATATGACTTTTATTTGTTCTATAGTCCAAATGTCCTTAATATCTTTCTGAATTTGATATTACATGCTATTCCACATCTTATCTCTGTGTGTCCTGCACAAAGAAATCAGAAAGAAAGGTATCCTTGTGTTTCCCCAGGAAATACATGCCTCTTCAAAGTATATTGTCCAAAAGTATGATGAAACTTCAAGTTGAGAATCATAAAAAAAGAAGTTGGTATGAGATAAAGATATTAGCATTCTTTTCTAATTTTTAATTTACAATTTATGCACTGAAAAAAATGTATGTTCCTTTTGATGTGGTGATAACTCTCCTGAGGATATGGCTGCTTGGATAAGTGGGGGGAAGGAAGGAAGACACCGTGTTTTTCACAGCAAATACAGAGAGAGTTCTTGAGCTTAGTAGGTGTCGCTGCTGATTTCAGTGCCTATTAATATTATGACATTTCCTCTTTTGCCAAATGAGCCATATGACATTTTTAATCAATATCCAAATGATCACAAGCTGAGAAGCACTTTCTTATGGGATGGGTCACAGAAATAAAACAAGATGACTTATTTAGGACTGTGAGGATGGAGAGAAACTTATTGCCTAGGAAAGACAGGTCTAGGAAGCAAGAAAACAAAAAGTTGAAACTACTTAGTTCCTGGAGTGATTGTGAAGGGAGGAAAAGGGACAAAAAAGCCAGGAGCAAGAGGTTATTAAAAGCAGACTTCAAATATTTTAAAATATGCTTCGACATTTACTACTCAAAATTTATAAGCACAGCTTCCAGACAGATGCATTAACAATCAGCAATTCACAAATGGTGTTCTTCAGCCATATAAGAGTAATGATTAACATTTGTATAATGACTACTATGTACTAGGCCTTGTGCTAAACATTTGACAATTAAGTGTTTGATTTTATTTGATCCTCACATTAACCCTGGGAGGCAGGTGCTATTATCATTCTTATTTCATAAATGAGGAAACTGAGGCAGGCCCAGTACTCTATTTATTGCATTATCTAGCTGCTCCCTTGATTTTTAATTTGTTCCTCAGAGATTTCTCATTCACTGGACACAATAAAAACTCAGGCTAGCAAAAAGAAAGATGTAAATGAATATAGATCTAAAAGTTTGTATGCTAGCTCAGTTTCCCTGTTATATGTCTCAAATCCATGGCTGGACGAAGAAAATAAAATATCAAAACTCATTTTATTTCTTAAGCTTTTTCCAGGATCTAAGCTGATATTTTCTGACAAAGCAGGACCTACAAGTTTCTCTTTCCTTACAGCAGATATATCTCCTTCCATTATAGGTTCAGGTGCTGAGAAAGCAGCTATCCTCAACAACTCCTGTCATTGGAAGAGTTGTGAAAAGCAGCTTGGGTGAATTTGTATATCCTGGTCCAGATGCTTTTAAGGAAGATTTGTAAGCAGAAGGAAACATTAACATTCAATCTGTGACAAGCCTTAGTGTATAGAAAGACAAAAATAAAATAAAAAACTCCCTCAAAATCTTACATTCTATAGGGAATTTAGAACCTAAATTCTGTGAGAGTAGGGAGTGTCATGCTTATTTATATTTGTATCACTTGCAGTTAATACAGTACTGGACACAGCAGAATTTTACAAATGAGACTAATACTATCCAATGGGAAGAAGAAACAACAAATAAGAGTAGTAGAGACAGAAGCAAAAGGGGCCACCATGATGGAAAAGAATGTCATGATGGCTGTCTAGAATGGAGCATAGAGACAATGGGATCTTGGAGTACTTTCAGAAGGAGATCTGAGCAATAGGACTCTGGAGATAACATTAATGAGGCTCCAGTCTGTGAATGTTTGGGTAGGCCTCTAATTCATTTGGCACCTTCTAGTAGGTCTTTTGGCACATTTAAAAGGCAGTCTCTCTCTATTTGTTTTTCCACCTACCACTTTCCTCCATGGCAATTACACCAGGTTGAAGAAATTGGTCCAGTCTGCTTCTAGCAACTCTGTCAAGAAAGGAAGGCTGTATGTGATCCTGAGCTAGTTTCTTTCAGTGAAAATGCCTGCATTTGGGGAAGAAGGGCCTGTGTGATGGGAAAAAATTCTTGTAGGTCATATATGAGGAAAACAAAAGTAGATATCATAAAGAAATAGAAGAAAAACAGCAACAATCAAATGGGGGAGGGTATGAGAATCTATGAAAGGAATCAGGGCAGTTTTTACCTTCTTTGAAGTAGAGTGAAATAAAAAGCATCCAGAAAGGAAATGGAACATAATCATTTCCTCAGACCACACCCCATCTCCCTTCCTAGAGCTCATATTGGGATAACCCAATAATTAACTAATAGAATCCTGTTTACCATAGACTTCTCATAAAAAAGAGACAAAAAATTGTTTCAATCTAGCAATTTTAAAAATATTTGAAAAAAAAAAAGACATTTAATGTCTTAAAGGAGAGGCAACCACAGATTCATGGAAGGATACTGAAAAGTGTCTCCAAATTGTTTGCAAGATGAAAGTAAAGGACAGTAAATAGTTCAGGAGGAAGTATGGTATAATAGATAAAACTGTGCACTTAGAGTCAGGAAAACCTGGGTTCATATGCTGTAAAACAGGGGTCCTCAAACTATGGCCTATGGGCCAGATGTGGCCCGCTGAGGTTGTTTATGCGGCCCGCCGGGTTATGGCAAAATCAGACTGGAAGTGATGTTTGACCTAAACTCACGTTAGCGGCACTGGGCTGAGGTGGTGGAGACAGAGTGTGAGGCGATACTGAGGTGAGGTGAGTTCCCAGGCGAGGTGTGTGGTGTGAGGAAGGGAGAGAGATGCAGAAGACAAGAACTGATGGCTCATGGTCTCGTACAGTAATGGCAGCCACCACAACAGACAGGCGCAGGGGATGTTCAGTGCATGGTGTGCATGTCACGGCCGCTGCAGGGGGAATTCACTACAGCAGTGAAGGTCGGAAGTGGGAGCGCAAAGAGGAGTGTGGGAAACGGAGGCATCACAGTGCAGAGGCAGCTTGGAGGAAGTTGGGCATTGCAGTCTGTATGTCTCTATGTGGGCAAAGTTATTGCTGGTATATTGTTTTTGTAGCACTGTATATATATATTGGTATTTTACTAATAGCAAGTTGAAATCCCTAGGAAATAATGATGTCAAGAAAAAGAAAAATTGACTTGGAGTGTAGGATATTCAAAGAACAGTGGACTTATGATTTCTTTTTCATGCAGTACAAGGAAAGAGCTGTATGTCTGATATGCCAGAATATAGTGTCTGTGTTCAAAGAATATAATTTGCATCGACACTATGAAACTCAACATAAAGATAAATATGATTGTTTTGTTGGAGAAGCGAGAAAAGAAAAATACATTGACAACTCAGCAAAATACTTTTGTGAACAGAAGCAGCTAAATATTTCATCACTGTGAGCAAGTTTTCAAGTTGCCAAGCTAATAGCACACACTGGCAGACCATTTGTGGAGGGAGAATTTGTTAAAGAATGCCTTCTTTCTGTTGCCAAAGAGATGTGTCTGGAAAAGGCCAATTTATTTAGTACAGTGAGTTTTTCAGGACCTACAATTACACAGAGGATTGAAGAAATGGGAAACAATCTGCATCAGTATTTGCAAAACTCCATAAAAAAAATTTCATATTTTTCCTTGGCACTCGATGAAAGCAATAATGTTCGTGATTCTGCACAACTTCTAATTTTTATTCATGGGACAAAGGTCCAGAATAGGAGGCCTTAATTTTTTCTCATGTCATTGATGCCATTTGCTGTCTGCTGAAGCCTATGAAGGCCCCTTTTCAGAATGATGATTTTTCAGTACATAAGCTATAATACGTAGAAATACAAAGGAAATCAAATGAAATCCACTGAATTGAGAAGTTCTGAATTGCAGTAGGACTAAAACCAGATAGCTGTTACATACTGTCTAGCAACAACATATTGAACTCCCAAGAGCAGAGAGCCATAAAGCTGCCTAAGGAAGGGCAAAGCAGACCATTTTGGAAAAACTGAAGTTAAAATTACTACGTAGATGAGTATTGGAATCTAGTTATGAATGGACACTGCAGTTCCACTCTCAAGTAGGGTGTCCCAGTCTGCCCCCTAAAATAGGAGGTCCCAAAATATAAATATATATATATATATATATATATATATATATATATATATATGTATGTATATAGGTCATATAACTTCTCTCAGGATCATTTCCTCATCTGTAAAATAGAAATAATAATAGCACTTACTTCTTAAGGAATTGTAAGTATCCAATGAGATAATCTGTGTGAAGCCTTTTATAAACTTTATCCAAAGCTGGGAAGGGCCTCACAGTTTCACCCTCTTCATTTTAGGGATGAGGAGACTGAGGCCCAAGCTAGTCCAAGGTCACACAGCCAGTGAATGTCTAAGGTGGCATATTGTGATGACTGTGCTAGCACTCAGGACACCCCAGAATCAACCGGAGTCAGGATAAGCAAAAGTCCTTAGTCTTTATTTTTGGTCTTTAGATGCAGGATTGAACAGAATGGAAGCAGAAGAGACGTGCCCTTGCCATAAGTCCTTGCATTTTCTAGTTTCATTTTGATTTATTTGTTTCACATTGGGTTAGCCAAAATTATGGTGCTGAAACCTTCCAGGTATCTAGGGGAAGTAATTCAATAATTCAAATATTCAGAAGGAGAGTGTGTATTGTACCTCAGTTTTCCTAGATTGTCATCTTTGTTAATTTATCTTTGTATTTTTATATGTGCCAAATGTCAATCTGTTCTGTGATAACTGTTTCTAAGACAGTTTGTGGAAGCAATTTTTATGCTATGAACTTATTGCAATCAGTGGTATTATCCTGTTGCTACTATGTCTACCCTGTATAATTACATTAGTAACCAGAATAGTTCAATGGTCCCTATCAAAATATTACATATAGAAGATGCTATTAAAATGATGATTCTTCAGAGAAAAGGCTGGAATGAATTAGAGAGGGATGATCTTGATGGTGAACTTGATAAGAAATGTATAATAGATATGTTAAGTAATTTTGAACAGTGTGTAAGTTCTTCATAGAAATATGCTAAAAAGTATTTATATTACAAGGGGGGAATTGTATGGAATAGAGAGAGATAAGGTGAAGGAATGTATGAATTCTTTTTCTGTATTTTCTTTTCATTATTTCTGTGTTTCCCCTATGACCTGTATATGTGCAGGCTCATATTTACTTGAGCCTTGGCCAGCTATAAACATATTTACTTAATCTGAGCTGATGATGACATTTATCAATATTTGACATTTATCGATATATAGTCTATTAGCTGGACCACTATCTGCTTGATTAAGCCTGAAGGCCTGATTTTCTGCTTCCTAGAAATCAGGAGATTTTGGGGAAACAGAAACCTTCCATTCCAATCTCTCAAAATAGCAACAACCAATTAGATACTTTCCCCTCTCCTTCTCAATGCTCTCTTACTTGTGATGTAATCTCCTGTATAAAAGCAATGTATCTTTACTACTTCTTTAGCCCTCCTAACATGAGCTTTCTCTTTCTTATCTCGTGATGGATGGCTCGTTGTCTGGAGGTTTTCAATAAACAACTTTTCTGCCTTCTATTGAGTGATCTCTGAGTAATCATTTTGGGTAAGGTCTTCTACATCCCTCACAGAGGCATGAGAGCCACCATGAGGCTTATCAAAGACAGAATGTCTATCTTCTAATCCTTCTTAGCCCTTATATACTTTATTGTAATCACATCATTACAGCATACTGATTATGTGTGAACTTAGAGAATCATTATATCACCATACTAAGTACTAAGTATATATGTGAACTAGAGAACATTCATTGCATCAATTCCACCTTGTTTCAAGTATACTTCTCCAAAGTTCCATCCTCTACACAGAAAAGATTGGAATAGAGAAATCTGCAGACAGCCTCCCAAGAGGCTATTGCAGTATTCAAGGTGTGGGGTAAAAACCAGGGTAAGTTGTACCCTAAATTAAGTTTTCAAGAAGCTTTCAAGAATTCAATTTGAAAAAAAAAATGGACTAATCTTTGAAATATTCTCAAACTCGGTTAGCATTATAGAAAAATAAAACTTTCTTTCTCCTTAAATCAAAACTTGTTCAACTGTGAGTTATGACCTCCTGTACCTGAATGTGAGGATCAAGAAAAATTTGACAATAGTAAAACGTTTTTGAACACAATGACCAAAAATTAATTCAAAGCCAAACATGTAATGAATTTGAGGTGTTTCTGCCAATGCTTGCTGAAAGTACATCACACTTTGCTGCAGTTTTGAACATATAACATGTGTACTTAATTCTTTACAGATATTGCCAGAAACACCTTGACTCACATGTAAAAATTTCTTAGGTAAAAACTGCTCACAAATGGAAAAAGTGTAATAAGTCCTGAATTAAATGACCTCACTTTCACACAATGCTCCCTTTCCTACATTTATGTCTTTCAGGCCTGGAATATCTACCTTCCTCACCTTCCTGCTCTCAGGTTTTTCCTAGTCTGAGGCCTGGGGCTTTATTTCTCATATTTTGCCTTATGTCTCTTCAGCATATGTTCTGCATAGATCAATATATGTAAATGTTCTCTGTCTTTTTAGAATATAAACTCCTTGAGGGTAGGGGATGTTTCTCTCTAGTCTTTTTATTCTTAGTACCTAGAACATTATCTAGTCCATAGAAGGCACTTGGATAATTGTTAACTATTTGGCATATGGGATATCACACTATAAAAAGGATTATAGGTCTTGTATCTGGAGGAAATTTTTTGTATAGCTGTTCTCAACTTTTTGGTCTCAAGACCTTTTTACTCTATTAAAAATTATCAAGGACTCTCCAAAAAGCTTTTATTTATGGTTATATCTAAGAATGCTCTGGGAAATGTTTAAGAGCCACGCACTTTTCAGTTTAATTTACATTATCAACATTTTTCCCATCACTTCTTAAAGTCTTAGGTAATCAACAAAACAATGAATTGAGACCTAACTTATGAATTTTGGTAATTTCTGAGGTATTCAGCATAGAGGGCCAGTATTGAATAAGTCCATGTACAGGAAGAAATCACCATCTCCCTAACAACAAATGAAAGACAGACTCCAGATAAATTTAGGATAATCTTAATGGAGAATGCATGTGACAGTAACAAGGCATCATAATTATGCTATTTATGACCCTGTCTTGGTAAATATATTGGTATAATAATTTCTGCTATTAACAACTCTGCTTCGATAAATACTTTGGTATTGATAAACACCACAACTATTTACAATTCTGTTTTGACAAGTACTTTGATATTGATAGGTAAGGTATATATTGAAATGTCAAAGTATGGTCTATGCATTAACTCTGGAATGTATATAGCATCACCTGGAGGTGGCTAGTGTTAATGGAACACTAGCTTAAAGTATATATAAACCCTGGCTCTCAGATTAATAAATGGAAATTGCAAAGCATATCTTCTGCCTGATCTTGGGTATTCATTTCAGATTCACACCCTCAGTTTTCACTGGAGCTGGAATTTAGCATTTGGCACCTAGAACAGGGACTTGAATGACCTGGCAGGAGAGTGCCCTCTTAATGAGCTCAAAGATTAAGATAAGCAAGAGATGAAAGTAATTTATCACCAAACTGACATGAGTAGTAAGATATTAAAATATCACATATAAAATGTTATAAGATATTAGATATCAGATAAAAATTATGAGGTATATAACATAAGATATCAGATATCATATAAGATATAAAATATAAAATGTAAGAAAATTTATAAGACTGATTCTTGTCTAGCTGATATCAACATAGCAAACATATTGAATTGGAATAGGGAAAAATCAATCAGGTAGCAAGGACAGAGGGACATCCTATACAAAATCATGCAAGGACTTTTGCCCTGACTCTGTTAATTGCTTAATGATGGCAATTCAGCATTCTGTTAATGATGGGGAAGCAGCTTAAATTTTAGCCTTTGAAAATACTAATGCCGATTGTAAGAGAGCATTAGCCAGGGAAAAACCAAAAATGTCTTTAGTAGAAATGATTCAAGTGTGTCAGAATATTGTACTTCTCAAGCTGCAGTAAAAATTGCTGTGCTAAATCAGGGCAAATCTTAATCTCAGAATTTTTCAAATTCTCGTAGAAGTTATAATTGTTGACAATCGGGGCATAAGAGGAAAAAATATATTACTCAAAAGGTTTCACTTCATTACAATTCAGCAAAAATGTTTGAGTTTAAGTCCAAAATTCAGAGAGGGCAGACATTGGGATCTGAATATAGCTCTCAGAATGATAGGGAAGGTAATTTGATATTGGGAAATCATTCTTAGGGCCAGCTCTGATCCGGTTAAACAATGGGAACTGAATTACTGACAATATGGGAATATATTCTCTCCCCACTGGAGAACCACTTGGGTACTCTTCCTTCTGGTAAGCTAGGTCTCATTTTAGGATGCAGTTCACACTCATTGAAAGGGTTTAAAATTATATCTGGAGTAATAGATTCTGATTTTGGGGGAAAAACATGCATTCTTTGCTATGCCACTCCTCCCCACAAAATTTTTTTAAATTTTTTTAAATTTTTTTTAATAATTATAATTTTTTATTGACAGAACCCATGCCTGGATAATTTTTTACATTATCCCTTGTACTCACTTCTGTTTTGACTTTTCCCCTCCCTCCCTCCAACCCCTCGCCCAGATGGCAAGCAGTCCTATACATGTTAAATATGTCACAGTAAGTATATCCTTGATAGACTATATGTGTGCAGAACTGAAAAGTTCTCTTGTTGCATAGGAAGAATTGGATTCAGAAGGTAAAAATAATCCGGGAAGAAAAACCAAAATGCAGTTTACATTCATTTCTCAGTGTTCTGCTTCTGTCCGTCACTGATCAATTGAAACTGAGTTAGATCTTCTCTTTGTCAAGGAAATCCACTTGCATCAGAATACATCCTCATATAGTATTGTGGTTGAAGTATAAAATGATCTCCTGGTTCTGCCACAATATTTTTTTTAAAAAGGAATGGAGGATAGCAGAGTTATTAATAATATCTTACAAAAATAGGAAAAGAATAAAAAAAATTGGGATGGTGAAGATTTTGGAAGTACATGAAAAGAGGTGCTCGGATGCAACATATCACTGCTGCTAGGCCAGTTTTAAAATAGAAATTAGAAGGCATAATTTAGTTACTCTGAATGAATATCATAAACCATTGAAGGTTATTAATTGGATAAAATTGTATTTGAATTTAGAAACACATGAATTGACAAAATTACTCAAAATTTTAAATTTCTTGAAGCCATCAGTGAAAGCAAGGTTATCAGCCCCAAGAAATGAGCCTGTTCAGGAGGTATAGTTCCTAAACAAGTAAAGTGTTTATGGAAAATCTTGTTTAATGATTAATCCTTTGTACCAGAATGAGTTTAAGCCTATGAAAGAAGTTAAACAAAATCTCCTGTCTGTCTAAGTTCTGGTAAACTTTTTTTTCCCCCTCAGTCTCTTCTGCTTTTTTTTTTTAAACTTTTTATTGACAGAGCCCATGCCTGGGTAGTTTTTTTTTTTTTTTTTTTTTTTTTTTTTTTTACAACATTATCCCTTGCACTCACTTCTGTTCCAACTTCTCCCCTCTCTCTCTTCACCCCCTCTCCCAGATGGCAAACAGACCTATATAAGTTAAATATGTCACAGTGTATCTGAGATACAATATATGTGTGCAGAACTGAACAGTTCACTTGTTGCACAGGAAGAATTGGATTCAGAAGGTAAAAATAACCTGGGAAGAAAGACAAAAATGCAAGCAGTTTACATTCATTTCCCAGTGTTCTTTCTTTGGGTGTAGCTGTTTCTGTCCATCCTTGATCAACTGAAATTGAGTTAGATCTCTTTGTTGAAGAAATCCACTTCCATCCGAATACATCCTCATATAGTATTGTTGTTGAGGTATATAATGATGTCCTGGTTCTGCTCATTTCATTTAGCATCAGTTCATGTAAGTCTCACCAATCCTCTCTGTATTCATCCTGCTGTTCATTTCTTACAGAACAATAATATTCCATAACATTCATATATCACAATTTACTCAACCATTCTCTAATTGATGAGCATCCATTCATTTTCCAGCTTCTAGCCACTACAAACATTTTGGCACATACAGGTCCCTTTCCTTCTTTAGTATCTCTTTGGGGTATAAGTACAATAGAAACACTGCTGGATCAAAGGGTATGCACAGTTTGATAACTTTTTGAGCATAGTCCCAAATTGCTCTCTAGAATGGCTGGATGTGTTCACAATTCCACCAACAATGTATCAGTGTCCCTGTTTTCCCACATCCCCTCCAACATTCCACATTATCTTTCCCTGTCATTCTAGCCAGTCAGACAGGTGTGTAGTGGTATCTCAGAGTTGTCTTAATTTGCATTTCTCTGATTAATAATGACTTGAAGCATATTTTCATATGGCTAGAAATAGATTCAATTTCTTTGTCTGAGAATTGTCTGTTCATATCCTTTGACCATTTATCAACTGGAGAATGGCTTGATTTCTTCTAAATTAGAGTCAATTCTCTTTATACATTGGAAATGAGGCCTTTATCAGAACCTTTGATTGTAAAAATGTTTTCCCAGTTTATTGTTTCCCTTCTAATCTTGTCTGCAATACTTTTGTTTGTACAAAAACCTTTCAATTTGATATAATCAAAATTTTCTATTTTGTAGTCAATAGTGATTTCTAGTTCTTCTTTGGTCATAAATTCCTTCTTCTTCTTCCACAGATCTGAGAGGTAAACTATTCTATGCTCTTCCAATTTATTTATAATCTCATTCTTTATGCCTAGGTCATGAACCCATTTTGACCTTATTTTGGTATATGGTGTTAAGTGTGGGTCCATGCCTAGCTTCTGCCATACTAATTTCTAATTTTCCCAGCAATTTTTGTCAAATAATGCATTCTTATCCCAAAAACTGTGGTCTTTGGGTTTGTCAAACACTAGATTATTAAAGTTATTGGCTGTTTTGTCCTTTGAACCTAACCTATTCCATTGATCAACTAGTCTATTTCTTAGCCAATACCAGATGGTTTTAGTAACTGCTGCTTTATAATATAATTTTAGATCTGGTATAGCTAGGCCACTTTCATTTGATTTTTTTCATTAATTCCCTTAAAATTCTTGACCTTTTGTTTTTCCACATGAACTTTGTTGTTATTTTTTCTAGGTCATCAAAATAGTTTTTTTGGAGTCTGATTGGTATAGTGCTAAATAAATAGATTAGTTTAGGTAGTATAGTCATCTTTATTATATTTGCTCACCCAATCCAAAAGCATTTGATATTTTTCCAACTGGATAGATCTGACTTTATTTGTGTGGAAAGTGTTTTGTAGTTTTGCACATAAAAGTTTCTGATTTTCCCTTGGCAGATAGATTCTTAAATATTTTATACAATCAGTAATTACTTTAAATGGAATTTCTCTTTGTAACTCTAACTGTTAGGCTTTGTTAGTGATATATAAGAATGCTGATGACTTTTGTGGGTTTATTTTGTATCCTGCAACTTTGCTAAAGGTGTGGATTGTTTCTAACAACTTTTTAGTAGAATCTCTGGGGTTCTCTAAGTATACGATCATATCATCAGCAAAGAGTGATAATTTGATTTCCTCATTGCCTATTCTTATTCCTTTAATCTCTTTCTCAACTCTTATTGCCAAAGCTAGCATTTCTAATACAATATTAAATAGTAACGGTGATAGTGGGCAACCTTGTTTCACTACTGATCTTATTGGGAATAGTTTCAGTTTGTCCCCATTACATATGATGCTTACTGATGGTTTTAAATAGATGCTACTGATTATTTTAAGGAAAAGTCCATTTATTCCTATACTCTCAAGTGTTTTTAATAGGAATGGATGTTGGATTTTATCAAATGCTTTTTCTGCATCTATTGAGATGATCATATGGTTTTTGTTAATTTGGTTATTAATATGGCCAATCATACTGATAGATTCCTAATATTGAACCTGCCCTGAATTGCTGGTATAAATTCTACTTGATCATGGCGTATTATCCTGGGGATGATTTTCTGTAGTCTTTTTGCTAATATCTTATTTAAGATTTTAGCATCAATATTCATTAGGGAGATTGGTCTATAATTTTCTTTCTCTCTTTTCAACCTACCTGGTTTAGGTATCAGTACCATGTCTGTGTCATAAAAGGAATTTGGTAGGACTCCTTCATTCCCTAATTTTTCAAATACTTTATAAAGCATTGGGACTAATTGTTCTTTGAATATTTGGTAGAAGTCACATGTAAATCCATCTGGTCCTGGGATTTTTAGGGAGTTGATTAATAGCTTGTTCTATTTCTTTTTCTGAAATGGGAGTATTTAAGCAATTTACTTCCTCCTGTTTTAATCTGGGAAGCCTATATTTTTGGAGGTAGTCATCCATTTTGTTTAGGTTATCAAATATATTGGCGTAAAGTTGAGCAAAGTAACCCCTTATTATTTCTTTAATTTCCTCTTCATTGGTGGAAAGTTCTCCCTTTTCATTTTTAAGACTGCTAATTTGATTTTTCTCTCTCCTTTTTCTAATCAGATTTACCAAAGATTTATCAATTTTATTGGTTTTTTCATAAAACCAACTCTTAGTTTTATTTATTAGTTCAATAGTTTTTTTACTTTCAATATTATTAATTTCTCCTTTTAATTTTAGAATTTCAAGTTTGGTAATTGATTGGGGGTTTTTAATTTGGTCTTTTTCTAGCTTTTTAAGTTGCAAACCCAATTCATTGATCTTCTCTTTCTCTATTTTGTTCAAGTAAGCCTCTAAGGATATAAAGTTTCCCCTAATTACCGCTTTGGCTGCATCCCACAAATTTTGGTATGATGTCTTTATCTTTGTCATTGTTGTCATTATCTTGAATGAAATTATTAATTGTGTCTATAATTTGCTGTTTCACCCAATCATTCTTTAAGATGAGATTATTTAATTTCCAATTACTTTTTGGTCTATTTACACTTAACTTTTTGTTGAATGTAGTTTTTATTGCATCGTGATCTGAAAAGAAAGCATTTACTATTTCTGCCTTCCTGCATTTAATTTTGAGGTCTTTATGTCCTAATATATGGTCAATTTTTGTGTAGATTCCATGAACTGCTGAGAAGAAAGTATATTCCTTTCTGTCACCATTCAGTTTTCTCCAGAGATCTATGATACCTAATTTTTCTAATATTCTATTTACCTCTTTAATTTCTTTCTTATTTGTTTTGTGATTTGATTTATCTATATCTGGGAGTGCAAGATTAAGATCTCCCACTATTATAGTTTTGCTGTCTATTTCTTCTTGCAATTCTCTTAACTTCTCCTTTAGGAAGTTAGATGCCATACCACTTGGTGCATATACGTTTAATATTGATATTGCTTCATTGTCTATAGTACCCTTTAGCAAGATATAGTTTTCTTCCTTATCTCTTTTAATTAGCTCAATTTTTGCTTTTGCTTGATCTGAGATAAGGATGGCTACCCTTGCTTTTTTGACTTCATCTGAAGCATAATAGATTTTGCTCCAGCCTTTTACTTTTAATCTGTATGTATCTCCCTGTTTAAAATGTATTTCCTGTAAATAGCATATTGTAGGGTTATCTCTGACTTTTGATCCAGTCTGCTATCTGCCTCCTCTTTATGGGAAAGTTCATCCCATTCACATTTACGGTTAAAATTACTAATTCTTTATTTCCTGCCATGCTAATATCCCCAGATTATGCTTTTTTTTCTTGCCCCCTTCTCCCTTTCCTAGTTTTAAACTTATTGGTCCCACTTGCATCACACAGCTCTCCCTCCTTAGGATCCCTTCCTCCTTCCTTTGAATCCTTTCCTCTTTCTTGTACCTTTCCCTTATTACTCTTTGTCCTTTTCCCTTTTCCTCTCCCACTTTTTAATGAGGTGAGAGAAGATTCTCTGTAAAACAAATATGTCAATTATTTCCTCTTTGAGCCAACTCTCTTGAGAGTGGGCTCCCCCTCTCTAAGTTCCCTCAGATATGATAGGTTTCCTTTGCCTCATCATCGCATGTAGTTTCCTTCTTTTTATCTTCCCTTTCCCTTTTTCTGACACTATCCCCTTTCCATGTCTACTTCCCTTTTTTATGTTATATCAGTAAAATCAAATTATACATGTGGTTTTTATGCATATCCACAACAGAAATACAGTTCTCAAGAGTTCCTTTTACCTTTTTCTACTTGTCTTGAATCCTGTTGTTGGAGATCATATTTTTTGTTTAAGTCTGTTTTTTCCTTAGAAACAAATGGAATTCCTCTGTTTCATTAAATGTCCATCTTCTTCTATGGAAAAAAAATGCTCAGCTTAGCTGGGTAGTTTATTCTTGGCTGCATTCCAAATTCTTTTGCCTTTTGGAATATCAGATATAGAATATCAGAATATCAGGCCCTTCAATCCTTTAATATTTAGGCAGCCAGATCTTGTGTGACCCTTATTGTGGCACCTTGGTATTTGAATTGTTTTTTCCTGGCTGCTTGTAATATTTTTTCTTTATTCTGAAAATTCTGAAATTTGGCCACAATATTCCTCGGACTCTTTATTTTAGGGTCTTTTTCAGAAGGTGTTCGATGGATTCTTTCCATGCCTATTTTACCTTCCAATTCTATTACTTCTGGGCAGTTCTCTTTGATGATTTCCTGTAAAATAGTATCTAGGCTCTTTTTTTCATCATAATTTTTGGGTAGTCCAATGATCCTCTGGTTATCCCTCCTAGATCTATTTTCCAGGTCTGTTGTTTTTCCAAATAAATATTTGACATTTTTTTCCAGTCTTTCATTTTTTTGGTTTTGCTTGACTGATTCTTGATGTCTCAATGAATCAGTCATTTCTATTTGTTCAGTTTTGATTTTTAGTGACTTATTGTCTTCATTAGCTTTTTTTTTTTTAACTTCTTTTTGTATATGTCCAATTGAGTTTTTAAATGAGTCATTTTGCTCTATGGAATTTTTTTCCATTTCGCTAATTTTTTTTGAGTTATTTTCTTTTTCCTTTTCACAACTCCTACTTTCTTGGGAATTCTTAACTTTTTCCACTTCATAAATTCTGTTTCCCTGTACTTCTTGGGAGTTTGTTATCTTTTTCAATTAACATTTCAGGAAGTTGTTGATTTTCTTTCCTTTCCCCATTTTTCTTCTAGTTCTATTTTAAGGTTTTTAATAGTCTCTTCTAGGACAGCCTTTTGTACTAGGGACCAACAATTGTCTGGAGACTGTCTGCTATTAATCTCTTTATAGTTGAAAAGCTGCTTTCTTTCTGTATAGAAACTATCAATCGTCCTTTTGATTTTTTTACTTATTATGTTGAAAGCCTGTAGGGTCTGCCTTCAGAGCCAGGAGATTACCAGCTTCCTCTGCAGAGCAGTGATAGGTATATGGACGGGTAGCTGTCCTGCCAGCTGGCTACAAAAAGCAGTGAGGTAACTGGAGTGCTCTGGGAAAGAGTTCCCCACCTGGAAGTAACGCAAGCCTGCAGGGCTGAGCTGGGAAAGTGCCCTGCAAAGAATCCCTGATGTGGGGGTTAACGACTGCCCTGGGGCTAGACGCTGAGCAGTGAAAGTTTCACTACCCCCAGCTAAAGCCCACCCTGGGGCTGTGGGTAGTAGCAGCTGAGAAGTAAATGGCCCTGCAGGGACCAGAAGTGTCTCTGTCCTGGGAAGCACAGTCTGCTGGGGAAGTTCTATTGCCCCAGATCGAGCCCTACATTGTGCAGATTAGAGGCTGCCCAGGCTGTGCCCCCCTGCCGTGCAGATTTGTAACTGCCCCTGCAAAAGCCCCGCACTGCAGGATGTGGCTGCAGGGCTGTGTTACAGGTCTGCCTGAGTCACTTCTGGGTGTGGGTGGTTACAGCCAGATCTTGTTAGGTTCTGGCGTTTTTTAGAGTACCCTATGTTTTGGGCTTTAATTTCTCTGCCAGTTTACTGCTTTGAAATCAAGGCAGACCAGTTAACCTATAGCAGAATCATCTCTATAACTTCTCTAGCCATGGAGATCACCCCCACCCCTGGTCTGCTCAGGATGCTAGTCTCTTGCTGCCTGCGCTAGTCTGGTCCTGGCTCCTCAGAACAAACCTTTCCTGGCGCGCTTCCAAATTATCTTTGGCTGGTAAATTATAGTGCTTCTAATCTTCATGAATTTAAGCAGTGAAGAGCTATTTTTGAGGCTTAATTTAATAGTTAGCTATGAGGGGAATGAGAGGAGCTTAGAAAGTCGCGTGTGCCTTCTTTGCCATCTTGGCTCCCCCCCAATAAATCCTCTCAGTCTCTCTCTGGTAAACTTTTAAAAAATAATTTATCTACTCGTAAACTGGGATTATGAAATTTGCTATTAGAAATAAAATCTTTTGGGACTATAACTGATATTCTTTTGAGTTTTGAATTTGATTATTTAATCATTGTTAGTAACCTACCACTTGAGAGAAATACATAGAAAAATGTTTCTACTCATGAGAAATATATCACTGAACAGGTGGAGGTCTGTTTCTGGATAAGAGTTGAGAGAACACCCTTGGCCTGCATTCAAGTTTGGATCCTTTTGATTCAGTTCCCCACTTGTGTATCTTTAAATAAGAATCCCTCTGATTATTTCTGATTCTGGCTATTGGGTAGAACTGTTATAATTGGATACAAACCAAGCTAAGGATACTTTATCTTGTCACATGTATGCTCCCAGGTTGAGTCCTGAAGAACCAGTTTTGATGGTATTATAATCATACCCCTGTATTTTCTCCCATAGTAAATTTCTATAACCAGAGCAAATGGTCAAAAGAAGCAATGAACACAATTCAATTACATAATATCTTGTTGTTTTCGATCTGAAAATATGTAGTTATTATATCTTAGATTATTTGATGAATGAGCATTTGGCCTAGTAATTTATCATATAAATGTTTGTGTCTATATGAAATAAAGTCTTAAAAGTTTCCAAAATGGTGTAAGAACAATTAACATGATTATCTGTAAGACCTAACTGTTATTTTATTATTTATTTAAAGTAAAGCTGAAACATCTTTAACATTTGTATATACTATGTGTCCTATGACACAAATATATTTCATTACATGAAAAGTTGCTGGACAATCTACATTGGCCTTTTTGCATTTTACAGCAGTCCTTGTGGACTTCTCCTTCTATCTCAGATTATCCTAACCTCTATTTGTTAGATTTGTTTTTTATTCTAGATTTTGGTCAGTTACACCTGCATTTTCCTGCTTCAAGGAACTGAAGCAACCATGGGGTACTTCAATCAGTTCCAGCTTCCCACCCCCTCCATAAAAGAATGGGACCCTGCAGGTGACTCAGCTCTATGCCCATTCTCAGCAGGAAGTAGTTTCAGAAGATGAAATCACCCTCTCCTGCTCCCAAAGGACTTTGGGTCCCATTGGTTTAGGGAGGAACTAGAATTGATTGGTATAGGGCCCCAAATTATCCAGTATTTGGATGGGTCCCCTGTTACAATGTATTTGGAACTTAGGATGGTACAAATTTTCACATCTCAAATATGGGATTCTATGATATTTCAGGCCCCTCAGAAATATATTGTACCGGCATGTTTAAAATATACATAGATGTTTCTAACTACAGATATTGTTCTAAGGAATGGCACTAGAATCCATATCATGAATGGGCCAGGAGAATATATTGTAAAATGTTACAATTGTGTTTTGTCCCAATGTCTTACTTCTAATTCTACATATGGTTCTTATTATTGAACACCTATCCTATGTGATGATGCCTACTAAGATCAGTCACCATAGATCAGCAGGTAAACAGACTTGAATTAACATCAAATGAAAATTAAAAAAACAGAAGTAGGAAAAGGAGACTTATTGGATGACTCATTGCTGGAGTGCTAGCAGCTATAGCCATTATTACTTCACTTGCTGTTTCACAGCTCTAACAGAATCTATTTAAGACTGCCCAATTTGCAGATCAATTAGTAAAAAAATGTATCACAAGCTCTTAAAGAACAAATTAATATAGATAATGAATTAAAACAAAGACCAAAGTTAATGGAACAATCATTAATATGATTAGGGGATCATGTAAACAATTTGGAAACTCAATTACACCTAACTTGTGTTATACATTCTCTCATGTATATGTAATTTCATATAGATGGAATAATGATACCATCAGTGTAACATGGCTTCAAATAAGGAACAGAATAAATGGAGCTATACATAATTCTAACCTCACCTGGGATATATCTTAGTTGGCTGCCTTGGCAGAAAACATGGCAAAAAGTAGTGTCCCTTGAACTGATTCTGGTAGCATAGCAAACCAAATATTTGAATGATTAAAAATCATA
Source organism: Sarcophilus harrisii (assembly GCF_902635505.1). Classification (NCBI taxonomy): domain Eukaryota; kingdom Metazoa; phylum Chordata; class Mammalia; order Dasyuromorphia; family Dasyuridae; genus Sarcophilus; species Sarcophilus harrisii. Next base: position 123,736,129 of record NC_045431.1, on the reverse strand, counting down.
AATCCTGTAAATGATCTGACTTCTATGCTTTTGCATTTTGTTCCTCTTGCATGTGTCATTCTTATACTCATTTCCCTAGCTCTTTGTGCTTTATGGTATATTTTTCAATTATTGTCAACTACAGAAACTGACAGTCATAAACTTCATCTTCTGAATAAAAAATAGGGAAATGTAGAGGGCCAGTACTGAATAAGTCCACATATAGGAAGAGTTTGGTTCAGGTATTACTTGAGACGCGCTCTCTATAAGGGTAAACAACTTAAAACATTGGCTCACCATCTCTCTAACAGTGAATGAAAAACATACTAAAGATAAATTTAGTATAATCTTAATGGAAAATGCATGTGACAGGAACAAGGCATCACAGTTATGCTATTTATGACTCTGTCTTGGTAAAAATATTGGTATGATAATTTCTGCTATTTACAATTCTGTTTTGATAAATATTTTGGTATTGATAAATATCACAACTATTTACAATTCTGTTGGTATTCATGAACATCACAATTATGCTATTTACAATTCTGTTTTAATAAGTACCTTGGTATTGATAGTTAAGGTGGATATGGAAATGTCAAAGTGTGGTCTATACATAATGTATATCCCTGCATTTTAAATAAAATGACCTTGAAGCCATTATGAAAATGATTTCACTAACTCTTTGTTCCAGTCATGTACAGTTCATGTGATATGGCAGAGTGGTCTGCTACTTTTGTGACCTCATCAAGGATAATTTTGAAGTATTTAACTGATGTACAACAAAACAGTCAATAACTATAGCAACCTAGTGTTTGACAAACCCAAAGACCACAGTTTTTGGGATAAGAATGCATTATTTGACTAAAATTCCTGGGAAAATTAGAAATTAGTATGGCAGAATCTAGGCATTGACCCACACTTAACACCATATACCAAAATAAAGTCAAAATGGGTTCATGACCTAGGCATAAAGAATGAGATTATAAATAAATTGGAAGAGCATAGGATAGTTTACCTCTCAGACCTGTGGAAGAAGAAGGAATTTATGACCAAAGAAGAACTAGAAATCACTATTGACTACAAAACAGAAAATTTTGATTATATCAAATTGAAAAGTTTTTGTACAAACAAAACTAATGCAGACAAGATTAGAAGGGAAACAATAAACTGGGAAAACATTTTTACAATCAAAGGTTCTGATAAAGGCCTCATTTCCAAAATATAGAGAGAATTGACTCTAATTTAGAAGAAATCAAGCCATTCTCCAATTGATAAATGGTCAAAGGATATGAACAGACAATTCTCAGATGAAGAAATTGAAACTATTTTTAGCCATATGAAAATATGTTCCAAGTCATTATTAATCAGAGAAATGCAAATTAAGACAACTCTGAGATACCAGTACACACCTGTCAGATTGGCTAGAATGACAGGGAAAGATAATGTGGAATGTTGGAGGGAATGTGGGAAAACAGGGACACTGATACATTGTTGGTGGAATTGTGAACACATCCAGCCATTCTGGAGAGCAATTTGGGACTATGCTCAAAAAGTTATGTGCATACTCTTTGATCCAGCAGTGTTACTACTGGGCTTATATCCCAAAGAGATCATAAAGAAGGGAAAGGGATCTGTACGTGCATGAATGTTTGTGGCAGCCCTCTTTATAGTAGCCAGATACTCGAAACTGAGTGAATGCCCATCAATTGGAGAATGGCTGAATAAATTGTGGTACATGAATATTATGGAATATTATTGTTCGGTAAGAAATGACGTACAGGATGATTTCAGAAAGGCCTGGAGAGACTTACACGAATTGTTGCTGAGTGAAACGAGCAGGGCCAGGAGATCATTATATACTTCAATAACAATACTATATGATGACCAATTCTGATGGACCTGGCCATCCTCAGCAATGAGATGAACCAAATCAGTTCCAATGGAGCAGTAATGAACTGAACCAGCTATGCCCAGCAAAAGAACTCTGGGAGATGACTAAGAATCATTACATTGAATTCCCAATCCCTATATTTTTGCCCACCTGCATTTTGGATTTCCTTCACAGGCTAATTGTACAATATTTCAGAGTCTGATTCTTTTTGTACAGCAAAATAATGGTTTGGTCATGTATACTTATTGTGTATCTAATTTATATTTTAATATATTTAACATCTACTGGTTATCCTGCCATCTAGGGGAGGAGGTGGGGGGAAGGAAGGGAAATATCGGAACAAGAGGTTTGGCAATTGTCAATGCTATAAAGTTACCCATACATATAACCTGTAAATAAAAGGCTATTAAAATAAAATAAATAAATCTGCAAGGTACTCATGATCAGTTTTATAGGCTATGTAAACTTCCCTATGTTTCTGATGAGTATATTAGTGTCACTGTCTGTACCAGTTTCTATACTATTTAACCTTAAAAGACCCTTATGGTGTCAAGGAAAGATTTCTCTTGTCCTAGTTGGCTATATCTTCTTTTAGTCCTGGGGTTGACCATGATTTTTTCAGTCTAGTATTTCTCTCAGAACTTTAGATAACAAGTTTCTGGGGGCTACAGAAATGCATGTAAGACAGATGCAAAATTATATGGGCTTTCCGCAAATGGCAAGAAATTCAGATGAAATTCATCGAATAAGTGATTACATTGGACTAGTAATACTGAATTGGTGAAAAGAAAAAAAAAACTTGCCCCTGAAAGAGTAATTTTTTGCTTTCCCTTACTTTGATGCAATTTCAGGTGTCCAGAGCTCTTGCAAAAGAAATCCATTATCTGGGAAGAAAGGAAATTTCTAGTCTACCTTCTTCCCACTCCCTACATACTCCCTCTATTTCCCAACTCCTGTTCTCTCCACCAGAAAGCCTGGCTTTATTGCCAGCTAGTGAATGGAAAGCCTGCCTTCTGTGTCCAACATAGCAGATGTCAGAAGCGCCAGTCAGACTAATTTTCAAAACTGGCAGTTGGTATGGTTTGATAATAAGAAAACATTTCAGCAGAAGCAGAGAAATGGGACATGGAATCATTTTTGCTGAGAAACATTGTGCAACAACAATGAGACAACTTTTAAGACAATAAAACTGTTTATTTAGCAGATTATGATTGCAAAAATATAAATGTCAAAATAATTCACACCAATCATTGTAAACCTAATCGGTTAACACAAAACTATCTAAGCTTTCTTTATTTCTATAATCACTATTTAAATGTAAAAAATAAATATATAATGATCTCCTGGTCCTGCTCGTTTCACTCAGCATCAGTTCGTGTAAGTCTCTCCAGGCCTTTCTGAAATCATCCTGTACATCATTTCTTACCGAACAATAATATTCCATAATATTCATGTACCACAATTTATTCAGCCATTCTCCAATTGATGGGCATCCACTCAGTTTCGAGTATCTGGCTACTATAAAGAGGGCTGCCACAAACATTCATGCACATACAGATCCCTTTCCCTTCTTTATGATCTCTTTGGGATATAAGCCCAGTAGTAACACTGCTGGATCAAAGGGTATGCACATAACTTTTTGAGCATAGTCCCAAATTGTTCTCCAGAATGGTTGGACGTGTTCACAATTCCACCAGGAATAGGTAGTCTAGTAAGAATGAGTAATACAGTAATATAAGAAGTCATTTGCATACAGGTCAAAGATTGACATATTGGTTTGCCTAGGGCCATGGTATTTAATTTTTACAGTGTGTTTGCATTTGTGCATTACAGAATTCTTTAAAGATCTGCTGAAATCTATTGACCTTTTTTCACAAAAATGATTTTAAAATAATAACATAAAATGCATAGGATTAGAGAGGAAGGGAAAGGAAAGAAAGGAACAAGTATTTAAGTGACTACTATGTTCTAGATATCTCAAAAGTTAGACATGAATGACACAAATATGGCACTGATACCCATACCAGGAAGGGCCAAAACAGAAAAGAAAATTACAGACCAACTCCCTAATGAATATTGATGCAAAAATTTTAAATAAAATTTTAGCAAGGAGATTTATAGCAAGTATTATTGTAATGCAGAGAAGCTGGACACATTCCCAATAAGATCAAGGGTGAAACATTGTGCTCATTATCACCACTATTGTATAAATATAAATATATATATATATATATATATACACACACACACACATATATATATATATATATATATATATATATATATATTACTGACAAAGCTCATTAGCAACAGATAGAAAGAGAAATTTCATTTAAAATTAAAATAAAATTCTTGGGGGTCTGCCTGCCAAGACAAATTCAAGAACTATATGAACACTTGTCATCCAAATAAAGTGAGATCTAAACAATTGGAAAAATATCAGTTGTTCATGGAAAGGTTGAGCTAATATAATAAAAATGAAAATTCTGCCTAAATTTGTCTATTTGTTCAATGCCATACCAATCAAACTGCCAAAACATTATTTCAGATTACTAGAAAAATAATAACAAAATTCATTTGAAAGAGCAAAAAGTCAAGAATATCAAGGAAAGTAATGAACAAGATACAGGGGTGGCTTAGCAGCAGCAAAACTAAAACTATATTATGAAACAGCAGTAATCAAAACCATTTGGTACTGGCTAAGGAATAGAATGGTGGATCAGTGGAATAGATTAGATACACATGACACAATAATCAAGGCCTACAGCAATCTAGTATTTGATAAACCCCCAAACTCCAAATTCTGGAATAATAACTCACTATTTGACAAAAATTGGGAATCAAGCAAAACCAGAAATACATTATACACAATAAAAGAAAAAAAACCTGGAAAATAATGTGTCACAATCCTGGTATACATGTACATCTCATACCCCATACTAAAATAAGGTCAAAATGAATACATGATTTGGGCATAAAGGATGATACCATAAATAAATTAGGAGAACAAGAGATGATTTACCTATCAGATCTTTGGAGAAGGGAGGAATTTATGATCAAAGAAGAACTAGAAAATATTATGAAAGACAAAATGGACAATTTTGATTACATAAATTAAAAAGGTTTTGCATAAACAGCACCAACAGAAACAAGATTAGAATGGAAATACCAAGCTGGGAAAAAATCTTTACAGCCAGTATTTCTGATAAAGGTCTCATTTCTAAAATATATAAAGAACTGTATCAAATTTATAAGAATACACGTCATTCCCCAATTGATGATGAAATTTTCATTTGATGAATTTTCAGATGATGAAATTAAAGTCATTGATAGTTATAGGAAAAATGCTATAAATCACTATTGATTAGAGAAATGTAAATTAAAACAACTCTGAGGTATCACCTCACTCCTCTTAGATTGGCTAAGATGACAAGAAAAGTTAATGATAAATGTTGAAGGGGATGTGGGAACACAGGGACATCATTGCATTATTGGTGGAGTTGTGAAATGATTCAACCATTCTAGAAAACAATCTGAAACTATGTCCAAAGGACTATCAAATTGTGCATACCCTTGACCTAGCATTCCCCAAGACTATTACTGGGTCTCTATTCCAAGGAAATCATAAAGAGAATAAGAACCATATGTGCAAAAATATTTGTAGCAGCTCTTATTGTGATAGCAAAGAATTAGAAAATGAGTGTATTCCCATCACTTGGGGAATGGCTGAACAATTGTGGAACATTTAAGTAATGGAATATTATCGTTCTATAAAAATGATGAACAAACTGATTATAGAAAGGCCTGGAAAGATTTACATAAATTGAGGCTGTGTGAGTCAAATAGAATAAAAAATACATTGTATACAATAACAGCAAGAATGTGCAATGATCAACTGTGAAAGACTTGTTTCTTCTCAGTGGTTCAGTGATTCAAAGCAACCTCAGTAGACTTTGGATAGAAAATGCCATCTGCATCCTGAAAAAGAACTAAGGAGACTGAGTGTAAATCAACACATGCTATATTCACTTCTTTTTTCTATTTTTTTCTCTCTTCCATGTTTTTTCTTTTGCTCTGATTTTTCTCTCTCAACATGTTTCATAAAACAATGCATATTAAAAATAAATGAACTTATTACAATTAAAAAATGAGATTTTTAACATCCAATGAGATTTAAAAAAACTTTAAAAAGTAATAGGGAAGATGGAAGAGGGAAGTTTTGGACTGTGATAGATAAAAATTAAATGTCATTGGTTGAGAGAATCCTTATGATTGCCTGCTTTGGGGAATGTAGAATATGACCCATCTTCCTACTTTTCCTTTGATTGATTCACATTGTCTTGTGAACAATTATAGCTTGCTTCTGTAGTCATGCTATGCCCCTTTCCCTCTGCCCTCTTGAACCTCCAGTTCCAACTTTGGTGATTACTCTCTAGTGAATGGGAAAGTATAGTTAGGGTATATTTAGGGGACAGAGATTGGTCAGCTTGGAAATCATGGAGAAGAGTAATCAACGTCACATCCTCATTTTCTTTGTTAGGTTTTTGATATATCTTTAAACATGCAAAGGTTTACCAAACCTTTGGATTTGTAGTCAAGATCAAACAAGATAATATATATAAAGTACTTAGCACAATGCCTGACACATAGCAAGTACTATATAAATGCTTATTCCCTTCTTTCCCACTGGATCCTGTGTCCAGATCAACTCATGGGAGAAGTATGGGGCTAGCCCCATGCCCTGATTCTTGGACAAGCAGTGAAGAGGCAGGACTCAGGAGGGTAGTGAAACAGGAGTCTGTTTATTCAGAATTACACTATGTTCAGTTACAGATGCCTTAGATTACTACTATATCTGTATTCTAACAATATTCAATACATCATACAGAAAGGTATTCACATAACAGATAATAATGTCTGGCAGATGTCTTCCTTAGACTGGCAGATGCAGTCAATAATCATGCCTTCCTCCAAGGTCCTGATACCAAGAATGCACAAGGCCAGAGATGTTCTCTGACTTCTCAGGAGACATGCCACCTGCAGGGGGGAGGGAGGGATCAGGGTGGAGAGGCCAGCCTAGCAGAGTTCTCCAAGAACAAAAGAGTTTTAAACCTTGCCAGGGATCCCTCTACTGCCTGTGGCCCTCAACAATCCTGCTGTTTCCCTTATATATAATACTGATTCTCTCTCTTATTTGATTCTCTAGTACTTTTATGATAATAGAGTTAGGGACTGTAGAACTAGCTAGACTAGCTCTCTACTCCAACCCTCTAATTTAATAGATGCCAAAATTAAGGCTTAAAGTTAAACTTGTCCAAGTTAATATTAGTCATAAGCCTGTAATGGGCTGAGGTTTGAGCTGATGCACTGAGGTCCTAAGTACATGAGGCTAGATAGTAATTGGGCTATACTCTATTAATATACATGATTGGATAAAGAATGGTCCCTGCCCACTCTCTGTGCAAGTCCTGATGTGTTGTATAGGAAATGACGATTTTGGTGGATGGAGGCAGAGGGAGAGACAGGAAGAGAAGCTGGGAGAGATTGGGCTGGGTTCGAGACTCCGAGCTGCTGGTTGTGTGGCTGCTGGTCGAGCTAGCTTCTTGACTCAGCTGCACACATTGCTATCGCCGATTCTCTTCCACCTCCGATCCTTCTTCACTGAGAATAAAGACTGACGATTTTCCCCTAACCTGAATTCCTGTCTCGTGCTGATCTTAAAATACACGATCTTCACATAAGCCCACTCATTTTTCAGTTGTATCTGACTCTAAGCTAACTATAAAAGTATATTTGACAAGGCAATCAGGGATATGATTCAATAATCCAACAGAGAAGTGAACATTTTTATAGACATGGGACAGCTCGTTCTCTGAGACATCGGAAATTTGCTGAATGGGGGTGGAATGCAGCATATGCTGTCCAATAGGATTTCCATGTTGGTTAGTTTTGCTAAATTGTTTTTCTTTTCAAAGGGGATTGAGGGTAGGGTTCTGGAGATGGGGAAAGGGGAGAGAAGAGAATGAATATAATCAAAAATAATAAGACTGGAAATTAAATTTTGAAAAAGAAAAACAAAGATACTAGACTTCTTTTAAAAAGTGGAGGATGGGGGTAAGAATATGAATAAAAGAAAAGTAGCATTTTATCTTTGTATGTATTGTTTTAAAAAATATTATTTTATTTTTTTCTCAGTTACATCTCTCTAGCATTCTATTTTACAAAATTTTGAATTTCAGATTTTTTCTCCCTTCCTCACTCTCTGTTGTATCTCCTTTTTCATTTGGCCCATTCTACTTTTTAAGCAGTTGTTTTTCCAAGCTATTGACTCTTTTTTCATAATTTTCTTGCACCAATCTCATTTTTTAACCCCAATTTTTCTTCTACCTCTCAAATGATTTTTAAGCTCTTTTTTGAGCTCTTTCATGAATTCTTTTTGGACTTGAGGCCACTTCTGTTTTTCTTTGAGGCTTTTACTGTAAGTGTTTTTGATATTACTATCCTCCTATGAGTTTCTGTTTTGATCTTCCCTGTTACCATAATAACTTTCTATGGTCAGATTCTTTTTCTGGCCTTTTTCCTTTCTTTTAAATTTGAGCTCTACTCCTGACATGGAAAAGACACTGTCTCAGGCTTTTTGAGCCAGGGATACAGGCCGTGGCTGGTTATCTGGCAATATACCAATGTTGTCTTGGGGTTCATGGGGGATCCCCATATCTGATACTGCACTAAAGGCATGGGGTTGTAGGTAGCTGCACTGCTAAAGGCCATAAGGTTCTGGTAGCTTTCCTGCTGCTGAACCAGGATCCTAATTCTGGTGTCTGGTATGTGCTGAAGACATTGAATATTTCTGTTTCCCTGGGGCTACACCGAAACAGTGAGATCCAGCTGTTGGAGGCTGCCTATTTCCCAGTGGCTACATGTAATGGGCTGAGGATTGAGTTGATGCACTGAGGTCCCAAGTACATGAGGCTAAATAGTAATTGGACTATACTCTATTAACATACATGATTGGATAAAGAATGGTCCCTGCCCACTCTCTGTGCAAGTCCTGATGTGTTGTAAAGGAAATGACGATTTTGGTGGGTGGAGGCAGAGAGAGGAACAGGAAGAGAAGCTGGGAGAGATGGGGCCTGGGTCCATTCGCCTGGCTGCTGGTTGTATGGCTGCGGGTCTAAGCTAGCTTCTTGACTCAGCTGCACACATTGCTATCGCCGATTCTCTTCCACCTCTGATCCTTCTTCACTGAGAATAAAGACTGACGATTTTCCCCTAACCTGAACTCCGGACTCCTGCTGATTTTAAAATACGCGATCTTCACAGCTGGACTGAAGCATGAGGTTGTTGTCAGAGTTGGAGTCTGCCCATTCCCCTGGCTATACTAAGACATAGACAGGGAAGGGTTCTGGTGTTGGTGTTGGTCTGCTCCACTGCACTGAGGCTCACAATCTCCCAATGGTTTTCTCAGGTGGGACTTGCTGCTGGCTTACTAGAATGCTTCCTGTCTTGGACTTCCCTATTACTTGAGTGAGACAGATTTTTCCTTTGGTCTTCCAAATTTCTTGGGTTCAAAGATTGTTTTATTCCATCTTTTACTGGTCCTGCTATTCCAGGATTTATTTTATGTGCTATTTTAGCACAATGAAAGTGAATGTGGGAGAGTTACAGTGATTTACTATTTATTCCACCATCTTGATTTTCAGAAGTACCATTTTTAATGATTCCCCCCACTTCCTATCCCCATATTTTTTCAATGCACTTGGATATTTTTTGTTTGTTTGTTTCTTGTGAGGAGTTTCTTTTACTCATACATACATGTACCATCTAGTCTTAGGATCTTGCCTGAAGTCACTAAGAATGACCAGGGTAACATAGCCAACCTATATCACAAGATGGATTTATTCCTAGATCTTTCTGACATAGAAGCCAATTCTATCCCATATGTCCGTACAGCTTTTCCTTTGTATAACTTACCTTTTCTCTATTTTGTAAAGTGGAACAGAGGCAAGTGTAGTGTGGTGGATAGAGTGCTAAGTTGGGAGTTTGGAAGACCTGAATTCAAAGCTGACCATGGATACTTATTAGCTATGCAACCCTGAGCAAGTCATTTAACTGCTGTCTGTCTGTTTCTTCATTGGTAAAATGGGAATAATAATAGGACCTACTTCTCAGGATATTGACAGGATCAAATGAGATAGTACATGTAAATTTCTTAGCACAGTTCAAAAATTCATCATTCAGCCTCCAACAGGTTATCATTTGATATTCATTTTTACAAAATAAAATAATTTGAAATCTACATGACATATTTCTTCACTTTGTAATATGCTTTTAATTAATTTGACATTATTTTCAGACTATTCTACAAAATATAGTAAACTTTATTATTTATAAAAATGGAGACAGAAATGGATCTGAGGTGAAGATAATGAACAATCATTAGTAATTAACTAGATAATGTTTATGTGATTTATTTACTCTTTCCTAATTATTTTTATCTAAAGTTAATATTGAATTTAATTTGTTTTTCAAAAGCATACACTAACTATATGCAACATAATATAACAGTAAGAAGATTTGAATTTTAGTCCTAGACTCACCACTTATTACCTTTTATGAAAGTCTTTTCATTCCTTTGAGCCTCAGTTTCCTTGCCAGAAATTATAATAATAGCTAGTATTTATATATATATATAGCTTTAAGATTTGCAGATCACTTTACATATATGGTCACATTTTATTTTTCAACAACCCTGGGAAGTAGGTGCTGCTATGTCATCCCCATTTTATAAATAAGGAAATAGAGACTTATACAAAATCAAAGCTGAGTCAAAATTTGAATTTCTGGACTCCACATCAAGGGTACTCTGCATTTATACCATGCAGGATTTTCTATTCATGAAGGGGCCAGACTAAAGAAATTTCATGCCCTCTTTGAACTCCAGATTATGATATTAAGAAAAAGTGCCTTCTGAAGTAAGTTGAACAAAAAAGAAAAGAAAAAGAAATGGCCTTGGCTTAAATCCATATTATATATAATTTACACAGAATATAAACAAGGTACAGAAAATGGAGAATTTACCAATTATGAGCTATAAAACCCCCAAAACTAATGAAAATCTTGAAATTCATTAGTAATGAATTTACTAAATAATCAATAATAAAGCAAGGGCAAAAAAACAGTAGGGATTTTCATTGCTGAGATTTTATGCTATCCACCAACCTGAGCATTTATTCATTTAAGTAATCAACGAATACCTTGTTTCAGGAGAATCCAAATGGCCCAGTTGAAAGCCAGACGTTTTGGTGTTTCCCCCCCCCAAAAGTTGATGAAAGATTTTCAATATTCTAATGATAATTCCAAGGATTAATTCTTACATGGGGATCATATAAAATTTTAGGTGACATCATAAATGGCTCAACATGTTAAAATTGTAAAGGAAGAAAAAGTATGACATAAAAATTCCGGAGCGGTATATAATATGAATTATCTTACACTAGCATTATGATATACTCATGTATATTAGGTCAGTTTCATCTGCTCTTAAGTCACTACAATCATTTCAGGAAAACAGGCATATGTAAACTTCTATATGAAAAGAAACTTTAAAAAAATCTTTTACTTTTTTTTGTTTAGAAATATTGATTAGCTGATGCTTTCCTGTGTAATGTCTGTCACTTTGTGAAGTAGTGAAAACCCATTGTGGGTGGAAGCCTGGCTCCTAATCTCATCCTACTGTCCTTCATGAATTCTGCATTCTAGCCACACCAAACATCCCTGAAGATTTTCTTCCTCTAAGCATTTATCTTTATTTATTGTCTAACCTTTATCTTATACCTGGAATATCCAGCACCTTCATCATAATTATTATCATTCTATTCACCATTCGAGGGTAAGTTTAAATTCTGCCCTCTTCAAAACTCCAAGTTGAAAATGTTTTCTTTCCCATCTAAATCTTTTACTTTTTTTTTGTGCACTTATAATCCTCCAATTTGCATTATAATGAATTTATAAGTGTATATACATCTTCCCTGTCTCACTTCTTAGTCCACTGTTCTCTTTGAAAACAAATATTGAATCTCAGTTATATTATTGTATATGATTTTATATAATTTATATTTTATATGAATTATATTGTATAATTTATATGAATCTCATCTATATCTATAGCCCATAGTAGTAGATGCTAAATAAATGCTTATTGACTATTACTTTAATACATATACTATATTTGGGGGAACTGAGGTGGTAAGGGAAGATAGAACCATTATTAACATAGGAAAAGGAAACTTTCAGGGAGAAAAATCTCAGTAATCAATTCAGATCAGTGGCCATTCTATAGTCTATGGTCTCTGGGACACAGTGGCTAAGTGACTTGTTCCAGCTCACATGGTTAAAACGTGCCTGAAGCAGGACTTGATTTCAGGCCATAAGCAAGAAATAGACCAAATTATTTAAGAGCAGAGAGAGAGATGGCACCACAGTGCATAGAATGCTCTCTGAGTTCAAATTTGGCTTCAGACACTTACTAGTTGTCACCCTGGACAAGTCAATTAACTTAGTTTAACTTAGTTTCCTTATCTACAAAATGAGCCAAAAAAGGAAATGGGAAATCATTCAAGCATCTTTGCTAAGAATAAAACTGAAATAACTGAACAACAACAACAACAAATTTTAGTCTAACAACTTACTTATTTTATAAATGAAGAAACTAGGAGCCCAGAAACTAAGCCACTTACTCAGTCATAATTAATTAGTGTCTGAGGTGGTATTAGAACACATGCCTTTTTAATGATAATCACAACAATAGCTGGCATTTATGTAGTGCTCATTGTATGTATTAGACATTGTGCTAAGCACTTATTTTACAAATATTTTATTTGATCCTGACAACAACCTCTCAAGGTAGATGTTATTATTATCCCCATTTTTACAGTCAAGGAAAATAATAATAGCAGATACTTATCCAAGGAACACAATTAATAAGTATCTGAGATCACATTTGAACTCAGGTCTTCCTGCCTCCAATCCCTGCACTCTATACACTATAAGCTCCTACTAGGTCCTCTGATATAGTGAATATTCTTTCTATCATAGCATTTGGCCTTTACCTTAAGCAGAAGCTATCTCTACCCATGATACCACACTACCATAATGGGTCTCTTAAGCTCTTTGAAGGGAGAAACTATGTTCAAGAAATCATTATATTCCCATTTCCAAGGCAGTACAGTGCCTTGCATGTTGCAGGAGCTTAATACAGTTTTGCTGTATGAATGAGAAAAGAAAACAGACTTGTAAGCTTCCAAATTTACCTCCCTTTCAACAAGATCTCAAATGTTCAAAAACAAGAAGTCAGTAACACTGTGGAAAATTATTCTTAAGCTCAATAAAACTGAGTTTTAAGTTCAGCCATCAAATCAATCCTTCTGCCTACTAGAGGCAAACAGCTGTGAGCTGGCAAGTTCCTCTAACAATGAGTCATGGGAGTAAGAAAGTCAATGGTTGATAAACTGGCTGGAAGAAACAATGCTCATGCATAGGAAACAGAAGAGAAGACAGAGACATTAAACTTTCATGAATAGTCATAGTTTTGTGACAAAAACAGTCACCTGAACAGAGTTTCCTGAGAAAGTAAAGGAAACCTGAGAAAAGAGACAATTAATAAGGTAATTGTAGATGCTTGAAAATTCTAAAAGAATCAATATCCTTTGTATAAAGGAAGGAAAACTTAATTTGAATTAGTAGGCAATTGGCCAAGATGGGTTAATGTCTGATCTTTTAAAAAGCCTAAGGGGAAAAAAGGGTTTGGTTTAGCACATTCAAATCCATAGATGTTGGGCTACATGTTCAATACTAAGGGGGAATTAAGGGGGAAACACTGCATCTCAATGAAGTTGTCCTTAATGTCTCCATAGCTGTTAACATTTTGGCACTGAACCCAATAGCAGGGGCTAGTAAGGCTCTGATCTCCACAAGTGTCTTCATAAACTGTTTTTCGTGAGTTCCTTTTTTTAGGGAAACATAAAGATGACTATCATATGGAAGGGTTTAAAAGATGATTGGTTTCTTAAAATAAAAACAATTATCCAACTTGCCCCTATTGTTGTTAACAGAGGATTTCTTTTGAGCTTTAGGAAATTTACCTCAGCATAGAATGCATTGAATTTTTCTTCATTTTGGAACTGATTTTATTGCTGTTGAATTTTATAGATGTGACAAGTCATTCTACTGAGTGGCAGCTTATTGTCGTTTTATGTCAATAGTATTTTATTTTTCCAATTACATGTAAAGATAGTTTTCAGCATTTATTTTTCCCCCAATGGGTTACTGAATATTTTTATTATGCACATAAAAGCCATTAAGGATCTGGCCTGGGCTTAATGGGGCTGACTCCACATATATGGCTCATATCCATGAGGGTAAGAACAGGTCATTCTAACCCAGTCAGAAGACAATAAAGTCTTCTGACAAAGCATCAGATGCAGATGATCAGGTGCAGTCTTTAATAAGACAGTTCTAATAAAGCAATGATGATATCACAGAAAGGTGAAGGAGAGAGGGAAGTTAAACAGCAGAGGCCCTTGCCCCTAGAACAAAACTAGTCTAGTACTTGGCATAGCTTATTCTTAGGATAGGAGCATACTTCTATAGAGGTGACCAGTGCCTGCTAGCTCTTAGCTTGGAGGCTTCCCTGCCAAGGAGTTTACTTGGCCTGAGGTTTTCTGAAGTTCCATCCAGCAAATTGAGCCATACTGCCCAGCTCTTCCTCAGTTCTAAGAAGCTGATTATACTTGGCCAGATGCTCAGATTGGCAGGGGGCACCAATCTTGATCTGTCCAGTACAGGTTTGCAATGAAGGTATTTTCAGTCTCCCTGGAACAATGGGGAACCATTACTCCAACCCATTGGATTAGGTTAGTTTGCATGTGTGGAGAGTCACAGAGCCAATCTGGTTCACTTTGAGTAGGAGGCAGTTGCAGGCTTTCTCATTCGCAGCCTTTTCAATGCACTTGCGATTGGTCACTATGAGATCACCCCCTACCACCTAGATACCTGCAGTGGCAATGTAATCCTTCTAAGCTTCACAGTCATCCTGGTCAAATGGATCTTTAATAGAAATCACTAGATAGTCCTTCATGAAAGTCTTGTAGAGGTCTGCAATCTCAGAAGGAGAGATGTAACTGCTAAGATCATCAGCAGACTTAAAGTCCAAGTTATATTTCCCAGATCAAAAGAACTCTGAGGCAGCAACACCCATGCCAATTACAACCTTATCACTATAGCCTGTTTTACCAAGAGCATTCTTTAGCAGCTCCAGAGTTTTTTTACTTTCTAGAATGTTAGGAGCAAAGCTACCCTCATTCTCTATGTTAGTAGCACCCTGTCCATATTTCTGCTTAATCACATGCTTCAGGTTGTAGTAGACCTTAGTTTCAATGCACAAGTCCTCCTTGAAGGTTGCTTCTCCAACGAAGAGAATAATGAACTCCTGCATGCCCAGCTTATTACCAGCATGGGAGCGTGCTGGAACTGGCAGGATGACTTCATTATTGATTTCAAGGTCAGTAATATGGCAGTAAAAAGAGACACCTTTCTCAGCAGCTCCAGCCTTACAAACAGCCAGAGACATTCCCAATATAGCATTTGTACCAAATTTAGATTTATTGTCAGTGCCATTGACCTCTATCATCAACTTATCAATTTTCTTCTGCTCTACAACATTCAATTTCTTGCTAATCAGGATCAAGGCAATATATTTATTGATGTACTTAACTATTTTTGAGACATCTTTCCCCAAATAGTGGGTCATCATTATCTTCAAGCTCTAGGGCTTCATGGATGCCAGTAGAAGGACCACTGGGCACAGCAGCTCAGAAAAGATCTTTTGCAGTGACGAGATCAACTTCAACAGTGGGGTTTCCATGAGGGAGAAGGATCTCTCTGATGTGGATCTTGAGAACAGGCATGTGAAGTTTTGGATGGGGCTTCTTTCTCTGGATGCAGAGAACAGAGGCCAAGGGCTCTAGCTATGCCAAGAGGGAGACTTAAATGTCAACATTCATTTTCCCTCTCTCCCCCCTCCTCAAAACAACAAACAATCTGATATATATTATACACGTACAATCACTTGTAACATATTTCCATATTAGTAATGTTAGGAAAGAAAAATCAGCACAAAAGGGAGAGGGAAAAAAATGAAATATGTGTTGACCTGTATTTAGTCACCATAGTTCCCTCTCTGGATGTAGATGGCACTTTCTACTCTAAGTCTATTGGAATTGTCTTAGATCATTGTATTACTGAGAAGAGTTGAGTTTATCATAGTTGATCATCACACAATCTTGTTGTTACTGTGTACAATCTTCTTCTAGTTCTGCTCACTTCACTAAGCATCAGTTAATTCCCAGGCTTTTCTGGAATAAGTCTGTTTATTACTTCTTACAGAAGAATAATATTTCTTTACATTCATATACCATAGTTTATTCAGCCATTCCACAACTGATGGGCATCCACTCAATTTCTACTTGCTTGCCACCACAAAAAGAGGGCAACATTGTCTTAAAGAATTGTTTATTGGAGACTGAATGTAAATCAGCATGCTCTGTTCACTTTTTCCTTTTCTTTTTATTCCTCTTGTAGTTTTGCCCTATTATTCTGATTTTTCTCTTCCAACATGATTGACAAAGAAATGTGTATTTAAAAATTAATGTAGGATGACAGAGAGGGGACACGTCTTTATCTGAGCTCTCCCTGATATCTCTTAAATCAACACCAAAACAAGCCTCTAAAGTGGATTTGGAGTTACAGAACTCACAAATATTTAGAGTGTAATAACTTTCTAACTTTCTAGAGTTTAAGAAGATATTTTGGAAGAACTTCAAGAAAGGTTTTGAAATTGAAACTTCTGTTTCAATTGGACACAGAGGGAGGAGCTAAGCACAGGCACAGCGCAGAGACCCAGAGCAATGTGGGCTATGTGCCAGGGAATATAACAAGAGGAATTTGCAACAGTGTTGGCTACTCTATGCTGGTTGCAAGCCAGTAGATCAACAAAAATACAAAAGGCAAATGGTGAGCCCATGAATCCCAGAATAATGTGGGACCTAGCTATGCCCACCCAGCACTAGAAGTTAGTCAGCACCAACTCTGAACAGCTGCTGTTGCCTGTAGAAGAAGCTTGGACAATCTCCCCTTTGCCCTAAAAGAAGACCTCAACCTTTATTTAAAAAATGAGCAAAAAAGCAAAAAACCTCTGACCATAGGATAGTCTTTATGGAGAAAGAGAAGAACAGATTTCAAATCCTGAGGACACTAAAGGCAGATCATATCCAGATAAAGCCCTAAAGGGTGTTATGGGCCAGAACTCTGAACTTGAAACAAAGGATTCTTACAAGGTACTAAGTCAGTGCAATTGATAGAGACAATAGTTATCTAATTTAGCATGCTTCTTTGATTTAATCCTACAAGGAGTTGTTATGGGCCAGAACTTGAAACAAAGTACTAAATAGAATTGAGGAGACAATGGTTAAATCTAGTTTAGCACTGATTTAATCCTACAACAAATAATGATTTCCTAGTGATATAATGTTTAGTTTGTACTCAGTGTACAGCATATAAGCTAAAAGCTCTTAGGGCCAGAAAAGACAAGTGAACTAGAAGCTCTCAAAGGCTGAAACAGAATCATTCCATCGTCCACCTTTGTGGTGACTGGAGGCTAAAGAACAAACCTTTGGATTTGGAGAGATTCAGAGGACAGAGAAGGAGGCAGGAACTCAAGCTCTCGGAACCAAGGAGAGAGATAGACCTCTAAGAAAGCTAACTGGGCCCCAGGAAAAGAGATACGACTTTGAAGGAGACAATCAAGGATCTGGACAAGCTGCACTTGTGGTGATTATTGAACTGAAACGAAGGCTGCCTCCAGAGACCCCAAGAAAACTTCAGCAGAGAACATTACATTTTAGAGAGAATATTACAAAAGGGTGATATGAATTGGTCCCAATCTCACAAGGTTTTCTTGGAAGAATTCAAAAAGGATCTTCAAAGAGAGTTAGAAGAAAAATAGGGAAATGAAATGAAATGAGAAGTTTACAAGAGGGTTTGGAAAGGGAAACATGGAAATTATCTGAGAAAACCTCCTGAAAAAATAAATTGAGTAAAATGAGAAAAGCAAATAACTCCATACAAAATAGACTTGACACAATGGAAAAAGCATATAACTCCTTACAAAATACATTTGACAAAATGGAAAAAGAAAGGAACTCATTGAAAAACAGAATTTGTGAAATGGAAAAAAATTCATTTAGCAAAACAACTCATTTAAAAATTCAATTGGCCAAATACAAAAGGAGCTAAAAAAGGTAACTGAAGAAAATAATTCACCAAAGTTAGGATTGAAGAAATGGAAATGAATGACTCAATGAGACATCAAGAATCAGTCAAACAAAACCAAAAAAAAAAAAAAAAAAAAAAAAAAAGGAAAAGAAAAAAAATAGAAGAAAATGTAAAATACTTCACTGGAAAAAAAAAAAACAGACCTAGAAAATAGATCTAGGAGAGACAAATCTAAGGATCATTGGACTTCCTGAAAAACAAGACGAAAAAAGAGACTAAACATAATCCTTCAAGAAATCATCAAGAAAAAACTGCCCTGGTTTCTTAGATCCAAAGGGTAAAATAACTTTTGAAAGAATTCACCAATCACTCCACAAAGAGACCCCAAAATGAAAACTCCAAGGAATATCATAGTTCAATTTCAAAATTATTGGATCAAGAAAAAAATATTGCAAGCAGCTAGAAAGAAATAATTCAAATATCGAGGCGCCACAATCGGGATTAGCCAGGACCTACCAGCTTCCACTTTAAAGCATTGAAGGACCCAGAATCTGATGTTTTGAAAGGCAAAAGAACCTGTTTTGCAGAATCAACTATCCAGCAGTTATATGCTGGCTATATACAATGTTCTCCTGTATGAAGAAGAGCATTATCTTTTTTTTTTATTATTATAGAAACTTTTTATTGACAGAATCCATGCCTGGGTAATTTTTTTTTTTACAACATTATCCCTTGCACTCACTTCTATTCCGATTTTTCCCTCCCACCCTCCACCCCCTCCCCAGATGGGAAGCAGTCCTATATATGTTGAATATGTCCTAGTATATCCTAGATACAATGTATGTGTGCAGATCCAAACAGTTTTCTTGTTGCATAGGGAGAATTGGATTCAGAAGGTAGAAGTAACCCGGGAAGAAAAACAAAAATGCAAACAGTTTACATTCATTTCCCAGTGTTTTTTTTTTCTTTGGGTGTAGCTGCTTCTGTCCATCATTGATCAATTGAAACTGAATTAGGTCTCTTTGTCAAAGAAATCCGCTTCCATCAAATTACATCTTCATACAGTATCGTTGTTGACGTATATAATAATCTCTTGGTTCTGCTCATTTCACTTAGCATCAGTTCATGTAATTCTCTCCAAGCTTCTCTGTATTCATCTTGCTGGTCATTTCTTACAGAACAATAATATTCCATAACATTCATATACCACAATTTACCCAACCATTCTCCAATTGATGGGCAGCCACTCAGTTTCCAGCTTCTAGCCACTACAAACAGGGCTGCCACAAAAATTTTAGCACATACAGGTCCCTTTTCCTTCATTATTATCTCCTTGGGGTATAAGCCCAGTAAAAACACTGCTGGGTCAAAGGGTATGCACAGTTTGATAACTTTTTGGGCATAATTCCATATTGCTCTCCAGAATGGTTGGATTCATTCACAGCTCCACCAACAATGTATCAGTGTCCCAGTTTTCCCACATCCCCTCCAACACTCATCATTATTTTTTCCTGTCATCTTAGCCAATCTGACAGGTGTGTAGTGGTATCTCAGAGTTGTCTTAATTTGCATTTCTCTGATTAATAATGATTTGGAACACTTTCATATGAGTGGTAATGATTTCAATTTCATCATCTGAAAATTGTCTGTTCATATCCTTTGACCATTTATCAATTGGAGAATGGCTTGGTTTCTTATAAATTAGAGTCAGTTCTCTATATATTTTGGAAATGAGGCCTTTATCAGAACCTTTAACTGTGAAGATGTTTTCCCAGTTTGTTGCTTCCCTTCTAATCTTGTTTACATTAGTTTTGTTTGTACAGAAGCTTTTTAATTTGATGTAATCAAAATTTTCTATTTTGTGATCAATAATGGTCTCTAGTTCTTCTTTAGTCACAAATTTCTTCCTCTTCCACAAGTCTGAGAGATAAACTATCCTATGTTCCTCCAATTTGTTTATAATCTCGTTCTTTATGTCTAAATCATGGACCCATTTTGATCTTATCTTGGTATACGGTGTTAAGTGTGGGTCCATGCCTAATTTCTGCCATACTAATTTCCAGTTATCCCAGCAGTTTTTGTCAAATAATGAATTCTTATCCCAAAAGTTAGGATCTTTGGGTTTGTCAAACACTAAATTGCTATAGTTGACTATTCTGTCTTGTGAACCTAACCTGTTCCACTGATCAACTAATCTATTTCTTAGCCAATACCAAATGGTTTTGGTGACTGCTGCTTTATAATATAGTTTTAGATCAGGTACAGCTAGGCCACCTTCATTTGATTTTTTTTTTCATTAATTCTTTTGAGATTCTTGACCTTTTATTATTCCATATGAATTTTGTTGTTATTTTTTCTAGATCATTAAAATATTTTCTTGGAAGTCTGATTGGTATAGCACTAAATAAATAGATTAGTTTAGGGAGTATTGTCATCTTTATTATATTTGCTCGACCTATCCAGGAGCACTTGATATTTTTCCAATTGTTTAAGTCTGACTTTATTTGTGTGGAAAGTTTTTTGTAATTTAGCTCATATAATTCCTGACTTTCCTTTGGTAGATAGATTCCCAAATATTTTATGCTGTCGACAGTTATTCTGAATGGAATTTCGAAGAGCATTATCTTTCAGGGAAGAAGATGGACATTCAATGATACAGGTGAATTCCATTTATTTCTGATAAAAAGAACAGAGCCGAACAAAAAAATTGATCTCCAAATACATAACTCAAGGGAAGCATAAAAAGGTAAAAATGAAAGAACTCTTGAGAAAAGAACTTTTATGGGTATACTTAAGAAAGTGCAGGTACAATTTGATTTTTTGTGATAATATAAAGAAGAAACTAGAGGTGGAAAGGGGGTTATACTGGGGAAAAATGGAAAAGGAGCTAAAATGAGGGAAATTACATCTCGTGAAGAAGCAAAGAAGACTTATTATAACTGAGAGGGAAAAGGGATGGGGATGAACATTGTGTAAATCTTACTCTCCTCAGATTTGGCTCAAAGAGAGAATATCATATATATTTGGCTTCACAGAAAAAATTTTCTCATCTTATAGAGAAGTGGAAGAGGAAAGGGGAAAGGAAAGGGGAAAGATAATAGAAGGGAAAACAGAAGTAATAAGGGGAAAGCATAAGAAAGGGGGAGGAGTTATAAAGTGGGAAAGCTGTTTGAGGGACATGTGTTCAGAAGCAAAATATTGAGTAAGAGAGAAAGGGGAAAATGAAAGAGAAAAGCATAACTTGAGGTAAATAAGATCCTGGGAAATATAGAATTAGTCATTTTAACTGTGAATATGAATGGGATGAACTCTCCCATAAAATGGAAGTGGACAGCAGACTGGATTAAAAGCCAGAATCCTACAACATGTTGTTTAAAAGAAACACATTTAAAGCAGAGTGATATATACAGAATAAAGGTAAAAGGCTGGAGCAGAATCTATTATACTTCAGGTGAAGAGAAAGCAGGGGCAGCAATCTTAATCTCAGATAAAGCAAAAGCAAAAATAGATAAGAAAACTATATCTTGCTAAAGGGTACCATAGATAATGAAGTAATATCAATAGTAAACATATATGCACCAAGTGGTATAGCATCCAAATTCCTAGAAGAGAAGTTAAGAGAGCTGCAAGAAGAAATATTCAGCAAAATTATACCAGTATGGGATCTCAACCTTGCTCTTTCAGAACTAGAAAAATCAAACTACAAAATAAATAAGAAGGAAGTTAAGGAGGTAAATAGAATTTTAGGAAAGTTAGGTATTATTTAAAAAAGATAAAAGAAAAAAAGAAAAGTTAAGTATGATAGATCTTTGGAGAAAATTGAATGGAAACAGAAAAGAGTATACTTTTTTTCTCAGCAGGTTAAAGAACCTATGCAAAAATTGACCATATATAAGGGTATAAAAACCTCATAATCAGATGCAGAAATACAGGAATAGTAAATGCAGCTTTTTTAGATCATAATGCAATAAGAATCACATGTAATAAAGAGCCAGGGAAAATTAGCCCAAAAGCTAATTAGGATCAGGAAATTCTGATCCTAAAGAATGAGTGGGTAAAATAACAAATCATAGGCACAATCAATATTTTCATCTAAGAGAATGACAAATAAAGTCAGACTTAAATAATTGGTTTTGGTGACTGCTGCTTTATAATATAGTTTTAGATCAGGCACAGCTAGGCCACCTTAATTTGATTTTTTTTTCATTGATTCCCTTGAGATTCTCAAAATTTTATTATTCCATATGAATTTTGTTATTATTTTTTCTAATCATTAAAATATTTTCTTGGAAGTTTGGTATAGCACTAAATAAATAGATTAGTTTAGGAAGTATTGTCATCTTTATTATATTTGCTCAGCCTATCCAAGAGCACTTAATATTTTTCCAATTATTTAAGTCTGACTTTATTTGTATGGAAAGTTTTTTGTAATTTTCCTCATATAATTCTTGACTTTCCTTTGGTAGATAGATTCCCAAATATTTTATGCTATCGACAGTTATTTTGAATGGAATTTCTCTTTGTATCTCTTGCTGGTGGATTTTGTTGGTGATGTATAAAAATGCTGAGGATTTATGGGGATTTGTTTTATATCCTGCAACTTTGTTAAAGTTATGAATTATTTCTAATAGCTTTTTAGTAGAATCTCTGGGGTTCTCTAAGTATACCATCATATCATCTGCAAAGAGTGATAGTTTGGCTTTCTCATTGCCTATTCTGATTCCTTTAATCTCTTTCTCGACTCTTATTGCTGAGGCTAGTGTTTCTAATACAATATGGAATAATAATGGCGATAGTGGGCAACCTTGCTTCACTCCAGATCTTACTGGGAAAGGTTCCAGTTTATCCCCATTGCATATGATGCTTACTGATGGTTTTAAATATATGCTCCTGACTGTTTTAAGAAAAAGTCCATTTATTCCTATACTCTCAAGTGTTTTTATTAGGAATGGATGTTGGATTTTCTCAAATGCTTTTTCTGCATCTATTGAGATGATCATATGGTTTTTGTTAGTTTGGTTATTGATATAGTCGATTATGCTAATAGTTTTCCTAATATTGAACCAGCCCTGCATTCCTGGTATAAATCCTACTTGGTCATGGTGTATTATCCTGGGGATGATTTTCTGTAATCTTTTTACTAATATTTTAGCATCAATATTCATTAGGGAGATTGGTCTATAATTTTCTTTCTCTGTTTTCAGCCTACCTGTCTGTGTCGTAAAAGGAGTTTGGTAGGACTCCTTCAATCCCTATTTTTTCAAATAGTTTATATAGCATTGGAGTTAATTGTTCTTTAAATGTTTGGTAGAATTCACATGTAAATCCATCTGGTCCCGGGGATTTTTTCTTAGGGAGTTGGTTAATAGCTTGTTCTATTTCTTTTTCTAAGATGGGACTGTTTAGGATATTTACTTCTTCCTCTGTTAATCTGGGCAAGCTATATTTTTGAAGGTATTCTTCCATTTCATTTAAGTTGTCAAATTTATTGGCATAAAGTTGGGCAAAGTAATTCCTAATTATTGCTCTAATTTCCTCTTCGTTAGTGGCGAGTTCTCCCTTTTCATTTTTAAGACTAACAATTTGATTTTCCTCTTTCCTTTTTTTAAATCAGATTTACTAAGGGTTTGTCTATTTTGTTGGTTTTTTCATAGAACCAACTCTTAGTTTTATTAATTAATTCAATAGTTTTTTTACTTTCAATTTTATTGATCTCTCCTTTTATTTTTAGAATTTCAAGTTTAGTGTTTGACTGGGGGGTTTTAATTTGTTCCTTTTCTAGCATTTTTAGTTGTAAGCCCAATTCATTGACCTTCTCTTTCTCTATTTTATGCAACTAGGCCTCTGGAAATATGAAATTTCCCCTTATTACCACTTTGGCTGCATCCTACAAATTTTGGCATGATGTCTCATTATTGTTGTTTTCTTGGGTGAAGTTATTAATTATGTCTAAGATTTGCTGTTTCACCCAATCATTCTTTAGTATGAGATTATTTAGTTTCCAATTATTTTTTGGTTTACTTTCCGTTAGCTTTTTGTTGAATGTAATTTTTATTGCATCGTGGTCTTAAAAGGATGCATTTACTATTTCTGCCTTACTGAATTTGAGTTTTAGGTTTTTATGTCCTAATATATAGTCTATTTTTGTATAGGTTCCAAGAACTGCTGAAAAGAAATTGTACTCCTTTCTGTCTCCATTTCATTTTCTCCAGAGATCTTTCATATCTAACTTTTCTAGTATTCTATTTACCTCTTTGACTTCTTTCTTATTTATTTTGTGTTTTGATTTATCTAATTCTGAGAGTACAAGGTTGAGATCTCCCACTATTATGGTTTTGCTATTTCTTCTTGCAGCTCTCTTAATTTTCTTTTAAAAATTTAGATGCTACACCGCTTGGTGCATATATGTTTAATATTGATATTGCTTCATTATCTATGCTACTCTTTAGCAAGATATAGTGCCCTTCCTTATCTCTTTAATTAGATACATTTTTGCTTTTGCTTTATCTAAGATCAGGATGGCTACCCCTGCTTTTTTGACTTCACCTGAAGCATAGTAGATTTTGCTCCAACCTTTTACCTTTATTCTGTATGTATCTCCCTGCTTCAGGTGTGCTTCCTGTAAACAACATATTGTAGGATTCTGGCTTTTAATCCATTCTGCTAACCGCTTCCTCTTTATGGAGGAGTAAGTACCCCATACTTACCTTCCTTTCCAGTATTAAACTTGTGAGCACCACTTGCTTCTCACAGCCCTCCCTTTTTAGTATCCCTTCTTCCCCTCCCCCCCACCTTAGAGTTTAGCCCCCTATCTTACTCCTTTCCCTCACAGTTTCCATATTCCCTTCTGCTTAACTTATTCCTTCCCTTTTCACTTTTCCCTTCTCATTTTTCAAAGAGGTGGGAAAAGTTTCACCATAAATTGAATATGTCTAAAATTTTTCTCTTAAAGCCAATTTTGATGGCAGTAAGATACCCACTATATTCATCTCCCTCCATTTTTTCTCTCAGATATAATAGGTTTCCTTTGCCTCTTCATGAGATGTAGTACCCCCACTTTATCCTTTTTCTGGTACAATGTCCTTTCCACCTCTAGTTTCTAGAACAAGGTATACATATATTCTTTATACATCTTTATAGCAGAAATATAGTTCCCAAGATTTCTTTTTACCTTTTGAGGTTTCTCTTGAGTTCTATATTTGTAGATCAAACTTTTTCTTAAGTTCCGGTTTTTCATCAAAAATAGGTGAAATTCACTTTTATTTCTTTGAATGACCATCTTCTTCCCTGGAAAAAGATGCTCATTTTGGCTGGATAAGTTATTTTTGGTTGCATACTGAGTTCCTTAGCCTTTTGGAATATCATATTCCAGGCCCTTCAATCTTTTAATGTGGATGCTGTTAGATCCTGGGTGATCCTTATTGTGGTTCCTCTATATTTCAATTGGGTTTTTCTAGCTGCTTGCAGTATTTTTTCCTTTGTTTGAGGGTTCTGGCATTTGGCCACTATATTTCTTGGTGTTTTGATTTTAGGATCCCTTTCAGTAGGTGATCAATGAATTCTTTCAATGTCTATTTTACCCTCTGTTTCTATGACTTCTGGGAAGTTCTCTTCAATAATTTCCTGGAAAATAGTGTCCCGGCTGTTTTTTTCATCATATTTTTCTGAGAGTCCAATAATTCTCAGATTGTCTCTCCTAGACCTATTTTCCAGCTCTATTATTTTCCCAAGAAGGTATTTCACATTTTTTTCCATTGTTTGATTTTTTTGGTTTTGCTTGACTGATTCTTGTTGTCTCCTCGAGTCATTCAATTCCATTTGTTGGATTCTGATTTTCAATCTTTTTCTAATTGTCCAATTGAGTTGTTTTGTTTTATGGAATTTTTTTCCATTTCACCAATTTTATTTTTTAGAGAGCTATTTTCTGTTTCCAGTTCACTAATCCTATTTTTCAAGGATTTGATTTCTTTATCTCCTCTGTCTTTAAATGAGTGGGATGACTTCTCCAGACTCTCTTGCCAAGCCTCCCTCTCCTTTTCCCATTTTTCTTGTACCTCTCTTGTGAGAGCCTTTTTAATTTCTTCTATGAGATTCATCTGTGCTGAGGAACAGATGATCTCCTCCTTTGGGGATTCAGCTAGAGACAGTCTGTTTTTAGTCTCCTCAGGGTTTAGAGTCTGCTCTCTATCCATATAGAAGCTGTCAATGGTTAAGGTCCTTTTCAATTTTTTGCTCATTTTGTCAGAGAAGAATCAAAGACAAACTAGCAAAGAAAAAAAGAAAAAAAAAACCCAAATGGAATCTGCTTTTTTGGGGGCAGGGGCTGGCTGGTGTTACTGAGCTTCCTCTACAGACTGTGGGGGGCAGCAGCGAGGCACTAGCAGGACTGTACTCCGCCTGCGCTCTGAGACTCTGAGAGCATGCTGAGATGGTGTGGGAGAGGGGTGGCCAGGTCCCGAAAAACTCCAGCTGTTTGGGGTTGTATTCTTCACCCCCGGTGTTTTTAGCTTCTCTGTTGGGCTGACTTGCTGCCAGGTCAAAGTATCCAATCCTGTAGCAAAGATCTCCCCACAGAGACAGCTGAGATCACACCCCACCCCTCTCTGGTCTGCTTGGCTGTGAGCTGCCTGCCGAGCTCTTGCTGCCACTGCCTGCTCTCAGCCTGTGCCTGATCTAAAACCATCCCCACCCTCAATTAAAAACAGACCTTTCCTGGCGAATTTCAAGGATATCTTCGCTTGGTAACTATTTGTGGTTTTTTCAGTCAAGCATTAATTCAGAGGCTTGTCATGAAATGAATTCTGAGAGAAAACGCGGAGCTTACACAGCACATAGCTGTGGCACATAGCCTCCTCTCCTCCATCTTGGCTGGAAATCCTCTACCAAACACTTAAAGAACAATAAATTCCAATATTATGCAATTTTTGGGGGGAAATAGGGGAAAAAGGAATCCTACCAAATTCTTTTTGTGATATTTAAACCAGGTAGTGTCAAAACTACCTGAGAGAGAAAATTATAGACCAATTTCCTTAATGAATATTTGTTGGAATCTTTACAAACTGTTAAGCCATTGGAATTGATAGAGACAATAATTATTTAATTTGGCATGGTTCAATATGATTGATTTGATCTTAGAAGGAGATATTTTGATCCAGAACTTGAAACAAGGTACTAAGTACAACTCATAGAAACAATCCTTGTGTTCACACCTTTAGAGAGCTCATAAGTATCTAAGTATTCAATGGAGTTCACAAGTTTGGGAGATTTCAGGGCTTAGTATGAGATATTCTAATTCACACCTCCCTTAGGGCGAGAGAGCACTCTAGGAGATAACCCAGAATCTCTCTCTCTCTCCAGAAAGAGGAGTTAACCTTTGGGAGGTCATATATATACAGGAAGCTCTTAGAGCTGGAGAGAGTTACTCGGGAATATTCCCAAGGTTTGGAGAGGAGTACTCTGGAAAGAATTTCTCTGGAACATTGACTGGAGTCAGAGAGGAGCACTCTGGGAGGAAGCCCACAAGCCCTATCTTCGAAGCAAGAAAGATTTCATTGCATCTTCTACCTTGGTGCTGGCTGGAGGCTGAAGAAAGCAGAGGCAGAAGCCAAGGACAAAGCTGTAAGAGCTTTGCAGAGAGATAGGCCTCTGAGCTAACCGGGCTATATTGAAGGACACGATAAAAGATCTGAACTGTTATCACCTGGCTGTGTTTTGGAAAAAGAACACCACAAATATTCATGCAAATCTTAAATAAAATATTAGCAAAGGGATTCCAGCAAGTCACCCCTAAGATAATATGCCATGACAAGTAGGAATTATACCAGGAATGCAGGGCTGATTCAATATTAGAAAAACTATTAGCATAATTGACTATATCAATAACCTAACTAACAAAAATCATATGATTATCTCAATAGATGCAGACAAGGTATATGACAAAATCCAACATCATTCCTATTAAAAAACTAGAGAGTATTGGAATAAATGGAGTTTCGCTTAAAATGATCAATAGCATCTATTTAAAGCCATTTGCAAGCATCAAATGTAATGGGGATAAACTGGAACCATTCCCAATAAGATAGGAGTTAAACAAGTTTGCCCATTATCACCATTACTATTCAATCTTAGAACTGGAGAGAGTTATTTGGGAATATTCCCAAGGGTTGGAGAGGAGCACTCTGGAAAAAATTTCTCAATATCAAAAATTATTCATGTATATATTTTGAAAATAAAAATCTATAATTAAAAAAGAACAATTTTATAATCCTTAAAAATTAATGTACATGTATAACCCCCCCCCAAAAAAAAACCAAAAAACAAAAACCCAGCAATAAAAAGGATTGCTTAGGAGCAAAGCAGGGTAGGACTTTCACCCAGGTTTTTCTGACTCTAAGGCAGTATGGTGTAATAGATGGAGCCTTGGCAATATGAGAAAAAATTCAGAAAATTAATTGTCCTAGGGCTCCCATAAAGTATCAAAATCACAAAATCTTGAGTTAGAAAGAGTCTCTGTGGTTATCTAGTCCACTTGGATAGAAATTCCTTCTAAAACATTCCCAACAAACAGTTTTCAGAATTCACTGAAGAGGAGTAAGATATCCCTTAAAACGATTAATCTTTTCCTGCCTTCCAATGCAGTGGAAAAGAAATAGAAGGATTGTGTTTTTTCAGCTGACAAACTGAGGCCCTGCTGAATTTCCTGAAACTCTCTCCCCAATCATGTGATTAGATTATAAGGCATAGACTTTTGTCTTCAAAGATAACGCTAACATTTTAAGTGATTAAGCAATGTGCCTGGCATATAGTAGGTACTTACTAAATATTTATTGGCTTATTTCCTTAAGAGGACACAAAACAACTTCTCTGATTGGTTCCCTTGTGATTTGAGCTGCTTCTGATATAACTGGAAAAAGAAAATAAAAGAGAATGAACTCTAGTCAGAAGAACCATTCATAGTCCCTTTCTAGGAGAAGAAAAATCACAACTTGCAGAATAAGCATTTGTTGAATAGCTTGTCCTTGCCCAAATTGTTCTCAAAAGGCCTTTGTGGACTTCCACTCAAAAGGCCTTCTGCCTTTTTTTTTTTTTTAACTTTGCCTGAGCACAAGTCACAGATGAGAGTTTTCAAGAAGTGGAGAGTTTCTGAAGACTAACTTGCCAAGGGAGATTTTCTCAGCAGTATCTTTGGAGGAATAAGAGTATCTCCAACAGAGGATCATCTTGTAAAGTTACTGATGTCACTTCATAAAATGTGGGAGTGGGAGGCTTTAGTACCAACCATCAGCTCCTATTAAGGCATGTCAAACTGGGTATTCCAGACATTTTAATTTTAATATGGATAAATAAAACTCATTATCTTATGCCATCTGAAAGTTCCCCTCTTCCAAATGCCCTTACTTCTGTAGATTGTGACTCAATTTCCAGAACTCTGGATTTGGAACTTTGGCATGATTTTGTATTCTTTCTCCCTCAAAGTATATATCCAATCATTTGCAAAATGTTGCCATTTTTATTTTACAGAATCTCTTGCATTTAACTCTTGCATTCTACTCACAAGGCTATCACTTAAAATTCAGGCATAATCATATCTTCCCTAGATTACTGGTCTCCTTGCCTCAAGTCTCCTACTTCCCCAGGTACATTCAATATAGTGCTACTGTAGAGGAAAAAAAAATAAAACAAATAAACAAAAAAACAATTTTCCTTGAGTACAAATATGACATCAACTTGATTGGCCTTCTATTATGCTTAGGGTAACATATAAACTCCTCTGTTTAGCTTTTAAATACCTAAAACTTCTGGCCCCAATTTGTCTTTCCAGTCTTATTAGATTTTCCTTCCTAACTTCTCTCCCCTTTCTTCCCTTTCTCCTCCCCCTGGAATTCTACCAAAATGGCTTTTCTCAATTCCTAATTTCCTGTCTTTAATTTTGTGCTAGTCATGACATAAGTCTGAAAAGTACTCGTTCTTTACCTTTGTCTCAGAATTTCTCTTTCTTTTAGATGCATCTTAATCATCATCTGCATGAAGCCTTTTCTGAGTCCTCAAAGTACTAATGCCTTTTGTCACAAACTGCAAAATACATTTACCCATTTATATATCTATCATTCTGAGTCATAGTGTTCATAAGTTTTAATAGCTTAAAACTGTACAAGACTTTTGAGATACATTTTTATTTATATTTATTCATCTTATGCTTTTGTGGCCCAGTTATTTTTCAGTCATATCAGCCTCCTCATGAACTCATTTATGGTTTTCCTTGACAGAGATAATAGAGTGACTTGTCATTTCTTTCTGTGATTCATTTTACAGTTGAGGAACTGAAGTAAAGAGAGTTAAATGACTTGCCCAGGATCACAGTGGTAGTGCATGTAAACATTTAAAGTTTAAAAAGAATATTGAAAAATCTATTCAATGAAAGTCATTTCCCCATACTATTTCAGAGAGAGTTGCTATAGTTGCAAGAGCATAATAATTAGAATCTAAGGATCTTGCTTCCTTGCTAGTTGTGTGACCTTGAAGGACTGAATCACATGTTCTCTAAAGTTCCTCCCCTTCCTTAAATTTGATTATCCTCTGATCCCTGAGATGTTAATGAATTTAAGCATGCCATTTAACTTTTCTGGTCCTCATTACCTGCTTTGTGGAGTCTGATGACTATACTAAGTTGTTTCTAAGGTCTCTTTCAACTTTAAGAACTTCATGATTTTATTACTGAAGGACCTAGGTTAAATAAACACCAACTAATAATCTGCATGATTTTTTTTGTCATATTTAGAATAATGTGTCTAAAGAAACTGAAATGCTTCCCAGCTTTCTCATGGTAGTGTTCATTTCTTCTATTAAGATCACCACATTGACTCTCTGGTATATGTAGCTCCCTAGCTGCTATATATATTCTGGAAAGTCTCTTTAAAATTAGTGAATTCATTTTGATGAAGTGTGAAAATGCAGCAATTCCTGAGAAACTCTAAGGCTACCAGGGCTTGAGAGTGCCACAATGCTTGCTGTCAGAGGACAATCTCTTTTGGTCAGTAAGCCATAGAATCCAATTTTGGGAACTATCCCACTCCTACCACTCCTCAGGAATTGAAAAAAAAAAGTTTTCTTTAGTGTGGTAACATTTTAGAGTATTAAAATGTGTGTTACCTATTCATTTGATACTCATAACAACCCTCGGAGTCAGTTGCTATTAAGGAAACTGAGGCAAACAGAAGTTAAATGACTTGCCCAGCATCATGCACTTTTATGTTTCTAGTATCAAGCCTTAACGGGAAAACATTTTTTATATGTGATTTAAAGATTAAATTAAAATGAAATGTCATAGAGACATGAGAATATTTGTTTTTTAACATAAGCACTTACAGAAATATAAAAAATGAAATATATTTGAAATATAAGTAGTACCCTATTGTCTTTTTTTCCCATGCTCATAGTTATAACTTTATAATATTCTTGGAAGAGAAAAATGGCACAGATATAGGATGTGATGGAAACTAACTCTCCTTAATGACCAGAGGTCTAAGTAGTTTCCTAAATATCCTTTGCCAAAGTCCACCAATGCTGCTGGCAGTGCTAACCCAACAGAGCTCTTCATTGTTTGGGGTCCTTTGAGTGTAGAATACCAAAGGCTTGAAGCAAAATATCTGCTCTCTAAAAAAACTCATGCCAACCATATTGCAATTAAATAAAAAAGATCAAAAAAAGAAAAGGTATAAAGTATGTAAAATAGCACAGAAAAATTGACAATAATGATTTAATTTAATTCCTGACTTATAAATCAATAAAGTACAATTTGTTTTTAATAAATACATGAGTAGGCAACACCATGAATTTTTCTGAGATATATGTTGACAATGACAGAAAAGATTTAAACTGGTAAAATTGAATGTTGGAATTTTTTTAAAGCATGTAATTGGTTTTATTTTAAGATATACTATTTGGAACAAGGTTGTTATCCTGGCAACTTTTATTATTTTTTTTTTCTTTTGCTCAACTCTTAATGTAGCGTTGCTTTTGTTCTGATATGACTTTTTTTTGTTTTTTTTTCTAATCCCTATTTTTTCTTTTACAGATAAAGATACTAAGATCTTGTCCCAAGATATGATTGCCCAAGGTCACAGAGATAGTGAATATACTGGAATTAGAATTTAGATCCAAGACTTTTACAGTGATTTTGAGCTTTGTAATCTAGGTGTCATCCTTGACTCAGCACTCTTTTTAAAAAATTTTTCTTTTTGCTGTAGTAAATTTATTTACTTTTTGATGCCCATTGCTTTATGAATCATATTGGGAAAGATAAATCAGAGCAAAAGGAAAAAATCATGAGAGAGATAAGAAAACAGGAAAAAAAAAAAAAAAGAGAAGCGAACACAGCATGTGTTGATTTACATTCCTTCTTAGTAATTTTTTTGGATGTAGATGGCATTTTCTGTCCAAAGTCTATTGAGATTGATTTGGATCAATGAACTACTGAAAAGAACCAAGCCTTTCATAGTTGATCATCAAATATTCTTTTTTTTTTAAATTTTTAAAGCTTTTTATTTTCAAAACATATGCATGGGTAATTTGACAACATTGACCTTTGCATAGCCTTGTGTTTCGAATTTTCTCCTCCTTCCTCCCCACCCCTTTCCCTAGATGGCAAGCAATCCAATATATGTTAAACAAGATAAATTATAGATGATTGCACATTCTTGCTGTTATGGTGTACAATTCCTGGTTCTGCTTGATTCATTCGGCATCAGTTTATGTAAATCTTTCCAGGCCTTTCTATAATAAGTTTATTCATCATTTTTTATAGAACAATAATATTCCACTACCTTTATGTACCACAACTTGTTCAGCCATTCCCCAATTGATGGGCATCCACTCATTTTCCAATTCTTTGCTGCCACAACAAGAACTGCTACAATCATTTTTGCACATGTGAGTCCTTTTCCCTTCTTTATAATTTCATTGTGATGCAGACATAGTAATGGCCCTGCTAGGTCAAAGGGTATACACAGTTTGAAAGTTCTTTAGGAATGGTTCCAGATTGCTCTCCAGAATGGTTAGACCACTTTGCAAAACAATCAATAATGCTTTATGTCCCATTTTCCTACATTCCCTCCAACATTTAACATTATCTTCTTCTGTCATCTTAGACAATCTGAGAGGTGTGAGATGATACCTCAGAATTGTTTTAATTTGCATTTCTCTAATCAGTAGCGATTTAAAGCATTTTTTCAGTTAACTATAAAAGGCTTTAATTTTGTCATCTGAACTCTGGGAGATGACTAAAAACAATTACATTGAATTCCCAATCCCTATATTCATGCCCACCTGCATTTTTGATTTAGAGAGGGAAATATTGCTTAGATGTTTTCAGTAGTGTCTAATGCTCAGTGACATAATTTGGGGTTTTCTTGGCAGAAACACTAGCATGGTTTACCATTTTCTTCTCCAACTCATTTTATAGAAGAGGAACTGAGGCAAATAGGATTAAGTGACTTGGCCAGGGTCACATAAATAACAAATGTCTGAAGCCAGATTTGAAGTTAGGTCTTCCTGACTTCAGGCTCAATGCTCAATCTACTGTACCACTTAGCTACCACAGAGAGAGGAAATGAAGAGGGAAAATGTATTTATTAAAGGGAACTAAGTGAACAACTGGTGAAAAATATGAAGGTGGATTTACTAAGTGTCTCAAGGAATAGAAACTATAAAGTCCTGAGACTTCTGAAAAAGTCAGGATTAGAGCCAAGAAGAATAGCTGCGTTTTGTTAGGGTGTTAATGATGTGATATAATTCAAATTTCAAATAGTAGCCTTCAATATGCTTATGTATAAATAAGGGACTTATGAAGAAAAATTAAACATAGATTGTAGACTATTTAAGATATAAGTGAATTTATTAATCTATTGATCATCCAATTCAACTCTCTTATACAGATGATGAAAAATGAGGCCTAAAAAGATTTTGGTTTCAGAGTCAAGAGTAGAATTCAGATATCCAGAGGCATAATATAGTATTCTTATAATTTCTCACACAATCAGATAATGTACAGGAAAGAATGGTATTCAGATGCCTATACACAGTTAGCACAGTTAGCTGTTCTAGCACTAGAAATCTCAAAGTTAGATCTTTATAATGCTTTACATTCAATAGATGAGAGTTTGTATCCTGAAAAATCAAGCTCCTATGATATGACAGCCCTCACTGAATTGAATTAAAAAGTATTTATTAAATATCTCCTCTATGTCAAAAACATTGATTGGAGCTGGAAATAAGGGAATAAAGAATGAAGTTATCACTACATATGAGTGCTTTACATTCTAATGGAGAAAGCAATAAATACAAATTGTTTTGTAAGAAAGATGGCTCAGAGGAATAGTGCTGTGTCTGGATTTAGGAAAAACTGAGTTTTTCCTCTGATACATACTAAATTTAGTCTAACCCTAAATCACTTAAACACTATCTGATACAGTTTCTTCTATTTTAAGTTGCAATAATAATAACAACTATCTCTTACAGTTATTGTGAAAAATAAATGAGAAAATATTTGTAAAACATTATTAATTATTAATCTTAAAGAATGAAAAAGGAAGATTATGTGGAACTGACCAGTATCTGAAGCCCTTTTCTGTGTTTTTACTTTGCTTTATTAGTAGGTCCTTTTCATTTCTAATCCCAAGAATATAACTAAATTATATGATGAAACTCTTAGCAAAAGTAATAATTCATTTGCACAAATTGATTTTAAATTCTCTTTTGCTAGAATATAACAATTTCCCAAAGCAAAAACTATTTTACAAAAAAATATTTTCTGGCTGAATTAGACTTCTGGAAGCCAAAATGGTAGAGAAAGCAGTAAATTGATATAACTCTCCCACCTTCACCTTCAAACAACCATAAAATAGCACATCAAAAATATTCTGAAACAGTGGAATTAGCAAAAAGATGGAGTGAAATAATCTTTTAACCCAAGAACCTTGTAAGATTAGAAAAAAAAAGTCAGTCTCACCTAGGGAAAAGGGGAACACAGTCCAGGAAAGCAGTAAACCCCCCTTCAGTAAACCACTGGGAGATCCTGAGCCCCACTGCAGTGGAGCAGGCAAGCACCAAACTAGGACCCAACAAGTGCCTCAGCACAACCAAGGGAAAGGGCAGAACTTCCCACTTCAGACCTCCCACATGGGCAAACAGGCAACCTTCTGCAGCCAGATCTCCATGACCTTCATCATAGCCTTTATGGAAAAAGGCAAACTCCAGGCGCCAGACTATCACAAATGTCAGTATAATCCTGGAGAACTGCAGAAATACCCCAAAGGCCCCAGCACATGAGAGACGCTGGCATTAGGACCCTGGCTCAGAACCAGGTAAGCTTCCAGACCCCAATAGCCTCTAGCACTGACAACAACACCCCATCCTACCTACTCAGGGCAGTACTCCAGATACAAAGGTCCCTTGTGGGTCTCAGGGAAACATCAGAGCAGCAGCAGGCAAATAACTAGGGTCTCAAGGAGCCTGAGGCAATACACCTGCCACTCTGGAAGTAGAGTTCAAATTTAAATGAAAGAAAATGAATAAAAATGAGAAAACAACAACAACAAAAGAATCTGATTTTAGGAAGTTATTAGGTTGACAAGGACACAAATTCAGAAAAGAACATCTATGATAAAACACCTATAATCAAAATCCCAAATACAAGTGGGAAGTTATGTCAAGCCCAGAAAGAACTCAAGCTCCTTTTTGAGCTTAAAAATAATATACGACAAGTAGAAGGAACATTGGGGAAAGGAATGAAAATAATGCAAGGAAAGTATGGAAAAAAGGAGTTGACAGCTTAGAAAAAAGAAAACAACTGTCTAAAAAGTAGAATTGGCCAAATGGTAAAAGAAATACTGCTAACTGAGCAAAACATTTGTATTATTTGTATTATTTAGACAACAATAGTATCAATACAGACAATATAATACACAGAGGTGTAAATAGATTTAGTTCTGATAATTTTGACATTATATATAACTGTCATCTGCATTTTGGTTCTACTAGTCTTGGTAGCTCTTTTGACCCATTTCTTATGTCTGCCTTTATTCCACGACAACTTAGCAGCATTTTCCCAGAAATTTCAAACTATGAACACAAATAATTCTCCAAAGTCATGAAAATAGAACATATTCTTCCTTTCTTCTTCCATTACTGTTTGAAACAATCACAATCATTGGGACATGTCTTCATTGATTATGTTAATCTTAAAATTATATTGCATTTACTTTTAACTATGAAATATATTACAAAAATAAAACAAGAAAAATATTTATAAACATGGAGAGGTGAGGGTGGAAGGAATTTTTTTAAAAATAATTTTTGAAGTAAAGCTTAAGGAAATATTTATAATATGTAAAATACTCATTTCAACCAGAATTATACCAAAACATGTCTTGAGATTAAGCTATATTAAATTAAATTAATTCTGAAACAAAGGATTACACCAAAATTGGATCCAAGCTTTCACCAGAAGCCTCCAGATGAAAAGTAGGAACACAATTTTAATTGAAAATAATCATATAACCCATTCTCTAATAGCTTACCTTCCAACAAGCCAGCTTTGATCTTTTGAGAGATACTGTTTGTAAGAAAACGTCTTATCCTCTAGCACCTGGATTAATACCCACCTTCCAGAACACCTGTTCAGGAAACTGGACAGAATTACCTAAGTGGGGATTCACTTCAAAGGGTTACTCTTTGAAGATTTATGTCAAACCAGGAACTTTGATCCTAA
The DNA here is from genome assembly GCF_902635505.1 of Sarcophilus harrisii. Taxonomy (NCBI): domain Eukaryota; kingdom Metazoa; phylum Chordata; class Mammalia; order Dasyuromorphia; family Dasyuridae; genus Sarcophilus; species Sarcophilus harrisii. Next base: position 123,699,161 of record NC_045431.1, on the reverse strand, counting down.
TTATCTACCAATGACTACCAAAGGATGCGGAAACATCCCTGATCAATTAAGAATAGGCAATTGTTTCCTAAGCATTACTGATGGTCTAATAGTTTCTTTTGAGCTGTCTGCAGGTCTTTTAAGTTAAATATAAGGTTATTCTCTCCCAAATATGTTGAGACTTTCAAACTTGAGCCTCAAAATTGAGGTTTCAAAAAGCCAATCTAGATTTTTAAAGAAGTTAGGTGACCCGCATACTCATAGACTTGTTAGCTTTTATGATTTAAGTATATAAATTAAGTTAGTTTTTAAAAAGTATTATATAGTGGTCATTTGTTACACCAAGAACATTGTTCTAGGCTTTTGAGTATGGGTATTGAAATATAATAGGGGAAAGAGAAATGGGAAGACACTGCATATAGGTATGCATGTGATAGTCAAATTTTCTTTTAATTGGGTCTACCCACTTATACAAATGATGTGGTATAGAATTTAGATCCTTTTTTTCCCTTGACTTTCAGTAATATTGGCAGAAATACAAGTTAACAGTATAATTTTTAAGATGATTTCATCCTTGCCTGATACTTTTGAAGTGTAGTATTTAATACTCTAATTTTACCTTTCTTTTAACCTCTAGATGTGTAATTTCAGAGATAAATTAATTTCATGATTTTTTTCTCCAAACAAAAATAATCAAAAATGGTTCGTCTATTGGAAGCCAAGTAACCCAAACTATTCCAAATTCAAATTACTCTGAGCACCTTTAACCTTTTTCATACTAGTAGAGGGGAGTCTATATTTGTGATTTTATTGGTACTGAGAGTTCTAGGTGTGGAAATATCCTTCATTGATAAAGATCAGCAACTCCTCTAAAATCTTAAAGTCTATGAGTTGCCTGAGAATTAAATTAATCAATTGTGATCTCTGAACTTACTAAAAATAAAAAGACTTTTAAGTTTGCACATGGCTGTTCTTGAACACACTATTGGTTATTAAACTATGGTTTATGAAATCGTAGCAGACCTCTGAAGACCTCAGAAGAGGTAAGCTGGGTTATTGGTTGACACTACAAAAGGTCAGTGGCCAGAAGATTCTCTGAAGCCTTGGGAATTAGGAGAGACTGGCCATGTAAAGAACTGCTGAGTAACGCTAGGGCATTTGCAAATGAAGTGACTGCCCAGGGTTAAGTATCCTGCCCTTTACAGATGGTGCCAGATGTGAGCACATCGTAAATTGTCAGAGCCTTGAAGTTTAATATTCAAAAATTAATATTAAGATTCAGAATTAATATTTGGGAAGAACCAGTAGAAACCCCACCTAGGGTGGAAAGCAGAGAAGCAATATGAATCTAGTACCCTATGATCAAGCTCAAGGACACATCTATGTGCAAATTTAAGGTCTTTTATTATACTTGCTCACATATTGCCCTGACCTGTTAACTCCCAAGTGAATACCAGGTCTGTGAGAGGCCTACATGCTCACTATCAAGCTCCTTTCCTCTTAGGTATCCATTCACTTGGCTCAGCTTCCCCAGGACAAAGAGACTGGCCTCTTCCTGCATCAGGCTTAAGAAGGGTCTATGAGGTTACACACATGGCCAATCAGGGAAAGAGACACTCCCATTAATGAGGCTATCTCAATATGAGCAGAGTCCCGCCCACTAGGCAGTCTCTTGGTCACAGAAATTACCTCTGGGAATCTCAAGCACTTCTAGCTTCTTACTTCCTAGTTGCATTGGGCTTGACCATTGTAAAAATACCTTAATAATAATGTCCTATTTTTTTTTTCAGTTCAAAAGTGTGAGGGACAAAAAGGTAAATTAAATCTTTAAAAACCACAATGACTACAATGATGTAAGTGAAAAAAATCACAAAAAGGAAATTGAATATCATTGAAGGTCCCAGAAAAGAAAGAATGAAGCATGTCAAAAAGGGGAGAATATTGAACGCATCATCAGATGAGATACCTTATATCTTATGGTTTTGCTTAATTGATTTTCTTCCTATTTTACTTCTATCAAATGAGATTTGTGAAATGTTTAGCATAGTGTCAGCCTGGCATATCTTACTTAGTCACTTAAAAATGTCTGTTTTCTCCCTTCTTCCGCTCTGTCACAAGAAAGTTTTCAATACGGAAGACATAGGAAAGAATTCTCCTATTAGATAATTCAACAAACTTTTTAATACAGCAGATTTTCATTAAGGAAATTAAAGACAAGGATACCACCTTGGGATAAAAGATTATTTCATGTAAATCTTGCACATTTAATATTTTTATTCCACTAAAGTAAAGGGAAACCTTGATTTTAAAAAATAGTAATTTATTTGCTTCTTTATTAAGAAGAATTGTATATGAAGGTCAGTTTAGAAATTGTTGCTTTCTTAATATCATAGCCATGACAAAACCCAGCAGGAAATACTAGGAAGGAAGGTCCCATTCAATATAACTACTTTCTCAATTCAATATAACTACTTTCTCAATACACCCTTTATCTTACAAACAGATTAGAAGCCCCTCCAGGACAGAGACCCTACCTTATATTTCCTTAATATTCCCTATCCTTGCAGTATAATGCTCTGCTCACAATGAATAGCTGTTGACAGGCTAACTGACTCACTCCCAAAGTCACTCACCCTTACAGTCAGGAAGAAAAATTCTCAATTGTTATAGGGATCTATAATCAGTTACAGATTTTTGCAACAGAAGAGAACAGCTTCTATTTTTAAAAAGCTGGTAAGATCTTACTACAACAAAGAAACGTTTGATAAGCCTAGATTAAATATAGGGATAGACTGAACTTAAACTTGAATAATTTATATACATTGTTTTTTTGTAGGACTAAAAAGCATTTGGATCTTTTCTTCCTTTACCTACCTAATTTATCATCTGCATAATTCAGATTCAATTATTAGATTTTGATTTCCTTACGTGTGCCTTTTATAGGAGTCAGGAAGCATAAAACAAGCCTGCCATTTATTCTCATGGAAAGGATAAATGACAATATTTTTCTGGCTCTTCTTTAGTAATATGTCGTCCAGAACTAGATTGTCAAAACCACTTTCTTTCTTTGTTTCTTTTTCAGGTAAAGGAAATTCTTATCTACTTTCAGCAAATTGTCTTGGAAAAAATAACCCAAAAACTTGCAAGTGAAAAAACCAAACAAAACAAAAAGCAAAACTTCATTTATCAAAGACTACAGAAAAGTAAAATTTAGCTGTGGGTGACCAGTTTGGGGCTTTCCCGTCTCAATTCCATTATGTGGGCACACTGTATGCAATTGAAATTTTCAGCTGGATAATGGACTGATGGATATATAACCAAACTTAATTCCATAAAAATGATTTAAATATGATTTCAGTTTAATTTTTTCTTATAATTTCATATTCTTAATTACTATGTAAACTCTGGAAAGTCAGTTATCCTTCCTGATCCTCAGTTATCTCATCTTAAATAGAGTAGGCCTCTAAGATTCTTTACCAGCTCTGTCTTAATCTCATCTTATGATCTATGATAAAACTGATCAGTTAATCAATTAGCACTTACTATATGTCAGATATTACACATCTCAAAATATAAAGAAAGGCAAAAAATAAATAATCTGTGCTCTCAAAGAGCTTAAGATCTAATGGATTTAAGTAAAGGGTATCTTTTTAAAGTTTCATATCTGAATTTTAAATACTTTATACATATATATACATTTTCTTATTTACAATTGATTTATGTTATATATGGGCATATGTGCATAAAGATATTTTCCTTTTTTAATTTCAGAACATTAATTTATATTGAACATGTAAATATATATATATATATATATATATATATATATATATATATATATGAGTCTTTTGTTTCCTTTATTTTTATTGTTTCAGAGAATTGATTATGATTCATCCAATCCAACTTTTTATTTGACAAACTGAAGCTCAGAGACAAGTGACTTATCTAAGGTAAGATCATCAGTAATTAGCAGAGCTAGCTAGGATGTGATACCAAATTCAGCATTCTTCCCCCTACACTATGTCCTCTCTGGAAAAACCTTGAATTTACACCCTTTTTTGAAAATACTCTCTGATAGTTCAATATTCTAATAAATACTGCTTACTGTCTGGATAGATCTGAATTCCTTCAATTATCTGAAATCACAATTGCCACTTAGGTATAGTTTATGTTCCATTCATTTCAAAAGCTAAGAAGGAAAGGTTTAGTGAGGGTAAGAGAGGCTGGGGCCTGACCTACCAAATTTTACTGCTAGTAGAGTACATGAAATTGTTTTCCAGTCAACTCTCTGCTCCTTCTTTCATATGACATGTTAATTCTTAAAATGATCCCAAAGTGCAAGTAAAATTACCATGAACACTTTTTTCCTTCTCTCAAAAAAGGATGAGTAAGGATGACCATCATTTTCATTTCATTTTATTTTATTTTTTCTGTCAGAGGTAATAAGTTTCTGACGTTTTGCTAAGCAGTGGAAATCATGTTGTAAGCTGAAAGACTTCAGGACATAGATTCCTGTAAAATAAACTTGATTTTTCCAGGGGATATTGGCTACTTTCATAGGATCCAAATCCAAAAACAATTTCAATCTTTACAAAATGTTCTCTGCAAGTGAAATCACAAAGCAAACAGATTCAAACAAACGGAGAATTTTATTCTGCAATTCTCAAAATTGATTAGTTACTGAATTCTGTGCTTCATGTTCCAGTTTAGTTCTATTTCACTGCTCAGACTGTGGCATCCAAAACTTTTGTGACTAGCGAATTTATACTTTAGCAATGGAGTAACAATTACAAATGTATTCTTTACAATGCAACATTTACATGGCTAAGTGAACAGTGATTTAGAAAGTGCTTAAAAAGCAGATTTGACTATTTAGAAGAATAACAACATTAACTTTAGTACCCAAATAAGCTAATGCCCAATGCTTTAAAGTTGTCACAAAAATGCCAGTACAGTTGAGAAACAGCTGAAAACCTGAGAACAAACTTTGACTTACATGCAAAGATAGTTTTTAAACATTCATCCTTGCAAAACTTTGTCCAAATTTTTCTCCTTCTCTACCCACTTCCTCCCTCACCTAGACAGCAAGTAATCTAATATAGGTTAAACATGTGCAATCTGATACATGTACCACTCATTGCATGCATCTACAGGAATTTTGACAGTTGCTCTTGGAAATAAAACTTTTTCATTATGTAGTTTCTATTCTAAGACACATTCAGAACTAACTGTGTTTTTGTAGCTCTTCCTTTCTGACCTCTGAGCTAGGTGCAACTGGAGATAGAACTCTATTCTCTTCAAGCTACATCTCTCCACCTTTAGATGGTAAAAATCCATCAATATCTCAAATGATAATAATCGCAAAGCTTGGGCAAGCATGGTTATTAAGACAAAATTTTGAATGCTTGTACCTTCTAGAGCTCTCTGGCTTGTGGCCAAAGAGTTAAATGATAATTGTATTCTATATTGTAAAGATCTTTACTTGGGGTATAGGATAAACGAAGAAAGAGGAATAAGGTGAGTAAACTTTCAAGACAATCATAGGAGCCCCTTTAATTAGATGATATTAGATCTTTACACATTATTGTCTCTATTGCTCATTTTGGAGATTTCAACATGTGTTTAGGCTGGCCAGAATGTGAAAAATAAACAAAAGCAGTACAACTTACTTTCCAGTGATAAATTGGCTTCTAGACGGTGTGCAAATAGGCTGGACGTAGTAGTTTTCCAGTTTAACTCCTTGCGCAGCGAGCTTGTCCAGAGTGGGCGTCTTGATTTCTGACCCATGGTATCCCACATCTCTGAATCCTTGGTCATCAACTAGGATAAAGACGATATGAGGTTGAGAGGTAGAGGATGAGCTAGGCTCAGGCCCATCTCTACCTTGGGGGACTCTAGCTGCAGCTCCTTCCTCTTCCTCCTCCAGGCCGTGGCCCCAGGACAGGTAGCCATAGGTTATGAGGCTGAGCACAGAGACGCCTGTCAGCGCCCCCATCGCTAACATTTTCCCTTGCCAGATCCCAGACGCCTGTAAAGGTGATGGCTGTGGCTGCAGAGGCGGTGGCCCCGCAAAATCCCGGGGGGCCATGCACCCGCTCCTGAGCTGAGACTGCTGGGCGCACGTGGTGCCTTTCACGCCACCTTGGACAAACACATGCAGATGCGAAATCGCTCAGTAGATCATAGAGTGCAGCCCGAAGGAAAGCAGGGGTTTGTCCGGACTGACATAAACTTTAACGACTTGTCTTCCTCTTCCTGAAGGGATGCATGGGCGGATCGAAAATAGGGGGGCAATGTAAAAATAAACTGTTCTCTCCTCTACTTCATATTTTCTTTCCAACATCCTCCCCCAAAGTGAGAACAATAACAAAAACCCCAGAACCTTCCCTTAAAAGGAAAAAAAAAAAAGGTACAAGGAGAGGGTATTCAGTCAAATGCAAGCTGGGACTTTTCTTTGTAGATGCCGTGGTCCCAACATTCTTTAGCCATGGGACAGAGCTAGGGGACTATTGTCAGGCAGAAATTCATCCACAGAGCAGCCTCCCTAAGAAGGCAAAAGTACGAGGAAGGTTGTCTTAGATTCTCATCCCAAATTGCGAGGAGGATGCTGATTTTGCAAGCCGCAGACAACTGACGTTCAGGAGTTCCAAGAGGACTGCTGGCTGGCTGATCATTTTCTCCACTGTTTCATGGATCTCCTCCCTCTTTCTGTCTTTTCCAAATTCCTTGACACTCTCCAGGGGGAAGTAAACTGAAAGCGGTTTAAGAGTCGGGGGAAGGAGAGGGGTTGGGAATACGAGTCTCTCTTCCTCCCTCCCTGTCTGTCTCTTTCTCCCTCTCCTTCTCTTTCCCCCCTTTCTTACCCTCTCCTCCCCGCCTCCACCTCTCTCTCTCTCTCTCTCTCTCTCTCTCTCTCTCTCTCTCTCTCTCTCTCTCTCTCTCTCTCTCTCCCTCCCTCCCTCCCCACCTGTGATTCAGCTACATAGAGCGGAGAGCCAGCCAAGCCAATTTTGCCCCCCACTTGGCTGCTAATTGCGACCGTTGGTACAAGCTAAGAGCTACGTGCGTTTTCTTAGGAAGCCCTTTTTATTTGGCACTTTCGCCTATTTCCTCCACCCCTTTCCCCGCCTCCCACATCAGCTTCCCCTCTTCAGTGAATCACAGAGCCGTAAACTATTCCCTCTAGCTCCCGCAGGAAGGAGGAGGAGGAGCGAAGGAAAGCGGAATTGGAGGAGTGGAGGGAGTATTGGCTAGCGGTGGGAGGCCATTCCCAGGACCTTGGTGCCTCTGCCAGGGTTGTAGCTCGTGGTGATATCGGGATTCCGGAGTAGGTTGGAGATACAGATGAGGAGTATGGCAAGAAGCTCCCTCCTTATCCGCGCAGGTCTTCTCTGAACCGGAAAAATTCTTCTCTCTTCCCCACTGCTCTCAGAACTAGATCCGCGTTTGCAAACTTTTTTCTTTTCTTTTCTTTCTTTCTTTCTTTCTTTCTTTCTTTCTTTCTTTCTTTCTTTCTTTCTTTCTTTCTTTCTTTCTTTCTTTCGGGGGGAAGGTAGCGTCTTGCCCCGGAAGAAGCGAGAGAAAGATGCAAAAGAACAACTAATTTAGCAAAACCAAATCAGTTTCCATCTCCTAATCGGACTCTCTTGGATCCTTTCTTGGCTCTTTGGGTCCTTCGCTCCTGGTTTCTCCAATTTTCCATTTCTCCTTCCTCTTTCCAATAAGTATTTCAAACTGTAAAGTTTTGCTTTCCTCTCGCCATTGTAGGTATCGTTTCTCTAGGTCAGTTTCTTCTTTTAGAATGAGACTGATCCAGTCCCTCTACCCTGTTCCAACAAACAGGCTTGTGAGCAAGGAGTTGTTGACAGGGAGTGTTGGCGGGGATAGGGGTGGGGAATTGAGGAGGGAATTAGGTTCGCCACTTCACCCACTACCCATAGGTAAAGAGGCTAGTCCTAAAAGAGCCAATCTGCCCTATCAGCGCTTCCTCCACCTTTAATCCGTATTTCCGTGGCTGTCCCTCCTGTTTGGTGCCAGAAAACTCTTCCTAAAGTTTGCTTTATTGGTTTTCCTGAATTTTAATAGAATTGCCTTGCTCTTGGTCTACGGAATGATTTCCCCGTCCCCGTCAACTAGATCAGACCCTCACTGTGCTGGACACTTAGGTGACGTCATGAGAAACACTTGAGAAAGGAGCTTGGAAACAGAAGGAGGGGAAATTCTTAGATCAAACTTTGGCTGCACTACAGCTCTGGCTTTGGGTAGGGCCTTTTTAGCGGCATTAGAATGAGTGAGCATCATTTCCAGTCATCACTGATCATTCTCTAGTGTTCAATAAATAGCTTCCTATTTATCTACTTCATGGCACTAATCTCTTTAAAATGCAAATAGTTAACCCAGGAAATGCCTTACAGGAGCCCCAAGACCATCTTTTGTTTCTATTCTCTACAATTTAAGATTTTTGCTGTCTTTATAACTCGCCCACATAGCACATAGTAGGTGTTTAAAATAAAAGGTGTTTAAAGCCAATTGATTGCTTTATTAGTTTTCTTTTTCCCTCCACTCTTTTTAAAAAAAACTTTGTTTTATTTTTCTGGTTATACATGGATATTAATTTTTAATACAAATTTCTTTATGAATCATGAAAAGAAAACTCAGAACAAAAGGGAAAAACCACGAGAAAAAAAAAATAGGACAAAAGATGTGAACATAGCATGTGTTGATTTACATTAAATCTCCATAGTTCTTTTTCTGGATGCAGATGGCATTTCCTATTGAGATAATTGATTACTGACTCATTGAGAAGAACCAAATCTTTCATAGTTGATCATCTCACATTCTTGCTGTTACTGTGTACAATGTATTCCTGCTTCTGCTTATTTTGCTTAGCATAATTTCATGTAAATCTTTCCAGGACTTTCTAAAATCAGCTTGTTAGTCATTTTTAATAGAACAATAATATTCCATTATCTTCATATAACACAATTTATTCAGGTATTTCTCAATTAATGTGTATCTACTCATTTTCTAATTCTTTGACATCACAGAAAGAGCTGCTGTGCATTTTTGCACATTTGGTTCCTTTTTCCTTTATGATTTCCTTGGGATACATATACCCAGTAGTAGCACTGGTGGGTCAAAGGATATGCACAGTTTTATAACCTTTTGGGCATAGTTCCAAATTGCTCTCCATAATGGTTGGATCATTTCATAACTCTACTAACCATGTATTGGTTCCCAGTTTTCTCACATCTCCAACATTTATCATTATCTTTTCCTGTCATGTTAGCCAATATAACAGGAATGAATTGGTACCTCAGAATTGTTTAAATTTGTATTTCTCTAGTCAATAGTGATTTTCATACTACTATAAATGGCTTGAATTTTGTCATCTGAAAATTGTTTATATCCTTTGACCATTTATCAATTGCAGAAATGACTTGTATTCTTATAAATTTGACACAGTTCTTTATATATTTTAGAAATTAGACCTTTATCAGAACATTGGTTGTAAAATTAATTTCCTTTGTCTTTGTATACTTCATGAACTTCATTTTGGATATATCCAACTGGATGTTGTTTGTGAAAGCTTCTCAGACTCAACATATCCTCCACTTGTCACTCTTGCCCCATATGGCTAATTCTTTGCCAAATTTTATTTTTTTCATTCACAGCATCTCTTCAATAGGTCCCCTCTACTATAACATGGTTAGGTTCAAACTCTCATCATCTCTCAGGGGAACTAATGTAATACTTTTTATTTTTAATGTTTCAAGTTTTTTCTCAGTACAACCCATTTTCATTTTTTTTTAGTCTAAAAGATTGGAGGTTTATTTTTTTTTAATAATAATAGTTTTTTATTTTTTTCAAAATTCATACCGATAGTTTTCAACATTCACCTTTGCAAAATCTTGTGTTCAAAAATTTTATTCCTTCCTCCCCATCTTCCCCTTCCTTACATAGCAAGTAATCCAATATAGATTAAAATTTCCACATTCATCATGCTGCACAGGAAAAATCAAGTAGAAGAGAAAGAAATGAGAAAGAAAAAAGAAAAGCAAGCAAACACCAACAACAAAAAGGTGAAACTACTATGCTATCCACATTCAGTCCCCATAGTCTTCTCTCTAGATGTACATGTCTCTCTCTCTATCACAAGTCTATTAGAATTGGTCTGAATCATTTCATTCTTGAAAAGAGTCACGTTCATCAGAGTTGATCATCACATAATATTGTTGTTGCTCTGTACAATGTTTTCTTAGTTTTACTCACTTCACAAAATATTTGTTCATGTGAGTGTCTGCAGACCTTTTTGAAATCATCCAGCTGATCATTTCTTATAGAACAATGATCTTCTAGAACTTTCATATACCATAACTTATTTAGCCATTGTCCAACTGATGTACATCCACTGTTTCCAGTTCCTTGCCACTACAAAAAGGGCTGCTATAAACATTTTTGCACATGTAGGACCTTTTCCCTTTTTTTTATGATCTTTTTGGGATACAGACCCAGTAGAAATACTGCTGGATCAAAGGGTATGCAAAATTTTATATTTGGGCATAGTTCCTAATTGCTTTCCAGAATGATTGGATCAGTTCACAACTCCACTAACAATGTATTAATGTCCCAGTTTTCCCACATTCCCTCTAACGCTTATTATCGTTTCCTGTCTTCTTACCAATCTGAGAGATATAAAATGGTATCTCAAAGTTGTCTTAATTTGCACTTCTCTAATCAGTAGTGATTTAGAACATTTTTTTCATAGAACTAGAAATGGCTTTAATTTCTTCATCTGAAAAGTGTCTGTTCATATCCTTTGACCATTTATCAATTGGAATATGGCTTGTATTCTTATAAATTTGAGTCTATTCTCTATGTATTTTAGAAATCGAGGCTTTTTTCAGAATCTTGGGATGTAAATTCCCCCCCCCCCGTTTTCTGCTTCCTTTCTAGTGTTGACTGCATTAATTTTCTTTCTATACAATTTTTTAAATTTAATATAATCAAAATTATTCATTTTGCATTTCATAATATTCTTTAGTTCTTCTTTGGCCATAAATTTCATCCTTTTCCACAGTTCTGAGAGATAGACTATTTCTTGTTCTCCTCATTTGCTTATAGTATCACCTTTTATGTCTAAATCATGAACCCATTTCTACCTTACCTTTGTATAGGGTGTTAGGTGATGGTCATTGCCTTATTTCTGCCATACTATTTTCCAATTTTACCAGCATTTTTTGGAAAGTAGTGAGTTCTTATCCCAAAAGCTGGATTCCTATTTTGATTTTCTTAAAGCTCAAGTGTATTCATTTTATCTCCCTATTCAGCAAGTTCCAAGCACTTTCATTAGCTCCAGAATCACACACACACACACAAAATCCTGTTGTTGGATATTTCAAGCTCTTCACAGCTTCTTAGACTTCACTCCCATCCTTGTGCTTTTATGATCCAGCCATTTTGGCCTACTTGAGGTTTTTGCACATGGCATTTTATCTCCTGTCCCTGTGTCTTTTCACTGGCTGTCCCTCATTCCCAGAATGTTCTTTCCTTTTCATCTTTCTTCATCTCTTAGATTCCCTAGCTTCCTTTAAGAATCTCAACTCCCACTTTCTGTAGGTAGCTTTTTTAGGTCCTCTTAACTGCTAATGTCTTCCCCTCTGGAGCTTCCTTCCACCTCGTCTCTGTATCTTGTACCTATACTGTTGCCTCCAGTAATTTTTTTTCTATATAAATTTCATTTCTATATTTGCATACTGGGGTTTATATTATCACAATTATCAGCATATAATGAGTGCTGAATAAATACTTGCTGATTGCCTGTCAGAAACCTTGGGAATTTGAGGGCAGAAGAGCCTTTAATTTTCTTGGTATTTCTTACAACAAAGCCCCTATCTTTATTTTTCCCACACTGCCCAGATTTTCTTGTTCCAGACCATAGAGATACTCAAGGCTGTTTGTTTGCACACTCTGCAGTTAGGTGGCACTTTGGTTAAAGTGCTAGGCCTGAAGTCAAGAAAACTCTTTGAGTTCAAGCCTGGCCTCAGATATTTATTGGCTATATGACTCTAGGCAAGTCACTTAACTCTGTTTGCTTCAGTTTCCTCATCTGCAAAATTATCTGGAGAAGGAAATGGCAAACCATTCCTCAATCTGTGCCAAGAAAAGTCAAATGGGATCACAAAGAGTGAGTCATGAATGAACAACAGTAACAACTACACATCCATTGCTTAGTAGGCATATAGGGAGAGAAGTTGTCATCTCCCTTAAGGGGTAAGGTTATGTAACTCTTACAGTGGAAAGAGAGAGAGACAGGATCTAGAATCAAATCCTACTTTTGACTGCTACCACTCAAGTCATATTGAGTAAATCACCAGGTCCCTTGGGTCTAGTAAAATGAGAGTGTGGACTAGATATATGTCTTCGGGAGTTCCTTCAGAATCCTAGGATCCTGACTTACCCATTTGGAATTCTAGTTGCATTTTCCTGTAGGAACAGCCACTGGTTAGGTTCTTTGCACTATTACTATAATTACTATATTTCTATAATCCTATATTATATTACTCTACTATAATTCTGAGCACATTGTGGGTTAAATGGACTTTTGTGCTTTTGTTGGTGGACTAGAACAACCTATAAAACATGATTACTATGGGAAAATATGTTCTGAATTCCAAACATACCAACTTCTGAAACACAAATTTTCATTCATGAATTGGGGACTGCCTGTACATGGAGAGAGGCCTAGCAGGGAAGTGTGCTCACATTTCATTTGCATGGTCACCCCTTGTTCTTCAATATTTACTTTTAAAAACCCATTTATTCAAACAAAGAGTGCAAAGGGCTGAAACTCTGAATAGGTACAGTGGAATCAGACAACCAAGCACTTACGGCTAATTACCTATTGGACAATACTCTGTTAGCATATGCTTGGAAAATGGCCCTTCTCACTATTCTATGCTGGCTCCATCTTTTGGTGTATACAGATAATTGTAGGAGGGATTAGGAGGTGGAATAAGACAAGCCAGAGTCACTTTGGAGGAGAACGAGGAGAAAGGAGGTCGGTAGGTGGAGAGCTTGTGGCAGTTTCGTCCATTTCCTTTACTTCTCCCCCTAAAGACCAAGGGCTTTTGCTGATCCTGACTCTGGCTGATCCTGAGGTCAACAGGTAGCTAATCAGACTTCACAAAAGAGCATATTTGTTTTAGGAGATGGGGTGGGGGAAATTTTAGTTACTCTTTTCCATTTTAAAATCATTTAGGCCTGAGGTTTACAAACTTGAAAAAGATTTTTTAAGCTTTTTTTTCTCCTGATTTTAATATCCCCCTTTTGGATATTAAAAAAATAAAACAGAGTTCTTTTAAAAGTAAGGTCTGCCAAAGACTACGGTTTGTGTGTGAATAGGCTAAAAATAAGAGGAGTTTAGTTTGTCCTAATGTGAATCATTTTGACATGTATCCAATTAAACTTCTTAATTATATATAATTAATTCTTCATCAGGTTATCAGAAGGAGGTTGCCCTAAGAGGGTGAATTTTCAGTAGCTCAACAGCGCCCTTCCTAGTAGAAATAAGTACAGCCTTCCGTTCCCTTCCCTTCCCTCCCCTCCCCTCCCTTTTTCTCCTCTCCCCTCCCCTCCCCACCCTCCCCTTTCCTTTCCTTCCCTTTCCTTCCTTTCCCTTCCCTTTCGTTCCCTAATAAATAATAAAAATGACCAAAAAAAACCCAACTTTGCAAGTCTTAACTAACAATTTTGGCATGCAGGATAAGGAGGAAGAAACATGCTGTCATATCAACTATTTAATTCATACTGTGAAAAGAATATAAGAAGTAAAATAAATTCAGTTGGGTGGGATGAGTAAAAACTATAGCAACTCAAAAATTGGATGTAATTTATCTGGGATGATAAACATTTATACAACACTTTAAGACTTACTTGATACTTCCAACAACCCTGTGAGGTATGAACTTAATATTAATAGCATTTATAGAGGACAAAAAAGACTGAGAGTTCCCATGAACTCTCATACATACAGCTAGTATATGTCTGAGGCAAGATTCAAACAGAGGTCCTACTGATTCCAAGATTAGTACTGTGTATTCTAGGTTTAACTCTGGAACCTTCCTACTTTATCTACTCATTCTTGCCTATTATTGGTAAGTTCAATGGTTTCTGACAAAGGAATACATGTATTACTTTTATAATCTCTAAATTTTAGTGCCTCATAGGAAGATTTTGCTTACCCTATCCTAGTATGGCTAACTACTAAACCAAAACAAATCCAAAAAATTTGATGGTTTTAAATTAAAAGGAAAAAAAAACCCCATAATTCATAAACATGTATGTGTACTTTGAGATGATAACAGTAAATGGAATAGTGAATACTTTAAAAACTTGAAGAGAAAATGAGAATATAGTTCAATAGTCAATAATCAGTAAGTTTTATAAATACTTATGCTCCAGGCACTGTACAAAACTCTGGATTTATAAATATGAAAAAGAAACTCTTGTCCTCAGAAAGCTTATAATCTAAAGAAGAAAGACAACTCAAAAAAAAAAAAAAAGGAAGTTGAAAAGCAATGAAAGAGAAGGAGAAGGGACCTTTAGGACCATGGTGAAGAAGTCAGTTTTAAGTCCCAAAGCTGTGCAGTCAAGGAAGAAATGAGATGACTAAATTAACTCCTTAAGCAGCTGTTTAGAGTTAAAGGATCCATCCTCCAATCAGAAAAAAAAAAAAAGATGATTAGATTAGAGGATGGTGAGATTATTGCAATAATAAGTTTCTAGAGATATAGAGTGGAACCAGGGGAGCAATATAATGTCTGATTTGAACTCTGTCCATAGGATAGGGAAGAGAATATATAAGCATATGAAATATGTGGAATGAAATCATGAGTAAGGTACAGAGTCTGTGAAAAAAGTAATGAAAGAAATAGGAAGACTAATGAAAATGGACAGATATGAAGGTAAGAAGAAACATCATCTAGAATTGCTAGATTTGGTAGTATTAATTACCAAAAAAAGGACAGAATGAATAGAATATTAAAAAATACTTGGAAGAGAGTGAGACCTAAAGCTAAAGATATATTGGGATTTCTAGAGCAAGAATCAATTGGACCTTACCCAGGTGAGTTGGCAATTCAGTTGTGTGATTTTAAACAGAAATAAAAATTCTCATCTAGAATCTTTGGGAGAATATTTGTTCTTCCCTCTCTCACAATCTTTTTTCCTTTATTCTTGTTTTGCCTAAAGATATGTTGCCCTTGTCCTTTATTTGGATTTCTCCAGTTTCCTTGCATGTTTTCTTATTTTTTTATTGAAGATTTTTATTTTCAAAACATATTCAAGGATGATTTTTCAACATCAGTCCTTGCAAAATCTTATGTCCCAATTTTTCTTTCTTACCCCTACCCCCTCCCCTAGATGGCAAGTAATCATTGGATATATGTTAAACATGGTAAAAATATATGTAAATCGAATATAGGCATATATATTTATATTATTATCTTGCTGCACAAGAAAAATCTGATCAAAAAGGAAATGAGAAAGAAAATAAAACAACAGCAAAAGAAATGAAAATGCTATGTTGTGATCCACACTCAGTTCCCACAGTCCTCTCTGGGTATAGCTGGCTCTCATCATCACAAGATCATTGGAACTATCCTGAATCATCTTATTGTTGAGAAGAGCCATGTCTATCATAATTGATCATCATATAATTGTGCTGTTGCCATGTACAATGATCTCTTGGTTCTACTCATTTCACTTAGCTTCAAAGTTCCTGTAAGTCTCTCCAGGCCTCTCTGAAATCATCTTGCTGATAATTTCTTATAGAACAATAATATTCCATAACATTCATATATCATAACTTATTTAGCCATTCTCCAACTAATGAGCATCCTCAGTTTCCAGTTTCTTACCACTACTTACCAGGAAAAACATATTTGCACATGTGGGTCCCTTTCCCTCCTTTAAGATCTCTTTGGGATATAAGCCCATATAAACAATGCTGGATCAAAGATAACCTTTGATCCACAGTTTGATAGCCCTTTGATCATAGTTCCAAATTGCTCTCCAGAATGATTGGATCAATTCACAATTCTACCAACAATGCATTAGTGTCCCAGTTTTCCCACATCCCCTCCACCATCCGTCATTATCTTTTCCTGTCACCTTAGTCAAACTGAGGTGTGTAGTAGTATCTCAGAGTTGTCTTAGTTTTCATTTGTCTGATCAATAGTAATTTAGAGCATCTTTTCATATGACTAGAGATAGTTTCAATTTCTTCATCTGAAAATTGTCTGTTCATATCTTTTGATTATCAATTGGAGAATAGCTTGAATTCTTATAAATTTGAGTCAGTTCTCTATATATTTTGGAAATGAGGTCTTTATCAGAACTCTTGAGTATAAAAATGTTTTCCCAATTTATTGCTTACCTTATAATCTTGTCTGTGTTAGTTTTGTTTGTACAGAATCTTTTTAACTTAATATAATAAAAATTATCTAATTTTTGTTTAATAATGAGGTCTAGTTCTTCCTGGGTCATAAATTCCTTTCTTCTCCACAGATGTGAGAGGTAAATTATCCTATATCCTTCTAATTTGCTTATATCACTCTTTATGTCTAAATCATCAACCCATTTTGACCTTATCTTGGTACAGGGTGTTAGGTGTGGGCCAGTGCCTAGTTTCTGCCTTGTAAGAACTTTATGTTCTTACAGACTCTGTATTATAAAAGTACAATCAGGTGACTTAAAAATCATCTCTAGGCCCATGTAAGCATAGGTCATTTTTATCTTAAAATAGTAGGTGAATTGTGAACCTGAATCAGTGAGTTTAACTGATGTTGTAAATGAGTTGAGAGTTACAGTTAGTACCAAGATCATAATCAACCAGAATCAACTATCAGGAAAAGGAAGGAAACCAATCCCAAATGTCTCTGATCTGATTAAATTTGATGGAATAAAAGAATCACAGAACCTCAGAGTTGACTGAGACTTTAGGGGCTATGTAGTTCACTTAGCACTTGAACAAGAATCCCCACATATCTCCAAAAAAGTAGTCATTCCTTTTTCCTCCAAACTTTTCTAGTTTTCATTTAAAGCCCTTAACAGTTTGGGTCTACCCTCTCTTTTTCAAACTTATTTCACTTTATTCTATTTTGTGTACTCTATATTTCAGCCAAACTTTCCCTTTCCCAAAAACTGGCACTCTTATCTCCAATCTCTGTGATTGGGACAAGAAGTCTTGAATTCCTGGAACATCATTTCTGCTAACCTGTTTTAAATCCTTAGATTCATTCAAAACTCCATTCAATGGCCACCTCCTAAGCCTTTCCTGTCCTCCTGCTCTTTGATGCTCTCTTTATCTTCATATTATATTTAATGTATCACTGATGGTAAAATACTAAAGTGGAGGGAGAGTTGGTATATGATTTTGTGTTTATAGATGATTGATGTAGCTCTTGAAGCTGAAATGCCACAAAATATGAACCAAATCTCTGCTGCTTGTGCTAATTTTGGCCTAATAATTAACATAAAAAAGACACAGGTTCTTCACCTGGCAGCAGCATATTATCTATATGAGGGAACTGTCGGTCACCAAATGGAGAAATTGTGAATGCTGTGGATAAGTACACCTATCTTGCCAATATACTTCCCAGAGATATACAAATAGATGATGAGACTGATGCATGCATTACCAGAACTAGTTCAGTGTTTGGGAGTCTCTAAATTAAAGTAAGAAAAGAGATATTAGATTGCCTACCAAAGTGAAAATCCAGAGATATGGTACTGACTTCACTGATGTATGCATATGAAATTTGGTCAGTCTAGCAGCCATACCAAGAAACTGAACCATTTTCATTTGATTTTTTTTTTTAAGGAAGATTCTGAAGATCACCTGGCAAGACAAGTTACCTGGACTCTGAGAACTCTTTTCAAGATGAAGTGCAAAGGCACTCAAATTCTTCTGCAGAGAGTACAATTCCTATGGGTTGGTCACATTGTTCAAATGCCAAATGTATGTTTGCTCAAAAGACAATTTAGGCATTTGCATGGAAATCAGAAAAAGTGATACAACTTTCATTTTGTCTCTGAAGAATTTTTTAATAGATTTTGTGACACAGGAGACACTAACAAAGGACTTCCCAACATAATGTGCTCAAATCAAGAAGGCATTATGCTCTATTTACAAAGCAGAATTGCATCAGCTCAAAAGAAATGTGTAATGCTCAAATTTAGAAACATCAACATTCCAAAATGTGGACTATTTATACCTCACTTATTGTAGAGTTTTCTGAGCTCAAATTGGTCTGATCAGCCACAATTGCATACACTATATCTTGAAAGACAACCAACCTAAGTTTCTGTTTATATATTTTTATCCTCCTTCCATATAATCTCATTAAAGTATCAAGTACAGGTTTCTTTTTTATTTTATACTACAGCAATATTATGATCAATACAATGATCCAAGAAAAGTCCAAAGGACACATGCCAAAAAATATTGTACATCTTCAGAGAAAGAATCAAAGAATTCCAAATGCAGATTGAAGTATAGGATTTTTTTTTCATTTTCTTAATTTTTCTTGATTTTTGTGCATAATATGGTTAATCTGGAAATATGCCTTGCATGATTTCATAAGTGTAATTCATATCATGTTGTTTTCTTGTTGGGTAAGGGGAGAGTAAGATAATTGGAAACTCAAAAAAATACTTAGTTATTAAAAATAACTAAGAAATATTTTTAAAAGGAAAAAAAAACTTACTAAGTTATCCAGGATAAAATTAAAAGCTACATTGCTACCACAAGTAAAACAACCAACCAACCAACCAACTAACCAACAAATAGATAATGAATAAATGAATGAATAAAGTTACATGATCTTTTAACAAAAGAAACCTAGAACAATATCTTATACATAACAAGACTTTTAATGTTTAGTTAAATGCAAGAGCTCAAGAGAAATCTAGCATGGCCTAAAATATCCCATGCCACTTTTGGATAGTTTTAATTACTAAGGGCATTTTTCTTTATATTAAGCTGAAATCTACCTTTCTTCAACCTCTATTCATTCTTCCTTGTTCCACCTTCATGGTTAAACTAGAATGAATAATGATTCTTCAGATACTTTAAATTCTTCAAATCAGATTCTTCAAATGCTTTAAAAGAATTGTCACCGCCATTCCCCCATGTCTATTCTTCATTCTAAATAGTCCCCATTTTCTACAATCATTTTTCCTAAGAAAAAATCTTGAAGACCTTCTCCACACCCTTTGAATTCTGTTTGATCATCAATGAATGTTCCAAAATGTTATGCTTAAAACAAAACACAGTACTATAGGTGTGGGTTGTATAGAGCAAAATATAGTAGGCCTGTTGTCCTTTTCTCATGTCATTATAACTCTCTTGATGTAGCCTAACACTGTACTAGACTTCTTGGATACCATCTTGTACTGTTCAATTCATCTTAGTAATTTCCAGAAACACCTTTTATTAAAACAAGTAAAATCCTCAAAACTTTCTGTCATTCATTTAGACAGTTGATATCTAACTACACGTCTTGTATTTGTTTTTTTTTGTTTTTTTTTTTTTTTGGCATTATTATTTGAATCCTGCTTTATTATATCTTGGAAGTATATCAAAATATAAATATCATATTTGCCTATCAAAATATTTTAAAATATTGCATTAGGAACTGAATATGTTAACTATCCTGTCTAGCTTTAAATCACCTTCAAATTCCATAAATATGTGTGTTTTTATCTGAGTTATTTACTCTAACAGATTTAGCTCCAAGAACCTTATAAATAAATGATATCCTATAACACATACACCAGCCTGATTCAAGCTTGTACCCACAGATACATTGAGGAAAGCAATTGCTATGTGGAAGAGGCATACCTTCTTCATTGCAAACACCACCAACTTTTGACTAGGAGTCATCAACAGGCAGATAAGCACTAACCCTAGGCCAACTTCTACACCCATCATCTAGGAAAGCAATCTCTGTGGAGAAAGGGCCAGTCTTTCCCATCTAATCTATTGGCACCTTCAAGGAAGGCAAGTCAACCTTGAGGTGGTCTATATCATGAGGGAAAAACAAAAGGATGGAATGTACCAGTCAAGTCAAACCATTGCTTCTACTTTGTCCCCAAACTTAATAGAAAATTTAACATCTAAGAGTCTATAATCAAAGATTAATTTCAAGGAATTCAACATGGACAAATCATTAATGTATGTATAATATAATAAAAAATGCAAAGAAATTTATACCATATATTTAGATTGGCATAAGTAATTGGATAGCTCAAAAGAAAGTTTGGGACAGAGTTGAGTATAATCTGATTCTAAAAAGCAATACTGTCTAGATAAAGGTAAAAATAGTAATTATGTTATACAAATGAGGTGCAGAGGAAGAATCAACACAGAGGCATTATGAGGGGAAGGAGGGCTCACTATCCTGAAAACGTTCTCGCATTGGGAATGGGTTAAATAAGGAACACTGTACACACACACACACACACACACTAATGGGAGTGGGATAGAGAGGGAAGGAAAATGTATCAGGAGAGATAAGGGAGAGATCCATGCTTGAAGGGACATTAACTAATAGCAAGGCAATTTAAGGAACAGAATTAAAGTAGAAGCATTGCCAGAGATAAGATATATACATACTAATGGGAATGGGATGAAGAGGGAAAGAAAATGTATGAGGAGAGATAACGGAGAAATCCATGGATGAAGGGACATTAATAACAAGGCAAGTTAAAGGAGAAGCATTGCCAGGGATAGGAAAGAAGATATACAAAAACAGTATAACCAGGATCAGAGGTAGAATTTATTAGAAAGAAAAAAAATGATCTTAGGCAAAGTCAAACTTCAAGATTCAATCAAGAGAGAAATCTATTTTATATGTCAGCCATATTTATATTGTCTTAGATGCTTGTTTACATATGGTAAATTCATGTATATATATATATATATATATATATATATTTATATCTGTATTTATATATGTGTGTGTGTTTGAGTATATATGGATATGCATGTATATAAGTATATGTGTATGAGGGTCTTCGGTTGGGTGTGAATTTGTATATGTGTGTGTGTGTGTATGTGTCTATATAGACACATACATATACACACATACATATATATATATATATATATATATATATATATCTGTATTTAACTATAGCTTACTTTAGGGAGGTGAGGAGATGAAAAAGGAAAAAAGGAATAAAAAGCATGCAGCAGAGAACAAAAGAATAACTTACAAGGAAGAAAAGATGGACACTCATGAATATAATTTCTTTTATTATTATATATGCTTTCTTGAAATGAAATTTATTGTTATATATTTTAAATCCTCCCTGATGTTTTACTGGGCACATAATGATGTTTTTTTTGTTTTGTTTTGTTTTGTTTTTTTATTGTCCTTTTTGTCTTTCTTTTTTCTATCCTATTTTTTCTTATTTCATATTTAGTTCAATAAGCAAATTCAAAATAAAAAAATAAAAATAAATAGAAATTAGCCAAAGACTCAAAGATTATTACTAAGGCACTGTAATTTTCCAGTTCACCATGTGGAAAGAAAGTGACCTTTGTTAGACTTGGCTATTTATAACTATTAGTAAAATTAATTTTTATTGGAAAATTAGAGATGCCTGAAGACAAGGAATAATTAGAAACAATGAAGTGAAAATGTTAAATGGAGAGAAGGGTCAAGTGAAGATTTTTGAGAATCAGCAAGTTATGGATGCATTTCTGTCAGGAGGGAAGCAGACAATAAACAAAAAGATTGAAACTGCAGTATGCTGAAAATTGCCTTGGTAAAAAAATATTTGCACAAAACATCAGAGTGATATGAGGATGAGAAATAAAAGGGAAATTTTAGAAAATATTTTAATTTTATCAGTGAAGTATGAGAGAAGATGCTCAACTGATGGCAGGGGTAGTAGGGGTGGGGTAATGGAAATTATGGGATATTTGAGGAGAGCTGAAAAGAATCAGAGAAGTTAATGTGTAAGTGGGATAGTGAACAAATTTTGTTATTCAGTCATGTCTGAGTCTTTGTGATCCTGTTTGAGATTTTCTTGGCAACTATTAGAGTAGTTTATTATTTTCTTCTCTGGCTCATTTTATAGATGAGAAACTGAAAGAACTAGGCTTATATGACTGAGGAAACCAAGAGAAACAGGCTCAAGGGACTTGCACAGGATCACACTTGTAAATATCTGAGAAAAGATTTGAATTTGAGAGATGGGTCTTCCTGACCCTAGGCCTGGCACTCAGGCCATTGTGCCATCAAGCTACTCCAATGAATCAAATAGGCCAGTGTAAAAGGATTGCCTTCCTACAATGAGAGCCTAGTTGAGATTTTTAGATAAATTTTTGGTGGACCTAGTCATAATAGTTTTGTTCTAAATGAGAACTTATCAGCCAAAACATATTTGAAATGTGTCTTTGATTTTTATATCATTAAAATCTCAAAGCATGCACAATGATATAATATAGAGATTTAGAATACAAAGATAAACCATTTTGTTGCTTTTAAGAGATAAATATATCTGGAATACTCTGGGTTATAGATATTTGACAGACTTTTTCTTACATGCAACTGTATTTCAAAGTTCAATCTATGGCAGATGCATTTTTATTATTCCCTGGAACTTACTTCTTTAGCATAAAATGAAAACTGATTTACTTTGTTAGTTTCTAATAGTGTAGGAATAATAGAAGATAGTGACATCTAGAATCTGATTTGTCAGCCTCCCCAAAAAAACTCTTCTTTGAGAAAGAAAAATTAAAAGAAATATCTTTATCTAAGGGAATGTATGCACAATTTGGAATATTTAAATGACTGGGAAAATCATTCTATTATTCCTCAGACATTTCCATGATGTGTGACCCTATTAAAGTCACAACTTCTATGACCTATAGTTTCTTCATCTGTAAAATGGAAACAATAATTGTACTGTTTCTTTTACATGATTTATTTGAGCAAAGGAATTTTGAGAAAAGGAATTGAGAAAAGTAATCACTTGTTCACTTAGTAATTATTAGAACATTATGATTAAAGTGATAAATCTGGAGGTAGAGCTAAGATGACAGTGTAAAAACAGGGACTCATGGAGTTCTTCCCTAAACTGCTCCAAATTCTTTTAATTTATGATTCTAAATTTTTTTAGAGCATTAGAATATACAAAAAGACAGATTGGAACATTTTCTTTTTTTCTTTTTTTAAAAATCCACTTCTTGTTAAATTTTTAAAAATTTTATTAAAACTTTTTATTTACAAAACATATGCATGGGTAATTTTTCAACATAGACCCTTGCAAAACTTTCTGTTCCAAATTTTTCCCTCCTTTCTCCTACCCCCTCCCCTTGATGGCAGGTAGTTCAATACATGTTAAACATGTTAAATCCAATAGATGTACACATATTTATACAATTATCTTGCTGCACAAGATAAATCGAATCAAAAATGGAAAAAAAACTGAGAAAGAAAACAAAATGCAAGCAAATCTCAACAGAAAGAGTGAAAATGCTATATTGTGGTCCACACTCAGTTCCCACAGTCCTTCTTTCTGGGTGTATATGGCTTTTTTCACCACTGAACAATTGGAACTGGTCTGAATCACCTCATTGTTGAACAGAGAATCCATTAGAATTGATCACTGTATAGTCTTGTTGCCAAGAGATAATGATCTCTTGGTTCTGCTAATTTCACTTAGCATCAGTTCATATAAGTCTCTCCAGGCTTCTCTGAAATCATCCTGTTGGTCGTTTGTTACAGAACAATCATAGTCCATAACATTCATACACCATAATTTATTCAGCCATTCTCCAACTGATGGGCATCCATTCAGTTTCCAGTTTCTAGTCACTACAAAAAGGACTGACTGAGAGTGTAACATTTTCCAGTCAAAGACAGCTTAGAAGGTCAATAGGAAAGGTCTGGGGCACCAGGATGAGATTTCAGCCCATAATTCTGGTATAGGCCTTTCCAGTACAGCTCCAGCCCTGGCTCCAGCACCAGCAAAGTAGTAATGGGCATTGTGCCTCTAAATCCGCTACAAAACTGATGATTTCTAGACCTCTCAACCCAGAAACACCAAAGACAACTTGGAAGGTTTATAAGAAATATATGTCAATAGAATGAGAAGACCTGGAAAACCATCAAATTAGGACTGGGGATGGACAGGGTAGCAGTAGGAGTTGCCAGAGGTTTCAGCAGGTTTCAGCTCACAGGAAGTCTCTTTACTAGCACTGAGAAAGGATTCTTTTACTTTAGTACACTAGAATTTATAGCCACAGTAGAGTGAGGATACCTCTCACAGTTCCAGGGCAGAAAGGGGTGCTTCTGAACAAGTCCTTAGAAGGACTTTTGAAAACAACTTGGGACAGTGCACCTTCCACACTGGAATCAGAGTCCTAATTTAACAAACAGTTAAAAGTCAACTAATAGGCTGAGGAAATGAGTAGACCCCAGAAAAAGATTTTGACCATAGAAAATTACTATGGTGACAAAGAAGATCAAAACACACTCAGAAATAGATAACAAAGTGAAATCTACATCCAAAACTTCCAAGAAAAATAAAAACTGGTCTCAGACCATGGAAAAGCTCAAAAAAGATTTTGAAAATCAAGTAAAAAAGATAAAGGAAAATTAGGGAGATAATTGAAAACGGTGCAAAAGAAAATAGAAAAAGCTGATGAAGAGAAGAATGCCTTGAAAAGCAAAATTAGCCAAATAGAAAAGGAGGTACAAAAGCTCATTGAGGAAAATAAATCTTTGAAAATTAGAATTGAGCAAATGGAAGCTAATGACTTTGTAAGAAATCAAGATACAATGAAGCAAAACTAAAAAAAAAAATGAAAAAACGAAAAGAAAATGTGAAATATTTCATTGGAAAAACAACTGACCTGGAAAATAGATCCCAGGAGAGATAATTTAACTATTATTGATCTACCTGAAAGTCATGATAAAAAAAGAGCCTGGACATAATCTTTAAAGAAGTTATCAAGGAAAAGTGTCCGAATATTCTAGAAGCAGAGTTTAAAATAGAAATTGAGAGAATTCCTTGATCATCTTTTGAACAAGATTCCAAAATGAAAACTTCCAGGAATATCATAGCCAAACTCTGCAACTACCAGGTCAAGGAGAAGATAATGCAAGCAATCAGAAATAAATGATTCAAATATAGTCAAGTCATACTTAGGATAAAACAAGATTTAGCAGCTTCTCATGAAAGGAGCAGAGGTATTGAAATATGATATTCTGGAAATCATGGAGCTAGGATTATAACCAAAAATCATCTACCCAATAAAACTGAGTATAATCTTTCAGAATAAAGGTGAATATTCAGTAAAATAAAGGACTTTCAAGCATTCACAATGAAAAGACCAGAACCAAATAGAAAATCTGATTTTCAAATACAGTTAGAAGTATAAGGAGAAAATCAAGAAAGTGAAATCATAAGAGTCTTAATAAAGTTTATCTGTGTATATTCCTATATGGGAAGATGATACTTGTAACTCATTAGAACTTTCTCATTATTATGAGTGTTTATAAAGGCAGAGGGAACAGTGTGAGTTGAATATGAAGGGATAATATCTAAAAAAAAATATTAATGGGTTGGAGAATGGGAAAGGAAGAAGTGGAATTTGGTACATTATCTGCCATAAAAGAGGCTGGTAAAAGCTTTTATAGTGGAGTGGAAGAGGGGAAGAAGAGGGAAAGTGAGTGAATCTTAATTCTCTCATCAGAATTGGCTCAAAGAAGAAATAACATATATACTCAATATGGGCATAGAAATGTATCTCATCCTGCAGGAAAATAGGAGAGGAAGTGAATATGGAAGATCGGGGGAGAATGATAAAAGAGAAAGTATATTGGGAGAGGGAGTAGCCAGTAACAAAATAATTTTTAGGAAGATCAGAGTGAAAGGAGAAAAAGATAGAATAAATGGTGAGGGAAATATAGTTAACAATAGTAATTGAGAAAATAATTTTGAAGCAAGTTTTTCTGATGACAGTCTCATTTCTCAAACATATAGGGAAATGAGTCAAATTTATAATAATAAAAAATGTCTTTCCCCAATTGATAAATGACCAAAAGACATGAACTATCCCTAAAGAGCAAAAATTATGCATATCCTTTAACCTAACAATGTGACTAGGAAGGAATCTCAAAAGAGATTTAAAAGAAAAAAAGAAAAAGGAAATATGTACAAAAATATTTATTGCAGCTCTCTTCTCAGGACAAAGAATTTGAAATTGAAGGGATATCCATTATTTGGGGAACTGCTGAATAAATTGTGCTATGTATTATAATGGAATATTATTGTTCTATGAAAAATGATTAGAAAGACCTGGAAATTGCTCTATGAATTCAAGCAAAGTTACATGTCCTATCTACAAAGTAATAGCAATGTTGTGGGATGATTAGCTATGAACAACTTTGGTATTCTCAGCAATAAAGTGATCCATGACTACTCTAAAGGTTTTATGATGAAAGAACTGACTGTATCTGAATATAGATTGAAGCATGATCTTTTTTTCTTTATTTTTCTTGACCTTTTTATGGGGGCAAGGGAGTTCTATTGTTTTTTTCATAATATGACTTTTATGGAAATATTTTCTATAACTTCACATATGCCTTTTTAGAAGGGGATTGGGGTGGGGAGGAAGGAAGAGAATCTGGAACTCAAAAACTTAAAAAATGCAAAAAATTATTTTACATGTATCTGGGAAAATAAAAATGTTAAATACAAAAAATATTAAAAAATATTAAAAAAATATTAAAATTATAAATCCAAATTAGAACCTCTAAAGTTAGAAAGATTAATTTTTCTTTGGCACAAGTATTACTCTATATTAGAACTTATTCTGAAAATAAAGAATGCTAGGCATATCTGATAAAACCTAGTCTGTCTAACTTGAAAGCTACAGAAAAAAATCAGTACAAAAGATATGGGCAGTTCTTAGGTATGAGATCCTGTTGATAGAAATAGAAACAATTTTTATGAGAAAGAAAAACTGTGCTAAAAGAATGATATGTATGCTTAGATAACTCATGGCATAATAATAACTGACATACTCTGAATAACTTAGACTTTAAAAGATTTATGCCACAGGTGGTAGATGAATATGTAAGTATGTTACAGTCTATAAAACTAAATTCAATAATTCAACTAGCAACTATTTATTAAGAGCTCAGTATATGTGAGGTGCTGAAAATTTTGGAGAAAAATAAAAGAGTGGCAGCTATTCAAGGAGTTTGCATTCTGTTAATGAAGGGAAAGGACAGTAACAACAAAACAACAAAGGTTTGTTTTTTTTTTTTAAATTATATTGAGGGAAAATAGAGGTCCCAAAAAGGAATAGTATTGTTAATCAGGATAGACACGGGATGGTACAAAAGTTATTACTACTCATCTTCTTTTGATCCCATTACCTCACATAGATGGCTTTTAGATTTATATAGAAAAAGCAAAAATAGCTTATAGAGTCTCCAAACCCAAGATAATTAAAAGGGTCAAAATACAGCTCTTAACTGTCTCTAATATTAGGGAGGTCTGGATGAATTATATCCTGTTACCAAAAGAATTGACAGCTATTACAATTAAACCATAGTTAGTCATCTTTTAAAGATTGTAGAATATAAGAAGAACTAACTACAGTATTGGAGAAATGCAAAAGCTATTCCAATTTTCCAAAAAAAAGTAGGAAGAGAACAAAATTTGTAATGTATAGTTGACTGATATATGTGATCAAATATAGTATAATTAAAAGTAAAAATAGGTTTATTTACCCCTAACGTTTTGTTGAATGTAGTTTTTATTGCATCGTGATTTGAAAAGAAAGCATTTACTATTTCTGCCTTCCTGCATTTAATTTTGAGGTCTTTATGTCCTAATATATGGTCAATTTTTGTGTAGGTTCCATGAGCTGCTGAGAAGAAAGTATACTCCTTTCTATCACCATTCAGTTTTCTCCAGAGATCTATGATACCTAATTTTTCTAATATTCTATTTACCTCTTTAATTTCTTTCTTATTTGTTTTGTGATTTGATTTTATCTAAATCTGAGAGTGCAAGACTGAGGTCTCTCTCTCTACATATATATAATAGGGGGCTATTATAGTTTTGCTGTCTATTTCTTCTTGTAACTCTCTTAACTTCTCCTTTAGGAAGTTAGATGCTATACCACTTGGTGCATATATGTTTAATACTGATATTGCTTCATTGTCTATAGTACCTTTTAGCAAGATATAGTTTCCTTCCTTATCTCTTTTAATTAGATCAATTTTTGCTTTTACTTGATCTGAGATAAGGATGGCTACCCCTGCTTTTTTGACTTCACCTGAAGCATAATAGATTTTGCTCCAGCCTTTTACCTTTACTCTGTATGTATCTCCCTGCTTTAAATGTGTTTCTTGTAAACAACATATTGTAGGGTTCTGACTTTTGATCCAGTCTGCTATCTGCCTCCTCTTTATGGGAGAGTTCATCCCATTCACATTTACAGTTAAAATTACTAATTCTGTATTTCCTGCCATCCTAATATCCCCAGATTATGCTTTACTTTTTCTTGCCCCCCAACCCTCTTTCCCCTTTTTAAACTTATGTGCCCCACTTGTATCACGATGCTCACCCTCTTTAGAATCCCTCCCTCCCCCCTTTGAATCTTTTCCCCTTTCTTGTATTCTTCCCTTATTACTCTTTTTCTTTTCCCTTTTCCTCTCCCCCTTTTTAATGAGGCGAGAGAGAATTTTCTCTAAAACAAATATGTCAATTATTTTCTCTTTGAGCCAACTCTGATGAGAGTAAGATTCACACAATGTTCCTCCCCCTCTCTAAATTCCCTCAGATATGATAAGTTTCCTTTGCCTCTTCGTGGGTGGTTTCCCTCTTTTTATCCCCCCTTCCCACCTTTTCTGCCATCATCCCTTTTCCATATCTACTTCCCTTTTTTATGTTATATCAGTAAAATCAAATTATACATGTAGTCTTTTTGTATATCCACAACAGAAATACAATTCTCAAGAGTTCTTTTTACCTTTTCTGCATCTCTTGAGTCCTATGGTTGGAGATCAAATTTTTTGTTTAGTTCTGGTTTTTTCCTTAGAAACAAATGGAATTCATTTGTTTCATTAAATGTCCATCTTCTTCCCTGGAAGAAAATGCTCAGCTTAGCTGGGTAGTTTATTCTTGGCTGCATTCCAAGTTCTTTTGCCTTTCGGAATATCAGATTCCAGGCCCTTCGATCCTTTAATGTGGAGGCAGCCAGATCTTGGGTGATCCTTATTGTGGCACCTCGGTATTTAAATTGTTTTTTTCTGGCTGCTTGTAAAATTTTTTCCTTAATCTGATAGTTCTGAAATTTGGCCACAATATTCCTTGGGGTTTTTATTTTAGGGTTTTTTTCAGAAGGTGTTCGATGAATTCTTTCAATGCCTATTTTACCTTCTGATTCTATTACATCTGGGCAGTTCTCTTTGATGATTTCTTGTAAAATAGTATCTAGGCTCTTTTTTTCATCATAATTTTCAGAAAGTCCAATAATCCTCAGATTATCTCTCCTAGATCTATTTTCCAAGTCTGTCGTTTTTGCAAGTAGATAATTCATGGTTTTTTCCAGTTTGTCATTTTTGTGGTTTTGCTTGACTGATTCTTGCTGTCTAAATGAATCATTAGTTTCTATTTGTTCAGTTCTGATTTTTAATGAATTATTTTCTTCATTAGCTTTTTTTTTTTTTTTTTTTTTTTACTTCTTTCTATATATGTCCAATTGAGTTTTTAAATGAATTGTTTTGCTCTATGGAATTTTTTTCCATTTCACTATTTTTTTTTTTTTAGTGAATTATTATTTTTTTTCCAATTCACAGATCCTACTTTCTTGTGAATCTTTGTCTTTTCTAATTCACAAATCCTACTTTCTAGTGAATTCTTTATTTTTTCCAATTCACAAATCTTACTTTCCTGAGTTTTTTTTACTTTTTCCAATTCACAAATTTTGTTTCCCTGCACTTCCTGGGAATTTTTTATCTTTTCCAATTCATATTTCAGGAAGTTGTTGCTCTCTTGTAAAGCTTCTCTTTCCTTTCCCCATTTTCCTTCTAACTCTCTTTTGAGACTTTTAATGGTCTCTTCTATGAGAGCATTATGTAAAAGGGGACAGGTAACATTCCCCTTTGGGATATTGTCTGGTGCCTGTTTGCTATTAGTCTCTTCAGGTTTGCAGACCTGCTCTTTTTCTGTATAGAAGCTGTCAATCGTTCTTTTCATTTTTTTTTATTCATTTTTTAAAGCCTTTAGGATATGCCTTCTAGGCAAGGGGGTTACCAGGTTCCTCTGCAAAGCAGGGATTGATGTAAACCAGCTTCCGGCTCCAAGGTATGGGAGTGCTCTGAGTGAGAGTTTTTCCTTCCCCCAACCAGAGGTGGATTCAGCACTGGCTGAGCTATCGAAGTGTCCAGTTGGGCTGTGTGGGTTAGTGACTGCCCTAGGCTAGAGACTAAAGGGTGAAAGTGTCACTGCCCCAGGCCAGAGCCCCTTATGGGGCTGTGGGTATTAGCAGCTGACCAGCAGATAGCCCTGCTCTACCAGAAGTCTGCCCGGAAGTCTCTGCCCAGATGCAAATCGCCCTGCGAAAGCTCTATTGCCCCAAGCCAAGCTCCCCACTGTGTAGATTAGAGCCTGCCCTGGGCTGTGCCCCCCTACCGTGCAGCTTCGCAACTGCCCCAAGGAAAAGCCTAGTACTGCGGATTGGGGCTGCGAGCTTGTGCTGTGATCTGTGCTCTCACTTCCAGTTTGGGGCTCTGCTTGAAGCCTTAGTTCTCTCCCTGCTTGTGCTGATCTCTCTTCCCCCACCCCAACCCCAAGACAAACCTTTTTTTGGCGAGACTGCAGATTTTCTTCTGCTGGTGAGTTGTTATACTTCTAATCTTTATGAATTGTAGCAGTCAAGACTATTTTTGAGGCTTGATATAATATTGATAAAGAGGGTAAGAGAGGAGCTTAGAAACTCACGTGTACCTTCTCCGCCATCTTGGCTCTGCCCCCCAGTAAAAATAGGTTATGGAGAGCTCTAGCTCCCAATGATTATCAACAATAACCTGCTATTTTTGTTTTGTTTTTGTATTCTCATTGTAGGTGTGAATAAATATTGGTTGAATTTGACTGGATCAGAGGAAGGCTGGTAGAGTGGAAAAAATATTCCGCAGGTAGCCCTAGAGAACGTCTAAATTTAGTTTTTTATACTATTTATTTTACTATTTGTAGTATAAGTTGTACTATTTATATTTAATATATTAATATACTATTTTATACTATTAACTTCTTGATTTTTGACAAAGATGTACTGGCTCTGGCAGACAGGTTTTATAACCCACTGGAAGGGCAGTGGTCAGTGCAAGTGACTCTACTATCTTAAGATAATCGCCAGGTGATGTGGAGAGATACAGAAAGTGGTGAATGGAAGGGACCAGATAGGTTAACTGCTTGGGGGAGAGGGTTTGCCTTGTATCTCTACAGATGGAGAAGGAATCAGATGGGTGCCAATGAATTGCATTCACCTTGTCCATTGGAGAGAGACAGAACAGACCCTTGAAATAAAGGAGAAGACCCAAGAAACATCAGGTGATTCCACTGATGACTATGCCCACTACTGAAAGAGCATGGCAGTTATGGCAATTGACTCATGGATATCAAAAATTGTTAATGAGACTGATCCAAGACTTTAAAAACCCTCAGGAATCATTGGAATCCCTGAGACATGACAAGATTGCAGCAAGATTTCAAAATCTGCAGGAATCATTTGATTCCCTGACATGTGAAGTAATGGATACTAGATTGGTTTTGGATTATCTCTTGGTTGCTGAACAAAGCATATGTGTGATTGTTATTTACATACTCTTCTTCTAGGACTTCTGGAAATCTTTTACAATATCATGTTGATTCATATTGTTTGTTATATCTCTATTTCCATGTACAGTTCATGTTTGTTACACCACATTGAGCCTGCACCAGCTGTGGGGAGAGTCATCACTGCTAGCTTGTGCTTTATTGCTGTGTACTTATGTAACACCCTCCATGCTAGTGGGTTTGTGTATACCTGTTTCTAGTAAGACCCTTCAGCCCAGAAACCCACTAACAGTATTTGGTTTGACTCCCCACTTCCCTTTGGTGTTTTTCATCTCTCTTCCTGAGAAGTTGGGGGGGTGTCATCACCTCTTTTTTTGGGTTCTCACCTCCCTGAGAAGTCAGGGATGGCGTGACCATCTGTGTTCCAAAACAAACAAAAAAAAAAGGCAGGAGATGTAAATGGCTGAAATTATGAAAAGGTGTGCTTGAAATCGGACAACTGAGCACTTAAGGCTAATTACCTATTCATTCTGAGACAATGATTCTATTAGCATATGTTTGGGAAAATGGCTATTCTCATCATTGGTGCTGACTCAATGTTTGATGTTAAGATAATCGTAGGCAAGGATTAGAGGGTGGAGTGAGAGAGGTGAGACCTCACTTTGCAACAGAATGAGGAGGAGAGAAGGTGGTGGAGAGCCTCATGGCAGTTTGTCTGTCTCTTTCACTTCTCTCCCTAAAAGAACTTTTACTTATCCTGACTCTGGCTGATCCTGAGGCCTCCAGGGAGCTAGCTTGAACTTAGCAGGGAGTCAAAAATAATATCTAATGTCAAATTTAAATATGACATGTCATTAAATATTTGGTAATAGCTATTTTTCAACTTTTCTTATTTTCCCTTCCATAGGCTAAACATTCCTCTATTCTGTATGCTCATATGGCATAATTTCAAGCCCCCTGTCAAGCCTTCTATAAACTTACAAGCTTAAACCATAGTGTCTATAAATGAATTCAGTAATAATATTTAGTTGAACAGAGTACAGTGAAATGATCAACTCTTTAGTACTGCATCTTTTTAGCAGGTTAAAATAATATTAGACTATTTGGATTTTTTGGCTGCCACATCACACTATAGACCCCCATTAAACTTACAAAACTTAAACAAGAGGAAATGCAGGAACTCACTGACCTTTTCCCAAACCACTGCAAATTCCTTTAAATAATGACTCTAAAGAAATTTTAGAGCATTGGAACAGTCTTACAAGATGGGGTAGAATATTTTCCAGCTAAGATAACTTAGAAGGTTAGCAAGAAATATCTGTGATAGCAGACTGGGAGTCTAGAATGCAGAACAGGCGCAGGCCTTGTCAGCACATTCCCAGCCTGGCTCCCACACTAGCAAAGCAGGAACTGGAAAACAGACATCTGAATTATCAGGAGTATTGGTAATTTATAGATCTCTCAACCCAAAGACACCAAAGAAAACTTGTAAGATCTGCAGGAAAATTTGGTCACTAGGGTGAGAGGACCTTGGGAAACCAGCAAACCAAAAGTGGACATTGATAGTGGTGGTAGTGGATGCTTCTGGAGGCCTCTCCTTATACAAGGTCTGTTTATTAGCACAGAGGAAGGTATCTCTTGCCTTAGCACACTAAACCTTACAGCTACAATGGGGCAGGGATACTCCTAATAGCAAAGAGGGCTTATAGTCAGGTCCCTAGAAGGATGCCTGAAGCTTGGAACAGTGCATCCTCCACCCTGGAAAAAAGAGTTCTACTTTAATAATGAGTTAAAAGCCAAATAACTTTTGCAGGGGAAGTGAGCAAATAACAGAGAAAGTTTCTGACCATAGAAAGTTATGGTGATAAGGAAAATCAAAACACATACTTAGAATAAGATAACAAAATCAAAACATTACTATCCAAAGGCTCCAAGAAAAATTACAATTGCTTTCAGGCTATGGAAGAACTCAAAAAAGATTTTGAAAATCAAGTAAGAGAGATAGAGGAAAAATTGGGAAGAGAACTGAACATAGTAAAAAAGTAAATACAAAAAACTAATAAGGAGAAGAATTGCTTAAAAAGTAAAATTGACCAAATAGGAAAGGGAGTACAAAAGATCGCTAAGGAAAATAATTATTAAATATTAGTTGAGCAATTGGAAGCTAATGAGAAATGAAGATTAAAATAAAACAAAACCAAAAAGTTTGAAAAAAATAGAAAAAATGTGAAATATCTAATTGAAAAAACAACTGATATGGAAAAAAAATATCCAGGAGAGACAATTTTAAAAATTATCAATATAACTAAAACTCATGATTATAAAAAGAGCCTGGACATCATATTTCAAGAAATTATCAAGGAAAGCTATCCTAATATTCTAGAACAAGAGGGTAAAATAGAAATTGAAAGAATCCACCAATCACTTCCTGAAAAAGATCCTAAAATGAAAATTCCCAGTATTATTATAGCCAAATTCTGGAACTCTCAGGTCAAAGAAAAAATATTGGCAGCTTCCAGAAAGAAATAATTTTTAATATAGTGGAGCCACAATCAGGATAACATAAGATTTAGCAGCTTCTACCTTAAAGGACCAGAGGGCTTAGAATATGATTTTCGGAAGAGCAATGAAGCTAGGAGTATAATCAAGAATCAATCACCAACCCAGCAAAACTGAGTATAATCCTTCAGGACAAAAAAATGGATATTCAATGAAATAGAGGATTTACAACTATTCATGATGAAGACCAGAGCTCAATGGAAAATTTTATTTTCAAATACAGGACTCAGAAGAAGCATAAAGAGGTAATCAGGAAAGTGATATCATAAGAGACTCACCTGTTTATCTGTTTATATTCCTACATGGGAGGATGATACTTAGAACTTTTCTCATTATTATGGCAGTTAGAAGGATTATATGTAGATAGAGGGAACAGGTGTGAGTTTAATATGAAGTGATAATATCAAAAAAATGAAATTAAGGTGTGAGAGAGGAATATACCGGGAGAAAGGAAAAGGATAAGTGGAATGGTATAAATTATCTGCCATAAAAATGGGCATAAAAAGCTTTTATAGTAGAAGGGGAGAGGGAGAGGAGAAGAGAAGTGAGTGAACCTTACTCTCATTAGAACTGGCTCAAAGAAGAAATAACATGCACACTCAGTATGGATATGGAAATCTATCTTACCCTGCAGGAAAGTAGGAGAGAATAGGAATATGGTAAGGGGGGAGGGGTAAAGGATGAGAAAGGGCATATTGGGGAAGGAAGTGGTCGAAGAAACAAAACGCTTTTGAGAAGGGATAGTGAAAGAAGAGAGAAAATGGAATAAATAGTTAGCAATAGTAATTCTAAAAATAACTTTGAAGAAAGTTTCTCTGTTAAGTCCTCATTCCTTAAACACAGAGAGAGAACTGAATCAAGTTTATAAAAAATAAGAGCCATGCTTCAGTTTAACAACTGAAAAAATGATTAAAATGATTGAATGAAAAAATGATTAAAAGCTATTAATTATGCCCAAGGTCTATAAAAGCATGTATATCCTTTGACCTAACAATACCATTACTAGGCTTGAATCCCAAAAGATATTTTTAGGAAAAGGACTTATATATACAATAATATTTGTAGCAGCAATAGCAACATTATGAGATGATCAGCTGTGAATGACTTGGCTAATCTCAGCAGTACAATGATCTATGACTACCATGAAGGACTTATGATGAAAAATCCTATTCATAACTAGAGAAGGAATTTCTTGTATCTGAATACAGATTGAAGCATATTCTCTCTGTTTCTTTTTCTCTCCCTTCCTCCCTCTTTTTCTCCTTCTTCCCTCTCTCTATTTCTCTGTCTCTGTGCCTTTGTGTCTGTGTCTATCTTTCTCTCTGTCTCTTTCTGCCTCTGTCTCCTTTATTTTTCTTGAGGTTTTTTTTTGTTTTTGTTTTTAGCAGGGAATATCCATATATTCTGTTACAACATGACTTTTATGAAAATTTTCTTTGTAATTTTACATGTGTTTTCTTAATGGGGACTGAGATGGGGATAAGGAAGAGAATCTGGAACTCAAAAGTTTTAAAAAGAAATGAAAAATTATTTTCAGTTTGAGAGTGTCTTAATTGTGGCTTTCAGGTCAAGACTTGAAGTAGGGCTAGTATTCTGAGGGTTGCTGCTATTCTTGGGACTTTGGGGCTTGCCTATCTATCTGTGTCATTTGTTTCACATGTGTTGGTCATGGTAAAGATAATGTATTGTGGTAAGTAGTGGTGACCCTTGACAGATAGGACATTGCTCTATGAGCCTGACAGACTCTACTAAACTAGAAAATATACTTATGCATATAGACACATACACATAGACATCATGTCTTAACTTTTGGAAAGGTTTATATTTAAAAGATTGGTCACTAAGTAATGAATATTTCTTTTTACAAGAACTCCCAAGGATTACCTTTTGTGGTATGAAGAGTTTGCAATGTGTTCTGGAAAAAGAGAATACCCACACTAAATAAATTATAGATTTAGATGTCATGAAGTGCAATATATACATAAATTCATGATACATATTTCCTTTTTAATCCCTCCTAAGTATTCCTCTTTTAAACTGGTCAGAAATGAATAAAAAGAGCTCTCTTTTAATTGAAAAAAGACATTTCCACTTTGAGTTCTGTCATCATAAGATTGAGGTTTTTAGTTTTAAGAAATTAAAATCTTTCCAACTACTTCAGTGTCTTTCATGCAAGAAAAACTGAGTAGGTCTCTCACTTAAGTGACATTAAGGACTTACCATATTGTCACTTTTTATTTCTTAATATTTCCTAATTCAAAAAGAGGCTTTATATGTGTCTAATTTCATTCCACTCAAATCTGGCTCTTTGTCTACCTGTCTATCCTAGATAATTATCCTACTGGATTAACTCACTGCAATGGTCAAATGCCTGGGACTTGACAATAAGCACTTTTTATGATTTAGTTTTTCCTATATGGATAGTTCAGGTAAACTCTTTGAGCTATTATAGATCTCACTGTTGGGGCTTGTTGCTATCAACACAATGCCAAAGACAAAAGGGAGCACCTAGAAAACCATGCTAAAGAAGATAATTCTTCCAGTTAGACTTTGACAATATTCATCACAGTGATGAGCTGTATCTAGTTAGTGAACCAATGAATTTTGTTATATGCATCAATCAATATATTATCATTGTGAGTGCACTTATTAATGAATTTTTCATGAAGTTAACACATAACTTAGAGATTCCATAGTAAAGAAGAGCTTTTAAGGGAGTGATTTTTTAACCTTCTATATATATTATGGATTTTTTTGGTAATCTGGATTCCCATTGTGAACCTCTTCTTAAAATAATGCTTTTAAATATATACAATAAAACACATAATATTAAAAGGAAGCTAACTGGATTGAAATGCATTTATCCAAAAAAAAAGTTTCCTTGGGGAGAGGACGCTCAGTCCTTGATCTCCTCCGTTAGAGTTTAGGGTGACCCAGCTTGTGGAGGAGAAAACCATCTTGAGAGGTCCAGATGGAAATGGCTTCCCTTCTGCCCAATACCTTGAAGCTGTTACATCTCATGATCAAGCCACTTCTCAGTGGAAGAGCTGACGACTTTTAGCCTATCTCCTTATTAATAATCATCAATTGAGGTTAATTTTTACTTGTCAGGAGAATTCTCTTTCAGAAGGGATTTATGGCATTTTGTTCACCAAGAGAAACTACTGACCAATCTACTGATTGCTGGCTAGTTTAATTAAGAAATTGATTACTAATTACATAGAAACTTAGTTCTTGAAATGCTAGCTAAATCTAATTAATAGAAAAAATTATGAATATAAATATTACCAAAGGGAAGGTGAAATTATTACTATTGTTAGATGGAATGATTAACTTAGAAAAATACAAAGAAGCTGACTAAAATAATAAATAGCTTAAAGTCAGCGCAATAAAATACATTATAAAAATTAGCATTACTACACTTAAAAAAAAACTACCAAGAATAAATTATGGAAAGAGATTTTCTATTCAAAATAACTATAAAATCATAAAGTAAATTACACATGTAACACATAAATAAAATACTAGAAAATATTTTATGCAGAAATTAAAGAAAACAAATAATTGAAGAGGGAGAGAAAGAATAATTGTCATGCCAATATGTTAAAAAAGTTTTTTTTTTTAAAAGTTGCTTTATAGATTTGGTGCCTGAAAGAGTCAAATAATCAAGTTTATTTATATAGACAGATGTAATAATTGAATTTATTTTGAGGATTAGAATGACAAGGCAAATAGTGGCAAAAACTGACATGAAAGGAATATTGCATTATTGAATTATTAACTATATTAAAATAGTAATCATCAAAATAAGACTGTATCAAAACAGTCTGCTATAGGTGAAAACATGGAAATTTTATCAATGAAATAGACTAGGCAAATAAAATTTAAGAACAATATAATATTTCAATTTAAGTTCAATTAACCCAATATACAACATATCATGGATAAGTATTCAATAAGAATTGTTGATAAAACTAGAAAATAGGATTAGTCCAAAATCTCATACCATAAACTACAATAAACTTCAAAGGGGATTTGCAATCTTAAAATTAAAAAGTAAGTCACAGCACACACACACACACACACACACACACACACACACACAAATACACATCTATATATGATTGGAAGTAGGTACTGTTTACAATTTAGAACTAGGGAGAAGACTCATAAACATTGGGAAGGGAATTATGTGGGGCAGTATTGACCACAGTATTGACTACAATCAGAGACTCTCAAAGTAAGAAAAAAAACAAAAAGGGGTTTATTTCAATCTCATGAGGAAGGGCATCTCCCATTTGACAAGGTATTAGCCAGCAAAAGGAGTGCAAATTAAAAACTGCAAAAATATAAGTTTAAATACCTGAATGCAGAAGCCCCCACCCTCACCTGGCCTTTTCTCCCATTATTTAGGGAAGTCTGGGCTTACATTCTAATGGTGGAAATCTAAGCCAGAAATAAAAGAATATGAAGGCAATAATAATAAGCTCTTAATTTAAATTTCTCTAGAGAGTTTTAATAAACACAGATATGGGATAAGAGAATTCAAAGCCATCATCATTTTTTAAAAGAAGTACTTAAATGTTAATAATTGGTGGAAACAGGGAAACATCTGTAACTTTTAACTATAGCTCTATTTATTATTATAAAGTCTCAAGCTACAATTAAGGCTATAGTTTAAGGCTATATTCCCATTAGAGTGTCTTCACGCAATTAATTCCACACAGTTTTATGGTATAGAAATAACAAAGGTATCACACCAATAAAATCAATGCAGTTAGAGAAAGAAGAAAATAGTACAATGGGGAGTCAAGTCAAATTAAATCAACAGATATTTGGAAAACACCTATTATATGTCAGGAACTCTGCTAAGCACTGAAGATACAAAGAAAGACAAAAATAAGAACTATATAAGACATATAAAAGAAAGACAAAAAAAAAAAAACCTTAAGCAGCTTACTATATAATAGAGGATACCGTGCAAACAACTATGTATTTAAAAAAAGAAAATATTAATGAAGTTCAAGAAAGATATTTTGCATAAGAAGCATATATCTGGGAATAAAGCAGGAGAGTATTTTAGGTGTAAAGGCCAACTAGGTGACAGAGTGGAATAATAATATTGTGGGGCACTCAAGGAATAAAAAAGAGGTCATTGTCACTGGATCACAGAGTATATGGAAGGGATAAAGGGTAAGAAGATTGGGAATGAGGGAAGGGGCAAAGTTTGAAAAAAAAGCCAAACAGAGAATTTTATATTTGATCCTGGAAGTAATAGGGTGCCACTAGAATTTACTGAAAACAAAACAAAAGCAAAAACTAAAACCCAAAACAAAACAAAAACAAACATTTGAATCAAGTATCTATAACAAAAGTCTAATATTCAAGATAAAAAAAAAGTTAATGAAAATATAAAAGACTAAGAGCCATTTCTCAATAATCAGCTGGTAAAAATACGTGGACAAGTCTTAAAAGAATTATGAAGTATTAATGACTTTATGTAATTAATGATCTTGTGCTTTTAATCAGTAGTGATAAGAGAAACCCAATTAAAATTGCTTTAATGTATTAGCTCACATCTCAAATTGTCAAAGATAATTAAAGATGGAAATAGTCAACATGAGAAGGTTTATGGGAAGATAAATAAGCTAATACCCTGGTGGAATTCTGAAAGTGATCTAACCCAGTCTGAGGAAAAAGCTTTGCTCTTTGACCATCTGATCTATCAATTATACTACTGAGTATATATGCTAAAGAGTTCATAGTTAGAAAGGTACCATGTACACCTATATAGTCAAAAATTATTTTGTGATAGAAAAAATGGAAACAAAGTTAAGTATCTTTTGAGGAATGATTAAGCAAGTCGGGCCATATGTTAATATAATAAAATATTAGTGAGCAGGAAGAAGTGAATCTTGAGAAATTCAGAGACATATGGACAGACCTTTAAGGCAGGAGAATAATATAGGCAATATTTTTAGTCGGGAAAGTGATAATAACACCAAAAGCAAACAAAACTTTGATTAATTATAATGATTAACTAAATGCCAAAAAATTGATATTGAAACATGATTCATTCCTCTCAGTTGAGAAGTGGTAGTGGGAACCTATAACTATGGAATGTATACTCTCAGACACAATTGTTTCATTTGTTGATTTTGTTCAAAATTTTTTCATCATTAAAAAGGAAGGTTAAATGGATGAGTCAAGGGTGAAGGGGAGAAGGAAGTGACTGGTTTAAAAATCAAGATTTTTTTTTAATGAAAAAAAAGAAAATAAAAATTGATTGTGAAAGTCTATTTATTTTTCTGCTATGTTTTAGATCAAGGATACTCCAAAAACATGTGTAGGTCATTTTTGTACACATTTTTAAAAATTTACTCATTTATTTTTGTTCAAGAACCTGTGAATATATGATTTAGACAAGTCTTAATGAGGCAATTCCTATTAATGAAAATCTGAAAATTATGGTCATAGAAAGTTCTCAGGTATCTAGAGGTTAAATGACTTGTCCAGGTTTACATAGCCAGTATGTTTTTAAAAAATGGAACTTGAAATTGGTTCCTGATGACTGTGAAGCCATCTCTAATAATAAGTGAGAAAATAGGCACATAGAATGGAGTTGTGATTACTCCTCTCTTACTTGTTTTTTTGATTTTTAATATCACTTATGATATTTTAATCTTTGGTATGTTCACCTTTCTGAAGTTATTCTAGCATTGTATAACTGTTAAACTATTCTAAGAATTGAAGTACATCAACATAGACACTCACTATAAACATAGACAAAAGGAAGTTGCAGCTGCCTGAAAGGATGACTCACACAATCTTCTTGGGGAAGCAAACAGGAATTGGTAGAATTGGTTTCATCTTACCCGAAGATGAATAAGAAATACCTTCTTATTAGTAAGTTCATTTCAAATCATTTCAAGAATGTGACTCCCTCCATGGGAACTTAGCCTTTCTTTAATCCTATGAGACTAGGAACATGCCACATGTGTTTGGCTTCATTTCTACAATCCCAGGAACTAGCCACTCCTTGGGACACAATGGATGCCAGTGAGGGTTGGCCCCCTCCTTGACATCTATATTACTCAAGTCATATCTTGGGAGCCCATCTGGCATTTCCTTCTCCTATACCTAACTTTCTATATGTAAGCAAGTTAGCTCTGTGCCTTCTTTGTTTTCAAACCCTATAAATTCAGTCCCATTGTAATCGTCATTGGGCTTCACCCATGGAGATAATGATATTATTCTGCCTGGGATTTTCCCGATCAAGTTTGAAGGCTGCAACCGGGGCCCCCAGCCACTTTCCAGTGCTCCTTTAGATCGGTGATGTATTCTACGTCTCTCTCTTCTATTTTAATCGTAGTTCTCCTTATTCTGTGTCTTTTATGTATTATTTACTGTATTGGTTGTTATTGCAGGCAATCTATTCCGTGTATTGTATAATTAAATTTTACTTTCACTTTGAGTTAAAAAGTGTCATTTATAGGAGTGAATCCAAACCTTTCCTTAATTAACATAACAAAAGGTCAGAAGAAACATCATTTCATCTCACACATGGACATTTTATCTTGTAGTATTCATGATGACCATAAGCAAGGAGACCAACATGAAGATAATTGAAACTTCTGCGTCAACATCTGTTGTAGATGATGAAGATATAGACTGATTTTTAAAAAGATCGTCTCAATCAAATTAATATGTATTTTTGATGCTTTAAGAGATTCAATACAATAGTAAGCAAAAGCAAAGCGGACCTGTTGGGAACTGAGGATTGAGTACTATACAGTTTAATCAACATATCAAAAAAAATTGATATTATATACAACTTTCCAGATTACTTGATATAGAACTTTACAAAGGAGTGTCTGTTATGGTCCAGAACTCTGTACTTGAAACAAGGATTCTTACAAGGTGATAACTAAGTGGAATTGATAAGACAATGGTTAGCTAGTTTTGCATGGTAATTAATAGTTCTCTAGTTCAGTACATGTACTTAGTACTTAATATAGTTCTACAAGATTGACACCTATTCTACATTATTCACACCTATGATAATGTAATTATAATAGATAATATAACCTGGGACAGACTTCTGAGGGCTCTATGACTAAAAACAGGCTTTCACTCTGGCTCAGAAAAGAGAAATGGTTTACATGAATTGGAAAATAACCAAATGGAAATTCAGTTTGTCTGGAAAATTTAATTAGAATTTAGGGAATCTTATGAACAGCAAGAGCTGGCAGGACAAACTTAGCTTCTCCTAAAGGTCAGATCCTTCTCACTCAGTTTCCCAATTTTGTTTCTTTGTTTATCATCTGATTATTCCTGAGTCTGGCTATGAGATGGAATTATTACTGCATGATCTGTTGTTAAACAGATCTAAGGATGCTTTATCCTGTCATACATATAATCTCAGGTTGAAACCTGAAGGACCTGTTGTGACACTGTTATAATCATCCTGCTTTTTTCTCTTATATCAAATTTCTTCAATCAGAGCAAGTGGTTAGTAGAAGCCATGAGCATAATACAACTATATGAATGATATCTTGATTTGCAAGCCCAATCAAAGAGGCTTCTCTGGCTGCTGCCAAAAAACCATTAACTTTCTGGCTTCCTGGAACAATAGTTTCTTTGTCTAAAGGCCCATGTTATTTATCAGTCTGTTAAGTATTTGGGCCATGAATTAAATCCTACCTCCCCTTTGGTCACAGCATAGAGGAAGCAATCTTATTATTCCCTGTACTTCCCTCTAAGAAAAAACTATGTACTTTCCTGGGAAAAGCTGGATTTTGTAAGCTTCTGAAAGAAATTTGGTATCTTTGGAGTGATCATCCTGCCTTAGAACTAACAACCATAGACTTTCTAATTGAGGAAGCCTCTAAGCTCACCCTATGTCAACTACTGGAGGTTTTAACTCCCTACCAGATTCAGAGCATTTTTGTCCTTACTATATAG
The DNA here is from genome assembly GCF_902635505.1 of Sarcophilus harrisii. Taxonomy (NCBI): domain Eukaryota; kingdom Metazoa; phylum Chordata; class Mammalia; order Dasyuromorphia; family Dasyuridae; genus Sarcophilus; species Sarcophilus harrisii. The sequence continues at coordinate 123,655,781 of NC_045431.1, read as the reverse complement.
CTTTAGAATTGGGGAAGGGAATGAGAGTGAACATTTATACTGACTCCAAATTTGCTTTTTACATGCTCATGGAGCTATATGGAAAAAAAAGGGAACTTTTGACAGCAAAATAAATGAGTGAATAAATAAATAGAAAGATAAATGGATTACCACCATTAAGTAAGCAGGAGAAATGTGTTATGGACTAGAAGTCTGAAACAATGATTTTTACAAGGTGTTAAGTCAGTGGAATTGATAGACAATGGTTATTTAGTTTAGCATGCTGCTTAATAGTTTTCTAGTTCAGTACATGTACTTAGTACTTAATATAGTTCTACAAGATTCACACCTATGATAATGTAATTATAAGAGAGCATATAAGCTCAGACAAATTCAGCCAGAGTGAAAGCTGGAGAAGACAAATGACTGGAAATGGGAGCTCAAGCTCTCGGAGCCAAGGAGAGAGATTCATTCCATCTTCAGTCAGGATCCTGGTGGCTTTCCTAGGGGACTGAGGGACCGAAAGACAGATTCATTCCATCATTCCACCTTTGTGGTAGCTGGAGGCTGAAGCACAAGCCAACTCAAAGAGATGCATTCCATCTTTATCAGCCTCGTAGTGGCTGGCCTGTCCTGCACCTCCCCACCCCGAAACCAAGACTCTGGAAGACCTCTAAGAAAGCTAGCCAGGCCCTAGACAAGGAAACTAGGTTGTGAAGGAGATAATAAAGGATTTGAACTTTAACACCTGGCTGTTTTTGTGGTGATTATCCTACTGAAAGGAAGGCTGCTCCAGAGACCTCAAGAAAACCAAACAAGAATACCACATAAATTCTATAATTATTGCAAGCTATTCATGGACCTACACTTTTTCTCATTCTGGATGGTTTCAAATACTTTCAAGCCAACTTCTAATCTCAAGGCCAGTCATGGAACCTTCTCTTTGTTCTATAGCAAGTTTCTCTCTTGGGAAAGAATGATCTTTAATTCCTTTGAAACCTATTTTCACTGATCACAAGCTAAGAGAAACAGATCGGTCAGGCCTGCCCAGTTTGTGCCCAAGTAAATCCTGAAAAGGCTGTTAATCCTCCCATCCTGAAACCTATCCAGAGGAAAGATTCATACTTAGGGGAGGACTGGCAGGTGTATTTTACACATTTGACCCCGTGCAGGGGTTTCAAACTGCGTTTGGTTTTTGTTGACACTTTTACTAATTGAGTAAAAGACTTCGCTTATAAGACTGAAAAGGTACAGAGATTTTTGTTAAAGGAGATAAAATCCTTTTAAGATCAATTATTATGGTATAGTGGATAGAGTACCAGCTCTGAAGGGCCCTGAGTTCAAATCTGACTTTAGACACTTAATACTTAATACTTCCTGGCTGTGTGACCCTGGGCAAGTCACTTAATCCCAATTGCCTCAGCAAAGAAGAAGAAGGAAGAAGGAAGAAGGAAGAAGGAAGAAGAAAGAAGGAAGAAGGAGAAAGAAGAAGGAAGAAGGAGAAGAAGGAAGAAGAAGAAGAAGGAGGAGGAGGAAGAAGATGAAGAAGATGAAGAAGAAATTAAAGCAAGCACAACTTGCCCAGAGATAGCCAGGAAGTATCTGAAGCCAGCTTTCAAAGATGAGTCTTTCTAATTCCAGGCTCAGCACTCTATATACTGTGCCACCTAGCTTCCTTTCCTAACTCTAGACTTATTTATAACTTGGTGAAAGTAAAAGCCTAGGTAGAAAACAATTCTTACATATCCTAAATTATTGAGTGTAAAATAATTTTTTGTGAAATTTGTGGCTCTATATTTGACATTTTTTTTGACCAGGTCAATCAATAGAAACAAATTTATTATCCTAAGCATCTTAGTTTATGTAAATAAATTGTGGGTGTATAAGTCATGAATTTATATGTATATATATGTTTTAATTTACTTGTATCTTCAGTATATTAGGTCAATAAATTTGGTTTATTATTAGAGTCATGAACTACTATGTGAAAGAGCTCTTTGTTCTTTATCTTTTTTCAGGTTTTCCCTTTGAAGTAATTTCCTACCTTTTTCTTATTTCGATTCCTTCATCCAACACACACAATTTGGTAACCTGAGAAGATTCCTCCAAACTCTTACCTTTAATTTAAAAAGATAGCTTAATGTGTCATTTTATCCATCTTAGCTATATGAGTTGATTATATTATAAAGGACTTATAACCCTTGTGACTACAGGCTGACAAATTGTTTGCTTATTCCTTTATTCTTTCTACAAAAGTTACCTTAAGTAGATATCACATAAATAGTTACATGCACTAGATACTGAGAGTCTTGCAACCTAAAAGAAGCATGAAATACAATTGCTATTATTCAAAATCCTGAATTCTCATTCAGAACATAAATAAAAAGTAACAATATGAGCTAATATCAGATTAAATTTTAAAAGAAGCAGCGTAAGCAATAAAAGTTCTAGAATTAGAAAAAACAGAGATATAATGGAGGCTAGAGCCAGTATTGTTTTTATATAGGTTCATTAACATTCTTGGAAATGGGGTAAACATTGGTACAATGTTTGAAATATCTAGAATAGAAATTCAATGAAAATTGAATATTAGGATTATTTTGGATATTTATATTACAAGAGGATATCTTACTATTAATAGAATAATCAAATATTAGAAAGATGACAGCATCCAAATAATTATGCATATGTTGTCAACAATATATGCAACCAAAAGCATTCATTCATTATTCATTATATGTCTTTACTATTCTACAATAAATATATGAAAAAATTTTGAAAATAGTCTAAGAAAAATATAATTGGGAATTCAATCTGAAAAAAAATCATAATATGACCCAAGGAAAAATATAGATATATTTAGGTTATTTACATTTTTCATTTTTTCTAATAGCTGAGAGTTATTCACATACAATTAACTCATCTATCTACTAATGTGGAATTACATATTCCTTTGAGCTGGCTCATGGGTCAGTATAATTAAGAATTAAATTCATGCAACCAGAAGTCAAATTCTGGAAGAGCTTCAGAGTCTATCTAGTCAGATCTTCTCATTTTACAAATGATGATACTATGATCCCTAGCAGTTAAATGAATGACTTGTTGAAGTTTATACTGTCATTAAGTGATAGAACAGAGCTTTGAACCCAGAAACTGTTTGTTTAAGATCCAGCACACTTTCCATTTTATCATGATGATTCTTTTTCTTTTCTTCTTCACCTCCACTTCTGTTTCCTCTTTTTCTCATATTCCTTCTCTTCCTTTTCCTCTTCTTCCTCCTCTTCTTCCTCTTTCTCTTCCTCCTCTTCCTCTTTTTATTTTCCTACTCTTGTTTCTCCTCCTTCTCTTCCTTCCTTTTTTTCTTTTGGCTAACTTTAACATAGCCCTTCATGGTGGTAAGCATTAACATTATGGGTGTGTGGATAGGTGTATGTGAATGTGTACTACATATATATATATATATATATATATATATCCTTCCAAATATTTTATTTATATATGATGTCCCCAAATTATTACTGTACTTTTAAGCTTTAATAACATCAGAAATATAAATGCTAAAATTTTTTTAAAATAACATTTGAAAGATCATTCAAAATTTTTAAATGTTGATTTTTTTCTAAAAATTGAATAACTGTCATGTTACTTTAGTCAATTTTTGAACTCTGTATAAACTTTCATCAACAGTTGATATTTGATAACTGAGAGAACTGCATTTGTAATTCTAACCATCAGATCATCCAAAGATGATCCAAAGGTTTTGATGCATTACATGATGGTTTTTATTGGACTTCACAAGAAAAAGTCTAAAGGAGATAAATCAGGTGAGAGGAGAGAGAAATTGTTCTACCATCTACCAATCTTGCATATGCAGTGCATAACAATACAGTTTCCATCTTATTAACATGTGAAAAAATGAAATTTATTATTCTAATGTACAAAACCAAAGTAAAAGGATTATATAATGATCAGCGATGACAGATATGGCTCTTTTCAACAGCGAGGTGATTTTGGTCAGTTCCAATGGTCTTGAGATGGAGAGATCCATCTGCACTCAGAGAAAAGACAGTGGGAACTTGAGTATGGATAACAACATAGTATTTTCATCTCTTTTATTGTTATTTGCTTGATTTTTTTCTTTCTCATTTCTTTTTCTTTTTGATCTGATTTTTCTTGTGCAGCATGACAAATGTGGAAATATGTACAGAAGAATTTCCCATATTTAACCTATATTGGATTGTTTGGGAGAGGGATAGGAAAAAGAAGGGAGAAAAATTTGGAATGTAAGATTTAAGGGGTAAATGTTGAAAATTCTCTTTGCATGTATTTTGAAAAAAAAGCTATTGTAAAAAAAATAGAAAATATAAATATTTAAAATTTTCAATTTTTAAGTTTTTGAAGTCATTAAAAAGCTTGAGATTGCACTAACACTTTTGGAATATTGTGCATATGTGTATAAACATACATCATGCATACATATATACACACATGAATATGTCAATTTATCAATAAAGATTCATTAATTGCCTGCTATATAACAGGCAGTGTGCTAAGCAGTGGGCATACAAAAAGAGCTAAAAGACATTACCTGTCCTCCCGGAGAGCTTATAATCTAATAGGGGAGACAATAAACAAACAAATCTCTACAAAACAAACTATATATATACATATATATATATATGTGAATAGGTAGAATATAATTAACAGAGGAAAGATATTAAAATTAAGAGAACTTGAGGCATATTTTAGCAAAAAATAAAATCCTAGTTGAGACTTAAAAGAAGTCACAGAGGTCAGTAGTCAGTGTAAAGGAGCATGTTCTGAGCATGGCAAAAAGGGAGGGAGCTACCAGAGAAAATTCCTGGAGCAAAGAGATATATGTGTATGATATGACCATAATGGAGAATGAAATTGTAACAATCCTTCTGACTACCTAGCAGAGGGCTCTAAATGGCTACAGATTAGTAGAATTTTAAAAATTGTTTATTTAATTTTTAATTTATGAAATAAAACTAGAATTTCCATAACATATTACAATAAAAAGATGATTGCACATAGAACTGCAAATCTACTATGAACAACTTGCTATTCTTTTCAAATATAAATAAAATTATCATGTAAATTTCTTTCCTGACCTAAATACAGCTAACATTAGACACAAATAAATATGTACACACACACACACATATATATGTAAGATTATTCTGTACATACTTCTGTTGATCATTTCCTTCTCTGGATGCAGATAACAACTTTCTTCACACATTCTTTATAGTTAATTTGGTTATTTATAATAGATAAAAATAATTTATTTGCTCAAAGTCATGGTATTCTTGTTATATCAGAAAGTAAAGAAGCTAATACAGGATCAGAACTGGCAAACAGAGTTTTCTGTTTCAGGGGAAAGCAGAAAAAAAATCTTGTAGAGAGAGTTAGGAGAGAAAGAAGATACTGAGAGGAGAGGGTAGGGGCTTTCCCCAAACCATGTCACATCAGAGGAGGTTAGAAATGGAAGCATCAGTAGTTCTGGAATGAGGTTCAACAAATACACATGCTCTCTGGTGCTTATCCCTCACTGATTAATGCTTGGTTATATGTACAAATAGTCACACAAATATTTAAATATACCCATAGGATATGTGTTAAGACATTTAGACATACCCATCTAAAACATAGGTATGCATGTATGTATGTATACACATTTTTAGCCAATTACTTTGTCATATCAGGACTCTTTACTTATTCTTTCTTTTGCTTGGTTTTGTTTTGCTTTTTTGGTGGCAATTGGGGGTCAAATAATTTGCCTAGGATCACACAGCTAGTGTCTTAGGCTGATTTGAACTGAGGTACACCTTATTCTAGAACTAGTTGCTCTATCTACAATTCTATCTACCTGCCCTTCCATTCATTCTTATTTTTTTTTTTTAAAAAAATCTGGTCATTGTTAGGCTGTCCGTGAGTTCTTCCTTTCCCTTCTCATTACTTTCCATCCCTTCATAAAAGCCTTTGCAAATTTCCCTGCTTTCCTTATATCTGCTGGTCTTTAATTGTATCAGAGTATTTCATTGTATAAATGTGCCACAATTTATTTAACCATTTCCCCAGCACTTAGCACAGTGCCCAACACAACGGGTACTTAAATGCTTATTTTTTAAATTTCCATTTTAAAAATGATTACATATTGTTTTTTCTAAAGAAAACTGCTTTAAAAAGACTGCTGCAAAAGTCATTAAAAATATAGCTTATTTAAAACAGCAACATTTTCAGAGTAGAGTCACAAGAATGGAATAATTGATCTATTTATTTTCTTTCAGTTAACTAAATAACTATTTCTTATTCCCTTTTACTTTCATGTAAAATAATTTTGCCTATCTATTCACCTTGATAAAGCTTAATTTTTATTCTCACTTAGTGACATCTGCCTATTTTCCTCCTCAGAATGTCTTCTATAACTAGGTTCATTCAAATATAGGTTTTTTTGGTTTTGTTTTGTTTTTTAATTATATCAAAGCTGTCTTTTTTGATTAAAGATAAGGGTTCTGAAGTATCTCCTTAACTTATACCATGATATCTATAGAAATAGTAAAGGCAGGGTTAGGGAAGAAGAAAATCATATCTTGACAAATTGCTGATCTGAGGACTGTTATAAGAACAAACTTGGTACCTGTCAGTTGCATGCTGTTACAATGCCCCATGACCCAGAAATATATTATTCTTATCAATCACTCCATAAATCTATTTGTAGAACATTTCATAATGATCATTTACATATGAATCTATTTTCCAGAGAACAGCTTTAGAGAGGGATAGAGCTGTGTAATAAAATACAATTTTATTTTCATGGTGAGTTTGTGTTTGCTCTGTTAGACAAAAGCAATATAATATGAAAATGTTACATCTTCTCATTTCCTCCTTTAGGATGAATGATCCTGGCAGATATTTCAGTTTTAGCCCCATGCTATTAATACTGTCCTTACAAAAAGACAGAGACTTTTAATCTATGAACTATAACATCTTGATGCTACCAGAGGAGTTTCCTGGGATTCCTAACCATATCAGTCACACCTATGGAGAGAGCAAAGCTTGCTTTTTCTGGGCTGAGATATTAATCAATGAGTAACCCAAGTCATATGAGCCATTGTGAAATCATCTCAGGTGGAGGGGCAGAGGTTTTATTTTCTTTTTCTAACTGCTGCTGAATCATTGCAAGCATCTCTTCTTTTCATTTCCTTTACTAGATCATTCATTGATTGAGTTGTGACCAGAAAATAAAGATGAATTTAAGTACTCTCTAGGGGATAAAATTAAAAACACTGTCAAGGTAGAATCTCAAGAAACATTGCTTTGCACTTAGTATCTGAGCAGATGATGCTATATCATGTCTGATGTTACATAGGTTAGGTAGCCATTGAATGAATATATTTATCAGTTCTTTAATAAGGTAAGGGGGAAGGCAGTTTGAACTAGGAGACATAGAGAACTAGATTTGAATCTAGCTTTTATAATTAAAGTTATTTAATCCCTCTAACCCTCAGTTTCTTTATCTGTAAAATGGAGATGACAAGCAGGGTTGTTCATTGGATTGAGAACCAACTTCTGAGTATAAAAGACCTGATTCTATTTCTGCTTCTGATATTTTATGACTGTATGACCCTGGACAAGTTGCTTAACATTTCAGACCATCCATCCATTCCCTGAATTATCTAAGTCTATAAATTGCAGAAAAGTACTGTTCTGCATCATAAATGGCAGTTTCTACAATAGGAGTTCCCTGAACCAATAAACTCATAGATTCAACCTAAAAGAAATAGGAAAAAATAAATTTTTGTTAAATTTAAAATGCTATCGAAGGTATAGATATTAGTAAAGTATCTATAACCTTGTGGAATGTTAAAACTAGGAACTGCTTTAGAGATAATCTAGCCAAACATGTTCATTTTACAGATGTGGAAACTAAAGGGCAGAGAGGTTAGAGACAGACTACATCTGAGGCAAAGTAACAATTCCTGGGCTTGGGGATTGTGTTAAATTTCTTTCCTCCTGTTGTCATCTTCTCCATTTTTGATAATGCCTCTTGTCACAAGTGGCTCCAGATGATTAGAAATTATATATAGGTCTACTTCCAGATAGTCAATAATGACATCATTGTGATTTAGTCAAAAGAAATGTCTCATTCTCTATGTTAATTAAGGGGACAAAATGGAATCCCCAAGGCAAGAGAAACATTTTGTTGGAGTGGACAGAATATTGATTTTGGAGCAGAGGATTTAACTTGGCATCTAATTATTCCTATCTATAGGAGTATACATAATTTTAGAGGTGATGATGATGATGATGATGATGATTAGCATTTATCTAGTACTTTCAGGTTTGCAAGGCAGTTTCCAAATGTTATCTAGATTTCTTCCCACAACAACACCAACAAAATCAGTGCTATTATTATCCCCATATTAAAGATAAGGAAATTGAAGCAAATAGAGTTTAATTGGCTTGCATAGGAATAGACATTTAGTGTTTAAGGAAATATTTGAACTCTGGATTATTCTAACTTCTCCACAGTGCTACCTAATTGTCACACTTTGTTTTACTCATATAAAATGAAGAAATTGGTCTATATAGCCTCTAAGGTCCCTTCCAGATAATAGATCTGTGATCTATTGCCAGAATTGGGGTAAGGTTTAGATTATCTTATTCTTGAAGAAAGTCCTTGTTGAAGTTGAAGATAACCGTTTATGTCACAGGTGAGGAGACACAAAGAATAGACTTCCGGTGGAATCTTTGTCAGTTAAACTAACAAGAGGAAATTTTTTTTTTTTTTTTTTTGCATTATTTGCAAAGATTTAGGTATTCTGCAAAAGATACTTGTAGAAAGCCAGAATTCTGGAGTATTCTTGAAACAAGGTGTTAACTCAGTGGAATTGATGAAATAATTGTTCCCTAGTTCACATTTATACTTAGTACTTAATATGGTGATGTAATAGTTCTCTAGTTCACACATAATCAGTATGCTGTAATAATGTAATTACAATAAGGTATATAAGGACCATGAAGGGCTAGAAGAGAGACATTCTATCTTTGACCAGCCTCGTGGTGGTTGTTCTGCCTACTGCACACCTGGACTAAGATCAAGGCTAGTCCTGAGGACCTCCAGAAAGCTAGTCCAAACATTACAGCAATGGGACATCTATCAAGTCTGAAGGAGACTAGATGCTTTTGTGCTGGCCTTTTATATTCTATATGAACAGGAAACTTTTATTAGAGACTTGAGCTTTAATCCTCAATATTCAATAATCATTTTTCAGGAACAGTTTTCTGTGTTTAAAGGAAAAAAGTAGTCCAGCCTACATGACTCTTCACCAGTTCTCTCCCGCTATCTTTTGTTTTGGAACACAGGTGGTCACAGCCTCCCTGACTTCTCAGGAAGAGAGGTGAAAACACCAAAAAAGGAGGTGATCATGCCCTCCCTGACTTCTCAGGGAGGTGGGAACACCAAACCAGATATTGTTAGCAGGTTTCCTCTTGACTGAAGGGTCTTACTTGAAACAAGTATACATAAATACATCATCATGGGAGATATTACACAAGCACATAGTAATATAACACAGGCTAGTAGTGATGTAATAAACAACATGAATAATACATATCTATAAGTCCTAGAAGGAAAGGATATAAATTACAATCACACAGCCAAGAGATAATCCAATACCAATCTATTGTCCATTACTTCATATGTCAGGGAATCCAATGATTTCTGTAAGTTTTGAAGTCCTGCAATAGTCTCATCATCATGTCAGAGAATCCAATGATTCCTGCAGATTTTGAATGTTCATGAGTCAATTGCCATCTGATGTTTCTTGGATCTTCTCCTTTTCTTTGAGGGTCTTTTCTTTTTCTGTCTTTCTCTGATGGACAAGGTGAATAAGGTTCATTGGCACCATCTGATTCCTTCTCCATCTGTAGAGATATAAGAAAACCCTCTCCCCCAAGCAGTTAACCTATCTAGTTAACCTAATCCTTCCATTCACCACTTTCTGGATCTCTCCACATAGCCTGGAGATTATCTAAAGATAGTGGAGCTACTCGAACTCAGGTAATAAACCCACCCCCCACCCCCCAATTTCTTCCCAATTATAATCTCTTTCTCCCATCAGATTGCTTTTCAGCTGATTGATCATGTAATCCCTTAGAATTAGGCTCCCTTCGAATTTCAAATTAGGGAAAGAGCCTAGAGGGAATGCCACACATCTGTATCTCTCTCTCTCTTCCTCTCTCTCTTTCTCCCTCTCTTTCTCTCTCTTCCCCTCTCTTTTTCCCTCTCTCCCTTTCCCTCCTTCCTTTCTCTCTCTTTCTCTTCCCACCTGCTCTCTCGATTTCCCTCCCTTCCTATCATTTATCCATTTATCTATATATCTATCTTTTTATCCACAAGTTTTTCAAACTTGATATTCTCTTCCTTCCCCCCTCCTAGTTTTTGCTATTGCTCCATAATGTCAGGACTAGCTTTCTGGAGGAATCTTGGTCTTAAGTGAAAGAGTGATGAAGGCAGGAGAGCCATCAAGAAGATCTCCGTCTCTGTCTTCTGTGTCTCCACTGTGTCTGAGTCCGAGCTCAAGCTCTCTTCTCCAGTCCTCTTAGCCCTTAAATACTTCAGTCTGATTACATCATTACATCATACTAAATATATGCCAACTAGAGTGATTACACCATTATATCACACTAACTATATGTAAACTAGAGAACCATTATCTCATCAATCACACTGAATAAGTGCTTAACTATAAGCACCCTGCTGTAAGTATTCTTGCTTCAAATACACCTTTACCCAGAATTCCCCCACTATCTGCAGACCCTCTACATTGCTCTGCTCCCCTCCTAAACTCAAACTACCAGACAATATCTAGGAAGAGGTAAGCTATTTGGTTCTCCAATTCTTGGGACCTTGCATCCTAATTTTCATTCAATCTTCTACCTTGTTTATAACCTGTCTTCTCCTCCGGCATCATTTACTCTCCCCTTTCTATCACTTGTTCTTACAACTATGATCAAGTCATGATAACTATGTATTAATGATCTAATACCCTGCTGTCCACTCATCTCCTTTGTGGCTTCTTAAACTATACTTTATAACTCAGATTACCATTTTTATATCATACTGGTTCAGACCCTTATCACCTCATGCCTGGATTATTGTGATGATCTATCAGTTGATCCACATGCTACAAGATTCTCCTCACTCTAGTCTATATTCTCCTTTAAGCTGTTAAAGAAATCTTCCTAAAGCGCAGGTCTGTCCATGCCATATTCCTACTCAACTCTAATGACCCCCTATGACATAGTTCTAAGATTTAAGAGTAATTCTTTTGTTTGATATTCAAAATATTACATAACCTTTTCCCCTGACTTTTCCATTTTTTAAAATTCCACACATCTCCTACTGCCACTTTGTTTTGGTGATAATCATGTCCTTGTTTGAACAAGATATTTCATTTTTCTACTCTAGTATTTTCACTTAGCTGTTCCTCATTTCTATAATACTCTTGTTACTCATATATGCCTACTAATTTCCCTGGCATACTTTAAATCTCAGCTAAAATTTAACCTTCTCCAGAAAGCTTTTCCTAATCCCTATTAATTCTAGTGTCTTCTCTCTGTTGATTATTTCCAATTTATTCTGTACTTAGCTTATTTGTACATAATTTGTATATATGCACTGTTCCTGGCATATAGTAAAAATTAAATGTTTACTGACCATCCTTCAAGTTTTCAAATCAAATCAATAAGCATTGTGCTGGGCACTATGGTAAGCAAAGTTAAATACTTCCATCCTCAAGGAGCTAACAGTCTAAGGGGAAAGACAACATGCAAAAAAAAGAGAACAAAAGGGGAAAAAATAAACTTGTTTGTAAAACAAGATATGGAAGATAAGTTAGAGGTAATCTTAGAGGGAAGGTATTAATATGAAGGGATCTTGAAAAGGCTTTTTTAAGTTTTACTTTATGACTTGAAGGAAGCTGGGAAGCCAGGAAGCAGAAATAAGGAAGGAGAACATGGGTACAGCCAATAAATGTGCAATGTCTTATATGAAATAATGAGGCTAATTTCATTGATTCATAGAGTATGAAAAAGTAGGGAGGAATCAAATTATGAAAGACTTTAGAAGTTAAGCAGAAATTTTTATATTTGATATTGTTTGATAGCAGAAAACCACTGGAAGAACATAGTCAGACATACACTATAAGAAGACCACTTTGGTGTCTCCCTGTTGTCTCTCCTCTTAGTGATGCAGTTAGTAGCAATGCAGAGAGTTGTGAGTATTGGGGTGGGAATTCCCTCAGTGTGCAGGTCCAACTTGAAAAAATTCGTGAACCTGAAAAGTCTGAATGGCAAAAGGGAAATTTATTGGCACTGAGAAACCAGCTTTGCTAAAGACAGACCTCTGAGTGGCAAGAGGTCCTAACAGAGACAATAACAAAAGGTTGTCACTGAGAAGAGGGTCTCTTCACAGAGGGCAGGAGTCCTGGCAGGCAGCTTTGCCAAGAAGTAACCCTAACCCTACTTCGGAATTCTACAAAGATTTGGAGTTCAAAATGGTCTTTTTATTGACAGTCTGGGGGGCTGCCATTGAATGAGTTTCCTTCAATGTTATCACTGCCCCTATTCCTAGATTTCCAATTGAATGAGAGGACTTAAATTTGAGCTACTGGGAGTGGTCCTGGGCTAATCCATTCAATAGAAATATCAGGTTGTGATCTCCAGCTGAATAAGACCACTTAAGTACCAGCTATTGGGAGTGGTCCTGAGCTAATGTTAATGAAACCACTTAACTGCCCTGAAAGGTTGGTCTCTGTCAGGACAGTTTCAGAGCTTACCCCCATCGTTTCCCCCCCAAAATCATGAAGGACAATTTCAGGGTTCATCTGTCATTTTCCCCCTCAGTCACCTCCAAATTCATTTGGGGTAAAGGGACAAAAGTCTCTTCTATAATTGATTCAAGCTGGCAAGGGACATGGAGATGTTCGTAAATTTACTGGGGGTTCATGCCAGAAGGGGAAGACAGCAGCAGAGGCATCTAAGGAGTGTTGTGTGTCCCAGTCAGTCATCCTATGATCTCCAGGTTGGAGAAGCAGTTTAAAATCCATAGCTTAAAGCCTAGAGAAAACAGATCTCAGGAGCAGATTAGAAGTGTCATCCAGGGTTGAGATGGTGATGTTTGGGAATGGAGCCTTTTGCAAAAAATGTATCAGGTCCTGTCTGTGAGCTACTGTAAGCTGATAGTGCACCCACTACCCACAGAGTTCCCTGACTGAAAGGCTGAGAAGGAGTTAACTACTGGCATAGAATGCTAAGGAGTCAATTTCTTGTAGGGGTTTAGAATGCTAATAAAGAAAAGTAGAAGAGAAAATGCTAGGAGCAAAAGTTCTCATCCTTGGAGTGAGAAAAAAGGTAGGAGAGTGAAACTGAGAGAAAGGACGCAGACAGTTTCATCCTTCTTCCTCCACAGTGCTCACAGGAGAACTCTGAAATACCTGAGAAGTAAAAATTGAACTATTTGTCTCTCTGCAAGGAGCTTAGGCAGACTTAGCCAGTGTCTTGATGTCTTCAGAACCTTCTCAGTCTTGCAGAAAAAAGTATTAACAAAACCAAAAGCAGTTTCATTGGTCAGCTGGTTGATTGTGGCAGTAAGAAGGATGTTCTCATGGTCTAAGTATCCCAGCCAGGGGTCTAGCAATGCAGTGTCTTTCTTTAAGTACCAAAGAACATTTCCCCAAAATCCCCACTTTTGTCTCCTTGAAGGGATGGGGACTGTGTTTGAGGTGCTGGCATTGTGAAAGTGAAAGGAGAACTTAAGTAGCCTGGAGTGCAAGACCATAGTACTTGAAAGGGGTTAGGCACTGGGTGGAGAGAATTATAGGTGGGGGAGAGTCCCAATCTGAGGCATTTCTTCCCAGGTGTGTAGCCTGATGAAGGCCAGAGATCAGTTGCCATTGACTTGCCTCTGGGATTAAGAGGTGGTCTGAGAGCATTTGAAACCAGTCAAAGGAAGAAAGGATGTACCCCTTTTCTTCTGCAAGGGTTTTTTCCTGTCAACTATAGGAAGAGGTATAAGAATTAGGGAGCTGGGGGGTTAAAGGTGCCATGGTCAGGGGTAAATGGGCAACAGCTTTAGCAGCTGAATCTGCAAATCTATTTCCCTTGGCCTGAAGAGAATTTCCCTTCTGTTGTCTTTTACAAAATATGACTAAAACCTCAGTGGGTTTGTGGACAGCTTGCAATAGCTATAGAATTTTTCCTGCATGTTTAATGGAAGAATTCTTTGTTGTCAACAGATCTCTCTCCATATTGCCCCACGAACATGCAAAGTATAGATGTTCACTCTCATTCTCTTCCTCAGGGGGCTCTGGTTAGGGCAATAAGTTCAGCCTCCTGGGCAGAAGTCCCAGGAGACAATTGTGTGGAATAGAAAGATAAAGTGAAGAACTTATAGGAATGTGTGAATTCTTTTTCTGTATTTTATTTTCATTATTTCTGTCTTTCTCCTATGACCTGCATAAGTACAATATGTGTAGGTCCATATTTAGCCTTGGCCAGCTATAAATATATTAACCAGAGCTGGTGACATTTATCAGTATTTGACATTTATTGATATTTAGTCTATTAGCTTGACCACAGTCTGTTTGATTAGCTAAAGCCTGAAGGCCTGATTTTGTTTCCTATAAATCAAGTGATTTCAGGGAAACAGAAGCCTCCATTTCAATCTCTCTGGCTAGCAACAACCAATTAGATGCCTCTCCCCCTTCTCAATGCTCTCTTACTTGTGATGTAATCTCTTGTATAAAAGCTGTGTATCTTTACTACTTCTTTAGCCCTCCTACCATGAGCTTTTTCTTTTCCTTATCTCATGGTAGGACTGCTCATCCTCATGAGGATTAATAAACAATCTTTTTGCTTTCTACTTTGAGTGATCTCTTGAGTAGTCATTTTGAGTAAGAGTTTTCTACATCCCACACAGTCGGGGGCTCGCTAGGATTGGGTCTTTGGGGGAGACAGCTGTGCACCCCAAAAACAGAGTAATTTTCTCCATGATCTTTGGCTCTGAGTGATCAGCCTCCCTCTCCTCTTAGACAACAACCCGAGGCAGAGATACTCAAGTGGAAAGCAGAATTGAAGACTGAAGGAAGTAGAGTCCTGATGGCCAGCAGTGCAGCCTGAAAGAAATTTACACATGTAAACTCATGGTAAAGCGCTCGAGAATCTGGGGGTCCATTGGTTGTGTTGAGGGAGACCCTGAAGGACTAGCCCTCCTAAATTTGTTTTTGTGTTGGGACTGCTTTAGACCCCAATGAAAAAAAGACTTTCCTGTGGCTGTGGGGCATGAGGGTAATGAAGGATCTCTGCCAACACCTGGATTGGGTTCAAGGTGGTAAAATGGGATAGAAGCAGTCCAAGAATTTGTGTCAGGACAATTAGGTAGGGAATTTCAGACTAGTTTGAACCTTCCAGATATAAAAGGGAAGAAAACTGGGAGGATGTTCCCAGGACTATTTGAGTATATCAGACTTAAATCTATATGTAAAAGATAAAAATAGAGTTCTGCGTGTGTCTGTTTGTATATGTCTGCTTTGCATTTTGCTCTGTGTTAAAAGTTAGCAAGCTTGTAGAGATAAGAATTCAGCCTCTGTGTTACAGGCTTAGAAAAATATCAGGCTGAATTGTTGTAATTGGAATTGATTCAGAGTAGTCATTCTTTCAGAGTGACTTAGAATGTATTGGTCCTAGATCATGGGTAATTTGGGGACTAATTTTGAGCTTCTCAAGATTAGGATAGTGCAAGAAAAGAAAATCTTTTTTTCTTTCTCTTCCTGTGCCTCTGGATGACTGCAGCAGTTTTGTGGGAAAGGGGGAGAGAAGGGGAAAAATAAAAACATAGATAGAAAGGTTGGAAAAATAACTGTAAACAAGGGGCCTGTAACTTTGTTATCAGAATTCAGGCTTGTGGAATCCTGACAAAGAAAAACTCAAGGTAAAGCAAGAATTGGTGCTTAACTCTTTCCTGGCTTACTAAAGAAAAGAAGTTTGAATGGAATATCTAGGCAGATTTTAGGAAACTTCACAAACTAAAGAACTGGTTAATTCTGAAATAACTTTAAATTGGTATGTGTGTTAAAATTGGAAACAATGGTAGTATGTCTACATAAATTAAATAAATGACATCTCCAATTCATGGCCAGACATAAATAAGAAATTGCCGATATTGGAAGGGAGGAATAAAAATAGAATAAAAGAGGTAGATAGTTGAACACAGGGCTCTCTGACCTGTTGGACCTGTGGGAAAACTAGACATGCTTCTAAAAAAAGAAAGAAAAATCATTATTGCAAGTTTTCTTTCATGGAATTAGAGAACAGAAAGTTTAAGAAGACTAAACTTGGTAATTGTCTGAAACATTTGATTAAGAATTTTGGGAATATATTTATTTTAAAGAGGAACTATAATTTTTAAATTGGGGGAAATAATTTTACTGTTTTCTTGCACATGTTAGATTTATTCTAAGTATAAAATCTTAAGAATTGTTTGAATATTGAGGCCTTTACAACTGAAGAGAGAATTTTAAAAATTATTATTTGGTTGAACTTCAAATTAAAATATAGGTTATTAAACAAAATACTTAGAGGAGGCTATGTTTTTATCTCCCTACTTAGATGATATGTTGCTTTCTAGAAGTATTGGATAATTTGTAAACTATATGTATAAATTTCATGAAATTTGGTTCAAAGTTAATTGTGAATCTTGAAGTTTAAAGTAAAAAAAAAATGTGATTTAAAGAAAAGAGACAAGAAAAATTGATTTACAAAAGCAATTAATACTTTAAATAGAACATCTAGTCAGTAAGGTTTGGAAGTGTTTAAAGTATGTTGGAGAAGGTTTGAGCAAGTAGGCATTGGGAGGATAGATACAGAGAGATGGGACAGGAGAATGAAAATGATTTAAGAAAGATTGATTAGTAGGAGCAAATAATTTCAAGAAGAAATCAGTGGGAAAAAGAACGAACTGGTTGGAAAGGGTAGTCACAGAGACAAAGCTGTGAGAAGGGATGTGTTTTTGTGGGGTAGAGCAGCAGTGGAAAGGTGCTACGCTGTTTGGTTCCTCTTGCTGTTAATGCAATTCAGTTATGTCATACCTTGTTGTTTCCAATCTGATTATATGTAATCATTATATCCTAAATGCTTAAGCAAATAAGTATTTAGTCTGGTCATCTGTCTGTTACTGGATATTTGTGTTTTGTTTTTAAAAGGTTTCCAACTAATGAGAGGACAATTAACAGTGGTCTGTGAAATCCAACTGCTGTTCTATTTATTTGGTACTATAGCTGACAGCCATTTGCCTGCCCTGTGAAGCAAACTCAGCTGTTGGCTCTTCACACAGCAGTCTAGTGAATCAAGTCTTTCTATCTTAGACTGTTCTAATCTTGTTAGATTTGGTTTTTTTGTTCTTCTAGATCTTGGTCAAATTACAGATTATTGAACCTCTTCTGGGACATGGATTGGTCCATCTGAAGCTTTGGCAGTTGTCAGCATGCCACACCCACCCCCTGAATGAATTGAGAGCCTTTGCCCATTTCTCAGCCTGAAGCAACTTAGACTGAGACCATCGCCCCTACTCCTGATATAATTTGGACTGATATGGGGGAAGTGGGAAAGTGGTTGATGAATTATTGTCAAAATTTTAACTGTATTACTGTATGTTTAAGATATGGGATAGAAATTGTTAAATTATGCAATTATTGCAATTATTGGATGTATAGGAACTTTATATGTGGGAAGATTATTTGATGCTTTAGATTTGAAATCCTTATTCTGTTGGAATTACTTTGGCAGACTATTCTCTGATTGCCTGTTTTTAGGAAATCTCCAAGATATAGATACCTGTCTTGGGACTGCCAGTCTCCAGCTCTGTAACTCCTGTTTCTTAATTGATGTCTCAGAATTATCAAAGGACATTGCAGTTTTGAAATCAGGCCTCTAAAATTTGGGATTTGCCTGCCTTCATGGTCTAACTGTACATATTCTGCTCAGAACTCTAGATTCTTTCTGGATCCTAGTAGCAGCTCCTGTTCTTCTGAGTAAGCAAAGGTGGAGCTACTCCAGGACCCACTCTTTCCCTCTTTTGGAGTCCCTGACAGACTTAAGGTGCCCCTCCTAGCATGGGCAACATGATTGTCTTGAGCGCTGGTACTCCCTATATAAGCAGAAGCTGAGTTAAGTGCACAAATGACTGCAGACCACCTAATACAGTGAACTGTCCATCCCAAACAGGATTCTCTGGCTAAGATGAGGGCCTTTATACTGCTGATAACTCTGGGG
Source organism: Sarcophilus harrisii (assembly GCF_902635505.1). NCBI lineage: Eukaryota > Metazoa > Chordata > Mammalia > Dasyuromorphia > Dasyuridae > Sarcophilus > Sarcophilus harrisii. The sequence goes on along the minus strand of NC_045431.1, from coordinate 123,637,442 downwards.
TTGTCAGAAAGAGACTTGCCCTTGCCATAAGTCCTTGCATTATTTAGTTTTATTTTGACTTATTTGCTTCACAGTGGGTTGGTCAAAATTATGAAGCTGAGACCTCCCAGGTATCCAGGGGGAGATATTTCAATAATTCAATATTCAGAAGGAGAGTGTGTCATGTTGTGCCTCAGTTTCCCTAGATGTCATCTTTGTTTATTTATCTTTGTATTTTTATGTCTGCCAAATGCCAATCTGTTCTGTGATAACTGTTTCCAAAACAGTTGGTGGAAGCAATTTTTATGGTATGGACTTATTGCAATCACTATTATCCTGTTGCCACTATGTCTACCCTGGATAATCACATCAGTAACCAGAATAGTTCAATGGTCCCTATCAAAAATATCAAAAATAGCATATAGAAGATGCTATTAAAATGATGACTCTTCAGAGAAAATGCTGGAATGTATTAGAGAGGGATGATCTTGATGGTGAATTTGATAAACAATGTATCTATACATTATATATCTACGTTAACTGATTTTGAACAGTAAGTTCTTCATAGAAATATGATAAAAGTCATTTACATATTAAAGGGGGGAATTGTGTGGAAAAGAGAGATAAGGTGAAGAACTTACAGGAATGTGTGAATTCTTTTTCTGTATTTAATTTTCATTATTTCTGTGTTTCTCTTATGACCTACATAAGTACAATATGTGCAGGCCCATATTTACTTGAGCAAGCCAGCTATAAACATATTTACTTAACCTGAACTGGTGACATTTATCAGTATTTGACATTTATTGATATTTAGTCTATAAGCTTGACCACTGTCTCCTTGATTAGTTAAAGCCTGAAAGCCTGATTTTCTGTTTCCTAGAAATCAGGTAATTTCAAGGAAACAAACCAATCTCTCTGGATAGCAACAACCAATTAGATGCCTCCCCCTCTCCTTCTTAATGCTCTCTTACTTGTGATGTAATTTCTTGTATAAAAGCTGTGTATCTTTACTACTTCTTTAGCCCTCCTACCATGAGCTTTCTCTTTTCCTTATCTCGCGGTAGGACTGCTCATCCTCATGAGGATTAATAAACAATGTTTTTGCTTTCTACTTTGAATGATCTCTGAGTAGTCATTTTGGGTAAGGGTCTTCTACATCCCACACACAATGGCTTAGTTTCTAGGATGCCATTGGGAGTCACCACAAAATATCCTGTCTTTCCCCATTTTCAAGAAAGCTTGACCCATCTGTGCCCAGGAAAGTGCATAGCTGTTTCTTTGAGGTAGGGTCTGTCTGGAAGGCCTAAAATTATGTTTTCTCTCCTCAGAGAGAAGTGGGGTGAGATTGTGACCCAAATATTTGACAGACTGACAGGCAATGTGGGCTTTGGGTAAGGAGACCCTGTAGCTCCTCTAGGCTAGAGAATAGACAATTGGTCTGGGATTACCCAGGGTGTGGCCTGTCAGGACTGCAGATCAAGATAAAATTGTAGTTAAGCTTCTCCAAATCTCTTAATTCTAACTAAAGGTTCATGCTCTAACTCACTAACTAAAGGTTTGTTTCTCTGGAGGTCTGAGAACAGAAAATTGAGTCTCCAATTCTACCATTAAGTCACACCCCAATAAGGGAACAGGATAAGAGGAAATAAGAACATGACAGGTCACCAAGGTGGAGAGGCAGAGCCTCAAGGCAGTTAAGTTCCCCTGCAATCCCCACTCTATGGGGGAAGTGGCAGGTGAGACCAGAGTGCCAGAGCTGGAGTGAAGGAGAAGCCCCTCCTATAGCAAAAAGAAATTCACAGATTTGGGGCTGTAGTGGTGGAGTGAGGGGGAACTTGACCAAGCCCCAAACTCCTGCCAGAGGGCAGGGCATTGGGGAGGTAGCTCATCCCCTGTAGGCAGCCACTCCTCCAGTGCTCCTCCTGCTCAAACTCAGGACAAGGATTGGGGAGTTTAAAGTACGGATCTTTGTGATTCCTGGAAATAACAGCCAAGAGTAGAGACTTTTCTTCAAATCTTGCTTTAATTCCGTGGCCTCTCTCCTCAGTTACAGCCTGATTCCTATCATTAAAGACTCCAATAGCTGTTTTTAAGGGAGAAATTTGAGGGACCAAATCTGGTTTCTGCCCCTTCCTCTGTGTATCTGGTCTTGGTGCAGGTCCAACATGAAAGAATTCATGAACTGAAATCTGTTTGTGGCAAAAGGAAGTTTAATTGTTTGCTAAGAGGCAATTACCTTAGCGGGCAAATTTTTAACAAAGAAATTTGCAAAGAATGTGTGTGAACTGCAACCTATTTTATGAGCAAATCTTGGCTGAGAGGTTGGGGGCTGTTTGAGCTGATTATCCAACCAAGATCTTCAATTGAATAAGCTACTAGGAGTGGTCCTGGACTAATTTTCAACTGACTAGAGGGTGTAGCTAATCCCTGCCAAGATAACAGAGTGAAACCACTTATCTTAATACCCTGAGGCGGGCTTCTCCTAAAGGAGCATTTTCTCAGTTTTTTTTTTCTCTCCATTGCCTACAAAAGTCAAGGGGGACACAATTTATATATAAATTTCTTAAGATCAGGATTATCTCTCTTATATTTGCTTCTACAATGCTTAGAAAGGTGCTTGGCAATTAGAAAGAGTTTTATAAATTATTTTATTTATTCATTCATTGGGAGTAGATTTTTTTTTCCCTTAGGGGTTATGGAACTTAAAGAATAAGATCACCCACCATGAACATCTGGATAGATTTTGCTGATTCATTGTAACTTAACAATGCTCCATAAAAGATTCAGCTTCTCAAATGTGAATGTTTGTAACATTTAGCTTCCAGAAGGGAATAGTTGTTTGGAAATCCAAGCAATAGAGCAAAGTTGTTTGTCACTCAATTAACTTGTTCAAACACTTTGAATGTTCCATCCTATCTTACTTTTCAAGCCTTATTCTTACTTATTACTATTCAAGCTTATTCTTAGCAAAGATAATAGAATGATTTGCCATTTCCTTTTGCAGTGCCCCTATTTTACAGATGAGGGAATTAAAGTAAAAGGAACTTGCTCAGGGTCAAAAAATTAGTGTTTTAGGCTGGATTTGAACTCAGATCTTATTGATTCTAGGCCCAGTGCTGCACTACACTATACATCTTCTGTATTTAACTGTATTTATTTGTATTTTATTAACTTTATATTCATCCCTTGGATAATTGTATATATTCTTGTCTCTTCCAGTAAAATAAAAGTTCTTTGTGAGCAGAAAATTGTTCATGCTTCGAAAAATATCCATTGTATTTTGAGAATTGAATGGGGATTTAGTTTCTACAGATTTATGGAAATTAAATTGGAGAAAGGAAATTTAAATTAGAAAATTGAAACATGAAACTGTGCTTTAGAAACCCCAGTCAATGGGGAAAGAAGCTAGGCGATTGTGGAGGGGAGCTAGAGTTGGGGAATGAAAAAGGGAATGCCTTTTGCTTGGGTGTGTCTCTCTCTAAAACCATGCTTTATCAGAGACTACATGAGAAAGAAAGAAATTTTTTCCTACACTCATAACTTCTGATTGTTTTAGTGGTTGCTACTGTCCCACACAATGACAATACCTGTCAAGAAGGAAAAATTTCATGCCTTTTTAATGAAAATGAAGCTTATAGTGATGAAACCCAAGATCATTCAAAAAGTAAGTGACAAGGAGTTCCATTGTTGGTACATCTCTGGTGAGGGGACATTAAAAGGATTTGTGAGAAGGAAGATTTGAAAAAAACCATTTTCCTATGTCTTTTTCTGAGAAAAGATAAAAGCTAATGATTGGAGGTGATGAAATTGATAAAAGTGATGAAGTGGTACTTCTTGTTCAAAAGTGACTTTATTAAGTAATTCTGGATAAGGCTAATGTAGTCAAAGTAGAATAAACATACTTTTATTTACTCCATTAATTTGTCTTTCTGACCACCAAGATTCATTAGGCTTTTACATTTAGTTTGACCAGGATCCCAATCAGGTCACAATTATATGTCGCAAAATTTTTGTATGCCCTGATTTTCTGTGAAGAATAAAATAAGCTTATGAACTAAAGATCTGGTTATGGAAAATTCTCTGTTGCAACTTTCTCCCCTAATTTTTAAAAGTATTCATATATTGTTCTTAAAATACTAGTGATGGTAAACAAAAACAAAATTAATAACAACAAAACCAGTTGATGTGAATGTCATACTGCCTCTTTTTCAACTCTGATTAGGTCAGTTTCCCAAGACTGTCTAGTTAGCATAACCTTAATTGGAACTTAATTTTCCAGTGTGAGACAGCAATCCTTTCCCAAATTAAAATCAGAGACTCTCAAGCTAAAAAGCAAAAAGGATTTATTAGGAATCTCTAGAGAAAGGGCAATTCCCAAAAGACAAGATGTCCTTAGTAGAGGAATGCCAAACACAAGCTGCAAACAGGATTATATAAATTGTAATGTAGACTCCCACCCACTTTTGACCTTTTCTTCTATTGATTGGGGGAGTCCAGACTTATATCTTAATGCAAAAATCTACTCAGAGACTAAAAACCTACTCCAGAAACAAAGAGTACTAGCCAATGACACACTCTTTACTATATTGGGAACTTAATGCTAATAAAAAAGTGGAGAGGGAGAGGAATAGGAGGGAATCTACTTCTGCATTGTATTCACATAATTAATAGCAAAACTTTGTAACCTGTGATGGATGTCTTTTACTTCATGTCACAAATTTTTATTCTTTTTATAATATCCCATCTTTCTTAAATTTATTTCTATTTGTCATTCCTGGTGTCTATTTTATTCTTCACAATGAAGTTATTATAGGAAGAGATAGCACATTAAAACCATATTATCTACTACAACAGTGTTGATTTATTTGATTTTTTTTCTACACTCACAGGGAGAATGAGTTTTATTTTCCTCCCATTGTCAAAAACTTCTAACAATTATATATTGTCATTTTTTATCCTTCCTTTTTAACATCATGAGTGATGTCTTGACTTGTGTGTGAATTGGGCTTGTGAGGCAAATTTTCCCAGTCATCAGCCTCATTATCTCTTCTTAAGCCATCAGTATCCGGTGAAAGGAAACAAGTCAAGAAAATTGGCAATGGCCTATGATTCAGAGGATGACCTTGGTCTCTTATTTATCTGATCCTGAAACATTCTACAATGCCTGTATCAGACACCTTCATGATTGTTGAAACAAAGTGTTTTCATCTGTTCATTCTGATGGAGAAAGTCTAAACATGTGTGAGGTATACATATCCCTAACATACTGAATAGTTTGAGTCTTGAATCTGCTTTAGCCAATCTGCCAAGATCATTTTAGGGAGTGTGGCTATTGTACATGCTGTAGCTTCTTGGAGCCACAGGTGAAAGTTGAGTGCAGGTAAACAACAAAAGGGAATGAGCAACCATGAAAATAGCTCAGTAAGCCCTCATATGAAAGGTGATAATCTTCCCTGAATACTCTATTGCAATATTCTCTTCTCTCAAATATAATAGTTCTCTGTGAGCAGGTTTCTTGGGGAGCTTCTGGAGGCAACCTTAGTTTCAGTTCAGTTCAATAATCACTTCAAATGCAGCCAGGAGTTAAAGTCCAATCCTTTATTGTACCTTCCAACATATCCCAGTTAGCTTTCCTTGGTTTTGAGAGCTCTTGTTGTTAATCCTTTGCCTTTGCCAACTTCAGCCTCCAGCTCCCTCTAAATCAAAATCCTCCAGCCAGCACAATGGTGGAATAGCGAATGGATCTGACTCCTTTTCCAAGAGAGTGGGCTTGTGGGAGCTGTGACTTGTGAATCTCCTGAAAGTCTCTAGTGAGCTTGTGGGAGCTCCTCCTTATATATCCTCTCTTAAAGGTGTGAACTCTAATGTGTGGACCAATGTATGAATTCTCCCAAAAGTATGAACTTCAAAGGTGTGAACTAAGTACATAAGCATTGTCTCTATTATTTCCAGTGACTTAGCACCTTGTAAGAATTTTAACATCTCCCACTTTCTTTTGATTTTAGAACATAGGTGGTCATGACCTCCCTGACTTCTCAAGGAGGTGAGAACCCCAAAAAAGAAGGTGATCACTCTCTCCCTCACATCTCAGGAAGGGAGATGAAAACACCAAAGGAAATAGGCAATCAAATCAGATTAGCAGGTTTCTAAAGGGGCTCACTTGAAAAAGATATACATGAATCCATCAATATGGGAGGTTTTACACACAATTACATAAATTACATAAGCACATAGTAATATAACACAGGCTAGAAGTGATGTAACATGTTATTACATGATAATATAAATCAACATGAGAAATTATACATGTCCATAAGTCCTAGAAATAGTCCAAAAGAAATCCATCCGTCTCCATTTCTATCTCTTTCCAAGTGCTCATTGCCACCCATCTGTTTCCTTCTCCATCTGTAGGAATTCAAGCAAACCCTCTCTCCCAGGCAGTTAACCTATCTAATTCCCTTCTACTTACCACTTTTGGGATTTCTCCCTTATCATCTGGCAATTACATTGGAGCTATTTGCACTGGACACTGCCCTGTTGGGTTAAAAAAACCTGTGTTCTCCCCAGTTGTAATCCCTTTCTGCTATCTGATTGCTTTTTTGCTGGTTGATCACATCAGAATCCTGAACTTCTAAAGACTCTCTGGGGGTAAACTCAACTGTCATCATGCCCCACCTATCTTTTGTATGCTGTCTTGGAGCTGGGCCCCGCCTCTCATTTCCCTGGGTCAATCTGCATTTTGAGATCCAGTGGAAATCTCGGTTGCATTTTGGACATAAGGTTTTGGGTTTTCTCTCACCCTGTCCTCTCACTCTATCTCCATCTCTACATTGAGCTCTAAGATGTCCTATTTTTCCACACTGAAAACATCGACAACTCTCTCTAGAAGTCCTTTGCCAAGAGGGACTTTTTGTCTTTCCATGTTCATCATAGTCTGGGTATATTAAGCACTTGTGCCCACTGTGGCACAGTATCTTATGATCTCCTCTAAAGGAACATCTTTGTGTAGTCCCCATATAATTCTTTTGCAAACTTCATTGGCATTTTTCTTAGCCAGATGTCTGGTCATTATTTCTGTAGCTGCATTTTCTCCAATGGTTCTTGTGACAACTGTTTGCAAACGTCCCACAAGATCTGCAAAGCGTTCATTGGGACTTTACTCTATTTTTGTGAAGGCTTTATCTTCATCTTTCTCTGGGAGAGAACCTCAAGCTTTTATTGAAGCCGTTGTGATCTGCTCATAAGCTGTTATGGGGTAATTAATCTGTTCTGATTTCTCTCCATACTGACCTTCACCTGCTAGTTGGTCAAAAGTGACTTGTACATTAACTCCTGTTTGCCTATTGCTTCTGGCTTGAATCCTACATAATTCATGATACTCTGAAAGCCACAACAAGTTTTGTCCAGGTTCTAAACATGTCTTAGCTATGGATTTCCAATCACTTGGGGTTAAGATTTCATAAGCCAAGCTATCTAGTAACATCTTAACATAAGATGATGTAGCCCCATAAAGAGTGCAACCTTTTTTCAAATCCTTATTTTTTTTTTCCAAATCAAAAGGAGTATATCTTCTCCTTTTTGACCTGAAGAGTCAATTTCTTCAATCACAGGGTATGCATTTATAAAATCAGATACATCCTGTCCTTCATTTTTTGCCTTAACTAATATCTTTTCTAATCTTGTCACAGGCTGCTTCATAGGTGGTTCTGATTGCATTACTGCTTCTCCCCCTCTTCCTTCTCCCTCCACCGATGAAGGGTTAATTGAGGGATGTGATTCAAGGGATTGGGAATGATCTATTTCTCCTGCTGTGAATTCTTATCTGATTCTTCACCCTTTTCACCTAGTTTCCCTCTCCTGCTCTTTCTTCTTTGTCCTTATTCTAACACTTATATAATTTCCTAAAGCCAGTTGTATTAAATTATATGTATTAAGTGTGTCTTTGGAAATTGAGTCAGGTCCATTATTTATAGGATTGACAGAGTTACTTTCCTACTACTTTCCACTCCTCTAGATCCAATTCTTTTTCCATAAAGAATCAAGGAGATATGTATTATACAGTTTCTAAAAGTTCAGTGATCTGCTCCCAAATTATAATCAAACCTTGGATTTTCATAACCCTGACAATGCTCTCTAAACATTTTCCTTGAAGAGAAGGCTGTTTTCTAAATATCTGTCCCATTTCAGCTGACATTCTATTTTAGCTCTTTAACAAAGTTTCTTTGTTGTACTCACCCTAATTTCTGGGTCAGAGAGACTTTTCTACTGGATCAGAGTCAAAGGCTTTTCCATTGAAATCAGAATTGGAGACTTTTCCACTGAAATCAGGATTGGAGACTTTTCCACTGAAATCAGGATCATGTCTGTCCCACATTCAGGTGCCAAATGTAATAATCTCTTCTTTCAAATATAATAGTTCTCTGTGAGCAGGTTTCTTGGGAGCTTCTGGAGGCAGCCTTAGTTTCAGTTCAGTTCAATAATCACCTCAAATGCAGTCAGGAGTTAAAGTCCAGTCTTTTATTGTCTTTTCCAAAATAGCCCGGTTAGCTTTCCTTGATTCCGAGAGGTCTTGTAGCTAGTCCTTTGCCTCTGTCAGCTTCAGCCTCCAGCTCCCTCTGAATCCAAAGCCTCTAGCCAGCACAATGGTAGAATATCGAATGGATCTGACACCTTCTCCAAGAGAGTGGGCTTGTGGGAGCTGTGACTTGTGTATCTTCTCCACTGAATCTTGACTTGTGAATCTCTCAAAAGTCTCTAGTTGGCTTGTGGGAGCTCTTCCTTATATAGCCTCTCTTAAAGGTGTGAACTCTAATGTATGGACCAATGTGTAAACTCTCCCAAAGGTGTGAACTCCAAAGGTGTGAACTAAGTACATAAGCATTGTCTCTATTATTTCCAGTGACTTAGCACCTTGTAAGAATCCTAACACTCTATATGATCCATATGTGACTAAATGAAGACATCTTTGACCTTGCTTTCTGAGGCTAAGTTTTGTCTTTAATAAAATTTATTTGCGCCTAAGTCAGAGAAAGTCTTAAGAATATCTGAGTGGCTAACTAAAATTTGAGTAGTTATCTATAGCAGAAGACTTTGATTTCTGTCCCAGATATAGAGATTACAAAAGAAATCTTAGCCAGGAGCTACTCTACCTGGATTTTGTTAGCAAAGATAATGAATGAATGAATGAAAAAAAACAAATATTCAGTAAGTGCTTACTAGCACATACAACTATGATAAGTCTGGGTATACAAAGAGAAAACAAACAAAATAATGCTTGCTCTCAAGGACATTACATTTTAATAGGGGAAGACAATACATATAAAAGTATTCATCTGTAGGGAAGATGGAAAAGTCCAGTGGTTATTTGTATTTCAATTCTGGAACACCACCATGACATTAGGGAGGTGATGACATGACATATAAGTGAATTGGATTTAAATGAAAGAGCACTGTGCAAAGTCACAGGCCTCACTTTTTCCTCCAGATTTATCTGGGTGCAGTGACAAGATATAGATGAAGATGACTGGAGATGACCCTGGATTCAGTGGGAGACATTGCTCTTTTTAAGCTAAGACCTTTCACAGGTCTCAGTTTAACTGAGGTAACCACTTATCCTTAGCATGTAGTGGCAAAGTAGATGTATCTTCTTTAAAGGCTTTTCCATCAATAAAACCATATATGTTTCTGACCTTTAAGCTATTTGAGAGTTCCAAAGATTTTAGTGGTAACAATTTCCTAGACCCTCCAATTTTAGTAGTTGTGAATAATGAGAAGGCAGGGACTAAAGTACCTGCAGGGGCATTTATCTGGGTAATATTTCCAGAAAGATAATTTCTCTACCCATTGGTTGTGAGGGACAGGAATCAATTTGTCACAACAGGGTAGTTGAAGTGAGAGGTAAAGTATATTGCTAATTGCAAGGCTGTTGGGCTCAGAATCATGAAATATCTCCATGGGTATCTGAAAAAATGTGGTACTTAAAATAGTGACATTGATTTGTTTGGACCAAACTGTTTTCTATCTCTTCCTTAGGGTATCTTCTTACTTTAGATAGTTGTTAATTTTTTTTTTCAGTTTTGAATTTTCTCCTTCCTACTGTCCTCTTCCTTATTAAGTAAAAAAAAAGTACATTGATGCAAAACAAATTTCTACATTAAAATAGTTGATAACAACTATCATTTATATTATATATTTCCTGTACCATTGATAGAAATCGATTGATTGGTTGTTGTTGTTTGTCCTTCATTCTTGAAGAAGACCATAACATCAGGGAGATGATGCCTTGACATGCAAGTAAATTGGATTTAAGTGAGGCAGGGTTTTACAAAATCTCTATCCTCATTCTCTCCTCTGGAGTCATCTAAATCCACTGGCAAGGATTACTGGAGAGCACTTTCAAGGGTCCTTGTAGTATAGGACATATGAATTGTCCTTAATACATATTCCCCAAGGAACCAAGATGGGAGAATAAAGGGAGTATTCTAAGTCATATTCACTTCTAAAAAACTTTAAAATAACAAAAAAAATTATGCGAGAAAATCATGAAAAGAGAATTAATAGCTTGGTAAAGGGGCACAAAAATACTTAAGAAAACAAATAATTCCTTAAAAATTTGTTGATGATTCCTTGAGGCACATATATTCCCTCATGTAAAAATTTCTTTTCTTATCCCCTCATGCAAAATGTCTATGGATAATCACTGGTGTATCTATTTATGGGATTGTATGTCCTTGGTTTAAACAGAGAAAGCTCTATCAAAGATTCTTCTCTGCCAATACATTAAATGCCTTTGCTTTGAAATAATTGTGTACTCTGACTGACCAAAGCAAAAGTAAACATTATTGGGACACACACCATTTTGAGTGGATATGGGATTTATATTGTATCCTATACTTAGAGGAGTGATTTTTTTTTTGGACCCTTACACAATAACTTGTGTAAGAGGGGGTGCTCTGCTAAAAGGCAAATAAATTTTTAAAATGAGGAAATAAAAATTTCAAGCAAGGAAAGTTTATTATCTGGAACAAACAGATGTAAGTTAACGTGAGGCATACTGGGAAGCTATAGAGAATACAAAACAAACTGTTCAAGGCAGCTGAATGGGAAGAAAAAGAGGTATTGATATATTTTACCTAATCTACAATTTTGCCTTGCATGAGGTTTGCCAGGAAGATAGTTCTCTTCTCATACCTTACAACTCCTCCTGATACACCCTATGGTATTTAATAGTCCTTGCAGTCAGGACATTTTCCCCCTCCAAATGTCTCATTATAAATCTGCCCCATTGCAACTTAAAGCTCTTTATTTTTGTCCTATCCTTAACAAAAATTCATAAGCCTCTCTGTCACTACCAGGTTCTCAAGCATTAATAAGTTCAAAAAGCAAAATGAGTCTTATTTTCAGCATACACTAGCCTTTTGAACTAATAAAACCACTATCTTTATCTTTTCTTAGCATTCATTTACAATTTTTTTTTGGGGGGGAGGGAAAGTGGAGAGTAGGTGATTAGCTGAATCTTGTCCAAATCCTTTGACTGATTTTGAATGAAAGCTAGAGGAAGAATTATCTTATGATTTGTTCATATCATTCTGCTATAATTTCTTTCTAGCATGATCACCCATAGTTACAGTACACTAAACCAAAAGAGAAAGATGGTTTTAGTTCTTTTGAACTAATAAACTGAATGTGTGTATACATGCATGTGTCTGTCTATAAGGATATGAGGTATCCAAAAAGTCTTTGTTCAGTTTTAAGTTATTAAATGTATTAAAGTTTCAAATTACACTAAAACTTTTGGCACACACATATATGCCTATATGTATTGGTGGTAGATGGATGGATGGATCTTACGTATGCCTAAGAGTAAGAAGGATGGCATCAGAAAATCAATATTTGTGATGTGGATTAACTGTGAAGCTATCTTATTGAAGTGGTGTCTCCTAGAGAATAATACTCCTAGAGAATAATAGAGAATAACAACTCAATTAATTTTTATGTGCTACACTATGTGCCTGAAAATTACTGCTGAGTGAGCAAACACATAAAAGCAGTTTGTTCTGATGTTCTTAGTTTGGACTCTTACCCCAATAATGTTTTCTTGGCTACTGAATATTGTAACTTTAAATATGCAATATTTTTTGTTTATATTAAAGAAATTAATGAAAGGCTAGTCAGTATTCCATAGAATACCAAAATGTCCTTTGGACAACTGACATCAGAGTTTGATGTTAATGGGGTCAATTTCTTTGCCAGTAGGAAGGAACCAACTGTCTTGAGTCAATAATAGTACCAACTTCTGATGCCTGTAAAAACTTGATGATCTCATGGGTTAAAAAATAATTCCTTTTATTTCTGAAGCTAGGATTTTGACTTCTGGTCCTGACTGTTGTACAATGTGGTTTCATCATAGTTATGCCTCTTTTTCCAAATGAGACAATCCAAACAGAAAATCTAGTGATTGTTTTGGAATATGGACAAAAGACTATGACTGAGGATTGCAACACTTTTCTGGTCATATTACACCAAGTAAATCAACTTAGTAGGTGAGGCTCTAAAATTAGCATCTTCTTAGGTCAGGTTTGATGTTGGGATGAAATGAGGCACTCCTGAGATACTAAATATATAACTAAGGAAGAAATTTACCTTACCTTAACACAATAAAGACATGCAGCACATATACAATAACCTTGAGCTTCTTAGGACATCTCCCTCCTTGTCTCTATCCACAAACATGGTAAGTAAGTCATCACTTTATAGTGACTTCCATGATCGTGGGCACCCACCAAGTCTGAGTGGCACAGAACCCACATGGCTTTGGCTTTATATTGTTCCTAGATCAGGAACTACATCAAAGAAGTTGCATCAGAGAAGGCAATCAGAGTTCATGGAGGGAAATTATATGCTAGGCATTATGCTACATAATTGACACACAAAGAATGAAATAGTCCCTACTAACAATGTGTTTTAGTGTGGAAGTCAACAAAAGTAACAAGAGTTCCCTTACCACACACAAACAGGTATATGCACACACACACACACACACACACACACACACACACACACAGCTAAATGCAAGATAGTTTGGGAAGGAGGGGATCAGAAAGGGAATTGGGGGTCCCATGTCTGTGAAGTGAAGTAAATCATGAAAAACATAAAAAAGTCCTACTTGCTACAGACTTCTGATATGAGAGTATACCAGGCTTGGGATTGTGAATCTGAATTTAGGTGCCTATACTGCATCTCAAAGGAAAAGAGGGACTCTTTGATGCATTTCAAACATAAGGGATAGAGAGAAAAAAAAGCATAGTGATGGAAGGAGTGCCATGAGTAAGGAACAGAGTCAATGTGAGGCTGAAAAGGTAATGGGGGCCAAGTTGTTTGGGGTTTTAAAAATCTAGACAACAAAAGTCAGATAATATTCTAGAGGTGATAAGCAACCACTGTAGTTGGTTGAAGAGAGGGTCACATGGTCAGATCAGCACTTAAGGAAAATTACTTTGGTAGCTTTATGAGGAGTAGAAAAGTAGGAGAGGAGCTAAAAGGTTATAGCAGAAATCTATCCATGAATTAAGGAGACTAAAAATGGAGTGGTTAGAGACAGGGGCAAAAAAGCATAGTTGTTGTATTTGAAGACATATACAACGTATACGTAAAAAGCACATGGTGGATGCACACACAGCTCTGTAAATATATATATATATATATATATATATATATATATATATATATATATATACACACACACACACAGTGATACAGAAACATGTATGCATATATACACAAATATGCACAAACATGTGTGGATGTATGTATGTATACATATATCTAGAAGATTCTGAAGTCAATACATATTTTGTAATCTCAGAAAGGAAGATTTAAAAATATGTTGGAAAATATGGTTCAAATTCAAGAATTCTGAGACTTGTGGAAGACTTAAATCTATATAACATGGATCTTCTCTTCAAAGAAAGGGTTTAGGATGTTTCAGCCACAAAGAGATGAAATCAACTCTCTCTTAATAGAAAGAGTTGTTGCTTTACTGGAAGCAATATTTGAGTCAGCTTTCTTGGGGCAGTTATGACATTGATTAGTTAAAAGAAAGATCAAAGTCTATGTAATAGCAAAGGCTTTAACTTGATTTATTCAAATGAGTTGTTAATTCTGAAAAATGAGAAATGAAAAAGGCCAAGATATTACTCCCAAATAATCCTTACTTTTAACTGAAATTTGGGTAATGTAAGAGTCAATACAAAAAGAAAGTCAAAAGAGCCCACGAATGACTTTAGACTGCAACGTTTTGATCTCTTTCATAACAGAGGGAAGTAGAAATCAGTGGTTATAACTAAGTACAATACAAACTTATTTGTAAAAACATTATTGGGAATATCTTTGTTTCATAAACTATGAAAAATAGTGAAGAAGAAAATATCTGCAGAAATCTTGGCATGAAACCCAACCAAACCATACCATTCTAAGAATATTAATTGATAAAACTGTTAGCAAGATAATACAAGGGTGAAAAATGGAATATCTGACTCAATATTTCTATAGGGATCTACTTTAATCATCCCAGTGTGTCAGTGGATCCACCCTGTTTGATTCCTTGTATTTCAGATAAGGCATTTACAGAAGTAGAAGGAAGAACTCAGAGAGAGATGACATAATTTTGAAGGCACCAAATAATTGTTGTTTAATAGTTCTCAGGGGAAAAAAAATGACACTAATATAAAAATGTTACAGCAGATATTACTTCTCCCAAAAAAGTAAGAAGACATAACTACCAATTCAAATGCCTATCTGATAATGGTTTAAAAAGGACAAAAATGACTTTGCCAATCGAATCAACAAGGTTTTTTTGTTTGTTTGTTTGTTTGTTTTTTTATATTGTTCCAGGTACTGTGCTAAGAAGGAAGGGCAAAACAAAATTCCTTCTCTCAAGAAGCTCATTGTCTAATGAGGGAGAAAAAGTTTAAGAAACTATATAGAAACAAGATTTATAGAGATAAATTGGAGCTAATCTGAGAGGGAAGGCATTAAGGCCTAAGGCCTAAGGCATTAAGAAATTGGAAATTCAGGGTCTTGTTAGTAGTCAATATTAAATTTTGAAACAATAAAGATTTGTATAAAAGTGAGTTATTTTTAGGCTAAATTATGAGGGTACCAGTACAGAAGATCAATTGATTTTTTTTTAAAGTAAAAATATTTAAGCTCTGAAACATGATATAGCCTTTTCCATGGATTTCACAATATTCACTCCAAATAGAATATATGAGCAATCCATAAAAAAACAAACAAATAAGACTATTAAAAATATATATATATATATATATTGCTGAAATTGTGATGTGCATTTGCATGGGTGACCCGCAAGTTAGTCTGTCAGTACACATGTCTTGGACATGTGGTAAAGATAGGTGATAATCTACATTCAGAGTTGAATAGGAAGAAAGCAACTTAAATTACTTTTGGGAAATTGTGCAGCAGGTTCAATGACCTTCTTCTGTTTCTTGTCACAATATCTTAGATTTTATATATATATATGGATATGGAAGGTCATTCAGTGAGAATGAGTTCTATAACATGATAGATAGCCATAGTACCCATAAAATATTTAAGGAGAGGGAGAAAGACCTTACTGTTTCAGAAAGATTCCTGTGGAGGATTTTTATAAAGTCATAGAGAAGAATAGCACATTCTGCACAGACTAAGGAATGTGTGTGTGTGTGTGTGTGTGTGTGTGTGTGTGTATTTGTGAGGGAGACAGACAAGATAGAGAGACAAAGAAAAGATACATAGAGAAAAAAAGAGAAAAGAGAAAATATAAAGGGATAGCAAAGGGAGAGGGACAGGGAGAGAGCAACATTTATTATGGACTTAATTTAGGATGCCTTGAATTGTGCAAAATATTAGAGATTCAGATGCAAGCACACAAGACAGACCCTGTTCTCTAGGAACTTATATTCTACAACACATAAAACAGAGCTGGGAGTGGAGGAAGGCAATATTGAGTTAGCTAGGCAGTGGCATGAAAGTCTGCTTCTTGGAAAGATAAGCCAAGAGACAACAGATTCATTGATACACAAAAATATTACTCATTCATTAAAAATAAAATAAGCATGTTTGGAAGAATTTAATATAATTAGGGGATTAAACTTAACATTTTTACTAGTCATTTTTACACATAGCTGTTGGCAGTTACACCACTGGTAAAGTGCAAATTGATAACAATGACATACATAAACTAAAGTAATAGAATATTATTTCCTAGAGAATAATTACTTAATTTGTTCTAGACTTGGTTGATTTTTAAACACAGTAATAATCTAGTGAAAAAAGCATAGATTTTCATACATATTGATACCTTTATTTCTCCTTTTCTCTTCTCTTCCTTTTTTTCTTCTTTTCTCTTTTATCCTTCTCTCTTTGACCTTCCATATATTTCCTTTTCTCTTTCTCCTTTCCCTTGCTTTTCTGCTTAGTCTTATCTTTTCATTTCTCCTCAACTTTTCGCTTCTTTCCTTGCCTCTTAATTCTCTCTTCTCTCTCACCTAGCCTGTCCATTTGTTTTCTTCCTTTTTCTTTTCTCTTTTTTCTAGTCCTTCTTGTCCACCTCCTATTGTCCATCTTTACCTCCTTACCCTTTCCACTTACAATATATATTTGCAAAGATATAAGACACAATACATTACATATACTGTACAGATATATCCAATATATAAAATTGACAGTACTAAGTAATTTCTCAATCCTTTGAAAAAAGCATGTATTTTGCTATTTTGCTCTTACTGGGGAGCAAAGAAATTAAAGCTAGAGGAGACAATGAAGTATTACAGCAAGAGCTGGGCTTCTTCTTGGTAGTAGGAACAATGAACCATAGGAATGTTTCTGTGGAAACTACACATCAGCAAGTTGGGCTATCACTAATTTAAGTATTTAAATATATATAATGTTTGTGAATTTGAATTATTTTCTTATTCATATTCAGGAATTTATAATTTGAATTCAAATTCTGATGCTGACACATGTTTCACAGCAGAAACTAGATCATTTTATTATAGGGGGAAGATGATGTCAGCATTCACTAGAAATGTTTTCAGCCACATAGTTTTATGGCCCTTTATTTATGTCTGATAGTTCCTTTAGGAATAAGAATCATTCTAACCTTTGAGAAGCATGACCCAAAATTCATGTTGCTGTTTTCATCGTAATGGAAAGAACAGTCTAGAGCACAAGGAAAAAGGAAGATTATAGACCAAAAAAAATATTTAGATGGATAGTTTTTTTGTTGTTTGTTCTTAGAAAAAAATTTAATTTCAGCAGCAGACCTATTTAATGTTTGCATTCAGGTAAGTTTAATTATGTATATTTTGATTTTGAAGTTAACCAAAATGAGATGAAGAGTAAGCAAACCTTTTCACCTACCGATTACCTTCTTGCCTTTAAAAACTGTATTTTGTGGGTTCTGGTTATTACAGTTTGTAAATTCTTTTCATTTCATCTATGACAGCCAAATAAAGCCAAATTGTATGTGATATAAAGGAATGTGGGACCAGACCTTTAAATAGTTGTATCATCAAACACGATTTCCAAAAATAATCTTTTACTCAGTTCAAATTAAAATAATTTAAATTAATACTAATTCTTAGTGAAAATTCTTAGTAAATAGAATTTTTATTTTAAATGTTATTTCATCTTTGTCACATCTTTTAAATTTTCTTTTTGCATGTATTTTATAACATTTATAATATGCTCTTAAAGTTGTACATTTCTATAATATATAAATAAATATATATCTGTTAATGGGACAGTTGTTCAACATTTGTTATAAGTGACGATGCATGATGAATAATCCTTGGAGACTGAAGGAGTATAGCTTCTAAGGGAACCAGAAGTAAGGAGGTCCCTCCTGGACCTTAGGAGTACTTCTGTTCTAACAATCTGTCAATGATTCTAAAGTCTTCTAAGGCTTTAGAATCAGTGATCCCCACCCCCACATTAGAGTGCTACTGTTCTAACAATCTGTCTGTCAATGATTGTAAAAGTTTTCTGGTCAAGGAATATAATAATATTTCTTCCCTTAGATGTTAGAGAAGATATATTAGTGGTCCTGAGACTCTCTAACCTTAGAGTGCTATTGTTTTGGCAATCTGTCTGTCAATAATTCTAAAGTCTTCTGACCTTAGAAAATAGTCAGTCCTAAATTTGTTGATCAATGATAACCAAATCCCTGAGATCACTCCTCAGTTCTACCTCTAAGCCATAAAATTAACAAATCAATGACATGAAGTACTGGATAAATTTGTCTCCTTTCTTTTGGTCTTTTGCTAAATCCTTTTGGAACTTAGCCCACTTCAATTGGCATTACAATTTCTATAAACTTTGCCCCTTGATTTGGATATGGGTTCAAGCCTGCAAATTCTTTTAAGACACCTTGTGACATTGGCCTGCAATCTCAATCTTTTGGGGTCTCTTCTGTATATCAACCTTTGGTGGCCTGGTATGGACAGAGTCTGACTTCCCCAGCTTGATTCCCTCCTTGTCAAGGTAAGCCCCCCATGTTTTCTTCCTCAGTCCTATAGCTGGGACACCTTAAGCAACTGGGAGAAGGCTTGTCTGGGTCATTGTGAGTTCCATGCTCATCAAGTTTTCCTTCACTGGAGATGCCCAGACTTGGAAATTATTGCAATTTTTGGAAAAGTTTCTAGGGAAACTTTGCCACCTTTTCATCTTCTCTGGGATGCTAGAGGAGAAGATGTGCTAGAGGATGACTTATAACAAAGAAATTTTATGGCTTTTGGCAAAAATGGGACAGTTCTTTTTCATGTCCTTTTTGTCTGTGTCTGCATTTCTGTGCAGAATGTCTGTGTCATGTTTGTTCTGAGCTAGATTTTGTTACCTGGAAAGATTTAAAATACATCCAGCAAAAAAAACTACTGTGTTGTAGTTAGGATGCTGAGAAGATTTCTTAACATTCTTGACTCCCATCTTAAAAAGGGAAAGAGTCTAATTTTTTTCTGTGGACCCTAGCTCTGGCCAAGTAGGGGCTATAGAAATAAAGTTAACTAATTAAAATTAAAATAACATCATAGCAGATTCTCAAAGTTTTGAAGCAGTGATTAAGAAATTTGGCCATTAGTCATTTTAAGAGTGGAAGAAAAATTCCTGAAACTTGGGGATAATCCCAGGAATTTACCCCATTTTGAAAGGAAAAAAAGCTAAACTAGTTAATAACAACTTTTTGCTAACCCTTCTTTGACTCCTCTCTTGTCCTTAGTCCCCTTCTGGGAAAGAATCCCAGAAGGTATTAAGGGACCTTCTCCACTCCACTCCCCCTCAGTCCTGAGTGCATCTCAGTTGTGGGGATTGCTAAGAACACTGATATAGCCCAAAATCTTCTCAGCTTAGATTATATTAAGAAAAGAGAATGCTAAAGAACTGTAGGGAAACTCAAATTCTGCCTCACCTGTAGAACTAGGAGAAGCAGCAACAGCTGTAGGGACATCATACAAGCTTGACCAAACACCTTCCCAACCCAGCTGGGGGTGGAATAGAGCTCCATGGTCAGCATTCCCTGACCTCTGGCACCTGAAACTACCATCAAAGGGAGATCCTGGCATCAGTCATCCCAGCCTTTAGCAGGTTCTACCCAAGAACTGTTTAGGAAGAATCTGGGTATTTCTTGCAGCACCCAGGATGGCAGTGTGAGGTGAAAAAGCCAGTCAGCCTCTGCATCGAGTAAGCCCACCATTCTCTGTTTCATTTGTGGATATGTATTAGTTATGTAATTTATGGCAAATTATTTTCTCTGCCCAGTTTTCTGATTTGTAAAAAGAAATAATAATTATTGTTATAAAGATCACATGATTGCAAAAATACTTGACATAGGACATGCTGAAAGTTAATTAACTTCATGGGTTTTTAGATGTGACCAACATATAATGCCAATGTTGAGATATATGATTTCTGTGTATGTGTAAGGTAATTTGGAAGGAAATTTAACTAATTTAAGGCCTTTCAAGGACTAAAATAGTGCATAGAGAAAAGAGAGCCTTTCTTTCTTCCCTCTTCCCTCTTTCCCTGAAAATATTCAGTTTAGTGAAATTTGTTATTTGAGATATGATAGTAAAAGTAATTTCAAAAGAGATCTAATTAAAGCCCACTAAAGGGATATATAAATTGTAATCTAGTTGCACTGATAGTGTCTAGAGAAGTTTTAAGAGTTTGGGAATTTTAGAGAAACAGAAAAACAGTTTGCTACTTCTTTAAAGACTTTGGCAACAAACAGCCTGCTTTTGAATTATCTAGAATCAGACATCTGAGGCCCTGTCAATAAAAACTGGCACCTTAAACTTTTTCCTGGCTCACAAAAGAGAAATGATTTGGGTGAAATGGAAAATAACCAAATGTCAATTAAATTTGTCTAGAACATTTAATTAGAATTTAGGGAATTTCATTAACTAAAGTTGTCAATTTTACTATTTGACTATTACTTAGGAAAATTCTAAAATTGCTAACTAAGATAGTTGGAGTAATTGTCGTCATGTTAAACCTAAAATTGGTAGTTATGTAATACTGGAGAAACTGAGGCAAGATAGAGATTAGAGAGTTTTTAATATTTTTAAGCATATAAAACATGTTAAACAAATCTCATGTGTGTAAGTCCTGGTAAACTTTTAAAAATAAAGTATCTAGCCCTAAGCTATGATTAGTAGAATTTGCTATTAGAAATAAATTCTCTTGAGGCTAAAGCTGCTATTCTTTTGAGTTTTTAATTTGATTGCCTGATCATTAAGTCAATACCCACACCATTCATGGCAGTCATAAAAATGTCAATTCTTTTCTGCCTTTGAGTTTCTCATTTACAAGAGAAAAATGTCTGAGTGAGACTCTTACTAGTTTATTTCTTATTTCTATGTTTCCAACTTCATATTTTAATTATGCTAGGACTGAAACCAGATCAAATTTTTTTCCAAACTGGATCTTAAATATCATACAAGAACTGTGGGGCTCTGTGGAAAATTGAGTTGAGGATCCTTGAGGACAGACTTGAAATTATTCAGCAGCAATGAGACATTCTATAAATAGCTGCTCTTTACCTTTTCTGCTCTAAGGGAAACAAAAGGCCCCAGCAACCATGCTAGAGAATAATGTAAATATTTAATCCTATGTTAGGCATCTGGTCAACATCTGTACAGATGTCTGCTCTTCTTTGATTGGTTTATTCATCCTCTTTTTGTTTTAGATTATAAACTCCAAGAGGGCCCTGGCTATCTAATGATAGATGACAATTTCCACCACAGTAGTGGATTTGTTTAGTTTTGGAAGCAAAGATGATGAAAGAGCATAATCCTTCCAGGGCCATTGTGGCATTTTGTATCATCTAGAATAGGCATTTCCATTGTGGTCAAAAGACCATTTACATTTAAATGGAATGTGTTGATTTAAATACTAAGGATTCTTCAACCCTTATAAATGCTATAGATTCTGGCTTTCATTAATCTTTACTGTTCAGAGCTTAGCTTTCTCAGAATGAATTCACCTATAGAAATTCCTTTGAATATTGAAAAATCCCCTTTTATACTGTCCCAGAAGCTGAGTGGAATATTATAAAAGGCAAAAAATGAGAAATTAGAAAAACAAATATGAAAAAGTCAATATTTATAGTGTTTTGCACTGGATGCTCACTACATTTCTGTGATGAGATGATACAAATATTATTGTTTCTGTTTTTTGAAACAGACATGATTTTTTTTTTTATATAGGGAACTCCTGAGGGGGGTGGGGTTGCTTTCTGTCAATGTGGATCTAGTCCTTATGTCCTTTATTAACACTTTAGAAAGTTGTTTGGGGGTAATGAGAAATTAAGCGGTCATATATAGCCAGTATGGGCCAAAGACAGACCTTGCTTAAAAGTCTTAATGACTCTGAGGCTGACTATCCACTATCCATGATGCTTTTCATGCTTTGTTTTTTTTGACTTTAACAAAATTTAGCCTGAGGGTACTTCAATGGCTTGCCCAGGGTTGTAAGAGGCTGCAAATATTTGAATCAGGTTCTATAACTAGGTCATCACAGAATGTATAAAATTCTTAGAAGATTATTTACTAGCAGTCACAAGGACTGTATGAAAACAACTATAAAACTTGAGTAAAGGAACATCTAAATCATTAGAAAGATATTAATTACTTATAAGTAGCCTAAACTAATATAATAAAAATGATAATAGTTATTCCTTCCACATCTTAGGGGTTAAGGGTGTGAAGACCTCTGAACTGGAAAATCCATGTAAAATTTTTCAGCCCTCCTTTAATACCATTAAAGAAGTCTGAAGTTTTTCTTTTTCTTTTATGGGATATTTATAGTACCTTATTGTAAAATTTGAGTATATTTATTGCATGAAAAGATAAAATATGTTGACATTATGTAATACTATATATCTTTTTCTTTTTTTTTGTATTTCTGAGTTTATAAACTTTCTCCTGTACAGTCTGTTGGCCTTCCCTTGTCATCTCAGGCTTCCACAAATCTCCCCCAAAATTCCTATTTAATTTCTTATGTTGACCTATGTTATATCAAAACTGTAACAGGGAAAGTCATGGTGTAGAAGGGATAATTTTACTATCTAAATTAACTTACATATTCAATGACATAGCAATCAAATTACCAAAGAATGATTGATTAATAAAAAATATGACAAAATGCATTTGGAGAAACAAAAAATCAAGAATATTAAAGAACACAATGAAAAAAGTGGGATGGAGGGAGGCCTAACAATATCTTATCTCATTATTATACTAAAATGCAGTAATTATCAAAGTGACAACACTGGTGAAGAAATAAGCAAATCAGTGGAATAGATTAGATAGCTATGTCTAGAAGTAAAGGAAGACTGTATCCTAGTGATCCATAAACCCAAAGATACCAGTTTCTGGGGTAAGAATTCACTATTTGACAAAAACTATCTGGAAAAATTTATAGCTATCTGCCAGAAACTAGACATAGATCAACATCTCTTACCCTATAGTGAAATATGGCTATTTGTCTTAGATATAAAGTTTGACATAGGCAAATTAAAGGAATTGGGAAGAGTTTATAATCAAACAATAATGAAGATAATAGAAAACAAAATGGGCAATTTTGATTTTATAACATTAAAAATGCACAAACAAAACCAATGCAAATAAAATGGGAAGGAAAGCAGATGTGGGGGAAAATTTTTGCAGCAAATTTTTCTCTTAAAAGCTTCATTTCCAATATATACAGATAATGGATTCAAATTTATGTATAAAAACCATTAATGCAAATCAAAATGGCCAAAGAATACCAACAAGTAGTTTTTAGAAAAAGAAATCCAAACTACTAACAATATATTAACAAATAGCTCAAAATCACTAATAGAGCAATACAAACTAAAGCATCTCTATCATTCTATTTCTTGTCAATCTAGTCTGCAAAGCTAACAAAAAAGAAAAATGAGAAATGTTGGAATGATTATGGGAAAACAGGTACTTGAGTACACTATTGGTATGACTATGAATTGGTCCTACCATTCTGGGAAAAAAAAAGAAACAACAACTTGGAATTATATTCCAACAGCTACTAAATTTTGCATATATTTTAACCCAGCAGGTCTATATTCTAAAAAGATCAAAGAAAGAGAAAAAAGACTTACATATACAAAAATATTTATAACAGTTATTTTATTGGTATCAGAATTTGATAGAGGAGCCACAAATTGGGGAATGGCTGAACAAATTATGGTATATGCATGTAATGTAATACTATAGTGTTTTAAAATGATGAAGACATTTTCAGAGAAATTTTGGAAACATATAAATAAAGTGTAAAAAAGCAGAACAAGAAAAACAATGTTGTGAAGAAATTTTGAAAGATTTAATAATTTTGATTAATACAATGACCAACTATGATTCCAGAGGATTGATAATGAATAATGCTACCCAGCTCCTGACAAAGAGGTGATAGACTCGGGTGCAAATTAAGGCATATGTTTTTTGATATGATCTTCATGGGAATATGCTTGACTATTCATATTTGTTACAGGACTTTTAAAAAATTTCTTCAGTTGTAGTAGGGAGGGGGAAAGGTAATTTTAAAAATTAAAATACTTAATTAAATTTAAAAAAAATCCAGGTCTTCTTATATCTAATGCTTATGAAAATCTACAATAGTCAATTAGTCATTAAAGAATTTAAAGTGACAACAGAGAGCCTTTTTGAGGAATAGATTTTTGGTGCTTCCCCAGAATTATTTATTAGGACAGGAACATTGTCTAACAAATCACAATAACAATAACACAAATAGCTCACATTTATATTATATTTGACAGCATGTTAAAATACTGTCTCTGTGATAAGTAGAACAAGTGTTATCATTCTCACTTTACTGATGACAAAACTAGGATTGTGAAAAGATTAACTCACTTGCCCAAGGTCACATAGCTTAGCATTTGGTGAAATTAGGACTTTCACTGAGGTTCCCTGACTCTTTTAACTATCTTCTATTAAGTGTATTAATCATTTGTGTTAGGATCCCTCTGATTAAATTATTTTAAAAGAGGGCCCTATCCCCAAAGAAAGTGATAGATACTAAGCAGCGGTTTGTATCTGAAATGGGCTGATTTTATAGAGCTAGTTTTCTAAATGGAAATAACTAGCATTTTTGGAAAATGGTTATAAATCTCAAATTTGTTTTAGCATAGATTTAAACTTAAAGTTGTTTAGTCATGTCTTACTTTTTATGAATGCATTTGGACTTTTCTTGGCAAAAATACTGGAGTGGTTTGCCATTTTCTTCTCCAGCTCATTTTATGGAAACTGAGGTAGAATTTAGTGACTTTCCCTGGGTCACATAGCCAGTAAGTATCTAAATTCTTATTTGAACTTAGGTCTTCTGGCAGGATTCTATCCACTATGCTACCTAGCTGTCTTCTAGAAATCCCATACATAAGCTATGTAAACATATCAGGACATCTAGGGAAAGAGTAAAATCTTTACAGAAATACAAATTGTAGTTTTATTTTCTAATGAAAAAAATATTTTGGTAATTAGCCCATTAATAATGACTCCCTATATTTATAAAGAAACTGCTATTTTATAAAATTGTAAGATCATGCAACTGCAGATTGAGAGCTAGAAAAAGTTATAGCTCTGAAAGATAAGAATGGCTCTATATTGCCACTCGTTTAAAATGCAAACTCTTCCATTTCACATTTAAAATGACTTAAAATCGGATTCTATTCCATCATTTGAGGCTTATCTTCTTCAAGCCAGCCTGGGCTACTTGTTTGTTGTTGTTTGTTTGTTTCTAAGTGTTTCATGCCATTAAGACATGTCTTTCTCCATACTACTTGTATATATCTATCTTGTATATTATATGTTATTTTCCCCTGTTGAATGTAAATATCTTGAAGGCAGGGAAAAAAATTTTTTTTCCCTTGTATCTCCAAAGTACATTGATTTATACTAAATAGGCCTAAGATACTTGAATTGTCAAGAAATTTTTTTCCACTTTAATTATGTATATGTGTTGAAGATTAGATTTCTGCATTATTTTTACTGACAGCTTATTATATAAAAATGCTAAGTATTTATTAAGTACTTATCTTGAAATGCTTGGGAAAGTTATCAGGAATACAATTTATGGCAAATGTATTTACTAGCTTATGTTGTAATAGAAAAATACTCTTTGTATTGTATTATACATTGTATATTGTATTATAAAAATACAACAATATTATGTTGTAATATAAAATAAAAAATACTCTATTCAGAGAATAAGAGAAGTTTCAGGTATACCAGTTAAGTTGTTGTAAGTCATTCAGTCTTGTAACTATGTAAATGTTTTGCTTTTCATATTCAATAGAATCCTAATTCAAAATAGATATTTAGCCAATCCCAACTTGCAAGTGTGCAGTAAAGTTATACTCAGCACTTATGAATATATGTTTATACACATTATTGTTGTTATTCAATTGTTCAGTTGTGTAGAGGGCCACGGATAGTGGGGGAACTTTGAGCAAGGTATAAGACCCTTTAGACAAGAGGAAACCTGCTAAAAATATCTGGTTTGGCTCCCCATTTTCCCTATGGAATTTCTCATCTTTCTTCCTGAGAAGTCACATAGGACATGACTACCTAATGTACTATTTGAAGTAAGGAATCTGCAGGGTATTTACTCAGTGTGATTGATGAGATAATGGTTCTCTAGTTCACATATACTTAGTGTGATATAATGATGTAATCATTCTAGTATGATGTAATGATGTAATCACTCCATTTGGCATATACTTGGTGTGATATAATGATGTAATCAGACTGAGGTATTTAAGGGCTGAGAGGACTGGAAAGGAGAGCTTGAGTTCGATCTCAGACTCAGACTCAGAGAAGACACAGAAAGCAGACATATAAACAGAGATTCTTCTGGTGGCTCTTCTGCCTTCATCACTCCTCCACCTAAGACCAAGATTTGTCCAGAGATCCTCCAGAAAGCTAGTCTGGACATTACATTTTGGTGCCCAACATGGGGTCCTAGACATGAGGCTCTGGACATAAGGACTTACACTCATCAGTTCGACTGACGTGTTTGTAAGCTCTGTGGAGAAGTCCCTGTGATCTGGAAATAGGGTGAATACCAAAATAGACAAGCGGGAAACTTTGGTAAGGGCTAAACTAGTCATTTTCGTTTTTCAGCTGAAATGGGGCAAATACTAAGAAAATAACCTCCCACACTCTGAGGGGAGTGTGTAGCATGCATAGTTAGGTTAATAAAGGAGCAAAGTTTGTGAATAACTTAGAAGCAGATCACTGAACTCTTAAATATATTAGAGTGCACATCTCCTTGGCTCTCTAAGAAAGAAAAATTAGAGCCAGATATGTGGAAAATAGTGGGAGAGCAACTAATTGAATATTCCAAAGCTATGGGTCCTGATTCAATTCCTGAGGAAACATTCCTTATGTACAATATAATACAATTGGCTCTAAAGAAGCCCACAAGTTCTAAAAAAAAAAAAAAAAAAAAAAAAAAAAAAAAAAAAAAGGAAGAATTTAAATATGGACAGCTAGACAAGGAAATGTGAGAAGAAAGAGCAGGATAGGGAATGGTATTGATAAAGCATCTGAAAGGCATGGAGAATTGGGCAAGAAAGGAGGTAAGTGTGAAGACCGCGT
The DNA here is from genome assembly GCF_902635505.1 of Sarcophilus harrisii. Taxonomy (NCBI): domain Eukaryota; kingdom Metazoa; phylum Chordata; class Mammalia; order Dasyuromorphia; family Dasyuridae; genus Sarcophilus; species Sarcophilus harrisii. The sequence goes on along the minus strand of NC_045431.1, from coordinate 123,610,275 downwards.
ATTTTAAAATCACCAGAGTCAGGAATTCAGGTTAGGGGAAAATCGTCAATCTTTATTCTCAGTGAAGAAAGATCAGAGGTGGAAGAGAATGGGCAATAGCAATGTGTGCAGCTGAGTCAAGAAGCTAGCTAAACCAGCAGCCACATGACCAGCAGCTACAAGCAAAGAACCCAGGCCCAATCTCTCCCAGCCTCTCTTCCTGTCTCTCTCTGCCTCCACCCACCAAAATCGTCATTTCCTATACAACACATCAGGACTTGCATAGAGAGTAGATGGGGGCCATTCTTTATCCAAGCATGTATATTAATAGGGTATAGTCCAATTACTATTTAGCCTCATGTGCTTGGGACCTCAGTGCATCAACTCAAGCCTCAGCCCATTACATCTCCCGCTTTCTTTTGTTTTAGAACACAGGTGGTCATGCCATCTCTGACTCTTCAGGGAGGTCAGAGCCCCCAAGGGGAGGTGATCACACCCTCCCTGACTTCTCAGGAAAAGAGGTGAAAGCACTAAAAAAGGAAATGATCCTGCCCTCCCTGATATCTCAGGAAGGGAGATGAAAAACACTAAAGGGAAGTGGGTGTTGCTAGTGGGTCTCTGGGCTGAAGGGTCTTATTATGTATAAACCCATCAGCATGGGAGGTATTACGCAAGCACATAGCAGTAATGCAGAAGCTATTAGGGATGACCCTCCCCTCAGTCAGTGCAGGCTCGATGTGTGTAATAAACATGAATTGTACATGCAAGTAGCAGAATAACAAACAATACAAATCAACATGGTGTTGGAAAAGATCACCAGAAATCCTAGAAGGAGGGTTTGTAAACAGTCACACATACACCTTCTTCAGCAGCCAAGAGATAGTCCAAAACCAATCTATTGTCCATTGCTTCACATGTCAGGGAATCCAATGATCCCCCTAAGTTTTTGAAGTTCTGCAAAAGTCCTTTTATGTGTTAGGGAATCCAATGATTCCTGCAGATTTTGAAGTCCTGTAACAGTCTTATCATTTCTCAGAGAATCCAGTGATCTCTGAGAGTTTTCAAGTCCGATGTCTCAGAGAATCCAATGATTCCTGAGAGTTTGCAAGTCCTATGTCTCAGAGAATCCAATGATTCCTGAGGGTTTTGAAGTCCAACAATCTTTGATGTCCATGAGTCAAACGCCATAACTGCCATGCTCTTTCAATGGTGAGCACAATCAGCAACAGAACCACCCAATATTTCTTGGGTCTTCTTTGTTTCAAGGGTCTGCTCTGTCTCTCTGCAATGGACAAGGTGAATACGGCTCGTTGGCACCCATCTGATTCCTTCTCCACCTGTAGAGATATAAGCAGACCCTCTCCCCCAAGCAGTTAGCCTATCTGGTCCTTTCCATTCACCACTTTCTGGGTCTCTCCACATCACCTGGCGATTATCTAAAGATAGTGGAGCTGCTCGCACTGGACACTGACCTTCCGGTGGGTTATAAAACCTGTCTGCCGGAGCCAGTGCATCTTTATCAAAAATCAAGAAGTTAATAGTATAAAGGGTTAGATTTAGAAGTTCTCTAGGGTTACCTGTGGCTCCCCCTTTCTTTTGTTTTTGGAGGAGCGTCTTAATGTCTGTTTCTCCTCTCTACTATTGCCTGTCCTTAAGGATTAAAAGGTATGCCCGTGGTGTGTAAAATCTTATACTGTACACAAAAGTGTGCAAAATGTTTCAAAGTATAAGCAGGACCATTGTCTGTTTCTATTGCTTGTGGCACACCCATAATGGCAAATGCTTGTGTGAGGAATTCCATGACCACTTGGGCTGTCTCTTTTGCTGCTGGTATTGCAAAGGTGTCTACCACAATGTGGATAAAAGATAGATGACCAAAAGATTTATAATGGGTCACATCCATCTGCCAGATTTCATTGGGACTCAAACCACGAGGGTTCTTCCCTGGAGGCAGTGTAGGAGCGTGGAAAGGAAGGCAAGCCATACAGGCTTTTACTATGCTCCTAGCTTCCTCTCTTGTTATTCCAAATTGTAAACGTAAAGCTCGAGCAGCCTGATGATATTTAGAATGAGACGCCTGGGCTTCTTGGAATAAAGGGGTATTGACCAACATAGTTAAAAGGCTATCTGCCTTTGAATTGCCATCAAAAATGGGACCTGGAAGTCCACTATGAGAGTGGACATGTAATATATAGCTCTTACCTGGATGCTTTCTCACTTGCTCTTGAAGTTTCTTAAAGAGCTGATATATATTAGAGGCTGCAAATTTTACTTGGGCTATGGCAATTCTTTGTACCACACCTACTGAATAGGGTGAAATCTGATATTATATTTATGTCTCCTGGATAATAAGTAAGTGCTAGAATGATCGTGTACAATTCATTCTGCTGAGTGGACTGAAAAGGAGTTCTGACTACTCTCTTTATAGCTAGATCATGAGAGTACACAGCACAAATATTATATTTGGATGCATCCGTGAAGATAGTTGGTCCTTTAAGAGGAACTTTAGAAACTTTTTCTTCAAGAATCCATAGCCAATTATGTAATAGTCTGGGTTATCTTTAACGGAGACCCGTGTATAAAATTTGGAGCCATGGCTAATAAAATTTGCCAGTCTGGGATGGTCTCACAACACACATTAATTTGTGTATTGTATAAAAGGTGTATATCTTGTCAGGTCTTGTCCCAGATAATTGTACTGCTCGCTTAGTGGCCTTTAATAAAATTCTAGCCACAAGCATTGGGTAGGGAATAAGGCTTTGTTCTGGTTGTGCCGGGAGGTTCACCCACTCTATCACACTGTCTCCTTAATGAAGGACTGCTGTGGGTGCCTCTTGTGTGGCAAAACTCAGTATCTCCAAAGGGTTTTGAGTGACTCTTTCAACCACATTGGATAAAGACAGTTCAACTTCTCTCAAAGCCTTTTGAGCTTCTTTTGTAAGCTGGCGTGGTGAATTTAAAGCACTGTCTCCCCTTAAAATGTCATATAACGGTTGTAACTGATAGGTAGTCAAACCTAACACTGGTCGCATCCATTGGATATCTCCTATCAATTTCTGAAAATCATTCAATGTGTTTAGCTTCTCTGTTCTTAAGGACAGTTTTTGAACTGTAAGCATCTTAGGGTATACTTCATATCCTAAATATTAAAAAGGAGCATGTCTTTGAATTTTTTCTGGTGCTATGTATAATTTGTAATTCCTTAGTGTTTCTAGTTTGTAGACATGCTTCTAACATTTGTTCCTCAGGTGCACATCTCAGTATATCATCCATATAATGTAATAGCATAACTTTTGGGAATGCTTTTCTTACTGGAGCAAGAGCAGCAGCAACATACATTTGACACATAGTAGGGCTGTTTTTCATTCCCTGTGGGAAAACTGTCCATTCATATCTTTTATAAGGCTCAGCTAAGTTAACGCTGGGCACTGAAAAGGTAAATGTTTTCATATCCTCCTTATCCAGAGGGATAGAATAGAAATAATCCTTAATATCTATGACCCAAAGAGGCCATTCTCTAGGCAATTGAGTAGGAGATGGAAGTCCAGGTTGAAGAGTTCCCATAGTTTCCATCTGTTCATTCACCTTTCTTAAATCTGTTAACATCCTCCATTTTCCTGATTTCTTTTTTTTACAATAAACATTGGGGAATTCCAAGGACTTAGAGAAGGTTTTAAGTGTCCTTGGTCAAGCTACTCCTGTACTATATCTAATAAGGCCTGAATTTTATCGTTACTTAAGGGCCACTGTTCTATCCACACTGGTGTATCAGTTTTCCATTAGATAGGAACAGGTGAAAGTGTTGGCAGGTCTTCAACAGCAGCTCTGCTTAAAAAACCGAAGTACTCATTTTTAACCCTAATTGCTGTAAAACGTCTTCCCCACAGATTCATGGGGATTTTTTTCAACTATAAAAGGAGTAAAAACTCCTGTTTTGCCTTCACAAGTCCATCTAATAGGGGCAGCACTAACTTCAGCTGCTATTGATCCTCCTACACCAGACATGTAGGTGTCTGCTTTAATCTTTGGCCAGTGACTGGACCAATTGGCACCTCTAATGACGGTACGATCTGCACCTGTGTCTACCAGTCCTTCTAATGGTAGGCCATTTATATAGATCGTGAGCATAGGTTGGTCATTTGTTACAGATGCTTTCCAATATGTTGCTGGATTTTGTGATCTGGAATCACAATCTGGGTGACTATCACCAGGTTGCATATTAGGATTCTGTATGAGTAAACCTGATGCTCCTATTTCTCCTGGGTGATAAGTCATACATTGTCTGCCTGTATTGGTGACTGGGATATTATCTACACATTCCCCAGTTTCCCACATCAGTGTGTGGATGGACACTGTTTTTTTTTTTTTTTTTTTGCATGTACTCTCAGGAGGCAAAATGGTCAAGCCTACTGTGCCTGGAGGCAAGGGATCCATAGGCTGGAGAGGAATAGATTTCACCTCTCCAGGGGGTATCTCAGTTGTCCCAGCTGCATGCAACTCTATTTTTCCTAATTGTAATCCCTTTCTCCCATCAGGTTGCTTCCTGGCTGATTGATCGTGTAATCCTTTTCTCCCCTCATATGGCTTCCTGGCTGATTGCTCATATTGGGGTATTGGACTTCTAGGCACTCTCTGGGTGCATCATTGACTGCTATCATGCCCCAAGTGTTTTTTGCTTGTGGCTCTGGGGCTGGGCCCCTCATCCCGTTTCCCTGAACCTATCTACATTCTGAGGCCCAATAGAAGCCTCTGTTGCATTTTGGACATGGGGTATTGGGTCTTATTCTCCCACCCTGTTTTTTCACTCTGTCTCTCTAACAACACTGAGCTTTCAGATGCCCTACTTTACCACACTGAAAGCATTGACAAGTCTCTTTGGAAGTCCCTTGCCAAAAGGGAACCTGTCTTCCCATGTTGGAATCTTGAGAAGTCTGCATCATAGCCTGGCTATAAAAGGCATTTGTGCCCACTCTGGCACAGTGTCTTATGAGCTCCTCTAAAAGAGCATCGTTGCACAATCCTAGTATAATTCTTCTGCAAACCTCATTAGCATTTTCCTTAGCAAGTTGCCTTATTAAAATATCTGTTGATGCATTTTCCCCATTGGTTCTTGTGATAGCAGTCTGTAAACGTTCCACAAAGAAAGCAAAGGGTTCATTTGGCCCTTTTGTTATTTTTGTGAAGGCCTCACCTTTGTCATTTTTATTGTGAATCGAAGCCCACGCTTTGATAGCATTAGCAGCAATTTGCTCATATGCTGCTATGGAATAATTAATCTGTACTGTGATGTCTGCATAGGGACCTACACCTGTTAGTACGTCATAGGTGATCGCAGCATGAACTGCATTTTGACTATTTTGTTGGGCTTGTATCCTACAGAGCTCACTACATTCAGAAAGCCACAAGTAGTTTTGTCCAGGTTCTAGGCATATCCTTGCTATAGATTTCCAGTCATTAGGGGTCAAGATTTCAAAAGCCAAATTCTGTAATAGCATCTTAACATAAGCTGATGTAGCCCCATAAAGAGTGCAAGCCTTTTTCAGGTCTTTGAGGATTTCTGTGTAAAAAGGAGCATATCTTCGACTTTCTTCACCGGAGGAATTAAACTATTGTATTACAGGAAATATATGGGTTTGAAGTTCCCCTACATCTATGCCTTTTTCTTTGGCCTTCATTAAGCCCTGTTGCAATCTACTCATAGGAGTAGTTGGATTCTGAGGGGGAGGTGCTGGTTCTGTCACTTCCCCCCCCCCCCACCGTTACCCCTCCTCCTTCCATCCCAGAGGGTGGAGTTGATGGAGGAGAGTTAATCACTTGCTCCTGAAGTGGGGCTGAAGCTGCTTCCTGAGGTGGAAAGTCACCACACCCTTGCTCACTTAAGTCTCCATGCCCTGTGGGGATATGGTCATTAATGTCTTCATTGTCTTCCTCCTTAAAATCAGGCTTCCCCATTTGGCTACTCTCAGCAGTTTTTTTCTTTCTTCTAGGGATAGCATTTCTTAGTGCTAACTGTATTATTATATTTTATAAATAGAATGCCTCGATGGAAATTGAATGAGGACAGTTTTTACTGTAATATGCGGATACCTGTTGTCCAACCAGACCCCAGTTATCTCAAGAGATCTTCTCCTCCTCTACAAACCAAGGGGAGATGTGGTTTAATGTACCCAGAAGTTTAGCTACCTGTTCCCAAGGTATAAGTAGCCCATTACAGGTGAGTATTAGTGCTTAAGAGCTTAAAGAGTTTGGTGCTTCTTACTTTCACAGCCCACTTTCACTTCGACCTACACCCTAGCAGGTGCCCTAAGGGCATTCCCCATCTTCTGACCTGCCTTCCTCAATTTCCCCTTCCTGGGTAGAGGGAGGAGGAGGAGGAGGAATGGGAGGGGCAGTGACACTATCAGCACCACCCATGCAGCAGCTTTGTCCATCCCCTATGACATGATTACAAAAGGCTTAAAGCTAAATAGGAAGGACAGGATACATCTGATTTGAGAATAGAATCATACCCTGTGATTGAAAAGTTTGACCCTTTAGATCAGGACAGGAAAAGATACATTCCTTTTAATTTGGAAATTATCAAAGATCTGAAAAAGGCTTGCACTCTTTAATGGGTCTACATCGTCTTATGTTAAGATGGTATTAGAGAATTTGGTTTATGAAATTATAACCCCTAGTGATTGGAAATCTATAGCAAAGACATGTTTAGGACCTGGAGAAAACTTGTGGCTTTCTGAGTCTAATGAATTCTATAGAATACAAGCCCAATGAAATAGGCAACCTGGAATTAATACATCATTCACCTTTGATCAACTAGCAGGTATAGGTCCTTATGCAGACACTTTAGTGCAAATTAATTACCCTATAGAAGTATATGAGTGTTATGGGCCAGAACTCTTGTACTTGAAACAAGGATTCTTATAAGGTGTTAAATCAGTGGAATCTATAAGACAATGCTTATCTAGTTTAGCATGGTGATTAATAGTTCTCTAGTTCAGTACATGTATTTAGTATTTAATATCGTTCAAAAAATTTACACCTATGATAATGTAATTAAAATCAAGTGTGTGTGTGTGTGTGTGTGTGTGTGTGTGTGTATGTATATGTATATATATATATATATATATATATATATATATATATATATATATATATATATCTGAGACAAACTGCCAGAATGAGAGAGCCAGAGAAGACACGAGGACTGGAGGCAGGAGCTTAAGCTCTTGGAGCCAAAGAGAGAAAGATTCACTTCATTTCACACCATCATAGTGGCTGGCCTCCTGTACTTACCCCATTGAGACTAAAGCTGGTCTGAAAGGGTCTCCAAAAAGTTTCCCAGCCCCAGTTGAGGAGGCAATAGAGAATTTGGACTTTGGATTTTAACACCTGGCTATTCTTGTGGTGATTACCCTACTGAAATGAAGGCTGCTCCAGAGACTTCCAGAAAACCATCAAGAACATTACATTTTGGCGCCCGAACAGGGACTCTCCCACTTTCTTTTGTTTTAGAACATAGGTGATCATGCCTTCCCTGACTTTTCAGGGAGGTGAGAACGCCAAAAAGGAGGTGATCACACTTTCCATGACTCCTCAAAAAAGGGGTGAAAACACCAAAAAAGGAAGTGATCATGCTGTTCCTGATAACTCAGGAAGGGAGATGAAAACACAAAAGGAAATGGTGAATCAAACCAGATTAGTGGGTTTCTGAAGGGTCTCACTTGAAACAGGTATATATAAATCCATCAACATGGGAGGTATTACATAACAATCAACATGAATCAGCATGAGGAATTATACATATCTATAAGTCCTAGAAATAGTCAAAAATGAATCTATTGTCCATTACTTCATGTGTCAGAGAATCCAATGATTCCTACAAGTTTTGAAGTCCTGCAATGATCTCATCATGTCTCAGAGAATCCAATGATTCCTGCTGGTTTTGAAGTTCTGCAACACTTTTATCAACAATTGTTTCTCAGGGAATTCAATGATTCCTATGAGTTTTGAAGTTCCATAACAATCTCATTATCAGCCATGCTCTTTCAGTGTCAGATATTTCTTAGGCCTTCTCCTTAGTTTCAAGGTTTTTCTCTTTTTCTGTCTCTCTTAAGGTGCTTGTTGGTACCCATCTGGTATCTTCTCCTTCTGTATAGATACAAGCAAACCCTTTCTCCCAAGCAATTAACCTATCTAGTACCTTCCATTCACCACTTTCTGGATCTCTCCTCATCACCTGGCAATTACATTGGAGCTGCTTGCACTAGACACTACCCTTCTATTGGGTTAAAAAACCTGTATTCTCCTCAATTGTAATCCCTTTCTCCCATCTGATTGCTTCTCTGCTGATTGATCATATAATCCCTTTCTCCCATCTGATTGATTTTTGACTGATTGATCATATCAGAGTATTGACATTCTTAATACTCTCTGGGAGTAACCTCGGCTGCCATCATGCCCCACCTGTTTTTTGTTTAAGATCTTGGAGCTGGGCTCTGCCTCTCATTTCCTTGGGTCAGTCTCCATTCTGAGGCATAGTGGAAGCCTTTATTGCATTTTTGAACATGGGATTTGGGGTCTTGTTCTCCCATCCTGTTTTTCTCATTCTATCTCTATGCCTACATTGAGCTTTCAGATGCCCTAATTTATCACATTGAAAGCATTGATGAGTCTCTGCCAAGAGAGCCCTGTCTTTCCGGACAGGGCTCTGCATCATAGCCTGGGTATAAAAGGCATTTGTGTTTACTGTGGTACAGCGTCTTATGATCTCCTCTAAAGGAGCATCTTTGTGTAGTTCCCATATAATTATTCTACAAACCTCATTAGCATTTTCTTTAGCGAGTTGTCTTATCATGTTTCCTGTAGCTGCATTGTCTCCAATCATTTGTATTACAGCTGTTTGCAGACATCCCACAAAATCGGCAAAAGATTCATTTGGACCTAACTCCATTTCTGTGAAGGCTTCCCCTCTATCTTTTTCTGGGAGGGAGTCCCATGCTTCAATAGCAGCATTAATTTGCTCATATGCTATCAAAGGGTAATTAATCTGTGCTAAAACATCTGCATACTGACCTTTACCTGCTAATTAGTCAAAGTGATTTGTATATTGACTCCAGTTTGCCTATTTCATTGGGCTTGTATCTTACATAGTTCACTATACTCCAAAAGTCAGAACAAGTTTTGTTCAGGTTCTAAACATGTCCTTGCTATAGATTTCCAGTCACCAGGGGTTAAAACTTCATGAGCCAAATTCTCTAATACCATCTTAACATAAGAAGATGTAGCCCCCATAAAGAGTGCAACCTTTTTCCAAATCTTTAATTATTTCCAATTCAAAAAGAGTGTGTCTTCTCCTGGCTTGACCTGAAGAGTCAAATTCTTCAATAACAGGATATGCATTTATTTTAAAATCAGATATACCCTGTCCTTCATTTTTAGCTTTCACTAGTGCTATTTATAATCTTGTCATAGGCTGCTTCATAGGTAGTGCTGATTGTGTCACTACCTTCTCCCTCTACCTATGAAGAGTTAATTAAGCAGGGTAGGTCAGGGGTTGGGAATGACCTAATGGCTCTTGCTGTGAAGCACCACATTCCTTAATTTCATCAAAATTGTACTTGTTTCCTTTCTTGTCTAATTGTTCATCCTTTTCACCTAGTTTGTCAGTATCCTCTCCTCCTGTTCTTTCTTCCTTTTTCTTATTCTAATACTTATATAATTTCTTAAAGCCAATTGTATTAAATAATATGTTTAGAATGCTTCTTTAGGAATTGAATCAGGACCATTATCATTGTAATATTCACATAGTTGTTCTCTTACTAATTTCTACTAGTCTGGATATAATTTTTTTTCCTTAGAGAACCAAGGACATGTGTATTTTAATATTTCCAAGTTCAATGATCTACTTTCAAGTTATAATCAAACCTTGGTTTTTTATGAGTTTAACAATGGTTTTGACACATTTTCCTTGAGTTGGAAAAGGCTCCTTTCTAAACATTTGTCCCATTTCAGCTGAAACACTACTTTAGCCTTTAACAAAGTTTCCTTATTGCTTATTTTTGTACTTACCCTAATTTCTGGGTCACAGATGTAGGTCCTTAGCCCCATCTTGGGCACCAAAATGTAGTATTCTGGTTGGTTTTCTGGAGGTCTCTAGAGTAACCTTTGTTTCAACAGAGTAATTACCACAAGAATAGTCAGGTGTTAAAGTCCAAATTCTTTATTGTCTCCTTACCTGGGGCTGAGCAGCGTTCTGGAGAGCCTTTCAGACCAGCCTTGGTCTCAGTGGGGGAAGTGCAGGAGGCCAGCCACCACTCTTGGTGTGAGATGAAATGAATCTGTATCTCCTTGGCTCTGAGACCTTGAGCTCCTGCCTCCAGTCCTCTTGTCTTCTCTGGCTCTCTGACTCTGGCTGAGTTTGTTCCAGCTTTATATGCTCTATTTTAATTACATCATCATAGGTGTGAATCTTGTGGAATAGGTATCAATTTTGTAGAATTATATTAAATACTAAGTACATGTACTGAATTAGAGAACCATACTAAATTAAATAACCGTTGTCTTATCGATTCTATTGACTTAATACCTTGTAAGAATCCTTGTTTTAAGTACAGAGTTCTGGCCCATAACATATGAGCAAATTGCTTCTATTGCTATCAAAGCATGGGGCACCTCCCAAGAAGACAAGATAAAGGGCAAGCCTTCACAAAAATAGAACAAGGTCCAAATGAACCCTTTGCTGATTTTGTGAGACATCTGTAGACAGCTGTCATACGAAGTATTGGTAAAAATGTAGCAACAGAAATTATTATAAGACAACTTGCCAGAGAAAATGCTAATGAGAATTGTAGAAGAATTATACTAGGTCTACACAAGGATGCTCCTTTAGAAGAAATCATAATGACACTGTGCCCAGTGAGCAGAAATACCTTTCATGCCCAGGCTATGATGTAAACTTTTCAAGATCTAAACATGGGAAGATAGGGTCCCTTTTGGCAAGAGACTTCCAAGGAGACTCATCTATACTTTCGATGTGGTAAAGTAGGGCATCTGAAAGCTCAATGCTGGCATAAAGATAAAGGAAAATAACAGGGTGGGAGAACAAGACACCCCAAACGCCATGTCCAAAATGCAACAAAGGCTTCCATTGGGCATCAGAATGTAGGTTGACTCAGGGAAATGGGAATTGAGGCTTGGCTCCAGGGTCCCAGGCAAAAAACATTTGGGGCATGATGGCAGTCACTGTTACACCCAGAGAGTCTTCAAAAGTTCAGTACTCCAACATGATCAATCAGTTGAGAAGCAACCTGATGGGGGAAAGGTATTAAAATTGTGAGAATAGAGTTGTATGCGGCTGGAACTACTGAGATATCCCCTGGAGAGGTGAAATCTGTCCCTGTCTGGCCTATAGATCCCTTACCTCCACACACAATAGGCTTGGGCGTTTCACCTCCTAAGAGTGTTTACAAAACAGTGTTTATCCATACACTGACTTGGAAAACTGGGAGATATGTAGCTAATACCCCAGTTACTAATACATATAGACAATGTATGACTTATCATCCAGGAGAAGTAGTAGCATTAGGTTTACTGATATACTCTCCTGATAGGCAATTTGATGATATTTATCCAGATTTTGACTCCCCAAAACAGAATTCAGGAATATTCTGGACTCCAGCTGTTATAGATGAACATCCTATGCTCACTATCTATGTAAGTGGCATACCATTGAAAGGGTTGGTAGACACAGGTGAAGATTGTACAGTCATTAGAGGTGCCAAAGATTAAGGCAGACACCTATATGTCTGTCAAAGGACGATCAATAGCAGCTGAAATTAGTGCTACCCTTTTGAGATAGACATTTGAAAGTGAAACAGGAATTTTTACTCTTTTTTTAGTTTAAAAAAATCCCCATCAATCTATGGGGAAGAGACAGTGCTTTCAAACTCACCACATCAGCTTACAAAAGAAGCTCAGGAGGCTTTGAGAATAGTTGAATTGGCTTTATCCAGTGTGGTTGAAAGAGTTGCTCAGAAACCCTGGAAAATATCAGTTTTTGCGACAAAAGAGGTACCCACAGCAGTCCTTCATCAATGAGACAGTGTGATAGAGTGGGTGAACCTCCAGCACAAACAGAACAAAGCCTTACTCCTTACGCAGTGCTTGTGGCTAGAATTTTATTAAAGGCCATTAAGTGAGTAGTACAATTATCTGGGATAAGATCTGACAAGATATACATCTTTTATATCAATGCACAAATTAATGTATGCTGTGAAACCATCCCAGAGTGGCAAATTTTCTTGGCCACATCTCCAAATTTTACACACGGGTCTCCACTAAAGATAACCTGACTATTATATAATTGGCAATGGATTCTTGAAGAAAAAGGTTTCTAAAGTTCCTCTTAAAGGAACAACTATCTTTACAAATGCATCCAAACATAACATTTGTGTGTACTTGCATGACTTAACTATAAAAAGAATAGTCAGAACTCTTTTCAGTCCACTCAGCAGAATAAACTATATGCAATCATGCTAGTTCTTATTATCCAGGAAATGTAAATAGAATATCTGATTTGGCCTGTTCATTAGGTGTGGTACAAAGAATTGCCACAGCCCAAATAAAATTTGTAGCTTCTAATTTATATCAGCTGTTTAAGGAACTTCAAGAACAAGTGAGAAAGCATCCAGGTAAGATTTATATCTTGCATGTCCACTCTCATCATGAACTTCCAGGTCTTATTTTTGATAGAAATTCAAAGGCAGGTAATCTTCTAAGCATGATAGCCAATATTCCTTTATTTCAGGCAGCCCAAGAATCTCATTCTAAATATCATCAGGCTGCTCGAGCTCTACATTTGCAATTTGGAATAACCAAAGAGGAAGCTAGGAACATAGTAAAAGCCTGTACAGCTTGCTTTCCTTTCCATGCTCCTACGCTCCCTCCAGGAAAGAATCCTCATGGTTTGAGACCCAATGCAATTTGGCAAATGGATGTGATCCATTATAAATCTTTTAGTTGTCTGTCTTTTATCCATGTTGTAGGATTTACTTTTGCAATACCAGCAGCAAAAGACACTGCCTGAGTAGTCACCGAATTTCTTATATAAATTTTTGCAATTATGGGTGTGCCACAAGCAATAAAAACAGATAATGGACCTGCATATACTTCTAAACATTTTGCACAGCACAGTATCAGATTTTACACACCACTGGCATACCTTTTAATCCTCAAGGACAGGCAATAGTAGAAAAAAGAAACATAGACATCAAGATACTCCTCCAAAAGCAAAAGAAAGGGGGAGCCACAGGTAAACCTAGAGAACTTTTAAATTTAGCTCTTTATACTATTAATTTTTTTATTTTTGAAAAGATATACTGGCTCTAGGAGAGAAGTTTTATAATCCGCCAGAAGGGCAGCATCCAGTGCAAGCAGCTCCACAATCTTTAGATAATCTGTAGGTGATGTGGAGAGATCCAGAAAGTGGTGAATGGAAGGGACCAGATAAGTTAACTGCTTGGGGGAGAGGGTTTGGTTGTATCTCTACAGATGGAGAAGGAATCAGATGGGTGCCAATGAGCCATATTCACCTTGTCCATTGGAGAGAGATGGAGAAGACCCTTGAAACAAATGAAAAGACCTAAGAAACATCAGATGGTTCCATCTTTGACTATACGTGCAACTGAAAAAGTATGGCTGTTAACCCAATGTGCATGGCAATTGACTCATGAACATCAAAAATTATTAATGAGACTGATGCAGGACCTCAAAATCTGCAGGAATTATAGGATTCTCTGACACATGATGAGACTATTGGAGGACTTCAAAACCTACAGGAATCATTGGATTCCCTGACACAGAAAGTAATGGACAATAGACTGATGTTGGACTATCTCTTGGCTGCTGAAGAAGGTGATATGTGTGATTATTATTTATATACTTTCCTTCTAGGACTTTGAAAGAAGAGTTGGTCTTCTTTGCACTGGATGTTCTCCACAGCCCAGTTGGGAGACTGGACTGGTAGCAGGAAGTTGAAGGTGTCATGTACTGGTATATGGAAAAGTGGTTGCTTTGGGGTAGAAGAAAGATGTCTGGCCTGAACCTTAATATCCTTTCCTCAAGGGACATCCTATACCAGATAGGGAAGGTTCAATACTATTAACGGTATGGTCTGACATATTCTCATGTGAGGAGATTGGCTATGAGGTAGTAGTAAGACATTGTAGACTCCCTGCACATATGGAAGACACCCAGCTTGGTCCCCAGTAGCCTGTCCTCTGGGGACATACTATACCATACATCACTCACAGCACCCCCACTACTCTACCTCAATACTTCCTTTGCTGCTGGCATTCACATTTGGTTATCTTACTGACTTATCTGACCCCAGGAATATATCTTTTAGAAAGCCTTCTCAGTGGTGGGATTCTATATTTTCTTTGACTAGTAAACATTTTCTTTTTCTTTTCATTATTTAAAATTTGTGAAAAGCATTGTCAAGGAGAGATGATAACAAAACTCTATCATCCTGTAAAGTTCTTAATATGTCCTAGGTTGGGAAAATGAGCCAGAGATGTGAGAAATTTTCCCAAATATATTCAGCTCTTTCATGTCATATAAAAAACTCAGGCATGAGCATTATATAATGTACCATCAGAATCAAAGTTCTTGGAACTATTAAAATCAGTTTTTATTTCAGCTAGGCTCTATAGAGTTTAAAGCTAATGACCCTCTGATATCTTTTATGCTTTTCCCATAAAAGTTAAATACATTGAAAGATTCAGTATTTTAAGTGAAAGTGTTAGGTCATTAACTTTGCCTATTTTTGTTTCTCATTTTGTTCTGTTTGCCTCCATCCTACACATGCAAAAGATGGGAGACAAAAACAAGATTAGGGAAAACAGTATTCATACATACAAAAAGAATAAGAAGAGGGAAACTGAGGGCCAGTAGGAAAACTAACCCCCCTATTTTGCTGCTTTCTTAGATGTCTGGTATGATGACATAGATTGGAGGCAACATGGCACATGTTGTTAGCACATAACTGCTAACTCAAGATCTGGAATAAAAAAGTTTGGTTTCAAATGCCACTGATTTGTATAGCATTGGCCAATTGATTTAATGTCTCAGATCTCAGTTTCCTAATTTGCAAAATGATAGCTGAACTTGATAACCTTTAAGGGCCCTTCTACCTTTAAATCTATCCTACTATAATTTGTGATCTAGTGATTATGACTAAAATTTCTCAATGTTAGAGTTGGGATTATTTTCCTAAGATCTATACATTAAGGAAGGGAACATTTTTTCTGGTAGTTGAGTGCAATTCCAAGAGATGAACTTCAGAATTCCTTGCCAGACAAAAGGCAGACAGAAAATAAATTCACTTCTGGAATTTCCTTTTCTAATTTCGTTTTTTTCTAAATCTTTGTTTTGAGTCATCTTCTATCTGTATTCCCTCTGTAAAAAACTATATATATATATATATCCATAGAAAAATAGTGGAAGAAAAAGATGATAGGAACTGGATCTCTGAGGTTGTTGAAGGAAGGGAACTCCCAGTGAGGAGATTCCCCAAAGTTCTGTGCCACCTTATCTGCAAACTCCTCTCCCTCAAACATACACTTAACATTATCTCTCTTACCTCCGGTTTTTTCCTATCAACTCTCTTCTTCTCTGCTATCCACAAACATGCCATTCATGACTATTCATCATTTCTTCCTATATCCAATCTTGCCAAATTCTATTATTTCTGTTTTTGCAAAGTCTCTGCAACATGCTCTTTCTGTCTTCAAATACGGTCGCCATCTTGGTTCAAACCCTATTTGCTTTACTCCAGGACTGAAGTAATAGCACTATGATTGGCTGGCTTACTTCAACTCTCTCTCTTCTCCAGTCCAGAAATTTTGAATTCCTTGATTTGCAGACGAAGAGCACATTAAATAAAAAAGTTGGGAAAAAAGATGTATTTGAGTCTTAGGAATTAGTTTGTGTTCATCTTATCATCAAGTCAATCAATCTACCTTCCATTTGGATTCATGACAGTAGTGAACATCTCTGGAGTGTTCAGGTCCTACATAACATGTAATTCATACTTCATTTTCAAAGAGGACAAATGACATCCCAGGTGATGTGTGACTTATGAATTAGATTTAATTGAGGCAAAGTCACAGGAAGTAAGCTTCATTTTCTTTTCCAGAGTATGTCTGTCTAGTAGAAAGACAAAAGTCAAGATAACTGGTGATGTGCAAGATATAGTGGAGACCTTCAGTTCCCTATTTTGATGTAGATAACATTTTTATATCATGAGTATTTTGGAATTGTGATGGATTATTGTATTGGTTATTTTAGTTACTAAATCTTTCATAATTGATTATCTATACAATATTGATCTTACTGTGCTTCCCTGGTTTTACTGCATTCATTTTATATCTGTTCATAGAAATCTTTCCAGGCTTTTTAAAAAATCAATTGTCAATTAGAGAATTGTTGAATAAATGTACTGTATTTATGGTATCTACTAAAGAATTTTCAATAAACATAACATATAAGTGAGAGATTTATTGGAGGAGGGCTCTTGTGGCTGCATTTTATCCCCTCTCCCCACCCCCGGCAGATTCTTTTTTAATATACTCAAGAAACAATATAGTAGAGGCTTTTATTTTCTATGTCCTTCAGCTAGTTGTTGAATGTGAAGATGTTTTGTTACAGAAAATTCTTTGTGAATAACTGCTAACTCACTTCTGTATTCACATTTATCAAACTATACTTGATGCAAGATATACTTGTACATCATTCTCAAAAGATTTTATACAGAGGAGAAAAAATGGGCAGATATGTGTTTTGACACTTAACTAATATCTACTCAATTGTCTTTTTGGAATAAATAATTTCTGTGGTGTTGGTTTTTTACAATTATTGAGCTTCCCTTCTTTCAAAAATTCTGAAATTTTCATTTTTCAGTATTTCCCAAAATATTTTTTACCTCTAGGGTTGATTTTCTTTGTGTTTATTCTTTTTTCACCCAGCCATACTTTCCTTTTTCATTTTTCCTAGTACCATCATCCTGTCCTTCAATCATGGAGATGGGTGTAAAACTCTAAATTCACTATTTTTATTGGTGAAGAAAATGCTGCACTTTGGAAATGTTGGCAATTATGTTCCATTTGTTTGTGTGCATATTTTATGGAGGAGAACGACAGTTTGCAATAAATGCTCTTTAAAAAACCAAGAGAAGGAAAACCAGGAAACAAGTGTGAAAAAAGCCTAGAATGAGACACAACTGAAGTAAATCATCCCAGTGGCATTTATGGGGAAAAAAAAACTAGAAAGAGTAAATACTTGCCATTCAAAAAAATATTAAATAACGTATATCTGCATGGAGAATATAAATGCAACCACAAAGAAAAGTAGTCCCTACCCTCATGAGTTTACATTCTACAAGAGAAGATAATTCATAAAAGAGAACTGAAAAGTTACTATGTGGGAGAATGGAAATGGGCATCTGGATTGGTATATGGAAAACCCAGACAGTAATGAGCAAAGCTAAGAAAGGAGAGAAGGAATGAGGATGCATAGCCTAAATATTTCCTTGAAATGAAAGTTGTGGGAGAAATTCATCAATGGAGAAAGAGAAACCAGCAGAGGAAGGATCTTTTAGGCTTCCAGGTTCCTAGGGAATAGAGAGGTACAAAATAAGGAGTAGAGCTGAAAAATGAATGAAGGCATGGTTGGCTTGGGTGCATCTTCAAAATATATGTTCCAGGACAAACTTACAAATTAAAAAAGGAGGGTGTTGAAGGAAGGAGGAATCTCAAGGGTAAGATGGCTATATATGTTAAGGTCAAACAACTTAATCATTTTTTTCTCTTAAATAATTAATGTTAATGATTGGTTTAAAATCATGTCATTTTTGATATCCTCTGTATCCTTTCCTGTTACTTTTTCATATTAATTAAGGAAATAGCAGTGAACCATATAGGATTAAGGGATATTTTATTTTATTTTTCCATATTTTAAGAATTGTTTCATGGTCAAATCATTTAGTGACCATCTTACTGCTAATGAGTCTTTATTCCAGTCTTCATAAAGCAAACATAGTTTATACCTTGGAATGCACTTGAAGACTTAAAAGATAGAACCTCCCAGGACTTTTGGTGAAGAATTACAGGAAACCTAATGTGATGGTCTCAAAATAATAGCTAATTTTATGTAGCAATAAATTCTCTTCCTAACCATGTGGACAGGAGAAGACAAATGACTGGCCAAGTTTGATTGCTGTTTGGGGAGCAAAAAAAGGAAATGTTATAATCCAACTATAGGAAAAAGAATAAAGAAGAGACAGGGCAGCATTCATGGTGACATCAGGCAGTTATACTCAGATTCTTTTTCTCATATCTAGGTTATCTGAGGAAAAAAAGCACCCACAAATCCCTGCCTGCTATAGCATGTCCATATTGAGGCCAGCCTTGGCTAAAGGAACAAATGTCTCTTCTCAACTCCAAATCTCTATCAGTAAAAATGATACAAGAGATCATAGGATTGGAGTTTTAGCGGATGTGTGAGTTAAACATTGAGTATTGAACTTTGCCCATTGAAAGTATTGAATCATAAATTTCCTAAAATAAATGGGTTTAAAGCTACTACTGTAGTACTTCTTAGGCATTTGGATCATTTAGGAGAGTAGCAAATGGTATTTGAAAAATGTTTTAATATACATAGTTTTTTAATTATTGGGAATTATTCATTTATTTATTAATAGACTACTGAGAATGAAAGTAATTATGTACAATTAAAATTGTTTATCTCTTTCAAGGATAATCTGACTCATTATGCCAAGTGAAAAATAAGAAGTTCAAGGAACACCTCTGGGGGTGGAGCCAAGATGGCAGAGACAAAACACATTTCTCTCTAACCTTCTTTACAACCCTCACAATAATTATGAAATCCAGCCTCTGCATTAGCTCTGGACAAGTAGAACCCATGAATTTTGGGAGTGCAATAAATTATCAGCAGAAGATAATTTCAAAGATTGCCAAAAAAGGTCTGTTTCAATTGGAAACGGGAGGGAGGCAGCCAGTTCAAGCTTACTGTCCTGGGGAAGAGAATTTGCGGGAGGAAACAGACCAAAAAGGATCTGTTTGAATCAGAAATGGGAGAGAGGCAGGGAAACACTAACAGCTCACCACAAATGCCAGCACAGACACAGCAGGGCCCCAGGGCAGAACAGTCTCAGTGTGGCAGTGCAACTTCCACAGGGCAGAGAGTTTGTGGGAGGAAGTGGAAAAGGTCTGCTTCAATCAGAAGTGGGAGAGAGATAGCTAGGCCTGGCCAGCTGACCACAAGCTCAGAAAGGTCAGAATACAGGAGCAGTGAAGTCTCAGGGTACCTGAGAAGACTATGACCACAAACACCAGGACAGACAGAACAGAGCCCCAGGGCATTACTAACAGCTGGTAGCTTGGAAAACCTCTCCTACCCTAAAGGCACAACATAAAACTTAAAAAAAAGAGTAAAAAGTAAAGAGGACTCAAACAATTGACAGCGTTTATAGTGAAAGAGAACAGATTTCAAAACCTGAGGAGACTAAAGGCACATTGTCCCAGATGAAGTTCAAAAAGGTGAAATAATCTGATCCCCATCACACAAGGCTCTCCTAGAAGAACTTAAAAAGGATCTTAAAAGAGAGCTAGAGGAAAAAAGGGGAAAAGAAATGAAAGCCTTGTAAGAGAATCTGGAAAAGGCAACATAAAATAGACATAATGATATGGAAAAAAGCATAAAACTCATTAAAAGATAGATTTGATAAACTAGAAAAAGAAAACTCCCAGAAAAACAGAATTTGTGAAACAGAAAAAGAAAATAACTTCTTAAAAAACAAAATTTGTGAAATGGAAAAAGAAAATAACTCCCTAAAAGCAATTTGTGAAATGGGAAAAATTTTCCATAGAACAAAAAAACTCATTAAAAAATTCAATTAGACAAATACAAAAAGAAGTTAAAAAAAGTAAATGAAGAATATAATACACTAAAATTCAGAATTGAACAAATGGAAACGAATGAATCAAGGCAAAGCCAAAAAAATGAAAAAATAGAAAAAAAAGTAAAATACCTAATGGGGAAAACAACTGACCTGGAAAATAGATCTAGGAGAGACAATCTAAGGATTATTTGACTCCCTGAAATACATGATGAAAAAAAAGCCTAGACACGATTTTTCAGGAAATCATCAAAGAGAAGTGCCCAGATGTCATAGAAACAGAAGGTAAAATAGACATTGAAAGAATTCATCATTCACCTACAGAAAGAAATCCCAAAATTAGAAATATTGTGGCTAAATTCCAGAACTATCTATCACACCAAGGAAAAAATACTGCAAGCAGCCAGAAGAAAAAAAAAACAATTCAAATACCAAGGAGCCACAATAAGGATCACTCAGGATTTAGCAGCTTCCACATTAAAGGATTGAAGAGCCTGGAATTTGATGTTCTGAAAGGCAAAGGAACTTGGTATGCATCCAAAAATAAACTACCCTGCTAAACTGAACATTTTCTTCCAGGGAAGAAAATGAACATTCAGTGAAATTAAGTGAATTCCATATATTTCTGATGAAAAAAACCAGAGGTAAACAAAAAGTTTGACTTCCAAATATAGGACTCAAGAGAAGCATAAAAAGGTAAAAAGAAATCTTGAGAACTGCATTTCTGTTATGGGCATACATAAAGATCATGTGTGTAATTTCATTTACTGTTATAATATAAAAAAGGATCTAGAGGTGGAAAGGAAATTGTATCAGAAAAAGGGAAAAGTAGAGGTAAAAAAAAAAGGAAACAACATCTCATAAAGAGGCAAAGGAAACCTATTATATCTGAGGGAAAGAAGGGAGGGGGATGAACATAGTGTGAATCATACTTTTAGAAGAATTGGCTCAAAGAGAAAATATTAGACATATCTGGTTTACATAGAAATTTCTCCCACCTCATTGAAAAATGGGAGGGGAAAAGTGAAAAGGGAAGGGGTAGGATAAATAGAAGAGAATACAGAAATTGAAAGGGAAATGTTTTTAAAAAAAGGGGAAGGACTCTAAAGGGAAGGGAGAGATCCTAAAGAGGGAGGGCTGCATGAGGCAAGTGGTGCTCAAGTTTAATACTGGGGAGGGGAATAAGGGGAAAAGGAAAGAGAAAAGCATAATCTGGGGTTAACAAGATGGCAGGAAATACAGAATTAGTCATTTTAACCATAAATGTGAATAGAGTTAACTCCCCCATAAAGTGGAGGACAATAGCAGACTGGATTAAAAGCCAGAATCCTACAATATGTTGTTTATAGGAAACATACTTGAAGCACGGTAAAAGGCTGGAGCAGCATCTACTATGCTTCATGTGAAGTCAACAAAGCAGGAGTACCCATCCTCATGTCAGATCAAGCAAAAGCAAAAACTGATCTCATTAAAAGAGAAAAAAGGGCACTATATCTTGCTAAAGGGTAGCATAGATAATAAAGCAATATCATTACCAAACATATATGCATCAAATTGTATAGCATCTAAATTTCTAAAGGAGAAATTAAGAGAGTTGCAAGAAGAAATTGACAGCAAAACTATAATAGTGGGAGATCTCAACCTTGCTCTCTTAGAACTAGATAAATCAAACCACAAAATAAATAAGAAAGAAGTTAAAGAGGTAAATAGAACACTAGAAAAGTTAGGTATGATAGATCTTTGGAGAAAACTAAATGGAGACAGAGAGGAGTACACTTTCTTCTTGGCAGTTCATGGAACCTATACAAAAATTGACCATATATTAGGTCATAAAGACTTCAAATTCAAATGCAGAAAGGCAGGAATAGTAAATGCATCCTTTTCAGACCATGATGCAATAAAAATTACATTCAATAAAAAGCCAGGGGAAAACAGACTAAAAAGTAATTGGAAACTAAATAATCTCATCCTAAAGAATGAATGGGAGAAATAACAAATCATAGACACAATTAATAAGGTCCCTTTCCCTTCTTTAACATCTCTTTGGGATATAAGTCCAGTAGTAACACTACTGGATCAAAGAGTATACACATTTTGATAACTTTTTGAACATAGTTCCAAATTGTTCTCCAGAATGGTTGGATCCATTCACAACTCTACCAACAATGCATCAGTGTCCCAGTTTTCCCGCATCCCCTCCAATATTCGTCATTATCTTTTCCTGTTATCTTAGCCAATCTGACAGCACCTACTGTTTCAAATTGTTGTAAAGATCAAATGAAATAATTTTACAAAAAGAGCTTCGTACTATTCCTGACACATAATAGACCTTTTTAAATGCTTATGCCCTTTTTTCTTCTCAATGTGATATATAATATGCAAGCAGTTATATACAAATACGATTACGTATGTGTATGTATTAGATAGTATATAGATATATATGTACGTGTGTGTGTGTGTGTGTGTGTGTGTATGTGTGTATGTAGGAAAGCCAGTAAAAATGCATGAAGTTGGAAATGGAATGTCTTATATGAGGAATAGCAAAGATGCCATTGTTATCGAAACACAGATTGGACTAAATGGACTAAGTTGACAAGTGGACTAATATGTAAGAAGACTAAAAAGATAGGAGACAAATAGTCTAACCAGAGGATTCTATATTTGATCCTGTAGGAAACATGAAATTTTACTGTAATAAAGAAATTCACTGGAATTGATTAGCTGAGAGGAAGTTCCTGAGGAGGAACTCTTTATATAACAGAGTAGAGGATGGACTGAAGAGGAGAGAGACTGGATGTAAAACAACCAGAAGGACATAGCAATAATACAGATGTGAGCTTATTTGGGATGTAAGGGATATAAATAAACCCCATTTTACAGATAAGTCTGACTGGGCATCTAGGTGGTACAATGGATAGAGCACAGAACCTGCAGTCAGGAAGACATGAGTTCAAACTTAGCCAAACCTTTGCAGCTGGGTGACACTGAGCAAGTCACTAAGCTCTATTTGTCTCAGTTCCTCATCTTTAAAATGAGCCATTCCAGTATCTTTGTCAAGAAAACCACAAAAAGAATCACAGAGGGTCAAGAATTACTAAAAGGACTGAACAACAGATTAGAAAACAGCCTAGGAACAGTCAAGTTAATTGCTCATAATTTCACAGATACGTCATGGACCTTTCTATCTCTGGATCATATACTCCCTCCATGCTTTAAGTCACATTGCCTCTGGTAAACTGCTTCTAGTAAGATGTAAATAGAAGTATTCTATATGTCAGATATATTCTTTATGGAACATTTATTGGATGGAACAGATAAAAATCATACAGGACTAAAGAGATTTAGTTGGATAGGGTATTAACATCTCTGAAAGTCTCAGATCGATTGAAAAATGGTTTTAAAAAACTCTTTATCAGTTGTTCTTTGCTACAATGAATCTCCTTTTCAAGGATTAGTTTATTATGTCAAAGGGCTGCTCCTTCCTTCTTCAAAGCAAACATTCATATACACACTTGGAATCTATGGAATAGTAACTAAAAATAACTGACATTTACATAGTATTTTAAGATTTTAAAAGGATTTTTGTTTGTTATCTTATTTGATTATCTCAAATTCTGAGGTGTAAGGACTATGAATATTAACCCATTTTATAGATGAATCAAAATGAGCAGCTAGGTGGCACAATGGAAAAAACACAGGACCTGCAGCCAGGAGGAATGAAAATTTCACTGTACCTGCTTCTCTTCTTAAAATGGAGATTGTGAGGAGAACCAGTAAACCAGAGAAAGGGGCTATAGAATATATTTCCAATGAGTGAAGTCCAGGGAAAGAATAGAGTTGCAGAGTTGAGGAGGCTGCTTTGGCATGGCAGAGAAAGTCCAGAGACACAGAGAAATGGAACCCAGATAGAATGGAAGACTTGACTAGCCTGAATTTTTCTTTAAGGCTGAGAAAGTCTGAGCCTGTAATTAAAAAAGCCAAAAAAAAAGAGGAACAGATTAAAATTCCCAATTAAATATCAAATTAGAAATTCTGAAAATCAAAGGAAAGATTAACAAAATTGGAAATTAAAAAAAAACTATTAAACTAACAGCTTATTTTATGGGGTAGGAAGAATCTAGTAAAATAAATAAACCTTTGGTGATTTTATTTTTTAGAAAAAGAAAGAATAAAACCAAATCATCAATATAAAAGATGAAAAGGATAAATTCCCCCACCAATTAAATGAAAATAAAAGCAATAAGTAGGAGCTATTTTGCCCAACTGCAGCATGTCAATAAATCTAAGTGAAATAAATAAATATTCACAAAAATATAAATTGCCCAGATTAATAGAAGATAAAATATTTAAATAACCCCATTTTAGAAAAAGAAATTGATCTAGTTATCAATGAAGTCCCTAAGCAAAAATCTCTAGGACCAGATGGATTTACAAGTGACTTCTATCAAATATTTAATGAACACTTAATTGTAATACTATATAAGCTATTTAAAAAATAGATGAAGAAAGAGTTCTGGCAAATTCTTTTTATAACACAAATATGGTATCTAAAGCAGGAAGAGACCAGAGAAATAATATCTCCCTAATGGATATTGATTCAAAGTTTTTAAATAATATATGAGCTACGAGATTACATTAATTTATCAGCAGGATAATACACTATGACCAGGTGGAATTTATACCAGGAATGCAGAGCTGGTTTAATATTAAGAAAACTAGCAGCATAATTGACCATATCAATAGCAAAAGTAAAATAAATTATATGATTATGTCAAAAGATGCAATTAAACCTTTTAACAAAATATAGCAAACATTCCTAATTAAAACATTAGAGAGAATAGAAATAAAATAATATTCCTTAAAATGATAAGCAATATTTATCTAAAATTATTAACAAGCATATATCTAATAGGGATAAGCTAGAAGTCTTCAAATAAAATCAGGGGATGAAACAAGAATTCTCATTATTTTCACTATTATTCAATATACAATATTCAATATACAAAAAATGTTAGCTTTAGCATTCAGAGAATTAAAAAATTGAATTAGAATAAAACTATCACCCTTTGCAGATTCTGTAAGAATCCTAGAGCATCACCTAAAAAAATCTATTTGAAATAATAAACAACTTTTGCAAAGTTTGAGGATATAAAATAAACCCACATAAATCATTGATATTTATGTATGTTACTAACAAAGTAGCAAGAGATAGAAATTTAAAACAACTTGGAGACAAAATGAAATATTTGCAAGGCTACTTGTTGAAAAAAAACTAGGAAATATATGAACACAATTACAAAACACTTTTCAAACAAATAAAATCAGATCTAAAAAAGATCTCATATTGGGAAAATATCAATTAGTTATGGATAGACAGAGCTAATATAATAAAATTGCCAGTTCTATCTAAAGTATTTACTTATTCAAGAAGTAAACCAAATATTTGATAGAGCTAGAAAAACTAACAATAAAATTCATCTGGAATAATAAATGGTTTCAAGAGAATTAATGAAAAAAATGCAAAATAGCACTATCAGATCTCAAACTATATTATAAAGCAATCATCAAAACTATTTGAAACAGGCTAAAGAAGTATAGTAGTGGATTGATGAAACAGATTAGGTACATAAGACACAATAGTAAATTACTATAATAATCTACTGTTTTATAAACCCAAAGACTCAAGCTTCTGGGATAAAAATTCAGGATTTGACAAAAACTGCTGGGAAAAATGAAAAATAATATGGCAGAAACTGTATCTCATGCCCTATCCAAGATATTGGTGCATAATTTAGACCAAAGCATTATAGCATAAGTAAATTAGGAAAGTAAGGAATAGTTTAGTTGTCAGATCTAAGAAAAAAGTAGAGAGAAAACATTATGAAATGCAAAATGGATAATTTTTACTATTTTAAAAGTTTTGCACAAACAAAGCCAATACAGCCAAGATTAGAAGGGAAAACAGGAAGTTGGTAAACAATTTTTACATCTAGTGCTTCTGACAAAGCCCTTATATCTAATATATAGAGAGAACTGAGTCAAATTTATAAAAATATAAGTCATTCCCTAATTGACAAATGGTTAAAGGACATGAACAGGCAGCTTTCAGAAGAAGAAATGAAAGTTATCTATAATCCGATGAAAAATACTTTAAATCATTATTGATTAGAAAATATAAATTATAACAACTCTGAGGTACTACCTGACACCTATTAGACTAGTTAATATGAAAAAAAAGTAAAATGATAAATGTTGCAGAGAATATGGGGAAAATAGAACACGAATGCAACTTTGTTGATGAAGTTGTTAACTTATCTATTCATTCTGGAGAGGAGTTTGGAAATGTTCTCAAAATGGTATAAAACTCTGTGTACCTTTTGATCCAGCAATTACCACTACTAAGTCTGTATCCCAAGGAGATCATAAAAAGGGGGAAAGGACCCACATGTACTAAGATGGTTAGAGCAACTTTTTTTGTGGCAGCAAAGAATTGGAAATTGAGAAGGTGTCCATCCATTGGGTAATGGATGAATAAATCTTTGTATATGAATATAATGAAACACTCTTGTTCTATAAGAAATCACGAGCAGGTAAATTCCGGAAAAAGTTGGAAAGATTTATATGAACTGATGTAGAGTGAAGTTAGCAGAACCAGGACAACTCTGTAGACAGTAACAGCAACATTGTATAATGATCAGCTTTGTTGAGACTTAGCTTTTTTCAGCAATACAATGATCTAAGACAATTCTAAAAAACTCATGATAGAAAATGCTGTCCACATCCAGAGAAAGAACTATGGAGTCTGAATGTAGTTCAAAACATTATTTTCATTTTTGTTGTTTTTTCTTTCTTGTGGTTTTTTCCCTTTTGTTCTGATTCTTCTTTCGCAACATGATTGATGTAGAAATATGTTTAATATGATTGTAAATGTAAAACAAATTGCTTGCCATTTTAGAAAGTTGTGAGGGGAATGAGAAAGGGAGGAAAAAATGGAACTCAAAAGCTTATAAATCAATATTGAAATTTACCTTTACATGTAATTGGGAAAAAAACACCATTAAGTGGGAAAAACTGAAAAACTCTCTTGGATTTTTTTTATGGTCCATGAGAAAAGAGTGGCAATGGTCTTTGTCTGATCTGGTGACCAGTTGTACAATAGAAAGAACAGAGTCAGGAACCTGAAAACCTAAATTTCAGTCTTGATTCTGACATTGATTGTGTATAAGTTATTTCATTCATTTGAATCTGTTTGCTCATATATAAAATGTTTGTGGGTAACTTAAATTATCTCTAAGATCATGATTATATCTAACCTTTAAGATTAAATGGTCTATGAGTCAATAATTTTAGTCATTAATTTTAAATAAATTCTAATGTTCTCTAAGTTTTTAATTAAGGTATCTGAGAAAACTCTTTAAAAATTAGATTTCAGAGCAGAATTTTTCATTAATTTATGTATGGTAATTTTTTTGTAGTTACATACTGAATTAGTACCCAATAGACAGCTACTTATTAGATGTGAAGAGGCAGCATAATATAGTGGATAGAATATCAAATTAAGTCAAGGAAAATCTGAGTTCAAATTCCACCCTGGGGAAAATCAATTAATCCCTCTGGATTTTAGTTTCCCCATTTGGAAAACAGAAAAATAGAAGTATCTATCTCACAAATTTGTTGTGAGTTTCAAAACAGATAATATAAATGAAGTGTTTTGGAGATGCCATAAAGCTGTATAAATGCGAGTTATTACAAAAATCTTCAAAACCACTTCCTGAAAAACTCAATATCTCTGCTATGTCTCTGATGCATTCTCTCTCAGCTGTGTTTTCAGTAATGGTGATGTTGATGAGTTTGTATTAATACTTATCACCTGATTTCACATTAGTTTGATTTAAAAATGCTTATTATGTGAAGGATACTTAACTGTGCTGGGGAGTATTTTGTTTTTCTTCTGTTTTCTCTGTAAAGAAAAATGTCAACAAAAGAGAAATGACTATTATGAAGTTGATACTCAAGATATTAAGAGGGCACTTAGTTACCTTCCATGAATTCTAGATACCTAGAATTCATTCACTTAAAACTTATTTGGCCCAAAAGAACTACCTGTTTAAATTCTGAAAGAGCTAACCACTGTCAATGATATTTGAAATATGGTGAAAGACAGAAGTATGAAGATGAGCAAATTTTCTGATAAAAAAGGACAAGACATGTATACTTATTGTGTATCTAATTTATATTTTAATATATTTAACATCTACTGGTCATCCTGCCATCTGGGGGAGGGGGTGGGGGGGGGGTAAGAGGTGAAAAATTGGAACAAGAGGTTTGGCAATTGTTAATGCTGTAAAGTTACCTATACATATAACCTGTAAATAAAAGGCTATTAAATAAAAAAAGAAAGAAAAAGAAAACAAAACATAGAACAATATAAAAAAAAAAGACAAGAAATTCCTGCAAACTATAAGACAGTGAGTTTGCTTTCAATTCCTGGTGAAATTCTTGAAAAAATTATTAAAAACTATTTGGACAATATCTAGAAAGGGAAGCAGTGATTACAAAGAGTTAGCATGGCTTCTTAAGAACCAGTGTATCAGACTGTATGCTATTTCCTGTTTCTTTCTTTCTCTCCCTCCCTTCCTTCACTTCTTTCTTCCTTTCTTCCTCTGCTCTTCCCTCCCTCCTTCTCTTCCTTCCTTCCTTCCTTCCTTCCTTCCTTCCTTCCTTCCTTCCTTCCTTCCTTTCTTCCTTCCCTCCTTCCCTCCTTCCTTCCTTCCCCTTCTTTCCTGTTCCTTCTTTCCTTCTTTTCTCCTCTTTCCTTCTTCCTTCCTTTCTTCCTCCTTCCCTCTCTCCCCCCATTTCTTTTAGTCTCTTCCTCTTTATCTATCTTTCTGTCCCTGTCTGTTTTTTCTGTCTCTCTGTCTCTGTCTCTAGTTTCTCCCTCTCTGTCTCTTTCTCTCCGCCATTCTCCATCCAGGAATATCAAATTAACAGATTAAGGGAAAACTACATATATAGTTTACTTTCATTTTATCATCTTTTTTTTTTTTAACCATTAAACAGTTCCAAATTCCTGCTCTCCCTTTCTTCTCTCCTCCCCTCATAGATAAGGCAAACAATTTGATATAGGTTATATGTTCAGTATTACAAAACATGTTAGCTATGTTGTGAAAGAGAACACATGCACATGAATTTCATGAAAAACAAAGTAAAGAGAAAATATGCTTCAATATGCATTCAGACTTCATCAGTTCTTTCTCTGGAGATAGATAACAATTTCATCATAAATTCTTTTGAATTGATTGAATCATTGTAGTGCGAAGATTATCCAAGTCATTCACAATTCTTTATTGAACAATGCTTCTATTACTGGATACAATATTCCGGTTCTGCTCACTTAACTTTTTTTTTTAAGTAATAGCTTTTTATTTTCAAAATACAGGTAAAGATAGTTTTCAGCATTCACCCTTGTAAAACCTTATATTTCCACAATTATCATGCTGCACAAGAAAAATTAGATCAGAAAGGGAAAAAATGACAAAGAAAACAAAAAGCAAGTAAGCAAACAACAGCAAAAAAGGTGAAAATACTTCGTTGTAATCTACCTTCAGTCCCCATAGTCCTCTTTCTGGATGCAGGTGGATGTCTATATCACAAGGGCTCATTGCTGAAAAGAGCCACATCCATCAAAATTATTATCCCATAATTGTATTGTTGCTGTGTACAGTGTTCTCTTGATTCTACTCACTTCACTCAGCATCAGTTCATGTAAGTCTCTCCAAGGTTTTCTGAAATCCTGCTGATCATTTCTTATAAAAACAATAATATTCCATAACATTCATATGCTATCACTTATTCAACCACTCTGTATGTGATAGGCATCCCCTCACTTTCTAGTTTCTTGCCACTACAAAAAGAGCTGCTATAAACATTTTTGAACATATGGGTTCTTTTTTCCTTTTTTATGATCTTTTTAGCTCTGTGCATGCAGGAATACACAATTTTATTGCCCTTTGAACATAGTTCCATATGGCTCTCCAGAGTAATTGGATCATTTCACAACTCTAGTAACAATAGATTAATGTCCCAATTTTCCCACATCCCTTCAACATATATCATTATCTTCTCCTGTCAGGAAACTTGAGAGAGAATGCGGTGGTACCCCAAAGTTGTCTTAATTTACATTTCTCTGATCAATATTGATTTAGAGCATTGTTTCATATAACTAGATATTGTTTTAATTTCATCTGAAAATTCTGTTCATATCCTTTGACCATTTATCAATTGCAGAATGGTTTGTATTCTTATAGATTTGAGTCAATTCTCTATATATTTTAGAAATGAGGCCTTCATCAGAATCTTTCAATGTAAAAACTTTCCCCCAATTTTCTGCTTCCCTTATAATTTTATCTGCTTCAGTTTTGTTTGTACAAAAACTTTTTAACTTAATATAATCAAATTACCCATTTTGCATATCAGAATGTACTCAAGTTTTTCTTTGGCTACAAATTCCTCTCTTTGCCACAGATCTGAGAGATAGACTATCCTCTGTTGTTATATTTTGCTTATAGTATCTCTCTTTATGTGTAATTCATGAACCCATTTAGATGTTATGTTGTTATAGGATGTTAGGTGTAAATCAATGCCTAGTTTCTGCCATATGATTTTCCAATTTTGCCAGCAATTTTTGTCAAATAGTGAATTCTTATCCCAGAAGCTGGGGTCTTTGGGTTTATCAAACACTAAATCATCATAGTTATTGACTTTTGTGTCTTGTGAACTTAACATATTCCATTGATTTCTTAGCCAGTACCAAATGGTTTTGATGACCACTGCTTTATAAAATAAATTTAGGTCTGATACAGCTAGGCCACCTTCATGTTTATTTATTTTTTTCATTAATTCCCTTGAAATTCTTTCTTCCAGATGAACTTTATTATTATTTTTTCTAGGTTTGGAAAATAATTTCTTGGGTTGTTATGGCACTGAATAAGTAGATTAATTTAGGTAGGATTGTCATTTTCATTAAATTTGGTCAGCCTATCTATTAGCAATAGATAATTTCCCAGTTATTTAGATACGACTTTATTCGTGTGAAAAGTATTTTGTAATTCTGTTCATACAGTTCTTGCCTTTGTCTTGGCAGGTAGACTCCTAAATATTATACATTATCTACATCATTTTAAATGGAATTTCTCTTTGTATCTCTTGCTGCTGGAATTTGTTAGTAACATATAGAAATACTGATGATTTATTTTGTATCCTGCAACTTTGTTAAAGTTATGAATTGTTTCTAGTAGTTCTAGTAGAGGATTCTCTAAGTATACTATCATATCATCTGCAAAGAATTGATAATTTGATTTCCTCATTAGCTACTTTAAATCTTGTAATTTCTTTCTCTGTTTTGATCCTACAAGGTTTAGGTATCAGCACCATATATGTCATAAAAGAAAAGGAGTAGGATATCTTCTTTCCCTATTTTTCCAAATAATTACAGAATATTGGAATTAATTGTTCTATAGATGTTTGGTAGAATTCACCTGTAAATCCATCTGGCCTTGGAGTTTTTTTTTTAGGGAATTCATTAATAACTTGTTCAATTTCTTTTTCTAAAATGGGACTATTAAGTAATTTATTTCCTCCTCTTAATCTGGACAATCTATATTTTTGTAAGTATCCCTCCATTTCACTTAGATTATCAGATTTATTGGTATGCAGTTGGGCTATTTTGCTTCTAATTATTGCTCTAATTTTCTCTTCATTGATGGAAAGTTAACCCTTTTCATTTTACATGTTAACAATTTGATTTTCTTCTTTCTTTTTTCTAATCAAATTAATTAAAAGTTCTCTATTTTGCTGTTATTTGTTCATAAAATCAACTCTGTTTACTTTATTCAACAGTGTTCTTACTTTCAATTTTATTATTCTCCCCTTTTATTTTCAGAATTTTAGATTTGGAATTTAATTAGGGTCTTTTAATTTGTTCTTTTTCTAGCTTTTTTAGTTGCATGTCCAATTCATTAATTTCCTCTTTCTATACTTTATTCAAATAAGTATCAGAAGATAGAAAATTTCTCCTAAGGACTGCTTTGGCTGCATCCTATAAATTTTGGTATGTCATCTCATTTTGTCATTCTCTTGAATAAAATTATCAATTGTGTCTATGATTTGTTGTTTCACCCACTCATTCTTTAGGATTCGATTATTTAGTTTCCAATTAATTTTTGTTCTATTTTTCCTTGGCCCTTTATTTCATGTAATTTTTATTGTATCATGATCTTAAAAAGATGCATTTGCTATTTCTGTCTTTCTGCATTTGATTTTGATTCAATGTACTGCTGAGAAAAAAGTATATTCCTTTCTGTCTCCATTCAATTTTCTCCAAAATTCTATCACACCTGACTTTTCTAAAATTCTATTTACCTTCTTAATTTCTTTCTTATTTATTTTGTGGTTCAGTTTACCTAAATTTATCTAGTTCTGAGAGAGCAAAATTGAGATCCTCCACTAGTATAGTTTTACTGTCTATTTCTTCTTGCAGTTCTCTTACCTACTCCTCTATGAATTTAAACATATATATGTGTATACACACACACACACACACACACACACACACACATATATATATATATATATATATATATATATATGGAGAGAGAGAGAGAGAGATACTACTTGGTATATATAGATATGTTTACTATTGATATTACTTCATTATCTGTTGTACTCTTTAGCAAAATGTAGTTTCCTTTCTTATCTCTTTTAATTAGATATATTTTTGCTTTTGCTTGATCTGAGATCAGGATCACTACCTCTGCTTTTTTTTTTTTTTTCTTTAGTTGAAGCAAAATAGATTCTACTGAAGGTTTTTACCTTTACTGTGTATGTATTACTCTGCTTTAAATTTGTTTCTTGTAAATAACATATTGTAGAATTCTGGCTTTTAATCCAGTCTTCTATGTCTTTTATTTTATGGGAGAGTCCAAGCCATTCACATTCACAATTAAAATTACTATCTCTGTATTTCCTGCCATCTTATATTTTTCTCTTTCCTTTCCTCCTTTCCCTCCCCCCAAATGTTTTGCTTTTGATCACCACTTCCCTCAATTTTCCTCCCTTTTTTTACAGCTGTTCCCCTCTTTCTTATCCCTTTCTCCTTCTATTTCTGTTCTACTTTCTATTAGCTTTCCCCTTTCCTTTTCACTTTCCCCTCCTACTTCCCTATAGTGTCAGACAAATTTCTCTAACAAACTAAGCATGTCTGATATTCTCTCTTTGAGCCAAATCTGATGAGATTAAGGTATCATTCACTTCTATTTGTTCAGTTCTAATTTTTAGTGAATTATTTTATTCAATTAGTTTTTTTAAACCTCCTTTTGCAATTGGCCAATTGAACTTTTAAATGAGTTGTTTTGTTCATTGGATTTTTTTTCCATTCCACCATTTCTATTTTTAAGGGAGTTGTTCGCTGTTTCTATTTCACTAGTTCTGTTTTTCAAGAAGTTATTTTTTTCCATTCCATGAAATCAATTTTTAAGGAGTTGTTTTCTTTTTTCATTTCACCAAATCTATTTTAAGGAGTGATACTTTTTAGACAATTGCTGTATTTCTTTTCCAAAGCTCTCATTTCCTTTCCCCATTTTTCTTCTAACTTCTTTTAAGATCCTTTTTTGAATTATTTCAAGAGAACTTTTTGAGTTGGAGAGCAACTCATATTACTCTTTGAGGCTTCATCTGGAGATGTTTTGTCTTTAGTGTCCTCAGGGTTGAGGTCTGTTCTTTTCTGTGTCTATAATAGCTTTCCATGGTCAGAACTCTTGTCACTTTTTAGCTTATTTTTAAAAGTCTTTCTCTTAGGGCAAAGGGTAGAGTTCCCCAAGTTTTCTCTACAGATGACAGCAGCTTGCCACTGTTCTGGAGCCCGTGCTGTTGGTTTCCTTCTTGTGCTGGATGAGCATGACCAAATCCCTCTGTTATGCTCTTTCTTTTTGCTTTCTGTAGTTGTGCTGGAGCTAGTCTGCTGATCCATTGGCTTCTGAGTCAGAACACAATAGCAAAGCTGTATGTTGGTTAAGAGCCTCCCCTTAGATTCTTCTTGTATCCATGGAGATCTCTCTGCCCTGAATTGCTCTGGGCTTCCCTATGTTGTGCTTGTGCTGGGCTGCCTCCCCCTACTGGATTGAGACAATCCTGAAGTTCCTCCAAAATATCTTCTGCTGGAAATTTGTTACATTTCAAATATTTGTGGGTTCTGTCACTTCAAAACCTGTTCAGAGGCTTGATCTGATGGTGAGTCTGAGGAAGCCAAGAAGAGCCCAAACTTGTCTATCCTCTGCCCCCTTCTGCTCATTTAACTTTGCATCAGTTCATATTTGTCTTTACTGGTTTTTCTGAAATCATCCTATTTGTCTTTTTTTTTTTAATAACAGCAATATTCCATTGCAATCACATACCACAACTTCTTTAACCATTTCCTAATTGTTAGAAAACACTGTTTCCAAAATATTTTCTACAAGTAGGTTCTTTTCCTTTTTTTAAAAAAAATCTTTTGGGGATACAGACTGTGATGGTATTTTTGCATCAAAAGGTATGCACAGTTTATAGTCCTTGAGACATAGTTCCAAATTTCCTACAGATTTGTTGAAACTATATGAAACTTGACCATCAGTGAATTACTGTCTCAATTTTCCCACACATTTTTTGATATTTTCCTTTTCTGTCATATAAGTCAATTTGATAAGTGTGTGGTGGTTGTTTTAATGTACATTTCTCTAAGTAATGATGACTTAGAGAATTTTTCCATAGCTTTACTTTTTTCTAAAAATTGCCTATTCATATCCTTTGACCAATTAACAATTGAGAAGTGTCTTTTATTTGTACAGCTTTGACTCCATATTGTATATGTTTGAGACATAAGGTCTTTCTCCATGAAATTTGTTGTAAAATATTTTTCATGGCTCTGATTATTATGCATTTCCCTCCATCCTATTTCTTCCTGATTATTGTACTCATTTCTTTCATTCTGTTCATTCTTAAAAGTCTTTTGCATTTATCTTACTTCCCCCAATTTACTTATACTTCTATCAACTCCTTGCCTCCTCTGTTATCACTTTTTTTCTCTTACTTTACTAAAGGGTAAAATACATTTCTAAACCCAACTGAATGTGCATGTTCACTATTCCCAATGAGAGTAAGATTCACATGACCCATCCCCTCCAACATCTCTTATTTTCTTCTTCCCTATAAAATCTCTTTTGCTTAAGCAAAGCTTTTGATAAAATAACTCATGCCATTTTTGAGGATAAAATGGAGAGATGTGAATAAAAGCTAATATATTTTGAATGAATATATTCAAAAAATCAATTGGTAATGGTTCAGTATCAGCGTAGTAGGAGGTTTTTAGAGGAATACCCCAGGGAAGCATACTTGCTTCTGTGCTATTTACCAATTTTTTTTTATCATGACAGAAAGACATTGATGATATATATGGTCATCAAATTTCCAAGTAATACTAAGTTGGGATTGATAATTTAAAATTGGATGAAAGCATTAGGATCCAAAAGGATCTTTGTAGACTAGAGCATTTGGCTAAATTTAATAAGATATAACCCAATAGGGATAAATATAAAGTGTTGAAATTGAATATTAAAAGAAATCAGCTCTTTGACTATAGAGGTAAAAGCATAGATAGAAAACAACTTTACTGAGAAAGACATGGGTATACTGGTAGATGGCAAGTTCTAAATGAGCTGGCAATGTGATATGACTTCCGACAAAAAGATAATATAATCTTTACCAGATAGAGTGCTGGAACTAGACTCAGGGAGATATGAATTCAAATATGACACATTCTGGCTATAATATCCTGAACAAGACATTTTACTACTTTCTACCTCACTATAAGGAAGTTGTGAGAAACAAATGAGGTGGGTTTTTTTTTTTTTTTTTTTTTTTGTAATTCATTAGCACAGTGCCTGATAAATAGCAGAGATCTAATCAATGTTTATTTCCTTCCTCCCTTCTTTTCTTTTCTTTCATTGAGAAGACCATGACTTCCAGAAATAAAGCTATAATAATCCCAGAATACTTTGTCCTTGTTGGGTTTCTTGTAAAATATTTAATTCAGTTATGGACACAATAGTCTAATATGGATGGATACACAGGTGGGGAAAGTTCTGAGGAAAGGAAATGAAGTATAAAAGAGCCTTAAATTGGTGACATAAAATAATATTGTTGAAGAAATTGGACATATTGAGAAAAGAGAAAAGAGGACTCAGTCAGTGTCATAATCACAGAGTTCAAGAAAGGTTATCATATAGGAGAGGGATTTGATTTTCTCTGGCTTTAGAAGACAGAACTAAGAACAATGAATCAAAGCTACAGAGAAGCTAATTTATGGAATTTTAGAACAAAGTCACAAACTCATAGAGATGTTCAAAGGTAAAGTATCTTGAATCAAGGTTACAATTCTTTAAAAAGAGAATGAATGCCCACCAGTCAGGTAAGGAATTTCATACTGTATAATCATTGATGGCTTTTCCAAGTCTGAAATTCTGGGATTCTGTGTTACAAAAATGAGCTAAAATATAATCCCTTCTCACAGATTTTACAATCCAGAAAAAGAAAAGAGGCAGCTAGGGGCAGCTAGATGATAGAGTGGACAGTGTACTAGGCTTGGAATCAGGAAGAATCTTCTTCCTTAATTCAAATCTGGCCTCAGATACTTGTGAGCTATGTGAACCTTGGCAAGTCACTTAACCCTGCTTTTTCTCAGTTCCTAACTTGTGGGAGAAAAAACACAAAACAAAATGGGGTCACTAAAAGATTAGTTCTTTTTCTGGGTATGGATAGGATTTTTATCCTAAGTCCTTCACAGTAGTTGTAGATGATTGTACTACTAAGAATAGCAAAGTTATTCATAGCTGGTCATACCAGAATATTTATATTACTTTGTTTACATTTCACTTTTCTTGAGTTTATAGAGAACTTTCCAGCTTTTTTTTTTCTTCCTGAGATCATCCTGCTCATCATTTCCCTTGGAACAATATTCCATTATAAAAAGACACTACAGTTTATTGATCCATTTCCCCAATTGATGGGCATTTCCTCAATTTCCTTTTTTTTTTTTTTTTTTTTTTTGCCCTGAGAAGAGTGCCATTATGAATATTTTTTGAACATATAGATCATTCCCTTCCCTTTTTTCTGAATCTCTTTTGATATTCATGCCAAGTAGTAGCATTTCTAGGTCAAAGGATATGCATGGATTTATAGCCCTTTTGGGGGGGGCACAGATCCTATCTTTTGATTATTTATCAATTAGGGCAGGGCTCTTATTCTTTATAAATTTGGCTCAATTATCTCTGTTTGAGAAATAAGGCCTTATCAGAAAAAACTTGCTTCAAAATTTGTTTTACAATTACTATTGCTAACTTTATTCCCCTCTCCCCATTTATTCTCTCTCCTTTTACCCCAATTCTCCTTAAAAGACTTTTGGTACTGACCACTCCCTCCCCCAAAAGAGCTCATAAGAGAGGGCTCTTTTATCACCTTTCCCCTTTCCAATATTCCATTCCTCTTCTATTTTCCTGCAGGGATAGATTTATAAACTCCTACTAAGTATGCATGTTATTTCCTTTTTGAGTCAGTTCTGATGAGAATAAGATTTACTCTCTCACCTTCTCTTCCCTTTTTCTCCCTCCACTGTAAAAGCTTTTTCTTGCCTCTTTTTTTTATGGCAGATAATTTGCACCATTCCACTTCTTCCTTTCTCTTTCTACCAGTATAATCCTCTCTCACCCCTTAATTTCATCATTTAAAACAAATATTATCCCTTTACATTTAACTCACATCTAGCCTCTCTGTATAGATATATAGATAGATAGATAGATATATTCCTTCTAACTGCCATAATAATAAGAAAGTTCTGAGTTACAAGTATCATCCTCCCAAATAAGAATGTAAACAGATAGAGCTTAGTAAGTCCCTTATGATATCCCTTTTCTTAATTACCTTCTTATGCTTCTCCAGAGTCCTGTATTTAAAAATAATATTTTCCATTCAGCTCTAGCCTTTTCATCACAAATGTTTGAAAACCTCTATTTCATTGAATGATCACCTTTTCTTTTGAAGGATTATACTCAGTTTTGCTGGATAAGTGATTCTTGGTTGTAATCCTAGTTCCATTGCTCTCCAGAATATCATATTCTAAGCCGACCAGTCCTTTCATGTAGAAGCTACTAAATCTTGTGTTATCCTGACTATGGCTCCACTATACTCGAACTGGCTCTTTCTGGATGCTTGCAATATTTTCTCCTTGATCTGGGAGTTCTGGAATATGGCTATAATATTCCTGGGAGTTTTCACTTTGTTATCTCTTTAAGGAGGGGATCAGTAGATTCTTTGGATTTTTTATTTTATTTTCTGGTTCTAGAATATCAAGATAATTTTCCTTGATAATTTCTTGAAAGATGATATCCAGGCTCCTTTTCTGATCATGATTTTTCAGGTAAACCAATAATTTTCAAATTATCTCTCCTGAATCTATTTTCCAGGTCAATTGCTCTTCCAATGTGATATTTCCCATTTTTCTCCATTTTTCAATTTTTGATTTTGTTTTATTGTATCTTTATTTTTCATAAAGTCATTGGCTTCTGTTTGCCTAATTCTATTTTTAAGGAATTTTTTTCTTTAATGAACCTTTGAACCTCCTTTTCCAATTAGCCAATTTTGCTTTTTAAGACCTTTTCCTCATTAGTTTTTTGTGTTTCCTTTTGCATTAGTCTCAATTCCTTTCATTTTCCCTCTATCTCTCTTATTTGATTATCAAAATCCCTTTTGAGCTTTACCATGACCTGAGTCTAATTCTTATTTTTCTTGGAGGCTTTGGATGTAGGAGCTTTGATTTTATTATCTTCTGAATGTGTGTTTTGATCTTCCTTGTTACCATAATAACTTTCCATGGTCAGAAATGTTTTTGTTGTCTGGTCATTTTCCTAGCTTATTAACTTGGCTTTTAACTTTTTGTTAAAATAGTTCTCTGTTTCTAGTGGGAGGGTGTACTGTCTCAAACTTCAGGGGTTTTGTGCAGCTGTTTTCAAAGATCTTTCAAAAACCTGACCACAAGCTCTTTTTCCTTCCCTGGAGCTAATAGATGTGTCCCTGCCCCCTGTACTTATAAGATCTAGTGTACTAAGTCAACAGAGTTCTGCTTTGCTGATGTTTGGGCCCTGGGATTGGGGCTGAACTGTGCTAGCAGAGCATACATTGTAGCCTTTTCATTTTAAAATGATGATCTCAAAACTCAGAAAAAGGAAATAACTTGACACTTGACACACTTGACAGTGTCACAAAGGCCCATTCATACTTGAATTTCACAAGTTTAGATTTAACTTCATACCAAGTTTTTTTTTTTTTCTTTTAAACTGCTCTTCATTGACATCTATCAGGGGAGATACAGCCTTGCATGCAAGGGGGATTTTCTTAGTTCAGGCTGGTTTATTCCCTTGCCTTATTCACATTTGTTCTATCACATTACACATTATGTGAATCCAATGACAATGGTCTCCTTATAAAAGACATTCTGCTTCCTGATTTTATTAATTTTATAAGGTTGTTCCCCATGTCTGGAATTCTTTTGTCATCTCTAGGTCCTGGCTTCCCTTGATTTCCTTGAAGCCCAGATGAAATCCCCCTTTCAACAGAAAGTCTTTCCCAATTCCCCTTAATTCTATCACTTATCTTCTTTTGATTGTTCCAATTTACCCTGCATATAACTTTTTTATACTGAGTTGTTTATGTAATATCTAACTTTATCCCAATAAGTTCTGAGATCTTTGAGAGGGACTATTTTTTTGTCTTTCTTTTCACTTTGCACAATACCTGAAATATAAAAAGTGATTATAAATGTTTATTGACTGACAATATTAGGTCACTAAGCAATACTCTCCATATAGAGGCAAAAACATCTTAGTAGATGGTAGGGCAAAATTGGGAAACAGGGAATTTCTTTCTTGTCTAAGACAAAGTATGTGAAAATGATTATTTAGCCAAGAGAGGACATCAATCATTCATTTTAAGGCAGAATATGAAAAAGAACGTTATTCCATGTTTCTGAAAACCAAAAGGAAAATTCTCTGTTATCCACAACCAGATTCAATAACTTTCCTTGTCCCTGGCCTACCCACCTCTAAACAGTGCTTTATTGAAGCACACAAAAGAAGAATTAATGGTAGACTGGGAAAGGTAAGGTGTGAGGATGGAGGGTTGTTGTAAAGTTTTTCCCCCTAAATCAGGGAACAAAAACATTGTAATTTCTGCATTTATAAATTCAAACCACTCAGCTCTCTCTTTGATTTAAAAACTATTACAATGCTGGGGCCCAATGGGTAACTTAGCAGATCTGATTAAAAAATTAACACAAGCTGTAGTCATTTGATTTCTAGCATCCACTTAACTCCTAATTTTATTTTGCTCTAAAGTATGTCCATGTGAAAACCCTTATTGAATGGAATTCAGGCCAGATAAACATATGGTACTTGAATTTCTTTTATATGAGATCATTTAAAACTCAGATTTCTTAGAGAAGGATTTCTCACCCCCTTTCATACTTTTATAACTCCACCCTCAAAATCTGTTTCTTATGTACTGGAGAAAATGACCAGTCCCCCATCTGAGAATATTTTCAATTATCTTCTCTGAAATCATCAGTTCTGGGAAGATATCCATATCATTTTGAAATAGCAAACAGATTTTCTGGTGAATTTCAGCCAAAAAAATGTGACTGTTAGCCTCACTTGTATGATCATTTTATTCCTTTTAAAGTTTATGTTTTCTGAGTAAGAAAATTCCCCAGCAGCTCTTCTCCATTTAAACATAAAGATGTTGTTTACATGCCTGCATATATGTTACCATCATCATCATCATTACTGCCATAATGCAGTGATAAATATTTCAGTGACCATAGCTCTGTAGTAGGCAATGTAGGCAAAACTGTTTTTGATCAAATGACATTATCCCATTCATACTATTTCTATGCCCCAACCAATCCTTCACATTCACTTCACTTTCCTAATTTCAACATGATGAAATCTGTTAAGTGAAAACTGTCTTCTATCTAATGCATTCATAAATTTCCACTCGTTTAGTCATCATTTGAATAAAGAAGTTGAATTGCCTTTTTGGTCCAGCATTTATGTGCAATGATAATCTGATATTAATTATTGTTCATTCATTCATTTAACAAATATTTATTGAATTAACCTATTATTAGAAAAATATAACAAAAATATAATCTCTACTCATATAGAGTGTTTAGTCTGTTGTTTTTGTTAGTTATTCAATTATGTCTGACTCTTCATGACCCCATGGATCATAGCATGTCAGGTACTTTTATTTTACTACCTCTCAAAGTCTATCCAAGCTCATGTTTATTATTTCCATAACATGATCTCTTTATTTCATCCTCTGCCATTCTCTTTCCCTTTTGCCTCCAATCTTTCCTAATATCAGAGTCTTTGCCTGAGTATCATCTTTTCATCATTTAGCCAAAGTATTTAAACTTCAGCTTTAGCATTTGGCCTTCTAGCGAATATACTGAATTTTTTTTTTTAAAGAATTGACTAGTTTGATCTCAAGGAGATCACTACAATTTGAAAGCATTGATTATTTTCCCTATAGTCCAACTTTCATAACCATGTGCTGTGATTGGAAAAACCATAGCTTTGACTATATGGATGGACCTTTGTCAGCAAGTTGATACCTCTTTATAGAGGGGGAGAAAAGTGGTGTAAAAATAGCTCTAATACAAAGTAGAATGGGAAATAAAAGAATGGAAATATGCTTTCTATAAGAGATCTAAGGAATGGGAGTTAATAAAGATCAAAATAAACTTCATGCAGTTGAATTGTACCTTAAGGATGGGTCATAATTAGATATACAGATATTCCATCAAAAGATTATTGTAAGATTCCAGTAAGATACTGGATGTAAAGTGCTTTGTAGCTCTCCAAGGGCTACATAAATGTTAGAGTTTTAGCTTAATACAGTCATCTGTTTTGAAGGAGCTCAGTAAGAAATAATCCTGGGAAAAATCACTATCCTTTATATTTAATGTTCAAAGGACTATTGCATAGTTGGAAGAAATAATTGCTTTTTTAAAAAGTTGAATAAAAGGATTAGGTTTTAAGTGCATCATTGTAGCCTAAATGAAATCATATAGGTACAATGTCAGCATTGGAAAGGAAAACAGGGAAATTATGAAACTCATCCTGTGATTATAATGTGATCTGATATAATGTACCATGATTTGATATGATGATATGACATGGCATGATATAAAATAATACAATATAATAATAAATAACAATAGCATTTATATAGCACTTTTAGGTGTTTTTATTTAAGTTATTTACTTTGCAAATATCATTTTTGATCTTTACAACAAGCCTAGGAGATAGATGCAATAATAATAATAACAGTTGTCATCATCAATTTACAGATAAGGAAATGAGATAGGGACATGTTAAGTGACTTTCCTTGTATTGCACAGATAGTAAGCTGTTTCTGAATTCAAATTCCCAA
This sequence comes from Sarcophilus harrisii, assembly GCF_902635505.1. Classification (NCBI taxonomy): domain Eukaryota; kingdom Metazoa; phylum Chordata; class Mammalia; order Dasyuromorphia; family Dasyuridae; genus Sarcophilus; species Sarcophilus harrisii. Next base: position 123,567,746 of record NC_045431.1, on the reverse strand, counting down.
TTCCCCTTAATTCTATCACTTTCTTCTTTTGATTGTTCCCAATTTACCCTGCATATAATTTTTTTATACTTAGTTGTTTATGTAATATCTAACTTTATCCCATTAAGTTCTGAGACTCCTGACTCCAAATTTGCTGCTTTCTCCATGGTACTACCATGCTTCCTATTGCTACCTAGCTTCCTTGGGACACATACAATATTTTAATCTCTGCTAAGTCTCTATATTTTGAAATTTTGCATGTGGGAGAGTGGAAACTCAACCTCAAGTTTATGAAAATCTGGGTTCAAGTCCCAATATTGATAACTACAGAAAATATATCTTGGTTATGTCACAATTTCTCATTTGTTTAATCAACTCTCTGAGAGTATAAATTGCAGAGAATGTGAAGACCTGCTAAGGCAGACCTTTCTCAAGCAGTGGTTTCCTACACCAATAAAATCATGAGACCAGTCTCTAATCTTATTTTAGTGGTTTCATTAGAGTGTTTTCTGTGGTAGCATAAGTTAAGACTATTCTTTGATTTTTATGAATCAATGCTGTGTCCTGGAAATTGTGGACAACAATTCCATTTGTTACCATGACCTAATTCTAGTAAAGTTTATTTGTTGAATTTTTCAGGGCCTTTTCATGCCTGTGTTTGTAATGCAAGGATTTGTTTTCTATCTGTAGTGTTCTCTTCTTTTCTAAAATATGATCGTTCTCTGGGAGGAGGGTTCTTGGGGAGCTTCTGGAGGCAGCCTTGGTTTCAGTTCATATTACTACTAATAAAGTATTATATAAATGTCAAATATTAGCAATAATAACAGTATTATCAACTCCAAATTTCTCAAGATAAAATATAAACTCCAAATTTCTTAAGATAAATATAAAAGAAATAAAATATTTCTTTTAAAATCTGGCTTTTCTTCCTTTCTAGTCTTTTCTCACCAAAATTTCCTCTATCTACTCTTATTTTGTGATCCAGTGACAGTGACCTCCCAGTTATTCATGCATAAGATACTTCATCTTTTATCTCTAGGCAGTTTCACAGATTATACTCCATATCTGGAATTCTGTCCTTCCTTAGCTCTATTTTCTAGTTTTCTAATTTGAGTTAAAATCTTACCTTCTACAAGAAATGTTCTAAGAATTATTGTTTTTCTCCAGCCCCTTAATCCTAGTTTCTTCCCGTTAAGATTATCTTCAATTTTTATATCTCATTTATTTTTCTATTGGCTATTTTGCTTTTCTTCCTCTGTATTTCTAACACTTAGAATACTTGGCTTCTGTTGTTAAATTGAGTACATCTTAATCTCTGTGACACCATTTGGGTTTTCTGGGCAGAGATAGTGGAATAGTTTTTCATTTCCTTCTCCAGATCATTTTATGGTTGAAGAACTGAGACAAACAGAATTAAATGACTTTCTCAGAGTCACATAATTAGGAAGTGTCTGTGGCTAAATTGGAACATAGGAAGATGAGGCCCAGCACTTTATCCATAAGCTTATATAAGGCATTTAATGAATACTTGTTCATAACATGACTTAACAAGATACAATGGGTCTCTACCACAGATATGGGCAATCATTTAGGTGTCTGTCAGAGTTTAGATTTTGTATTACAGGTCAGTCTGAAGCTCATTGCCTTTGAGCTGTATTTGACCCAGTTCAACAAGATCTATCTAAGCATTATAATTATAACCATTATAATGTCTTATAAGAATGTTCAGAGTTTGTACAATTTCCAGTAGAATGAGTAAGCAAATGTCACAGTCCTAAAGCAGTCAGCCTTGAGCATTAAAATATATTTAAAAAAAGCATTATGATAGTGTTTCTAAAGGAATGTCTCAAAGGAAAACATGTTCTTATAGTTATGTCATAAACAAGAAAACCAGAGTATGAGGTTATGATTTAGTTGAGTTACAAAATTATAGCTCCTCACATTGAAGGCAAAAGGCATTACATAAGCATCGTGAGCCTTGTGGTAGAGTTGTTATATAGACCAGATGGGAATCAAGTATAAAAAAGGAGCAATTACATGAGTATGTTAATAGTGAAACAGAGGTAGTCTTGGGAAGTCAAGTGCCTCTGGGGATAACAGCATGGATCTGGAATCAGGAAGACTCATGTTCCTGAGTTAAAATATGGTCTCAGACACTTACCAGCTATGTGACCTAATCAAATCACTTAACTCTGCTTGACCCAGGTTCCTTATCTGTAAAATGAGCTGAAAAAGGAAATGGCAAACCACTTAGGTATCCTTGCCAAGAAAATCCCAAATGGGAACATGAATGAACAACAAAGTCTTTGAAAAGTATTTTTCATAAGAAATGAAAGCCATTTATATCACATGAAAAAGTGCTGTAAATCACTATTGATTAGAAAAATGCAAATTAAGACAATTCTGGACTTCTGCTGTAGAGCCAAGATGGCAGAGTTAACCAAGAAAGCTGTTCAAGCTGTTCCAGTTTCCCTTGAAAACCACATTAAATCAAACCTCCACTCTCTAGTTCAAGACAATTTGGAAAAACTTCAAGAAGGGTCATTCTCACTGGGGTGAAAGAAAGTTCAGCCCAGCTCAGATAGAATCTAGGAAAGCCAGTAAAAGGGTCTTAATCACAGTATATCAGCAACTAGGGAACGAATCCTGGCTCAATATCAAAGCAAATCAGGAGGGCAGGCCTTGGTCCTAGATCAGAAGTCAAATTTAGAAAAATCAAGATGTTTCCTGGAAAAAGCACATAAAGCTACCCCCTGGAAATTCAAGGGGCACCTAAGCTCAAAGACAAGGCTCAGAGCTGCACAGAAAGCTTAATACAGCACTCTCTTTACCACAGGAGAAGAACTCTATCATAAAAGTAAAATAAGAGGAAATACCAAAAGAAAAGAGAAGAAAATGAGCAAGACACAGAAAAGAACCTTGACCATGGAAAGCTATTATGGTGACAAGGAAGATCAACATGCTAACTTAGACAAGGACAAAATATTCATAGAGGAAATTTTAAAAAGTGACATGAATTGGTCTCAATTCCAACGAGCCTTCTTGAAAATGCTAATAAAAGACTTTTTTTTTTAAAGAAAGATAAAAAAGGTAGAAGAAAAAACAAGAAAAGAAATGAGAGATATGCAAGAGTCAACAGCTTAGAAAAGGAAAGCAATTCCTTAAAAAAAATACAAAAAGATCCACCAAAGAAAACAACTCTTTCAAAAATAAAATTAACCAATTGGAAAAAAGAGATGTAAAAACTAATTGAAGAAAAATTACATGTTAAAAACTAGAATGAAGCAAATGGAAGCTAATGACTCTATCAGACATCAAGAATCAGTCAAATTAAAAAAAAATTGAAGAAAATGCAAAATACCTCATAGAAAAAACTTCTGACCTGGAAAATAGATCCAGAAGAGACAATTTAAAAATTATTGGTTTACCTGAAGGCCATGACCAAAAAACGATCTTGTGTAGCGTTCTTCAGGAGATCTTCAAGGAAAACTGTCCTGATATTCTAGAAACAGAAAGAAAATAGTTATTGAAAGAATCCATTGATCAGGTTCAGAAAAGAGATCCTACAAGAAAAATCTCAAGGAACATTTGTTGTAAAAGTCCAGAATGACAATATATACTGCAAGTTGCAACACAAAAACAATTCAAGTTACAAGGAACAACAGTCAGGATTACCCAGGATCTGACAACCTCTATAATAAAGGGCATGGACTTTTTTGTAGTATTATATATTACCAAAGGCAAAGGACTTTGTGTTACATAGCCAAAATTTTGGGGTTACGCCCAAGAATTAAATTCCCAGTGAGACTAAACACCATCTTTCAGGGGAGGAGAAGGATCTTCAATGAAGTAAGAGATTTTCAATCATTTCTATTGAAAAAAAATCCAGAATTAAACAGAAAATTCAATCTTCAAACACAGGATTCCAGCAAAACATAGAAAGGTAAAGAAGGGAAAAATATTTTTTAGAGGTTAAACTGTTTAAATCCTTAAATAGGAAAATGATATCTATAACTCCTGAGAACAGTATCTATTACTGAGGTAGACAGACAGAGGCATCACATGGATGGAGGGTGTGGTTTTGAATGGCCCCTGATGCTATGATATCAAAGAAAAGGTAATTAAGGTGTGGGAAAAGAGAAATGAGGAGGTATGATGGGACAAATTAGATCACATGAAGAGGTACAAAAGACCTATTATAATAGAGGGAAAAAAGGAGAGGGATGAGAATTGTCTAAAGATTGATCTTATTAGTTTTGACTCGGAGGGAATAACTAAATTATTCAGTTGGGAATAGAAATTTATCTAACCCTATAAAGAAGTAGGGGGAAAAAGAGGAAACAAAAGGGAGGGGCTGGATAGAGAGGAAACACTAGGTAAAAAAAGTAATAAAAGGGGGAGGGGTGATTAAAAAATAAGGTATTGGGTGGAATGGGTCCAAAGGAAAAACAAAACAAATCACTATTAAGAACAGGATAGAAAGAGAGAATAAAATATAGAGGGGAGAAAATAGGATGGAAAGAAATACAGAACTGGTAATCATAACTCTGAATGTGGACAGTAGGAACTCTTTCATAAAACAGAAGTGATTAACAGAGTAGATTTTTTTTTCCATAATGATGTTTACTTGTGTTTAATATTCTATTTTAAAATGCATATTTCATTAAAATATTCTTTTAAAGATTTGATTAATTTAGATGCAGTTTTTTAAATTAAAGATTTTTCTTTTTAAAAAAAACTTTTTATTTTTCAAAACATATGCACGGACAATTCTTTAACATTAGCCCTTGAAAAACCCTGTGTTCCAATTTCCTCTCCTTCTCCCATGCTCTCCCTTAGATGGCAAGTAGCCCATGGTAGAAATATATGTTAAATCCAATATATGCATACATATTTATACAATTATTGTGCCACACAAGAGAAAAAGTGAAGCAAAATAAAATGCAAGCAAACAATCACAAAAAGAGTGAAAATGCTGTTATGAACCACACTCAGTTTCCACAGTCCTCTTTAAAAGAGTGAATTAAAAAACAAAATCCTACAATATGTTGTTTTCAAGAAACATATGTTATACAGAGTAAAGGTAAAAGGCTGGAACAGAATTTATTATGCTTCAACTGAAGTAAAAAAAAAAAAAAAAAAACAAACAAACCAGGAATAGAAATTCTGGTCTCAGATAAATCATAAATAAAAATAGACCTAATTAAAAGAGATAAGAAAGGAAAGATAAACATGCGTGACAAAAAAGGTACTGTAAATAATGAAGTAGTAACATTTTAAATGTATATGCACCAAGTGGTAGAGAATAAAAATCTCTAGAGAAAGTATTAAGTCAGTTACAGGAAGAAATATACTGCAATAAATTTTTAGTTGGGCACCTCATCCTTCCCCTCTCAGAACAGACAGATCTAACCACAAAATAAATAGGAAAGAAATTAGGGAGGTTAATAAGATCCAAGAAATACTAGATATGATAGACTGCTGGAAAAAATTGAATAGAGACAGAAAGGAATACACCTTTTTTTTCTTGGCAGTATATAACATCTACATAAAAATTGACCAGGTATTAGGGAATAAAAGTTTCAAAACTAAATGCAAAAAGACAGAAATAGTAAATATTTCCTTTTCAGACAATTATACAATAAAAATTATATTCAATAAAAGGCCAAAGAAAGATTAAAAACCAATTAAAATTAAATAATGTAATTCTTAAGAATGAGTAGGGCAAACAACAAATCACAGAAATAATCCATAATTTCATCCAAGAGAATGACAATAATGAGACAACATACCAAAACCTATAGGACACAGCCAAAGCAGTTTTGAGAGGAAATTTTATATTTCAATGAATTGGGCTGCAACTAAAAAAGCTAGAAAAAGAACAAACTAAAAACCTCCAATTAAATACCAAATTAGAAATTCTGAAACTCAAAGGAGAGATAAATAAAATTGAAACTAAGAAAACTATTGAACTAATTAGCAAATTGAATTGGTTTTATGAAAAAAATTCCAACAAAATAGATAAACTTTTAATTTGATTAGAAAAAGGAAAGGAAAAAATTAAATCACCAGCATAAAAATGAAAAGGGTGAACTTACTACCAATGTAAAAGAAATTAAAGCAATAATTAGGAGCTATTTTTCCCAACTGTATGGGAATAAGTCTGACAATCTAATCCAAATAAATAAATAGCTACAAAAATATAAATAGCCCAGATTAAGAGAAGAGGAAATAAACTACTTAAACAGTCCCATTTTAGAAAAAGATATTGAACAAACCATTAATGAACTCCCTAAGGAAAAATCTCCAGAGCCAGATGGATTTACAAGTGAATTCTACCAAACATTTAAAGAACAAATAATTTCCACACTATGTAAACTATTTGGAAAAATAGGCAAAGGAGTCCTGAAACTCCTTTGTGTCACACAAATATGTGTGTTTTGTGTCTCACTGTATGACACAAATATGGTACTGATATCTAAATCAGGAAGAACCAAAAAAGAGAGAAAGAAAATTACAGACTAATATGAATGATGATGCCAAAAATTTAAATAAAATATGAGGAAAGAGATTGTATCAGCAAGATAATACACTATGACTGAGTGGGATTTATACCAGGAATGCAGGGCTGGTTCAGTATTAAGAAAATTATTAGCATAATCAACCATATCAATAACAAAACCAACAGAAATCATATGATTATCTCAATATTTGCAGAAAAAACTCGACAAAATACAGCATTATTCATATTAAAAATATTAGAGAACATAAGGGTAAAGGGAGCTTTCCTTAAAATAATAAGCAACATCTATTTAAAACCAACAGCAAGCATTATTTCTAATGAAGAGAAGCGAGACACATTCCCAATAAGATCAGGGGTGAAACAAGGATGCACCTTATCATCATGATTATTCAACAGAAATTGTTGACTTTTGCAATAAGAAAAGCAAAAGTAATTAAAGGAATTTTAGTAGGCAATAAGAAAATAAAAACTCACTCTTTACAGATGATATACTTAGGGAATCCTAGAAAATGATCTAATAGCTTTTTAGTAGAATCTCTGGGGTTCCCTAAGTATAGCATCATATCATCTGCAAAGAGTGATAGTTTGGTTTCCTCATTGCCTATTCTAATTCCTTTAATCTCTTTCTCGACTCTTATTGCAGAGGCTAGTGTTTCTAGTACAATATTGAATAATAATGGTGATAGTGGGCAACCTTGCTTCACTCCAGATCTTACTGGGAAAGGTTCCAGTTTTTCCCCATTGCATCTGATGCATATTGATGGTTTTGAATATATGCTCTGGACTATTTTAAGAAAAAGTCCATTTATTCCTATACTCACAAGTGTTTTTTATTAGGAATGAATGTTGGATTTTCTCAAATGCTTTTTCTGCATCTATTGAGATGATCATATGGTTTTTGTTAGTTTGGTTATTGATATAGTCGATTATGCTAATAGTTTTCCTAATATTGAACCAGCCCTGTATTCCTGGTATAAATCTTACTTGGTCATAGTGAATTATCCTGGGGATGATTTTCTGTAATCTTTTTGCTAATATTTTATTTAAGATTTTAGCATCAATATTCATTAGGGAGATTGGTCTATAATTTTCTTTCTCTGTTTTCAGCCTATCTGGTTTAGGTATCAGTGCCATGTCTGTGTCATAAAAGGAGTTTGGTAGGATTCCTTCAATCCCTATTTTTTCAAATAGTTTATATAGCATTGGAGTTAATTGTTCTTTAAGTGTTTGGTAGAATTCACATGTAAATCCATCTGGTGCTGGGGATTTTTTCTTAGGGAGTTGGTTAATAGCTTGTTCTATTTCTTTTTCTAAGATGGGACTGTTTAGGATATTTGTTTCTTCCTCTGTTAATCTGGGCAAGCTATATTTTTGAAGGTATTCTTCCATTTCATTTAAGTTGTCGAATTTATTGGCAAAAAGGTGGGCAAAGTAATTTCTAATTATTGCTCTAATTTCCTCTTTGTTAGTGGCGAGTTCTCCCTTTTCATTTTTAAGACTAACAATTTGATTTTCCTCTTTCCTTTTTTAATCAGATTTACTAAGAGTTTGTCTATTTTCTTGGATTTTTCATAGAAACAACTCTTAATTTTATTAATTAATTCAACAGGTTTTTTTTACTTTCAATTTTATTGCTCTCTCCTTTTATTTTTAGAATTTCAAGTTTAGTGTTTGACTGGGGGTTTTTAATTTGTTCTTTTTCTAGCATTTTTAGTTGCAAGCCCAATTCATTGACCTTCTCTTTCTCTATTTTATGCAAGTAGGCCCCTAGAGATATGAAATTTCCTCTCATTACCACTTTGGCTGCATCCCACACATTTTGGTATAATATCTCATTATTGTCGTTTTCTTGCGTGGTTATTAATTATGTCTATGATTTGCTGTTTCACCTTTCAGTTTCATTCTTTAGTATGAGATTATTTAGTTTCCAATTATTTTTTGGTCTGCTTTCCCTTGGCTTTTTGTTGAATGTAATTTTTATTGCATCATGGTCTAAAAAGGATGCATTTACTATTTCTGCTTTACTGTATTTGAGTTTGAGGTTTTTATGTCCTAATATATGGTGTATTTTGAATAGGTTCCAAGAACTGCTGAAAGGAAAGTGTACTCCTTTCTGTCTCCATTTCATTTTCTCCAGAGATCTATCATATCTAACTTTTCTAGTATTCTATTTACCTCTTTGACTTCTTTCTTATTTATTTTGTGGTTTGATTTATCTAATTCTGAGAGTGCAAGGTTGAGATCTCCCACTATTATAGTTTGACTGTCTATTTCTTCTTGTGTCTCTCTTAATTTCTCTTTTAAGAATTTAGATACTACACCACTTGGTGCATTTATGTTTAATATTGATATTGCTTCATTATCTTTGCTACCCTTTAGCAAGATATAGTGCCCTTCCTTATTTCTTTTAGTTAGATAAATTTTTGCTTTTGCTTGATCTGAGATCAGGATGGCTACCCCTGCTTTTTTGACTTCACCTGAGGCATAGTAGATTTTGCTCCAAACTTTTACCTTTATCCTGTATATATCTCCCTGCTTTAGGTGTGTTTCCTGTAAACAATATATTGTAGGATTTTGGCTTTTAATCCATTCTGCTAACCACTTCCTCTTTATGGGGGAGTTTGTCCCGTTCACATTTATGGTTAAAATGACCAATTCTGTATTACTTGCCATCTTGTTAACCCCTGTTTATGCTTTTCTCCCTTCTTTCCTCCTTACCCCCCAATATTAAACTTGTGAGCACCACTTGCTTCTCACAGCCCTCCCTTTTTAGTATCCCTCCCCACCCCAGCCTTAGAGTTCCTCCCCCTATATATTACTCCTTTCCCTCACAGTTTCCATATTCCCTTCTGCTTAGCTTATTCCTTCCCTTTTCACTTTTCCCTTCTCACTTTTCAATGAGGTGGGAGAAGTTTCACCATAAATTGAATGTCTACAATTTTTCTCTTAAAGCCAATTCTGATGGCAGTAAGATACCCACTATATTCATCCCCCTCCATTCTTTCTCTCAGATATAATAGGTTTCCTTTGCCTCTTTGTGAGATGTAGTACCCCCACTTTATCCTTTTTCTGGTACAATGTCCTTTCCACCTCTAGTTTCTAGAACAAGGTATACATGTATTCTTTATACATCTTTACAGCAGAAATATAGTTCCCAAGATTTCTTTTACCTTTTAGGTTTCTCTTGAGTTCTATTTGTAGATCAAACTTTTCTTAAGTTCCGTTTTTTTTTTTTTTTTTTTTTTTTTTTATTTAATAGCCTTTTATTTACAGGTTATATGCATGGATAACTTTACAGCATTAACAATTGGCAAACCTCTTGTTCCAATTTTTCACCTCTTACCCCCACCCTCCCTAGATGGCAGGATGACCAGTAGATGTTAAATACATTAAAATATAAATTAGATACACAATAAGTATACATGACCAAAACATTATTTTGCTGTATAAAAAAAGAATCGACTCTGAAATATTGTACAATTACTTGTGAAGGAAATCAAAAATGCAGGTGGGCATAAATATAGAGATTGGAATTCAATGTAATGGTTTTAGTTATCTCCCAAAGTTCTTTTCTGGGATAGTTGGTTCAGTTCTACTGCTCCATTGGAAATGATTGGTGATCTCGTTACTGAGGATGGGGTCCTCAGAACTGGTCATCATATAATATTGTTGAAGTATATAATGATCTCTGGTCTCCTCATTTCCTCAGCATCCAGTTCATTGTAAGTCTCTAGGCCTTTCTGAAATTATCCTGTTGGTCTTTCTTACAGAACAGTAATTTATACTTCTTATACCCCATACATTGAATATGTCAAATTTTTTCTCTAAAGCCAATTCGATGGCAGTAAAATATCCACTATATTCATCCCCTCCATTTCTTTCTCTCAGATATAATAGGTTTCTTTGCCTCTTTGTGAGATATAGTACCCTTTTACCCTTTTTCTGATACAATGTCCTTTCCACCTCTAATTTCTAGAACAAAGGTATACATGTATTTTTATACATCTTTACTGCAGAAATATAGTACCCAAGATTTGTTTTTTACCTTTTTAGGTTTTCTTGAGTTCTATATTTGTAGATCAAACTTTCTTGTTAAGTTCTGGTTTTCACCAAAAATAGGTGGAAATTCACTTATTTCGTTGAATGACCATCTTCTTCCCTGGAAAAAGATGCTCATTCTGGCTGATAAGTTATTTTTGGTTTGCATACTGAGTTCCTTAGCCTTTCGGAATATCATATTCCAGGCCCTTCGATCTTTTAATGTGGATGCTGCTAGATCTTGGGTGATCCTTATTTTTTTTTCTTTTCTTTTCTTTTTTTTTTATAGTAACTTTTTATTGACAGAATCCATGCCAGGGTAATTTTTTTTTTACAACATTATCCTTACTCCTTCTGTTCGATTTTTTTCCTTCCACCCTCCACCTCTCCCTAGATGGCAAGCAGTCCTATATTGTTGAATATGTCCTAGTATATCCTAAGATACAATGTTGTGTCCAAATCAAACAGTTTCTTGTTGTAGGGAGAATTGGATTTAGAAGGTAGAAATAACCTGGGAAGAAAAATAAAATGCAAACAGTTACATTCATTTCCCAGTGTTTTTTTCTTTAGGTGTAGTCTTCTGTCCATCATTGATCAATTGAAACTGAATTAGGTCTCTTTGTCAAAGAAATCACTTCATCAGATTACATCTTCATACAGTATCGTTGTTGACATATATAATGATCTCTTGGTTCTGCTCATTTCATTAGCATTAGTTCATGTAATTTTTCCAAGCTTCTCTGTATTCATCTTGCTGGTCATTTCTTACAGAACAATAATATTCCATAACATTCATATACACAATTTTTGGGTGATCCTTTGTAGGTCTCTATATTTGAATTGGGTTTTCTAGCTTGGAGTATATTTTTCCTTTGTTTGAGGGTTTCTGGCATTTGGCCATATATTTCTTGGTGTTTTGATTTTAGGATCCTTTCGTGGGTGATGGATGAATCCTTTCAGTGTCTATTTTACCCTCTGTTTCTATGACTTCTGGGCAGTTCTCTTTGATAATTTCCTGGAAAATAGTGTCCAGGCTCTTTTTTCATCGTATTTTTCTGGGGTCAATGATTCTCAGATTGTCTCTCCTAGACCTGTTTTCCAGATCTGTTGTTTTCCCCAGAAGGTATTTACATTTTCTCCATTGTTTGGTTTTCTTGGTTTTGTATTGATTCTTCTTGTCTCTCGGGTCTTCAATTCCATTTGTTCTATTCTTATTTTCAATGAATGTTTTCTTCACTCACTTTTTATATCTTTTCTAATTGTCCAATTTGTTCTATGGAATGTTTTTCCATTTCTAATTTTATTCTTTAGAGAGCTATTTTGTTTCCAATTCACTAATCCTATTTTTCAAGGTTTTTCTTTTATCCACTCTGTCTTAAATGGTGGAATGACTTCTCAGTCTTCTTGCAAGCCTCCCTCTCCTTTTCCATTTTCTTCTAGCTCTCTTGTGAGAGCCTTTTAATTTCTTCTATGAGATTCATCTGTTGAGGAACAGATGATCTCCTCCTGTAAGTTCACCTGAAGATAATCTGTTTTTAGTCCCCTCAGGGTTAGAGTCTGTTCTCTGTCGATAAAAGCTGTCAATTTTAAAGTCCTTTTTAACTTTTTGTCATTTTGTCAGAGAAGAATCAGAGACAAACTAGCAAAGAAAAAAAGAAAAAAAACCCCAAATGGAATCAGCTTTTTTTGGGGGGGCTGGCATTAAGCTTCCTCTACAGACTGAGGGGGAGCAGCAGGAGGACTTGTTCCTTGCTCTGAGACTCTGAGAGTGTGCTGAGACTCTGTGGGGAGGGGTGTCCAGTCCCAAGGAATTCCAGCTGTTTGGGGTTGTATTCTTCACCCCAGTGTTTTAGCTTCTCTGCTGGGCTTGACTTTGCGGGCAGAGTATCCAATCCTGTAGTGGCTTTCTCCCTGCAGAGAGGGCTGAGATCACCTAACCCTCTGGTCTGTAGCTGTGGCTGCCTGCTGAGCTCTTGCTGCCCTGCCTGCCCTCAGCCTTGCCCAATCAAAACTGTCCCCCCTCAAGCAAAACAGACCTTTCTGGCAGATCTCAAGGATGTCTTCTCTTGGTAACTGTTTGTGGGTTTTTTTTTCAGTCAGGCATTAATTCAGAGGCTTGTAATGAGATGGATTCTGAGAGAAAATGCGGAGCTTACACAGTTATGTGCCTCCTTGCCGCCATCTTGGCCGGAACCCCCGGGTTAATAGGAAATTTCCAGAAGAAGTACATGAGGAGAAAAAGAATTCTAGGCACAAGAGACAGTAATTGAAAATGAACAAAATTGAGATATGGATTAGGAGCAGTAAGGAAGCCAAGTGATACTGAATTGCTATCATTGCTAGTATTGTGGTGGTAGTGGTAGTATGGAATATTTATTGTAAGAAGACTGGAAATGTAAGAAGGCACCAGGCTATTAAGAACTTTAAGAGCTAAAAAGAGAATTTTCTTTTTGATAAGTGAGGAAGTAAACTACTAGAGTTTATTTGTCAGATCCATATTTTAGGAAGATGTCATTGACAGCTCAATGGAGAATGTACTGGAATGGGGGTGGGGGAAGAGAGACTCAAAGTTGGGAGAACTACCAAAAATCTATTGCAATACTCTAGACATGAAGTGATAAAGGGCTGGAGTAGGGTAGTGATTGTGTCAGAGAAAAGAAAAGGAATACACTTATGATGTTATTAAAATAGAATTAACTGGACTCAGCTACTAATTGGGACAGAGAGAATGAGATACTTTGGGAAAATAACAAAAAAACAAAATAAATTTGTAAAGGATATAATTCCAATATTAATACTGTTCACAAAAGGATTGTAAGATAATGAATTGCTAAGATAAAAAAAACTAGCTGATCTATAATTTCTGATTTTGCTAATAGAATAATAATTTGGCTTATGAATCCACATCCAGCCAGGTTGGCTAATGATGCAACAATTTAATTTATCATCATCATTTCAGATCAAACTTATTAAAAGTATACATAATTGTATACAGTTGGATGAGACTTGTTATAATTCTGGATTTGACTAAGTGTAAAATCCCAAATGTCACTTAATCTTTATAATGATCAGTAAATTCATCTGAGCAAAATCAGTGGGTAAATGATTGTGATGAATACACTCCCATAATCTGGCACTTACATGACCCAGAATGTATCCATCTACTGACTGAAAAAGAATCTAAAATTTAATAAATTAATTATCCATAGAGAAGAGACACTTAATTGCTTATATCAGATGAGATGCAAGGTACCATATGGATTATTCTCTAGGAAGTCAATCACTTTTACATAGCATGCTCTCTGTGAGGCAGGCTGACTCAACTCAAAGTCTTCTTCCCTTCATTGCTTCCCAATTAATTCACTTTTCCTGGCTCCAGACATCTATATTATCCTGGATGTCTATTTTCTTAGCATTCTCCACCATTAATTTTGGTTCAGCTCTGGCCTCTTTGCTCCAGTCTTGCCATTTACAAAAGGTATATTTATTAAAAGGTCTTCACTTTTTTTTCATCCACAAAAAGTGGAGTTTGAACTAGTAACCTCTGAGATACTTTCCAGTTTTTGGATCCTAAAAGAACGCTTTAACCTTTGCATTGGTTGCACTGAACTTTCCCCCCACAGTTCTACAAATTTGTGGATTTTTATCATCCCAAAATATTTGATTTAAAGACGTTCTTTAGCTTCAAACTGAACATATCCAAAACTAACCTCAATGTATTCTCTTTTAAACAAATCTTTCTCATTTTCCTGTTTTTTCTCTCTGAGTTACTTACCTAGGGAAGAAAACCAAGTCATCATTGATTCTTCCTACATTAAATGAGTGGTCGAGTCTTACTGATTTAATTTCATCTCTGTCATCACATTCCCAAACCTGTCCCCTTGGTCCAGTCTTAGACTATTAATTGAGAATAGATATCTTTCCTTCTCTATATTCCAAGTGCCAAGTGTTTGGCATATAGAAGGTACTTAAGAATAATTGTTGATTGATTGTTATTAGTATCTAATTAAAATAGATTCCTTTAACTGCTCATCCCAACTCTAGTCTCTATCCCTATCCCGCTCACTGATTACCAGTCAAAGCTACATAAAGCTTTTGACTGTGTTACTCTTTGCTCAGGAGCCTTCATGTCATTATTATTTGTCAAATTACTTCTGTATTTCCTATATTATGCCAGTAGATAAGGAGCTGACCTTGGAATCAGGAAGTATTGAGATCAAAGCTGGTCTTAGATGCTTACTGTATCCAGGTCAAGTCACTTACACTTGGTTTGTCATTATTTCCTCAACTGTAAAACAGAGTTGTTAATAGGACTTACTTCTTCTTTCTTCTTCTTCTTCTTTTTTTTTTTTTTTTTTTTTTTTTTAGTGAAGGACATAGTTCATATCTTTAATGTCACCAGAGAAAAAGATATAATAACAGCGAAAAAGCACAAAATGCAACCAGGTATATTCACCTCAAAATCCACTTTTGACAAAAAAAAAAAAACCAAAGGTGAAAATACTATGCTTCAACCCACATTTAGTCTTCATAGTTCTCTCTCTGGTTGTGATTGGAATTTTCTTTTCTTTTTTTAATTATAACCTTTTATTCACAGTACATATGCATGGGTAATTTTTAAAAATATTATCCCTTGCACTCACTTCTGCTTTGATTTTTCCTTTCCCACCCTCCAGCCCCTCCCCTAAATGGCAGGCAGTCTTATACATGTTAAATATGTTATAGTATATCCTAGATACAATACATGTATACAGAACTGAATAGTTCTCTTGTTGCACAGGAAGAATCGGATTCAGAAGGTAAAAATAACCTGGGAAGAAAAACAAAAATGCAAGTAATAATAATAGTAATAATAAAGTTGATAGCAACCTTGTTTCACTCCTGATCTTATTGGGAATGGTTCCAGTTTATCTCCATTACATATGATGCTTACTGATGGTTTTAAATAGATACTCCTCACTATTTTAAAGAAAAGTCCATTTATTCCTATATTCTCAAGTGTTTTTATTAGGAATGGATATTGGATTTTATCAAATACTTTTTCTGCATCTATTGAGATGATCATATGGTTTTTATTAATTTGGTTATTGATATAGTCAATTATGGTAATAGTTTTCCTAATATTGAACCAGCCCTGCATTCCTGGTATAAATACTAATTGGTCATAGTGTATTATCCTGGGGATGATTTTTTGTAATCTTTTTAGCACCTACTTCTTAAGGTTGTTGAAAGGATCAAATGAAATAATATTTGGAGTTGGGGGAAAGCAAAGCAAAACAAAGGAAACACATAGCAGGTGCTATTTAACTATATTCCCTCTTTCCCAAATATTTTGATATTTAATAACCTCTATGCATTTGCTCCAGACAAACTTTCATACTTTATTTTTCACTATTCAATTAATTATTGACCAATCACTTATTAAGTACTTATGATGTACCAAGCACTCTTCTAGAAATTGGGAATACAAAGATACAAATAGAATAATTTCTATTCTCAAGTTTACTTTCCTTTGAGATCAAAGATATGTATGTAAGTAAGCATATACTAAATAGATATAAGGAAATATGGTGGAAAAGGAATTAGCAACTTGGTATATCAGGGATATTCTCTTTCATGTACAAGCCATCTCTTTAGGTGAGATTTGAAAGAAATTGGAGATTTTAAAATGCAAAAGTGAGAAAGGAATAGGGGACAGTGAGAAAGAACATAGATATTGGGATAAGACATTGAACATCATATTAAAAATAGAAACATATGGTTAAGAATATTAATTATAATTAATTATTAATAATAAAAGCAGATGGGAGTGGCTAGATGGTGCAGTGGATAGAGCACCAGTCCTGAAGTAAGGAAGACCTGAATTCAAATGTGGTCTCAGACACTTAACACTTCCTAGCTGTGTGACCCTGAGCAAGTCACTTAACCTCAATTGCCTCAGCAAAAAAAAAAAAAAAAAGAAAGAAATAGATGATTGAACATACAGTATGAACTGGTGGAAGTCTGGGATAGCTAGCAGGAGGATGATTGGCATCACTCCTGCCTTTCTGGAATGATGCCATTTTCATGAAAACAAATTTCACTTAATTTGATGAAGTGAAGGTTTTGGAGAAAATTTAAAATCTTTAAATTTTTTTTTGTAAGTTCCTGGATTAATTTTTAATATCTTTCAACTCCCAGAATAAGATCTTTGAATCAACCTTTTTGTTTTATGTGTTTTCAACCACTGAGGGCAAGGATTACCTATGTTAAATATAAGTCCGAATATTTCGGTGTAGTAAATGGGTACTGATATATTTGTACAGACATTATTCGATTATGCCCTACTCTAACAAAACAGCTTTGAAACCATTGAGGGCACAAAAAGACTCATTCTTTCAAACCAAGGAAAAGCGTAAAGGGCTGAAACTTTTGAGTTCATGCACTGAAGTGGGACAACCAAGAACTTAAGACTAACTACTGATTGGACAATACTCTATTAGCATATGCTTGGAAAATGACCTGCCCCACTATTCTGTGCTGGCTTGATCTGTTGGTGTATACAGAGAATTGGAGGAGGGATTAGAGGGTGGAGTAAGACAAGCCAGAGCTACTTTTGGGCGGGAGACGAGGAAGAAAGGTGTGGAGATTCCTGTGTCCATTCCTCTCTTTTTTGACCAAGAATAAAGACCAAGGACTTCCTGACACTGGCTGATTCTAAAGTATCCAGGGTGTTAACTCTGTCCTCACAGAAAAAGAAATAGATGAATGAAAGACAGAGATCATCCAGGGCCCAGAATAAAATCAAAGCAAATTGAAGATGTTAGTAATAAAGAGGATTGCACATAACACTGTAGTAGTATAAGAATATTAAGGCAATGTTTTCTCAGATGGCTCCTTAATACCAGACACCATATGAGTAGCAGAGAAAACACAAGTTATAGCTTTGAAAAAGTAGCTTCAGGTTACATGGAAGTAGGTTCTGGGAAAGGGAAGGGCACTTTAAATCAATCTGCTAGAGGGATCAAAGTAGAAGCTCCTACTGTCATCAAGGCTTGGTGTTTCATTGCAATTGTAAGGCTAGCTTTAGTTGAAGCTACTCTTTAAGTGTTATGTGCAAACCTCTTCCACTGCCACATTCATTTTCTCTTCAAAAAAGCTACTCTTCACAAGTCCCTATTTCCTAAAAATACAAAGTGAGGAAAAAACAAAGAATTGAAACAGTCACAAATATTCTTACCACCTGATTCCCTACATTATCATATTCTACTCTTCAGATCTAAGAGGAAGTTCAATTCATCCCAACTCCCTGAATACTGCAAGCTAGAGAACAGACAGGATATAATGACTTTCCCTTTAGACAAATACAGGAATCAAGATTGAGTTTCTCCTGGGGACTACAAATATTCCCATATATTCAGAATCTATGCCATTTAGTTAAACCCATCACCATTTTGAATTACTGTGTACTCCAAAACTTGTGGACAAACAAGAACTGTCAGTTGTGTCCATTCTTTGTAGAAGATTCCTTCTATTATGCTCTCTCATATCACCTAGCCACTAAGTAAATGAGGGCTTCTGTCTTTGCTGCTGACATCAAAGTCTCTGCTTCAGTGCCATTCCTTCCTTCATCATTGGGCCTGTGAGAGAGAGTCCATCTCAGCTTCTCTCTGAGAATGGATTTAAGGATCTCTTTGCCCCATACCTACTACTTGGCATGTGGCCTACAGGACTCTGTGTCACTAATCCAACTGAAGGGCAATGTCAGCAATAATTTGCTGTGGTAGGAGCCATGTAAGTATCAGTAGAATGCCAAATGGGGAAGTGAAAGCTGCTCTGCCCTGTGCCTACCATTATCTTTTAGATAAGACCTGTAATTTAATTGGTACTGGAACTTATAATGAGGAAACTCCCTTTATCACCAATACAGCTGCTCTGAACTTTATTATTAGAAAATGACCTGAGACTCTGAGAACTTTAATGACATGCTCAGAGTTACACAGATAGAATGTGTCAGATGCAAGACTAGAACTCTGACTTTCCTGAGTCTAAGACTAGCTAGCTATTTCCTAAGTTAGGCTTCCCAGTTACTGTGTGAGCAAACTTTCTCAGCCCTGTGCAACCCACTGAGAATACAGGACAGTTGGAACAAACAATCACCTGCTGACACCTAAACCTCTGGTCTGGCACCAATTCCTTCTTTCACCATGACTGGACTTAAGAAGAGAAGGGAGAAGCTTAGAGGCTTTTGCACCTCAGATTTAGCTGCCATGCTTACCCTGATTTACCAAAAACATAATGGAAAAAATGCTTCCAGTACCAGGATATCAGACATTAAGCTAGGCCTATGCTTCATATGCAGGCTTTCTTTGGGTTAGGTACCATCCTGTTTAATCTTTGGGCAAGGCAAAGGAATTGGGATAGAATTCCATTTAACCTCACATCCGTAAGGACTCGCTCACTGGGTATTAACTCAAACTTGTATTATTAAAAGATCATTTTAACAAAATGAGTTTTTTTGTATTGTAAGTGGTCTTAAACCTATCTTGAAAGAATAGTAGATAACTGAATGTCTGTACAAAAGCGCTTCACTGTCATAAACTATACTGAAGCTTTAGATATCTGACCTATTCTATATTTTTGCTAGAAAAACATTGCTGTCTCCTTCCCTAATCTCTTACAGAGGGATGCCCCTTTCTTGACATTAATATCTACATTTTAAAATGTCTCTACTTTAGTCTTAGTCCTCATTCAAATATATCCAAAAGAGACAGTCTACTCTGTCTTGGCCCAGGTCATTCAAAAACAGATTAAGAAGTCTCTGTCCTAGAAAATGGAACACAAGAAACTAATCCTAAGAGGTTACTCTTTTTTTTTTAACCCAGCATAATGATGTTTACTACTGTTCACTACAAATGCCTATGGGAAGTAGCTTATCTATTCATATTCAGAAACCAACCCATCCCCTAAAATCTTTTCTTTTCTATGAACCACATCAAACTCCTCTGTTTCATGTAACTATAAATAAAATAAAACTTTTAATAATTTAACATGCTAAATTGTAAGGCAGTAGGCTTTCTTTCTTTCTTTTTTTCTTTTTTTTTCTTTTTTCTTTTTATTATTATAGTAACTTTTTATTGACAGAATCCATGCCAGGGTAAATTTTTTTACAACATTATCCCTTGCACTCATTTCTGTTCCGATTTTTCCCTCCCACCCTCCACCCCCTCCCCTAGATGGCAAGCAGTCCCATATATGTTGAATATGTCCTAGTATATCCAAGATAAAATGTATGTGTGCAGATCCAAACAGTTTTCTTGTTGCACAGAGAGAATTGGATTCAGAAGGTAGAAATAACCCAGGAAGAAAAACAAAAATGCAAACAGTTTACATTCACTTCCAAGTGTTTTTTTTTCTTTGGGTGTAGCTGCTTCTGTTCATCATTGATCAATTGAAACTGAATTAGGTCTCTTTGTCAAAGAAATCCACTTCCATCAGATTACATCTTCATACAGTATCATTGTTGACGTATATAATGATTTCTTGGTTCTGCTCATTTCACTTAGCATCAGTTCATGTAATTCTCTCCAAGCTTCTCTGTATTCATCTTGCTGGTCATTTCTTACAGAACAATAATATTCCAAAACATTCATATACCACAATTTACCCAACCATTCTCCAATTGATGGGCATCCATTCAGTTTCCAGCTTCTAGCCACTACAAACAGGGCTGCCACAAACATTTTGGCACATACTGGTCCCTTTCCCTTCTTTAGTATCTCCTTGGGGTATAAGCCCAGTAGAAACACTGCTGGATCAAAGGGTATGCACAGTTTGATAACTTTTGGGGCATAATTCCAGATTGCTCTCCAGAATGGTTGGATTCATTCACAGCTCCACCAACAATGTATCAGTGTCCCAGTTTCCCCGCATCCCCTCCAACAATCATCATTATTTTTTCCTGTCATCTTAGCCAATCTGACAGGTGTGTAGTGGTATCTCAGAGTTGTCTTAATTAGCATTTCTCTGATTAATAATGATTTGGAACACTCTTTCATATGAGTGGAAGGCTTTCTTTCTTATAAAGCCTAAGACTTAGTATTGCTGTCAGAGAAAGTGAAAATTTTTCTCTTGCTATTATTGCCATCATTTTTATCCCTTATTCTCAACCCTATACTTTCCTAGTCTCTTTCTGCTTCTCTGCTGCATTTCCACCATTTCCTCTGCCACTATCATTCTATCATTAACAAATTTTCCTTCATCTTATATTTCTTACTTTAATGGAAAACCTACCTCTGCCATGCCTGGTACTTTATGTTTTTTCTCTCTTGACTGCATTGGACATGTCCATAGGACATGTCTAAGTAGATTAGGCATATTTCTTGCTCCCTAATGTCCTCTTTCAGACCTTCTTTATCTAAGCAGGCAATAGTAAAAGCTAAGGAATAGCTCTGAAAGGAGTAAATATGAATTCAAATCCTACCTCTGAAGAGGGAAGCTGCTTGATTCTGGGCATATCATTTAACCTTCTAAGGATTTATTTTTCTCAGTACAATAAAATGTATAATGGTCTTTAAGAAAGGTCATTGTTCTAACTTCAATTATTTTTCCAGTTACCTTGCTCCATGGTGACAAAAAGCATTTTACACAGACTAGAATTGATTGTTCATACAAAAGACATGCAAACAAGTACTGTCTTTCCAATGTCTTTTAAGTGAAAAGGAAATAAAGTTGTAAATTTACCCCTTTAGAGAATGAGTTCTACTTGCCTTATCTCTCTTCTGGTTGCCATGTGGCTATAAATACCTATCTCTGCTGTTTCTTCTATCTTCTGTGACTTTTATTTTCTGATTCAGTTTTCAAAAAAACAGAAACCACCAGAGCTATAGCAGCAAGAGAAAAGGTCTATTAGTAGCTTATATTAGCAAGTTTGGAAAAAAGCTAAACAAAGCCCTGAGGAAAGAGCTGTTTGACCTGATCTAGGACTGAATTTATCAGACAGTAAAATGTGCCCTGAAAAAAAAGAGAGTGATATCCTTTGTACATGTCAGAGAATAATGACCTTAATGTGAGAACATTAGTTTCACTCAATTTAAGTTTGAATCTACTAATCTAAGGAACTGAGTTGATGGGCTGCTGGCTTTAGATGGCTTTTATCTTTTTAGTATATATCATTTTATAAGTGATAATTGATGTTAGTTAATAGCAGGGGAATGAATAGTTAACTGATTTAAACTAATTAATTATAATTTTGGAACTAATTAGCAATGATTTGGAGTAGAATAAATTGGATGAAGACTTGTGAACCCTCCTTATTTTGACTCCAAAACCTTCAGGGTTACTCTGTAGAACCTTGATGAGAGTAATACCTTGCGTTGGGAGACCTAGCCTGATAGTACAGGTTGGAAAAGTACCTCTTAAACTTAGATAGGCTCTTTCTTTCTTTCTTTTTTGTTTTTAACAGCCTTTTATTTACAAGTTATATGTATGGGTAATTTTACAGCATTGACAATTGCCAAACCTTTTGTTCTAATTTTTCCCGTCCTTCCCCCCATCCCTTCCCCTAGATGGCAGGATGACCAGTAGATGTTAAATATATTAAAGTATAAATTAAATACACAATAAGTATACATGACCAAAGCATTATTTTGCTGTACAAAAAGAATCAGACTCTGAAATATTGTACAGTTAGCCTCTGAAGGGAATCCAAAATGCAGGCAGGCAAAAATATAGGGATTGGGAACTCAATGTAATGGTTCTTAGTCATCTCCCAGAGTTCTTTCGCTGGGTATAGCTGGTTCAGTTCATTACTGCTCCATTGGAACTGATTTGGTTCATCTCATTGCTGAGGATGGCCAGGTCCATCAGAATTAGTCATTATATAGTATTGTTGCTGAAGTATATAATGATCTCGTGGCAGATAGGCTATTTCTACAAAATAAGGGAGTTGGAATAAAATGCCTTGCACATAGTAGGCATTTAAAAACATTTATTGAATTTATTGGGTTGAAAGGAGCTCCTAAAGATACAGATTCCACATTTTCATGTCTATGTGATAATCCAGGCAGTACAAGTGCTCTGTAAATGAAGGAACTTTAGTGTATTCTAACTCATGCCAATCATAATCACAGTAGTTATCTAGAAAAGCATAGAAAACAAAAACTTGAACATGTAGGTCTTAGAAGCCAGAAATACTATAATATTTAAGTCAATTTGCTGCTAATTGGGAGTTAGAATGGAAGGATCTTTTAATGGAAGTATTTATAATAGTATTCATTCACTAAATCACTGAATTTTGGAGATGGAAGAGACTATTGCAGTTATCCCTCCATTACCTGTTTTAAAAAGAATTCCTATTACAACATATTTGACACATTATTATTCAAACTTAAAAAAAAACCTTCAGGGAATTCAGTCATAATATAGAACTGTAGTTTCCTTTTGGTGCTTATGATTGGGAATTTGAATAAAATTGCCTCATTAGAAGAAAAATAAATAAATAAAATTTTCACTAAGAGAAAACCAATTTACTCTTAGGAAAATCCAAACCATCTCTGAACAATTCTAATTTATTTTTAGGAAGACCTGGAGCTCCAATTCTCCTCTTTACAATTTCTACCCATTTTTTTCTAGTTGTGATTCAAAACAAACTAGTCTAATCATTTTCCCACAAAATGGACCTTTACATGCTTGGAAATAGTTATTATCTTCCTTTTTTACTCTCCTTCCCTCCCTACCTACTTTACCCTCCCTCCCTTTTTTTTTCCCATAGTCTAAAACTTTTGCCTTATTCCTCTTGGATAGTTTCTCCATGTTAGCTACTTTTTCTATTATTTCCAGATTAAACTTCTTGTCAGAAAGATGGAATCAAAATTGATTAACAATAACAACAAAAATGTCTTTTTCTGATGTCAGTTATTTTTGTCCTATCTACGTATCTCTTCTTTGATCTATTTATATGCTTCAAGGAGAAAAAAAGTAAAGCTTTTTTTGTACTTAGTTTTTCCTTTTTAGTTTAGTTCATTCTGAGAATCAGCACTTCTTACACTATTCCTACAATCTTGTACTAGTTTGACATCAATTCTGTCACTTTCTTTTTTCTCCTCCCTTGGAGATGATCTTATCCAAACCTATTAATTTACATATATATAAAGGAAAAATAAGACTTGAGGAAAATAGCCCTGAGTAACATGTGGAATACTTAAAACAAATTCAATTGTTCTGATTCCAAGTCTAGTGTTCTAGCCACCTTTAATCTATCAACCAATAACCATTTATTAAGTATAAACACTAGGGATTCAAAAAGAAGGCAAAAGGCAGTCCTTGCCCTCAAAAAGGTTGCAATCTAGTTAGGGAGAGAACATGCAAATAGAAAAAGCAAGCATTATAGAAGATAAATAGTAAATAACTAATGGAGAGAAGACATTAGAACTAAGAAGGGTTGAGGAAGACTTCCTGTAGTATGATTTTAGTTGTGATTTAATGGAAGCCAGGGAAGTTATTAGTCTGAATAGAAGAAAGAGAACATTCCAAGTAGCCAGAGATAATGTCTGGAGCTGAGATATGGAATTTCTTTTTCTTGGAACAGCCAGAAAACCAATGCCACTGGATTGAAGAGTATTTGGTAGGGAAAGAAGGTATAATTAAACTAGTAAAGTAGGAAGAGGCTAATCTATGAAGAACTTTGAATGCCAAAAAGAGCATGTTGTATTCACTTTTGGAGGCAATAGGAAGCCACTGAAGTTTATTGAGTGAGGGGCTGGAAAGAAAGTGGGGAGAAGCTGGGATGACATGATCAGACTTGTGCTTTAGTGAATGAATGGAGGATGGATTAGAATGTAAAGAGAGTAGAGATAGGGAAATTCACAACAGTCTATTGCAGTAATCTAAGAGTGAGGCGATGAGGGCTTGGATTCAAGTGGTGATTGTGTCAGAGGAGAATAGGGAGGTATATACAAACTAAAATTGACAAATAGGCCTTGAAAACAGATTGAATATGTTTAGGATCCAGGATGACTCAGGTTATAAATCTTTAGAATGAGGGGTTTAGAAAGATGGAAGGTTGGAGGGGGATAGGATTTAGGGGTAGAATGAGTTAAGTTTAGACATATTGAAATTAAGTTGTCTATTGGATATCTAGTTCAAGATGTCTAGAAAGCTTTTGGAAATTTGAAGTTGAAGATTAACAAATGTATTGGAGCAGAATCATCTATATGGGAATGGTAATCAAATCAATAAGAGTTGATGAGATCAAGAGAAATATTAAAGAGAGAGAAGACAAGACAAGACAAAATAAGACCCAGGACAGAACCTTGAGGGAAGTCTACAGTCAGAGGGAAGGATATGAATTAGGATCTAGCAAAGGAGACAGAGAAGTCGTGGTTATATAGTGGTAGGAAGAAAGTCAGGAGAGAGTGGAGCTCAAAAACCTAGAGAGAAGAGATTATCAAGGAGCAGAGAATGACTGACAATGCCAAAGGCTGCAGAGAGTTCAAGAAGAATGAGGATTGAGAAACAGTCTCTGGATTTGGCAACTAAAAGATCATTACCAACTTTGGGGAAAGTAGTTTTGATGGAATAATGTCAGCAACTGGATTTTTAAAAAGAGGTTGAGAAGAAAGTAAGAGGAAAGTGAAAGCATTTAGTGTAGTTGGTCTTTTTAAAAGCTTACAAAAGGCAGAAGAGACATAGGACAAACTTTAGTGTGACTGGAAAGATCACATGAGAGTTGATTTTTGTTTGTTTTTCAATATGAGTGACACATGGCCATGTTTGTAGGCAGTAAGAAATAAGTCAGTAGAGAGGGAAACATTGAAAAGAAGTGCAAGAGTGGGGATAATAGAAAGGGCAACTGTTGGAGGAAATGGGATGGAATGGGATCATTTGAGCAGTTAGAGGGCCTCTTGTGATCTCTAAGGTCATCTACTACATAAAAGAGATGTGAAGGAAGAGAAAGTGGCAGAAGGTGTGATAGGAAATGAGGCAGAGGAGAGGAAAGGGAGTTCATGAAGAATGGTCTCAATTTTTTTCTGTAAAATATGAGACAGAGGCTCTCAACTGAGAGACTAAGGGGATAGAGAACCATGGAAGGTTTTAGGAGGAATGAAAAGTTTTGGAGGAAGAGGCAAAAACTGAAATTGGCAATGGGGTAGCACGGATTATTCCAGATCCCTCCATCTCTACCACCAATGAGCTAAGAGGTAAAAGTGTAGCCAATACTAGAAATGGTAGCCAGACTGTAGAGGTAAGGGAGGTTTAGTAGGATTGTCTAATGGCAATGAAGACCCAGTTGAGGCTATGTAACATAACTGTGTAGTGGACCCAGACAGAATAGTTGAGTGATTTTTCTCTACTTTTGTTTAGCAGCAAATATGAGTTAAAGTGATGAATAGGAGTGATACAAGGTTGAGGCTTAGTTGGGTGGGATGTAATCAGTAATATGGTAAGAGGCCTAGGAAGGACAGGATACAATTGAAGTGAGGAGGATAGAGTAGAATTGAATTGGTTCACTAAAGACTCCAATGGGGAGAATAGAAGAGGTGAGATGGACTGGAAGAGATTTTAAGGATGAAAGGATTGGATGTCAGATTGCAGATGAAGAAATGCTGATGATGTATAGGAAAGCAGAGGGAGAAGCAAAAAATCAATAAATTGTAGTGAGATAAAGGGATTTCAGAATTCTTGAACAAATAAATGGTATATTTGTGGGCAATGGTGAGATCAAGGGTATGACCATCTTTGTGTATGGATAAGATAGAGTGAATGTATAGGTCATGGGAAGTGACTAAGTTGAGCAACTATGATATTTAAGGGAATATGTACATATATACACATGTATGGCATGTATGTATATGTTCCCTAGAATCAGGGAAGGAGTTGAAAAGAAGGGAAATTAAGAGGCAGATATCCACTACACACCTATCAGACTGGCTAGAATGACAGAAAAAGATAATGCGGAATGTTGGAGGGGATGTGGGAAAACAGGGACACTAATACATTGTTGGTGGAATTGTGAATAT
The DNA here is from genome assembly GCF_902635505.1 of Sarcophilus harrisii. Taxonomy (NCBI): domain Eukaryota; kingdom Metazoa; phylum Chordata; class Mammalia; order Dasyuromorphia; family Dasyuridae; genus Sarcophilus; species Sarcophilus harrisii. The sequence continues at coordinate 123,541,208 of NC_045431.1, read as the reverse complement.
ATCCAACCATTCTGGAGAGCAATTTGGAACTATGCTCAAAAAGTTATCAAACTGTGCATACCTTTTGATCCAGTAGTGTTACTACTGGGCTTATATCCCAAAGCAATCATAAAGAAGGGAAAGGGACCTGTATGTGCAAGAATGTTTGTGGCAGCCCTCTTTGTAGTGGCCAGAAACTGGAAACTGAGTGGATGCTCATCAATTGGAGAATGGCTGAATAAATTGTGGTATATGAATATTATGGAATATTATTGTTCGGTAAGAAATGACCAACAGGATGATTTCAGAAAGGCCTGGAGAGACTTACGTGAACTGATGCTGAGTGAAATGAGCAGGACCAGGAGATCATTATATACTTCAACAACAACACTATATGATAACCAATTCTGATGGACCTGGCCATCCTCAGCTATGAGATGAACCAAATCAGTTCCAATGGGGCAGTAATGAACTGAACCAGCTACACCCAGCAAAAGAACTCTGGGAGATGACTAAGAACCATTATATTGAATTCCCAATCCCTCTATTTTTGTCTGCCTGCTTTTTTGATTTCCTTCACAGGCTAATTGTACAATATTTCAGAGTCTGATTCTTTTTTACAGCAAAATAACGGTTTGGTCATGTATACTTATTGTGTATCTAATTTATATTTTAATATATTTAACATCTACTGGTCATCCTGCCATCTGGGGGAGGGGGTAGGGGAAGGAGGGGAAAAATTGGAACAAGAGCTTTGGCAATTGTCAATGCTGTAAAGTTACCCATACATATAACCTGTAAATAAAAGGCTATTAAAATTTAAAAAATAAAAAAGAGGCAGGTATCAAAGTCATTAGGGAAGGAAGGAGAGAAATCTGAAGGTATGTAGATAACAGCTACCAGAATTTTGATAGGATGATAGACACGAATACCCTGAACCTCAAGGAAAGAGTTTATTGTGTGATGAAGGAAAATGGAAAACCTGGAATTAACAGTGGATTAATATAAATTATTCCAACTCCCCTACCTCTACCACCAGTGAGCTGAGGAGAAATGAAGATGTAGCCAATACTAGAAATGATGACCAAAAAGGTTTTGTCATTATTGGGAAAAAAGTTTTCCACATGCCATGTTGCTTCGCTACTATATAGTAAGCATTGTAACATACAAAAATGAATGAAATATATATTTGCTTTTGGATAAGGTCCTAGGACAACATAAGAAAATTATATGCAATACTTATAAACTATCTTTAGTAGATAAAATATCAGTTAAACGCCCATTCTCTTCTCTGTAAAGTACTTCAGAGAAGCTAGTTGACAATTACTTTTTATTGTTGTCCCCTATAAGTATCACATTGGATTCTGATATTGATTAGAATGTATCTTTGTGGCTTCATGCATGAATCAAAACATTTATCTCTGGATCCAATCAACTATCTACTTCTTTTCCATCTCTTCACACTGTCTTTCACTGAATCACCTTTCTTAAAGTCATATAGTAAAATAGCATTTAATTTAAGTGATAAAACAAACACAAGTATATTTAATATGAGAGATTTAGTCAGGTATATTACAAATAATTATTTTCACTTTATTTCCATTTCAATTCCCTAAACTGGAAAAAGAACCACAAGTAATTTGTTATCAATTTGGCTGTTCCCAGTCACAACCTCTCATTTTAACATCCAGGAGGTAAGACAGTGAGATCATGGAATCCAGCTATCCTTACTAGACAGATGAGAAAACTGAGTCCCAAAGAGTCAAAGGATTTGTTCAAGATCTCATATCTGTAAAGTCAAAGAAACAGGATCTGACTGAATTCTCTGATTCCACATCTAAATCAAGTGACAGCCTTTGTGAAACCCTGAGATTTAAATGGCTTTCTCAGAATCACATAGACATTATGGGTCAGATGAAGGCCTTGAAGAGGGTTTTCCTAAAGACTTATTAGCTGGGTGATCTTCTGCAAGTCATTTAACTGCTCAACCTGTTTTTTTTTTGTTTGTTTTTCATTTGTAAAATATAATTTTGTAGGTTGTAAGATGTCAATGTAATGTAGGGATAAATATAACATCTACATCAAAGTTTTTTTGTGAAAATCAAACTATCTATCTATCTACTATCTGTAGATCTATCTATAGCTATCATATCTTTATATCTATATCTATAGATATAAAAAGAAAGGGTAAGATTGGGGCAGGGAGAAAGAGACAGACAGAGACTGAGACAGAAGAAGGGAGAGAGAGGGAAAGACAGACATAGAAACAGAGGGAGACAGAGACAGAAAGATAGAGACAGAAATTGAGACAGTGAAACAGATACACACACACACACACACACACACACACACCACACACAAAGACCAAAAAAGAGTGAAAGAGATAGACACACAGAGACAAAGAGATAGAAAAAGAGATTTACAACTCCATATAGATGTTTGCTATTAGATATTTCTGAATCCACCTACCTCAATTTCTCTTTCACAAAACTATGCTGTCTAGAAAAGCAGACCAAAAAAAGACAGTTTCTGTCTTCAAAAGGAGCTTATATTCTACTGTTTGAGTGGATTGTGAAGTAGCTTAATAGACAAACATGAGGTTAAGTATATTACAAAAAAGGATGGGAACCAAACAAAATGCTCTGGTATAATCTGAAGAATAAAAGATTATTTCTTTCTTAGGGATGAGGAGGTTGGAGGGGAATTGAATCTTTAGTAATCTAGTAATCTTTTTTTTAAAATAATATTAATGAAGTAAAATAAAAGTCTTATTTATTTTTCTTCTAATACCTTAGTCATTCAAAAAGAAGTATAGGAGGAAAAGTGTAGATCTGTTTTAGATTTTATCTCCTGTAATGTTCAGGCTAGCTCTATGGAGGGCCTCAGGATCAGCCCGAGTTCTTGGTCTTTAGGTGGAGAAGTGAAGGAGAGCCACCACATGGCTGGTCCAAGATGGAGTCTAGAGCCTGATGTCTTCTCTGTGGCTTAGAGCTGCTGCTGAGAGAGTGTGGCCAAGAGAGTGAATCCTCTGTGACTCCTTTAAATACTCCAGTACAATCCTGCCACTACCTCACACAGACCATGCCCAATCACACTTGAGCATATGCCAACTTGTCAGGAGAGCCACCACATCACTATATTACCTTAAGTATATGTATATGACTAGAGTGAATATATCAATAGCTAGAGAATTATTATCTTATCAACTATACTGAATCTTAAGTATACCTTTCAGAGTTCTAGCCCTCTACAATCTCCAAAGTCAAAAATAAAGAGCTTTATTTCAAAATAGAAAGCAAATGAGACTGATGTTCCATTTTTCTCCCTCTCCCTTTGATGGAAAACACTTTTAAATAACTGATCTCATTATTATTGCATGTACCCACTTCTTTTTTTTATTTATTTGTTTATTTAGTTTTTAATAGATTTTTATTTACAAGTTATATGTATGGGTAATTTTACAGCATTGACAATTGCCAAACCTTTTGTACCAATTTTTCCCCTCCTTCCCCCCACCCCCTCCCCTAGATGGCAGGATGACCAATACATGTTAAATATGTTAAAGTATAAATTAAATATAAAATAAGTATACATGTCCAAACCGTTATTTTGCTGTACAAAAAGAATCAGACTCTGAAATATTGTACAATGAGCCTGTGAAGGAAATCAAAAATGCAGGCGGGCAAAAATATAGGGATTGGGAATTCTATGTAATGGTTTTTAGTTATCTCCCAGAGTTCTTTCACTGGGTATAGCTGGTTCAGTTCAATACTGCTCCATTTACCCACTTCTTTTTAATGAGCCCTATACTCTGCTGATTTTGATTGATAATATTTTTTGCTCGTGTTGGTAGGAATTTTTTTTTTTAAAGATGAGTGTGGATAAGCTAAAAATGTAACTTATTTTTGAAAATTATGCATAACTCCCAAAGCTCCAAGTGTAGATGAACAGTCACCAATCACTCAAGAACAAGACAGGAGCTAAGGATCTTAGCAAGAAAAGAAACACTGAGAGATAGTAAGATCCTTTAGCAAAATTATGAAATCAGTCAAATTTGCCTTTGACTTTCAACATCTGTTTTTCCTTTTGTGTCTTTCCTTTTGGGATCTGTTATGGGGCAAAACTTGAAACAAGGTGCTAAGTCACTGGAAATGATAGAAACAATGCTTATGTACATGGTTCACACATTTGGGAGAGTTCACACATTGGTTCACACATTAGAGTTCACACCATTAAGACAGGATATATAAGGAGGAGCTCCCACAAGCCCACTAGGGACTCCCACTAGGGAGATTCACAAATCAGGATTCAGTCGAGGAGATTCACAAGTCACAGAGAACCCACAATTCCACTCTTGGAGGAGGAGTCAATTCATTCCAACTTCCATCTTTGTGCTGGCTGGAGGCTTTGGATTCAGAAGGAGCTAGAGATTGAAGATGGAAGAGATAAAGGACTAGCAACAAGAGCTCTTGGAACCAAGGAGAGAGATAGGCTTCTAACAAAGCTAAACAGGCCCAAGGAAGGACACAATAAAGGATCTGGACTGTAACACCTGGCTGCATTTGAGGTGATTATTACTCTGACCTGAAAGGAAGGCTGCCTCCAGAAGCCCCCCAAGAAATCTGCTCCCAGAAAATGATTATATTTTACAGAAGAGAACATTACAGGGATCTAATGTTATGTTGTTCCTTGGTTGAACATAGCCCTAAATCAGGTCCTGGCCCTTTTTGTCCTCTTCTCTTTGCTGTTCACAAATTCTTCTTAGCAAATCTTCTCTTTGTTAACTATCATAGTGGAAGGAAGAAAGAAACAAGAAATTTTAAGAACCTACTATGTGCCAAGACTATGCTGAACACTTTACAAGTATCTTATTCTGTTTTTAACAACAATCTAGTGAAATAGGTATTATTCATTTCATAGTCAAAGAAACCATAGATAGATGTTAAGAGACTTGCCTTGCTTCACATAACTCCTCCCATCAAATCCTCCATTTCATACTTGTGAAATTGATTTATTGAAATCACTATATTTCTATTTCTAATAAATTCTAAGAGTAAGAGATTATATAGAACTTTTAATTGGGAAGACCTCACCTCAGTACTACACCTGATACTTTATTAGTGTGTCCCCATGGACAATTCTGTTATTCTTTCTGAGTCTTAGATTCTCTATAAGAATGAAAATTATAAGTGGGTTGTGATCTTTATCAGCAGTGTAGAACTGCAAAGTTCTCATACTGATAAATTCAGAAGTCCTTGATGTAAATTTCATCTTATTAAATTTAGTTCAATTAAAACTTATTAAATTTGGTTTTTTTAACTCTTTCAATCCTAGTTACAATTTCTATTGATGATATGCATTTTGAGATCTTAAGAAAGTATTTTTTTGCTGAAAATAATAGCAATAATAGCATTTATTTAACATTTATATAGTGCTCTATTTCTTATAAAGCACATTGCATTGCAGATATTTTATTTAAGCCTGACAACTTTGGAGATAGGTGCTATTATTATTATCACCACTTTACATAATAAGAAACTGAGGGAGATAAAATCTTCCCGATTACAAGACCAGTGTTCCACTACCTGACTGAATTTCCATCTAACTTCCTATAGATTTCAACAATAGAATAGAGAAGGAAATGTGACTTTTCTAAGAAAAATATAGTATTATACCTGCTGTATGATATTGGTCAAATCACTTACATTCTTTGGCAGTGGTGTCCACATTTGTAAAATGAGTAAGATGAACTAGATGCCCTCTGAGGTCTTTTCTACCTCTTGGTCAATAATCCTCTTACTTCTAAGTTTAGGGTCATACAGTTCATAACCATTGTACTCAAACATCTAAGAGTCCTTCTTTCATCCCATTCTATCCCTGATACAAGTTTGTAAAGAATTACTTTGGACAGAAAAGGGACAAAGATATAAGAAAAGAAAGGGGACTGGTAAAATATATGGCATTTTTAAAAAAGATTTTGTTTTTTGCTGCAAAAGACAGGAAAGAAGCATAAAGAAAGATTATTTGGAGTCAGAAGAAATACATCCAAATTCAGGCTTTGACTTTTAATAGCTATGTAAATTTGGGCAAGGCAATTTAACTTTTGTGTTCCTAGTTTTTCTTATTGGTAAAATGGAAATAATAGCATCTACAGAACCTATCTCACAGATCTGTCATGAGAGAATATTATGCAAAGTGCTCTATAAATCATGAAATGCTATATTAAAGTCAGCTGTTATTATTTTATCCAGAACAGTTGTACAATTTAACCATAATCATAAAGACATCTCTATTAGCACCAGTGGAGTCATGGTACCATAATTATGAAAAAGAACAGGTACCTCTGTTTGATTTCAGGCATTGTCTAAGAAGTCAACTAATTATGTCCTCTCCCAAAGTAACAGTAACCTAAGGAATACAGAGGATTGCTTGAATTTCTCCTATTAGGATGAGCTCATTTTATAGAGTGAAAGAGAAAACTTCACCTTTTATATCTCTATTAGTTAATTTCAAAGCTATACTAGCTGTGTGATAAATTCATTATCTAGACAGCTGTTAACTTCAGCAACGTGTATTTCTGTCAGTCAGCTCAGAAAAAGGATATGAAGAACTTGTGCATGTCATCTTGGAGATATGTTATTTACTTGGCTCTAGCCACAGTTGATTAAAATAGTTTATCTACTCACATAATAATAATGAGTCATATTCTCCCTCTGTCTAACTATGAGAATTAACTTGGAGTGTGCCCATGGTTGACATTGGGCCTAATGGAAGTGACAATTTACTGTTGTGTCTTCTTTCTAGTTTTGTTCATTTAATGAGAAATGTGATCAGAAATTCCAGCTGGTGAAAAACAAACCTTAAAATTGGAATATAAAAAGGAGGGCCTGTTAAAGAAAGAGAGATGAATAGACGCCATAAAGATAGGTAGATGAGTAATAAAAAAAAACACTGATTACTTTGATTTAATGCTTTGAATAATTTTTCTATTCTATTTTTGCTTCATTATTTGTATGGAAGATTCCTTGCATTTCTTTATCTTTCTATGGGACAGTTAAAAAAAGCAAAACTGGGAACTGCATTTGTATCTTCCTTTAAATTAGAACAAAAGTAGACATTTTCCCATGAGTTAAAAACATATATTTTCTGGACATAAATGGTGATACCATAAGCAAATTAGGAGAGCATAGGATAATGTACTTATCAGATCTTTGGAAAAAGGAGGAATTTATGACCAAAGAAGAATTAGAGAACATTATGAAAGGCAAAATGGACAACTTTGATTACATTTTAAAAATTGATTACAATTAAAAAGTTTTTACCCAAACAAACCTAACACAAACAAGGTTAAAAGGGAAGTACAAAGCTGGGGGGAAATTTTTACAGACAGTGTTTTTGATAAAGGTCTCATTTCTAAAATAAAGAACTACGTAAAATTTATAAGAATATAATTCATTCTCCAATTGATGAATGGTCAAAGGATATGAACAGACAATTTTAAGATGGTGAAATTAAAGTCATCTATAGTCATATGAAAAAAATCCTCTAAATCATTATTGATTAGATATATGCAAATTAAAACAACTCTGAGGTACTACCTCACACTTCTCAGATAGATTAAAATGACAGTAAAAGATAATGATAAATGTTGGAAGGGATATGGGGAAACCAGGACACTAATGCATTATTGGTGGCGTTATGAAATAATCTAACCATTCTGGAAAGCAATTTGGAACTATGCTCGAAGGGCTATAAAACTGTGTCACTATTTGGTCTGTATCTCAAGAAAATCATAAAGGAGGGGAAAAGACCTACATATGCAAAAATGTTTGTAGCAGCTTTTTTTGTGGTAGAAAAGAGTTAGAAAATGAATGAATGCCCATCAATTGGAGACTGTCTGAATAAGTTGTGGAATATGAAGTTAATGGAATATTATTATTCTATAAAAAATGATGATTTTTAGAAAGGTCTGGAAAAATTAACATGAATTTTTTATTATAATTGTAAGTCCATAGGGAAAAAGTTGTCAAAAAAATCAACTGTTATTAAAATATATAAAAACATTTATTTAGCTTAAATATACTAATCACCTAAAATTTATCCTATAACCCAAAGTCATATGGCTGGTCATTGAATGTAGGATAAGAATTATCAAATAAATATTTCTATCTGAACAAAAACTGATTGTTCCTCTAATCTCCTTTTTCTTATTATCTTTGCAAATACTTATTATTTTTAATGTATTTTAAAATTTTATAATTGTGCCATTTAAAAAATATTATTATTTTAAAAATTAAGGTACCAGATATTCTCACTTAAAAAGGAATATGCTGATAAATGTAAGACCAGTGATAATGGACTTCACAAATCTTCCACAGGACCCCTAAGAGTGACTATTTTTTTAAGTTCCAGTTTCTAAACCAGAACATCAAAGCACAAATCTACTATAAAATAATAGTACTGGCATTTAAAAATTCACATAAAATACTTCAAGGTATCTGGGTGATAAACCAGAGCCCTACCATGTTTATACTGGTACCTACAATCTTTATTTTTTTATTATATATCACATAAGGTAATTATCCATGGACCTTCCATAAAATGAACAAATACTTCCACAGGACTGCATGATGTCACCACTCCACCTTTATGATTTTTACATTATCTGCTTTGGGGTAATTGACAAATCCGTGGCCAGCACCATGATATTCATTTCTGTATATCTGTGCCATAATTTTTCTGGCACTTTCTTGGCCTTGCTAAGAAACTGGCAACATTTCAGGGCTGTAAAAGTAGCATTATGACTTTGCTGTAGATGTAAAGATAACCTGCTCCAGCACCACATTTTAATAACTTAGTGTTTGGGATAATATATTTTCCTTGCAGCAGATCTTCAGCTTTTCTGTTTTTATCAATCTCTCATTTATTTTCTCACACTGTGGAATTTAAAGCAAAATCTTGGCTCAAATCCCCAAATCTCCATGTGCTACAGGTGGGCAGCACTGATGGTAGGCACCCAAGTAGAAAGTAATAGATTAGCCTATAGAATTTTATGTTGTTTTCTCTTTTCATTCCTTCCTTTTTTTTCAGGGGGGTGGGAAAATCTATCTGAAAAAGATGGATATGCAAGGACTACTCAGGACTTTATCCTCTTCTGATTAATATGGGAGTGATGGAGGTGGGTTAGAGTCGGGTTAGGGTTAGAGTCGGGTTAACCCGACTAACCCAACCCTAAATTTCTTGCCTATGTTGGTTTGCCCTTTCTTAGTCTGATTTCACCTACCCAATATGTACACCCCTACTGGTGCAACAGCTTGTGGAGATACCCCATTCTGTAACTCCTACCTCCTCAGTTCAAGTAATCCATAAGCTTCATCCTCCTTGTAGCAAGGCATCAAGGCATTTAAGGCTCTTTAGAGTTTGCCCATCACTAGGTGTTGCTTTAAGAAGAACCTCACATAAAAGTGAGTTTTGCTTTCAGGCTCTGTCCCTTGGAGACTGAGCTAAATTAAATAATAGTTGACTAATTGGGCTTAATTACCAAATATGACATTTATAATTACAAGATATTCTACAGTTGCTACATGATTTATGATGCTTTGGTAGAAAGTAAAGTTCACATGTAATTCTTCAAAGTTCAGGAGCTATTAAAAATAAAATTTATTTTATATTTTCAAAAGCAAAATCAAAAGTACTATGATGATAGATTTCCATTTCTCATCTTCCATTAAGAGAAAGGAAACATTTTGGTTAAATAAATTGATCAAAAATATATTTATTAGAATTCTACAGTTGGTTATTGTGAGAATCAAATGAGTACTTTGCAAATATTGAAGCATTTTATAAACACTAGTTATCATTGGTGGTGATGGTGATGTAACCATGTGTGGTACAAATACCAAATTGCCTTCAAGTTTACATTCTATAATGAAATGTAATAAATATAGGGGAGTAATTATTAGAGATGGAGTTTGGGGAGCCATAGGGCCAGATAATTCATGTCCTTTCAAGTAGTCATAGTATTGTTTCCAGAGTAAGAACAGAAGGTAATAAGTGGGGTATGGTGTAGGCATGATGGCCAACACATCTGGCAAGATGCCTATGAAGTTTATGGAAAGTAAAGCTTGGTCGGGTAGGATATAACAAGTTGGAGTGAGTTTTCACTCATTTATCTTCCAATCAGTGTAGCTCTGCCCTAAGGCAGAACTTTAAAGCTGGGCCTTGACTTCTCAAGAGAAGAAGAAAATGGGTTTAGAGGTTTGGATCATGAAGATCTCGTCATGGTGGGAAAAGTACATAAAAGGAAGATGCCCATACTGGATTGGTCCTATTGTCCTACTGAAGACTGGATGAACGATTTCAGGAACGACCTCTTACTAATTAGCCTGCAAGTCAGGAAGGAAATGATGTGGTATATAAGGCACTGGATGTGGATTCAGAAAGACCTAGGTTCAAAGGTCATCTCATTGGAATTTGAATAAGTTCCTTGAAGGTCTGCTAGATGGTAAAGCAAATAGAGTGTACCTACCAAATCAAAGATATTGCAAGTCAGATGGCCCTTACCTTATCTTATACTCTTCCTCTTCTACAGTATGCCTTAATCAAATGGATTGTTGCCAAACTTTCATTCTCTATTTCTGATTCTCTATGCTAGACCTCATGTATGAAATGAACTCAGATGCCATCTCCTTCATAAAACATCTCCTATCTTTCGGTCAGTTGTGGAGTTATTATAACTCCCCAAGTTAAATTATTTTCTCCTTATCAAATGTTTCATATTATATAGTAAACTTTTCTCAATCCCTTCACCACCATAATTTTAATTATTCTGTTTTCTGTGTACTCTATCTTAATTGCAGTTCCTTAAACACTGCATCTTCCAACTCTCTGAGTTGATCTTGGCTCTTCCCCATAACTGGCATGTTTTTCCTCCCTTCCTTTTCCAGGTTTTCTAATTTGTTTAAAAATGCAGTCCAAATTATACCTTAGACAAAAGGTCTTCTCAGATCTCCTTAGTAACTAGTTGTTTTCCTATCTCAAATTACCCAACACCTAAACTTCTTATCTTTTATAATGACTCTGAACTCAGTCTTCTAAAGTTAGGAAATTCTATCTTGTCCTCATTGTTTTAAAATGCTTCTGAGAGGTTGGGGAAGTTTTTTCTGGAAGGCAATTATTAGTTCAATCCCTTACTCCAATGTGTTCTTCCCCCACCTTTAACAGTCAGTGATTAATCCCCTGCTTCCATTTAAACAATTAACATCAATTACAAATATTTTGTCAAATAAACAGATCATAGGACAAACATTTCCCTTTTCAGCCCCCTTCTCACAAAAACCAAAGGACATAATCTTCCTTATATAAGTGGTATCAAACTCAAGTGGAAACAGGACGAAGAAACTCTACATAAAGATTTTCAGGGAAGAATATGGACTTAGAAAAAATCACATATTAATATTATCTGTCCTATTATAGTTTTGTTATTTTCTTAAATATTTTCCAATTACATTTTAATTTGGGAGATAGCTCATATCCCACTAAATTCAATTCTAAATACTTTATAATCTTTGGTTGAGTCTTCATCTCAGTTCCTATTGGTCTGGGTTCCAAAGCTCATTCCTCAGGCCAATGCCAGTATATTTATGCCAAGATGCTAGGATCTTTTAAAATGTATTATAAGATTTCAAGGAAGAATTTTTTTTTGCCCAATGACTACCAAATGAGAATCATTGACAGGTCTTCAAGGTCTTCATGCTTCAACAGGGGAGCAAGAGACTTACATTCCATATCATCATGCCTCTCTGGAAGCAGCTCCTCAAATTCTTCCAGGTGGAGGGTTTCATCAGCAGAACACAAGTATTCCGACTTCCCCACCCCCATACTTGCATCCCCCTCTATCCTGACATGCATTCCAAAGGAAGCCTATATTTATTTCAAGATGATAGATATTTGAATATCATTAAGGAATATAGCAGAGGAAAATCTAAATTCTACACAGGATTCTTATTTTTCAACCTTTACTGACCTTCATTTCTCTCTTTTGAATTTTCTCCAAGTTAGTTATATCCTCAACCTCCTAGTTTGGATCTGATAAATCACTCTCACAAAATGTAGGTTTATTTTTCTTAGTCCCTAGGCTGACATTCCCAAATCAGACTCACAGTTTGGAAACATATGAAAGCAGAATTTGTTGAACCAAATTCTTGACTTACAGTTATGCCTACTACTGTGTTCTAGTGTTCTTTAGAAGGAAAACAAAACATTGTAATACCCACAAATACTTATGATCTATACAAGAAAAGGGAAATGGTATGCTTATTAGAGTTTGACTTGTGATTAGAAAAAAGAAACAATTCTTTCCCATGCATCATGAGCACCATAATTACATATAAACATACCATTAGGTTATGTTCCCATTTTTAAAAGACTATATTCTGAAATGTATTTAAGTAGTGTTTACATATGCATGTGTGTTTGTTTTCGAATTTTTATGTCTATGTGTATACAATGCATGTGTACACAAATCAGAGTGATGCATACATTCTTATTCCCCTGACTAATCTCAATTTTATTCAAGAGAAAATATTCAATTATTATTCACACAGTTTATAAAATGATTCTCCCACCTCAAACATCAAATCTCTGATTTTTTTCTTCCTTCTATGATTATCTTTTCTTCCTCCTTCTTCCCCCATACTGCAGGTATTTCCTAAGGTGTTATCCTTAGTGCTTGTCTCCTTTTCTATAAAACTTTCTTTCACAGAATAAATACATTACTATTTTGTTATTACATTATAAAGACAAAGAGACAGAGACCTGATACAGTGTCTTCCTTTTTTTTTTTTTACCCATAGGTGACTCCATCTTCTAAAAAGCCTCTATCTTAAATGCAAATCATAGTTTAAAAATAAAACTATAACTACATTACATGTTTGCTTTTTCCTTTGTCTATAAATGCTCTGCTGTTCCTTTGTTATCAAGGTTAATTGCATGATAATTTTATGTTAGAATCCTTACAAAGTGATGTCAGTTGCCTAATTTAGCATGGTACTTAGCAAATTCTCTAGCTCACTAATGTATATAAGTACTCATTGGAGTTCACCAGTTTGGGAGATTCACAAGTCAGTATTCAGTATGAGATTCACAAGTCAGAAACCCACAATCACACTCTCTCAGAGGAGGAATCCACCTTTTACACGGAGCTTCAGTGAATGTTAGAGTTAATTCAGAAGTCCATTCTGGGAGGCGGAACCAGATTCATTCACTTCATCTCACACCACCATGGTGACTGGCCTCCTGCACTTCCCCCACTGAAACCAAGGCTGGTCTGAAAGGCTCTCCAGAAAGCTGCCCAGCCCCAGGCAAGGAGACAAGACTCAGAAGGAGAAAATAAACATTTGGATTTTATCAGCTGGCTGTATTTGAGGTGATTATTACTCTTAACTGAAACTAAGGCTGCCTCTAGAAACCTCCCCAAGAAACCTGCTCCCAGAGAGAAAGACTACATTATATAAAAGAACACCACATTTTGGTGCCCGAACGTGGGACTGACAGGATCCTGATCTCATATCCTGATTTCAGTGGAAAAGCCTCTGATCCTGAATCCAGTGAAAAAGACTCCTCAACCCAGAAATTAGGGTGAGTACAACAAAGAAATTTTGTTAAAATATTTAAAGTAGAATTTCAGCTAAGATGGAACAGATGTTTCTGTTCAAGAAAAATGTTTAGAGAGCATTATCAAGGTTATGAAAAGCCAAGGTTTGATTATAATTTTGCAGCAGATCGCTGAACTTTTAGAAATTGAAAAGTACTTATGTCCTTGTTTCTCTATGGAAAAAGAATTGGATCTAGATGAGTGGAAATTAGTAGGAGAGGATCTTTGTCAATTCTACAATAAAAATGGACTTGACTCTATTTCCAAAGACACACTTAATACATACATTTTAATACAACTGGCTTTAGGAAATTTTATAAGTGTTAGAATAAGGAAAAAGAAGAAAGAGCAGGAGAGGGAAATGCCAACTAAACTAGGTGAAAAGGAGGAAGAATCAGATAAGAATGGAGTTAAGTACAATTTTGAGTGTGATACTTCACAGCAGGAGAAATTAGATCATTCCATATTTCCTCCCCCCTCAATTAACCCTTCATGGGTGGAGGAAGAAGGAGGAGGGAGAGAGGCAAAAAAAAAAAATCAGCATTTCCTGTGAAGCAGAATATGACAAGATTAGAAAAGGCATTAATTAAGGCCAAAAATGAAGGAGAAGATATATCTGATTTTATAAATGCATATCCTGTGATTGAAAAGCTTGACTCTTCGGGTCAAAAAGAGAGAAAATACACTTCTTTTAATTTGGAAAAAATTAAAGATTTGAAAAAAGGTTGCACTCTTTGCACTACATCCTCTTATGTTTAGCTGTTATTAGATAATTTGTCTTATGAAATCTTAACCCTGAATGATTGGAAATCCATAGCTAGAACATGTTTAGAACCAGGACAAAATTTGTTGTGGCTTTCGGAGTTTCATGAATTATGTAGGATTCAAGCCCAACACAATAGGCAAACAGCAGCTATTGGACAAATCACTTTTGACCAGCTAGCTGGTGAAGGTCAGTATGGAGAGAATTCAGAACAGATTTATTATCCCATACCAGTGTATGAGCAAATTTCTAAGGCTGCAATAAAAGCTTGGGGCTCCTTCTCAGGACAAAAAGATCGAGGGGAAGGCTTCACAAAAATAGAACAAGGTCCCAATGAACCTTTTGTGGATTTTGCAAACAGTTGTAATAAGAACCAATGGAGATAATGCACCTACAGAAATAATGACCAGACATCTGGCTAAGGAAAATGCCAATGAGGTTTGCAAAAGAATTATATGGGGACTAAACAAAAAAGATGCTCCTTTAGAGGAGATCATAAGACGCTGTGCCACAATGGGCACAAATGCTTATTATGCCCAAACTATGATGAATATGGGAAGACAGGGTCCCTCTTGGCAAGGGACTTCTAGAGAAACTCATCGATGCTTTCAGTGTGGAAAAGTTGGACATTTGAGAGCTCAATGTAGATATGGAGATAGAATGAGAAGATAGGGTGAGAGAAAACCCAAAAACCCCATGTTCAAAATGCAACCAAGGCTTTCACTGGGCCTCTGAATGTAGATTGACCCAGAGAAATGAGAGGCAGGATCCAGTTCCAAGGTATCAATCAAAAGATAGGTAGGGTATGATGGCAGCTGAGGTTACACCCAAAGAGTCTTTAGAAGGTCAGGACTCTGATGTGATCAATCAGCCTAAAAGTAGTCAGATAGCAGAAAGAAATTACAGTTGGGAAGAATACAGTCCTTTTAACCCAACAGGGCAGTGGGTCCAGTGCAAGCAGCTTCAATGTAATTGCCACTTGATAAGGAGAAATCCCCAAAGTGGTAAATAGTAAGGAGTTAGATGGGTTAACTGCCTAGGAGAGAGGGTTTGCTTGTATTTCTACAAATGGAGAAGGAATCAGATAGGTGCCAATGAGCTGTATTTGCCTTGTCCATCAGAGAGAAACAGAAAAGCAGAAAAACCTCAAAGCAAAGGAGAAGATTTAAGAAACATCTGACACTGAAAGAGCATGGCTGACAATTAGACTGTTAAAAGAACTTTAAAATCTTCAGGAATCATTGGATCCCCTAACTTGCAAGACTTGAAAACCAGCAAGAATCATTGGATTCCTTGAGATGAAAAATTGCTGATGAGATTATTGCAGTGCTTCAAAGATTGCAGGAATTATTAGATTCCTGGCACATGAGCTAATGGACATTGGATTCCTTTTGGACTATTTCTAGGACTTATGGACATGTATAAATTCTCATTTTGATTCTCATGTTATTTGTTACATTACTACTAGCCTGTGTTTTATTGCTATGTGCTTAAGTAATTATGTGTAATGCCTCCCATATTGATGGATTTATGTATAACTGTTTCAAGTGAGCCCCTTCAGAAATCTGCTAATCTGATTTGATTTCCCATTTCCTTTGGTGTTTTTATCTCCCTTCCTGAAATATCAGGGACCACCTTCTTTTTATGGTGTTTTCACTTCTTTTTTGAGTAGTCAGGGAAGGCATGATCACCTTTTTGGGGGGGTTCTCACCCTTGAGGGAAGTCATGACCACCTTATGTTCTAAATCCAAAGAAAGCAGGAGATGTTAGAATCCTTACAAAGTGATGTCAGTTGCCTAATTTAGCATGGTACTTAGCAAATTCTCTAGCTCACTAATGTATTTAAGTACTCATTGGAGTTCACACTTTTGGGAGATTCACAAGTCAGTATTCAGTATGAGATTCACAAGTCAGAAACCCACAATCCCACTCTCTCAGAGGAGAAGTCAACCTTTTACACTGAGCATTAATAGTGAATCAGTCAGAGTTAGTTCAGAAGAGGCAGAATCAGATTCATTCACTTCATCTCACACCACTGTGGTGGCTGGCCTCCTGCACTTCCCCCCACTGAGACCAAGGTTGGTCTGAAAGGCTCTCCAGAAAGCTGCCTAGCCCCAGGCAAAGAGACAAGACTCAGAAGGAGAAAATAAACGTTTGGAGTTTGTCAGCTGGCTGTATTTGAGGTGATTATTACTCTGAACTGAAACTAAGGCTGCCTCCAGAAACCTCCCCAAGAAACCTGCTCCCAGAGAGAACGATTATATTATATAAAAGAAGAGAACACCATAATTTTACTCTTTATTAAAAAAACACATAAGCACACATACATATATCTCCATATCCACATTAAAACCATCAGTAAGCATCATATGTAATGGGGACAAACTGCAACCATTCCCAATAAGATCAGAAGTGAAACAAGGTTGCCCACTATCACCATTACTATTCAATATTGTATTAGAAATGCTAGCTTTGGCAATAAGAGTTGAGAAAGAGATTAAAGGAATTAGAGTAGGTAATGAGGAAAACAAATTATTACTCTTTGTAGATGATATGATGATATACTTAGAGAACCCCAGAGATTCTACTAAAAAGCTATTAGAAATAATCCACACCTTTAGCAAAGTTGCAGGATACAAAATAAACCCACATAAATCATCGGTATTCTTATATATCACTAACAAAATCCAACACTTAGAGTTACAAAGAGAAATTCCATTTAAAGTAACTGCCGATAGTATTTTTTTTTCTTTCTATAGGGAACCTAAGAAACATTAAGAGTATTCTTAATACATACATAACAAAATAAAACCAAAAAAAAAGATGGCTAAAGAACTTTATTTAGTGATATTTAACTGTGCTGATTATAGAAAAGATAGCCTAAATGAACTACTAATAGATTCAAAGCAGTAGCAGGAATTCCTAAAGCCACACAAGAATTTGAATGTGTGAACTGCAAGCCTTTCATATGTCAGCATCACACTTGAAAGTTGAAAGTATACTGGGGGTCATTTATTCCAATCCACACATTTTTAGATAAGGCAACTGAGGCTCATAGAGACTGTCATTACCCAAGATGGTAGATTGTCATTAGCCAAGATGGAAGAATAAAAATTTGAACTCAGCTCCTCTGACCCCAATGTTTTTTTCCTCTGCACACAATGCTTTTAAAGACATCTAACACAAACTAACCCAGGAAAATAAGAAAAAATATCCTCAGTCATCAATCTCCAATTCCTTGGTTTTTTTGGTGCCTAAAACATCATGTAGTGGACAACACAAGTTGACACAGAAGACTTTTAAAAAGAAACAGTCTGGGGAGAAAGCCACTCAGAGAACCCAAGTCTTGGAGTGGCTCTGCTCTGCTAATATATATTGATATATTGAATATAATATATTTTTAATTTTAATCATTACTCTTACCTTTTATATCATCTACATTTCATAGTACATCTCTCTCTTCCTCCTCCCAGAAAGTTATCCCTTCTAACAAAGAAGAAAAAGAAACTCATCAAAAAATTCGCGCACCAACTTTAATATTTTATGCAGTTTCATATTCATAGAAATCTATTTTTGGAAAGAAGATAGAGAATTGAATAATCACATTTCATCTTTGAGCATAAACTTATTGGTTTTAATTTTGAAACATTTAGTTTTGGTGTGATTTTTCATATTTATGTTGCTATAGTCATTGTATATATTGTTTTTCTAATTTTGCTTTGTATCAACTAGTATGTCTTCCCATTTTTCTCTTAGTTCATCAGATTGAATTAATATTTTAAAAATAACAGTTGAGTTCATGATTTTACTGGGTGTAAGTATTTCTTTCCACAAATGGAGAATGCAATTCATCTATGCACTCTTTGTTATTGTTGTTTTTGCTGCCATTGTTGTTTGAGATACCCTCTTGCTCCCAGGAAGGAAGTAAAGAGGCCACTCACAGGTCTGATCCCAATACTGATCCATTTCTGCCACAGGCCAGTTTGCCCTTTCTTAAAGCCACCTGTGGCTCTCTTTTCCTGAAAACTCAATGTATAAGCTCACACTGACTTCAGCTGAGAACATCCAAACTCAAGAGATCTACCAGTCTCTTATCTTCCCCAGTAGTAGAAAGTACAGTAATATGCCTCCATGATATATGCCTCCTTTAAAAAATAAGTTTTATCAAAGCCAGTTATTTCACTTATATATTCCCTACCTTGTGCTTGTTACGCAGAAAGACAATTATGTGAAACCAACTAAGCAAAACATCCTCTGATAATATGTTAAAATTTTTACACACAGACTATCTATCTCGCTACCAAGAGAAAGAAAATGTATTCCATTATATTATAAAAATAATAATAATTACAATTAGCATTTAAATAGAACTTTAAAATTTGCAAATTGTTTTACATACATTAAATCATTTGATACTCACAAAGAGATCAAACAATTTCTAATGCTATTATTATTCCTACTTTATAAATAAGAAAACAGAGGCAGCAAGAAATTAAGTGACTTGCCTACGTAACACATTTGGGAAGTATCTGAGGCAGGATTTGGACTCAGATCTTCTAAGACTAACACCCCATCCATTGTGATACCTAGCTATCTTATATATTCTCCAGAACCAAAATGGATCATTGCAATAAATTTGATATTAGCTGCCATTAAGTATTGCCTTTATTTACATTATTCCAGCTATCCTGTATGTGTGCATGCATATGTATGCATAGATATGTATGTAGATATTATATAAATATATAGAATATACTTATTATGAATAACATATTATCTATATGTCCATATAAGTTTTTCTCTTGAATTTGCTTTCTCCACTTTCTATCAATTTGTAAAATTATTCCCAGTTTTCTCTAACTTCACTGTATTTCCTCCACCATTATAATCTATTACATTCAGAAACTACATATTGTTTGGCATTTCACCAGTGGTTATCTACTTGGGTCCAATTAATTTAATACCACAGCAAGTGCAGCTAAGAATAATAACTTGTTTTAAATGGTATCTTTCCATCATTGATCTTTTAGATTACTACAACAAAAGAGTCAAAAATTAAGAATAGCATAGTGAAACAAAACAAAACAAAAAGAATAGCTTAATGATTGTTATTGCATAATTCAAAATTGCTTTTCACTGCACACATTTTCAAAATGGTAAAATCAGCAGGAATTTTCTAATGGCTCCTGGTTTACTGTCCATTTTAATCAATGATGTAAAATGAGAAATTTAGTTGGAGAATCATATTGTTGACTGTTCTACTATATCAACCCAAAACCATCTAAATCAGAGGAGTAATACCTGTAGCTTTTGGAGCTAACTGGAGAATTACCTTAACAGCAAGAAAAGGAGCAGAGCAATGAGGATTCAAAACAATTCAGAAAACCTGAATTTAAAGCAGTAATAATAACTCTACACCATATTGGAAATATGCCAAATTAAGTGTGAGAAAGTTGAGTTAATATGGCATAATATAGTGTATGCAAGTCTGTGAATATCCATGCCAGAAAGGAATTATATAGTTCAGGGAAGGAGCTCTGTTTCCATGAAAGTCCTACCTCAGTTAGCTTGTTTTATAAAGTCCTATCTTCAACACTGTTAAATTTTCAGTTTTGGCACTGTACCTGTCCTAAATATAATTAAAACTGAAATCAAGCAAGTATAAGAATTTATTAGACAACTACTACATTTCTAGTATTTGTCTAGGTTGTAAAGATAGAAAGATAAAAAGGAAATGATCTCCTGCCCTCACGGTAGTCTTAGCACTTCCAAAACCAAGTCATATTGCTTATCCTCTGCCCATTATCTTCATTTCTCTCCTGCCTAAACTGTGGACTCTGGCCCTAAGAAACTGGGTTCTATTAGATTTTACTAGAGTTAACCTCTAATTTTCCTGAATCAGATTTCCACTCCATTTATTATCCATTTCCACACCTGCTCTCTCCTGTTTACACCATTTCCCCCTTTTTCTGTTCCCTTTCCCACCCCTCTTTTTGTGTTTTTTCCTTCATTAGAAAATAAACTCCTAGAACTTTCCACCAATGAAGAGGAAATTAGAGCAATAATAAGGAGTTACTTTGCCCAACTTTATGCCAATAAATTTGATAACCTAAGTGAAATGAATGTGAAAGCCTTCAAAAATATAGGCTTCCCAGATTAACAGAGGATGAAGTAAATGGCTTACATATTACCATTTCAAAAAAAGAAATAGAACAAGTTATTAATCAACTCCCTAAAAAAAAATCCCAGGACCAGATGGATTTACATGTGAATTCTACCAAACATTTAAAGAAATATTAGCCTCAATGCTATATAAACTATTTGAAAAAATAAGGAATAAAGGAGTCCTACCAAATTCCTTTCATGACACAGACATGGTAGTGATACCTAAACCAGGTAAGTTGAAAACAGAGAAAGAAAATTATAGACCAATCTCCCTAATAAATATTGATGCTAAAATCTTAAATAAGATATTAGCAAAAAGACTACAGAAAATCATCCCCAGGATAATACACCATGATCAAGTAGGCTTTATACCAGGAATGCAGGGCTGGTTCAATATGAGGAAAACTATTAGCATAATTGACCATATTAATAACCAAATTAACAAAAACCATATGATCTTCTCAATAGATGCAGAAAAAG
This sequence comes from Sarcophilus harrisii, assembly GCF_902635505.1. Taxonomy (NCBI): domain Eukaryota; kingdom Metazoa; phylum Chordata; class Mammalia; order Dasyuromorphia; family Dasyuridae; genus Sarcophilus; species Sarcophilus harrisii. Next base: position 123,520,167 of record NC_045431.1, on the reverse strand, counting down.
CATTTGATAAAATTCAATATTCATTCCTAATAAAAACACTTGAGAGTATAGGAATAAATTGACTTTTCCTTAAAATAATCAGTAGTATCTATTTAAAACCATCATTAAGCATCATATGTAATGGGGAAAAACTAGAACCTTTCCCAGTAAGATCAGAAGTGAAACAAGGTTGCCCACTATCACCATTACTATTCAATATTGTATTAGAAATACTAGCTTTGGCAATAAGAGTTGAGAAAGAGATTAAAGGAATTAGAGTAGGTAATGAGGAGACCAAATTATTACTCTTTGCAGATGATATACTTAGAGAACCCCAGAGATTCTACTAAAAAGCTATTAGAAATAATCCACACCTTTAGCAAAGTTTCAGTATACAAAATAAACCCACATAAATCATCGGTATTCTTATATATCACTAACAAAATCCAAACACTTAGAGTTACAAAGAGAAATTACATTTAAAATAACGACAAATAGTATAAAATATTTAGGAATCTATCTGCCAAGGGAAAATCAGCAACTATATGAGCAAAACTACAAAACACTTTCCACACAAATTAAGTCAGATTGAACCAGTTGGAAAAATATCAAATGCTTTTGGATAGGGAGAGCAAATATAATAAAGATGACAATACTACCTAAACTTATCTATTTACTTAGCACTATACCAATCAGACTCCCCAAAAACTATTTTAATGCCCTAGAAAAAAGAGCAACAAAGTTCACATGGAAAAACAAAAGGTCAAGAATTTCAAGGGAATTAATGAAAAAAAAAATCAAATGAAGGTGGCCTAGCTGTACCAGATCTAAAATTATATTATAAAACAGCGATTACCAAAACCATTTGGTATTGGCTAAGACAAATTATTTGATCAGTGGAATAGATTAGGTTCAAAGGACAAAACAGCCAATAACAGCCAATAAACTAGTGTTTGACAAACCCAAAGACCCCAGCTTTTGGGATAAGAAGTCACTGTTTGACAAAAATTGCTGGGAAAATTGGAAACTAATATGGCAGAAACTAGGCATTGACCCACACTTAACACTGTACACCAAGATAAGTTCAAAATGGGTTCATGACCTAGGCATAAATAAATTATGCCTATAAATAAATTAGAAGAACCTAGGACAGTTTACCTCTCAGACCTGTGGAAGAGGAAGGAATTTATGACCAAAGAAGAACTAGAGATCATTATTGATCACGAAATAGAAAATTTTGATTATATCAAATTGAAAAGTTTTTGTATAAACAAAACTAATGCAGACAAGATTAGAAAGGATGCAATAAACTGTGAAGACTGTGCTAGCACCCTAGATAACTCAGAATCAGCTGGAATCAGGATAAGCAAAAATCCTTAGTCTTTATTCTTGGTCTTAGACCCAGGATTGAACAGAATGGAAGCAGAATCTCCACAACCACCTTCTCCCTCATCTACCACCAAAAAGTGACTCTGGCTAGTCTTATGCCACCCCTTAGTCCCTCTTACAGTCCTCTGTATACACTAATCATTGAGCTAGCACAATAGTGAAAGGACCATTTTCCAAGCATATGCCCATAGAGTATTGTCCAATCAGTAGTTAGCCTCAGGTACTCAGCAGTCCTGACCTCAGTGCATTGACTCAATAGTTTCAGCTTGCTACATCTCTTGCTTTCTTTTGTTTTATAACACAGGGGGTCACACCATCCCAGACTTCTCAGGATAGTGAGAGCCCTGAAAAGGAGGTGATCACACCCTCTCTGACTTCTCAGGAAAAGAGGTGAAAACACCAAAAAAGAATGTGATCATGCCCTATCTAACTTCTCAGGAAGGGAGGTGAAAGCACTAAAAGATGATCACGCCCTCCCTGACATCTCAGGAAGGAAGATGAAAACCACCAAAAGGAAGTGGGGATTGCTAGCGGGTTTCTGGGCTGAAGGCTCTTATTAGAAACAGGTATGCACAAACCCATCAGCATAGTAGGTATTACACAAGCACATAGCAATAACACACAGGCTATTAGTGATGACTCTTCCCACAACCAGTGCAGGCTCAATGTGGTGCAACAAACATGAATTGTATATGCAAGTAGTGATATAACAAACAATATAAATCAATATGGTATTATAAGAGATTACTAGAAGTCCTAGAAGGAGGGTATGTAAACAACAGTCACACATACGCCTTCTTCAGCAGCCAAGAAATAGTCCAAAACCAATCTATTGTCCATTGCTTTACGTGTCAGGGAATCCAATGATCCCTACAAGTTTTTGAAGTCCTGCAACAGTCTTTTTATGTGTTAGGGAATCCAATGATCCCAGCAGATTTTGAAGTCCTGCAACAGTCTTATTATTTCTCAGAAAATCCAATGGTTCCTGGGAGTTTTCAAGTCCTACAACAGTCTTATGATATCTCAGAGAATTCAATGATTCCTGAGGGTTTTGAGGTCCTACAACAATTTTGTCACGTCTCAGAGAATCCAATGATTCCTGAGGGTTTTGAACTCTAACAATTTTTGATCTCTATGAGTCAAACACCATAACTGCCATGCTCTTTCAGTGATGGGCACAGTCAGCAACGGAACCATTTGATGTTTCTTGGGTCTTCTCCTTTGTTTCAAGGGTCTCCTCTGTCTCTCTCCAATGGACAAGGCGAATACTGCTTGTTGGCACCCATCTGATTCCTTCTCCACCTGTGGAAATACAAGAAAACCCTCTCCCCTAAGCAGTTAACCTATCTGGTCCCTTCCATTCACCATTTTCTGGGTCTCTCCACATCATCTGGTGATTATCTAAAGATTGTGGAGCTGTTCACACTGGTCACTGCGGTGGGTTATAAAACCTGTCTGCTGGAGCCAGTGCATCTTTGTCAAAAATCAAGAAATTAATTGTACAAAGAAGTTCTCTAGGGTTGCCTGTGGCTCCCCCTTTCTTTTGTTTTAGGAGGAGCGTCTAAATGTCTCTGTTTCTCCTCTCTACTATTGCCTGTCCTTATGAATTAAAGGGTATGACAGTGGTGTGTAAAATCTTATACTGTGCACAAAAATGTGCAAAATGTTTAGAAGTATATGCAAGTACATTGTCTGTTTTTATTGCTTGTGGCACACCCATAATTGCAAATGCTTGTATAAGGAATTCAGTGACCACTCGGGCTGTCTCTTTTGCTGCTGGTATTGCAAAAGTGAATCCTGAAAAAGTGTCTACCACAACATGGATAAAAGACAGACGACCAAAGGATGTATAATGGATCACATTTATTTGCCAAATTTCGTTGGGTCTCAAACCATGAGGGTTTTTCCCTGGAGGCAGTGTAGGAGCATGGGAAAAAAGGCAAGCTGTACAGGCTTTTATGATTCTATTTGCTTCCTCTCTTGTTATTCCAAATTGCAAACGTAAAACTCGAGCAGCTTGATGATATTTAAAATGAGATTCTTGGACTTCTTGAAATAAAGGAGTATTGGCCAGCATAGTTAGAAGGCTACCTGCCTTTGAATTACCTTCAAAAATAGGACCTGGAAGTCCACTATGAGAGTGAACATGCAAGATATAAATCTTACCTGGATGCTTTCTCACTTGCTCTTGAAGTTCCTTGAAGAGCTGATATATATATTAGAGGCTACAAATTTTATTTGGGCTGTGGCAATTCTTTGTACCACACCTACTGAATAGGCTGAATCAAATATTATATTTATATCTCCTGGATAATAAGTAAGAGCTAGCATGATTGCATAAAATTAATTGTTCTAACTACTCTCTTTATAGTTAAGTCACGAGAGTATACAGCATAAATATTGTGTTTGGATCCATCTGTAAAGATAGTTGGCACTTTAAGAGGAACTTCAGAAACCTTCTCTTCAAAACCTATCACCAATTATGTAATAGTCTGGTTATCTTTAATGGTGTGCAAAATTTGGAGCCATGGCCAATAAAATTTGCCACTCTGGGATGGTTTCATAGCATACATTAATTTGTGCATTAGTATAAAAGGTGTATATCTTGTCAGGACTTATCCCAGATAATTTACCTCCTTTAATTTTAATAAAATTCTAACAAGCACTCATAAGGAAGTAAAGGCTTTGTTGTGGTTGGAGGAGTTCACCCCTCCCTGTCTCCTTGATGAAGGAGGGGTTGCCTTTGTGAAAAAACTATATTTAAGGTTTTAGTGACTCTTTCTTTTATTTTTTTTATTTAATACCTTTATTTGGATATATACATTAACTTTACAGCATTAACAATTGAAACCTCTTGTTAATTTTTCACCCCCCCACCCCCCTTAGATGGCAGGATAAGTAGTTTAAATATATTAAAAATAACAGATACACAATAATATACATAAAAACATTATTTTGCTGTACAAAAGAATCAGACTCAATTATTTACAATTGCTTGTGAAGGAAATCAAAAATGCATGTGTGCATAAATATAGGGATTAGGAATTTAATTAATGGTTTTAGTCATCTCCAGGTTCTTTTTCTGGGCATGCTAGTTCAGTTCATTCTGCTCCATTAGAAATGATTTGTTGATCCGTTGCTAAGGATGGCCTGATCCTAAATTCATCATCTGTTTATTGTTGAAGTATAATGTCTCCTGGTCCTGCTCATTTCTTGGTGACTCTTTCAACCACATTGGATAAAATTCTTCTCTCAAAGCCTCTTAGTTTCCTTTGTAATGACTGGTGAGTTTAAAATTCTCCCCTAAAATTTATATAATGGTTGCAACTGATAGGTAGTCAACTAACACTTCCATCTATTGGATATCCCTATCTATTTTAAAAGTCATTTAAGGTGTTTCTTTTTGTTCTTAGGAAAGTTTTTGTATAAGACCTTATATATCTTCATATCCTAAATATTGAAAAGGAACAGTTTTGATTTTTCTGGACTCTTATTTGTAGTATCTTAGTGTTTCCATGGTCTTTTGTAGACATCTTTCATTTTTTCATCCTTAATGTAATAAATAACTTTTGGAAATCTATTCTTACTGGAGTAAAAAGGCAACATGCATTTGAACATAGTAGGGCTGTTTTTCATTCCCTGGGGGAAAACTTCCATTCATATCTTTATAAAGGCTAAGTTCCCTGGGCACTGAAAAGGTAAATGTTTTCTATCCTCCTTATCCAGAGGGATAGAATGAAATAATCCCAAATATCTATGACCCAAAGGCCATTCTCTAGGCAATTGGTGGGAGATGGGAAGTCCAGGTTGAAGGTTCCCCATAGTTTCCATCTGTTCATTCACCTTTCTTAAATCAGTCAACATCCTCCACTTTCCAGATTTCTTTCTTACAGCAAATACTGGGGAATTCCAAAGACTTAGAGAAGGTTGTAAGTGTCCTTGGTCAAGCTGCTCCTGTACTATATCTAATAAGGCCTGAATTTTATCGCAACCTAAGGGTCACTATTCTATCCACACTGGTGTATCAGTTTTCCATTGGATAGGAACAGGTAAAAGTGTTGGCAGGCCTTCAACAGCAGCCCTGCCTAAAAACCCGAAGTACTCATTTTTAATCCTAATTGTTGTAAAATGTCTCTTCCCCACAGATTGATGGGAATTTTTTTAATTATAAAAGGAGTAAAAACTCTTGTTTCACCTTCAAATATCCATCTCAAAGGGGTAGCACTAACTTCAGCTGCTATTGATCCCCCTACGCCAGACATGTAGGTGTCTGCCTTAATCTTTGACGAGTGACTTAGCTAGTTGGCACCTCTAATGACTGTATGATCTACGCCTGTGTCTAACAATCCTTCTAATTGTATGCCATTTATATAGATAGTGAGCATAGGTCAGTCAGCTGTCACACCTGCTGTCCAGTATATTCCTGGATTTTGTTGCTTGGAGTCAGAATCTGGGCGACTATTACCAAATTGCTTATTAGGAGTCTGTATTAGTAAACCTGATGCTACTACTTCTCCTGGTTGATAAGTCATGCATTGTCTGCCTGTATTAGTAACTGGGATATTATCTACACATTACCCAGTCTTCCATATCAGTGTGTGGATGGACACTGTTTTGTAAATTCTTTTAGCAGGTGAAATGGTCAAGTCTACTGTGCCTGGAGGCAAGGAATCCATAGGCTGGAGAGGAACACATTTCACCTCTCCAGGGGGTATCTCAGTTGTCCCAGCTGCATACAACTCTATTCTCCTCAGTTGTAATTCCTTTCTCCCATCATATGGCTTCCTGGCTGATAGGTCATGTTTGGGTACTGGACTTCTAGGCACTCTCTGGGTGTATCATCGGCTGACATCATGCCCCAAGTGTTTTTTGTCTTGGGCCCTGGGGCTGAGCCCCTCATCCCGTTTCCCTGAATCAGTCTACATTCTGAGGCCCAATGGAAGCCTCTGTTGCATTTTGGACATGGGGTGCTGGGTCTCGTTCTCCCACCCTGTTTTCTCACTTTGTCTCTATGCCAACATTGAGCTTTCAGATGCCCAACTTTACCACATTGACAGCATTGACAAGTCTCTCTGGAAGTCCCTTGTCAAAAGGGTTTCTGTCCGCCCATGTTTGGATCTTGGGAAGTCTGCATTATAGCCTGTCTATAAAAGGCATTTGTGCTCACTGTGGCACAGTGTCTTATGAGCTCCTGTAAAGGAGCATCCTTGCGCAGTCCTAATATAATTCTTCTACAAACCTCATTAGCATTTTCTTTTGCAAGTTGCCTTATTATAATGTCTGTTACTGCATTTTCACCATTAGTACGTACAATAAGTGTCTGCAAACGTCCCACAAAATCAGCAAAGGGTTCATTTAGCCCTTGTGTTATTTTTGTGAAGGCTTTACCCTTGTTATTTTTATTGGGCCTCAAAGTCCATGGTTTGATAGCAGCAGCAGCAATTTGCCCATAAACTGCTAAGGGGTAATTAATCTGTACTGAAATTTCTGCATAAGAACCTACACCTATTAGTTGGTCACAGGTGATTGGAGGATTAAGTCCACTATGACTATTTTGTTGGGCTTGTATCCTACAGAGTTTATTATATTCAGAAAGCCACAACAAGTTTTGTCAGGTTTTAAGTAGGTCTTTGCTATAGATTTTCAGTTCCTAGGGGTTAAGACTTCATAAGCCAAATTCTGTAATAACATCATAACATAAGCTGATGTAGCCCCATAAAGAGTGCTTTCAGGTCTTTGAAGATTTCTGTATCAAAAGCAGCGTATCTTCTACTTTCTTGACTTGAAGAGTCAAACTCTTGAATCACTGGATACATTTCCAGTTGCAAATCACTTAAATTCTGGCCTTCTTCCTTGGCTTTAAGTACTGCCTTTTGCAATCTAGTCATAGGAGGAGGTGATTTGGGGGTGGGGGGAGGTGCTGGTGGTGTCACTGCCCTTTCCACTACTCCTCCCTTCCTCCATCCCGGAAGGTGGAGTTGATGGGGGAGTGTCAAGAACCAGTTTTAATTTTGGTGGGGTTGAAGCTGCTTTGGGAGAGTGAGAATCACCATGCCCTTCACCACACCCTTTACCTCACCCTTTATCCTCACTTAACTCCCCATGCCCTCTGGTGATATAGCATTTAAACCCTCCTCTGTCCTTCTCATTTTCTTCATACTTCCTCATCTGGCCATTCTGAAAACTTTTCTTTTTTCTATAACTTGCAGGATTTTTTAAGGCCAATTGTATTATGTTGTGTATATATATATATATATATATATATATATATATATATATAGTGTTTCTTTGTAAAGTGACTCAGAACTATTATCATTATAATATTCGCATAGTTGATCTCCTACAAGTTTCCAATTATTTAACTTTACCTCTTCTTCCTCAAAGAACCAAGGGGACGTATTTTCTAATGTATCCAGGAATCCATCAATCTGCATACAAGTCATAAATAAGCCTTGTCTCTTTATCAGTCTGAGTATGCTTCCTGCAGATCTCCTTTGGGGTGGGGTTGGGGTGTGGGGATGGGGCTGGAGTTGGGGGAGAATCTTTTCCCAATATCTGCCCCATTGCAGCTAGAAAAGGTTACTAGTTTAGTCCTTAAGAAAGTTAAGTTCCCTGTTTGTCTATTTAAATACTCACCTGTTGGAATCTTTACAAAGTGTTAAGACATTGGAGGTGATAGAGATAATAATTATCTAATTTGGCATGGTTCAATATGATTGATTTGATCCTAGAAGGAGATATTTTGGGCCAGAACTTGAAACAAAGTACTAAGTACAACTGATAGAATCGATGCTTGTGTTCACACCTTTAGAGAGCTCATAAGTATCTAAGTACTCAATGGAGTTCACAAGTTTGGGAGAATTCAGGGTTTAGAAAGAGATATCTGAATTCACACCTCCCTTAGGGCCAGAGAGCATGCTGGGAGATATCCCACAATCCCACTCTCGGAGAAGTAGCATAAATACAGCTCCAGTAAGCCACTTGAAAGAGTTTTACTTGGGAGTATTCCCAGGAGTCAGAGAGGAGTACTCTGCAAGAAAGCTTACAAGCCCTATCTTCGAGGCAAGAGAGATTCATCATATCTTCTACCTTGGAGACATTTGGAGGGAGCTCTTAGAACCGAGTGGAGAGAGAGACCTCTGAGTTTTGGAGAGAGAGTTTTGGAAAAAAAACACCACACTCACCCTATTTCTTGGTCATTAGAGACTTCTTCAGTAAAGTTAGGGTGCTTGGGCCCCACGCTTGGGTGCCAAATGTGATGACCGCACTAGCACCCTGGATACCTCAGAATCAGCCGGAGTAAGGATAAGTAAAAGTCCTTAGTCTTTATTCTTGGTCTTAGACGCAGGATTGAACAGGATGGAAGCAGAATCTCCATAACCACCTTCTCCCTAGTCTACTACCAAAGAGTGACTCTGGCTAGTCTTACTCCACCCTCTAGCCCCTCCTACAATCCTCTGTATACACCAATCATTGAGCCAGCACAATAGTGAAAAGGACCATTTTCCAAGCATATGCCCATAGACTATTGTCCAATCAGTAGTTAGCCTCAAGTGCTTGGCAGTCCTGACCTCATTGCATCGACTCAATAGTTTCAGCCCTCTACAATAAACTGGGAAAACATTTTCATAGTCAAAGTTTCTGATAAAGGCCTCATTTCCAAAATATATAGAGAATTGACTCTAATTTATAAGAAATCAAGCCATTCTCCAACTGATAAATGGTCAAAAGATATGAACAAACAATTCTCAGATGAAGAAATTGAAACTATTTCTAGCTATATATAAAAATGCTCCACATCATTATTAATCAGAGAAATGAAAATTAAGAAAACTCTGAGATACCACTACACACCTATCAGATTGGCTAGAATAACAGAGAAAGATAATGTGGAATTTTGGAAGGGATGTGGGAAAACTGGGGCACTCATACATTGTTGGTGGAATTGTGAATACATCCAACCATTCTGGAGAGCAATTTGGAACTATGCTCAAAAAGTTATCAAATTGTGCATACCCTTTGATCCAGCAGTGTTTCTACTGGGCTTATATCCCAAAGAGATTTTTAAAAAAGGAAAGGGACCTGTATGTGCAAGAATGTTTGTGGCAGCCCTCTTTGTAGTGGCCAAAAACTGGAAACTGAGTGGATAACCATCAATTGGAGAATGGCTGAATAAATTGTGGTATGTGAATGTTATGGAATATTATTGCTCTGTAAGAAATGACCAGCAGGATGATTTCAGAAAGGCCTGGAATGACTTACATGAACTAATGCTGAGTGAAATGACCAAGACCAGGAGATCATTATGTACTATATGATGATCAATCTTGGATATGGCCCTCTTCATCAATGAAATGAACCAAATCAGTTCCAATAGAGCAGTAATGAATTGAACCAGCTTCGCTTAACGAAAGAACTCTGGGAGATGACTATGAACAACTACATAGAATTCCCAATCCCTCTATTTTTGTCTGCCTGCTTTTTTGATTTCCTTCACAGGCTAATTAGCCTGTTTCACTATTTCAAAGTCTGATTCTTTTTGTACAGCAAAATAACTGTATGGACATGTATACATATATTGTATTTGACTTCTACTTTAACATATTTAATATGTATTGGAAAACCTGGCATCTGAGGGAGGGGATGGGGGGAAGAAGGGGAAAAGTTGGAACAAAAGGTTTTGCTACTGTCAATGCTGAAAAATTACCCATGCATATATCTTGTAAATTAAAAGCTATATAATAAAAAAAAGAAAAAAAAACTCCTAGAGGAGTTTTGTACCCCAAGGTACTTGTATTTGTACCCCAGGTTCTTAGCAGAATGTATGGCACATTCTCTGCCTCTTTCTCTGTCTCTCTATCTCTATTTATCTCTCTGCTGTCTGTCTTTGTCACTCTGTTTCTCTCTGTCTCTGTCTCTCTCTCCAAAGGAAATTATCAAATTAAGACAATTCTGAGATATCACTACACACCTGCACTTTCCTCCCTTCCTAATCTTGAACCTAGAATTAAACAATTCAATGCTAAATGGTACCTTGGATCCTTTGCCTCTTATCACCATTCATATCTTGCCAAATCCAACACAAGATCATTTCCATTATCTGCCTCTTGGTTTTTTGCTCATGTGCTGCGAAAGGAGGCTGGAGAAAATCATCCACTTCAAATTTCTTTTACCCAATCTCAACTGGTTTTTCAGTGCTTCAGGGTATTTTTTGCACTCTTTCTTCCTTTCCCAGTCTCCCAAACTAACATTTCCCATTACTTTACTAACTGAGGAACTTGCCCATAATTAACTGAGAAAATATAGCGAATTTCCCATGAAATCCTCTTCTTTATTCTCTATATAATAACTCTTTAAAAGGAACGTGTATCCCTTCCTTCTTCACCCTAGTTAATGGTGAAGAAATTACCATTCTTCTTGCCAAGGACAACTTTTCTTCTTGTATCTTTGACCTCACCAATTTTTTTCTGTCACTCAGTAAATCAACTAGCATTTATTAAGTGCCTACTATGTTTTAGACGCTATGTTACATATTGGAGATACAAATAAAAACTGAAAACATGCTGCTCTCAATGTTTCACAGTCTATTGGAGAAGATAACATGAAAATGACTTTGTAGAAACAAAATATATAGAGGATAAATTGGGCATACTCTCAGAGAGAACTAGAAAACGCTTCTTAAAATCCATGACATTTTAGTTGAGACAAGGGAAATCTGAGAAGCTATGAGAGGTAGATAAGGAGGGAGAAAATTCTAGACATGGGAAACAACCAATGGTTCCTCTAAGGAAGATTGCTTTCAACAATTATCCCATCTCTCTTTCTCGTTATCAGTCTCCTCCCTGCTGCCTCCTTCTGTCTGCCTACAAATATGCTCAGGTCTGTCCTCTTCTGAAATATAAAAGAAGAAAAAGCACAGAATTGATTTTAACACTTCTTTAAGTTTTATCTTTTATCTCTCTTCCCTTTCTTAAAACAAATCTTTAGAAAAAGCTGTCTTTACTCATTTCCTCCATTTGTTTTCTTTTCACTCAACATCTTACAAAATGACTTCAAACAGTGTCCCTAAATTTAAACCCCCCAGTTACTAAAGATCTTTTAGTTGCCAAATCCAAAGGACTTTATTCCATCTCCATGCATCTTGATTGCCTTGAAGCTTTTGGCACTATTGACAAATACTTTCTCTTCTCTAAGCTGTGATGTTCTCTGTGTGCATGTGTCTCTCTGTCTCTCCCTCTTATTTTACTACTCTTTTTGAGTATCTTTTTAACTGAATTATCATCTAGGTTCTACATTGTAACTGTAGGTGTACTTCAGGTCTCTGACCTCTACTCTCTTCTCTCCTTTCTGTACACTTACCCTCTCTTTCACTGATCTCTTCAGTGATTTTTATGCAGATTCAATCATTTCTATGCAGATAATTTATGTTTAAATGTTTCTTCTGAGCTAAATCACCATATGAACAATTGAATAATGGGCATTTTAAAGAGGATATTCCATAGACATCTCAAATTCCATATGACTAAAACAGAACTTATTATCTTTACTCACTCTGAACTCACTCTCTCTTTTTTTTTTTTTTTTTTTTGGTTTTTATTTAATAGCCTTTTATTTACAGGATATATGCATGGGTAACTTTACAGCATTAACAATTGCCAAACCTCTTGTTCCAATTTTTTACCTCTTACCCCGCCATCCCCTCCCCTAGATGGCAGGATAACCAGTAGATGTTAAATATATTAAAATATAAATTAGATACACAATAAGTATACATGACCAAAACGTTATTTTGCTGTACAAAAAGAATCAGACTCTGAAATATTGTACAATTAGCTTCTGAAGGAAATAAAAAATGCAGGTGGGCATAAATATAGGGATTGGGAATTCAATGTAATGGTTTTTAGTCATCTCCCAGAGTTCTTTTTATGGGCATAGCTGGTTCAGTTCATTACTGCTCCATTGGAAATGATTTGGTTGATCTCGTTGCTGAGGATGGCCTGGCCCATCAGAACTGGTCATCATATAGTATTGTTGTTGAAGTATATAATGATCTCCTGGTCCTGCTCATTTCACTCAGCATCAGTTCGTGTAAGTCTCTCCAGGCCTTTCTGAAATCATCCTGTTGGTCATTTCTTACAGAACAGTAATATTCCATAATATTCATATACCACAATTTATTCAGCCATTCTCCAACTGATGGACATTCATTCAGTTTCCAGTTTTTAGCCACTACAAAAAGGGCTGCCACAAACATTCGTGCACATACAGGTCCCTTTCCCTTCTTTATAATCTCTTTGGGATATAATCCCAGTAGTAACACTGCTGGATCAAAGGGTATGCACAGTTTGATAACTTTTTGAGCATAGTTCCAAACTACTCTCCAAAATGGTTGGATTCGTTCACAACTCCACCAACAATGCATCAATGTCCCAGTTTTCCCACATCCCCTCCAACAATCATCATTATTTTTTCCTGTCATCTTAGCCAATCTGACAGGTGTGTAGTGGTATCTTAGAGTTGTCTTAATTTGCATTTCTCTGATTAATAATGACTTGGAGCATCTTTTCATATGACTAGAAATAGTTTCTGAACTCACTCTCAATCCACCTTTAATAATATTGAGGACATCACAATCCTTCCAAGATTAATGACCTTGGAATCATTTTTGACTCCTCATTCTTACTTACTATCTTCCATTACTAATACTCAATCAGCTGCCAAGTCTTATTGATTCTATTTACTGTAATATGTTTTGCATCCACCTGGTTGAGGAACTCATTACATAGACAAAAACTCTTTGTTGGTGATGTTCCAGTTGTTTTTTTTTAATCATTTGTTTAAACAATTACATGTAAAAACAACTTTATATAATTTGTCTTTTCTTGAAATTTTGAGTTCCAGATTCTATACCTCTCTTTCTCCCCTCCCCCATTTCAAGGAATTAAACAATCTAATATAGGTTATACATGTGCAATCATAAAAAGCATTTCCATATTAGTCATTTTTTTCAAGACACACACAAAAAAGAAAAGAAAGTGAAAGTAGTGTGCTGTAGTCTATTTTCAGACAACATTATATAATAGTTCTTTCTCTGTAGGTAGATAGCATTTTTCATCATGAGTCCTTGGAAGTGTCTTGAATTGCCTGCTGAGATTAGCTAAGTCATTTACAATTTTTCATCATACAATATTGCTGTCACTGGTACAGTGTTCTGGTTTGGCTCACTTGATTTTGCATCATTCCATGTAAATCTTTCTAGGTTTTTAAAAAATTCTGATTGTAATTTTTTATGGCATAATATTATTCCATTATATTCAATTACCACAACTTCTTCAGTCATTCTCTAATTGATGGGAATTCCTTCAATTTCCAATTCTTAGTCACCACAAAAAAAGGCTGCAATACTTTTTTGCAAGTAGATTCTTCCCCTTTCCCCATCTTTTAAAATCTCTCTGGGATACAAATCTAACTGTTGGAATGTTTACTAAAGTGTTAAGACATTGGAGTTAATTTAATCTTAGAGTTATTTTGGGCCAGAACTTGAAACAAGATACTAAGTGGAACTGATTGAACAATGCTTGTGTTCACACCTTTAGAGAGCTCATAAGTATCTAAGTACTCAATGGAGTTCACATGAGAATTCAGGGCTGGCTTAGTTTGAATTCACACCTTCCTTAGGACCAGAGAGCACTCTGGGAGATAACCCAGAATCCCTCTCCCTCCAGAAGGCAGAGTTAACCTTTTGGAGATCACATAAATAGAGGGAGCTCTTGAAGCCTGAAGTTACTTCTTCAGGTGGGACAGACTGGAGATTGAGAAGCCACGAGTCAGAGCTGGCTGGAGGCTGAAGAAAGCAGAGGCAGAAGCCAAGGACAAAGCTGCAAGATCTCTTGGAGCCAGGCAGAGAGATAGGCCTCAACTAACCGGGCTAATTTTGGAAGGAGAAATAAACGTTTGCATTTTTACCGGCTGGCTGCGATTTTGGAATAATTATTTATTGCAACTGAGACTAAGGCTGCCTTCCAAGGAAGACCTCCACATCTAACTCTGGTATTTCTGGACCAAAGGGTATTTAGCTTTAATAGCTCTTTGGCCATAGTTCCAAATTGTTCTCCAGGAGGGTTGGATTAGTTCACAACTCTACTAACAGTGTAACAGTGTCCCAGTTTTCTCCACATCCTCTCCAATATTTATCATTTCTTTTTTTTTTTTTCATATTAGCCAGTCTTATAGGTGTGAGCTGTTAGGTCACAACTATTTTAATTTTCATTTCTCTAATCAATAGTGATTTGGATCATATTTTTCACTTGACTTAGCTTTGATTTCTTCAACCAAAAACTGCTTGTTCATATCCTTTAGCTATTTATCATTGGGAAATGACTTGCATTTTTATAAATTTGTCTTAGTTTTCTATATATTTGAGAAATGAGACCTTTATTAGAGATATTTGCTGTAATTTTATTACATTTTTCTACTTTCCTTCTAATTTGGTTATATTGGTTTTGTCTATGCAAAAACTTTTAAAATTTTTATATAATCAAAATTATTCATTTTACATTTCATAACTCTCTTTATATCTTTATATTTCTTATCCATAGACTACAGGTAAACTATTCCATACACTCCTAATTCCAATAGGATCTTAATTAATTTATCGGTCTTAAATCTTTCCCCTAATTACTTTACCCTCCACATAATTCCCAAAGTGGTATGCTAAGCACAAATCTCATCAAGTCACTCACCTGCTCAAGAAGTTCTAGTGGCTCCATACTCCTTGGGGATTAAAATACAAACTCCTTTATTTGTCATTTAATGTCCTTCAAAAACTGGCTCTAGCTTATCTTTAGAATTGTATTATATATTTGGATACTCTATTGTCCAGCCAAATTATCTTACTTAATATTCCTCATATATAATATTCTGTCTCTCAAGTCTATGCCTTTGCATACTATTCCTCATTACCAGATTATACTCCCTCCCTATCTCTGCTTCTGAGAATCTCTGGAGTCTTTCAAAACTCAATTCAAGTCCTATCAGTTGGAGACAGGAATAACAGGGTAGAATCTCACTTCTTATTAGTGTGGACAATACACTTAAACTCTCTGGGATAGATTTCTCTTTTACAAACAAGGATAAAAGTACTGTTGAGAGGATCAAATAAAGTGTGTGCATTATTTTTATAATTTGGTCCCAAAATGTGACTTCATAATTGAGTAAACTTGAGACTTAGAGTAATGAAAATGATTCATTGAAGGCCACACAGCTGGACAGGAAGGAAAAATCTCTTTTTACTGATTGGTAAAGCAAGTACATTTTGGAGGTTTCATCCCTTTTTTAACTTTATTCAATAATGAACTCATTCATAGTAGCTTTTTTTTCCCTGGAAGCTTTACTTGCATGGAAGTACCCACTTCTCAAGTAATACATACCAGGCTGTTTTGTCTGCTATGATGGCTGTTTGAGCAATCTGTGGACAATTTGTAAAATACCATACTCTCACCTGGTTCTTTCTATCTCTTTTTATGAGTATTTCTTAACACAGAATTTCATATTCAGTGTCTCAAATTTGAAGATTATTTACAGATGAATTCTTCCTGATCTAGTAAGGCAGTTTAAAATATGCAGACTATAGGAGGGAAATGTCTGCTGTCAGCTTTTGATGTGTCTCTGAACACAAAATTGAGAATAGAAAGGATCCTACTTCAACATGCATCAGCAAATGTGATATTGATGGCTGTTTTTTTATTCTTCTCCTGACTTGCTTTCAGATAAATCCCCCTTACGTTAAAAGGAATGTGTCTAAGAAGATTATACATGGTATACAAGAAACACTACTTGGAAGATATCTCCTTTGGCTTTGAAGGCCTTCGGTGCTTAAACAGTTCCTCAATTTCATCAAAGTTACTACTCATTCAACTGATACTCTTTGCATCCTTGTCCTTGTAAAATTATTCCCATTTTCCTATAAATATCTATAAAATCTCTGCCTACCCTGCTTAAGGCCTTTCTCTGATACTTATAATATCTTAGGGATTATAATTTACCCGTAGGACTGTCCATCTGTTGCCTTTCATTTTGTAATGATTAGCCTTTTCCAATTTTGCATGTCCTTGACAAGGTCTTTTTATACCACTTCTTGCAAACAATTTGAAATTTCTGTGCTATGGATTATTTATCTTTATATGCCATACACATTTTCCTTTATTTTCTTTTGATTTTTCTTTATGTGATTTGTTTGTTGATATTATTGAGTGCATGGATTAATGTTATGTAGTATGTCCAAGATAATAAAAATAATGACTGGAACATTCATTGATTTTAATTGTCTCAGCAGCATTCATGTAAGGAAACATGAGTCCTAAAAATTGCCCTCAACATCGAAATTTTAATTAACTTGCCCAGGGTCACAAAGCCAGTATGTTTCAGAGGTGGAAGTGGAACCCAGTTCTTCCTAGCTTTGAGACTTATGCTCTATCTGTACAACGTTGCTCTCCAATTAAAATAACATTGGTATTAAAGATCGAGGCTTACATTGCAGTAAGATGTTGAGGGTCACTGAAAACACTCTGTAGTTTCCCCCAAAAGCTCAATTTTACATCTTTTTCTCACAGAGAAGTCATGGATCTGGTTGACTTGGGTTCGAATTTCAACCCAGACACTTTCTAAATGTGCAACTCAGATAAGTCTCTTTACTTCTCTGTGCCTCCCCCTATTTCAATATGAGTAAAATGAATATATGAATATATATAAGATGTTTCTAATAAATTTTTTAAACTTTAAAGTTCTGTAAAAGTTGAAGTAATTGTATTATTTCTTATGTTTGGGAATATATATATTAAGTGTTAAACAAATGCATCTCTGTTCACCTGTGGGTTTTATTAGTATCACAAGAAATACCCTATAATTCAACAAAATCAATCAATCACTTGGAACATTTGTTAAGAATCTATTGTGTCCCTGGTGATAGAGACATAAAGTCAAAATAAAATATTCCTGCATTCAAGAAACTTACATTTTGTCAGGGTAAATATTCTATACATATAAATATAAATACAAAACAATTGATGGCGGGCAAGAGGAACATATGAAATGGAGAAGACTTAGGAAACACTTATTAATGGAGATAGATATTAGATGAAAAGATTTGAAGTAAATAGTGGGGAAATATAAGGAAAATGAATTATTGGACAGTACTTATACCAAAACATAGAGATGCGGTACCTAAGGAACAACAAGCAGGTCATTTTAGCTAGACATAGAATTGCTGAAAGAAAATCATGTGCAATAAACCTAACAGAAATATCAACTGGAAAGAAGTCAGATTGTGATGAGTTTTAAAGAGATGTTTGCATGTAGGAGTCTTTTTCACATCTTTGTATCCCACATTTCTAGCACAGTGTCAAGCACAAGGCAACTAATAAATGTTTTTTAATTGATCCCAGAGGTAATAAGAAGCTACTTGATTTCCTATTAATGTTGCTAGTTTTGTTTTAAAGGTTTGATTGATATTTTTTTTCAGCAGGAGAGTGACTTGATCACACAATCTTGATGAATTTCACTCTGGCCACTGGATGAAGAATAATTTGAAGAAGAAGAGACTAAAGGAAGAAACAACACATGGGAGGTTATTTTAATATTTCATGCAATAGGTGATGTTGGTCAGAGATGGAGCTGTGTTTATGTAAATGGGGCAATGGAGAAAAAAACAAGATTTCTTGTTCAAATGCAGCTACATGTATATGGCATTAGACTAATTACACTCAACATAACAGAATCTACTCAGTAAAATCTTCAGCAATCTAGAGGAGACTGTCTAGTCAACCACCCTCAAGAATGAATGAAAAACACACAGTCTAGGTTATGACATGAAATTCAACAATTAAATCAATTTGTCAAGATGATTATTATTGGAGTGACTAAAGTAATAAATTAAACAGTTATGGTCCATTATAACCTAACTGATTGGTCCTCTCTAAGTGCCCATATTTTACCTCTGGCAGTATCGCAACCCAACTTCAGATTGTTCTAAGGTACCAATCATAGATCTCAGGTCTTACCTCTGAGTGTGATACTTACTAGGATTTATTCCTTTCCCTATCTAATTATGAATGACATCTCAGCTTCTTAATGTCTAATGCTTAAGTGAATTATTCAATCAAATCACAGGGCATGGCCTCCCACCTATTTGGAATAACAGAATAAATCACAGAAATTCCATTGAAAATTAAGATATTCATCTTTAATCTCAGTGACATTCAAGAATACAAATATTTGGGGGGAGGGGTTTGGAGGAGAATAATAATAATAACCTCCAAGGTCTTTTCTTTAAATTTATGATTTTATAATTGTATGGTTTTTAGAGCAGATACTTTTAAAATTTCAAAACTTCCTACAGTATTTCCCTCCCTCTCTCCCCCATCCTGCCACTACCAAATTAAATTCATAATGATTTACAAAGGCATTGTTGTATATAGCTCTTTAATCAGATTAATAAATGAAAAATCAAAGTAAGTAGCTTCAGCACACTCAGATTTCTATCCTGCTCAGAACCAGCATTAATCATCCAATGACAGCTAAACTCCAGGCCCTTTGAAAGATCACCCCCCCTTCAGATGTTCACTGTGAGAAAGCTGGCAAGGACATGTGTCCAACTTTTTTCACTCGTGGCAAAACTTCTGAACTTGGCCAGCGTCCATTCTGTTGAGGTGACTCAGGAATTCAGAGTGTGTCGACTCATGTCTCCTAAGACCTTCCCAGCTCCTTTAGCAGACTGCATCTGACTCTGGTCTCTTGTTAAAAGGAGACAGCATCTCTGTTTTCCTAGACTCAGTGCTTGCAGGTACTTAATTTGCATTTCTGCCCCAGTAGTACCAGGCAAATTGCTAAGGTACCACAGGATTGCCCAGACATCTGGAGAGTGAAAAGTTGTTAGATCCCTGAATCCTATCTTCTGAATTTTGCCTAAAGCAAAGACTTTTTAAATACCATCCTTATCATTTTATCACTCACCTGGTCAAGGAGCATATGGATAGAACCTGGTCAGAGTCTATCCTGAAAGAAAATCATGTGTAATAAACCTAACAGAAATATCAACTGGAAAGAAGTCAGATTGTGATGAGTTTTAAAGAGATATTTGTATGCAAGGGCTGCAGAGGCAGGTACAATAATCTCATAGACTAATGAAACTGAATTAATTAAATCTTGAAACTGTTCCCAAATTCTAAATTGCTAATTTGGAAAGTGTAAATTCCAGGTTAACTCTCTGGAGGGCCTCAGGATCAGTCAGAGTCTGGATCACTCAAAGTCCTTGGTCTTTAGGGGGAGAAGTGAAGACAGACAAGCTGCAAGGTGACTTGCCAAAGATGTATCCTGTATTCTGGAGTCAGGATTCTCCTCCTCCTTCTCCTCCTTGTTCTCTTCCTTCTCTTTCTTCTCATCCTGCAGCCCAGTGACCCTGACCTCTCTTCCTCAGCCCTCCAATCCTTGCCTACAATTACCACACATTCAGCAAGCACCAATGGTGAGGAGAGCTATCACATTACCATATCATTTAAATATATGCTTATAGAACCATTATCTCATGTTTAATAGGTAATTAACATTAAGTGCTCTGCTGTCTGATTCAAGTACACCTTTTCAGAATTTCAGCCCTCTACATCTCCTGCTTTCTTTTGTTTTAGAACACAAGTGGTCATACCCTCCCTGACTTCTCAAGGAGGTGATTACCCCAAAAATGAGGTGATCATCTCTTCCCTGACTTCTCAGGAAAGGGGGTGAAAACACCAAAAAGAAGGTGATCACATGTAGGGGGCTGCCAACCATCACGTATCTTTGGACAACCGCACGGAACATGATTCAGGTAAACTGAGGGCATTACTGTAAGGGTTGAAAAAGATGGCGCTGGGAGGAAGGAGCCCCATCCCTGTGGATAACAAGATGGCATTGAGTGAAACAAGCCTCACCCCTGTTGACTACATGGCATGTCTGAGATGAGTGTGAGATGGGTGTGACAGTTCTTGGTACTTTAGTGGCTTAGAGAGCTCTTGCTATGCTGACTTAACTAAGGCTTTAAGACTGCTGGTAGAAGCTGTAATAAATGGAGTTTGCCCCACCTCTGCTCCCTGTCTCATCATTGTTCACAGTCTCTGAATTATCAGGCCTTGAGTTTTTGCTGGTCAGAATAAGCTTCTCTTATTTATAAAAATAAACAAGAGACCCTAGGGGGAGCCCTAACAATCACACCCCCCTTTTAATTCTCAGGAAGGGAGGGGAAAACACTAAAAAGAAGATGATCATACCCTCCCTGACTTCTCAGGAAGAGAGATGAAAAACACCAAAGGAAAGTGGGGAGTCAAGCCAGATATTTTTAGCGAGTTTCTGGGCTGAATGGTCTTACTAGAAACAAGTATACACAAATCCATCAGCATAGGAGGTATTACATAAGCACACAGCAATATAGAGCAGGCTAGTGGTGATGACTCTACCTTTAGCTGGTACAGGTTTGATATGGTGTAACAAACATGAATTGCACATATAAGTAGTGATATAACAAACAATATGAATCAACATGGTATTATAAAAGATTTCCAGAATTCTTAGAAGGAGGGTATATAAATAATCACATACAGCTCCTTCAGCAGCCAAGAAATAGTCCAAAACCAATCTATTGTACATTACTTCACGTATCAGGGAATCCAATGATTCCTGCAGATTTTGAAGTCCTGCAACAGTCTCATCATCTATCAGGATATTTAATGATTCCTGAGAGTTTTCAAGTTCTACAACAATCTTATCATGCCTCAGGGATTCCAATGATTCCTGAGGTTTTGAAGTCCGGCATCAGTCTCATTAACAATTTTTTATGTCCATGAGTCAATCGCCATAACTCCCATGCTCTTTCAGTGGTGGGCAAAATCAGCGATGGAACCACCCAATGTTTCCTGGGTCTTCTCTTTCATTTCAAGGGTTTTTTCTATTTCTCTCCAATGGACAAGGTATGAATATGGCTCGTTGGCACGCATCTGATTCTTCTCCCTCTGTAGAGATACAAGAAAACCCTCTCCCCCAAGCAGTTAACCTATCTGGTCCCTTCCATTCACTACTTTCTGGATCTCTCCACATCACCTGGTAATTATCTAAAGATAGGGGAGCTGCTCACACTGGACACTGTCCTTCCGGTGGGTTATAAAACCTGTTTGCCAGATCCAGTGCATCTTTGTCAAAAATCAAGAAGTTAATTGTATAAAGAGCTAAATTTAGAAGTTCTCTAGGGTTACCTGGCTCCCTCTTTTGTTTTTGGAGGAGTGTCTTCATGTCTGTTTCTCCTCTCTACTACTGCCTGTCCTTGAGGATTAAAAGGTATGCCAGTGGTGTGTAAAATCTTATACTGTGCACAAAAGTGTGCAAAATGTTTAGTAGTATATGCAGGTCCATTATCTGTTTTTATTGTTTGTGACACACCCATAATTGAGTTGAGCATGTCCTCAATTTCCAAAAAAGAAAAAAAGAGCTGTTATAAATATTTTGTATATATATATGTCCTTCTCCCCTTTTATGATGTCTATGTAGTAGTGATATTACCAGATCAAAGAATATGCAAATTCTATGATTCTATGAAAAATTCTTTGAGATAGGTAAGGATAAATATAAGGAAAAGAGGCTGTAATTCTGCAGACACACCCCAAACTCAGTTGATAAGTAAATGAAATAATTAAAAGCTATTTATTAAACACTTATTATGTAATTAGCATTGAGAATCAAATAGAGTAGTAAGGCAGGCTCTGCTCTCAAGAAGTCCATTTCCTAACAGGAAAGAGAAGAAAAAATAAAGTTGTTTTTCTGCTACAAATCAGATAGAAAGGTTCTATGGACTTGTGAGTATATTGGCAAATCATAAGGTAAAGCAGATTTTTATTGTTATTTTTATTAATAAAGTCATCAATTTGTGAGTTTGAATCATTTGATAATGCCAAGGACTTTGGTGGTAAGAACTGTATTTTTTTAAATTCTTTAATAGTTGTGGCTATAGCACATAGAGATTATCTATCTCTATATTGTCAGATTCCTTCTCTATAGAGGTTACTTAGAAGGGTATCTATTATGCCCAAGCTGGAAGAGGCTTTTAAGTTTATCTCCTTGTAGATACCAATTAGTCAGGAGATGGTGTTAGTGGTCATCTTTATCTTCTACCTTGCCTGTTTTTTTGTGTGTGTCCATAATAAAATCTAACTTTGTATGGAAGATTGATCTTATTCTAGTTTCTCTAACTTATCTTGTGTATTATCTTGTTTATACATAGTTGTTTACATATTATCTTTCTCATTACACTGTAAGCTCCTTGAGAGAAAGGACAATCTTTTGCTTATCCCTAGCACTGAGTAGGCACCTAATAAATACTTATTGATTGATCTGGTTCTTTTAGTAGAGTGTGAAATGAATATGAATCAAGAATATGATGTAGCAATCAAAAACTAATATGGCCTTGCACTACATTAAATAATAGTGTCTCAAGAGTAAGGAAATAATCATTCATCAGAAGGAAAAAGAGAAGAAAAAGGAAATGAAAAGAAAAAGAAGTGAAAAAAGATAATAAGCTTAAATCTGCACTGTGATTGAGCCTTTGGAATTGGTTATTCTATCTCTTAGAGTTCCTAAGTCTATTATTAGTATAGTATTATTCTCTTAGTTCTGCTCACTTTATTATGTATCTGTTCATATAATTCTTCTCAGGTTTTTCAAAAAAGCAGCCCCTTTATCATTTGTAACAGCATGTTATTACTTGATATCACTTCAGATACTCTAACAGTCTTCAAATAAATGACTTATTTGGGAGAGAGATTAGAATTGTTTTTTGGTCCTTCAGACCAGAATAAGGGTAATAGGAGTCTGCAGAGAAATATTTTGCATTTGATATGAAAACTAAACTACAACTTCCTAAAAATTAGAGCTATATAAAAGTGAAATATGCTATGTCAAGAAGCAGAATATTTCCCTTCACTGAAAACCTTAAGTGAAAAATAAATGACTATTTTTTACATATATTGTGGTTGGGATTGTTTTCAAGAATATGTCAGACCTCATAGACTGGACGTCCCTTCCAAGTCTAAAAATGTGTTACTGAACATCATTAAAATTAACTTATATTACGATGTTTAGGGTCCACTACTGAGTTGGTAGAGAGGAAACACGTCTTTACCTGAGCTCTTCCTAAGGTCCCTCAGATCAACACCAAATCAAGCCTCCAAACTGACTTTGCAGTCAAATATTTGGAGTGTAACAAACTTCCAGCAAAAGATATTTTGGAAGAACTTCAGAAAAGGTTTATTTCAATCTGGCATAGGGGGAGGCAGCTGAGCTCAGGTGATATCCACACTCTGGGGAATTTAATGGAAGGAATCTACAATAATGTTGGCTACTCTGTTTTGGTTATAAGCCAGTGGATCAGGAGATTAGCTATGAGACATCCAACACAAATACAAAAGGCAGATAGTGAGCCTCTGAACCCCAGAATATAAAGGGACCTAGCCATGCTCACCCAGCACTGGAAGTTAATCAGCACCAACCTACCACAGCCACTGTCACCTGGAGAGGAAGCTTATGAAATTTCCCCATTGCCTCATTAGAACTCATTTTTTTTAATGAGCAAAAAAGCAAAAAGAACTCTGACCACAGATGTTTGTATGGAGAAAAAGAATAAGAGACCTCAAAACATGAGGACACTAAAAGCAAATCATCTCCATTTGAAGCTGTAAAGAGAGATATGGGTTGATTCCCATCTCACAAGGCTCTCTTGGAAAAATTAAAAAAAATATTGAAACAGAGAATAAAAATGGGGAAAGAACATGCTTCAGGAAAATTTGGAAAAGGAAACACAGAAATTATCTGAAGAAAACTCCTTACAAAATAGTTTTGACAAAATGGAAGGGAAAAAAAACAACTCCTTTAAAAACAGAATTTGTGAAATGGAAAAAAATCCATTGAACAAAACAATTCATTTAAAAATTCAATTGGCCAAATGCAAAAGGAGCTAAAAAAGCTAATTGAAGAAAATAATTCACTAAAAATTAGAATTGAACAAGTGGAAATGAATGACTCAATGAGACATGAAGAATCAGTCAAACAAAAACAAAAAATGAAAAAAGAGAAGAAAATGTAAAATACCTCATTGGAAAAATAAGTTACCTGGAAAATAGATCCAAGAGAGACAATCTAAGAATTATTGAACATCCTGAAACCATGGTGAAAAAAAGAGCCTAGACATCATCTTTCAGGAAATAATCAAGGAAAACTACCCTGATGTCCTAGAAATAGAGGGTAAAATAGTAATTGAAAAAATTCATGTTAAAGGACTGAAGAACCTGGAATCTGATATTTCAAAAGGCAAAGGAACTTGGATTACAGCCAAGAATCAACTATCGAGCAAAATTGAGTCCTACATTTCAGAGAAGAAGATGGACATTCTTAGATAGAGATGAATTTTATTTACTTCTTATGAAAAGACCAGAACTGAACAGAAAATTTGATCTCCAAGCACAGACATCAAGAGAAGCATAAAAGAGTAAAAAAGAAAGAATTCTTGAGAACTGTATCTCTGTTATACATATACTTAAAGTTTCATGTATAATTTGATTTTATTGTGATAATATATTTATATAGAAACTAGAGGTGGAAAAGGGGATTGTACTGGAAGAAGAGAAAAATGGAGGTAAAATGAGACCAATCATATCTCATGAAGAGGCAAAAAAAAGACCTATTATAATTGAGAGAAAGAAAGTGGGGGATGAACATTGTGTGAATCTTACTCTCATCAGAATTCACTCAAAGAGAGAATATCAGACATGTTTAGCTTAGTGAGAAACTTGTCTCACCCTATAAGGAACTAGAGGAGGGGAAAGGAAAAAGGAAAGGAAGAGGTTTTAGAAGGAAGAACAGAAGTAGAAAGGGAAAGATATGAGAAAGGGGAAGGAGCTGTAAAAGAGAGGGGCTGTTTGAGGGAGATGATAGTCAAAATCAAAATACTGGGGAATAAGGAAAGGGGGAAAGAAAGTGAAAAGTATAATGGGGAAAATAAGATGGTGGGAAATATAGAATTAGTCATTTTAACTGTGAATGTGAAAGGGATGAACTCTCCCATAAATTGAAGCAAATAGCAGACTAGATAAGCCAGTTGCTTACAGTTGCTATAATATGTTGCTTACAAGAAACATATTTAAAGCAGAATGAGAATAAAAGTAAAAGGTTGGAGCAGAATCTATTATACTTCAGGTGAAGTTTAAAAAGCTGGGGCAATGATCTTGATCTTAGAAAAA
The DNA here is from genome assembly GCF_902635505.1 of Sarcophilus harrisii. Lineage (NCBI taxonomy): Eukaryota > Metazoa > Chordata > Mammalia > Dasyuromorphia > Dasyuridae > Sarcophilus > Sarcophilus harrisii. Next base: position 123,494,491 of record NC_045431.1, on the reverse strand, counting down.
GAAAAAGCAAAAATATATATAATTGAAAGAGATAAGAAAAAAAAACTACATCTTGTTAGAGGCTACCATAGATAATGAAGTAATATCAATACTAAACACAAGTGGTATAGTATCCAAATTCCTAGAGGAAAAGTTAAGAGAGCTGCAAGAAGAATTAGACAGCAAAACTATATTAGTAGGGGACTTCAACCTTGCTCTGTCAGAACTAGATAAACTGAACCACTAAAAAAAATTAAGAAAAAAGTTAAGGAGGTAAATAGAATTCTAGAAAAGTTAGGTATGGTAGATCTTTGGAGAAAATTGAATAGAGGCAGAAAGGAACATACTTTTCTTTCAGCAATTCATAGAACCTATACAAAAGTTGACCATATTAAGTTATAAAAGCTTCAAAATCAAATGCAGAAAGGCAGAAATAGTAAATGCATCTTTTTCAGATCATGATGCAATAAGAATCACAGGTAATAAAGGGAAGAGAAAAATAGACCAAAAATTAATTGGAAACTAAATAATCTCATCCTAAAGAACAAGTGGGTGAAACAACAAATCATAGACACAATCGATAATTTCACTCAAGAGAATGATAATAATGAGAGAACATAACAAAATTTATGAGATGCAGTTAAATCAGTTCTTAGGGGAAGTTTTATATCTCTAGATTCTTACTTGCATAAAATAGAGGAAAAAAAGATTAATGAATGGATCATGCAACTAAAAAAAAGCTAGAAAAAGAAGCAAAAAAGAAGAAATTAAAAACCCCAAGTAAATACTAAATTTCAAGATAAAAGGGAACATTATAAAATTGAAAGTTAAAAAAAAAACTATTGAACTAATACATAAAACTATGAACTAGTTTTATGGGGAAAAAATCAACAAAATAGATAAACATTCAGTTAATTTGATTAGAAAAAAAGAAAGAAATCAAATTGTTAGTCTCAAAAATGAGATGGGAGAGCTTTCCACCAATGAAGAGGAAATTAGAGCAATAATTAGAAGCTATTTTGCCCTACTGTATGCTAATAAATATGATAATCTTAAGTTAAATGGGAAAATATTTATAAAAATATATATTGCCCAGCTTAACAGAGAAGAAAATAAATTACTTAAATAGCCCCATTTTAGAAAAAAAAATTGAACAAGCTATTAATCAACTCCCTAAGAAAAAATCCCCAGAATCAGATGGATTTACATGTTAATCCTTCCATACATTTAAAGAACAATTAATTCCAATATTATGCAAATAATATGAAAAAATAGAGAAATAAATAATCCTCCCAAATTGTTTTTATGACACAGACATGGTGCTGATACCTAAACCAGGTAGGATCAAAATAGAGAAAGAAAATCATAAATCAATTTCCCTAATAAATATTGATGCAAAAATCTTAAACAAAATCTTAGCAAAGAGATTATACCAAATTATCATTAGGATATAATACATCACAATGAAATAGGATTTATACCAGGAATGCAGGGCTAGTTCAATATTAGGAAAACTCTTAGCATAATTTACTATATCAATAACCAAACTAGCAAAAATCATAAGATTATCTCAATAGATTCAGGAAAAGCATTTGACAAAATTCAACACCCATTCCTATTAAAATTATTAGAGAGTATATGAATAAATGTAGTTTTCTTTAAAATGATCAGTAGCATCTATTTAAAACCATCAGCAAGCATCATATGTAATGTGAACAAACTAGAACCATTCCCAGTAAGATCAGGAGTGAAACAAGGTTGCCCAGTATCACCATTACTATTCAATATTGTATTAGAAATGTTACTTTGGTGATAAGAGAAGAAAAAGATTAATGAAATTAGAGTAGTTAATGAGGATACCAAATTATCACTCTTTGCAGATAATATGATGATGCAAATATAAATATATATATATATACTTAGAAAATTTTATGGAATTATAGACAAGCCCACTTATTCTTTCTCATCTTCAAAAGACTAGCAGTGATACTTGCCATGTTTGCCTTAGAGAATTTGTTTAAGTTTTAAAAAATTTTTGAATAAAGTACATCAATTGCCATAAAAGTGTAAATCCTTAGTAACGATGTTATCCTGTTTATGTGAAGAAACTTTTGTGATCCATATGGCAATGAAATATCTGCTTTTATTAGCTTTTTTGCATTTGCTTTATTCTGCTTAATTTCAAAGCACTAATCTAGGAGTGAAATCTGAAAGTCACAAGGAAGCAGTTTGGGGCTAGAAATAAATGTTATAATTAAAGCTGTCTTAAAGTGGTATAGAATTCTCAAGAAGTTATCTATTATTATTGAACTTGTTCAAGAAGAGTAACTAGATGGGCACTTGGTAGAAAAAAATACATGACATCACTATATTGGACTCAAAATAGAATGTGTTCTCTGGTGGCTAATCAGACCAATATGAGCTTGGAATGTTCTAACACAAGTCAGGCACAAATAGAACATGTGAACATTTGGAGTGGAAATATCTCTAAATTTGAGCATCTCATGTTTCTTTTGAGCTACTGTAATTCCATTTCTTCCACAGAGCAGCAAACTTTCTTTGATGAGAGCATGCCTCATTGGGTGGTCCTTTGTCTTATTCCCCTTGTCACAAATCAATTCTAAAGTCCTTCAAAAAGATCTTGAGAGTATCCTTGTTTTTCTGACCTCCTTGTTTAAATTCTCTGCAAAATAGTCTAAGGAAAAATACATTTGGAATTTGAACAATGTGACTAGCCCATCAGAATTGCTCTCTCTGAAGCAGAATTTGAATGCTCAGCAGTTCAACTCAAGAAAGAATATACATGTCTGGTACCTTTTCTTTTCAGGTGTTCTTCAGAATCTTCCTAAGACAATTGGAAATCTTCTTGGCACAATGCTGGCAGACTGTATTAATCTCTGTGCCTGTTTCTGTCTCTGTCTATCTGTCTGTCTCCCTCTTTCTCTTTCTCTCTCTCTCATCTTTCTCTCTTTTTCATTATCATTAACAGAAATTTAATGTTGGGTATTTGACATTCGACATGGCATACAACAATGAAGTTATCACAATGGCTAATTAGATCTTCAGATTCGTAGTCAGTTTGATAACTCTTCTAGCCCATACCTTCCTTTGAAGCTTCCCAAATACTGAGCTATCTCTGATAATGCCTATGTCAACTTCATCATCTATGAACTATATCTCTGGGAGGTATGCTGCCGAGATAAGTGCACTTATCCACAGTATTCAAAGCTTCTCCATATAATTCTAGAAATGGTTCATATATGATTGGTATGGTCCTGACTGTAAAAAAACTTATTTTTTCTTTGTGTGAATTATTAGGCCAAAATTAGCACAAGCAGAACATTGAACCATGCTTTGTTGCATCTTAGTTTCAGAGGCTGCATTAAATGCACAATTATCTGTGACCCAAAAAACATGCAGCAACTCTACTTAATTTGGTCTTGATTGGTAACTTTTTAAGTTAAATGCCTTACTGTCAGTGCAAGAGCTGGCTGACCTTGATGCCAAGTTCATCATCATTAAAAGCATATGACAAGATTACTGAAAACCAGAAATATTATAAAGATGTTTTGAATAGTGGTTACTTTTGAGGTCTCTGTTACTTGTCTAACATTCAGTGATTCTCCTGATCATATGATAAAAATATAGTGACACAAAGAGATTTTTCTACCACCTAAATTCTTATTTCTGATGAGTTAAGTATGCTCACTAGAAACACATTATGCAGGTGTAATAAGCTTTGAGATTAAAACAACATATGGCCCTTCTCAATGTAACTGGGCATCATTGTAATTGGATGTGGCCACCTGCAATTCTATTTTTCTTTTAAGTGATGATTTTTCTTTAAAGGTGTTTTGGGCATTTTCAGAGTTATGATTCTTTCAAAAAATATAATTCTATAGCTTAGCTTGAATCAAAAGGGAATGTTTTTCACTTATAAAACAACTATGCCAAGCACCCAATATTAAATTTCTGTTAATGGCAATGAGAGAGAGAGAGAGAGAGAGAGAGAGAGAGAGAATGCTACAAGTTTTTCATATTGTGCCTCAGTTTCTATGTATATACACAAGGTTAATTTGTTAGTTCTTGATGGTCAGTTTTTTATATTCAACTTCTCTAACCAAAGAAAATATAAATATCCAAAATTTTCAGCATCAGGTATTTTAATACAAATAGATGCTCAGATCTTCTAGGTTTTGCTGAAGTCATTCCAATGTAGGTTTTTCAGGCTACTTAGAGAGTGTATTTTATGAGGAAAAATGTCATCATCTTGGTACAGACTCTCTAACCTCTTACTTTCCTGAGAAAATTTAAAACTTTTATATCCTTCTCCCCCAAAATATGTATTATCTTTTAACATTTTCTCGAGTATCTACCATTTGTTGTCTCCCCAGCTTTACTCACTGATATGTAGTGAAACCTTCATCTGTGCTCCCACCTAAATGAGCCATTGACCCCCAGACCAGTTTTTATATTCATTCTCAAACCACAGAAAATACAAACATCCAACATTCTCAGCATCAGCTATTTTAATATAAATGGATGCTCAGATCTTCTAAGTTTTGCTGAAGTCATTCCAAATTAGGTATTGCAGGCTACTTAAAGATAACCCCCAGTCATAAATTTTCAATTGATACAGAATCAAAGGGCTAGGATTATAATGGTAATATGACAAATTTTACACCAACTTTAGGGAAATTAAGACAGCATCAGGACACAAAGCTAGCTTTTGGTTTTCAAGCCATTTTTCTGTGATAAAACTATGATAATGAGTCTATTCCTAAAAATGAGCAGGCTTGTAAGTTAAGTCAAGAGAAATTGGAGATATGGTAAGAACAAAGTAATGAACTAATGAAGGAAAACTCAACATCTGAATCTAGATGGCCAAGTATTCATAGGTTAAGTTCTTTTAATCTGACTAGATTGGTCCTTCTTGGTGTAAGTTTATTAGTATAAATACTCATCTGGTAGGAGCCATTCATTGTGGGAAAAATGAATTTAGGAAACTAACCTATAACTAAGATTTGGATTGTACATATAAATTGACTTGAGATTATTTAGATTTTGGAGATCTATGTTTATAGGAAATGTTTCATTCATTTTACTTATATCCTCATGGATACACTACAGTCTACTCAGCAGATGATAGATGGTTAATAAATATTCGTTGTTGTTTTTGTATTATTTTTGTTTTAGTCCATAGTAACAAGCAAAGACAAACCACATATGGTTAAACTATGCCTACATGGCCAATTACTCCAGGCTGTGTTTTAATAGTTAAGGTTTAACAAATGAAAATGCACCAGGAAGGAGGAGACACATTACATGGATGATAGTGAATTGTGTTCATTGTTATACATTAGTGGCAGATGAAATCCCATTAGAAGGAATAAGTAGCTAATGAGAGGTTTGATCCTGTGTCCTTTAACTCCTTATATAAAGCACTTTCTCTTACACTATCATGAACCCTGATCTAGTTCTAATTTACTCATCCAATCATTCATTTAATAATATCTTCCAGGATTTTTTCCAAAAATTAAAATCTATCTTAATGACCTTTAGTTGGTAGAATTTACCTGATCCGTTTGGAAAATCAAGACTCCAAGTCACCCTGGGTCATTTCTTGACAGAAAAGATCTTCCCAAAGATTTTTGATGATTATAAAGAACATGGATAAGTGGAAAGATTGCTAGCCAGAGTAAGGATTGTACCCAGTAAGGAAGCCACATGCAGGAAGTCTGAAAGTTGATCTGAAGCCTGCAATTTGCTCCTAATAGATATTGTCATACGAAGTTATATATATGTCTTTTTCTTCTTCAACCATTCTAGAAGAAATGATTTTTAAGGAGGGAGCAGGGGTAAAGACATTTTCTATCTTCATTATTTCCTTATCCCTTCTTTCAGGGAAAGGGATAAAAAATTTTGAACATGAGTTTAAAAGCACAGCTCAGATTTGAACTGATCCTTTGCTAAATCAAAAGTCAATGCAAGAGAACAAAATAATCAATAATTATTTGACAAACCGAAAGACCCCAGTTTTTTGGATAAGAATTCACTATTTGACAAAAACTGCTGAGAAATTGGCAACTAGTATGGCAGAAAGTAGGCATAGACCCCCACTTAACATTGTATACCAAGATAAGATCAAAATGGGTTCACGATCTAGACATGAAGAATGATATTATAAACAAATTATAAAAACATGGATAGTTTACCTCTCATATTTGTGGAGGAGTAAGGAATTTGTCACCAAAGAAGAACTAGAGATCACTATTGATCACAAAATAGATAATTTTGATTACATTAAGTTAAAAAGTTTTTGTACAAACAAAACTAATGCAGACAAGATTAGAAGGGAAGCAATAAAGTGGGAAAACATTTTTACAGTCAAAGGTTCTGATAAAGGCCTCATTTCCAAAATATATAGAGAACTGACTCTTTATAAGATTTATAAGAAATCAAGCCATTCTCCAACTGATAAATGGTCACAGGATATGAAAAGACAATTATCAGATGAAGAAATTGAAATTATTTCTAGCCATATGAAAAGATGCTCCAAATCAGTATTAGTCAGAGAAATGCAAATTAAGACAACTCTGAGATACCACTACACACCTATCAGATTGACTAGAATGACAGAAAAAGATAATGCAGAATTTTGGAGGGAATGTGGGAAACATAGGGCACTCATACATTGTTGATGAAATTATGAATACATTCAACCATTCTGGAGAGCAATTTGGAACTATGCTCAAAAAGTTATCAAATTGTGCCTACCCTTTGATCCAGCACTATTACTACTGGGCTTATATCCCAAAGAAATTTTTTAAAAAGAAAAGGGACCTGTATGTGTAAGAATGTTTGTGGCAGCCCTCTTCGTAGTGGCCAGAAACTGGAAATTGAGTAGATGCCCATCGATTGGAGAATGGCTGAATAAATTGTGGTATATGAATAATATGGAATATTATTTCTCTGTAAGAAATGACCAACAGGATGATTTCAGAAAGGCCTGGAGAGACTTACATGAACTGATGCTGAGTGAAATGAGCAGGACCAGGACATCATTATATACTTCAACAACAATACTATATGATGATCAATTCTGATGGACCTGATCATCTTCAGCAATAAGATGAACCAAATCAGTTCCAATAGAGCAGTAATGAACTGAGCCAGCTACACCCAGCAAAAGAACTGTGGGAGCTGATTAAGAACCACTACATAGAATTCCCAATCCCTATATTTTTGCATTTTTTATTTCCTTCACAGACTAATTGTACATTATTTCAGAGTCTGATTCTTTTTGTACAGCAAAATAATGGTTTGGACATGTATACTTATTTTGTATTTAATTTATACTTTAACATATTTAATATGTATTGGTCATCATGTCATCTAGGGGAGTGGGTGGGAGGAAGGAGGGGAATAATTGGAACGAAAGGTTTGGCAATTGTCAATGCTGTAAAATTACCCATGCATATAATTTGTAAATAAAAAGCTATTATTAAAAAAAAAACTAATGCAGACAAGATTAGAAGGGAAACAATAAACTGGGAAAACATTTTTACATTCAAAGGATCTAATAAAGGCCTCATTTCTAAAATATATAGAGAAGTGACTCAAATTTATAATAGTTCAAGCCATTCTCCAATTGATAAATGGTCAAAGGATATGCACAAACAATTTTCAGAGGAAGAAATTGAAACTATTTGTAGCCACATGAAAAGGTGGCACTGGGACACTGACACATTGTTAGTGGAATTGTGAATGAATCCAACCATTCCAGAGAAGAATTTGGAACTATACTCAAAAAGTTATCAAACTGTACATACCCTTTAATCCAGCAGTATTTCTATTGGGATTATATCCCAAAGAGATCTTAAAGGAGGGAAAAGGACCCACATGTGCAAAAATGCTTGTAACAGTGTTCTTTGTAGTGGCAAGAAACTGGAAACTGAACGGATGTCTATCAATTGGAGAATGGCTGAATAAATTATGGTATATGAATGCTATGGAATACTATTATTCTGTAAGAAACTGTAAAGTCTGGGATAGCTCCCTGGAAGTCTCAGGAACAGCCAGAGTTAGGATAAATAAAAGTCCTTGGTCTTCAGGGGGAGTAGTGAAGGAGACAGACAAATTGCCACAAGCTCACCACCAACCTGCTTCTCCTAGTCCTTTTGCAAAGTGAAGTTTTCTTGCCTCTCTCACCCCATCCCTTAATCCTTACCTACAATTATCTGTATCAAGCCAGCACAAAACAGTGAGAAGGGCCATTTTCTTAAACACATGCTAATAGAATCATTATCCAATAGGTAATTAGCCTTAAGTGCTCCATTGTCTGATTCAAGCATACTTTTTAAGAGTTTCAGCCCTTTACATCTCCTCTTTCTTTATTTTAGAACACAGGTGGTCATACCATCCCTGACTTCTCAGGAAAGGAGATGAAAACACCAAAAAGGAGGTGATTATGCCCGCCTCCCCGCCCGCCCCCCCCCGCCCTCCCTGCCATTACCTGGAGATTATCTTATGATAGTGGAGCTGCTTGCACTGAACACTGCCCTTCCAGTGGGTTATAAAACCTGTCTGCCGGAGCCAGTGCATCTTTGTCCAAAGTCAAGAAATTAATTGTATAAAGAGCTAAATTTAGAAGTTTTCTAGGATTACCTGTGGCTCACCCTTTCTTTTATTTTTGGAGGAGCGTCTTAATGTCTCTGTTTCTCCTCTCTTGGTGTGTAAAATCACTAAAGGGAAGCAGGGAATCAAGCCAGATAATGTTAGCAGGTTTTTGGGCTGAAAGGTCCTACTAGAAACAGGTATGCACAAATCCATCAGCATGGGGAGAATTACACAAGCACACAGCAATAAAGCACAGGCTAGTAGTGTTAACTCTCCCCAAAGCCGGTGTAGGCTCAATGTGGTCTACCATGTAAGTAGTGATATAACAAACAATATGAATCATCATGGTGTTGTAAAAGATTTCCAGAAGGCTTAGAAGGAATGTATGTAAATAACAATCACAAAATATGTGCACAAAAGTGTGCAAAATGTTTAGGAGTATATGCAGGTCCATTATCTGTTTTTATTGCTTGTGGCACACCCATAATTACAAATGCTTGTATAAGGAATTCAGTGACCACTCGAGCTGTCTCTTTTGCAAAAGTGAATCCTGAAAAGGTGTCTACCACAACATGGATAAAAGACAGACAACCAAAAGATTTATAATGGATCACATCCATTTGCCAAATTTCATTGGAACTCAAACCATGAGGGTTCTTCCCTGGAGGAAGTATAGGAGCATGGAAAGGAAGGCAAGCTGTACAGGCTTTTAGTATACTCCTAGCTTCCTCTCTTATTATTACAAATTGTAAACATAAAACTCAAGCAGCCTGATAATATTTAAAATGAGATTTTTGGGCTTCTTGAAATAAAGGAATATTGACCAACATAGTTAGAAGGCCATCTGCCTTTGAATTACCATCAAAAATAGGACCTGGAAGTCCATTATGAGAGTGGACATTCAAGATATAAATCTTACCTGGATGTTTTCTTACTTGCTCTGTAAGTTCCTTAAAGAGCTGATATATATTGGAAGCTACAAATTTTATTTGGGCTGTGGCAATTCTTTGTACTACACCTACTGAATAGGCTGAATCAGATATTATATTTATATCTCCTAGATAATAAGCAAGAGCTAGAATGATTGCACACAATTCATTCTGCTGAGTGGACTGAAAAGGAGTTCTGATTACTCTCTTTACAGTTAAATCACGAGATGAAACAGCAATAATATTGTGTTTGGATGCATCTGTAAAAATAGTTGGTCCTTTAAGAGCAACTTTAGAAACCTTTTCTTCAAGAACCCATCGCCAATTATGTAATAGTCTAGTTATCTTTAATGGAGACACGTGTGTAAGATTTGGAACTGTGGCCAATAAAATTTGCCACTCTGGGATGGTTCTACAATATACATTAATTTGGGCATTAGTATAAAAAGTATATATCTTGGCAGATGTTATCCCAGATAATTGTACTGCTCGCTTAATGGCCTTTAATAAAATTCTAGCTACAAGCACTGGGTAAGGAGTAAGACTTTTTTCTGGTTGTGCTGGGAGGTTCACTCACCCTTATCACACTGTCTCCTTGATGAAGGACTACTGTGGGTGCCTCTTGTTAGCAAAAACTGATATTTCCAAGGGTTTTTAAGTAACTCTTTCAACCTTATTGGAAAAAGCCAGTTCAACTTCTCTCAAAGCCTCTTGAGCTTCTTTTGTGAGCTGGCATGGTGAATTTAAAGCACTGTGTCCCCTTTAAATGTCATACAGTGGTTGCAATTGATAGGTAATCAAGCCTAATATTGGACACATCCATTGGATATCTCCTATAATTTCTGAAAGTCACTTAAGGTGTTTAGCTTCTCTATTCGTAAGGAAAGTTTTTGTACTGTAAGCACCTTAGGGTATATTTCATATCCTAAATATTGAAAAGTAGCATGTCTTTGAATTTTTTCTGGATCTATATACAATTTGTAGTTCCTTAGTATTTCTATGATCTTTTCTAGACATGCTTCTAACATTTATTCCTCAGGTGCACATCCCAATATATAATCCATATAATGTAATAACATAACTTTTGGAAATGCTTTTCTTACTGGAGTAAGAGCAGCAGCAACATACATTTGACATACAGTAGGGCTGTTTTTCATTCCCTGTGGGAAAACTGTCCATTCATATCTTTTATAAGGCTCAGCTAAGTTAACGCTGGGCACTGAAAAGGTAAATGTTTTCATATCCTCCTTATCCAGAGGGATAGAATAGAAATAATCCTTAATATCTATGACCCAAAGAGGCCATTCTCTAGGCAATTGAGTAGGAGATGGAAGTCCAGGTTGAAGAGTTCCCATAGTTTCCATCTGTTCATTTACCTTTCTTAAACCAATCAACATCCTCCATTTTCCAGATTTTTTTCTTACAACAAATACAGGGGAATTCCAAGGACTTAGAGAAGGTTGTAAGTGTCCTTGATCAAATTGCTCCTGTACTATATCTAATAAGGCCTAAATTTTATTGCTACCTAAGGGCCACTGTTCTATCCACACTGGTGTAATAGATTTCCATTGGATAGGAACAGATGAAAATGTTGGCAGGCTTTCAACAGCAGCCCTGACTAAAAAGCCAAAGTACTCATTTGTAATCCTAATTGTTGTAAAATGTCTCTTCCCCATAGATTGATAGGGATTTTTTCAACTATAAATAGAGTAAAAACCCTGTTTTACCTTCAAATATCCATCTCAAAAGGTAGCACTAACTTCAGCTGCTATTGATCCCCCTACGCCAGACATGGTGTCTGCCTTAATCTTTGCCAGTGAGTGGGCCAGTTGGCACCTCTAATGACTATACGATCTGTACCTGTGTCTACCAACCCTTCTAATGGTATGCCATTTATATAGATAGCATAGGATGGTCAGCTATCACAGCTGCTGTCCAGTATATTCCTGGATTTTGTTGCTTGGAGTCAGGATCTGGGCAACCATCACCAGATTGCTTATTAGAAGCTTGTATTGGTAAACCTGATGCTATTACTTCTCCTGGTTGATAAGTCATGCATTGTATACTTGTATTAGTGACTTAGATATTATTTACACATTCCCCAGTTTCCCACATCAGTATATGCATGAACACTGTTTTGTAAGTACTCTCAGGTGGTGAAATGCCTACCATGCCTGGAGGCAAGGGATCCATAGGCAGGAGAGGAACAAATTTCACCTCTCCGGGGGATATCTCAGTTGTCTCAGCTGCATACAACTCTATTCTCCCCAACTGTAATCCTTTTCTCCCATCAGGTTGCTTCCTGGCTGATTGATTATGTAATCTCTATCTCCCATCAGGTTGCTTCCTGGCTTATTTGTCATGTCTGGGTATTGAACTTCTAAAGGCTCTCATGCCCCAAGTATTTTTTGGTTTTGGGCCCTGGGGCTGAGCCTCTCATCCCATTTCCTTGAATCAGTCTACATTCTGATGCCCAATGAAGCCTCTGTGGCATTTTGAATCTGGGGTTTGGGGTGTTATTCTCCCACCCTGTTTTCTCACTCTGTCTCTATGCCAACACTAAGCTTTCAGATGCCCTACTTTACCATGTTAAGAGCATTGATAAGTCTCTCTGGAAGTCCCTTGCCAAAGGGGATTTGTCTTCCCATGTTCAGATCTTGGGAAGTCTGCATCATAGCCTGAGTATAAAAGGTTTTTGTGCCCACTCTGGTACAGCGTCTTATGATCTCTTCTAAAGGAGCATCCTTGTGTAGTCCTAGTATAAGTCTTTTACAAACCTCATTAGCATTTTCTTTAACAAATTGCATTATCATAATTTCTGTTGCTGCATTTTCATCAATAGTTCATACAACTGCAGCCATCTGCAGAAGTCCCACAAAATCAGCAAAGGGTTCATTTGGACCTTGTGCTATTTTTGTGAAGGCCTCTCCTTTGTCCTGTTTACATAAAACCCCATGCTTTGATAGCAGTAGCAGCAATTTACTCATATGCTGCTATAAGGTAATTAATCTGTACTGAAATGTCTGCATAAAAACCTACACCTGTTGGTTGGTCATAGGTGATTGGAGTATTAACTTCACTTTGACTATTTAGTTGGGCTTGTATCCTACAAAGCTCATTATATTCAGAAATCCACAACAAGTTTTGTCCAGGTTCTAAGCATGTCCTTGCTATAGATTTCCAGTCACTAGGGGTTAAGACTTCATAAGCCAAATTCTGTAATAACATCTTAACATAAGCTGATGTAGCCCCATAAAGAGTGTAAGCCTTTTTCAGGTCTTTGATGATTTCTAGATCAAAAGGAATGTATCTTCTACTTTCTTGACCTGGAATTAAACTGTTGAATCACAGAATACATCTCTATTCTCAGATCAGCTGTGTTCTGCTCTTCCGCGGCTTTAAGTAGAATCTACTTTTGTAATCTAGTCATAAGAGGCTGTGGTTTCTGTGGGGAAGTGCTTGTGATATTACTGCCCCTCCCAATCTTCCTCCTCCCTCCATTCTTAAGTTGATGGGGGAGGGTCAAGGACCTGCTGTGGTGTAGGAGATGTTGAAACTGGGCTGTGAGAGTGACAATCATCAAGCCCTTCAAGTTCACTAAAGTCCTCGTGCCCTCTGGTGATATTGCCATTAATCTGTCCTTTGTCTTCCTCTTTTTCCTCACACTTCTTCATCTGCCTGTTCGTTAAACTGTTCTTTTTTTCTGTAACTTGTGGGGTTCTTTAAGGCCAGTTGTATTATGTTTTATATATATATAGGATGTTTCCTTAGAAATTGAATCAGGACCTTTATCATTGTAATATTCACATAATTGATCTCCTACTAGTTTCCAATTATCTGCCTCTATTTCTTCTTCCTTGAAGAACCAAGGGGCCATGCATTCTAATATAGCCAAGAGTCCACCAATCTGCCCCCAAATTATAAGCAAACCTTGTCTCTTGATAAACCTAAGTATGCTTTCTATAGAGCTCCCTTGGGGCAGGAGTGGGGGTAGAGTTGGAGGTGGGGGAGAATCTTTTCCTAGTATCTGGCCCATTTCAGTTAGAAAAGGTTACTAGTTTAACCCTTAACAAAGTAAGTTCCCTGTTTGTCTATTAAAATACTCACCTTATTTCCTGGTCATCTGGGACTTCTTCAGTGAAATTAGAGTCCTTAGTTCACATGTTGGGCACCAAAATGGAAAGTCCAGGCTAACTCCTTGGAGGCCTCAGGAACAGCCAGAGTCAGGATAAATAAAAGTCCTTGGTATTCAGGGATAGAAGCAAAGGAGACAGACAAATTGCCACAAGCTCGTCACCAGCTTCCTTTCACTTGGTCCTGTTGCAAAGTGAAGTTCTCTTGCCTCTCTCACCCCACCCCTTAATCCTTACCTACAATTATCTGTATATATCAAACATTGAGCCAGCACAGAACAGTTAGAAGGGCCATTTTTCAAAATATATGCCAATAGAATCACTGTCCAATAGGTAATTAGCTAGGGCTAATTAGGAGTGCTAGGTTGTCTGATTCAAGCATACCTTTTAAGAGTTTTAGCCCTTTATAAAAAACAATCAGCAGGATGATTCCAGAGAGGCTTGAACTGATGCTGAGTGAAATGAGCAGAACCAGGAGATCATTATACATGGCAACAACAAGACTATATGTCGATCAATTCTCATGGACATGGCTCTCTTTAACGTTGAGATGATTCAAATCAGTTCTACTTGTTCGGTGATGAAGAGAGCCATCTATACCCAGAGAGAGAACCACAGGAAGAAAGTGTGGAACACAACATAGAATTCTCACTTTCTCTGTTATTTGCTTGCATTTTGTTTTCTTTCTCAGTTTTCTTCTTCTTGATCTGATTTTTCTTGAGCAACCAGATAACTGTATAAATATGTATACATATATTGGCTCTAACATGTATTTCCACATATTAAAAAAGTCAGTGTAGAACAATCCAGCATAGACTAAGTTAAATATCAAACAAAAAAATAAAATCTATTAATATATTGGATACATGTATAATCACAATGCTAAGTACTGGGAAGAGAAAGATTTAAAAGGTTCAGGTCCCCTGCTTTCAAAGAAAAAAAAAGGGAAATTGAGTTTTTATGATCTTAATGGTTTTTCCAATGTGATTGCATAACTTTAATGTAATCAGTAAGGGTTTATAGAATCTCAGAAACACCAATATTTAAATCTAAGCATTAACACTTTCAAATAATAAATATAGCAAATTGAGAACATTTCCAATTATGTATTATCTATGATACTACAGATAGGTAGATAGGTACGTAGGTAGGTAGATAGATAGATAGATAGATGATAGATAGATAGATAGATTATGCAAAGCTGTGAATATACCTAAAGCAAGAATAAGGAAATTTTTCTTGATTAATTTATAATGATGCAATCTAACTCAACTTGATTGGCACTATGATTTATGCTGCACCAGTTTTTCTGCTCTTGAATCTCAGTTTGAACAAGAAACAGGTGGGTAATCAAGCATGCAGAATTTTATTGCTTGCTTTGTTAGGACAGTGTCTTTTCATCTTCCACTACTTAATTAGTTAAAGACACATGAATTGAAAGGGGGAGGAAGAAAGTAATTTGATTAGAATGGTTTTGTATTTTGTTTCTTAGAGATAATCTAGCATGTAAGGTAATTAGTCAAGATTCATTAACATTCTCTTAAAACTCTGGCCAGAGACTCCTTAATACTGTTCTACTCATTTAATTGTATATATATTTCCTACTGAAAAAACGAAATGTTGCCAGACAGTCTGGCAAGACCACATATTGTATGCTTAAATCTGGTTTCCATGGTAATCAGCCTCTGCTCCTGAACTTTGCTGTAGCTACCTGTTTTTTAGTTTTGAATTCATACTGCACAATTTGCATAGGATAAGCTTAATTGCTTTGACAAGAGGGCTATTCTAAGTACCAAAAAATGAAAAGAAGAAAGTGTGTTATATAACTATAAAAGAAGAACTCACTAGGGATAAATTTATCTTTTAAAAGATGGAGGAAACAAGAGAATGTTTTCCTCTGGGTTTGGTTTTTACCACAAGAAAAAAACTGGATTTTTGAATTTAAATCACAGAAATATTGGGGAGAAGTAACCATGAACATAACTTGAAAAATGAAACAATGGGAAGACCATCAAAATCATGACTGTACTTCTCTTTTCCCTCCTTCCCTCATTTCAGGTTATCTAACATACACTAGACGTGGGGAAGGAAAAAAACATCTACTACCAGTAAAGGCTCCTTGCCTCCTTCCATTTCCTTTATCTCCTCCAGAGTCCCAGATAGATCGAACCAATATTGGTTACTTTATTGCTCACATATCTTGAATAAGAGAATCACCAACTCTATTTCTTCCAGTGAGTTAGAGGGGTGTTAAGACTAGTTGCCATGAAACTGCTTTCTAATATCCTCCAGATCTTAACATATGTCTTGGGACTGTCACCTGACATTAATATAAAGGACCATTTTACATTAAGGGGTAAATTTAGAACTCTATACTTTGACATTTGCCTAGATCCTGAATCCTTAAAAATTCTGGGATTTCCCAACAATCCAAACATTGAAATTTCTTTTACATGTTATCTCTAATTACATTATAAGTTTCAGGATAACATAAGATTTAGTAGCTTTCTACATTAAAGAAAGTGATGGAGAAAATACAGTTTAAACTTAAAAGTGTGTTATGTGTTTTTGGAATGCTGATAGTTAAGCATTTCCCACCATACTTCTGGAGTCAAGGTATACTTATATATTGTTAAGTGTTCTAGATAAGAAGCATAATCACATATTCCAAAGGGACACATTTCAGCCTTTAATACTTCAAGGATTATCCAAACCAGATTAAAATGCAATTGGGAAATATTTTACATGATAAATAAAAAGAAAGGAGAACATAGATAATGTTAACATGTGACTTTCCAAGTTAACATATGGTCCACAGGGATTCATATGTATAGTGGCTTCCATTTCTATTTGATTTTGAAAACCACTGCTGGAAAAACTTTCAAAGGCCCCTAGGCCTTTCATGTATTTTACCATTGTGAGCTTTATATCACTGCAATTTAAAATTAACAAAAAACCTGGCTTAACAACAATATACTTACTTACAATGTTGTTAAATGGCAGAGGAGGATTCCAATGGGGAAAAGTGTCTGATATGAGTTCCAATCCCAGTAGAAGATTAAATTCCCTGAAAGAGATGATCACACAAGTTAAAAAAGTGAGAACAAAAGCAAATATTTCCACTTGTTAAGAAAGGACATCCAATAAGATACAACAATGAAATCTAGAGTTCTGTTGAAATGTTCTTGCTGAAGAACTGAAGCCTCTAGCTTGATGATAATCCTCCAACTCTTCAAGTATAAGAAAGTCCCAATACTGAAGAGAAACTGAGAGATGAGACCATTTGCAAGTATATCTTTAAGATGGTAGGGAATAGAAGTTGAGTCAGATAGAGGCACATAAATGGAAATGCAAAGAAATGTAGTATTTTTTTGCTTAAGAAAAATAACGAGAAAAATAAGAAAGGAATAAAGATATCTTATCTTGACTCTTCAGGTTTAGATGTATTTTTAATCCTGAAACACCTAGGATACTATTGATACCCTTTATTTTCCCATGATAAGTATTTCTTATTATTTTTTATTAGGTCTCTTTCTGGCTTTTCTTGTTTTATGAAACTTTTTTGTATTTATATGTCTAACTAGCTGTAAAATTATATATGTATATATATTAAAAATAATAAATATGATTTGTCTATGTTGTATGTATTATACTGTATATGTGCACACATTGTTTAGTATATATGCTACATTGTGGTATATTATATATGCATGTATGTATTCATAAGTTGTTATGAGCCAGAACTGTGTACTTAAAACAAGGACTCTTACAAGGTCAATGGAATTGATAAATACAATGTTTATCTAGTTTAGCATGATGAGTAATAGCTCTCTAGTTCAGTACACATGTTTAGTACTTAATATAGTTCTACAAGATTTACATCTACGATGATGTAATTATAATAGAGTATATAACAGCCAGCAGGGACTGAGAGACAGATTCATTCCATTCTCCACCTTTGTGTTGGCTGGAGGCTGAAGCGCAAGCTCTCAGACTCTGAGAGATTCACTCCATCTCAAACCACTGTGGTGGCTGGCCTGTCCTCCTGCTCCCCCTAATGAGACCAAGGCCAGTCTGAAAGGCTCTCCAGAAAGCTGCGCAGCCTCAGGCAAGGAGACAATAAAGAATTTGGACTTTATCCCTGGCTATTCTCATGGTGATTACTCAACTGAAATGAAAGCTGGTCCAGAGACCTCCAGAAAACCAACTGAGAACACTACATTTTGGCGTCTGAACGTAGCCACCTACATCTGTGACCCAGAAATTAGAGTGAGTACAAAACAGACAAGAACGAAACTTTGTTAAGGGCTAAAGTAGTGTCTCAGCTGAAAGGGACAAATGTTTAGAAAGGAGCCTTTTCCATCTTAAGGAAAATGTGTTGAAAGCATAGTTAAACTCATAAAAAAAAAGGTTTGATTGTAACTTGGAAACAGATCATTGAACTTTCAGAAACATAAGGAAAAAGAATTTGATGAGTAGAAATTAGTAAGAGAGCAACTAAGTGAATGTTATTATGATAATGGTCCTAATTCGATTTCTAAAGAAACACTCTATACATATAACTTAATAATATACATATAACTTAATAATATAACTTAAGGAATTATATAAGCATTAGAATAAGAAAAAAGAAGAAAGAACAGGAGGGGCAGGATACTGACAAACTAGGTGAAAAGAATGAAGAATTAGACAAGAATGGGATTACATACAATTCTGATGAAATTAAGGAATGTGGTTGCTTCACAGAAGGAGCGATTAGGGCATTCAATCCCTATCCTATCCACCTCAATTAACCCTTCATGTGTAGAAGGAAAAGGGGGGGGGGAGGGATAGTGACACAATCAGAACCACCTCTGAAGCAGCCTATGACAAGATTGCAAAAGGCACCAGTTAAAGCTAAAACAAAAGAAGGACAGGATATATCTGATTTACAAATAAATGCATACCCTGTTATTGAAGAGTTTGACTTTTCAGGTCAACAGAGGAAAAGATACACTCCTTTTGATCTGGAAAAAATCAAAGATTTGAAAAAGGGTTGCACTCTTTATGGGCTGCATCATTTATGTTAAGATGGTATAAAAAAATCTGGTTTATGAAATTTTAACCCCTAGTGATTAGAAATCTATAGCAAGGACATGTTTAGAACCTGGTCAAAATTTTTTGTGACTTTCAGAGTATAGTGAACTATGTAGGATACAAGTCCAACAAAATAGACAAACTGGAGCTAATATACAAATTACCTTTGACCAACTAACAGGTAAAGGTCAATATGCAGACACTTCAGTACAAATTAATTACCCTTTGATAACATATGAGCAAATTAATTATTGCTGCTGCTATAAAAGCATAGGGCTCCCTCCCAGGACAAGACAGAGGGGAAGCCTTCACAAAAGTAGAGCAAGGTCCAAATGAACCCTTTGCTGATTTCATGGGACATCTGCAGACAGTTGTCATATGAACTATCGGTGAAAATACAGCTACAAGAATTATGATAAGACAACTGTCTAAAGAAAATGCTAATGAGGTTTGTAGAAGAATTATCTGGGACTACAAAAGGATCCTCCTTTAGAGGAGATCATAAGACATTGTGCCATAGTGAGCACAAATGCCTTTTATACTCAGGACATGATGCAGAACATGGGAAGACAGGGTCCCTCTTGGCAAGGGACTTCCAGAGAGATTCGTCAGTGCTTTCAGTGTGGCAAAGTAGGGCATCTGAAAGCTCAGTGTTGGCATAGAAATAAAGTGAGAAGACAGGGTGAGAGGACAAGACCCAAAACACTATGTCTAAAATGCAATAGTAGCTTCCACTGAGCCTCAGAATATAGATTGACCCAGGGAAATGAGAAATGGTTCCCAGCTCCAAGACCTCAAACAAAAACCAGGGGGGCATGATAGCAGCCAAGGTTACACCCAGAAAATCTTTAGAAGCTCAATACTCTGATATGATCAATCAATCAAAAAACAATCAGATGGGATAAAGGGATCACAATTGGGGAGAATACAGGCTTTTTAACCCAACAGAAAGGCAGTGTCCAGTGCAAGCAGCTCCAATGTAATTGCCAGGTGATGAGGAGAGATTCCAAAAAATGGTGAATGGAAGGGACCAGATAGGATAACTGCTTGGGAGAAAGAGTTTGCTTATATCTCTGCAGATGGAGAAGGAATCAGATGGATGCCAACAAGCACCTTGAGAGAGACAGAAAAAGAGAAAAACCTAGAAACAAAGAAGACCTAAGAAACATCTGACACTTGAAAGAGCATGGCTGATAATGACTGTTACAGAACTTCAAAACCAGCAAGAATCATTGGATTCTCTGAGACAAGATGGGAATGTTGCAGAACTTCAAAACTAGCAGGAATTATTGGATTCTCTGAGACATGATAAGACTGATACAGGACTTCAAAATCTGCAGGAATCATTGGATTCCCTAACACAAGACAAGACTTCAATTCAGGACTTCAAAACTTGCAGGAATTGTTGGATTCTTAACACAGGAGTAATGGACAATAGATTGGTTTTGGACTATTTCTAGGACTTATGGACATGTATAATTCCTCATATTGATTCAGGTTGTTTGTTAAATCACTACTACCCTGTGCTATATTGCTATGTGCTCATGTAATAGCTCCTATGTTGATGTTCAAGTGAGACCCTTCAGAAACCCGCTAATCTGGTTTGATTCCCCATTTTCCTTTGGTTTTCATCTCCCTTCCTGAGAAGTCAGGAAGAAAGTGATTACCTCCTTTTTGGGATTCTCACTTCCTTGAGAATTCAGAGAGGGCATGACAACCTCTTTAAGTCACAGTTCTAAAACAAAAGAAAGTAAGAGATGTTATGGGCCAGAACTGCGTACTAAAAACAAGGATTCTTACAAGGTGCTAACTCAGTGGAATTGATAAATACAATGGTTATCTAGTGTAGCATGGTGATTAATAGTTCTCTAGTTCAGTATGCATACTTAGTACTTAATATAATTCTACAAGATTCACACCTACAATGATGTAATTATCATAGAGTATATAACAGCCAGAAGGGACTGAGAGACAGATTCATACCATTGTCCACCTTTGTGGTGGCTGGAGGCTGAAGCT
The DNA here is from genome assembly GCF_902635505.1 of Sarcophilus harrisii. Taxonomy (NCBI): domain Eukaryota; kingdom Metazoa; phylum Chordata; class Mammalia; order Dasyuromorphia; family Dasyuridae; genus Sarcophilus; species Sarcophilus harrisii. The sequence goes on along the minus strand of NC_045431.1, from coordinate 123,473,736 downwards.
CAAGCCCTTGGATTCACTCCATCTCAAACCACTGTGGTGGCTGGCCTGTCCTCCTGCTCCCACTGAGACCAAGGCCGGTCTGAAAGGCTCTCCAGAAAGCTGTGCAGCCCCAGGCAAGGAGACAATAAAGAATTTGGACTTTATCCCTGGCTATTCTCATGGTGATTACTGAAATGAAGGCTGGTCCAGAGACCTCCAGAAAACCAACCAAGAACACTACAATAGGTATACATTATTTTAGGCATTATAATAATCATATGCTAATATTATATAAGTGTGTATTATTTGGAGAGAAGGCCATCCTGAAATATCACAGCTTGGAATTTTCTTTGTCTCATTGTGGTACAAAAATTATTGAATGGCATTGCATGCATGATGTGGATGAAGTAGTCTATAGGAGCCCCTTCTGATTATTTCCTTCCTGGATTCAATCTAGTTGTGAAAGATGAAGGGAGCCAACTTTTGGTCCACGACCCTGAGAAACTTATACAATATGATGAAAAAGAGTCCTTTATGCTGAGATGGAAGAATTGATTCAGAGATCATACAAAAGAAAAGAACTGGACTCTTAAAATTCTCTTTCCAGATGTGAAGTATGCATACTCCTACAAATGCCATGAGGAAAGCCAGGTGGAGAAAATCCCTAGAGTTCCTCATAACTTTTTATATTCAGGCTAGCAGATATAAATATTTAAAACCCAGATATTTAGTCTCCTGGATCAATAAAGTCCTAAAGATAGTTTCAATGATTTTTCTTTTGAGAAAAAAAAAGGAAGAAAATTTGGCTCAGATATGTGACCAAGGATTTTAGAGACTATTCAGTCTACTGGATATATTCCTGGGACGTGAAAGTCCCAAGTACCTGAAAGTCCAAGGAAATGATCTGGCTTTGTTAAGGCATAGTTTTTCTACATTTAATTTAATCCTATTTTAATTATTTATAGTTTGGACCCAGAAGCATAGTAGATTCTGCTCCAGCATTTTACCTTTACTCCATATGTATCACCCTGCTTCAAGTGTGTTTCTTGTAAACAATTTATAGTTAAAATTACTAATTCTGTATTTCCTGCCATTTTGTGAACCTCAGATTATGCTTTTCTCTTTCCTTTTCCCCTTATCCCCCTCCCCAGTATTAAACTTAAGAGCACCACTTGTTTCAGGGAGCCCTCCACCTTTAGGATCCCTCCCTGCCCCTAAGAGTCCCTCCCCTATTCTTAAACCTTTCCCTTTCAATTTCTGTATTCCCTTCTACTTATCCTACCCTTTCCCTTTTTGGTTTTCCCTTCCTACATTTCAGTGAGGGGGGAGAAATTTCTCTGTAGATCGATTATGTCTAATATTTTCTCTCTGAGCAAAATCTGATAAGAGTAAGATTCACACTATGATCATCCTCCTCCCTTCTTTCCCTCAGATATAATAGGTTTTCTTTGCCTCTTCGTGAGATGTAGTACTTCCACTTTTCCCTTTTTCTGGTACAATTTCCTTTCCACCTCTAAATCCTTTCTTATATTATAACAGTAAACCAAATTATACATGTACTCTTTATTTATGCCCATAACACAAATACAGTTCTCAAGAGTTCTTTTTACCTTTTTATGCTTCTCTTGAATTCTATATTTGGAAGTCAAACTTTTTGTTTAGCTCTGATTTTTTTTTTGTCAGAAATAAATGGAATTCATCTATTTCATTGAATGTCCATCTTCTTCCCTGGAAAAAAAAATTAGTTAGTTTGGCTGGGTAAGTTATTCTTGGCTGTATACCAAGTTCCTTGCCTTTCAGAATATCAGATTTCAGGCCCTTCAATCCTTTAATGTAGAAGCCGTTAGATCCTGAGTGATCCTTATTGTGGCTTCTCGGTATTTGAATTACTTTTTTTCTGGTTGCTTGTAGTATTTTTCCTTGGTCTGATAGTTCTGGAATTTACCCACAATATTTCTTGGAGTTTTAATTTTGGAATTTCTTTCAGTAGGTGATCAATGAATTCTTTCAATGTCTATTTTACCTTCTGTTTCTATGACATCTGGGCAGTTCTCTTTGATGATTTCCTGAAAAATAGTGCCTAGCATCTTTTTTTTTTTTCATAATGTATTACAGGAAGTTCAATAATCCTTAAATTGTCTCACCTAGTCGATTGTTTTCCCCATTAGGTATTTTACATTTTTTTCTATTTTTTCATTTTTTTTTTTTTTTTGGTTTTCCTTGACTGATTCTTGTTGCCTTATTGAGTCATTCATTTCCATTTGTTCAATTCTGAATTTTAGTGTTATAGTCTTCCTTTACTTTTTTGCTTCTTTTTGTATTTGTCCTTGAATTTTTGAATGAGTTGTTTTGTTCTATGGAATGTTTTTCCATTTCACAAATTCTGTTCTTAAAGAGTTATTTTCTTTTTCCATTCACAAATTTTGTTGTTTAAGAAGTAATTTTCTTTTTCTGTTTCACAAATTCTGTTTTTCTGGGAGTTGCTTTCTTTTTCCAGTTTATCAAATCTGTAATGGGCTGAGGTTTGAGTTGATGCACTAAGGTCCCAAGTACATGAGGCTAAATAGTAATTGGGCTATATACTCTATTAATATACATGATTGGATAAAGAATGGTCCCTGCCCACTCTCCCTGCAAGTCCTGATGTGTTGTATAGGAAATGACGATTTTGGTGGGTGGAGGCAGAGAGAGAGACAGGAAGAGAAGCTGGGAGAGATTGGGCCTGGGTTCGAGACTCCGAGCTGCTGGTTGTGTGGCTGCTGGTCAAGCTAGCTTCTTGACTCAGCTGCACACATTGCTATCGCCAATTCTCTTACACCTCCGATCCTTCTTCACTGAGAATAAAGACTGACGATTTTCCCCTAACCTGAATTCCTGACTCCTGCTGATTTAAAAATACACGATCTTCACATTTGGCGCCCAACGGTGGGAACCAAGGACTGAAGAAGTCTCCGGTGACCAGGAACTTGGGTGAGTATTGTTAATAGACAAATAAGGAACTTATTTTCTTAAAAACTAAACCAGTAATCTTTTTTTTGGCTAAAATGGGACAAATGCTAGCTAAAGACTCTCCATCCCCGCCCCCAACCCCACCCAAGAGTGGTGCTATAGAAAGCATGCTTAAGCTGATAGAAATACATGGGTTACTTATAACTTGGGAACAGATAGCGAGATTTGTGGGTATATTAAACTGCATCTCCCCTTGGTTCGTAGAGGAGGAGCAGATCTCTCGAGATAACTGGTCCTGGGTTGGACAAGAGATGTCCATGCATTTCAGAGAATGTGGTCCTCACTCAATTTCCATCGAGGCATTTTATTTATACAATATATTTCAGTTAGCACTAAGAAACCCTATCCCTAGAAGAAAGAAAAAACCGTGGCTCCTTCTACTTCTCAAATTAGCCATGATATTAAGGAGGAAGACAATGAAGAGATTAATGACCATATACCCACAGGGCATGGAGACTTAAGTGAGCAAGGGCGTGGTGACCTTCCCCCTCAGGAGGCAGCTTCAGTCCCATCCCAGGAGCAAGTGATTGACTCTCCTCCACCAACTCCACCCTCTGGGATGGAGGGAGGAGGGGCAGTGGGGGGGGGGGGGCAGTGACAGGACCAATCTTGAGTAGACTGCAAGAGGGCTTAATGAAGGCCAAAGAAAAGGGTGTGGACATCCGGGAGCTTCAGCCACTTGTTTCCTGTAATTTCCCAGTCTCATGCCTCCGGTCAACAAAGTCGAAGATATGCCCCTTTTAACGTAGAAATCATTAAAGATCTTAAAAAGGCCGCACTATTTATGGGGCTACATCAGCTTATGTTAAGATGCTATTACAGAATTTGGCTTTTGAAATCTTGACTCCTGATGACTGGAAATCTATAGCAAGGGTATGCCTAGAACCTGGACAAAATTACATGTGGCTTTCTGAATATAGTGAGTTCTGTAGGATACAAGCCCAACAAAATAGTCAAAATGCTATTCATGCTGCGATCACCTATGACCTACTACAAGGTATAGGTCCATATGCAGACGTCACAGCACAGGTTAATTATTCAGTAGCAGCATATGAGCAAATTGCTGCTAATGCTATCAAAGCGTGGGCTTCGATTCACAATAAAAATGACAAAGGTGAGGCCTTCAGAAAAATAATGCAAGGCCAATGACCCTTTGACTTTTGGGACGTTTGCAGACTGCTATCACAAGAACTAATAAAACCCAACAACAGATGTTTTAAAAGGCAACTTGCTAAGGAAAATCAATGAGGGTGTGTAGAAGGATTATACTAGACTACAAGGTTCTTTTAAGGAGTTCATAAGCGCGCCACGTGGGTCAAATGCCTTAAGCAGACTATGATGCAGACTTCCCAAATCCCAACATGGTGACAGGGTCCCCTTCCCAAGGGACTTCAGAGACACGCAATGCTTTCAATGTGGTAAAGTAGGGCATCTAAAGCTCTGTTGGATAAAGCAGGGAGAAAACAGGGTGGGAGAACAAGACCCAGTATCCCATGTCCAAAATGCAACAGAGGCTTCCATTGAGCCTCAAAGTAGACAGGTTCAGGGAAAGGGGAGAGAGGCCCCGCCCAGGGCCCCAGGCAAAACACCTGGGCATGATGGCACAAAGGTGCACCCAGAGAGGCCTAGGTGGCCAATACCCCAAATGACCAATCAGCCGGAAGAATGATGGCGAAAGTTACCAACAATCACCAGGAAGCAACCTGATGGAAGAAAGGGATTACAATTAGGGAGAATAGAGTTTAGGCTGAGAAACTGAGATACCCCTGGAAGGTGAAATCTGTTCCTCCCAGCCTATGGATCCCTTGCCTCCAGGCACAGTGGTTGACCATTTTTACCTCCTGAGGAATAAAAACAGTGTCCATCCCCATATGTGGGAAATGGGAATGTGGGATAAATCCCGTCACCAATACAGGAGACAATGTGGACTTATCACCCAGGAGAAATAGTAGCATAAGGTTTACTCATACAGAACCTAATAAGCAGCCTGGTGATAGTCACCCAGATTCTATTCCGATCCAAAAAGCAATTTACTGGACAGAGCCAAAACTGACTGACCTATCTCACAATTATATAAATGGCCTTATTGAAGGATTGGTGACACTGGGCAGATCGGAGGCTTGATGCCGGCGGCCCATCACTGGCCAAAAGATTAAAGCAGACACCTACATGTCGGTGGGAGGATCAATAGCAGCTGAAATTAGTCTGCCCCTAAGATGGACTTTTGAAGGGAAAACAGGGTTTTTTCCCTTTTAAAGGAAAAAATCCCATGAATCTGTGGGGAAGAGACGTTTTACAGCAATTAGGATTAAAAAATGAGTACTTCGGTTTTTTAAGCAGGACTGCTGTTGGGCCACAACACTTTCCTGTTCCTATCCAATGGCTGATACACCAGTGGGAAGAACAGTGGCCCTTAAGTAAAGATAAAATTACCTTATTAGATATAGAAGGACAGCTTGACCAAGGAATTAAAAACCTTCTCTAAGTCCTTGGAATTCCCCAGTGTTTGTTGTGAAAAAGAAATCAAAATGGGGATGAATGGATTTGAAAAGGAATGAACAGATGGAAACTATGGGCTCTTCAGCCTGGACCCATCTCCCCCAGTTGAAGAATGGCCTTTTGGGAATAGATATTAAGGTTGTTTTTTATTCTATCCCTCTGGATAAGGAGGATTGAAAAGTTTGTTTTGTCCCACATTAACAGCTGAGCCTTATAAAAGATAGAATGGAAGTTTGCCACAGGAATGAACAACAGCCCTATATGTTCAAATGTATGTTGTGCTGCTCTTGCCCAGTAAGAAAACTTAAAAGTTATGTATTACATTACATGGATGACATTTTGGGATGGCACCTGAGGAACAAATGTTAGAGGCATTCACAAAAGACCATAGAAAATAAAATAAATTATAAAGCACCAGAAAAATTCAAAGACATGCTCCTTTTCAATATTTGGGATATGAATCCCTAAGGTGCAAGTTCAAAAACTCTCCTTAAGAACAGAAAAGCTAAACATTGAATGATTTTCGAAATTGATAGGAATATCCAATGGATGCGACCAGTGTTAGGTTTGACTACCTACGTTACAACCGTTATATTACATTTTAAGGGGAGACAGTGTTTTAAATTCACCACGCCAGCACAAAAAGAAGCTCAAGAGGCTTTGAGAGAAGTTGAACTTTTATCCAATTGGTTGAAAGATCACAAAAACCCTTGGAGATACAGTTTTGCCAAAAGAGGCCCCACAGGTCCCATCAAGGACACAGTGGATAAGTGGGTGAATCTCCGCCACAACCAGAACAAAAACCTTACACCTTCCCCAGTCTTGTTGAATTTTATTAAAAGGCCACTAAGCGGCAGTCAATTATCTACAAGACCAAAGTAATACACCTTTTATACAAATACACAAATTAATGTGTGTTGTGAGACCATCCAGAGTGGCAAATTTTATTGATGGTTCCAAATTTTTAAAGGGTCTCCATTAAAGATAACTAGACTATTAAAATTGGCGATGACTTTGAAGAAAGTTTCTAAAGTTCCCCAAGGAAACTATCTTCCAAGATGCATCCAAAATAATATTTGTGCTTGTACCTCAGATCTAACTATAAAGAGGTAGTCAGAACCCTTTCAGTCCACTAGCAGAATGAATTGTCGATCATTCTAGCCCCTTAATCCAGGAAATAAATATAATATCTATTTAGCCTATTCAGTAGATGTGGGTAAAAATTGCCAAGCCCAAACAATTTGCAGCCTTTAATATCATTTTAGAAACCAAACAAAGAAAACCAGGTAAGATCTATATATTACATGTCCATTCTCGGGACTTCCCAGGTCCCTATTTGATGGCAACAAAGGCAGATAGCCTTCAAATGTTTTTAACCCTTTGTTCCAAAAAGAGGCATCTATTCAAAATATCAGGTGCCGGCTTTACGTTTACAATTTGGTAAAAGAGGGCTGGAGATAGTAAAGCTTCTGGCTTTTCCTCCTTTCCACGCTCCTACATCCCCAGGGAAGAACCCCTTTTAACCCAATGAAATTCGGGCAATGGATGTACCATTATAAAATGTTTTGGTCGTCTGTCTTTCATCCATGTTGTAGAATTTTCGGGTTCACTTTGCAATGCCAGGCAAAAAGACAGCCCGAGTAGTCACTAATTCCTCCCCAAGCATTTGTTTTTAAAGCAATAAAAAAGAAAATGGTCCTGTTTAATTTTAAAACATTTTGCACACTTTTTGCACAGTATAAGATTTTACACATATGGTTCCTTTTAACCCAAGGACAGGCAATAGGGAGGAGAAACAGAGATATTTTCCCAAAAACAAAAGAAAGGGAAAGGTAACCCAGGAACTTTCTAAATCATTTTTACTAAATTTTCTTGATTTTTGACAAAGATGCACTGGCTCTGGCAGACAAGTCCCAGGGCGAGAGCTCCACTATCTTTAGATAATCGCCAAAGTGATTTGGGAAAGAAAGGGGAATGGGAAAGGACCAGATAGGCTAACTGTTGGGAGAGGGTTTGCTTGTATCTCTAAGGTGGAGAAGGAATAGTGGGTCCAATGCCTATTTTTGTCCATCGAAAAGGGGCCCCAAACAAAGGAAAAACAAGAAATATTGGGGTTGTGTTGTGTTCACCATTTGAAAGAACGGCGTTATTGGCTCAGGAATCAAAGATTTTTGTTAAAACCCCGGAATCATTGTTCTCTGGCCATGACTAAAAACCTGGAATCATTGGATTCTCTGAGGAAATAGGACTTCAAAATCGGAATTTGGATTCCTACCATGGGGAACTCAAAAACTCCCGGGGAACATTGATTCTTGAAATAAAAGATTTTAAACACTTCTCTGTGGAATATTGGATTCCTAAACCCTAAAAAGACTTTGGGACTTTTCAAAAACCAGGATATTGGGTTCCCTGCATGTAAAATTAAATGTTGGTTTTCACTTGGGCCTGGAAATGATTGGGGATTTTTATACCCTCCTTTATTCTGGTGCTTTTAACCCATGTTGATTTTTTGTTTGCTTTCCACAGCTGAAAATTCTGTTTTTATCCCTCCTGATGCGGGGGGGTCATCCCTAATAGCCTCTGTGTTATTGCTATGTGCTTGTGTGATACCTCCCATGCTGATGGGTTTGTGCATAATAAGACCCTTCAGCCCAGAAACCCGCTAGCAACCCCCATTTCCCTTTGGTGCTTTTCATCTCCCTTCCTGAGATGTCGGGTAGGGCGTGATCATCTCCTTTTTAGTGCTTTCACCGCCTTTTCTGAGAAGTCAGGGAGGCTGTGATCACCTCCTTTTCGGTGCTTTCACCTCCTTCTCTGAGAAGTTAGGAAGGCTGTGATCACCTCCCCTTGGGGGCTCTGACCTCCCTGAGGAGTCAGGGATGGCATGACCACCTGTGTTCTAAAATAAAAGAAAGCGGGAGATGTAATAGGCTGAGGTTTGAGTTGATGCACTGAGGTCCCAAGTACATGAGGCTAAATAGTAATTGGGCTATATACTCTATTAATATACATGATTGGATAAAGAATGGTCCCTGCCCACTCTCAGTGCAAGTCCTGATGTGTTGTATAGGAAATGACGATTTTGGTGGGTGGAGGCAGAGAGAGAGACAGGAAGAGAAGCTGGGAGAAATTGGGCCTGGGTTTGAGACTCCGAGCTGCTGGTTGGGTGGCTGCTGGTCGAGCTAGCTTCTTGACTCAGCTGCACACATTGCTATCGCCAATTCTCTTACACCTCCGATCCTTCTTCACTGAGAATAAAGACTGACGATTTTCCCCTAAGCTGAATTCCTGACTCCTGTCGATTTAAAAATACACGATCTTCACACAAATCTATCCTTTTCATATGCTTTTTCCATTTCACTATGTCTGTTTTGTATTGCCTTTTCCAAACTCTCTTGCAATGCTTTCCTTTCCTTTCCCCATTTTTCTTCTAGTTCTCTTTTAAGATTTTTTAAAAGTTCTTCTAGAAGAGCCTTGTGTGATGGGGACAAGGTTATTTCACCTTTTGGAACTTCATCTGGAGACAATCTGTCTTTAATCTCCTTGGGGTTTGACATCTGTTCTTCTCTTTTGCTATAAAAGCTGTCAATTGTTAGAGTCCTCTTTATTTTTTTACTCATTTTTTTAAAAAGTTAAGTTAAAGTCTGTCTGCCTTTAGAGCAGGAGAGGTTTTCTAAGCCACCAGCTGTGGGGTCAGTGCTGAATTATTTCTGGTGCTGGCTCTGCCAAGTGGAGTCATCAGCAATGCCCTGGGGCTCTGGGCTGTCTGATCTGGTGTTTGTTGTAGGAGTCTACTTAGTCACCCTGAGACTGCACTGCTCTGGGACTCTGAGCTGTGCTGGCATTTGTGGTCAACTGGCTGGAGCCTCGCTGTCTCTCTCCCACTTCTGATTGAGACAAACCTTCTCTGGCCTGCTTCCTTATGCAAATTCTCTGCCCTGCAGAAGTCGCACCACCACACTGAGACTGCTTTATCCCAGGGCTCTGCTTTGTCTACACTGGCATTTGTGGTCAGATGTTTGTGCTTTGCTACCTCTCTCCCATTTTTGATTGAAACAGATCTTTTCTGGTCTGTTTCCTCCAGTAAATTCTCTGCCCCAGGACTCTGAGCTGTCTGCACTGGTGTTTGTACTGGTTGCCCTTGCTACCTCCCTCCCATTTCCAATTGAAACAGACCTTTTTTTTTGGCAATCTTTGAGATTATTTTTTGCTGATAATTTGTTGCACTCCCAATATTTGTGGGTTCTGCCTATCCAGAGCTAATTTAGAGGATGGATTTCATAATTATTGTGAGGGTTGTAAAGAAAATCAGAGAGAAATGTGTATTGTCTCCACCATCTTGGCTCTGTCCCACTAATACTGGAATAATCTTTTTATCTATAAATGTCATCAAATAATATTTAGAGCACAAAAATTGATCTTTGATGAATAATGTGAAGATCGATTAAAATTAATATCATCTTTACCCATGTAGATAACTTTCTTTGTTATTTGGAGAAGTAGTTTCTGATCATTTATTAGGTAGAAGCAGACATTTCATATCTTAGGGTGTTTCCTTTTTTCCCCCTTCCTCTTATATGTCTTATATGCATATAGGATTCTACCCAATACATTAATTTAAGCTCCTTTATTTTCTAGCATGGAGAAATTGGAGAAATGCCCATTTGAAAAGAAGATGAAATTTTTAAAGTACAAACTAGAAAAATTTGTGTAATTCAATAGCTAATGGGATAGAATAATGAGAGGTTGGAATAGGACTCATTAATTAACTATATTTGGGGAAAGGGGCAAAGTCAAAAATAATCAAAACATGGGAGACATAAGGACTAGCATTACTACTAAAAAAGTAAAATCATAATTTTTAGGGAAGAAAATAACACTTAATTCTAAATATGTCAGATTCTAGGAAAACACTCTAGTGAAGATGCATTGCAGAAAGTAGGAGATGTAGTTCAAAGAATAATAGTCTTTAAGTTTATGAATTTATGATTCAAATTTATGGATTTATGAGTTTATGATTTCATCATATATATAAAAAGGAGCCACTGGAGCTATTAAATTGTCAAATATACATTTTAGAAAAAACACTTTGTTAGTCAAATGAAAGAAAAACATAAGTCAAGAAAACTAGTTAGAAAACTTTTGCAGTAGTCCAGGATAGAGACAATGAGGGCCTTCACTAAAGCATTGACTGTCTATGAATAAGAAGGAGAAATCAGATATAGACCCTAGTACTAGGGTAATGATTATATTTTTGGATGAAAAAGCAAATACTAAGAAACCTACAAATCAGCTTGGCAGAAATGAAGTAAAGCCCAGCATCTTATCCTAACATCATATACCAAGAAAATCCCAAAGGAATACATGACTTAGATATAAAAGATGACAATATAAATTAGAGGAACAAGGAATAAATTATCTTTTGCAATAGGAGATGAGTTCATAAGTAAACAAAAAATAGAAAATAAGAATAATAAGACCAAATACATATATTATATATATACACATAATATATGTTATAATTAATAATACATTAATTATAATGTATAATTAATATATCATATTGTATAATGATAATGTCATTATACAAGTTGTATAATGATATATATTATTGTACATAATCTAAGTGGGAAATAGATCATTTCTTCCTGGTTCAGTGTCTAATCGTCTTTATGTAGGGCCTTGTCTTGGGGTAAAGATTTGTGCTTTTTCTTTAACAAGGAGTTGAATCCCCATCTCATCCTCCATAAAATCAAAGCAAATCCGCTAATAGGATTATCTGTATTATATGTTCATGACTCTGGGCTCTGCCATTCAATCAATTACACAATCATCTAGTTATAATAACATATAATTCCTTCAGTCTATCTTTTCCATATTTTTTGAAGCTCAGATTAAAGGTCAGGCATAGAGATAGAGATTTGAATGTAATTTGCATAAAAGTTAGAATTGAAGCATAACCTGACCACCTTCTATTTTTCCACTGTTCTTAAACTTTACTGCCTTATGTCTACTCTTACATCCAGTGATACTGGATTCCTGGCTATTTACTCTAAAATACTCTATCTCTAAAAACCAAGTATTTTCTCTGACCCCATGACTGGAATTTGTTCTCTCTTCTGCTCTACCTAATGACTTTCCTGGCTTCCTTCAAGTTCCAACTAAAATCCCTTCTTTTATTGGAAGCTTTCCTTGACCCCTATTAATTCCAAAGGCTTTCCTTTGACTATTATTATCTATTCATCTTGTAAATAACTTGTTTTGTGTGTGTGCATACATATATGTCTATGTCTAGACACACAGAAACACACACAAACCCAGACATGTTGTCTCCCCCATTCTGTTGTAAGCTCCTTGAGGATAGGGACTCTTTTTAAACTCTTTTTGTGTCCCTAGTTCTTAGCATAGTGCCTGACCCATAGTGGTCATTAATAAAAGTTAATTGATTGACTGGGGAAATGAAGTGGGGCCAGAAGAGATAAAGTAAAAGAAGTGCTAAAGGAAATATTTAAGGAGACACTGTGAAATACTGAAGAAAAATCAAGGCAGAGTAGATCCTGGAAAAGATCACTGCATTTGGCATTTAGAGGTCATTGGTAACCTTTGAGAAAGCAGATTTAATAGAGTGGAGGTGTTCTGAAGCCAAATTCCAAGGGATTGAGAAAAAAACAAGTACTTGACAAAACTATAAATATTTTGCAACAATGGGGAAGAGACAGATGGGATGATAAAATTGTCATGGGAAAGTGTTTTTCTAAATATTGGGTAAACCCAACATTTTCAGACAGATGGAAAGGAGCAAGAGGAGAGGAAAAACTGCAAATAAATAAGAGAATGGCTAAGCTATAGCAAATCCTAAAGGAGAGAGGAAGAAGTGCCTGTCTAAGAAGTACCTGTCTAAGGTAGATACGAATATCATTGTTGTGGTAGAACAGATCTCCTGCAAAAGCTTCTGCAGTTCCTTAGTTTTCCTTATCATCAATCCACCCCCCCCCAATTACATTTTTAACCCAAATGTGAAAATATACCAAGATTTTCATTGTCAGAAAGGACATTCAATACTTTTATTGTCATATTAATAACATATTCAAATAGCACTTTAAGGACCTAGGGTAGAGAGATGTTAGGTGCTGTGTCCATGGTCACAAGTTTGAACTAATGAATGGCTGACTCCACATACAATGTTCTTTTCTCTATCTGACAGGTAGCATTATAACTCAAAGAATCCTAGAACTTCAGATTTGAAAAGAGCCTCATGGGCCTTTTAGGCTAGCTTCTATTTTTACATCAAAACTTGATACTAGAACAACAAATATTTTCTGTCAATATCATTAACTCTCTGGGAATACTGAACAAGTAAGAATGTGATTTTTTTAGTTACTGTTAGAAAATTATTTTAAATAGAGGGAGCAAATAGGAGCCAATGAACTTAACTAATAATATTGACACAATTAGCTTTGAACCTTAATAGATGCCACCCAGATGCTAGTGCTTGTGCTAGTTACAGGTCTCTGGAAAATCCCAGCTGATTTATTTTCAAGGTATTGCCTTTGCTATTTATTGTTGTGTTCCAGGCAGAGACCTTGGAAATGAGATGCCTGAAACCTCCTCTTGGTTCTGGCTTCTACTGTGACTTTGGCATGGTTACCTAGGCATTGATTTGCTTACACTGCCTGAGTAAAGAACAGATTTTGTCTGCTTCCTGCCCCACCTGGTCCCAACTTAGAGCTTCTTCAAGACTATTATGGGACTTAGTTAGAACTTTGAATAAAGGCAGGGAGTTCAGTAGAGAAAATAGGAGGTGAGTAACCTAAGGATGGAGGACAGCTAGAAAAAAATGTCCAAAGCCGAGATATGAAATTTCTTGTTGATGGAAGCCAGTACCACTGGACTGGTGGTCCATGTTGGAAACAAAAACACTGAAGAACACTGGAAAGGTAAAAGGGAGGGAGGTTATAAAGGGCTTTGAATGTTACTGGAGGCAGCAGGGAACCACTGAAATTTGTTGAGTAGGGGGATGACATGATTGGACCTATACTATAAGAACAATCATTTAAGGGATTAAATAGAGAATGGATTAGAATAAAAAAAAGACTTGAGGCAGGCAAACCCACTAGGTGTGCAATAACCCAGGTGTGAGGTGATAAGGACCTGCATCAGAGTGCAGTATCAGAGAAGAAAGGAGAATATTCCAGAGATGTTGCAAAGGTGAAATTGACAGGTTTTGACACGGATGGGATATAGGGGATAAGAGATTATGAGGCATATAGGATGTGAGATGGGAGGATGGTATTATCCTTTATAATAATAATAATAGGGAAAGTAGGAGGTGCAGAGGGCTTATGGGGAAACAAAATAATTTCTATTTTGGATATATTGAGTTATACGGAAGAGGAGGAGGAAGAAGAAGAATAGGAAAAGGAGGAGGAAGAGGAAGGAAAAGAATAGGAAAAGGATCAGGAAGAAGAAGAATAGAAGAATAGAAAAAGAAGGAGGAAGAAAAAGAATAGGAAAAAGAGGACCAGGAGGAAGATGAAGAATAGGAAAAGGAGGAAGAGGAGGAGGAGGAGGAGGAGAATGAGAGAAGGAAAAGGAAGAAGAAGAGGAAGAAGAAGAATATCCACTTTGAGGTGTCTGAAAAGCAATTGAAATTGGAGACTAGCAAAAAGAGGAATAGGTAGATTTGAAAGCAAGAGGAGAGAAGAGGAAGCGTTTTTTTCCTTTAAACTATGAGGCAAAGTTCTCAACTGAGAAAATTGGAGGAAGGAGAACCATGAGAGATTTTAAGGGTGATGAAGTCATGGTAGACCATAAGTGACTTGTTAAGAGAGGTATAATAGCACTACCTAATGGCAGTATTAAGGGTTTATTGTGGTTTTCTTCAGGAAAAGAGTGGCTAGTGCAGAGAAAATGGTTTGAGAGAGAATTGAGGGGTCTGTGAGATTGAAAGTTATGGTACAGATGAAGAATAGGATTAGATAAAATGAAGACAGACCCTGAAAAGCCATAGATTGTGTTCATTTTAGGGGATTTCAAAATTCTTGAAATAGAGGTGCTGCATTTATGGGCAAGATCAAAGAAAATGATATCTTTGTGTGTAGCTGATGTTGGGTGGGTTGAGAGGTGAGTAGCTTAAAGAATTCAGTGGGGTATTTAGGGAGAGACAATATGTATGAGGTAAAGAGTTAGAAAGGAGAGAAAAGTTGTAAGCTATGTATTGAACTCATTGAGGAAAGAAAGGGAATGACTTGGGGATCTGTAGATAGTAACTACCAGGATTCTGATTGGGTGGTAGATAATAGCAAAAATAAGAAGAGAGATTATAAAGTGATAGAAAAAAGGGATTACCTGGAAGTGGTGATGGGGAGTGAGGACTTTTTCAAAACCCCTGTCTAGAATGATCTGTGGAGAATGAGTGAAAATGAAGGTTGAAAAGGGTGGCCAGGACAGAAATATTATCTCTCTCTCTCTCTCTCTCTCTCTCTCTCTCTCTCTCTCTCTCTCTGATTTCTCTTCATTCTTATTCATTTCATTGTTACTTTCAAAGACTCCTTGTGTCTCTGAAATACAAATGCTATTGAGCAATTGAGGTCTGAAATCAGAGAAGTTCAATTCACATGCTGGACTTTTAATTAATTACAGAAAATAAAAATCACCTTCAGTACATGTTCACAAAGAACAGTATGACTGTTGATATGTCTCCTGTATATTAAAATCTGAAATGTACCTTATACAATTGAACTAGGTAAGAATAAAAAGAGAAAAGACCACTGGAATGATGGAGGACATAGTAAAACCATTGATCCTAAATATGCCAGTCTCCCAATATTATCATTAACTCAGATTCAGAGAATAAGAAAAGATCAGTTAAAATTCTAGTGAGGCAATTTGTAATGAGTTGTGGTGTTTTTCTCCTTTAAAATATATGATCGTTCTCTCTGGGAGAAAGCAGGTTTCTCGGGGAGGTTTTCTGGAGGCAGCTTTAGTTTCAGTTAAAAGTAATTATCACCCAGCCAGGTGCTAAAAGTTCAGATCTTTTATTGTGTCCTTCAATATAGCCTGGTTAGCTTTCTTAGAGGCCTATCTCTCTCTCCTTGGTTCTAAGAGCTCTTGCAGTTTTGTCCTTTGCTCCTGCCTCTGCTTTCTTCATCCTCCAGCCAGCACCAAGGTGGAAGATGCAATGAATCTCTCTTGCCTCAGAGAGATAGCTTGTGGGCTTCCTCCCAGAGTGTTCCTCTCCGACCCCAGTCAATGTTCTGAAATAATTCTCCTCAAGTTCTAAGAGCTTGCTCTATATATATGATCTCCCAAAGGTTAACGCCTCCTCTGAGAGAATGGGATTATGGGTTATCTCCCAGAGTGCTCTCTGGCCCTAAGAACTTCAAGGGAGGTGTGAATTCAGATATTTCATACTAAACCCTGAAATCTCCCAAACACGTGAACTCCAATGAGTACTTAAATACTTCTTGCTTATAAGAGCTCTCTAAAGGTGTGAACACAAGCATTATTGTCTATCAATATTAGCAACTTATCACCTTGTAAGGATTCACTCTAAGGTGTGAACCAATAAGCACTTATCAATTCCATTGAGTTAACACTAGGATTCTGACATCTCCCTTGAGTTTTCACCTTGTTTCAAGTTGAGTTGACATTAGGATTCCAACAATGGGTGATGGTAAAGAGTTAAAATAGATAATATAAATAAGGAGTAATTGCATTGGTTGGTGAAATAAAGTTTCCTGAAAGTTCCCCAAAGATCCACTTGGCGCTTTTAGTTGTGGATGAACATGAATATTCCCCAAAGTGACTGAGAAACTATCATTTTACTCAAGAGGAGCAGTTCTAGGTCTCTTAAGCTATTGTTCATTGTTTCTACATAAAGCTGCTGATTTTATCTGTTAATCTACTGAACTACCTTCAACTGGTTCATAGAACAAAGGAGGCCTAGAAGACACAGACTTCAACATTAAAATATGTGAACCTGATATATTAAGAATTTAGAAAACCACAGTTGGCAAAATTAAATTTGAATGAAAATTTTATCCAAATTTACACTTTAATTTAAAATTCATTTCCTATATATAATATTCCTCAAAATATTAGTTTTATTCAATTCCTATTAGTCAGTATTAATAATATTAATCCACCATTATTGAACATTTTGTCTTTTATTGTTTGTAAATAACCAAATACACCATTTTGACACTTGACGATCATCCATGCAAGGCCCATTAAAAGGCTCATTCTGCAGTATGGCAACACTATGTAGTCATAATATATTTGAAATGAGGGAAAATAAGGAACTTAATTTTTAATTTCTTTTAGTTGTATTCTCATATATGAGATAGTCTGTGGATTCATATTTTTCTGAAACCATAAATCATGAACGCTTATCAATGTATTTGCTTTTTCTAGTCAATCAAAGGTCATAATTAATTTAAATCAGAGGAATTTCATTAAAATCTAAAAATTATGATATTAAAATATCATAATCATAAATATGATTTCCCAATCATAGGAAAAATAGTCTTGCAAACGGGACCGTGTGAAGGATTTCATTATTTATGAATGTAGCCCCCAAACCTCTCAAAGACATATTTTATGTCTTTATGACATATGTCCCAAGACATATTTTAAGTTGGAATGTATTAAAATCCATAGTTCATGAACCCCACAAATGTTTTTCTTTTATCAGACAAAAGCAAAAAACCCTAAATCAAAACAAAAATATCTAAATAAACAGAATTATTAAGTAAATAAGAACAAAATCCCTTAAAACACATGGAGACACACTGTCCCAATATTTTTCATACCAACAATTGGAGGGAGCACACACATTACAAAAATGACATGCTCAGAAAACTGCTTCCCAAGAGAAGCAAATTTTCCTATATGACTCTCCTGAGCTTCCCTCAACTGGTTCTTTGTTAAACTGCTGCCACCATCTGCTGGTTCTCTATTGAATTGCAGATGCTAAGCAGTTCTTTTACAGAAATTCATACAAGTCATATATATATATATATATATATATATATATATATATATATATATTATTGAATCTTTTTATTTTCAAAACATATGCAAGGATAATTTTTCAACAGTAACCCTTACAAAACTTTGTGTTCCAAGTTTTTCCTCTCTTCCGTCCATCCCCTCCCTTAGATGGCAAGTAATCATATATATATATATATAAATATATAGTTAAACATGATAAAAATATATATAAATCCAATATAGGCAGGCATACATGCTGCACAAGAAAAATCAGATCAAAAAGGAAAAAATGAGAAAGAAAATGAAATTCAAGCAAATACAAATTTTTAAGTGTAATCTGTTGAATATTTCAATTCTCTTATGAATCATCCCCAGGCAGTAGAAAAGAAAATTACTTTTAGATTAAATATGACTTTTTGAACTCTTTGCTTCCCATATTAGGAACACCCTCAATTCAGATTGGTGTTTGGGTTAGGGTCAGTAATTCCTTCTAAATTCCCACGTGTTTTGTTGCTTTGTAAATTACTTTAGAACTCATTAAGCAAGGTTAGAGGAAATGAATTGAAAATGGTGACCATTGTTTTGCATTCCTGCCTCTGCAGAAATTAGTCATCTTTCACTAGAAATCCCTAGTGTGAGTCAAATAGTTACTATAATAATGTATACACCTAACTGTTTTAAACTTTATTTGATATGGACTATTAGAGGTTCACTGATTAAATTATCTTGGTTACATCTATCAAAGAATCTTGTATAACCTTGCCCTAGTCAAGTTACTGCAAATAGAGAACTAGTTTTGGAAAAAGGAATATCTGAGTTTAAACTCTTCCTCAGACTTATTCATTGTGTGATCCTTGGAAAGTCACTTAACCTTTGTCAGTCTCACTTTCCCCAATGGTAAAATGGACCTCACAGCTGTGAAAAACCTAATGAAATAATATAAATAAAGTGCTTTGCAAATCCTAAAATATTATTTAAATACTAGCTATTATATTATAAGAAAAATCTATTTAAATAGTCTTAATAGTTTATACTTTACTGAGGCAAACACTGATTGAATAATCAACAACAATAAATTTAGCAGAATCTTGTGTTTTCTGTATCTTTAAATTGGGTATAAATAAAGGTATTTTCTGTGACTGAAAATCATATTTGAAAACAATTATTACTTTTTCATTTTTTATTAAGAAAAATCTGAGAAAATATATATGTAAGTTCATAAGCACTACATAGAAAAGATAGCACTATATAGAAAAGAGCACTCTCAATATATGTATATATACATATGTGCATATGCATAGTAGCATAGTGCTTGGCACATAGTTGGCACTTAATGATTGCTTATTTATTGAAATGAAATTAACCTTCTTCTAGCTAGAATGGCCAATATATAAATCAAGGGTATCTCATGAAATGAGAAAAGAAACAGGCAGAATTTCATAGGCAATGCTATAAAACAGACATCTTTATAGTTACACAATTGACTGAGAATTATAATAAATACATGATTTTTCTATTTTTATTGCCTTTCAAATACAAAATAAACTCAATAGGCTAAAAACAGGTTCTTTTCTAATAAGATGCTTCATATGCTAATTTTAATTTAATACATTTCTTTATAGATATAACTGCAAAGGTTTGTCCAATGATCCTTTAATTATAAATATTTATGGTAAGCACAGAATAGGAAGACACTTAGTCATCAATAGTCTTCACCAAGGCCATGGAGGACATCCTGTATAACTTTCAATTGGAAAGGGAATTTCTACTAGTTGATCAAGTTCTTCAACTGCTTCCCATTTATAGATAACATTTTGGTTATATATTAATCCCTACAATACTAAAGGACCTCTGCAATAAGGCACAAAAATTCAATCTAGTTAGTCCATTAATATATTACAATTGATTTGGAAAAGTTCTGAAGATAAACACTGAGCTCAATACATAACTGATCATGAAAGGCTGAATAAAGCATTTAGCACTTACTATATGCTAAATACCAGGGATAGAAATGTAAAAGTAAGACATTTCCTGCTCTCAAAAAGCTCACATTCAAATGAAAGAAACAACATATATGACAGGTTTTAACTCCAAGTCAAATGGAAAAGTTTTATAGTACTTTTAACACATCAACAAAACAGATGTATATGCTTCTTTAATGTCATTTTCATTGACAAAATCATACTTATTTCTTAACTTGAATATTTTGACAGAGCCAAGAACTTTGATGACAAGAACTTTCTTTAATGAATTGTCAGTATCTGTATAGCTATATAACACCCGTAGGAACAGTTGCCAGACTGCTTCTCCACGAGGATTGCTTTCCAAGATGATTGCTTCAGAGTGAAAGTATTGCTATTTCCAAGAATCTTAGATCTTAGAGCTCTGGCCTATCATCATCGACATCTTAAGGAGCTGGTGTTCAAGACAGTTTGACTTGTTTGGCACAAGCTGCTTTCTATCTCACCCTCAAGATGCCTTGCAACTTCATATAAGTTGGCTTGCTTGCTCTGTAGGGGTAAGGGTAAGAGAAGCAATTAGTTTGCCAATGATAGTGATGAGGTCTGATTAAATTTAGGAAGTTTTTCAGAGTTTTCAAGGATCCTATGTACCCCCTGCAATTAATGCATATTCTTTTTATCATATGTGTGGGTTTTCAATAATTCTCTAAACTACAAACTTGGAATATTGTCTCCAAAGAATAAAAATGACTAGTTATACAAAAAATCAATAGAAAAGTACATCGCCATAAAAGATATCTTCAAGAAGTAGCCATGCTACTATGAAGTTCATATGTGGACAGAGAAAGAGATTGGATAAAGGATAAAAGAAAGACAATACGAGGATTGGAAAGCTGCTGAATTATGGGACCCTGCCTAGAGGGAGTACCTTTGATGCACAATAAGTCTTCTGCCACATTGCTAAAATGCCCTTGGGAGCAAGGAGCATTGATTTGTGGGAATGGGTGAGCCTGGGTGAGTCTGAGGGTCATAGCCAGTGGCTATGTGAACAGGGATGCCTGAACAGAGCTTCCCACCTGTGAGG
The DNA here is from genome assembly GCF_902635505.1 of Sarcophilus harrisii. NCBI lineage: Eukaryota > Metazoa > Chordata > Mammalia > Dasyuromorphia > Dasyuridae > Sarcophilus > Sarcophilus harrisii. The sequence continues at coordinate 123,453,210 of NC_045431.1, read as the reverse complement.
GAGATGCTGAATTGCTGGATTGGTTCTCCTCCCATTGGTAGATCCCATGCATATGCAATGCCCATGAGCTGCTTCTCTGAATGGTGATTGGGGATTGTCTACTGTCCACCCACTGAGTACACTTGCAAAAATGTATATCAACAAGTCTGGTCGGCATGAATAAACTGGAGATCTTTTCATACCCTATGAGTCCCCTGCTCATTCATCTCCCCCACCCCCTGAGAACAAAGAGCTCATATGCCATGAGCTCTTAAAAGCCAGCCACAACAGAAAGTTCCCAAAATTTTGGGTAGATTTTCTATGGGACATTAGTGGAAGAATATAATTAACAATCCTATAGGAATATATGAAAGGATGTATTATAATCTGTATTAGTGTATTACTCATGATGATGAGATCACAAAGTCTACTGAAACATTAAATCATATAGATTATATCCATATAAGTTTTAATTTTAATAGAATATAGCTATTATCTAACATTATGGCTAATCAAATGGCAAAAATGATACAAAGCTATATATTAATATTTTTATCTAAATGGATATTCATAGATTCCACAAGTAAGATTTTATTTTGTGTTTAACTGTCATACTAGATTTTGCATGATCAGTTAGAATCATGGTCAAATATTTTTGTTTGGCTTATATAGAATTTATGTGATATTTTAAAAAATTCATCAAAAGTCCAATGAATTTTCCTTATTTTGATCCTGGTAATTCCAGTAAAGAATAAAGAATTATTTTTCAGGAAAGAGTAAATAGGTTTGATGTAATAGGACTCTTTGGTCCCTTGATCTTTATGGGGGTCCTGGGTCAGGAAATCCACAATCTTCTGGCTTGGGATCACCATCCTCCACCCTTAATTCACTCCTTAGCTTCTAGCCCTGGGAAACTCCTAAAATGAACACCACCTTTAATTCATCTGGAGATTACTCCTTAGCTTCAGGCTACAGAACTTGATGTGAAATTGCCTATACTAAGAGAGATCCAGGAATAAGCAGGTCCCATTGAAGTCACCTTGATCAGACCACATCTGGAGTTTGGGATGACATTTCTAGAAGGACTTTGATAAAGTGGGAACCATTTAAAGAATGGTAAAATGGGGTGGTAAAAAATTTGCAATCCATGCTAGATGAAAAGCACTTGAAAGAAGTGGAAATAGTTAACCTGTTAAGCTTTGCTGTGTAGAAATAGAAATATAGAATGTAGAAGAGAGGTTAGACTTGTAAAGTTTGATTCCAAAGAGCAGAACCAGTGCAATGTTGTAAAAAGACTAATGATAAAGCATACTATCCAGAGGAAGAACTGATATTATTTGAATAAAGAATGAAGCATGCTATTTTAAATTTTCTTTCTTTTTTTTATTGGAGTTTTCTTATACAAAATTACCAAAATGGAAATGTTTTTCATTATTGTACTTGCATAACTTATACATTGATTATATCCCATATCTCAGAGAGGGGAGAGGAAAGAGATAAAACTTGGAACTCAAAACGTTTTAAAAAGCAAATGTTAAAAATTGTTTTAACTTGTAATGGGGGGAGGTGATACATGTATATGTGTGTATGTTGAGGTATAGATCAAATGTTGAGGTCTAGATTTGGGGTACCTAAATGAAATTAGGGTTTAGTTAAGGTCTAGTGGCAGGTGCGGAATTCCCAATAAAAGCATTTATTGGCCCGGAGAGCTAGATTGATAAAAGAGGTTTATTATTGAGTTTAGATGTAGGAGATAGGTGAAGGTAGAGATAAGGAGGGCACTGGACAGAGAGGGTCCAGTGGATAGAGGGTCCTCACATGGCTACCATGTTTGGAATCTCTGCAAAGAGGGGTTCCCAGTGTGGTCCTTTTAAGTCGGAGACTTAGCTCAAGGGGCTTTGGGGTGTAGCCCCAAAGTTGGCTCAGATCCAGGTGGGACTGGGACAGGTCCGGATCTTCTATTGGAATTCAAAGGGACCAGGATTTGTGAGTCAAAGGGTAGTTTACATTAACTAGGGGGGGTTGGGAATCAAAGATTGGAATCTTTCCCGCATCATGTATAATATTTTAAAAGAAAACTGCAAGTTTAAGCTTAATTTGAGGGAAAGTTTAAAATTAGAGCTATGCAAAAGTAGATGCCACTTCAATGGACAGTAAAATCCATATATCTGGAGGTTTTAAATCAGTTTGTTTTTCAGACATGTTATAGTGGGAATTCTCTTTCAGAGATGAGCCTAGCTCTAGATAACCAGAGTAAGGCCACTATTAGAATTTTCTAGTCTGCACCATATATAGTCATTCATAAAGGGATTTCAAAATATCTTATGAAAAATGATGCTAACATCTGGATCGTTTCTCAAATATAGAAAGAAACTAAGGCAAAAATAATTTCTTCTATCTTCAGGTCCTGTTAGTTTCGTATTGACAGAGATAATGACTAAATAGCTCTTTTCCTGATTTCCAAAAGGTTTCTGAGTTATTTTCTCTAAAAAATCAATTATCACAGGAAAATGAGAGAAGTAAGACTAAGAAATTAAACTATGAAATGAAATTAATGTAAATTGTGTCCCCTTTAATCTTTGGGGGGGGTCCCTGATGAAAACTATGTCCTCTTTGGGGCTAACAGTGCTCCTGACTCTCAAACCCTCCCCCCTCCCAGTGGTACAACTTTCCCAGAAAACTCCCAAGATAGGTAATCTCATTCAATTTTGAATTGAATTGAATTGAAAATCAGTCTCTCAGTTGCATCTGGAGATTGCACCCCCTTACTCCCTCACTCTCCCTACCCCCCACCTCTCCTACCCTCCCATCCTCTCCACTTCCCTCCCTCCTACCCCTCTCACCTCTCCCACCTCCCTCCTTTCCCCCCCAAAGACTAAAGAATCCCCAGACTTCAGAAAGCTAATAAAAGAGGACTCTGAACCCCGAAGCTTTGCTAAATGCCCTTCTAGACTTAGCCCACTGATGATATTTTCTTTTCAGTATAAACCTCTCTTTGTTAAATTCCTAATCAGGAACTTGCCAGATATCACACAAGTATATATGGAAGCTACATTTCAGAGTGAGGAAAAAAAGCCCCTGTTAACCTTAAAATGGACATTCTCGGCATCTCTGCATAGAACATAATACAAAAGAGATGGGATTATCCCATTTATAAATGTAAGATTTAACTGTCCTGCCACACAAATTGAACTTCAAAGCATGAATACTTGAACCATCTATGTTTATTAGATTAATTGAATTACTTTGCAATTCACTATATAAGATGACCATAGCTTTCATGTTGATAAATATTAACAAAAAGCCCAAAGCAAATAGAAAAACAACAGTCAGTAACACTCCAGTTTCAGATTCTTCTCAAAAAAGGTTTCATTTTTTGGCCAGGAGAGGGCAGAATTTGGCTATTTATGAATGAGCACATCTGTGTTGTTCCGGAATAATATTTCTGTATTCTGATATTTCTGAATACTCCAAGGTCTTTTTAATGAATACAGTTAATCTCAAAAAGCCTCTCTCTTTTTAAACACTAAATGATTTCTTTTTCTACAGAAATCTTTCTGAATCCCTCAAGATGACAGTATGTTTCCCTGCCAAAATTACCTAAATTATCCTTAAAAGGATTTGCCTGTAATATTTATTTTTCTTTGTTTCCTGAAAAACATACCAAAAGAGTATGGATTAACCAAAATGTTAACCACCAAAATAACAAGCTGTACTAATTCACTGAATTTTATAGTGAAATTAAACATTTACCATAATGAAGAAGCATGTAAGGAATGCACTGGTCTATTAAGCTCTCCATATATCGTGTTATTCTTCTAGAAAGAAGGGATTTGTTTAGCTATTTTAATATTGTCTTACTATTCTGAAGAGGGAGCCATGGTTAATAAAGTGTGCTTACATAGCTCCTTCTTTAAAAATAAATTTCAAAGCAATTTTTAAATGACAGCATTGTACACAAATTCCCCTTTGCCCATACTTAATTGACAGGGGCATCATGCCACTCTTTGAAGTGAGCTATAGAAACAACTTGTAATGCCAGAGAAACTGAGCAAGATAGAGATTAGAGATTATTTAATAATTTATTAAATTAAATTTTAAAGGGGAGAGATTTAGTGGGACCAAATAGATACATGGTTTGGTCCCAGGGCTGAATGAGACTATTGTCTCATTATCATGTCAAAGAATCCAGCAGTAAATGTCAGATACAAGATTCTTTTATAGAAGAATGATATAATAGGGAAGGTACCTGGATGGGGATGACCTAATGGGAGGAAGAACCTAGGATGAGGATGACATAATGGAGGGAGGTACTGGAAAGGCTCCTGATATTCTAATGATGTCTAAATGGATAAAGACCTTTATCACATCAAACATTAAGAGGGAATGATTATAGCCTAAGTTCTAAGATATGACTTTATCCTAACATTAAGAGGGAATGGTTATAACGTGAGGCAGAGTAACTGAATAGGACAATTAGGGAAACTGGCTCAGGATATTAAAAGGGAACTGTGGCACAAGAAACTGAGTTTTGGTACTATTTCATTGGTATGTACAGGCTTAAATGGGAAGATATCTTGGCAAATCATTTTCACACTGGTTTACAATTTTGCAGCAAAAGGAAATATACTACCCAGGATCTGTTGTTAATTCTCTCCCAAAAGGGACATGAGGAATTGTAACCTATAGAAATTTAGTTCTTTGAAATTATTTTCCTGTGAATTATGAAAGACAGAGAGACAGAGAGAAAAAGGAGAGATGAGGGGTGGAGGGAGGGATGCGTGGAGGTAAGAAAAAGAGATTAACTTCTAACTTTGTTATAATCTTTGCCATATTTATTAAGTCACCTAGTTCCATTTCTTGATTTCTACATTTATGAAGTGTAAATAAAGATATTGATCTATTGCACAAGCATACAGAAAGGAATAATGGATTTTTAACAGCTATAATTATGAGTGATCTATATGGATACATAGGGAACAGAAATGTCCATCCAGAATTTTTGACAGATGTCCTTAGGACAATTCGAAAATAAGTCAATATTATTAAATAATAATAATATTAATATTATAATAAGGCATGATCACCTTTTTGGAGGTCTCACCTCCTTAAGAAGTCAAGGAGGTTATGACCACCTATGTTCTAAATCAAAAGAAAGGGGGAGATGTTGGAATCCTAGTGTCAACTCAACTTGAAACAAGGTGAAAACTCAAAGGTGATATCAGAATCCTGGTGTTAACTCAATAGAACTGATACAGTGCTTATTGGTTCACACCTTAGAGTGAATCCTTACAAGGTGATAAGTTGCTAATACTGATGGAAACAATGCTTGTGTTCACACCTTTAGAGAGCTCTAAGAACTCAATGGAGTTCACAGTTTGACTCAGGGCCATCTCTGTTTCCTTAAGCCCAGCAGAACGGTTCCCGAGCAAGCAGCCAACGCTATGTCCCACGGAGAACGAATGAGGAACCACCGCCTGCAGGAAGAGGGATTAGTTCTCCCAGAGTCTAACTTCCTCTCCCCCGGCTAGGGATAATAAGTCCACATTGCACAAATAGAAGAAATTAAAGATATTTGATAAGAGATAAAAGTCTTAAAACACTGGAAATACCACACTAAGTTTGAACTTTGGCCATTCCAAAAATAAAAGACATTTAGGATATGAAATTTTAAAAAATAAGTTAATTGTCTCATTCTTAAACACCTAATACTAAGTAGAATTGGCTAAGATTTGTCATATGCTCTTAGTTCTGAAGTAATTTTTATATATAAATAAGGTTCTATTAAGTATTTGTATTGTGTAAAATAAAAGGATTGGAACAAATGTCCTTTAAAATCATTTCTAAATCTAAAATATCTATGATTCTTTGAGAATTTATAGAATGGGATTTCTAAATAAACTTTTGATATAGTAAAAAAATAAAACAATTCAATAGTTCTATTTCAATCAATTTATTAAACAACTAAAGAGGATATAAACTTAAATAAGACTAAATTGAATTCAATACATATTTATTAAGGGTCTACCCATGTGCAAAACTCTTTGTCTTTTACAAAGACAAAAATGCCCTTAAGGATCTTACATTTTCCTCTCATATAGGGTGAATGCCAGGATTAAAAATACAGAATTGAAATTAAAACACCTAGGTTCAAATCCGAGATTGGGTAAGTCTTTAACTTCCCTGTGATATTTTCCTTATCTGGAAAAAAAAAAAAAAAGGAATGGATTAGGTGGCCTAATAGAAAACGTTGAAGTAAATGTTTTCCATTTGCTCCTTCTGAGGCCACTTTCAGTCCTAAAATATAATCAACCTAAAGGCAAAGCTTTTTTTCACTTAGTCTTTGTAACCTGAATACCAGCACTAAGTTTGGTACACAGAAAGTAATTAATGATTTTTTTATTTTTACTCAATATGTTAACAAATAAGAAACTATTTAATAATTGTTAATTATTAATATTTTAATCCATATTATAATCCAATTGGATTATTATCCTCTATTTGGATTATTGGATAATTATTGGATAATTATCCTCTATGATTGATTAATTTTAAAAATGGACAAGTATCATAGAAAATGGGAAAGTATAAGGCTGCAGTCTGCACTAATAGAATCAATATCCACAGCTACATGTGCAGTGGTACACTTGGAGTCAGGAAGACTTGACTTCAAATCTAACCTGAGACGCTTACCAGCTATGTGATTCTGGGCATTTCATTTAACTGCTGACTGTCTCAGTTTCCTCATCTGTAAATTGAGGATAATAAAAGCACCTACCTCTCAGAGTAATGAGGAAAAAAGAGATAATTGCAAAGAGCACAGTGCCTGGCACATAGTGTTTACTATGTATAGCTATTTATTGTTAGTTATTATTATTATTATTATTTTTATTATTACCAATAGTCACAAATCCACCTAAGTAGAGCAGTAAAGAATGTGGTTTCTTCAAAGAAAATGCCCTTACTCAAACAAAATGTATACTAAACATATCTGCTGTGGCAGAGCTTTAAAGAATGGCTGTAAGGGGAGAAAGACAAGTGATGTAAAGTCTAATGTTATGAGAAACACAGATATATGACTACTATTGTTGTAATGCCAAAGAAACTGAGCAAGACAGAGATTAGAGACCAATTCAATGGTTTATTAAATGGAGAGAAATACTGGGACCAATGGATCCATGTTTGATCCCAGGGCTGGATGAGACTATCATCTCAAAGAGTCCAGCCCCGCATATTGGGACAGCAAGCTTTTTTATGGGGTAACAGGAACAATGACACAATGGGGGAGGTACCTGGGTGGGGATAACCTAATGTGGGGAGGCCCCTAGGATGACACAATGGACGAGGTTACTGATATTCTAATGACATCTAAAATGGACAAACCTTTATCCTGTCAAACATTAAGAAGGAATGTCTATAACCTAAAGAGATAAAACCTTCATCTCATCAACCATTTAAGAGGGAATGATTATTGCCTGGGGTTTGGGAACAGAGCAATTGAGGTAGACCTTTATCTCATCAAACATTAAGAGGGAAAGGTTATAACCTGAGATAGAATAACTAAATAGGACAATTAGAGAAACTAGGTAACGACATTAAAAGAGAACTTTGGCACTGCATTCCCCAGTCTTTCTCTTGTAACTATTCAAATCTTTGAATTACCTTCCTCTAGAAGGTCTTAGCACCATAATTTTGAACAACCTTATGTGTATATAGACCAAATAAAAATCAAAATAAAGCTAGAACAATGCAAGGACTTATGGCAAGATCAAGTCTCTCCCTGATAACCCCAGTTAATCAGCAATACACAAAATTCCTTATTTCAATCATGTCAGATCCTCTGCAGTTGGGGAGCATATGGACAGCTATGGTCATTTGTGCATGACTTGGTCTCTGCTTACAGAGCAGCAAGGCTCAAGACAGTTGTGCTGCCCATTCAGAGGGGCAACCCGCTCCAGGGGAGAAGGGTGAGGCTTAGAGTAGATCCACATGTCCCTTCCCAGAGAAACAGACAGGGCTGCAGAAAGGATCAGATTTCTGAGCAGATTATGCACAGTTAGACCAAGGCAGGCAAACCCCAAACTTTTAGAGGCCCGATATCAAATTACAAGGTCCTTTTAAATACACTGAAATACTAATTAAGGACTTGGGGTAACAGAAGTGGAGAAACAGATCAGAGAGACTGCCCGTCCCAGGACAGGTGTCCGATTTCTGATTGTTTCTAAAAAATAATCCCAAAAACTGAGTCTGCCAGGGCAATTCCAACAGAATAAGGGATTTCAAAGTTAAAGCACAACCAGCAAATCATAGTCTAGTAAATTTTAGCAAGGAGTAAAATGAAAAGGACTGTTTAAAGGACTTTCAATTAAATCTGAACTAGCAAAATAGGGGGTAGGGCAGAAGTGCTTAAGAAAATATACCAGTTTCCCCAATTTCCTATTTCTTCCTCCCTTTTTTTCTTTTGGAAAGGGATTATCAAATAACCATCCCACATATAAATCATATACATATGCATATACATAACAGACTAAAAGTCCCTCAAAACATAACAGCAATAGTTGCACAAGTTTAACAATTTCCATCCCAAGTCTTAAACACACAGTACAATTCTAACAAGTCAACCACTTTCCCATTCCCCGGTATCAGTCCAAATTACATCAGGAAAAGGGGCGATGGTTCTCAATAGCTGCTTCCTGCTGAAAATGGGCAGAAGATGATGGGTGTATGTAGAGTGGCATGCTGACAATCAGAGCTTGATGTAGGTCCCAGAAGCAAATCAATATATCTGTAATTTGACTAAATCTAGAAATAAAAACAAATCTAACAAAGAAAAGTTATAACAGTCTGAGATAGAAAGACTGGTCCACAAGGACTGCTACAAGATGTGGCCTCTTATTAGTTATAAACTTTAAAAAATAAACTTAAATATCCAGACATAATATCTAGTAACCAGTAGATGACCAGACTAAATACTTATTTGCTGAAGTATTTAGGATATAATGATTACAGATAACCAGACTGGAAACAGCAAGATATGATATAATTGAATTAACAACAGTTTAGAGGGAGGGGGGAGAGGAGAGGACAGCTGGGGGTGGGGAGAGGAGAGGATTCCATGTGGCTGCCCTTCCCCCCATTCCACCTCCAAAGAGACAAGGGGCGGGGAAGTAGAACTAAACTTCACTCCAGGCTAACTAGATGCTCCAAAAGCTGAAGTAGCGGCAGTGGGGGGGGGGGGGGGGGGGTTTGAGTTTAAATCTTTTACAAAAGATCCCTACCCCACCCAATATTTAAAGTAGCAGAAATCAGTGGGTGGGGGAATTCCATAAAACCCACATGTCCAGCAGAGCTGGATTTAAAGCACAATTTACAATGTTATAATATAGGTAACAAACAGCTTTAAATTCCCAATAATATAAAACTGCTTTTTCTATCTCATTTCAAATAATGAAACAGCATAATTTCTTTTTCTTCTTCTGGTCCCATGTGGCCATTATTCCCAATGGACTCCTCTAAGCTCCAACTTGGCCAGAGTTGAAGCTTTCAGAAAAGTCAGATCCCTTTTGTTACATACTTTAGGTAAAATTAGAGGCACATGACCCCTTTCAGGCAAGTTAACAGAACTTCTTTAACAAGCTATTGTTCCTTATTTCAGAGTCTGATTCTTTTTGTACAGCAAAATAATGTTTTGGTCATGTATACTTATTGTGTATCTTAATTTATATTTTAATATATTTAACATCTAATGGTCATCTTGCCATCTGGGGGAGGAGGTGGGGGAAAGAGGGGGAAAAATTGGAAAAAGAGGTTTGGCAATTGTCAATGCTGTAAAGTTACCTATACATATAACCTGTAAATAAAAGGCTATTAAATTTAAAACAAAAACAAAAACAAAAAAACAAGCTATTGTTCCTTTAAGATCTTATACTTAAAGATAACTAATTCATTTCCCAAATTTAGAATCATCTTTAAATTCCTAATCAAATGTTTTCTCCAGCTGGAGTTCAGTATTGAAATAACCAATTCCCAAACTTGATCATTGTTCTTAACTTTAACAGAACTCTTAAATGAACAAAACAGACAAATTGCAAACAAGTTAACACAGAAAAAAATCACACAGAACACAGAGCATAACTAGACTGTCTAATAACATACAAGCCATACCGAACACTGATCATACTTAGACTGCACAATTACAACATTCAGTAGGACACTAACATTAAAGCCAATTCAAATGGCGTTTTTAAATCCCCAGTCTTTGTAGACAGGCCCCTGAGCATGCAAAAAGCGTAATTCTGACGGTTCTACAGTTAAAAATCTGTGACGGGAGGGGCATTACTCTAATATAGGATGACCAAATGAGGGAAACAAAGTCCCGTTTTCAAATATATGCACTCCCTACTAGATGGAAGAAGTGAGAGGAAAGGCCAGAGCGAGGGTGGAGAAGGAAGAGATGCCATCTTACCCAGCTCAGCGCATCCCGAATGGTAAGGGCTCCTCTGGTGGTTCCACGTTGGAACTTGAGGGCGGGGTAGTCCACCTAAGCCCAGAGACACTTCCTCTCATGTCTCGAAGTCCCTGCCTGAGAGCAGGGCTTTCTGGTGATGAAAAAAGATTAGAAATGCATTGAGATGCAAAGGAAGGGCCTTTGTCTCTAGAAAAGGATTTGGACAGAGGGAGTTTCCTCAAGCAAAGCATCTGCTCCAGGAAAGATTTTAGAGGCAGCGCAGTAGAGTGTCTAGATTGTGGACAAGTAAAAATTTTTAGTTTTCCAAATATTTGCAGCCTCCCTCGTATCTCTTAGAGACAGAGCCAGACAAAAGAAAGTCTTTTGTCAATCCATAGCAATTCCTAACGAATGGTGCCAGAGCTCCCAAGAGCTCCAATGATGACTGCAAGTCCCAATTCACTTGACGACTGCAGTGTCCCCCACAAGATAAGGAAAGAAAAAGAGTCTTTTACCTTATCCAGAGTTCTGGATTTCTCAAGGACACTCCAATACTGACAACTGTGTCCACTGAGACACTAATCAAGAATCAATGGTGTCTCAAGGACACCCCAACAGTGACAACCACGTCTGATTATTCACACACAAGGCTAAGCCAATGGTATCTTTAAAAGACACCCAGGTAGAGTCACTCCCTGCATCCAGAAGACCCTACTCCCAGAATCTATAATTCTGAGAATCCAGATGCTAGCATACCAAACAACCAAACAAAACAAGTCTTAAGACATAACCAGATGATACCCCAAAAGGTACCCAGACAGACTTACTCTCCTGAGGCCAAATGGGGGTGTCTACCATCAGGCTATTGTGGCTGGAAATTGCTCTCTTTTCCCAAGGCTCTAGAAAAAAATTCCAGGACGGCCCTACCTCTCCAGGCCAAAAATTCAGATCCACAGCCACCCTACCCAAGGCAGACCTGAAAGTTTCTTATCTCTAATCCTGCTCGTTTTCTAATTATCTCACTGGAGAGCTCCAAAATGTAATGCCAAAGAAACTGAGCAAGACAGAGATTAGAGACCAATTCAATAGTTTATTAAATGGAGAGAAATACTGGGACCAATGAATTCATGTTTAATCCCAGGGCCAGACGAGACTATCATCTCAAAGTGTCCAGCCCCGCATATTGGGACAGCAAGCTTTTTTATAGTATAACAAGAACAGTGACATAATGGGGAAGGTACCTAGGTGGGGATAACCTAATGGTGGGAGAGGCCCCTCGGATGACACAATGGAGGGAGGTTACTGATATTCTAATGACATCTAAAATGGATAAATCTTTATCCTATCAAACATTAAGAAGGAATGTCTATAACCTAAAGAGATAAAACCTTCATCTCATCAACCATTTAAGAGGGAATGATTATTGCCTGGGTTTTGGGGGCAGAGCAACTGAGGTAGACCTTTATTTCATCAAACATTAAGAGGGAAAGGTTATAACCTGAGGCAGAATAACAATAGGACAACTGGAGAAACTGGGTCACAACATTAAGAGGGAACTTTGGCACAACATTGTCACAATTATTTTAATCCCAAATAATTCATGAACCATTCTAGAATATGAATGTTGAGTAAAAGGGAAAATCAAAGATGACTGCAGGGTTGTGAATTCATGTGACTAGAAGAATGTCAGTAATAATAAAAGTAACAGGAAATTTTGGTGAAAAAATATGAGTCTCCTTTGAAAATCAAGAGTTGGAAAGGACTATGAGAGATCTAGGAGCAAAGGCAGTAAGTTTTTCTTCCTGAGATCTGCTAGCAAGCCACTTTTGCTAGAATTTCCCAAAAGGAAAAGAAAATATGAAATAAAATATCCACAATCTGACTCACATTTCCCTTGTCAAATTTATTCCAAATTATCTTTTCTATACTCTTATGTTCTAGGCAAACTAGCCTGCTTACTGAACATCTCCATGACAATGCCAAATATCTAGTTTAACTTACTGTTTGCTGGTCTTATGCTTTTCTTATTTTCATAGTCAGAACTATTAAACAACTCTGAGGATTCATCTTTCAAGGAATCTTTTATCATTTTGCCATAGTTATAAGGGAATTTTGTAGGAGTTGAGCCACTTAAATATAGCACTTGACTATATTTAAACCATTTTTTCTTTTATAGTCAACACAAACAACATACAAAAAGTATTCTATGTATTTTGCAGTCAAGTAGGTGATTTCCAAACCATTCTCTACTGTAAAATTTCACCTGCAAAAGTTTCCTTCTCTCTTTTCATATTTTAATCCAGGTTACTCTTGATTTATATTTATATCATTAACATAAACATTTTGTAATGAAGAAAAATAGGGAATGTAGGTTGGAATATAAAGTAATTAATAAATGTTTGTTCTTTGATTAAGATCCAGTTATTCTCTTTGCTTAATTAAAAACAAATGAACACACAAGGACAAGTATCTTGCGGGTTAACAAAATATAGCATTGCAATTGTCTGTGATGGAATCATTATTCATACCAGATAGGTAGATAGGTGATACTGAGCCTGGGAATTAGAAAGATCTCTGTTCAAAATCAGGAATCTTGGTTGCAATATTCTTGATTTAAATTGTATAGTGAAAAGGTTCTAGGACTTGATGTCATAAGTCATGCACTTGAATAGTTACTCTGAAACTTTTTATCTATCTAATGCTGAGCAAGTCATTTGAACTCTTTAGGATTCACTTTCCACATCTGTATAATGGGGGCATTGTGATAGATGAAGACTTAGGTCCCTGTCAGCTTTAAATCTCTGATCAAAATGATCTAACTAGGGTAAAGCAAAATAATACTAATTACTTCCTAGTCCTAGATGCTATGCTTTTCTTAACTTTAACCTGAGACTGTTGTGCCACAGTTCTCTTTTAATGTCCTGACTCAGTTTCCCTAATTGTCCTACCTCAGTTACTCTGCCTCAGATTACAACCCTTCCCTCTTAATCATTAGAATGTTTGATAGGTTAAAGGTCTTATATCTTAGACATCATTAGAATATCAGAAACCTCTCCCCATCTCCAGTACCTCCCTCCATTGTGTCAGCCCCATTTCAGGTGCCTCCCCCCATTAGGTCATCATTCTTGTTACCCTATAAAAAGAATCTTTGTATCCAGCATTTGGTGCTGGATTCTTGGAGGCAATAGTCTCATTTAGCCCTGGGACCAAACTATGGATCCATTTGATCCCAGTAAGTCTCTCCTTTTCAAATAAAATATTAAAAACTCTCTAATCTCTATCTTGCTTCAATTTCTCCGGCGTTACAAGACTATACTTATTTTCTTTCTTTCTTTCTTTCTTTCTTTCTTTCTTTCTTTCTTTCTTTCTTTCTTTCTTTCTTTCTTTCTTTCTTCCTTCCTTCCTTCCTTCCTTCCTTCCTTCCTTCCTTCCTTCCTTTCTTTCTTAAAGCTTTATATTTTCAAAACATACATGGATAATTTTTCAACATTGACCCTTACAAAACCTTGTCTTCCAAATTTTTCCCTCCTTCCCCCTACTCCCTCCCCTAGATGGCAAGTAATCCAATATATGTTAAACATGTGAAAATATATGTTAAATCATATCTATATATATATATATATATATATATATATACATACATGTTTATACAATTATCTTGCTCTACAAGAAAAATCAGATCCAAAAAGAAAAAAAGAGAAAGAAAACAAAAGAATGAAAATGCTATGTTGTGATCCACACTCAATTCCCACTGTCCTCTCTCTGGATATAAATGGCTCTATTCATGATATAATCATTGGAACTGGCCTCAATCATTTCATTGTTGGAAAGAGTCATTGTCCAGCAGAATTGATCATTGCATAATCTTATTGTTGCCATGTATTATGATCTCCTGGTTCACTTAGCATCAGCTCATATAAGTCTCTCCAAGCCTCTCTAAAATTATCCTGCTGATCATTTCTTATAGAACAATACTATTCCATAACATTCATATACCATAACTTATTCAGCCATTCTCCAACTGATGGGTATCCACTCAGTTTACACTTTCTTGCCACTACAAAAAGGGTTGCTACAAACATATGTAGGTCTCTTTCCCTCCTTTAAAATCTCTTTGGAATATAAACCCAATAGAAACAGTGTTGGATCAAAGGGTATGGACAGTTTGATAACTTTTTGAGCATAGTTCCAAATTGCTCTCCAGAATGGCTGGATATGTTCACAATTCCACCAACAATATATCTCAGTTTTCCCAAATCCCCTCCAACATTCATTATTATCTTTTCCTGTCATTTTAGCCAATCTGAGAGTACTTATTTTGTTGGATGTCCTGTCACAATGTGAACTCTTATTTAGCTTGTAATCAATTAATTTCAGATGTCTATTTGTCTAACTATACCTTAACGTGTACTTGCAAGGTGTATTTCTTGAACCTGTATGAGACTTTAGTTTTGGCCCAATTGCTCAACATTGTGGCACACTTCTAGTAATAGAGGCTCAAAATCTTGTTAGTGTTCCTCTCTTTCAATATTCATGTCAAATTCTATTTTTCATTTAGAAAGGTCTATTCTTTTCTTTCTGTTTCCACTGTTACCAATATGATTCAAGTACTTATAACTTCACAATTAGACTGTTGGAACAGTCGAGCTGATTGACTGATAAGCTAGATTCCTTTGTTCCTAATTTTGTCTTAATGCTGCAATAAGAAAAATCTTCAATATTCATGATTTTAGCTGTTATATTATTTTCGTGAGATTAGGTTTCCTTATTGCTCATATTAAACATGAATAAGACACCTAGAGGCATCACTCAGCTCATTGTTCAATGTAGAAGATTTGACTTGTTCTGTTTTCCATCAAGGTTCTTGTACCCCTTTTTAGATATCCTAGTGGGCTCCCTAGTTACAAAGGTTCACCATATTGGTGCCAGATTTAGTTCAGAAAATCAATGTACTGAAATGTATCTTTAGCCCTGGCCACTTCTGCAGAGTGAGTGAGTTCAATGAGAGTGACCAGAAGAAAGAAAGATGAGCTAATGAAATATTAAAATTCCCAAGGCAGTAATGATAAAATTTTAGAAGTACTAAAATGGTATTAAATATCCCTTAATGTTCTAAGGGTGGTAATCTACCATGAGTGAATATATGAAAACTGAATTTAGGAATATTTAGGAATATACTTTTAGAGCTAGAAGCAAACTTGGAGGTCATCTATTCCAGTCACTTCTTACAGATGAGATGATTCGAAAGAAGAAATGATTTGCCCTTGGTGTCACAAGTAAGAAATGACAAGAGTTAGCATTCCACCTCAGGTAATGACCCTGATCATTTCACAAACATGGTTATGTCCCTTAGGAAAACCCTGCTAAACTAATTGATAAGAGAAAAATAATAAGTAATTGTTATAAAGCAAAATCCTTAGGGCCATGAGATGGGAGGCATTAAACATTCAAAAGTGTTGGGAATTATTTTTCATGGGTCTTGAGATCAATGTTGAAAAATTATCTATCTCAAAAAGTTATCAAACTGTGCATATCCTTTGATCCAGCAGTGTTTCTACTGGGCTTATACCCCAAAGAGATACTAAAGAAGGGAAAGGGACCTGTATGTGCCAAAATGTTTGTGGCAGTCCTGTTTGTAGTGGCTAGAAACTGGAAAATGAATGGATGCCCATCAATTGGAGAATGGTTGAGTAAATTGTGGTATATGAATGTTATGGAATATTATTGTTCTGTAAGAAACGACCAGCAAGATGAATACAGAGAGGCTTGGCGAGACTTACATGAACTGATGCTGAGTGAAATGAGCAGAACCAGGAGATCATTATATACCTCAACAACGATACTATATGAGGATGTATTCTGATGGAAGTGGATTTCTTCAACAAAGAGAGGATCTAACTTAGTTTCAATTGATCAAGGATGGACTGAAGCAGCTACACCCAAAGAAAGAACACTAGGAAATGAATGTAAACTGTTTGCATTTTTGTTCTTCTTCTCGGGTTATTTATACCTTCTAAATCCAATTCTCCCCGAGCAACAAGAGAACTGTTCGGTTCTGCTCACATATATTGTATCCAAGATCTACTGTAACCTATTTAACATGTATAGGACTGCTTGCCATCTGGGGGAGGGGGTGGAGGGAGGGAGGGAGGGAGGGAGGGGAAAAATCGGAACAGAAGTGAGTGCAAGGGATAATGTTGTAAAAAATTACCCTGACATGAGTTCTGTCAATAAAAAGTTATTTAAAAAAAAAGAAAAGAAAAATTATTTATGCATATGTTTTGAAAATAAAAAGCTTTAATAAATAAAAGAAAGAAAAGAAGTACTATCTTAGGTTAAAGTTAAGAAAGGCATAGCATCTAAGACTAGGGAGTAATTAGTATTATTTTACTTTACCCTAGTTAGACTATTTTGATCAAAGATTTAAAACCAATAGGGACCTAAGTTTTTCTCTAGCACAATGCCTCATTATACAGAGATGGAAAGTGAATCCTAAAGAGTTCAAATGACTTGCTCAACATTAGATAGATAGAAAGTTTCAGAGTAACTATTTAAGCTCATAACTTACTTGTGATGTCAAGTCCTGGAACCTTTTCACTATACAATGCAAATCAAGACTATTGTAGCCATATCTGGGCATCATACTTTGGAAAAATCTTGACAAACTGGGAAACTTCTAAAAGAAGCCAGCCATGGTGATAAAAGCCTTCTATTTATATTGTATGAGGGTCATCCAATAGGAATAGTTTTGTTTAGTCTGAAGATGAACAGACATAAGGAGGTGGAAAAATGATTCACTCAAATATTTGAAATTCTATCATGTCTCAAATTAATAGAGGACTTTAGCCAAATTTATAGCAATATGATTCATTCTCAAATTGATTAATGGTCAAAGGATGTGAACAGGCAATTTTTAGAGGAAGAAATGCTCTAATTTATTTTTATTAAGGAAATGCAAATTGAAACAACTTTGAGATACTATTTCACACCTATGAGATTATTAAAATGAGGGGAAAATAACAAATGTTGGAGGGAACGGGCAAAAGTTGGGACACTAACAACACTATTGGTGGAACTGTGAACCATTTTGGAGAGCAATCTGGAATTAGGCCAAAGTGTATACTCTCTGACCCAATCATTCCTCCATTAGATCTGTTTCCCAAGGTGATCCAGAGAAAAAGGAAAAGAACCTCTATGTGCTGAAATATTTATAACATTTCTTTGTCTTGACAAATAACTAGAAATTGAAGGAATACCCATTAACTGAGAAATGGCTGAATAAATTGTGGTATATGACTATGATGGAATGGTTGGCTGAAGTGTTTTAAACTTGAAAATGTTATCAAGTTCATAGGCAAAAACCAATGGATCAGGTTGGGCCAACTTCCCCTACCTTTATCTTTAATTACCTATGTTACCAATTTGATTGACTTGTAGTTTGATAGAGATAAATACATTCTATCTTTTATTTATTTATGATAGAATTGCACATGTACTAAAATCTCAATGAAAATAAATAAGCAAAGTAAAGAAGAAAAACTTAAAACAATGGCAGTGGATTTTGTTGGTAAAAATCATTCCTTTTCATCATTTGCTTTATTTTCCTAGAGAATGGGGTATTAGGAACAATCAATTTAAATAGGGAAATAGTCCCTATTTAATTGAAAATTACCTTGAGTACCCATTTAAATTTGTTTTTATCAAAACAGTATAGGCTACCTCAAAACCATTTAGTCTAACCACCATAAGCATTTATCAGGATGGATTCTACAATGGAGCTTTGAGTTCTCTTCTTTAGTTCTGTATCAACAACATGGCTTCTGTGTAAATTTCAATGATAAGCATTCTGTAAACACATAAGTCTAATGAAAATAAAGTTTATGCCAAGTAAAATTAGTAGTTTCTAGGTTATTTTGATAATTTAGAGGCTCCATTGTTTCATCCAACACCCTTAAAATAGGACCTTTAAAAATTATGCCTTCATTTCTTTGGTGGGTAAACCTTGAATTTTGGAATGGCTGCTCTGGGACTGAATCATATTTATTAAGAAATTGAAGGGGTTTAAACTCTGTAATGGGTCAGAACTCTGGAGAAAGGTGTTAACTCAGTGGAATTGATAAGACAATGGTTATTTAGTTTAGTGGGGTGATTAATAGTTCTCTAGTTCAGTATGGTTGATTTAATCTTACAACAAATAATGGTTTTCTAGTGATATAATGATTGGCTTATACTCACTATGGTAAATTGATTTAATTGTAATAGAGTATATAAACTAAGGACAAACTCAGCTGAAGAAGATTTGACGAGCCTCCTGGTGGCTCTCCTGCCTCTTGCATTCCTCCACTGAAACCAAGGCCTATCTGAAGGTCCCCCAGAAAGCTATCCCGGCCCCAGGCAAAGGAGACAGACTGTGAAGGAGACAATAAAGACTTTGGACTTTATCCCTGACTATTCTCATGGTGATTATTCTGCTGAGACCAAGGCTGGTTCCAAGACCTCCAGAAAGCTAACCAGAACATTACAAAACTCTTCTAGTTCATCATTTCTTTCTTTCTTTTTTTTTTTTGCTGAGGCAATTGGGGTTAAGTGACTTGCCCAAGGTCACACAGTTAGAAAGTGTCAAGTGTCTGAGACCAGATTTGTACACAGGTCCTCCTGACTTCAGGGCTAGTGCTCTATCTACTATGCCACCTAGCTGCTCTTTAGTTCATCTTTTCTACCAGGCCACTGAACATCCCATCCAGGCAGCTAAATTGCTGTCTTAGTAGCCAAAGGTGGAACAGCAGTATGAAAGGAAGATGACTAAGACATCTTAGCATGCACCTTGAGATAGCATTCAAGGAGTTGGATCTTTCCCCCGATCATAA
The DNA here is from genome assembly GCF_902635505.1 of Sarcophilus harrisii. NCBI lineage: Eukaryota > Metazoa > Chordata > Mammalia > Dasyuromorphia > Dasyuridae > Sarcophilus > Sarcophilus harrisii. Next base: position 123,433,917 of record NC_045431.1, on the reverse strand, counting down.
AATCTAAGTATTGTTGTTTAGTCATTTCCAACTCTTTGACCCAATTTGGGGTTTTCTTGTAAAGATACTAGAGTAGTTTTCCATTTCCTTCTCCAGCTGATTTTACAGATGAGGAACAAGACAAGCAGGGTTAAATGACTTCTCCAGGGTTCACAACACAACTAGTCTTGTCTGAGGTTGGATTTGAATTCAGATCTTCTTCACTTTAAGACACTGCATCATCTAGCTGCACCTAAAATAAAGTATATACAAGGTAAATACAAGGTACTTAAGGGATAGGAAGAGCATTGGCAGCTGTGGGGATCATGCTAAAGGTGACTTTTGAAGAGTGCCTTTGAAAGAACTATGGATGCTAAGGGACAAAGACAAGAATTGAATTCTAACGAGAGAGAGCCTATCAACTTGTCTGAGAGATATAGTTATGTGTGAAGGGAAATACTATGTAATAATCCTGGAAAAGAAGGTTGAGGCCAATTTGTAAAGAATTTTAAATACTAAATAGCAAAGTTTATATCAAATTCTGTGTAACAGGAAGCCACTGGAGTTAACAATCAATCAATCCCCAGTTATTTATCATGGTACCCTCCTCAGCATAACTAAATGACACAGTGCATAGAATGCTAGGCCTGGAGTCAGGAAGATCTGAGTTTAACTATGACTTAACACTGTTTGACTCAGTTTTCTCATCTGTAAAATGAGCTGGAGAAAGAAATGGCAGAGTACTACACTGTCTTTTCCAAGAAAATTCCAAAAGAGGTTCCATAGAGTCAGATAATTGAAATGATTCAACAACAATCTAGACATAGGGGATACAAGAAGAAATGAGATAATCCCAGTTTGAAAGAAACTAATATTCTAACATTCCCTGAACATAACAGTTCTCCAACTTTGTGTAATGACACAAAGTCTGGGTCAAAAAGTCAAAAAGTACCAGGGGATGTGACTGAATATGGAGCTGAGTAGAAGAATACAAAACTCAGTAGAAGCTATCATAATGTAGGCATTCTCTGTTATGTGCTCCTACAGAGTGTGGAACTAAACTTTCAGGTTCAGATAGAGCCTACCTTCTAACAACATATAATCTATACTCAACTGACTACAAATAAATCCTTGTCACTTAAAAAAAAATAACAAATTGATAAATTCCATTAAGACTCAACTTTAGAAAACAGGACAGAAGCAAAACCACAAAATGTTGCTATTTGAAAGTCATCCCTTCCATCTTTGAATAATTTTAATGGAAGAAAACAATTCTTTCTAATGTGACGCACATAACTCCCTAAAAATAATGAAACATCTGTTCAACTTAAATGGCATTATTTTCTTGGCTGGAATTTAGTGTAGGGCAATGCCCTTTTGTCCTGTGCCAAGGAAAAAGATATTTCAAAGAAGCTAGTTTTAAAAAAAGTTTTAGCAAAGTGAAAACAATACTGGTCAAAATAAAATCATGTTAAAGATTGTTCTCCGAGAGTGCTGGAAATTATTGTTCTTGGGGATGTTTGGATTCTAGAATTGGTGGGTGTTTGTGCTACGGTAATATTCCTTAAAACCTCAATATTTTAAAATTCCCACAAACTGCTGCTGCTTGTTTAAGCTGGGTTATGAATGCTATCTATCAAGAGTGGGTGTCAGAAGAATGTTCTATTTGTTGGAATTCAAAGTGCCATTCCCGTGCTGTTCAAATAATCCTTGTTAGGGGTGTTTAGTTGTTTCAGTCATGACCCCATTTAGGGTTTTTATGACAAAGATACTGAAGTGGTTTGCCATTTTCTTCTCTAATTCATCTGACAAATGAAGAACATGAGGCAAATTGGGTTAAGTGACTTGGCAAGGAGTTACATAGCTAGTAAATGTCTGAGGTGAGATTTGAATTCAGATCAGTCTTCCTGATTCAAGAAAATTTTATATCTGGAACTCTATCCACAATGCCATCTAGCTGCCTTAAATTACTCTTGATAGTGCCCATATTTGGAAAAAGGAAGGCTTGGAAGAATGTTAGAAATTGTCTAATTTTGATAAAGATTTTTCAACACACACACATATACATAATTTGTTGACCAACTAAACAGGTGGGGAGCATCAGATTGCATTTTATGATACCTTCAGGAACTAGAAAGGACTCAGAGGCTCTCTAAATCTAATCAGCTCATTTTACAGAAGAGAAAATTCAGCCACAGGGAGGTTACTTGATTTCCCAGCATCACATTAATAATGTCAAAAATGGAACCTTCAAATCCAAAGTTTTTCTAAGATCAGACATTACTAAATAATAATAATTTTGTTGAATTGATTTTTTTTTACATCACCAGATTTCCTGTTAACTCCCCCATCCCTTCCAGAGAGGAAGATCCCTTCCATATCATATCTTACAGTCTATATTGCACAGTATATACTGCACTCTGACCCTATCTGGGATATATATATTTTAGGACATTTTCTTCAAATTAGTAATTGTCCATTTGTAGCTGGTGTATGGAAAAAAAAAATTGCCAAGGGCATTCCAGAAGGGACATAACAGAGAGTTCTTGTCTTTCTATGATTCATGTATTCTTCAAACCCTGTTGAAAATAACAGTGGTTGGAGCAGGTAGATGGTGCTCCACTAGATGGTGTATCCAGTGATACCTCACCAGCTCTAAAGTCAAATCTGGACTCAATTAACCCTGAGCTCCAATTGCCTGAGAAAAAAAGAAAGAAAGAAAATACTACTTTTTGATTACTCTGGGTAGGAAAATAATTTTAAAAGTTTTGTATAATATAAGGCAGCTAAGTTGCCTGGTCACCTCAGCTAAAAAATGGGAACGAAAGGAAAGAGGAGCTGGAAAAATATTCCAATCTGTACTTGGACACTGAGAATTGTTATTTTATTTCCTTGTAGATAACGCATTTATTATACAAGTCAGACAAGGCAATGGGTGGTAAATGGATGAGAATATACAGACAAGTTCTTAGCTATGTTTTATACACAAATTTAAAAGAGAAATCTATTTAACTAAAGCTGACTTTTTTTTTCTTATTTCTTTTTCTCAATACCAACACTCTCTTTCCATAAAAGGGTCTTGGAAAAAATATGTACCTGCCTCCACCACGTACATAACAACACTATTTGTTCACTTACTCTGTTGTTCATATTAAAGATTTAATTATTCCATTAAAAATCCAAAAAACTTATGGAAATATATATAGCCAGACATGTGGATGCATGCAGATTAAGCTGTTCACAAATAATATAATGATTGTGTCCCTCCCAAAATCTCTTATGACTCAGTTATGACTCTCTATCTCTAGTGGTAGTGAGTTTCTAAAGCTAATGCTATCCCTGGTCTACATGATATGTTACATGTTTATATATATTCATATATGTATATACATATATGTATGTAGAAATGTAAATATGTATAGGAAGAAAATCTATACTGTTAATCAATTTTTCTTGACTATGTTCTGAAGCAACAGAGTGTTATTTCTGATAAAAAGGTTAATCATAGAATTATAGAATTTGCCATTTAGTCCAAATGCTTCATTTAACACATGAAAAATAAATTTTGTTTTATTTTTTAAAGAACAGAGATATTTTTATTCTTTTCTTTTGCCAAGTTTTCTCCCTTCCCAATGAAGAGGCAAAAAAAATTAAATAAAACTTATTGCAAATATATATACTCATGTAAAAAAAATCCACATTAGCCATTTTTTTCAAGCAAGAAAAAGGGAAAATATATTTCAGTCTTTACTTTTGTTTTTTTTTTGTTTATTTATTTATTTAATAGCCTTTTATTTACAGGTTATATGCATGGGTAACTTTACAGCATTAACAATTGCCAAACCTCTTGTTCCAATTTTTCACCTCTTACCCCCGACCCCCTCCCCCAGATGGCAGGATGACCAATAGATGTTAAATATATTAAAATATAAATTAGATACACAATAAGTATACATGACCAAACCGTTATTTTGCTGTACAAAAAGAATCAGACTTTGAAATATTGTACAATTAGCTTGTGAAGGAAATTTAAAATGCAGGTGGGCATAAATATAGGGATTGGGAGTTCAATGTAATGGTTTTTAGTCATCTCCCAGAGTTCTTTCTCTGGGTTTAGCTGGTTCAGTTCATTACTGCTCCATTGGAAATGATTTGGTTGATCTTGTTGCTGAGGATGGCCAGGTCCATCAGAATTGGTCATCATATAGTATTGTTGTTGAAGTATATAATGATCTCCTGACCCTGCTCGTTTCACTCAGCCTCAGTTCATGTAAGTGTCTCCAGGCCTTTCTGAAATCATCCTGTTGGTCATTTCTTACAGAACAATAATTGTAATGGGCTGAGGTTTGAGTTGATGCACTGAGGTCCCAAGTACATGAGGCTAAATAGTAATTGGACTATAATCTATTAATATACATGATTGGATGAAGAATGGTCCCTGCCCACTCTCTGTGCAAGTCCTGATGTGTTGTAAAGGAAATGACGATTTTGGTGGGTGGAGGCAGAGAGAGGAACAGGAAGAGAAGCTGGGAGAGATTGGGCCTGGGTTCTTTTCTCCTAGCTGCTGGTCGTGTGGCTGCGGGTCTAGCTAGCTTCTTGACTCAGCTGCACACATTGCTACCGCCGATTCTCTTCCACCTCCCATCCTTCTTCACTGAGAATAAAGACTGACGATTTTCCCCTAACCTGAACTCCGGACTCCTGCTGATTTTAAAAATACATGGTCTTCACATTTGGCGCCCAACGGTGGAAACCAAGGACTGAAGAAGTCTCCGGTGACCAGGAACTTGGGTGAGTATTGTTAATAGACAAACAGGGAACTTATTTTCTTAAAAACTAAACCAGTAATTTTTTTTTTTGGCTAAAATGGGACAAATGCTAGCTAAAGACTCTCCATCCCCACCCCCAACCCCTTCAACCCCTTCAACCCCTTCAATCCCACCCACGAGTGGTGCTAAAGAAAGCATGCTTAAGCTGATAGAAGAACAAGGGCTACTTATAACTTAGGAACAGGTAGCTAGACTTCTGGATACATTAAAACTCATCTCCCCTTGGTTCGTAGAGTAGGAGCAGATCTCTCAAGAGATCTGGTCCCTGGTTGGACAACAGATATCTGCATATTACAATGAAAACGGTCCTCATTCAATTTCCATCGAGGTATTTTATTTATACAATATAATTCAGTTAGGATTAAGAAACCCTATCCCTAGAAGAAGGAAAAAACCCATTGCTCCCGCTCAGAGTAGCCAAAGAGGGAGGCCTGATATTAAGGAGGAAGGCAATGAAGAGATTAATGACCAAATCCCCGCAGGGCATGGAAATTTAAGTGAGCAAGGGTGCAGTGACTTTCCACCTCAGGAGGCAGCTTCAGCCCCACCTCAGGAGCAAGTGATTGACTCATCTCCATCAACTCCACCCTCCAGGATGGAGGGAGGAGGGGCAGTGACAGCACCAGCACCTCCCCCCCAGCATCCCCAGTATCCAATTATGGGTATATTACAAGAGGGCTTAATGAAGGCCAAAGAAAAGGGCGTGGACGTCAGAGAGCTCCAACCACATGTCTTTCCTGTAATTTCCCAGTTTAATGCCTCTGGTCAACAAAGTCGAAGATACACCCCTTTTAACATAGAAATCATCACAGACCTAAAAAAGGCTTGCACTCTTTATGGGGCTACATTAGCTTATATTAAGATGCTATTACAGAATTTGGCTTTTGAAATCTTGACTCCTAATGACTGGAAATCTATAGCAAGAGTATGCCTAGAACCTGGACAAAATTACATGTGGCTTTCTGAATATAGTGAGCTCTGTAGGATACAAGCCCAACAAAATAGTCAAAATGCTGTTCATGCTGCGATCACCTGTGACCTACTAACAGGTATAGGTCCCTATGCAGACGTCACAGCACAGATTAATTATCCAGTAGCAGCATATGAGCAAATTGCTGCTAATGCTATCAAAACTTGGGCTTCGATTCACAATAAAAATGACAAAGGTGAGGCCTTCACAAAAATAATGCAAGGGCCAGATGAGCCCTTTGCTGACTTTGTGGGACGTTTGCAGACTGCTATCACAAGAACTAATGGGGAAAATTCATCAACAGATGTTTTAATAAGGCAACTTGCTAAGGAAAATGCTAATGAGGTGTGCAGAAGGATTATACTAGGACTGCGCAAGGATGCTCCTTTAGATGAGTTCATAAGACGTTGTGCCACAGTGGACACAAATACCTTTTATAGCCAGACTATAATGCAGACTTCCCAAGATCCCAACATGGGTAGACAGGATCCCTTCTGGCAAGGGACTTCTAGAAAGACACGTCAATGCTTTCAGTGTGGTAAAGTAGGGCATCTAAAAGCTCAACGTTGGTATAGAGGCAGAGTGAGAAAACAGGGTGGGAGAACAAGACCCAGCACCCCATGTCCAAAATGCAACAGAGGCTTCCATTGGGCCTCAGAATGTAGACAGGTTCAGGGAAACAGGATGAGGGGCCCAGCCCCAGGGCCCCAGGCAAAAAACACTTGGGGCATGATGGCAGCCAATGGTGCACCCAGAGAGTGCCTAGACAGCCAATACCCCAATATGACCAATCAGCCAGGAAGCCATATGATGGGAGAAAGGGATTACACAATCAATCAGCCAGGAAGCAACCTGATGGGAGAAAGGGATTACAATTACTCAGGAATCATTGGATTCTCTGAGAAATGATAAGACTGTTACAGGACTTCAAAATTTGCTGGAATCATTGGATTCCCTAACACATAAAAAGACTTTTGCAGGACTTCAAAAACTCAGGGGGATCATTGGATTCCCTGACATGTGAAGCAATGGACAATAGATTGGATTTGGACTATCTCTTGGCTGCTGAAGGTGTATGTGGACTTTGTTTATACCCTCCTTCTAGGACTTCTGGTGATCTTTTCAACACCATGTTGATTTATATTGTTTGCTATTCCGCTACTTGCGTGTACAATTCATGTTTGTTACACCACATCGAGCCTGCACTGACTGTGGGAGAGTCATCCTTAATAGCCTCTGCGTTATTGCTATGTGCTTGTGTAATACCTCCCATGATGATGTGTTTGTGCATAATAAGACCCCTCAGCCCAGAAACCCACTAGCAACCCCTATTTCCCTTTGGTGCTTTTCATCTCCCTTCTTGAGATGTCAGGGAGGGCATGATCACCTCCTTTTCGGTGCTTTCACCTCCTTCCCTGAGAAGTTAGGGAAGCTGTGATCACCTCCCCTTAGGGGCTCTGACCTCCCTGAGGAGTCAGGGATGGGATGACCAACTGTGTTCTAAAATAAAAGGAAGTGGGAGATGTAATGGGCTGAGGTTTGAGTTGATGCACTGAGGTCCCAAGTACATGAGGCTAAATAGTAATTGGACTATACTCTGTTAATATACATGATTGGATAAAGAATGGTCCCTGCCCACTCTGTGCAAGTCCTGATGTGTTGTAAAGGAAATGACGATTTTGGTGGGTGGAGGCAGAGAGAGGAACAGGAAGAGAAGCTGGGAGAGATTGGGCCTGGGTTCTTTCTCTAGCTGCTGGTCGTGTGGCTGCGGGTCTAGCTAGCTTCTTGACTCAGCTGTACACATTGCTACCGCCAATTCTCTTCCACCTCCCATCCTTCTTCACTGAGAATAAAGACTGACGATTTTCCCCTAACCTGAACTCTGGACTCCTGCTGATTTTAAAAATACACGGTCTTACAAATAATATTCCATAATATTCATATACCACAATTTATTCAGCCATTCTCCAACTGATGGGCATCCATTCGGTTTCCAGTTTCTAGCCACTATAAAGAGGGCTGGCACAAACATTAGTGCATCATACAGGTCCCTTTCCCTTCTTTATGATCTCTTTGGGATATAAGCCCATATAAGGGATATGATCTCTTTTGGGATAGTAACACTGCTGGATCAAAGGGTATGCACAGTTTGATAACTTTTTGAGCATAGTTCCAAATTGCTCTCCAGAATGGTTGGATTCGTTCACAACTCCACCAACAATGTATCAGTGTCCCAGTTTTCCTGCATCCCCTCCAACAATCATCATTATTTTTTCCTGTCATCTTAGCCAATCTGACAGGTGTGTAGTGGTATCTTAGAGTTGTCTTAATTTGCATTTCTCTGATTAATAATGACTTTGGAGCATCTTTTCATATGACTAGAAATAGTTTCAATTTCTTCATCTGAGAATTGTCTGTTCATATCCTTTGACCATTTTTCAATTGGAGAATGGCTTGATTTTTTATAAATTAGAGTTAATTCTCTATATATTTTGGAAATGAGGCCTTTATCAGAACCTTTCAGTCTTTACTTTTGAATAGATCAGTTCTCTATCTGGAAGGTTAATAGCATATTTCATCATAAATCATTTTGTTGGTCAGAGTCACTAAGTCTTTCAAAGTCTTTACAATTTTTCTCTCATAGGAGACTAATCTACCTGGTTCTGCTCACTGCACTTTGTGTCAGTTATATAAATCTTTTGGATTTTTCTAAAACTATCTTCTTTTTCATTTCTTGTGGCAAAATAGTATTCTATCACATTTATATGTTGCAACTTGTTCAATCATTTTCCAATTAATGGATATTTTTTCACTTTCCTCTTTCTTTAATCTCCATAGGGTATAGCCCTAGTAGTGGTATTGCTGGGTCAAAAAGTTTGTAAAGTTTGATAGCCTTTTGGACATAATTCCAAATTGCTTTTCAGGATGGTTGGATTGGTTCACAGTTCCACTAAGAGTGCATTAATACAATGTTATTAATATTTTCCCACATGCCATCAAACAGTTATCATTTTCCTTTTTTTTTTATTATATTAGTGAATCTAATAGGTAAAAAGTGTTACTATAGAATTGATCTTGATCACAATCACAAAACACTCTTCATATGAAAAGAAGACAAATAGAAATCATTAGAGAAATATTAATTGTTCATGTGTAAGTCAAACCAGCATAATAAAAATGATAGACTACCTAAATTAATTTACTAATTAAGTGCCTTACCACTCAAACTATCAAAGAATTAGAGCTAGAAAAAATGACAACCAAATTCATCTGGAAGGATAAAAAGCTAAGAATGTCAGTGGAATAACTTGGACAACATTTCAAAGGCTCAAAAATTTTCCTAGTACAATTTTCTCTGATGTTACTGATAATTTAAGTTTTTACATTCCCTTACCTATTTCTACCTTTACCTAAATTTGAAATAGATGCTGTCAACAATAGGATAAGGGAAGAATCTACAAACAAATAGATCTATGAGAATCTGATTTTTAAAATGAGCCCTTTTGGTTAAAGATTTAATATTTATCAAAGCAGACAGTAAGCTAAGGTTAAAAGTGCTTTCCTCAATTAACATTGACTCAGCTATCATCTAACACTTTTAAACTGGCTTTCATTTACTATAATCTTCTGCTCAGATTCAAGCCCCATAAAGAGAAAAGGAAAAATTTCAGTTTTATTATCTGTAACTGTCCTGTGTCATGTTAGCAAATGATCATATTGATATATTTAAGAAGTTCAAATAAAATCTGAGAAATCATGACCTAAGAAAACATTTTCAAATGCCTGGTTTGTGGAGAGGGTAAAAAAATATAACTGAAAATAAAAAATTTTGAACCCAAATTTTAGAACTTTTAATTAGAATACTCAAGTCTTTGAAAAACTTCTTTGAACATGTCCAAAATCTGTATATTCCATTAGAATCATTGACATTGACATATTATCACCTGATCTTGCTGTTTTCTCAAAAATTTCTATTCCAATTAATTCCTGCTTCAGGAGGATGAACATATAGGTAACAATACTCTTCTATATAGGTGACTTTTATGCCTAGGTTCAATGACTATACAAATGAATTTACTTAAGAGGTTATCTATTTTACTCAAATTGTAACTAATTCCAATTTGTATACAAAGAACAAATGTTGTTTATAGTAAACTATTCAACATATTCAAATGAAGTATATATTATACACAGACTAGACTCTCATGTAATTTTCTTTTGTTTCAAATTTGTTTTATTTCAAAGACTTAATCTTACACATGAATATAATACCAGCAGGCAGATAACAAGCCTCAGAAATCTTTAACTTAGTTATTTAGGGTATGGAAATAATTTTAACTTTAGATTGAAAAGTTAAGCTCTTATTGAATTCTATTATGGTAGTTTAGATGTGTTCCAGTATTAATCCATTAAATACTAAAATAGGTATTGTTCTCATATCTTCTAATGACCACCTGCCACAACTATAGAAATTCGCTCTTTAAAAAGATCTGTGTTAATTCTAGACAAGAAAGATTTGTGTCTATTCTAGGCAAGAATTATCTTCCTATAGACAGCCAATTGTAAGGACAGGTTAGCATTGCCAGACTCAAAATAAAATAGCTAGGAAAATTACTCATGTGGGAAATATGTCAAGATTGGTCCTGATTTAATATTCCCAAAGTCATTCCCACTAACTATTATTTCCTAGGAACATACTTTGAGCAGATTAACTGCTCAAAGATGGTATTCTCATTAGTCTGTTGACATTATGTATCATTGGCTCAATTACTTCTGACAATCACACTTGAATTCAAACTCAGATTAATATCAATTAAAAGTCCCCCCCAAAATTTAAACTTAAATAGCAGTGTTTCACTAGTAACTTACAGCTGGACATAAGCATTACTGCTCTTTTGTTGTGTTCATTAATGGTTAGCAATAAAAGTTTATCAGACTTAATATCTTGGAACAACTTTGAGCAGAGTAGAAAGACTGGAAGGACTAACATGTTAGATCAAAATACCTGAAAAGCCACCCTCCTTTCCCCTCATTAATAAAATGAAAGGCTGATTATAATTAGAAAATCCAGAAATTAGTGCCACAAGATACTGTTTGGAGCAATTGCACCTACCCAAACTGACTACTTAGGAGTCGCTCCAAATGATGTACAGAAAGAATTTATTAGAATCTCAAGAAGCAGACCGTCCTGGTCTGTGGGCCCGAAAGGACAGCAAAGATACCCACAGGAGGAGTCATTCACTTGAAGATGCTTACAACTTTTATACATTTCAAACAAAGAACCCCCCCAAATCTCACCCTCTATAGGTTGTGATTGGTTACATAAACCTTTACTCCGAAGTCAGTGGACTGCAGTGAAAAAGGTGACATACAGCTGTGGCCACTTAATTTCTTCTTTGGACAATGGAATGCAGTCCAGGTCTCATCTAAAATCACATGACTGGGGCCTATAGGCCTGATCTACTTTAGTTAACAGTCTCTGATCAATATGTGCTTAATCTGTAAGTTCTTCACCTTTCCACACAATACTTTTAGGTTCTCATGGTAGTCACACTCCATATCTCAAGAAGATTGTTGAGTACTGCAAGCTTAGAGATTTTGATACCAAATTAAGGTGTGATTTTAATATAGATAAATGTATTTTGTTAATGTTCAGTCACTTCAGACTCTTTGTGACCCCATTTGGGGTTTTCTTGGCAGATATACTGAAGTAGTTTCTCATTGCCTTCTCCAGCTCATTTTATAGATCAGGAAAATGAGGCAAAAGGGTTGTGACTTGCCCAGAGTCACACAGCTAGTCAAGTATCTGAGGCCATAGTTAAACTCAGGAAGAAGAATTTTCCTGAATTCAGGCCCATACTTTATCCAATGCATCCACCTACTAGCCCTCAAAATAAATATAAGTACATATACTTTTCAAGTAAATTTTCCCATTCTAGAAAGGTATGAATCTAATTCTTCAGATTCTAAAAGTTGAGACAAGATTCCAGTCCCAGTACTGCTATTCTCATTGCTGAATCTTATACCATACCACCAGCAAAACTGATAAGACCTTATTAATTAACCCAAATAGCAAGTCTCAAACAACTTATCAGATAAAGCAATCTAAGAAAACTTTGAAACTAGTATTGTAATCCTAATGAAATCGAATATCCCCAATGAAATATTTAGCAGCTTTTAAACAGCTGTTCAACAGCTGAATTTATAATGTAATAGGATCTGAATTATAGTACTGTTAGGTGACCCAAAGGTGCCAGACCTGAAGTTAGGAAGACTCACTTGCCTGCGTCCAAATCTGACCTCAGATATTTACTAGATGAGTGACCCTAGACAAATTCACTTAACCTTGTTTGCTTCAGTTTTCTCATCTGTAAAATGAACTGAAGATGGAAACGGCAAACCACTCCAATACCTTTGCTAAGAAAACTCCAAATGAGGTCAGAATTGAACAACAGCATCCAAATCACAAGAGAAGTCATTTTTCTAACAGTGATGATGTTATCGAGTTTCACAATATACACATAGATTTGAAACATGTAACCACACATTACAGGTGATATTATCAATCAAATGAATTTTTATTTATCTTACAGAAAATCATATATTCCATCATAAGTGGACTTTAAACTTGCATTCTTTATAATTTGGAAAGGCAAAACACATTTCATTAAAGATACAAATAAATTAACATATATGTATTTTTGTTACTGTTTATTCCTTTAGTTTGAGAAACAGACCCTGAGAGACAGGGAAGGAGATATATACACTATAAATGGAGCCACATTAAGACAAATGAATTTCACATTAACAATATTAGGAAATAGTCTAGTAGTTTAAATTCATAACTGTCATTGTGAAGTATGAAATATAAAATGTTATAAGCCATTGCTATTAATTTTTTTTTTTTACTTTTGCATTATAAGTGGAAGGGTATTAGAATTTGGGGCCAGGCAAAAGGCTCTAAAGAATCTGGCCTCATTCTGAAGCCATCCTCTCTATAACCCAAATCCTTGAAAATTTTCACAGGGGTTCTGGCTATGGGAGGCAGAGAGCCCAGGGAACACAAAGAGATATTACATTCTCTTGTAATGATTCCTAATCTGTGCCATATAAAGAAACATTTAAAGTATTATATAGTAGTTATATCTAAATCTTATCATATAATTTTAATTATAGCATCCTTTTTTACATCTACTAACAAGAAACTTACTAACTTGAATTTGATTTAATTTGCTGAGGCAAACTATGAAAGGCCAAGATCCTTTATCTTGCCACTGAACTTCAAAAGTGAGGTTGACAACTTTTTATAGTGCTACTCCACTCTTACCCAATTCATGCACAAGTCAAGACATCACCTTTGTGATGTCATCGTTCATCTTTGAGAACAAAGGATGAATAACAACCACACCAACAAAAACAACAAATGAGCCCCAAAGCTAAATTATTAAGTAGATGAAACAACAAAGCACCCTAGATAATCTACCAATTAGTAGTCAACACATGAATAATAAAGAGTCAGATAGTTGTAAACCTTTGTAAGTCACTGTTAAGTGCAATAATGAGTTTTAAAACAACTAATAGCCTACAAGAAAACATGAAATGAGACATTTAATTACTAAATGTTTCTTTAAAAAACTGAGACATGAATAAAGTCGCACATAGTCATTTTAAAAGACATTTTACACTTTCCTTTTGGAACTGAAAATTCTAACAATTCAGAAACATAGCTAAAGATATGGGAAATAGATTACTTCAAAAATATTTTATACAAATACTGGCTTATTTCTTTTAATTCGCCTTATTCAGGAACACAGATATGTTACAAATAAATCCTAATGTCAGTTATTAAAGGTGCAATGAATCTGAATTTGTGAAGACTTGGAATTGCAGAATTTTAAAAAATTACTGTTTTGTTATTTGGTGGTACATGTAGTAATTACGTAAGCTTTAAGTAATGGATTTAAGTAATGTTTTAAGTAATGGATCTTCAGATCTATTTTAATGCAGGGAAGATTTATTAATATCAAATTATTTTAATGAAGTTGGATAATTTTTAAGAAAACAAAACATTCATCTTTTAAAAATATTATTTCTTTATTTAAAAAAACCTTCACTCTAACCTTTGTCTAAAGTATTACAATTTTTAATTAATAAACTCTTATATTAATAAGATTTTATAAATCACTGGTTACTCAAATTCAAACCTAAAAAAGGAAAGGAAACTTTACAATATTCATGTACAATTTTTAAACATATGCAAACATCTGAGAAAAACTTGCCTAAAACTTCTATTTTTTCTTTAATCTAAGCTGGTTAATTCAGAAAACATTGCTAATGAGATGGTTAAAGGTTCAAATTCTTCCATAAATCAATCAATATTGCCCAAATAAAAGCAGTTTCATCAGCAACAATTTTCCTTTAACTACAATTATATATTTTGTATATGCAGGACACTTTCTACAAGAAAGGTTCAAAAGAATATGAGAATAGCCTGATACAAATGTACTATAATAAATAGCATTTAGGATATATAGGATATATATATTCATATAGGATATGAATGAGATGGAGTGAGATCTTGTGAGAAATGCTGAAATGTTGCAAGCCTTGAGGTAATATGGGATTGGGATAGTGGGTACCACTGACCTAAATGTTTTCAGAAAGTGAGAGGTTAAGGAAGATTAGGATTCATAGAACAATTAAGTGATCAACAGAAACCCTGAACAAACAAGAAATTGCTGGGCTAGGAAGGCACAAGTGGATTCAGACAATCAAAAAGAGTCTTGTGGTTTTGAGAAAACCACAAACTTCAGATAATAGCCTATCCAGCCCAAACTAGTTGGGATCAATGACCTGACTTAACCAAATCACTATTGTGCCTACTTAATAGGCTAATTGAATATTAAACAACACACCCCAGAGGAGAAGTTTTCTACTATTTTTGAACATGGGATGTATGAGGAAGAGATATGTTTTACACATATCGAGGGGAAACATGTAGTGGGCATATCAGAAAGATTGAAACCTGGATAAAACAGATCAATCCATTCTCTGAAGGGAAGAGCTGCATCTCTTAGCAAGTATAAGGGTTCCCCCATTTCTGTACTCAGTGCACTCCCTTCCCAAAAAGGAGTAGGGCCCACTTCTGGCCAGAAACATTAAGACAATTCCTTAAGATTCTTCTTTAATAAATTTTCTCTGTTATCTGATTTTCAGTGTCAAGAATATTATTTCTAACAATCTCTAAAAGACAATTGTGAAAATCGAGTAAGGTTTTGTCTACCCCAGAGTTGGAGTAGGTCCGAACCAACACCCAAGAACATACCTACTTCTCTTTCCTACTATTCTTCCATGACATCATTTCCTTCCTACCTCAATCAAATGTGGGAAGCTATATACTTATTGGCTGAAGTTCAATTTCCTGGGTAGTTCCCAAGTTTAGAATGTAAGGTCCTCAGCCAATAAGGATGAGGGTCAGTGGTGAGAAGGGTTTTTGTGTTAGGGATTATTTATAGGGATCTGTAATCCAAGAGTTTTCTCTTTTCTTCACCTCACTTCACCCCTCTCTCCCCCGCAAGCCACACACACACACACACACACACAGAAACACAAGCACATGTATGAGCCCCAGAACAGGTGCCTATAATTCCTCCTTGTCTTCTGTTTCTTGTCTGCTAAAAAGATACTTCCAATTGACTGGAGAGCTAGAATTCTAGATATTCTGAGCAATCTAATGTCATAGTTATCAAACTTGCCAGGCCTCTCAGATCTGGAGGGTCAGTGAAGGGAAGAACATTGTCTATTTTCCTTTGGTAAAAGTCCTTGTGAGATAATACTGTCCTTGGCAGCTGGCATTTTCCTCCCTCCTCTTTCTAGGCATATAAAAAGCATGACAGTAGTTCTCATAGAAATAACAGTAGTGGCAGTAGCAAAAAACAACAGCAGACCACTCAGATAGGAAAGAGTCTCCAGCACATGGAAAATCACTGAAGAGAAGGAGATTAAATAGGGAATTAATATTTATTAAGCACTATCTCTATGTCAAACACTGTGCCAAGCATTTTATAAAATACTCTCTCACATCAATGGAAAATGAATACTATTGTTTTTCTTATTTTACAAAAGAGGAAACTGAGGCAGATATAAGATAAGTGACTTGCCCAAGGCAAATTACATAGCCAGGGATTTTGAAAGGCTGGATTTGAATTCAATTCTTCCTGACTTCAGTTTTGTTGTTATTTAAATTATTTTTTATTGAACTGAATATAAAATAACAATAGAAAAAGAATGACAAAAAAGAACAATAAAGGACAATAAACAAAAAAACAAACAAAGACACTGCCGTGTGCCCAGCAGAACATCAGGAAGGATTCAAAATATGTAGCAATAAATTTCCTTTTCAAGAAAGCATATATCAAATATATATCATATATATCAAAGGGATTATATTCACGAGTGCTTTTTCCTTTGCTTCCTTGTATATGATTTTGTTCTCTGCTGTGTACTTTTTATTTTTTTTCTTTTTCCCCCTTTCATGACCTCTACCTTCCCCAAGACTACAATTAAACACAGATATGTGTGTATACATTCATTTACCCATATATAAACATGCATCTAAAATAATATTAATATGGTTCACATATAATGTAGATTTTTCTCTTGATTAAATCTTTAGGTTTGTCTTTGTCTAAGATCAATGATTATTAGCTCTCCTTTTTTTTTTTTCTAATAAATTCTACTCCTGATTTAGTAGTATTGTACTTCCTGCAAACTCTTACGTTAATTGTGCTTCTTAACTTGTTTTGCTATTACTTAATCTCTTCTGACCCATGGACCCCTTCCTTATCTTCTCTCCCTACCCTATTTTCCCCTCTTCATCCCATTCCTATTAATCCAACCACTTTATCCCTCTCTTATTAATCTAAAAGCTCTTCTGTACTTCACCATATCCTATGCCATCCTTCCCTCTACTTTATGCCTTTCCCATTAATCTATGCAATTTAACCTACTACCACAACTTTACACACCCTTCTATACCCCACCTTATCTTTGTCCATTAATTTACACACCTTGTCCCACTGCCATAAAACTACATATTCTTCTATATCCCACCTTATCCTATTCCCTCCCCCTCATTTCTTTATAGAATTTGGAGGATGCTATATCCCTTCATGATTTATATGTAGTGTTGTCTATTTAACTCATTCCCAATGTGAATAGATTTTTAGTTCTATGAGCCATCTTCCCCCCCAATGCCTGTGTCTATTCTTCCTCTGTACCTCATTTATATAACATAATTATGATTTTTACCTTCTCCTTAGACAATCTTATTTTTTTAAAGTCAGATCATACTCAACTTTGTCCCAATCTTTCTTTTGAGCTACCCAATTACTAATGTCAATCTAACATAATTTGTCCATGTTAAGTTTTTTGAAATTAATCTTTGATATTGGCTCTTGTATGTTAAAATTTCCATTAAGTTTGGCTTTGGTTAAGACAAAGTCTTGAAAATCTGCAAGATCACTGAATGTCCTTTTTTTTTTTCATCCAATATTGTGGATAATTTTGCTGGATATATTTTCAACTGCAAGCCTAGTTCTTTTGAATGCAGATTGATTCCAGAACCTGCAGTCTTTTATTGTGGGTACTGATAAATTCTGTACAATTCTAATTGTAACTTTAGCATATTAAAAATTTTTTTTTCTTGTTTCTTGGAAATTTTCTGTTTTCTCTAAGGGTTTCAAAATTTGGCAATAATATTCCTACATGTTTTCCACAAAATATCTCTTTAAGGTGGTGATCAGTGGATTTTTTTTTCTGCTTTTCCCTCCTATTCTATTATTTCAGGACAATTTTCTTGTATTATTTTTTGCATTATTGTGTCCAATTTTTTTTATACTTTCTCTTCTTGATCTGTACTCCAGATCTATTGTTTTTCTTAGAAGATATTTCACGTTATGTCCTTTTTTTTATTCTTTATAATTTGTTTTGTTATTTCTTTGTCTCTTATACCTTCACTGGTTTCCTCCTTGCCCAATTCTAAATTTTAAAGAATTATTTTCTTTTTTAAGACTTTATCTCCTTTTTTAGTTGGTTAACATTTTCTTTCATAATCATCTTTTTTTTTAATTTTTCCTCAATGTTTCTCATTTTGTTTTTAAAATCTTTTTTTTGGGGGGGGAGGGGGATAGAGTTCTTCTATACATTGTTTCTAGGAAGAGAACTATTTAATTTTGCTCTTTGTGGTAGAAGAGACTTTTTTTTTTCAACTTCACTGTCCTCTTTTGAAAATGAACCCCAGTCTTCCCTATTCCCATAGTAAATTTCTATGATTGGATTCTTTATTCTTTATCTGTTCCTTATTATTTTTAATGAGAAGTATTAGTGTAAGTGCCTCTAATCATGAGATGGGGAGGATGGTGCCTCTGTTTTCACTTCAGCTCTCCCCTCTGATCTGGAAGCCCAAGGTAAAGGTTCCACCCTCCTACAAGTGCCTGCAGCTAATGTCCCTGCCTCACTGCTTCTACCCTCACCAGGTGTGTTGGTTCCTTCTTGCCTAGGGCCATGTCTCTGCAGCACAGCTGAGCCTGGAGTTCCTAATCAACAAAGGTTCCCTTAATCTTCTCAGACTCAGACCCCTGACTGCACACTGTCCAGGAGGCAAAAGTTTCTGTGGTTCCTGCTGAGGCTCCAGCTGGACCCAGCAAGCCCCAGAACTGTGGAGCTAGCCCAGAGGTATTTGTACTTCACACTGGTTAATTCCTGGGTTTTTTTTTTCAGATCTTTTTGGGTTGTCTCAGGCTGTCCTGTTCTGCCCCAAGTCTTCTTTGTTTCTCACCAGTGTATGTTCCCCTGAGACACAAATATGTTATTTGTGGGGGAAATCTGGAGAGCTTGAAATTTACTGACATTCTCCACCTTTCTAAAATGCTCCCTCAGCCCCTTGGTGCTAATCAGGTTGTACTCAGTAAAGGAGAAATGTGAAATAGCTAATAATTCTGTTAAGCTAATGATAAGATTAACAGAGTAAAATTTCCTGGGAGAATTTGGATTTCAATTCAGCAAATATCTATTAAGCATGTATATGTCTAATCTTGTGCTAAATGCTAAGGATAGAGAGATGAAAAATGGTACAATCCCTGAATGTGTCATGGAAAGAGCTCTGGCCTTGGAATTAGAAATCCATTTTCAAATTCTGCCCATAGTGATACTGTTGGAATTTTTACAAACTGTTAAGTCACTAGAGTTAATAGAGACAATAATTATCTAATTTAGCATGGTTCAGTATGATTAATCTGAACTTACAAGGAGATGTAATGGGCCAGAACTTGAAACAAGGTACTAAGTACAACTGATAGAAACATGCTTGTGTTCACACCTTTAGAGAGCTCATAGGTATTTAAGTACTTATTGGAGTTCACACGTTTGGGAGATTTCAGGGTATAGTATGAGATATCCAAATTTACACCTCCCTTAAGCCCTGCCTCCAGAAAGAGGAGTTAACCTTTGGGAGATCATATATATAGAGGAAGCTCTTAGAGCTTGAGGTCTTACTTCGGAAAACTGACTGGAGAGGAGCACTCTGGGAGGAAGCCCACAAGCCCTCTCTCCGAGGCAAGAGAGATTCATTTGCATCTTCCACCTTGGTGTTGGCTGGAGGCTGAAGGACAAACCTTTGGATTTGGAGACATTCGGAGAGAGCTCTTGCAGCCAAGCAGAGAGATAGGCCTGAGCTAACCAGGCTATATTGAAGGACACAATAAAAGATGTGAACTTTTATCAGCTGGCTGTGTTTTGGAAAAAGAACACCACATGATACCAAATCATTGTGTAAATTTAAATATTTAAATGATTTAAATTTTCCGAATTCATAGTTCGCCATACTGACTTAAAGAGAATATTTCATAAAACTCAGAGGACAGTAAAAATGTGGGTGGCTGTGATACATCCTCTGATTACTCTAGTAGCCTCTAGTCTAAGGAAAGAATATGAAATGCTCCTAGCTCTCATGATACAAAATAAAATATAATGGTGACAAAGTGAAGTCATGGAGAGGGGCAGAAGAAATTGGAGCCATGAGCTTTTTATTTGCTAATATTATTCACCAAATTATGAATGCATTTAGAAATCTTTGTAATACTCATATGCTAAAACATTTTACACTCTTGACCCTAAACTCTACATTTTTTGGCAATAAAACATTTACTGTTAGCATATAGTTTAAATGATTAACAATATGATGTGGGTTGCCTTGAAAATATCTTTATGAATAATTTGGTCACTATATCCAAGGCTTAAAAATCTTAATGGCACAGATTCTCCTGACACTGATTCAGATTCTAACCTATCTACACTTTCTCACTCTGCATATTTATATATTTAAATAATTTTGAACATTCTTTTTTTTTAAATATTGAATCCAAAATCTCTTCACCTCCCCTCTTTGAGAAGACAAGAAAACTGATACTGATTATACATGGGCAGTCATGCAAGACATAATTCCAAATTAGTCATGTTACAAAAGAAAACAAAGATCAAAAAATTAAAATTAAAAATTAAATTTAAAAAGTATGCTTTGATCTTGCATCCAGATTCCATCAGTTCTTTCTCTGGAGGTGGATGGTATTTTTTGTAAGTACTTCAGAATTATCTTGGATCCTTGTATTTCCGAGAATAATTAAGACACCCAGTTGTTCACTGTACAATATTGCTATTATTATGCACATTATTCTCTTGATTCTGCTAACTTCACACCACATTAATTCATAAAAGTCTTTCTAGGTTTTTCTGAAACCATTCTACTTGTCATTTTCTATAGGATAATAATATTTCAGCACGCAGGCTGTGACCTGAGCTTGATTTAACAATAATTTTTTGCATTCTGGGTGATATCTGGCAAAACATATTGCTTAGATCAACACCAAGTATTTACTTAAAGATTTAACTCCCCCTATTTCCCAGAGCTATCTATCACATGTTTCCAATCCCTGTTCCTTGTCCTGTACTCCTGTTCCCATCACAGAACTCTGGCTCTATACTCCCCCAAGTAATTATGCCCCCTAAGACTTGAGATAATGATTATTACCACAGGACCCAAGAACATCTATATTGTCCCAAGAAATATCAACCATAAGAACTGTCTCAAGAACTAAGAATGGTTATATTGTGGATCAATCACTTTCATGCATTAGCAATATTAAGCTGACCTTCTTAGAGAGGGGTGGTTAAAGAGAGAATACTCACATACTCCTCTTTCAGTGAGTGTCATTTTCCTCATTCTAAAACTAATTAAATTTCTTATTGTGTTCTGATTCTTTTGTCTTTAGCCTGCTCTGTTTTGACTCAGGTCACTTTCAGCTTAGAGAATAGTTCAGGTATGGTTGACAGTATGATTGCATATTCTAATTTAAAAATCTAAAATGTGATAACTTCAGCGATCTTAGGATTTCTCTTACCTTCCATAGTAGAAACTAAACATTTTTCATGTTTAATATGTAGAAGGAGAAAAAAATCACTGACAAAAGAAGTAAGTTGAGGGAAAGGCCAAAATGAAGGAAGAAGTAGGGCTAAAGAATGAGCAACTCACACATGAACATCTACATACACATGCACATAAGTACATGCAATACAGACACAGAAAGAGATTAATTTTAAACTACAACAATCAGAAGTGCCCTTGTTTTTTCCATAGTTGTTACTAATGCATCTCTATTAAGACTGGTCAAAAAGGGTCCTATGAGATGTAGCTGGTGTTCTGTCCTTTTTTCATTGATATTTTCATTGCAAGATGTAGTTTTCTCTTGTGTTCAAAATATTGTATCTGATTGAACACATTCTTCTCTTAAGAAATTTAGACTTGGTCATTCCAAATCTATTGAAATTAACTCCCTTCTAAGTATGTACACACACATACATATAACTAAAAAGTGTCATTGTGAAGAGCACAGTTTGGCTGAGCAGGGCTTTGTTTTCTCCAAACTCTATTTAGAAATGGCTAAATTCTTACAGATCACAATTGTCTTCTTCCACTGGGCTGGCATTAGACATGGCTATCCATGCTTGGAAGCTAAAGATTACTTGATGCTCCTGTGTGGGACAGCAAACTTTGCCCAAATTAAAATCGACTCTCAAGGTAAAAAGTAAAAAGGATTTATGATGATCTTGTAAGAAAGAGCAGCTCTCAACAATAGCAGTGCAGGTATAGGAGAGCAAGACATAACTGCAAAACACGTTTATATACACCCTGAAATAGAAGTTCCAATTTCCCCTTCCTGGCCCTTCTTCCTATTGGCTTCCCATTGGCTGGGAGTCTAAACTCTCATTCTGAATATGGAAATCTATCCCAGAGACAAAGAACATTAGCCAATGACACACTTTACCATATTAAAAACCTAATGCTAATAAAAAGATGGGAGGGGATAAGAAGGAAATGTATGTTTACTTAAGATAATTGAACACCTGTGGCTTTGGACTATAGTACAATTTGTTATTGCAAAGTTTCAAGTTATAATTAGGATATAGATTGAGGCCACTTTCTTATGAGAGGTCTTCACTCAGTTGATCCTATTCAATCTCTCCTTTTATTTATTAACTTTCTAGGACCTCTCACACCCTTCTTGATACATTTCCTCAATTATCTCCTCCTCAGTGTCCAATCCCTCTGGGCCTGGTTTGCTAACA
Source organism: Sarcophilus harrisii (assembly GCF_902635505.1). NCBI lineage: Eukaryota > Metazoa > Chordata > Mammalia > Dasyuromorphia > Dasyuridae > Sarcophilus > Sarcophilus harrisii. Next base: position 123,411,459 of record NC_045431.1, on the reverse strand, counting down.
AATCCAGTGCCTTAATTATTTTGACCATAGCCTGGAGTTTAATGAGCTTATTCAGCAAATAAATTTGGAATCTGTACCCCCAAATCTCACTTGGGGACCACCTATCACCTCAACCATTTGCAACTTCATTCACACCCCCTTCACAAATAAAAATGCCTATCACAAAAGTTAGCAATAACAGAAAAGCTAAAAGAAAGCTAAAAAAATAAAAGAAAAGCTAAACAGAAAAGAAAAAAGATGCACACACATATGCATCTAGCAACAGATAGATGACTAGGCCAAATACCTACTTATTTAGGAATGACTACATATTTTCAAATTGAAAATTGCAATGTTTACACACTTGAATTCTGCTCATGGCTTCTACTGGCCACTTGCTGGAACATGATTATAATGGCATCAAAACTAGTCGTTCAGGGCTCAGGCCTCAGGCCTGAGAGCACATACATGACCAGATAAAGCATCTTTAGCTCAGTAACTTTAATTGTCATAGTTTTCAACCAGTCATGCAGTAATAATTTCACCTTATATAGCCAGATAGGAATAATCAGGTGAGTTCTTACCAAAGGAACACTCCTGGGAAACTGAGTCAGAAGGATCCCACCTTAAGCAGAGGCCAAGATTGTCCTCCTAGTTCTTGCCCAAATACTACCCTCCAGCTATAAACAATTCAGGATCACATTCCTCTGAGTAGCTTGTGGCATATTTCTTTTAGATGGTGGGTTACTAACTTGATGATCCATCAGGGAATTATACCTAGATTAAAACTCAAAATAATATCAGCTCATAAGCTGATATTTTATCTCAAATAGTCTCATTAATCTCTCTCATTAATCTCATTAGTCAAAATGAATTTAGCTCTCAAGGATCACATATCCTAAATAAGTATTGACTATGATCTTACATTGATAGCAGTAAAAGATTCATCCTAGAAAGTTCACAGCTTATCTTCCTCTCTAAATAGATGGTATTAAATTCAACATTACATGTTCTGAGATGACTAGCTATAAATGACTTTGTTATTCTCAGTAATACATTCACTCACCCTTACTCTGAAAGACTTAAATGATGAAAATCCTGTCCATACCCAGAGAAGGAACTGATTGAGTCTGAATATAGATCAAAGTATTCTCTATTACTCTCTCTGTCTTTCTCTTTATTTTTAAACAATTTTTCTTGAGAGTTTTTATTTTCCTTAGGGTGGGAAATCTATGTTTTCTTTCACAATTTGACTTATATGGAAATGTTTTGCATTTCTTAATTGTAGGTGGGGATGATAAAGGAACTCAAAAATCTTAAAAACAAATATAAAAAATTGTTTTGAATGTAAGTGGGGAAAAATATTAAATAAATAAATTTTAAAAAATAAATTCAACATTATACAACTCATTTTACTTTAAGATGCTTAATAACCAATCTATAGCAAAACATGTTCAGTATTAACCATGTTCAAAGGGACAAAGACATAGAGCACTGTTCTCAGAATCGCCCTAAACAATGGGAATAGCTTCAAGATGACTCAATACAGTCTATTAAAACTCACATACCTAAGAGATTTCACTTAACATATAACAAAATCATAGATTCTAACTAAACCCATTTCTTTTTGGAAACTATAGAACTCAAAAAGTTCTTTTCCCAGAGCTGACAAAATGGTTTCAAGAATCATAGCAAACTTTCAAATTAAGGGGAGTCAACAGGGATCCCAGGTAAGGGGCTAAGTTTGATGTTCCTGCCAGTTCACCCCAACTATCCTTAGGGTTTTGGGTATTTTTTGTGGACTGTGCTCTTGTGTTTGTTTAGTGAGGGACCAACTATGCCTTTAAAGTCCAACCCAAAATCCAGTACCATTTCCCTTACATCTGACCAGTTACTAAAAATCCAGGCCAGACTCAGGGATATAGGGTACCATGGCCATAATTCAGGTTCCAGCATCAGTCACTGCCTCTGCCAACTGCATGAATGTTAATGTACACATATTTCTAAATTCTTATTCCCAAATGCATCAATTGAAAGTAATTTTAATCATAAACAATTAAATTTAAATACAAAAATTTAGGTCACATTTTTGGAAGAAAACTCTTCTTCTCCCTCAAAAATTTCATCATCCTAGATTCCTAAAATCTTTACAATAGCTCCTATCTCACAGCCAAAATTTGTATTCTTCCATAAACTCCAGTAAACTTCTTGTATAAAGAAAGGGAATGATTGTATTTCCCTAGATTTCCCAAACCATGTAGGAATAGACCACACTTTTAAAACAAAGATACAAGACAAGTGCTTTTAAATCCCAAATGGCCAGATCTTTTCCTCTGTAACTTAACTGATGACAGAAACATAAAAGACAAAACACACACACACACACACACACACACACACACACACACACAAAATGCTTTTAAATTCTTCTTTTGATCTTTTAATATTTGCTTAAGTTCCTTCCGAAGAAAGTTGTGAGGCAAAGAAATAGATGATTGTTCTAAATCAATCAAGCTCCCATTCTTGACCCCTACTTGGGGTGGAAGCAAGGAGAGGAATTCCAAATCTGCAGCCATAGAAATAGTGACCAATTGGGCATCATAAGGAGAAGGCAGTACTGAGAGTGAGGTCCCAAGGATAGGTTTTTTCTGGCTCCTTTTCTTCCTCCTTCAATACAAATTGTCCAGCAATCAGAAACTAACAGGCTGTATATTCACTCTCCTTAGTATTAACCAGCTCCTTTGAATTTTACATATAAATTCAATTATTGGCACACCCAGTCCTCAGGAGATCTGTAATTTGGCCTGAAGACATTTCCTCCAAGCAGGTACCTGCTCAAACAAAATAACAGTATTTAATCATTTTCTTTTTGTCCTTTCCTGTAAATTTTGGTATTTATCCCAATTCTTAAACCTATTTCCTAAAGAACTGTCTTCTGGGGCACTAAATATGGTTTTAGAGCCAACTATCTTAAATTGTTCTTTTTCCATGGTTCCTATATAGTATCTTGTCCCCTTTGATGGAGAACTTATCTGATCTTACCAAAAGGAAATGGAAACACTCTTATAAGTTCTAACTGCTTAAAGTCTCTTCACGCCAGCCACCCAGGCAGCTCACCAGTTCTTACCAAAAGGGAGATACTCTTATGGACTTAACTCTTAACAGATTCTTAACTGCTTAGAATCCTCTTTCCCTCCATCCCTACCTCTGGCTCACCAGTTTCTTGTCTACTTAGGTTGTGCTCATAATTACATGACTAATTCCAAACTTTTCTCCACTGCCTTATCTCCTGAATCTAATTAATCATCTATCTTCCCTAACTCTGTCCAAAGTTCCATTTATTTTTTTTTGTTTCTTCTTTCTCTGAGTGTCTCTCTTCAGGAATTTACCAATTGGAGTGGGAATTCCAAGCCAAATTCACAGACCACCAGAGAACTCTCCAGAGACCACCTGCCCAAGGATTCAGTACAAGAGAGACTCCTCATAAACAGGAAATATCCCAGAATGAACATCTAAAGCTTTGTGGGACAGTGACCCTTACCCAAATTAAAATCAAAGACTCTCAAAGTAAAAAGGAAAAAGGATTTATTAAGATCTTGTGAGAAAAGGCAGTTCCCAAAGACAGCAGTATAGGTATAGGAATGCAAAGCACAAACTATAAAACAGAGGTTTATATAGATCCTAACATGGAAGTTCCCTCCCCATCTTCCTGGCCCTTCTTCCCATTCTGGCCCAGACTCCCATTCTGAACACAGAAATCTACCGCAGAGACCAAGAATACTAGCCAATGACACACTCTTTATCATATTAGGAACTTAATGCTAATGAAAAGATCAGGGGGTTGACAGGAGGGAAATGTATGTTTATCTAAGATAATTGAACACCTGCAGCTTTAGGCTATAGCACAACTTGTTATTGCAAAGTGTCAAGTTATAATTAGGATTGAGGCCACATTCTTATGAGAGATCTTCACTCAGTTTATCCCAGTCACTCCCATGGATTATCATTCACATTTTCTTAAAATGATCCTTTAAGTTTCTTCAAAGACAAAATGATGCTTCCCTACATTTGCCTTATTTGCTTTTGAGGGGAGTTCAAAATACAGGTTATTAAGCTTTATAGCAGGACTTCTTAAGTTTTTTCTACTTGTGACCTTTTTCACCTGAGAAATTTTTATATGACACCGGATATAAAAACATATAAAATAGGTATACAAATCAAATATTTACTTATAATAAATCATAATTATTTTATTCTAAAATAATTATTTGATATGCATATAATTTTATCATTTATTAAAGACAAAAACAAATTTGCATACTAATGAGATGGATGTGCTTACTTTTATATAAAGAATTAAATCTTGGCAGAATATTTGATATCTTTTGCTGTACCCAAATTTTTTGCCACCCCATTCATTCTACAGTCTCATACAGGGTTGCAATTTACAGTTTGAGAAGCTTAGCATTTGAGCTGCCAACTGAAGACAAAAATCTTAGTTTTGAGAAGAGGTATAGCTATAATTTTTCCTATTCAAGCCAACCATTGCCACTTCCCCAATATTATTCTTTGTATATAATACTGATGACAATAATAATAATAAATAACAGTGATTATATAATACCTTAAGATATACAAAGTACTTTAAATGTATTATTTCATTTGATCCTCATAGCAACTCTTCAAAGTAGAAACCATTAGCATCTTAATTTTAAAGATGAAGGAACTTAAAGTTTGAAAGATTTGAACTCAAAAGCCTTCACTCCAAAACCAATGCAGATTAATTTTTTCTTTACATAGAGAAAATTAATTAGCTTTAAATACTAACTAAAGCAGAAAATATAGGAATAGAAAATTTTAGAATGAGAGACAGAGACAGTATAGAGGTGGAGATGAGGGACAAGGATAAACAGAGACAGAGACAAAGAGAAGGGGAACAGCATTGCAAGAGATAAGAGGGGAGAAAGTTTTACCATCAATTCTCTCTGCTCCTCAGCACTTTTTTTCTAATCAACTCAGTAAATGGCAAAGCTCTAGCCATTAATGGTGATTGCCTATTCCTATACAAAAAGGTTCCCTGTAGTGTTGGTACTTAAAATTCTATTGCCTCCCACTACTCTTCTGTATCAGTGTGTATGTGCATCCCCTTTCATCTTTTTTTATTTTTATTTTTTTAATAGTCTTTTATTTACAGGTTATATGTATGGGTAGCTTTACAGCATTAACAATTGCCAAACCTCTTGTTCCAATTTTTCACCTCTTACCCTCTACCCCCTCCCCCAGATGGCAGGATGACCAGTAGATGTTAAATATATTAAAATATAAATTAGATACACAATAAGTATACATGACCAAACTTATTTTGCTGTACAAAAAGAATCAGACTCTGAAATATTGTACAATTAGCTTGTGAAGGAAATCAAAAATGCAGGTGGGCATAAATATAGGGATTGGGAATTCAATGTAATGGTTTTTAGTCATCTCCCAGAGTTCTTTCTCTGGGCGTAGCTGGTTCAGTTCATTATTGCTCCATTGGAAATGATTTGGTTGATCTCACTGCTGAGGATGGTCAGGTCCATCAGAACTGGTCATCATATTGTATTGTTGTTATATATAATGATTTCCTGGTCCTGCTCGTTTCACTCAGCATCAGTTCATGTAAGTCTCTCCAGGCCTTTCTGAAATCATCCTATTGGTCATTTCTTACAGAACAATAATATTCCATAATATTCATATACCACAATTTATTCAGCCATTCTCCAACTGATGGGCATCCACTCAGTTTTCAGTTTCTAGCCACTACAAAGAGGGCTGCCACAAACATTAGTGCATCATACAGGTCCCTTTCCCTTCTTTATGATCTCTTTGGGATAGTAACCCTGCTGGATCAAAGGGTATGCACAGTTTGATAACTTTTTGAGCATAGTTCCAAACTGCTCTCCAGAATGGTTGGATTCGTTCACAACTCCACCAACAATGCATCAGTGACCCAGTTTTCCCACATCCCCTCCAACAATCATCATTATTTTTTCTTGTCATCTTAGCCAATCTGCCAGGTGTGTAGTGGTATCTCAGAGTTGTCTTAATTTGCATTTCTCTGATTAATAATGACTTGGAGCATCTTTTCATATGACTAGAAATAGTTTCAATTTCTTCATCTGAGAATTGTCTGTTCATATCCTTTGACCATTTTTCAATTGGAGAATGGCTTGATTTTTTATAAATTAGAGTTAATTCTCTATATATTTTGGAAATGAGGCCTTTATCAGAACCTTTGACTGTAAAAATATTTTCCCAGTTTCTTGCTTCCCTTCTAATCTTGTCTGCATTAGTTTTGTTTGTAAAAAAAACTTTTCAGTTTGGTATAATCGAAATTTTCTATTTTTGATCAGTAATGATCTCTAGTTCTGCTTTGGTCATAAATTCCTTCCCCTTCAACAGATCTGAGAGGTAAACTATCCTGTGTTCCTCTAATTTATTAATAATTTCATTCTTTATGCCTAGGTCATGAACCCATTTTGACCTTATCTTGGTGTACGGTGTTAAGTGTGGATCAATGCCTAGTTTTTGCCATATTAGTTTCCAATTTTCCCAGCAATTTTTGTCAAACAGTAAGTTCTTATCCCAAAAGCTGGGCCCTTTCATCTTTAGAAGAATTGATTTAAGATTTTTTCCCCAGGGAGGAAACAGTGCTCTACTGCTCAGAGTCCCCAATGAGTCATCCTCTTTTCCAGTTAGATTACAAAAACCAGAGTCTCTAGCCCTCTTTCCTCTTCTACCTGCAGGAGTTCATCCCAGCTACTTTCTTTATATCATCTCTGATCCTGTAATTTCCTATTGGAAGTTGCTCAATTTTCATTTTAATGAATAACATTTTTTTTTTTCTATTAACTACCCTGTTTTTAGCTTCTACAATAGGATCTAAAAAGTTCTCACATACTTTCCCAAGGAGAAAATGGCACTAACAAGCTTATCTGAAGTGTAAAACTACCATAATGGAAATTATTATTATTATTATTATTATTATATTTTGCTGAGTCAATTGGGGTTAAGTGACTTGCCCAGGGTTGCACAGCTAGGAAGTGTTAAATGTTTCAGACCAGATTTAAACTCAGGTCCTTCTGACTTCAGAGTTGGTGCTCTATTCGCTGTGCCACCTACTTGCCCCATAATGGTAATTATTTAAAGATCAAGAGATAGTTAAAGACAGATTGTCTTATTTTCTTTAGGATCATAAAAGGTTGATGTTGTGTAACAACAAATTGCAATGAAGAACATTTTTATTGTTTCTCCACTGACTATATCCTTCATCTGTTCAGTGGCGGAATCTGTTACTTTTTGTTCCCTTAGTGACCTTTGCATTGAAATGATACCTTAAAAAAATTTAGTTATATATTTTTGCCAGCTTCCCAACAAACAAGAGAACTTGCTGTGTGAGAATAAGCTTTGAGAATACTGGCTCACACCTCCTCATTTTCATTTGTGTGAAAATTGCCTATATGCACTTCAAATTTGATTTAGGAAAGAAGTTAAATGCAATAAAATATAACACATGCCAGATAAATGTAAAGTATAGTTTGCCATGTTGCAGAAATATTCTCTTCATAATTTGAATAGGTTTGTTTAAAGAAATGCTTCTTGTTCAGGCTAGAATGCAAGGCTTGTACATTCCTGGTATAGTTATTAAATTTTAATTTAGATGCTGCCAATGTGAGAATATGTTTTGCTTAACTATGTATATTTGTTACAAGGGTTTTCTTCCTTCCCCCTTTTTGCCCCAATGTGATGGGGAACCGTTGGAGCAAGAAAAATTAGATTTTGTCTATTGAAAAATAAATTTTAATTAAAAAATAATTTTGACACATTGATAATGGGCACTTTGTTTGAAAGGACCTAAATTGTTCTCAACATATCCTTTCTTAGACAGTATTAGATGGTAATACTGTTTGATTAAGGCTAACCATAAGCCTCAATGTAAGCACTAATGCTTACCTTTCAGAGATTTCACTTGCTTTGGAAGTGAAGAAGTGGAAGCAGGCATAGGTTTGGATACTGTCTCCTGCCAAGTTCAAATGAATACAATAGTATAACAAAACACAATTAAGGGTAATAGCAATAGTGGAAAAATGAAGAACAAACCCGTCAAGGAAATAATTCTAATTCTTTGTATGTTCAAAAGAAAAATATATTTTTGTATGTAATTTCAGGGTTAGCTGAAACTTTGATAAAACACAACTTAAATGAAAGTCTTGTGACCTCAGAGCTCTATATCATTATATGATTGGTAAATGATTTATTTTAAATCTAAAAAACTTTTTCTGCCTCTAATTTATAGTTAATCTAATTCCAATACTTTAGCACAGATTAGGCAATGAATGAGAATAAATGAAGTCTATCAACTATGTGTTTAGGTAAACAAATCATTTCTGTTAGAAAAACAAATATTTTGAAATGCAATTTGAAATGCAAAATCCTGATTAAAATGACATTTGACAAAATGACTTACAAAGTGAAAAATCAGAAGGGAAACAATTATGATTTGATTTTTTTTAATTTGAAAGTTAAGACTTGAGAAAATACAATTGTTTAAGAGAAAGAGGAAGATGCTTGCACAGATTAATTCTGAAAACAAAAGGGGTCCAATGTTTGTGTTTATTGTTCTAAGAGTGCAAAATAAATCTCATTCAATGAGACCTTGACTTTTGAATTTTCTGTGCTGATGTTATTATCTCTGAGAATATTAAGGGTTGGCTGAAGGAGTTTTGAAAGGTGAGTATTGTAGAAGGGTAAGACTTAATACTGAGTTATAACTTCTATAATAGGATAATATAGCTTTGGGATATCAAACAATATGTCCAGAGTGAGACTATCAGAGAGCAAAGACAACTAGATAGTCAATACAAACAGACTGATACTGTCTAGAGAATCATAGATTTTCAGGGGAAAGGTTAAGTGCAATTATCTAGTTCAACCTCTCATTTTAAGGATGGATGAGAGATGTTAAATGATTTGCCTAGGGTCACACAGCTGAAATAAAATTTGAACTTAGGTCTCCCTGACTCCAAGGGCAGTGTTCTATCTACTCTATCATGTTGTTTCAAGTAACTCACTGTAGAAAAACCTGTGGAAGGCACCACAATGGAATACATGAAGAACTAAAATATCTTTCCTGATCTACCTCCCTTCCCAAAATGCTACTGCAAATATTCAAATTGTGAATGACCATATCAATAGTTTTAAAGTAAGTTGTAATTGGTTTGCCTTTTAATAAAAATTTTAGCATCAATATATATAATTATTAATTACATGACATCATATAGTTAATATAATTGATATAACAAATAAAACATAACTAATAAAATAATATCTTGAAGTATAATTATGTAAATTTTTTTGCATTTATGTAACAACTATATTGGTAGTTAAATGGTGCAGTGGATAGAATAGTAGGCTTAGAGTCAGGAAGATTCATCTCCCCGAGTTCAAATCTACCCTCAGACCCTTACTAACTGCCTCAGTTTCCTCATCAGTAAAATATGGGGGAGAGGGAAATGGCAAGCCACTCTAGTATCTCTGCCAAGAAAACTTCAAATGGGACCATATAGAGTCAAAAATGACTGAAAACAATTTACATAATTGGTTTTTTGTTCTTCAAAACCTTATCTCATTTCATCACAGCAACACTATCCCCATTATGAGATCAGAAAACTGGGGCTCAGAGGTTAAATAGTATTATCACATGACTAGGTAGTGGCAAAGTATGAGGACCTATATATTCTAGCTTCTAGTTTTCTATGTTTTTTTGTTATATTAGATCTCTGGTGGTTTTTATCTTCCCAAGTATTATGATACTCCCTAGCAGTAAATCCTTTTCTTAAGGAAATACATTGCCTACTTTAGATCAGTAGAAAATTCATGTCCATAATCACATACATAATGTATATGTATGGCAAACATAAAACCACTTAGATGATTTCTCCTCATATATCGGTGATGTGATCAGTTACTCAACTGAGAGGGAATTATGTTGTTTTTAACTATACAGAGCAGTGGTTTTTAAACACACTACACATCTGTTTGCTGCTATACTACTTTCCAGAAAGTATCTGATTCCAAATTTGCGAAGAAATCAATAACTTTGTTAAGCATTTAAGATAAAAACTGGTATTTGTGAAGGTATGTACAAAAATTACATAACTACTGTCCACATTTATATAGTTTGTTAAGCTATATGAAACCTTTTCTTCCCAGCAATCCTATGAGGTAAATAGAGCAAGTATTATTCTCATTTGACAGATGAGAAAACTGAAGCAAAGAGTTTTAAATGATTTTGATAAAGTTGCATAACTAGTAATTATCTAAAGAATAAAAATGGAAAGATTTTCATATTTGATAAATTTCATAAAGAAATTTATTTAGAAAACAATTAAATGTAGAATGATCCAATGTCATATAAAACAAGTGGAGGAAAAAACATTCTTCTCAGCTCTTAAATAGTTAAATTCAAGTTTTTGCTACTCTAATAATAAATTATTGAAATTTACTAAACTCTTCAAGGCATCAACCTTCTTCCTCAAGTTCAACAGGACTCTTAACAGCTGTCCTCTTTCTGTTCCTGTCATCTCTTTCTTTCCCTTCCTTTATTTTTCCCTCAACTTTTCTCTTCTTTACCCTTTTCTTCCCTTCTTTTTATTTTCCCTCTCTGTTCCCCTTCTGCTCCCCTAATGAACAACTTACATTCATTAAAATTACTATAGTTACCAAAATGCAATCAGTTCCATCTGCTCCCATTCAACTCTGGATCCAGATTTCAATAGCTGAAGGACTAGTTCTCTTCCTAAATCTATCACATTAGATTCCAACCTGATGCTTTGTTTTCTTTCTAACGAAATCCACACGTGAAATTAGGGCCTCAACTCATTTTGTTTGTAATTAATTGCAGAACTTCAGAACTTAAGAAATAATCTAGAACAGTCTTTTGATTTTAAGGATGAGAAAAAAGAAGATGAAATGCCTTGCCCAGAGTCATAGCATCATAGGGTTGTAGTTTTAGAGATAAAAGAAGCTTCAACAGCTAGTATAATCCCTTCATTTTAAAATTTTCTTTTTTTTAAAATAACTTTTTATTGACAGAAACCATGCCAGGATGATTTTTTACAACATTATCCCTTGCACTTACTTCTGTTCCGATTTTTCCCTTCCCTCCCTCTACCCCCTCCCCCAGATGGCAAGCCGTCCTATACATGTTAAATAGGTCCCAGTATATCCTAGATACAATATATGTCTGCAGAACCGAACAGTTCTCTTTTTGCACAGAGAAAATTGGATTCAGAAGGTAGAAATAACCCGGGAAGAAAAACAAAAATGCAAACAGTTTACATTCATTTCCCAGTGTTCTTTCTTTGGGTGTAGCTGCTTCTGTCCATTGGGTGTAGCTGCTTCTGTCCATCATTGATCAATTGAAACTGAGTTAGATCTTCTCTTGGTCAAAGAAATCTACTTCCATCAGAATACATCCTCATAGAGTATGGTTGCTGAAGTATATAATCATCTCCTGGTTCTGCCCATTTCACTTAGCATCAGTTCATGTAAGTCTCTCCAAGCCTCTCTGTATTCATCCTGCTGGTCATTTCTTACAGAACAATAATATTCTATAACATTCATATACCACAATTTACCCAACCATTCTCCAATTGATGGACATCCACTCAGTTTCCAGTTTCTAGCCATTACAAACAGAGCTGCCACAAACATTATGGCACATAAAGGTCCCTTTCCCTTCTTTAGTATCTCTTTGGGGTATAAGCCCAGTAGTAGCACTGCTGGATTAAAGGGTATGCACAGTTTGATAACTTTTTGGGCATAATTCCAGATTGCTCTCCAGAATGGTTGGATTCGTTAACAACTCCACCAACAATGTATCAGTGTCCCAGTTTTCCCGCATCCCCTCCAACAATCATCATTATTTTTTCCTGTCATCTTAGCCAATCTGACAGGTGTGTAGTGGTATCTCAGAGTTGTCTTAATTAGCATTTCTCTGATTAATAATGATTTGGAACACTCTTTCATATGAGTGGTAATAATTTCAATTTCATCATCTGAAAATTGTCTGTTCGTATCTTTTGATCATTTGTCAATTGGAGAATGGCTTGGTTTCTTATAAATTAGAGTCAGTTCTCTATATATTTTGGAAATGAGGCCTTTATCAGAACCTTTAACTATGAAGATGTTTTTCCCAGTTTGTTGCTTCCCTTCTAATCTTGTTTGCATTAGTTTTGTTTGTACAAAGGCTTTTTAATTTGATGTAATCAAAATTTTCTATTTTGTGATCAATAATGATCTCTAGTTCATCTTTGGTCACAAATTTCTTCCACCACAAGTCTGAGAGACAAACTATCCTATGTTCCTCTAATTTATTTAAAATCTCATTCTTTATGCCTAAATCATGGACCCATTTTGATCTTATCTTGGTATATGGTGTTAAGTGTGGGTCCATGCCTAATTTCTGCCATACTAATTTCCAGTTATCCCAGCAGGTTTTGTCAAATAATGAATTCTTATCCCAAAAGTTAGGATTTTTGGGTTTGTCAAACACTAAATTGCTATACTTGACTATTCTGTCTTGTGAACCTAACCTGTTCCACTGATCAACTAATCTATTTCTTAGCCAATACCAAATTGTTTTGGTGACTGCTGCTTTATAATATAGTTTTAGGTCAGGTACAGCTAGGCCACCTTCATTTGATTTTTTTTTTCATTAATTCTTTTGAGATTCTTGACCTTTTATTATTCCATATGAATTTTGTTGTTATTTTTTCTAGATCATTAAAATATTTTCTTGGAAGTCTGATTGGTATAGCACTAAATAAATAGATTAGTTTAGGGAGTATTGTCATCTTTATTATATTCGCTCGACCTATCCAGGAGCACTTGATATTTTTCCAATTGTTTAAGTCTGACTTTATTTGTGTGGAAAGTTTTTTGTAATTTTGCTCATATAATTCCTGACTTTCCTTTGGTAGATAGATTCCCAAATATTTTATGCTGTCGACAGTTATTTTGAATGGAATTTCTCTTTCTTTCTCTTGCTGTTGGATTTTGTTGGTGATGTATAAAAATTCTGAGGATTTATGGGGATTTATTTTGTATCCTACAACTTTGTTAAAGTAGTGAATTATTTCTTATAGCTTTTTATTAGAATTTCTGGGGTTCTCTAAGTATACCATCAGCAAAGAGTGATAGTTTGGTTTCCTCATTGCTTACTCTAATTCCTTTAATCTCTTTCTCGACTCTTATTGCCGAGGTTAGCATTTCTAATACAATATTTAATAATAATGGTGATAGTGGGCAACCTTGCTGCACTCTAGATCTTATTGGGAAAGGTTCCAGTTTTTCCCCATTGCATATGATGTTTACTGACGGTTTTAAATATATGCTCCTAACTATTTTAAGGAAAAGCCCATTTATTCCTATATTCTCAAGTGTTTTTATTAGGAATGGATGTTGGATTTTATCAAATGCTTTTTCTGCATCTATTGAGATGATCATATGATTTTTATTAGTTTGGTTGTTGATATAGTCAATTATGCTAACAGTTTTCCTAATATTGAACCAGCCCTGCATTCCTGGAATAAATACTACTTGATCATAGTGTATTATCCTGGGGATGATTTTCTGTAATCTTTTTGCTAATGTTTTATTTAAGATTTTAGCATCAATATTCATTAGGGAGATTGGTCTACAATTTTCTTTCTCTCCTTTCAGCTTACCTGGTTTAGGTATCAGTACCACTTCTGTGTCATAAAAGGAGTTTGATAGGACTCCTTCAATCCCTATTTTTTCAAATAGTTTATATAGCATTGAAATTAATTGTTCTTTAAATGTTTGATAGAATTCACATGTTAATCCATCTGTTCCTGGGGATTTTTTCTTAGGGAGTTGGTTAATAGCTTGTTCTATTTCTTTTTCTAAAATGGGACTGTTTAGGATATTTACTTCTTCCTCTGTTAATCTGGGCAAGCTATATTTTTGAAGGTATTCTTCCATTTCATTTAAATTGTCAAATTTATTGGCATAAAATTGGGCAAAGTAACTCCTAATTATTGCTCTAATTTCCTCTTCGTTAGTGGTGAGTTCTCCCTTTTCATTTTTAAGACTAACAATTTGATTTTCCCCTTTCCTTTTTTTTAATCAGATTCACTAAGCGTTTGTCTATTTTGTTGGTTTTTTCATAGAACCAACTCTTAGTTTTATTAATTAATTCAATAGTTTTTTACTTTCAATATTATTGATCTCTCCTTTAATTTTTAGAATTTCAAGTTTAGTGTTTGACTGGGGGGTTTTAATTTGTTCCTTTTCTATCATTTTTAGTTGTAAGCACAATTTATTGACCTTCCCTTTCTCTGTTTTATGCAAGTAGGCCTCTAGAGATATGAAATTTTGGCTGCATCCCACACATTTTGGTATGATGTCCCATTATTGTCAATTTCTTGGGTGAAGTTATTAATTATGTCTATGATTTGCTGTTTCACCCAATCATTCTTTAGTATGAGATTATTTAGTTTCCAATTATTGCCTTACTGCATTTGGGTTTGAGGTTTTTATGTCCTAATATGGGAAATTTTTATATAGGTTCCATGAACTGCTGAAAAGAAAGTGTACTCCTTTCTGTCTCCATTTCGTTTTCTCCAGAGATATATCATATCTAACTTTTCTAGTATTCTATTTATCTCTTTGACTTCTTTCTTATTTATTTTGTGGTTTGATTTATCTAATTCTGAGAGTGCAAGGTTGAGATCTCCCACTATTATAGTTTTGCTATCTATTTCTTCTTGCAGTTCTCTTAATTTCTCTTTTAAGAATTCAGATGCTACACCACTTGGTGCATATATGTGTTGAATATTGATATTGCTTTATTATCTATGCTACCCTTTAGCAAGATATAGTGCCCTTCCTTATGTCTTTTAATTAGATCAATTTTTGCTTTTGCTTGATCTGAGATCAGTATGGCTACTCCTGCTTTTTTGACTTCACCTGAAGCATAGTAGATTTTGCTCCAAACTTTTACTTTTACTCTGCATGTATTTCCCTGCTTCAGGTGTGTTTTCTGTAAACAACATATTGTAGGATTCTAGCTTTTAATCCAATCTGCTAACCGCTTCCTCTTTATGGGGGAGTTTACCCCATTCACATTTATGGTTAAAATTACCAATTCTGTGGAAAAATATTAAATCCTCTTGGATAGGGCAAGCAAATATAATAAAGATGACAATATTACCTAAACTAATCTATTTATTTAGCGCTATACCAATCAGACTCCCAAAAAACTATTTTAATGACCTAGAAAAAATAACAACAAAATTCATATGGAAAAACAAAAGGTCAAGAATTTCAAGGGAATTAATGAAAAAAAAATCAAATGAAGTTGGCTTAGCTGTACCAGATCTAAAATTATATTATAGAGCAGCAGTTACCAAAACTATTTGGTATTGGCTAAGGAATAGATTAGTTGATCAGTGGAATAGGTTAGGTTCAAGGGATAAAACAGTCAACAACTATAGCAACCTAGTCTTTGACAAACCCAAAGACCCCAGCTTTTGGGATAAGAACTTACTGTTTGATAAAAATTGCTGGGAAAATTGGAAACTAATATGGCAGAAACTAGACATTGATCCACACTTAATACTGTACACCAAGATAAGGTCAAAATGGGTTCATGACCTAGGCATAAAGAATGAAATTATTAATAAATTAGAGGAACACAGGATAGTTTACCTCTCAGACCTGTGGAAGGGAAGGTCTTTATGACCAAAGAAGAACTAGAGATCATTACTGATCACAAAATAGAAAATTTCGATTATACCAAACTGAAAAGTGTTTGTACAAACAAAACTAATGCAAACAAGATTAGAAGGGAAGCAATAAACTGGGAAAATATTTTTACAGTCAAAGGTTCTGATAAAGGCTTTATTTCCAAAATATATACAGAATTAACTCTAATTTATAAAAAATCAAGCCATTCTCCAATTGAAAAATGGTCAAAGGATATGAACAGACAATTCTCAGATGAAGAAATTGAAACTATTTTTAATCATATGAAAAGATGCTCCAAGTCATTATTAATCAGAGAAATGCAAATTAAGACAACTCTGAGATACCACTACACACCTGTCAGATTGGCTAAGATGACAGGAAAAAACAATGATGATTGTTGGAGGGGATGCGGGAAAACTGGGACACTGATGCATTGTTGGTGGAGTTGTGAATGAATCCAACCATTTTGGAGAGTAGTTTGGAACTATGCTCAAAAAGTTATCAAATTGTGCATACCCTTTGATCCAGCAGTGTTACTACTGGGCTTATATCCCAAAGAGATCATAAAGAAGGGAAAGGGACCTGTATGATGCACTAATGTTTGTGGCAGCCCTCTTTGTAGTGGCTAGAAACTGAAAACTGAGTGGATGCCCATCAGTTGGAGAATGGCTGAATAAATTGTGGTATATGAATATTATGGAATATTATTGTTCTGTAAGAAATGACCAACAGGATGATTTCAGAAAGGCCTGGAGAGACTTACATGAACTGATGCTGAGTGAAATGAGCAGGACCAGGAGATCATTATATACTTCAACAACAATACTATATGATGACCAGTTCTGATGGACCTGGCCATCCTCAGCAATGAGATCAACCAAATCATTTCCAATGGAGCAGTAATGAACTGAACCAGCTATGCCCAGAGAAAGAACTCTGGGAGATGACTAAAAACCATTACATTGAATTCCCAATCCCTATATTTATGCCCACCTGCATTTTTTATTTCCTTCACAAGCTAATTGTACAATATTTCAGAGTCTGATTCTTTTTGTACAGCAAAATAACGTTTTGGTCATGTATAAAAGAAAAAAATAAAAAAAAAATAAAAATTACCAATTCTGTATTACTTGCCATCTTGTTAACCCCTGTTTATGCTTTTCTCCCTTCTTTCCCCCTTACTTCCCTCCCCAGTATTAAACTTGTGAGCACCACTTGCTTTTCACAGCCCTCCCTTTTTAGTATCCCTCCCCCCTGCCTTAGAGTTCCTCCCCCATCTTACTTCTTTTTCTCACAGTTTCCGTATTTCCTTCCACTTAGCTTATTCCTTCCCTTTTCACTTTTCCCTTCCCACTTTTCAATGAGGTGTGAGAAGTTTGACCATAAATTAAATATGTCTAAAATTTTTCTCTTATAGCCAATTCTGATGGCAGTAAGATACCCACTATATTTACCCCCCTTCATTCTTTCTCTTAGATATAATAGGTTTCCTTTGCCTCTTTGTGAGATATAGTACGCACATTTTACCCTTTTCCAGGTACAATGTCCTTTCTACCTCTAGTTTCTAGAACAGGGCATACATGTATTCTTTATACATCTTTATAGTGGAAATATAGTTCCCAAGATTTCTTTTTACCTTTTTAGGTTTCTCTTGAGTTCTATATTTGTAGATCAAACTTTTTGTTAAGTTCTGGTTTTTTCATGAAAAATAGGTGCAATTCGCTTATTTTGTTGAATGTCCATCTTCTTCCCTGGAAAAAGATGCTCATTATGGCTGGGTAAGTTATTATTTTTGATTGCATACCGAGTTCCTTAGTCTTTTGGAATATCATATTCCAGGCCCTTTGGTCTTTTAATGTGAACGCTGCTAGATCCTGGGTAATCGTTATTGTGGCTCCTATTTGAGCCACAATATTTGAATTGGGTTTTTCTAGCCCCTTGCAGTATTTTTTCCTTTGTCTGAGGGTTCTGGCATTTGGCCACTATATTTCTTGGTGTTTTGATTTTAGGATCTCTTTTAGTAGGTGATTGATGAATTCTTTCAATGTCTATTTTACCCTCTGGTTCCATGACTTCTGGGCAGTTCTCTTTGATAATTTCCTGGAAAATAGTGTCCAGGCTCTTTTTTTCATCATATTTTTCTGAGAGTTCAATAATTCTCAGATCGTCTCTCTTAGATCTATTTTCCAAGTCTGTTGTTTTCCCAAGAAGATATTTCACTTTTTTTCCATTGTTTGATTTTTTTTTTTTTGGTTTTGCTTGATTGATTCTTGTTGTCTCCTCAAGTCCCTAAATTCAATTCCAGTTGTTCGATTCTGATTTTCAATGAAGTATTTTCTTCACTCACTTTTTTTTATATCTTTTTCTAATTGCCCAATTGAGTTTTTAAGTGAATTGTTTTGTTCTATGGAATTTTTTTCCATTTCACCAATTTTATTTTTTAGAGAGCTATTTTCTGTTTCCAATTCACTAATTCTATTTTCCAATGATTTGATTTCTTTATCCACTCTTTCTTTAAATGAGTGGGATGACTTCTCCAGACTCTCTTGCCAAGCCTCCCTTTCTTTTTCCCATTTTTCTTCTAGCTCTATTGTGAGAGCCTTTTTAATTTCCTCTATGAGATTCATCTGTGCTGAAGAACAGATGATCTCCTCCTGTGGGAATTCACCTGGAGACAGTCTGTTTTTAGTCTCCTCAGGGTTTAGAGTCTGCTCTCTATCCATATAGAAGCTGTCAGTGGTTAAGGTCCATTTCAATTTTTTGCTCATTTTGTCAGAGAAGAATCAAAGACAAACTAGCAAAGAAAAAAAGAAAAAAAAAACCCCTAATAGGAATCTGCTTTCTTTTTTGGGCTGGTTGGTGTTACTGAGTTTCCTCTACAGACTGCAAGGGGAAGGAGCGTGGGGGGGGGCAGCAGCAAGGCCCTAACAGGACAGCGATGGCTGTGCTGCGCCTGCACTTTGAGACTCGGAGAGTGTGCTGAGACACTGTCGGGGAGAGGTGACCAGGTCCCGAGAAAGTCCAGCTGTTTGGGGTTGTATTCTTCACCCCTGGTGTTTTTAGCTTCTCTGCTTGGCTACTGACTTGCTGCCAGGGCAAAATATCCAATCCTGTAGCAAAGCTTTCCCCGCAGAGAGGGCTGAGATCACACCCCACCCCCCTCTGGTCTGCTCAGTTGTGAGCTGCCTCCCGTGCTCTTGCTGCTGTTGCCTGCCCTCAGCCTGTGCCCGATCTAAAACCATTCCGCCCTTGAGCAAAAACAGACCTTTCCTGGTGAATTTCAAGGATGTCTTCTCTTGGTAACTATTTGTGGGGGTTTTTTCACTCAAGCATTAATTCAAAGGCTTGTCATGAAATTAATTCTGAGAGAAGACCCGGAGCTTACACAGCTGTGTGCCTCCTCTTGGCCATCTTGGCTGGAAGTCTCCATTTAAAAAATTTCTAAACTAAAGTCTAGAAGAATGAAATGATTTCACCAGGGTCACAAAGATATTAAGAGCCATCCATGGAATTCTAACCTAGATCTCTTCTGTTTCTAGAGTCATTCCTTTGTCCCATCTATCCCCTACATTGTAAGAACTGATTGTGGAATTAGAAATCTTGTTTTCAAATACTATCAGGAATATTTACTATCTTTTCTGACTTTGAGCAAATAATTTAACTTCTTCGCTTCAGTTTCTGTTAAATTAAATGGTTGGACAAGATAATCTTTGAGGTCCCTTCTACCTGTATGTCTATGACCCTAGAAAATCATACAGTGAATTAGTGACAGTGAGCTCATTTGGAGCTCCCTCCATTGATTGCATCCATAATATTAAGCTGTCCATGCAGATTTGATACTGTCTCCCTCAGAGGTGACCTTTCAAGTTGTTTAACAACAATAAAGATAATTTTCAGCCTTTGAATTAAAGTAGAAATAGAATTTGCAGCAAATTTGAAATTGTTTTTGATATTTTCTGTTCATTTTGTTTTCTTGACAATTAAGGGAAGAAGTTACATTTTAAATTTCTTAATGAGAATACAAGGGAGCAGGTAGTGAAAAGGGAGACTAGAGAGTGACCCAAGTCTCTTACTCTGAATCTGACTGTGATGAAATAGTTCAAAAAGTTTCTTTTACATATAAAAGAATTAAAATAGAGGACAGAAGACTGAAAGAATAAAATAGTGTGTCTTATTTGGCATTAAAATGAGCTTCCCCCCTCACCCTCCTGCAGACACAGTCCTATTTTTATGACTTAGGCTATCACATTCCTAAAGCGGTTGAATGAATCCTAAAGGACAAAGGTATCACGCTGAAGGGCATGAGAGCTTTTCAGCAGGGGAGCTTTTGGAATTGTTTTATTGACTCTGTGTCTCCTCAAATCAGCTGAGTGATGGAAGCTGCATTTGTCAGCATCTTTGTTGCCACTGCATGCACTTACAACAACTCATACTGATGGTCAATAGTGTCCCCAGATCTACCTATTTAAGAACACTTTCTCTAGCATTGAGGAGAGAGGAGAGGCACAATTTGGTTATCCTTTTGCTGTTTTTCTGTTTTAAATTAAACTTTCTTGTGAAGCAGATTCGCAGTTCTGAAGCTTAATATAATCAAGAAAAGGTTACAATAAAATCTCTGTTACCTGATCCCACTGGACCCTTAAAATTTACCAATGCTTTTTATCATTATTTTCATCTCACAAAAGTAAGATGTTTTAACAGAAGACTCAATTCTCATATAAGGAATTTTAACTTAAAAAAATAATAATATGTCTTGGGGTCAGAAAAAACAGAACAAAACAAAATAATAAAAAAAAATGTCATCCCAAGTTCCCAACATCATCTGTAGCATGTATACATAACCATATTCTAACTTGTATCACAATTATTTTCTTACATGTCTCATACTCCTTTCTTCCCTTATAGCAATAATCAACAATAAAGCAGGCATTTAAGGTTTGCAAACACTTCAACCGATATTATTTTTTGATCTACACAGCAGCTCTAGGTGAGAAGTGTTATTGTCCCTATTTTTTTTTCTAGAGGAGGGAACTGATGCATACAGAAGTTAAATAAATTTGGTACAGTCATACAGCTGAGCAGAATGTAGGCCAGATTTAGTCTTCCTGATTCCAAGTCCAACAGGCTTTACCAAATAACTAACCTTTTTAGAAGAGGTAAGCTTCTTGAGGAAAAAGACTATGATTATCTATCTATGTATCTATCTATCTATAACTGGATAGAGCTAAATATAGATATTTCTATAGACATATATACAGCTATAAAAATGCCTAGCATATATACATATATATATGTATATATATATGAATTATCATTCCATATATGTTTTATATGCATTCTACTAGCTAATACAGGGCTTAGCACATTGTGGGAAATCAAGTAATGTTTATAAAATATATAATATATGTGTATATATATAATATACGTACATATATGTGTTTACATATACAGTAGCATATTGACTTACAAGTATGTGTGTTTATCTATCCTACCATTCTAAAAGCCTGAAAAAAATGGACATCATATATATAGTAATGATTTTACATTTTTGCGCTCCTTTGCTTCTTATAAGTTCCTAAGAAACAGTATTATAAAGTGAGGAGAGAATGGGTTTGAACCTCGTTTTTGACACTCACTTATCAGGCCCTGAACAAGGTCCTGATTTCTAGAGGTGTTACATTTCTGGCCTGTCTAAAGTATGAAAACTCTAGAAATGTGTATGAAATAAACCAGATGAATAAGAAATTGAGAGATGTTTGACAAAATAATAAAAATGCTATACAATATAGATAATGCTGATTTGTAGTTTTCTAAGTCAATATGCTACTGCAGGAATTTCTTTGATTTTGAGTTCATCACCACTAATCTAGGCAACTGTTGAAGGTAACATGCATTAAGCCCTTTTTGTTGTTTTTCAGGCATTTTCAGTCTTGTCCCATTCTTTGTGACCCCATTTGGCGTTTTCTTGGAAAAGATACTAGAATGATCTGCTATTTCTTTCTTCAGCTCATTTTGCAGATGAGGTAAGAATTAAATGACTTGTCCAATCACAGAGCTAGTAACAATCTGAGGCCAGATATGAACTCACAAAGAGATGTTTTTCCGGATTCCATGTTTAGCACTCTTATCTACTGTGCCAACTAACAGCTCTTTTATTAAGTTCCTACTAGGGGCTTAATAGGAATGCTTGAGCACTCTCTGACTTCAAGGATCTCACATTCTAATGGAAGAGATAATAGGCCAGTATTTATAGATATATAAATATAAACATTAAATTGGAACTATCCTAAAAGAGAAGAAGGACCTGAAGAAGAAAAAAATAAACCCTATTTCAGAATGAGTCTCCTTTTATTCCCTTTTATATACTATGGAATGTTTTGTGTACATATATAACTAAACAACAAATTGAGGAAATCAACAGGCTTTGTTGAATACACAAATTTTCATAACTTTTTCAATTTGTTGTTTAGTTACATGTCATGGCAATTCAAGGAGGTGAAGAATGCTAAAGGAAATTGTGATATAAATTAAAACAAAAGATAACAGAAAATACTTATTTTTTTAAAAATAGACAATATAACAAGTCTAGAGATAGAAATGTTATACACAAAAATAGTTTGGTTTTTTTTTTAACATGTTGAGTTTAAGATCTTTATGAAACATACAGTTTGAGATAAATAATTGGTTTGAGATAACTAATTGGTAGTTGAAGACTGGATGTCAGGAGAAAGATTTAGATCAAAAAAAATAGATGTGAGAATAATCTATACAGAGATGCTAAATTGAATTTACAGGTGATTGTAACAACACTAAATAAAGTAGTATAAAGGGAGAACAGAAGAAGGCACTGGACAGAAATTTAGGAGGCCACTGATAGATAGTGAGACCTGCTGATAGAGAGCTAACAAAAGAGTCAGAAATAGTGATAGGTTTGAGAGGAAGAAAATTAGGGGAGAATAGTGTTATAAAAACTTTATGGCTTAGCTGTACCAGATCTAAAATTATATTATAGAGCAGCAGTTACCAAAACCATTTGGTATTGGCTAAGGAATGGATTAGTTGATCTGTGGAATAGGTTAGGTTCAAAGGACAAAACAGTCAACAACTATAGCAACCTAGTGTTTGACAAACCCAAAGACCCCAGCTTTTGGGATAAGAACTTACTGTTTGACAAAAATTGCTGGGAAAATTGGAAACTAATATGGCAGAAACTAGGCATTGATCCACACTTAACACCGTACACTAAGATAAGGTCAAAATGGGTTCATGACCTAAGCATAAAGAATGAGATTATAAATAAATCAGAGGAACACAGGATAGTTTACCTCTCAGACCTGTGGAAAAGGAAGGAATTTATGACCAAAGAAGAACTAGAGATCATTACTGATCACAAAATAGAAAATTTTGACTATACCAAACTGAAAAGTTTTTGTACAAACAAAACTAATGCAAACAAGATTAGAAGGGAAGCAATAAACTGGGAAAATATTTTTACAGTCAAAGGTTCTGATAAAGGCCTCATATTCAAAATATATAGAGAATTGACTCTAATTTATAAAAAATCAAGCCATTCTCCAATTTATAAATGGTCAAAGGATATGAACAGACAGTTCTCAGATGAAGAAATTGAAACTATTTCTAGCCATATGAAAAGATGCTCCAACTCATTATTAATCAGAGAAATGCAAATTAAGACAACTCTGAGATACGACTACACATCTGTCATACGGATTAGAATGACAGGGAAAGATAATGTGGAATGTTGGAAGGGATGTGGGAAAAGAGGAACACTAATACATTGTTGGTGGAACTGTAAATATATCTAACCATTCTGGAGAGCAAAACTATGCTCAAAAAGTTATCAAACTGTGCATACCCTTTGATCCAGCAGTGTTACTAGTGGTCTTACATCCCAAAGAGATCATAAAGAAGGGAAAGGGACCTGTATGTGCACAAATGTTTGTGGCAGGTCTCTTTGTAGTGGCCAGAAACTGGAAACTGAGTGGCTGCCCATCAACTGGAGAATGGCTGAATAAATTGTGGCATATGAATATTATGGAATATTATTTTTCTGTAAGAAATGACCAATAGGATGATTTCAGAAAAGCCTGGAGAGACTTACACGAACTGATCCTGAGTGAAACGAGCAGGGCCAAGAGATCATTATATACTTCAACAACAATACTATATGATGACCAATTCTGATGGACCTGGCCATCCTCAGCAATGAGATCAACCAAATCAGTTCCAATGGAGCAGTAATGAACTGAACGAGCTACATCCAGCAAAATAATTCTGGGAGATGACTAAAAACTATTACACTGAATTCCCCATCCTTATACTTTTGCCCACCTGCATTTTTGATTTCTTTCACAGGCTAATTGTACAATATTTCAGAGTCTGATTATTTTTGTACAGCAAAATAACGGTTTGGTCATGTATACTTATTGTGTATCTAATTTATATTTTAATATATTTAACATCTACTGGTCATCCTGCCATCTGGAGGAGGGGGTGGGGAGAAAGAGGGGAAAAATTGGAACAAGAGGTTTGGCTATTGTCAGTACTGTAAAGTTACCCATACATATAACCTGTAAATAAAAGGCTATAAAAAATAAAAAAAAATTAAAAAAAAACTTAAGAAAAGAGAATATCAGGGCAAGAGAATGATTGACAATATCAAAGGCTGCAAAGAGATCAAGGATGAAGATGGAGAAAAGATCATTAGATTTACCAATTGAGATTCATCAGTTATTTTGGAGAGATTAATTTCAATTGAAATTTCTCTGTTCATAAAGGATGCTGACTTGTATTGATATAAAGAATATCCTTACTCCAAAGTGTCTTCTATCAGGAAAGTCAGGTACAATCTCTATCACTAATACTGTGTAACTAGACATACACAAAAAACTAATGTTAACACCATTTTATAGATAAGGAAATTAAGGCTCACAGTGGTTAAGGAATTTGTACATGGTCACATAGAAAGAGTCAGAATTAGGATCTGAGTGCATATCTTCTTGATTTAGATTTTATTTCTGTAGCCATTAGAATATTATTGCATATTTTTTTTATTTAATAGCCTTTTATTTACAAGTTATATGTATGGGTAACTTTACAGCATTGACAATTGCTAAACCTCTTGTTCCAATTTTTCACCTCTTACCCCCCCACCCCCTCCCCCAGATGGCAGGATGACCAGTAGATGTTAAATATATTAAAATATAAATTAGATACACAATAAGTATACATGACCAAACCGTTATTTTGCTGTACAAAAAGAATCAGACTCTGAAATATTGTACAATTAGCTTGTGAAGGAAATCAAAAATGCAGGTGGGCATAAATATAGGGATTGGGAATTCAATGTAATGGTTTTTAGTCATCACCCAGAGTTCTTTCTTTGGGTGTAGCTGGTTCAGTTCATTACTGCTCCATTGGAAATGATTTGGTTGATCTCATTGCTGAGGATGGCCAAGTCCATCAGAACTGGTCATCATATAGTATTGTTGTTGAAGTACATAATGATCTCCTGGTCCTGCTCATTTCACTTAGCATCAGTTCATGTAAGTCTCTCCAGGCCTTTCTGAAACGATCCTGTTGGTCATTTCTTACAGAACAGTAATATTCCATAATATTCATATATCACAATTTATTCAGCCATTTTCCAACTGATGGGCATCCCCTCAGTTTCCAGTTTCTAGCCACTACAAAGAGAGCTGCCACAAACATTCGTGTACATACAGGTCCCTTTCTCTTCTTTATGATCTCTTTAGGATATAAGCCCAGTAGTAACACTGCTGGATCAAAGGGTATATTGCATATCTTTTTAAATGATTCTTGAATTATATTTATTGAAGGAAATAAGTGTACTAATAAACTGTATTTTGTGACACTTATTACCAGTTTTTAATTATAATATATTTTCTCATAGAAGCAATGCTAAGGATTTTGAGTGTCAAATTAGTCCACAAAATTAGTCTACTGGGTTGAGTTGTTTTTTAGTCTGGTCCAATTCTCTGTGAACTTATTTGGGGATTTCTTGACAAAGATATTGAAGTGTCTTGCCATTTCCTTTTTCAGATCTTTTATAGATGAGAAAACTGAAACAGAGTTAAGTGACTTACCCAGAGTCACAATAAGTACCTGAGGTTGGATTTGAAGTCAGGAAGAGGAGTCTTCCTAATTCTAGGCCCAGCATTCTAACCAATGGGTCAACAAGCTGTCCCTCTTTAATCACAATGTAGTTGAAATACCAAAACTTGTAATGAAAGTAAAAATCTATATTTTAACTCATGAATACCTTTTTTCCCCCCAAAAAAATTACTATATATTTTTAACATTAAAAAAATTGAAGTCCAAATTTTCTCCCTCCTTCTAACCCCTCTCTTATCAACTGAAAAAGCAAACAATATGTATGAAATCATACAAAACATTGGCATGTTAAGACATGAATTAAAAAATAAGGAAAAATAAAGAAATTGAGAAAACCATATTTAAATATTCAATGAAAGTTCATTGGTTCCCTCTTCAGAGGTGGAACAAAATTTTCATCATGAGTATTCTGAATTACTTTGGACCTTTGTATTAATCAGAGTAGTAGGTATTTCTTACAATATTGCTGTTACTGTGTACAACAATGTCTTATTCTTTTCACTTCTTAGGTTTTTCTGAAACTATCTTGCTCATTATTTCTTACATCATAATAGTGTACTTTCACAATAATATACCACAACTTGTTTAGTCATTCTCCAATTGATGGGTTTCCCATAAAAAGGGATGCTATTAATATTTTTGTACATATAAATCATTTTCCTTTTCTTTGATCTCTTTGGGATACAGATCTGTAGAGATATTGCTAGGTCAAAGAGTTTTATAGCCCTTTGGGCATAGTTATAAATTGTTCTCCAGAATGACTGGACCAGTTCACAACTCTACCAACAATTCATTAATGAATTTATTTTCCTACATCCCTTCTAGCATTTGTCGTTTCTTATAGATGGTGGTATCAATTGTGAAATGGCACTTATTTTTATAAATTTTGGGGGACTTTGAGAAAATTGATATAAATATTGTTGATAGTACTTCAATGCCTATAGTATCTTTTAGCAAAATGTAGGTTCTCTATTTATTTCTTTTAATGAGACCTTATTTTTGCTTTTGCTTTTTCTAAGATCATAATCAGGTACCCCTAATTTTTTTTTAAACTTCATCTGGAGCAATATAGATTCTATTGCAGGTCTTTATTTTAACTCTTTGTGTCTTTCTGTTTTAAGTATATCTCTTGTAAACAACATTATTGGATTATTGTTTCTAATCCAGTCTGTGATCCACTTCTGTTTTATGGTTGGTCTTATCCCACTCATTTTGACTGTTATGGTTACTAACTATGTGTTTCTCCAGCCTATTTTCATCTGTTTATCCTGCTCTTTTTTTTTTTAACTTGTCCCTTGTCAAAAGACTGATTTGCTTCTGAGCACTACATCCCTTAATCTTCCCTTCCTTTTGTCTCCCTTTTCTCTGATCCCCTTAACCAAATTCCTTGTGGACTTAGAGAATTATAAGAGAATGATAATGAGACAATAAGCCAAAATTTAGAGTTTTTACATTATAAATCTACTTTTGTAAAAGAATAACTCTTTTAACACTAGATCTCTTAGAATTTGAGGAAAGCCATGTAGAGTAGGATCCTATCTAGGAGACACTTAGGAAGGTCATAAAAAATTCATCATGCCACTTGCAGTTGGGCACTTACACTACTCACATAATTTACATCTGTTGCTGATAGTAGTCTATTCAGTTTAAGTATCTAATTTAAGGATCGTAGACAATTAACAATTCATAAGGAGCTCAAATAGCTCATTTGATATCTGAGTTTCTATGGCACTGAGTTACCTGTTTAAGGTACCAATGACAATACCTCTAAATCAAAACAAAGCAAGGTGGTTTACTAAACTTAAGAGGAGGACTTGAGAATTGAGCAATCATCTAAGAAATTGTTTGATTGGGCTTTCAATTGGCTGTTGGTTAACAAGTTTACCAGGGTGAAGATGTATTTTAAAATGGGTCGATTTTGTCATTGTTTTGAATGGCTATCTCATGATTTAAATGGATTTTAATAACTGAAAAGGGGAAATTTTTAATGGGTTGCATTAAAGTCTTCTCAGGAAAGAAAAACATTGTGTTAAAATCTTGTTTTGATAAGTATTTTTTTTCCCATTATTCCATTCACCAGGGAAAGCTTTAATTTGCTACTTATATTATTTTATAAAATCATATTCTTCCTTCTGTACCAATTTGGTGAATGAGAACATTAAAGTGTTGCATTATCTATTTTACTAGAACTTATCTGTTTTCCAAGATGATTGGGAACTAAAGGATGCTAATTTCACTAAAGTATTATCCTGCATTGAGGACTGGCAGAATCCATGAATATTGGGAGTGTAGCAAATTATCAGCAGAAAATAATTTTGAAGATTACCAGAAAAGATCTGTTTTGGTCAGGCATGGGAGTAGGTAGCCTGGTGCAGGCAGGCAGGAAGAGCATGGAGGCCAGCACAAGCTGTGCAGGCCTATGGAGGGTGCAGTCTCCACCAGGCAGTGCAGACTCTGAACTGCAGAGAATCTACGAGGAGGAATCTACACCAGTGTTGGTGACTCTGCCCTGGTTACAAGATAGTAGGTCAGCAGAGAAGTTATACAACTCCAACACAAACACAAAAGGTAAAGACTGAACCTTGAAACACTGGGAGTTTCATGGGATTTGGCCACACCCACCAAGAATTAGGAGAGAGTCAGGACAGACTCAGGACTTTGATCCTGTCTGTGGAGAAAGCTTGGAAAACTTCCCTTGCTCTAAAAGCAAATCCTAATTTTTTTTTTAAATGAGTAAAAAGGCAAAGTGAGTTCTAGTTATAGACAGCTTCTATAGTGAAAGAGAAGAACAGATTTCAAACCCTGAGAAGACTAAAAGCAGATTGTCTCCAGATGAAGCCCCAAAAGGTGGTATAATCTGGTCCCCATCATACAAGGCTCTCCTAGAAGAAATTAATAAGAATCTCAAAAGAGAGCAAGAAAAAGAAACGGGGAAAGGAAAGGAACACTTTGCAAGAGGGTTTGGAAAAGGCATATAACTCATTAAGATTTTGACAAAATGGAAAAAGAAAACAACTCCCTGAAAAAGAGAATTTGTGAAATGGAAAAGGCAAATAACTCCCAGGAAAACAGAATTTTTGAAATGGAAAAAGTAAATAACTTCCAGAAAAACAGAATTTGTGAAATGGAAAAAGAAAACTCTTTAAAAAAACAGAATTTGTGAAATAGAAAAAAATTCCATAAGAACAAAATAACTCATTTAAAAACTCAATTGGACAAATACAAAAAGAAGTAAAAAAATGTAAATGAAGAAAATAATTCACTAAAAATCAGAACTGAACAAATTGAAATGAATGCCTTGAGGAAACATCAAGAACCAATCAAACAAAACCAAAAAAAAAGAAAAAGAAAATAGAAAATAAATGTAAAATACCTACTTTGGAAAGCAACTGACATAGAAAATAGATCTAGGAGAGACAATCTAAGGATGATTGGACTCCCTGAAAATCATGATGAAAAAAAGAGCATAGACACTATTTTTCAGGAAATCATCAAAGGGAATTGTGCTGATGTCATAGAATCAGAAGATAAAATAGCCATTGAAAGAATTCACCAAACACTTCCTGAAAGAGACCCCAAAATTAAAAATTTTGGAATATTGTGGCTAAATTTCAGAACTATTGCACTAAGAAAAAATATTACAAGCAGCCCAGAAAAAAACAATTCAAATGCCGAGGAGCCACAATAAAGATTACTCAGGACACAGCAGCTTCCACCTTAAAAGATTGAAGGGCCTAGAAACTAATATTTCAAAAGGCAAGGCAACTTGGAATGCAGCCAAAAATAAACTACCTTACTAAACTGAGCATTTTCTTCCAGGGAAGAAGATGGGCATTCAATGAAATAGGTTGATTCCATTTATTTCTCATGAAAAGATCAGAGCTAAACAAAAAATTTTACCTCCAAATAGAGGACTCAAGATAAGCATAAAAAGGTAAAAATAACTCTTAAGAACTGTATTTCTGTTATGGGTATACATTGAGAGTGCATGTGTATTTGGATGTTACTGTTTAATATAAAAAAGGAACTAAAAGTGGAAAGGGAATTGTACCAGAAAAAGAGAAAAGTGAGGGTAAAAAGAGGGAAATTACATCTCACAAAGAGGCAAAGGAAACCTATTATATTTGAGGGAAAAAAAGGAGGGGCATGAACATAGTGTGAATCTTACTCTCATCAGATTTGACTCAAAGAGAAACTATTAGACATATTTGGTTTACAGAGAAACTTCTTTCACCTTATTGAAAAGTGGAAGGGGAAACGAGAAAAGGGAAGGGGTAGGTTAAATAGAAGGCAATACAGAAATAGTAGGGGAAAGGTATAAGAAAAGGGTAGGGATTCTAAAGAGGGAGGGATTCTAAAGTGGGAGGGCTGCTTAAGACAAGTGGTGCTCATAAGTTAAATACTGGAGAGGAAGGAAAGGGGAAAAGGAAAGAGAAAAGTAAAATCTGGAGATAATAAGATGGGAGGAAATACAGAATTAGTAGTTTTAACCATAAATGTGAATGGGGTGATCTCTCCCATAAAACATAAGTAGATAGCAAACTGGATTAAAAGCAGAATCCTATAATATGGTGCTTACAGGAAACACAGTTAGAATGATATATACACAGTAAAGATAAGCTTCAGGTGAAGTAAAAAAAGCAGGGGTAGCCATCCTGATCTCAGATCAACCCAAAGCAAAAACTGATCAAATTAAAAGAGATAAGGAAGGAAACTATATTTTGCTAAAGGATGCCATAGATAATAAGGCAATATCAATATTAAATATATATGCACCAAGTGGTATAGCATCTACATTCCTAAAGGAGAAGTTAAGAGAGTTGCAAGATCAAATAGACAGCAAAAAATATAGTAGTGGAAGATCTCAACCTTGCTCTCGCAGAACTAGATAAATCAAACCACAAAAAAATTAAGAAAGAAGTTAAAGAAGTAAATAAAACATTAGAAAAGTTTGGTATGATAGATCTTTGGAGAAAATTGAATGGAGACAGAAAGGAGTACACTTTCTTCTTGGCAGTTCATGGAACCTGTACAAAAATTGATCATATATTAGGACATAAAGACCTGAAAATCAAATGCAGAAAGGCAGAAATAGTAAATGTATTTTTTTTTCAAATCACAATGCAATAAAAATTACATTCAATTAAAGGCCAGGGGAAAATAGACCGAAAAGAAATTGGAAACTAAATAATCTCATCCTAAAGTATGAATGGATGAAACAGCAAATCATAGGCACAATTAATAATTTCACCCAAGTGAATGACAACAATGAGATAACATACCAAAATTTGTGGGATGCAGCCAAAGTAAATAATGTACCTAAATACCTCAAAATATAGATTGCCCAAATTAACAGAAGATGAAATAAATTATTTATTTATTTTTAGAAAAAGAAATAGAACAAGCTATTAATCAGTTCCCTAAGAAAAAATCCCCAGGACCAGATGGATTTATATGTGAATTCAACCTAACATTTAATGAACAATTAACTCTAATACTATATAAACTATTTGAAAAAATAGGGAATGAAGGACTCCTACCAAATTCCTTTTATGACGCAGACATGATAATGATACCTAAATCAGGTAGGATGAAAACAGAGAAAGAAAATTATAGACCACTCTCCCTAATGAACATTGATGCAAAAATCTTTAATAAAATATTAGCAAAGAGATTACAGAAAATAATTATCTGGTGTGATACACCATAGGCAAGTAGGATTTATATCAGGAATGTACAACTGGTTCAATATTTGGAAAAGAATTACCATAATTGACTATATCAGTAACAAAATTAACAAAAACTATATGATTATCTCAATAGATGGAGAAAAAACATTTGATAAAATCCAACACACATTCCTCATAAAAACACTAGAGAGTATAGGAATAAATGGACTTTTCCTTAAAACAACAGAATGTATTTAAAACTATCAGGAAGCATCATATGTAATAGGGATAAACTAGAACCATTCCCAAAAAGATCATTGCCCACAATCACCATTACTATTCAATATTGTATTAGAAATGCTAGCTTTGGCAATAAGTGAAGAAAAAGAGATTAAAGAAATTAGAGTGGGTAATGAGGAAACCAAATTATCACTCTTTGTAGATGGTCTGATGGTATACTTAAAGAACCCCAGAGAATCAACTAAAAAGCTATTAGAACTAATTCACAACATTAGCAAAGTTGCAGGATACAAAATAATCCATAAATCAATAGCATTTTTACACATCACTAACAAAATCTAACAGCAAAAGCTACAAAGAGAAATTCCATTTAATGTAACTCCTGATAGTATAAAATATTTGGGAATCTCTCTGCCAACAGAAAGTCAGGAACTATATGAACAAAACTATAAAACACTTTCCACACAAATAAAGTCAGATCTAAACAATTAGAAAAATATCAAGTGCTCTTAGATAGGTCGATCAAATATAATAAAGATGGCAATACTACCTAATCTATTTATTTAGTGCTTTCCCAATTAAATTCCCAAGAAACTATTTTACTGACCTAGAAAAAAATAACAAAATTCATCTGGAAGAACAAAAGGTCAAGACTTTCAAGGGAACTAATGAAAAAAAATCAAATGAAGGTGACCTACCTGTACCATATCTAAAGCTATATTATAAAACAGCAGTCATCAAACAGCAGCCATTTGGTACTGGCTAAGAAAAAGTGTAGTTGATCAGTGGAATAGGTTAAGTTTTCAGGACAAAATAGTCAATAGCTATATCAATCTAGTGTTTGACAAACCCAAAGACAGAAAAAAAATAACAAAATTCATCTGGAAAAACAAAAGGTCAAGACTTTCAAAGGAACTAATGAAAAAACAAATCAAATGAAGGTGACCTATCTGTACCAGATCTAAAGCTATATTATAAAACATCCGTCATCAAACAGCAGCCATTTGTTACCGGCTAAGAAAAAGAGTAGTTGATTAGTGGAATAGGTTAAGTTTGCAGGACAAAATAGTCAATAGCTATATCAATCTAGTGTTTGACAAACCCAAAGACCCCAGTTTTTGGGATAAGAATTCACTATTTGACAAAAACTGTTGGGAAAATTGGAAACTAGTATAGCAGAAACTGGGCATTGACCCACACTTAACACTGTACACCAAGATAAGGTCAAAAATGGGTTCATAATCTAGACATAAAGAATAATATAAATAAATAAGAAGAACATAGGATAATTTACTTCTCAGACTTCTGGAGGAGGAAGGAATTTATGACCAAAGAAGAACTAGAGATCATTATTGATCAAAACAGACAATTTTGATTATGTTAAGTTAAAAAGGTTTTGTATAAACACAACAAATGTAGACAAGATTAGAAGGGAAGCAATAAACTGGGAAAATATTTTTACATTCAAAGGTTCTGATAAAGGCCTCATTTCCAAAATAAATGGACTCAAAATATATCTTTATAATAGTACAAGCCATTTTCCATTTGATAAATGGTCCAAGGATATGAAAAGACAATTTTCAGGTGAAGAAATTGAAACTATTTCTAGTCATATGCTCCAAATTACAGAGAAAGCAGATTAAGACAACTCTGAGAT
This sequence comes from Sarcophilus harrisii, assembly GCF_902635505.1. Lineage (NCBI taxonomy): Eukaryota > Metazoa > Chordata > Mammalia > Dasyuromorphia > Dasyuridae > Sarcophilus > Sarcophilus harrisii. The sequence goes on along the minus strand of NC_045431.1, from coordinate 123,377,946 downwards.
ACCACTGCACACCTCTCAGATTGGCTAAGATGACAGGAAAAGATAATGATGAATGTTGGAGGGGATATGGGAAAACTGGGACATTGATATATTCTTGGTGAAACTGTGAATGAATCTAACCATTCTGGAGAGAAATTTGGAACTATGCCCCAAAAGTTATCAAACTGTGTATACCTTTTGAATCAACAGTGTTACTACTGGGCTTATATTCCAAAGAGATCTTAAAGGAAGGAAAGGGACCCACATGTGCAAAAATGTTTGTGGCAGCCCTTTTAGTAGTTGCTAAAAATGAATGTTATGGAATATTATTGTTCTGTAAGAAATGACCAGCAGGATGATTACAGAAAGGCCTGGAGAGACTTACATGAATTGCTACTAAGTGAAATGAGCAGAACCAGGAGATCATTATACATGGCAACAATGAGACTATATGATGATCAATTCTGATGGATGTGGCTCTTCTCAATGAGATGGTTCAAACCAGTTCCAATTGTTCAGTAATGAAGAGAGTCATCTACACCCAGAGAGAGGACTATGTGACATGAATGTGGATCACCACATAGCATTTTCACTTTCTGTTATTGTTTGCTTGCATTTTTGTTTTTCTTCTCAGATTTCTTTCTTTCTTTCTAGACCTGATTTTTCTAGTGCAGCAAGATAACTGCATAAATATGTATACATATATTGGATTTAGCATATATTTTAACATATTTAACATGTATTGGACTACCTGACATCTAGGGGAGAGGTTGGGAGGAAGGAGGGAAAAATTTGGAACAGAAGGTTTTGCAAGGGTCAATGTTGAAAAATTACCCATGCATATGTTTTGTAAATAAAAAGTTGTAATAATAAAAAAGAGAAAAAATTGTGATGAAAATCAAACATACCATACATAAAGTATCTTGCAAACTTTAAGTCCCTTTACAAATACTAGTTGTTATTTTTATCATTATCATTATTCTTTTTTACTATCACCTACATACAAGTAAATAATTGTATATTTCAGTAAGACAACCTAATGACTGCTATAGTATATCTCTTTCCATCCCTTTTCTTCTCCCACTGATTTAAATTCAATGATCCCTCCTTTTTGCTTTGCCTTTTACCTCTTACATGATTAAGTCCTGAGAGGAGTACTCTAAAGTTACAAAGTTAGTGCTATATTAATGATTAGCTAGTCTTAGTAGCTGTTATAGTTATAGTCATAGTTACAACATTATCATCATTTTTGGCATCATTGTCATAGTAGTAATAATGGTAGTAATGGTCCTAGTGGTTGTAGTAGTAGTTGTTGTAGTAGCAGTTAATAGTAATAATGCTAGGAGTGTGAGTAGTAATAGTAGTAATAGTCATGGTAGTGATATCAAAAGCAAATTTTGGACTTGACTAGTATATGTATATATGTGTGTGTGTGTATATATATATATATATACATATATATATATATATATATATATATATATATAGTATGTCTGTCCTCTATGTATATATGTGTATGTATCTGTCTCTGTTTCTTTGTTTTTCTCTTTCCCTCCTTTCTTCTCTCCTCCCTTTCTTCTCCCTCCCTCTTTCTCCTTCCCTTCCTTTCTCTCTCTCTCTTTCTCTCTCTGTCTCTGTCCCTGTCTCTCTCTTCTAATATAGGTATATCACTTGACTTTCTCCAATCTTATGGTCACCCGCTTGTTTTTTTATTATTATTACTTTTCAGATATTTCTGACAATGGCTCAAAAGTTATATCTGCCAGGACTTTTAGGATCTGACAATGGGTTTCATCTTGATCAGGTAACTGAAGTTGAGCAAGGGCAGCTGATCAAGGCAGCTCTTGTCTTGGGTAGCTACTCCTTTGCACTTATTTTTTTTTGCCCTTTGCAATTTAAAGAAGACAAAAGTGAATATAGAGGAAGATTGTCTTCTGGCCAAGATGGCGGCAAGGAGGCACACAGCTGTGTAAGCTCCGCATTTTCTCTCAGAATCCATCTCATTACAAGCCTCTGAATTAATGCCTGACTGAAAAAAAACCCACAAACAGATACCAAGAGAAGACATCCTTGAGATTCGACAGGAAAGGTCTGTTTTTTTCTCGAGGGCGGGACGGTTTTAGATTGGGCACAGGCTGAGGGCAGGCAGCGGCAGCAAGAGCTCGGCAGGCAGCTCACAGCCGAGCAGACCGGAGCGAGTTGGGCTGTGATCTCAGCCGTCTCTGCGAGGAGAGGTTCACTACATGATTGGATACTTTGCCCTGGCAGCAATTCAGTAGCCCAGCAGAGAAGCTAAAAACACCGGGGGTGAAGAATACAACCACAAATAGCTGGAGTTCCTTGGGACCAGCCACCCCTCCCCCCCAGCGTCTCAGCATGCTCTCAGAGTCTCAGAGTGCAGGCGCAACACAGTCCTGCCAGTGCCTTGCTGCTGCCCCCTCAGTCTGTAGAGGAAGCTCGGTAATGCCACTCAGCCCCTCCCCCAAAAAAGCAGATTCCATTTGGGTTTTTTTTTCCTTTTTTTTCTTTGCTAGTTTATCTCTGATTCTTCTCTGACAAAATGAGCAAAAAGTTAAAAAGGACTTTAACGATTGACAGCTTTTATACAGACAGAGAACAGACTCTAAACCCTGAGGAGACTAAAAATAGATTATCTTCAGGTGAATCCCCACAGGAGGAGATCATCTGTTCCTCAGCACAGATAAATCTCATAGAAGAAATTAAAAAGGCTCTCACAAGAGAGCTAGAAGAAAAATGGGAAAAGGAGAGGGAGGCTTGGCAAGAGAGTCTAGAGAAGTCATTTCACTCATTTAAAGACAGAGTGGATAAAGAAATCAAATCCTTGAAAAATAGGATTAGTGAACTGGAAACACAAAATAGCTCTTTAAAGAATTAAATTGGCAAAATGGAAAAACATTCCATAGAACAAATTGGACAATTAGAAAAAGATATAAAAAAAGTGAGGAAGAAAACACTTTGTTGAAAATCAGAAAGAAAAAATGGAATTAAATGACCTGAGGGAGACAAGAAGAACAGTCGCAAAACCAAAACAAACAATGGAGAAAATGGGGAAATAATTTGGGGAAAAAACAGACCTGGAAAACAGGTCTAGGAGAGACAACTGAGAATTATTGACCCCAGAAAATACGATGATAAAAAAGAGCCTGACACTATTTTCCAGGAAATTATCAAAGAGAACTGCCCAAAGGTCATAGAAACAGAGGGTAAAATAGACATTGGGATTCACAACACCCACGAAAGGGATCCAAAATCAAACACCAAGAAAATAATGGCCAAATGCCAGAACCCCAAACAAAGGAAAAAATACCCAAGTGGCTAGAAAACCCAATTAAAATAGAGGAGCCAACAAAAGGATCACCCAAGATCTAGCAGCATCCACATTAAAAAGATTGAAGGCCTGAAAGATATCCGAAAGGCTAAGGACCCCGGTACAACCAAAAAAGTTACCCAGCCAGAATGAGAATCTTTTTCCAAAAGAAGATGGTCATTCAACGAAAAAGGAATTTCCCTTTCACCCTTTTTTGGTGAAAACCAGAACTTAACAAAAGTTTGATCTAAAAAGAACTCAAGAAAACCAAAAAGGTAAAAAAAGAAATCTTGGGAACTATATTTCTGCTTAAAGATGTATAAAAAATACATGATAAATTTGTTCTAGAAATTGAGGTGGAAAGGGACAAGTATGAAAAAGGGTAAAGGGGGGTACTATATCCACAAAGAGGCAAAAAGGAAACCATTATATCTGAGAGAAAGAATGGAGGGGAAATATAGTGGGTATTTTTACTGAAAAGAATTGACTTTAAGAGAAAAAATTTTAGACAATTAATGTATGGTGAAACTTATCCCATCTCATTGAAAAGTGAGAAGGAAAAGGAAAAGGGAAGGAATAAGCAAGCAGAAGGGAATACAGAAACTGTGAGGGAAAGGAGAAGATAGGGGGGGAACTTAAGGTGGGGAGGAGGGATACCAAAGGGAGGGCTGTGGAGCAGCAAGTGGTGCTCAAAGTTTAATATGGGAAGGGAGGTAAGGGGAAAGAAGGGAGAAAAGCAAAATAGGGGTTAAAAGATGGCAAGTAATAAGAATTGGAATTTTAACTAAAATTTGAAGGGGTAAACTCCCCCATAAAGAGGAAGGAACAGAATGGATTAAAAGCCGAATCCTCAATATTTTTTACAGGAAACACACCTGAAGCAATACATGCAGAATAATAAAGGTAAAAGGATGGAGCAAATCTACTAGCTTCAGGTGAAGTCAAAAAGAGGGTAGCATCCTGATCCGATCAAAAAACAAAAATTGATCTAATTAAAAGAGATAAGGAAGGGCATATATCTTGTGGGGTAAAATAATGAAGAATATCAATATTAAAAATATGCACCAAGTGGTGTAGCATCTAAATTTTTTAAAAGAGGAATTAAGAGAGCTGCAAGAAGAAATAGATAGCAAAACTAAATACTGGGAGATCTCAACCTTTCACTCAGAATTAGATAAATCAAATCACAAAATAAAAAGAAAGAAGTCAAAGAGGTAAATAGAATTAGAAAAGTTAGATATGAAGACCTTGAAAAGAAATGGAGACAGAAAGGAGAAATTTCTTTTAGCAGTTCATGGAACCCAACAAAAATAGACCAAATTAACAAAAACCCAAACTCAAGTGCAGTAAGGCAGAAATAGTAAATGCCTCCTTTTCAGACCAAGGGATGCAATAAAATTCACCAACAAAAAGAGGGAAAGAACCAAAAAATAATTGAAACAAATAATTATACTAAAAAATGATTGGGAAAAGAAAAAACTAATTAAAATTCACAAAGAAAAAAAAAAATGAGAACAACAAAATGTGGATGCAGCCGCACCTAAGGGAAATTTTAATTCTAGAGGCTTATTGCAAAAGAGAGAAAGAGGGTCAATGAATTGGTTTGAACAAAAAATGCTAGAAAAGGAAACAAATTAAAAAACCCCAGTCAAAACTAAAACTTGAAATTTAAAAATAAAAGGAGAGATAATAAAATTGAAAGAAAACGATTGAATTAATAAAATAAGAGTTGGTTCAGAAAACCAACAAAATAGACAAACCCTAGTAAATTATTAAAAAAAAGGAAAGAGGAAAATCAAATTGTTGGTCTTAAAAATGAAAAGGGAGAACTCGCCACTAATGAAGAGGAAATTAGAGCAATAATTAGGAATTAGTTTGCCCAAATTTATGGCATATTGATACAGAGAGGCTTGGAGAGAATTACATGAACTGATGCTAAGTGAAATGAGCAGAACCAAGAGATCATTATTTACGTCAACAACAGTACTGTATGAAGTGTAATCTGATAAGGGATTTTTGACAAAGAGACCAATTAGTTTCAATTGATCAATGATGGAAGAAGGGTTCCAAAGAAAAACACTGGGAAATGAATGTAAACCTTTGCATTTTTTTTTTCCATGGGTTTATTTTTACCTTCTGAATCCAATTTCCCTGGCAACAAGAAAAAGGATCTGCAAAACTTGTATCTAGGATATACTAGGGACAATTCAAATATAGGACTGTTGCCATCTAGGGAGGGGGAAGGTAGAGGAAAAAATCGGAACAGAAGTGAGTTCAAGGGATAATTTTAAAAAAATTACCCCATGGATTCTTAATAAAAGATATAATAAAATAGATAAATAAATAAAAAATAATATATATATATATATATATATATATATATATATAGAGAGAGAGAGAGAGAGAGAGGAAAATTTAAATAAATTTTTTCTTTTTTAGTATTTCTTTAGTGGAATCAAAAATTTTGGTAGTATATCTGTGATTTTCTAGAAATATATATTTTAATTTATAATCATTTAAATTAATTTGGTTTAAATTTTATTCCTTTTATCTGCCTTAATAATGACGTTGTTAAGAAATAAAATGATGAGAGCTTTTCAGAATATGCTTGAATTTTACAAATTACTTACTTGACTATTAATTGATTCATAAAAAGGGAAAAATCTGTACTCAAGGAATAAAATATTAGACAATAATGCTGATATTCTTTATTTATTTTGGAAAATTAAGTGATTTAGCTAATACAGAGACAAATTTAATAATCATTTTACCTTGCTTCAAATATCTGGCCAATAGCAGAGGTAAATAGTACTTCAAAAAAGAATTAATATCTGAGGAGAAAACCCTAAAGAGTTTCTGGCCAAAACAGCAAACAGAATCAAGTGTCAGAGATGGGACTTGAACTCAGATTTTCCTGGATCCAGGCCTGGATTCAGGCCAGGTTTTCATCCACTACAAAAGATTGTCCACATAATTACATCATCAACAATGGTGTCAATTTATATAACAAAAAATACTTCACAAAGATTTAACTTAGTAATGTAAATTTACTAGTAGAGAATACAAATAGTATTATCATTTTATAGATGAAAAAACTGAGGCTGATACACATATGTATATGAAAATATATAGATGAAATATATATATAATACATGTGTTTTTTATGTATGTACATGGATATTTATACATATATGTGTGTGTATGTGTTTGTGCAAAATAGAGAAGACAAAGGTTCATCTTCAGAAGAAAACAGTAAAGTTTAAACAAAACCTCTTATATCTCAAAGAATAATGTTAAATGGTTACCTGATCAAAAAGAATTTATAAAAGAACTCAAAAAAAGACTTTAAAAATCAAATGGGAGAGATAGAAGAAAACATAAAAAAAACTCCAAAAAAAAAGCTAACAAGATTATGGAACAAAAGATAACCAACTAAAAAAGATGCAGAGCATTAAAGAAGAAAATAATTCTTTAAAATTTAGAATTGGGCAAGGAGAAGTCAGTGAAGCTATGAGACCAAGAAATAACAAAACAAAATATAGTGAAAAAATAGAAAAGAATGTGTATTATCTTATAAGAAAAACAATAGATCTGAAGAACAAATCAAGAAGAGAAAATGAAAGAATAATTGGATTACCTAAAAGCTGTAACCAAAAAAAGAACCTTGACACAATAATGTAAGAAATAACTCAAAGTTGTCCTAAAGTGACAGAACATGAGAGAAAACTAGAAATTGAAAAAATCCACCAATCACCACCTCAAAGAGATCCTTTGCTTAAAAAAGCATAGGAATATTACTGCCAAATTTTGGAACCTCCAGATCAAAGAGAAAATTTTGAAAGAAACAAGAAAAAAACAATTCAAATATGCTGGAGTTACAATTAGAATTGTACAGCATTTATCAGTAGCTACAATAAAAGACTACAGGTCCTGGGATCATACATACCAGCAATCAAAAGAACTAGGCCTGTGGCTAAAAACATCATATCCAGCAAAATTATCCATAATACCAAATGAAAATAAATGGACATTCAATGAACTTGCAGATTTTCAGGACTTTGTCTCAACCAAACCCTAACTTAATGGAAAATTTAACAAATAAGAGACTTCAAAGATTAATTTCAAGGAATTTAACATGGATAAATTGTTTCTTTTTTAATTTTATATAGGAAATGAATACCATATGTTTAAGACTGACATCAGTAATTGAGTAGCTGAAAAAAAAAGATTGAGGCACAGCTGCGTATGCTCTGACTCTCAAAAAGAAACTGTATAGGAAAAAGTAAAAATAGTAATTATGCTATACAAAAGAGGTACAGAGGAAGAATAGACATAGAGGCATTAGAGAAGGGAAGAGGACTTATAGGTCTGAAAAACCTATTCACATTGAGAATGGGCTAAATAGGCAACACTCCCTATATAACATGAAGGATATGGCATCTTCCAAAATTTACCAAGAAATATGGCAAGGAGGGAATAGAGTAATATAGATATAAATATAGATATAGATATAGATAGATGTTTAGATTAATCAGAGCATGACAAGGTATGTAGATTAATGGGAATGGAATGAAGAGGGAAGAAAAAGATGGGAGGAGGAGGACAAAAGGGAGGGATCCATGGGGAGTGGAGGTTAAGTAATAATTGCAAGGCAAGTTAAGGAGCAGAATCTACTATAGTAGATTTAGCAGGGATAGGAAATAAGAGATATACACAAACACTATAACAAGAATCAAAAGTAGGATTTATTATGAAAAAAAATGTAGGGCCAATAATCATTAATCTTAAATAAAGTCAAACTTAAAAGATTCAATCAAGAGTTAAGTCGTCAAGAGAATTTAGAAGCCTTCGATACACACACACACACACACACACACACACACACACACATACATACTAGATGAAGAAACTAATACCAAAAAAGTTCATAATATTTATATAGTGCTTTAAGATAATCCAAGTGCTTAGAGAATGTAATTCTATTTGAGCCACAAAATAGGCTTCTCAGGTAAGTGCTATGAGTATCTCCATTTTGCAGAGGAAGAAATGAAATGTGAATTGAGAGATATTAAGTGACTTGTTCTGGATCATAGTCTAAACTCAGTCCTTTCTTATCCTAAGGTTCCTCATATTTAAAATGTGAGCATTAGATTATCTTGGGGGCTATTGTTTATAGACCGCTAAGTCATTTCTCTTTCTTCCTCCTAGTTCAGTACTTTGGCTTTCAATTTTTCTCCCCTCTCAAACTCCTACCCTCATACTTCAACATACAGATTGATTCTCCTTCAAATACCTTAACCAATTAGTTCCTCAATCTACTCACCTTCCATGAGCTCTCTACCCCACCACAGCAAAACATAGTGATGGTCATACCTTTGATTTTGACATTGTTGAGTTTGGGAAGAAGACCCCTAAAGTTTGGGGTCATAGACCAGTGTTGAGAGATTTTTCAAAAGAATTTGCAGGCTTGAACCCGTTTCCTGGTCAAGGAGCAAAGTTTTATTGTAATTATAATATATAGGAAAAAGTAAAAATAGTAATTATGCTTGGAATAAATTCCAAGAGAATTTAGCAAAGTACCAAGAGAAAGGAGACAGCTTTATCCAGATTTCTATCACTGACATGCTAATTCTATGGCCCAGAGGTAGGACTAGGAGTGGTTTTTACTGACAGATTAGTAAGCAATGAATTGAGGATGGTCTATATAGAATCAGCAGATTGTTGTTGTTGTTATATTGGGAGTGTGGGAAGTTCCTGAGGCAAACTCCAAAGCCAGAAGATTTAGGATTATTAAATTATTGTTAGAATAGAAGTCCACCTAAGATCAAGGGATTTCAAAATCAGATTACATCATTTTCCCCTCTCAAGCAGTCATCCCCCAAATGCATTTGGGACAAAGGGACAGAGATCTCATCTTATGGTGTTACTTCATGCTGATAAGGGCCATAGTACTGTCCCTAGCTAGTGAGGTTCAGACTAAGGAGGGCAGATGGCAACAATGACATCTAGGGGATGTTGAGTGTCCAAGTCAGTCAGCCCATGATATTCAGATTGAACTAATAATTGGAAGTTCATAACTTGGAGTCTGGAGGAAACAAATCTCACAAATAGATTAAAAATGCACGGACCAAATATGAGTGAAAAAAGATTAATTAAAAGTGGAATTAGTATAGGGGTTAGTAGAGACAATAGCCAGGAACCCCATCCAGAGGAAGGCTGGGGGGTGAGATGAAGCTATAATGAATGCCTCTCATCCAATTAGCTTTTCCTAGGTTAAATACCAAAGAATGCTTTCCCCAAAATCTTCTTCTTCTTTTTTTTTTTGGTCTCCTTGAAGGGGTGGGGGAATTGTCGAAGCAATGACATTAATCACAGTGAAAGGACCACTCAGGTGACCTGGGGTGCAAACATCATAACAGGTGCCTCAGAAGCATCAAAATAGAATGGAAAACCCATTTTTACAAAGAAAAGCATATACCTTAGGTGTGCAGATGGTACTGAAGGTCAAGTTTTGTAGTAGCTTCCTAGTTAGTTAGGGACAACTAAGATGATTATAATCACATGACATCAAAAGAAATGTTATTTCTCAGGAGGTTATGAAGAGGCTTCAAGGAAGGGGCATAAAAGCATTATGAGTGAGTTTGCCAGAATAATTTTGGAATGGATATCTTATAGTTACTATGTGATTAAGAAATCTTTTCTGGCAAGAAAATGGGATAGTCAGGTTAAAGATCTTACCCTGGGTGGGGGGGGTGAGGCGATAGCTAATACAAATGGGGTGGCATCCAGAGTGGGAAGGATGACATTTGGGAAGGGGAGTTGACAGAGACCCCAGGGATGGGGCTGAGCTTGCTATTGCCCACCCCAACTATTCTTAGTGTTTTCGTGGGCTGTGCTATTTGATAACTGGCCCAACTCTGTGAAGAGGGAAAGTTCACACTTCATACTTGGAGGAGAACTGATAAAGTTTTCACCTCATCCCTCTTGTTATATGCACAGTAATTACCAACTTAGTTAACAATTTTAAAATTTTTCCTAAGTACTAACCAAATAGTCTTAGCTGTAGTTTTTATTCCCTTAAAGAGGTTTCCCTTTTGTTTTAGGGAGAAAAACAAGACAATTCTTATAACTGAGATAGAACAGATTTCAAAATTAACTTAACTTTGATTAATGAAATTCCCTAGATTCTGATTAAATGTTCTAAACAAACTGAATTGCATTTTGGTTACTTTCCAATTGACACAAATCATTACTCTTTTGTGAGCCAGGCAAAGGTGACACTTTCCTCAGGCAGGGCCTCAGAAATGTGACTCTAGACAATTAGAGTTTTTAAAATAGAAGCAAACAACTTTTCTGTTTTCCCAAAGTTCAATGCATAGATTACAATTTACGTATCCCTTTAGTGGGCTTTAGAGCTCTTTTAAAGTTACTTTTATTATCATATCTCAAACAAATTTCCAAATTACTTTACACACACATAGAAATCATTTATCTGTTGGTCATATCTTTAAAAAAACCCATAAACTTATCAAATATGAAGCAATTATATCCAATAAAGCAGTAAACATTCATATAGCATGCTTTATGCTAAGCACTTTTGCAATCATGGTCTCCTGACAACTGTTATTTCTCCTTACAAAGCAGGATACTGGACAGAGATAAAATAATTTGCCATAAATTACATAGACAATACATATCCACAATTGAGACAGAGAATGGTGGTCCTTACCAAATGCAGAGGCTGAATGGTTTTCTCACCTCACACTGCGATGTTGGGTGGTACCCAGGGTACCCAGATCCTTCCCAGGCAGTTCCCGGGCAGAACTTGCTGAAAACTGGGGTGACTGGTACCAGGATATCCTTTTGATAGTAGTTTCATGTGCCAGGGCTCAGGGAATGCTGACCATTAGACCTCACCCATACTCTCCTAAAACTGGGTCAGAGAAGTGTTTGGGCAAGGTGTTATGGGGTCCACATGGACTGCTTCTCATATTTTTATAGGTGAGGCAGAATTTGGGTTTTAATCTGATCTAAGAGAGAGAGGTTAGAAAGCAGAAAAACTTGGGCTGTATTGATCTTGTTAGCAATCCCCATAACTGAGATACACTCTGGGGAGTGGAGTAGAGAGTGCCCCTTAATACCTTTTGGAGTGCTTTCCCAAAGGAGCAGAAAGGGACTCCAGACAAGATAGAAGTCAAGGAATCTTTAGCAAAAAGTTGCTATTTACCTAGTTTGTTGTTTTTTCTTTTCTTTCAGAATGGTGTAAATTCCTGGAATTATCCCCAGTGTTTCGGGAATTTTTCTTGTCATTTTAAAATGACTAATTGCCAAACTTTTTAATCATTGCTTTCAAAATTTTGAGAATTTGCTAAAATGTTTTGCTCTCAAAACTTTTGAGAATCTATAAAGATGTTATTTTAATTTTAATTAGCTAACTTTTTTGCATAACCCCCCAACTTGGCCAGAGCTGAAGTCTACAGAAAGATGTTAGATTTTTTAAGAAATTTTTCCAGCATTCTAACTACAGCATAGAGATAGTTTTTTTCTGTTTGAGTTTTAAATCTTTCCAGCTAACAAAATCTAGCTCACAGAACAAACATGACACAGATATTCTGCACAGAGACACAGACACAGACAAAATGACATGAAAGAGAACAGTCCCATCTTTGCCAAAAGTTACAAAATTTTGCTAAAAACTATCCTACAGCATTTCCATCTCCTATGGTGTCCCAGAGAAAGTGAAAGAGTAGCAAAGGTTCCCTAGGAACTTTGCTGAAAATTTCAAGGGCATTATTCAAGGAAAACTTGCTGAGCATGGAGTTCATGATGACCTAGACAAGCCTGTTCTCGGTGGGTTGGAGTGTCCCAATATAGGATTGTGGGAGAAAAAGATTGGGGGCTTAACTTGACAAGGAGGGAATCAAGTCAGGGGAGGCCAGACTCTCCCCATATCAGGCCACCAAATTTTGAGATTGGGAAGGGGACCCCAAAAGTTTGGGGTCACAGATCGATGTCATGAGGTGTCTCAAAAGAATTTGTATGCTTGAACCCATTTCCTGGTCAAGGGGCAAATTTTTATTGTAATTATAACACCATTACAATTCCACTAAATTCCAAGAGAATTTAGCAAAGTCCTAAAAGAGAGGAGACAGCTTTATCTAGCTTTCTGTCATTGACATGCTAATTCTATGACCCAGAGGTTGGATTAGGAGTGGTCATCTCCAGAATTTGGTTCTCACTGACCAACAGATAAGTATCTGACAGTCAGCAATGAACTGAGGAGTGGCTCTGGAATTTGGTTCTCACTGACAGATTATCAATAACCAATGAATTGAAGAGTGGTCTATTCAGAATCATCTTGTTGTTCTTAGATTGGGAGTGTGGGAAGTCCCTGAGACCAACTCCAAAACCAGAAGATCTAGGATTATTGACTTATTGTTAGAATAGAAGCCCTCTCCTCCCTGCCTCCCTCCCCCCCCCCCCCCAGATCAGGGGGGATCAAATTATGATCAAAATCATATTACATCACCACCATCCAAAAATGTACCATCTCTACATTTACGAATTCTGAAATCCCTTTATCAAACCATAGCCTACTGACTTTCTGACCTTTCTTTTGTTCTGCCTTTCCTTTCATAACTCTATTCTTCAGCTGTACCATTACCTTATTGATGTTATGGGGTGCAGTTAGACTCTTTCCATACCAAACCACCAAATGACAGAGTGCTGTACAAAAAAGTATAGTGAAGTTACAGATCAATGTTTAGAGTTCTCTCAAAAGATTTTGTAATCTTAGACCTCCTCTAAATCAAGGGACAAAGATTTTATTATGCTGCTAAGAGCAGGCCAAATCCATAAGGGTTCTTAACAAGGATAAAGGTTTTAGTAATTAACAAGAGGGAAGATAATCCCCTTAGCATAAAGGAAGATGCTGTTAAAGGGAAGATGTGGTGAAGTAGAATTGATGGATGGGCTATATTCCTAAAGAAATTTAGTGAAGGTCTACAATATGAGCAGATGTTTTATAGGGGAAATAAAACCTCAAGGGTTTGACATCATAACTTGGCTTTCTGATTACATATAGGAAAGGTGGGGTTTCCATATGTAATCAGTCCTGTGGTGGGACTGTAATCAAAATTCCATTTGCACAAAAAGCTTCCTTAAGAACACAAGACCCACTTAAGGCTGAAATGATCCTATCAGTGCTCTTTCTTACTTGCTTCAGGGAGCATTTTAATTCTATCAGTGCTTCAGAATATCTCTGCTGATGCCCACTTGGATACCCAGGACGTCATCAACACCAAATCCCCTTGATCTCTCAAAAGTCTCCCAAGCTATCTTCCCTGCATTAGCCACTCTTTCCTCTTTTCCTTGGTGAATCAATTCAACACTATGATATGTTCCTTTCTTAAATCCCTCATCTCCCTATCATATCACTATTTACTGTTCAGCTGGGCTTTTGCTAAAGATCATTCCACTATTCATCATCTCTACTCCTACACACATGTGCTGCTGAATGAAGGTGGAAAAAAAAATCAGGCAACAGGTCTGACTGGATCCACTACAAATTTGTTATATAATCCCAAGCTCTGGTGCTACTAGGCAAAGATTTTAAAAAATTGCAAATAAAGCAATGTTCTAACAAAGGAAAGATAAAAATTTTCCTCCATCCAGTACAAGTTCTATAAGAATCCATAACAAGATAGCCAGAAAATTTCAAATACTGGTCAAGTGCCTTTCAAAGGAGCCTGAAGGAAAAAAGATTTCCAAAAAATCAGGAATCCAATGGATCTACGCTCTGGCCTATCAAAGCCACATTTGGGGAAAAAAGTCAGGTAATACAGGTACCAGTATGTACAAGGGAACTGAGTGTCTGTACAGATCTTATTTTTAAAAAAATGTTTCTTATCTTAAAGTATTTCTTTATAGAATTGAAGAATTGTAATTGTGTCAAGGTTGGTTTTTTTTTTTTCCCTTTGAGGTTTGATTATAGTTGTGGTTATTTTCCTGTTTTGAGGATTTTTTTTTTGGACACTCCTGGCATCATATAAGACTTTAATTTATTTATTCGTTCATTCATTTTTTTTTGTTATCACCTCAAAAGTTAAATTCTAGGTTGACTCTATCCTAGAAATCAAATTAAATTGGTATTTCTTTCTTTAAGCCTTTTCTTTCACCACTAAAACCAAAGTTGTGCTCTCCTATTATCAGCATTGTTTGAAACACTTTCCTTTTGGACAGAGAGACAGAAGACTTAGAGAGAAGCTTTTTCTTGAAATCTCCAAATATTATCTTGTGGCTTACCAGGACTGTGCCTTCCTTCAACTCAAGTCACTGGCTCTCTTTGATTGACCAACAATAGGTTAAGGCCAAGCCCCTCTTAGTCATTGTTTGTGTTTTAATTGACTCAGAGTAAATATAAACAGGAATTATTTCTGTTTTGCCCTGAATTTTGAGGATCTTTCCCTCCCAGACTGATTTTTTTTCCTTTTTTATTTAACAAGGTAACAAAGACTATTCTATTTCTTGATCCTTAACCTAGCTTTAATCACTGAATGAGCATTACCTCAGTTAAAGGTTAAAGACTTTAGTGTAAAAAGGCCAAGGTTTCTCACCGTATCCAGGACCATCTCGAGGCTTCCTGATCAATATTTTGTCAATGAACCCAAATGGCATTGGTGACTTTGCAAAGCCCATCCTTGTTTGCTTACTTGCGAAGCGTGGCATCACTTCCGTTATGTCATGGTCCTCCTCAAGAATGAAGGACAAACAACAACAAAAATCTTATGTTGTCCTTTTGTGTGAAGGAGCTAGGTAAGACCTTTTCCTTAACTTCCGAGCTCAAGTATATGAATATCTCAAAAAAAAAAAATTCAACTGCCACCCTGAGATGAAGGTTCCTTTTCTTCACATAGGCATCTTCTCAGTGAGGAGGGTTATTGTTTAAACTTTAGAAGTCTATCAGTTTCATTTCAGTCCTTCTGAGGCTTAAAAGGCTCTTGTTGATTTTTCACATCCACTTTCTCTTCTTAGGGGCTATCTTACAATTGAGGTCCAAATTCTTTCACTTTCAATTTCTAAGGAAATCTGCCACATATTTCCTGCTTGACTAAGGGGTAAGATTTTTAATAATCATATTGTTTAATAGTGGTATAGAATTATACTATTTCTTTTTGTTCCTCCATTTTTGGGGAAAAATATAAATTGTTTTACAGTAAATCCATTTTCTGTAGACAATACATTTTTTTATTTTGTTTTTAATCTATCCCATACTCCTTTTTTTCTTATTGGTGATTTTAATTAATTTGTTTCTAAAATTATAATTGTTAAATTTGTTGTATAAAGCTAATTGTACAATATTTCAGAGTCTGATTCTTTTTGTACAGCAAAATAACAGTTTGGTCATGTATACTTATTGTGTATCTAATTTATATTTTAATATATTTAACATCTACTGGTCATTCTGCCATGGGGGAGGGGGTGGGGGGTAAGAGGTGAAAAATTGGAACAAGAGGTTTGGCAATTGTTAATGCTGTAAAGTTACCCATGCATATAACCTGTAAATAAAAGGTTATTAAATAATAAATAAATAAATAAATAAATTTGTTGTATAATCTAGCATTCTTTGCTAAATTATTTATCATTCATGTCAAAATAAGTGAATACTTGGGTTCCTATTTTTTCTACTATTCCAGATTTTTTAGGATAAAATCAAATAAGACCACTATATAATTATCCTAATAATATTGTTAGCCTAGACTTCCTATTATAAGAATTTGGTTTTAAAATCACCTAATTCTTTCCCCTTAACCTCATTTTACATCTTTTTTTTTCTTTTGTTTTTATTTAGTTTCTGTGATATTCAGGACAATATCAGAAATATTCTAATTAGTTAATCAACTAATTAATTGATATCAGTTTAAAGTTATTATTTTAAGTACTTATCTTTTCCACTTAAAGTACAAATTCTTTCCTATCAATCTTTTAAAGTACTTTTGATTCAAAAATGCTCAGGTCTTTTCTTCAAATAAAATATTTAGATTTGGGAAATTGATTCTCAGTAGATAGTTCATATTTTTTTGCATAAATTTACATAGATATCTGATCTATATAGCTATGACTATATTTATAGCTATTATCTATACATAGGCTGGTTGGCCAGAAAGGCTTTCTACTCATCACAATAGATCTAGCCAATTACCTGGATCTTTGATGGCCCAGCATGCATTAATTGGCTTTATACTGCCTTCATCCTTTTTGTGTTCTGTATAGTTTCTCTTTCTCTACTGTTGATTTGGCTTAGGAAAGACTTTGGTCACCACCCATAACTAAGAAAAAAGAGAAGGGAGTAACAACATAATAACATAATACATACATAATAAGATTTTCCCTTGTATATGTTTTGTAAATAAATTATACAGTTTATACACAAGAGAAGATTCCAAAAGCTAAATGTGTATATCATGTCAAATATGACTTTTTAGAAAATCTAAGTGAAGATTAGTATTCTTGGTGCATCAATGTGAATTAGTTGTCCTATGCAATAATAAACATACTCCAGCAATTTGCATTTAATGCTATATGGGAATGTCACTCTTTATGCCAATTAACAAAGATATCTCAATTTGAAGTAGAAATATTTCTATTTTAAAGTCAATACAATTCAGCAAATGTTTATTTTGTGCAAATTTTATGCAATGTGCTGTGTTAGTGCAAAAAGTACAATGATTAACCCAACAACAATTCAATCCCTATCTTAAGTTTATAAGCTAGTGGTAGTTTATAAGGTAGTATTAGGATAGATGGGAAGTTGGGGAGTGAGTGAGTGGGTATGACATGTACATTAAAAAGTATAATATGAAATAGAATGTAATTGTTGTTGAGACATTTAAAGATATATGAATTGATGCAGAGTAGTTAACAGAACCAGAAGAATAATTTATTTTATAAAAGAATTATAAACAATTTTGAAAACTTATATAGGTTGATGGAAAATCAAAAGAGCAGGACCAAATAAATAATATACATAATAGCAAGTAACATAATAACAACACAGAAAACTACTAGAAGCTTTGCAATCTGTAAGAATTATGATCAACATAATAACCATACATGTATGAATCCAGAAGACTCTTCTATTAAATATGCCATCATGTTTGCTTCAGTCCCTCTGAGACTTAAAAGGCTTTTATTGGTCTTTCACATCCACTTTCTCTTCTTAGGGGCTGTCTTACAATTGAGGTCCAAATTCTTTCACTTTCAATTTCTCAGGAAATCTGCCATATATATTACTTAATGGTGGAATAGAATATACTATTTATTTCTGTTCTTCCATCTTGGGGAAAAAATATAAATTGTTTTACAGTAAATTAATTCCATTTCCTATAGACAATACATTTTAAAATTTCATTTTTAATCCATCCCATCACCTTGAACATGATGATAGTCCTATGCATTAAAATAGTCCCTCAGGGAGGACATCGTGTACCACTTTTGACCCTTACAGAAAATTAGAATCACAGAGGCAAATTTATTCAGTGTTATGTGCACCTGCACCCACCCATAAGAGAAGACATCATTCAGAGACTCAGTTTATGCCTAAGGAAAGGCCTGTGGGCCAGCCAGAGCAGTCAGGGAAAACAAATCTCTTAATGAATTTACATGCCATCAATAACATGGCATAACAATTGAGGACCAGTAATATTCAGGTTTTATTGTCAAGTAATAGGGAAGAGTGGGCAAGGGGGAAAGGGAGAAAGAGAAAAAAAGAAGAGGATACACAGAGCAAATTTAAAGGAGACCCTGAGTTGGGAGTGCAAACATGGGCCCAATCAGTGGAAAGGCCTGGTCACAAAGAAGCATCATGCTCTCTGAGAGAGGAGATGTGTGCCCTCGGGAGTGTATACTTCTGAGATAGGGAGATCTGCTCCTAAACACCTTCCTACAATGGAATATTTAAACCCTGAACTTGGTGGTTACCTGGAGCTGGTTGATCTGCATGTCAAGGTTCAGAGCACACAGGGGATTTGAGGGGGAGGAAAGGGAATACAAACTAGTGGTTGGCAAATTATTGTTTTTGGATTCAGTTGTATTAATATTAAAACTATTGCTGTCAGTGTTTTTCCATGGCCTAATCTTATAGCAATGTTCTTGGTGCATAGATTCTACTAGGAAGAGGAAGTATCAGGAGGCACTTGAATCATAGCAAATAAGAAAAAGCAGTATTTCATGGTAAATGGTCCTTTTTTAGTCTGTAAAATATGAGACAAGGTTCTTGGCTGAGAACACAGGGGAAAGAGGAACTGTCAGAAGTTTGTGGAGAATAAGATTTTAAGTTGATAAAAGAGGTATAGTAGGATTTCCTAGTAGTAGTGAAGGCCTAGTTGAGGTTATATATCAAAAATGTTGAGAACCCAGTCAGAACTGTTGCATGATTATATTTCTACTTTTGCTGATGTGTGAAGGAGGATGAGGAATGGTGGTGATGATAAAAGACTGAAGCTTAGGTGGACAAAATCAAGTGATATGGTAAGGAGTCTAGGGATTTTAAAAAGTACAATGTAGAATTGAATTGGTTTATCAAGGGGAGAAGAAGAGAGAATGTCTAGTGTAGGAAAGATGGCCTGGGAGAGAACTGAGGGATTAAGGAATTGGAGGGCACAGAAGAGATAAAGAGTAGGATTTTGTAAGGGAAAGCAGAAGGAGAGGTGAAGAACCAATATAGTCAGATAAGGGAACTTTGAAATTCTTGAACATGGAGTTGGTACATTTGTGGGAGATGGCAAGAGGAAGATTGTGACCACCTTTCTGTGTGACTGCCGTAAGAGTAAGTTGAAGAATTGAGTATTTAGGGTATTTGAGGGAGAAATAATCTGTATGTTGACATTTTCTAGTGTGAGGGCAGGAGTTAGGAAATAGAGAACAATTTTAAACCAAACGGGAGTTACCTATGGTCTAAAGACAGCAGCCCCCAGGATTTTCATTGAATGGTAGATATGAATAGCATGAAGGAAGAGAGGTTACTTACTGAGTGATAGAAGAAGAGGGAGAACCTAGAAGTAGTAATGGGGAGCAAAGCATATTCCAGCTTCCTACCTCAGCCAATAAACTCAGTAGAATTAGAAAAGAAAGGTGCAATCAGTAGTGAAAAAAATAGCTATGGAAGCAATGTCATCAGGCAACCCAGATTTCAGTAAGAGTTAGTAGATAAAATGAAAGGGGTGAAAAAATATTTAAGACAAAGGGACTTTTTGTTTTAGGCCTGTAGAATAGGCAAAAGGAAATAATCACTTCCAGCAAGCAGGAGAAGGATTCAGGGAAAGTTTCATAGAGGAGACTCACATAGACCTTGAAGGAAAAGAAAAATGTTTAGAGAGAATAGATAAACAAAAAAAGAGTTCCATGCATGAAAGCTAATCTCAGAAAATACGAAGAGACAGAAGAATACAGAATCAGATGAGACAATAGTTTTTATTCTAATCTGCTTGGAGCATTAATGAATGAAAAGAGATAATGTGAAATTGGCATGAATATCCTACACATTTTAGATCTAAATAATAGCACATTAGCTGGAATGCAGAAGAGTTCCATTTCTAATATTGTATACTTCTTTGTACTCCTGATATTATATGTCATTAACTATTATTTTTTCTATTGTTCTTGCTTGCTGGAACTTCTGTGTGTGCCATTCTTAGATAATCTGGTCTAGTAGAGCAATGTTGTCATTGCTTTTATGAATCCTCATTTTCTTCTTTTTCCTCCTCCTCCTCCTCCTCCTCTTCTTTTTCTTTCTTCATTTTCTGTTTAAATTGGGTCTATAATTTCATTAGTACAAGAATTCCTGATGAGATACCTGGCTAGCATGTATCAGAGCCTATTCAAAACTGAATGAGACTTGTAGTTTGCTAGCCTCTGTGCCAGAAGTGTTGAGCACACTACACATTAGTAGTATGCAACCCTCTAGGTCTTGCCCAATCCAGATTAAAATGTAACTGGGAAATATTTAATAAAGCAAATTAAAAAAAACAAAAATCGTCTGAATATTTGATTTTCTAAATCATTAAGAAGCTTCAAGGATTCTTATATACAATTTATTTGAGTCTTGCAGTACTGAACTATACCATGCTTCTCCTTACAGAGTTAAACCAAGAAAACACTTACCTGAAGTGTTAAGAAAGTGGCTGGCTTTTTAGATACATTTTTTTGTGTTCTTCCCCATCTATTATATAGGCAGAAACATCCTTGAATTAAAGAAAGAAGAAACCTTAGAGATCATCTAACCCAACTTCCTAATTTTAAAGATAAGGAACCTGAGGGCAAGAACTAATAAGTGACTTGTTGCAGGTCACTCAAGCAATAAATGACAGATCTACCTGTGTATTGAATCTAAGATCCCTAATTCTAAATCCAGAGTTTTATCTTCTGTATAATACTCCTACTCTATTGAAGAAAAAGCACATCTAATCAGAATTGTCCTATATCCACTTGGGGGCATTTCTCACATGTGGTAGGTATGAAGAAGGCATTGGTTAAGAGCAATACTATTTTACAACCTTTCAGCATTATAAGAAAAGTCAAAGAAAGTATGAGGTCTTTATTGGGCCTACATTGTTCAGTAAATGACAGTTAGGTGGCTTAATGGATAGAATGTTATGCTTAGAGTTGTGAACATATACTATCATCCTACTTTTTTTAGAACTGGAACAGACTATTCTTTGCTTTTCTTCTTTTTTTTCTCCTCCTTCCCTTCCTCCTTATCCACAGGGACTAGTGTGATATCTTATTTAAATTTTTGACACTCAGTTCTCTTCACAAAATACATTTGATAAATGTTTGTTTACTAAAAAATCAATCAATAAAAAGTGATTATTTATATTGAGGCAGTTCTCTTGGTATACAAGAATGGCTGTATTTTGAGTCCCTGTAATTCATAATTCTCTGTAGAGGAACAGAGGAAAGACTGAATTATTTCAGAATAGTTCCAGTGTTGGCTCCAAATTCATAATTCCTTTGGGTATCTTCTGGATCTAATAAGTTTGCAAAAAAGCATAAATGCTAGGAAATATTTTTCTTTTTAAGTTCCTATTTTTGTTCTCTATAGAATTTTAACAATTTAATGGATTGATTCATTCACTGTGTGTCCTCATCAATTAATATATGGCTGTTAAAATCTCAAAAACACAACAAAATCATACATATATACAAACATTTACATACATATACACATATATGTACATAATTATAATTTTTTAAATGTTTTCAAGTGAAGAGGTGGGGATTGTAGGAGTGATTATACAAATTCATTTTCAAAATTTTTATTTTGGCTTTTCCTAATTGTAGTCCCAAACCTGTTTCTATTTCATACCTCATTTCCTAAGCCATGCATACCTTATTCAAATATAGTCATTTGTATAATTTAAATGGAATATTAAAAGTCTGAGGCTGGAACATCTATTCCAGTACCTTCAAGAAGCATTGAAGCATACATAATTAACTTTAATGAGCTAGAGTTTTTGAATCATTAATCTGTTGGAATTGCAAGGTTAAATACACCTCACAGTGTTTGGAAGAAATACCTAAGGAAAGGTGCTATTGAATGAAAAAAGAATGTAGAAATGTGATTTCATAAGACAGTTTTTTCTTAAAACCAAATTCTGAACATTTGGCCTCACATACTATTATGAATTATATCTCAACATAGTATATTGAGATATGGTATTTAATCAGATTTCAGTTAAAATAAATAATTAATCCCATGAAGTGGTTATCTGTATTTGAATTCCCAGTCTTCAAAGTCATAATATAAAATATAGAATTTGATTCCAGTCCAATGGGGATTTACAGTATAAATACAAGTAAAGTGATCAGTTCATGAGATTTGTTATTTGCTTTCATTAGAATCTAGCTATACTTGTCTACCTAGCTTACAAGTCTCAGAAAGACCAGGATCTAGTTCTTATTCTCCTTTATACACTCTACATTATTTATTCAATAAATGATGACTTTTTCATTGGAGAAGAGAGAACATTTGCTGACATATTTTGTTGAATCATCAAATAAAGATCACTAAAATATCAAAGAATAAAAGTTAGTCTTAATATATAATCAAAAACAACAACTGGAATAAGTAAGTTGTCTTATTTTCAGAATTTATTATCAAATTCTGACAGATGGGAATAGGGATAATCAACTGGGTATGTAATTTCATGAGTACAGGGATTTCTATTTGGGAAAGCTTACTTTTCTTCAAGAGCTGACTAAAGCACTGAAGCAATTAAGTGGTTTTTTTTTCCTTCCTTTTAAAAAAATATTTTCAGTTCATGGAACAAAATAAATATTTCAATAACTCAGTACAATTTAAAAAAATGAACTGCAAATCTACCATGTAGAATTTGCTGTTCCCTCCAAATATACAACAAAGTTATCTTGTAAATTTCTTTTTTCCCCCTTCTTTTCCTTCCCCCACCTCCACTCCAGGGGGTGAGGAGGAATAAGTGAATGTAGCGCCCATAGGAAAGCCTCCTTCTATGGCTGGTAGGAGAAGTGAGAGGAGGCTCCAAGGTTGAGTCCATAGACATAATTCAAAAAATTATAATAATGAGAATCAGAGGCATAGGACAAAATTTAAGTTTGTCCCACAACCCGAGTTTAAAATTTGATTATTATAATAAATTTCTAAAAATAAAATAAAGTTAAATATAAATTCAAATGAATAAGCAAAGGGAAAAAAAAAAACATGACCCAGATAGCTACCATAATGTAAAAAAAGATTTGTGTTCATAATCAGAGGAAGATAGAGGAAAGCCACTCCTATCCCAAAGAGTACATCAAATGCTTACATAAGCCCAAAAGGAATTCTTGGAAGAACTTAAAAAGGAATCCAAAAATCAGATAAGAGATATTGAGGGAAACAATAGGAAAAAAAAGTAAAAGCAATCCAAGAAAATGATGAAAAGAACTTAACCAATTGGAAAAAGATCCAAAATCTTAAGGAAGAAAATAACTCCTTGAAAACATGTGATTTGTCCAGAGATATACAGTCTGAATGTGTTAGAGGCAATTGTTTTTATTAAAGCTTTTTATTTTTCAAAACATATGCATGGACAATTCTTCAACATTAGCCCTTACAAAACTTTGCATTCCAATCCCCCCCCCTTCCCCACACCTTCCCCTAGATGGCAAGTAGTCCAATATATATGTTAAATACAATATATGCATACATATTTACACAATTATCATGCTGCACAAGAAAAATCAAATCAAACCAGTAAAAAAAAAGAGAGAGAAGCAAAATAAAATTCAAGCAAACAACAAAAAAAGTGAAAATGCTACATTGTGAACCACACTCAGGTCCCACTGTCCTTTCTCTGGGTCTAGATGACTCTCTTCATCACTGAACAATTGGAACTGGTTTGAATCATCTCATTGTTAAAGAGAACTACATCCATCAGAAATGATCATCATATAAACTTGTTATTGCCATGTATAATGATCTTCTAGTTCTGCTTATTTCACTTAGCATCAGTTCATACAGGTCTCTTCAGGCCTCTCTGTAATCATCGGGCTGGTTGTTTCTTAGAGAACAATAATATTCCATAATATTTCTATATCATAATTTATTCAGCCATTCTCCAATTAATGGGCATCCATTCAGTTTCCAGTTTCTTAGTCAGAGGCATTTTTTAAATGCAGATTTTCCTACTTCTGAGGCCATTTCTCTGTTTACTACACCATGCTGTATAATGAATGCTATTTGTCATTGGAATGGTCTGCCTTTCTTCAGAAAGAAAAGCTACAAAACTAGATTAATATTTAAAGAGAAAACAATATACCACAATTTCCTTTTAGCATATTATTACATCATTTCAATAATCTATTGAAGTTTGGTAGGTCAATTAAATATTAGAAAAGCTCACTGGGGAGAGGAAATGAAAGCATGAAACTTAGTGTTCCTTAAAGACTAAATCCTGGGGATGGAGTCAAGATAACAGAGAGGACCCACATCTTTCTGAGCTCTCCTTTACCATCAAACTATTTTTACGAAATTCAGCTTCGTAAAACCCATGAATATCGGAAGTACAACACATTACCAACAGAAGATAATCTTGAAATTCACCAATGCAGGGACTGAACAAGTTAGGACAGGCACAAATTCATGCAGATAGGCAGTGAGAGAACAGGAAACAGCTCACGCTGAGCAGACCAGAAGGAGACAGGGTGTGGTCTTCACTAGAAGAAAATCTGCGGGGAGAACTCTACCAGAGTGTCAGCTAATCTGCCCTTGCAGCAAGCCAGTAGAGCAGCAAAGAAAATACACACAAAGGGTAAAGATTATAACCCCCAAATGCTAGAGTCTCTAGGGACCTGGCCACACCCACTCAGCACCTGGAGGGACTCAGCACAATCTCAGCATGCCACCACTAATCCCAGCCCAGTTGCTGTCTCCTGCTGCTGCTTCACTGCTACTTCTTGTTGTCTGTAGAGGCTGCCTGGAAATACCCCACTACCCCATAAGAAGATTGCAGCATTTTTGTTTGTTTGTTTATTTGTTTCTGTTAAAATGAGTAAAAAGGCAAAGCAGGCTCTAACTATAAATAGCTTCTATACTGAAAGAGAGCAGATGTCAAACCCTGAGGAGAGTCAAAACAGTTTGTCTCTAGATGAAAACTCAAAGGTAGATATGATCTGCTCCCCACCACATAAGGCTCACATGAAAGAAATTAAAATGGCTCTTAAAACAGAGCAAGAAGTAAAATGGGGAAAGGAAAGGGAAGCTTTGCAAGAGGGTCTGGATAAGGCATATAACTCATTAAAAGCTAGCGTGGAAAAAGAAAACAACTCCCTGAAAAAGAGAATTAGTGAATTTGGAAAAAGAAAATAACTCCTTAAAAAATAAAATTGGTGAAATGGAAAAAAAAAACCCATAGAATAAGACAACTCATTTAAAAACTCAATTGGACAATTACAAAAAGAAATAAAATAGTAAATGAAGAAAAGAATTCATTAAAAACCAGAATTGAATAAATGGAAATGAATGACTCAAGGAGACACCAAGAATCAGTCAAACAAAACCAAAACCAAAATGAAAAAATAGAAAAAATGTTAAATACATACTTGGGAAAACAAAAGACCTGGAAAATAGATCTAGGAGAGATAATCTAAAGATTATTGGACTGCCTGAAAATCATGATGAAAGAAAAAGGGCCTAGACACTATTTTTTCAGGAAATAAAGAAAACTGCCCAGATGTTATAGAAACAGAAGGTAAAATAAAAAAGAATTCATTGATCACCTACTGAAAGAGATCCTAAAATTAAAAATCCAAGAAATAGTGTGACTAAATTCCAGAATTATCAGACCATGGAAAAGATACTATAAGCAACCAGAAAAAAAAAAACAATTCAAATACCAAGAAACCACAATAAGAATCACTCAGGATCTAACAGTGGCCACATTAAAGGATCAAAGGGCCTGGAATCTGCTATTCTGAAAGCAAAGGAATTTGGTATGCAGCCAAAAATAATTTACCCAGCCAAAATGAGCTTCCAGAGAAGAAGATGGACATTCAAAGAAATAGTTGAATTACATTTATTTCTGATGAAAAAACCAAAGCTAAAGAAAAAGTTTGACTTCCAAATATAGAACTCAAGATAAACATAAAAAGGTAAAAAGAACTCTTGAGAATTGTATTTCTGCTATTGGCATACATAAAGACTACATGTATAATTTGGTTTTACTGTTATAATATAAAAAAGCATCTGGAGATGGAAAGAAAATTGTACCAGAAAAAGGGAAAAGTAGAAGTGCTACACCCCACAAAGAGGCAAAGAAAACCTATTATATCTGAGAGAAAGAAGGGAGAGGGATGAACATAGTGTGAATCTTACTCTCATCAGGATTGGCTCAAAGAGAAAATATTAGACATATTCGGTTTACAGAGAAACTTCTCCCACTTCATTGAAAAGTGGGAAGGGAAAAGAAAAAAGGTAAGAAGGTAATATGGAAATTGTAAGGGAAAGGTTTAAGAAAATGGGAGGGACCATAAGAGGGAGTGGGGTCCTAAAGAGGGAAGGCTGCCTGAGGCAAGTGGTGCTCATAAGTTTAATACTGGGAAGGGGGAAAGGAAAGAGAAAAACATAATCTGGGGTTAACAAGATGGCAGGAAATACAGAATTAGTAATTTTAACCATAAATGTGAATGGGATAAACTCCTCCATAAAGAGGAAGCAGATAGCAGAATGAATTAAAAGCCAGAATCCTACACTATTTTATTTATGGGAAACACACTGGAAGCAGGGTGATACATACAGTTAAAGGTAAAAGGCTGGAGGAGAATCTACTATGCTTCAGGTGAAGTAAAAAAAGCAGGGGTAGCCATCCTGATCTAAGATCAAGCAAAAGAAAAAATTGATCTCATTAAAAGAGATAAGGAAGGAAATTATATCTTGCTAAAGGGTATCATAGATAATGAAGCAATATCAATACTATACATATATGCATCAAGTGGTATTTTAACATCTAAATTCCTAAAGGAGAAGTTAAGAGAGCTGCAAGAAGAAATAGACAGCAAAACTATAATAGTGGGAGCTCTCAACCTTGCACTCTCAGAATTAGATAAATCAAACCACAAAATAAATAAGAAAGAAGTTAAAGAGGTAAATAAACACTAGAAAAGTTAGCTAGGATAGATCATTGGAGAAAACTAAATGGAGACACAAAGGAGTACACTTTCTTCTCGGCAGTTCATAGAATGTATACAAAAATTGACTATATATTAGGACATAAAGACCTCAAAATTAAATGCAGAAAGGCAGAAATAATAAAAGCATTCTTTTCAGATCATGATGCAATAAAAATTACATTCATTAATGTAATTAATGAATGCAAGGGGAAAATAGACCAAAAAGAAATTAGAAACTAAATAATCTCATGCTAAAGAATGAATGGATGAAATGGCAAATCATAGACACAATTAATAATTTCACTCAAGAGAATGACAGTAAGGAGACAACTTACCAAAATATGTGGGATACAGCCAAATTGGTAATAAGAAGAAATTTTATATCTCTAATGGCCTTCTTGCATAAAATAGAGAAAGAGAAAATTAATGAATTAGGCTTGCAACTAAAAAAGCTAGAAAAAGAGCAAATTAAAAACCCCCAATCAAACACTAAATTTGAAATTCTAAAAATAAAAGGAGAGATTAATAAAATTGAAAGTAAAAAAAAAAACTATTGAATCAATAAAACTAAGAATTGGTTTTATGAAAAAAAAACAAAAAAAAAACCTTTGGTAAATCTGATTAGAAAAAGGAAAGAGGAAAATCAAATTGTTAGTCTTAAAAATGAAAAGAGAACTTTCCACCAATGAAGAGGAAATTAAGAGCAATAATTAGGAGTTACTTCGCCCAACTTTATGCCAATAAATTTGATGACCTAAGTGAAATGGATGACTACCTTCAAAAATATAGACTTGCCAGATTAACAGAGGAAGAAGTAAACTGGTTAAATAATTCCATGTTGGTGTTTCTTTTTCCAAAACACAGCCAGGTGATATAAAAGTTCAGATCTTTTATTGTGTCCTTCAGTATAGCCTGATTACCCCAGAGGCCTATCTCTCCGCTTGGTTCTAAGAACCTCTGCCTAAATGTCTCCAAATCCAAAGGTCTGTGCTTCCGACTCCAGCCAGCACCAAGGTAGAAGATAGGATGAATCTCTTTCCTCAAAGATAGGACTTGTAGGCTTTCTTGCAGAGTACTCCTCTCCGACTCCTGGGAATGCTCCCAAGAAAAACTCTCTCTAACTCTAAGAGCTTCCTGTATATATATGATCTCCCAAAGGTTTACTCCACCTTCTGGAGGGAGAGGGATTCTGGGTTATCTCCCAGAGTGTTCTCTGGCCCTAAGGGAGGTGTGAATTCGGATATCTCTTTCTAAATCCTGAACTCTCCCAAACATGTGAACTCCATTGAGTACTTAGATACTTATGAGCTCTCTAAAGGTGTGAACACAAGCATTGTTTCTATCAGTTGTACTTAGTACCTTGTTTCAAGTTCTGGCTCAAAATATCTCTTTCTAAGATCAAATCAATCATATTGAACCATGCTACATTAGATAATTATTGTCTCTATCAACTCTAATGGCTTAACACTTTGTAAAGATTCCAACAGTTCCATTTTAGAAAAAGAAATAGAATAAGCTATTAATCAACTCCCTAAGAAAAAATCCCCAGGACCAGATGGATTTAAATGTAAATTCTAACAAACATTTAAAGAACAATTAACTCCAATGCTATCCAAACTATTTGAAAAAATAGAGATTGAAGGAGGTCTACAAAATTCCTTTTATGACACAGACATGATACTGATACCTAAACCAGGTAGGACAAAAACAGAAAAAGAAAATTATAGACCAATCTCCCTAATGAATTTAAATAAAATATTAGTAACAAGATTAGAAAAAAATCATCCCCACGATAATATACCATAACCAAGTAGGATTTATACCAGGAATGCAAGACTGGTTCAATATTAGGAAAACTATTCACATAATTGACTATATCAATAACTAAATTAACAAATAGCATATCTCAATAGATGCAGAAAAAGTATTTGATAAACTCTAACACCCATTCCTATGAAAACACTATAGAGGATAGGAATAAATGGACTTTTCCTTAAAATAGTCAGTAGCATCTATTTAAAACCATCAGCAAGCATCATATATAATGGTGATAAATTGGAACCATTCCCAATAAAACCAGGAGTGAAACAAGGTTGCCCACTATCACTATTACTATTCAATATTGCATTAGAAATACTAGCTTTGGCAATAAGAGATGAAATAGAGATTAAAAGAAGTAGAGTAAGTAATGAGGAAACCAAATTATCACTCTTTGCAGATGATATGATGGTATACTTAGAGAACCCCAGAGATTCTACTAAAAAGCTATTAGAAATAATCCACAACTTTAGCAAAGTTGCAGGATACAAAATAAATGCATATAAGTCATCAGCATTTTTATACATCACTAACAAATCCAGCAGCAAGAGATACAAAGAGAAATTCCATTTAAAATAACTGTTGATAGTATAAAATATTTGGGAATCTAGCTGCTAATGGAAAGTCAGGAACTATTTGAGCAAAACTACAAAACACTTTCCACACAAATAAAGTCAGATCTAAACAATTGGAAAAATATTAGGTGCTATTGGATAGGTCGAGCAAATATAATAAAGATGACAATACTACCTAAACTAATCTATTTATTTAGTGCTATGCCAATCAGACTCCCAAAAAACTATTTTAATGACCTAGAAAAATAACAACAAAATTCATCTGGAAGAACAAAAGGTCAAAACTTTCAAGGGAACTAGTGAACGAAAAAATCAAATGAAGATGGCCTAGATGTTCCAGATCTAAAACTATGTTACAAAGCAGCAGTCACTAAAACCATTTGTTATTGGCTAAGAAAAAGAGTAGTTGATTAATTGATAAATTAGGTTCACAGGACAAAATAATCAATAACTATAGTAATCTAGTGTTTGACAAACCCAAAGACCCCAACTTTTGGGATAAGAATTCACTATTTGACAAAAACTGTTGGGAAAACTGAAAATTAGTATGGCAGAAACTGGGCATTGACTCATACTTAACACTGTACACCAAGATTAAAAGATCAAAATGGGTTCATGATCTAAGCATAAAGAATGAGATTAAAAATAAATTAGACCTGTGGAAGAGGAAGGAATTTGTGACCAAAGAAGAACTAAAGATCATCATTGATCACAAAGTAGAAAACTTTGATTATATCAAATTAAAAAGCCTTTGTACAAACAAAAGTAAATCAAACAAGATTAGAAGGGAAGCAATAAACTGGGAAAACATTTTTACATTTAAAGGTTCTGGTAAAGACCTTATTTCCAAAATATATAGCGAATTGATCTAATTTATAAGAAATCAAGCCATTCTTCAATTGATAAATGGTTAAAGGATACAAATGGACAATTTTCAGATAATGAAATAGGAATGATTTCTACCCATATGAAAAGGTGTTTGAAATCATTGATCAGAGAAATGTAATTTAAGACAACTCTGGGATACCACTACACACCTCTCAGATTGGCTAAGATGACAAGAAAAGATAATGACAAATGTTTGAGTGGATGTAAAGAAACTGGGACACTCCATGTTGGGGGAGTTGTGAATGGATCCCAACCATTTTGGAGAGAAATTTTAAACTATATTGAAAAAGTTACAAATTGTGCATATACTTTGATCCAGCTATGTTATTACTGGGCTTATATTTCAAAGAGATATTAAAGAAGGGAAAGAGAACTGTTTGTGCAAAAATGTTTGTGGCAACCCTTTTTGTAGTGGCTAGAACTTGGAAATTGAATGGATGTCCATTAATTGGAGAATGGCTGAATAAGTTGTAGTATATGAATGCTATGAAATATTATTGTTTTGACCAACAGGATGATTTCAGAAAGGCCTGGAGAGACTTACATGAACTGATGGTGAGTGAAATGAGCAGAACCAGGAGATCATTATACACTTCAGCAACAATACTATATAATGATCAATTCTGATAGACGTGACTCTCTTCAATAATGAGATGAACCATTTCAGTTCCAACTGTTCAATAATGAAGAGAACCAGCTACACCCAATGAAATAACTATGGGAAATGAGTTGGACCACACATAGCATTTCCATTCCTGTTTTTGTCTGCTTGCATTTTTGTTTTCCTTCTCAGGTTTTTTTACCTTATTTCTAAGCCCAATTTTTCTTGTGTAGCAAGATAACTATATGGATATGTATACATATATTTTGTTTAACATATACTTTATCACATTTAATAATGTATTAGTCCACCTGCCATCTAGGAGAGAGGGTGAGGAGGAGGAGAAAAATTGGAACCAAAGGTTTTGCAAGAATCAATGCTGAAAAATTACTAATGCATATGTCTTGTAAATAAAAAGCTATAATTTAAAAACATCATGTTGTGAAAGAAAATATATATTCTTCCCTCCAAAAAAATCCTCAAGAAAAATAAAATTTTAAAAAGTAGCTTCAGTCTATATTCAGACACAATTAGTTCTTTCTCTGGGTATGGATAGCACTTTTCATTATAAGTCCTTTGGAGTTGTCATCATTGTATTGCTGAGAATAGCAAAGTCATTCACAGCTGATCATTTTACATTATCGCTGTTACTTTGTACACAGTACATTTCATTTTGCTTCAAATTGGAAAGTGAATAAATGTCCATCAATTGGGGAATAGCTGAATAAGTTGTGGCATATGAAGGTAATGGAATATTATTGTTCTATAAGAAATGTTGAATGTTGAATAAATGTTCACATATTTTTTATGTTTTTTTTCCACTCCAAAGTTTTCTTTTCCTCTTTTGTTCTAATTTTTCTCTCTCAACATGATTTATAGAGAAATGTATATTTAAAAAATTAATATACATATGTAAACAGAAAAAATAAAAAAATAAATTTCACTTTGCTTCAGCTCATGGAAGACTTTCAATGTTTTTCTAAGATAATCTTGCTCATCATTTCTTATAGCACAATAGTATTTCATCATAATCACATGCCACAATTTATTCAGCCATTTCCCACCTAATATAGCATCATCCCCTCACTCTCCAATTCTTTGTTCTCAGATAAAAGCTTCTATAAATGTTTTTGTATACACAGATATTTTTCCTTTCCTTTCTTTTTTTAAATTATCTCTTTTGGAATACATTTCTAGCAATAGTATTAGGTCAAAGGATATGTTTGGTTTTATATTCCTTTGGCATAGTTTCAAATTACTCTACAAGATGGTTGAATCCATTCATAATTCCATCAATGATATATTCATGTTTCATTTTTCTCATATTATCTCCACCTTTTCCCCCTGCCCTATTAACTAATCAAATAGGAATGAATTAGTACCTCAGAATAATTTTCATTTGTATTTCTCCAATTAATAGTGAGTTATTTTTTTCACATGGGTATAAATATTTTAATTCATGTAAAATTGTTTATATCTTTTGGCTACTTATCAATAGTTTTATATATATATATATAAATTTGACTTAGTTCCCTATATGTTTGCAAAATAAGACATTTATCAGAGAAATGTCCTTCAACATTCTTTTCTCAATTATTCTTCCCCCTCCCTGATTTATCTATTTTCTCTCCTTTCACTCTGTCCTTCCTCAAATGTATTTTACTTTTGACCATTCTCTCCCTCAATATGCCTACCTACACCCTCCCTCCTTCTCATATTCTCTTCCTCTCTTACTATCCTATAGGGCAAAATAGATTTCTATACACAATTGAGTGTGTATGCTATTCCCTTTTGGGACCAGTTCTGATGAGAATAAGATTCACTCACTCCTCCTTCTCTCTCCTTCTTTGCCTCCACTGTAAAAGCATTTTTTTTGCCTTTTTTTATGGCAGATAATTTATACCATTCCACTTCTCCTTTTCTCTTTCTCCCAGTACATTTTTCTCTCATCACTTATTTTATTTCTAAAGATATTATCCCTTTATATTCAACTCTCACTTGTGCCCTCTGTTTACATATATATTCCTTCTAATTACCTTAATAATGATGAAGTTCATATGAGTTTCAAGTTTCAGCCTCCTATATAGGAATGTAAACAGATTTACCTTTACAATTTCCTTTTCCTGATTATCCCCTTATGTTTCTCCTTAGTCCTGCATTTGAAAGTCAGATTTTCTATTCAACTCTGGTCTTTTCATCACAAATGCTTGAAAATCCCCTATTTCACTGAATATCTATTTCTTCAACTTGAAAGGTGTATACTCCATTTTGCTCCATTTTATAGATGATTCTTGATTATATACTAGTTTTTCTGCCCTTTGGAATACCATGTGCTAAATCCTCTGATCCTTTAAGGTAGAAGCTGATAAATTTCATGTTGTCCTAACTGTGACTCCTTCATTCTTGAATTGTTTCTTTTTGGATGCTTGCAACATTTTCTCCTTGACCTGGAAGTTCTAGAATTTGGCCATAATATTCTTGGGAATTTTCATCTTGGAATCTTTTTCAGAAGGTGATCAGTGTTGGCTCTAGAATATCAGGACAGTTTTCCTTGATAGTCAGGTTTTCCCCCCAATATTTCACATTGTTTTCTATTTTTTCATTCTTCTGGTTTTGTTTTATTGCTTCTTGATTTCTCATAAAGTCATTAGCTTCTAATTACTCAATTCTTATTTTTAAGGAATTATTTTCCCCAGTGAGCTTTTGTACTTTCTTTTCTGACTGGCCAATTTTGCTTTTTAAGGTATTCTTCTCATTGGCTTTTTGCACTTTCTTTTGCATCACTCTCATTTCTCTTCTCAATTTGTTCTTTACCTCTCTCATTTGATTTTCAGAATTTCTTTTGATTTTTTCCATGGCCTGAGACCAATTCTTATTTTAGATGTAGGAACTTTGACTTCATTATCTGCTTTTGAGATAATGTGTTTAATGAAAACATGTGTTTTAATCATTCTTGTCACCACAGTAACTTTCTATGTCATATTTTTTTCTGTTCTTTGCTTATTTTGTCAGTCTATTACTTGACTTTTAACTCTTTGTTAAAGTAGGGCTCTGCTTCTAAGTTGGAAGGTACAATGTACCTTCAGGAATTTATGGAGCTGTTTTCAGAGAACCTCCTAGGAACTTGTAAGTTTTTAGTTCTTTCTGTCCTCTGTTTCATTGAATATCTGTTTTTCCCCCTGAAGGATTATACCCTTTTAAAAACGTTTTTAAAAATAATTTTTTTTACTTTTTTAACTCATTTTTTAAAATAAATTTTTATTAGTGTCATTTTTCTTTCATGTTGAAATGGACACTGTCCCTAATCTGCTTATGTAATCATGAGATTGTGAAAATATTACCACTGTATGAACTCTGTCTGCAGTCAGAACTGTGTTGCCAGTTCTTCACTTCTTAATGCAGGCACATATGGCCCCCAGATGTGTCACCCTAACCTTATCTATAACCAAGACCTTGACAACTTGACAAACATAAAACTTAAAGAAATATTGACTCCCTGTTAACCTTTGTTGTCTGTCTGGAAATGGAATTTTTAGTGTGATAAATGTTTTGGAACAGTCTTATGGTTTTCTCCTATAAATATGTGTCCCTGAAACTGCTCAGGGCTGACTCCCCTAGCTGTGTTCTGGTGGGGCTCAGTTGCTGACGAGATAATAATAATAAACGCTCTTAAATTTACATTATTCTGTCTATCCTGTATTTTCTCTCACTAGGGTGCTTAGTTGGAGGTTCCCCCAGCAAGATAGCTTTTGGCCCTGTCCAATAGCTAGTCCCTTTCCCTGGAGGGCAAAGGGGGTTACTGTGTCTAGGGGGTGGCCACTGAGAAGACGTTCCTCAGCCCCATACTTCGGTAACCCCCTTCTGTGAACTAGGAGAGTGAGACCTAAATTGGCTCAATTGGCTCTGAGTGTTCTGGGAACGAGTTCAGTTTTGGATGAGTACTCTAGGATTACACTAGACAGCAACATCAGTACCCCTACTGTCCTCCATGGGACAATGTCAGAGTGCCCTGGTTTTTTTTCCCTGCCTGGATTGTCTGTCTTTTGTGTTTCGGAATTGTTTGTCTATTGTTTCTCTGTTTTAAATGTACTTGTGTCTATTGAAATGGGAAATTCTGAGTCCAGGTCTCTCCAAGGGAGAAGGCTCCTGATATATTTCTTGAAAAATTTTAAAGAATTTCAGAAAAATGCTAACGATTATGGTTACAAGGTTACAAAAGGGAAAATGATTGAAAACTGTCAGAATGAGTGGCCTGAATTGGGTATTGGATAGCCCCCAGAGTGAACTTTTAATTCCTGACTAGTTGAGTAAAACAGAAAGTTTTTAGTGATCTTGGGGGGGCAGATCAGATCTTGTATATTCTTATCTGGTCAGATGGAATGCCTCTGAAAATTCTAATTGGTAATATTTCCTCAGAGATTCCCACAAAGACTCCCATGACTTCTACATCCTCCTCTCAAGCCGAGACCGGTTCTGACCCTGATGCTGTGAAAGCCTCAAAGTCGGAGGAGGCAATCCATCTTCCCCTCCCACTCCACCCACTCAGGGTGCAGAGAATCACTGTCTGTACTCCATTCTGCCTCCCCTGCCTGCGGAAGACTTCCTATTCCAGCTGCAGATTCCACCCCTTATCACTCTTTCCCTCCACATTCTGCTGTTACTGATGATGGTGTCCCTGTCCAGAGTCCATATCATACTGGAGGAGGTGCCGCCTATGGGCCCCTCATGGGTGCCGATTCTAGCACTCTCACTCCCCTGTTCCCCTTGTGGGAAGTTATGCCCACTCTGGGCACTAGAGATTATCCCTTCATGGTTTATGTCCCTTTTTCTACTAGTAATCTTTACATTTGGAAGCAGCAAAACCCCTCTTTCATTGAGAAACCCCTGGGACTTATCAGCCTCCTAGAAACTATTTTCTTCACTCATTAACCCATCTGGGAAGATTGCCAACAGCTCCTTCAGGCCCCTTTTACAAGCAAAGAAAGGGAGTGCATTGTTAGGGAGATGAAAAAAGGGTCCTAGGCCCTGATGGGGGTCCAATAAATGACCCCTTGTGGTTGACCTGTGTGGTCCCTGATATACATCCTGACTGGGACCATAACTCAAACCAGGGGAGGGAGGCCCTAGACTGGTATCCCCAGTTGCTCTTGGGAAGGTACAGAGGGCCATGAAGAAACCTACAAATTTACTTAAGGTTAGTGAAGTAAAGAAAGGAAAAAATGAGGCTCCGGCTATTTTTTAAAGAGACTTTTGGAAGTTTGCCGTACCTATAAGCTCATTGACCGAGAGGATCCAAACAACCACAGAGCTATTGTTGTTGACTTTGTAGCTCACTCAGCTCCAGACATTAGGAAGAAATTGCAAAAGCTTGAGGGTTTTGAGGGAAAAAATCTCTTGGAGTTAATCAAGGTGGCACAGAAGGTTTTTAACAATTGAGAGAAATCCCAGGACCAACAGAATAAGAGAATGACCAAAGCAGTCATAGCAGCTCTAAAGAGACTGAGAAGGGTGGTTGGCGGAAAAATGGGGAGGAGTAACAGATGCCAAATAGATCAGGGCCCCCAAAAGGGGGCTGCCCACTGATAGGATCTGATCAATATGCTGACTACAAAAAAGCTTGGACATTGGAAGAACAAGTGCCCAGAGAAGAGAGGAGGGAAACCAGTCCTAGCCACTGCTCAACCTGAACAGAGACACTCGGGCTCCCATGTCAATTCACAGAGCCCTGGGAGCCAAGGGTCACTTTGAATGTGGGGGGTCACTCTGTCCACTTTTTAATGGACACGGGAGCTACAAAATCTGTCCTGCAAGCCCCTATAGGACCCCTCTCAAAGAACACCATCTATATACAGGGGGCCATTGGAAAGGTTAAAAAGGTCCCCTACATGACTTCCCTGAGAGTTGACTTAGGCCGAGGGATAGTAACCCAGTCTTAGTCTTTCCTTGTCATGCCAGATTGCCCCTACCCCCTCCTTGATAGGGATCTCTTACACAAACTGCATAACTATTTCTGTTATTTTTAATAATAACTTTTTATTTTGAAACTATATGCAAAAATAGTTTTCAACATTCACCCTTTTTTATTGTAACTTTTTATTTACAAGATATATGCATGGGTAATTTTTCAGCATTGACCTTGCAAAATCTTCTGTTTCAACTTTTCACCTCCTTCCCCCCACCCCTTCTCCTAGATGGCAGGTAGACCCATACATGTTAAATATGTTAAAGTATATGTTAAATATAATATATGTATGCATATCCATACAATTATTTTGCTACACAAGAAAAATCAGACTTAGACATAAGATATAAATAACTTGAGAAGGAGATCAAAAAGGCAAGCAGACAAAAACAGAGGGAGTGGAAATGGTATATTGTGGTTCATACTCATTTCCCATAGTTCTTTCACTGGGTGTAGCTGGTTCTCTTCATTGTTGAACAAATGGAACTAGATCATCTCATTGTTGAAGAGAGCCATGTCCATCAGAATTGATCATCATACAGTATTGTTGAAGTATATAATGACCTCTTGGTCCTGCTCATTTCACTCAGCAAAAGTTCATGAAAGTCTCTCCAGGCCTTTGTGAAATCATCCCGCTGGTCATTTCTTACAGAACAATAATATTCCATAACATTCATATACCACAACTTATTCAGCCATTCTCCAATTGATGGGCATCCATTCAATTTCCAGGTTCTAGCCTCTACAAAAGGGCTGCCACAAACATTTTTGCACATACAGGTCCCTTTCCTTTCTATAAGATCTCTTTGGGATATAAGCCCAGCAGTAACACTGCTGGATCAAAGGGTAAGTGTTATGAGCCAGAACTTGAAACAAGGTGATAACTCAATGGAATTGATAGAAACAATGCTTAAGTTAACACCTTTGAGAGTTCACACATTAGCTCACACATTAGTTCACACCTTTGGGAGGTTTCAGGGTTCAGATATCCAAATTCACACCTCCCATAATCCCATTCTCAGAGGAGGAGTCAACTTTTGAGTTTACACCTCTAAAAGAACATAAAAACAGATAAGCTCAATCAGGAGAGTTCAGCTGAAAAAATTGAGAGGGGAGCGTCAGTTGGAGATTGAGAAGCCACGAGTCGGAATTGACCTAGAGGCAGAAGCTAGAAGACAAGCTGCAAGAGCTCTTGGAACCAAGGAGGGAGATAGGCCTCTAAGAAAGCTACCTGAGCCCAAGGAAAGAGACAAGACTTGGAAAGAGAAAATAAATGTTTGGATTTTAACATCTGGATGCATTTGAGGTGATTATTACTTTGAATTGAAACTAAGGCTGCCTCCAGAAACCTCCCCAAGAAACCTGCTCCCAGAGAACCATTATATTATAAAAAAGAAGAGAGCACTACAGGTAAGCAAGCACACTTTGATAACTTTTTGAACATAGTTCCAAATTGCTCTCCAGAATGGTTGTATGCATTCACAATTCCACCAACAATGCATCAGTGTACTAATTTTCCCACATCCCCTCCAACATTCAGCATTATCTTTTCCTGTCATCCTAGCCAATCTGAGAAGTGTGTAGTGGTATCTCAGAGTTGTCTTAATTTGCATTTCTCTGATTAATAATGATTTGGAGCATCTTTTCATGCGGCTAGAAATAATTTCTATTTCTTCATTTGAAAATTGTCTGTTCATATCCTTTGACCATTTATCAATTGGAGAATGGCCTGATTCCTTATAAATTAGAGTCAATTCTCTATATATTTTGGAAATGAGGCCTTTATCAGAACATTTAAGTGTAAAAATGTTTTCCCAGTTTATTGCTTCCCTTCTAATCTTGTCTGCATTAGTTTTGTTTATACAAAAGTTTTTTTAATTTGATATAATCAAAGTTTTCTGTTTTGTGATCAATAATGATTTTATTTCTTCTTTGGTCACAAATCCCTTCCTCCTTCACAGGTTTGAGAGGTAAACTATCCTATGTTCTTCTAATTTATTTATAATCTCATTCTTTTTTTATTATAACTTTTTATTGACAGAACATATGCATGGGTAAATTTTTTTACAACATTATCCCTTGTACATACTTCTGTTCTGACTTTTCCCTTCCCTTCCTCCACCCCTTCGCTATATGGCAGGCAGTCTCATACATGTTAAATATGTTATAGTATATCTTGGATATATGTGTGCAGAACCATACAGTTCTCTTGTTGCACAAGAATTGGATTCAGAAGGTAAAAATAACCTGGGAAGAAAAACAAAAATTTAAGTAGTCCACATTCATTTCCCAGTGTTCCTTCTCTGGGTGTAGCTAAATCTGCCCATCATTGATTATTTGGAACTGAATTAGATCTTGTCTTTCTCGAAAATATCCATTTCCATCAGAATATATCCTCATACAGTATTGTTGTTGAAGTGTATAATGAGCTTCTGATTCTGCTCATTTCACTCAGCATTAGTTCATGTAAGTATTTCCAAGCCTCTCTGTTTTCATCCTGCTGGTCATTTCTTACAGAATAATAATATTCCATAACATGTATAAAACACAATTTACCCAACCATTCTCCAATTGATGGGCATCCATTCATTTTCCAGTTTCTAGCCACTACAAAAAGGGCTGCCACAAACATTTTGGCACATACAGGTCCCTTTCCCTTCTTTAGTATCTCTTTGGGGTATAAGCCCAGTAGAAAAACTGCTGGATCAAAGGGTATACACAGTTTGATAACTTTTGGGGCATAACTCCACATTGCTCTCCAGAATGGTTGGATGCGTTCAAAACTCCACCAACAATGCATCAGTGTCCCAGTTTTCCCACATCCCTTCCAACATTCATCATTATTTTTTCCTGTCATCTTAGCCAATATGACAGGTGTGTAATGATATCTCAGAGTTGTCTTAATTTGCATTTCTCT
This sequence comes from Sarcophilus harrisii, assembly GCF_902635505.1. Lineage (NCBI taxonomy): Eukaryota > Metazoa > Chordata > Mammalia > Dasyuromorphia > Dasyuridae > Sarcophilus > Sarcophilus harrisii. The sequence continues at coordinate 123,338,199 of NC_045431.1, read as the reverse complement.
GATCAATAGTGATTTGGAACACCCTTTCATATGAGTAGAAATAGTTTAATTTCATCATCTGAAAATTAGGTGTTTATATCCTTTGACTATTTATCCATTGGAAAATGGCGTGATTTCTTATGAATTAGAGACAATTCTCTATATATTTTGGAAACGAGGCTTTTATCAGACCCTTTAAGTGTAAAAATGTTTTCCCAGTTTATTGCTTCCCTTCTAATCTTGTTTGATTTACTTTTGTTTGTACAAAGGCTTTTTAATTTGATATAATCAAAGTTTTCTATTTTGTGATCAATAATGATCTCTAGTTCTTCTTTGGTCACAAATTCCTTCCTCCTCCATAAGCCTGAGAGATAAACTATTTTATGTTCCTCTAATTTATTTATAATCTCATTCAAATCATGGAACCATTTTGATCTTATCTTGGTGTATGATGTTAAGTGTGGATCCATGCCTAATTTCTGCAATGCTAATTTCCACTTTTCCCAGCAGTTTCTGTCAATTATTGAATTCTTATCCAAAAATTTTGAATCTTTGGATTTGTCGAACACTAGATTGCTCTAGTTATTATTTTGTCCTGTGAATCAAACCTATCAATTGATCAACTACTCTTTTTCTTAGCCAATAACAAATGGTTTTAGTGACTGCTGCTTTGTAATATAGTTTTAGATCTGGAACATCTAGGCCATCTTCATTTGATTTTTTCTTTCACTAGTTCCCTTGGAAGTTTTGACCTTTTGTTCTTCCAGATGAATTTTGTTGTTATTTTTCTAGGTCATTAAAATAGTTTTTTGGGAGTCTGATTGGCATAGCACTAAATAAATAGATTAGTTTAGGTAGTATTGTCATCTTTATTATATTTCGCTCGACCTATCCAATAGCACCTAATATTTTTCCAATTGTTTAGATCTGACTTTATTTGAGTGGAAAGTGTTTTGTAGTTTTGTTCAAATAGTTCCTGACTTTCCATTAGCAGCTAGATTCCCAAATATTTTATACTATCAATAGTTATTTTAAATGGAATTTCTCTTTGTATCTCTTGCTGCTGGATTTGTTAGTGATGTATAAAAATGCTGATGACTTATATGCATTTATTTTGTATCCTGCAACTTTGCTAAAGTTGTGGATTATTTCTAATAGCTTTTTAGTAGAATCTCTGGGGTTCTCTAAGTATACCATCATATCATCTGCAAAGAGTGATAATTTGGTTTCCTCATTACTTACTCTACTTCTTTTAATCTCTTTTCCATCTCTTTTGCCAAAGCTAGTATTTCTAATACAATAGAATAGTAATAGTGATAGCGGGCAACCTTGTTTCACTCCTGATTTTATTGGGAATGGTTCCAATTTATCACCATTATATATGATACTTGCTGATGGTTTTAAATAGATGCTACTGACTATTTTAAGGAAAAGTCCATTTATTCCTATCCTCTATAGTGTTTTAATAGGAATGGGTGTTAGAATTTATCAAATACTTTTTCTGCATCTATTGAGATATGCCATTTGTTAATTTGGTTATTGATATAGTCAATTATGTGAATAGTTTTCCTAATATTGAACTAGTCTTGCATTCCTGGTATAAATCCTACTTGGTTATGGTATATTATCCTGGGGATGATTTTTTTCTATTTGTTACTAATATTTTATTAAAGTTCATTAGGGAGATTGGTCTATAATTTTCTTTTTCTGTTTTTATTCTACCTGGTTTAGGTATCAGTATCATGTCTGTGTCATAAAAGCAATTTGATAGGACTCCTTCAATCCCTAATTGTTTTTGGATAGTATTGGAGCTAATTGTTCTTTAAATTTTTGGTAGAATTCACATGTAAATCCATCTGATCCTGCAGATTTTTCTTAGGGAGTTGATTAATAGCTTGTTCTATTTCTTTTTCTAAAATGGGACTATTTAACAAACTTACTTCTTCCTCTGTTAATCTGGGCAACCTACACTTTTGAAGGTATTCATTCATTTCATTTATAATTTTCTTTCTCTGTTTTTGTTCTACCTGGTTTAGGTATCAGTACCATGTCTGTGTCATAAAAGGAATTTGATAGGATTCCTTCAATCCCTATTTTTTTTTTTTTTTTTGGATAGGATTGGAGCTAATTGCTCTTTAAATTTTTGGTAGAATTCACATGTAAATCCATCTGGTCCTGGGGATTTTTTCTTAGGGAGTTGATTAATAGCTTGTTCTACTTCTTTTTATAAAATGGGACTATTTAACCAACTTATTTCTTCCTCTGTTAATCTGGGCAAGCTACATTTTTGAAGGTATTCATTCATTTCATATATCAAATTTATTGGCATAATGTTGAGCAAAGTAACTCCTAATTATTGCTCTAATTTCCTCTTCATGAGTGGCAAGTTCTCCCTTTTCATTTTTAAAACTAACAATTTGGTTTTCCTCTTTCCTTTTTCTAATCAAATTTACCAAGGGTTTATCTATTTTATTGGGTTTTTTTCATAGAACTAACTCTTAGTTTTATTTATTAATTCAATAGTGTTTTTTTTACTTTCAATTTTATTAATCTCTCCTTTTATTTTTAAAATTTCAAGTTTAGTGTTTGATTGGGTTTTTTTTAATTTGCTCTTTTTCTAGCTTTTTTAGTTGCAAGCTTCATTCATTGATTTTCTCTTTCTCTATTTAATGCAAGACGGTCTCTAGAGATAAAAATTTCCTCTTATTACCAATTTGGTTGCATCCCACACATTTTGTTATGTTGTTTCATTATTGTCATTCTCTTGGGTGAAATTATTAATTGTGTCTATGAGTTGCTGTTTCATCCGTTCATTCTTTTTTTATTTTTCTTTTAATAGCCTTTTATTTACAGGTTATATGTATAGGTAACTTTACAGCATTGACAATTGCCAAATCTCTTGTTCCAATTTTCCCCCTCCTTTTCCACACCCCCTCCCCCAGATGGCAGGATGACCAGTAGATGTTAAATATATTAAAATATAAATTAGATACACAATAAGTATACATGACCAAACCGTTATTTTGCTGTACAAAAAAAATTGGACTCTGAAATATTGTACAATTAGCTTGTGAAGGAAATAAAAAATGCAGGTGGACAAAAATAGAGGGATTGGGAATTCAATGTAAGGGTTCTTAGTCATCTCCCAGAGTTCTTTTCCTGGGCATAGCTGGTTCAGTTCATTACTGCTCCATTGGAACTGATTTGGTTCATCTCATTGCTGAGGATGGCCAGGTCCATCAGAATTGGTCATCATACAGTATTGTTGTTGAAGTGTATAATGATCTCCCGGCCTTGCTCATTTCACTCAGCATTAGTTTGTGTAAGTCTCTTCAGGCCTTTCTGAAATCATCCTGTAGGTCATTTCTTACCAAACGATAATATTCCATAATATTCATATACCACAATTTATTCAGCCATTCTCCAATTGATGGGCATCCACTCAGTTTCCAGTTTCTAGCCACTACAAAGAGGGCTGCCACAAACATTCCTGCACACAGATCCCTTTCCCTTCTTTATGATCTCTTTGGGATATAAGCCCAGTAGTAACACTGCTGGGTATGTACAGTTTGATAACTTTTTGAGCATAGTTCCAAATTGCTCTCCAGAATGGTTGGATGTATTCACCCCCTCCAACATTCCCCATTATCTTTCCCTGTCATTCTAGCCAGTCTGACAGGTGTGTAGTGATATCTCAGAGTTGTCTTAATTTGCATTTCTCTGATTAATAATGACTTGGAGCATCTTTTCATATGGCTAGAAATAGTTTCAATTTCTTCATCTGAGAATTGTCTGTTAATATCCTTTGACTATTTATTAATTGGAGAATGGCCTGATTCCTTACAAATTAGAGTCAATTCTCTATATATTTTGGAAATGAGTCCTTTATCAGAACCTTTGACTATAAAAATATTTTCCCAGTTTATTGCTTCCCTTCTAATCTTGTCTGCATTAGTCATTCATTCTTTAGGATAAGATTATTTAGTTTCCAATTACTTTTTGATCTATTTTCTCCGGCTTTTTAATGAATGTAATTTTTATTGCATCGTGATCTGAAAAGGATGCATTTACTATTTCTGCCTTTCTGCATTTGAGTTTGAGGTCTTTATATCCTAATATATGTTCAATTTTTGTATAGATTCCATGAACTGCCAAGAAGAAAATCTATTCCTTTCTGTCTCCATTTAGTTTTCTCCAAAGATCTATCACACCTAACTTTTCTAGTATTCTATTCACCTTTTTAACTTCTTTCTTATTTATTTTGTGGTTTAATTTATCTAGTTCTGAGAGTACAAGGTTGAGATCTCCTACTGTTATAGTTTTGCTGTCTGTTTCTTCTTGCAGCTCTCAACTTCTTCTTTAGGAATTTAGATGTTATACCACTTGGTGCATATATGTTTAGTACTGATATTGCTTCATTATCTATGGTAACCTTTAGCAAGATATAGTTTCCTTCCTTATCTCTTTTAATGAGATAAATTTTTGCTTTTGCTTGATCTGAGATCAGGATGGCTACCCCTGCTTTTTTTTTTTTTTTTTACTTCAACTGAAGCATAGTAGATTCTGCTCCAGACTTTTACCTTTACTCTGTGTGTATCACCTTGCTTTCAAGCATGTTTCCTGTTAACAACATATTGTAGGATTCTAGCTTTTAAACCAGTCTGCTATCCGCCTCCACTTTATGGGGGGAGGTTACCCCATTCACATTTATGGTTAAAATTACTAATTCTGTATTTCCTGCCCTTTCCTTGTTAACCCCAAATTATGCTTTTTCTCGTTCCTTTCCCCCTTACCTCCCTCCCCAGTATTAAACTTATGAGCACCACTTGCCTCAGGCAGCCTTCCCTCTTTAGGATTCCTCCCCCTCTTAGAGTCCCTCCCTTTTTCTTAAACTTTTCTCTTACAATTTCTGTATTTCCTTCTATTTCGCCTACTCCTTCCCTGTTCACTTTTCCCCTCAGACTTTTCAATGAGATGGGAGAAGTTTCTGTATAAACCAAATATGTCTAACATTTTCTCTTTGAGCCAATTCTGATGAGAGTACGATTCACACTATGTTCATCCCCCTCCCTTCTTTCCCTCAGATATAATAGATTTCCTTTGCCTCTTCATGAGATGTAGTACCTCTTTTTTTTTCACTTTTTCTTGTACAATTTCCTTTCCACATGTAGATATTTTTTATATTATAACAGTAAAACCAAATTATATATGTACTCTTTATGTAGACTCCTAACAGAAATATAGTTCTCAAGAGTTCTTTTTACCTTTTTATGCTTCTCCAGATCTAAACTTTAAGTAAAAGTTTTAATCTTTTCTTCAGAGGCCTAATTAATCATACATGCATATGTATCCAAGTGTGTGTGTGTGTGTATATATATATATATATATATATACATATATATATATATTCATGTATATATATAAAATGCATGTTTATATATATGTACAAAAATATTCTTCTGTGCTTGTATGTGTACACACACACACACATACACACACATACATACACACACACACAGAAAAGAAGTAGAGACTAGAAAATAAAGATTACCTAGGAAAAAAATTGCCTAGGAACATATGTAGATCTGAGGCAAGATTTCAAGCCCAAATCTTCTTGACTAAACTATGCTCCCTTTCCATGTTTATTTATGCATTAGTTTTATAAAGACATCTTAGACTGAGATTTTGGACTTGGGCCAATTCCCTCTGGTACTCTTAGCTAGGTAAAGTAGGTCTTGTTTGATTAGTTGGAAAAAAATCAAATTAGTTAGACCCCCTGGGAGGGAAGTTTAATTAGCTAATCTCTGAAGAGCTCAAGGAAGTCAAGGCTCAGCCCATTTGGATAGTGAGACTGCTTCAGAAGGGAAAGAAGAAATCACATTCTCCTCTTCCCCTCCCTCACCATAATATCTAACAGTAAAGCAAAAGATAACTAACTCATCCATCAGTTTAAGAAGGAGAGCTACATAATAATTGTCAATTAAATACATGTTGATTATTATTTGAGTAATTGCTTTTGATAAGAGTCAATTAAGACTTCTGTCTGATAGTTCATGGAAAGCACATTGGTGTGAATTTGTTATATATGGTTTTAAAATTAATCAACCAGCTAGTACTAGTATGGGAGGTAGTAGCCAGTTTTGGGAGACATCCCTAGAGTATAAATGCACTTTGAGGAAGTAATTGAAAGAAGGCATAACATTTTTATTGTCAGAGAATTGGCCTTATGCCCACAAACCCTGTTTAATTTTTAACATTTTATAGTTTTATGTGTGTGTGTGTGCAGTTAAATAGGAATAGAAATGGTGTTCTTGTTACCTTGTCCTTTAAAAAAAAGTTTAAATTTTAAATAGCAATAACCTCAGTTTTATATTTAGTTTAGTATTTTCAAGGTTTTTTCTCTTTTATGCACATCAAGATGGCAATTATATTGTAATTTAATTTGATCTAATAGATGTTCATTAAAGGGCATTTTGGACTAATATCATCTCTCATCATACTTTGTGTGTAGGCTCTGAGCATGGAGAAATTATGAAATAAGGAATCTGATTGGTGTTAGAAGCAGAAAGATTAAAAAAAAGAAGAATTGACATCTTCAAAATTCAGAACCATGATTTGGGGACAGTGAGAGAAAGCAACTGTAACAGAGGGCAGTTCTAATGTACTGAACTAAATAGACTATCTGGACCATGATGTTTACAAAGTTGAGGTGAGAAATGCCAACCATTCTTCAACCTGCTGCCAATATTTTTTAAAAAGATCTTAAGAAACAGATTATTTCACATGCTAAGCATCCATCTACTGGTATGAAAATGCAAAAGAGACTATGCTCTTTTATTGTGCTCCAAAGAAATTAAGAATAGAATTGGAAATTATATTGTAACTTTCCTATAACTATATATTTTAATTCCTTCATCTATTGAGCATTGAAAATTTTATGCTTCTTGATTTACTTCTATATTACTAAAATTTATTAAATAGTGATTTAATTTTATATATTCATATAAATTAAATGCTTTTACTATTAAATTTATTTGTCTCAAATATTTCTAGTAATGGTTACACATCAGGTAGGGGCTTGGAGAATTTCTTTGATAATAGCCAGATATGCCAAATCTAGGAGTAATTGAGGGTAGGAGAAATTATTTATTACTATAAAGTATAACGAATTGCTAGAGATAGAAAAGGAAAAATAAAACAGTTCCCGCCCTTAAAGAGGTTATTTTCTCCTAGATTCTGTTGGGAGAATTACCCCAAATAGATATTGATGCTGTGCATGAGCTTCCTGATCTACAAACAACTTTCTATCAACCCTGAAATGACTTTGCTGATTTCCACTAAGGTACATTTAAGATGTACTTGATTCAGCAGTTTTGTCTAAAACCAAAGGACTTAAGCAGGAAAATTTAGATGGAACTCTTTACTCAAGCACATGCTATTATATCATTAAAAAGAAAAACTTAAACATTTGCTCAGCTTCACCTTGGGCTTCAAAGACAATTTTCTTTATTCAGATGACAAGCATTATAAAAGGGCCAAATAGTGTCACAAAATTTTCATTATGTAACATTTTTGCCCTCTGGCATTATAGGACCTGTTCTGGAGAACACTAGACCATCTACAGACATTTTGCAACAATTAAAATTTCTGTCCTTAAAACACCAGAAATGAGTCACGTCAGGGATGTTTCTTCTTTGGGGAATTTGCAGTGGCAAATCTAGCAGCTAAAAGCATAATGAATCCATTCTTTTCAGAAAGATAATATCCTCTCCTTTTTTGATTTTAGTTATACTACTTTACTTTTATATAACTGAATATCTTTAGCAAAGGTGAAGGTTGGAAGAGAATTGGGGCTCTAGGGACAGTAAGGCTTCATCAATTTTTTATGTATTAAATGTGAAGCAATATTTATTCACAAAAAAACACTAAGTGACTTCTCTGAGTTGGCTCTAACCAACTGACCATTCAAAGCCTTACTTAAACTCATTAATCAGTAACTAACAGTGATGGGAAAATGCTTGCATCTTTATGACATTATTAAAACAGCAAATAATAGTAATTGCTCCTTGAGGAAGCATGCAGCAGCAGAGCTGAATGATTTCCGTTGAGAACACAGTCTGAGAAGGAAGAATTGCCATGGCTGTGCATATTCCTTGTTCATCATTCCTCACTGCATAGGCTAACTGTCTACTAATTATAAGAGACTATATGAAACTGGAAAACTATACTCATGTGAGTATCAGAAGAGAATTTTCCTTGTAATTTAATTTATGTTGCTCTTTATACATATTTTGTTTTGGACTAATTTGTCTGGGAAAAGAAACGTTTTTTAAATTTTTTTATTTAATAGCCTTTTATTTACAGGTTATATGTATGGGTTATATGTATTTATTTACAGCATTGACAATTACCAAACCTCTTGTTCCAATTTTTCCCCTCCTTCTCCCCACCCCCTCCCCCAGATGGCAGGGTGACCAGTAGATGTTAAATATATTAAAATATACATGACCAAACTGTTATTTTGCTGTACAAAAAGAATTGGACTCTGAAATATTGTACAATTAGCCTGTGAAGGAAATCAAAAACGCATTTGGGCAAAAATCTAGGGATTGGGAATTCAATTTAATGGTTTTTAGTCATCGCCCAGAATTCTTTCCCTGGGCGTAGCTGGTTCAGTTCATTACTGCTCCATTGGAACTGATTTGGTTGATCTCATTGCTGAGGATAGCCAGGTCCATCAGAATTGGTCATTATATAGTACTGTTGTTGAAGTATATAATGATCTCTTGACTCTGCTCGTTTCACTCAGCATCAGCTCGTGCAAGTCTCTCCAGGCCTTTCTGAAATCATCCTGTTGGTCATTTCTTACCGAACAATAATATTCCATAATATTCATATACCGCAATTTATTCAGCCATTCTCCAATTGATGGGCATCCACTCAGTTTCCAGTTTCTGGCCCTACAAAGAAGGCTGCCACAAACATTTGTGCACATACAGGCCCCTTTCCCTTCTTTATGATCTCTTTAGGATATAAGCCCAGTAGTACTACACTGCTGGATCAAAGGGTATGCACAGTTTGATAACAGTAAAAGAAACTTTGATGAAGATTCCTCATCTTTGTTTTTGAGCAGATATTTTCTAGACAGTTAACTGATATAGCAAGCACACTGGACCTTGGAGTTAGTAAGAACAGAATATAAATCCTGTCTTTGTTGTTGTTTAGACATTTCAATCATATCTGACTCTTCATGACCTATGTGGGTTTACTTGGTAAAGATTCTGGAGTGATTTGCCATTTGCTTCTCCTGTTCATTTTACAGATGAAGCTAGCAGGATTAAGTGACTTGCCCAGGATCATACAACTAGTTTGCCTGAGGCAAGATTTGAACTTGGGGAGTTGAGTCTTACTGAATCCAGGTCTAGCATTCTACTGTGCCACCTAGCTCCCATCCTCAGTTTCCTCATCTATAAAATGAAAATTATAATTATACTTACTTTACAGGGTTATTGTGAGTATCAGATGAGATAATATGTGTAAAGTGTTACAAAACTGAAAGTACTATGTAAATGCTTTTAATTTTATAGTAATAATATATCACGATTATTGACCAAAACAGTATCTTAAATGTAAGAAACTTGCAGATAAATACACTTGAGGAAGTAAAGTGTAGATGACTATACTGACACAGATACAGATCACAATTCAATAAAGATACTATCTTTAAGTCTCTAATAAGAGTATCTCATAGTAAAGGACTTTTTATTATCTTATAAGAAAGTAATGCTGGATGTTAGCAAAATTTGCAATGAGAACCTTTTATCTTGGCAATTAGCACATCTTTTTATGGTCTTCTTTGGAATGCTATATAACATAAAGCCTGTAGCTTTCTTGACTCTGACACAGTGTACTCCTGCTGTCTGTCATAGATACCCTATCTGGGTAACACTTCATATTCTGAACTCTTCTAACTACTTCCTTTACCTCTACTCCAAATCAAAACTATCTTATGTGTTTCAGTCTCCCAATTTTGAGATTAGACAACTATATAAACTAAATCTTATTGAGGTGCTAATAGCAGGAATATTTGCAATTTAAAAAGAGAATCTTTGTTACAGCAATGGATAACAGAATGGGTTCTTAACACAGAAAATTGCAGCAAAGTAGTAATAATAAAAATAATAATAGCTAACATTTATATAGCATTTACTATGTGGCATGCATTGTGCTAAGTGTCATACAATTATTATCTCATTTGATCCTCATAGGAATAAAATATAGGTGCTGTTATTATCCCCAATTTAAGACTGAGAAAACTCAGACATAGATTAAATGAATTTTCCAGGATCATAAAGTGAAGTTAGATAGAACTCAGGTCTTTTAATTCCAGGTCCAGCACTGGAAGAATGGGCCACCTAGCAGAATCATAAATCTAGCATTGTATGACATCTCAGAAGCCACTTTGTCTGACTCTTTCTTTTTACAAAGGAGTAACTGAAGTCTTAGAAAATAATTGTCCTATCCAAGGTTATATAAGTAGGAAGCATCAGAAATCATTGCCCAAATCCTCTGACCCAATAACCATTGTGATTTTTATTTATATTCAATAAGGCTTTAAATCATGTCATGAACAATTGTCTATTTCTCCTACATTTCAGTTATATTAGCCTTCAGGGAAAACATTTTTTATGAATAAATGATATTACACATTTAACATCTTAAAATTTTGAAATTTCTCAGAATATAATTTATAACCACCTCATGAGATAGGTAATAAAAGTGACATTGCCTCCATTTTGCAAATGCATAAACTGAATCTTAGAGAAGTTAAGTGATTTGCCAAGATTTCAGTAACTAATACATAGTAGAACCAGAATGAGAATCCAGGTATTCTGACTCAATATTCTTTTATTAAAAGTCCAGTACTTTTTCTCATGTGTGCATATTTTCCTCTCAATTTTATATGTCTCTCTTCCACCTCTCCCACCCCCTACCATATGTCCTTTTTATGTAAATTTAGACTTTGAAACTCATAAATCTCCCAACTTAGGGAGAAGCTGTGCTCTAATAATTCATCCTTAAGATTGTTTGAAACTTGGACCATGTTTTTCAATACATAAAATATTATTCACAGTCTCAGAAACTTAGCTCCAAAAGAAACCCACAAGAATTTTATAAAAAAAAAAGTTATACCTGAAGAATAGTTTTTTTTATTTCCCCTCTAAAGTATGATTTTAATGAAACCAAAGAACCTCACCACCATATGTAACAATATTTCTTTGGAAAAAATTCATTTGTAACTCCAAGTTGAATTACCACAAAAATCTCTCTCCCTACTCTACTACTCCTATTGCACTGGGATTTCCCCTTTCTTTCCATCCCTCTTGACAGTTATGCAATAGGATGAAGAATATCTCTACTCTAAACCAATGATAACAATTTGTAGCTCCAACAAGATGAGGCTAGAGATTATCAATGTTTAAAGATTAGAGAGCTAAGAATCCTATTTATTAAACTGGGAAAAAAACTGGAAACTCTATGGTATACTTCACCTAGGGATAATTCTCAGACATTCATCTTATGCTCAAACCATTTATTTTTTTCTTAGAAGCCCAGCAATAGGCTGTCTTGTTCCTCTTTCTATTCATGCCATTTTGTTTTTGGCCAACAATTCTCTCTTCCATAGTCCAATAAGAAATAAAATGTAACACATAACATAATTTAACAACTGAATTTAATAAGTGTCCAAGGCATTGTGCAAATCCCTGGAAAAACAAAGGTGATACAAATTTAACACAGAAACAATACATACATAAATAACTACAATGCAATTGGATTTTGATAGCAGTAAGGTGCTATCTAGTTAAAATGTTGTAAATCTTCCTATTTCATTGAATGTTCATCTTTTCCCCTGAAAGATAATGCTTAATTTTGCTGGGTAGTTGATTCTTGGATGCAGTCCAAGCTCTTTGGCAGGACCTTCAATCCTTTAATGTGAAAGCTGCTAGGTCCTGAGTAATCCTGATTAGGATTCCTCAATATATGAATTGTTTCTTTCTGGTTGTTTGCAGTATTTTCTCGATCTGATAATTCTGAAACTTATTCTATAAGTTTCTATTACTGTTATTACTAGTATTAATTAGTATTAGTATTAGTACTATTATTAATAGTATTACTAATATTATTCTATTACTATTTTCCTTGGAGTTTTCATTTTGGGATCTCTTTCAGGAGATGATTGGTAAATTCTTTCAATGACTATTTTTACCCTCTGGTTCTAGGATATCAGGGCAGTTTTCCCTGATGATTTTTTGAAAGATATTGTCCAGGCTCTTTTTTTTTTTCATCATGGTTTTCAGGAAGGCTTAATTCTTAGACTGTCTCTCCTGGGTTTATTTTCCAAGTCAGTTTTTTTTCCCAATGAAGTATTTTACATTTTCTTCTATTTTTTTCATTAAAAATTTGTTTGGTTTAATCTTGATGTCTCATTGAGTTATTCACTTCCATTTGTTCAATTCTAATTTTTTGTGAATTATTTTCTTCAGTTAACTTTTTTTTTTTTTACCTCTTTTTGTTTTTGGCCAATTGCACTTTTTTAAAAAGTTATTTTGTGCAGTTGATGTTTTTTCATTTGCCAATTCTATTTGTTAATGAGTTGTCTTTTTCCATTTCACCCAATTTGCTTTTTAAGGAGTTGTCTTCTTCAGTCAAGCTGTTGGCTTTTTTCTCCAAACTATTATCATTCTCCTGGATAGCTCTCATTGCTTTGCTCTATTTTTCTTCTATCTCTTTTTTTTAAAGATTATTTTTAAACTCTTCCAAGAGAGCCTTTTAAGCTGAAAGCATTTTGCCTTTGCTGAACTCTTTTGGGTTTGCATTCTGATCTTCTCTGTCTCCATAATTCCTCTCTATAGTCACAGCTCTTTTTGCTTTTTTGCTCATTTCACAGGGTAAATTATTCTGAGCTTCCTCTGTGAGTTAACAGGGGTTTCTCACTGATTGTGCTGGGGCCAGTGGTGCTGCAGGTTTCCCCATTGTGCTGGTTGAGCCTGGCCAACTCCTGCTTGTTATGGTAGTGATCAGCAGCTCGTTATTTTCCTTCTGTACTTGTGTTGATGGTCTCACAGATGGTTTGCTGATCCACAGGCTTTCTGAATTAGGACAAAGTTACTATATTTTGGCTAAGAATCTTTGAAAACTATACCTCTTATTTGTTAATGTATCAAAGATGGCTTCTGCTTGACTGCAAAATGAGAATTAAGATTATAAAATCAATACCTCTAAGCTATGGAGAACAGGACTTTTTAGCACTAAATATGTGAGACCTTACAAAATAAAATTTAAATTGAATTAATAAAATGAGATAATATTTATAAAAAGTATCTAGCACATGGTAGGAGCTTTATAAATGCTTATTGCCTTCTGCCTATTTTAGATAGTAGTATTTATTAAGGAAGATCTGGGTTGAAATCCTAGTACTGACACTTAGTCCTTGTTGCTTTTCCTCTCTATACCTCAAGATTCTTATTTGTAAAATGAAATGACTGAACTAGACGATCCATCCTTAAACCAATTTATTTATTTAAAGGCATTTTTCTCTTCACTTGCCCTCTTTTTTTGATACCTTAATTGTCAGCCTACTTGATACATCTCTAATTTCATCTCTGACTTAATATTCTCTAATTTCCAGAAAAGAAGTGTGAAGATTAGAGAAATTTTTGGTATAACAAAATAGTCAATAATGGCAAAAGAAAGTATATATTCTCTTATGAAAATAGTGGGCACAGCTGAATTGATTTGATGAATTGCTTTCCTAAGTTCCTTTGTTAGATTTTTAACTAATCTACTTCTCCAATCTAATGCTTCCAAATTATATTCCTTTGACTTACTCTCTTCCTTATCATTTATTCAATTGTATAATAATTGTATTATAATCTAAAATGGAGTTAAGAATGATTATAAATCAATTCATCATTTTTGACATTTCCAACTTCTTTTTATGAGAGTATTGCAAGAGAAGAGATGAAAACAATTTCTTTCATATGTGAGTTCATAAGAAGTTATATCACTATAATTTTCTGGCTACTCATAATATTTTTGCTTAATATTCCAATTTCTAAAGAAGTTCAGAATGTGTTTAGATTTCACCCTGAATACCCATTATAGAAAGTATTGTTCTAATGAAAAGACAATATAATTCTGAATAATTAACTTTCCCATATATTTATTCACTGCCTCCACTTTCTTTGAGTTTTCCTTTGATAGACTTTAACATAAATATACATACATTTATTTATATTCTATATTATCAAAAATGAATGGGATGCTGCTTTATTTCATAAATTAGATCAAATTTTCAGTTTTACTGTTCTATTTCCACTTCCCATTCAGAATTCATCTGGCCTCATTAACATCCTTTTTAGGCTGTACTCCTGCAAATTTTATCTAATGACCCAGAAATCTCTCCATCTTGAAAGTTTGCTTTACCTTGGACTTAACAGAGGGAAATATACTTTTTCCCTGTGGTTTCTTCCTCTGATTGGCTAGTATCTCCAAGAATGTCTTTTTTTTCCTGAGGCAATTGGGGTTAAGTAACTTGACCAGGGTCACACAGCTAGGACCCAGCTAGGAAATGTTAAGTGTCTGAGGCCAAGTTTGCACTCAAGTCCTCCTGACTTCAGGGCTGGTGCTCTATCCACTGCACCACCTAGCTGTGAATGTCCATTTTGAAGAGGAGGATCAGTCTAGATAAATCTTTATTCCTCTCCAAACTGCATTGCTGACTCTGTATTTGTTCAACAATGTCCCAATCTGGTTCTCTTCTGCCCCTTCCCCTTTTCATTTCTCTTTTATGTGTTAACTTTTCCCATTCAAAAATAAGTTCCTTGAGGGCAAGGGCAGTCTTTATTTCTCTTGCAGTTGTAGATCCAGTGCTAAACACAGTATTTAATTTGACTGGGATACCAATGTTTTCCAACCTTCTGCTACTTTCCTTCCTATTCCCAATCCTCCCTTTTTTAGTCTCAATTCTCTCTTCCTTGTACCTATGTTGCTTTGGTCCAAATTTGTGTTTTCCCACCATGTCTCCTCTGCTTTTAATGACAAACTGCTAAATAGAATTGGAAAATGTAATAGAAATAAGTTTACTATGCTCAATACAAATTTATATTATGGGATCTCAACTGAATCTTCACTATAGAAAGATAATCCTTTTCATCCTGCTGAATTAGTTCCCTATGTCACTCCTCATACCTGTTATTTAAGTTTCTTTACTTTCCTCAAACCTCCCCTATCACATTATCCCCCTGTTCTCTTAATTGAGGACCTCACTTCACATTTTAGTTCACATTTTTATCAAGGCCATTCACCATGAATTTCCTTTTCTTCCCTTACCTAGACCCAAAAGCCCCTTACCTTTATTAGAATCTTTGATGAAAATATGATTTCTCATCAAACCAATCACTCTGCACATGATCTTATCTATTCCCCATTTTTTTCTAGCACTGCCACTAGCTCTCTGATATTCAATCTATTACTATCTAAAAATTCCTTCCCTAATGAATAAACATATCCAAATCTCTCCATTCACTAAAACTCTCATTAACCCCTAGAAATACTCTGTGCTTATTCCCCACTTCTTACTCACTTCAAACTACTATAGTCAGAATCCCTCCTATCTTATAGTTTAAGTGAAACTACTCTTTCCAAAGTTACTGTGCCAATAACTTTTAAATTTCCAAATATAATGACTTTTCCTAATCCTTCCATTCTTGAGCTCTCTGCAGCATTTTGACATTGCTGATCAGCTTCTACTGAATATTGTTTCTCTGAACTGCTTGGTTTCTTTTTTATATGCCTTTTAACTGTGAGTGATGAGGCACTGTCTTGGAACCACTTTCCTTCTTTCTATATTCTCTACTAATGACTTCATTAGTTCCTATGTTAATTATGTTCCTGTGTAATTAGTTCCTAATTATCTTCATACAGATGACTTCTAGATATATGCATCCATCCCAGATCTCTCCCGATCATCACAATATCCATTGGGCTATAAACTCTTTTAGGCTGGAACTGTTTTTGTTGTTCTTTGTTTGTCTAGCACTTAGCTCAGTAAATACTTAATAAATAACTATTGAAAATATTGTCTATTACACCCTAAGTCCTTATACCTTCTCTTTGTAACTGAAGATGTCTCTGATTAGTTAATTTGGGAAAGAGGCTCTTGCACCCATTCCACAAAAGTCTAAATTCTTTTTCACATAATTCACAAATAAAATCATTTGCTATATTTGGTCATTTCTGCCTCTACAATATCATTTGAATCTTTTTCCTCTTCTCTGTTTAGGAGATTAACAAGTTAGTTACTTCCTTAACAAGCTAGCCTTCATTACCTCCTGCCTGATCTATTGCAATTGTCTCTGAATTGATCTCACTACTTCAAATATCTCCTCATTTCAATCCATGCTTAGCACAGTTGCCAAAATGATTTTCCTGAATGGCTGTGTTGATCCCTTACTTAATAAATACAAAGCGTTATCTATGGAAAATATGAGGGGGGAGGGACAGGGAAAGCATTTTCAATTACTTCTAGGATCAAATATAAATGTCTCTGTTTAGTATTTGAAGCTTTTCACAACTTAACCCCAAACTACATTTCCAGCTTCTTCACATTCTACATCATTCCCTTTCATACACTTTCACATACTAAAACACCAGCTAAACTCCCTTTCTTGCTATCCCCTTTTATTATTATTATTATAACTTTTTATTGACAGAGCCCATGCCTGGGTAATTTTTTTAATAACATTATCCCTTGCACTCATTTCTGTTCCGACTTTTCCCCTCCCTCCCTTTACCCCTTCCCCCAAATGGCAAGCAGTCCTATACAAGTTAAATATGTCACAGTGTATCCTAGATACAATATATGTGTCCAGAACTGAACAGTTTTCTTGTTGCACAGGAAGAATTGGATTCAGAAGGTAAAAATAACCTGGGAAGAAAAACAAGAATGCAAGCAGTTACATTCATTTCCCAGTTTCTTTCTTTGGGTATAGCTGCTTCTGTCCATCCTTAATCAATTGAAACTGTTAGATCTCTTTGTCAAAGAAATCCACTTCCATCAGAATACATCCTCATACAGTATCGTTGTTGAGGTATATAATGATCTCCTGGTTCTGCTCATTTCACTCAGCATCAGTTCATGTAAGTCTAGCCAATCCACTCTGTATTCATCATGCTGGTCATTTCTTACAGAACAATAATATTCCATAACATTCATATACCACAATTTAATCAACCATTCTCCAATTGATGGGCATCCATTCATTTTCCAGCTTCTAGCCACTACAATCAGGGCTGCCACAAACATTTTGGCACACACAGGTCCCTTTCCCTTCTTTAGTATCTCTTTGGGGTATAAGCCCAGTAGAAAAACTGCTGGATCAAAGGGTATGCACAATTTGATAACTTTTTGAGCATAGTTCCAAATTGCTCTCCAGAATGGCTGGATGTATTCACAATTCCACCAACAATGTATCAGTGTCCCTGTTTTCCTACATCCACTCCAACACTCTGCATTATCTTTCCCTATCGTTCTAGCCAATCTGACAGGTGTGTAGTGGTATCTCAGAGTTGTCTTAACTTGCATTTCTCTGATTAATAATGACTTGGAGCATATTTTTCATATGGTTAGAAACAGTTTCAATTTCTTTGTCTGAGAATTGTCTGTTCATATCCTTTAACTATTTATCAATTGGAGAATGGCTTGATTTCTTATAAATTAGAGTCAATTCTCTATATATTTTGGAAATGAAACCTTTATCAGAACCTTTGACTGTAAAAATGTTTTCCCAGTTTACTGTTTCCCTTCTAATCTTGTCTGCATTAGTTTTGTTTCTACAAAAACTTTTCAATTTGATATAATCAAAATTTTCTAAGTCAAAAGTAATCTCTAGTTCTTCTTTGGTCATAAATTCCTTCCTCTTCCACAGGTCTGAGAGGTAAACTATCCCATGCTCTTCCAATTTATTTATAATCTCATTCTTTATGCCTAGGTCATGAACCCATTTTGACCTTATCTTGGTGTACGGTGTTAAGTGTGGGTCAATGCCTAGGTTCTACCATACTAATTTCCAATTTTCCCAGCAATTTTTGTCAAACAGTGAGTTCTTATCCCAAGATCAGAGTCTTTGGGTTTGTCAAACACTAGAATATTAAAGTTATTGGCTGTTTTGTCCTTTCAACCTAACCTATTCCATTGATCAACTAGTCTATTTCTTAGCCAATACCATATGGTTTTGGTAACCGCTGCTTTATAATATAATTTTAGATCTGGTACAGCTAGGCCACCTTCATTTGATTTTTTTTTCATTAATTCCCTTGAAATTCTTGGCCTTTTGTTTTTCCATATGAACTTTGTTGTTATTTTTTCTAGGTCATTAAAATAGTTTTTTTGGGAGTCTGATTGATATAGTGCTAAATAAATAGATTAGTTCAGGTAGTATTGTCATCTTTATTATATTTGCTCATCCAATCCAAGAGCATTTAATATTTTTCCAGTTGGTTAGATAAGACTTAATTTGTGTGGAAAGTGTTTTGTAGTTTTGCTCATAAAGTTTCTGATTTTCCCTTCGCAGATAGATTCCTAAATATTTTCTACAATCAGTAGTTACTTTAAATGGAATTTCTCTTTGTAACTCTAACTGTTGGGTTTTGTTAGTGATATATAAGAATGCTGATGACTTATGTGGCTTTATTTTGTATCCTGCAATTTTGCTAAAGGTGTGGATTGTTTCTAATAACTTTTTAGTTGAATCTATGGGGTTCTCTAAGTATACCATCATATCATCAGCAAAGAGTGATAATTTGGTGCCTATTTTACCTTCCGGTTCTATTACTTCTGGGCAGTTCTCTTTGATAATTTCCTGTAAAATAGTATATAGCCTCTTTTTTTTCATCATAATTTTCAGGTAGTCCAATGATCCTCAGGCTATCTGTCCTAGATCTATTTTCCAGGTCTGTTGTTTTTCCAAGTAAATATTTGACATTTTTTACCAATCTTTCTTTCTTTTTTTTTTTTTTTTTTTTGGTTTCGCTTGACTGATTCTTGATGTCTCAATGAATCAGTCATTTCTATTTGTTCAGTTCTGATTTTTAGTGAGTTATTTTCTTCATTAGCTTTTTTTTTTTTTTTACTTCTTTTTGTATATATCCAATTGAGTTTTTTTTAAATGAGTTGTTTTGCTCTATGGAATTTTTTTCCATTTCACTAATTTTTTTTTAGTGAGTTATTTTCTTTTTCCAATTCACAAATCCTACTTTCTTGGGAATTCTTAACCTTTTCCAGTTCACAAATTCTGTTTCCCTGCACTTCTTGGGAGTTTTTTTACCTTTTCCAATTCATATTTCAGGAAGTTGTTGCTCTCTTGCATAGCTTCTCTTTCCTTTCCCCATTTTTCTTCTAGTTCTCTTTTAAGGTTTTTAATAGTCTCTTCTAGGAGAGCCTTTTGTATTGGGGACCAACAATTGTCTGGAGACTGTCTGCTATTAGTCTCTTCAGGGTTGAAAAGCTGCTCTCTTTCTGTATAGAAACTATCAATCGTCCTTTTGATTTTTTTATTCATTTTGTTAAAGCTTGTAGGGTCTGCCTTCAGAGCCAGGAGGTTACCAGCTTCCTCTGCAGAGCAGTGAAATGTGTATGGATGGGTAGCTGTCCTACCAGCCGACTACAAAAAGCAGTGAGGTACTGGAGTGCTCTGGGAAAGAGTTCCCCACCTGGAAGTAACTCAGGCCTGCAGGGTTGAGCTGGGAAAGTGCCCTGCAAAAAACCCTGCTGTGTGGAATAACAACTGCCCTGGGACTAGACGCTGAGCAGTGAGAATTTCACTGTCCCAAGTCAAAGCCCACCCTGGGGCTGTGGGTATTAGCAGCTGAGCAGTGAATGGCCCTGCAGGGACCAGAAATGTCTCTGCACCCTCCCTCCCTCCCCCCCCCCCCCCCCCCCCCCCCCCCCCCCCCGCCGCCCCCAAGCACAATCTGATGGGGAAGTTCTATTGCCCCAGGCCAAGTCCCGCACTGTGCAGATTGGAGGCTGCCCAGGCTGTGCCCTGCAAAAGCCCCAAACTGCAGGATGTGGCTGCAGGGCTGTGTTACAGGTTTGCCTGAGTCACTTCTGGGTTTAAGTGGTTACAGCCAGGTCTTGTTAGGTTCTGGCGTTTTTTAGAGTACCCTCTGTTTTAGGCTTTAATTTCTCTGCCAGTTTACTGCTTTATAATCAAGCCAGAGAAGTTAGCCTATAGCAGAATCGTCTCTACAACTTCTCTAACCACAGAGATCACCCCCGCCCTTGGTCTGCTCAGGACACTAGTCTCTCCCTGTCTGCACTGGTCTGTTCCTGGCCCCTCGGGACAAACCTTTGCTGGCGATCTTCCAGATTATCTTCGGCTGGTAAATTATAGTGCTTCTAATCTTCACGAATTTAAGCAATGAAGAGTATTTTTGAGGCTGAATTTAATAGTTGGTTGTGAGGGGAATGAGAGGAACTTAGAAAGTCGTGTGTGCCTTCTCTGCCATCTTGACTCTGCCCCTCTTGCCATCCTTTATATACAATATTCCATCTGCCTTTGCTGTACAGTTGTATCAGCTATTCCCTGAGCCTCCAATGTACTCCCTCCTCACTTCCATGTCTTTAAATAACTAATTTCCTTTAAGATTCAGCTCACATGCCAATTTTATATGAAACTTCTCCTGCTTTCACCAGATGCTAATATGTCTCTTCACAAAGTCTATACACACACACACACACACACACACACACACACACAAAATTTGTGTCCCTCACTAAAATTTGAGTTCCTTAAATGCAAGGACTTTTGTTCATTTTCTCCAATACCTGGAACAGTATCTATAACATAGTAGTTACCTAATGAATACTTGTTGATTGCTTGATTGAAGGACTGAGAAAAGATAGATACACTAACATAACTATAATTCACACCAATAATTCCAGTACACAACTTAGAATTATGTCAGAAATTAAGTCAGGACCATATACTTGGGCTCAGAGTTTTACTTACTGGGAATATGCACTTCAGCAAATCAAAGTGATCAAGAAAAAGCACAGAATTGAAAATATTTGTAACAGGACTTTGGGGAGAAAGAGGAAGCAGCTAGGTGGAGCCATGGGTAAATTTTATAATGAGGAACACTCTAAGAATTCAAATGCAGTCTCAGACAATCATTATCTGTGTCACTCTGGTTTCAGTTTACTCATCTGCAAAACAAACTGGAGAAGGAAATGGCAATAACTTTGCCATAAAAATCACAAATGGGTCATGAAAAATAGACCTGAGTGAACAGCAGTAGCATCAGTGTGTGTATGTGTGTTTTGGATTTTAAGTCCATCACTCATCATGCTTCTTCCCAATTATTTATCCATGAGTGAATCACTTAATCTCTTTGAGCCTAAATTGCCTCACATGAAATGGATATAGAAATATTTTCACTTCCTGTCTCAGAGTAATAAGGAAAACTACTTTGTAAATCTCAAGGTGCTATAAAAATATAAATTATGATATTATCACCATTAGAAAATCATACTTTATTTTCCCCCTTTTAAAATATCTCCTCCAGCTGTATATATATTATTTTGTGATCCTGAGAAAGTTAAATAATAACCACTGGTAAGTGGTGGTCTACCAGTCACGCATCAGAGAGAAAGTGAGAGTTGCTAGTGGTTTCCTGTTCAGGTGACTAGGAAATAATATGAATATTCTGAGTTTTTAGTCTCATGAGCCATTTTAGTCTTGAAGGTTTTAAAAATTCATTTTAAGGAAAACAACTAGTTTAGTGTAAATGACAGAGGACTTTTTGAATCCCTAGAACCTAGTAGGTTTTTATTAAATGTTTTATCTACCTACATTCCTCTTACTTCAAATCTTTTTTTTTTTTAATAACTTTTTATTGCCAGAATCCATGCCAGGGTAATTTTTTACAACATTATCCCTTGCACTCACTTCTGTTCTGATTTTTCCCCTCCCCCTCTCCACCCTCTCCCCCAGATGGCAAGCAGTCCTATACATGTTAAAGAGGTTACAGTATAGCTTAGATACAATATATGTGTGCAGAACCAAACAGTTCTCTTGTTGCACAGGGAGAATTGGATTCAGAAGGTATAAATTGCCCGGGAGGCAAAACAAAAATGAAAGCAGTTTACATTCATTTCTTAGTCTTCTTTCTTACTTCAAATCTTTTTTAAAAAGATCTCCAAAGAATCACATCTGGTCATAAAAATCTTTTTTGGTTTCCCTCTATAATTTTGATGATTATTTGATGAACTGTTTTACAATTCTCTCCCCTACATTAGGTTCCTATTTCTGAAAGTGACCCAAGATTGTCCTAACAAAATGCAAGCTCAGGCAGGTGCTATAAAGTTGGGAAGAACTTGAGTGCAGGTGCTGTGGTAGACTATCTATTTACTGATGACTAGGCAAGCTAAGGGTAAAGAAGTTTCTGCTCAGGTTGAAATTTTGAGCCATAGCAACTCTCAGAGATTCTAGACTAAATCACAAGATTGATGTCAGTGGAAACATTGCTTTCACTGACAAATTTATAGATTCTTGAAATATTGAAATTTGATTCTCTTTGCTGTGCCATAAGACATGGAGACCTAGTGCACAGACTGCATTAAGAGTGAATATTAAAAGAAAAATATGAAAGTGGCAGGATCAAAGCATCTAGAAGACATCCAGGGAGATTTCTGTGATAAGAAGGTTCTATTTAGAGAGGTTGAATTATCTTTAAGCAACACCTGAGTAATCAATGGTTTGTGACATGATTGTGGTTTAATCAAACATACTAAGAACAATAGGCAATACATGGCATCTCAGTAATGCCTTTTAAAGTACTCTATGATTATTTTCCATTAACTACACATAATAAATTTTAACCAGGCTTCCTACTGTTTAGTTTTTAAATTGAATTGAAAAAAGTTAAGAGATCTGCAAGAAGAAATAGCAAAACTATACTAGTGGAGGATTTCAACCTTTCTCTATAAGAACTCGATAAATCAAACCACAAAATAAATAACAAAGAAGTTAAGTGTGTAAAAAGAATTTTAGAAAAGTTAGGTATGATAGATCTTTGGAGAAAATTGAATATGGACAGAAAGGAATATTTTTTTTCTCAGTAGTACATAGAATCTACACAAAAATTGACTATGTATTAGGGCATAAAAATCTCAAAATCAAATGTAGAAAGGCAGAAATAATAAATGCATCTTTTTCAGATCATGATGCAATAAAAATTACATGTAATAAATGGCCAAGGAAAATAAACCAAAAATTAATTGGAAACTAAATAATAGAATCCTAAAGAATGAGTTGGTAAAACAGTAAATAATAGACACAATTAAAAATTTCATCCAAGAGAGTGACAATAATGAAACAACACACCAAAATTTATGGGATGCAGCCAAAGCTTAGGGGAAATTTTATATCTCTCAATGCTTACTTGCATAAAATAGAGAAGGAAAAGATCAGTGATTGGGCATGCAACTGAAACTGAATTGACAACTATGATCTCCCTCATTTTTTTCCAAATTCACTGTAAAAACATACTCAAGTCATTTGTGATTCTTCATTAAGCCTTGTAAAAAGAACTTGAGAAAATGAAACCTGAAACTATAAGGTTTAACTGTGTCAGAAAATTAATTAATGAGATTAAATAGAAACCCTTAACCTTAACCTGGGAACCATGGACCCCAACTTAGATGGGGAAATTTACATCTTTATTTCAATGGAATTAGTTTCTTTTCGTATGTGTTTTAAGCATTTAAAAGTATTATTCTGAGAAGTCCATATGTTTAACCAGCCAAGGGTACATGACACAAAAAAGGTTAAGAATTCATGTTTAGAATAATAATGTTAAAAAATGATGACCTAGGAATTTCTGGTAATTATGAAAATATGAAGGATTCTGGGCAAGACACTACCTCAAGATAAATGAAACTTTATAGTAAATGAAGAAAAAAACAAAAATTATTGTGGAATGAAAAAGAATTTCACTTAGGTCTCTTCACCTACCCTATCCTTCAAAAAAGCCAAAACAAAAAACCATGCTATACAGCCTCTATGAACAGTGGCCTTGATTTGAGCCTGTGTTAAAGAAGGAACAGTTCATAGGTCTCAAATATTTAGATAAATATTTTCACTATCTAGAAATATATATCCCCAATGACCATGATCATCCAGCTTGGTATTTGACTCTTCAGAGACTACCCTGTGCAGACCAAGATCATCAGGCTCAGTATCTGCAGACTGATGCCAAGAAGAAAGGAATTCAAATGTTACTGAGCCCAAAGTTGTTATCCCTTCAGTAAAAAGGTGGGAATTAAGAATTATGAATTCAGTTACCAACTTGCTTTTGTACTTGCTACCTCTTCTCTCTGCAGTGCTTTCCTTGTGTGTTTCATGATTTCCCTGGATTCCTTCAAAAATCAATTCAAATTCCATTTTCTATAAGAGACCTTTCTTAGTGATCTTTTCTCTTCCTCCCTTCCTCATGAATACTACTAGTGCTTTCCATTGGAGTTATCTTCCATTTACACTGTATATTTCCTTTATGTAAATTATTTTATTTTGTTTTGGGATATATACTGCTTTTTGCAGTTTGTTACTTTTTTTTTTACATTTCTTTTACATTTAAAGTTCCAAATTTTCTCCCTCCCCCCCAGGCTCTTTCCTCCCCATCAAGAAAGCAAGCATTATAACATTATTTATAAGTATAAAATCATGCAAAGCATTTTTCCATATTCCATGTTTAAAAAAAAGCTAGATAAGTAAAAAAAATAAAAATATCACACTTTGATTTGCACTCAGAGTTCATCAATTCTCTCTCTGGACTGGGGTAGCATTTTCATAATGAGTCCTGCAGAATTGTCTTGGATCATTTTATTGATCAGAGCAGCAAAATTCTTTCCAGTGGTTCACTATAACAATATCCCTATTACTATGGAAAATAAACTGATTGTATTCACTTCATATCATGCCAGAGTATATAGGTTTTCCCAGCATTTTCTAAAAGCACTTCTCATCACTTTTTAAAACATAATAGTACTTTATAAAAAATCAAGCCATTCTTCAATTGATAAATGGTCAAAGGATATGAACAATTTTCAGATGAAGAAATTGAAACTATTTCTAGCCATATGAAAAGATGCTCCAAGTCATTATTAATCAGAGAAATGCAAATTAAGACAACTCTGAGATACCACTACACACCTCTCAGATTGGCTAAAATGACAGGAAAAGATAATGCGGAATGTTGGAGGGGATGTGGGAAAACTGGGACACTGATACATTGTTGGTGGAATTGTTAATACATGCAGCCATTCTGGAGAGCAATTTGGAACTACATGCTCAAAAAGTTATCAAATTGTGCATATCCTTTGATCCAGCAGTGTTACTACTGGGATTATATCCCAAAGAGATTTTAAAGAAGGGAAAGGGACCTGTATGTGCCAAAATGTTTGTGGCAGCCCTCTTTGTAGTGGCTACAAAATGAAAATTGGATGGATGACCATCAATTGGAGAATGGCTAAAGTAAATTGTATAAATTTAAATTGTGTAAATTTAATTTAAATTGAGTAAATTGTGGTATATGAATGTTATAGAATATTATTGTTCTGTAAGAAATGACCAGAAGGAAG
The DNA here is from genome assembly GCF_902635505.1 of Sarcophilus harrisii. Classification (NCBI taxonomy): domain Eukaryota; kingdom Metazoa; phylum Chordata; class Mammalia; order Dasyuromorphia; family Dasyuridae; genus Sarcophilus; species Sarcophilus harrisii. The sequence continues at coordinate 123,312,515 of NC_045431.1, read as the reverse complement.
ATTTCAGAAAGACCTGAAGAGACTTACATGAACTGATGCTGAGTGAAATGAGCAGGACCAAGAGATCATCATATACTTCAACAACAATATTATATGATGATCAATTCTGATGGATGTGAGATGAACCAAATCAATGCCATTTGTTCAATAATGAATAGAACCAGCTACACCCAGCGAAACAACTTTGGGAAATGAGTGTGAGCCACTACATAGCATTTCCAATCCCTCTGTTTTTGTCTGCTTGCATTTTTTATTTTCTTCTCATATTCTTTCTCTAATGTAAAAAATTTTTTTACATTATTTCAAAGTCCAATTCTTCTTGTGCAGCAAAATAACTGTATGCACATGTATACATATATTGTATTTAACATATACTTTAACATATTTAACATGTATTGGTCTACCTGCCATCTGGGGAAGGGGATGGGGGGAAGGAGGGGAAAAGTTGGAACAGAAGATTTTGCAAGGGTCAATGCTGAAAAATCACCCATGCATATATCTTGTAAATAAAAAGTTATGATAAAAATAAATAAATAAAATATAATAATACTCCTTCAAAATCATAGTTTCTTTCTCTTTATCTGCTTTTCCTGGTTTAGGTATATTCTTGTCATTCTCTTTATTGAAATTATTGAATATTTCTGTTATTTTTTCTTTAGAATTAAATTTAATTTCCAATTAATGTTTAATCGATCTTTCCTTGAATGTAATTTTTATTGTATTATAATCTGAAAAGGATGCATTTACTATTTCTGCTTTTCTGCATTTGGTAGTGAGATTTTTAATGCCCTAACATGGTCAATATTTGTGTAGGTGCCATATATCACTGAGAAAAGAGTATATTGCTTTCTTTTCCCATTTAATTTTCTCTCTTAATTCTATCTATAGATAGATATGATATCTATCATATTTAATATTTCTAAAATAATATTTGCCTCCTTAACTTTTTCCTTGTTTATTTTTAAAATTAGATTTATCTAGTTCTGAGAAGGGAAAGTTGATGTCCCACTGCTAGTTTAATTTTAGAATCTATTTCCTCCTGTATTTCATTTAACTTCTCCTTTAAAAAGGTGTATGCTATACCCTTTACTGAATATAAGTTTAGTATTAATATTACTTAATTGTCTATGGTACTTTTGAGCAAGATGCAATTTTCTTCCTTATCTCTTTAATGAGATCTATTTTTGCTTTTGTAATTTCCTTAATACATATTAATGTAAAAATTTAAGTAAAATACTAGTGAGGAGATTATAGCGATATAACACAAGGATCATATATTAATGATCAGGAATTTATACCGGGAATTCAGAGCTGGTACAATATTAGGGAACCTATCAGCATAATTGACCATATCAATAAACAAAACCAATAAAAAATTATTATCTCAAAAGTAGAAAAAGCCTCTGACAAAAAACAACACTCATTCTTATAAAACCACTAGCAAGCATAAGAATAAATGGAACTTTCCTTACAATAATAAGTAGTATCTATTTAAAACCATCAGCAAGTATTATTATTAACAAAGCCCAACAGCAGGAGATAGAAAGAGAAATAATACTTAAACTAATGGTAGATAATACAAAATATTTGGGAGTCCACTTGCCAAGACAAACTTAGATAAACATAATTTCAAAACAATTTTCACAAAAAAATTAAATGAAATATAAACAACTGAAAAAATATTAATTGATCATGGCCTAGACCAGCCCAATATAATAGAAATCACAATTCTACCTAAATTAATGTGCTTATTCAGTACAATCAAACTAAATCAACCTAATCAGCCTAACCAATCAAACTAAAAGCTGTGAGAAAATATGCAAAGTTCAACTTGAAGAAGAAAAAGACAAGAACATCAAGGGAATTAAAGAAAATTAAGGGGGGAAATATGAAGAAAGCCTACCCACATCAGATCTCAAACTATAATAGAGTGTTAATCATTAAAACAATCTGGTGCTAAGAAAATGAATACTGGATCAATGAAATATATGTATATATATAAACACACAGTAGTAAATGTTCATCAATTTAATGATTGATAATCCCAAAGGTCTAAACTTTTGGGATAAAAACTTACTATTTGACAAAAAACTGCTATGAAAACTGGAAAATAATATGCCAGAAACAAAGTATAGAACAAAATATTATGCCATATAGGTTAAAATAGCTTCTTAAACTTTTTGCATTTGAGATCCCTTTTCATTCGAGAAATTTTTACATGACATCGATATATATGTATACAAAATAGAAATAAAAATCAAACATTTACTGCTAATAAATCATAATTTCATGACCTCCACATTCAGTTACAAGAACTCATATGGAGTCAGGATCCACAGTTTAAGAAGCTGGTATTCAATAGAAATGTAGAATGATACTATGAGCAAATTGGGGGAATATAGAATGGTTTCCCTATCACAACTATGGATAAGAGAAGAATTTATGATGAAAAAATAGAGAAAGCATTGCCAGAGGCAAAATAGATAATTTTGATTATAATAAATTAAAACATTTTTGCATAAAAAAAAACCCCAATGCAACCAAGACTAGAAGCAGAAGGCTAGGGGAAAGGAGGATTTTAATAGAATGTCTGATAAAAGAATACAAACACACATACTTGTAACTGAGTCAAATTTATATGACTTTAATTCTTATCCGAAATGATAAATGGTCAAAAGATATGAATAGGTAGTTCTCAGATGAAAAAATCAAAGCTAAATAGTCATATGGAAAAAATGTTCTAAATCACTATTAATAAAAGAAATACAAATTAAAACAACTCTGAAGTACTATCTTATATTTATTTGATTGACTAATATGACAGAAAAGGGAAATGACAAATACTAACAGAGATATGGAAAAATTGGGATTCTTGGGCTGTTAGTGGAAGTGTGAATTGATTCAATTGCTTCCCTGACCTGGAGTGTGGGCTGGAGTTGGGGCCAGGCCAGCCCTACACTGGGATTGTAAACTGGGCTCCTACTCTGGTTCTACAGATCTTTTTGTTCATCTTCTAGGTTCTCTGTAGTGTCTCTCATCTGAGAGATCTGGAAGCCACTGATATTTCTGCTGATTCAGACATCAGGTCCAGTCCAGGGCTGGGACTGGGTCCAGGACTGCATAGGTACATTCTGCACCAAAACTGCACACTGGACTCCCACCTTGGTGTCACAGACCTTCTCTACTTATCTTCTAAGTTGCCTTCAGCTGGAAAATGTTCTTCATCATTTTTTTTAGGTGTTCTGATGTTCTAAAATTTGTTTAGAGTCATTATTTAAAGGAATTTGGAGCAGTTTGGGGGAGAGATTGGGTAAGTTCCTGCCTTTATTCTGCCATTTTGGCTCTGCCTCCCAGAACTCAAAATTAAAAAAAAAAATAAATGTGAAAAAAATTATGCCCACAATTGGGAAAAATAAAATATTATTTTAAAACATATAAAAGGCTTAGTAGGTAGGTAGGTAGATTACAGGTAAATAGTAGAAAAATGGAAAAAGGATAGCAGACAGGTGGAAGATAGATAGAATATAGATAACAGATGATCAATTAAAGATAAAGTATAGATTGTTGATAATAATCATGTGTTAGATGAATGATGATAGGTAAAAGAGACATAGATTACTAATAGATGGATAGATAAAAAGATAGGTGATAGATATCAGATAGAGATAGTTAAAGATGTATATGACAGAGGACAGATAAAATGATGGATTGATAAATTATGAATAGATAAAATAATGGCTTGATAGTTTGGTGAGTAAATAGATAAAAAGGTAGATGATTATATGTACATATTGATAAAGATATATCCACATAGATCAGAGGCTCTTAAATATTTTGCATCATAAGCCACTTAAGCAGTCTGGTTAATATTACGAATTCCTTCTCATAATCATTCCTTTAAATCTCAAAGGTAAAATATATAGGATTACAAAGGAAACCAAATACATTGAAGTAGTTATCAAAAAATAAATAAATAATAACTTCAGAGACCCCAACTTAAGAACTTCTAAATCAAACACATAGGGATAAAGATTTATCTGAGAAGGCATGTTTAAATGAAACTATCTCACAGAGAATTCAAAAGAAAAATAATTAAACAACTGTGAATTAATATTCAAGAATTATGGTAATGAAAATAATTTGTCAGTAGCTTTTTTGTTTCCAGTAACATATTGTGTTCTATTGGCAATTTAAATTTTTGAACATCATTCCCTAGGCATTCTAATATTTAGAGTTTTTAGAACACATTGTTCTAACTTCTTGAATCAGGTAATGAATAGAACATGGTACAGAAATATATATATATACACACATACATTTTCATTTTCTCTTCTGTATGGCCTCATTGTTTGTGTCCGGCTGCCTTACTGAGCCTCCTTGCACTAAACGCCTCTGGTAGCATTCCACCCAAGACAAAGACGTACTTTAGGGATGTACCTCTCACAAAGAGGTATTGATGAACCAGGAATCAGAGTTTGGACAAATGACTGTTTCATTATAACACAGCACATTTGTTTAAGCTTTTCTTATTGAAGGGAATAAAAATTTCATTATTCATCATTGTATATCTTCCTTCCCCTCCTAGCACTGCATAAACTGCTCCAGAGTAATGCTGTTTTAAACTTTGTTTTTACCTTCTGCTTTTCACTTTTGCTTTAAAAATAGTAAAATTAAATATTTTAGAATTAATTGGAAAATAATTCTGGCAAAAATTTTTATCATATTTTCATTGTATAGATGTAATTTTTACAATTTATCACCTTTTGGGGCCAGTGTGAGAAATCATTGCTTACTCTCACCATGGTAGTTAGTATGCATTTGCTACAAGACTTTTAAGCTCTCCCTCATTTTCTCTGTTGTAAATGTTGGCCTTCTCCATAAAAAGGTGGGAAGGGGAGGAGGGGAAGAAGACAGCTTGGAACTCAAAATGTACCAAAAATAAATGAAAGTAAATTGAAGGTCAAAATCCAAATGACTTTGGGGCAAAACAATAAGATTTTGGTCATTTATTCTTCTGAGTAGTCGTTTCTGCTAGCCCTTCCATTTTGAGGAAATGTCTAAGACAGCCCCACTTCATTCTCCAGATTTCATCATCATGATTCAGCTGCCTTCTTCCCTACTGCTCATTTAGAACCCATCTTAGAACCCTCCTTCTGTCTCTTCTGAGAAATTATTGTTTCTTATTGTTTCCAGTGAAGCATTTAAAGGAATATTCAATGGAAATGCACAATCTAGAGAATAGTAAGGAATTCTTCCAATACATGTGTCTTCTTCTGTAGTAGCTAATCTTCCTGAACTTGGTACAAGGTACTTATCATCAACAAAAACATAAGCTTAACACACTATTCATCCCACTTCAAAATTTCTTAATTTTCTATATTAACTGGAACTGAGGTGATCCTTGTGACAAAATATAGTGGGACTGCAAGTTTGGTCAGTAAGATCTACCAAGAGGTCAGACTCTTTCAAAAAAGGAAGGGGCTTTATTATTACAAAAGCAGATGGAGCCAAACAACATCAGAGTACTAGTTGGTCAGAGGAGATTGCTTGTGAGAGCTATTTATAGGAAATGATTATCTTTTAGAGGATGGGGGCAGGGAGGATTACTTTTCAACCATTGGTTAGAAACTAAGCAAGACTTTAAAAATTAACAAGGCTTTGCTGGGACCAAAGATTTTGAAAAATTTAGCATAAACTGTACATGGTTAAGTAGAGGCTCCATCCTGTTTACCACATTCCAAGCTCCCTGCACTTGATTGGTTAGGCAACTGAATTTTGCTTTTCTGTTCTCTATGGTCAACTGCCCACACAGGAACTAACAAAGGCCCTACTGAGGCCTACTCCATTACTACCCTGTAAATTGCCTGTTTGCTTAATAAGTTCACTAAGACCATGATGCAAGTTGAGCACCAGGAGGTTTATTAAGGAAGGCTTTATTTATGATTGGGCTTTCTCCATCTTTACTCCCCCCCCAACCCCATCCTAAAATGGCTTTGTTTCAAAAGTTAATGGATTCCTGCTAAAGCAAATAAAAAGTATCCTTTGCTGTTGTCGGTGAAGCAATGTTAAGCAGAAGTTCCACTTCCATTTAATTTTCTCCTTAATGTATTTCTCTTCAATTTTTTAAACTGATCACTATTGCCACTTTTCTACCTCTTTGCCTTTCTTGAGGACAAGAGACAGATTTTGTACTTCTAGATAATACATAATTCTGCATGAATGGAAGGTGTTAAATATTTATTGGATGAATTTTTGATTCTTTGAAATTTAAATACCTCACATATATTATCAATTTAATTTTTTATATATGTTAGTGAATAGTTTTTCCTCCATTTAGATCCCCTACAGAACTGAATCTATGCTTAGTAATCTATGTGGTTCTTCATTCTAATGCCTTTTTGGAAACTTCTAAAAGTATCTTGGTTACTCTAGGGAATATCATTGTGAAGCTAAGTGAATGCTTTAGAAGTGTGCCCCTCCTATAAGTATTTTATGACCAGATGCCTTTTTCTACAAAAATCATGAAAAATAAAAATAAATTATTTTGTAAGATAAGTCACCCTGTTACTTCACAAATAAAGGATGATTTCCAACCTACTCTTTCACACACACATATATTCTTCAACAGCCTCCACAACACAAAAAGCTTAAATCTAATTCATAATCCATGAGTTGAACTTGAAAGTTTAAAAAAAAAAGTCTTAATTTCACTGGGAAATTTTGTTAGGAAAAAAACCAAACATTTAATGTCTAGGTTTTACTGGCTTATTCAGTGACTTGTGTGAAAAACACCTTAACTTCCCTAAGTCCAGCTTCAGCATTTGTAAAATGAGATCAGTAATGCCAGTTGCACTTAAGGTATTTGATGTTTTTGAAAAATTCTAGGAATGCTAGTACCATATGTATTTTAAGAAGCCTTCAACATGGTGACAAGGTATACACTCAAAAAATACTCGGCAATTGATTAATTGTACACTTAGGTATTACTCCTACCTCTGTATCTGCCTTAAAGATGATTTATCATAAGTTATTAAAATTAAAAGAAACTTCAGTCATCTGCTCTAACTCCTTCACATTAAAGATTAAAAACAAGCAAACATTTAAGGGAGTTTAAATGATGAAAACCTCATAGATAATAAGCATCAAAAGTGGAATTTAAATGGAGATTCTCAGAATTTACAGACTCTTCACTGTAACATTGTAACTGTACCTGTAACTGTACTTACTTCCTCCCATTCTGCCACTTGACATTTGTCATTTATATTTCATATATGTGTGTGCATATATGTATATGTGTGTATGGATATATATGTGTATATATATATAGAGAGATTATATATAATTTGTCATTTATTAACTGACTCTTGCACACCTATTTATAATGTTGCACATAAGGTTCTTAGGGCATTTCAAACCACTGAAGGGGTTTTTCTGCATAATCATATAATAACAACATGATATTCTTCAAATATTTGATGTTAAATATTTGGTCATATTGGTTTATATTGAATATTCTATATTTTCATTAATGTTGCATTTTTGCATTATATATTTTTTAGATTATGCATGGTATGAATGAAAAATTAGCTATTTTGGCAATAGGTTGTAGTAGAAGGAGATCCACTCTTAAAATGAAGAAGACTTAAGCACAAGTCCTATCTCTGAAGCATACTAGCCATATGAATCTGGAAAATGAAGGCAAAACTCACTATAAATACAAAATCAAATATGGCAATTCATTGCTAAAAGAAATTTAATCACTGGGAATTAGCTCTAATAAAATTATAGTTTTAAATTTTTGAGATATTAATATCTCATTTTAATAATATTAATATATGTTATACATATATAATATCAATATATAATTTTCCAACTATGAAAGGAAGCAATTAATTAAATATGATCTTAGATAACATATCATTATTTATTAAAATGGAATTACCAAGTTCCTGAGATTTTTTTAAGGATATATATTTTTTTTACTAATAATAAAAACTAAACTCCTTGGGCGAAAATTACTTAATTATACAATGCTTATGTTATTGAAATTATAATAAGTAACACAAAAGATATACTATTCTCTTCCCACAAAAGTAAAGCAAATAGTTACTTGATTTTCCGATATCCCTTTTATAATCTTTAAATATAGAATTACAGTGTACCAAGTTTTTTAGGTCTATGCAAGACTATTCAATTAGCACAAAATTGTGCAAGTATTTGTTTTAATAGTCTTTTAACATAATTGTGGATATTCCTCTTTGGGGATAAATAGCATTTTTCATGATAAGTACTTCAGATTTGTTTTGGATCATTGTGTTGCTTAGGATAGCAAAGTCATTCATAGTTGATCATCTTAAAATATTGTTACTGTATACACTATTCTGGTTTTACTCATTTCACTTTGTATCAGTTCATATAAATCTCTCCAAGTTTTTCTGAAATTATCTAGCTCATCATTTCTTATATCAATATAGTATTCCATCACAATCATATGCCCAAAATTATTTAGCCATTCTCCAACTGATGGGAATTTCCTCAATTTCCTTCAGAATTATTTGCCATCAGAAGAAAGCTGCTATAAATATTTGAACATAGTTCCAGATTATTCTCTTTAAATATTTGAATCAGTTCCTTCTACCAATGGTGCATTAATGTCTCATTTTTTCCCACATTCCTTGAAGCATTTATCACTATCCTTTTTTACTCCTATTAGCCAATTAAATGGCTGTGACGTAGCACCTGAATATTATTTTAAATTTCATTTCTTCAATAAATACTAATTTAGAGCATTTTTTTCATAGCTTTAATTACTTCATCTGAAAACTGACAGCTCATTTTTTATCTATTGTCAATTAGAAATGGTTCTTATTTTTATCTGTTTGACTCATGTCTCTTTATATTTGAGAGATGAGAACTTTTGTCAGAGAAACTTGCTTTAAATTTGTTTTCACAGTTATGCTTGCTCACTCTATTTACTTCCATCCTGTTTCTCCCCACATAATTCGTTTATTCTAGTCTTTCTCTCCTTTTACCTAGTCTCTATTTGAAAGTGTTTGGCTTCTGGTTCTAGTCTTCCTCAATCCATTCTCCCTTATATCTGTACCCCTCTCATTATCCTCTTCCCCTTCTATATTCCTATAGGGAAATATCTATTTTTCCCCTCAAATATTTTTCTCAGTTTTGCTGGGTGTGATTCTTTGTTGTAGTATTAGCTCTTTTACCCTCTGGAATATCATATTCCAAGCCCTCCATTCCTTTAATTTAGAAGCTGCTAAATCTTGTTGTCCTGACTGTGGTTCTACAATATTTGAATTGTTTCCTTCTGACTGCTTGCAATATTTTCTCCTTAACTTTGGGGCTCTGGAATTTGGCTACAAAATTACTGGGAATTTTCATTTTGAGATCTCTTTCAGGAAGAGATGAAGGGATTTTTTCAATATCTATTTTACCCTCTCTCTGGTTCTAGAATATCAGGGCAGTTTTCCTTGATAATTTCTTGAAAGGCTTTTTGGAGGGGGTGGGGAGGAGGGATAAGCGTTTTCAGGAAATTGAACAATTTTAAAATTATCTTGCCTGGATTCTTTGTCAGTCTATTTCTTGACCTTTAACTCTTTACTAAGCGGGGTTCAGTTTTCAGTATGGAGGCTGCATTGTTCCAAGTTTCATTTTTTTTTTTTTTTACAACTCTTTTCAGAGATACTTTTAGTGATCTTTTAATTTTTCAGTTTTTCCAAGGTGGTATGATCTGAGAAGAATGGACTTATTATTTTCCTGGCCTGTGCTGTGGTCTGTGAGTGACCATAAGCACTCTTTTCTGCCCTAAAATTGTGATGAGTTCCCTGCTTCACCATGGCCAAAACTATGATGTGGTAGTATTCCCCCTTACTGTGGGACTGCCACCCAGTGCTGCAATGTGGATCTGAGCATGGGCAAAGCAACAGAGTCCCATCCCCCAGAGCTAACAAAGAGACTCTTACATTCTTCTAATCAGTTGTTCAACTCCTTTACTATCTGTGGGTTAAGAGTTCCAGAAGCAGCCAGTGAAGTTATTGATTCAATCATTTTCAAGCCCTATTTGGTTTGCTGGGGAATGGCCTGCACTGGTACAGCTTGCACTGGACTTTCCCTCATCAAGGTGGGACAGACTTTTCCTACCAACTTTTAAATTGTTGTAGGCTGGAAAATTGTTTCTCTCAATCCTTTTGTAGATTCTGCCTTTCCAGTATTAGTTTTAGGTAATTATTTAAAGGTCTTTGGAGGGGTTTGGGGGAGAGCTCAGGTAGGTTCTCTCTTCCATCATTGCTCCACCCTTCAAATTGAATAATATAAAGGAAGAAGAGAAGAGGGCCAGGACAAAGCTTACAAGACACCCATAAATAGGGAGAATGACAAAGATAAAGATAAAGCAAAAGAAACTAAGGAACATTGAGACAAGTAGAAGAATCCAGAGGTCTCTCTATCTCTCTCTTTGTGTTCCCTTCCCTCCCCTCCTTCCCCCTCCCTCTCCCTTTCTTTTTCTTTCAAATGAGAAAGATTGAGGAAACATTTTTTTTAAAAAAATAAGACTAATCCAAGAAAAATAAGATTATGAAAAGAAAGTCAACCAACTAGAAAAAGGAAATCCAGAATCATAAGGAAGAAAACAACTCCCTGAAAACTGGATTGGGGTAAAGAGAAGCCAGCAAAATTATAAGAGACCAAGAAATAATAAAACAAAATATAAAGAATTTAAAAAAGAAAAGAATGTGAGGCAACTCATAAAAACAATTTACATAAACAGATCAAAAAGAGAAAGCATAAAAATAATTGGACTACCCAAAGGTTATGATCAAAATCAGAAATAATTAAAGAAAATTGTTCCTAAATGTCAGAACAAGAAGAAAAAGTAGAAATAGAAAAAAAAAATCTATCACTTACCACCTGAAAAATATCTTACACATTTGAAACTCACAGTTCAAGGAGAAAATAATATGAGCAACAACAATAACAACAAAATATTTCAAATATGGTAGGATCATAACTAGAATCATATAGAATCTACCTTAGGCCACACTAAAAGACCAGGTCTTGGAACACTATATATTGAAAAGCAAAAGAATTAGGGCTGGAGCCAAAAATTTATACTTTGCAAAGTTAAGCATACTCCTGAATAAAAAAAAAGCATAGGGCATTCAATGAATTTTCAGACATTTATGAAAAGACCTGGGCTTATTATTTAGACATATTATTATATGTCAAAAAAACCCAATCATAGAAAGTTACTATGAGAATAGAGCAGACTGGGGTTCATCTAAAGAGAAGGATACCAAGATGAAAAAGAACTCTCATACCCCCCAAAAGCAACATAAAATAGATTTTATTCTTATTATTAGAAAAATTGACATATAAGATCCAAGAGAAATTAAAGTAAATATCAAAGACTAATTATAAGGGATTCAATAAGGACAAACTGTTTTATACCTCAAAATGTAAACCATATTCTAAAATTGTCAGCATTAATTGAGCAGTTTGAAAGGAAGTTTGAGTAGAGCTGAGTATGATGTGATACTGAAAAAGGAAAACTATAAGAAAAGATTAAACAAGTAGTTTTCTTAAATGATTTAAGTGTGAGAAGAAAAACTGACATAGAGGAATTAGATGAACAAGAAAGGTTGGTAGTTATGGAACTTTTCTCTTACCAGGAATGGGTAAAAGAAGGAACAATATATACATACATACATACATATATGTATAAAAGTCTTCTAAATTTGGAAAGAAATGAAAGGGTAAAGGGATAAGGAAGGAAGGGAGAATAAGGGAAAGATTTTTAGAAGGAATCCTATTTATTCTCATAGAAGGGAATATGTGAGGGTGTGTAGATTAATGAGGGTGGGATTAGGATAGGGAGAGAAGATAAAGAAGAGACCTTTGGAGGAGAAATAGGTAAAGTAATAAGAGGGAAAGGTTGTGGCAAGAAGTAAAGCAGAAGAGTCAGGAAGGATAGGAAAGAAGAGATACAAACATAATAATAAAGATCAGAAATATAACTTATTAGGAAAAAAAGAGCTAGCAATCATGATTTCAAACAGTTAAAGCTAAAACAGATTTACTTGTAGTGTTCTGGTGGGTTTTCTGAAGGTCTCTGGACTAGTCTTCGTTTCAGTAGATTAATCACCAGGAGATAGCCAGGTGATAAAGTCCAAATCATTTATTATCTCCTTCACAATCTAGTTTCCTTGCCTGGGGCCCGGGCTAGCTTTCTTGGAAGCCTTCCAGAGTCTTGGTTTCAGTGGAGAAATGAAGGAGGACAGGCCTGTGGGCTGACGACAGCGGCAGCGAGAGCTTGGCAGGCAGCTCGAGCTTGGCAGGCAGCTCACAGCCGAGCAGACTGGAGGGGGTTGGGGTGTAATCTCAGCTGTCTCTGTGGGGAGAGCTTTGCTACAGGCTTGGATACTTTGCCCTGGCAGCAAGTCAGTAGCCCAGCAGAGAAGCTAAAAACACCGGGGCTGAAGAATACAACCCCAAACAGCTGGAGTTTCCCAGGACCTGGCCACCCCTCCCCCCATAGCATCTCAGCACTTTCTCAGAGTCTCAGAGCACAGGCACAGCCCAGTACTGCTAGTGCCTCGCTGCTACCCCCTCAGTCTGTAGAGGAAGCTCGGGTAACACCACCTATCCCCCCCCCCCAATAAAGAAGATTCAATTTGGGGTTTTTTTCTTTTTTTCTTTGCTAGTTTGTCTCTGATTCTTCTCTGACAAAATGAGCAAAAATTTGAAAAGGACCTTAACGATCGACAGCTTTTATACGGACAGAGAACAGACTCTAAACCCTGAGGAGACTAAAAGCAGATTGTCTCCAGGTGAATCCCCACAGGAGGAGATCATCTGTTCCTCAGCACAGATGAATCTGATAGAAGAAATTAAAAAGGCTCTCACAAGAGAGCTAGAAGAAAAATGAGAAAAGGAGAGGGAGGCTTGGCAAGGGAGTCTGGAGAAGTCATCCCACTCATTTAAAGACAGAGTGGATAAAGAAATCTAATCCTTGAAAAAGAGGATTAGTGAACTGGAAACAGAAAATAGCTATTTAAAGAATTAAATTGGCAAAATGGAAAAACATTCCATAGAACAAATTGGACAATTAGAAAATAATATAAAAAAAGTGAATGAAGAAAATACTTCATTGAAAATTAGAATCGAGCAAATGGCAAGACTCTAGGAGACAAGAAGAATCAGTCAAGCAAAACCAAGAAAATCAAACAATGGAGAAAAATGTGAAATACCTTCTTGGGAAAATGACACACTTGGAAAATAGGTCTAGGAGAGACAACTGAGAATTATTGGACTCCCAGAAAAAATACAATGAAAAAAAGAGCTTGGACACTATTTTCCAGGAAATTATCAAAAAGAACTGCCCAGAAGTCATAGAAACAGAGGGTAAAATAGACATTGAAAGGATTCATCGATCACCCGCTGAAAGGGATCCTAAAATCAAAACACCAAGAAATACAGTGGCCAAATGCCAGAACCCTCAAACAAAGGGAAAAAATACTCCAAGTTGCTAGAAAAACCCAATTCAAATTTAGAGGAGCCACAATAAGGATCACCCAAGATCTAGCAGCATCCACATTAAAAGATCGAAGGGCCTGGAATATGATATTCCGAAAGGCTAAGGAATTTTGGTATGCAACCAAAAATAACTTACCCAGCCAGAATGAGCATCTTTTTCCAGGGAAGAAGATGGTCATTCAACGAAATACGTGAATTTCACCTATTTTTGGTGAAAAAACCAGAACTTAACAAGAAGTTTGATCTGCAAATATAGAACTCAAGAAAAACCTAAAAAGGTAAAAAGAAATCTTGGGAACTATATTTCCACTATAAAGATGTATAAAGAATACATGTATACTTTGTTCTAGAAATTAGAGGTGGAAAGGACATTGTACCAGAAAAAGGGTAAAGTAGGGATACTATATCTCACGAAGAGGCAAAGGAAACCTATTATATCTGAGAGAAAGAATGGAGGGGGATGAATATAGTGGGTATTTTTACTGCCATCAGAATTGGCTTTAAGAGAAAAAATTTTAGACATATTCAATGTATGGTGAAACTTCTCCCATCTCATTGAAAGGTGAGAAGGGAAAAGTAAAAAGGGAAGGGATAAGCTAAGCAGAAGGGAATATGGAAACTGTGAGGGAAAGGAGTAAGATAGGGGGAGGAACTCTAAGGTAGGGGGAGGGATACTAAAAAGGGAGGGCTGTGAGCATCAGCTCACAAGTTTAATACTGGGAAGGGAGGGGGAAGGGGGGAAAAAGAAAGAAAAGCATAAACAGGGGTTAACAAGAGGCAAGTAATACAGAATTGGTAATTTTAACCTTAAATGTGAATGGGGTAAACTCCCCCATAAAGAGGAAGCGATTAGCAGAATGGATTAAAAGCCAGAATCCTACAATATGTTGTTTACAGGAAACACACCTGAAGCAGGGAGATACATGCAGAATAAAGGTAAAAGGATGGAGCAAAATCTACTATGCTTCAGGTAAAGTAAAAAAACCAGGGGTAGCCATCCTGATCTCAGATCAAGCAAAAACAAAAATTGATCTTATTAAAAGAGATAAGGAAGGGCACTATATCTTGTTAAAGGGTAGCATAGATAATGAAGCAATATCAATATTAAACATATATGCACCAGCTGATGTAGCATCTAAATTCTTAAAAGAGAAATTAAGAGAGCTGCAAGAAGAAATAGATAGCAAAACTATAATAGTGGGAGATCTCAACCTTGCACTCTCAGAATTAAATAAATCAAATCACAAAATAAATAAGAAAGAAGTCAAAGAGGTAAATAGAATACTAGAAAAGTTAGATATGATAGATCTCTGGAGAAAATGAAATGGATACAGGAAGGACTACACTTTGCATAGAACCTATGCAAAAATAGACCATATATTAGAACATAAAAACCTCAAACTCAAATGCAGTAAGGCAGAAATAGTAAATGCATTATTTTCAGACCATGATGCAATAAAAATTACACTCAACAAAAAGCCAGGGGTAAGTAGACCACAAAATAATTGGAAACTAAATAATCTCATACTAAAGCATGATTGGGTGAAACAGCAAATCATAAGACATAATTAATAACTTCACCCAAGAAAATGACAATAATGAGACATCATACCAAAATGTGTGGGATGCAGCCAAAGCGGTAATAAGGGGAAATTTCATATCTCTAGAGGATTACTTGCATAAAATAGAGAAAGAGAAGGTCAACAAATTGGGCTTGCAACTAAAAATGCTAGAAAAGGACAAATTAAAAACCCCCAGTCAAACACTAAACTTGAAATTCTAAAAATAAAAGGAGAGATCAATAAAATTGAAAGTAAAAAACGATTGAATTAATAAAACTAAGAGTTGGTTCTATGAAAAAACCAACAAAATAGACAAACCCTTAGTAAATCTGATTTAAAAAAGGAAAGAGGAAAATCAAATTGTTAGTCTTAAAAATGAAAAGGGAGAACTCACCACTAATGAAGAGGAAATTAGAGCAATAATTAGGAATTAGTTTGCCCAAATTTATGGCAATAAATTTGACAACTTAAATGAAATGGAAGAATACCTTCAAAAATATAGCTTGCCCAGATTAACAGAGGAAGAAGTAAATATCCTAAACAGTCCCATTTTAGAAAAAGAAATAGAACAAGCTATTAACCAACTCCCTAAGAAAAAATCCCCAGGACCAAATGGATCTACATGTGAATTTTACCAAACACTTAAAGAACAATTAACTCCAATGCTATATAAACTATTTGAAAAAATAGGGATTGAAGGAGTCCTAACAAACTCCTTTTATGACACAGACATGGTACTGATACCTAAACCAGGTAGGCTGAAAACAGAGAAAGAAAATTATAGACCAATCTCCCTAATGAATATCGATGCTAAAATCTTAAATAAAATATTAGCAAAAAGATTACAGAAAATCATTCCCAGGGTAATACAGTTTGACCAAGTAGGATTTATACCCAGAAATGCAGGACTGGTTCAATATAGGAAAACTATTAGCATAATTGACTATATCAATAAGCAAACTAACAAAAACCATATGATCATCTCAATAGATGCAGAAAAAGCATTTGATAAAATCCAACATCCATTTCTAATAAAAACACTTGAGATTATAGGAATAAATGGGCTTTTTCTTAAAATAGTTAGGAGCATATTTTTAAAACCATCAGTAAGCATCATATGCAATGGGGAAAAACTGGAATCTTTCCCAGTAAGATCTGGAGTGAAGCAAGGTTGCCCACTGTCACCATTATTATTCAATATTGTATTAGAAACACTAGCCTCGGCAATAAGAGTCGAGAAAGAGATTAAAGGAATCAGAATAGGCAATGAGGAAACCAAACTGTCACTCTTTGCAAATGACATGATAGTATACTTAGAGAACCCCAGAGATTCTACTAAAAAGCTATTAGAAATAACCCATAACTTTAGCAGAGTTGCAGGTTATAAAATAAATCCCCATAAATCCTCAGAATTTTTATACATCACCAACAAAATCCAACAGCAAGACATACAAAGAGAAATTCCATTCAGAATAACTGTCGACAGCATAAAATATTTGGGAATCTATCTACCAAAGGAAAGTCAGGAATTATATGAGCAAAATTACAAAAAACTTTCCACACAAATAAAGTCAGACTTAAACAATTGGAAAAATATCAAGTGCTCCTGGATAGGTCGAGTGAATATAATAAAGATGACAATACTCCCTAAACTAATGTATTTATTTAGTGCTATACCAATCAGACTTCCAAGAAAATATTTTAATGATCTAGAAAAAATAACAACAAAATTCATATGGAATAATAAAAGGTCAAGAATCTCAAAAGAATTAATGAAAAAAAAATCAAATGAAGGTGGCCTAGCTGTACCTGACCTAAAACTATATTATAAAGCAGCAGTCACAAAACAATTTGGTATTGGCTAAGAAATAGATTAGTTGATCAGTAGAACAGGTTAGGTTCACAAGACAGAATAGTTAACTATAGCAATCTAGTGTTTGACAAACCCAAAGATCCTAACTTTTGGGATAAGAGTTCATTATTTGACAAAAAACTGCTGGGATAACTGGAAATTAGTATGGCAGAAATTAGGCATGGACCCACATTTAACACTGTATACCAAGATAAGATCAAAATGGGTCCATGATTTAGACATAAAGAACGAGATCATAAATAAATCGGAGGAACATAGGATAGTGGAGGAGGAAGAATTTGTGACTAAAGACGAACTAGAGACCATTATTGATCACAAAATAGAAAATTTTGATTTTATCAAATTAAAAAGCTTCTGTACAATCAAAACTAATGCAAACAAGATTAGAAGGGAAGCAACAAACTGGGAAAACATCTTCACTGTTAAAGGTTCTGATAAAGGCCTCATTTCCAAAATATATAGAGAACTGACTCTAATTTATAAGAAACCAAGCCATTCTCTAATTGACAAATGGTCAAAGGATATGAACAGACAATTTTCAGATGATGAAATTGAAATTATTACCACTCATATGAAAGAGTGTTCCAAATCATTATTAATCAGAGAAATGCAAATTAAGACAACTCTGAGATACCACTACACACCTGTCAGATTGGCTAAGATGACAGGAAAAAATAATGATGATTGTTGGAGGGGATGCAGGAAAACTAGGACACTGATACATTGTTTTTGGAGTTGTTAACGAATCCAACCATTCTGGAGAGCAATCTGGAATTATGCCCAAAAAGTTATCAAACTGTGCATACCCTTTGATCCAGCAGTGTTTCTACTGGGCTTATACCCCAAGGAGATACTAAAGAAGGGAAAGGGACCAGTATGTGCCAAAATGTTTGTGGCAGCCTTGTTTATAGTGGCTAGAAAATGGAAAATGAATGGATGCCCATCAATTGGAGAATGGTTGGGTAAATTGTGGTATATGAATGTTATGGAATATTATTGTTCTGTAAGAAATGATCAGCAGGATGAATACAGAGAGGCTTGGAGAGAATTACATGAACTGATGCTAAGTGAAATGTGCAGAACCAAGAGATCATTATATACATCAACAACAATACTGTATGAAGATGTAATCTGATGGAAGTGGATTTCTTTGACAAGGAGACCTAATTCAGTTTCAATTAATCAATGATGGACAGAAGCAGCTACACCCAAAGAACAAAAACACTAGGAAATGAATGTAAACTGTTTGCATTTTTGTTTTTCTTCTCGGGTTATTTTTACCTTCTGAATCCAATTCTCCCTGTGCAACAAGAAAACTGTTTGGATCTGCACACATACATTGTTTCTAGGATATACTAGGACATATTCAACATATATAGGACTGCTTGCCATCTAGGGGAGGGGGTGGAGGGTGGGAGGGAAAAATCGGAACAGAAGTGAGTGCAAGGGATAATATTGTAAAAAAATTACCCTGGCATGGGTTATGTCAATAAAAAGTTACTACAATTAAAAAAAATTAAATCAATCATACTGAACTAGAGAACTATTAACCACCATGTTAAACTAGATAACCATTGTTTTATCAATTCCACTTAGCACCTTGCATGAATCCTCATTTCAAGTACAGAGTTCTGGCCCATAACATTTACTCAAAAGAGAAAAATAGGAAAACTATATTATATGTCCAACATATCAATCGATATTGTTATAGAGTATTTGATAGTCTAAGGTTGGGATATTGTTGTAGTGTAAAAAATGAGTTAGTAGATTTGGAAAATTATGGAAAGACTTGGTCTTATTAAGGAACATATTATCCATCTTCAGATAAATAGAACAAACAAGCATAGTACAACTTACATAGATGTATATGAATGTACCTATATATATATATGTATATAGGGTGTAGATATCTATAGAGATATAGACATATAGATATCTATGTATATGTACATGTGTGTGTGTATCTCCACACTTCATTGTAGCCTTCTTGGGTGGAGGAGAAAAGAGGGAAAAAGAATAAAATAAAAAATTCACAATGGGGAACAAAAGAAAATTGACAGGCAAGCAAAGAAAAGATAGACAGCTCTAAACACAATATGCAGCATTTATTATGTAGGCTTTCTTGAAACTGGTTTATTGCTTTATATTTGAATCCTCTCATATTCTGCTGGGCATATGACAATGGTTTTTCTTTTTTCTCTTTTGTATTTAAGTTTTAAGTAAATTAATTTTTTAATTATGATAGATGTAACAATAGAAGAGATTTTAGAGGTCATCTAATCCAACCTTCTCACTTTACATATGAAGAAACTGAGGCCCAGAGAGATTATATCATTCACTTTAGATCATAGGAATATAAATGGCAGAGTCAGAATCTAAGCTAAGATTCCATGACTCCAAGTACATTCCTCTGCTGCACCAGGGCTGGTGATTCAACTTAAGAAATTGAAATGTGGTGACCAAACAGATAGAAAGGAGGAGAAAGAAGAGAGAGCAGCAGCATAAGGAAGCATGGAGGCTAAGATTATCCCAAAGTAGAGCAGAATCCATAATATCATGTGCTGCAGAACCAAGGAGATTAAAAACTAAGAAAGCGGACATGAGGTCTGGGGATTAAAAGATTAATGATCTCTTTAGAAAGAACAATTTCATCTACATGATGAATGAGGTTAGAAGTAAAATTTTAAGGGACCAGGAAGTGAAAAGCAAAAAGAGGACCTAAAGGCAAGGAAAAACAGATAACTTTTTTTCCCTAAGAATTAGGCTGGAAACAAACAAACAAAAAAAAATAGCTTGAGGAGATGGTAGGATGAAATGAAAGGCTTGTTTTTATTTTTGTTTTTAAGATGGAAAGATGAGGGCATATTTGTAAGCAGTTCTATCTTCTTGAATTATGAACTATCTCTTATGTTTTCCTCATACAGTGCTTGGAATTTTGCATATTACCTAGAACTTGCTTAGTGAATGCATTCATGAATTGAATTTTTAAAAAATCCCATGTCATAATGGGAAGCTGAAAAATTGGTGCTAGAGGAGAGTGTACTGAAAGACCTTCAGAAAATTTCTAGGTTCTGCTAATGAAGGAGACAGAATGTGAGCATCTTGAAAGCAGGGATTTTAAAAAACATATCCCCAGCATATTAAACAATGATTGTAACATAGTAAGTGCTTAATAAATATTTGTTGATTGATCAATATTAGTTGATCAATTGGGCATTAGCCCAAGATTCTATTGTAAGCAAAAATCCTTTTTAAAAGTCATGTTTTTCCTGGCATTTTTATAATGCAGTGAAAGATGGATTAAATAACTTCCAAAGAATTCAAAATGCATACTGTATCTCCAATATTATATGATAATTGAGAGATATGTGGTGAATGTGAACAGTCTATATACTATGCAATCAATGAAGAGCTATGAAAATATAATATATTCTGGTGGTGTGATAAAAGCAACGTATGATATGCTCAACTACGCATTCCAGAGAAGGCCTTTGGCACAATGGATGAACACCAAGTGGCAAACTTTTAGGAGAACACAGTCCAATGGGCAGGATAAACAGGAGCTAGTGATCAGATTCATTGGAGAGATCCTATAGAATGAACTCAAGAATCTATTTAAGCATATTGAAAAACTAAACTAAATTCACCTAGGCCACAGAAAATACAGGTTTACAGAATGAGGATAAAGAAGATGAGCACAGCACTTATATTTATTAAATACCTAGTATGTTAATTGCACTGTTCTTAGCTTTTTATAATTACCTCATTTGATACTCAAAACAATTCTGAAAAGTATGTGCTATGATTATTAACCTTTACAGTTAAGAAAACTGAGGTGGATAAAGGTTAAATGACTTGCTCAGAGTTACAGTGTTAGTAAATACCTGAAACTGGATTTGAACTCACATCTTCCTTACTTATTAAGATCTAACCTATCCACTGAGCCATCTAACAGCCTTAAACATAAACATAAAAAGAGAGATAGTGACCATAATTGTAGTGATATACTAGTCTGTTAGTGGATCACAAAGATAAGAAACAATAGAAGACAAAGACTACAGGGAGTGATTGAAAGAAGTAAAGTTGTCAAAAATGATGTATTCACTTTTGTACCAGAGAATCTTTATAGTGTTCATCTTAAGATTTCTATAATAAAATCTTTTTATAGGTCAAACTCTTTATTATAAGGTCCTTTTAACATTTCAATAACTAAACTCTCCTGTTTGGGGTCCAGGATATAAGTTTTTTGACCCACTGCATTACATTCTAATATAAATATTGTGTGTAACAAGGTTCTAGAAAAAGATAATGCTATCTTTGTAAAGCTCTTAGGTATGGAGTAATCAGTTGTTTTTTTTTTTTATCCTGTTAAGGAACAAGTGTCTCCAGTTTTCTTTGGAGAGAAAGGAGCAAGGGACAGTAAGAGGAAGATCAGACCAGGAAAATAATTTGGAACAGATTCCTTCTAATGTTGCTGTAGCATTTTTTTGTTTGTTTCAAGGAAAGAATCCGATCCACTTATGTAGCAATAATCCTCTTAAATGTATCAAATTGTCATGTGTGTACTTGACTCATTTCACAAAGTATAACAAAAATTTACATAGATATTATAGATAAGAAATTTGTAGATACAGGTATGGTAAGCATTGTTTAAAAAAAAAAAAGAATATAAATACTCTGTTCTCAATCTCATTTCCCATTATCTTTTTGGCCTTCCACTCTATAATTTCATTCAACTATGGGCCCACGCAAGGTTGTATGGCTTTAAGACACATTATAAATGTACAACCATATTAAACATATTTCAACATTAGTCATGGGGGGTTCTGCAAGTCAAGTAGGGTTAAGTGACTTGCCTGAGGGTTACACAGCCAGTGAGTGATGTGTCTGCAGCTGGATTTGAACTTCAGTCCTACTGACTTCAGAGTCAGTGCTCTATCCACTGTGCTACCTGGATGCCCTTATTAGCTGTGTTGTGAAAGAATAATAATAGTAAAAGGGAAAAAACCACAAGAAAGAAACAAAACCAAACCAAACAAAAAAAAAAGATAAATTATGCTTCAATCTATACTCAGACTCCAGAGTTCTCTCTCTAGATGTGGATAGCATCACAAGTCTTTTGGAATTATCTTTGATTATTGTATTGCTGAAAAGAGCCAACTCATTCCTAGTTGATCATCCCTCAATATTGCTGTTACTGTGTACATATCTTCCTAGTTCTGCTCACTTCACTCAGCATTAGTTGATGTAAGTCTTTCCGGTTTTCTCTGAAATCCACCTGCTCATCATTTTTTATGGAATAATAGTATTCCATTATATTCATACCTGGTCACTGGATCCAGATGGCTCTGGAAGAAAAAGTGTGGCAAGTGACCTTGCACAGTCCTCCCTCAATTAAATACAATTCATTTGCATGTCATGGCATCACCTCCCTTGATGTCATGATCCTCTTCAAGAAAAAAAGACATCACACAAAAACTACAAATTATTCAGTTATTCCCCAAATGATGAATGACCCCTTATTTTCCAATTCTTTGCCAACACAAAAAGAGCTGCTATAAATATATTTTGTACATATGAGTCCTTTCCCCTTTTTCATGATCTGTTTCTGATACAGACATAGTAATGATTTTGTTGGATCAAATGGTATAGTTTGGTTGCCCTTTGGGCATAGGTCCAAATCACTCTCAAGAATGGTCAGATCAGTTCACAACTCCACCAACAATGCATTAGTATTCCAATTTTCCCACATCTCCAACATTTATTATTTTCATTTTTGTCATATAAATTTATTCAGTTCTTAACTTTAGAAATGAGGTTTTTATCAGAAACACTGACTATAAAAATTATTTCCCAGCTGTCTGCTTTCTTGGCTTTGTTTATGTAACAACTTTTTAATTTATTGTAATCAAAATTAATCATTTTGCATTTTATGATGTTCCCTATCTGTGGTGTTCTCTTCTTTTATATAATATAATGGTTCTCTCTGGGAGCAGGTTTCTTGGGAAGGTTTTCTGGAGGCAGCCTTAATTTCAGTTCAGATCAATAATCACCTCAGCCAGCTGATAAAATCCAAATGTTTATTTTCTCCTTCTGAGTCTTGTCTCCTTGCCTGGGGCTGGGCAGCTTTCTGGAGAGCCTTTCAGACCAGCCTTGGTCTCAGTGGGGGAAGTGCAGGAGGCCAGCCACCAAGGTGGTATGAGATGAAGTGAATGAATCTGGTTCCGCCTCCAAGGATGGGCTTCTTCTGAACTGACCGAGGCTTCCCTCTCAATCTTTTCAAATTGAGTGAGCTCAACTGTTTTTATGCTCTCTCAAAGGTTGAGTCCTCCTCCGTGAGAGGGGGATTATGGGTTTCTGACTTGTGAATCTCATACTGAATACTGACTTGTGAATCTCCCAAAAGTGTGAACTCCAATGAGTACTTAAATACATTAGTGAGCTAGAGAATTTGCTAAGTACCATGTTAAATTAGGCACCTGACATCACTTTGTAAGGATTCTAACACTATCTTTTGTTTGGTCAGAAATTATTCCCTTCTTCATAGGTCTGAGAGGTAGGCTATTCCTTGCTCTCTTGATTCACTTAAGGTATTACCATTTATGTCTATATATATTATATAATATAACCCTAACCCTAACCCTAAATTCATTTATATCTTACCTTTGCCTAGAGTATAAGATTGTACTATGTCATACTACTTTTCTAGTTTTCCCAGTCATTTTTGTTAAATGGTGAGTTCTTATCCCAGATGTTAAGAATCTTTCAGTTTATCAAACAGTTGATTACTATGGTCATTTACTATTCGGTGTCTTTTCTACTGATCCAACACTCTATTTCTTATCCCAGTATCAAATCTTTTTAATGATTGTCATTTATAATATAATTTTAGATCTGGTATAACTGGGACACTTTCCTAGCATTTTATTTTATTAATTCCCTTAATATTTTTAACCATTTGTTCTTCCAGATAAATTTTGTGGTTATTTTTCTAACTCTATGAAATATTTTTTGGTAGTTTGCCCACAAAAAATATTTCATAGAGCTAGAAAAAATGGCATCGATAAGTACATTAACTTAGGTAGAATTGTCATTTTCATATTAGCTTGGCCTATCCATGAAAACTTTATACTCTTTCAATTATTTAGCTCTGAATTTATTTGTATGAAAAGTTTTTTGTAATTGTGTTCATATAGTTTCTGAGTTTGTCTTGGCAAGTATTGTCTACAGTTTTTTTTTTTTAATTTTTGCTGAGGCAATTGGGGTTAAGTGACTTGGCCAGGGTCACACAGTAGAAAGTGTTAAGTGTCTGAGACCAGACTTGAACTCAGATCCTCCTGAATTCAGGGTTGGTGCTCTATCCACTGTACCACCTAGCTGCCCCATCTACAGTTATTTTTGATGAATTTCTCTTTCTATTTCTTGTTGTTGGTCCTGAACATTTCTAGTACAATACTGAATAATGTGATAATGGGCATCCTTGTTTTACCCCTGAGCTTATTGAAAACGCTTATCCCCATTACTTATAATGCTTGTTGATGGTTTTACATACTGCTTATCATTTTAAGAGAAGCTCCATTTATTCTTATGCTTTTTAGTGTTTTTAATAGGAATAAATATGGTATTTTGTCAAAAGTTTTCCTTCATCTATTGAGATAATCATATACTTATATTAGTTTTATTATTGATATGTTCAATAATGCTATTTATTTTCCTAATATTGAATCGGCCCTGCATTCTTGGTATAAATCCCACCTGGTTATAGTGTGTTAACCTGCTTATAAATTACTATAATTTCTTTATTAATATTTTATTTAAAATATTTACATCTATATTTATTAGGTAAATAAATCTGTAATTTTTTTCTCTGTTTTATCAGCACCATATTTGTGTCATTAAAAGAATTTAGTAGGACTCCTTCTTTACCTATTTTCCAAATAGTTTATATAGTATTAGAATTAATTATTCTTTAACTATTTGGTGGAATTCACCATCTAGTCCTTGAGATTTTTTTCTTAATGAATTCATTGCTGGCTTGTTCAATTTCTTTCTCTAAAGTGGGTTACTTAAATATTTTATTTCCTCTTATGTTAATCTCAGCAATTTATATTTTTGTAATATTTATCCATTTCATTTAGATTGTCAAATCTAATGGCATACAATTGGGCAAAATAATTCCTAATTAATACTTGAATGTCCCCTATATTGGTGGTAAATTCATATTTTTAAAATTTTTGACACTGGTAATTTTGATTTTTTCTTTCTTTCTTAAACCAGATTAATAAAAAGGCTTATTTATTTTATTTTACTGTTTTTTTTTAATATAAAAGTAGCTCTTAGTTTTATTTACAAATTCACTAATTTTTACTTATGTTTAATTTTATTACTCTCTCCTTTGATTTTCAGAATTTCTAATTTGGTATTTAATTGAGGTTTTAAAATGTGTTCTTTTTCTATATTATTTAGTTTCGCCCCATTTCATCAATCTGTTTTTTCTCTATTTTGGTTATGTAAGCATTTAGAGATATAAACCTTTTCCCTAAGAATTGCTTTGGCTGTGTCCCATAAATTTTGAGATGTTATCTCATTATTGCAGTTCTATTTGATGAAATTGTTTTTATGATTTGTTGTCTGATTCATTCGTTCTTAAGGATTAGATTATTTATTTTCTGATTAATTTTAGTCTATCTTTCCACTAGTCTTTGTTGAATGTAATTTTATTGCATTATAATCCAAAAAGAATACACTGAATATTTCTTCTTACATTTGATTTTTCTAGTTTTGTGTAAATGCCATGTATTGTTGAGATAAAGTTATATTTCTTCCTGTTCTCATTCAGTTTTTTCCAAAGGCCTGTCATATCTAACTTTTCTAATATTCTATTTACCGCTGTAGTTTCTTTTTGTTGTTCATTATTTGGTTGAATTTAATGAGTTCTGAGAAGGGACAGTTGAGGTCCCTCCAATACTATAATTTGTCTATTTCTTTCATTATTCACTTAACTTCTCCTCTAAAAATTTGGATGCTATACAACTTGGCTCATATATGTTTAATATTGATATTACTTCATTGTCTGTGGCTTCTTTTAGCAAGATGACATTTCCTGCCTTATATCTTTTAATTAGCTCTATTTTTGGTTTTACTTTGTCTGAAATAGAGATTGCTGCCCCCTGATTGTTTTTTAAACTTCAGCTGAAACATAATAGATTCTGCTCCAGCCTTTTACCTTAATCTGTGTGCAACTCTCTGCTTCAGATATATTTCTTGTAAATAGCATGTTACAGGATTCTGGGTTTTTAATCAAATCTGCTATCCAATTCCATTTTATAGGAGAGTTCATTCCATTCCTATTCACAGTTATGATTACTAACTGTGTATTTCCGTCCATCCCACTCTCCCCTTTTATACTTTTCTCTTTCTTTTCATACTTTTTCACCTCACTAGTGTTTTGCTTCTAACCACCACAACTCACAATCTTCCCCACTTTCTATCACCCTTTTCCCCTTTCCTCCTACTTTCTTATAGAATAAAATATATTTCCATACCAAATTAATGATGAATGTTATTACTTCTTTGAGCCAAACCTGATGTGAGGAAGATTCAAAAAATGTTCACCCTCTCTTTTTCTTCCCTCTATTATAAAAGGTCTTTTATGTGATATAATTTGCCCTATTCTGCCTCCCCCTTTCTTCTTCTCCCAATACAATTCTTTTTTTCACCCCTTATTTCTTTTCAATCATGACATCAAAGTTAGCTTATATTCATACCCTTTGTCTGTGTATGCACCTTCTAATTGTCCTAATAAAGTTCTCAAGAGTTACAAGTATCATTATTCTGGGTAGAGATATTGAATAGCATGCTTTCTTACTTTCCTTTTTACCCTTTTACACTTCTATTGAGTCTTGTACTGAATTTTCAATTTGGCTCTGGTCTTTTCAACAGGAAATTTTAAAGTCCCCTATCTCATTGAATATTCATATTTTCCCCAGAAAGATTACGCTCAATTTTTCTGGGTAGTTGATTCTTGGTTGTAATTCAAGCACCTTTTCCTTTAAGACTATTATTTTCCTAGCCCTTCATTTCTTTAAGGGAGAAATTGTTAAGTCCTGTATAATCCTGACTTGGCTTCTTGATATTTGAATTGTTTCTTTCTTCCTGCTTACAGTATTTTTTTAATAGCTTTTTATTTACAGGTTATATGTATGGGTAACTTTACAGCATTGACAATTGCCAAACCTCTTGTTCCAATTTTTCCCCTCCTTCCCCCCATCCTTTCCCCCAGATGGCAGGATGACCAGTAGATGTTAATTAAAATATAAATTAGATACACAAGAAGTATACATGACCAAACCATTATTTTGCTGTACAAAAAGAATCGGACTCTGCTTACAGTATTTTCTATTTGACCCAATAATTCTGGAATTTGACTATAATATTCCTTGGAGTTTTCATTTTGAAATCTATTTTAGAAGGTGATCAACGGATTTTTTCAACTAATTATTTTACTCTCTGACTCTAGGATAACAGGCCAATTTTTCTTGAAAGATGCTATACAGGCATTTTTTTTAAAATCATGTCTTTCATGTAGTCCAATAATTCTTAAATTTTCTCTCTTGGATCCATTTTCTAGGTCAGTTGTTTTTCCAATGAGATATTTTATATTTTCTTGTATTTTTCATTCTTTTGATTTCATTTTGGTTTTTTCTTGACATCCATAGAGTCATTAGCTTCCACTTTCTCAATTCTAATTTTTAAGAAATTATTTTCTTCAATTAGCTTTTGTACCTCTTTTTCCATTTGGCCAATTCTAGTTTTAAAGGAATTTTTTTTAGCATTCTCTCCTCCCCACTTCCCATTTTGGCCAATTCTATTTTTTTTTAAGGAGTTGTTTTCTTGATCAATTTTGATTGTTGATTTTTTTTGGATATTTCTTTTCTATAACTCTCATCTATTTTCCCAACTTTTCTTCTACCTCTCTTAATTTAAAAAAAAATTCTTTTTGAACTCTTCCAAGAGTACTTTTTGGTCCTGAGACCAATTCATATTTTCCTTTGAGCTTCACATGTAGTCATTTTGACATTGCTTTCCTTCTCTGAATTTGTGTTTTCATCTTCCCTGTCACCATAGTGGCTTTCTATGGTCAGGATACTTTTTGGTCTTTTGCTCATTTTTAAAGTTGAGCTCTGCTCCTAGGGCACCAAGGGCATTGTTCTTATTCTGAAGACCAGAGTCCTGTTCCCTACTTTCCAGGCTGAGCCTTCATGTGCTTGAGGCTTGTCCACTAGAGTTGAAGTGGCCTGGCCTAGACATGCCTGTTGGACCCTGGGATCTGTGCAAGATATTTGCCTTTTGCACTGGAGCTGAAGACCTCATTGCTAGCCCGGCCCTGGGCAAAGGAGACAGACTGTGAAGGAGATAATAAAGACTTGGGAATTGCTGACTATTCTTGTGGTGATTATTCTGCTGAGACCAAGACTGGTCCTAAGAGTTCCAGAAAACTAATCAGAAAGTTAACCTTATATTTTCTTACTTTTTTTCCAATCCGCTTATTTTATGTTTTCTCACCTATTATAGAACATATAGGGATGGAGCCAAGATGCCGGAGAAGGCACATACAACTTTCTGAGCCTCTTCCATACCTCATTACAAATTATTAAATTCAGCCTCAGAAATAGCGCTTGATTGGTAAAATTCACGAACATTGGAAGTGCAACAACTCACCAGCGGAAGATAATCTGGAAGATCACCAGAAAAGGTTTGTCCTGAGCAGAGGGAACAGACCAGCACAGGCAGGGAAAGAACCAGAGGCTAGCATTTGGAGTGAACTGGGAGCAGGGCAGTATCTGTGGTTGGAAGGTTTACAGAGAGCTCTCTGCCATAAGCTGACTATTTTGCTTTGGTTGTGGAGTAGTGGACCAGCAGAGAAATTAGAGCCTAGGGTAAAGGGTACTCTGAAGGATGCCAGAACTTAACATGATCTGGTTATGCCTACCCAGGACTGGAAGTGCATTCTGCAGCTAGGGGTTTTCAAGGGGGCAGTCACAAATCTGCACAGCAGGGGACACAGCCTGGGGCAACCTTTAATCTGCACAATGTGGGGCTCAGCCTGGGGCAGTGGAATTTCCCCAGCTCAACTACGCTCCCTAGGCATTGACACTTCCAATGCTGTGAGGGGTAGAGCAACTGCTAATATCCAAAGCAGGCTGCAGGGGGCAGTGATACTTTTGCTGCTCAGCTTCTAGCCCCAAGGAAGTCTCTAATTCTCACAGCTGGGCTCCTCACAAGGAACTTCCACAGCTCAGGCGGTAATACCCAAGTCTAGTCACTTCCAGTGTGGAACTTTTCCCAGAGTACTCCCACAACTCAGCGGCTCTTTGCAGCCCATTGACAGGACAGCTACTGTCCATGTACCTATCCCTGCTCTGCATAGGAAGCTGGTAACTACCTTGCCCCAAAGGCAGACCCTAAAGGCTTTAAACAAAATGAGTAAAAAAAAATCAAAAGGACAATTGATAGCTTCTATACAGAAAGAGAGCAAGTTTTTAACCCCAAGGAGACTAATAGCAGACAGTCTCCAGATAATGCCCAAAAGGGGGACAAAATCTGGCCCTCAACACAAAAGGCTCTCCTAGAAGAAACTATAAGAAATCTTTAAAAAAAAAAAGCTAGAGGAAAAATGGGGAAAGGAAAGAGAAGGTATGCAAGAGAGTAATGACTTCCTAAAATGTGAATAGGAAAAGGTAAAGAACTCCCAAGAAATGCAGGGAAACAGAATTTGTGAATTGGAAAAGATAAAGAACACCTGAGAAAGTAGGATTTGTGAATTGGAAAAAGAAAATAACTCAGTAAAAAAAAATAGGGAAATGGAAAAAATTCCATAGAGCAAAACAATTCATTTAAAACCTCAATTGGACATATACAAAAAGAAGTAAAAAAAAAAAAAAGCTAATGAAGAAAATAATTCATTAAAAATCAGAACTGAACAAATAGAAATGAATGATTCATTGAGGTATCAAAAATCAGTCAAGCAAAACCAAAAGAATGAAAAATTAGGGAAAAAAGTTAAATATCTACTTGGAAAAACAACAGACCTGAAAAATAGATCTAGAAGAGATAATCTGAGGATCATTGGACTTCCTGAAAATTATGATGAAAAAAAGAGCCTAGATACTATTTTACAGGAAATCATCAAAGAGAACTGCCCAGGTGTAATAGAATCAGAAGGTAAAATAGGCATTGAAAGAATTCATGGAACACCTTCTGAAAAAGATCCTAAAATAAAAAATCCAAGGAATATTGAGGCTAAATTTCAGAACTAATAAACTAAGGAAAAAATATTACAAGCAGCCAGGAAAAAAAAAAAAACTATTCAAATACTGAGGTGCCACAATAAGGATCACTCAAGATCCGGCTGCTTCCACATTAAAGGATCGAAGAGCCTGGAATCTGATATTCTGAAAGGCAAAAGAACTTGGACTGCAGCCAAGAATAAACTACCCAGCTAAACTGAGCATTGTTTCCATGTAAAAAGATGGACATTTAATGAAACAGATGAATTCCATTTGTTTCTAAGGAAAAAACCAGATCCAAACAAAAAATTTGATCTCCGACCATAGGACTCAAGAGAAGCAGAAAAAAGTAAAAAGAGCTCTTGGGAACTGTATTTCTATTGTGCATATACATAAAAAGTACATTTAAATTTGATTTTACTGATATAAAAAAGGGAAATATAAATGGAAAGGAGATAGTGTCAGAAAAAGGGAAAAGGGGAGATAAAAAGAGGGAAACTACATTCCACGAAGAGGCAGGAAACCCATCATATCTGGGGGAATATAGAGTGGAGGAGGAACATTGTGTGAATTTATGCCAATAAATTTGATAACCTAAGTGAAATGGAGAAATATCTACAAAAATATAGGTTCCCAGATTAACAGAGGAAAAAGTAAATTGCTTAAATAGTCCCGTTTCAGAAAAAGAACTAGAACAAGCTATTAATCAACTCCCTAAGAAAAAATCCCCAGGACCAGATGGATTTACATGTGAATTCTACCAAACATTTAAGGAACAATTAGCCCCAATGCTATATAAATTATTTGAAAAATAGGGAATGAAGGAGTCCTACCAAATTCCTTTTATGACACAGACATGGTACTTATACCTAAATCAGGTAGATTGAAAACAGAGAAAGAAAATTATAGACCAATCTCCCTAATGAATATTGATGCTAAAATCTTAAATAAGATATTAGCAAAAAGACTACAGAAAACCATCTCCAAGATAATACACTATGATCAAGTAGGATTTATACCAGGAATGCAGGGCTGGTTCAATATTAGGAAAACTATCAATATAATTGGCCATGTTAATAACCAAATTAACAAAAACCATATGATCATCTCAATAGATGCAGAAAAAGCATTTGACAAAATCCAACATCCATTCCTATTAAAAACACTTGAGAGTATAGGAATAAATGGACTTTTCCTTAAAATAATCAGTAGCATCTATTTAAAACCATCAATAAGCATCTTATGTAGTGGGGATAAACTGGAACCATTCCCAGTAAGATCAGGTGTGAACAAGGTTGGCCAACTATCACCATTACTATTCAATATTGTATTAGAAATGCTAGCTTTGGCAATAAGAGTTGAGAAAGAGATTAAAGGAATTAGGTAGGTAATGAGGAAACCAAATTATCACTTTTTGCTGATGATATACTTAGAAAACCCGAGAAATTCTACTAAAAAGCTATTAGAAATAATCCACACCTTTAGCAAAGTTGTAAGATACAAAATAAACCCACATAAGTCATAAGCATTCTTATATCACTAACAAAATCCAACAGTTACAAAGAGAAATTCCATTTAAAGTAACTGCCGATAGTATAAATATTTAGGAATCTATCTGCCACGGGAAAATCAGAAATTATATGAGCAAAACTCCAAAACACTTTCTACACAAATAAAGTCAGATCTAACCTATTGGAAAAATATTAAATGCTCTTGGATAGGGCGAGCAAATATAATAAAGATGACAATACTACCTAAACTAATCTATTTATTTAGTGCTATACCAATCAGACTACCAAAAAAACTATTTTAATGACCTAGAAAAAAAAAAACAACAAAGTTCATATGGAAAAACAAAAGGCCAAGAATTTCAAGGGAATTAATGAAAAAAAAATCAAATGAAGGTGGCCTAGCTGTACCAGATCTAAAATTATATTATAAAGTAGCAGTTACCAAAACATTTGGTATTGGCTAAGAAATAGACTAGTTGATCAGTGGAATATATTAGGTTAAAGGACAAAACAATCAATAACTTTAATAATCTAGTGTTTGACAAACCCAAAGACCCCAGATTTTGGGATAAGAACTTTGACAAAAATTGCTGGGAAAATATGAAATTAGTATGGCAGAAACTAGGCATTGATCCATACTTAACACCACACACCAAGATAAGGTCAAAATGGGTTCATGACCCAAGCATAAAGAATGAGATTATAAATAAATTGGAAGAGCACAGGATAGTTTACCTCTCAGACCTGTGGAAGAGGAAGGAATTTATGACCAAAGAAGAACTAAAGATCTTTACTGATCACAAAATAGAAAATTTTGATTATATCAAACTGAAAATTTTTGTACAAATCAAACTAATGCAGACAAGATTAGAAAGGAAGAAATACACTGGGAAAACATTTTTATAGTGAAAGGTTCCAATAAATACCTCATTTCCAAAATATATAGAGAATTAACTCTAATTTGTAAGAAATCAAGCCTCATTTCCAATATACATAGAAATCAAGCCATTCTTCGATTGCTAAATGGTCAAAGGATATGAACAGACAATTCTTAGATGAAGAAATTGAAACTATTTCTAGCCATATGAAAAGATGCTCTAAGTCATTATTAATCAGTTGCATTTAATTGCATATTAATTAAGTTGCATTATAAATGTAAATTAAAACAACTCTGAGGTACTACTACACACCTGTCAGATTGTTTAGAATGACAAGGAAAGATAATGTGGAATGTTGGAGTGGATGTGGAAAAACTGGGACACTAATACATTGTTGGTGGAATTGTGAATACATCCAGCCATTCTGGAGAGCAATTTGGAACTATGCTCAGAAAGTTATCAAATTGTGCATACCCTTTGACTGTGTTACTACTGGGCTTATATCCCAAAGAGATTTTAAAGAAGGGAAAGGGACCTGTATGTGCAAGAATGTTTGTGGCAACCCTCTTTGTAGTGGCCAGAAACTGGAAACTGAGTGGATGCCCATCTGGAGAATCCTGAATAAACTGTGGTTTATGAATATTATGTAATATTGTTCTGTAAGAAATGAACATCAGGATGATTTCAGAAAGGCCTGGAGAGACTTACATGAACTGATGCTGAGTAAAATGAGAAAGATCAGATCATTACATACTTCAAAAACCATAATATGATGATAAATTCTGATGGATATGGCCCTCTTCAACAATGAGATGAACCAAATCAGTTCCAATAGAACAGTAATGAATTGAACCAGCTACACCCAGTGAAAGAACTCTGGGAGATGACTATGAACCACTACATAGAATTCCTACTCCCTCTGTTTTTGTCAGCCTGCATTTTTGATATCCTTCACAGGCTAATTGTACACTATTTCAAAGTCCAATTCTTTTTGTACAGCAGAATAACTTTATGGACATGTATACATATATTGTATTGAACTTCTACTTTAATATATTTGACATGTATTGGTCAACTTGCCATCTGGGGGAAGAGGACAGGGAAAGCAGGAGAAAAGGTGGTACAAAAGTTTTGCAATTGTCAATGCTGAAAAATTACCCATGCATATATCTTGTAAATAAAAAGGTATAATTAAAAAAAGTGTTTTGCTACTTGAAAAAAAAAGAACATACATTCTGTGAAAGTAGTTAGTAACTCACTTTTATATTTGTATCTCAAGTATTAAATACTGACTAGGCCATAGTAAGAGCTTAATAAGTGCTTTTTTTCCATTCTTTCATACCAAGTGCAATCTGTGCCAGTGAGCAAAATACCCATACCAATAAACATCAAAGATGATATGAATTTATTCATTTCATTCAGTGTTGCAATTGAAATTGTCATAAAGAAAATGCAATAGTGGAAAGGGTACTACATGATTTTAAAACCCAGGTCTGCTATATGTCATTTTTAGCACTCTGAACCTTAGTTTCCTCACTTTCAAATTAGGGAAAATAAAATAATATTTACATTATTTACTTCATAGGATTATTGCAAAATTTGAGTTATATAAGGTATTTAAGCATTTTAGAAACTTAAGAATTTACAAACAAAATGCTTTTATTCATAAAAATATTATTTAGTGTTAAAATTCCACTCTCCTTTCTTACTACTCTCTTTGTATTTCATCTTTCCTTTTTCATTTCTTCCTTTCTTTCCTTGTTTTTGTTTTATGTCCCTTCTTCCTTCCTTTGGTATATATGGTAAGATCTAAGAAAAAGAATAGTGTAACTTACATCCTAAAACTTTAGTTTTAACTTAGAGGAATGAAGAAATTCTGATGACTTATTAAGGTGAGTAAAAGTGGCGATACCCTTCCAAACAGCATCCTCATGTTTTCATGGAGATTGGGCCCCTGACCAATTTAGTAATTCTTTTTACAACCTGAATGAAATAGTTTTATTTTTAGACTTATCTCAACTAAATAGAATCATTGGAAGCCAGATATGATAATATTAACTTAATAACAGTAAAACACTGTGGATTTGGTTCAATAATGTGACAAAATAAATGAAGCTAATAACCAAAAAATTCTTTCAGTATTTGTTGTTGTGTTGCTTTTCCTTCATTACTAAAGAGGACTATGACAGACGTCATGAGGCCATGGCATGCAAGTGAATTGGATTTAAGTGAGAAAGGGTTGTTCAATGTCACCTGCCTCACTTTCTCCTTCAGAACCATCTGGTTCAGTGGCAAGCTATAGATCAGGATGACTACACATGGCCTAGGATTCAGGGCCTTGGCCTTAGGCTTTGTAAGCCAAGATATTTACTAGGTGTTATTTTGATTGAGGCACCACTCATTGAGTAATTAAGTGTAGTGTTCTGGTTAGTTTTCTGGAGATCTCTGGACCAGCCTTTGTTTCAGCAGAGTAATCACCAGGAGAATAGCCAGATGTTAAAGTGCAAATTCTTTATCATCTCCTTGCCTGGGGCCCGGGATAGTCTCAGTGGAGGAAATGCAGGAGGACAGGCCACTCACCATGATGGTGTGAGTTGGAGTGAATCAGACTGGCTGAGTTTGTCCCAGATTATATGCTCTATTATAATTAGATCATTTACCATATACTGAGTATAAACTACCCATCATTATATCACTATGGAACCATTATTTGTTGTAAGATTAAATCAATCATACTGAACTAGAGAACTATTAATCACCATGCTAAAGTAGATAATCATTGTCTTATCAATAACAGTTAGCACCTTGTAAGTATATTTGTTTCAAGTACAGAGTTCTGGCCCATAACATCTCCCACTTTCTTTTGTTTCAGAACATATGTGGTCACAACCTCCCTGACTTCTCAGGGAGGTGAGAACCCCCAAAAGAAGGTGATCACACCTTCCCTGACTTCTCAGAAAAAGGGATGAAAACACCAAAAAAGGAGGTGATCACGCCCTCCCTGACGTCTCAGGAAGGGAGATGAAAACACCAAAGGGAAAAGGGGAATTAAACCAGATTAGCGGGTTTCTGAAGGGTCTGACTTGAAACAGGTATACATAAATCCATCAACATGGGAGGTATTACAAACAAACAACATGAATCAACATGAGGAATTATACATGTCCATAAGTCCTAGAAATAGTTCAAAACCAATCTATGGTTCATTACTTCATGTGTCAGGGAATCCAATGATTCCTGAAAATTTTGAAGTCCTGTATCAGTCTTATCATATTTCAGGGAATACAATGATTCCTGCTGGTTTTGAAGTTCTGCGACAGTCTTATCAATAATTTTTCATCTCAGGGAATCCAAAGATTCCTGCTAGTTTTGAAGTTCTGTAACAATTTTATTATCAGCCATGCTCTTTTAGCATCAGATATTTCTCCTTATTCTTATGTCTTCTCCTTTGTTTCAAGGTTTTTCTCTTTTTCTGTCTCTCTCAAGGTGCTCGTTGGCACCCATCTGATTCCTTCTCCATCTATAGAGATACAAGCAAATCCTTTCCCCCAAACAGTTAATCTATCTGGTCCCTTCCATTCACCATTTTCTGGATCTCTCCACATTACCTGGTGATTATATTGAAACTGCTCGCATTGGACACTGCTCTTCTGTTGGGTTAAAAAGCCTGTATTCTTCCTAATTGTAATCTTTTCCTCCCATCTGATTGCTTCTCTGCTGATTGATCACATCAAGTCCTGAACTTCTAAAGATTCTCTGGGTGTAACCTCGGCTGCCATCATGCCCCACCTGTTTTTTGTTTGATGTCTTGGAGCTGGGCCCTGCCTCTCATTTCCCTGAGTCATTCTACACTCTGAGGCCTAGTGGAAGCCTCTGTTGCATTTTGGACATGGGGTTTTGGGTCTTGTTCTGTCACCCTGTCTTCTCATTCTATCTCTATGCCTATATTGAATTTTCAGGTATCCTATTTTACCACATTGCAAACATTGACAAATCTCTCTGGAAGTCCCTTGCCAAGAAGGACCCTGTCTTTCCATGTTCTGCATCAAAGCCTGGGCATAAAAGACATTTGTGTGCCCACTGTGGCACAGTGTCTTCCGATCTCCTCTAAAGGAGCATCCTTGTGTAGTCCCAGAATAATTCTTCTACAAACCTCATTAACATTTTCGCTAAAAAGTTGTTTGATTATTATTACTTTTGCTAAATTTTTACCAATAGTTCATATGATTCCTATCTGCAGATGTCCCACGAAATTAGCAAAAGGTTCATTTGGACCTTGTGCTATTTTTGTGAAGGCTTCCCCTCTATCTTGTTTTCCTGGGAGAGTGTCCCATACTGCTGCCTTTTTTTTTTTTTTTTTTTTTTTTGCAGCAATTTGCTCATATGCTATCAAAGGGTAATTAATCTGTGCTAAACCATCTGCATACTGACCTGTAACTGCTAGTTGATCAAAGGTGTCTTGTATATTAACTCTAGTTTGCCTATTTCATTGGGCTTGTATTCTACATAGTTTAGTTCACTCTACTCCAAAAGCCACAACAAGTTTTGTCCAGGTTCTAAACATGTCCTTGCTATAGATTTCCAATCACTAGGGGTTAAAATTTTGTAAGCTAAATTCTCTAATACCATCTTAATATAAGACAATGTAGCTCCATAAGAGTGCAACCCTTTTTTAAACCTTTAATAATTTCCAGATCAACAGGAGTGTATCTTCTCCTTTCTTGAACTGAGGAGTCAAATTCTTGAATGACAGGGTATGCTTCTATTAAATCAGATATATCCTGTCCTTCTTTTTTTAGTGTTAACTAGTGCTTTTTGTAATTGTGTCAGGCTGCTTCATAGGTGGTGCTTATTGTGTCACTACCCCTCCCCCTTCTCCTTCTCCCTCCACCCATTGAGGAGGGTAGGTTGGGGATGGCTCCTGCTATGAAGCACCACATTCCTTAATTTCATCAGAATTGTACTTAACTCCTTTCTTGTCTAATTCTTCATGCTTTTTATCTAGTTTGTCAGTATCCTCCCCTTCCTGCACTTTCTTCATTTTCCTTATTCTAATACTTATGTAATTCCTAAAGCCAATTGTATTAAGTTACACGTATAGAATGTTTCTTTAGGAATTGAATCAGGACCATTATCATTGTAATATTCAATTAGCTGCTTACTTACTAATTTCCACTTGTCTGGCTCTAATTCTTCTTCCTTAAAGAACCAAGGAGATGAGTACTGTATTGTTTCTAAAAATCCAATCATATGCTTCCAAGTTACAATCAAACCTTAGTTTTTCATGAGTTTAACTATGCTTTTGACATATTTTTCTTGAGGTGGAGAAGTCTGTTTTCTAAATATTTGTCCAATTTCAGCTGAAACACTAGTTTAGCCTTTAACAAAGTTTCCTTCTTGTCTATTTGGTCACGGAGACTTTTTTTGTCAGTATGGCCTTATGAGTATAAATCCTTAACCCCACATTTGGACCCCAAAATGTAGTGTTCTGGTTAGTTTTCTGGAGGTCTCTGGCCCTGCCTTTGTTTCAGCAGAGTAATCACCAGGAGAATAGCCAGGTGTTAAAGTGCAAATTCTTTATGGTCTCCTTGCCTGGGGTCCAGGTTAGTTTGGTCTCAGTGGAGGAAATGCAGGAGGACAGGCCACTCACCATGATGGTGTGAGTTGGAGTGAATCAGTCTGGCTGAGTTTGTCCCAGCTTATATGCTCTGTTATAATTACATCATTTACAGTATACTAAGTATAAATTACCAATTATGTCACTAGGAAACCATTATTTGTTGTAAGATTTAATCAATCATACTGAACTAGAGAACTATTAATCACCATGCTAAACTAGATAACCATTATATTATCAATTCCACTTAGCACCTTGTAAGAATCCTTGTTTCAAGTACAGAGTTCTGGCCCATAACAATTAAGGATAATTAAGAAATGACCTCTTTTAACCTAATCAAAAGAAAAATAATCCAAACTAGGAGGGGAACCTCCTTTGGGTTTCTGGTCAAAACAGAAATAATTACTATTTACATTCATTCTGAGGCAAAGAGGACTCAAACAAATGCCCAAATGGGGCGTGGTTTGGAATCTATTGTAGGTTAATTTATGAGAATTTGGGTGATTTGGAAAGATATGGGCTAAAGGAAACCCTCCTTTTTCTTTCTTTTTTTTATTATTATTTTTTATTATGGCAAATTATTATAGCAAAACATATGCATGGGTAGTTTTTCAACAATGACCCTTGCAAAACCTTCTTTTCCAACTTTTCCCCTCCTTTTCCCCATTCCCTCCCCTAGATATCAGGTAGTCTAATACATATTAAATATGTTAAAGTGTATGTTAAATACAACATATGTATGTTGTGTCCTGCTTTCTAGAGACCCCACACAGGGATGATTAAAATATACCTTCCTAGTGGAGAAGTGATGAGGTGGGATTCCCAAGGATGATAGAGAAATGGAGTCCATTTATTTCAAAGGCTTTCCCCTTTTTAATAATGTAACAAAAACAACTCTGAGCATGTAGGAGCATGACATAAATAACTTGCTATGTGGTTTGCCACCTGGTATCACTCTTCCACCTGCTATCTCTGCTTCAATCTGAACACAGGTTGTCACTGCCCCCTGACTTCTCAGGAAGGCCGAGAGCCTTTAGGGGAGGTGGGGAGCTGAATCAGGCATTGTTATCAGGTTTCCTCCAGGCTGAAGGGTCTTATATCTTACTCAGAGTTTCCCCACTAACTGTGACCCTCTACATATGTATATATACTTATATAATTATCTTGCTGCTCAAGAAAGATCAGATCTAAAAAGAAGGTTAAAAAAAACCTGAGAAGGAAAACAAAACTGCAGGCAAACAATAACAGAAAGAGTGGAAATGCTATGTTGTGGTCCATACTTCTTTCCCATAGTTCTCTCTCTGGGTGTAGGTGGTTCTGTTCATTACTGAACAATTGGAACTTGTTTGGATCCTCTCATTGTTGAAGAGAGCTACATTTATCAGAATTGATCATCATATAGTATTGTTGTTGAAGTGAATAATGATATCTTGGTTCTGCTTATTTTGCTCGGCATCAATTCATGCAAGTCTCCAGGCCTCTCTGAAATCATCCCACTGGTTAGTTCTTACAGAACAATAACATTCCATAAAATTCATATACCACAATTTATTCAGCCATTCGCCAATTGATGGGCATTCAATTTGCAGTTTCTAGCCACTACAAAAAGGACTGCCACAAACATTTTTGCACATACAGGTCCCTTTCCCTTCTTTAAGATCCCTTTGGGATATAAGCCCCAGTAACACTGCTGGATCAAAGGGTATGCACAGTTTAATAACATTTTGAACATAGTTCCAAATTGCTCTTCAGAATGGTTGGATCTGTTTACAATTCCATCAACAATGTATCAGTGTCCCAGTTTTCCCACATCCCCTCCAACATTCTTCATTTTCCTGTCATTTTAGCCAATCTGAGAGGTGTATAGTGGTATATCAGAATTGTCTTAATTTGCATTTCTCTGATCAATAATGATTTGGAGCATCTTTTCATATGGCTAGAAATAGTTTCATTTCTTTATCTGAAAATTGTCTAACCCTTTGAACATTTATCAGTTGGAGAATAAGCCCCCCTTTTTAAACATTTTACATCACAAATACAAGTTTTTATCTTTTTCACTTGATAATTTTGGTGGAGGTATATGGGTTGCACTGTGATTGGATTGTCATATGGAAAGTACTCATATAGCTTTAGAATATAAAACATAACTCATGATGAGATGATATGCAGAAAGTTGTTGCATCAGATTTCTTTCATCCCTGTATTTGGCATTTACAGTAGATGTATTGTGTGACAAATTCATGAAAGACCTATTGTAATGGGTATGCTTGAGGGAGTTAACAATGCAGTAAGCAATGACTCCACATTTCCTGGTTTTTATGCAACTGGAATTACAAGTCAAATATTATATTAATAGACTCTATTTATTTAAGTAATTCTTTACCTGATGTTATATGGTTTACTGCTCAAAGTATTATCTTAGAAACCTTAAATTGCAGCAAAATAACTGTATAAATATGTATACATATATTGGATTTAACATGTATTTTTACATATTTAATATGTATTGGACTATCTGCCAGCTAGGGGAGGGGATGGGGAGAAGGAGGGGAAAATTTGGAACAAAAGGTTTTGCAAGGTTCAATGTTGGAAAAATTACCTATGCATAGGTTTTGTAAATAAAAAGCTTTAATAAAAAAAATAAAAAAAGAGAAACATTAAGTTAAAAGTTCCCAGGTCTATCATTAACGTTGTATGACTATGGACAGGTCTGCCTCTAGCTTTCTTGAGAATGAGTAAAGAAATATTTACTGAACTTCTCTAGGTATATGTGTGTATGTGTATGTGTTTTGCTGTTATTGTTTGTTTAAATGAGAGAGTCATAGCATATACAATATGTATATAATAAGAGAGCATATCCTTGTGCAAATGAGAAATTATAAACAATAATTATTGTTTATTCTCAAACACCAACAAGAAGTACAATCCTGATGATCTTTTAAAAAATTGTCATGTGTAAGACCATCAAATTATGTATAAAAACTCATCCTTTTAGTTGCAATCCAATGTACTTTACAAAAAGCCATTATTAAAGGATATTAAATACCAAATTTTGACAGAAAATGAACACACAATTTAAAGAAAATATATACAGGCTATATATTATTTATAGAGACCAAGTCTATAAAGTCATCCTTAGTATCTTCCTGAGTCAAATGAAAATTAGTTTAGAGTATAATGCCAGAGAAACTGAGGAAAAATAGAGATTAGAGAGTTTTAAATATTTTATTTGAGAGGGAGAGATTTACTGGGACCAAATGGATTCATGTCTTGGTCCCAGGGCTGAATGAGACTGTTGTCTCCAAGAATCCAGCAGCAAAAGTGAGT
The DNA here is from genome assembly GCF_902635505.1 of Sarcophilus harrisii. NCBI lineage: Eukaryota > Metazoa > Chordata > Mammalia > Dasyuromorphia > Dasyuridae > Sarcophilus > Sarcophilus harrisii. The sequence goes on along the minus strand of NC_045431.1, from coordinate 123,270,913 downwards.
TCTCAGTGACATATATATGCACATGGCTCCAAGCTACCAGAGGGTAGACTGAGGCAGGGGCGGAGTCAGAGCACTGAGAGTGGGAACAGATTATCAATCCGGTTCTGACAGAGTGGGGGGAGGTACCAAACATTCTGATAACTTAGGAGTTGTTAGGAGCTAGGAAGTCTGAACTCCCCCTTATCTTGAGTTGACACATTTACAATTTATAACCTTAGAGTAACTAGGCCTAAATTATATCAGTCCTAATGATCAGGAGGGGGCTTGCAACCAGAGGGATTAAGGCAGAACCATTTGGGGAAACTGAGGCAGAACAAGTGAGGAAACTAAGTCAGGACAAAAGAACTGTGGCACAACAAGAGAAGCATTAAATAATAACAATAATCACCCTCAGCCTTAGCTTTAGAATATCTACATTGAAAAGAAGCAGAATAAACATTAAAAAAAAAGACTACTTATTTACCAAATGCAGAGCAGTTCTAAATTGTTCATTATGTATGAGTATAGTAGAGAAGTGGTTTGAACAAACAGTGTCATCAGAGAAATCGTGTGATTTCTGATGGCCCAAGAAAAGGAGACAATGGTATACGGTGGAAGATTCCCCTGGTCTTAGAGAATAAAGATCTATGGGGGAAAAGGCTATGAAGTAGTCACGTCTTGGAAACATCAACTTAAAGTTTCCAGGTTTATCATTAACCTGTGTGTGATTATGGATAAGCCTAACCATGTTATCTTGAACAAAAACACTTGATCTTCCTTCATTTCCTCATCTAATAAAATCTGACTAGAGACAAATAGTTTTGGGAGTGTCATTGGAGTTGCCATGTCCCCTTGAGAATGTTTTCAAATGTATACTATAAAATGTTATATAATCTTACATATAATTCTCCAAATACTAAAAAAAAAGAAAAAAGAAAAAAAGCTCATTGATTCCTGTGAATAATTCCTTAACTAAATAGATGGTCTTCGAGGTCTATTCCAAATCTTAATTTAAATTTTTTTGAACTGACTTCAAAACATTGCTCTTTCACTCATCAGTCTTCTGGGCTTTTATGTCTTCTTTTGTAGAAGGAGGAGATTAGACTGTGTGATCTCTTGCTATTAAAATCTTAAAAGATTCTTTGTAAACACCAACCCTATTACTACCCTTGGTTGTATAAATTACAAGATTAAAAACAATATTTGGAGGAAATGAAATAGCAATGTTATTTCACCTTACTTCTATGCCAGGTCAAATTCAGTAGCAATGTTCCATACTTTCCTCAGGAATTTCTGGTTTCAATGGCATATGGGTTATCCCTCCACTAAAGTAGATTATATATCTACTCTGATTTAGACTTCCTTGACAGGTTTTTTGTTTTTTGTTTTTTGGTGGGGAGGGAAGGTACAGAGGGTGATTTAGGAGATAGAAGGAGGGGTTATGGTTCTGGATCTTTGATTTCAAGCATGTAGAGAACACCTAGCAGAAAATATATCTCAGTCAATGCAAATCTGCAGCTGCTTTGCAAGCTTTGGCTTAGGGGCACTGGGAGAAAGAAAGTGCTCAGGATCACACAGCTAGTATGTGGGAAGGGTGGGAATAAAACTCAGTTCTAATTGACTTTAAGATTTTGCAACAATCATTTCTTAAACTGTGCTGAATATAAAGGACAAAAGTAAACTATTTAAGATGTCTGATAATGTTGTATTGTAGATCTTGAATACGAGATGAATGTCAGATGCATAAGGAAATGTGGAAATCCCTGCCAAAAATGAGCTGGCATTTAGTTTCAGGTGCCTTGTAATAATCATAATTAGAGTCTATTAAATATTTTCATAAGTAATATACCTCACTCCTCTGAAGTCTGTTTTTATTCAAGTGTAATATTTTAATCAGCTGAATTTTTGAAGGGCTTGACTGATATTAAAATAAATCAAAACTATCTATAGTCATATAAAAATTCTCTAAATCACTGATTAGAAAAATGCAAAATTAAAACAACTCTGAAATACCACTTCATGCCTATTAGAATGGCTAATATGAAAGAAAAGGAAAATGACAAATTCTAGAGGGGATTTGAAAAAATAGGACATTAATGGTGGAGGAGGTGTGTACTGATCCAATCATTCTGGAGAGCAATTTAGAACTAAGCCCAAAGGTCAATCAAGCTGTGCATGTCCTTTGACCCAATATTACTAGTAGGTTTGTATGCCAAAGTGATTTAGGGAGGAAAAATGGAAAAGGACTTGTATATACAAAAATATCTATGGAAACTCTTTTTATGGTGGCAAAGAATTGGAAATTGAGATTATATTCATCATTTGAGGAATGGATCAACAAGTTGCAATATATGATTGCAATGGAATTGTTACTGTGCTGTAAGAATGACAACAAGCAGGATGCTTACAGAAAAAAACGAGGAACACTGATGAGAACGAAGTGAGTAGAACCAAGAGATCATTAAATATAATAACAGCAATAGTGTACAATGATCAACTGTGAATGACTTAGCTATTCTCAGCATTGCAATGAATCAAGATAATTCTAAAGGATTTATGATGAAAAACGCTATCTACTTCTGGAGAAAGTCTGATGGAGTCTGAATGTAAGTCAAAGCATATTTTTTAAACTTTATTTTTCTTGGAAGGATGGGAATGATTATATGTTTTCTGTTACAAAATGGCTATTATGGAAAGATGTTTTGCTCATCTGTACCTTGATGATCTATAGTATATAGATTCCTCCTCAAGGAAGAGGAAAGGGAGAGAAGAAGAAAGAGAATTTGGAATTCAAACTTAAAAAAAATGAATGTTTAAAATTGCTTATATATACATATACATACATATATATATATATATATATATATATAGAGAGAGAGAGAGAGAGAGAGAGAGAGAATAGAGAAAAAATAAAATTAAGAGAAAAGAAAAATGTCAAAATATCAATTAAACCATTTAAAAATTGAAGTATGTTTCAAACACTATGTTTCATTAGATACCTGAATTCAATCAAATCTTTGTGGATCTTAGACTGTTTCTCTATCCACACTGTCTTCCCTTAGTAGATGCAGAAGTCAAAGCACCTACATTCTTGGCAGGATGACTTTTGTCCCTCTCTAAAAACCAAAACTACATTCAGAGGCCAAATATTTGTCAATAATGGGACTATTTAAAAGTAGATTTGGGAAGCTCTGAAAGCAAGTGGCCAAAAAAAAAAGTTTTGACTAATAACAGCATTATTGAATATATCTAGACTCTCAAGTGAACTATTTTAAACTGACACTAATGTCAGTTTATAGATTCTTCAAGGTTCATAAATCTATTTAAAAACATATCAAATATGTACAATTCATATATAAGTTGCACTTTGAAGCATAATTTCCATTTGAATTAGCATTCTTTGAACTCATACTAAATTATCTAAAATTTGAATAATTTTTCTTTTGAAACTAAAGATTTAGGTTATAGAAGTTCATCCAGCACTTTTATTATAGCTGAGACAAAATTAAAAGCCATAAATATACATGTTAGAGTGTTTTGTATTGGTGTTCAATTTTTTTCAAGCATGTCTAACTCTTTGGGGCCCCATTTGGGGGTTTTCTTGACAAAAATACTAGAGTGCTTTGCCATTTTCTTCTCCAATTTATTTTATAGATGAAGAAACGGATACAAACAAGGTTAAGTGACTTGCTCAGGGTAACACAGCTGTCTGAAGCTGAATTTGAACTCAGAAAGAGAAATCTTACTTATTCCAGGCCCATTATTCAACCCATGATACTACCTATTTGCTTGTTAGTGTCATTATGAGACTTTTAATGTTGCCAGGAATTATATTAAATAAGCACTGAACAAAAATTTCATTCATCCTCCTATCCTTACCCAATAGTTTGTATCAAAAGGAATTTCAGGTGATGATATAGGTATTAGAAAATCCTGTAAGTTAAACACTATTCAGCAAAGTAAATCTAGTCTTTTTTTTTTTTTTTTTGACAAAACCTTTTAAAATTGCTTGTTTTTTTCCTACCCTAGAGAATGTTCACCTTTTTAGGACATCCTGACTGAGAAGGGAAAAATGAAATGAGTTGCCTTGATAGCGAATCACTGAAATAAGATATCAGAGTTAAGTGTAGAAATGTTATCCAAAAGTAGAACAGTCAAGTTGCAAGAAGAGGCATAATTGATGTAGAGTCCATATGTTTCACTGGTATCCTCATAATGTCAAGAAAAAGTTAAGGCTCCAAGCACTTCACATCAAGTCCCAGTTATAGTTATATGAAAATTTGGGAAAGGATTACAATGCAGAGAATATATAGATAAGGCCAGATCTCTATCATTAGTAGAAACACAGAAATAATTCTGAACTTGGACCTGTTGGAACTAAATTTGAATCCCAACTTCTGCTAGCTAATCTAAGCTTGATCAAGTTGCTTGACTTTTCTGAAACTTAGTTTCCTCTTTTCTTAAATATAAGAATAAAATTTTACAAGGATGTTGGTTTCTAATATATCTTACAATTTGAAATCTAGAATTCTGTGTTGCCAAAATCCCATCTCTAGATTGCTGCTATTCTTTCCCTCCTTGGCTCACATGATGTTGAGTAGAGCTAGAGAAATCAATACAAGTATCAATGATTAGGCCCATTAAAAGTTTTGTTAATTAATTTTAACTAGCTTCCCTTCCTCTTTAACCTGCTTTGAAAACAAAGCAGTCCTTTCACTTTATATCAATTAATTTTCTACCCCACCCTTACTTTCTAAAGGCTATTTCAAACCACTTTTCAAATTTATGATACAGCACCACAACACACTTCTACACTGGACCTTTCCTTATACTTTACTGGAAAAAAAAGTCCAATTGATTCAAACTTACATAGATTCAATTTTCATTTCAATATAGATGACTCCCAGATCTATATATCTAGCCACAATCTCTATGGGGCTTTTATCCTTTATTATGAAAACTTATTGGATATTTTCAATCAAAAGTCACATAGGCATCCCAAACATGATATCTGAAAGTATGTTATATAAATACAAATAATGTAGGAATGAGGTAAGAATTCAGCTCAATCGAGAAAGAGAATAATCTCACACAAGGGAGCTTACTCTTTAGAGATATATGTATTGAATGTCAAAGGTCATGATGTGTGCTAGGTCCCCTACCTATTTTTAAATAGAAATTCTCTATATCAGCACCCCCAACTCATCCCTCTTCTAAACTTCTTTATTAATGTCAAGGGTAATATCATCCTTCCATTAACCCAGGTTCATAACCTTGGTTTAATCCTTAACTGTTTATTCTCACTCACTTCATATATCCAGTTAATTGCCAAATCTTTCTATTTCTGCTTCCCTCTCTTTTGCATGTATCACTGCCTCCTCTCAATTCACAAAGTCACCATTGTATTCATATTCCATTCATCTCTCTCCTGAACTTTTGAAATATCCACTCATTTGGTTTCCCTACCTCAAAGTATCCCTATTCCAATCTCTCCTCATAGCTACCAAATTAATATTCTTAAAGTATAACACTGGCACAACCTTTTCCAAAAAACACACACTCAAAGAACTTCAGTGATTCTCTTTTACCTTTAGGATAAAATATAATTTCTTTTAGTAATCATTTAAATGAATTTCTTCACAACCTGTCCCCTTTCTACCTTTGGTCTTTTTATACATTATCTTCCTACTAATTATTTCAGGCCTGCTTTCAGTTTCACATACACAAATCTCCATCTCCAGTCTCTGTATCTTTGTACATGGACTATATTTCATGCTCAAAAAGTGCTTCTTTTCATCTTCTCCTTTCTGGTTTCCTTTAAGGTTAAGTTCAACTATTACATTACACAAGAGGTCTTTCCTGATGCCTCAGGCTGTGAGCATTAGTCTCCACCCCCATAATTATAATAAATTGTATAGTCTCTTCCAGAAAGAGTTTCAAGAAAGAAAAGTTAAGAAGATGAGAGTGGATTCTTAAAAGGTGGACTAAAGCCCTGGCATCATATTCAGGTAGGGGAGCTGGCCTCCATCTTCTGACTTTTAGAACATATATAAAGTATAATAGGTGTTACTCCTATCCCTTATTTTAACTTTGTGCATGCATCTATGTTTCAATTGTGTTTTCTAATCCATTCTATTGTTTCTGTTTTATGGGTGAATTCATTCCATTCATATTCATAATTGTGATTACTTTGTATTTCTGACTATTCTAGTTTCTTGTATTTATCTTTCTTTCTTGTTTCTTCCTCACCCCTCAAGTCTGTTTTGCTCCATACCAATGCCTTCTTTATGTGCCTTAGATTTAATTTTCATGTCTATGTATCCAGCAACAGTCTCTGCTGGGCTTTTATCTCTTTTCATAAAGAGCTTATTAGATATTTTCAAATGAAAGTCCAATGGGCATCCCAAACATGAAATTTGAAAGTATGTTATATAAATTCAAATAATGTATTACCCCTTGCTTGTATTTATTTGAACCAACTTAAATGGTTACAATATCCTTTTGCTCTTAAACAAGCACTTTCACTTCTCTGAGACTCAGTTTTCCAATCCTTAAAAAGGGAATAATACCTACAACATTGGGGTATGGAGAGACCCCACACTTATATTTTGAATTTTAAAGGTCTATTTAAGTATCATTTATCAACATTCAGTTTTTATTTCCTTCTAATATAAGCCTAAAAGCCCATCATGGGTATGTATGCTTATAATTCCAACCTGGGGCTGGAGGTGGATAGGCAGGCTAGCAGATCTTCTGAGCTGATGAGTTCTGAGCTTTAGTGGACATTGTCAGACTGAGGATGGGCATTCAAGTTTTTTAAGGACTAGATCAGAAACAGCAGGTCAAAATTCATGTGCTGATGAGTAGTGGTACTAGGTCATATATCGTTCCTGCATTTCCAACCTGAACAAGATAGAGAGAGAGATTAAAAACAACCAAACAAAAAGGAATGAAATTTCCCTACAAAACTTCACTCCATTTCCACTCAAGGGTAAATTGGTGGTTAGGTATCAAGTTGTGGTAACAAAGAAGTATCAGAATTAGGCTCCTACAAAATTATAACAAAGATAGATAATATAGTTAGGAACAAAAATACTTCAGGGCAGTCTCCAGTTACTGAGTTTACTTTACTTGAAAAGACTATGGGAGGGTCAGTGATGTGTAAAGTGGTGTTTATATAGCCATGCCTCATAGAAATTTTTTTCCATGCTAAAATCAGAACTAAGCAAGTGACTCTTTTCACACACACATACACACGCACACACACAAATTTAAAGTCCTCATTGTGTGCAACTCATTATGTTATCCTTTGGAGGAGATGGAAAGATTAATATAATAATTAATTAATTAATGATTTGAACATTCCCCAGAAAAATTCATTTTTTCCTCTTATACAGTCTAGTAGTACTCTATGGCATATACATATAATAAGAACATAGGTGAACTACAAAGGTGAATTACTAAAATGTTTAATAATGTCCTAGGCCAGCCCATTTCTGGACATCTTTGTGAAACCAAACAGAGATACCTCTGACTCAAAACATACTTCTGGAACACGAATACTTTTTAAAAAGACAAACCAGTGCTAGAAAACATCTAGATGAGTGATCTTTTCTTCTATCCCCCCATTTCCATCATTCTCCATGCCTATATTCAACCAATAGCTATATTTTATTGATTTTTATCTACAGATTATTTCTTAGAATCTTTTCCAGTCTTCTCTTTCTACTACGATAGCCATTGACCTTGTTTAGGTTCCCATTACTACTTTTCTATTAAAATAAATTAAAATAACTAGTGCTGACATGTCTTACTGTTTCAAATCTCTTCTCATCAGTCAAACTGTAGGAAGCATGGCTTTAATACTAGAACAGAAGCATTTAGCATTTCTGAATACACATCACTCTCCATCCCTACTGCCATTAACCTGCTAATATTGCAAAAGTAAATCCTGAAAAGGTGTCTACTACAACATGGATAAAAGACAGATAGCCAAAAAATTTTTAATGGGCCACATCCATTTGCCAAATTTCACTGGGTCTCAAACCATGAGGGTTCTTCCCTAGAGGGATCATAAGAACCTGGAAAAGAAGGCAAGCTGTACAGCCTTTTACTATGCTCCTAGCTTCCTCTCGTTATCCCAAATTGCAAACATAAAGCTCAAACAGCCTGATGATATTTAGAATGAGATTCTTGGGCTGCCTGAAATAAAGGAGCATTTGCTAACATGGTTAGAAGGCTCTCTGCCTTTGAATTTCCATTAAAAATAGGACCTGGAAGTCCACTATGAGAGTAGACATTCAAGATATAAATCTTCCCTGGAAACTTTCTCACTTGTTCTTGGAGTTCCTTAAAGAGCTGATATATGTTAGAAGCTACATATTTGGGCCGTGGCAATTCTTTGTATCACACCTATTCAGTAATAGGCCAAATCAGGTATTATATTTACATCTCTTGGATTATAACTAAGAGCTAGAATGATTGTATACAATTCATTCTGCTGAGTAGACTGAAAAGAAGTTCTGACTACTCTCTTTAGTTAAGTCACAAGATGAAACAGCACAAATATTGTGTTTGGATGCCTCTGTAGAGATAGTTGGTACTTTAAGAGGAATCTTAGAAACCTTTTTTTTAAGAATCCATAACCAATTATATAATAGTCCAGTTATCTTTAATGGAGACCAGTATGTAAAATTTGGATCTGTGGCCAATAAAATTTTCCAATCTGGGATGGTTTCACAGCATACATTAATTTGGGCATTGGTATAAAAAGTGTATATCTTGTCAGGTCTTATCCCAGATAATTGTACTACTCGCTTAATGGCCTTTAATAAAATTCTAGCCACAAGCACTGGGTAAGGAGTAAGGGTTTGTTCTGGTTGTATTGGGTGTTTCAACCACTCTATCACACTGTGTCCCTGATGAAGGACTGCTGTGGGTGCCTCTTTTGTAGCAAAAACTGATATTTCCAAGAGTTTTTGAGTGACTCACCCATATTCGATAAAGCCAGTTCAACTTCTCTCAAAGCCTCTTGAGTGTATTTTGTGAGCTGGTGTGGTGACTTTAAAGTACTATTTCCCCTTAAAATGTCATATAATGGTTGTAATTGATAGATAATTAAGCCTAACATGGACACATCCATTGGATATCTTCCATCAATTTCTGAAAGTCATTTAAGGTATTTAGTTTCTCTGTTCTTAAGGAAAGTTTTTGTACTGTAAACACTTTTGTACTGTACTGTATTGTGCTATAAGGAAGGAGGGATCATAAATTCTGATAAGTTGGCAGAAGATGCCCAAGCATGTGAGATAAACCATCTGGAGTTTTAGGATAGACAGATAGACAGAGCTCCCAGTCCTAATTATCTCGGTCCTAATGGCCAGGAAGGGGGGATTGCCACCAGGAAAACTGAGACAAAACAATTCAGGGAAACTGAGGCATAACACCAATAGTGAGTAAAAACCACTTATCCAAGCAAATAACAAACATAAATTGGAGAAGTTTTACAGACCTTTTTCTATAGCAGACAATGCACAAGAGTGAATGAGTTCTTTAGATGGGAAATAGATGAGATCTTCAACCAACAAAGAACTCCCAATCTCAGAGAAATTCCTCATAATTTCTAGGGAGGCAATCTGGAAATCAGTAATTTGATAAATCAGTTTTACTTCATATGTCTGCAAGATACTTTCTCTTTCTCCTCACTAGAGTTGGTTCCAAAGAGCGCCTGTGACTGCATATCTCTTTTTTGAAAAAGAAAGAAAGAAAGAAAATTAAAATGTTTCCCTAAAATTTTCAAACTAATACTTTCCCTCAAAAAATTATTCTCTCTCTAAATTAGGAGAACTATATACCAAATATATCTAGATTGAAACTCTGACCACATATCACTGCTTTATAGGTAGCCCTAACAAATAACATTATGTTAAAAACCATGCTATTTTGCAATGGTGGAGTAAATGTTTATTCTAGGAGCTCCCTATTTGGATTAAATGATGGGTACAAATTAAGATAAAATAAATAAGCACACATATAAATAAATGTGTAATATATATATATATATATATATATATATATATATATATATATAAATAAGTATTCTCTCACTTGGTAATTTCATTCTACTATGAATAAATCATTTCTACTATGGCTTAAACTATCATTTGCAAAAGAAATTAGATTCTCAAAAGAAATTGGGAGGATGGTAGAATAGGTCAGCTAATTTTCAGCTCTCCATATTTTCTCCTCACAAACAAAAAGACAGAATATTGCTTTTGAGGACTAGGGAACCTGATTGTGACCTAGGAGGGGAGAGGAGTGCCCAAGGGTGGACCCCAGGACAGAGCTCAAAAACCAAGAATAAGAAGGACCTGAGGCTAGGGGGAATCATTCCCTATATTATAATTATAATGTTATAATAACAGCTTCTAAAAACAAAATGAAAAATGAGCAAGCTAAGGAGACAGAACTAAAGCAACATTGCTTCTATGGGGACAAAGATCTGAGTTCATATTCAGAGAAAGATAGGAGGGCTTTAAAAGCCACTTTTTTTTTTAATAATGAGAAATGCCAAGTATCCAAGCCCCAAAAGAGTTCTTGGAAGAATTTTAAAAGGACTTTAAAAGTCAAATAAGAGAGCTAGAGGAAGAATTGGGGGAGGGGGGAGAGACATAAAAGCAATCCAAGAAAATCAAGAAAATTAGCAAGAGAAAGTCAACCAACTTGAAATAGAAAATCAAAAATGAGAGGAAGAAATAATTCCTTGAAAACTAGGATTAGGCAAGAGAATTTATAAAACACCAAGAAACAATAAAACAAAATCAAAAGACTAAAAAAATTAGAAGAGAATATAAACTCATCAGAAAACAACTTATTTGGAGAATAGATAGAAGAGAGACAATATAAGAATAGTAAACTACCTGAAAATTATGCTCAGGGAAAAAAAAAATCTTTTTATAACATTACAAGAAATTATCAAGAAAAATTTCCTCAACATTTTAGAACAAGAAGACAAAGCAGAAATTGAAAAAAAAAATCTACCAATCACTACCTGAAAGAGGTTCAAGGAAGAAAACTTAACAGGAATATCATAGCCAAGTTTCAAAGCTTCCAAGTCAAGAAGAAAATATTACAATATTTAGTCACACTAAAGATTATACAAGACTTAGTAGTTACTATGTTGAAGAACTATAGGTCTTAGAACATTATATTTTATAAAGCAAAAAAGATGGGTTATGATTACAGGTAACTTACCTATCAAATTTAAGTATAATCCTGAATAAAATAAAAATGGACATTTAATGAACTGAAAGAATTTCAAGTATTTATGACAAAAACAACAAAACTTGGGGGAAAATTCACTATATAGAATCCAGAAGAAATATAATTATCAAAGATCAGTTATATGGAATTCAATGAGATCAAAATGTTTATTTCTTATGTGTGAAAATGTTATCAATACTCTTATGACTGTTATTTGAATGGTTTGAAAGAAAGTCTTGACTGAACTGTGTATGATATGCTGATTCTTAAAAAAAACTATGGAGAAATAAAAAGGGAGTAATTATCTCATACAAATGTGGCATGAAAGGAGGAAGGGTAGTACTAGAATCTTACTCTTATGGGGAATAAATTAAAGAGGGAACAACAAATATAGCTAGAAATGTATAAAAGTTCTAAATGTAGAAAGAAATAAGAGGGCTAGGGAACAAGATAAGATAGAAACTCTTAGAGGAATGGGTAGAATGAAATAGGAGGATAAAGTAGAAGTTAAAAATAATTAGACATGTGAGAAGGATAGGAAGAAAATTAGTGAGGAAAATAGGATTAAAAGAAATATACAAGTAATTATATAGGAATTACATGAACATAATCATAAAAATATTTATTCAAGTAAAGTCAGATTTACATAATTGGAGAAATATTCATATACCAATAGTTCATGGGTATATAGAGATATCTATATTGTATAATAACATGATATTAACATAACATAAAAATATAATAATGCATATTATAATAAAATATAATATAAATTATTTTAAAATGACAATTTAACCTAAGTAATCTATTTACTCAAAGCCATGCCAGATAAATTACTAAAAAAAATTACTGAGTTAGAAAAAATATTAACAAAATTAATTTGGAATAGCAAAAGATCAAGAATTTCAAAGAAACTAAGGGGAGAAAACATAAAGGAAGGAGATTCAACAGTATCAGATCTTAAATTATAAGGTAGGAGCATTGTTGAAGTACAAAATGAATAGTTTCAAGTATTTTAAATTAAAAATTTCTTATATAAATAATGTATCTAAGATTAGAAGGAAAGCAGAAAAAGATGGGAAAGGATTTTCATAGACAATCTCTGAGATATGCTATGAATGTAATAGAATATAGCTGTTATATAAGAAATGATGACGTGGTTTAGTTAGAAAAATATGACAAGACTTGAACCTATGAAGGATGATAATATCTACCTCCAGAGAAAGGATCGACAAATAAAAATGTTTATAGTAGAGTAGTAGAATCTTAAGTATATATATATATATATATATATATATATATATATATATGTGTGTGTGTGTGTGTATGTGTGTATGTATCCATACCCATATGTATATGTACATACATATATATTTATACATACATACATATAAACCTACATATATATTCCATTCAATTGTAGCATTCTTTAGGGTGGGAAGTAAGGAGGAAAAAATAATAAAATAAAAAGTACACAGCAGAAAACAAAAGAAAACCTAGAAGAAAAGACAGAAAAGCTAAGTTGCTTTGAAAACAATGAATAGGATTTATTATATAGGTTTTTGAGAAATAGATATCTATTTTATATTGAATCCGCTCATATTCTGCTATGTACATGAATATTTTTTCTTTCCTCATTTTATATTTAAGTTAAAACAAAACAAAACAAAAACAAAAACAAAGAGATTGAACTATTCCATACTTCACAATCATGTAATTTCTAAATTCGTTGCTGCAAACAATAAATGTTTTATAATTTTTTGTCAAATTACATTGAATATTAAAAAAATAAGTTCTGTGACTACTTTTTCCAGAATAAAATGTCTGGGAGTTATACATGAAGTGATCAGGACAAAATTTGGCTGTGAAGCACCCAAATTGTCAAGTTTTTTTTTTTAGTATAAGTCAATTATAGTTTTACGTTTTATTTAAGAAGCTGAATTGTTAATATTACAAACAGATTTCTCCAGGGTCATTTTCCCATCTACTCTTCTAGGAGGAGCCATAAATCAGGTTTCTTTGGTTATAATCCAAAGGAACCTAAAGGAAATTCAAGAATGCATCAAGCTTGCCAATAACATCAATGAACCATTCTTGGTCATTGTGGGTGGTCTGGATGAAGAAGAGAAGCTCTCAGTTTGGAGAGCTGACACTCAGCCTGTCCCACTTAAAAGGGGAAGACAGATTTGTAATAGTGGTAAATGAAGTGAAAAGACCTTAGAAGAAATCTTTTGTTCTCTTCATTTGTTCTCTCTCTTCCATCATGACAGGCTCTAGGAATAACAGTAAAGTAAATAAGACTCGATTTCATGCCTCTTCTGCATTTCTGTGTGCCTTATTTCCTATTTATATAGTTTATAAGTATACAATCTCTTCATCCCAGTTCAAGTTCCCCTTCCTAATCATCATCTCAATAAAATCCATGTATCAACAGGAGGATAAAGATGAACAATACAAGAAATGTTAGAATCCTTACAAAGTGTTAGTCACTTATCTAATTTAGCATGGTACTTAGCAAGTTTTCTAGCTCACTAATGTATTTAAGTACTCATTGGAGTTCACACTTGGGAGATTGACAAGTCAGGATTCAGTATGAGATTCACAAGTTACACCTCCCACAATCCCACTCTCAGAGGAGGAGTCAACCTTTGAGTTTACACCTCTAAAAAAGAATAAAAGGACGAGCCTCAGTCAAGAGTCAGTAGAAATGGAGATTCAGAGAGAACTGGAGGCTCAAGCTGACAGAGGCAAAGGATAAGCTGCAAGAGCTCTTGGAACCAAGGAGGGAGACAGGCCTCATAGAAAACTAACTGGGCTATTTTGGAAGAAATAATAAAGGATTTGAACTTTTAACAGCTGGCTGCATTTGAGCTAAGCTGATTATTACTTGAAACTGAAACTAAGGCTGCCTCCAGAAGCCCCCCAAGAAACCTGCTCCCAGAGAACCATTATATTTTTAGAAAAGAAGAACATTACAAAGAAATGTTGCAAAAGGTGCAGCAAAAAAATAAAAAGCTTTAATAACTGATTGTATATGAGAGAAAAAAAACATGGAAAACTGGATTTATGTTGCTACCATGAATAGAAATAATGAAGTCATGGGGAGGAGTTGGCTTAAGGGAAATTCTAAGAAACCTGCTTCTTGACACATTGTGGTCCATGCAAATTATCAGATGATGGTCTGTAAGCAGCTGAAGATATGAGTCTAAAATTCAGAAGATGCCAAAGCCAGATATACAGATCTAGGAAGTAGTAGCCAGAAAAGTTTTTTGATTTCCAGGCTGTGGCTTTTGTTGTAACAAGCTTTTCCAGCTTTAGCAATATTTTTATCCTGCCTGAAGGTCCATCTCCTAACACTCACTGCACCCTTCTGGATCCTTCTAAATCTGAACTCTTCCATGGCAAAGGTCATGTGTGACATCATATGTTTACATGCCTGTATAATTGGAAAATAGTTTGGAGGTATTGTGGGGCCTCTAAATATTTTCCCTATAATATCAGAGATGGGAAACCAATCACACAGGTCTGAACAAAGACAAATCCCTTTTATAAAATTCTCAGCCCTTTCCTATGCCTTCCTCTAAGAGTTTTTCTTTTTCTCCTCACTGCAGGGAGTCCCAAAGAGAGTCTGCAACTTCTGAAAAAGGAAATTAGAATGTTTCTTCAAAGCTCTCAAACTAAATAATGAAACAACATGGAGTTATTATTCTGTCAATTAGGAGAGATATATACCAAGTGCTTAGCTAACTAAAAACTCAGCATAACTTGGAATGCCAAAAAGGTGGAAGGAAGCTTCTCCTAGGCAATGGTTGACTCTCTTCTCTTTCTTCAGTAGCCTGAAGATGACTGTGTCCAATGTTCTGGCAATCTCCCTGAATGTATCCTTGATTATGCTTAACTGTTCAGCTGTTGTTAGTCATATCTGACTCTTCTAGTCCCCATTTGGAGTTCTCTTGGCAAAGATACTGAAGTGGTTTGTCATTTCCTTCTCCAAATCATTTTAAAGAAGAAGGGATTTAGGCAAACTGATTTACCCAGAGTCACACAGTTAGTATCTGATGCCAGCTTTGAACTTAGCTCCTCCAGCTTCCAGGCCCTACACTCTATCCACTGCACTACCTAGCTGTTTTCCCTAACTACATAATTCTCCCTTCCCAATTCTGGGATGTCTTACTTGGGACCCTTGGCTTTCTTTTGTGTGAGTTGATAAAAATGTAATAATGGTTTGATTCTATTAGTTTCGCTGACTATTTTGCACTGTCTGTGAAATTCTCTATATTTCCAAACACTGGGAACAGAAAACATTTGTATAGAAATAGTAGTTAACATTGTGGGATGAGGTCATAAGAGGGAGTATAGATTCCTTAACCCTTTATATAGTGGATATACAGCAATATATATTGCTAATTATGGTGCCTATATGGGATCTGGTACCTTGTTAATCAATTCTGGGGAAATCCAGACTACAAGCAGTACTTTGGCTTTATCCTAGAAGTTTTTTGGAATAGTTCCAGGTGAAGGGAGTGGCAATAAACCAAAAAGAGAAAATAATTTATTTAAGAGAATCTTAGGGATATGGGGATAGAGTTTAACTACACTACACTATACTAATTAATGAATACAAAATTTATCATAAATGATTAATTAGGTAAAAAGGCATTTTTATTATTTATAAACTGTTTTATATGATTTCACTTTTCTTTTATGGGATGTAAGTGTTTTTAGTTCATATCTGTAAGCTAAATTAATGACAGTATATACTTCATTGAAGACACTAAAAGGTCAACAATGAAATGTGCCTGCCTCATAAAGTGTGACTTATTTATCTCTGAGCATATTCAAGAAGAGGCTACAATCCACCAGGGAAATTATAAACAGGATTTCTGCATGTCATAAGACTTTGAAGTAATTGATCTCTATGGTTTCTTACATCCTTAGATTTTAATTTTTCATATTTCTCTAGTTCTCTTTTCTCCTCTGTAAGTAGAGACTTTAGAAATCCTGAAAATTTGATGATCTTCTCCAAGTTCTGAAAATGTAAGCAAAAGTATTTTAATGTTTACTAGTATACACACACACACACACATACACACACATATTAATAATTTTTTTTCCCCTGAGGCTATTGAGGTTAAGTGATTTGCTCAGGGTCACACAGCTAGAAGTGTTAAGTGTCTGAGATCTGATTTGAACTCAGGTCCTCCTGACTTCAGGGTTGGCACTCTCCCCATTGCGCCACCTAGCTGCCCCAACTAGTATATTTTTTAAATGAGTAAAATTTATGATATGGAAGAGTTGTATTTTTATGTGCAGTATGTACCACATTAGTATTAGGACTTTACATAGTAAGGGGATGGAAGACATTGCCATAGCTAGTACTAGAGTCTGGGTAGACCCCTTGGAAGTTAAAAAGGCAACTAGGCATTTACATGGTTTTACACTGGAGAAAAATGAAATACTAAATTTTAAAAAATGAAAAAAAAAGGTAATAAGGAGGTTTCTTGGGAAAAGAAACTAGATGAGTAGGTGATATATCAAGGAACTAAAGCAGTAGGTTAAACACCTATGAAAGAAGCCAGTTGGGATTAGAAAAGTAAAGTAGATGTCAGATGATTAGACAAACTAGTAGATGGATATGAGACATAACACTAGAGGTGTCTTATAGGCCTCTTCAAGCAAATAATGTAAACAGGATCATTTAGGTATGGCAAATAAGATTACCAGAAGGCAGTAAATGACATGTTATCAGGTGGTGTCACGTGATAAATTACTTTCAGAGATCCAGGAAAGCAGTCAATCTATTCCAATCTATAAGTCTATTCAGTCTATAAGCCAAACAGTAAATAGGATAGCTAAGGGGATGAGAATTTAAAGGCAGTATATACAGTTCTTGTGGAGACTGATGAGAGAACAAGGCATGGATTTATACCTAGGTTACAGATCAGGTGCCAAGGAAGATGGGGATCTAATTTCTGGAGAATGAATCTATAAGACACTACAAGCTTGATATCAAAAATTCAATGAGAACCTTGTTACTAAGACCAAGAAATATGAACTTAGTATCCCTTTAATTTTCCCTTCAAATCAGTCACAGATCATGGATTAAGCTAAATCTATAGCCAAGACTTAAATGGTTCTAGGGGTGGTGGAAGACTGCTGAGAATTAAAAGCCAAAGCAATTATTACATTATTATATATATTTGGGGGCAGCTAGATGATAACAGTAGATAGAGCATCAACTTTAAGTTAGGAGAACTTGAGTTCAAATCAAACCTCAGACATTTAACACTTATTAGTTGTGTGACCCAGGGCAAGTCACTTAACCCTAGTTGCCTCAATTAAAAAAAAATATATTATATATATATTTTGTAGTAAAAAGGTCTCGAATAAGCCAAAGGTACAGAATATATCTGTGGTTTATATAACCTGCATTATAAATGTTACTGTTTTAAATGATTAAGATTTATAATTGCTGTATATTTGTTTTTATTTTATTTTGATCATAAAATACTTGATCAAATTAATCTATCTCATAGATTAAATATATTACAGACATGACTCTAATCTTCTTAGTTCAGGTTAGATGTTGGGATGAAATTAGGTACTTCCAAGTCACTGAATGTTTAACAAAGAAGTTTTACTCTTATCTAATGCAGCAAGGATATGCAATGAAGATAAAGCAAACAAATACCCTGACTTGGCCTGTCCCCATCTGGAAACATCTGGTTAGTCATCAAGAGTTTAGTGACTTGTGGTCTCAGGCAACTACCAAATTGGAGAATCCATGAAGTTGAGACCTTTTATGACCCTAGATGCAGAATCTTTATTAGAGAAGCTGAGTCCAATGGCACAGTATATATGTGTATGGAGGTGGGGAAAGAGGAGGAGCTTCATCAGGGAGATAGATAGATTGATTATTGATTGATAGATAGATAGATAGATAGAACAGGTGAAATAGAAGTAGATAAATGAAAAGTAGGAATTAATAAAAGACCAGACCAAGAAAGATGATTTGCTAAACAAAATTCAAAAAGCCAAACAAGAACAAATTTCACAAATGTCAAGGGCAATTAATGAAAGTGAAATGTGAATAATGTGGAATTCCTACATTTATTAATGTAGAATATTGTGAAAACTTGACATGAAGAAAATGTTTTTATTAATTTTAGATTTTCATGTATACATATGCACACATATTTTATATATTATAAATATGTATGATATGTTATGTGTATATATATTTGTATATATACATATATGTATATATGTATGTATAACATGTTCTATATGGATAAATACATTTTCTTTCCCTGGAATCCTTTTCTGAGGAAAAGAAAAAGAAAAAGCCAGTGACAAGAAGGTTTACCCAGTTTCCTGGAGATTATACAAGTAGAATGCAAGCTGTGAGATGTCCTATAAGCTAAAAAGGCTTAGACTGAAACTCAATCATGTACTATGTGCTCAAGCCCTGAAATGCATGGGTATTTAATAAATGCTTGTTGAAGAATTTTATTATAAGAATTCCTTAAGTTTCAGGAACTCTCAGAATTGGAGAGGTCTTGCTGATAGTTTTTGTTGTTATTTTATTTTAATATTATTTTCTTTCTATCTTTTGTTTTTATACTGTCTACATTTCTCCTTGTATCCCTAATTGTCTCCCAGAAATCCATGCTATATAAGAAAATAAGATTTTGAAAAAAAAAAGGCAAAATTAAAAAAAAAATCAGCACATGCAATATGTGGGAAAAAAAATTTGATAATACATAAAATGAATGCTCTATCCTTAGTTACCACACTCTGAACTCTGCAAAGTCATTGGGACAGAAAGTATCTCTTCTTACTTCTTTTTTGGGTTAAATTTGTTCTTTGTTCTCACTTTCCATCATTTTGTGATGATAATTCTTTCCAGTTACATTGTTACAGGCATTGTGTGCCAGTTGCTAGTTGGTGATTTTTCTTTTCTTTTTGGCATTGTGTGCCAGTTGCTAGTTGGTAATTTTTCTTTCTTTTTGGCCAGAGTGACTCATGAACTACTATCCTAATGTTTTTTGGAACAATATCATTTCTTTATCAGGAGAACGAGTCTCCAAGTGTAGATCCTTGAAACAGAAATAAAATCATGATTTATTTATTAACCTCAGACACCATTTTTTCATGTTACCCATGTAGCCTTCAGTATTCAGTTTTCCTTGCTAAGCCTTTCACTGTTCAGCTACTGAATACATTTCTTAATATTCAAAGAACTCTATATACCATCCATTTGCCAGGACTAGATCACATGGCATATTCTTTGGCAGTAGAGGCCTCATTTAGTTTCATAAGACTCAAATGTACAAGTTATTTCTCTTCTGGATATTCTTTCCTCCTCTTTATATAATCTATATCTATCTATCTTTGTGTGTATACACACATACATACAAATTTATACACATGTAAGTATATGTATGCATGTATGTATGTATGTATGTTGAGCTTGAGCACATCTTGTCACCAATACCTGGTATCTTACAAATTAGGGCATAAGAGGTGAGACACCAATCAGATGTAACCAAAATCTTTTGCCTGTGTCTGTAAAAGTATTAGACTTGAAAAAGCAAGACCTAAGTTCAATTTCAGATTCTTACCAACTATATGATAACTGGGCAAGCTATTTAAGGTTAATTTTCTTATCTATAAAATAGAGAAAATAACAAATATTTCTTATGAGGATTGAGTTAAGTTTGCAAATTACAAAATGCCATTCAGTAGTAGCTAGCATTTATATAGTTCTTTAAAATTTATAACATCCTTTACAAATCTTCTCATTGAAAAAAATGTTAATTGTGGTGTTAGTACTATTAAAACTAGATCTTCAACCTGTGTTGAAGATCAAATACAAAATACTGTTTTACATTTAGATTCTTTCACATTCAAATCCTGTCAAAATCTTTCTACTCTTATATTTTATTCAACTTCCCTTTATGTTACAGCTATACTAGACTATTTGTTCCTTAAACAGGATTCATCTCCCACCCTGTGCCTTTTCACTGACTAGTTCTCCCTAACAGGAATGCTATCCCTTCTCATTTCTGCTTCCTTTGAGCCTTGATTCAAATCCCACTTTCATTAATAGTCCTTTCTAGATCTCTCCACTCCCCCCCCCCGCCCCCGCCCCTGTTCCCACCCTCCCCCTTTCATCTGAGATGATCTTCAATTTATTCTGTGTTTGCTTGTTACCTTCCCTGTAGAATATGAGCTCCTTGAGGGCAAGGATTATGTTTTTCCTTTTCTTTATATCCCTAGACTTTAGCATATTACCTGCTACTTTGAAAGCACATAATAAATGCTTGTTGAATTGGTTGCTTGAGCTGTATTATTTATCAACAAACAGACCTATACATCTCTACATCTAAAGAGGAGTGAAGAAAGCTTGTACTCATTTCCCTGTATCAAGTTCAAAGAGCAGATTCTTATGTTGTCCATTTTTCATCTCTCTGATTCAACATCTACAACACCTCAGAGTTGATGCTACTAAAGCACAGAGCTGATCATGCATTCTTCTCAAGAATTCCAGTGGGTCCATATTGTCCCTAAGATAAAATACAAATTCTTCTGTTTGATATTTAAAACCCCTTATAGATTATGTTTTGCCTACTTCTCAAGTTAAATATACATTATTCCTCTTCACACATTCTAAATTTCAGACCAACTTAACAATATTTGCTATTATCCATATTTGCTACTCTATCTCCTGATTCCATGGTTTTACCTGAAAAGTTTTCCCTCCTTACCTCTGCATCTTGAAAACTCTAGCTAGGTTATAAAGTTCAGTTCTAGAGCTATGTCCTTTAAGAAATATTTCCTGAGTCCCACAGGGGTTAGCCATGCCTCATCCCATTATTTAGCATTTTCTTTGCATACTTAGTATTCCTACCTGTTAACATTTTGCATCCCTCCAACTGATGTAAGCTGCTTGAGGGCAAAGACAATTCTTTCCTTGTACTTTTAATGCCTGACATACTGCTTATCACAAAAGCAAATACTTAATAAATGTTTGTTGTGGATTGACCATAGTTGACTTCCTTGCTGTGGGTTGAAGATGATTGAGTCAAAAGTTCTAGTGACCTCACGAAACCAACAAAATATTTTAAATTACAAATAATGATATTTTTTTAAAAGCCTAGGCCAGAAGCCTTATGGAAATCCAAGAAAGTTGACTGTTCTAGGATTAAAGGTATAAAATGCCTAATAACAATAACTCACATTTATATAATGTTTTAAGATTTACAAAATGATTTTATTCAAGAAAAAAGACAAAGAAGAAAATATGTTTAGCTAACAAATGGGCAGTTTTAAAATTTTCAGAGATTCCACTGACACTCAAGCCAGATTATCATGTAATGCTGGAGAAACTGAGGCAAGAGAGTATTTAGTTAATTAATTAAATTATTTTTAATTTATTATTAATTTATTAAATGGAGAGATATATTGGGACCAAATTAGGATCCATGGTTTGGTCCCAGAGCTGAATGAGGCTATGGCCTCCAAGAATCCAGCCTCCAGCCAGCATCTAGCTGCCAATGCGAGTTCTCCATGACATATTTATAAACAGTAGCTAAACAAAGGCAGAGGTGGGTGGAGTCCAAACTCTGGTGAGTGGGAATCTCCAGGCAGGAACCATCAACTCAGCTCTGACAGGTTGGGGGGTAGGACCATAAATTTTTACAAGCTGGGAGTTAAGAAAGTGTCAGACTCCAGACACTATATTTGGAGTTCCCCCATCTGAGTTTATCCCTTGACAATTTTTAACCTTAGAGCAAATAACCCTGAGTTATATCAGTCTTCATGAGGAGGGGTTGGAGACTTGCAATTAAGGAGATTGAGGCAGAACAATTAAGGAAACCAAGGAGAATCAATTAGGGAAACTGAGGCAGAACAATTATGGAAACTGAGGCAGAACAACTAGGGAAACTGAGTCAGGACAATAAAAGAGAACTGTGGCACAACAATCAAAAACCTAAACAAAGATAGACTGTTAAAGGAAAGGATACTAGTTCTGGAGCCAAATGAGCCAGCTACTACCTACATGACTTTGGGCAAATAATCTGTCAGGATGTCAGAATTAACATTTGTAAAATGAGGGGAGTTAAGCAGATGCTCTCTAATGTCGCCTTCATCTCTAAATCTATGAGCCTAAGGATTAGGAAAGGAAAGAGATATGTGACATAAATTAGAAAAGATACCAAGAGAAATCTTTAAAGATATTAACATCCTGGAATGGAAAGAATATTGTATTTGGAATTGGAAGATAGGTTTACATTCTAGCTTAAGTATTTTACTATTGTTGTGACCATGGGTATGTCGTTAAATGTTTCTGAGACTCTGTTTTCCTACCTGAAAAATCAAAAGTTGTACTAACTCATGAAATTCCTTTTAGTTTCAAATCCTGTGATAAAATATCCCCATTTTATTAATTCAGAAGGAATCTGCTAATTTTTAATGCTTCCCTTATATATACATAAATTTATAAAGTAAACTTTGTATTCATTCTACAAATATTTATAATTACCCATTATATGCAAGGTGTTTTGCTAGGAGGTAGCATTAGATAAGGACAAAAAGGAAACATTTCCTGAAAGGTGACAGACATGAAAAAATGCTCTAAAATTTATTATTGAGTAGAGAAATGAAAATTAAAACAACTCTTGAGATACTACCTCACACCTAGCAGATTGGCTAACATGACAGAAAAAGGAAAAAGATAAATACTGGAGGGGATGTTTAAAAATTGACACAACAACACACTGTTGGAGTTATGAAGTAATATAAACATTCTGGAGAATAATTTAGAACTATTCCCAAAGGCTTATAAACTTGTGCATACCCTGTGACCCAGAAATAGTTAATAGTATTCCAAACAGAAAGAAGAAAAGGAAAAAGGAGCTCTCTCTATAAAAATATTTATAGCAGTTGTTCTTGTGGTGAGCTGCTATAAATATTTTTTTGTACAGAGGAGTCCTTTTTTTTTTCTTCAATGGAAAAGAATTGAAAATTGTCCATCAATTGGGGAATGGTTAAATAAATTGCTGTATATGGTTCTGACATAATACTGTTGTGATATAAGAAATGATCTAGCTATATTGTTTTAGAAAAACCTAAGAAGAACTAAGGCAAAGTGAAATAAGCAGAACCAAGAAAGCATTGTATATGGTAACAGACCTGGCTAGCCTTACCAAAACAATTACCTCAAAAGGACCCATGATAAAAAAAAAAAAAATAAGGCTATTTCCAGAAGAATACAAATTAATTCAAAATGCAGATTGAAGTAAACTTTTTTAAAACTTTATTTTATTGTTTTATTTTGTTTGTGTTTTCTTTTGCAACATGGCAAATATAGAAATATGTTCTGTATGATTTCACTTCTATAATCACTATCACACTACTTGCCTTTTCAAGGAAGGGCAAAAGGATGGAGGGAGAGAGAAAATGTGGAATTCAAAATTTAATTATGTATTTAAAAAGTTTTCCATGTAGTTAGAAAATATTTAATGAAATAAAAATAATTTTTAAAAAGAAAGGAAAAATAAAAGTACAAGCAGGAAAGTTAAAGAGAGCACAGATAGACTTTACTTTTCTCAAAGATATATAGGAAATAGATGTTATCACATTAGTTCTTAGTTCTTAATTGCTGTTTTGTTTTTGTCATGGACCTCTGTCAGTCAGATTAAGCTATAAACTCACAATAATGTTTTTGTTTTGTTTTGTTTTTTTTTAATGCATAAAATAAAATACTTAAGAAAGAAAACCAATTATATGGAAATGAAGCTCTCAAAACATTTTGTTTTCAAAGGAAGCTCATGTACTCCGTGTTAATATCTTTCCAGGCATTTCTTGAGAATTGTGAAATAGATGAGAAAGTGCCCAAAGAAACAGGAAACTGAGTGGATGCCCATCAATTGGAGAATGATTGAATAACCATTATGGTATATGAATGCTATGGAATATTATTGTTCTATAAGAAATGATAAGCAGGATGATTTCAGAGAGGCCTGGAGTGACTTGCATGAATTGATGTTAAGTGAAATGAGCAGAACCAGGAGATCATTGCACACGGCAATAGCTATATTATGTGATGATAAATTCTGATTGTATGTGGCTCTCTTCAACAATGAGATGATTCAGATCAGTTTGATGGTCTTGTAATCAAAAGAGTCATCTATACCCAAAAAAGAGGATTGTGGGAACTGAGTGTAGTTCACAACATAGCATTTGCTTGCATTTTGCTTGCATTTTATTTTCTGGTTTGATTTTATTTTTCTTGTACATCAAGATAATTGTATAAATATGTATTCATAGATTGGATTTAACATATATTTCTAATCTGTTTAATATATATTGGCTACTTGCCATCTAGGGGAGGGGAATAGAAGAAGGGGGAGAAAACTGTAACACAAGGTTTTGCAAGGGCTAATGTTGCAGAATTATCTATGCATATGTTTTGAAAAAATAAAAAGCTTTAATAAAAAGAAAGAAAGAAAGAAAGAAAGAAAGAAAGTACCCAATAACCTGGAAAGGATTACTATAGCATAACATTTTAACTACTGATTGCTCAATGATTTGTTGGCATGGATAATCCTTCTATGAAAACCCAATTAAATGGTTTTCATGACTTGCCATAATTGAACATTTTAATCACTCTAATGTCTAAATTGATGAGTCTTCAAAAACTTAGTCTGGCTGAGTCCTCAGCTGACAGACCCATAGGCCACCTTTGAAACTGAACTTTAATTTTTCTGATCTGGGTAAGATTTCCTAAAGATTGTGGTGGAATGAAGGGATCTTTGAAAAATCAGGGTCACTTTCAAGTCTTGATGAGTAGGGCCTCAGTGTTTTCAAAAACCTTTAGGCTTATTAATAGCTGGATAGAAAAGAATCAAAGCACTTTAGAGATTGAAGGAGATTTAGATATCTCCTGTACTCCATCCTTGAGGAATATGAGACTTGGAGAGAATAAATGATCTCAAGATCACTTAATTGTTCAAGGTCATCTGAACTGGGCTCCTTGCCCAGTGTTCTTTTTACTTGAATGTGGAATATGGAATACTAGAATAAATAAATATATTCATAATAGAAGAAAAAATTCTCAGGAAATTTTTTCATAACATTTTGTTGATAATATTTTTCTTTCTAAGGAGCAAAACTTGGATAAATCTATACTATCTTTTAAAAATGGAGACAGAAGGACTTAGAAAATTAATTTTTAATTTAGTAAATCTATTATTTTGTAATATCTTGCTGAAATAATTGGGAAACTTTCCTGAACTGGATATACAGTATACTGTTCAAACCTTTTAAATAATCAGTCATCACTGGCACAAAATAGAAGCACAAAGTATTGAGGGGAAGAATCTGACTCAGTTATGCCATGCTCTATGCTAGATACTGTGTACAAAGATAAAATGAACTCTCCAGCCCACAAAATTTCTTCTCTCTCTTCTTTCTCAGCAGAGGTTTTCCTCTCATAACATAAATTGGAGAACTGGAACATAGATTTAGAGCTGCAAGAGTGCTTGTAGAGATCAGTTATAATCAGATGGTGAGATCTAAAGCCAAAGTGCCAGAAATTAAAGAGGAGGAAAGGAAATGGAGGCATCAAAGGTATATCTCTCTTTGATAATAGAAGGGAAAAGATAATTGTATGAAAGGATGAAGTGAAGGTTTCCTAAAGGTAGTTGTACATATTTGAAGGTAAATGGTCTAGATAGTAAACGTTGAGAGAGATAGAACATGAGTAGGAGTAATCAATTGATGGAATAAATTTGAAGAAGGAGGTATAGAAGAATTGAAGGCACAAATTAAAGAGTTAGTCTAGGGAAAGGGATTTCCTTCTTCCTGGTATATGGAGTAAAGTAGAGATGATGGGTGAAGATGTGGGTAAGTTTTACAGTGTGAAATAGAGAAGATAAAGAAATACATTCTATTTTAGTTAAACAGGAGGGTGGAGAGGGTCAAACAGAGGAGGGTCATTACTGACAAATCCAGTAGCTTTTTATTAATCTTACTTTCTTTGATCTGAAGCTTATGAAACCATTCATCCTCTCTTCCCTTGATTTTGGAAACTTTTCTCTATTATAGTTTTCTTCTTCCCCCTCTAATCCTTCCTCAGTTTTGTTTTGTGGGATTCTCATCCATATCTTCCCTCTTGTGAAATTCCTTGAAGTTTTCTCTAGCCCTTGTCCCCTTGCTCTCTTTACTAACTCCCTAGTAGACCTCTTCTTCCCTAATGAGTTCAGTTTTCTTTGGCACGTTTTTCTTGTGTTCCTAGTGAATCCTTTTAGTCATAGGGGAAAATTTAAGCTCTTTGAAGATGGGTACTTTTTTATTCTTTGTTTTGTTTCCCTAATATCCTGTTTAGAACTTCACTCAAACTAGACTCGTTTGTCAATTGTTGACAAATAATACTATATCAAGTGTGAATATTATTGAACTGAAATTCTGCCATTATACTCTACATTAGTTGGATATTACACATGAATTATCCAGTACTGGAATTCACATTTAAAGACGAATGAATTTGGAGGTGAGACTTAAAAATATTTAAAGGATTATAAAATCAAATTCATGGATAAAGTAAAATCTTCCTTAGCAACAATTACTTACATAGCACTTTTTAAAATTTGGACCAGACTTGGGATTTCATTGGTGTTTGATGATTTCATTCATTTTTAGTGAGAAAACTCCGTTTATAAATACAGTTGCCTAGAGGAAATTGAGAAATTAAGTGACTGCTTAAGAGTCAAATTTGTGTGAGAGGGAAATACTGACTCAATTTTTATCGAGGTTGACTCTATCCACTACCAATTTAAAGGTTTATTAAGTACTTTCATAAAAGTTTTCATAATTTCACATTTTAAATATGTGAATCCCACTTCTTCCAGATATTATGGTTTACCACTATAGTAAGGCTTGATAGAATTCTATATGAGAAATATGAGAAGACATATAGTCACTGGCCTCAAAAGGCTTGAAATCTGGGGGTGGCAGGGGGTTTGTGCATTTGTGGACATACTTGTAAATGGCATATAGCATATATGGCTATGGCATACAGTAATATAATTTTACCTAACTCAAGGGTACCTGAGGTTCTGGAACTAAGGATTAAAAAAAACAAACACAAAAACAAACTTTGAATAACCAGGATATTTTAAAAAGTTGAAACACTTAATGTACTTTACTCATAGTTGAATTTAAAAAGGCCCTTACTCAGACAATTTGTTTTTGTTTCAAAAACAATGTTAAACAGTTGAGTTATATGGTTTTCTAGCTAAGAGAGATGAGAAACAATACATTTTAAAGGCAGTTAGATGGCATAATGGATAGATCTTTCTGTATTCTATGACAGATTTAGTTTACATTAGTTGCTCAGTACCACAGAGCTAATAAAAATCTCTAAGACCAAATTTGAACTCAGGCCTTCTCTACTTTTTTTTTATTTTTATTAAAACCTTGCATGGTGAGTTTGTTCAAAACAAAACAAACAAAAACTACATGCACTGCATAAAGCATTATCACTGCTGTTCATAGTGATGATACTCATTCATAAAAAGGTTATATCATATTAATTGTATTCTATTCAAAATAAGCCATTTTTGAAACTATTTTCAAATATGAAATATTGTGTAAAGATCTATTAGTGAATTTTAGAGAACCTTGCATTATTTGTTAAATAAATGAAGTATTTTGAAAAGAATCTCTCTGGAGCCACTTGAATAGTTTTACACATTCATATTCAAACATTTTGTTTGGTGAGAATTACAGAATTTTAGAAAAACATATATAATTTAAATTTACACAGTTATATATAATGCTATTTTATCTAGAAGTTGACAAATACATATTAAAACTATTTGTTTTTCTGACTGGGCTTGGCCCAAATGACCATAATCACATGCAGCAGTTCCTTAGTAGGTATACCTAGTTTCACAGAACAAACAAATGTAGATAGTTTGGAAGTTGGGAAATGTCAGCGGGCTTCAGTCATCTCCAAATCTTCATGATTCCTTTTGAGGCTTTCTTGACAAAGATAAAGGAATGGTTTGCAATTCCTTCTTCAGCTCATTTTCCACAAGAGTAAGGAAACTGAGGCAAAGTGTTCTAGGCTCACGCAACTAGTAAGTGTCTGAGGCTGAAGATGAACTTTCCTCATCACTCCATTCATAGTGTCTCTACCTCGGAAGTGGAAATTCTATGTGAGACCTAGAAATCTTTAGATAAGAGTAATAACCCGGGTTACAAAAAGAGCCTGTACTAATTTTTCTATATATTCAGTGATTTCCTTAGGGAAACATTAATGTTGGTTACAAACTATATAAAATTCTTTTGAAATAATAGATTACATTTGAATATATATATATATATATATATATATATATATATATATCGAATATATGAAATATGTTGAAATCTTTTTTTTTTTTTAAGGCTAGAAATGTTTTTGGACTCCCAAAAGAATTAGGAGATTTAATACTTAGTCACTGTTTTTAAACATTCCAATCTCTAATATGTAAAGCAACAATAATAACTAATAATGTTTATACATTAAGAATTGGGGACATAAACTCTAAAACTTTCATTAAGGAAGGGTTCCAGGTCGACTATCTTTTCATATCCTACCAGGCTCCATTCTTATGGATTTTTGCCAGTTATCTTCCCCAACTCTTTCTTGAGTTGGTTGTATTCTTTCAGGAGAATAGGGACTATTTTACTATTTAGATTTGTACTGTGTATTTGTACCCCTGCATACCATGTATCTGGCACTAACTGGTTGTCTCTTAGTAAATGTTTATTAAGATTTGCCAGAAATTCTTTACAAATATGAACTCATTTTATGCCACAACCCTGGGACGCAGGTGCTACTATTAGCAACACCATTTTGCATAAGAGGAAACTGAGGCAGACTTACCCAGGGTCATCAACCAGGTAGTGAGTGTCTGAGGTTGGAGGAAAACTGCCATAGTTTAGTAAGGGTCACTATATACTGTAAAATCCAATTATCCGTTTTAGTCATGTATACTTATTGTGTATCTAATTTATATTTTAATGTATTTAACATCTACTGGTCATTCTGCCATCTGGGGGAGGCGGTGGGGGGTAAGAGGTGAAAAATTGGAACAAGAATTATATACTTCAACAACAATACTAGATGATGACCAGTTCTGATGGATCAGGCCATCCTCAGCAACGAGATCAACCAAATCATTTCTAATGGAGCAGTAATGAACTGAACTAGCTATGCCCAGAAAAATAACTCTGGGAGATGACTAAAAACCATTACATTGAATTCCCAGTCCCTATATTTATGCACACCTGCATCTTTGATTTCCTTCACAAGCTAATTGTACAATAATTCAGAGTCTGATTCTTTTTGTACAGCAAAATAATGTTTTGGTCATGTATACTTATTGTGTATCTAAGTTATATTTTAATATATTTAACATCTACTGGTCATCCTGCCATTTAGGGGAGGGGGTGGGGGGGTAAGAGGTGAAAAATTGGAACAAGAGGTTTGGCAGTTGTTAATGCTGTAAAGTTACCCATATATATATATCCTGTAAATAAAAGGCTATTAAATAAAAAAAAAAAAAAAATTGGAACAAGAGGTTTGGCAATTGTTAATGCTGTAAAGTTACCCATACATATAACCTGCAAATAAAAGGCTATTAAATTAAAAAAAAATCCAATTATCTACACACATACACACAGCAGCAGCGGTACAGCAATGATGCTCATTCGTTTTTATCCACTTGCTCTGATGAACATCCTAAATTTATCCCTGGTTTTCTTTACTCTCCCTAGGAAAAGTCTGAATTAAGTTATTTTTACTTCCTCCCAATCATTCAACCTGGCTGACCACTACAAACAGTACTTAACAGTAAATCGCCCTATTCTTCAGGGATTGTAATGTCCAAAAAACACCGGTTCCTGTTCGGCCAGGACTCTGTGCTGCTTCAGCCGCTGCCTGCCAGGGATGCCCTTTTGGCACAAAAGAAAACCATAAAAAGGTTTGAAGCTTGAAAATTCAACTTTTCGAGAGAACCGCCGCGTGGTCTGACCACCTGCGGGCACTATCCAAGAAGCTTAAATAAGCCAAAAAGACCGGGGCAACTTCGGCTAGCCGCTGCTCGGAATTGGTGCCTTATTCAGGTTTCTATTTTTCCCGACGCTTCCAAGGGAAATCTGGGTCACAGTCAGGGTCAAGATCAGAGGTTTACGCGCCCCTTTCCGCCTCCGCCCCCCTCCCCCCGGACATATTCTCATCTTTCTAGTCCCTTCAGAAAACTTTAGGAAGGGTTCGGGTTTGGAAGCGGGAGAGGAAAGGGGAGGGAGATGGACCCGGGAAGGAGGGGTAGCCACTCAAAATTTGGGTCTTTTGGAAGGGAAGTGGAGAGTTGGGAGGGGGGGGGGGTTGGGTCAAAGAAGGCGGGCGTAGGGACCAAGGCAAGCGGTGACCCGCGGGGCACAGAACACGCCTTGCAGGGGGTGGGGAGGGCAGGGGGCGGGGCTCAGCGAGTGTCCCAAGGTTCGCGGCCCGGATCGAGTAGGGGGATTGAGTGGAAGAGCAGCTCCCTGAGGGGGCGCAAGGGGCCAGTCCGCTAGCGCCAGCGCACCTCCGCCTCTTCCTTCTTTTCCTCCTCCTCCTCTTCCCACCCCTCCTCCTCCCGGGAGTCCCCAGTCTGTTCGTCCGTTCGTCGGTCCGGCGGTGCTGCGTGCTGTGGAGGCTGCGAGGCGTGGGCAGGAGCCGAGCCGAGTCCATGCGCCAGGAAGGCGGCGAGGCTGCGACCGCGTGAAGCGCCAGTCCCGTGGGATGCGGAGCTGAGCAACCAGCCGCCGAGCCCCCAGCCGCGCCACAGGGAAGCTGCAGCCCGCTCCGCGGGGAGGGGGGCGGGGGCCGTGCCGGGAGCGTCGCCAGCAGCGCCCGGGCACGGGAGTCCGGGGGTCCCGGCGGCACTCGTACACCCTAGTCGGGGCAGGTGTTGCGCAGCAAAAAGCAGACACACCCATCCGCGGGCCAACGACCGACCGCAACAATTAAAAAAATCCGCTCACTTTCCCCAGTCAACAGAGGCAGGCGGCGGCACCTGAAATTTGAGCAGGAAAACGGGTTCCTTCTGTCTCGGGCTAAGATTACAAAGGCAGAAGTGACTCCCAAGGAGCAGCAGTGGAAGCGGTAAAACGAGGTGAGAGAGAGGGGAGCAAAACTCCCCCTCCCCCCCCTCCCCCCTCTCCCCTCCCCCTCCTCCCCCCTCTCCCCTCCCCCTCCTCCCCTCCCCCTCCTCCCCGGCCTAAGTTTCGGGAGGGGCTTGTTGGGTCTTTTCCCTGAGGTGAGATGAATGATGGAGGTGTCTGGGTCGGGGAGTTTGGAGTAAGACGTGAGACAAAATCGCTCTTAGGGGCCAGTCACTCCCTTCCGCTTTTCTCCCCCCTTACCCCCCACTACCCCCTTTTGGATCCGTGAGTGACTTAAAGGGCCGCCCGGAGCGGTCAAGCTCTAGAGTACAGGTGTGGGAGTAGGGAGATGCCGCAGGTTTCCTCACCTCCCCCTCGGGCCGGGCGGTGGGACTGCGCGCCTTAGCCCGCGCGTCTTGCCTGCGCTTGGCTTCGGAATGATGGGTATTGAGGAGGCCTGGTACCCCGAGGTGTCGGTGGAGGGTTCTTTTATACTTTCAATAGAAAATATTGAGGGGGACATCTAAAGTCCAAGTGTCCCCCTACTGGAGGGTCTGAAAGTAAAGGGACTGGCCAGAGGAGAAGAGAAACTTCCCAAGAAAACAAAACTAGCCTCAAACTATTGAATGGAAATCCTGGAGAGCAAATTCTTGGGAGTTAAAATCATCCTCATTATTAATAGTATTATTTTCATACTATCAGGAACTCTTGAAAGTAGTAAAAATCCTGGTGTGGCCGCCACAGGGGTTCCTAAGAATCAGTAATGAGGCAGAAAGGCCCGGGGAATTCAGAGATGGTGTGGTTGCCTCTGAAATAGGGGTTGCAAGTGAGAGAGGGGGGATGGAGAAGTGATGGTTTTTTGGGGCCGAGGCAGATTCTGAGGAGAGTAGGGAGAGATTAGTTAATGATGTATTTGGTCTCGTAGGATAGTCAGGAAGTCCTTCGGGTGAAATCTGGAGATTGGCCTTAGACCCCACCTGTATTAGGAAGAGGAAATGGAAAGAGAACGGGTGATGAAGGTTTCCTTTGATGCCAGTTGGTGAAGCCTTCGAGTATTTTCTTTTTAGAATTCTGGTTGTGCTGCACATTTGTTATTTAGCTCTTTCTCTATTCCTCAGTGAAATCTCTACTTGTGGCAAATGATTTTTACCGTTTTAAAGGAACATCTGTGCTTATTGGAGGGAAAGCTTTTTGCATCCTTAAAGGCTGCAGCTAGTAACCCTGTTAATTAGCTTTTTTCTGTTTTCATCTTTGAGTCCCAGCTAGCCCCCAACCTTTTACAGTGAGCAAGTTGGTCGGTAAGTGGTTTTAAGATTAATCATGTACATTCCTTTTGATGAAAAACTCAGAAGGTGTGGCTATTTGCTGACTTGTCAAGTGTAGCCGAGATTCTTTTGCTATGGTGTTAATGCTGTCCTTACAATTCTCGGGTACTGAACTATGCTGCTCCTCAATTGAATTATTTATTAGTGAGTTTGGCTCACAGGTGAAGGAAAGAGGAAGAGTACTTTTAAAGGAACGTCTTGGTAGCTTCTCTCCCCCCCCCCCCCCCCAATTTGTTTTAGAGTAGTATGAGAAGGGATGAGTCTTGATCCCTTACGGCTTTTAATTACTTTCAGATTTGTAAACTCTAATATGGCAGTGTATGAGAGACAGCAGTTCATTGTTAATTTTCATAAAAAGGATGTCTGTGTCCAGCAATCATGGTAAATAATCCCAATGGGTAGAGCTTTATTAGAACTTGTTATCTATGAGATGACAGTTATCATTGTGATCTGGGTTGACAATTATTAATAGTAATAATAATTGCATTTATGTAATGCATGAAGGTTTGTAAAGCATTACTATAGATCCTCACAACAACCCTCTTAAATAAGTACTGTTGCTGTCCCCACTTTACAGGTAAGGAAACAGACTAAGATAAGTGATTTGCCCAGGGTCACTCAGCTAGTAAAGGGTGAGGCAAGATGTGAACTTCACTCAAAAAATTTACTATGAAAGTATGGTCCCACTAGGGGACATATAGAAAATGCTTGAAATTTGCTTCTAAACAAGTTTTGTAAGGCAGGAAATACTCTGCTTGTAGAAGGTAATTGAAGTGGTTCATTTTTTTAACAGTTCATTCTTGAATTGTTGGACCATTTCCTCTTTATATGACTTCAGTGGCAGACACAAATTCAGTGACTCAAAATACTAATAGCATACCTTATTTTTAGTAAAAGACATTTTTTTGAACTGAGCAGAAGCAGCATTATATATAGTCCAGGATTTTTAACTTGGGATTTATGAATTTGCTATCCTAATGTTTTGATAACTCCTTCAATCTAATGGATTTCCTTTGTGATCCTGTACATTTTATTTTATACATCGAAAATATCATTTTGAGAGAAAGGCTCCAGGTTTCTCCAGAAAACCAGAGGAGTCAATCTGTGTCTCTTCCTTTCTCCTTTCCTTTCTTTCCCTCCCTTCTTTCCTCTTCCTTTCTTCTCTCCTCCCTTTCCCTCTCTCTTTCTTTCCCTTTCTCTCTCGGTAAAACTGCCTGTTGTCATTTAGGGGGCTGAGTGCTACACCTGGAGTCAGAAATTTAGGTTCAAATCTTTCCCTTAGACAAATGATATATAATTATGGGATAAGTCATTCAACCCAACTGAGTCTGTTTTTATTTATAAATTAGGTATAATCATTCATAATTTGTATGAAGTTGTAGAAGAGGTGTTCTCACCTGCAGGAGCAGAAATTGTTTCCTCCTTGGGAATTCTGTATGCCAATCCAATTTAAAATTGAGAAACTTGCATTATTCTTTTCCCAAGGTTGTTGTGAGAAAATTGCTTTGTAAACTTTAAGGTCTAGACTAGACCTGTAATTGTAATGTTTTTAGTATAGAGATCTCTCAGATTAAAAAACAAACAACCTACTCCTTAGCTTATTTATTATGCTTTGTGGCCTCTATTTGGATATGTGTGTAATTATTCTTTGAAGAAATGCTCATAGAAAGCTGTTAGAGATTTGAAGCTAGAGAATATAGCTCATGGTCTTGTGATTAGCATTTAGAATCTTTTTGACCTTGGTAGATTTTGCTTAATCTATCTGATCTTGTTTCTATATCTGTGTACAAGAAAGACTGAAGAAACTTCTATGACTTCCTAACTTGAAAATTATGAAGATTAAAAAAGCAATACAATCATTAAACATTTTTTCTTAAAGATTTTTATTTTCAAAAAATTGGCATAATTTTTAACATTCACCCTTGCAAAACTTGTGTTCCAAATTTTTTCTCCCTTCCTTTTCCCATTTCCCCTCCCCTAGATGGCAAGTAATCCAATATATGTTAAACATGTATAATTCTTCTATACATATTTCCACAATTATCATGCTGCACAAGAAAAATCAGATTAAAAAGGGAAAAAAATGAGAAAGAAAACAAAATGCAAGCAAATAACAAAAAAATGAAAATACTATGTTGTGATCCACACTCAGTCGCCACAGTCTTCTCTCAGGGTGCTCCCTTCATCACAAGACCATTGGAACTTGCCTGAATCATCTCGTTGTTGAAAAGAGCCACATCCATCAGAAGTGATCATTGTAAAATCTTGCTGTTGCTGTGTACAATGTTCTCCTGGTTCTGCTCACTTCACAGCATCACTCCATGTAAGTCTCTCCAGACTTCTATTTTTGAAATCATCCTGCAGATCATTTCTTATAAAAAATAATATTCCATAAAATTCATATACCATAACTTATTCAGCCATTCTCCAACTCATGGGCATCCACTCAGTTTCCAGTTCCTTGTCACTACAAATAGCACTGTTGCACATGTGGGTTCATTTCCCTTTTTTATGATCTCTTTGGGATACAGGCCCAGTAGAGAAAAAAAAAAAAAAGCAATACAATCTTGCGGGAAAAAATTAAATCTTATTCAATGCCTTCAAAATTTTGCGGACAGTTAAAAGAAACAAACCCCCCACCCCCTCCACCTTAAACAACCACAATCCTTATTGAGTATATTTAGTTAGAACTAATTCTTTTACAAGTGCTTTGCTAGGTTGATTTTTTTTTTAACTTTTTCCTGTCAAATATAAGTTTCTATTGTAAATGAAATCCTAGTTGTAGGAAATGGATTTCCAGAAACTGAAACAGCCCCATAAAGACCTATTTTTTCTTTGAAAAATAAACATTTCTGATATTTTTTCCTGAAAATATCTGAATCTTGTATTCTCATAACCTAGTTTAAACAGTTATGACTCAGAATCATTATTATGAATAACAGTTATGGAATCAAGCAGTATATTAGGGAGATAACTCAGGTTTTTTTTTTTTTTTTTAACTGTTTGCCCCTACATTAAATGGCTCCATTTTTTGGTGCTCAATACTAGAAATACTCTGCTCTTTATAGTTTTTTCCCTCTTTAACCAGTTTGTGTGTCCAAATGATGTGATTTTCTTCCCTCTCCTCTCTCTGTGTGTGAATAAGAATGGGGTTTTGACTTAACTTTATAGAGCTGATTATGCTAGAATTGTGACAAACGTTTGTCCCTTTTATTCCTCTTAAATTAAATTTTGGATTTGATGGTAGATGTCAGAGAATTACAGATAAATAGTGTTAGGATGTGGAAATTTTTTATGACAAATTGTATGATAAAAATTATCAGAAGTAATCATTCATTAAACATTAAGTGCCTGCTATGTGCCAGACTTTGTACTTAGCACTGGGGTTACCAAAAAAAAAAAAAAAAAGGTAAAAGACAGTTTCTATCCTCAAGGAGCTAATAGTCCAAGGGAGGTGAGGCAACATGCATACACATACATACAAAGCAAGTTATTTATAGAATAAATAGAAAATAACAAAAGAGAAGACCTAGATCTAGAAGGCTTAGAGAAGGCTTCCCAAACTGTGGATATTTTAATTGATACTGAAAGGAATTCTGAGTGGTCAGTAGTAGAGCACAGGAGGGAGGGGAGTGTTTGTAGGCAGCAGGACAGCCAGAGTCCATGACTGTCAAATGGAGTGTCTTTGCAATAGGCAGGGAGCCAGTGTAATTGGATCGAAGAGTACATGTTAGGGAGTAAGGTATAAGAAAACTGGAAAGGGTAGGAGAGATAGGT
Organism: Sarcophilus harrisii; assembly: GCF_902635505.1. Taxonomy (NCBI): domain Eukaryota; kingdom Metazoa; phylum Chordata; class Mammalia; order Dasyuromorphia; family Dasyuridae; genus Sarcophilus; species Sarcophilus harrisii. Next base: position 123,234,365 of record NC_045431.1, on the reverse strand, counting down.
TGAATGCCAAACAGAGCATTTTGTTTTGCTACTGGCAGCAATATGGGAGTAAGGTATAAGAAAACTGGAAAGGGTAGGAGAGATAGGTTATTAAGGGCTTTGAATGCCAAACAGCATTTTGTTTTGCTACTGGCAGCAATTTGAAGCCACTGGAGATTATTGAGTAGGGAGAGGTAACACTATCAGATCTATTATTCTTTTAGGAAGTTAACTTTAATGCTTGAATAAGAGAATTGGTTTGGACAATTGAAGTTAACATAATTTTGGAAAATGTAAATTCTTTCATTATTAGGATGAAAATAAGAGGTCATATTTTATTTATTATATGTTGAAAGTATTATTATTATTCTGTTATATAGTTGGTAGAGAGCTGACCATTGGGTTCAAGGCCCTGTTTTAATGCTTAGCATTTATGTGACTGGGTAAATCACTTAACTTCTCAATCCTGTGCAATGATCTACAGAAAAGGTGCTAACCTGAACTTAGATTTTCTTCATCTGGGAAGTTCCTTACCAGTGAAGTCCCTCAGATATTTAAATGATTTAATTATATTGCAATATCTAGTTCAAAATAAACATGATAAATTTACAATGACTATTTTCCTTGTCAAAGGGTAGATTTATTTAGAGGAAGGGATTACTGACAAAATGAAGGTATACAAAACAGACCAGGAATGGTAAATATGAAATAGAGTTAGGAGAACATATAGTTAGCAAAGAAAAAGATAAGTTCCCCAGGGGAACTCACAGTTAACCAGGAGAAAGGAAGGTGAGAGAAAACCATTGACTGTCTGGTTAGACTGACCAAATTTAGCTAGAGCAAAGAGAACCAGTGCCATTAGAAGGAAGGCAGGCACTATGAGGGATGGAAAGAGAGTACCTCATATTGAATAGAGTTAAACCTGAAAAGAGCTTAGTTAAGATTTTCATTAAAAACAGATCCTATATAGCCTTGGGAGCTTCTCAGATAAGTAAAGTCAGGAACTCAGAGAAGAAAGAATCAGGAACCTGGTTGTAGACTAAGTGTCAGATTTGTCTAAATATATGCTAATCAGTATCTCAAAAGGTTATTTGAAGATGTGGATACGTGTTGGGGGCTGGACAATGGGAGTTGCCAAAGAGTTCCTTCCTGACAGTAGAGAGTAAATCACATCATTAAATATACTCTTATGTACATAATAACCAAGACTAGACTTGTCTATCCATCCATGCATTAATCCATTTATCTATCCACATTTTGTATATTCACACACACACACACATTATATATGCTATAAACTCATGAGAGGGGAATAAATTTAAAAATTGACTAAGACTTGTGTGGAATATACTTAGAGAAAATATACATGCCACATTTGTTATAGTTGTTTGTATAGGTTGTTCTAAATAAACTTCGTTTTGAAGGCAGTCTTTAGTAAAAAAAATCCACTTCTTTTAGATGCTTTTGTAATGGGAAAAGGTTGTTTGATTGAATCCAGCTAAATATCTTTGTTTAGACACAACCTCAGTTTGACTAATATGGTTTACCTAACTTTAGATTTTTTTGTTCTTTGATGATTTAACAATGATGGCCATGATGGTCTAAATCTCTATTGTGAATTTTAACCAACACGCGTATTTAAAGTTAGTATGTATAACCCTTACTACTGTAGGCTTAAAACAGTAGCCTTAATTGAAATGAAACTTAACTTCTTCCTAAAATTATATATACACAAGTTAGTAATATAGGGGAAAAACTTATAGTTAGCAGTTTGTAATGCATTTAAATTATATCTCCATACAAAGAATAGTTTTTAATTACTTTTTATTTTGTATTTATTTTATAGTATTTCTGTAATTCTACAGTTTTGCTAAATAAGCTAATATTTTAAAGTTCTTAGCATAGTTAGTACCTGGAAATATAGTAGGTCTTTAATAGTCTTTACTATATGGTTGTTTCTGATCCAGTAGAGAAGGGGAATAATTTATTTTTACCTTTTTCTTTTCCTTCTTATCTTCCCTCCCTTCTTCTTCCTTCCTTCTTTCTTTCCCTTCTTCCCTCCCTCCCTTCCCTCCTGAAGTAAAAAAGATAGTTGTATATGAAACTGAATCTTTATACTACTTTTATAATGTAATAAATTGCACATTATTTTACAAACTGTCTTGCTTTGTCTTTGCTTCTGATTTCTTCTGTGTATTAAAAAAAAATTCTTTGACTATCCTTATCCCCTTTTTTTGATTCCCTTATTGCTAACCTATTTTTACCCCCTTTTTCATATCCACTTAAAAACCAAGAAAACACACACACACACACACACACAATTTTAACTAATAAACAGTCAAGCAAAATGAAGACACATCATTTTCAAATACAAAACTGTTCATCTCTTGCACCTTTTAGCTCATCACCTCTCTTTCATGTGAGTAATATACTTTGTCAAGGGTTATTTGATGACATGGTTGGGCATTCTTAAGATATTTTCTTTACAGTATAGTTTTATAAATTGTTCTAGTTTTGGTCACTTGAACAAATTAACAATTAAAAAAAAACATCACTTACCTCTATCAGTTCTTTGAAATCTTTTTTCATTTTTTTTTTAACCATACCATAATATTTCATTGTATTCATACACAACAGTTTGTTTATTCAGCCATTCCCCTAATGATGGGCAGCTTTTGTTGTAGTTATTTACTGTCTTTCCCCTTCCTCCTCTTAAATTTCTTCATTCCTGGGAAATTTGTTTTGCTTTTATAACAGGGATTTTGGTGTGGAGTTTCTTAGAAGAGGTGATCACTGAATTCCTTCTATTTCTGTGTCCTGATTCTCATAAATCTGGCCATTTTTCATATGTTGTTTCATTCAATAGTGTCTAGGCTTTTTCATCTCAGTGTTTTTCTAGGTCAGTTGTTTTCTGTTATCTAATATAACTAATTTTCTTCAGTCTTTTTTATTTGTTCTAAAATTTCTTTCTTGCAAAATCATTGATTTCTGTTTAGTCTTGTCTAGTTTTCAAGGAATTCATTACTTGGGTCACTTTGTCTTCTGATCTATTTGTTGTGTCCTGCTTTCTAGAGCCCCTAAGTTGGAGTGACAAAATATACCATTGCTTTCTATAGCCCCCACACCAGGGTGATTAAGATATACCTTCCTAGTGGAGAAGCGATAAGGCAGGATGCCTCAGGATGATGGGAAAATGGAGTCCGTTTATTTCAAGGACTTTCCCCCTTTTATACCCTCATACCCTTATGTAACAAAAACGCTGGGCATGTGTCCAGTATATACTGTTCACGTGGAACCACATAAACAACCTGCTATTGTATGTAGTTTGCCACCTGGTATCACTTTACTTCAATCACAACACAGGTTGTCACCGCCCCCTAACTTTTCAGGAAGGCCAAGAACCCCTAATGGAAATGGGAAGCTGAACCAGACATTCAAAGTCTGGTTCTTTCTGATATGAAGAGTCTTATACCTCACTCAGAGTTTCTCCACTGTCTGTGACCCTATACAGAGATGTTCCTTTTCCTTTTTTTAATCTCTTATATTCATTTATTGCTTGTAGAATTTTTTTAAATCTTTGCTTGCAGTCATTAATTATGTAGTTATTTTCCCTTTCTAAACTGTATTTTTAAAGATCTCTAGATCCTGTATATAATACTTTTTAAAGTACTTATCATTGGCTTAGCTTCATTAATTTTTTAAGCTTAAATTTCTGAATTGGGGTCTTGTGCCAAGACCAGCATGATTGGCTCAGCTAGGTATTGCCTTGGGTACATGTGACCTTTGCTTCTGGGGTTAGGAGTTTGAGTATTTGGACTGTCTAGATATGAACATTGTTTGCTGCTTTCCTTATGTTTGGACTTCCTTATGAATTTCTTACGACCTTTGACCTTTCTGGCCATCCTTTGGCATTCTTAAAGGTCCTCCATTCTTGCTGTCTCTGGACAATGAAACTTGAAAGGTTCATATGTCTCTGGAAGTCTCTGGTTTCTTACCCTTCTTGAGAGCAAACTTGTCTGCCTTCTCTGACCAACTAGATTTGCTTATGACCCTCTTTATTACATGTGTAATAGGCCTTCTGGCTAAACTTTTGTGCAATTCAAGAGTAAAATTAGTGACTTTCTGTAGTTTATATTATTGGACTTCTTGATCATTATTGGACCTGACGCATCTTCAAAGTTTTGACAGTATAGATATGTGGGGAGCTCAGGGAGATGACTGTTCAGGTAGACATCTTAGCTCGAAATGAAACTACTTTTTCATCAAATAAATCCAATTATTCCTTTTTTCCCCCAAGTTTTCATGCCTAAATTGTTTCTTTTTTCTTATCCTCTCCTTTAGCAATTTAGAAGGTGAGAAAAGTAAAACTCATTATAGATATGTACAGGCATACAAAACATATAAGCAATTAACTAAGTCTAAAATAAATGAAAGAGAAAATAAAAGAAAAATGAGAAAATATGCTTCAGTGTACTCTAAATCCTTCACCTTCCTATCTGGAGGTGAAAGTACACTTCATAATGAGTCCTTTGGTATTGTGGTTGGTTATTTTACATGCAGTTGTCTGTGTGTGTGGGGATATTAGGCAGTTAGGTGGCACAGTGGATAGAATGGAAGAAACTAAGCTCAGGAAGAGCTAAGTTCAAATTTGGCTACAGATACCTACTAGTTGTATGATCTTGGACAAGTCACTTAATCATGTTTGCCTCAGATTCCTAATCTGTAAAAGGAACTGGATAAGGAAATGATAAACTATTCTAGTATCTTTGCCAAGAAAACCCTAAAAAGGTGTCATGAAAGTGACATGACTGAAAATAACTAAGAAACATCAGTTGTCAGTTACTAAATCTTTCAAAGTTGATTATCTTTATAGTAGTATTGTTATTATATGAATTGTTCTCCTACTTCTGCTCATCTTACTTTGCATTAGTTCATACATTCCTTCCCAGATTTTCTTTTATCATTTCCCACAGCAGAACCAAATATCCTATCAATTGTTCATTCCCTAATTGATTGGCATCTTCTTGGTTTTCAGCTCATTGCCTCAGCAAAAAAGAACTACTGTAATTATTTTTGTACATATATGGATCTTTTTCCTCATTATTTGATTTCTTTGGGATATAAACCTAGTAATGGTATCTCTTGAGTTAAGTTTAATAGTTTTTTGGGCTTGGTTCCAAGTTGCTTTCCAAAATTGTTGGGCTAGTTCATGGCTCTAGCACCAGTGCTATTATAGAGCCTTCAGCCTCTTCAAGATTTGTCAATTTTGCCAATCCGATTGGTACAAAGTAGCATCTCAGTATTGTTTACATTTTCATTTCTTTAATTATTTGTGTGTGTTTTTTATTCCTATCATTAATCCTTTTGTAAAATGAAACAATCAGCTTCAAACTTAACTATAAATTTTTTTCATTTAACTATTAAGAAGGAAAAAAGGAGGAAAAACCAAAACAAAACAGGGCATATCTTCAGTTGTCTTTTGGATGCAATTTAATTTTTACTCCAGGCGAGTAGTTTGGAACTATGCTCAAAAAGTTATCAAACTGTGCATACCCTTTGATCTAGCAGTGTTACTACTGGGATTATATCCCAAAGAGATTATAAAGAAGGGAAAGGGACCTGTATGTGCACGAATGTTTGTGGCAGCCCTTTTTGTAGTGGCTAAAAACTGGAAACTGAATGGATGTCCATCAGTTGGAGAATGGCTGAATAAATTGTGGTATATGAATATTATGGAATATTACTGTTCTGTAAGAAATGACCAACAGGATAATTTCAGAAAGGCCTGGAGAGACTTACACGAACTGATGCTGAGTGAAATGAGCAGGACCAGGAGATCATTATATACTTCAACAACAATACTATATGATGACCAGTTCTGATGGACCAGGCCATCCTCAGCAACGAGATCAACCAAATCATTTCTAATGGAGCAGTAATGAACTGAACTAGCTATACCCAGAAAAAGAACTCTGGGAGATGACTAAAAACCATTACATTGAATTCCCAATCCCTATATTTATGCACACCTGCATTTTTGATTTCCTTCACAAGCTAATTGTACAATATTTCAGAGTCTGATTCTTTTTGTACAGCAAAATAACGTTTTGGTCATGTATACTTATTGTGTATCTAAGTTATATTTTAATATATTTAACATCTACTGGTCATCCTGCCATCTAGGGGAGGGGGTGGGGGGGTAAGAGGTGAAAAATTGGAACAAGAGGTTTGGCAATTGTTAATGCTGTAAAGTTACCCATGTATATATCCTGTAAATAAAAGGCTATTAAATAAAAAAAATTTTTTTACTCCAGGCTCTGTGTAAAAATGGAGCCATCAAGCATGGATGAAATTGTTCATGAACTTGTATAATAGCAGCAATAACAGAATATTTAGGAGCAAATGCTTATTTTCTGAATTGGCCTCTTTCCCTTTACACTCCCATTTCCTACCAATAGAAGTCTTGCCTCCCTAGGCAAGACTTTGAATAAGATGTAGAACTTTTGGTACTTACATTTAGACTCTTATTATCAACACCATACTTATATAGTTATTACTTGTTTTGTGTTCTTGAAAGGTCTTTTTGTTGTTCCCCTTCTAATTTTTACACCACTCCTACTGTATCCTTTTGCTGGCTGTTCTTTTTCGCCTTAACAGTGAATACCTCTGAAAACTGTCTTTAACAGTCTATTCTTTTGTTTCCATGTGAATTTTCATTCCCATGACTTCTGGTGGGGATAATTCTGAAAACTGAAGTTTTTCTCACTTGTGCTCCAGTTTCATCTTTCCAGTTGCCTACAGAGAATCATCACTCTTTCCCCCTCTTTTCTGGATTAGTACCCTGATTATTCCATTTCTTATTAGCAGTATCATTGTTCTTATAGTCACCCCCCCAAAATACTTAATTCTAAATATCTAGTCTTATTAATCTTATCATTTTCCTCCAAAAGACTTTTCATTGCTTCTTTTTTTTTATCCCCACTACTAATACTCTAATGGACTCTAAAAGACTTTATTACCTGTATTTTTATTTTGAGTGATTTCCTTGCTTTCTTTCTCTGTGCCCTTCATCCTACTTAGTACTAACAAAATCATCTTAAAATGCCATTTTCCTTGTAGCACTCTTGTAAGGCTCAAGAATATACAGTAGCTTCTCTTAAATAAAATATAAATCTCTCAAACTGGTTTTCAAACTATTCAAAAATTTTTATTATTTACTTATTATTATTATTATATATATTTATTATTTTATTATTTATTATATTGTACCTCCTCCCTCCCTCACCATTTTATACCCATTGTTCCTCAAAATGTAATCTTCACTCCAGTATTCCACTCTAATGGTTTCCTAGTAGTCATGTGCCATTCTTATCGCTAATCGCTAGGTTTTTGGTTACTTGTTTTATTCTTCCCATTGAATAAAATATTGTGTCTTCTCCCATCCCTCTAACTAAATCCTGTCCATCCAAAAAGATTGAGATCATATGCTCCTTAAGGGCATTGGATTCTGCTTTGGGAGTAGTGGAACAGTGTCCTAAGCTTATGTTTTTGTACTAAAGTTTTCAAGATTAGTTCTTGGAGTTTGTGAATTTTCATTTCTTCCAAAGTGGTAGAGATATGGTTACTGCTCTCCTGGAATGTCTCGGTGTTCCCTTCTACTTTGGAATTGTGGCCAGAATCCCAGCTCCTGCTCGTGTACATCCTTGCCTTGGATTATGACCCATACACTGTTATAATGGGCAATAAAACATTATCCTCTACTCAGTGCCATTAAAGGTTCTCCTGTAATCTCCTTCTGACCAATTGTCTGATCCCCTTAAGTCTGTGGACTGAGAGGTACAGAAGCCACCACTGCTGATTCAGTTGTCCTCAAAGTCGGCTGCTGGTTTGCTGGGGTATAACCACTTTCACCTCAGTGAGACAGGCTTTTCCTTTCAAATAATTAAATTTTGGGGGGCTGGAAAATTGTTTTATTGTTTTTGGGTCTGTCTCTCCAAAGTTTATTTTGAGGCTTTATTTTAGCATTTGTTTGGAGGGGAATTTGGGGGAGAGCTCAGGCAAGTTGCTTTTACTATAATTTCCACATAAATCTATCTATCCCTGATCTCTCTTGGGAATTCCAGTATTCCATTAGCAACTGCCTTTTGAAACATCTTGAATTGCTCATGGAAAACTAGAGCTCCCAAAGAGTCCAAAACAAAATGCACTATTCCCTGTATCATCCATCCTTTCTGCCCAAATTTGGACATCACTAAGCATCTCCCTAGTTACTCAGGCCTTGCAATTTTGGTGTCATTCTGAAATCCTCACTCCCAGTCACTTCATATGTTCAGTCTTTTACCAAATCTTATTTCTATCTTCATAACATCTGTGGTATATGTGTCCTTTTCCTTACCTACATAAACATCATCTTAAGTTTACACAACTAAAATAGTCAACTAGTTCGTTTCACTGCTTTCCCCAAACTAAACAATACTCCCCTTAGCTATTTCCAGCACTTCATTTCTCCACTGTTAAACATTTTTTTTCATTAAGTGTGGCCCATTTCTGGATTTGCTCTTTTTCCTCAGAAAAATAGGAAAATCAAAACAGCAAATATCTTTATGGATAAACATCTCTTTTGGAAAATCAACTGACTCGGAAAATAGATGAAGAGAGATGATTTAAGAATTATTAGATTACTAAAAACCATGATCAATTTAGCTCATGAGATCATCAATTAGTACTCTATCCATGAAAGTACAGGTCCAGTCCCTTCTAAGAACAGGGATCATCAAATTGTCAAGCCAGTACAGAAGAGATTTCTAACAAACTTGGGCATTGAGATACATAAGTCTGTAGATAGATACCCAATCTTATCTCCTTGTACAGATGAAGCTACAAGTTCAACATACTTATAGTTATTTATCTCTGTGAAAATAGTTTATAGTATATTTGCCTACTGTGGAATCATAAATTGACAGAAGGGACTTAAGAGGTCATCTAGTTCCATTGTGTGTGTATGCATGCTCATGCATAAGTGTATATGTGTGTGCATGTTCTCTTACTATTAAATAGTTTACTGAATATCAGCCAGCTATCTTTATTAAATGAAGTGAATAAAAAGAGTATTTTTTGATTACTTTCTTATTCATTATACACATTGTGCCAAATGAAAGTAATTTTGTTGTGGAAGAATTCCTAAATTCTAGTTTGAAAAATTATCATCAAATATACTTTTTATGTTCATATGACTAATTTATATATCTTTTTAAGCTGAAAAAAATGTAGAAAGAAAAATTCGGGGTATTAAAACATTTTATTTTATTTGCCTAAATCCAACGTTGAGTTATAACTCTGTAATGTTATAAGCTAATTCATAAACTTGTCTCAATGTTACTATTTTAGTTTAGGTACCCAAAGATATTCTACTAAGCAGTTTTCTTGGTTTAACATCTGAAATATTTTCATGGTCTATTTTGAAAAACAAATGATATATAATGACAAGACATAAAATTTAGGAATCTTGACTACTTGTTCTTGACTACTTAATTATCTATTACCTGGTACTTTTTTTTTTTTAAATAACGCCTAAAGTTTATTTCAAAATGTAACAACCGAACCAGATGATCTACAAGGCTCTAGATATCCTCTTTCTCAAACAAAAATGAACATCTATTAAATACTTGTAAAGTTGTAGGATTAGAAATTCTCCAAGCAATAACTATCTGATACATACATACATTCATTATATTGATAATTGATATTTATAAAGCATTTGAAGGACTTTTAAAGCACTCAGCACCCATTGTTTTATTTGAGCTTCAAGTCTGTGTGATAAAAATATTGCTCAGATAAGGAAAACAGAGCTTTCCTTAGGGAGTAGTACTGTTAATCCTCATCTAATTGGACATTGATAGGTTGATAGAGGGAAAGAGGCTTAACTGGTAACCCAAAGTCACAATAGTATAGCCAGAACTTAGGCATTTTTCCTCCAAATCTATGATACTTCCATTTAACCACATTGCTGCAACCAATTCAATGAAGATTTTAGAGCAGGGATTTTTAAAAAATAATTGTTAGTTTCTTTTTCTTTTATTTAGATTTTTTTATTAAAGCTTTTTATTTTCAAAACATATACATGGATAATTTTTCAACATTAACCCTTGCAAAACCTTGTTTCAATCCCTCCTTCCTCCAACTTCTCCCCTAGATGTAATCCAATATATGCCTCCATCTTTATACAATTATCTTGCTGCACAAGAAAAATCAAATCAAAAAGGAAAATAAAATGCAAGCAAACAACAGAAAGAGTGAAAACGCTATGTTGTGATCCACACTCAGTTACCACAGTCTCTGTGTATATAGATGGCTCTCTAAGCAAGATCTTTGGAACTGGCCTTAATCATCTCATTGTTGAAAAGAGCCATAGCCTCCAGAATTGATCATCATATACTCTTATTGTTGCCATGTATAATGATGATCTGGTTCTGCTCATTTCAGTTAGCATCAGTTCATGTAAGCCTCTCCATGCATCTCTAAAATCATCCTGCTGATCGTTTCTTATAGAACAATAATATTACATAATATTCATATATCATAACTTATTCAGCCATTCTCCAACGGATGGGTGTATCCATTCTGTGTCCTGTTTCTTAGAGCATGGATTTTAAACCATTTTTGTGCCATAGATTCTTTTGATAAGATTCATGAAACTCCTCCTGGATTCTTCTAGAATAATATTTTTAAATTCGCAAAACAAATTATATAGGATTGTAGTGGAAGCCAAAGGTTAGTGTTTCCCGTCTGAGTTCACAGATAGAAATCTATTATGGACACCTCAACCATGAGGTCTTAGGTCTAGAGGGAACCGGGAGCCCAATGCCTTGAGAAAAAATTAGAACACTTCTCTTCTAAGCAGAATATTTTAATAAAATAATAACTTTAAGGAGCAAAGTAATTGGGACAGATTCACTAGTGATGTTCACTTATTAATATGATAATTTCCTTATTTTTATTTAATATTTAAAACCTTTTAAAACTTAAATACAAAATGAGAAGAAAAAATTTCCATGTATATAGTAGACCATAAGAAAAGTATTCAATGCAAATAATAAATTTCCATTTCAAGAAAACCTATATAACAAATTCAACATATTGTTTTCAAAGCTTGCTAGCTTTTATTTGCTTCTTTGTTAATTTTTCCTTTATTCTCTATGTACTTTTACTGTATTTCTTTCTGTTCTTCCCCACCCTAAAGAAAACTATATAGATATAAAATACACATATATACATAATCATATTACAGATATATATATATATATATATATATATATATATATATATATATATATATATATGTAAGACCATACTATGCTTATTGCTGTCTGTCATCTATTTCCTTGAATGTGGATAGCAATTTCCTTTCAGGTCCAAGTCTTCCTATGTTTTTCTAAATCAACCAACTCATTTCCTACACCACAGCAGTATTCCAAACTCAATCACATTCTATCTGAGATTGTGAAAGTTTTTTTCTCCCATTTTTCTGTATTCCTTCTATTCTTGGTATTTGGATTTTATTTTTACAACAAGATTTTAATTTGAAATAGTCAAAATGATAACATTTTTACACTTTAAGATTGTTCTCCATTCTAATATAATTTAAGAGCTGATATTGCCGAATCTTCTTGACATTTTTCCCTGATTTCTTTGAAGTTCCTTAACTTTTGCTCTTTCAAATGAACTGTTATTATTTTTTCTAACTGTAAAAATATTTTTTAGTAATTTGATTGGAATGACACTGAATGAATAATTATTTTGGTAAAATTATCATTTAAGAAATTGGCTGTAGGTAAACCACAAACAATAGGTTTCCCATGAACCTGTTTACAATATCCATTGTTAGAAATAACACTCTTGACACTGAAAATCAGATCTCAAGGAAAATTTATTAAAGAAGAATCTTAATTGTCTTAACATTTCTGACCATAATGGGCCCCATTCCTCTTTGGGAAGAACTCATTCTGAGTACAGAAGTGGGGGAACCTTTATACTTGCTCGAATGATGCAGTCTCTTCCTTCAAAGAAGGGATTGGTTTGTTCCATCTAGGTTATAGTCTTTCTGATTCACCCACTACATGTTTCTCCTTAATGTGAATAAAACACCCTCTTCCCCAAATCATACATCCCATGTTCAAAAATGGCAGAAAACTCCTCCTCTGGGGTGTGTTGTTTAATATTCAGTTAGCCTATTAAGCAGGCACAGTAGTCATTTAAGTCAAGTCAATATCATTGACCTTAACTAATTGGGGCTGGATAAGCTATTATCTTAAGTTTGTGGTTTTTTTTTTCTTTTTTCTTTTTATTTAATAGCCTTTTATTTACAGGTTATATGCATGGGTAACTTTACAGCATTAACAATTGCTAAACCTCTTGTTCCAATTTTTCACCTCTTACCCCCCCACCTCCTCCCCTAGATGGCAGGATGACTAGTAGATGTTAAATACATTAAAATATAAATTAGATACACAATAAGTATACATGACCAAAACGTTATTTTGCTGTACAAAAAGAATCAGACTTTGAAATATTGTACAATTAGCTTGTGAAGGAAATCAAAAATGCAGGTGGGCATAAATATAGGGATTGGAAATTCAATGTAATGGTTTTTAGTCATCTCCCAGAGTTCTTTCTTTGGGCGTAGCTGGTTCAGTTCATTACTGCTCCATTGGAAATGATTTGGTTGATCTCGTTGCTGAGGATGGCCAGGTCCATCAGAACTGGTCATCATATAATATTGTTGTTGAAGTATATAATGATCTCCTGGTCCTGCTCATTTCACTCAGCATCAGTTCGTGTAAGTCTCTCCAGGCCTTTCTGAAACGATCCTGTTGGTCATTTCTTACAGAACAGTAATATTCCATAATATTCATATACCACAATTTATTCAGCCATTCTCCAACTGATGGACATCCATTCAGTTTCCAGTTTCTAGCCACTACAAAAAGGGCTGCCACAAAGTTTGTGGTTTTCTTAAAACCCACAAAACTTTCTGATTGGCTGATTCCACCTGCGTCTTCCTAGCCCCTCTATTTCTTGTTTGCTCAAGGCTTCTGTTGATCACTTAATTATTCTGTGAATCCTAATCTTCATTAACCTCTCACTCTAAAACTTCTAGATTGGTGGTACCCACTATCCCACACTACCTCAAAGCTTGCAACACTGTGGAAACCCAACTTTTCAGCATTTCTCACATCATGAACAATAAATATTATTTCAGTTATTTATATCAATGTATTTGCATAAAAAGGTTTTTTATGTTCATATTCATATAGTTCCTGTTAATGTTTTGGCAGGTATATGCTCAGATATTATACACTGTTTAGGTATTATAAATAAAACAATATTGAATAATAATGCTGTCAGTATAGTCACAGCATATTTTTCATTTTTGATTAGATCTACTTTGTTTGAGATCCTGATAATAAATAATAAATTCTACTCCTGCCCTTTGTTTTAGCTTTGTTTGCATCTCTTATTTTTATAATGTTTCCTGACAGCAACACATAGTAAAATTCAAATTTTTAATTTGCTGTCCATTTTCTTTTTATGGGTAAATTTGTCCCATTCACATTCTAAGCTACAATTGTGTATTTTCCTTTTTCCTATTTTCCTCCCTATCCTTCTTACCTTATTTATCCTATTGTTTTTCATTCCTCATTTTACTTCTACCCTCTATCTTGCCCTCCTATTCCTTAACCTTCCTGCTTCACTAAAACCTCTTATCCTCTCTCCCACCCTAAACCTTTGCTCTCTTAATTCTTTCTGAATTTAAAAAATTTCATACTTTTCTGTGTATGTATGTATGTATATCTAGCTATCTGGCTATCTTATCTGTCCATCTACATTTCTCTCTCTAACCCATTCTTGATGAGAACAAGTTCCAGCACTACCTCTCCCTTTACTATCATCTTCTGTATTATTTGTTTCCTTTTATGCCTCATTCTATGTGATAATTATTCCTTTTTGTCTCTTACTACAATTTTGTTTGTTTGTTTTGGGAAGTACAGCATCATACTCAGCTCAGCCAAAACTTTTCTTTCAAACTACCCAGATAATGATGATCCTTATTGTATCTCCATGATATTTAATTTTTGTTGTTGTTGTTTCCAAAATATTGTCTTTAACCTGGGAGCTTTGAAACTTGGCTGTGATATTCCTGTAAATTTTCCTTCTGGGATGTCTTCAGGTGGTGATCAGTGAATTTTTCCAATTTCTGTTTTGTCTTCTTGTTCTAGAATTTCAGGGAATTTTCGTTGATAATTTCTTTTAATATTGTATCAATATTGCCTTTTTTAATCCTCTTTTTCAGGTAATCTGACTAATAAGATGTTTCACTTTCAATTTTTTTTTATTTTGATTTTGTATTATGATTTCTTGTCAGAACATCATTAGCTTATTGCTGAATTCTAGTTTTCGAGGAGTTATTTTCTTAAATTTTTGATTATTTCAAATTGGTTAACTTCCTTTTCATAGTTTTCTTGATTTTCTTGATTGTTCTTTTGTTTTTCTTCTATTTTTTTCTTGACTTGTCTTATTATATTTTAAAAGTCCTTTTTAAGTACTTCCAAAAACTTTGAATTGGGGACCATTTGATCTTTCTTATTGAAAAAATGAGTGGCTTTTTTGTTACTCTATCATATATTCTATATAGATATTTATTATTATATTATATATTTTATATATATTATATTATTATATTTAGTTCTCTCTATATGTTTTAGCTAGTATTTTAGCACTAATGTGTAATCAAATTTTGGTCCTAAGTAATGGGGAATGATATTGCAATTGTCAGGTTCTTCTTACTGTTATTTCCTGAGGTCTGCTTGGGTTCCACCCTTGGGGTCCTTACTCCATTTCTAAACTACGGCTAGGGCTTCCAGCCACACTGGTAAAGGGTCTTGTTGCCTGTGGTTCTATTCAGGTGGCTGCAAACTATAGGTGTCCTCTCTGCTCCTGAACTGAAAGTAGGTATTCTGCTGCTCAGAGTCAGGGGAGAACCCCTCATTACTGCACTCACCAGGTATGTGCTATTACAGGGCAAATCTAGTCAACATATCGGTGCTTGCATCCTTTGATAGTGGATGATCCTTCAGCCTTCTCTCAGTCTTAGACCGCCATACTGTTTGCAAAATGAAAGTTTTTACCCTGCTGCCTCCAAAATTTGGTATTTGATGATTCTGCAATCTGTCTGGAGTTTGCATTTCATTCAGGCTGAGCCTCCAACCCGAAGGGTGTGGTCTTTCCTTCTGTCTTCTCTGAATGTCTTAGAAGGATAATGTTTAATTGCTTTACCCTATGTTTATTTCTACTGCTCTGAAGCCATGTTATATTTATTTTTTTGTGGAGGAAATTTCAAACTCTAAAAGTTTTCTGACGTATTCCACCATCTTCCCAGAATCTTCTGCACTGATAAATTCCAAGAAATTTTATGGAGGAGACTGAAAGAAAATATCTTGTGTTGCTACTTGATCATGAGGGATATTTTTATTATTGTTGTTGTTTGCCTAGAAAACATGCCCAGAAAGTGACATGTCCATATTAGACATTAAAGTTTAGGGAATAGAAGGCAAATAGAGTACTATCAAGGTACGAAGCAAACAATTTTTGTGGGGACTAGAATCATCAAAAACAAATGATAGTTATAAACCCTGAAATATTGAAAATCAAAACTTGATCAGAATACTATTTGATTCATAGGATAATTAGGTTATTTTTTGAGAATATGAGTTTTTTGACAAGATTCTCTTTTTTCCAGAATGCTTTTGGCTTCCCAAAATAAAGATATACTGATTAGGGGTTGAGGAGGAGAACTAATCATTGACAGATAAAATACTATGATAATTTATCATAAATGCCAGCTAAATACTGAAGTGTTTAAGCAGTATGCTAAATTATTTTGTGATTTTATTAGTATGATTTTTTTGGGCATTTTCTTATTTGTTACAATATGACATCAGAAGCTAAACAAATTCTTTATAATTCTTGTGATAAAGTGCTTGACTGTCATATGATGGTGTGACATAAGAGCCTCTTATACCAAGCTGGTCTTAGCTGTAGTAGTGAGGGGAGGAAAAAGCAAGTCTGTGTATACACGTACATACACACACACACACACACAGTTTTAATTGCCAATAACTGCACTGACTTGTGGAACTGTGCACATGTGAGTGGTGCATATATGTAAATGTGAATGACTAGCTATGTGTACACAGCTACATGTGTATGCATATATATCCATATATATGTGTATGCATATATATATATATCCAATATAATTATGTTTCCCATCCTGGACAAATGGTGGTGAAGAGCTTAAATATCTATCTGTCTTCTGTATGAACCTTTTTGTAATCCCTCCAACATCTCATGCCTTCCTCCCAAATTATACTTACTATATTGCATAAATAGTTTATGCTAACTTTGTGCTTTTTATATCATCAACCTTTTGTAATGTACATAAGTTTTTTTTTTTCTTTCTTTGTATTCAAGTTAGTTTTTTTTTTCATTCTTTGTACTTGTAATACAGCATCTAGCACAAGGCCTGGCACATAGTGTGTTCAAAATATTAATTAGAGAAATGTTAAGGGAGACAAGAACTGAGAAAATTGTATTAATGATCCTTATCTAAGTTGTTTTGAGGATCAAGTAAGAAGATGTATGTAAAAAAGTCTTTGCTACTATAAATCTCAATTTAAAGATAGGATAAATTTAATTAGCAATAAAAATCGGTGCACACACTTTGGTTCTGGATTACCATAACTGACATCCTTATATAGCAGCAACAAGAGGAAACACTCATCTCACGTATCCCTGACATTTTACATTTTAATGTTGATTTTATTTTGTTGTAAATATTTATTTTTCTTAACCCATCTTGTTTTGAAAACTGTGTAGCATAGGGCCTCAGGCTGAGAAAGAGCTGCTAAATCTCATAAACTTCTTTTATTGTGCTGATCCAAATCCTTTTATTCAGTCCCCAGACATCTGACTGCTTTTCTAGCCCAGAAACTGAAAAATTTTTAATCATGCAGCATTTGGAGAAAGGCTCGATCATTTACTTTGGACTAGATTTAATTAATAGCTATGTAGCCTTTAAATGTCCCAACCTACAGATTTATTGTGTACTTATTGAATCAATTCCACAAATTTTTATGAAGGAGCCACCATTGTCTAAGGCAGTCTTAATTTAAAAATTAATTTTAAGCATCAACAAATGTATATTTAAATTAATTAAAATTAAATGAATAATAAATTATTTTCCAAATAAATAAAAATGTAAAACAGGGAAAAAACATCACTTCCTCCAAGAGCCATCCCCCTCAAATATCATATTTTCTTGGCTATGATTTTAACCATGTCATTTTATATATTTGCTAATTTTTTGTAGCAAGATTTTACAAGTTCCCTTGTAAGATTCCCCTACAAGATTTTAAGTTTCTTGATAAGAACAATGTGATATTTAAATGTTTGTCTTTCCCAACATCTTAGCACATAACAGTGTATATAGAGTAAATGTTTTAAAAATATTTTCTGCATTGTACATATCAAGACAGGATGTTTCTGGAGAGCTCTTTAATTAATAAAACAATAACAACAAACCTTTAAATATCACTTTAAGGTTTGAAAAGCTCTGTACATATATTATTTAATCCTCACCTCTGTCCTACTTGGTTATCCTTGCTCCAAGATGTATAAAGTGGTCTTTACAACAGAACTTATAAAATCTCACATTTGCTTTCCTAACTACACAAATGAAATAGGGGGGGGGGGTGCACTGTTCTCTCCTTCCTATAACTCCAGATAGAGCAAACTGGCTTGCTGCAGAATGACTGACTTTATACATAAAGTTTATTATTGATTCTGGTTAACTGGACACTGAAAAAGCTATAAAGATTGGGTGTGTTTTAATAACTAATCAGAAGCCTAAACAAAAACCCTTTTTAAAAGTCTCTAATTCCTGAAACATACTTTTGGGAAACAGTTTTGAAATTTGATTAATGAGGTTTGAGTAGAGTTTGTTTCAGCCACATGAATCTCAAATTAAATATTACTTTAGAATACTTTAATGAAGGAATCAATCCCTTAAGAAACACAACTAATTATAAGGTTAGACTCATGATCATATAGTATCCTATAGCCAAGATGTCTTCCAAGTCCATATATCCAAAGTTGACCTGAAAAGTGAAACCAGCTATATTTGAAAAAAATGAGTCAAAAAAGGTCCCTCCTTGTGTTACATTTGAGTCTATACAATCAGAGATCATAGGATGTGAGCAGGAAAGAAATACCAAAAATACCTAGACCAATCACCTCTTTTAATGTACATGGAAACTATAGTTCATAGGACTTTAACAACTTATATACATAAGATTACACAGGTAGTGATTTCATGACTGTAGGTCACGAAGGAAGTGTGCTAAGTAGCATTGTCAAGGTACTGACCCAGGTGCTCTGACATCAGAATCAGTGTTCCTTCTTTTCCACTGTACCACATTACTGTGAAGTTTAAATATTGTATTTGTGGGGGACAGAGAAGATGATCTGAGGGAAAGCACAAACAAAAGAAATAGACGCAAGAATTTTTCATTCAGAATACTCTTTCAGAACTTACTCTTTCTGCACTGATAATCCAGCAGACTGACTAAAATTAATTTAAAATTAAGTCAATAATAAATTAAGTGAATTCTAGCGAATTGTAGTAAAATTATGGTAAATTAAAATTATAGTAAAATATATAGTAACAATGAATAGTAAATATATATTTATAATTAGTTATTCTTATTTTTAGACATAGTAATTCTAAGTATTTAATCTTTAATTGAAAAAAATAATTAGGCATTTGTCCTTCTTCCCTGAGCCACTAAGGGATGGAGGAAGGAGGATAAGGGGAGAACAAAAGAGAGGGAGGAAGAGATAAAAAGGAAGGAAGGAGAGACAGACACAGAGAAGACATCTTGTAGTTTTTAAGAATCACCAAACAAAACAAATTAATATTGGCCATGTCCAAAAATGTTTTCCTATTCTTCATAATTAGCCTATTTCTGCTCTGTCAGGAATTAAACATAATTTTCAATTTTTTGGAATCATGATTTATCATTCCATTACTGAGGGTTCTTTAAAAATTTGCTTTAAAATAAAAAAAACCAATATCATTACAGTATATATTGTATTTCTGGTTCTGTTCAATTAATTCTGCATCAGTCCATGCAAGTCTGCTAGGTTTCGGAAAAAAAAATACTCCTTAATTTCTTAAAAGCTCAATACTATCCCATTATATTTTCATACCATAATTTGGTCAGCAGTTTCCAAAAAGAGAATGAATAGGGTGAGGGTTGTGGGGTTAGCAAAATACATTTAAGTTGGGTTTTAAAAAGCTGGTGGAAATTCATTAATATTAAAAGGGAAATAATTGCTCTATGGAACAGTTTATTCTGACAACAGTAGAAGAGGGTTGGATTAAGAGTATGGAAAGTGTAGGCAGGAAGGTACTGAAAGGAGTCTATTGTATTCTGGTGAATAGTAGTAGACAAATCTAAGATGGTGAGAATTCTGATAGAGATCAGGAGAAGAATGCAAGACATTTCAGAGGTAGACATAAATAGATACTCTTCAGCAAGCATATAGACATTTGAGAGAGGAAGAAACTAAAAGTAACTTTAGAAGTACAAGCTTGGTAAACTGGAAGGTGTCCTAAAATAAAAGATAATTTTTAAATGAGGACAATGTTTGAAGGACCCTGGGGGAGGGAAGGTATCACGTTTACTTTTAGACATGTTAAGCTTGATATGCTGTTGAAAAGTACATCAAAGTATCTTGTAATGAGAACTATAGAGGTCAGAAGTTATATTCAAAGAAATTATCTTTATAGAAGTAGTGTTGAAGAGGTGAATGAAGGTAAGTAGGTAGGGTGTGTGTGTGTGTGTGTGTGTGTGTGTGTGTGTATGTGTGTGTGTGAGAGAGAGGGAGGGAGGGAGGGAGAGGGGAGGGGAGGGGAGGGAGAGAGGGGGGGAGGGAGGGAGGGAGGAAGGAAGAAGACCAGCTCTCCTATGGGAGAGTGGATATGTCCCTCCTGAAACCTTACCATCTTCACCTAAGACTTATAAGACTACATGGAAAAGAGTTAAGACATGGTGGAGAGAAATAAGTTTATTTTGCAGGTTGGGAGTACCCATATTGATGAAATACAACCATTGAACTCATTCAATAAGAAAGAAAATTGATTTTTAAAAGTTGGCATTAATTCTGTTTTTTCAGTATGATATTCAGATATCTTATAAAAGTGTGTATTATTTTAGAAGAACAATGAAATTTATTTAAAAATTAATTCAGAATATGACTTTGGAAACTGTATAGCTAATTCTCTCTAATTTGAGGGTTTTTTTTTTCTTCAGCTGTTTTCAGTTGTGTAAAATTTGTGTGTGTGTGTGTGTGTGTGTGTGTGTGTGTGTGAATGTGAGTGTGTGTGTGAGAGACTCCATTTGGGGTTTTCTTGGTAAAGATACTGGTTTGCCATTTCCTTCTCTAGTTCATTTTTGCAGATCAGGAAACTGAGACAAACATAGTTGAATGACTTGCCCAGGATCATACCATTAGATAAGATTTGAACTCCGGATTTCCTGACTTCAGACCCAGTGTTCTATCTACTGAGTCATTTAGTTTCCTTTGAATCTAAAGGGGATGATTTATTTTGTTTAAAAAATTAATCAATTTATAATTTACTTTGACTTTCTGCAAATTTCTGAAAAAATAATAATTATTTAAGAAAAATTATTTTGGGATGAAAAATGTAGCCAACCATATATAGTGGATAAAGCACCAGACCTGGAATTAAGAGGATCTGAGTTCAAATTCAGCCATATTTACCAGTTATATGTGACCCTGGGCAAGTCACTCAATTTCTTTTTTTTTTTTTCTTAGTTTCTTCATCAATAAAATAGCACCTGCTCCCTTGGCTTATTATGAAGAGAAAAGATAATATTTGTAAAGCACTATAAAAAATGTTAGTTACTATTATTATTTATTATTCTTTTTGTTATAAGAACTCAGGTCCCCTACTTTATGGTACTTAGGTGGAATATTTACCCAGTGTCTGTGCAGACCATTGCAAAGTCCAGAGATGGTAGATGCTGTACACTGTTGTCAAATTAGAATTCTTCCTGTGCCAGACAAGGCAATAATATGCGTTATCGATAGTTGATAATAGTTATATAGATATAACTGTTGTTGCCATCTCTTTCATTGTTGAGGTTAGTGTTACAACTGTTTGTACTCCCTACCTTTTTTTTGTCACTGGAATGAAAGGGGGAGATACAGAAGCAGGAGGATTGATAGCATAGGATGAAAGAAGAGAGAGGGTGATGAAAAAATTTCCTTCTTTGTTCTCTTTTTCTTCTCCCTTATTTGTACCACTGTCCTACTTGCCCACCTTTGTGGTTTTTAATGAACTGAATGCATTTTCATCAGATCAGCTATCTACCATTCACAGAAGCCTTCTATAAAAATGTATGTTTAAGCAATGTTTTGACATAAAGCTAACCTGTGCTTACTATGTTTTAGGCACTATGCCAGGTACTTTACAATTATTATCTCATTTGATCCTCACAAAAACCCTGGGAAGTTGGTGCTATTCATATTCCTATTTTATGGGGGATGGGGAAACTAAGGCAAATTTATTTGTAGAAGGAGGAACATTGTGATGTTTGTTAATTTACCTTGAAGGTCGCTGTCTTGAATTACTATATCTTTGAAGGATGTTTAGGTATAGCCAGGGGGATTTCAAGGGGTGAAACATGTAGATACATACAAACTGCTGCTATGTTTTAGTTTATGACATCTGTGTCCCTTATAAATGCTGCATTGCAATACAATATTAGGTTAATATTTATAAGGGAATATTTTATCCTTAGGAGATAAAAAAGTTAATTGATATGAAATGCATCATTGGGAATGTCAAACATAATGATTATATTATATTTTATTTTGAAAGTTCTAAACAGTCAGAAGAATTGTAAACTGTTTTAAAGTCATTTTCTGGTTGTCATTTCAGCTATGAAGTCTTACACTCCGTTTTTCGTACTCCTGTGGAGTGCTGTTGGACTAGCAAAGGCTGCCAAAATCGTTGTTGTACCGCCAATTATGTTTGAAAGCCATATGTACATTTTCAAGACCTTAGCCTCAGCATTGCATGAGAGAGGCCACCAGACAGTGTTTCTCCTGTCCGAAGGCAGAGACATCATGCCATCTAATCATTATGGACTGCAGCGTTATCCAGGAATCTTTAACAGCACCACTTCAGATGCTTTCCTACAGTCCAAAATGCGGAATATTTTCTCTGGGAGACTTACAGTAATAGAACTGTTCGACATACTGGACCACTATTCTAAGAACTGTGAGATGATGGTTGGCAACAGTGCCTTGATGCAGGGCCTGAAAAAAGAAAAATTTGATTTGCTGCTCGTGGATCCTAATGAGATGTGTGGATTTGTTATAGCTCACCTTTTAGGGGTGAAGTATGCAGTATTTTCCACAGGTCTTTGGTATCCTGCTGAAGTGGGGGCTCCCATGCCATTGTCTTATGTTCCAGAATTTAACTCACTTCTCACAGATAATATGAACTTTCTGGAAAGGTTAAAAAACACTGGCATTTACCTCATTTCCAGACTAGGAATCAGCTATTTGGTTCTTCCAAAATATGAAAGGATAATGCAGAAGCATCACCTACTTCCAGTGAGATCCATGTATGATTTGGTTCAGGAGACCAGCCTTTGGATGCTGTGTACAGATGTGGCACTGGAGTTCCCAAGACCCACTCTACCTAATGTTGTTTACGTGGGAGGAATCCTAACCAAACCAGCCAGCCCACTACCAGAAGTAAGGTTTGCTGAATTTTATGATTTATTTTTTTTATAATATGAAGGTCAATTTTTGAGGATTAGTGATATGGAAGAATTTTTAAAAATGTTTTCTAGAATGTTACAATGGAAAATTGAAAGAGATAATTGTGATAGTAACCAGTGGCAATCTCAAAAACAGGTATAGATAGCATAACACTATCTATGCTATCATAGCACAGAATCTACATAAGTGCCTTAATGCCTTTATTCATAGCCGCTTGCACATGTTCCTGTTCTGAATGAGGCATTTGTGTATTCCTGAGGTTCTGCTGTGTGCTGGATTGGTTGGATCTCAGAAATGGAAGTTCTGGCCAAATGAAAACTGATGTAATGAAGGGGAAATGTAATTATTGATTGGATGAATACTACTTGGGGGAGGCAATGCCTGTGTGCTCCCTCAAATTCCCCCATCCCAAATTCAAACTGCAACTGATCTCCAGTTACTGCTCCCAAGTAACATTGTCCCCAACTTAAAAGTTGAGAGTAACATGATCTAAAGATTATGTTGAAGTTGAAAGTTGTATTGAATTGGAGGGAGCAGAGACTGAAGGTAGGGAGATCAGTGACTTAATGAAATTGTGAAAGAGAAAGGTCATCATGGCCTGAATTAGGAGGTGTCTTCAAGAGCTATTGGACTCAGAAAATGAGTTACTAAGACTTGGAAATTGATTGTAGGTAGGAAGTCAGGGATTGGAATTACCTTGGTGTTGGAATTAGCTTGATGCCTACTCTGTTGGGGAATTTCAGTATGTGGAGGTGGTTAAACATAAGTAGAATGCATCAAATTACTTGCTTTTTCAAAGAGAAGGGAAGGCAAGAGGGAAAAAAGATGGAACTAATATTTAAAAAAAAAGTTAACATTTTTGTTTATATGTAATTGAGAAAAAAAATAAAAATTTTATTTTAAGAAAATATTTAAAGAAGATATAAGTTGTTCTTTGGCTCTCCAGGGTATTATCATCTGGCTTTTGATATTTTTGGAAAAACAAAAACTAAATAAAATATTTGTGGCCATAAACAACATATGAGAAACCGAAAGCCTAGAACAGTATAAAATCTTGGAAGAAACAAATATTTCACAGTTAAGCAAAAAGAGGCTCTGGACAATTGATTAAATAAATAAATGTGAAGAACTCATTCTTGTTCTAGGTAAGAGACAATTTGCTCAGTAGATAGAGAACAGACTTTCCAGTCAAGAAGACTCACGTCCAAGCTCTGCTGCTGTAATTGGTATTGTGTTTCAGAGCAAGTCATTTTAAGCTCTTTAGTACCTCTGAGACACTGTCAAAAGTCAAATGTTGCAAAACAGTTTATTTTCTTTGGAGATTGGAGATCTTTTTATTCCCTCCACCCATGAAATCATAGTCATCTGTACTTAAAAATGTTCAGAGATCTATGATAGGTACAAAAAGAGGTATGTTGGTATATATTTAACAGCTGGCCTACTGGAAACAACTGAAATACTGAAGAGATGCACACAAGATATATTGTTGAAGTTTGATTTATATTAACATTTTCTCCCTTTCTTAACTGTAGACACTCATCAAAACAGTAAATCAAGCCCTGGTTTTTCTTTCTATAAAAAATGATAATTTCTGAAGTGTAATTTCTTATCGAATTTAACAGTTATCTCTTGAGCAAGTTTGAATTGGCTCAGACACATAAGATTAAATTTTTGACTTGATGGAACATATATTTTATTTGGGGTGGAATTTGACTGTAAAGTATATTAAAGGAAATATAATAATAATATAATAAGGCAAATGGAGGGGATATAAATTATTGTAGGATTTGAGGGCAGGAGTACAGTCAACAGGGGGAGTCAGATATGTCATGAAGAAGATGACAGTTGAATTGTGTCTTGGAAGAAAGGAATTTGTAAGATTAAGTTCAGAGAGAAGTAAATTATAATTTTTGTAAAATGTACAGTTTGGAAACAGCATGTCCAATTGTGGGAATAGTTAATATGAATAACTGTGATAAAACATTTATTAAATGTATACTATATGGCAGGCACTGTGTTTAGTGTTGAGGATAGATATAAAAATGCAGTGCAAAGAAGATACGAGGAAGGTATGAGTAAATAAGTGAGACAACTTTTTGGTGTTTTTTGAAGTTTCCCAGTAAAATACAAAAATGATATTATTCTTTATCTAAAGAGTACAACAGAGAACGATTATTTTTTTCTTTTGAAAGCATGGGTTAAACTTCAACATATTTGTGTGTAATGGCAGAGGAACCAGTAGTTAGGGAGAGAAGCCCTATTAGGATAGTGCTGAGAGTTCGAAGTCATGACCAGAGTGCTACAGGCAACCAGTAAAAACTTCCAAGGATAATTTAAACTAGATTAAAATGTAATTAGGACATATTTAACAACAACAACAACTATATATATATATATATATATGTAGCATAGGTAGTGTTAGTTTAAGATTTTCTAAGATAGTAAGGGGCTGCAGGTATCAGTTTCCAATTGAATTTGAGAATTTTATTGCAGACAGAACAATTGTTCTGTGACACTTGGGTTCTAGAATCTTAACAGGTAAAATAATTATAAGAATAAAGATAATTAAGTCAGCCTTTAAGAGTTAATAATTAAAGTTAATTATTAGAATTCCACCTACATAAAAACATAAAAGATCTTGCATATGGGACAGCAATAGAGTACTGTTGCTGTCCCATATGCAAGATCTTTTATGTTTTTATATAGTGAAATTAATTAACAATTTCATTTTCATCAATGGGAAACTTCCCATGTCAATTAAATCATAGGTCCCTGTGATTAGAATGTGGATTTTTGTTATGTATCCTATTTTTGTAACTTGAAGAATCACTTATTTGTTAGAGATAATAAAACTTAACTGTTGCCCAGAAATTCAACAGTTTTTTGCCAACAATAGCCAAAGGTCACGGCTTTTTTTCTTAAGATAGATAAAAAATTCTTAACCAATTTTGTCTGATGAATCCTTTGGACCCCTTTTCAGAATGCTGTTTTTAAATATATAAAATAAAATGCAAAAGATTATAAAGGAAAACTGTTTTTAAGAACAAATTTCTACTCAACTCCATAGAGTAAGAACTCCTTTCCTAGAGGTCAGGTTTATGCTAGCTTATTTTAATAACCATTTATGGGTCTCCTATTCATGAATATTTTCTGAAATCATACATTTAAGTTTAATTTATTTTATTAACTTTGTGGAGCACTGGCATCAGTGCCAAGACAAAAAAGCTGCCTCTGTCTTCTGGTAGGTTACGTTCTAATTGGTTGAGAATGTGACTTAAGAGTTCACATTTATGGCGGACAGGCCAGGTAGTACCTAAGGACAAGTAGCAGGGCAGATGACAAGGCTCAGAAGGTTTTGTGGAGAATGGTTAGACAGATGACCAACCATCTGCTAACTGAAATGAGGCTTTGGTGTATTCAATTTTGTTAACTTGGGAAGTTGAAAATTAGTTATACTGTATTGGGGTGGCCTTTGATATCCTTGGCATCATAATTATTAATAAACAAACTACCATAAGAAGATTGGTTGAAAGAATCTAGTGTAATTTGCTTAGAGAAGATCAGGTTTAGAGTGGGTAGAAAGATGACTTCAAGTTAATATGTTGAACTTAAAGAATTTATTTAGTTATTGTATAGAGCTTTAGATAGAAGTTAACAAGTCAATAAACACTTATTAAATGCCTATTATGTGCCAGGCACTGTGCTAAATAAAGGAAAACAAAAGGACTGTCATTCCCCTGAGGAGCTCACATTTTTGGAAGGATCAGATTTCTTTCTATTTCTATCAGGTTGGACCACTGGGCAGCAGTTAAATCATAATAATAGTAATGCTATTGCTCAATGTAAGGCAATGCTTCTTAGCAATTAGAGGTATGCCAGTGAATGTACTCTGCCAGGTTTCTGAGATCTTTAACTTAACCGAAGATAATATTAACCACAGGGATGTTGTAGACAAAGATTCATGTATTAACACTAGGTTGAACCTGATACAGTGGAAAGGACATGGGATTTGAAGTCAGAAGATCTGGGTTTGAATGTTGGCTACCGCACTTGCTTATGTGATTTTTGGCACATGACTTTCCTGCTCTGAGCCTTGATTTCTCATTTTAAAGCAAGAAAGAAAGACTGGTTGATTTCTGATACCAAATTTATCTCTGTTATATGTTATTCCATTAAGAGAATCAAGAATCCAAGTGGCAATTTGGGTATTAGTGCTTACAAGTCCAAAAATAACTGATTTGTGAGTGTAGCAGGTTTGAGAAATGAAGACCTTTCCAATCGAGTCTATTTCATTTCTAAATTATTGTACAGAATTATTAGTTACTATTAGAATTTAATAGAATTTAAAGATAGAAACATAAATGTAACACATTCTATCCGAGCCACTTAACTGGGAATCTCACTTTTTTTTTTTATCACAATTACTTTCTCTAATGTTTATTTCCTTCTCATCCCCCATCTTGAATCTCTTGATATCACTTTATTGATAATGCAGATGTACCTTCCTGTTAAAAAAAATCATTAAACAGCGTTTGCTGAATGCTCTCATCTATATGTACCTCCTGGTCTTTTTATTAATGATTAAATGGAGACACTATGGTCTGTGGGAGCTGGTTATTACTATAACCTCACAAAGTTCTTTCTGGTTAAAGAAGATTCTGGCATTTCTTTTGACTGAATAGAAATCAGTACTGAAGGTTTAAGTTGGTTTTCGCCATTAATCATGAAGTGGTAAAAATTTCTCTGAGTCCTTTTAATCAAATGAGATCATATTTATAAAACATTGCGTCTGGCATATAAGAGGTAAATGCTCATTCCCTTTCCTTTTCTCCTCTTATCTGATCTTCCTCAAGTTTTTTGGTAATGAAAAATTGTACCTTTTGCTAATAAATTTTGTTATGAATGAACTTGGCAAATTTTATACTAATGCCAAATGTTTTTTTGTTTTGTTTTTCAGTTTTTTTGTTGGTTTTTTTATATGGGGATCAGGAGGAAAACAGGGAGGTTGATAATAGCATGAAAGCACTGGGTACCTGAAGCAGACTCTGCCAAATAGGGAGAAAGGCAGTGGAAGAGAATATGATTGGGTGCTGAATATGAGGTTGGCCTTCTTCACAGTCATACTGAATCCTGGCTTTGTTGAAGGGTGTGACAAATCATTGTCAAAATGTTCCTCAAGATTGCTCAAAGTTGTGTAAGACAGCGGAGGCAGAATTTGTTTTTGTTTAGTTTTGGTTTTGGTTTATTCTCACTTGAAAGGGATGTGTTTTTGACTAAAAACCTGTAGGTTAGAATAGATGATTTCTAAGGACTTTAGCTGCTCCTAATTCATTGATTCTTTGATTTTCCCATTTGTTTCAGCTTTTCTGAATTTAGGATATTACAGATGTAGGAAGAATCTCAAAGCCACCCACCTTATCTACCCATACTCTCCATCCCTCCCTTACAGAAAGAAATGGAATGATGTTTTATTTCTAGGTTGTAGAAACAGTGGTAGAAACCAGCCATTGTGAGACTAAAATTTTTTTTGCCTCTTTATCCATTTCATCATGCCATTTTTAATCATTAGATGGGTGATTTGTGGCTTCAGAACTAATATAACTAACTACCCTTTATCTTCCTCTTCTCTAATTATTTTTGTTAATAGCCACTTTGGTAGGCTGTAACAATTTGCTCATGCAGTGCAGTAGTCATAGTAGTCAAATCTTGGCAGAAATTTCTTTAAGGAGATGCTTTAATCTGATTATATTTGTACAAAATACCTGTGCAGCTCAGTTGGAATAACAAAAATTACAGGTAGGGGGAAGGGGAGAGAGAGAGAGAAAGAGAGCATCAGTTTATATAAAAGTGGTTAAAGATTATTAGTTTACAATTTGCTGTCTTTATTAAAGTACTGTTGGATTTCAGAAGTGTGTGTGTGTGTGTGTGTGTGTGTGTGTGTGTGTGTGAGAGAGAGAGAGAGAGAGAGAGAGAGAGAGAGAGAGAGAGAGAGAGAGAGAGAGAGATGCGGAGGAGGGTACTTGGGTATCTTTGGAAATGAGCACGTACAGTCTTTATTTCTTAGATTGGAGAATCTTGTGCCAAGAATCTAAAATCCTTTACAAATTCATAGCCTTTGGAGCAATAACTATATCCTTCTATATGAATGGAAATTTCCTGGGATATCCTGCCCTGATATTAAGCTCTTAATGTCCTCAAACCTACTATGAAGTAACTTATTACTTTGGTTTTAAGTGATTCACAGCAATGTGATTATGGATAGAGCTAGCCTTGGAATCAAGAAGATCTGACTTCAAATCCTGTCTCTCACACAGAATGATTTTGTGACCTTGGGTAGGTCTCTGAGAAGTGCTCTAGGCAATTTCTTTAAAAATGTAAGTTGCATAGTAGAGTTGTTAGGTTCAGCTTGTAGAAGAGATTTCATTCCTTCTATCTTCCTCCCCCTAAAAATTCTCCAAGAAGACTCATTAGGTTCTCTTTTAGCCAGGGATGCCAGGCTTTGGATAAGATTAACCAAATATTAATTAAACAATTCATTTTATTTGTTAACATGTTAATTAATTCTGGTGCTGGTGCTGTTGTAAGTAGTAAAAATGTATTTCCTCACCTAAGCAAGGGATGCAAAATATTTACTAGGCTCAAAGACTAGATTATGGTAGGTTATGGCTGGTGGTGTTACACCAGCTGGTGTTTTCTACAAAGGATAATTAGCATTTTAAAACTT
Source organism: Sarcophilus harrisii (assembly GCF_902635505.1). Taxonomy (NCBI): domain Eukaryota; kingdom Metazoa; phylum Chordata; class Mammalia; order Dasyuromorphia; family Dasyuridae; genus Sarcophilus; species Sarcophilus harrisii. The sequence continues at coordinate 123,204,724 of NC_045431.1, read as the reverse complement.
TAAAATCTTAGGAAAATGTAATTAATAATTAGAACATTAGCATCATAACCACTCAACCTATGATTGGGTAATATAATTACCAGAAACAAACATGCAGCCCACATCCAAGTTAGTAAGCTTTTGTTAAGTACTTCCTCCACAACCTGTTCTGCTATCCAGAAAGCTGAGAAGCTTGGGTAGTTATTTGAAAAAACACTGAATATCTTCTGAGAGATTCTCTTTGACTTTATTATTTTTTATTTTTTTTTTAAATTAAAGCTTTTTATTTTCAAAACATATGCATGGATAATTTTTCAACATTGACCCTTGCATAGCATTGTGTTCCAAATTTTCCCCTCCTTCCCCCAACCCCTCCCTTAGATGGCAAACAATCCAATATATGTTCTACATGTTAAAATATATATTTAATCCAATATATGTAAACATATTTATACAATTATCTTGCTGCATAAGAAAAATCTTAAAACAAAATGCAAGCAAACAACAAGTTCTTTGACTTTATCTGGTAGATCTGGTAGAGGTTCGCTTGAGAAATAGATTGAATAGATTACATGGAAATGTTTAGTCAGTTTCTTGGAAATATGTGGTTAATTTCTTGAAAATGAAAATTGCAGAAAGTATAATTATTTTATTTGTTTTTAATAAGATTCTGGACACTTTGTCCTTCAGAGCCCTGATGTTTTGGCATCAATTTATTTCACACTAAAGTTTGTAATCCTTGTAGTGAGAGGGGAAGCATTTCTCCCAAAACCTGACATACTCTGGCACCATCATATCAGGTGTCTGAAAGTGGTGATTTCACATGGAGTTTCAAGAAAACATTATTTATGAAGTTTGTGTTCTACCCAAAAAATTTGCTATCTGTATTTTTACAGCCTAAATTATTGACAGACAAATAATGACAAATACTCTAATGAGTAGCATAAATAAAAGTGTTAAACCTTGATTATGGCATTTTTGTTATTAATTTGTCAGGCAGAAACCACCCAATTATAATTCAGGTCTGTTTCGCAGATTCTATTTCACCAAAAAGTAAAAGAAAAAAAGTGGAAATATTACGCTCAAATAGAATTGTGATTTTTGCCTAAAATGTGTTTGTGTTACACACATATACACACACTACACACACTCTTCATGAAGAATTGGGTGGGATTTTCCCCAAGTTTTCCTAGCAAATTATTTAAAATAATATATGGTGATTTGGATAACAGTTAGCTTTAACTTTGAAAGCTTATTAATTCTGGATTTTTCTAAAACTAATTTTCTAAATTTCCTCCTAATTAAAATAAATTGGAAATTATAAATAAGATTTTGGCATATTTTTCAATATTTAAAAAATAAGAAATATCAGTGTTAAAAGACTGCAAATATCACTTATCTCTCAGTTATTTTTTTGTACATGTGTAATTGTTCATTACAGAATTAAAAGATTTTTTTGATAATTTATTTTGGACAGCTGAGCAGGGAAAGCTTGAAAAGATTTATGTCCAGTTATGCTTATATTGTGCACTTGTGTTTATGTTGGAGGGGTGGGAATCAGTATTAGGCACCACTGGTTACTGCCAGCTGAGGCATCACACTGAGGCCACAGCTGTGCATTTAGTTTTTTAACCATGCTAAGAATAGCTAATTAGGAAAATCAAACAGAACAAAGCTCACATAGTGGCATTAGCACAATACCTTTTTTGTTAGCAAATCATAAAGGAGAAATTATTTTTCCATATATTAGTGACTTTAGTAATCAACACTTGTACTAAAAATACAAAACAGGCAGATGTTTGGAAAGTGCTATCTTTTTAATAACATAGTCTTTTTAAAGAAATCCATCAATTCAGGACTAGCCCTAGGCAAAATAAGGAAATCTGTCTGTTGTTTTGCCACCTTTCCTTCCCTCACTCTTCCTAATTTGGATGCATCTTCCCTTTGCTCTATACTTTTATTATAACCTTCCTCTTCATTCTGATAGCCTTTATTCTGCTTGTGCCTCCAAATTATTTCTACTTTATCAAAATTCCTATTTCATAAGCATCTGAACTCAGTTAGCTGCTGTCACACATAGGGGCTACTCATCAACTTATGCAGAAAAAAGCATTCAAATTACTCTGTTACACTACTTACTACTTTTGAAGACTTCTGTAAGATCATGGAGCATATATTTAAAGTTGGAGAGGATCTTAGAGGTCACTTTATCCTCCTCATATGAGGAGGAAACTGAGGTTCATAGAAGTGATTTCCTTTGTCACATAGCTAGGATGAATGAATGTACATTCAGTTCACCAAGAATTTATTAAGCACTTAATTTGCTCTAGGGGCTGTGCATACAAAAATAAAAATGAAAAAACCTCTTTCCTCATTCTTAAACTCTACTAGGCTCAGTATGTATACTGATAAATATGAAGTCTAAAGGGAAGTGATTTGGGGAGTGGAAGGAGTTCTAACAATTGAGGAGGGAAGTAAGTTAGTACTCTTAAAGGATCTAATACTTTAGGTGAACTTCAGTAGGAGCTGGGAATTCCAAGAGGTATAGGTGTAAGAAGAAAAAAGATTATAAACATGAAGAAAAGCAAAGGCATGGAGAAGAAAAAAATCTCATAATCAGAGGTGTGCTTGTAAATATTTTAACAATTAGTTATCTGGGGAGAAAAGTACCTCCACACTTGTAATTTTTGTCTTTTTCTTTTAATTTTTTAATGGTTTTCTTCGTGTCCTTCTTAAGTTGGGACATCAGCAAAACCATAAGCCAAGTCCTGATTTGTAGCTTGCTGTTTTTCAGAACGTAAATGCACACATTGCAGATTTTAACATTCAGCTCCATGGGCCAGTTTAAACTGACTCCAACAACAAGCAGTTTGGCTGAAATAGAAGTATGTAAAGGAGAATGAAATGAAATGAGTCTGGAAAGTTAGGTTGGAACTAGATGATGAATGGTCTTTGAGTGTCAAAAAGAGTATGTTTTATCCTAGAGGCAATGGGGAGCCACTAATGTTTCTTGAGGAGAGGAGAATGATGTGGTCAGACTTGTTTTAGGAATAACAGCTTAAATAGATATATAAAAAGGATGGATTAGAAAGAGACAGAGATGTTTGTTAAAAGACCATTGCTGTTCTAGATAAAGGGGGGTGGCAAGGACTTGATCTAGTATTATCATTTTGTTTTTGGAGAAAAGGGATCAAAGGGGATGCGGAGAGACATTGTGGATGGAGAATAGACTTGGAAAAACTAATTGACCATAATGAAGGGGAGGAGGATAAAAAGGAAGTTTTGGACAAGACTTTCAGTTTAGATAATCAAAGATGATGCCTTCATTCAAAGACTATTCTAGTCCATAGGTGACTTGTAAAACAATAGAAATTGCAGAGAATCTAAATTTATTTGGCCTGCTAATTTAATGATAGTTTATGTTTATATAGGCTGATCTCATAACAACTCTGAAGACGGTTATGAAATTATTGTTATTCTCATCTCAAGATGAGGATCAGAGAGACTGAGATTTTTTCCCAGTCACAGAGTCAGTAAGTATTATAGCCAGAATTTATTACGCAAAGTCTGTTGATTTAAGTAGAACCATGGTCTCTGTCTTCAAGGAACTTATATTTTGATTGGGAAGACAATATGCATAAATTGAACCTACAAGATATAGGCAGTGTAAGTGGAAGATAAACTCAAAGTGAGTGAGATAGCCACTCTTATCGAAATTAAAATCAGGGACTCTTAAGATAAAAAAGTCAAAAAGGATTTATGATGATCTCTCTAGAAAGGGCAACTCCTAACAAAGGGTTGTTATGAGAAGAGCGCAAAGCACATGCTGCAAAATTATAATTATAATAGAATTATTTTTATTATAGAATTATAATAGACCCTAATTCAGAAATCCTTCCCTCCCTACTTTCTGGCCTTTCTTCCCATTGGCTGGGATTCCGGTCGAATTCTGAACACTAAACTCTACCACAGAGACAAAGAATACCAGCCAATGACCCACTCTTTACTATATTAGGAACTTAATGCAATGAAAAGGTGGGGGAAGAGACTAAAGGAAAGGAGGAGAGGCTCAGGAACAGGAGGGAAATGTATGTTTATCTAAGATAATCATACACCTGAGGTTTGGGGCTATATTTAGGGTAAAGGTAGAGGCCACATTTTTATGGGAGATACTTAGTTTATCCCATTTTAGAGGAAAGGCACTAGCTGTTGTGCATGTATTTTTGGAGGGGAGAAGATAGCAATTCTTTTGAGAAAGTAGGATTCCAGTTGTCTTAAGAAGCAGTAAGTGGGAGAAAAATCCAGATGTGAAGGAACATCAGCGAAAAGGACATGGATTTGGAGGATTCTTTATGTGAAGGTGACTCAAATGTCTAAAAAACTGAAAAGGTAGGAAGGGTTCCAGTTCCCAAGGACTTTAAAAGTCAATGAGAGATTTTTTTTTTTTAAATGGGGAACAAAAATCTGAATTTGGTAAATTATAATTCAGGGCAAGTCACAGCCTCTTTGGGTTTCAATTTCTTTATGAAAGATGAAATGAAAGAGTTAGACTAGGTGATCTCTGAGATCCTTTATCCATGCTAAATGCATATTTATTGATTTATTGAGCACCATCTAAGTGTCTAATCTTGTGTCAGGTGCTGGGAATACTAGACCAAAATCAAAACCGATTCAAAGGAATTTTATATGAATTCATTAAAAGATTCTGCCAAGTACAACTCTATCCTCAAGGACCTTCATAGTATGAGAATATAAAAAGCAAATATTTGTATGTCAGTATATATTGGCTTATAACTTAAATGATTAGACAAAAACCAAAAAGCATTATAATTTTTTTAAAGTAAAATAAGCCAGTCTACAGCTAGATTCTCTGATTCTAATCCTATGAACAGATTGTACTCTTTTGCTGAATCCTTATAAAATTCCTTTGAATCAGTTTTTTAGTTTTCATTTACTTTGAAAGGTTGGAATTCTTATTTTTTTTTAAATTCTTTTAAGAGAATAAAGGTTGTATTATAAGTCTGAGAAAAAAGGCAGAGTGCATGAAGCCATAATTTCTTTTAAACTTCAAGAAACTTGATCACAAAATACAAAATTTCGATTATACCAAACTGAAAAGTTTTTGTACAAACAAAACTAATGCAGACAAGATTAGAAGTGAAGCAATAAATTGGGAAAATATTTTTACAGTCAAAGGTTCTGATAAAGGCCTCATTTCCAAAATATATAGAGAATTAACTCTAAATTTATAAAAAATCAAGCCATTCTCCAATTGAAAAATGGTCAAAGGATATGAACAGACAATTCTCAGATGAAGAAATTGAAACTATTTCTAGTCATATGAAAAGATGCTCCAAGTCATTATTAATCAGAGAAATGCAAATTAAGACAACTCTAAGATACCACTACACACCTGTCAGATTGGCTAAGATGACAGGAAAAAATAATGATGATTGTTGGAGGGGATGCGGGAAAACTGGGACATTGATGCATTGTTGGTGGAGTTGTGAACGAATCCAACCATTTTGGAGAGTAGTTTGGAACTATGCTCAAAAAGTTATCAAACTGTGCATACCCTTTGATCCAGCAGTGTTACTACTGGGCTTATATCCCAAAGAGATACTAAAGAAAGGAAAGGGACCTGTATGTGCACAAATGTTTATGGCAGCCCTCTTTGTAGTGGCTAAAAACTGGAAACTGAATGGATGTCCATCAGTTGGAGAATGGCTGAATAAATTGTGGTATATGTATGTTATGGAATATTACTGTTCTGTAAGAAATGACCAACAGGATGATTTCAGAAAGGCCTGGAGAGACTTACACGAACTGATGCTGAGTGAAATGAGCAGGACCAGGAGATCATTATATACTTCAACAACAATACTATATGATGACCAGTTCTGATGGACCAGGCCATCCTCAGCAACAAGATCAACCAAATCATTTCTAATGGAGCAGTAATGAACTGAACTAGCTATGCCCAGAAAAAGAACTCTGGGAGATGACTAAAAACCATTACATTGAATTCCCAATCCCTATATTTATGCACACCTGCATTTTTGATTTCCTTCACAAGCTAATTGTACAATATTTCAGAGTCTGATTCTTTTTGTACAGCAAAATAACGTTTTGGTCATGTATACTTATTGTGTATCTAAGTTATATTTTAATATATTTAACTTCTACTGGTCATCCTGCCATCTAGGGGAGGGGGTGGGGGGATAAGAGGTGAAAAATTGGAACAAGAGGTTTGGCAATTGTTAATGCTGTAAAGTTACCCATGTATATATCCTGTAAATAAAAGGCTATTAAATTAAATAAATAAATAAATAAATAAACTTCAAGAAACTTAGGGAATCATCGTTTGAATCTCAACATTTTCTAAAGGTGGTTATGAACAACTATAGTTAATTTGGATAAATCTGTTTTGGATCTTAATTATCCCATTTCTAAAAAAAATTAAAAGTTTGGACTAAATACCATAGAACAGAAATTCTTAATTTTGAATCTGTGAATTAGTTTTGTAAAATGTTGATAACTATTTCAATATAATTGGTTTTCTTTGTAACTTTTTATTTTTTAAATGTATTTTAAAAATTATACTGAAGAATTTTTCCACATGGCTAAGAGTTGGTGACCCAGAAAAAGCTAAAAGCCTCAGGCTTTAAATCCTAAAACCAAATTTAAATCCAGATTTAAATCCTAAAACCAAATTTTACCAAACTATTTCTACTGCCCCACCCTCTTTCCTCCCTTCTCATTTTACCCCACAGCTATTGAAACAATCTATCTAGTGACCTATCTTTTGTCATTTTTATTCCAATCTTTCTTTCAACCAGCAACCACAGTTGAACTAGTATTCTTAAAACTCTGCTTTCATCATTAAAGAAACAATTTATTAAGTGTCTCTTTTGTGTCAAGCTCTGTACTAAAAGGTAGATAAAAATGTAGATAAAAAAGATAAAAATGGAAAAATTTCTATCCTCAAGTATCTTGTCTCATATCTAAGAAGATTCATGTACCCATAAAAGTAGGTAGAAAATAAGTACTAAATGAGGTGCTGAAATGGTGGCTCCTGAAATATTTCCTCCTGATCTGAGAAACTTTTTTGAAATGCCCGTGGCTGAATGAAATGAAAGCATCTACAATAAAATTCATTCAAAGGAAAAGCATCAAATATCTAATCCTGATAAATCCTGATCATCAGGACTAATCCTGAACCAAGATGGCACAACAATGTTTCAATTCCTTCATCTTAGAAAGACTCCAGGAATGTTAGAGCTGGAAGGGATATAATGAGGAATTTAAAGACTATTTTCTTGTTGCCAAGGTTGTCTTTTATTGTCCTGATTCAGTTTCCCTAAATTATCCTGACTCAGCTCCATCCTAAAATTACTAATCAAATGTTTTCTCCAACCAGAGTTCAAATCAATTAGCATAAACTTCTTTTGTTTTCCAGAGGCCTTATCTAGGCTAGCTCAACCCAAGCCACACCTGAATTTTCAAAGAAAAACCTGAGTGCCAGTTTTTAAAAGTTTAAAATCACAAGCAAATTTTATACTGAGTACAGTTGCAATGTTGAAATAACCAGTTTCCAAATTTCTTAATTTAATAGAGCTCCCAATCAACAGGACAGACAAACAAGTCACACAGAATACACAGACATAGACTGCGCAGTCAAAACATTTAACACAGAGACTAGGGGCTACCTGGAAACCTTATAATAGCCGTGAGGGAAGTTGTGAGCTTAAGAGTCTTTCCTCCCAGAATCCAAACCGAGCTTTTTTTTGTTTTTAAAGCCCCAGTTTGATGTGTTTCTCTACCTTTACAGAGAATGCCCAAATTTAAAATCAGGAAGTACTAAAAGGTACTCAGAACCAGACAATACCACAGAGTATCCTATTGGCATTTTCCAAAGTTGTGTCTCCTCAGCCCAACTTTTTCTGGGGAACAGATTTGCTAGCAGTCAGACCAGACAGAAAACTTACCCAGCAGAGGTTTGAAAGCAGATTCTTCCTTGGCCAAATGGAGGTGTCCACCGTCAGTCACAGTTGTGACTGAAAACTGTTCTTTCCCAGAGACTCTGGGAAAAAATCCAGAGGGCCAGCCTCTCTAAGTAAAAAACCCAGATCCCCAGCTGCCCTGAAGCCTAAGGCAGAGCCCCAAATGTCTCTGTTCTCTAATCCTGCTCTCATGTTCTAACATCTTGGTGGACTCTCCAAAATGTAATGCCAGAGAAACTGAGGCAAGATAGAGATTAGAGAGTTTTTAATAATTTGTTTAAAAGGGAGAGATTTACTGGGATCAAATGGATCCATGATTTGGTCCCAGGGCTGAATGAGACTATCGTCTCCAAGAATCAAGCAAATAATGTCACAACTCAGTTCTCAATGACATATATACACACGTAACTCAGATACAAGGGGTAGATCGAGGCAGAGGTGGAGTTGGGGTGCTGAGAGTGGGAACGGAACTCTGACAGGGTGGGGTGAGCCACAGGAGATGAGATGATATGATGAGGGGGAGGCATCTTTATAAGATGGTATCTGCTATTCTGATAGCTTGGGATGGGGAGAGGCATTCTGATATTCTAAAGTATAAGATCTTTCATCCTTATCAAATATTTTGATTAGGAGGAAGGGGTGGTTTTTGCAGGACTGAGTAGAACAATTATAAACTGAGGCGGAACAATGAATAAACAAGATTATGTGAGATGATCAATTCTGATGGACACAACTCTTTTCAACAATGAGGTAATTCAGGCCAATTCCAATAGACTGATAAAGTGAGCCATCTGCATCCAGAGAGAGGACTGTGGGAACTGATTATGGATTACAATATAGTATTTTCACCTTTTTTGTTATTGTTTTTCTTGTGCAGCATAATTGTGGAAATATGTATAGAAGAACTACACGTTTAATATATTGGATTACTTGCTGTCTAAGGGAAGAAGTGGGGAGAAAGGAGAGAAAACATATTTGGAACACAAGGTTTTACAAGGGGTGAATGTTGAATACTATACATATATTTTGGAAGCTTAAAAAAAAAAAAAAAAAGTAAACCCTGAGGATCTGAGTGAAACTGAATAGTTCTTTATCTCATCCTCTCTGGACCGCTCTCTCTTTGTCTGCAAAATAAGGAGTTTTAAAAGGCATGATCTCTAAAGTCCCTTCTTGCTCTATCCTACAATACCATGAAAGGGTTATTTGTATAGTGAAAGAGAAGGTAAAAGGATGAGAAAAAGCTCTGAAATGATGGAATCCAGGTTACTTTGAAACTTGTTCAGGTTATGTAGGACTCTGTGTAGCCCCATTTGGGGGGTGTTTTCTTGGCAAAAATACTGGAGTATTTTGCCATTTATTTCTCTAGCTCATTTTATAAATGAGGAAACTGCAGAAAATGGGACTAAATGACTTGCCCAGGGTCACACAAGTAGTGTGTCCATCAGAATTGATCATCTCACATAATCTTGTTGCTGTGTATAATGCTCTCTTGGTTCAACTCACTTCACTTAGTATCAGTTCATGTCAATCTAGGCATTTCTGAAATCATTCTGTTGTTCATTTCTTACAGAATGATAATATTCCATAACATTCATATACCATATTGTATTCAGCCATTCTCCAGCTGCTACAAATATTTTTGCACATGTGGGTCCTTTTCTCTTTTTTAGTATTTTGGTATTTTTTGGAATACAGACCCAGTAGAGACATTGCTGGATCAAAAGGTATGCACAGTTTGATAGTTCTTTGGGCATTGTTCCATATTGCTCTCCAGAATGGCTGAATCAGTTCACAACTCCACCAACAATGTATTTTGTGTCCCAATTTTCCCACATCCCTTTCAACATTTATTATTATTTTTTCCTGTCATCTTAGCCAATCTGAGAGATGTGTGTCTCAAAGTTATCTTAATTAGTATTTGCTTTCTAGCACCATGCCACCCAAATGTTCAACAAAAGTTAAAAGTTTGATAGGGTAGCAAAAAAAGATAGCAGCAGGAAGATGCATCCATATTTACATAATCAAACCAATAAATAAACTTCCTTTTAATTTTCTTTGAAAGTTAATACTTTATATGATAAATCACAATTTAATATAATTTATTATGTGTGCGTATTTTCTGTATGCTATGTATAAATAAATAAAACGAGTTGTCAGACAAAGAATTCAGAAAGACGGTTTGCTTGTGATAGATAATGGAATAGAATGGAAGCAACCCTGGATTTGGAGTCAGAACTTGACAGGTACATTTCTGGATCTGTTAATTGAGCTCTTGTTGCCAAAAAATTGTTTGGCTCTTCTATGGAAGTTTCATGGAAAATAAAGGATAATCACTGAATAATCTCTAAGATTCTTTATAAATTTAACATCCTCCTCCTATTATAAAGTGCTCTTGAGGGAAAATGGAAGAATTGACTCAAATATGCACTATTTTTGGGGGTTCTTGATCTGTTCTTTGATCTTATTGGTTTTTGTAAAAAATAATTTTATATCGGTATTTCAGTATAATTGATTTCTTTTCTAATTCTTTTTATTTAAAAACTTTTCTGAGAAAGAGTTCAAGGGTTTTATCAACTGGTCTTCCCCTATCACTCTTCTTTGCTAAGCATACATAAAGAAAATAGTTGAGCTGCAGCTCCCTATTTCTCTGAAACCCGTTATGGTCTTCTTGCTTGGCCAGTGGTCAGATTCATCCTCTGAGCCTACTGTTTTCCCTGATATTGCTTAAAATAAAACACTTTTTGTTGGCTCAAACTTTCTTTGCAAACTTCAGCTCATTCTGATCTTTAACAGATCTGACTGTTGTTTTAGGAGGGTGTCAGTTTTGTGATGTACCCCAATATTTGTGCTTGTTTTCATCCTTTTTTTTTTTTTTTTTTTGGATAACAGCTAAATTGGTGCTATTCTTTACATCCAAACAGAACCCTTTAAGCATCTTTCTCTCTTCCCCCAGTGCTCTTGCGTGTATTTTCTCCAAACTCTTTGATATTTAAATTGTTGGTGTCTAGCAGATGGTGCATGTTCCTAACTTTCTTTGTCCTTCTGGATCACAAATCCCGGGATTTTTTCACCCTTTTGAATATGATTTCTCATCATTTCCATACAAGCCACTAATTTTTCTTTGTTTCCTCTACCTCTGAAGGAATGAAATTATTGTTTTGCTTGATACTGTGAGTTATAATTACCCCTTTTATTTATGCTTGTTTTCTTCGTCTACCAAAATCTCTTCACTGTGTTTCCCCTCTCTGCTTTGGGATTTTCTTTCGGGAATTTACTTTCTTAGTATATGTTGTTATTCTGTTCTTTCTCTTCATTTATTCTTTTCCTTTTAAAAATAAGATATACCCTCCCTTTTAAAGCCATATTCCAGTCCTGAATTTTAATCCCACCAACTCTTCTGTTAGAATTTCTAGTTCTCCTTATTTGTGAACTTATGTTATAAATTTTTGTCTTCTGTGAATTTCTGGGTTTTTCTACTATTGTAGGAGAGCTAGATGGTGGGAATCAGGTAAGCCTGAATTCAAATATGACTGTAGACAACTTAGTAGCTGTGTAATCCTGGACAAGTCAATTAACTTCTTTCTACCTCTGTTTTCTTATTTCCGAAATGGGGATAATAATAGTATCTACCTTCTAGAATTGTTGTGAGGATAAAATGAGACAATATTTGTAAAAGTTTTGCTTTTTAACCTTTAAACATTATATAATTGCTAGAGTTGTTTGTTTTGTTTTGTTTTGTTCTCCACCCCAATTCTGTCTAATCTGGCTACTCTCTGTTGGGGAGGCCCTTTTTCTAATATCTGCTCCATTTCAGCTAGAAAACGAAAATTACTAGTTTAGCCCTTAACAAAGTTTTCTGCTTGTCCATTTTAATACCCTATTTCCAAGTCACAGGGACCTCTTCAATGAAATTACAATTCAGCTGCATGCAGGTCCTTAGTCCTGTTGGCACTATGTTGGCACCAATATATAATGTCCTAACTAGCTCTCTGGAGGGCTCAGGATTAGTCAAAGTCCTTGGTCTTTAGGAGGAGAAGTAAAGGAGGCAGGCAAGTTGCCACTCCACTTGCCAAAAATGAATCCTGGCCTCTGGAGCCTGAAGTCTCTCTACTGCAGCATGCTGAGAAGAAAGGCTCTGACCCTTTCCCTCAGCCCTCCAATCCTTACTTCTAATTACCTCATCCCAACACATTCAGCAAGTGCTAAGCTTGAGGAGAGTCATCACATCACCATATGTTTATAGAATCATTATCACAACCTTGAATAGATAATTAGCCTTAAGTGCTCTGCTGTCTTAGATTCAAATACACCTTTTCAGAGTTCCAGCCCTCTACTATATCCTTTGACCATTCTCAATTGGAGAATGGAAAAACTTTTTTTTTTTTAAATAAATAAGCATTTTCAAGTAAAACAGAAGTGTTGGCCATGTCTGAAAATGTATGTTTCATTCTCCCCCTCTAATCCATCACTTCTCTATCAAGAGATGAAAACTTCATTGCTTTTATGAAGCTCTTCATTTGGAAAAGGAAGTTACAAATGACGAGTATTTTTGCCAAGAAAACCACAAATGGGCTCACAAAGAGTTGGGACCCACTGAAGAGACTGAACAACAATAAGCTCTTCATTGTACTTATTAAAGTACTTTATGTCTCAGTATTATTTTTTTCTTTCTAATATAATCTTTGTATAACTTACATTTCTTGGATCTGCTTGCTTTAATGTCATACATGTCATACATGTCTTGCCAGATTTATTTGAATTGGTCTCATCAGTAATTTCTTATGTTGAGCAAAACAGTATTCCATTTCAGTTATAATTATTTGTTCAGCCATTGCCCAGTTGATACTTTCATAGTTTCAGGTTTTGTTGTTGTTTGTTTTTTGGTTTTTGTTGGGTTTTGTTTTGTTTTGTTTTGTTTTTGTCTTTTCCTCAGCAAAATAACAAAGTGCTGATGTGAATATTTTAATTTAATGATGTTGTGCAATATAGTTCTAAATTAATCTCCAAAATGGCTAGATGAAATCATAGTTTCACCATTGTTGTCTTTTTGTGCTTATCCAAGTATTTCACTTCCAGCAAAGTATTTTCTTTTTTTTCTCATCTTGCAAAGCTCATAGTTTAGAAATAGAATCTCAGAGTTCTATGATTCAGCAATCTAGATCTCAAGGTCAGAAATGAAATTCTTAATCAATTCCTCATTTAACAACTATGCCTTTTTCTAATGAATCCATAGCCTTTCATCGTTATCAATAAAAATACCACCTGTGCTGTAGGTTCTTAATTTCTTGCCTAAGACTTCACATTGTTCAGCAATGCTTGATAAATTTCTTCTTGCAGTACTCGTCTATGTTTTTCAGTGTTTTCTATTGAAGGGGGATATGGGCCCTCCATTTATAAAACTCTACATGTTTTATGTTCCATCTTGGGTCCTGGAAGAAAGGAAATATTTCCAGTGTTTACAACATTTACAATTTTACAATTATAACAAGAAGGAAAAGAGTTGTTAAAAATTATTATTAAAACCCAACTGTAGGTGACTATATAAAACTTTTGCCAGCTCGTTTTTTGGAGGAAAGACAATGTTATCAAGAGGTTTATGGTTAAATAGCTGACTGGTATATTTGCATAGCCATTACTATATTACATATGCAAATTTGTATCTGGTAAATATGGATGGAATAGAAAAGGATATCACATTACAACTTGGCACTTGTAAAATGTTTCCAAAGAAAGAATGTTTTCATATAAACTTAAGGAAACCTGTTACCCAAAGGAATGGTGAAGTATTAACATGTAGCATTAAAATTAACATAAATACACACACACATAATTTCTTGGGGAAGATTTATAAATAATAGTACCCATTACTATATATGATTATTCAGGGCAATAAATAATTTTACTTTAGAAAATATTTACAAATTTATCTTTTCCCCTCTTTTTTCAATCAGCTAAGGAACATTAATTTAACAAGGGGGAAAAAAAGGACTTTTTCAGTCAAGTTTAGGAAATATCTATTTAATAAAACTTAAGTGTACATTCAGTATATTGCATATCAAAAAATGTTAAAGTCCATCATTGTATTTTCATCTTGATAATAACTTTTTATATCTATTACAACTATTTTATATCTATTTAGATTTATTTTATATCTATATTATATTTATTAATGTCATCTGTAAATCTTCCTACTCTGTTGAAAATAAAAAAAAGGTTGAGCCATTTGACTGTGGGATAACTGTCTTTTGTACCATATAAGGCAGATTTTCAGAATGTAGATCTTTGACAAGAGATAAAAACTAGAGATCTTTGGACTGTCATTTAATTGTGATTTCTTAAAGGAGCCTGGTTTTTAAGGTACAAGATACAGTTTTGTTTTCTTCTTTTATGCCTTTATCAGATAGATTGATGGCCCTTAGTAGCAACTTCATCTTCTTTTCTGAATTTACAGTGTTTTATTGAATCAAATGACTTATCTTTAGAGCATAGAATTGTGGATTTAGAGGTAGAGAAATCTTTGATCTTAGGAAATATTCTAGGATTTTATAAGTAATAAATAAAATATATTTTTAAAGATAAATCCTCTCTTAGAGAATCGGTACAGTTTGGGCTTTCTTCTACTTTTTCCTTCCTTTCCATGGTTATAGATACATACATACATACATACATATATATATATATATGTATTTATAGATATAGATATGTAAATGAATTTGACCTTCTGGACCTTATCATAAAGTATTTCTGTCCACATTGGTCTTTGACAGATAATATATCCATAATATTTTCCTTTATGAATTTTAACACGTCATTGTCATAGAAAATTAGTATAGCCAAGTTTGGTCATCTGTAAAAGACTTTTAAGATTTCCTAGTCTAAAGCTTTCTATCTAACTTATACCATCCATGGATAATTTCCAAAATAAGTAGAGCAGAGCTTTCATGAAAGCAGATTTTTCAAATAGTGATACAATGGAAAGACAGTGATATGTGGAATGTCAGAAGAACTGGATTTTGAATCCTGGCTGTAGGATTCAACTATCCTGGAAAAGGTTGCAAAACTTAGTAGGCTTTAGTTATCTTATGTGTAAAGTAAGAGCACTGGGTTAGATGATGCCTGAAATCATTTTTACATCTGAAGTTCTCTGATAAATATGAGAAAATGAAAAAAATATGTTGTGATAATCTGTAGAGAAATAAAGAATGCTTCCAGATTTCATATAGTGCTCTTCCAGTTAGAGGGGAATTTTGGTAAGCCCCCAGAAAGATCTGGGGTACGTGAAAGCTGTCTTTAAATATTTGGAAGATGAATTAGACATATTCTCCTTATCCTGAGAAGATTGGATTATAGTCTATTATAGTCACTGTATGAAAATTGCAAAGAGGAAAGTTTAGGATTAATGTGGTCAGTTGAACTTCATGGTTAGTTCCACTATTTCCAGTGAAAGCTCTTTACTCATGACTCCTCTTCTATCTTTTTTTATCAATCTCATTTCTGTTGCCTCCCAAAACAGATTTTCTCTTCACCAAATATCTATTTTCTATCCTCCAAGTATAACTCAGGCTGATATGTTTTGGAATTCAGAATTGTAGAATATTAGGGTTCTGGGTTGCTTCTATTCTAAATTTACCTGATCTAGGAAATTTATCTTGGTGAGCTCTGACTACTGCTTTGTTCAGCATTTCCTTTAGTCATATGTACTTAGTTTGTAATAAATTAATTTGTAGTTTGTGTTTCTGTTAGCATACAGAGCCATTGAGAGACTTCATTCCCAGAAATTATAGAATTAATTTAGAAATAGGCAGAAATTATTCATACGATGATGTAAGTTAAATTAGAGCAGAAACAAAGCCTAGAGGGAAAATAGAATTAAGAGTCAGTACAAATCTAAATCTGAACTAGGGAGGTTGAAAATGTAGTCAACAAGAAAGTCAGCATTCGGCACAAATAGTATCTACTGTAATTCCAGTTACGGTATAAGGATCTTGCATTATGACTGATATTATTTGGTCATTAGGAGATTTTCTAGTCATACTTCATCCTTTGTCTGAATCTTAACTTATTTGTATTTTACACTTTTTCCCCCAGTGCTAATTGAAGAATTTCTTCCTGGGTATTCTTTAAAACAACAACAACAAACAACAAATCTCTCCCAAAGCTGTTTAATATTGTGCATTGTGTACTATCCTTCCCTTTTTTGAGATCTTATATAGAAAAGCAAATCCTAAACTTTTTTTTTAATTATAGCTTTTTGTTGACAGAACATAAGCATTGGTAATTTTTCAACATTGACCCTTGCAAACACTTTTGTTCCAACCTTTCCCTTCCTTCCTTCCACCTCCTTCCCTAAATGGCAGCCAGTCTCATACATGCTAAAATATATCTTAAAGACAATATATGTGTACACATTTATACAGTTCTCTTGTCGCACAAGAAAAATCAGATTTACAAAGGTAAAAATAACCTGATGAGAAAAACAAAAATGCAAGCAGTCCACACTCGTTTCCCAGTGTTCTTTCACTGGGTGTAGCTGATTCTCTTCATCACTGATCAATTGGAACTGAATTGGATCCTCTCATTGCCGAAGATAGC
This sequence comes from Sarcophilus harrisii, assembly GCF_902635505.1. NCBI lineage: Eukaryota > Metazoa > Chordata > Mammalia > Dasyuromorphia > Dasyuridae > Sarcophilus > Sarcophilus harrisii. The sequence continues at coordinate 123,188,150 of NC_045431.1, read as the reverse complement.
CACTTCCATCAGAATTGATTCTCATACAGTATTGTTGTTGAAGTGTATAATGATCTTCTGGTTCTGCTCATTTCACTTAGCATCAGTTATGCAGGTCTCTTCAATCCTCTCTGTATTCATCCTGCTGGTTATTTCTTACAGAACAATAATATTATATAACATTCATATACCATAATTTACTCAGTCAATTTCAAATTGTTGGGCATCCATTCAATTTCCAGTTTCTAGCCACTATGAAAAGGGCTGCCACACATGTTTTTGCACATATAAGACCCTTTCCCTTTTTAAATATCTCTTTGGGATATAAGCCCAGTAGTAACACTGCTGGATCAAAGGGTATGCACACTTTAATAACTTTTTGAGCATAGTTCCAAATTGCTCTCCAGAATGATTGGATCCGTTCACAACTCCACCATCAATGCATCAGTGTCCCAGTTTTCCCGCATCCCCTCCAAAATTCATCATTATCTTTTCCTGTCATCTTAGCCAATGTTACAGGTGTGTAGTGGTATCTCAGAGTTGTCTTAACTTGCATTTCTTTGATCAGTAATGATTTGGAACACTTTTTCATATGAGTAGAAATAGTTTCAATTTCATCATCTGAAAATTGTCTATTCATATCCTTTGACCATTTATCAATTGGAGAATAGCTTAGCAAATCCTAAACTTAAAAAGATTTTAATTTATATATTTTGTTTTTACATCAACTAGATTTTCCTCTGAATCTCCCACTTTTATCTACTCCTCTCAGAGAGCTATCCCTTTTAACATTTTTCAAAAGAGGAGGAACAAAATAATGAAACACAGTAGATAGATTTGACATTACATGCAGTGTTCAGTATCCATGGAGGTCTATTTTTGTAAAGGTTTGGGGGTAAAAGTCTTCTCTTAATCTTTTTTGGGGCCATGCTTGTTATTTTTAATCTTTCATCATTCACCTTCAGTTGTTTTGCAGTAGTTTTTCCCTTTATATATTGTAATCATATATACTTTTTTCTTGGCTCTGATGACTTCATTCTCCAGTTTCCATGAAATTCACAGAAATCCTTCTAATCTTCTCTGTAGTCATATAGATTGATTTTTACATCAGAGTTCATTTGTTTACCTATTCCCTAATTGAGGAGCCTCTTATTTTCTTTTTTCTTTTTTTTAATTTCTTTTTTTTTTTTTATTATACTAACTTTTTATTGACAGAATCCATGCCAGGGTAATTTTTTTACAACATTATGCCTTGCACTCACTTCTGTTCCGATTTTTCCCTCCCACCCTCCACTCTCTCCCCTAGATGTCAAGCAGTTCTATATATGTTGGTATATCCTAGATACACTGTATGTGTGCAGATCCAAACAGTTTTCTTGTTGCACAGGGAGAATTGGAGTCAGAAGGTAGAAATAACCCGTGAAGAAAAACAAAAATGCAAACAGTTTACATTCATTTCCCAGTGTTTTTTTCTTTGGGTGTAGCTGCTTCTGTCCATCATTGATCAATTGAAACTGAATTAGGCCTCTTTGTCAAAGAAATCCACTTCCATCAGATTACATCTTCATACAGTATCGTTGTTGATGTATATAATGATCTCTTGGTTCTGCTAATTTCACTTAGCATCAGTTCGTGTAATTCTCTCCAAGCTTCTCTGTATTCATCCTGCTGGTCATTTCTTACAAAACAATAACATTCATATACCACAATTTACCCAACCATTCTCCAATTGATGGGCATCCATTCATTTTCCAGTTTCTAACCACTACAAACAGGGCTGCCACAAACATTTTGGCACATACTGGTCCCTTTCCCTTCCTTAGTATCTCCTTGGGGTATAAGCCCAGTAGAAGCACTGCTGGATCAAAGGGTATGCACAGTTTGATAACTTTTTAGGCATAATTCCAGATTGCTCTCCAGAATGGTTGGATTCGTTCACAGCTCCACCAACAATGTATCAGTGTCCCAGTTTTCCCGCATCCCCTCCAACAATCATCATTATTTTTTCCTGTCATCTTAACCAATCTGAAAGGTGTGTAGTGGTATCTCAGAGTTGTCTTAATTTGCATTTCTCTGATTAATAATGATTTGGAACACTCTTTCATATGAGTGGTAATGATTTCAATTTCATCATCTGAAAATTGTCTGTTGATATCCTTTGACCATTTATCAATTGGAGAATGGCTTGGTTTCTTATAAATTAGAGTCAGTTCTCTATATATTTTGGAAATGAGGCCTTTATCAGAACCTTAATTGTGAAGATGTTTTCCCAGTTTGTTGCTTCCCTTCTAATCTTGTTTACATTAGTTTTGTTTGTACAGAAGCTTTTTAATTTGATGTAATCAAAATTTTCTATTTTGTGATCAATATGGTCTCTAGTTCATCTTTAGTCACTTCTTCCTCCTCCCAAAGTCTGAGAGATAAACTATCCATGTTCCTCCAATTTGTTTTATAATCTGTTCTTTATTAAATCATGGACCCATTTTGATCTTATCTTGGTATACAGTTTAAATGTGGGTCCATGTAATTTCTGCCATAATTTTCCAGTTATCTCAGCAGTTTTGTCAATAATGAATTCTATCCCAAAAGTTAGGATCTTTGGGTTTGTCAAACACTAGATTGCATAGTTGACTATTCTGTCTTATGAACCCAACCTGTTCCACTGATCAACTAATGTATTTCTTAGTAATACCAAATGGTTTTGGTGACTGCTGCTTTGTAATATAGTTTTAGATTAGGTAAGCTAGGCCACCTTCTTTGATTTTTTTTTTCATTAATTCTTTTGAATTTTGACCTTTCCATATGAATTTTGTTGTTATTTTTCTAGATCATTAAAATATTTTCTTGGAAGTCTGATTGGTATAGCACTAAATAAATACATTAGTTTAGGAGTACTGTCATCTTTATTATATTCGCCAACCTATCCAGGAACATTGATATTTTTCAATTGTTTAAGTCTGACTTTATTTGTTGTGGAAAGTTTTTTGTAATTTAGCTCATATAATTCCGACTTTCCTTTGGTGATAGATTCCCAAATATTTTATGCTGTCGACAGTTATTCTGAATGGAATTTCTCTTTGTATCTCTTGCTGTTGGATTTTGTTGGTGATGTATAAAAATTCTGAGGATTTATGGGGATTTATTTTATAACCTGCAACTTTGCTAAAGTTATGGATTATTTCTAATAGCTTTTTCTTAGAATCTCTAGGGTTCTCTAAGTATACCATCATATCATTTGCAAAGAGTTATAGTTTGGTTTCCTCACTGCCTATTCTGATTCCTTTAATCTCTTTCTCGACTCTTATTGCCGAGGCTAGTGTTTCTAATACAATATTGAATAATAATGGTGACAGTGGGCAACCTTGCTTCACTCCAGATCTTACTGGGAAAGATTCCAGTTTTTCCCCATTGCATATGATGCTTACTATGGTTTAAAAATATGTCCTAACTATTTTAAGAAAAAGCCCATTTATTCCTATAAATCTCAAGTGTTTTATTAGAAATGGATATTGGATTTTATCAAATGCTTTTTCTGCATCTATTGAGATGATCATGGTTTTGTTAGTTTGCTTATTGATATAGTCAATTATGCTAATAGTTTTCCAATATTAACAGCCTCATTCCTGGTATAAATCCTACTTGATCATAAGTGTATTATCCTGGGGATGATTTTCTGTAATCTTTGCTAATATTTTATTTAAGATTTTAGCATCGATATTCATTAGAGATTGGTCTATAATTTTCTTTCTCTGTTTTCAGCCTACCTGGTTTAGGTATCAGTACCATGTCTGTGTCGTAAAAGGGTTTGGTGGACTCCTTCGTCCCTATTTTTTCAAATAGTTTATATAGCATTGGAGTTAATTCTTCTTTAAATGTTTGGTAGAATTACATGTAATCCATCTGGTCCTGGGGATTTTTTCTTAGGAGTTGTTAATAGCTTGTTCTATTTCTTTTTCTAGGATGGGACTGTTTAGGATATTTACTTCTTCCTCTGTTAATCTGGGCAAGCTATATTTTTGAAGGTATTCTGCCATTTCATTTAAGTTGTCGAATTTATTGCCATAAAGTTGGGCAAAGTAATTCCTAATTATTGCTCTAATTTCCTTCGTTAGTGGGAGTTCTCCTTTTCATTTTAAGACTAACGATTTGTTTTCCTCTTTCCTTTTTAATCAGTTTACTAAGGGTTTGTCTATTTTGTTGGTTTTTTCATAGAACCAACTCTTAGTTTTATTAATTAATTCAATAATTTTTTTACTTTCAATTTTATTGATCTCTCTTTTCATTTTTAGAATTTTAAGTTTAGTGTTTGACTGGGGGTTTCTAATTTGTTCCTTTTCTACCATTTTTAGTTGCAAGCCCAATTGATTGACCTTCTCTTTCTCTACTTTATGCAAGTAAGCCTCTAGGGATATGAAATTTCCCCTTATTAGCGCTTTGGCTGCATCCCACACATTTTGATATGATGTCTCATTATTGTCATTTTCTTCGGTGAAGTTATTAATTATGTCTATGATTTGTTGTTTCACCCAATCATTCTTTAGTATGAGAATATTTAGTTTCCAATTATTTTGTGGTCTACTTTACCCTGGTTTTTTGTTGAGTGTAATTTTTATTGCATAGTGGTCTGAAAAGGATGCATTCACTATTTCTGCCTTACTGCATTTGAGTTTGAGGTTTTTATGTCCTAATATGTAGTCTATTTTTGTATAGGTTCCATGAACTGCTGAAAAGAAAGTGTACTCCTTTCTGTCTCCATTTGCTTTCTCCAGAGGTCTATCATATCTAACTTTTCAGTATTCTATTTACCTCTTTGACTTCTTTCTTATTTTATTTTGTGATTTGGTTATCTACTTCTGAGAGTGCAAGGTTGAGATCTCCCACTATTATATTTTCCTATCTATTTCTTTTGCATCTCTTTAATTTCTCTTTAAGAATTTAGATGCTGCACCACTTGGTGCATATATTTTAATATTGATATTGCTTCATTATTTATGTACCCTTTAGTAAGATATGTGCCCTTCCTTATCTCTTTTAATTAGATCAATTTTTGTTTTGTTTGATCTGAGATCAGGATGCTACCACCCTGTTTGATTCACCTGAAGCATAGTAGATTTTGCTCCATCCTTTACCTTTATTATTCTGCATGTATCTCCTTGCTTCAGGTGTGTTTCCTGTAAACAACATATTGTAGGATTCTGGCTTTTAATCCATTCTGCTAATCGCTTCCTCTTTATGGGGGAGTTTACCCTATTCACATTTATGATTAAAATTACCAATTCTGTATTACTTGCCATCTTGTTAACTCCTATTTATGCTTTTCTCCCTTCTTTCTCCTTTACCCCCCTTCCCAGTATTAAACTTGTGAGCACCACTTGTTTCTCACAGCCCTCCCTTTTTAGTATCCCTCTTCCCCACCTTAGAGTTCCTCCCTCTATCTTACTCCTTTCCCTCACAGTTTCCGTATTCCTTCTGCTTAGCTTTATTCCTTCCCTTTCACGTTTCCCTTCTCTTTTCAATGAGATGGGAAAAGTTTCACTATACATTGAATATGTCTAAAATTTTTTCTCTTAAAGCCAATTATGACGGCAGTAAAATACCCACTTATATTCATCCCCCTCCATTCTTTCTCTCAGATACAATAGGTTTCCTTTGCCTCTTTGTGAGATGTAGTATCCCCACTTTACCCTTTTTCTGATATATTGTCCTTTCCACCTCTAATTTCTAGAACAAGGTATAAATGTATTTTTTATACATTTTACAGCAGAAATATAGTTCCCAAGATTTCTTTTTACCTTTTTAGGTTTTTCTTGAGTTCTATATTTGCAGATCAAACTTCTTGTTAAGTTCTGTTTTTTTTTCACCAAAAATAGGTGAAATTCACTTATTTCGTTGAATGACCATCTTCTTCCCTGGAAAAAGATGCTCATTCTGGCTGGGTAAGTTATTTTTGGTTGCATACCTAGTTCCTTAGCCTTTCAGAATACCATATTCCAGGCACTTCGATCTTTTAATGTGGAGGCTGCTAGATCTTGGGTGATCCTTATTGTGGCTCCTCTATATTTGAATTGGCTTTTTCTAGCCGCTTGGAATATTTTTTCCTTTTTTGAGGGTTCTGGCATTTGGTCACTATATTTTTTGGTGTTTTGATTTTAGGATCCCTTTCAGTGGGTGATCGATGAATCCTTTCAATATCTATTTTACCCTCTGTTTCTATGACTTCTGGGCACTTCTCTTTGATAATTTCCTGGAAAATAGTGTCCAGACTCTTTTTTTCATCGTATTTTTCTGGGAGTGCAATGATTCTCAGATTGTCTCTCTTAGACCTGTTTTCCAGGTCTGTTGTTTTCCCAAAAGGTATTTCACATTTTTCTCCATTGTTTGTTTTTTTTTGGTTTTGCTTGACTGATTCTTCTTGTCTCCTCGAGTCATTCAATTCCATTTGTTCTCTTCTTATTTTCAATGAAGTGTTTTCTTCACTCACTTTTTTTATATCTTTTTCTAATTGTCTAATTTGTCCTATGGAATGTTTTTCCATTTCGCCAATTTTATTCTTTAGTGAGCTATTTTCTGTTTCCATTTCACTAATTCTATTTTTCAAGGATTTGATTTCTTTATCCACTCTTTCTTTAAATGAGTGGGATGACTTCTCCAGTCTCTCTTGCCAAGCCTCCCTTCTCCTTTTTCCATTTTTCTTCTAGCTCTCTTGTGAGAGCCTTTTTAATTTCTTCTATGAGATTCATCTGTGCTGAGGAACAGATGATCTCCTCCTGTTGGGATTCACCTGAAGATAATCTGTTTTTAGTCTCCTCAGGGTTTAGAGTCTGTTCTCTGTCTGTATAAAAGCTGTCAATCGTTAAAGTCCTTTTTAACTTTTTGCTCATTTTGTCAGAGAAGAATCAGAGACAAACTAGCAAAGAAAAATAAGGAAAAAAAACCCAAATGGAATCTGCTTTTTTTGGGGGAGGGGCTGGGTGGCATTACCGAGCTTCCTCTACAGACTGAGGGGGCAGCAGCGAGGCATTAGCAGGACTGTGCTGGGCCTGTGCTCTGAGACTCTGAGAGCATGCTGAGACGCTGTGGGGGAGCGGTGGCCGGTCCCAAGGAACTCAGCTGTTTGGGGTTGTATTCTTCACCCCCGGTGTTTTTAGCTTCTCTGCTGGGCTACTGACTTGCTGCCAAGGCAACGTATCCAATCCTGTAGTGAAGCTCTCCCCACAGAGACGGCTGAGATCACACCCCAACCTCCACCGGTCTGCTCGGCTGTGAGCTGCCTGCAAAGTTCTTGCTGCCGCTGCCTGCCCTCAGCCTGTGCCCAATCTAAAATCGTCCCGCCCTCGAGAAAAAAATAGACCTTTCCTGGTGAATCTCAAGGATGTCTTCTCTTGGTAACTGTTTGTGGGGTTTTTTTCAGTCAGGCATTAATTCAGAGGCTTGTTATGAGATGGATTCTGAGAGAAAATGCAGAGCTTACACAGCTGTGTGTCTCGCTGCCATCTTGGCCGGAAGTCCCTCTTATTTTCTTTTTTATTTCTTTGCTGCCATATCAAGTGCCACTTGAGAATTTTTTTAATAGATGTAGTCTGGCTTTGTGTCATTGACCTTCATGAAGTATAAACTAGTTGCAAAATCCCTTACTCAAAAATTAAAAGATATTTTTGTTGATTTCTTTGCATATTTACAAATTCCTTTTCAGAATTGTTAGACCAATTAATGATTTCCATTAACAACGCATTAATGTAAGCCATCTAATATGAACTTTTTATTTTTCCCAATTTGGTGAGTGTGAGATAATAACTCAGTTGTTTAGATATGCATTTTCCTTATTACAAGTGAATTGGAGTAATCTTTCATGTGTCTGTTAATAATTTGTATTTCTTTTTTTGAAAACTACTTGTTCATATTTTTGACACCTCCCTTTTCTAAACTGGGGAATGACTTTTCATTTTATTTATTTGTCTTGGATATTAGACCTTTGTCAGTTATTTGAGATGAAGTTTGTGTTTTGTATTCTTTTTCTTTTCCTTCCCTCCCTTTCTCCCTCCCTTCCTCCTTCCCTTCCTCCACTTCTCCTCTTGTTCTGGTTGCATTTTGTTCATACAACAGGTTTTCAGTTTTATGTAATCAAAATAAATTATTTGATCTTTTGTAATTGTTATTCTCTTATTTGACTAAGAATTCATTGACTAATCATAGCCCTTGTTTCTGTTCTAAGTGTTGGGAGCATAGTTTTTAATATAAATAAGGTCATTTTGAATTTATTATGTATATGGCACATGTTACTGGTCTAAACCTTCTTTATGTTAGAAAGTTTTTCATTATGTCTAGCAATTCTTGTTAGCCAGTGAGCTCTTTTTTTTGCTTTTAGATTTATGAAATACTAGGTTAGTTACAATTATATCTGAATTTTCTTTGTCCATCCTATTCATTGATCTTTTAAGTTTTTTTTTAATCAACCATGTATATTCCTTCATAGTTCTTAGAAGGTTTTTTTAAAGGGTTGAAGAGAACATGAAATTGAGGAGGGGGAGTGGTAAAATTAGAGTTAAGATTTGAGCTCAAATGCTTTCTTCATTTTCTAGCTGTGATCAAATTAATTTTTTTGAGTTTTGGTTTCTTTTATGTATAAAATGTGATTCTTAAAAAAAACATACTGTGTTAGATGGTGTTGTGAAAAAAGTACTCTGTAAATGAGATGAATTTTTAAAAATAATTTTGGCAATTTTCACAAGTCACTTTGACAGCTATTATGTAGTATGACTTGCAGTGCTGAGGCACTTGAGGCAGAGAGACCAATCGGGAGCTATATTACAGTAATCTAGGAAAAAGACGATCAGACCTTGAATTAAGGTTTTAGTAGCTTTATAGGTAGAAAGAAGGTGACAGGTGAAAAAGATAGTATTAAGGTCCACATAGCAAAATTTATCAGCTGATTATATGAGTTGGAGTGACAGTGAGTAAAACGTTGAGGATAATGATGAGATTGCATTTTGATAAATATAGGGAGGGTTTAAGTGGAGGAAAACTTAGTTTAGTTTTAGACATATCGAATTAAGATGTCTCTGGAAGTAATTCAGTACTAAGACTTATTGGTGAGATGGGTTGAATAAATATCCATCGATCCAGGAGTCATTTTAGAGAGTTAAAGGAACTGAAAAAGTGTAGAGGGAGAAAAGAACCCAGCATGGAACCTTGGAGAAACACCCATGTTTTAAATGGAACCCACCACAGTATATTTCTGTTTTACTTCTATCCTCTAGATTATCCTCTTTGATAGAAGGACATGTTGATATAGATATCTTAAAAAACAAAAGTTTATACAAAACAGCTAAAATAGGCTTTTGACTGAATTAAATATTTCTTTGACAGTATATTTTCTCTCCTTTTTTTAAAGAGAGAAGAAAAAAAGTTTCATTCCATTCTATTCTTATCAGTATACCATTATATAGAGTACAAGCTAGCTCCCTAGAAGGCTTCAGAGTCAGCCAGAGTCAGGATAAATCAAAGTCCTTGATCTTTAGTGGGGAAAGTAAAGGAGGCAGGCAAACTTCCATGAGGCTTGCCAAAGATCTCTCCTGGATCCTGGAGTCCAGGGTCGCTAGACTCTCTCTTCTTCAGCCTGCCACCTCTGGCCCCTCTCCCTCCAATTCTTGTCTATGATTATCTTAACACCAAACATTCAGCAAGCACCAATGGTGAGAAGAGCCATTTATCCAAACATATGCTAATAGATTCATTGTCTCACCTAGAATAGGTAATTAGCCTTAAGTGCTTGGTTGTCTGATTCAAGCATACCTTTTTGGAGTTTTCAACCCTATACATCTCCAGCTTTCTTTTGTTTTAGAACACAGGTGGTCACACCCTCCCTGATTTTTCAGGGAAGTGAGAACCCCAAAAAGGAGGTAAAATCACGGCCACCCTGACTTCTCAGGAAGGGAGATGAAAGCACTAAAATGTAGAATATCATCCCCTCCCTGAATTTTCAGGAAGAGAGATGAAAAGCACCAAAGGGAAGTGGGGAGTCAAGCCAGATATTGTTAGCAAGTTTCTGGGCTGAAAAGTCTTGCTAGAAACAGGTGTACCAAACCCATCAGCATGGAAGATATTACACAAGCACATAGCAATAAAGCAGAAGCTAGCAGTTAGATGACTTTGGGGAGCCAAAGCCCGTGCAGGCTCAATGTGGTGTAGCAAACATGAATTGTACATGCAAGTAGGAATATAATAAGCAATATGAATCAACGTGGTAATGTAAAAAATTTCCAGAAGTCCTAGAAGTAGGGTATGTAAATAATAATCATACATACGTCTCCTTCAGCAGCCAATAGTCCAGAACCAATCTATTATCTATTGCTTCATGTGTCAGGGAATCTAATGATCTCCGCAAGTTTTTGAAGTCCTGCAATAGTCTTTTTATGTGTTAGGGAATCCAATGATTCCTGCAGATTTTGAAGTCCTGCAACAACAGTCTTGTCATGTCTCAGAGAATCAATGATTCCTGAGGGTTTTGAAGTCCCACAACAGTCTTATGATGTCTCAGAGAATCCAATGATTCCTGAGGGTCCTGAAGTACTGCATCAGTCTCATTAACAATTTTTGATGTCCATGAGTCAATTTCCATAATTGCCATGCTCTTTCAGTGATGGGCACAATCAGCAATGGAATCACCCGATGTTTCTTGGGTCTTCTCCTTCGTTTCAAGGATCTGCTCCATCTCTCTCCAATGGACAAGGCGAATACAGCTAGTTGGCACCCATCTGATTCCTTCTCCATCTGTAGAGATACAAGCAAACCCTCTCCCCCCAAGCAGTTAACCTATCTGGTCCCTTCCATTTACCACTTTGTGGATCCCTCCACATCACCTGGCAATTATCTAAAGATAGTGGAGCTGCTTGCACTGGACACTGCCCTTCTGGTGGTTTATAAAACCTGTCTGCCAGAGCTAGTGCATCTTTGTCAAAAATCAAGAAATTAATTGTGTAAAGAGCTAAATTTAGGAGTTCTCTAGTGTTACCTGTGGCTCCCTCTTTCTTTTGTTTTTTGAGGAGTGTCTTGATGTCTCTGTTTCTCCTCTCTACAATTGTCTGTTCTTGAGGATTAAAGGGTATGCCAGAGGTGTGTAAAATCTTATACTGTGCACAAAAGTGTGCAAAGTATTTAGAAGTATATGCAGGTCCATTATCTGTTTTTATTGCTTGTGGCACATCTGTAATGGCAAATGCTTGTATAAGGAATTCAGTGACCACTCAGGCTGTCTCTTTTGCTGCTAGTATTGCAAAAGTGAATCCTGAAAAGGTGTCTACTACAATATGGATAAAAGACAGACGACCAAAAGATTTATAATGGGTCATATCCATTTGCCAAAATTCATTCAGTCTCAAACCATGAGGGGTCTTCCCTGGAGGGGAGCATAGGAGTCTGGAAAGGAGGGCAAGCTGTACAGGTTTTTATTATGCTCCTAGCTTCCTCTCTTGTTATCCCAAATTGTAAACGTAAAGCTCGAGCAGCCTGATGACATTTAGAATGAGATTCTTGGGCTGCCTGAAAAAGGGGTATTGGCCAACATGGTTAGAAGGTTGTCTGCCTTTGAATTTCCATCAAAAATAGGACCTGGAAGTCCACTATGAGAGTAGACATTCAAGATATTTATATAAGATTTATCTTACCTGGATGCTTTCTCACTTGCTCTTGAAATTCCTTAAAGAGCTGATATATATTAGAAGCTACAGATTTTATTTGGGCTATGGCAATTCCTTGTACCACACCTACTGAATAGGCTGAATCAGATATTGTATTTATATCTTCTGGATTATAAGTAAGAGCTCAAATGATTGCATTAAATTTATTCTGTTGAGTGGACTGAAAAGGAGTTCTGATTACTCTTTATAGTTGTCATGAGAGTATACAGCACAAATGTTAGTGAGTGCATCTGTCAAGATAATTGGTCCTTTAAAAGGAACTTGAGAAACTTTTCTTCTAGAATCCATCTCCAATTATATAATAGTCTGGTTATCTTTAATGGAGACCCATGTGTAAAATTTGGAGTCATAGCCAATAAAATTTGCTACTCTGGGATGGTTTCACAGCATAAATTAATTTTTGGATTGATATAAAAGGTGTATATCTTGTGAGGTATTATCCCAGATAATTGTTCTGCTCGCTTAATGGCCTTTAATAAAATTCTAGCCACAAGCACTGGGTAAGGAGTAAGACTTTGTTCTGCTTGTGCTGGAAGGTTCATCCACTCTATCATATTGTGTCCTTGATGAAGGACTGCGATGGGTGCCTCTTTTGTAGCAAAAACTGGTATTTTCAAGGGTTTTTGAGTGACTCTTTCAACCACATTGGATAAAGCTAGTTCAACTTCTCTCAAAGTCTCTTGAGCAGAATTCTTTTGTAAGCTGGTGTGGTGAGTTTAAAGCACTGTCTCCCCTTAAAATGTCATATAATGGTTGCAATTGACAGGTAGTCAAGCCTAACACTAGACACATATATTGGATATTTCCTATCAATTTCTGAAAGTCATTTAAGGTGTTTAGCTTCTCTGTTCTTAAGGAAAGATTTTGTACTGTAAGTACCTTAGGGTATACTTCATATTCTAAATATTGAAAAGGAGCATGTCTTTGAAATTTTTCTGGAGCTATATGCAATTGGTAGTTCCTTAGTGTTTCTATACTCTTTTGTAGACATGCTTCTAACATTTGCTCCTCAGGTGGATACCCCAAGATAACATCCATGTATGTAACAACATAACTTTTGGAAATGCTTTTCTTATTGGATTAAGAGCAGCAGCAACATACATTTGACACACAGTAGGGCTACTTTTCATTCCCTGTGGCAAAACTGTCCATTCATATCTTTTATATAAGGCTCGGCCAACTTAACGCTGGGCACTGAAAAGGCAAATCCTTTCATATCCTTCTTAAGTAGAGGTATAGAATAGAAACAGTCCTTAATGTCTATAACCCAAAGAGGCAATTGAGTAGGAGATGGAAGTCCAGGCTGAAGAGTTCCAATAGTTTCCACCTGTTCATTTACTTTTCTTAAATCAGTCAACTTCCTCCATTTTCTAGATTTCTTTTATACAACAAATACAGGGGAATTCCAAGGACTTAGAGAAGGTTGTAAGTGTCCTTGGTCAAGTTGCTCCTGTACTATATCTAATAAGGCCTGAATTTTAGCTAGCTAAGGGTCACTGTTCTATCCACATTTGTGTATCAGTTTTCCATTGAATAGGAACAGGTGAGAGGCCTTCAACAGCAGCCCTGCCTAAAAAACCACAGTACTTATTTGTAATCCTAACTGTTATGTCTCTTCCCCATAGATTGATGGACATTTTTTCAACTATGAAAGGAGTAAAAACTCCTGTTTTGCCTTCAAATGTCCATCTCAAAGGGGTAGCACTAACTTCAGCTGCTACTGATCCTCCTACGCCAAACATATAGGTTATCTGCCTTAATCTTTGGCCAGTGAGTGGGCTAGTTAGTACTTCTAATGACTGTATGATTTGCACCTGTGTCTATCAATCCTTCTAATGGTATGCCATTTATATAGATAGTGAGAATAGGACAGTCAGCTATAACTGTTGCAGTCCAGAATATTCCTGAATTTTGTTGCTTGGAGTCAGAATCTGGGCAGATATCGCCAGATTGCCTATTAGGTGTCTATCAGTAAACCTGATGCTACTATTTCTCCTGATTGAAAAGTCACACATTGTCTACCTGTATTAGTGACTGAGATATTATTTACACGTTCCCCCATTTTCCCACATCAGTATATGGATAAACACTGTTTTCTCAGTACACTTTCAAGAGATGAAATGTTCAAGCCTACTGTTCCTGGAGCCAAGGGATCCATAGGCTGGAAAGGGATAGTTTTTACATCTTCACGGGGTATCTCAGTAGTCCCAGCTGCATCCAACTGTATTTTCCCATCAGGTTGCTTCCTGGCTGATTGATTATGTAATCCCTTTCTCCCATCAGATTGCTTCTTGGCTAATTGGTCATGTCTGAGTATTGAATTTCTAAAGACTCTTTGGATATAGCATTGGCTGCCATCATGCACCAAGTATTTTTTGTTTTGGACCCTAGGGCCCTCATCCTGTTTCCCTGAATCAGTCAACATTCTGATGCCCAGTAGAAGCCTGTGTTGCATTTTGGACATGGGGTATTAGGTCCTGTTCTCCCACCCTGTTTTCTTATTCTGTCTCCTATGCCAACATTGAGCTTTCAAATGCCCTACTTTACCACATTGAAAACATTGACGAGTTTCTCTGGAAGTCCCCCTGTCTTCCCATGTTCTGATCTTGGGAAATCTGCATCATAGCCTGGGTATAAAAGGTATTTGTGCTCACTGTGGCACAGTGTGTTACACGATCTTCTCTAAATGAGCATCCTTGTGTAACCCTAGTATTCTTTTAGAAATCTCATCAGCATTTTCTTTAGCAAGCTGCCTTATCATAATTTCTGTTGCTATGCTTTCACCAATAGTTCATATGATAGCTGTCTGCAGACATCCCACAAAATCAGCAAAGGGTTCATTTGGCCCTTGTACTATTTTCATGAAGGCCTCTCCTCTGTCCTGTTTACCTGGGATAAAACCCCGTGCTTTGGTAATAGCAGAAGCAATTTGCTCATATGCTGCTATGGGTTGGGTAATTAATGTAAAAGGTGTATAATATATTTATGTGTATGTATTTCTATATGTGTGTACTAATGCGTACATACATCCATACACTCATATACCATTAAGAGATTAAAATTTCTCCAGTTTTCAAATGCAATTTTGTCATTTTTTTCCATTTTTAAAAAAATCATCTCCTATAATACACTATTTTTATTCTGTGATGACAAAATGACACTGCGGAAATGGTAAGGACCCCAGGATCCTAAAACAATTCCTAGCTTTCAGTCTTTTATGTAAATGCTTTGCAGTCTATTCTCATTGCAATCTCTAGTATAAGCAATTTGTTTCTTGCTCATAAAATTAGAAATGGAATTATCAGAACATCTGCTGGATTTGCACATAGATCTTTTCATTTTTTTGTTTCCTTTTCTAAATTAAGTTTTTTATTTTCAAAATATATACATGTATAATTTTCAGTATTCAACCTTAAAATAACTTGTATTCTAAATTTTTCCTCCCTTTCTCCTACCCCCTCATTGTTGAAGAGAGCCATTGTATAATCTTGTTGTTGCTATGTATAGTCATCTCCTGGTTCTGCTCATTTCACTTGGCATCATCTTATATAAGTCCCTTCAGGACTCTGAAATCATCCTGTTGATAGTTTCTTATAGAACAATAATATTCCATAACATTCATATACTGGAATTTATTCAGCCATTCTCCAACTGATGGGCATCCACTCAGTTTCCAGTTTCTTGCCACTACAAAAAGGACTACCACAAACATTATTGGACATGTGTGTTACTTTCTCTCCTTTTCATAGAAATCTTTTCACACAAGTCATTTTTAATATGCCTTCCCAATATTGATTTTATTCTATTTTAATTTCTTTAATAATTTAATTTCTATAACCATGTACACATGGTTGCATAATTTGTTTCATGTTGTCTTCGTCCAGTAGATTATGAGTTCCTTGAAAGCAGTCATTCTTTTCCTTGTTTTTAGGTGCTTTATAACACAATGTCTCGCACATAGTAGGTTCTTACTATTTCCAAATAAAGCTGGCATCCTCAAGTAGGTGAGGCATAGATACAATTGAACTTTAAACCAAACTATCAATTTCCTTATCAGTTTTCTAGGTTTCATAACTGATTTTCAGGCTTACTTAAAAAACAACAGCAAGAACACCACCATATAGATGTCAGATAATTTTATTGCATTCTGACAAAGCAGTGAAAGGAATCAAGGTTAGGGTGATAGTAAGTATAAACTTTAAAAGATTCAAGAACAGGAAATTTCTTTATTGATCATAGTGAATTCTCAGTGGTGTTGAATGAAAAACTGAAAGATACATTGGATTAGTTTTCCTCGTGATTCTACAGTGTTAAAAAAGATAAACATACCAATAAAAAACAACCATTCTGGACAATTTTAATCTTCCAAAATATACTGGGGAAAAGGGGGAATGAGAAGAATGGTCATCCTGAGCATTTGAAATTGCATGGATACGATAAATCCTTCTGCTCTTCCTTCAACATGACACTCATCTCTCCCAGACCTCCTTTATCATAGTGACTTCCCGCTGAGACTCTACTTTACCACAGTTTATCTTACATATCCCTTGTTTGCATGTTGAAATCCTTGAGTTTGAAAATATGTACTAAAATATTTTTATATATTTTATAAAATACATTTGAATATGAAATATCTGTGTATACCTATGTTTGTGTGTATGTATATGTGTACATACATGAGTATGTGTATATATATACACAATTTTAATATAATATGCATATTATACATTTTTTGGATATTCCTTCAGCACTTAATATGGCCCTTGGCACATTATTAAGCACTTAATAAATGCTAATTGACTCATGAACTTTATTAACTGGAACACTGACCTTCCATTGAACTTCACTCCTTCTGCACTTTCATAATTATTGAGAGTACTACCATCCTTCCAGTCACCATGTTTCATACCTAGTATCATTTTTGAGATCTCATTCTCTCACCTTGACCACATATCCAATCTATTGTTGAAAGCCTCTCCATTTTTCCTTTGTTGTGTCTTTCACATATGCCCACTTCTTGCTTTTGACACTGCCAGTACTCCCATTATTTTAGAGTATCACTTCACTCCTAGATTATTGAAATAGCTTGCTAATTGTTCTACTTGACACAAATCTCTCCTTACACCCATCCATCTTAATTCTGCTTTCAAAGTGATCTCCTGAAACACAGTTCTGACCATGATACCCCAATACAAACACTCCTAATAAAATATTGAGTATCTTCTCTGTCACTTCTCATTTTAAATATAAAATACTCAGTTTGATATTCAAAATCCTTCACACCTTTCCAACCTTCTTATACCCTACCCCCATTTACTCTTCAATTTAATCCTATTTCCCTTGCTCTTCTTCAGACAAGACTTACCATCTTTCAAATTCATGTATTATCAGTGATTGACTATGCATCATCAACTCTGCTTTTTAGCTTCTGGCTTCTTTTAAATCCTAATTATAATCCCTTCTACAGGAAAATTTTTAACAATGTCTTTTAATTCTAATGCCTATTTTTTTTCTTATTTTCTTGTTACATAGTTTGTTTGCACACATTTGTATGTTGTTTTATGCATTAGATAATGAACTCCGTGAGAGCAGACTGTCTTCTATTTTTATATATCTCAGTGCCTGGCACTGTGCTCAATAAAGTTTTATTGGCTAACTGGCTGATCCACTTTGTCAATTCTCTCTCACTAAGTGATTGGCTTATCTTGTTTTCTGGTCATAATTTTCCTGAATGATATCCATTTTACTGTTTCACTTGTGCTAGCTCTTGTTTGTAGTATATTGGCTCATGCCTATCATTCAACTCCTCATTGTCCTTCAGAATCTTTGCTCTGTGATCTACCAGGAAATTAAACTGATTGTACAATGTGCAAGTAGAATGAGCCATATTGTATTCTCAAAAGAACTGATAACAGATGCCTGTATAGAATGGTTCTTATACATACATATGTATTTGTGTCTAATGTAACCATTTCTACATATGGGAGGGAGAAAAAAGGTTACATGATAACTTTTATTATATATTTTAAAGTAGTACCTAATAGATTTGCAATTCCACATAAACTGGGGGGGGGGTAATTTTTTTCTTGACAGATTTATTTCATTTCAAAAGAAAATTTTTTTTCACTGAAGTCTTTGTCACTGTAGAATGACTCAGCAACAAAAACTGGTAGCATTTAATATCAATGGAAATGACATTAAAGAAGAAGCATTACCACCTGCTTTGCTGCTGTATCCTAAAGAACATGGGATTTTTTCATCTGATTTGCAGCTGAAAACTTCCAAATGTGTTGTCTCTACCATTAGAATGTGAGTGTCTTGAGGACAGGGACAAGTCTTCCTTTTCTGTTTGTATCCCCAATACAACACAGTGTTTTGCATGTGACACTTTAACAATATTCTTCATCCACCCAGAATTTTGGAGCTAAGGGTCAGATCAGAATGCAAAGGAAAAATTTGTAGAACTGTTCCAAACCTGATTAAACTATAATTGGGAAATGTTTAATTTAACAAAACATTTAAAAATGAAGTACAGTTTAGATAATGTCAATTTTTCATTTTCTTAGGTGACAAGTGATGAGTAGGATCTATTTCTATTTCATTTTTGACACGATTGGCGCAACCCATACATAAAAACAAATGGATACCTAGACACTAAGAGACTTGGTCAGAATGAATAGAGATGAGGCAGTGATACAAAATAAGAAATGCAGGATGTTCTTTCTCTCTTCCCTGTGTGCTTTTGCCATTTTTTCCATGAAAACTGAACTTTCTTGGAATGAAGCTGCTTATTTATTCATCTAGTCTGACATAGCCAAAATCTAATATGATGTGCTCCATGTCTGAAGAGGGTGGATATTGTAGAATGACATTGTTTTCACATAGGTTAGAAGAGGAATAGCAGTTGTTAATCCTTTTTCACATTTCTTGATTGATACAAAGATACAGGAAATTACTCATATTGTCACATTTCTTTACCATTTCAATATATCATAGAATCTTAGGATGGTTGATTTAGAGATAAGCAGAACCTTTGAATTTGTTGAATTGTGGAAAAATTTGAAGCTGTTAGAAAGACACTTGAAGCTGAAATTCAGCTATCAAGGAAAATTTATTAAGGAAGAATCTTTAAGGAATTATCTTAAAGTTTCTGTCCAGAAGCAGGCTCCCATTCCTCTTTCAGAAGAAGCAAGCACAGAAGCAACAGAAGCTTTTTATACTTGTTAGCTAGGCACAGTCCTCTCCCTTCAGAGGACAGATTGGCCTATTCCTTTTCAGATTACAATCTTTCTGATACTCTGACCGTATGTTTCCTCCTGAATATGTATAATAAGCATGTCTCCTCTCTTTTATCATACATCCCATGTTCAAAAATGGCAGAAAACTCCTGTGGAGTATCTTAATATTCAGTTATCCTGTTAAGCAAGCACAATAGCGATTTGATCTAGTCCCATCCAGTTTGAGTTGAATCGACTATTATCTTTAAAAAAAAGAGAAAAAAAAACTTGTTGTTTTTACCTGTGCTCCCCAATTCCTTGTTTGCTCAAAGTTCCTGAGAGATTGAAATTTAGTTGTTCTGTGTTAACTTTCTTTAATTTCACACATTTTGAAAACCCATTGCATGGTCTTGCAACATTCTGTGGAAACCTAACTTTTCAGTATTTCTCACGAAGTGAATCCATTTATCCTGATTTTTAATTCTATCCTCCTTTTACAAAAGTGAGGGTTCTTTAACCATTTTTGGTTATTCCCCTTTTTAGTTTATGAATCCCTTCTGAGAATCATGTGGTTTTAAATTTATAATAGAAGTGCCAAATTTTACTAACATATATCATTTTATATTATTATGTATATTATACATAAAATATATACATGTACACATAGCACATAATGAAATTGAACTCAAATTGAGAACTCCTAAACTACATTTTATTCTGATGTGATAGATGGACACTTTTTTTTTGTTTGTTTATGTTTTCTATTCAGAGTTTTTATTGGAATTTCCTTGGATCATTAAACCACTGAGAACCAAATCTTCCTGCTTCTACTTGTTTTGCTCAGCATCAGTTCATGTAAAACTTTCTACGCCTTTCTAAAATAAGCTTGTTCATTTTTTATAGAACAGTAATGTTCTATTACTTTTATATACTGCAATTTATTCAGCCATTCCCCAATTTATGGGCATTTACTCACTTTCTAATTCTATGCCACCATAAGAAGAGATGCTACAAACATTTTTGCACATGTGGGTCTTTTCCTGACTTTTATGATTTTGTTGGATTACAGACCCAGTAGTAGTAATGCTGGATCAGAATATGCACAGTTTGATAGCAAAGTTGCTTTTAACAAATGCATCCAACCAATCAGAAATGGATCTATATATCCTCTTCCACCATTGTCTTACCACAGACCCTATCTGACTGAAACCAGTCAGGGTCAATGTCCTAGCAAAGGCAAATGGGAAAATGAGTATACTTAAAAAACTGATTGTACATTACCCAACACACCCCATAGGAGGAATTTTTTGCCATCCTTGAACATGGGATACATGACAAGGGAGGGGGAATATATCTAAGAAAGCATGAAGGAGGAGGAGAGGGAAACATGATAGTATATTGACCAAGCAGGAATGACTGGGAGGGTTTGATTAAAAAGCATACTCTTTCTTCTAGAGCATTCTTCCACTATATGGATGCTGATTCACTCCAGAGACTTTGTTGTTTTGGAGGGGTCTCAGGCCCATGATTTCATTCATGACATCTAAGTGGTTGGGTTTTTTTAAGTAGAATGTATTAATTGATATTAGATATGAATTCTATTTATTTTCCTTGTACATTGGAGTTGTAGATAGGACCAGCCACTCTGGAAAACAATTTGGAATAATATACAAAAAGTTACTAAACAGTTTGTGCCTTTTTATCCAACTTTATCACTGCTTAGACTATAGCCACAAAAGATCAAAGAAAATGGAAAAGATCTGTGTTTTTTTCTGTGGGAGCAAAATCCCTAAAAATTAAGGAGTATCTCTCAATTGAAGAATGGCTAAACAAATTGTGATATATGAATTTAATGGAATATTATTGTAAGGAAAGAAATAAGAAAAAGAATGATTTCAAAGAAATATGCAAAGCGTGTATGGATGAACAATTTTATACTATAGCATCAAAGTTATGAAACTAATAACTTTGAAGACATATAAACTGACAGCAATAAAAGCAAAATTAGAAAAACAAGTGATACAATAACAGCAAATATAAAGACCAAAAAACTTAGAAATTTGGAAGAGTTTTCTGATCATGAGCATTCATTGTACCCACTTGACAGAGAGGTGGTGGGCTCAGGGTACAGAATTATGCAAATTTTTATGTTTTGTTGTAGTTGTTGTTCCTATTGAGAGAGGGAATTGGAGGGAAGAAAAAATGCTTTTTAAAAAAATTATATAATATTAAAACAAATACAACTCCCCTCTAAATAGTTAAAATACCAGTGCCACTGCCTTCTTGCCTTGCATAGTACACCAGGTGTCTCTTCTGTTGATTTTAATTGTTAGGACTCTAGAAGGCAGCTTCTATTGCCAACCTAGCATCAGTTACTTATGAAATGAAGGCTAGATGTAACTTACTCAAATTTATCTGTCCTAAGTATTAATTGGACACTTTTTATAAACCTAATGAAGTACCTAAAACCATTTGTTTAATGGACACAGAATGGAAAGCCAGAGGCTATTGAAGGGAGGAGTTGTGGGACCATCTTTCTAAGACTTTGGTTGGCCAAGGTATGTTTCCATGTCTAGGTGGTGAAAAGCCTTGAAACCATCCTCTATAATTAGCAATTGGGAAAATCAAGAAAAGTTTTTAGCCTTCAAAAGAAAAGATTTGGATGTCTATTCTCATTCATTTGAAGAACTGATTCATGAAAGAGGTATTAGATCTATTGAACTCTAGAGGGAGTAAAGAACAATGAGTAAAATCAACAAAGAGGCAGATTTCAGTTTGATATAAGAATTAATAAAACAAACAAAAAAAAACCTTTCCAGCAATTTGTACTATACACATGTGAAAAATGAGGTGATTCTACATAGTGCCTTTCTCCTCACTGTAGTTCTTCAAGGAGAAGGAAGGGGTAAATGACTACTTATTGAGTGTACTGTAGGAGCTGTTATTGTTGAAGTATAGGTCATCCTAAATCAAATGTCAGCAAACTGTGACCTGTATTCAAAATCTGACCCATCTCCCTGCTGTTAAAAATGTAAAAAACATTTTTAGTTTGTGGACTATACAAAAATAGCTGGCAGGCCTAATGTGGTCTAAGGAGTATAGTTTGTCAACCACTTACCCAGATAGCCTCTGAGGTCCTTTCCAATCCTGAAAGTATTGGGATTTTCTCCCCTGACGATCTTATTTATAGCTTTCAGTTTTATGCTCATTAATACCAATTTTGCCCTTTTGACATAGTTGATCTCTTCAGCAGCAGATGCTGAGATTATGTTCCTATGATGTCATTACAACATGTAATAATTGTCCATTTCTCTCTAATTCAAATACAAGACATGAGTGTATTTTTGTCATTTTTGCTGATCTTTTCCAATTGAACACCTAATCTCTTTTCTTTATATGGAATTATGAAAATATTTTTGTTTTGTTTAAAATCAAATTGTAGGGAATTCAGTATCTATGAAAATATTAATCTCTTATTTATTTGAATTGTATATTTTATTTTGGATAATGCATCTAAACATTTAAAAAACTGAAGTTTTGTTATATCACAGTACAGAGGCAAATGTTATTTTACACACTGATTATTGGATGACCTAATGTTACTTGAAATTAATTGATTGTCAGACTTCTGGCCAAGATATTACACAGCTGTGTAAGCTCCATGTTTTCTCTCAGAATTCATTTCATGACAAGCCTCTGAATTAATGCTTGACTGAAAAAAACCCCACAAATAGTTACCAAGAGAAGACATCCTTGAAATTCAACAGGAAAGGTCTGTTTTTGCTCGAGGGCGGGAACGGTTTTAGATCAGGTACAGGCTGAGGGCAGCTTCGACAGCACAGGAGGCAGCTCACAGCCAAACAGACCAGAGAGGAGTGGGGTGTGATCTCAGCCATCTCTGTAGGGAGAGCTTTGCTACAGGATTGGATACTTTGCTCTGGCAGCAGGTCAGTAGCCCAGCAGAGAAGCTAAAAACACAGGGGGGAGAGGGGGTGAAGAATACAACCCCAAATAGCTGGAATTTCTTGAGACCTGGTCACCCCTCCCCCACAGCATCTCAGCATGCTTTGAGACTGAGAGTGCAGGAGCAGCACAGTCCCTGCTAGTGCTTCGCTGCGGGTCCCCCCTTCCCCTCCCCCCCCCCAGTCTGTAGAGGAAGCTCAGTAACACCACCCAGACCCTTCCTACAAAAAAACAGATTCCATTTGGGGTTTTTTCTTTTTTTCTTTGCTACTTTGTCTCTGATTCCTCTCTGACAAAATGAGCAAAAAAAATGAAAAGGACCTTAACCCTTGACAGCTTTTATACAGATAGAGAGCAGACACTAAACCCTGAGGAGATTAAAAACAGACTGTCTCCAGGTGAATCCCCACAGGAGATCATCTGTTCCTCAGCACAAATGAATCTCATAGAAGAAATTAAAAAGGCTCTCACAAGAGAGCTAGAAGAAAAATGGGAAGAGGAGAGGGAGGCTTGGCAAGAGAATCTGGAGAAGACATCCCACTCATTTAAAGACAGAGTGGATAAAGAAATCAAATCCTTGAAAAATAGGATTAGTGAACTGGAAACAGAAAATAGCTCTCTAAAAAATAAAATTGGGGAAATGGGAAAAAATTCCATAGAACAAAACAACTCAATTGAACAATTAGAAAAAGATATTTAAAAAGTAAGTGAAGAAAATACTTCATTGAAAATCAGAATCGAACAAATGGAATTGAATGACTCGAGGAGACAACAAGAATCAGTCAACCAAAAACATCAAACAATGGAGGAAAATGTGAAATACCTTCTTGGGAAAACAACAGACCTGGAAAATAGGTCTAGGCGAGACAATCTGAGGATTATTGGTCTCCCAGAAAAATATGATGAAAAAAAGAGCCTGGACACTATTTTCCAGGAAATTATCAAAGAGAACTACCCAAGAGTCATAGAAACAGAGGGTAAAATAAACATTAAAAGAATTCATCGATCACCTACTGAGAGGGATCCTAAAATCAAAACACCAAGAAATATAATGTCCAAATGCCAGAATCCTTAGACAAAGGAAAAAATACTGCAGGGGCTAGAAAAACCCAATTTTTTTTTAATTTAGTATTTTATTTTTCCCAATTACATGGAAAAAAAACCCAATTTCTAATATTTGTTTTTAAAACTTTTGAGTTCCAGATTTCGTCCTTTCCTCTCTCCCCTATATTGAGAAGGCAAGCAATTTGCTATATAGGTTATACATATGAAGTCATGCAAAACATTTCCATTAAAGTAATGTTGTGACAGAAAATATAGACACTCGATTTCCCCCCCCCAAAAAAAAAAAAAAAACTAAAGAAAAATAAGAAAGGAAAAACCCAATTCAAATATAGAGGAGCCACAATAAGGATCACCCAAGATCTAGCAGCATCCACATTAAAAGATCAAAGGGCCTGGAATATGATATTCTGAAAAGCTAAGGAACTCGGTATGCAACCAAAAATAACTTAGCCAGCCAGAATGAACATCTTTTTCCAGGGAAGATGGTCATTCAACAAAATAAGCGAATTTTACCTATTTTTTGATGGGAAAAAAAAAAAAACAGAACTTAACAAAAAGTTTGATCTACAAATATAGAACTCAAGAGAAACCTAAAAAGGTAAAAAGAAATCTTGGGAACTATATTTCTGCTTTAAAGATTTATAAAGAATACATTTATACGTTGTCCTAGAAACTAGAGGTGGAAAGGACATTGTATCAGAAAAAGGGTAAAGTGCGGGTACTACATCTCAGGAACAAGCAAAGGAAACTTACTATATCTGAGAGAAAGAATGGAGGAGGATGAATATAGTGGGTATCTTACTGCCATTAGAATTGGCCTTAAGAGAAAAATTTTATACATATTCAATTTATGTTGAAACTTCTCCCACCTCATTCAAAAGTGGGAAGGGAAAAGTGAAAAGGGAAGGAATAAGCTATGGAGAAGGGAATATGGAAACTGTGAAGGAAAGGAATAAAATAAGATAGGGGGAGGAACTCTAAGGCGGGGGTGGGGGTGGGGGGAGGGTTACTAAAAAGGGAGGGCTGTGAGCAGCAAATGGTGCTCACAAGTTTAATACTGGGAAGAGGGGGGAAGGGGGAAAGAAGGGAGAAAAGCATAAACAGAGGTTAACAAGATGGCAAGTTATACAGAATTGGTAATTTTAACCATAAATGTGAACAGGGTAAACTCCCCCATATAGAGGAAGTGGTTAGCAGAATGGATTAAAAGCCAGAATCCTACAATATGTTGTTTACAGGAAACACACCTGAAACAGGGAGATACATGCAGAGTAAAGGTAAAAGGTTGGAGCAAAATCTACTATGCTTCAGGTGAAGGCAAAAAAGCAGGGGTAGCCATCCTGATCTCAGATCAAGCAAAAGCAAAAATTGATTTAATTAAGAGATAAGGAAGGGCACTATATCTTGCTCAAGGGTAGCATAGATAATGAAGCAATATCGATATTAAACATATATGCATCAAGTGATGTAGCATCTAAATTCTTCAAAGAGAAATTAAGAGAACTGTAAGAAGAAATAGACAGCAAGCTATAATAGCAGGAGATCTCAACTTTGCACTGTCAGAATTAGATAAATCAAAGCACAAAATAAATAAGAAAGAAGTCAAAGCGGTAAACAGAATACTAGAAAAGTTAGCTGTGATAAATCTCTGGAGAAAACGAAATGGAAAGAGAAAAGAGTATATTTTCTTTTCAGCAGTTCATGGAACCTATACAAAAGTACACCATATATTAGGACATAAAAACCTCAAACTCAAATGCAGTAAGGCAGAAATAGTAAATGCATCCTTTTCAGACCACGATGCAATAAAAATTACATTCAACAAAAAGCCAAGGGAAAGTAGACCACAAAATAATTGGAAACTAAATGATCTCATACTAAAGAATGATTGGGTGAAACAGCAAATCATAGACATAATTAATAACTTCACCCAAGTAAATGACAATAATGAGACATCATATCAAAATTTGTGGGATGCAGCAAAAGCAGTAATGGGAAATTTCATATCTCTGGAGGCCTACATGCATAACATAGAGAAAGAGAAGGTCAATTAATTGGGCTTGCAACTAAAAACGCTAGAAAAGGAACAAATTAAAAATCCCCAAACACTAAACTTGAAATTCTAAAAATAAAAGGAGACATCAATAAAATTGAAAGTTAAAAAAACTATTGAATTAATTAATAAAAACTAAGAGTTGGTTCTATGAAAAAACCAACAAAATAGACAAACCCTTAGTAAATCTGATTAAAAAAAGGAAAGAGGAAAATCAAATTGTTAGTCTTAAAAATGAAAAGGGAGAACTCGCCACGAACAAAGAGGAAATTAGAGCAATAATTAGGAATTACTTTGCCAATAAATTCGACAACTTAAATGAAATAGAAGAATACCTTCAAAAATATAGCGTGCCCAGAATAACAGAGGAAGAAGTAAATATCCTAAACAGTCCCATCTTAGAAAAAGAAATAGAACAAGCTATTAACCAACTCCCTAAGAAAAAATCCCTAGGACCAGATGGATTTACATGTGAATTCTACCAAACATTTAAAGAACAATTAACTCAAATGCTATATAAACTATTTGAAAAAATAGGGATTGAAGGAGTCCTAATAAACTCCTTTTGTGACACAGACATGTTACTGATACCTAAACCAGGTAGGCTGAAAGGAGAGAAAGAAAATTGTAGACCAATCTCCCTAATGAATATTGATGCTAAAATCTTAAATAAAATATTAGCAAAAAGATTACAGAAAATCATCCCCAGGATAATACACCATGACCAAGTAGTATTTATACCAAGAATGCAGGGTTGATTCAATATTAGGAAAACTGTTATCATAATTGACTATATCAACAACCAAACTAATAAAAACCATATGATCATTAAAATAGATGCAGAAAAAGCATTTGATAAAGTCCAACATCCATTTCTAATAAAAACACTTGAGATTATAGGAATAAATGGACTTTTCCTTAAAATAGTTAGGAGCATATATTTAAAACCGTCAGTAAACATCATATGCAATGGGGAAAAACTGGAACCTTTCCCAGTAAGATCTAGAGTGCAGCAAGGTAGCCCACAATCACCGTTATTATTCAATATTGTATTAGAAATGCTAACCGTGGCAATAAGAGTTGAGAAAGAGATTAAAGGGATTAGAGTAAGCAATGAGGAAACCAAACTATCACTCTTTGCTGATGGTATACTTAGAGAACCCCAGAAATTCTACTAAAAAGCTATAAGAAATAATTCACTACTTTAGCAAAGTTGTAGGATACAAAATAAATCCCCATAAATCCTCAGAATTTTTATACATCACCAACAAAATCCAACAGCAAGAGATACAAAGAGAAATTCCATTCAAAATAACTGTTGACAGCATAAAATATTTGGGAATCTATCTACCAAAGGAAAGTCAGGAACTATATGAGCAAAATTACAAAAAACTTTACACACAAATAAAGTCAGATTTAAATAACTGGAAAAATATTAAGTGCTCTTAGATAGGCCATGCGAATATAACAAAGATGACAATACTGCTGAATTAATCTATTTATTTAGTGCTATGCCAATCGCCCTTCCAAGAAAATATTTTAATGATCTAGAAAAAATAATAACAAAATTCATATGGAAGAATAAAATGTCGAGAATCTCAAAGGAATTAATTTTT
The DNA here is from genome assembly GCF_902635505.1 of Sarcophilus harrisii. Lineage (NCBI taxonomy): Eukaryota > Metazoa > Chordata > Mammalia > Dasyuromorphia > Dasyuridae > Sarcophilus > Sarcophilus harrisii. The sequence continues at coordinate 123,160,561 of NC_045431.1, read as the reverse complement.
AAAAAATCAAATGAAGGTGGCCTAGCTGTACCTGATCTAAAACTATAGTATAAAGCAGCAGTCACCAAAACCATTTGGTATTGGCTAAGAAATAGATTAATTGCTCAGTGGAACAGGTTAGGTTCACAAGACAGAATAGTCAACTATATAGCAATCTAGTGTTTGACAAACCCAAAGATCCTCACTTTTGGGATAAGAATTCATTATTTGATAAAAACTGCTGGGATAACTGGAAATTAGTATGGCAGAAATTAGGCATGGATTCACACTTAACACTGTATCCGAAGATAAGATCAAAATGGGTCCATGATTTAGGCATAAAGAACGAGATTATAAATACATTAGAGGAACATAGGATAGTTTATCTTTCAGTCCTGTGGAGGAGGAAGAAATTTGTTACTAAAGATGAACTAGAGATCATTATTGATCACAGAATAGAAAATTTTGATTACATCAAATTAAAAAGCTTTTGTACAAACAAAACTAATGCAAACAAGATTAGAAGGGAAGCAACAAACTAGGAAAACATCTTTGCAGTTAAAGGTTCTGATAAAGGTCTCATTTCCAAAATATATAGAAAATTGACTCTAATTTATAAGAAACCAAGCTATTCTCCAATTGATAAATGGTCAAAGGATATGAACAGACAATTGTCAGATGATGAAATTGAAACTATTTCTAGTCATATGAAAGAGTGTTCGAAATCACTATTAATCAGAGAAATGCAAATTAAGACAACTCTGAGATACCACTACACATCTGTAAGATTCGCTAAGAAGACAGGAAATAATGATGATGATTGTTGGAGGGGATGTGGGAAAACTGGGACACTGATATATTGTTGGTGGAGTTTTGAACGAATCCAACCATTCTGGAGAGCAATCTGGAACTATGTCCAAAAAGTTATCAAACTGTGCATACCCTTTGATCCAGCAGTGCTACTACTGGGCTTATACCCCAAGGAGATACTAAAGAAGGGAAAGGGACCTGTATGTGCCAAAATGTTTGTGGTAGCCCTGTTTGTAGTGACTAGAAACTGGAAAATGAATGGATACCCATCAATTGGAGATAGTTGGGTAAATTGTGGTATATGAATGTTATGGAATATTATTGTTCTGTAAGAAATGACCAGCAGGATGAATACAGAGAGCCTTGGAGAGACTTATATGAACTGATGCTAAGTGAAATGAGCAGAACCAGGAGATCATTATATACTTCAACAACGATACTGTATGAAGATGTATTCTGATGGAAGTGGATTTCTTTGACAAAGAGACCTAATTCAGTTTCAATTGATCAATGATGGACAGAAGCAGCTACATCCAAAGAAAGAACACTGGGAAATGAATGCAAACTGTTTATATATATTTTTTTCTTCCCGGGTTATTTTTACCTTTTGCATCCAATTCTCCCTGTGCAACAGGAGAACTGTTAAGTTCTGCACACATATATTGTATCTAGGATATACTGTGACTTATTCAACATATATAGGACTGCTTGCCATCTAGAGGAAGGGCTGGAGGGAGAGAGGGGAAAAATCGGAACAAATGTGAGTGTGAGGGATAATGTTGTAAAAAAAAATTACCCTGGCATAGGTTCTGTCAATAAAAAGTTATTATAATAAATTTAAAAATTAATTTAAAAAAAGAAAGTGATTCAAGGTTTTGAAAGGGTTAATGTTGAGAAATTATACATGCATGTTTTGAAAATAAAAAGCTTTATTTAAAAGAGAAAAGAAAAGAAATTAATTGATCGTTTTTGTATTAACAGGATCTCCAAAGATGGGTAAACGAGTCTAATGAAGATGGTTTTGTCTTGGTATCTTTTGGAGCTGGTGTAAAGTATTTATCAGAAGACATCACTTGCAAACTAGCAGGAGCTTTGTCAAGGTTGCCTCAAAAGGTGATTTGGAGGTAAGAATAAGAAAGTCAAGAATGTTTATATATCATTGATTTACAATTGAAGTTTTGGATCCAGTAATATCTAACTCACTGAGTCATCAGTAGTAAGAAACTTCGTGGCTTCTCAGTGAATTGAAGTTTAAGGGAGAATTTTGTGAAATTATCCAACTAATGAAGATTTTAAATCTGTAATTTACAAACACTGGCATAATGGCAGTATAAATTCCCATAATAGGAAATGTCCAAATTTATTCCAAACTTGATTTTCACCTCTGAAAACACCTTTATTTCATTTCAATTTCAATTCTAACATTGATTTGAAGCTTTAAGGAGGCTTGGCAATGTAGTGGATAAAGTATTGGGTTTGGAATCAGGTATTCAGATTCCAGCAGTTATTGGCTATGTGATCCTTGGCAAATCTCTTAATTTCTCTTAGTCTCAGTTCCTTCTTCTGTAAAATGGCATAATACTAGCATCTACCTCTTAGGTTCTTGGGAAGACCAAGCAAGATAACATATAAAGCACTTTTGTAAATCTTGAAAAGCTGCATAAAAATTATTATTTTTGTGGTTATAATTATTGATTACGTGCATATGTATGAGGCATTGTGATAGATACTTGGTGAAAAATGATAATCTTTGCCTCTAAGCCACATATACACGGTACACATGTAAATGTCCCAGTTTATTGCAGCTATGTTGGTGACACTTTGTCATTTCCAAATTAAGATTAATAAGACTAATTATCTCCCTCTCTCCAAAAAAAAAGTCCTGCTTGTTTTCAGTGTGCTTATATGTTTATATTTTTACCTCTCATTAGGGGTAGCTAAGTTATATAATGGATAGGGCTCAGAGTTAGAAAGATCTGAGTTCAAATATGATTTCAGAGACTAACTTTGTAATCTTGAAGAAAGTAACTTTACATCTGTCAGCTTCAGTTTCCCTAACTATAAAATGGGATAATATTAGGACCTATCTCCCATGGTTGTGCCAGATGTATAGTAGATGCTTATCAGTTCTTCACTTTCCATTGAAATGCAGGCTCCTTGAGGGCAGGGACTTTTGTCTTTGTGTCCACAAAGATTACCGATGCCTGGTACTGAATGGGGAAGCAGGGATTCCACAGAAGATTACCAGGAATGAGTATAGATAGCCTGTTATCAGAAAAACTCAGAAATCCAGCAGCTTTTTCTGGACCACCACAGTAGTAAAATCACCTACTTTCTTTGGGAGCTTGATAAGTTTATTATAACCTGTAGTTATTAGAAAGCTAAGTGGGTTTAATGCTTTCAAAACTCTTCTCCTTGCCTTCTCCCCATCTTCTTGTACTCTTCTTTCCTCTCTCCTTCCCTCACTTCTTCCTGTCATAGGCATTGGGAAAGATAAAAATGTTTAGATAAGGCATGCTTCTTCCCTTTCTGGAAGTTATAATCTATTTGAGCAATAAGGTGGGAACATGAATATCTTTTTGACATACCCCCAATAATTATAGTACAGAAAAGTAAACTAATTGAACTTCATTTTTATTAAATCAAGCATAATGTGTTAGAGCTTTATTGTATAAAGGGGTAAAATATTAAGTTTATAATTTGTTTTACGTTAAGTGATATAAATTTTTCTATCTCTATTCTGAATGATTTTTCTTCCACTGTGCTTTTTAGGTTTTCTGGACTCAAACCAAAGAATCTCGGGAATAACACAAAACTTATAGAATGGCTACCCCAAAATGACCTGCTTGGTGAGACTGTTATTTGTATTCTGTGGGGTTTTTTTGCTTTTTGTGGTATGGTGGTTTATTTGTGGTTAATTGTGGAAATGCAGTCATTATGTTTATATCTCAAGAATTGTGCAAAAATACAATTTTTTTTTTCCAGATAGTTTGATTCTTGGATTATTGGAAGCTAATAAATAAATTTTATCAAATAATTTAATTCTTAAATTGCTTATAGGCTTCCTAAATATTCTTTTCTATTTAGCAAATTATTGTTACATATGCAGGGCACAATTATACTTACAAATAATGTTTTCCTAATACAATAACAGTATAGTTGTTCTGATGCCAGTTTAATTAACATGAAACAAATACATACAAACTATGAAACCAAAATAGCAACAGGAAAGGTTATAAAAACAATAATATTATTAATATTTTGTGCACTATTTCAGATCTTTTTTCAATGTACTTTTAAACTTATCTCACTTAAATTTTCACAAACATCTTATGAAATTACCAGGGTAAATATCTTTCACTTTTATTTTGCAGATGAGGAAACTGAATTACACAGATACTTTAGGCCCAAATTCACACACAGCTAGAAGTTGGTAGAGAAGCAAATATAACCTAAGTTTTCTAACCCAGCTACATTTTGATGCTTAATTGAATTTAAAGATCATTGGGGAAAAGTACAATTTAGTAGAGAGAGTGAGATAAAATTTTAAACAGCTGTTCCAATTCTATGATGCTTAGTTTTAAATGTGGAAGTGCCTCTGTGTTGGGACAATAGTGACCACAAAACAGAGATTCTCAGAATAAGCAAAAGCAAAAAGGTATTTATTATGACCTTGTAAGAACGGGCCTGTCCTAACCAACAGTGTATCAATTAAAGGAGTGCGCAAAGCACAAACTGCAAAACAAAAGATTAAATAGAATAGAAACCCTACTCCCTTTGACCTTTTCTTCCATTGTCTGGGAGAGTCCAGGCTTATACTCTAAACTGGAAATCTATCCCAGAAACAAAAGAATCCCTTTAAAAGAAGTATTTAAATGCTAATTAAGTGGTGATAAGAAATAGGAGGGGAATGTTCATTTAAGACAATCGAACATCTGCAGCTTTGCAGCTAAAACTCAACTTGCAAAGTCTCAAGTCAAGGCCATATTTCCGTGAGGGGTCTTCACTAATTTATCCCATTCAATCCCTCCTCTTCATTTATTATCCTTTGAAGACCTCTTACACCATTCTTCATATATTTCCCCTCAGTTTCCAGTCCCTGTGGGTCTGGTTTTTCCTATTTCTTTAGTGGGGTCCATGGAACCACAGGACCAAGGAATCAGTTTGATTCCTAAAGGTAAAAGTCTAACTGGACCTCCTACTTCAGGTTGTTCAATTTTCAGGCATGTCCTTGAGATTAAATTTTCCCTATAAAATGTACTTGTGGGCCATCCCATGCATGGTTACTACTTTCCTTTGAGTCAGCCCTCCACAGCATTCTAATTGTGTCTTTTCCTTTTCCCCATACCACGTGGTATCTCTCCTAACTCCACTATGCTTTCTGACCCCACTTTTCCTCCTTACAGCTAACTAACTCTTTTAGGGTGCTAAGTCCCTTTCAGGATTTATTCTGCCAGCTAAAGGCTTGCCTCAACTTCATGGGGTACTCCATTTCTCTGATAATTGTGAGTTCAATTGAGGAATTGTCTTTCCATTGTTAATTGTTAACTATATATGCTCTCTCAAAGCTATTTATTTTGACCATGGCCTAGAGTCTAATAAACATATTCAGCATACATATGGGGGTTCTGTACCCCCAACTCCCATCTGAGGCTATCTATCACCCCATCCATTTGATTCCCAATAATTATGTAACCTTTTACAAATAAAAATGTCACCAGCCTCTAAGAAGCTTGGAAAATCGCAGAGAGGGTAGTAATCTTTTTCAGTTTAGTTTACCTCTGGTGAAGGCCCTCAGAAGGCTTTTAGTCATGTAAATTAGGCCTACTTAAAATGTAATAAAAATAGTGCCAAGTAACAATGATTAGTCTCAAAATCCCCAGTATCTGCTAAAATATTTTTAGCAGTTCTATAACTTTAATCATTTCTATAGATGCAGATTGGCCAGTTTTAGGTCCACAGAAAGGTCAGTTTTTTGTTTTTTTTTTTCTTTTTGGTGTGAATTTAAAACTGTCCCCATGCCAGAATTAATTTTTCCTCTCTCTGGCTAAAAGCTATTTGCAGAAGTCCAATTATGTACAAAAATAAGCCTTTTTTAAAAAAAAATCCCAATACCCAAATTTTTTCCTTTGTAATTTGGCTACCTGAGAAACACAGAAAACAACCACAGGTTGCATGCATGCATACATATATACTGTAATACTGGAGAAACCGAGGCAAGATAGAGATTAGAGAGTTTTTAAAATTTTATTTGAATTTCTGAGAGGGAGAGATTTTTTTTTTTAATAGCCTTTTATTTACAGGTTATATGCATGGATAACTTTACAGCATTAACAATTGCCAAACCTCTTGTTCCAATTTTTCACCTCTTACCCCCCCCCCCACCCCCTCCCCTAAATGGCAGGATGACCAGTAGATGTTAAATACATTAAAATATAAATTAGATACACAATAAGTATACATGACCAAAACGTTATTTTGCTGTACAAAAAGAATCAGACTTTGAAATATTGTACAATTAGCTTGTGAAGGAAATCAAAAATGCAGGTGGGCATAAATATAGGGATTGGGAATTCAATGTAATGGTTTTTAGTCATCTCCCAGAGTTCTTTCTCTGGGCGTAGCTGGTTCAGTTCATTACTGCTCCATTGGAAATGATTTGGTTGATCTCGTTGCTGAAGATGGCCAGGTCTATCAGGAGAGGGAGAGATTGTGCTGGGAGCATGATGCCCCCAGGGCTGATGTCCAAAGTGTCCAGCAGCCAATGTGAGTTTTCAGTGACATATTTACAAGCTCCAAACTCAGGTACATAAAGGTGGTTGGTGGAGTCCAAACTCTGGTGAGCAGGAATCTCTAGGCAGGGACCACCAATCCAGTTCAGACAGGTGTGTGTGGGGGGGTAGAACCATAAATTCTTACTAATTTAGGAGTTGGGAGCCAGGAACTCTGAACTTCCCCTTATCTTGAGTTTACACATTTATAATTTATAACCTTAGAGTAACTAGCCCTAAGTTATATCAGTTCTAATGATCAGGAAGGGGGTTGCAACCAGGGAAACTGAGGCAGGATAATTTAGAGATTTTTGAGGCAGGACCATGAGGGAAACTGAGGCAGGACAATTAAAAGAGATATGGGCCAGAACTTGAAACAAGGTAATAAGTGGAATTGAGGAGACAATGGTTAAATCTAGTCTAGCATTCATTTAATCCTCCAACAAATAATGGTTTCCTAATGATATTATCATTGGTGTATAATGAGTGTGGAGCATATAAACTAGGAGCCTTAGCCAGGGTTGACACAGAGCTAGAGGCAGAAGCTGGCAGAGGCAAAGGACTGGCAGCAGGAGCTCAAGCTCACAGAATCAAGGAGAGAGATAGGCCTCTAAAATAGCTAACTGGGCCCCAGGAAAGCAGACAAGACTTGAAAGAGACAATAAAGGGTTTGGACTTTTAACACCTGGCTGTACTTGTAGTGATTATTGAACTGAAATGAAGCTCCCTCCAGAGACCCCAAGAAAACCTCAACAGAGAACATTACATTTTGGAAAGAACATTACATAAGAGAACTGTGGTACAACGTACACACACAGACACACAGCTTTTCTAAATCAATCTAGTGGAAGCTAGGAGAGGAGTTCTGGAGCTAAAGGCTCCTCTGAATTTACCACTAAGCCCTCAGGGAATGGACAATTCTGTTGTGGGTGGGAAAGGAACCCCCAAAATTTGGGGTCAGAGCAGTGTCTCAAAAGAATTTGCAGGCTTGCTTGAACCTGTTTCCTGCTCAAGGGGCAAAGTTTTATTGTAATTATAACACCATTACTAGCTGACTAAATCCCAAAAATTTTTTAGCAAAGTCCTAAGAGAAAAGAGACAGCTTTATTTCTTTCTATCATTGATATGCTAATTCCATGGCCTAGAGGTAGGGCCAGGGCTATCAATCAGCAATGAATTGAGGAGTGGTCTATTCAGAATCTGACAGATTGTTATTCTTAGATTGGGAGTATGGGAAGTCCCTGAGGCAGAATATTTAGAATTACTGACTTAGTGTTACAACAAAAGCCTCCCATAAAATCAGGGGACCTGAAAATCGTTGCTATATTATATCAATTTCTCCTAGGGAATGCTCAAACAAAACAGTATTTCCCTGTATATTTTGGTACTTCATACCAATTCTTCATAAAGAGCTATCTTCTTGGGGACAACTTGATAATAGGTTTAGAGTCAGTTAGATTCTTTCCAAGAATTCCTTTCCAAAGTTCTCAGTTTGTTGTCCTCTGTAATGTAAGACTCACCTGATCTTACCAAAGGAAAACAGGAGAATCCTTATGAACTTGAACCCCTTAGGATTTTACCAATAGCAAAGGGAAATAGAAGCTTTTTATGGACTTTAGCCACCTAAATTATCCCAATCCCAAACCCAGTCACCCAGGCAGCTCACTAGTTCTTGTCAGAAGAAAAGTGTGGAGGACTCAGCTGATCTTACCAAAGGAAATGGATCCTTACCAAAAGGACTTTCAAAGGTTCACAGTATCTTATCCTCTTTTCTCCCCACCTCACTAATTGCTTGCTCTGCCTGGGTTGTGCACAATTTACCTGACTAATTTCAAGCTTCTCTCAACTGACTCATCTGGTGGGCTGAATTAATCCTGCCTTTGCTAGCCCACTTCTGTTTTTGCTTTCTCTCTGCCCAAGGATTCAGGATAGGAGAGATCCCTCAGGAATAAGAAATATCCCAGAATGAGCCCCTAAACTGGGTGGGATAGTAGTGACCACTCTCAGAGTAAGAAAAAGTAAAAAAAGGGATTTATTGTAATTTTGCAAGTAAGGGCATTTTCTAACTGACCAGGTGATAGTTAAGGATTGCAAAGCACAAACTACAAAATAAAGATTAAATAGAACAGAAGCCCCTTCCCTCCACTTTGACCTTTTCTCCCATTATCTGGGGGAGTCCAGGCTCTAAAGGGAGGCGACATCTAACCGAGAAACAAAACAATAAATTGCCTTTAAAAGAAGTACTTAAATGTTAATTAAGAGGTGATTGGAAACAGGAGGGGAATGTTCATTCAAGACAATCAAACACTTGGAACTTTTTAGCTATAGCTCAATTTGTTACTGCAAAGTCTCAAGTCAAGACCATATTCTCATGAGTGCATCTTCATTCAGTTTATCCTTATTTTCAAATATTTGTCACATGGAGTCTACACCAAGGTGTTGAAAGCCTTCCTTAATTTCTTCCAGTATCACAAGGGTACCAGAGGAACACTGGCTATCTTATAATTTTTCCCCATGTAGCCAGATCCTCTTCTTTTCCAGTACTTTGATTACTTTTGCCTTTTCTTTTTTCCTTCCTACTTTTTCATTGGTGGCGTGTTGCAGCCTATTATATAATCTTACCATAAATCTCCTCATTGATGATTTATGATCCTTAAATCGAGGTTTATATAAAAGGACAACCAACCCTTATTCTGGACATCGAAATCAAGATATCTGCACTATATTGGGGAGCTATTCCTAATTGTTCCATAGTCCTAGCAAAGTATAACTCATTTATGAATTGCCTATGTTCAACTCAATCACTTATCTTTGCATATTTTCCATTCCCACCCAAATGTACCTTACTCCCTCACAACCTTCTCAACAATCACTCCAGTTGCTCAGACCACAGTACTGTGTTCTTTTCTGTATACAATAAAAAAATCACTGTCAATATTCTGTCCAAATAAGCAGGCACTCAATTTCCTGACAAAACAGTTTTGGTTTTCAATGTCAGTAGGATTTTCTGAGTATTCATTCCTTAATACCTTATAGGTAATCAGTAATTGCAGGTAGCTCTTTGGGCACTGAAAACAATTTCTTCAAATTCTATCAATTTGCCTTCTATAGCTAAGATTGTACTTTGGGGGAGAACTATTATGACCTCTCATACTTGTTCATTGTAGTAAATTCTGCAGTATTCAAATAAGCTTTCCCTCTGGAAGTGTATTTTCCCACATTCTGCACAATTATTGAGGGTCTCTTCACTCCTGAAGTTAATCACTGACTGCTCTCTTATGTCTTCCTTATTTTTACCAGTCTTTCTTTGCTTGGACTTCTCTCCTTTGCAGCGCTCTTCCATTTTTTAATAATCTTCACTTATTTTCTCTTTAACTTTTAATCTTAAAAACCTGCATAGAATATTAAGAAATTAAGCGACTTTCCCACAGTTATGTAGCCAAGAAGGGTGCTGAGGGAGATTTAAATGCAGGTTTTCCTGATTTTAGAACTCTGGCCAAATACAAGAATCATCATTTCTAAGGTAAAAGACATGCTCGGGTGTATGCTAATAAAATATTTAATTGCTGACTTTCTGGTGGTGGTGGTGGTGGTGGTGGGGAATGATGTAATTAAATCTCATAGCCAAGCTCACATTTTTTTCAGTCACTTTCTTAAATCTTAGCCAATCAGTAAAACAACACTTTTTAAAAAAAAATAATCATCACCACCCCTCTGCCATCTATAAGATAATCTCTCAGCTCAGATATGAGCTTGTAGTTTTGTTTAAGTACAAATTCTGACTTTTCCCCTTTCTTTTCCTCCCTTTCTTTTGTAACTTGAATCTTTCCCATCTAAGGTGCCTTTTTCAACTTTTACTTCAACCAGTGACTTTCTTCAGGCATTAAAAAACAACCCCAGCCCTCTCTTAGGTTCCTCTCTATTGCCAAAGTCCTATAATAGTCATTTAATGTTTGATGGCCCTTTTAGATCCATAGAAACTTAAATTTATTTTTACATATTCTTGTCTGGACAGTCATATTTCAGGGGTTTCTCTAGTTGTAAAAATTTTAGGATTCCATTTGTCCTGGGCTTCATTCATAATAAAAGAGAAGGACAATACTAGGTTGATGATATAATTGAAATCATTCAACTCTCTGATATGCCAGATGAGAGTTAACCAAACTTGATACAGATACAGTAAAAGGAATGGTTCGAGGAGCTGTATGTAATTCTGTCCCTTCTTCCTGACTGAGCTATTTATTTATTTGGTTTTTTGCTTTTATTGCTTTCTTCGTCAAATGAGGGAGTCAAACTAGATGGTTTCCAAAGTCCCTTCCAATTCTAAATCTGTGATCTTAATTTGGCCAAGGGGCAAGTTCATTTTGAAATATACAAACAGAAGCTCCCAACTCTGATTCAAGGATTTTAAGGGATTATGGCATACTGTCAGAATAGAAGGGATTGTCATCCTAACAGAAAAATGCAATATCATTACAGATGTATGATCATATATAACTTTATATGTGATATTTTAGAGGGGAAAATGTAACTAACAACAATTAATATTTTCACAAAACCTTATGTATGTACCATAATATTCCATAGAACAGAGTCTGAAAAACACTATGAAACTCTATTTCTATTATGGAGACTTAACTTTCGGGTTAAATTTAAAATCAGATTTATTATCAGCTTCTGTTCTACATATGACAAAATAATGCTTCATGTTCTAGTAACATACATAATAAAAGCACAGATTATCATTAATTGATAACTTCACTGGTTTGGTAGTGAATGCATAGTGTTGCTGTCTTACATTCAATTTTTATATTCATAACTATTCCTTAAGCAAAATATCAAATTATCCAATTTTCTAGATGAGGAAACTGAGGATATAGAAGTATTTCAAACTAAAAAAACATGGCTGTTAAGCTATTAGACCAGATTGAAGTGTTGAAAGGCAAAAATAAAATCCTAATTCTTTGCAATTCTCTTGTACTGCTCATAATTCTGTATAAACAGTATTTCATAAATATGAATGTAAACAAATATTCACAAATGATGAAATCTTGGTAGAAAAAAAAAACAACAACCTAGAAACCTAATTGAATTTCTAAAGTTGGCTACAGGGGATTATTGTTATTGTTGTTTGCTTCAGATTACACACAATTTGGAAGGGAAAGAGGGAGAATAAAATTTAGGTTTCTTAATCTGACTCTTAAATGAGAAAATGACCAACATGTGTCCCGAAGGATGTCTAATCATCTATAATACTATTGCTATATTGAGCAAGAGAGCTGTTCTCTATAGCCTTCTAGTACAAGTTCAAGCTTTTTACCTGTAAGAGTCTAGAAATTTTACAGAGATCTTTTATGTTCATCTTAAAAGGATCAGAATGGTATTAGAGTTGTTAATAACATCTAAGTGATGTTAGCTTTCCTAATTCACAATTTCACATAGTTTCTCTCTGCCTGATTGTGGAATTAAGATAAAACTAGATACTAAAAATCTCTGGTTCTTATAGGATGAGCACACAAATATATCATAGACTTTCTGGAAATTCAAAATATAAAAAATTCATTTTCAAGATATCAAGTGAGTGAATGTATAGTTATAGTTCTGAGTAATTGTACAGATAATAATAGCTTAAATTATGGTATGATTTGATAGTGCCCTCCAGTGTATTAATTTTTTGCATAAAATTTTCTTAAAAAGATGTATTATTCTTTAAAGCCATTAAATCTGATAATTTCTTATTTAATAATTCAATTTTCATTGTTTAATAAGAAGCTGTGTTGGATAGTAGAGAGCATACTCAACATTCAGTTAGAAAGCTCTGGATTCAGATTGATCCCAGTTCTGATGCTTGCTTCCAGTCTGATCATGAGAAAATCTACTTAAAACTCCTTGACTTTCTATTGACTCATTTGTAAAAGGAAGGAATTGGTCCAGATGGTCTCTGTGGCCCTGTTAGCTCCAAATCTATGTGATCTCTGATTGTTAACCTCTGAATGCCTAGGACAATTCATTAGGACTTTTTTTTGTTTTCCTAAATCAAAGAAAAGTTAGTCTGCAGTCTATGTTGGTGAAGAGAATGAACCCTCATACTGGGAGTTCCATCAAAATGATAAAATCTGCGTCGCTCAAATTAAAAATAAAATTGCTAAAAATGTTTCTTTAAAGCCAGTTACCAAAATCAAAATCAAAATACCAATCTTTAAAGCCATTACCTATGATGAATAATTTATTCAGAATTGTTTTCAGTTTCTAGAAATATCTTGTGACAGATTTTTACTTCTGCCACAGAATCTCTTCACATGGGTTGGATTATGTGTCTGTATGTCTGTAAATTTGGATGGAAGAAAAATGATGTCTTTGTTTCTATTAACTTTTAACTGGGCTTTTTCTTTTCTCTCAATTATAAATTAATTAAGCAACTATTTTGAGAAGTCTATATGCTTCACAATATTGGTAAATATTTACAAAACCCTGCCCCAGGTTCAGAAACCTTCAGCTCTTTATGTAACATTCTTATTTCATTTATTGCTCCCTTCTTTAGGACATTCAAATATTAAAGCATTTCTAAGCCACGGTGGCTTGAACAGCATTTTTGAAACTATGTACCATGGAGTCCCTGTGGTGGGTATTCCACTTTTTGGAGATCATTATGATACAATGATTCGAGTTCAGGCAAAAGGCATGGGGATATTGCTAGAATGGAAGTCAATGACTGAACAGGACTTATACGAAGCCTTGATAAAAGTTATTAATAATCCCAGGTAAGTAATATTTCTTGATTTATTTATTATACATTATATTATATATTATATTATTATATGTATTATATTAATATGTATTACATACATATAAATATATATTATATATTATTATTATATATAATGTTATATAACATTAAATCCATGCATTCTGTTTAATGCAAAACTTTTTTCCACTTTAATATGAAAAAATATTACAATCAGATAGCATCCATATTGAGGCTATAAGTTGCCAACTTTCACTCTTAGCGTTAGTCAGAGCAGCATGCCTGCTTTGATCCTTCTGTGTAGGTCTTGGGCTACTTTGGGCTAACTGCAAACCACTCCCATAATCCCCTGCTCAAAAGGAATAGCTTTCTTATTGATCCTGACTTTTCAAAGTGATTTCATGCATTATGGCATGCAGTGAAGGCCCAGGTTCTAACTCACCTGACATCTTTCTTGTTGCCTTTAGGGAGAGATAATAAGGAAAGTGTCACCACATTCAGGACCAAGCAAGGAGAATCTCTTACCCTAGGGCCTGTGGTAATAATTTGTTCTAAAACTTGATGGTACTCAGATGAGTCATCTTGCTATCCTGCATAGCATTCTTGTTAAGGCCCTGACTCCAACTTACAAACTTCATGTTGGTTCTAATTTCCCAAAGGAATTTTCATCCAAATTTTGTATGTATAAATGTAGTCTCTTGTAGGCATCTTTCTCTATGCCATAGGCTTTCCTAGAGGTTAAAGGGTAATGCCTCTGAGACAGAACTAATTCTGTAGTTTTGGAAGAAGTATCAATTAGACTCTCCATTATCAGTAAGCCCAGCTGAGTCTTACTCTACCAGGTAAGTCTAGGAACATTCATTGCATGTAAGGGTATTTTAAAAGTTCTAGATCAAGCAGCTTTTACAATTCCATTTACATTCCCCTTCCTTTCAAAGTTTGACTTTGAAACAAATCCATGATTTTTTTCTACAATGAAGTATTTTGTGAACAGTGTATAAATTTTAAAACCTTGTGTGAACATTTATTGAGTAGTGAGTAAGCTATCTATAGCATTTGAAATTTTCAGTCTTTGGGCCAGAGGGCTTCTGTGGACTCTTACCAGTAGGTGAAACTTTTAAGATTGGAGCTCCTTTGCCTGGAAATTCTTCACTTCCAGGGAGCAAGGAGAAAACACTAAATCCATATCAGCTTAATGAAGAAGGAAGTTGTCAATATGGAGCAAGTTTTCAGGTAATTAGCATCCTCCAAATCCAATACTGAGCTGGGCCTCAGAAATTGTCTTAAGCAATGAAGAGACTGAATCAATTGTCTGTCATCAATGATGCAGAGAGATTTGCTCTGGAAAATTGGCTTAGTCACTGTACCATCTAAGAACTTTTTATCCACTAAATCCAGTCAAGTCTTGGTTAAGTACCTACTGTGATCAAGGCAGTGTTCTAGGTGTTGAGTATACAGAAGTAGAAATGAAACATTCTTTGTCCTCAGAGAATAACATTCTCTGTAGATGTTGTAGATGAGGTGTCTCAAAATCACTGTTAACAATTTGGGACAGGCATGAACCCAAATGACTTGAGGATAAATAATAATTGAAGAAAAGACTGGTACTCTCAGTAGCCTCATTTGAGTAGATTAATTGAGGGAGAACAGTAATAAGGGTACAGTAGTACCCTATTTTACAGGTGGAGGCAGCTTGGCATGGTTGATAGAGAACTGTGGATTCTAAACCTAAAAATTCAGATTACTTGTTTGATATATCCTGACTCTGACTCAGCAAATGACTTTAACCTTTCAAGGATTTCAAGAGACAACTCTCTTCAGACTGTATATTGCAGTGAAGGTACCAGTCAGAGGGAACTGCTTCAACTGAAAGTATCCTATGCTAACGAAATCATAGTTCGTCCAACCCTATTTTATAAATATTGTGAGGGATGTAGAAGACCCTTACCCAAAATGACTACTCAGAGATCATTCAGTAGAAAGCAGAAAAGTTGTTTATTAAAACCTTTGGAGGATGAGCCATCCCATCATGAGATAAGAAAGAGAAAGCTCATGGTAGGAGAGCTAAAGAATTAATAAAGATATACAGCTTTTATAGGTTCTATTATGAAGGATTACATCATAAGTTGGGGAGTATTGAGAAATAGGTGCCCCCTCTCCCCTAATTGAATGTTAAACATTGGTGCCAAAGGCAGATTAGAACGGAATGCTTTTTTCCCTGGTTCCAAGAGGAATCATCAATCAGATCTTCAAACTTCAGAATACTGAGCTGACATCATTTAAACTAATAATCTAAATATTGTTAACATTGAACAAGGATAAATGTCATCGTCTCTGGTTAAATAGATGTAAAGTTTTAAGTAAATATTGGCTTGCACACACTGTACTTATGAGGGTCACAGAGACAAAAATAATAAAAAATACAGAAAAAGAATTTAAACATTCCTGTAAGTTCTTCACCTTATCTCTCCATTCCACACAATATGAAAATAGTTTTAGACAAGGGATGAAATGACTTATCCAAAGTGACCAAGTTTATTATGTCTTGCTCCTATCTTTTGTAATATCAGTTGTCATACGTCTTGAAAGAGATCCTCCCCAAAGAAGCTTTTACTAATAGTGTGACTTAATTTCATTTTCTAGCAATAAGATATTAATTGTATGAGGGTGAATTTTATCATTATTATTTACAAATAAAGGATTAAAATTCATTTTCTAGGTTTCTGGTATTGAGTATATTGTTCAGTAAAGGTGATGATCTGCCTTGACAGAAGTTTCCTCTTTAAGAGTTCCCATATTGATAAAATTACAGGTCCAGTGATCAATAAATAATAAATAAGTGCTTACTATGTGCCAGCCATTGTGCTACATGTTAAGAATACAAAAAGCAGAAGATAGTCTCTGTTCTGAAGGAACTTAAAATCATGCAAATAAATATAAACAAAGCAAGATAGATACAGAATTCCTAGATATAGGAAATGAAGTATCTTGTACATGGAACAGCCATGAGGCCAGTGTCACTGGATGGAAAAGTATGCATCAAGGAATAAGGTGTAAGAAGATTAGAAATAGAAAAGTGGTAGAGGTATAGGTTATTAAGAGTCTTGAATGATAAACAGAGCATTTTTTATTTAATTCTGGAAGTGATCATATCTTGTTAAAGCTTATTGAGGGCATAAAGGCACAAAGTGGAGTTGGGGGATACTGACATGGTCAGAACTGTCACTGAACAGAGAATTGGAGTGGGGTGAGACTTGAGACAGGCAGATCCACCAGCAAGGTATTACAGTAGTTCAGATGTGAGTTGATCAACATTTGAACCAAAGTTGTGGTTTGATTAGAGAAGGGGACATATTTGAGGGATTTTGCAGAGGTAAAATCAATAGATTGTAGCAATAGATTACATAGGGGAGGTGACAGGTAGTGTGGTATCCGTGATAACTCTTATGTTTTGAGCCTGAGGAACTGAGTGGGGAAGTTGTTCTCTACTGGGGAATTAGGAGGGAAAGGAGGGTTGGGGGGGAGGATAAATATAACTTTGGACAAGTTGAGTTTAAGATGTCTACTGAACATGTAATTTGAGATATATAAGATGAATTTGGAGATGCATGATTGAAAGCTATCAAAGAGTTTGAAGCAGGATTGGCAGATTTGAGAATCATTAACATAGATATGGTAATTAAATTTATGGGAGTTGGTCAGATTATTAAGTGGTGTAGAGGGAAAAGATAAAAATGGTAAATGACAGAACCCTCTGTTGTTAGAGGGCATGATTTGGAAGAGGGTCCAACAAAGGATACTGAGTCAGATAGGTAGAAGGAGAATCAGGAGAGAGCAGTATCCCAAAAACCTAGAGAGAAGAAAATATTGAGAGATTGATCAGTAGTATCAAAATAGGCTGCAGAGAGGTTGAATAGAATGAGGATTAAGAAAAGAACTTTAGATTTGGTGACTGAGATCTTTGGTCACTTTAGAGAGAAAAAATTTGGTGGAATGGTGAGATAGGAACCTGGATTAAGCTGGATTAATGATATCAAGGAAAGTGAGGGGAAAAAAGAAAGTGAAGACACCTGTTGTAGAGAAGGTCTTTTCACTGAGTTTAACAGCAAAGGACAGAAGAGATATAGAAGAATAGCAAGGCTGGAAGGTATACGTGAGATGGTTTTTGTTTTTGTTTTCAGGAAATCAGGGATATATTTATAAGGCTGTTGAGAATGAGCTGCTAGAGGAGAGATTGAAAGTAAGTGATAGAATAGAGGTTGACAGAGGGACAGTCTATTGGTCCGGTGCAAATAAGATTACCAGAATTAAAAAAAACATTTAAACACTATTATCCTAAATCCCAGGCATGCCAAAAAACCTAGTAAGATACCATTAACACTTGTTTTCTTAATGTATGACTATCATAATCATGCTTGTGCAAGTACTATATCTCTAGATAGTCTCATCCTGTTTTGTCTTCTCTCCCACATATAGTGTGCTTATTCGTGTTCAGTTTAGACAAATTATGTCAGGAATATGGGATATTAACATTTTAAACTTTGTTTTCTCCTCACTTATTGCCATTTAGCTACCGTGCACGTGCCCAGAAGTTGTCAGAAATTCACAAGGATCAGCCTAGTCATCCTGTCAATCGAACTGTATATTGGATTGATTACATTCTCCGTCATAATGGAGCACACCACCTACGGGCTGCTGTCCACCGCATCTCTTTCTCTCAGTATTTTTTACTGGATATCGTCTTTGTGCTGTTACTTTGTGCTGCTTTATTTTACTTCATTTTCACAATGATGGTCAAATTCACCTACAAACATAGCACATGTCTCTGGTCTAGGAATGAGCATAGCGCTGTTAATGGACATTACCACAATGGAATCCCCAATGGCAAATATAAAAGAAATGGCCATATTAAACATGAGAAGAAGGTGAAATGAGCCATTCCCACCTGTGTTATCTCAAGGAATCAGATCAGTAGTTGAATTTTTATCACTGTAACTTAGTCTAACAGCTACTTAAAGGAAAACCTCAGTAAACAATTCTAACAGTCCCCTATGTACTCTTACAGGATGAAATTCTATGTAACTAAGATGTCTTTAAAACATGCATGCGTGCGCGCACACACACACACACACAAACCTAAAGTGTAAAAGTGCATTTTATTCTTAATACTGAAGAGACGTTATTTTGGCACTGAAATTTTTTAGCAACCTTAACTCTTTGAATCAATTCAATGACTAAGTTCTTAGTTTTAAAACCAGAGTGTGTATGACTGAGATAAGAAATTTTTTTTTGTTCTCAAAAAAGCTTTTTTTTTAAAGTTTAGTTTAATTTTTTAATGCTTTTCTCTTAATTGAGAGAATTTCAGCCAGCTGCATATTTTTAAATTTATTGAAGTTACAACACTCCTAAGAATGAGATTGAGAATAAGGCATGATCCCAGAATGTTTGGCACCCAGAAATTTAGTTGGTTGTAAACTCAGAATACTACTATGAAAGAATGTTTCCTCCCTAAACTGAGCACTAAAGAAGAAAAAGAAGTAGCAATGATATTTTTACTATATATGAACTCTTTTGGCCTCTGCTATTAAAAACATGAAATTAAGTAAGGGTACAAATGATTGTCACTTAATAGATATACACATATTTTGTTTTGTTTTTTCCTTGTGTTTTCCATTCATCAATAACTTTCCTCTGGACAAATTTTATGGGATTTAAAAAATTATTTCAACAAAGAGCATAGATATGTTGAAAATACATAATTAAGAAATGAAACTGACAACAATGTCCTTGCAAAAAGTTTGACCTTGTATACATAGCTTTGTGAAAGAAGGGGGTTTCTGTCTCATCTCTTTTCCATTTCTCTTTCTTTCCCCCTCATTCCTTTTCTTCCTTCTTCTCTCTTTGTCTTTCTCTTCATTCTTTTCTCTTTTTCTTAAGAAATTTTTATTTTTTGGAGAGGCAGAATTGATATATAAGAAATATTTCAAGTGTTTCCTATAATAGGATATTTATATTTAAAATCTGTTTCATTTCAATACTTCTATATTGAAGAGAGAAAAAAGTAAACATGATCTTTGTTATATTGGTTCAGACCACACTGTCTTCATTGCTAATATTTCATGCTCTCAAAACAGCATGTCTAATTCTTTTAGTTGGGAACTGCTTTTTGACAAGAGATTTAGAATCAAACCCATAATAAAGACCACAGAGATCATGTTTTTCTTTTCCCAACATGATCCCAATTGCCCTCTTTCCCTTGGCAATCTTTTTCAATCACTGTAGCTGACATGGGATATCAATACTATTGATTTGAGAACAGGGATGCAGGAAATTCAGCAGACTAAAACCAAAACCATTTTCCTGCTGAAATCTGTCAAAGTTGGCAACTATATTTCCATGTCATTTCTGTTTACGGTGTTTGCTCCACAGATGCTGAGTGTATGCTTTATATATAGTTTTAAATCCCATGTCTCACCAAGGGAAGGGAAAAGAACAATTTATCTAGTGTTGTTCACTAACATGGGAAATGTAATGAAAATTAGATAAGAATATGGAAAAATCATCTTCATACACAGTGATGCGACATTTCATTACCAGTTACACCAGGAGCCACCATCCCATTGTGCAAGTTCATGTTACAAAAAAAGTTTCTGATGCACAATGCAGACAAGTGTGCTGCTTTCTGAATATTTGAAGAAATTATAAACAAGCTTTAACTATGCTTTTTTCCCCTTTTCTTTTTCTCCTTTTTTTCATTCTTAGCATAACAGGACAATTAAAAGAGAATGCTTATACACAGGTAATGATTGGTGGGGTGGTAATAGAACTTGGAGTGTATGAATGAGCTGGTTTTACTGTTTTTGGTATTGAAGAAAGTAGCTAGTACAAGCACTGACCGGATGATTAAGCCTAATTAATCTCCACTGTGATAAAACAAACAAAAAACTTAAACAATAAACATGAATTTAATGGAGAAAAATGTTGTAATAAGTTTTTACTTAGTTATTTCATAGAATTATTATGTGCGTCTATTCCACCCTCTTCTTGATCTCTAGATTCTTCACGTGTATGAGCATGTGTATGAGCGCATTTATGCATTGTGCATTCTATCTGAAGCAATTTTTGTTCTCATGTAATGTGGGGGCAATTAGTGTCAAAAAGCATAAACACACTTTTTATACCAGAGCATCATCATTGAAGTAAAAATGGTAGGCACTGATTTACACTGAGAGTTTTGTTTCTTCATAATAAACTTATTGTTAGTTGGTTTCAATAAATGTTCATTAAGTGTTTTCAGGATTTGCACACTTATTGGTAACCCTCCAGTAAAGTACAATATTTAAGAAACTTGGGTTGTCTTTCCTTAGAGAATCAAACCTACTGATAACTTCCTAGAGGATACAAAAAACAAAAGAATTATGTCTCCCTCCATTTCTTTTTTCTTCCCCTCTTCCCCCTCCCAATAGGACAGTGTATAGCGACCTTCTCTTAAAACCTAGCTCTGTGACTCTGGACAAGTCATATTCTGGGGTTTGCTGAAGCCAGCTCCAATCAGCTCTGTAGAACAGATTTTTGTGGATATTGGCAAATACTAGAAATCTGGGCTTGATTTGTTGTTTTGCTGATTTATCTACAAGGAGTAAAAAATAATGAAGAAAGCAATGAAGAAAATTTTACATAATGCAGATTAAACTTTAAAGTATGTCATGTTTGGAAAGTCAGTTGTTAAAATTTATCAGTATATCCTTATATATTGATGCTAGATAGCTCTCTAAAACTCTGGCGTTTCAGAGAACAGGCTGACCTGTATTAGAAGATGGAAATCCATATTGCAATGAAGTCACAGATCTAGCTAGCCTTTGTCCCTGAGAACCACTTGGTACCTGATACCTGGCCACAGAGATGTAGTCATTTGTGGCTGTGAGTTTTCTCTTTACATTTGGGGAAGGTATAAGTGCACTGTAATAGAACAATTGGCTCCAGGAGTTTTGGTTTAGAGGGTGTAAGCTTAACACAATTATATGTTTAATTTGCAAAATAACATTTTCTCTATCACTTAAGGCACTCAAAAAAGCCCCCCAATAAATCAAGACCTAATTTCTAGCCTCAGAGGTGTAAATTTTCACAATCAAAATTTTTTCAATTGACTATTGAGAGCAAGACGCAGCAGAGCCCTGCAGAAAGTCCAACAAAGGTTAAGAAATACTGTTTCTCATCATTCTAGATGGTGGAGTGTAGGAGAGGGAAGGGGTAAGAGTTTCATAGAATTTTATCTTCCCTTGCTTCCTTCACTTTCACTTCTATAACCTAGTTCTCTGGGTTCACATGACCCTCGGGATTATTTAAACTGATTGTGTTTAAAAAAAAAAACACCACTGTTTAATTATTTAGGTTTACTAATTCATTCTGTGATGTTGGGACAAGTTATCCTTTCCCTGGACTTTAGTTTCCTTATCTAAAAGTAAGAATGTTGGACTAGATGAATTCTTTGATTCCTTCCAACTTTTAATATTCCATAAGAAATGTATGGCAGTCACATCATCTAATTTGTAATAACAATATTAACATTCCCAATCAGGGCTTCCTATGGCTTTACATACTTTCTCTCTAGAGTAGAGGTATAAATCTAGGAAAGCAGGTTTGTCCAGCTTTTGGTTGTAGGGCAGGGATCCTTGGCTTAGCAAGGTGTTCCTCGCTCAGATAGCAAAGGCAATTTTAGACTGGCTTTTGGAATTATTTTCTGCCCTAATATTTATATAGTGCTTTAAAGTTTAGACAAATATATTTTTTTAAATATCTCATTTTATCTTTACTTTATAGATGAGGGAACAGAGGCAGACAAATGATTTCCTTAGGGCCACACAGCTGGTAAAGTGTTTGGAGGCCTGACTTTAATTCAGATCTTCTGATTCCGGGTCTAAACTATCTGTCATCACCCTATTCTGGTATTTCTTTATGAAAAATTTTATTTAGGGAAAAAGACTACTAGGTTTATTTCATGCAACTATGGGTTTTTTTCGTTTTTTTGATTGACTAGTATTTAATTTTTCTCCATTGCACCTTATCTACCTCCTTCCTCCCTCCCCTCAAGGAAAATTTTTATATTATGCAAAGTCAAACAAGAATTTCCAGGATTGGCCATTTTTAAATTATATATGAAACACAATGGTCAGGAGGTAAATAGTATGCTTTATACTTGGTTCTCTGGAATTATGGTAGTTCAGGGTTTCAAAATTGTTTCATGGGATTTCACATAAAATGTTTTTGTTTTTTAAATTACCTTGAATACAGAAATGATAATTTGACTCAAAATAATTTAAAAGCAAATATTTTCTCAAGTAATTCCAAGTGATTTTCTCAAAAATTACTTTGGCTATCTTTTAAATTCTACTTTTAGAAATAAGGACTTTCTTCATTTTTGTATGTGAAAATTATGGTTAATTTACCTTATGGCCCTTCTTTTCCTCCAAGTTAAATACTCTTTAAATCCTGTCATTAAAACTTCATTCACCTCACTTTGAAGATGAACACTTTTGAGATGAATGTAATAGAACAAAGGACAAAAGTTTCCAGGATGAGGCCATAATAAGAATAAGAAACAAATATCTTACCAAGAATTCCTTTGACTGATGAATGCAGGACAGATTTTATTTTACTTTCGTGTAAGAATGGATGCCTGGTAAATGACAACCTGCTGTTCTCAGGCAGTTCTGTCTTTGAGGCACTCTTTCAACATATATAAATGCTGTGCTAATTAAAAACTAATATTATTTATTAAATTTAAAACTACTACTGGTAGAAAACACTTTATTTACCCTAGAATGAATTATTGTTTGTCCTTGAAAATAATAAAATTTCATTTTAAAAGTGTATTATTCAGATTGTTAGCGCTCCCCTAATCAAACTTAGTTGTTTGTTACTATATGTTTTTCGAGCATTTCTCTTTGTTTGTTTGTTTGTTTTTATGTTTTGCTGAGGCAGTTGGGGGTTGAGTGGCTTGCCCAGAGTCACACAGATGGGAAATGTTGGGTGTCTCAGACGAGATTTGAACTCAGATCCTCCTGATTTCAGGACTGGTGCTCTATCCACTGTGCCACCTAGGTGCCTCTACTATATGTTTTTACCTTTCTCTACATAGATAAGGGTATATATTGAAAATTTTTATGTTATGTGATAGTTTGCCAATTTTCAGATTGATAATTTACATAAGAATTTTATACTAAAGGCTTTTAAAGTGTTTTAAGACTTTAAAAAATCTATCTGCTTTGTCACAAAAAAGTGTAAGGTACTCAGTTACATTAAATAAAAAATCATCAAACCACAAAAAAAAAAACAAAAGGAATGGGTGCCTAGGTGAATAGACACACCTTTGAAACTCCAAAGGTCGCATCTTATTTTCTATCCTAAAGGACAAGTCCTTCATCTGATTCTTCATTAATTAGATGTTATAGAAGTTACAGGACATGAATCTCCACCCCTCACTTATTATAGAGCCAGTCCCTGCCCCCAAAGGAGCTTCCATTTAGCAGGGAGAAGGGTAACAGGAGGACTAAGGGCAGAGAACAAAAGATTTTTTTCAAATCTTAAGCCAACAACACTTCATTATAAAAATCATTTCCTGCCCCCAGAGGGGGAAAGATGGACTCCACCTTTGAGTAATCTTTGACTTCTTGTTTTCATTTTTCTAATTGTTAAGTTTCATTTCTCCAATATAATTTTCATAACTAGAAAAAAGATATATATTTCTCACAGCCATTAATCAGCTTTATTTTTCATTTAATACAATAATAATTTAAAAAATTATATCAAGTATAAAATCACATGGACATAAGTATTTGAAAATATAATAATCCCTTCTATTAGTTTTTTGAGTTCTTTGCCATGAAGCAAACACTATTATAAATTCTGTTGTCTAAAGTTTTCATGCAGTGACTAAAGATTGTCCCCCTTCTCCAAAATTTTTGAGACCTGGAAGTTACTGTCTGACTAGGAATATGAAGTCTTAGAGATATATTGATTTAATCATTGCCCTACATTGTTCTAATTTTAATCCTTATACAAATTACAACTAATGACAACAATATTTTTAATTTGATGGCAATACACATTGGAGGCAAGAACCTGAAAGAGTTTGATTGGAAAAATGAAAGATAGACAAAAGGGATAGATACCAATACTGGAAGCCATCAAAATATAGGAAAAAAACCGTATAAATTCTCCCCCCATTTTACTTTACTTTGGGTATTGAAGAGACCTACTTTAAGAATAAATCACTTCACCATCTGAAAAAGAATTTACTAAAAATCAGTCTGGAGAATTACTGATAGGCCAAGTTATTACCTTATCTATATTGTTAAATAATAGCTAGGTTATGCCAAATCAGAGCTGCTAGTATAATTATAAGAGGATTTTAAGGCAACAGCTACCTTAAACTGTGAATTAAGCATCCAAGCACCAAAAAAAATTAAATTTCATAAAAATTCAATATTTTTATTCAATTTTTAATTGCTTAATTAAAGCAATTGTAAATGTGGCATTGAACTTATAAAAGTTTTTTTTAAGTCACTTTCCACTCTATATAACATATGCCATTCCCCCGCCCCAGCAAAGTTATTGTTCTACTATTGATTATTCTGCTTTCAAAAGACCATCTAAATTTTAAATGACTCAATGACCCTGTTACTGAGGCTTAATATTTGGATCAAACTCACATTGAAATATGTAGCAATCTTACCTGCATATGCAAGTCAAGGTTTTAATTTGAGCTTATATTTAAACCCTTTATTTTAGAAGATAAGTATTTGTCAGCAATATATTGCTATTTTATGCATTGTGAATTGATGTCTTCTATACTGTTTACTATGATCAGTTAAACAAGATTGTATTTTTTTCTGGATCACTCTTATATGTGTGGTTATATATGATTTTATTTTTTAAATCGTATTTCTTAGCAGTAGCTCTCTAGTTTGGATTTGATTCTTCAGTTGTCTGGGAGGAACTTTTATCTAAAATGTCTCCTTCATATAATGAAATATACCTGTGTGTGTCATTAATTAGTGTAGTCAATCTGATGTAAACTGTGTTTCTTTTTAATCTTTGAGGGAAGGGTCAGAAAGGAACCTTTGAGGGAAGGGAGCTCCTGACTCTCAAACCCTCCCAGCATCTGGGAGGGGCCCACCCATCCATAAGGGAAACTCCCAGATAAGTAATCTCATTTAATTGGAGATCTTGGCCTGGGGCATAATCACTGCCTATTAAATCGAAAATTAGCCCTTCATCTCCCCAGCCTCTAACCTCAGCCTCAAACCTCAGAAGGCTAATAAAAGATGACTTTGAACCCCAAACCTTTGCTAATCCACTTCTGGACTTAGTCTGCTGGGTCTTTCTCAGTGTAAACCTTTGCAGAAGTTCTAACAGGATTTTGCCCACTGATGAAGATATTTTCTTCTCAGTGTAAACTCATCTTTGCAATAGTCCTAACA
Source organism: Sarcophilus harrisii (assembly GCF_902635505.1). Taxonomy (NCBI): domain Eukaryota; kingdom Metazoa; phylum Chordata; class Mammalia; order Dasyuromorphia; family Dasyuridae; genus Sarcophilus; species Sarcophilus harrisii. The sequence continues at coordinate 123,134,774 of NC_045431.1, read as the reverse complement.
AGATCTTGCCCTCTAAGAAAGCTGTATTCTTAGCGTAAATAAACCCATTCTTGCCACAAACCTGAAGTCTATTCATTGGGGTTTACAAATTCTTTTGCAAAATCTGCAGCTGGCCAAAGGGGATCACATTGCTGTTGAGAGGTCTCTCAACCCTGAATTCTTATACCTCAACAAATCTTTGAGAGAAAGAAAGCACATTCTGTTAATGTCATGTCACGTTAACTATGAAACATTTTAATCATATTGGTGAATATGCATCATCATATTTTATAATGTTGATTTTGGGTGTTTTTATGTGAGTAAAAAAGAATAGGTATTTGGAAAGACTCAAAAATTGCAACCCCTATGGTACTGTCATGTCTGCAACAAATCCTGAGCCTGCCTTTAGCATGTAATGGGAAGAAACTAAACTGCATCATAAGTAATTTAACAGTACTAGAATTTCATATGCTAAGGTGACCAATCACTTAATTCTGTGACTTAATCTCTATAAAACAAAAATGCTGATGAAGATTAGAAGTCCCAAGTTAGGCAAATTTTTCAGAAATCAGTTATAAAGAATCATTGAATTTGGTTGTTTCTACTAACAATGTTTAGCTACATTAGGATTTTGGGTACTGTTTTATAACTCATAGCTATAATAAAATACTCAAAAGCAATCATGATTCTTTGGGTTTGATTCTACCAACACATATGCTCAAAACTAAAATACTTAGATTATTTTTTGAATTGGTGTGGCCATATAACAATAATGATAGCCAATAAGTGACCAATCTTATGGCTAAATTAATATCTCAAAAAGCAATAGTAATTAATATTAGATAAAGAAATTATAAGTTTTTGAGAAAACAAAGAAACTAATAATGGGAGGGTATAATACAACTCTAAATTCACAAGTTAAATATTGTGTATATAGCAAGAATTATAAAATGAAATGAAGCTATTATGTGCATATTGTTTGGAATTTGACTATCTTCTCATTCTGTAATGGAAATTATTGAAGAGTTAGGTACTTAAGCTAAATAATTTAAGAGTCATAACCATTACTCACAACTTTTGCTGTTTTGAACTAACAAGGAGCATTTTAAAGCTACTAATTTGAGACCCTATCATTTCAGATACAAAGGTGTTCCTCCCTCAAAGAACTTACATTGTACTGGATGATACTTTTAATAATTTTTTTGATTTTTTTGTTTGTTTTTTGCTAGCACCAGGGGTCAAGATTTTTTAGCAGGAAAGAAGCTTGGAGATTATCCAATCCAGTCAACCCAATTTAAATGGAAACTGAAATCCAGAAAGGTTGAGCCTTGATTCAAGGTTAAATGGAGAGCCTGCAGAGCTAGTATTCAAATTTAAATTCCCTGAATCTAAATTCACTGGTCTTATATCATTTTGCCACTTCTACCCATATAACTCAAAGAAGTCTCTCAGTTTTATCATCTGTAAAAATCCTGATATAAAATGAGGTAGAGAACTAACCTCTAAAATTCTTTCCTTATCTCATATGTAATCTATTAGCAAACTCTAATGACTTGGCATAGGTATAGATCAAGACCAATTTCAGGTGTCTGTCTACTGCCTCTAGTAGTCATGCTCCCTATATCAGGCCTGTCTTTCTACGAAACCTTCACTAATCTTCGAAATATAGTCACATACTTCACAGCATTCCAACTCCTTTGTGGTGACTTGTGATGAAAGTTTTATAGGCTGTTTGTTGTGTTCAGTCATGACCAACACTTCCTGATCCCATTTGGGGTTTTCTTTGCAAGGATACTAGATAGTTAGATATATCTGTCTCCATATATATCCATATATATATATCCATCTTACAGATGAGGAAACTAAGGTAAAGATGGTTAAATGATTTGCCCAGAGTTACACTTTTAGTAAGTGTCTGAAGCTAGAGTTCAAATCTAGCTTGAACTCAGGTCATGATATCTATGAAATTATTCTAATTTTATGAAGAAATAATTAAAATTTATGTAAATGATAAAGGTTTGCAAAGTACTTTATTTCATTTTATTCTCACAATAACTCTGTGATGTAGGTGCTGCTATTCTTATAAAAAAAACTGAGACAGTTGAATTGGCTATTGTATTTATATTTACAAATAATGTAACATTTGAAGCTAGATATTCCTGACTCCAGGTCAAATGGGCTATCCACTGTGCAGCCTAACTGCTAACATTCTAAAGTTTAGTTTTCCATGAATTAACTAATAATAAAAGTATACCAGGTATAAATGAAAAATGGCAAATTGTTGAAGAGCTTGAATGAACTAATCACTTGTTAAGCATGGGGGTTATATTACATCAATATCAATGTGCCTTTAGTATTAAATTCTCAAGTGTATTGTCCATTCATTGTATTACCTGTCATGCTGGATCACACCTTTTTCCTTTGACTCCTGTCAATCTTTAGTCCTAAAACTGTATTGAGTATTTCTTTTGAAAGGTTAAGTCTGAATCTTCTTCCTCCAATCCTCTAGATAGCACTGATTTTATAGGTACATGTTTTGCTCCTGTTCTTAACTTTGCAGCCAGTCAAAGGATCCTTTCTTTGCCTGTTGAAAAATGTATTACCCCAATAAACATTCACAACATTGTCACAGGTACTGTTAAGAACTTTGTTACTTTGAAAACATCTTTTACTCTATGGCCTAGGATGGCCACAGAAAGCAGTAGGCAAAAAAAGTCATGTTTATTAGTCAATCAACAAACAATCTACTATGTGCCAAACATTGTACTAAAAGAAAAGGATGTACAGCAAAATAACGTTTTGGTCATGTATACTTATTGTGTATCTAATTTATATTTTAATGTACTTAACATCTACTGGTCATCCTGCCACATGGGGGGGGGGTAAGAGGTGAAAAATTGGAACAAGAGGTTTGGCAATTGTTAATGCTGTAAAGTTACCCATGCATATATCCTGTAAATAAAAGTCTATTAAATTAAAAAAAAAGAAAAGGACATAAAGAAAGGCCAAGAAATTAAAAAAAAAACAGCCTCTGCTTGAAATATACAGGGAGGAGACAACATATCAAATGGTCATGTAGAATCAAGATAAAGTGGAGATGATCTCAAAAGGAAGGCACTAGAATTGAGGGGTCAGGAAAGGCTTTCTATGGAAGTTGAGATTTTAGGCAAGTTTTTAGAGAAGCTAGGGAGGCCAGAAGATGGAGATAAGGAGAGAGAATTCCAGGTATAAGGAACTGCCAGTGAAAATGTCCAATCTTATGCAAGAAGAGTTATCCTCAATTTTTTCCCCCACTATCACTGGTAAATTTTTCCGTTCTATCTCCACTATATCTCCAGTATCCTCCCCTTCTCAACTCACATTTTGATTATCATCTGTGGTGTTCTCTTCTTTTTCTAAAATATGATGGTTCTCTGGGTGCAGATTTCTTGAGGCACTTCTGGAGGCAGCCTTAGTTTCAGTTCAAAGTAATAATCATCTCAAATGAAGTCAGGAGTTAAAAGTTCAGTTCCTTTATTGTTTCTTCCAAAACAGCCCGATAAGCTTTCCTTGGTTCCAAGAACTCTTGTTGCTTGTCCTTTGTCTCTGCCAGCTTCAGCCTCCAACTCTCTCTGAATCTTGGTTCTCCTCTTTTCCATTGACTGACTCCACTGACTCAGCTCCTTTTATGCTCTTTTAGAGATGTAAACTCAAAAGTTGACTCCTCCTCTGAGAGTGGGATTATGGGAGGTGTAACTTGTGAATCTCTTGGACTTGTGAATTTTAATGTGTGAGTTCTAATGTGTAAACTCTCTTAAAGGTGTGAGCCCTAATGTATGAACCAATTATATAAGCATTGTTTCTAGCAACTGTAATGAGTTAACACTTTGTAAGGATTCTGACATCTCTCACTTGCTTTTGATTTTAGAACATAGGTGGTCATGACCTCCCTGACTTCTCAAGGGGGTGAGAACTCCAAAAAAGGTGATCATGCCTTCCCTGACTGCTCAAAAAAGAAGCGAAAACACCATAAAAAGACACTCTCCCTGACATCTCAGGAAGGGAGATGAAAACACCAAAGGAAATGGGAAATCAAATCAGATTAGTGGGTTTCTGAAGGGGCTCACTTGAAACAGGTATATACATAAATCCATCAATATGGGAGGTATTACACATAATTACATAAATTACATAAGCACATAGTAATATTACACAATCTAGGAGTGATGTAACAAATAACATGATACGAACTGATGCTGAGTGAAACAAGCAGGGCCACGAGATCATTATATACTTCAACAACAATATTATATAATGACCAATTCTGATGGGCCTGGTCATCCTCAGCAATGAGATCAACCAAATCATTTCCAATGGAGCAGTAATGAACTGAACCAGCTATGCCCAGCGAAAGAACTCTAGGAGATGACTAAAAACCATTACATTGAATTCCCAATCCCTATATTTTTGCCCACCTGCATTTTGGATTTCCTTCACAGGCTAATTGTACAATATTTCAGAGTCTAATTCTTTTTGTACAGCAAAATAATGGTTTGATCATGTATGCTTATTGTGTATTTAATTTATATTTTAATATATTTAACATCTACTGGTCATCCTGCCATCTGGGGGAGGGGGGGGAAGGAGGGGAAAAATTGGAACAAGAGGTTTGGCAATTGTCAATGCTGTAAAGTTACCCATACATATAACCTGTAAATAAAAGACTATTAAAAAAAAACAAATAACATGATAACATAAATCAACATGAGAAATTATACATGTCCATAAGTCCTAGAAATAGTCCAAAAGAAATCTATTGTCCATTAGTTCATGTGCCAGGAATACAATGATTCCTGCAAGCTTTGACGTACTGCAGTAGTCTCATCAACGATTTTTCATCACCAATGATTCCTACTGGTTTTCAAGTCCTTGAAACAGTCTCATCTTGTGTTAGGGGATTTAATGATTCCTGATGGTTTTCAAGTCTTGCAACAGTTTTATTGTCAGCCATGCCATTTCAGTGTCTACATGTTTCTTAAATCTCCTTTGTTTTAAGGTTTTTCTCTTTTTCTGTTTCTCTCTCTGATAGACAAGGCGAATCTGGGTCGTTGGCACCCATCCGATTCCTTCTCCATCTGTAGAAATACAAGCAAACCCTTTCTCTCAAGCAGTTAACCTATCTAATTCCCTTCTATTTACTTTTGGGATTTCTCCTTATTAACTGACAATTACATTGGAGCTGGTTGCACTGGACACTGCCTTGTTGGGTTAAAAAGCCTGTATTCTTCTCAACTGTAATCCTGATTGCTTTTCTGTTGGTTGATCACGTCAGCGTCCTGAACTTCTAAAGACTCTCTGGGTGTAACCTCAGCTGCCATCATGACCCGTTTGTCTTCTGATTGAGGTCTTGGAGCTGGGCTCTGCCTCTCATTTCCCTGGCAATCTACATTCTGAGGCCCAGTGGAAGTCTCGGTTGCATTTTGGACATGGGGTTTTAGGTCTTCTCTCACCCTGTCTTCTCACTCTATCTCCATATCTACAATGGGCTCTCAAATGTCCAACTTTTCCACACTGAAAGCATCGATGAGTTTCTCTAGAAGTCCCTTGCCAAGAGGGACCCTGTCTTCCCATATTCATCATAGTTTGGGCATAATAAGCATTTGTGCCCATTGTGGCACAGCGTCTTATGATCTCCCCTAAAGGAGCATCTTTGTCTAGTTCCCATATAATTCTTTTGCAAACCTCATTGGCATTTTCCTTAACCAGATGTCTGGTCATTATTTCTGTAGCTGCATTTTCTCCAATGGTTCTTGTTACAGCTGTTTGCAAATGTCCCACAAAATCAGCAAATGGTTCATTGGGACCTTGCTCTATTTTTGTGAAAGCTTTACCTCCATCATTCCGCCTGGGGAGAGAACCCCAAGCTTTTATTGCAGCCTTAGAAATTTTCTCATACACTGTTATGGGATAATAAATCTGTTCTGAATTCTCTCCATACTGACCTTCACCAGCTAGTTGGTCAAAAGTGATTTGTACAATAGCTCCTGTTTGCCTATTGCATTGGGCTTGAATCCTATATTAATTCTTTATACTCTGAAAGCCACAAGTTTTGTCCAGGTTGTAAACATGTCCTAGCTATGGATTTCCAATCACTCAGGGTTAAGATTTCATAAGACAAACTATTTAGTAACATTTTAACATAAGATGATGTAGCCCCATAGAGAGTGCAACCCTTTTTCAAATTCTTAATTTTTTCCAAATCAAAAGGAGTGTATCTTCTCCTTTTTTGACCTGAAGAGTCAATCTCTTCAATCACAAGATATGCATTTATAAAATCCAATATATCCTGTCCTTTATTTTTTTGCCTTAATTAATGCCTTTCTAATCTTGTCACAGGCTGCTTAAGTTCTGATTGCATTACTGCCTCTCACCCTCCTCCTTCTTCCTCCACCCATGAAGGGTTAGTTGAGGGGGAAGGGTCATGAGATGAGGAATGATCTAATTTCTCCTGCTGGGAATTCTTATCAGATTCTTCCTCCTTTTCACCTAGTTTAGTTGGCATCTCCCCCTCCTGCTTGCTCTTCTTTTTCCTTATTCTAACACTTATAATTTCCTAAAGCCAGTTGTATTAAATTATATGTATTAAGAGTTTGGATTAGAATTGTAGTATTCACCTAGTTGCTCTCCTACTAATTTCCACTCATTTGGATCTAATTCTTTTCCCATAGAGAACCAAGGAGATGTGTACTTTACAGTTTCTAAAAGTTCAGCGATTTGCTCCAAAATTAAAATCAGCACTTCGCTTTCCATAACTTTGACAGTGCTCTCTAAACATTTTCTAAACATCTGTCCCATTTCAGCTGAAGTTCTACTTTAGCTCTTTAGCAAAATTTCTTTGTTGTATACACCCTAATTTCTGGGTTGAGGAGACTTTTCCACTGAAATCAAGATCAGAGGCTTTTCTACTGAGATCAGGGTCCTGTCAGTCCCACGTTCAGGCACCAATATGTGGTGTTCTTCTTTTCTAAAATATGATGGTTCTCTGTGAGCAGGTTTCTTGACGGGCTTCTGGAGGCAGCCTTAGTTTCAGTTCAGATCAATAATCACCTCAAATGCAGCCACAAGTTAAATACAGTCCTTTATTGTCTCTTCCAAAATAGCCCAGTAAACTTTCCTTGGTTCTGAGAACTTTGTTGCTTGTCCTTTGTCTCTGCCAGCTTCAGCCTCCAGCTCTCTCTGAATCTTGGTTCTCCTCTTCCCCACTGACTGACTCCACTGACTCAGCTCCTTTTATGCTCTTTTAAAGGTGTAAACTCAAAGGTTGACTCCTCCTCTTGCGAGTGGGATTATGGGAGGTGTAACTTGTGAATCTCCCAGACTTGTGAACTCTAATGTGTGAGCTCTAATGTGTAAATTCTCTTAAAGGTGTGAGCTCTAATGTGTGAACCAATTATATAAGCATAGTTTCTTTCAACTCTAATGAGTTAACACTTTTTAAGGATTCTAACAATCACCATTTCTCCCTTGAATTACTGTTGATAATCTCAGTTGTTTCCTGGTTACAATCTTCTCCTCATGGCTTCCAAAATGCTCCACACATCTCCATTTTACAATTGAAACTGAGGTAAATGGGGTTAAATGATTTGCCTCGCATCAGACAGTGTCTGAAAGAATATGAGCTCATAACTTTCTGATTGCACTACAAGAACCTTCTCCACTGCACTGTTTGTCAGTCATCTCTTGTAATAGGGTAAAAGAAGCAAAACTAATGATAGTGACTTCATCTATATAATTATTCCCTACCTCCCATCCCATTTTTAATAAATTGTTTTCTCTTCCTCGTCTTCTACCCCATTGTAACAGAAATGAAAAACATCCTTGTACTAAACATACATGATCAAGCAAGACAAGTTTCCTTATTAGCTATGTAAATATCCATCCATCCATATATACATACATGCATACATACATACACCATTCATCCATCTGTCTGTAATGGATGCATATACATTGGATAGCCAAGTGGCATAATAGATAAGAGTGCTGGGTCTGAAGCCAGAAAGATTCATCTCTTTGAGTTCAAATATTGCCTCAGAAACTTGTTAACTCTGAGACCCTGGGCAAGTCACTTAAACTCTTAATAGTCATATATCCTTATCCTGTAAAAAGGAACACAATATTTATAGTACTTGCCTCATGGGATTGTTATGAAGAAAGTGCATTTCAAATTTTAAGGTGCTTTATGTAAGTATGAATTTTTATTAACATTTGTATTTTAAAATGTAATTGGATAGCAAAATGAACCTCAAATATATGATGTTTAATTTCATGAGTCTCTGGTGTGCATGTCTCTCTCCTCTTCCCCCACTTCCCTCAACCCCTTTTCTCTTCAATCTGTTCACCTCTTTCTCTTTTTCTCTCTCTTCTGTTTTCCTCTCTAGATATATACATATGACAAAGTTGTTACATATCCAGGGCAATAATGTGATTATTCCTAAGACAGTTTTCATATATCTTTACTACATACTTTCATGTATGCATATATGTTTATGTCATTCCTTCCCTCCCCCCACCTGAAGTGCTGCCCAGTTTCTATCTTTCCTAGAACTAGAGATTACCATCATCCTTCTAGTGTCCCAGGCCCATAACCTTTGGGTTCTCCTTAATAATTTGTTCATTTCATTGTACAATTCTAATCTGTCACCAAATCTTGTAGTAGCCCATTTCTCAACATATTTCATTTATTTCTCCATCTCTCTACTAATGCAGCCTTCATCACCACTTTCCTGGATTTTTGTAATGAAATTATTTCTTAACATGCCTTTTTCAAGACTCCTGCTCCCTACCTTCCCTAAAGAGATGTTCCCAAAGTATATTGTTTGGGAATAGGTATTGTGGGAGCTGAAGAAATAGGATTCTGGGAATATAAGACACTTATGTGTCTATGGTCCAGAAGAGACAATGTGAATGTGAGCTCACATAGGTGAGTAGTGAAGGTAACTATAATGATGATAACTCCTACCTCATCATGTCATGACTACTCATCCTCATCCTCCACTCAATAAATGTAATTGGGTCCCTATTACCTCTGTGTGTATGGATAGAAAAAGTGACAAGGTGACAATGTATTTATATATATATATATATATATATATATATATATATATATAACATCTCTATGTATCTATATATCTATATGTCTGTGTCCAGTCATTTCAACTGTATCTAACTCTGTGACCCCATCTGGGGTTTTCTTGGCAAACATATTGAAGTGGTTTCCCATTTCCTTCCCCTACTCATTTACAGGTGAGGAAACTAAGGCAGTTGTATTTGGAATGGAATAAATGAAAATTTCTCAGGAGACTGTAGGGTAAAGTAGAGCAGACTGTAAATCTAAGTTTCAAGAAGTCATGTTGCCATTTTGAAGCAAAATCTGCACTGGCACATGAACACTTCTCATGCCAAATAAAGAGACATTGTTGTACATTGGTCAATAGCCCTTTCCATCTTCCTGAAGAATTCAGTTCATCCAGTGAATTAAAAAATCAACAGGATAAGGGAGGGACCAGTGGTTTTTCAGCTATAAAATCCAGCTTCTGCTTTTGTACTATGCTACCTTTTGCTGGACTGCTCAGTTAGTGTGCTTGTAGAGAGCCACAGACAGTGGGGAAACTCTCAGTGAGATATAAGACCCTTCAGCCCAGAGAGAACCTGCTGACAATGTCTGGTCTGGCATTCATTTCCCCTTGGGGGCATCTCAGCCTTCCTAAGAAGTCAAGGGGAAGTGACAACCTGTGTTCCAGTTGAAGCAAAGGTACTTGCAGTAAAGAGGTATTTATATATTAATAGCAGGGTGCTTATAGTTAACACATACGCGATGTGCTGTGGTCATGTGATTGTACTAAGGTATTTAAGGCTGAGAGAACTTAAAATAAATGGACTCCATATTTGACCATCCAAGTGGATCCTTGCCTCACCATTCCTCCTCTAAGACTAAGAACTTGGGCTGGAACCAAGATCCTCCAGAGAGCTAGTCTGGACACTATATTTTAGCATCCCAGCATGGGGCTCCAGAAAGCACACTACATGTGTTGGCCCATTTTTTGCAAGAAACAAATAAAGACTTTCTCTTTGTACCTGCAGACACCTCTAAGAAGTTAATCTGGGTAAGGGGTGGGGGGAGGTCTAGTAGACTGTGCCATATATGGTTTACCCAGGGTCACACAGCTAGTTATTATCTGAGGCCAGCTATGAACTCAAGAAGATGAATTTCCAGGCCTAGCACAATATCCACTACTCCACCTAGATGTTGTGTGTGTGTATACACATACATACATATGTTGAGAAGAAAGACACCCCAACAAGGTCAAGGTCAGTGTCATGGATTGTAGACCTAAGAATTGTGAAGGAATTCACAAACTCATTCTACAAATTAAAGGGCAAAGATTTATTATGCTGCCTGGCAGTGGACTAAAGTTCCAAGGAAATCTAGTAAAGGGAGTTCAGCAGAGGCAGAAACAAGAAGAAATTACACAGCTTGACAGTGGGCTAATTCCAGGAGAAGAGTCTGGAATCAAGGAGATAAGTTTCAAAGAGAAACAAAGGTTAGGGAAATATGCTAATGTGGTATAGAGTTACAAATGAGGAATGGTAGGAGTTATCATCATTATAGTTACCCTCACTACTCACCTATGTGAGCTCATATTCACATTGTCTCTTCTGGACCATAGACACAAGTGTCTTATATTCCCAGAATCCTATTTCTTTAGCTCCCACAATACCTATTTGATTTATTCCTCAACCAATCTGTTTCATCCTTGATGCACTGCTAAAAACTATTGGCCAACGATGATCTAATTGCCTTATTACCTTTTTTCTTTCCCTACCCACTGTAACCTGTAAGTATCATGGGATCTTTAACTTTAGTTGATTTTTTTTCCTCTTTTTTTGTGATACCAATCTCCCAATTCTTATTAATTCATTAAATCTTCTTTTTCCTCTTGTTGGGCACTGGATAAGATGGGGTCAGAGCCACCCCTAGCCCCCTTCATTGCCATCAGGACTGGAAATTGAGTTTTACATACCATTGTGTCATAAACTCCAAATGCTTTATCTCAATCCTTGCTAGAATGATTCTCCCTCCTTTTGAGTGTTGCCCTTGGCCTTGCAGTTTCCTGCCCTTGACCTTCTTATCTTGACCTCTATCCTGTAAGGATTAAGTTATGATCCTTTCCTGAAATTATGGCTTGTCCATCCTCCCAGTGATTTTGCCCCCCTTATCTGCTTTTGTTTCCCCTGTCAAACCCTATAACTAGGGTTAGTTTTAGCTAATGCTAAAACTCTGTAATATTCTTGTTGGTTTTCTGGAGATCTTTGGGGCAGCCTTCTCAATAGAGCGATCACCACAAGAATAGCCAAGTGTTAAAGTCCAAATCCTTTATTATCTCCTTCACAATCTGGTTTCCTTGCCTGGGGCCCAGGACAGCTTTCTGGAGGGCCTTTCAGACTGGCCTTAGTCTCAGTGGGGGAAGTGCAGGAGACCAGGCCAGCCACTACTGTGGTGTGAGATAAAGTGAATCTCTCTGAGTCCAAGGGGTTGTGCTTCAGCCTCCAGCCACCACAAAGGTGGATGATGGAATGAATCTGTCTCTTGTGTCCCTGCTGGCTGTTATATACTCCATGATAATTACATTATCATAGTGTGAATTTTGTGGAACTATATTAACTACTAAGTAAATATACTGAACTAGAGAACTATTAATCACCATGCTAAACTAGATAACCATTGTCTTATCAATTCCACTGACTTAACACCTTGTAAGAATCCTTGTTTCAGAGTTCTGGCCCATAACATCTCCCGCTTTCTTTTGTTTTAGAACATAGGTGGTCACAACCTCCCTGACTTCTCAGGGAGGTGAGAACCCCCAAAAGGAGGTGATCACACCTTCCCTGACTTTTCAGAAAAAGGGGTGAAAACACCAAAAAAGGAAATGGTCACACCCTCCCTGACATCTCAGGAAGGGAGATGAATACCAAAGGAAAATGGGGAATCAAACCAGAATAGCGGGTTTCTGAAGGGTCTCACTTGAAACAGGTATGCATAAATTCATCAACATGGGATGTGTTACATAACAAACAACATGAATCAACATGAGGAATTATACATATCTATAAGTCCTAGAAATAGTCCAAAACCAATCTATTGTCCATTATTTCATGTATCAGGGAATCCAATAATTCTTGCAAATTTTGAAGTCCTGCAATAATCTCATCATATGTCAGGGAATCCAATGATTCCTGCAGATTTTGAAGTCCTGTATCAGTCTTATCATGTCTCAGGGAATCCAATGATTCCTGATGGTTTTTAAGTCCTGTAACAATCTTATGTCTCAGAGAATCCAATGATTTCTGCTGGTTTTAAAGTTCTGCAACAGTCTTATCAACAATTTTTCATCTCAAGGAATCCAATGATTCTTGCAGGTTTTGAAGTTCTCTAACAGTCTCATTACTAGCTATGCTCTTTCAGTGTCAGATGTTTCTTAGGTCTTCTCCTTTGTTTTGAGGTTTTTCTCTTTTTCTTTCTCTCTCAAGGTGCTCATTGACACCCATCTGATTCCTTGTCCATCTGTAGAGATACAAGGAAACCCTTTCTCTCAAGCAGTTAACTTATCTCGTCCCTTGCATTCATCACTTTCTGGATTTCTCCTCATCACCTGGCAATTACATTGGAGCTGCTCACACTAGACACTGCCCTTCTGTTGGGTTAAAAAGCCTGTATTCTCCCCAATTGTAATCCCTTTCTCCCATCTGATTGCTTTTCTGTTGATTGATCATATCAGAGTTCTGAACTTCTAAAGATTCTCTGGATGTAGCCTCAGCTGCCATCATGCCCCACCTGTTTTTTGTTTGAGGTCTTGGAGCTAGGCTCTGCCTCTCATTTCCCTGGATCAGTCTACATTCTAAGGCCCAGTGGAAGCCCTTGTTGCATTTTGTACATGAGGTTTTGGGTCTTGTTCTCTCACCCTGTCTTCTTGCTCTATCTCAATGCCAACATTGAGCTTTCAAATGCCCTACTTTACCACACTGAAAGCACTGACAAGGGACCCTATCTTCCCATGTTCTGCATCATGTCCTGGGTATAAAAGGCATTTGTGCTCACTATGGCACAATGTCTTATGATCTCCTTTAAAGGAGCATCCTTGTGTAGTCCCAGAATAGTTCTTCTATAAACCTCATTAGCATTTTCTTTAGCAAGTTCTTTGATCATTATTCCTGTAGCTGCATTTTCATCAGTGGTTCTTGTGACAGCTGTCTACAGACATCCTACAAAATCAGCAAAGGGTTCATTTAGACCTTGCTCTATTTTTGTGAAGGCTTCCCCTTTATCTTTTTGTCCTGGGAGGGAGCCACATGCTTGGGTAAGAGCAGCAGCAATTTGCTCATATGCTATCAAAGGGTAATTAATCTGTGCTAAACTGTCTGCATACTGACCTTTACCTGCTAGTTGGTCAAAGATGATTTGTATTTTAACTCCAGTTTGCCTGTTTCCATTGGGCTTGCATAGTTCACTATACTCTGAAAGCCACAACCAGTTTTGTCCAGGTTCTAAATGTGTTCTTCTATAGATTTTCAATCACTAAGGGTTAAAATTTCATAAGCCAAATTTTCTAATACTATCTTAACATAAGATGATGTAGCCCCATAAAGAGTGCAGCCCTTTTTAAAATCTTTAATAATTTCCAGATAAAAGGAGTATATCTCCTCCTGGCTTGACCTGAAGAATCAAATTCTTTACTCACAGGTATACTTCTATTAAATCAGATATATCCTGTACTTTTTTAGCTTTAATTAGTGTCTTTTGTAATCTTGTCATAGGCTGCTTCATAGATGGTGCTGATTGTGTCACTGCCCCTCCCCCTCCTCCTCCTTCCACCCATGCCTTCATGGTTAATTGAGGGAGGTAGGTCAAGGGATGGGGAGTACCCTAATGGCTCCTGCTGTGAAGCACCACACTCCTTAATTTCATCAGAATTGTACTTAACTCCATTCTTTAACTAAGTTAACCTAAGTTGATGACATTTATCAGTATTTGACATTTATCAATATTTAGTCTATTAACTTGACCACTTTCTTCTTGATTAAGCTGGAAGGCCTGATTTTCTGTTTCTAGAAATCAGGTGATTTCAGAGAAACAGAAACCTTCCATTTCAATCTCTCCAAATAGCAACAACCAATTAGACGCCACCCCCTCCCCTTCTCAGTGCTCTCTTACTTGTGATATAATCTCTTGTATAAAAGTTGTGTATCTTTATTACTTCTTTAGCCCTCCTACCATGAGTTTTCTCTCGTGATGCAATGGCTTATCCTACAGAGGTTTTAATAAACAACTTTTCTGCTTTCTACTGAATGATCTCTGAATAGTCATTTTGGGTAATGGTCTTCTACATCCCTCACTAGGTGAAAAGTACAGGAACAGCTGAAAGGATCAAGAATAGTCTCATGAAAAGAGGGCATTTGTGTTAAATAGAGAGATAAGGATACAAATAAAATACAAATAAATAGAGAAGTAAAGAAACAAATGCCCTAAATCAAATTATCTTATACTGATCAAAATGTCAGGATATTAGGAAAATGATAGCCAGTCAAGGAAATTGGAATAAGGTTTCAGATTTAGTCAATTTTATTCTCTGTTTACTACACAAATACTTATCAACTACCTTATTATATTCTAGGCAATATCCTTATTTTATTGTTGATATGTCAAGAAAGGGTATGGCCTAAAGGGTAGGAGTGGAAATTTTTGGTTGGGTAGCCATCCTTCATTTTTGGAGGAGTGGTAGAGAACAAAGTAAAAAGCCTGGTCTCCTTTCCTATAAAGTGGGAATACTCACCACAGGGTAATGATTAAATGACTTTTGTAAATTGTAAAATGCTGTATCAATATATTATTATCCCTCTCTTACTTTCCCAGCTAGTATGCCTCTTGTTTCATACTTTACTCCCTTTCCCTGCTTTTATCATATCACACCCTCATTTGGTCTCTTTTAGCACACTTGTTGCTCTGACTATGGTACAGACATTAAAAGTTTAAGGTCTTAAGCCATGATGATTGTTCTGGGGACTATATATATTGTACATTTGAAAGCCGAGTTAATTCTTTGGTTCTTGTGAAAAGCATAGTATTAACAAATCTAAAGTTCTATGGGACAACTTAACAGATATACCTTTACTCTAGATAGGTATGTATGTAGACACTCAAGTCCTTCAACTAATTTATATATTTCAATAGACCTGAATGACAAATTTTCATTTACAAATGTGTTTTATTGTGAAATTGTCAACAAACATATATACAAATTGGAAAAAAAACCAAGAAAGTAGATATAAAAATAACTTCTGTTCCAAAGTTGTTTAAAAAAAACCACATTGATACTTAAAAATATTAATCTTTATTTCCCTTCACCTTTTTTCTGTACATTTTAAAATGTTTTGTTGATGCTCTTTGTTTTGTATTTCTGATTCACTAATTTATTCACTAATAATAATCAAGGTCTGATTATTATGGAATGTTCAACTAGTCTATTTTAAGTACATATTATGTGCAAAGTACCCATGTTAGGTAGAATTCAACACATATTCCTCTATAAGAACATTACATTCTAATGTTATGAAAGGTACTAGCTCAATTATCTGTTATAAGAGAGAAAGTCAAATCAGATCAAGGGTGAATAACAGAAAAAGGAAGAGTTACATAAGTGCAAAGGATGGAATTAAAGAAAAAAATCTATGATCAGTTTGGAGAGGAGCAGACTGTTTGCATATGGGAAAAGAAAAAACATTAGGGAAAGCTCTGTAGATTAAGTAGCATGTGATTTAGGCCTTGAAGAACAAGTGGGAGAAACTAGTGCACATAGAACAAGAAAACAGATGAAGGTGAAGGTGGAGCTATTCTGGTATTCTGATTTCATATAATTGAATACATAAGATAAGGAAAAGTCACAACAAGACTGGAAGAACAATTGATGGAAATGTAGAGTTTATGAGGTAGTTTGTGTGAAAATAAAGATGGGATGGAAGATTGAAGTCAGATTGTAAGGAGGCATTAAATGCTGGAGTCAGGAATTTACATTTAATTCAATTAGTAATAAGGGAAGGTTTTTGAGAAGAGGAGTGACATGAACAGAGAAATGTGTTGGGAAACTTTGTAGAACAGTAATGTAAAGTATAGAGGGGATAAATGTGTGTGGTATGGCAAATCTTAACTCAAACTTCTCAGAGGTCTCTCAAAGTGAAGAAGAGAAGCTTTATTCAGGAATCTCATGAGAACCAAACATCCAATAAACTGGGGTTCCCCAGTTTAAAGGAGGTTACCCCTTCAGAAGTCAGGCGATATTATATAGCCAAAGCCATAAGAAATCATGACAACCCCCCATCCCACCCCACCCTTCCCCTTATCTGGTCAAATCTCACTTATCTCGATTAATGCCTGGAAGTAACATGGACTTGTTAAATTTTGACCTGAATTTTATGATAGTCAGTTTCACAAGTTTTACAATTGTCCAATATGAGCACCCTATCTCCCAAATTCCCCAGGTAAACTGAATCCAAGTTCAATCTACCTTAGTTAATGATTTTATAAAAAAACATATAATCCCCCCACAAAGAGATTTGTTTAGAAATAAGTAATCCATTTAATTAGAATAACCAAGGAGACTTGGTTTACCTCAGGCTTCCTCAACAAGTAGAGATTAGCCAGTTTATAGATCTCTTAGAATATCTCCAGGTCCTTAAGTAGTTAGATTCTTCTCTAAACAGTTAAGGTCCAGGAGATCAGATATTTCTACTAGAAAAGCAAGTCTTTTGTTCTCCTATCCAGAGTCTTAATGATTAACAGAGCTTGAAATTGGGTCTGGAATTATCAAGTGAAAGGTCCTCAGTTTCCCCGTTATAGTCAGGTGGAAAGCAGAAAGGACATTTAGGAGGCTATGACTAAATAGAGAAAACATGATTGTGGGAATTGAGAAAACTCTCTTTTACAGAGTTAAAACAGGCAGCATGTTTGGGAATAGGTTAAGGACAAAATCAAAACAGAGAGACAAGGAGCAATTGAAGAAGCTGGCATAGAGCCAATAGAGCCCAATGTCATGGAAGACAAGGAAAAGAAAATACTTGAGAGAAAGTAGTCTATAATGTCAAATAGAATAAGAAAGTCAAGCAACAAAATGATCTTTGGGTTTAAGGTAAAATGGAGAAACTCGTTTTAAGTATAGTGGTGGGAAATGGGAGTCAGATTTTAAAAAGATGAGGAGTAAGAGATAAGGAAGTAGAGGATTATTGTTTCTAGATTATTGGGGGTAAAGGGAAGATGAGATATAGGGCAAAAGCTTAAAGGAATAAAAGAACAAAATACTTTTGTTTTACTTTCACTTTTAGGATGGAAAAGTCTGATTATGTTTGTAGATAAAGCAGAAAGAGCCCATGAAAAGAATTTACTGAAAATGCCTAAGAAAGATGATGATTGATAAACAAGATAGAATAAAAAGGGTAGGTGATCAGGTTCTCATTCAGATTAGAGGGAGGAGAGGATGGACTAGAAATAGGAAAAAAAGATAGGAATTGAAGGTTTAATTACTTCAGAATAGCTAGGATCTTTTTAGAGAAAGTAAGGAAGTTGGAGATTTGAGATAAAAAGTTTAAAACAACCCAAATTATGGTTTTAAAAATGTATATTCTTTTGACTCAATAATTTAAGATTTTTTTTAAATTTAAAAATTAAAATAATTTAATAAAAAAATTTAATATAGTATTTTTTTGCTATCGTATTACAATAAGAAATGACCCCAGTTCTTTTATCATTTAAAAGAAAAAAATATAGTCATCATCATCACCTTTAAAATTTACAGAATTATCCTAGGGAAAAATGGATAAAAACTCTGAACTGCTTGGCATACATGATGTCAGTAAATGAAAATTGTTATTCATGTGTGTAGGACAGATTTTTTTTTTAAAACTCCATATTTGATTTTGTCAGTATTGGGACCCAGATTTGGGATCTGTTCCAGATCAACATTTGCTCTGAAGCCTGTGAGCTTAGTAAGCTGGGACACAGAGTTAAGTGAGTTGTTCATGGTCATATAATATGTGTCACTATGGGTCTTAAAGCCAGCTTTTCCTTATTTAAAGACAGAGAATGATTCTATGCTGCATCTAATAGGACCAACATTACTTAACATAAGAAAAGACTATATATACTGATCTCCATGGCTTCCTTTAAGTCCTAGTAAAAATTCTGTTTTCCCTTTCCCATCCTGTAATGTTCTTCTTAAAATATAATGTTCTCTGTGTGCAGGTGTCTTGGGGGGCTTCTGGAGGCAACCTTCCTTTCAGTTCAGTGTAATCACCCTAAATGCAGCCAGGAGTTAAAGTCCAGATTCTTTATTGTCTCTGTCCAAGTCTTGTCCTTCCTTGGGCCTGGTTAGCTTCAATAGAGGCCTATCTCTTTCCTTGGTTCCAAGAACTCTTGCCACTAGTCCTTTGTCTCTTCCAGCTTCAGCCTCTCTTCCTCCGAATCTCCAGCCAGCACAAAGGTAGAAGTTGGAATGAATCTGACTCCCCCTCTGAGAGTGGGCTTGTGGGCTTCTGTCTGGCCCTGAGAGCTTCTTGCTTATATGCTGTACACTGAGCATACTCCAATCATTACATCACTAGGAAAGCATTATTTGTTGTGGATTAAATCAGTGCTAAATTAGATTTAACCATTGTTTCCTCAATTCCACCTAGTACCTTGTTTCAGACTGAAAACAGCAAGGTATGACATAATTGAATTGCATTAACAATCCTATTGACCATTGCTCTGACCATAGAAATCAATTATGGGTGGAAAAATTGCAAGAACTTAACTATAGCATAACATAAGTAGTCAAAACTCAACCTTCAGCACATACAGGATAAAATAGCTTTAACCCAGTTTTATTCCAATAAATTGTCCCACTAACTGTCAGAGAGTGGAGCTTTAAAATTCCCATAAAGCATTAACTATTTAACTATAAGCCCAAGAAATTTTATCTCCAATAACAGGTTCCATTAATCAAATTTCAGATAAATCCTAAACAAATATTTACGATAACCTTATAGTGATAATGGTAAGACATTTGTCCCAACAAGTTCAATTAAGTCTTATGCAAGTAGATGTTTCATAAGTGAACATTATACATATAAATCAGTTTGCTTTTAAAATACCCAATACATAGAAAAATATCCCAAATTGCATATTGCCCATAACAGAAACATTCTCAAAAGGACAAAGAAAAACGATTATTTTCAGAGGCCCTTGAAATAATCTCAGGATGACCCAATACAATTAATTAAAAACTTATACAGAATGTCCAAATACCACATAAGAGAATCTGAGATTCTTTAAACTTTTAGAAATACTCCTACCAAAGTATGGATCACATTTATGACTGTATTCCTCAAACAAGAAAGCCATTTTGTATCAAGAAACAAATATTAAGCCAATTAACCTAAAAGTAAGTCTGTCCCTTTAAATCAGTTTGCTGCACTGGCAGTAACTTGTTCAAAAAAAATGGCTGGAACACACTTAGGTGGGGTGAGGGGAGGAGAGGATTCCATGTGGCCATCCTTCCCCAACTCCTGCACTCCTGGACAAAAATTTCCTCAGGTTCCCCACTCAATTTCTTACATGGGAATCCTTCTCAAGATTTAGTCCATCAGTTTATTTTCTCCCAATATCAAGTTTCTTTCCAAGTCCACCAGTTTCCCAACTTTTTTCTTCTCTTATGCTACATACTTAAACAGTCTCCAACAACTTTAACTAGCTAAAGTAGCAGAAAGCAGCAGGGGGTGGGTGAGTTGAATCTTTATCTTTGAAGACAAAGGACCCTCTTTCTGTTTCTCTCTCCTCCACCTCTTCTTCCTGCTGCCAAAAACCTTTCTCTTACTTCCTAAAATCATGCAAACCTTTAATTGTTCCTACAAGCCAATCCTTCATAAATCACCTGCATTCTTCTTTCCAGTTCTCTTCAAAACTTTTAAGATTCACAATATAGTGAATAGCTAGATAACTCCACACATAACTTACAATGTTAACATTTAAACTGAATCAAACCAAACTTCTTCTTTTTTTCCTGCCTGAGTGTTTATCTGACCACAATTAGCTTAGCATCTCTCTTATCTGTCCAGGCAGAGCTTGAATTGTATTGCCCTTTCTCTTTCTCTTTAACTAAATCAGGCTGCCTTTTTTTTTTTTCCTTTAGCAATAAAGATATCAATATTTAAACAAATTCCAAGATCTTATCCTCAGAATAAACAAATCTAGCATGCAAAGGCAATAACAAAATTATATTTCCCATAGTTTCAGAATCACCCCAATATTCCTAATCAAATGTTTTCTCCTAGTCTGAGTTTAAAATGGCCAAGTTACATTTACTTACAAATTAGTATAACAGGTTAAAAACTTTAAAATCACAAGCAAATTTTCAAATAACCAATTCCCAAATTTCTTAATCATTGTTCTTAAAACTTAACAGAGCTTTTAAATTAACAAAACAGACAGACAAATCACACAGAACACATACAACTAGAAGAGTGCTTCCAAAAGGCACTCAGAATCAGATCAGACCAAATGTGTCCAAATTTAGACACCCATGACTATCACACAGCATCTTGTGGAGGTTGGCAAGGTGGCTTAGCGCTGCATGCAACTTACCTCACTTGCTACAGATACAGTACTCACCAGACCAGACAGGTACCTGCAGGATAGTTAGGCAACTGCAAGGGCCCCTCAAAATCTTATTAACCAGAACTGGCTTTTAGGATGCTCTGTGCCAATTTTGAACCGAATTCAAAAATTTGGGTCTCACTCTCCTGGTTTGCAGAAAGAGATTTCTGGAAACTGGGGCCAAGGAAGAACTCTCCGTGGCCACCCCCTAGGATCCATAACCTCTTTCGCCCTCCAGGGAGAGGGACTGGCTATCAGACTGAGCTAAAGGCTTTTCTTGATGGAACTTTCAAATGAAATGGACAGACATGAGATAAACAGCTCAGACTAGATTATTCAATTTAAAGCAGCCTTTAATAGCTGGCCGTCCAGGACTGACCTCCACTAGACAGGTTAGACGAGATCAGCCCTGAACCTTTAGTGAGGTATACTTTTAAGTGTGTTTACCACATCTTGGTACAGCCATGCAGTTACAGATTTCGGAAAGCACTGACACAGTTTCTCATTTACAATAGGGATATGTCTGGATGGGAGTGAGCACACAATGGAACCTGTCGACATGTTTTGCAATGTTGTCTAGGGTCTCATGAACTGGGGGATGGGGCCCAGTCTGAACATAACACTTCCCTTAATTTAATTTGAGCAACATCTGCCTATAAGCCTGAAGTCCCTTAACCCAGGGAAGAGAGGGCCAGTCTTTTGTCCATTTCAGTGTCAAAGTTCAGTTACTTAGTATTTCACAAGAATAAAATGATAGCATAGTTTTCAAATAAATATTAATAATATTCTATGTCCCCAGTAGTATTTAGAGAAGTAAATTGGCATGAAAATACTTGAGTTTTATGTCCCATCATTGAATGATAATACTGTTAAATTTGAATTTAAATTGCCTACATTTGAATCCTACCTCTGTAACACTTATTTTGTGTGATCTTGGGCAAGACCTTTCAAACCAGATCTCTTTTGCTATAAAATGAGACTTCCCTTTCTACTCTAAAGCTATGATTTTTCCTGGGGAGGAATTATTTCTGTATAATACACTTTAGATGGGAAAGTGTACTGTTCAGCACAACAGAACAGAATAACCAGTATTTAAAATGTGTTGTTATTATGCTGATAAGTATTTTCACTAACATGAACATTTTCAACATACCAGAAATGTCATAATTTGGATTAGATGTTACAAAAGACACCCATGGAGTAGAAAATTTCAGTTTTGTTTCTTTGTTCAATGTTAGCTAATGAGAAGTATGGCCTGTCAGAATCCATACTGGTATGACTTTCGGAATTTTCCAGAAAGTTGAAACCATCTTTATGGTTGGGAAATCTGTACAAAAGCTGAGCCCAAACCCTAGGAGCAATGAATTGTTTAGGAAAACACAAAAGTCCTAGAAATATAATTAGTATTAGATATTTCTATGATATGAAAGTGTGCTTCACTATAAACAAAATTTACATATATATATACACATAGATATATTTTTAATATCTGTAAAAATGTTGAAAAACAATTTTATACAGATATATTTAGCATTTTCTAAGTATACTTTGGGTATGTCAAACATATCAATAATTAGTTAAAAGTATAGAGTTATTTTATGAGTGGGAGAGTTTCTCTTTTTTTTTTTTGGTGCCATTTTTATTTTTGCTTGCCCTCTAGTTAGTGAAAATTAGGAAGTCAACATTCTCTCTTCAAAACTTATACAGATCATCATCAAGATTTTAAAAATTTTTTACCAAAAGCACCACTTTGTTGTGTTTGTTTATAGATACAGGTTACTAACTGAGGACTTTTGTGATATTAAAGAGGATTTTCCTGAACCAATACTCCAGTGTAAGAAGGTAAAATGACTACAAAGAGGTTTTACTCTGAGACACAAGTCTTTAATGCCATCTGGTGGCAAAAAATCCTGACTTCTCCAGAAAAATAACAAGAGAATTTTAAAGATAATCAGGGGCTCTATCTAAACTGTAAAAAGGATTTTTTTAAGGATGTAATGCATAAAAAAGTGGGGAAAGAGATATACTTTCATTGTGAGAAAGAGAACACTGGAAAGTTTGGAAGTTAATCTCATAAGATTTATTTTTGGAAGACTTTAGAGGCCATTTAATCTAAATAATCATTTTGCAAAGAAGGAAACTGAGGCCCAGAGAAATTAAATAATTTATTTAAAGTCATAGAGCTAGTAAATAATAGAAAATGGATTTGAATTTAAGTCCTTAAATATCAAATTCTGTGTCTTGCTCATCTAATTTTGGAGTATATAATTTCAACAGCTCTATAATTCTTTGACAGCTGTACTGTAATAATACATTTAGTCATATAAATATGTCAAAGTCAAGTCCCTAACTGCAGGTCTGAGAATCTGAATGTAGAGAAATATATTTCAATTATATGTTTCTTAGCACAGTGGATATTCAGCAACTAAGGAAAGGCTACTTAATTATTGGTATATTGTAGTCACGACCTTAAAACAAATTTGAGATGTATTATTTACAGGAAAGAAGTGAATTTTCTTAGTAATTTTACAAGGGAAACCTGTATCAGTGTTCCACTGATTTTGCATTATCAGGTAACCAATATATTTTAGCAATTATAAAAAAGGTCAACATATAGCTTTGCCTGTGGATCTCATGTTCATATAGAAAACAATGAAAGCAAGTGCATATCAGAATCCTAGTACAGGCAAAGACTTCATAGTTTTTCTATTAGCAGAAAGTCTGTAGATTATTTAATTAGTGCTGTATTCAAGGAAAATAGGACCGTTTAAGAATATATATTGAAAACTTAAAGTGATTAATGGGAGAATGGTCAAAAACAAATAGGACAGTTTAGGAATTATATAATGAAAACTCAAAGTGATTAATTGAGAGGGTGGTCAAAAACAAATTTGGGGAGGTGAGGGTGATTTTATCATTGTGAAAACTCCTTCCATGAATGCATATTGGTAACTTATTTGTCAAAAAAAGCTCAACATAGTGCCTGACATAGACTAAATGCTTAATAAATAATTTTGGACTTAATATTTACACTTTAGAAAATTGTCAAACAATTCAGTTATGCAGTTAGCCTAGTTGTGTTGTTGACTTCTGGCCTGACATTCTATCTACTTCTCTACCTAGCTGCCCCAAAGTATATGAACTAGTTCTAAAAAAAAAATCTTAGTCAAAAGTTTTAAATCCCAGATTACTATGGTATTTGCTCCAGTAAGCAAAAGTATCTACAGAACATCAACATTTTGTGTCCATCTGGTAAATACAATAATTAACTGATTGGACTTTAATCTTGAGTGAAGTGAAGTGATGTGGTATAGTTGGAGTTTCAAAGTTATTATGTTAAACATATATATATTTCCCTACATATATGTATGTGGAGAAGGCTGAAACTCTTGAGTTGATGCACTGAGGTCAGGATGGCTGAGCACTTGAGGCTAACTGCCGATTGGACAATACTCTATGGGCATATGCTTAGAAAATGGCCCTTCCCACTATCCTGTGCTGGCTCGATGATTGATGTATACAGAGAAATGTAAGAGGGACTTGGGGATGGAGGAAGACTAGCCAGAGTCACTTTGGCTGTGGACGAGAAAGAAGGCGGTTGGGGAGATCCTACTTCCATCCCCTTCACTTCTACCCCTAAAGGTACCCCTAAAGACCAAGAATAAAGACTAGGGACTTTTGCTGATCCTGACTCTGGCTGATTCTAAGGTATCCTGGGTGCTAGCGCGGTCATCACATATATGTAAATACATATATACATACATATATATGTATGGGCGTATGTGAGAATGTATGTATATATAATCTCATTTGATCCTCTCAGGAACCTTTCAAGATGGATGCTATCTTTGTTTTACAGTTCAGGAAACTTAGGCAAACAGAAGGTTTTACTTTTTACTGAGTCATACAACTAGTAAGTATCTGATGCAGGATTGGATTTGAACTTAGGTTATTATGATTCCAGATCTATGCTACACATAGTTGCCTATGGTAGGTAGGAGACACAAGTTTAGTTTTCTACATGCTGACTTTGAAGAATTAGCAGGACATCTGACTGAATTAATCAGCAGGCAGTTGGAAAAAGAGATTTAAATTTAATAGCTGAAAGTCAAGGTTTGAGATACAGAACTGATTTGATCTGGAAAAAAAAAGAAGATGATAATTGAATTATTGTAGTGGATAAGATTTCCAAGGGAAAAATTGTGAAGAGAGAGAACAAGAAGGCCAACATCTGACCCTGGAGGTGGAATAACAGAAATGGGTGATCATACAAAAGGGACTAAATAATTGGTCAATATTTTGATAAAATACTTTGATGATCTTGTATTTTGAGAAAGACCTTATCAAAATATAGCAATTTAGGTTTTGTCTGAATAAGAATAGTCTTTTGGCAGCTTCCTAACTCAAAATATGGTATCCCCAATGTTAATGAAAGCTGCTGTTGAGAAACTTCTTTTTAAAAGAATGGATAAAATGTTTTGAACTAATAAACCATTAAGTGAGTAGCTTTTGCCTCACAATCAAGAAACTCTTTATTTTGGTTATCTTTTAGGATAATTAGGATAATAATAATACGATAATTAGGATAATTAGCTTTACAGCTAATCTCCCACTAGAATTCCAATCTAGTTCTGCAAAAAGGAGAGCAAGTTTGGGTTCTGGAAAACAAAGCCACATTGGAAAGGCCTTGGAAATGGTCTCTATCTATCCCATGTCTGTCATTGCTTTACAATATATAAAAGTTACTCACAATAAGGTTAGTTACCACATGATCATTTTTTTTGTCCTTGATAACCAAATTTTAATATATTTTATAATATCTTAAAAAAATACATATGCAAAGAGTTTTTCAACATTCATCCTTATAAAGCCTTGTGCTCCAAATTTCTCTCTCTCTCTCTTCACTTCCCCTCTCCTTTAGACAGCAAGTTATCCAAAATAGGTTAGACATGTGCAATTCTTCTAAATGTATTTCCACATATCATGTTGCATAAGAAAAATCAGATCAAAAAGAAAAAAAAAATGAGAAAGAAGAAAACCAAGCAAGTAAACCACGACGACAACAAAAAAGGTGAAAATACTATGCTATGATTCACATTTGGTCCCAATAGTCCTCTCTCTGGATGCAGATGGGGCTTGATATGTGTTAAGAAGTGACTATCTGAATGAGTAAATAATGAAAATGTAAATGTTCTAAATGATCAAAGTATTAAAGACCTAATGAAGGAGAGAGACAAGGACCATATCATGGAGTAAATGGGAAGGGAAAGCATTTTATTCTCTTCTGTCACGGATTACTAATGGCATGGAAATCATTAGAATTTCAGGTCATAAATAAAAGGGAAATTCATAAAAATATATACCTAGAGATCACCATAATGGACCAGAGAATCAAAATAATTTTCACAGAAAGAAATTGGTCTATTAAATTGAGTAAATAGTTTTGCAGCTGAATGATTATGGTTTTAGTTTGTGAGCATATTTAATTTGTAAACACATTAAAGACATATATAACTTTCTGTATAAAAAATGAAGGGATGGAGAAAACAAAATTATTAAATTAAGAAAAAGTCTCCTAATGGCTCTTTTGGAATCGACTAAGTTGGAGTCTGAGGACAGAGAGATATAGAGGGAGAGGTGGGTGGTGTGGAGAGGGGAAGAAAATATTGTGCTTGACACCTTTAGGAGAATGAGTGACATTTCAGTGAAATCATTTGGTTCTATTTTAGTCAGCTTTGTAGAGTAGTAAATCACTAGAAAACCAGATCACAAAGATATTTCACTTTTAAAATGGGAATTGTTTTGATATTTGAACTATTTTTCCCCCTTTTTGTAGATCTGCCTTTTGTAGGTCTATCACACAAATCAAAGCAATATGGGCAGGAATCAAACTGAACAGTTCTACTACTTATCAGGTGGTACATGGGGGTTTTCCCTAAAAATATTCAAGTAATACTTTGATTTAACTGAATCCTTGAAATTCCTGCTTTTGGAGTTAAAACTTGAAGAGAATGTAATCTGCTCTATTCATTTTTTTACCCTTCAAAAATTAAAATAGAATAAACTATCTAGGTATTGTATGAACTTGCATGTGTAAGACTAAGTATTATGTTTGGAAAATAATAATTCTTTTATTTTTCTTTCCTTTTTATGATGAACTTAACCCTCACAAAAATAAACATTTCGCTATGTAAAAGAAAAGGGGATATCAATTGAATGATTGTTTTCTTAAAGAATGCCATTGTGTGTTGTAAATGTTCTTACAGTTGAAATAAAGGTTTGATTATCCAAATACAATGTTTTCTATAATTATTATGAGGGGGTATTATTTCACAGATAATAGAATTAGAACTGAAAGGGGCCATAGAGACTGAATGGACTAGAGAATCAAGAGCTATTTCTATAAAAAAGAAAATTGGTCTTGTTAAGGGATTTCATAAATAAGGAAGAACAAACAAGTATTAAGTAGCAGTTGGGATTCAAAACCAGGATCTTGGAATCTATATCCAACATTCTTGTCATCATATCATCATTTACACTTCAGATGAGAAGTGAAAAGAAGGTATGTAACTTTTATGAGCTTGTAGGCATACTATCTTCCTTTGTGGTATCAATGATCTTTATTGCCATCATGAAATTGTGATTTCATTGATATTGGGAACTATTGGAGAAAGCTATACTCCCTCTACCAATACAAGTTAACTACTTCTCTGAAATATGAAAAATGGTATGCACTCCAAGAATCCAGTATAATCCCTAAGACATTGAATAGATCACAGAAGATAAAATAGACAATTTTAATGCGTGTATACTCATTTGGCAGAGACAAACATAATTGTCAAAATGGATTTTAATGACTCCACAGATTTTCCTCTCCTTAATTTTGTCGATGCACTGAGGTCAGGACTGCCAAGCACTTGAGGCTAACTATCATTTGGACAATACTCTATGTGCATATGCCCATGCTTGGAAAATGGTCCTTTCCACTATCCTGTGCTGGCTCAATGATTGGTGTATGCAGAGGATTGTGGGAGGGACTGGGGGGTGGAGTGGGACTGACCAGAGTCACTCTTGGGCGGTAGATGAGGGAGAAGGTGGTCACGGAGATTCTGCTTCCATCCTGTTCAATCTTGCATGTAAGGACCAAGAATAAAGACTGAGGATGTTTGCTTATCCTAACTGGCTGATTCTGAGGTATCCACGGTGCAAGCGCAGTTGTTACACACTAGTATGTATATATGTGTTTTTGTAAACGTGCCAATCATCCCTGACAAAATCAGAGGGAGGAAAACCTTCAGTCTTAAGCAGATAAGCAGAACACACACACATTCAAAAGTGTAATAGGCTGTTGTAGGAATTAGTGAATCCAACTCACCAAAAGTTAAAGAAAAGAGAATGACCAGTTGGTAGTTTTGATGAAGAAATTCTCACACAATGCCTAGCACATAGAAGATGCTTAGTAAATGTTTGGTGAATTGAATTTCAGGCTACTGTCCTAGGTAACAATAATACAAGAAAGTCTTTAAAGGGCAATAAGACAAGCCTCTCTTGGGTTCCTATGAATACCAGAGTAACACAACCACAATTCTAAAGACCATAAAATGTTCACATAAGGAAAAAATCAGGTAATTTCTACAAATAAATATAAAATAACTCTGAAAATTAAAATAATCCAAAACATTTGGGATTTTCTTGTCAAAGATACTAGAGAGTTTTGCCATTTCCTGCTTCCGTTCATTTTATAGGTTAAAAAGAAAAAACTGAGGCAAACAGAATTAAATGGTTTGCCCAGGGTCTCACAGTTAATCAATATCTGAGACCAGATTTGAATTCAGGAAGATGAGTCTAGATTCCAGGTCTAGCACTATATCTACTGCCACCACCTAATTGCCCTTGTATGAGGATAATACATAACCAAAAAAGAAAAGTTTTGACTTTTGAGGACCTTATATTTTACAGAATTTAGTAGGTGCTCAATAAGTGAAGTTTTGTTTAATATTGATAATGATGAACAAAGTATCTGTGGGTTCAGTTATGATTCAGAGTGCATACTAAACTTTATTCAAGTAGAAAACTATCAGGCAAAAATCCTTATAGATAAAAAATTTCCTTTTGAAATTTTCTTCAGGAGGCATGATGACTAATTATTACTACCTAAGCAAAGACAAGGACTATGATCTTCTTGCCATCTTTCATGGGAAAGTCTTTGGCGAATCAGGTAAAAAAGATGTCGTCTTGAAAATCAAATCTCAGATACTTATTTACTATGTGACCCTGACAATTTATTTAATCTTGTTTGTCTGTTTCATTATTTGTAAAAATGAACTGGACAAGAAAATGGCAACCACTCCATTATCTTTGACAAGAAAACTCCAAATGGGGTCACAAAGAGTTGGACATATTTGAAAACAACTGAATCCTCATACAGTGCCTAGCACCTAGTAGATGCTTATTAAATTGAATGGAATTTCAGGTCCATGTGCTAGGTATCACAAATGCAAGAAGTTTATGCTATTTCTGTCATTAAGGGGCTTTTTGTCCCTAAGGACACCAGAGTAATACAATCATAATTGTAAAGACCATAGAATGTACACATAAGTGAAAAACCAGAAATTCCTGCAAATAAATATGAAATAATTTCTGAATATTAAAAACATCAGTTCAATGTATTACTAAGCAAAAAAAGAAAACAAAACAAAAACAAATGTCTTCTCATTGATTTTGTACAAATTGCCATTTGTTTTAGTTAAGGGCCCTGACAAACATGTCACCATCTAATTCTTTGTTACCTTTTCTTCCTGAAAATAAAACAGTGAAGGCCCACTGATTCAGATTAATTGAGAAAAAGACCAGTAAGAATTTAATAAAATGTCTAAATTATAGCTTAATGGAATTTTGTTACATTAAAATATCTGTAGTAGTTCAAATGTGGCTAATAAACCATTTAAGTATTGTACTGTAGAATCACAGAATTTGAAGCAAGGGCTGATCACCTATTCTTCATCTGTGGATAAAGAAGCATCCTCTCTCCAAACCTGGCAGCTTACAACTTCCAATGAGTGTGAACTCATTTGCTTTTAGGGCAACCTATTCAAATGTTAGATAATGCTAATTGTTAGGGAAATCTTTATGTTTAGCTTTAACTTTCTCTTTGAAACTTTTAACCCATTATTCACAATTCTACTGGCTGTAATCAAACTCAGTTCACCAACAGGTGAAATATTTGAAACATCTATAAAAATCAAAATCAAATCGCATGTCACACGTGAACACCAAAATCAAGGGAAATAGGCTCTGTGGGGAAGTAGATTTTAGTCAAAAAAGCTGAATGATTTTTCCTTCCATAGCATCAGGGGCTGTGACAGATCTATCTGTGACAGATAAGAACTGCTGTAGGATTGGTAGGTGCCTTCTGTGGGGTTGGCAGGGGCTGCCATATGGCAGTTGGGAGCTCCAGGAAGCAGCTGTGGCTAGCATGTGGCTGGTGGGATGATGGCTGTGCAGCAGGCAGGGGAGACTGTGAGGCTGCCACCTGGAATGACTGTTGTCAGCAGTTACCACATTGAACTATTTCCATCTTTGTTTTCTCTGGAGCTATTAACTAATTCTAAAACTATTCACACAGACCATGGGAATTAAGCAACATACATACACACAAACTACTTTGAATGCTCAGAGTTGAGTGTCCTATTAGTTAACAAATGTTTTTTTCCTTCTTTTTTCCCTTCCCTTTCCCTTTTCTTTCTCTTCCCTTTCTCTCTCCTTCCCCTTTCCCTTCTTTCTCTTCTTCCTTTAAACTATCTTATTTTTTTTAACTGAAAAACATATCTGTGAATTCTATATGATAAAGAGCACTTTGACTCCACCCATATGAGTGTTTGATTCAATTCAGGAGAATTACTTTAATTCTGTTAAGTAAGATACAGGCTTGTGATGCACAAAGGTAACATTTATTTTATAGAAACAAGACTATAACCAAATGTTGAAGGAAGGTCATGCTCTCAGCACTGCCAGCCTATATTGTACCTTGACAATTGTATTGATACCAAGTACATTCAAATGAATGGGATTTAAGGGAAGTCAAGATTGTTGGACTCCTCTTGAGGACAAAACAAACAAACAACCAAAAATACCTCATCCAAGTGTTTCTGGGTATAGCAAATTGAACATGCAGAAATAAATAGGAGAAAGGAAGAATGAAAATAGCTATGATTTTTTATTTTTACTTTTTTGCTAAACAGATTTGGTAATGTCATTGTGTTTTGTTTCATTCCAGCATGTAGCCTAGCATGAAGTAGATAATTAATAAATACTTTTTGATTGTTGACTGCTGTACTATTGAGTACAATTTTTTCTCCTTTATTTGTTTATTGATTTTAGGTTACACATATACATTCTTTTTACACTTATTTCAATGAGTCATAATGGGGGAGAAAAATCAGAAAAAAAGCAAAAAAAAAAAAACCCACTAGGAAAAAAAGGCAGGGAAAAAAAAAGGTGAAAAAAGTATGTGTTGATCCAAACACATGTGTGGAGATGTGTAGTCTGTCTCCAAAGTTCTCTCTCTGCATGCAGATGGCATTTTCCATTCAAAGTTTATTGGAATTTCCTTGGATTGCTGAATTGCTGAGAAGAACCAAGTCTATCATAAATATCATACAATCTTGTTACTATGTACAGTGTTTTCCTGGTTCTGCTTGCTTGACTCAGCGTCAGTTCCATGTTCTAGGGTTCTAAAATTATTCCTCTCATAATTTTTTATAGAACAATAATATTCTATTACTTTCATATATTATAACTTATTTAGCCACTCCCTACCTGATGAACACCTACTTATTTTCTTATTTATTTTTAATACACATTGCTTTATGAATCATATTAGGAGAGAAAAATCAGAACAAAAAGGAAACTCCATGGAAAAGAAAAAAGAAGTGAATATAGCATATGTTGATTTACATTCAATCTCCATAGTTCTTTTTCTGGATACAGACGGCATTTTCTGTCCAAAGTCTATTGGGATTGCCTTGGATCACTGAACCACTAAGAAGAACCAAATCTTTCATGGTTGAGCATTGCACATTCTTGCTGTTAGGGTATACAATATGTGAGAAATGCTGAAAAGTTTATTTTCCACAGTGTTGCAAGCTTTGAGGTAGTGTGGGATTGGGATAGTGGGTAACAGTGACCTAGAGGTTTTTAGAATATGAAAGATTAAGGAAGATTAGGATTCATAGAACAATTAAGTGATCAACAGAAGCCTTGAGCAAACAAGAAATTGGGCGGGGCTAGGAAGGCACGGGTGGATTCAGCCAATTAGGAAGAGTCTTGTGGTTTTGAAAAAAACCACAAATTTAGGATAATAGCCCATCCAACCCAAACTAGTTGGGATCAATGACCTGACTTGACCAAATCACTACTGTGGCTGCTTAATAGGCTAATTGAATATTAAACAACACATCCCAGAGGAGGAGTTTTCAGCCATTTTTGAACATAGAATGTATGATTTGGGGTGGGAAGGAGCATGTTTTATACATATTAAGAGGAAACATCAGAAAGATTGTAATCTGGATAAAACTAACTAATCCCTTCCCTGAAGGGAGGAGCTGCATCACATGAGCAAGTGTAAAGGTTCCTCCATTTCTGTACTCAGTGCTCTCTCTTCCTGAAGAGGAGTGGGGCTCACTTCTGGCCAAAAACGTTAAGATGATTCCTTCTTTAATAAATTTTCCTTGATATCTGATTTTCATTGTCTAGAGTGTTATTTCTAACAAATGTATTCCTGGTTCTGCTTGTTTTGCTTAGCATCAGTCCCTGTAAATCTTTCTAGGCCTTTCTAAAATTATTTTGTTCATCTTTTTTTTTTTAATAGAACAATAACATTCCATTATCTTCATATGCCACAACTTATTCAGTCATTCTCCAATTGATGGGCATCTATTAATTTTCCAATTCTTTGCTATCACAAAAAGAACTGCTACAAACATTTTGTGCATGTAGGTTCTTTTTCCTCCTTTATAATTTCCTTGGGATATATTCCAGTAGTAACACTAAGTATATATATAGTTTGATAGTCCTTTGGACATAGTTCTAAATTACTCTCTGGAATGGTTGAATCATTTCACAATTTCACTACCAATGCACTAGTGTCCCAGTTTTCCAATATCCCCTCCAACATTTATCATTATCTTATCCTGTCATCTTAGCCAATT
The DNA here is from genome assembly GCF_902635505.1 of Sarcophilus harrisii. Taxonomy (NCBI): domain Eukaryota; kingdom Metazoa; phylum Chordata; class Mammalia; order Dasyuromorphia; family Dasyuridae; genus Sarcophilus; species Sarcophilus harrisii. The sequence goes on along the minus strand of NC_045431.1, from coordinate 123,101,867 downwards.
TGAGAGGTATGATTTGTTACCATAAGAGTTGTTTTAATTTGCATTTCTCTAATCAATAGTGATTTAGAGTATTTTTATATGACTATAAATGGCTTTAATTTCATCATCTGAGAATTGTCTGTTCATGTCCTTTGACCATTTAGCAACTGGGGGAATTATTTGTATCCTTATAAATTTGAAACAGTTCTTTATATATTTTAGAAATGAGACCTTTATTAGAAACACTGACTAAAATTTTTCCCCAGCTTTGTACTTCCCTTTTAATCTTGTTTCTTTTGGTTTTGTTTGTACAAAAAGTTTTTAATGTAATGTAATCAAAGTTGTCCATTTTTCCTTTTATAATGTTCCCTAATTTTTGGGGTATCATAAATTCCTCCCTTCTCCAAAGATTTGATAGGTAAATTATCCTTTGCTCTCCTTATTGGCTTATGGTATCATCCTTTATGCACAAATTATTCCACTGATTCACCACTCTATTTCTTAGCAAGTACCAAATGATGACTGCTACTATAAAATTATAAAATATAATTTTGGTAATACTAAGTCACCATTCTATGTATTTTTTTTCTCATTAATTTCCTTGATATTCTTGACCTTTTGCTTTTCCAGATGAGTTTTGTTATTTATTTTTTTTTCTAGTTCCATAAAATTTTTTTTGGCAGTTTGATTGCTATGACACTGAATAAGTAGACAGATTAAGGCAGAATTTTCATTTTTTAAATATTAGCTCGGTCTACCCATGAACAATTGATATTTTCCTAATTGTTTAGATCTGACTTTATCTGTGTGAGAAGTGTTTTGTAATTGTGTTCATGTAGTTTCCAGTTGTCTTGGTAGGGAGACATCCAAATATTTTATTTTTTCTGTAATTATTTTAGATGGAATTTCTCTTTGAATCTCTTGTGATGGGCTTTTCAGTAATATATAGAGATACTGCTGATTTGTATAGCAGAATTCACTTGTTATTCCATCTGGCCCTGGAGATTTCTTCTTAGTTTTCTTAGTTAAGAATTCTATCACAAGTGAATGCTACCACATATTTAAAGAAAAATTAATTCCAATACTATGCAAACTATTTGAAAAAATAGGGAAAGGAGTGCTGCCAAATTCTTACTATAGCGCAAATATAGTGTCCTACCTAAATCAGGTAGGGCAAAAACAGAGAAAGGAAATTACTTACCAATCTCCCTAATGAATATTGATGCAAAAATCTTAAATAAAATATTAGCAAAGAGACTACAGAAAGTCATCTCCAGGATAATACATCACAACCATGTAAGATTTATGCCCAAAATGCAGAGCTGGTACAATATTAGGAAAAATATTAGTATAATTGACTATATCAGTAACCAAACTAACAAAAATCATATGATTATTTCAATAGATGCAGAAAAAAAATTTGGTAAAATCCAACACCCATTCCCATTAAAAACACTGGAGAGTATAGAAATAAATGAACTTTTCCTTAAAATAAAGAGTAGCATTTATTGAAAACCATCAGGAAGCATCATATGTAATGGGGACAAAATAGAATCATTCCAAATAAGATCAGGGGTGAAACAAGGTTGCCCACTATCACGATTATTATTCCATATTGTATTAGAAATGTTAGCTTTGGCAATTTGAGAAGAAAAAGAGATTAAAGGAATTAGTTTAGGTAATGAGAAAATCAAATTATCATTCTTTGCAGATGATATGATGGTATGCTTAGAGAACCCTAGAGAATCAATTAAAAAACTACTAGAAACAATTCACAACTTTAGCAAAGTTGCAAAATAAATTGACATAAATCATCAGCATTTTTATATATTACCAACAAATTCCAGCAGCAAGAGATACAAAGAGAAATCACATTTAAAATAATTGTTGATAGTATAAAATATTTGGGAATCTATTTGCCAAGAGAAAGTCAGGAACTTTATTAACACAACTACAAAACACTTTCCACACCAATAAAGTCAGATCTAATCAACTAGAAAAATATCAAGTGCTCATAGGTAGGCCAAGCAAATATAATAAAAATGACAATACTATCTAAGTTAATTTACTTATTTAATGTCACACCAATCAAACTCTCAAAAAATTATTTTACAGATCTAGAAAAAAAATAATAACAAAGTTCATTTGGAAGAACAAAAGGTCAAGAATTTCAAGGAAATTAAAGAAAAAAAATGCCAATGAAGGTGGCCTAATTGTCCCAGATCTAAAACTATATTATAAAGCAGTGGTTATCAAAATCATTTGGTATTGGCAAAGAAATAGAGTAGTTGATCAGACCAGATTCACAGGACAAAATAGTCAATGACTATAGCAATGTAGTGTTTGACAAATCTAAAGACCCCAGCTTTGGGGATAAGAACTCAATATTTGATAAAAATTCTGGGAAAACTGGAAAACTATTATGGCAGAAACTAAGCATTGATCCACACCTAATACCATATACCAAGATAAGGTCGAAATGGGTTTATGATTTAGACATAAAGAGGGATATTATAAGCAAATTAGAAGAACATAGCATAGTTTGCCTCTCAGATCTGTGGAGAAGGAAGGAATCTGTGACCAAAGAACTGGAGTTCATTATTGAACACCATGTAAGTAATTTTGATTATACTAAATTAAAAAGTTTTGTGCAAACAAAACTAAGGCAGACAAAATTGGAAAGGAAACAATAAATTGGGAAAACATTTTTTTCATTCAAGCGTTCTGATAAAGACCTCATTTCTAAAATATATAAAGAATTAAGTATAATTTATAAGAATTCAAGCCATTCTTCAGTGGATAAATGGTCAAAGGATATGAACAGACAATTTTCAGATGAACCAAAAATGGTTTCAATTTCTTCATCTGAAAATATGCTATAAATCAATTTTAATCAGAGAAATGCAAATTAGGACATCTCTGAGGTACCACTACACATCTCTTAAATTGGCTAAGATGACAGGAAAAGATAATGATGAATGTCGGAGGGGATGTGGGAAAACTGGAACATTAATGCATTATTGGTGGAATTGTGAATGGATCCAACCATTCTGATGAGCAATTTGGAACTATGTTCCAATTTGGAACTTTGATCTAGCAATGTTTCTATTGGGCCTATATCTCAAAAAGATCTTAAAGGAGAGAATGGGACATGAGCAAAAATGTTTGTGGGAGCCCTTTTTGTAGTGACAAGAAACTGGAAGCTGAGTGGATTCCCATCAGTTGGAGAATGACTGAATATCTCATGGTATATGAATGTCATGAAATTTTATTGTTCTATAAGAAACAATCAGCAGAATGATTTCAGTGAGGTCTGGAGAGACTTACATGAACTGATACTAAATGAGAGTAGAACCACGAAGGCTTTATACACAGCAACAACAATGATCACTTCTGATGGATGTGGCTGTTCTCAACAATGAGACAATTCAGGACAGTTCCAATGATGATAAAAGCCATTTACACCCAGAGAGAGGTCTATGGGAACTGAGTGTGGATCACAACATAGTATTTTCACTTCTTTTGTTGTTATTTGCTTGAATTTTATTTTCTTTCTTATTTTTTCCCCCTTTGATCTGATTTTTCTTGTGCAGTAAGATAATTATATAAATATGTACATCTACATTGGATTTACATTTTTTAAACCTTATTATTATTATTTTACCTTATTATTACCTTATTATTATTATATATATGTATATTGGATTACTTGCCATCTAGAAGAAGAGAGGAATAGGGGAAATTGGAAGAATTTTTTTGCAAGGGTTAATGATAAAAAATTATCCTTGCATATGTTTTGAAAATAAAAAGCTTCATTAAAAAAATAAAATAAAATGGGACTATTTAAGTAATTTATTCCTTCATATTAATCTGGGCAATTTATATTTTTTGTAAATATTCATCTATATTCATTAGATTGTCACTTTGCAGCAAATATAGTTGGGCAAAATTGCTCCTAGTTATTGTTTTAATTTCTTTTTCATTAGTGATAACTTCACCTTTTTTGTTTTTGATGGTAGTAATTTGGTTTTTTCTTTCTTTTTTCTAATCAAATTAACCAAAGATTTATCTATTTTGTTTTTTTTTCATAATCCAATTCTTAGTTTGAATAATTAGTTCAGTAGTTTTCTTAGTTTCAATTTTATTAACTTCTTTTGAGTTTCAGAATTTCTAATTTGGTATTTACTTGAGGATTTTAAATTTATTCTTTGCCTAGCTTTTTTAGTTGCATGACCAATTCATTGATCTCCTCTTTATTTTTTATTCATATAGCTATTTAAAGATATAAAATTTTCCCTAAGAATTGCTTTGGCTGTCCCACAAGTTTTGGTATGTTGTCTCATTATTGTCATTTTCTAGGATGAAATTATAGATTGTTTCTGTGATTTGTTGTTGTTCTGTGATTCTTCAGAATGATTATTTAACTTCTGATTGGTTTTTACTCTATCTTTTCTTGGTGCTTTATTGAATATAATTTTTATTGTATTCAGGAAGTATTTACTATGTCTAGCTTTCTGTATTTGATTGTAAGTTTTTTTTTTATTCCCTAAAACATGGTCAGTTTTTGTGTAGGTATGATGTATTGCTGAGAAAAAAAAATATATTACTTTTTGTCCCTATTCAATTTTCTCCAGAGTCTATCATATCTAGATTTTCTAGGATTTTATTAACCTTCCTAATTTTTTTTCTTGTTTATTTTGTGGTTTGATTTGTCTGATTCTGAGCAGGGAAGGTTGTTCCTGTAGAAACTGCTAGATCCTGGGTAATCCTGACTGTTGCACCTTGATATTTGGATTGATTTTGTCTGGTAGCCTGCAATATTTTTTCCCTAAGATTGTAGTTTGACAACAATATTCCTTGAGGTTTTCCTTATGGGATCTCTTTCCCAAGGTGATTGGTAGATTCTTTCAACGACTATTTCTCCTCTATTTCTAGAATATTGGGCAGCTTTCCTTGATTATCTCTTGAAGAATGCTATCCAGGCTCATTTTTTGGTCATGGCCTTCAGATAGACCAATAATTTTTTAAATTGTCTCTTCTGGATCTATTTTCCAAGTCAGAAGTTTTTCCAATGAAGTATTTCACATTTTCTTCTATTTTGTGATTCTTTTTAATTTGTTTGACTGATTCTTGCTACTTCACAAAGTCATTAGCTTCCATTTGCCCCGTTCTGCTTTTTAATGTATGATTTTCTTCAGTTAGTTTTTGTACCTCTTTTTCCATTTGATTAATTCTATTTTTGAATGTGGGTGTTTTCTTCAATTTTCAGTTGATTTTTTTTTTTGCATTTGGCCAATTGTATTTTTTAAGGAATTGCTCTTCTTTTCCAAGCTGCTGACTCTTTCTTGCATATCTCTCATTTCTTTTCTATTTTTTTTTACCTGTCTTATTTTCTTTTAAAAGTTTTTTATGATCTCTTCCAAGAAGCCTCTTTGGGCTTGAGATTCATATAATTCATATAACTCTGAGATTTCTTCTGTGGACATTTTGTCCTCATTTGAGTTGGTGTTTCAGTTTTCCCTCTTACCATGGTACCTTTCTATGATCAAGGTTCTTTTTTGTTTCTTGCTCATTTTGTTGCTATATTTCTTTTCTTTTTTGTATTTCTTCTTCTTCTTCTTCTTCTTCTTCTTCTTCTTCTTCTTCTTCTTCTTCTTCTTCTTCTTCTTCTTCTTCTTCTTCTTCTTTTTTTAAACTTTTGTGGTTGAGCTCTGCTCCTGGGGTAAAGGGAGTGCTGTTCCAAGCTTCTTATGCAGGGAGTAGTTTTATCTGCTCTTTCCAGGAAACAGCCTTGGTTCCCAGATTTTGCCTTTAAGTGGAGACTGGATGCTGCCCCACTGATCTGCTTCTCGACACATCCAGGATAGAACATTTCAGTTGCTAATCTACTGTGATTAGATGTTCTCACTGGCTTTCCAGATTCCATCTGAGCTGAGCTGAACAACCTTTTTACCTTAGTGAGACTGATCTTGAAGTTTTCCCAATCTATCTTGAGCTGGAGAGTGGTTTCATTCCATCAGACTCTGTTCAGAGGCTTGGTTTCATGTGATTTTTGAAGAAAATTGGGAAAGTTCGAGCAGCTACCTGGGCTTCACTTGACTATCTTGACTCCACTCCAACAAAGTCTCTCAGCTGAATTATTCATTCATTTATTATCTAATTCTTTGCTATCACAAAAAAGAACTGCTACAAATATTTCAAGAGGCAAAGTTTACTGTAGTTGTAATGTTATTACAAAGCAGGATGAATTTCCAAAAGAAATTAGCAGAGAAATAGAAGCAAGGAGACACAAACACAGACAAAATGAAATGAATGAGAACAGTCCCATGTTTGCCAAAAGCCACAAAATTTTGCCAAAAACTATCCTATTGCCCGTGTCTTCTCTGGCATCCCAGAAAAGGTGAAAGGGTGGCAAAGGTTCCCTAGGAACTTTGCTGAAAATTGCAAGAATTTTCCAATCTGGGTGTCCTCAGTCAAGGGAAACTTGACAACTTATCACGACCCAGACAAGCCTTCTCCCAGTGACTTGGGGGACTGCTATAGGATTGTGGGAGAAAAAATGAGAGGTTTATCTTGACAAAGAGGAAATCAAGCCAGAGGAAGCCAGACTCTTTCCATACCAGGCCACTAAATGTTGAGGTTGGGAAGGAGACCCCCAAAAGTTTGGGGTCACAGATAGGTGTCGCAAAGTGTCTTAAAAGAATTTGCAGCTCGAACTTATATCTAAGTCAAGGGAAAAGTTTATTGTAATTGTAATGCTATTAAAAAGCAGGCTGAATTTCCAAATGAAATTAGCAGAGAAACAGAAGCAAGGAGGCACATTTATCCAGCTTTCTAACACTGATGTGCTAGTTATGTGGTTCATAGGTAGGATGAACGAGTGGTCAACTCCATAATTTGGTTCTCTCTGACAAGATTATCAGTCAGCAATGAATTGAGGAGTAGTCTCCAGAATCAGGCAGATTGTCAGAACAATAGCATTTGTAGGTTGGGTGTGTATGTGTGGGGGACAAAGCCAGAGGACTTTGGAATCAGATAGATTGCCAGAACAAAAGTCCCGCCAAAGTCAGGAGATCTCAAAACTACCATTAGATTTCCCTAGATGCTACATCATATCAGGATCACTGCAATGGATTATGCCATAATTGTGGAACAGTTTCATGGCCTTAGATGTTCAAAGTAGGCAGCTCTTCCCAGAGTAGGTATTGATGACAAATTTCCCTACTTTCCTTAGGGTTTGAGTATTTTGCATAACACAAATTGGTTCAACTACTTGACTAACTGATTTATTCTAAACTGATTCTTTATCAATTTGGTTAACACATGACCTTCATCTTAATTGATCCTTTGATGTGCATATATTCCCAGGATTTTTAAATTCAATATCTCACTAAAATGTTATTTTTTCTTTAATTTTCCAAAAATTTGTGCTCAAAAATCTTAAAGAATTGTTTACTTTAATGGCACAGAGAGATAATTTAAATTAAGCAACAACTAACCTTATTTTAAAAGCGCTTTTGCAGTCACAATGAATTTGAGATAATAAATGATATAATTATTAATTCACAACCTTATAAAATGTAATATTCAGATATTTCTACTTTTTTATTCTTAACTTAAATACCACAAAAAGCAATAGGAAAGGAATACAAAGAACATTCAATATGAAAGTGGGACTCTCTATTTCATATCAATTGCTTAAAAATGTTTAAAATAAAATTTAAAAGTTACTTTTAAAACCTGTATTTATATGTGATTTCTAGTCTCTTTTGGGCATTTAAAAATATTAATGGTTCTCTTTTTTCTTTCTTTCTCCTTTTCTTTCTTATCACTATTGCAAACCCTTCCCAATCCTTCCTGTCCATCTCCTTTAATAAAGAGAAGGTAAAAACAATGCAGTTGTCAGAGTTATATTTGCAACAATTTTTAATACTTAATGGTGTTTCCTTTGTTTTACTCATCCTTCCAGATTTAGTTCCTGGTAAGGCTCTACCCCTGCTGTACTTTGGGTGGAATAGTCAGCCATGCTTGCTCTTACCCCCAAGTTTCTCAAGTTCTTTCTATAACATCCACTTTCCGGGATCTTCACAACCCTTTCTGATAGCTGTTAGGGTATTCAAAACCCAAAAACCCTGACTATTTTGATGTGAACACTGTGTCACAGCAATGACCATCATCATTTTTGTCTTTGAAGCCAGGCTGGTGGCTAAGAAAGTCCCTACCCTAGAGCATTTTCTTGCTGTTGTTCTTGTTCTCAAACACAGAACACTACAGGCTACAAAGATCTTTGGTCATTTCTGATCTAGCTGACAGACTGTACCAAAAGCTGGTTTTGTTGATGAGAATTGGCCCTGCTGACATTTTCACAGTTTTGGGGTGGAAAAAGATATAGTTTCTCTTCAGAATTCTCAATTATTATTTGATCTGCTGGGAATTTTGAGGCTTTGTTTGAGAACTTGAAAGTTGGGCTATGTACCTCCCTTTCAGGTGGCCATTTGCCAAAAAGGTGTTCTTGCTTAATGGAACTTATCTGTCCTAGCCACAGAAGGTATAAAATGCATCTGCAAATATTCTATTTGACAGTTTAAGAATTAGAGGATCTTGTTGGATCCTGGAATTGCTACTTATTAACATTATTAGTGTGGCATTGGACAATCTCTTTCATCTATAATATGATAGGTTTTTTATGGATAATTTCCAACATGTTTTCAAATTCTAATGTTGGATAAATCTTTAATTCTTGTTGGGTTCCATTTTGAAATGAAATATGTATTCCATTAAATTTTTTTTAGCCCTTGGTTATGATGAAATCATACTTTGTGTCTTAGTAGATAAACTGAAGAGATTTTGCAGACTCATAGAAATGAAATGACTTCTCCAGGGACTCACAGCTAATTTGTGCCAGAAATGGGATGCAAATGTAGGTCTTGCTGATTCTAAGCTTAGCATCTTTCCTACCTTTTAAAATTGCCTTTTTAAATATAACTTAGCCTGATCCTTTAGTTTCATTAATTTTCACCAGGTCAGCAATTCATATGGAATTTATAGAGTTAGAAAATTGCCTAGTTCATTTAAAGCTTAAATAACGAGCTCATTGTCACACACAGAACCTGAATTCAAGTCTTCCTTATTCCACAGGTGATTCTTTTTTAAAGAATCTTTTCCTTTTCATAATGCTTTGAGAAAAAAGCAGCAAAGTTAAAGCAAAAATGATAAAATAATAAGATTTAAACACAACAATTAAATCATATTCTCAAAATTTCACAAGGAATCCTACAAGCAAAAATATATCTCTGATCTAAAACTTCAAAAACACAATTGTATTTCTTAGTTTGCCTCATATTCTACTTTTTCTGTAGAAGTATTAACCCTTTTTTAGTCTTTGATATGTTCCCTTAGCAGGCACAGAATGGTAGGAGAATATTTCTACATTCTTTACATTTGTGAGCTATTGTTTCTCAGAATGGATTTAAGATTTAAACAATTAATTCATTGTCTGGAATTATGTTAAGTAAGTTTCTGTTACATAAATAGTATATTTACGAGGATCACAGACGTTACAATCATCTTGCTCAGTGGTTCTCATACTTGACCTGGAGAGAAGGTGGTACTGCTAAATGTTTTGCAATGAACCAGGAAAAAAAATGTGGACATGACAAACTTTCATGTTTAATCTGCATTATGAATATTTCCCCTCTCTATTTCTTAAGTTTAGACAATCAAGAAAATAATAAATCAACCTCTGATTTGTAGTGCTAGTTGGTGAGTTCTGAGGTATAGTCAGTCCCTCATAAAATTCAATAAGTTTTCTCTAGTAGGTCTGAGCTGGCTCCAGTATACTTTTGTTGGGAGACTCCCACATCATTTTCAAGGAATCCATTAGGTCAAAAACTACTGAAAACTATTGGTATTGCTATCAAAATATTTTATTAAACCAGAGAATGTAAATGCTATTTTTTCTCATTATTAGCAATGAGAACATAGCATCTTGAGATTTACTAGATGAAGAAAAAATTAAAACTCTCAGTAATTGTGTGTGTGTGTGTGTGTGTCAGAGATTAGTTTTACAGTGAAGGCTTTCAAACACATAAAAGCATTAAAAATTCAATGTGATGACAGCCTGTTCAATTTATTATCAATAAAAGGAAGTTTGTTACCAGTTTATGACAATAAACTGCCTTCCTAAAGCAAAATGGAATAGATGAAGATAATTAACCAGCCTCAATCAACTTTGCAAAGAAGCCTTCTCAGAGGAAAGGCACCTATGAAATTAAAATGCCAGATGTTATATACATTAAAAATAAAAGCATATCAGACATTCTCTCAAATCTGCTTTAAAGTAGTGATTAAAATATTTTCATTCTGTCCCTGCATTTTGGCTTGACAAGAGTTAGGAGGTGAGTCTTAAAATGTGGTTATTGAAGTTTAATCTTATTTTTAATGACCAAATTTATTTTAGCTATCTGTCACTGAATTCAGTTTGCATTTCAAAAGGAGAAAGGAGGGGGAAAAAGAAGGAAAGAGTGGAGTTTGTTCAAAATTATATTGGATTGTTGGAATTGGCAAAAGAAGAATAATTAAGTATTAGTGATAATTGGAAAGATTACTCCAAATTATTAATAATAAAAGAAAATCCAAATGAAATATGTCTAAGGTTTTGTCTTAAGCCCAGAAAATTGACTAAGATGATCAAAGATTGAAATATTCAAGTTGGAAAGATTGCAGAATGACAAGTGAATTAATATCATATATCAATTAATATGATACATATTATTAATATGTTGTTCATAGAGCTGTGAATTGTACCAGTCACTCTGAAAAGCAATGTGTAATTATACTAAAGAATGACTAAGTTCCATGTGATATGAACCCAAAGATTCTATTGCTTGGCATAGATTCCCACCCCCAAATCAAAGAATTAAAAATGCAATATCTATTGATTTATTCTTTGCAGCATATTTTACAATAACAAAGAATTGACAACAAAGTAGGCATCCAATACTGCAACCAACTCTTTAAAACTACTACCATATTTTATTATGTAGGTTCAGTGGAAAAAAACAAGAGCACTGAAGTTAGAGGACTTGGATTCAAATCTGAGCTCTACTATTCACATGACTTTGGGCACATTATTTAACCTCTTCTCTCAACTTTCCCATCTATAAAATGAAAAGTATTTGGTTTTTAGGATACTTTTATGATGAAAAAAAATATATTGAGAATTCACCAAACAGTTTTTGTTGATGTGGGTCATGTCTATTCATTCACAACTCCACCAACAATGTATCAATGTCCCAGTTTTCCCGCATCCCCTCTAACAATCATCATTATTTTTTCCTGTCATCTTAGCCAATCTGACAGGTGTGTAGTGGTATCTTAGGGTTGTCTTAATTTGCATTTCTCTGATTAATAATGACTTGGAGCATCTTTTCATATGACTATAAATAGTTTCAATTTCTTCATCTGAGAATTGTCTGTTCATATCCCTTGACCATTTTTCAATTGGAGAATGGCTTGATTTTTTTATAAATTAGAGTTAATTCTCTATATATTTTGGAAATGAGGCCTTTATCAGAACCTTTGACTGTAAAAATACTTTCCCAGTTTATTGCTTCCTTTCTAATCTTCTCTGCTTTAGTTTTGTTTGTACAAAAACTTTTCAGTTTGGTATAGTCGAAATTTTCTATTTTGTGATCAGTAATGATCTCTAGTTCTTCGTTGGTCCTAAAGTCCTTCCCCTTCCACAGGTCTGAGAGGTAAACTATCCTGTGTTCCTCTAATTTATTAATAATTTCATTCTTTATGCCTAGGTCATGAACCCATTTTGACCTTATCTTGGTGTACAGTGTTAAGTGTGGATCAATGCCTAGTTTCTGCCATATTAGTTTCCAATTTTTCCCAGCAATTTTTATCAAACAGTAAGTTCTTATCCCAAAAGCTGGGGTCTTTGGGTTTGAGGTTGCTATAGTTGTTGACTGTTTTGTCCCTTGAACCTAACCTATTCCACTGATCAACTAATCTGTTCCTTAGCCAATACCAAATGGTTTTGGTAACTGCTGCTCTATAATATAATTTTAGATCTGGTACAGCTAAGCCACCTTCATTTGATTTTTTTTCATTAATTCCCTTGAAATTCTTGACCTTTTGTTTTTCCATATGAATTTTGTTGTTATTTTTTCTAGGTCATTAAAATAGTTTTTTGGGAGTCTGATTGGTATAGCGCTAAATAGTTAGATTAGTTTAGGTAATATTGTCATCTTTCTTATATTTGCTTGCCCTATCCAAGAGCATTTAATATTTTTCCAATTGGTTAGATCAGACTTAATTTGTGTGAAAGGTGGTCTGTAATTTTGCTCATAAAGTTTCTGATTTTCCCTTGGCAGATAGATTCCTAAATATTTTATATTATCAGTAGTTACTTTAAATGGAATTTCTCTTTGTAACTCTGTTGGAATTTTTTTAGTGATATATAAGAATGCTGATGACTTATGTGGGTTTATTTTATAACCAGCAACTTTGCTAAAGTTGTAGATTATTTCTAATCACTTTTTAGCAGAATCTCTGGGGTTCTCTAAGTATACCATCATATCGTCAGCAAAGAGTGATAATTTGGTTTCCTCATTGCCTATTCTTATTCTTTTAATCTCTTTCTCAGCTCTTATTGCCAAAGCTAGCATTTCTAATACAATATTAAATAGTAACGGTGATAGTGGGCAACCTTGTTTCACTCCAGATCTTATTGGGAATGGTTGCAGTTTGTGTCCATTACATATGATGCTTACTGATGGTTTTAAATAGATGCTGCTTATTATTTTTAGGAAAAGTCCATTTATTCCTATACTCTCAAGTGTTTTTAATAGGAATGGATGTTGGATTTTGTCAAATGCTTTTCTGCATCTATTGAGATGATCATATGGTTTTCTTAATTGGTTATTAACATGGCCAATTATATTGATAGTTTTCCTAATATTGAACCAGCCCTGCATTCCTGGTATAAATCCTATTTGATCATAGTGTAGTATCCTGGGGATGATTTTCTGTAGTCTTTTTGCTACTATCTTATTTAAGATTTTAGCATCAATATTCATTAGGGAGATTGGTCTATAATTTTCTTTCTCTGTTTTCAACCTACCTGGTTTAGGTATCAGTACCATGTCTGTGTCATAAAAGGAATTTGGTAGGACTCCTTCATTCCCTATTTTATCAAATAATTTATATAGCATTAGGGCCAATTGTTCTTTAAATGTTTGGTAGAATTCACATGTAAATCCATAGGGTCCTGGGGATTTTTTCTTAGGGAGATGTTTAATTGCCTGTTCTATTTCTTTTTCTGAAATGGGACTATTCAAGCAATTTACTTCCTCCTCTGTTAGTCTGGGAAGTCTATATTTTTGGAGGTAGTCATCCATTTCACTTAGGTTATCAAATTTATTGGCATAAAGTTGAGCAAAATAACTCCTTATTATTTCTCTAATTTCCTCTTCATTGGTGGAAAGTTCTCCCTTTTCATTTTTAAGATGACTAATTTTATTTTCCTCCCTCCTTTTTCTAATCAGATTTACCAAAGTCTTATCTATTTTATTGGCTTTTTCATAGAACCAACTCTTAGTTTTATTAATTAGTTCAATAGTTTCTTTACTTTCAATATTTTTAATTTCTCCTTTTAATTTTAGAATTTCAAATTTAGTATTTGATTGGGGGTTTTTAATTTGGTCTTTTTTTTAGTTTTTTTAGTTGCAAGCCCAGTTCATTAATCTTTTCTTTCTCTGTTTTATTCAAATAATCCTCTAAGGATATAAAATTCCCTCTTATTTCTGCTTTGGCTGCATCCCACAAATTTTGGTATGATGTCTCATCATTGTCATTATCTTGAGTGAAATTATTAATTGTATCTATAATTTGCTGCTTCACCCAATCATTCTATAAGATGAGATTGTATAGTTTCCAATTACTTTTTGGTCTATTTACCCCTAACTTTTTGTTGAATGTAGTTTTTATTGCATCATGATCTGAAAAGAAAGCATTTACTATTTCTGCTTTCTTGCATTTAATTTTGAGGTCTTTAGGTCCTAATATATGGTCAATTTTTGAATAGGTTCCATGAATTGCTGAGAAGAAGGTATAATCCTTTCTATCTCCATTCAATTTTCTCCAACAATCTAACATACCTAATTTTTCTAATATTCTATTTACTTCTTTAATTTCTTTCTTATTTGTTTTCTGTGAAGATTGCGTATTTTTAAATCAGCAGGAGTCAGGAATTCAGGTTAGGGGAAAATCGTCAGTCTTTATTCTCAGTGAAGAAGGACCAGAGATGAAAGAGAATGGGCAATAACAATGTGTGTAGCTGAGTCAAGAAGCTAGCTAGACCAGCAGCCACAAGACCAGCAGCTAGCAGTATTGGACCCAGGCCCAATCTCTCCCAGCTTCTCTTCCTGTCTCTCTCTGCCTCCACCCACCAAAATAGTCATTTCCTATACAACACATCAGGACTTGCACGGAGAGTGGGCGGGGGCCATTCTTTATCCAATCATGTATATTAATAGAGTATAGCCCAATTACTATTTAGCCTCACATACTTGGGACCTCAGTGCATCAACTCAAACCTCAGCCCGTTACATCTCCCGCTTTCTTTTATTTTAGAACACAGGTGGTCATGCCATCCCTGACTCCTCAGGGAGGTCAGAGCCCCCAAGGGGAGGTGATGACAACCTCCCTGACTTTTCAGGAAAGGAGGTGAAAGCACCTAAAAGGAGGTGATCACAGCCTCCCTGACTTCTCAGGAAAGGCGGTGAAAGCACTAAAAAGGAGATGATCATGCCCTCCCTGACATCTCAGGAAGGGAGATGAAAAGCACCAAAGGGAAGCAGGGGTTGCTAGCGGGTTTCTGGGCTGAAGGTTCTTATTATGCACAAACCCATCAGCATGGGAGGTATTACACAAGCACACAGCAATAACGCAGAGGCTATTAGGGATGACTCTCCCCACAGTCAGTGCAGGCTCGATGAGTTATAACAAACATGAATTTTACACGCAAGTAGTGGAATAGCAAACAATATAAATCAACATGGTGTTGGAAAAGATCTCCAGAAGTCCTAGAAGGAGGGTATGTAAACAACAGTCACATATACGCCTTCTTCAGAAGCCAAGAGGTAGTTCAAAACCAATCTATTGTCCATTGCTTCACATGTCAGCGAATCCAATGACCCCCCTAAGTTTTTGAAGTTCTGCAAAAATCTTTTTATGTGTTAGGGAATCTAATGATTCCAGCAGATTTTGAAGTCCTGTAACAGTCTTGTCATTTCTCAGAGAATCCAATGATTCCTGAGAGTTTTCAAGTCCAACAATCTTTGATGTCCAAGAGTCAAACGCCATAACTGCCACGCTCTTTCAATGGTTAGCACAATCAGCAACAGAACCTCCCGATATTTCTTGGGTCTTCTCCTTTGTTTCAAGGATCTGCTCTGTCTCTCTGCAATGGACAAGGTGAATATGGCTCGTTGGCACCCATTTGATTCCTTCTCCACCTGTAGAGATACAAGCAAACCCTCTCCCCAAAGCAGTTTGCCTATCTGGTCCTTTCCATTCACTACTTTCTGGGTCTCTCCACATCACCTGGTGATTATCTAAAGATAGTGGAGCTGCTCGCACTGGACCTGTCTGCTGGAGCCAGTGCATCTTTGTCAAAAATCAAGAAGTTAATAGTATAAAGAGCTAGATTTAGAAGTTCTCTAGGGTTACCTGTGGCTCCCCCTTTCTTTTGTTTTTGGAGGAGCGTCTTAATATCTCTGTTTCTCCTCTCCACTATTGCCTGTCCTTGAGGATTAAAAGGTATGCCTGTGGTGTGTAAAATCTTATACTGTGCACAAAAGTGTGCAAAATGTTTTCAAAAGGTAAGGGACCATTTCTGTTTTTTTTGTTGGAAACCCCATAATGGCAAATGCTTTATGAGGAATTATACCACTCTTTTTGCTGCTGGTATTGCAAAAGTGAATCCCGAAAAGTGTCTACACAAAGCGCATGAAAGACAGACAACAAAGGATAATGGGTCCCATCCATTTGCCAGATTTATTTGGGTCTCAAACCAGGGGGTTCTTCCTGGAGGCAGTGTAGGGCGTGGAAAAAGGAAACCTCAGGCTTTTACTATCTCCTAAACCCCCTCTCTTTTATTCAAATTTCATAAAGCTGGGCACCATGATATTTAAATGAGATGCCTGGGCTTCTTGGAACAAAGGGTATTGAAACATAGTTAGAAGGCTATCCCTTTGAATTGCCATCAAATATGGGACCGAAGTCCACTATGAGTGGACATTAATATATTCATCTTACCTGGATGCTTTCTCACTTGCTCTTGAAGTTTCTTAAAACTGAATATATAGAGGCTGCAAATTTTATTTGGGCTGTGGCAATTCTTTGTACCCACCTCTGAATAGGCCAAATCAGATATTATATTTATGCTCCTGGATAATAAGAAACTAGAATGATCTTACAATTCTTCTTCTGGTGGACGAAAAGGAATTCAGTACTCTTTTATAGTTAGTCCTGAGAGTAAACAGCGCAAATATTATGTTTGGATGCATCCATGAAGATGTTGGTCCTTTAAGAGGAACTTTAGAAACTTTTTCTCCAAGAATCCATAACCAATTTAAATAGTCTATTATCTTTTGGAGACCCATGTATAAAATTTGGAGCCATGACTAATAAAATTTGCCACTCTGGGATGGTCTCACAACACACATTAATTTGTGTATTGGTATAAAAGATCTCGTCAGGTCTTGTCCCAGATAATTGTACTGCTCGCTTAGTGGCCTTTAATAAAATTCTAGCCACAAGCACTGAGTAGGGTGTAAGGCTTTGTTCTGGTTGTGCCGGAAGGTTCACCCTCTCTATCACACTGTCTCCTTGATGAAAGACTGCTGTGGGTGCCTCTTGTGTGGCAAAAGCAGTATCTCAAGGGTTTTTGGTGTCTTTCCAACCACATTGGATAAAGCCAGTTCAACTTCTCTCAAAGCCTCTTGAGCTTCTTTTGTAAGCTGGCATGGTGAATTTAAAAGCACTGTCTCCCCTTAAAATGTCTATAACAGTTTGTAACTGATAGGTAGTCAAACCTAACACTGGTGCATCCATTGGATATCTCCTATCAATTTCTGAAAATCATTCAATGTGTTTAGCTTTTTCTGTTCTTAAGGACAGTTTTGAATTAAGCACCTTAGGGTATCTTCATATCCTAAATATTGAAAAGACATGTCTTTGAAGTTTTTCTGGTGCTATGTATAATTTGTAATTCCTTAGTGTTTTCTATGGTCTTTTGTAGACATCTTCTAACATTTTGTTCCTCAGGTGCACATCCCAAATGTCATCCATGTAATGTAATAGCATAACTTTTGGGAATGCTTTTCTTACTGGACAAAGAGCAGCAACAACATACATTTGACACAGAAGTGGGGCTGTTTTCATTCCCTGTGGCAAAACTGTCCATTCATGTCTTTTTATAAAGGCTCAGCTAAGTTAATGCTGGGCACTGAAAACAAATCTTTTCATATCCTCCTTATCAGAGGATAGAATAGAAACAATCCTTAATATCTATGACCCAAAGAGGCCCTTCTCTAGGCAACTGAGTAGGAGATGGAAGTCCAGGCTGAAGAGTTCCCATAGTTTCCATCTGTTCATTCACCTTTCTTAAATCTGTTAACATCCTCCATTTTCCAGATTTCTTTTTTACAACTAACACTGGGGAATTCCAAGGACTTAGAGAAGATTTTAAGTACCCTTGGTCAAGCTGCTCCTGTACTATATCTAATAAGGCCTGAATTATATCATTATTTAAGGGCCACTATTCTATCCACACTGGTGTATTAGTTTTGCATTGGATAGGAACAGGTGAAAGTGTTGGCAGGCCTTCAACAGCAGCCCTGCTTAAAAAAACGAAGTACTCATTTTAACCCTAATTGCTGTAAAATGTCTCTTCCCCACAGATTGAATGGGGATTTTTTCAACTATAAAAGGAGTAAAAACTCCTGTTTTGCCTTCAAAAGTCCATCTCATAGGGGCAGCACTAACTTCAGCTGCTGTTGATCCTCCTATGCCAGACATGTAGGTGTCTGCTTTAATCTTTGGCCAGTGACTGGGCCAACTGGCACCTCTAATGACTGTCCGATCTGCACCAGTGTCTACCAATCCTTCCAATGGAAGGCCATTTATATATCGTGAGCATAGGTCGGTCAGTTGTTACAGCTGCTGTCCAATATATTGCTGGATTTTGTGATTTGAAATCAGAATCTGGGTGACTATCACCAAGCTTCTTATTAGGATTCTGTATGAGTAACCTGATCCTACTATTTCTCCTGGGTGATAAGTCACACATTGTCTGCCTGTATTGGTGACTGGGATATTATCTACACCTTCCCCAGTTTCCCACATCAGTGTGTGGATGGACACTGTTTTGTACATACTCTCAGGAGGTAAAATGGTCAAGCCTACTGTGCCTGGAGGCAAGGGATCCATAGGCTGGAGAGGAACAGATTTCACCTCTCCAAGGGGTATCTCATTTGTCTCAGCTACATACAACTGTATTCTCCCTAATTGTAATCCCTTTCTTCTATCAGGTTGCTTCCTGGCTGATTGATTGTGTAATCCCTTTCTGCTGTCATATGACTTCCTGGCTGATTGGTCATATTGGGGTATTGGCCGTCTAGGCTCTCTCTGGATGCACCATTGGCTGACATCATGCCCCAAGTGTTTTTTGCCTGGGGCCCTGGGGCTGGGCCCTTCATCCTGTTTCCCTGAATCTGTCTACATTCTGAGGCCCAATGGAAGCCTCTGTTGCATTTTGGACATAGGGTACTGGATCTTGTTCTCCCACCCTGCTTTCTCACTCTGCCTCTATACCAACATTGAGCTTTCAGATGCCCTACTTTACCACACTGAAAGCATTGACGTGTCTCTCTAGAAGTCCCTTGCCAGAAGGGACCCTGTCTACCCATGTTGGGATCTTGGGAAGTCTGCATCATAGTCTGGCTATAAAAGGCATTTGTGCCCACTGTGGCACAGCGTCTTATGAACTCCTCTAAAGGGAGCATCCTTGCATGATCCTAGTATAATTCTTCTGCACACCTCATTGCATTTTCCTTAGAAGTTGCCTTATTAAAACATCTGTTGATAATTTTCCCCATTAGTTCTTGTGATAGCAGTCTGCAAACGTCCACAAAGTCAGCAAAGGGTTCATCTGGCCCTTGTGTTATTTTATGAAGCCTCACCTTTGTCATTTTTAATATGGAATCAGAAGCCCACGCTTTGATAGCATTAGCAACAATTTGCTCATATGCTGCTCTGAATAATTAATCTGTGCTGTGATGTCTGCATGGGACCTATACCTGTTAGTAGGTCATAGGTGATCCAACATGAACAGCATTTTGATTATTTTGTTGGGCTCTATCCTACAGAGCTCACTATATTCAGAAAGCCACATGTAATTTTGTCCAGGTTCTAGGCATACCCTTGCTATAGATTTCCAGTCATTAGGAGTCAAGATATCAAAAGCCAAATTCTGTAATAGCATCTTAATATAAGGTGATGTATCCCCATAAAGAGTGCAAACCTTTTTCAGGTCTTTGATGATTTCTACGTTAAAAGGTATCTTGACTTTTTAAGGGCATTAAACTGGGAAATTACAGGAAAGATATGTGGCTGGAGCTCCCAGATGTCCACGCCCTTCTCTTTGGCCTTCATTAAGCCCTCTTGCATTCTACTCATAATTGGATACTGGGGGGGGGAGGAACTGGTGCTGTCACTGCCCCCCCCCTCCTCCCTCCATCCCGGAGGGTGGAGTTGATGGAGGAGAGTCAATCACTTGCTCTGAGGGTGGGGCTGAAGCTGCCTCCTGAGGGTGGAAAGTCACCACCCTTGCTCACTTAAGTCTCCATGCCCTGTGGGGATATGGTCATTAATCTCTTCATTGCCTTCCTCCTTAATATCAGCCCTCCCTATTTGGCTACTCTGAGTGGGAGCAATGGGTTTTTTCTTTCTTCTAGGGATAGGGTTTCTTAGTGCTAACTGAATTATATTGTATAAATAAAATGCCTCAATGGAAATTGAATGAGGACAGTTTTCAATGTAATACGTCGACCTCTGTTGTCCAACCAGGGACCAGTTATCTCGAGAGATCTGCTCCTCCTCTACAAACCAAGAGGAGATGCAGTTTAATGTACCCAGAAGTCTAGCTACCTGTTCCCAAGTTATAAGAAGCCCTGTCCTTCTATCAGCTTAAGCATCTTTCTATAGCACCACTAGTGGGTGGGATTGAAGGGGTTGAAGGGTTGGGGGCAGGGATGGAGTTTTCTTTTGTCATTTGAAAAAGATTACTGGTTTGTTTTAAGAAAATAAGTTCCCTGTTTGTCTATTCAATTCACCAATTCCTGGTCCCGGAGACTTCTTCAGTCCTTGTTCCCCCGTTGGGTGCCAAATGTGAAGATCGTTATTTTAAATCAGCAAGTCAGAATTCGGTTAGGGAAAATCTCAGTCTTTATACTCAGTGAAGAAGGATCGGGATGGAAGAGAATGGGCAATAGCAATGTGTGGCTGAGTCAAGAACCTATGACCAGCAGCCACAAACCACCTAAATATCGAACCCAATTTCCCCTTCTCTTTCTCTCTCTGCCTCCCCCCAAAAATCATCTTTTCCTATACAACACATCAGGACTTGCACAGAAGTGGGCAGGGACCATTCTTTATCAATCATGTATATTAATAAGTATAAATTATTTATTTAGGGCCTCATGTTTCAAACTTTATTCGTTTTTGGTTTGATTTTTAATTCAAAAGTTGAGATCTCCCACTATTACAGTTTGTTGTCTATTTCTTCTTTTTTTTCTTTTTGGAAGTTGGATGATCCCTTGGTATATATGTTAATTCGTTTTTATGCTTTTTGGGGATGAGTTTTTTTATCTCTTTTAATTAGATCAATTTTGCTTTGTTGATCAGATAAGGATTTTTCTTTTTGACTTCACCTGATGCATAATTTTGCTCAAATTTTTACCTTTACTCTATGTGTGTCTCCCTGCTTTAAATGTTTTCTTTAAACAAAATATTGTAGGTTTCGACTTTTATCCAGTCTTATCTGTCTCCTCTTTATGGGGAGTTCATCCCATTCACATTCGGTTAAATTACTAAATCTGTTTTCCTGATCCTAATAACCCCAGATTATGCTTTCTTTTTCCTCCTCAACCCTCTTTCCCTTTTTAACTTATGTACCCTTTATCTGTTAACCCTCTTTAAATCCCTTCCTCCCCCTTTGAATTTTCCCCTTCCTTCCCTTATTACTCCTTTTCTTTTCCTTTTTCCTCTCCTTTTTAATGAGGTGAGAGAAATTTTCTCTAAAACAAATTAATTATTTTTCTTTTAGCCAACTCTGATGAGGTAAGATTCACACAATTTACTCCCCCCTCTAAATTCCCTCAGATTGATGTTTCCTTTGCCTCTTCTGGGATTTTTCCCTCTTTTTATCCTCCTTCCACTAATTTCCATCATCTCTTTTCCAATCTCTTCCTTTTTATTTTATATCATAAAATAAATTATACATGTATTCTTTTTATATCACAACAAAAACAATTCTCAAAGAGTTCTTTTACCTTTTCCATCTCTTAGTCCATGTTTGGAATCAAATTTTTTTGTTTAGTTCTGGTTTTCATAAAACAAATGGAATTCATTTTTTATTAAATATCCATCTTCTTCCCTGGAAAAAATGCACCTTGGTATTTTTTTCTTGGCTGCATTCCAAGTTCTTTTTTTTTGGAATATCAGATTCCAGGCCTTCAATCCTTTAATTGGGGCAGCCAGATCTTGGGTGATCCTTATTGTGGCACCTCATTTAAATTGTTCTTTTTTAGCCTTGTAAATTTTTTTCTTTAATCGTGTTCGAAATTTGGCAATATTCCTTGGGGTTTTATTTTCGGGTTCTTTCAGAAGGTGTTCAATGATTCTTTAATGACTATTTCCCCGTTCTTTTAATCTGGGTAGTTCTCTTTATGATTTCTTGTAAAATAGTATCTAGGCTCTTTTTTTTCATCTTTTTCGGAAGTCAATAATCCTCAGTTATCTCTCCAGATCTTTTCCAACTCTTTTTTTCAAGTAGATAATTCATGGTTTTTCCAGTTTGTCATTTTTTTGGTTTTGCTTGATGATTCTTGCTTCTCAATGAATCATTAGTTTCTATTTTTTCGTCCTAATTTTGAATTCTTTTTTCTTCATTAGCTTTTTTATTTCTTTCTTATATGTCCAATAGAGTTTTCAAATTGAATTTTTTGATCTTAGTTTTTTCCATTTTCACTAATTTTTTTTAGTGAATTATTTTTCTTTTTCAATTCCGAGCCACTTTCTTTAGTTCTTTGTCTTTCAATTCCCAAATCCTACTTTCTAGTGAATTCTTTATTTTTTTCAATTCACAATTCTTACTTTTCCTGGTTTTTTTCTTTTCAATTCTTTTCAGGAAGTTGTTGCTCTCTTAATCTTCTCTTTCCTTTCCCCATTTTCTTCTAACTCTCTTTTGGACTTTTAAGGTCTCTTTTTGAGACATCATGAAGGAAATCTGGTGATGTTGCTATTAGTCTCTTCAGGTTTGCTTGTCTTTTTCTCATAAACTGTGGATTTCTTTTCATCTTTTATTCATGTTTTAAAGCCTTTGGGTATGCCTCCTAGGCAAAGGGGGTTACCAAGCTTTCTGAGGGAGGTTAAACGGTTTCCGGCTCCGAGGTATGGGAGTGCTCTGAGTGAGAGTTTTCCCTTCCTCCAACAGGAGGTGGATTCAGCACTGGCCGAGCTATTGAAGTGCCCCATTGGGCTGCGTGGGTTAGCGATTGCCCTAGGCTAGAGACTAGGGGGTGAAATTGTCACTGCCTCAGGCCAGAGCCTCTTGTGGGGCTGTGGGTATTAGCAGCTGACCGCAAACCGCCGATTCTACCCAATTCTGCCTGGCAGTCTCTGCCCCAATGTCTCTGCCCCAACGTCTCTGCCAAACAAATAGGCCCTGCGAAAGCTCTATGGACACAAGCCGAGCCCCCCACTGCACAGATTAGAGGCTAACCTGGGCTGTGCCCTGCTGCTGTGCAGGTTCGCAACTGTCCCAAGGAAAAGCCCCATATTGCGGGTTGGGGCTGCGAGCTTGTGCTGAGATCTGTGCTTTCACTTTTGGTTTGAGGCTCTCCTTGGAAGCTAATTTCTCTCCCAGTCTACACTGATCTCCCCCCCCAGCCCCAGAACAAACCTTTTTTGGCAAGACTGCAGATTTTCTTCTGCTGGTGAGTTGTTATACTTTTTATCTTTATGAATTGTAGCAGTCAAGACTATTTTTGAGGCTCGATATAACATTGATAAAGAGCGTAATAGAAGAGCTTAGAAAGTCGTGTGTGCCTTCTCCACCATCTTGGCTCGATCTCAAGCAATCCTAATAGATTTTGGGCACAAAAAGGCATTTGCATCCAGAAAAAGAACTATGGAGGCTGAATGTAAATCCTCACATGCTATGTTCACTTCTTTTTTCTTTTTTTAAAAAATCTTTCCCATAGGTTTTTCCCTTTTGCTTTGCTTTTTTTTCCCCCAACATGATTCACAAAGCAATGTGTATTAGAAATAAATAAATAAAAGAAAGAAACTAAGAAAAACAAAAAACAAATTAAGTATAGTCTGAGATCTATAGGAAAATGATTACAATAGCTATAGGTTAAATGAACTTAGGAAGGATATTAAATTAGCATATGTTGGAGTTACAGGATCACATTATTTAATGAACTACCTTTTCTATGTGGTTATTTTTGCTAATATTTTCAGTTTTAGCTTGGGACTGATGCAGCGTTAACACATTTAATATTTAGGAATGTGAATCTTCCTGAAATGGAAATAGAGTTTGTATGTCTAGTTATATATTTCAACTCAAATAGTGTTTTTTTTATTATAGCTTTTTATTGACAAGATATATGCATGGGTAATTTTTCAGCATTGACAATCGCAAAACCTTCTTGTCCATTTCCCCTCCTTTCTCCCACTCCCTCCCCCAGATGGCAGCTAGACCAATACATGTTAAATATGTTAAAATATATATTAAATACAATATATGTACATACACCTATACAGTTATTTTGTTACACAGGAAGAATCAGACTTTGAAATAAAGTAAAATTAACCTGAGAAGGAAATCAAAAATGCAAGCAGACAAAAACATAGAGACTGGAAATACTGTGTTGTGGTTTACACTCATTTCCCAGAGTTCTTTCGCTGGGTGTAGCGGATTCTATTGATTACTGAACAAACAGAATTGATTTAGTTCATCTCATTGCTGAAGAGAGTCACATTCATCAGAATTGAGCATCATATGGTATTGTTGTTGAAGTATATAACAATCTCCTGGTCCTGCTCTTTTCACTCAGCATCAGTTAATCTAAGGCTCTCCAGGCCCTGCTGAAATTATTCTGTTGGTCATTTCTTACAGAACAATAACATTCCATAATGTTAATATACCATAATTTATTCAGCCATTTTCCAATTCATGGGCATTCACTCAGTTTCCAGTTTCTAGTCACTATAAAGAGGGCTGCCCCAAACATTTTTGCATATACAGGTCCCTTTCCATTCTTTATGATTTCTTTGGAATATAAGCCCAGTAGTAACAGTAATAAGCTGGATCAAAGGGTATACACAGTTTAATAACTTTTTGAGCATAGTTCCACATTGCTCTCCAGAATGGTTGGATGCATTCACAATTCTACCAACAATGTATCAGTGTCCCAGTTTTCCTCATTCCTTCCAACATTCATCATTATCTTTTCCTACCATCTTAGCCAATCAAAGAAGTATGTAGTGGTATCTCAGAGTTCTCTTAATTTGCATTTCTCTGATCAATAGTGATTTAGAACACTTTTTCATATGAATAGAAATAGTTTCAATTTCTTCATCTGAAAATTGTCTGTTCAGATCCTTTGATTCTTTATCAATTGGAGAATGGCTTGACTTCTTATAAATTAGAGTCAATTCTCTATATATTTTAGAAGTGAAGCCTTTATCAGAACCTTTACCTGTGAAAATGTTTTCCTAGTTTATTGTTTCCCTTCTAATCTTGTCTGCATTAATTTTGTTCGTACAAAAGCTTTTCAATTTGATATAATCAAAATTTTCTATTCTGTGATCATTAATGATATTTTATTCTTCTGTAGTCACAAATTCCTTCCTCCTCCACAGGTCTGAGAGGTAAACTATCCTATGTTCTAATTTATTTATAATCTCATTCTTTATGCCTCGATCATGAACCCATTTTGAGCTTACCTTGGTGTATGGTGTTAAGTATTGGTCAATGCCTAATTTCTGCCATACTAATTTCCAATTTTTCCCAGCAGTTTTTGTCAAACAGTGAATTCTTATTCCAAAAGCTGGAGTCTTTGGGTTTGACAAACACTAGATTATTAAAGTTATTGACTATTTTGTCTTGTGAATCTAACCTATTCCACTGATCAACTAGTCTATTTCTTAGCCAATTAACTGCTGCTTTACAATATAGTTTAAGATCTGGTACAGCTAGGCCATCTTCATTTGATTATTTTTTATTAGTTCCCTTGAAATTCTTGACCTTTTGTTCTTCCAGATGAATTTTGTTGTTATTTTTTCTAGGTCATTAAAATAGTTTTTTTGGGAGTCTGATTAGTATAGCACTAAATAAATAGATTAGATAGTATTGTCATCTTTATCATATTTGCTCACCCTAACCAAGAGCATTTAATATTTTTCCAATTGTTTAGATCTGAGTTTATTTGTGTGGAAAGTGTTTTATAGTTTTGTTAATATAGTTCCTGACTTTCTCTTGGCAGATAGATTCCCAAATATTTTATACTATTGGTAGTTACTTTAAATGGAATTTATCTTTATAACTCTATTAGATTTTGTTAGTGATATACAAGAATGTTGATGACTTATGTGGATTTATTTTGTATGCTGCAACTTTGCTAAAGGTGTGGATTATTTCTCATAGCTTTTTAGTAGAATCTCTGGGGTTCTATTACCATCATATCATCTGCAAAGAGCGATACTTTGGTTTCCTCATTACCTACTCTAATTCCTTTAATCTCTTTCTCAACTCTTATTGCTGAAGCTAGCATTTGTAATACAATATTGAATAGTAATGGTGATAGTGGGCAACCTTGTTTCACTGATCTTATTGGGAATGGTTCCAGTTTATCCTCATTACATATGATGTTTACTGATGGTTTTAAATAGATGCTACTGTGTATTTTATTCCTATACACTCAAATGTTTGTAATAGGAATGGATGTTGAATTTTATCAAATGCTTTTTTTGCAGCTATTGAGATGATCATATGATTTTTGTTAATTTCGTTATTGATATGGTCGATTATGCTAATAGTTTTCCTAATATTGAACCAACCCTGCATTCCTGGTACAAATCCTACTTGGTCATGGTGTATTATCCTGGGGATGATTTTCTGTTATCTTTTTGATAATATTTTATTTAAGATTTAGCATCAGTATTCATTAGGGAGATTGGTCTATAATCTACTTTCTCTGTTTTCAACCTACCTG
This sequence comes from Sarcophilus harrisii, assembly GCF_902635505.1. NCBI lineage: Eukaryota > Metazoa > Chordata > Mammalia > Dasyuromorphia > Dasyuridae > Sarcophilus > Sarcophilus harrisii. The sequence continues at coordinate 123,075,312 of NC_045431.1, read as the reverse complement.
GTTTACATATCAGTACCATGTCTGTCATAAAATGAATGTGGTAGGACTCCTTCAATATCTATTTTTTCAAATAGTTTATATAACATTGGAGTCAATTGTTCTTTAAATGTTTGGTAGAATTCACATGTAAATCCTGGAGATTTTTTCTTAGTGAGTTGAGTAACAGCTTGTTTTATTTCTTTTTCTGAATTGGGACTATTTAAGCAATTTACTTCCTCTTTTGTTAATCTGGGAAGCCTATATTTTTGAACATAGTCATCCATTTCACTAAGGTTATCAAATTTATTGGCATAAAGTTGAGCAAAGTAACTCCTAATTATTGCTCTAATTTCCTCTTCATTGGTGGAAAGGTTTCCCTTTTCATTTTTAAGACTAACAATTTGATTTTTCTCTTTCCTTTTTCTAATCAGATTTACCAAAAGTTTATCTATTTTATTGGTTTTTTCATAAAATGACTCCGTTTCATTTATTAATTCAATAATTTTTGCTTTCAATTTTATCAGTTTCTCCTTTTAATTTCAGAATTTCAAATTCAGTGTTTGATTGGGGGCTTTTTAATTTGGTTTTTTCTAGCTTTTTAAGTTGCAAGTGCACTTCATTGAACTTTTTCTCTATTTTATTCAAAAAAGCCTCTAGAGACATAAAATTTCCCCTTATTACCACTTTGGCTGCATCCCACAAATTTGGTATGTTGTCTCATTGTTGTCATTTTCTTGGGGGAAATTATTAATTGTGTCTATGATTTGCTGTTTTGCCTATTCATTCTTTAAGATAAGATTATTTAGTTTCCAATTACTTTTTGGTTTATTTATCCCTATCTTTTTGTTGAATGTAATTTTTATTGCATCATGATCTGAAAAGAATGAATTTACTATTTCTGCCTTTCTGCATTTAATTTTGAGGTCTTTATGTCTGATAGATTCCATGAACTGCTGAGAAGAAAGTATACTCCTTTCTGTCTCCATTCAGTTTTCTCAAAAGATCTACCATACCTAACTTTTCTAATATTCTATCTACCTCTTTAACTTCTTTCTTATTTGTTTTATGGTTTGACTTATCTAGTCATGAGAGTGCAAGGTTGAGGTATTATAGTTTTTCTGTCTATTTCTTTTTGTGTTGGAATCTTTACAAACTGTTAAGTCATTAGAGTTGATAGAGACAATAATTATCTAATTTAGCATGGTTCAGTATGATTGATTTGATCTTACAAGGAGATGCTATGGGCCAGAACTTGAAACAAGGTACTAAGTATAACTGATAGAAACAATGCTTGTGTTCACACCTTTAGAGAGCTCATATAAGCAAGATGTATTTACTCATTGAAGTTCACACGTTTGAGAGATTTCAGGATTTAGTATGAGATATCTGAATCCACACCTCCCTTAATCCCTGCCTCCAGAAGGTGGAGTCAACCTTTTACACTCAGCATAAATAGAGCTTCAGTGAGCCACTTGAGAAAGTTACTTCAGAACACTCACTGGGATTGGAGAGGAGCACTCTGGGAGGAAGCCCACAAGCCCTCTCTCCAAGGCAAGAAAGATTCATTGCATCTTCCACCTTGGTGCTGGCTGGAGCCTGAAGAAAGCAGCGGCAGAAGCAAAGGACAAAGCTTCAAGAGCTCTTAGAACCAAGGAGAGAGAGAGGTCTCTAAGAAAACTAACTGGGCTATATTGGAAACAATAAAAGATCTGAACTTTTATCAGCTGGCTGCATATGGGTGATTATTACTCTTAATTGAAACTAAGGCTGTCTCCAGAAAATTTCCCCGAGAAACCTGCTCCCAGAGAGAACCATCTTATATTATAAAGAACAAAAACACCACATTTTTGCAACTCTCTTAACTTCTCCTTTAGGAAGTTAGATGCTATACCACTTGATGCATATATGTTTAGTATTAATATTGTTTCATTGTCTGTGCTACCTTTTAGCAAGATATAGTTTCTTTCTTTATCCCTTTTAATTAGATCAAATTTTGCTTTTGCTTGATCTGAGATAAGGATGGCTACCCCTGGTTTTTTGACTTCACCTGAAGCATAATAGATTCTGCTCCAGCCTTTTACCTTTATTGTGTATGTATCTCCCTGTTTTAAATATGTTTCCTATAAACAACATATTGTCGGGTTCTGGCTTTTGATCCAGCCTACTATCTGCCTCCATTTTATGGGAGAGTCCATCCCATTCACATTTATGGTTAAAATTACTAATTCTGTATTTCCTGCTTTCTTATTATCCCCAGATTATGCTTTTCTTTTTTTTTTTACTCCCCTTACCCCCCTCCCCAGTATTAAACTTATGGGCACCACTTGCTTCACACAGCCCTCCATTTTTAGAAGCTCTCCCACCCATTTTGAATCCCTTCCTCTTTCTTATACCTTTCCCTTATTATGCTTTTCCTTTTCCCTTTTCCTCTTCCACATTTTAATGAGGTGAGAGAAGTTTCTCTGTAAACCAAATATGTCAATTATTTTCTCTTTGAGCCAACTCTGATGAGAGTGAGATTCATACATTATTCCTCCCCCTCTCTAAATTCCCTCAGACGTGATGATGGGATGTAGTTTTCCTCTTTTTATCTCCTCTTTTCCCTTTTTCTGATACTATCTCCTTTCCATTTGTATTTCCCTTTTTATATTATATCATTAAAAGCTAATTATACATGCACTCTTTATGTATGTCCATAACAGAAATACAGTTCTCAAGATTTCTTTTTACCTTTTTCTGCTTCTCTTGAGTCCTATAGTTGGAGGTCAAATTTTTTGTTTTGTTCTCTTTTTTCCTTAGAAAGAAATGGAATTCACCTGTTTCATTAAATGTCCATCTTCTTCCATAGAAGAAAATGCTCAGCTTTGCTGGGTAGTTTAGTCTTGGCTGCATTCCAAATTCTTTTGCCTTTTGGATTATCAGATTCCAGGTCCTTTGATCCTTTAATGTGGAAGCAGCTAGATCCTGAGTGATCCTTATTGTGGCTCCTTGGTATTTAAATTCTTTTTTTTCTGGCTGCTTGTAATAATTTTTCTAAATTTCTAAATTTAGCCACAATATTCCTTTGAGTTTTTATTTTAAGGAATCTTTCAGAAGGTGTTTGATGAATTCTTTCAATGTCTATTTTACCTTCCGTGACATCTGGGCAGAGAACTGCCCAGGTGTTCTCTTTGATGATTTCCTGAAAAATAGTGTCTAGACTCTTTTTTTCATCATAATTTTCAGGAAGTCCATAATCCTCAGATTATCTCTCCTAGATCTATTTTCCATGTCTGTCGTTTTTCCAAGTAGACATTTAACATTTTTTTAATTTTTTTCATTTTTCTGGTTTTGCTTGACTGATTCTTAATGTCTCAATGAATCATTCCTTTCTATTTGTCCAGTTTTGATTTTTAATGAGTAATTTTCTTCATTAGCTTTTTTAAAACTTCTCTTTGTATATGTCCAATTGTGTTTTTAAATGAGTTGCTTTGTTTTTTGGAATTTTTTTCCCATTTCACTAATTTTTTTACTGAGTTATTTTCTTTTCCCAATTCATAAATTCTCCTTTCCTGGGAGTTCTTTGTATTTTCCAATTCACAAATTCTGTTTCCCTGCAACTCCATGGGATTTCTTTACCTTTTCCAGTTCACATTTCAGGAAGTTGTTTTCTTTTTCCACTTTATCAAATTTTTTTTAAGTGAATTATATGCCTTTTCTTTACACTCTTGCATAGCTTCTCTTTCATTTCCCCATTTTTCTTCTAGCTCTCTTTTAAGTCTTTTATAATTTCTTCTAGGAGAGCCTTGTGTGATGGAGGTCAGGTTATATCCCCCTTTGGGGTTTTGTCTGCAGACTGTCTGCTATTAATCTCCTCAGGGTTGAAAACCTGCTCTCTTTCTGTATAGAAACTATCTATGGTTAGGGTATGTTTGGCTTTTTTACTCATTTTTTTAAAAAGTCCTTAGGGTCTGCCCTCAGGGCAAGGAGGTTACCAGCTTCCTCTGCAGAACAGTGATAAATATATGGAAGTACCTGTCCTGAAAACTGGCTGCTAAGAGCGCCAAGCTGCTGAAATGCCCTGGGAAGAGCCCTGCACTGGAAGTGTCACTGCACTGGGAAGAGTGACTGCACTGCGGAAGTACTACTGTCCTTGGATGAGCCCCGCTGTGCGGATCGGTGGCTGTCCTGGGAAGAGCCCCGCACAGCAAGTGTTTCTTCCCTGGGAAGCACAGTCACTCTGTGGAAGTTCTATTGCTTTTGGCAGAGTCCTCCTGCTGTGCAGATTTATGGCTGCCCCAGGCAGAGCCCCACTGGTGATCAGAAGTGTGATTGCCTTGGAGAAAAGCCTCATGCTGCAGAATGGGGCTTCACATCTGTGCTGTGGTCAGTGCTGAGTCACTTCTGGTATTGGGTGGGTGTAGCCAGATCCTGTTAGATTCTCGCGTTTTTTTGGAGTACACCCTATCTTTGACTTTAACTTCTCTGTTGGTCTACTGCTTTGCAACTAAAGCAGAGTAGCCAACCTGTCGTAGAGTCCTCCCTGCAAATTTTCCACCCACGGAGACTGCCCACACCTTGGTTGGCTCAGTGTGCTAGCCTCTGGTCCTGCCTCCCCACATGTGCTGGCCTCCCACCTGATCAGGACAAATGTTTTCTGGCCATCTTCCAGATTATCTTCAAATGGTAATTTGTTGTACTCCCAATATTTGTGTATTTCACCAGTCAAGCAGTATTTCTGAGGCTGAATTTGGTAATTTGTAGTGAGGGTAGAAGGGAAGCTTAGAATGACATGTGTGTCTTCTTTGCCATCTTAGCTCTGCCCCTTAGTGTTATTTTTTAAAGTTATAATTAACATAACATCGCCAACAATATAATGTGTTTAGAAGTTTTTCCTAATTTTCCCAATTTGTTGTTTTTAAATTATTTCAACTAGTATTTTAAATATAATTCTTTACTTAAATCATCTAATTAAAGTTTACTTTGCTGTTTCTTTTAAGAAACTGCTTCAAATAAATCCAATAAGAAGAAATAATCAATGATTTTAAAACATTCTTTATTTGTATTTTTCACCCATCTCACTCAAATTTAAAGCCCATTTGAACTGCATTATTGGTTACTAAATTATGACTTGACAAATTATAACAAGTAGAAGTTTGTCCTCAAAACCTACTTTTCTCTTCTTTCCTTTGTAGTATATGTTTAAATGGTTCATTTTGGACTTGCCCAACAGTTGAATTAAACTAGTTGGGCACTTGTGTCTCCCTTATTGATCTAAATTGAATTATGAGAAATATGTTGACAGAACTCTTGTCCTTGCAGAGTTAGTGTTTCTGGAAACAGTTATCAGTATTGGTGTGACTGTTAGTAATTACAGTGGCACCAATCAAACCCCTTTTGGATCCTGTCTAATAATAACAAACAACAACAAAACAATGCCCATCTAGTTTTTAATAGCTGGTAAAAGAAAACAGCAATTTTGCGTCTCCTGCTTTTCAGTTCTCTATAGATCCTCCACAGTGGAAAGAAATGGTCCACTCTCTACATATTTTTCTTCTATATTCTAAGGCTTTTTTTCTTCCTTTTTTAGAACTGGTCTTTCTAGTGATTCCCCATATATTCTCATGGAAGGTCTATCCCCAACTGCTTGCTTTTATTTTTTCTTGTTTAATCGTACCCAGGATTTTTAAGACCAGCATGTGGTCACAAGACAAACAGAATCTCTTAACATGTCCTATCACTCCCATCAAATTATACTTTCTGAACTCACATTTTCTCCCACTGTTCGTTTTTAATCCAATAAGAATCTTGTTATTCTTTGTGGCACATTGCAGTTTTCTGAGCATCTGGTTAGGGAGACAGCCTCAAACTATCTTTAAAGAAAGACTTATAGTGTAAAAGAGACCCACTGCGGTGTCCCTACATAATTCAATCTGCAACCTCTGCTGGAGGTTTAGGGTTAGGAGATGGGAAAGAAAGAGAGGGGAGAGAGGATATATTGTAAATCTGTGAGGCTTTCAGCAGCAGTCTTCAAATTCTATGAACAGTCTCTGGCCAATTTCCTTGGATTTCCTGTGAGTATCTAATTCATTAGAAGTCTGCTGGAAAAAGTATGCCACAGCACCTCATGCATCAAGTCATTCAGGAAGCCTTGGCTCAGAAGAACCAGACTGGAGGCTCATAAAAATTAGGTTATAGAAAAAAAAGATTTATTCACTGCTTTGCAAAGGTAACTATTTAAAAACTTTCTTATCATATCTACCAAAAGAGCAAGGCTTTCTGGATACCCTGTATTGATGAGTTCTTGTCATTGGACTTAAATTTTGGCTAATTGTACTTAAGAAAGAATAGATGTGCAAAAGTATTTTGTGGGTAGGAGTACTCACTATAGCTATGTGGGGAAACAAGTAAAGAAGGAAGGAGAGAGGGAGGGAGAGAAAGACAAGAAGGAAGAAAGGAAGAAAGAAAAAAAGAGGGAAGGACTAAAGGAAGAGAGAGAGGGAGGAAAGAAAAAAAATTAAAGAGAGGAATAAAAGAACAAGCATTTATTAAGCATTTGTTATACACCAGGCACTCTGCTAAGCACTTTATACATATCTCATTTTATCTCTATCTCATCCTGATAGGTAGGGGCTGATTATAGCCCCTGTAATCACCCCCATTAATTTAACAAAAAAGATAAAGGTTAAATGACTTAGCCATGATCACACATCTAGTATGTGAAGTTGGATTTGAATTCATTTCTTTCTTTCTACTGACTCAGCATTCTGTCCTTTGAATTACCAGCTAGAGAAACCACTTTAAGCATAAAGAGATTGACCAGGGTTTTCTTAAGTCAACTTGAGCTTATCAGGTCTGGAGTTGTAAGGGACCCTTAAAGAGGCTAGTCCCTTCATTTTATAGATAAGAAAACTGAGGCCCCGGGAGAATGAATTGCACACCCTACATTACTACAGATGACCATATTTATTTCTATAGACATTGAACATGACTCATAAAGTATGTTGAGACGACTCTAGATGCTTCCTAAATGAAATTATTGGTTTAGAATTATACTTGGTTTTTCTAGAGAACTGGTTTCACTCTATCCTGATAAATGTGTTTTCGTGAATACCTAAATAGGAGGTGACTGGGGATGGTGTTATTCATATCCAGAGAAGCCTAGACATCATATGTAGAGATAGCTCAGAATAATCTCTGAATAGGAACAATTTGAGTCAAAGAAAATTATCTAATCTTGTAGGATTGCCCCCAAGATTGTACTGTGTTCATCTAAGTTCAAAGCTAGGAGATCCCTAGACAATGAATTTCATAGAAAATGGAGACTTTGTCCATTTTTCAGCTACCAACTAATTTTTGCTTTTACTGAAGTTTCATTCTCATCTTTGATAGGAGCAGCATTTCCTAAATGTTTTCTTCCTCTACGGAGATTTTACTTAAAAGAAGAAAAAAAAATTCCCCTGAATCTTGACATATCCTAACTTCCCTTATTCAGTTACCTGATCATAAAGGAACAAAAGAAAAATTCCCAAACACATGGCGTCTAGCCTTTTAAAATTAGTGAGTGCCCAAGACCATAAGAATAACTATACCCTGATGACCTATTGACCAAACACATTTCCAGATGGAGATAAAGGGGCACACTTGTTGAGAAGCTTAGTGCCATTCTATCCTCATTGCATATTTTTGCTGGATTAGGGGAAAGTACAACTCCTTTTATAAATATTTGATGCTTCATTTCCTTTCAATATTGAACTTGAGCTTAAAGTGTTAGTAGAGTAACATCTCCTCTTCCTCTTTTACCATCTATTTGATTTTGTTAGAGGAAATAGAGAACATACTATTATAGATTTTAGAGTTGGAAAGAACTTTAGGGATCCCTGAAATCCTAAATCTAACACCATTCATTTATAGAAGAAGTAGGGTAAGGCATAGAGAGATTAAGTAATTTGTTCAGGATCATATAATTGGTACAAAGTATTAGAAGTACTATAGTGTAGCTATGTGTAGCTAGGTAATAAGTGACACAGTGATTAAAATGCCAGGCCTGAAGTCAAGAAGAATCATAATTCTGAATTAAAATCTGGCCTCACTTACTAACTGTGTGATCCTGGGCAAATTACTTAACTTTTTGGCTCAGTTTCTTAATCTGTAAAGTGATCTAGAGAAGGAAATGGCAAATTACTCCAGTATTTTTTTTACCAAGGAAATCCCAAAGAGGGTCATAAGGCATCAAAACAAAGTGGTATTGTGGGTAGACCACCAGACTTGGAGTTAGGAAGGCCTGAGTTTAAATGTCACCTCTTTTCCCTTGTTAGCTGTATGAGCATGAAGAAGTGATTTAACTTCCATCTGCCTCAATTTTGTCATCTATAAAACAGGGTTAGAATAGCACTAATCTCCTAGGGTTGTTGTGAAGTTTGAATAATACTTAAAAACCATTTTGCAAATCTTAAAAGCCTGATTGAGTATAGGGCCCAATCTTATTTCTGTTGTAGTACTGGATTTGGACACAGAACATCAAAAGATGGTTTTTATCATCTATATAACCTTGGACAAGTCATTTAACTTTTTCTAGGTCTCAATTTACTCATCTGTAAAATGGTGGGTTATCTCTTAGAGCTCTTTTTGTTCTAAGTCTATGATCTTGTGAGCTTAATAACTGAAGTCTTAAGTATGATTGATCTTTAAACTATGAAACAATGATGGGCTTCTTCTAGAGAACCTCAGTAACTATTTTCACTTTCTGACTACATTGAAATCCTTCCAGAAGAGAGTTGAGCACTGTCCATATTACACTAATCTAGTCTCTAATGTACTTTGATTGAATTTGAGGTTACAGAAAAATGTCACAGGGATATTATGTGTTTCCAGTCCTCCAAGCTACTTCTCAACCTTTTTTTCTGCCATTCCCTGCATCTCTCCCTCTCCCCATGTCCTAGAATGACTTACTTGAAGTAAAAAATCTTAGGATTAAATTAAATTCTATAGGACACCAAGAAGCTATGATTTGCCTAGGATCAGAAACAGAACTTGGACCCAGGTCTTTTTAATCCTAAGACTGGCTTTCCATCCACTACAATGTTGCCTCTCCATACTTTTAAAAAAAAATCAAACTTTATTGAAAACATACAAGTACTTTCTCATTGATTTTGGGAACCTTCTTTTTTTAACCATAGGAAGATTTGAAGAGTAATGTTTCTTTTCCTTCTCATTTTGCTCACTAAAGCTTCACTAAATCCACTAGGTAGCTTTAATTTAGGATTTTTTTTCTTTAAAGAGTACAAAATTGGCACCAACACATTTGGTTGTTTGTTTAGATCTTCTTCATTACTTTAAAATCTTTGTTATTTTATCATAGGATTGTATTTCTAAAACTGGGAGCAGCATTAGAAGTCATGTAGTCAAATCCCCTTGTATGCAAAAGAAGGAACTGGAAACCCAGATAGAGTAAGGGACTTGCCCAATTGTATGTAAATTATACAGAGTAAAATCTGATTCAAACCCAGTTCTTCTGACTCCGGATGTTGCATTCTTTGCACTTTACCATACAACCTCCTTTATTATGTCTTATTCTGCAATAATATGTATTCTAATTGAACAATACAGGTATCCAATAGATACTTCCTAAATCACACAGGGCAAGTATTCACAAGGCTGTCAAAAAAGTGATACAAGGACACTTTCAAGGTCTCTCTTAAGAACATTAAAATTGATTATATGATATGGGAGACCCTGGCACAGAACTACCCAAGCATGGTATACCCTCATCAGAGAAGGTGCTATACTCTAAGCAAAATTAAATTAACTCAGAAGAAATGCAAGATACACAAAGTTAGAGAAGTCTCCTTAAATGTTCATAGGAACTATTTTTGTTAGACCAGTGGCAGAGCATTCTAAGATTGTATTGGGTCTGATTAGCCATTATCAGACATACTAACTTGAGTCTAACATAGTGATGTCACTTTAGTTCTTGAGAATGGAAGACAGCAATAAATCCAAATATCTATTGAAGTATGAAGTATCTATTTTTAAGTATAAAAGATACTTTGAAGTAATTTGGAAAGTACAACAGATATTGTATCTCTAAGAATTAATATTGTGAATAAAAACTATCAGAACACTCAGGATTTAATAGACATATATATGTATATATATATGTATATTAATACAGATGAAGCTTTAATGTGGAAGAATAATGTATCTTTGTTAAATATGTCCTAAGATATAACTGATTCACTTTTTGAGGGCAATTGATTTTAGAATGAAAATTGATGTGATTTATATTAGTTCTTCAGAGCAGAATGTGAATAGGATGCAAGCATTTGTAAGACTTAGATACACCCCATTATAATAAAAAGGGATGATTCAATTAGGTTATGAAAATTTTGCATTGCCTATTTATATGAATAACAGCAGCAACAAAAAACTTCTGTTAAAATCTAGAAAAAAATAAAATTTGTAAATGATTTGTTCTGTTCTTTAGTTAGAATAGTTGTACAATTGAGGTATCATTCTAACTCTTTTCATAATTTTATTTTTACCAGCCTTCTCCCTTATCATTTTTTTATATGCAAAATTCCTGTATTTTTATATCAGAAAACAAACTCTGTTACACACACATTGTCATGTATTGTATGCATAATTTTTATGCATATAGTTCAACTCCCTCTACAGAATTGTACTCTCTTTGAGGGCAGGAAAATTGTGTAATCCTGCAAAAGCCAGAATGAATTCAGAGGAAGGATAACAAGATGAAATCATGATATCTGAGAAGTAGTTGAAAGAACTAGTTATGTTTAGCCTTGAGATTTAGAAAGAACATAACAATTAGCTGTTTTTCAGTGTGCATATATATATATATATATATATATATATATATATATATATAAAGAGCCACCTTGTGGGAAACAGATTAAACTAGTTTTGCTAGGTTTCAAAGGGCCAGAAATTATGGGTAGAAATTTCAGGGAAGCAAGTTTAATTTGCTATAAGGAATAACTGACTAAGAACTAGAGTTTTCTTCGTGTGGAATGTTGTCTTTGCCACTCTATGGAACTAGGCCTCCCATGACTTTTGGGATTAAATTTTGTGACCAAAATTTTATTTTTAATTTTTTTCAAAATAGCCTGCTTTATTCATTGTAGAGGCCTAATGGATTTTTGCTGAATTGAATTAAACAAATATGTCCTAAGGATTTACTTTGTAATAAGTCTTGGTATAGAAATATTATTGTTTTTTATAATGATATGGTATCTGGCTTTAGGAACTTAAGAAACTTACATTCTAGGGATGACAGAGAGGAGAGAATATAAATGGAGAATTATAGGGGCAAAGGGATGATGGGGCAAAATGCTTTAGGAATAGCGGAATAAAATTTTGTGGAGGAATAGAATTTTTTCCACATCCTTTAAAAATAAAAAAGGTTTATTGATACCCCCTTTTTACACCATGATTATTTTTATATATACTCCATCTCCACAGTGTAGCAAAGATAAGCTGTTATTTATCTTAATCCTCAATCCCACTTGAATAAAATAAGGAATATGTTTTAGAAAGCAGCACATTTTTAGAATATTTGTTTCAGGCATGAGATATTGTGAAGAAGGTAATGAAGAGACCAGTCTGCAAAAAGTGTTTCCAGGCTACAAAATTTTTCAAGACAGCTTAAAAAGATGTCAAGAATTTCTTTCCATTGTTGTATTTAAGTGCATTGGTCCTAAAGTAGTCAAACTTGAATGTGGGGAAATAATGGGGGAAAAAAGAAGACATTAAAGACTCTCCTTAGTTAGAACTATTCAAGCAACTGATCATATAGATGGCACCAACCTCCAAATTTCCCTCCACTGGACAAAGGGCAGAAAGACAAATAGAAAGATAGAAACTGCCTTTTGTAAGAGGGAAGTTTTATTTGAATGGTGAAATCAGAACCCAGGCTGCCTAGGATTCAGAATAGAGATGGAGAAGAGGTGACAACTTTCTTAAGTTGTATAGCCATAAAAAGAAAGAGATATATGTCACTTCTCCTCCCCAAGATGAAGCATCAAAATAGACTTCTAATGGAAGCATGAGAGAAAGAACAAAACAAATAAAACCCAAAATAACAACAAAAATGATTTTGAATTTCTCATTTGCCTTTAAATTCCTTTTGCCCTAAAACAAATTTCCAAAGCTGTGTTGCTTGGATTTTAAACGAATAAGAATTGTGTGAGAAAATGATATTTTCTCCTCTAAAAAATGTTTAATTAAAAAATCCCACAAATTTCTAGGATTGTTCCAAATTTTCCTAGACTTTCTTCACCTCTCCCCCTCCTTACTTAGTCCCCAAAAGATACCTTTTGCCTTTCATATTCCCTAGATATGCATTTATAGTTTCCATCAATTGATTTTAAACCCTAAAGTGTTTTATGACCAAATTAATTTAGAAAATGGTGCAAACTTAAGAGAATTACCCCAGTACATTACATATAGTAAATGAGACTGATTCTTACATTTTACAAATTTTAGTGAAATGATTACTTGGTAGAAAATTTTGGTTAATTCATTTTGTTAGAATACATGCTTCATTACTTCTTATGAAATCTCAGATTTGGAAGTATGCTTGTTTTCCACAAGTCAAAGACAGAGAGTCTATCCCTCATTTACAATGATGCATTAGCTGATACTAGCTAAGAACTGAATTAAAATTTTAACTATGAGCATTTAAATGCTACAAATCAGGGCTTGATTTATTGTTTTATTGAATGAATAGATTTAAGGAAACAATAGAGAACATGCAATTCTAACTTTAAAATATTTTATTGTATAAAGTATGTGTATATATTTATATAAGTATGTGCATATACCTATGTGTGTCTGCACGCATGTGTATAGAGATGTAAATGTTTAAAAATAGGCTTTCATGTATATTTGTACATGCAAACACACATATATACACACACATATACATATTTGTATGTATACATGTGTGTTTATAAAACTGTTTTTAAACATTTATCTGCACACTCTTGCTCATATATCTTCCTTAGTTTGTCTTAGATCATAGGTGGCTGGAGATTGTCTGCTTCTTGAACCATCTATGTAGATACTTAATCTGTCCATAAAGAGATTTTAGTTTTTTCCACAAGATCTAGAAATTGGCCAATAATAGGATCAAGAAAATAAGAGAGCCAAATATTTGGCTCTAATCTCATTTGCCTACTTCTCAGTTTTTCACATTTGCTGTCTGTTGCCTTCTTTATGGTGACATACTAATGGAGTATTTCTTGTCATCCTGTCTTTAGAATTCTGTATGAGTAGGTGTGGTTAATTCCTAGCAATATTCATGATGTTAGGAAGGTGAGGTTGAAATCAAACTTCATAACATTAAGGAGATTTCTGAAAATATTATAAGCAGACTTCAGATAATAATATGAAAGTAGCAATGCAATTCCACACAAATGCAATATAGGATTTTTTAGCTCCACCTGAATATAAAAATGCCAGCTCTCCTTTGGAATTTCAACTATTTCCATATTATCATTTCTTTGGCAATGCCTACACATACATGTTTTAAGAAGATCATAAAACATTTAGAATTATTCTCTCTCAGAAGAAGGGATAAAGTAAAACACCATACGCAAGAGGACCCATTGTAAAATGTCAAATTAAATTTCTTTTATCCTTTCCTAAGTGTCACACTTATTCTCATGCAGGACTATGTACTTTCTCTATGTTATGAACCCTTTGGAAAGTCAATTCTTGAGTTTCTCCTACTTATAAAAGGGGAAAAACATCTAATCTGCTTGTACTAAGAATTCTTATAAACTATATGAAGCAGGAATCACAGAGACAAGTTCAATTCCAATGATGTCCAAAGAAAATGATTCAAGTTGAGTTAGAGCATAGAATAAAGTGGTTAGGGAGCCAAGCTTTGTGAATATATAAAAAATATATTGAGTTCATTCATATTTTTATACAGAAAAGAGAATAATACTCTCATATCTGGTCAAATCTTAAAAATGAATATAGTGGTTCTAAGGGAGGCTACAAAAGAGAAAGTAGAATAGCTCTGAAGAATTCCAGGTTATGAGGAAGGAACATGAAGCTTTTGCCTACTGTAATCATCATTTTTTTTATGAAAAGCAATATTGTAGGATATACAGTTGAACAGAAATCTCAGTTAGATTGCATTTGGAATGTTGTGTGGCAATTTTAATGATTGCATTTTTTCTCTGTCTCTGTTTCTATCTCTTTCTCATATACAAAATCATAATTTATTTCTACTTCAAAAATTGTAACAGTTATCTTAGGCTTTTACATCATTAGCATTTTTCAACATATTCCTCTGCCCATCTCATAGAAATTATTCTATATAACAAGTGTAAGAAAATATACAGCAAAAGAGAAAAATAAATCAAAAGGTCTAAAGTTAGATGTGACTGTAGCCAAAGATCTCCATTTTTGTAGAGAAGTAGAGGGAAATAATGGGAAAAAAGGAAAGAAGGAAGTGAAAAAAAGGGGGAAAAGGAAGGAATAAAGGAAACAAGAGAAGGAACAAATTAGAAAAGAAGACATGAACAAAAGAATGAAAAAGGAACAAGGGAAGAAAAAAGAAAGGAAGAAAAAGAGGGAGAGAGAAAGAAGGGAAGAAAGGAGAAAACAGAAACTTGTAGGAAAGGAAAGGAGGGAAAATAAATTAAGAAAAAAGGAAAGAAGGAAGAAGAAAGAAATAGAGGGAGGGAGGGAGGAAGAAAAAAGAAGGAAGGGAAAAGGCAGGAGAAAATGAAATAAAAAAGGAAATAGAGACTTATATGAATTGATGCTAAGTAAAGTGAGTAGCATCAAGAGAACATTCTATACCGCAACAAGATTATGTGATGATCAACTTGAACTTGACTTTTTTCAACAATGAGGAGATTCAAGCCAATTCCAATAGACTTGTGATGGAGAAAACTATATGAAACCAGAAAGAAGACTACAGGGACTTAATATGGATCACAACTAGCATTTTCATCTTTTTTGAGGGGAGAGGGAAGAGGGAAGAGAGAGAAATATTTAGAACACAAGATTTTGCAAAGATGAATCTTGAAAACTATCTTTGCATGTATTTTGAAAATAAAAAGCTATTATTAAAAAATAAAGAAAGAAGGAAGGAAGGAAGGAAAGAAACAACAATTTATTAAGAACTTACAATGCCATGTAATGGGGATAAACTGGAACCATTCCCAATAAGATCAGGAGTGAAACAAGGTTGCCCACTATCACCAGTACTCTTCAATATTGTATTAGAAATGCTAGCTTTGGCAATAAGAGTTGAGAAATAGATTATAGGAATTAGAGTGGGTAATGAGGAAACCAAATTGTCACTCTTTGCTGATGATATGATGGCATACTTAGAGAACCCCAGAGATTCTACTAAAAAGCTCTTAGAAATAATCCACACCTTTAACAAAGTTTCAGGATTTGTATCCTGTCATAAGCATTCTTATATATCACTAACAAAATCCAACAGTTAGAGTTACAAAGAGAAATTCTATTTAAAGTAACTACTAATAGTATAAAATATTTAGGAATCTATCTGCCAAGGGAAAATCAGGAACTATATGAGCAAAACTCCAAAACATTTTCCACACAAATAAAGTCAGATCTAACCAATTGGAAAAATATTAAATGCTCTTGGATAGGGTGAGCAAATATAATAAAGATGACAATAATATCTAAACTAATCTATTTATTTAGTGCTATACCACTCAGACTCCCAAAAAACTATTTTAATGACCTAGAAAAAATAACAACAGAGTTCATATAGAAAAACAAAAGGTCAAAAATTTCAAGAGAACTAATGAAAAACAAAATCAAATGAAGGTGGCCTAGCTGTACCAGATCTAAAATTATATTATAAAGCAGCAGTTACCAAAACCATTTGGTATTGGTTAAGAAATAGACTAGTTGATCAGTGGAATAGGTTAGGTTTAAAGGACAAAATAGTCAATAACTTTAATAATCTAGTGTTTGACAAACCCCAAAACCCCAGTTTTTGTAATAAGAACTCACTGTTTTGACAAAAACTGCTGGGAAAATTGGAAATTAGTATGGCAGAAATTAGGCATTGACCCACACTGAACACCATACACCAAGATAAGGTCAAAATGGGTTCATGACCTAGACATAAAGTATGAGATTATAAATAAATTAGAAGAACATAGGATAGTTTACCTCTCAAATCTATGGAAGAGGAAGGAATTATGACCAAAGAAGAACTAGAGATCATTACTGATCACAAAACAGAAAATTTTGATTATATCAAATTGAAAAGATTTTGTACAAACAAAACTAATGCAGACAAGATTAGAAGGGAAGCAATAAAATGGGAAAACATTTTTACATTCAAAGGTTCTGATAAAGGTCTCATTTCCAAAATATACAGAATTGATTCTAATTTATAAGAACTCAAGCCATTCTCCAGTTAATAAATGGTCAAAGGATATTAACAGACAATTCTCAGATGAAGAAATTGAAACTATTTCGAGCCATATGAAAAGATGCTCCAACTCATTATTAATCAGAGAAATGCAAATTAAGACAACTCTCAGATACCACTACACACTTATCAGATTGGCTAGAATGACAGAGAAAGATAATGTGGAATACTGGAGGGGATGTGGGAAAACTGGACACTGATATCTTGTACGTGGAATTGTGACTACATCCAGCCATTCTGGAGAGCGATTTGGAACTATGCTCAAAAAGTTATCAAACTGTACATACCCTTTGTTCCAGCAGTGTTACTAATGGGCTTATATCCCAAAAAGATTTTAAACAAGGGAAAGGGACCTGTATGTGCAAGAATGTTTGTGGCAGCCCTCTATGTAGTGGTCAGAAACTGGAAACAGTTGATGCCCATCAATTGGAGAATGGCTGAATAAATTGTGGTATATGAATATTATGGAATATTATTGTTCTATAAGAAATGACCAGCAGGATGGTTTCAGAAAGGCTTGGAGAGACTTACATGAACTGATGCTGAGTGAAATGAGCAGGACTAGGAGATCATTGTATACTTCAACAACAATACTATATGATGGTCAATTCTGACAGATGTGGCCCTTTTTGGCAATGAGATGAACCAAATCAGATCCAATAGAGCAGTAATGAATTGAACCAGCTACACCCAGCAAAAGAACTTTGGGTGATGACTATGAACCATTACATAGAATTCCCAATCCCTCTATTTTTGTCCACCTGCATTATTGATTTCCTTCACAGACTAATTGTATGGTATTTCAAAGTCCAATTCTTTTTGTACAGCAAAATAACTGTATGGACATGTATACATATATTGTATTTAACTTCTACTTTAACATATTGGCCAACCTGCCATCTGGGGGAAGGGGTGGAGAGAAGCAGGGGAAAAGTTGGAACAAAAGGTTTTGCAATTGTGAATGCTGAAAAATTACCCATGTATATATCTTCTAAATAAAAAGCTATAATTAAAAAAAGAAGAAGAACTTACAACGTCCATTCATTGTGCCAAGTACTGGAGATACAAATATAAGCAATAGGAAAGACAACACTTGCCCTCAGGGAACTTACAATCTCAGAAAGAAAATAATACAGAAAAGGGAGGTGAAAAGATGGAGTGGCAGAAGGAGTGATGAAAAAAGGAACCTCCTCATATTTCTTCTTTTGGGAAAAGCATTATATGTATATATATATAATGTATATAATATAATTTTATATCTTGTAATATGTTAATTATAACATGATTTAATGTTATAATTAATATTATATGATATTATCACAGCATGCCTTTTTTAGTGAAAACTATTTTTTTAAACAGTAATATTCTTCTAGTGGTATTATATAGCAGCAAATTATGGAATGCCACATTTTTTAAGAACTGAATTTGCAGTGCAGCCTATTTATTACCAACAATGGTCTCAAAAATATTATCTAGCAAAGACATGATTCAGAAAAGAAAGAAGATTACTTATGCTGTGCAGGTGAAGGTGAATATTTGGAACATTTTACTTGAGTCTACAGAAAGAACCTAGGGCAATGCATCTGGACAATGCATTGGGTAGATCTTTGGAGGATTTATAAGAGGTTGTGGATGAGAATCATCTTAGAATGATAAGGCAAGAGTGAGTTATAATTTACACTTCTGGAGCAAATTCCCACATGTATTTGTCCACTGAAATACTGAAGTTTAAAAAACAGTGATATGTTGGGGTAGTCTTTTGGGTCAAAGTACAAATTGGAAAAGGGGACCTACATTTTACTGAAAATTGGAATATAGTAGCAGAATTGATGGGCATCTACTTTGTTTTTAGTTCTAGATAATTACAAAAGGTGCTGCTATAAATATTTGGGAGCTTATGGGGACTTCATTTTCTTTTTCTTATTGATGACTTTCTCTATATGGCTGTTACTTTGTAAGTCTTTTATTTTTGAAAGTATTTCTCTATTCCTTTTGTGTTTTCTGTTTTGTTAACATGTAAATGGCATAATTTATTCTGACTCTTTTTTCTTTCTTGTTTTTCTGTGATTTCACTTATTTATTTATTATTCTATTGGTTGGATTTTCTGCTCTCTTTTTTAAAAACGTATTTAAAAACACATAGATAAGGATTTATCAGTTTCATTAGTCTTTACTAAGAATTAACTCATAGTTATCATTTCTTTTTTTTATTTCCAGTTTGTTTCTTCATTAATATTTAGTGTCTTCCCTTTTGTGCTTATTTTACATTTGTTGATTTTCAAATTTTTTAAATGCAATTTAAAATGCCATCATTGTTTATTGATTTTCTTCTTCCTATTTTGTTAATGTATGATTACAAGTATTTGATATCCCTGCTAAGTTTTACTTTGTTGTACCCTAGAAATTTTGGTATGTTGCTTTATAATTATTATTTTCTTTTACAAAGTTATTAATTAAAAACCATTTCTAGTCATATGACAAAATGTTCTAAATCACTATTGATCAAAAAAATGCAAACTAAGACTACTCTCAAATTGGCTAAGATGATAGGGGAAGATAATAATGAATGTGAGAGGGGATCCAGGAAAGTTGTGAGCTTTCTAGAGAGCAATTTCGGACTTGTCCAAAAGGGATATCAAACTTGTGCATAGCATTTGATCAGTAGTGACTGTACTGGGTCTGTATCCCAAAGAGATCATAAAAAAGGGAAAAAGACTTACAGGTGCAAAAATATTTGCAATAGCCCTGTTTGTAGTGGCAAGGAACTGGAAACTGAGTGGATACCATCAGTTGGTGAATGGCTGAATAAGTTGTGATATATGAATATTATGGAATGTTATTGTTTTATAAGTGTTGTGATACAAGAGCCACCTGCTAGTGGCTGCTGGAGGTTTAACTCAGACTTGTAGAATGGATCTCTTTATATGAGAAGTTGATGATGATAATACAAGGAGAGTGAGAGGCAGTTGCTGTTCTCTGATTTCTCTCCACTTCCCTCTGCCTCCAATTTATTTCATTCCCAGTCTACAAGCAACACCTGTGTCAGTAAAGGCTGCTTTGCAACTCCTTCAGATGTTATGATCCACAGTTGGGGAGGCTCTCTCTTTACAAATTTTATATTTCACTAGGCATGGTCCTTAACATATAAGAAATGATCTGCAGGATGATTTCAGAGAGTCCTGAAGAGACTTATATGAACTGATGCTAAGTGAAGTGAGTAGAATCAGGAGAATATTATACACAGCAACAGCAAGATTATATAATGACGAATTCTGATGAAGGTAACTCTTTTCAACAGTGAGATGATTCAGTCTAGTTCCAATGGTATTATAATGAAGAGAGTCATCTGCACCGATAGGATTGTGGGGATTGAGTGTAGATCACAACATATTATTTTCACTTTTTTTGTTGTTTTCTTTCTCATTTTCCTTTCTTGATCTGATTTTTCTTGTGCAGCATGATAATTGTGGAAATATGTATAGAAGAATTGCATTTGTTTAACATACATTGGATTACTTGCCATCTGGGGAGGAGGTCAAAGAAAGAGAGGGAGAAAAAAATTTGAATACAAGGTTTTGCCAGGGTGATTGGTGAAATTTATCTATTCATATGTTTTGAAAGTAAAAAGCTTTAAAAAGAAAGAATAATAAAAAACAAAGTAGTTAATTTTTATTTATATATTTATATTAAGATTTTGTTGTTAAGTTTCTATTTGTATTTGTGTCTTTCGTATGATGTTGCTGAATCAGTTTCTATTATGATCTGTAAAGTTTCTATTATGATCTGTAAAGGTTACGTTGACTATTGTTGCCATTTTCCAATTTTTGCAGTTTTTTGCATTATTTCTATGCCCTACTTCATGGCTGAGTTTTGTAAAAGTTCCATGTGGCATATATATATATATATATATATATATATATATATATATATATATATATATATATATATATATGTATGTGTGTGTATTTTACAGTCCCCTTTAGAAGATTCCATAAGTTTTTAACTATAGTTTTTCTAGCAATTTGTGTATTTCCATATTTTCCCTTTATCTTTCTTTTAGATTTTTCCAAAACTGATAGATGAATATTAAAATCTCCTGTCACTATTGAATAAGTATCTACATCTTTTTTGAGTTTCAGATGTTTACCTTATGAATTTGATTTGAAGAATATAAGTTTATTACTGATATTGGTCCCCGTCATTTGGTGTCTCTCATTTCTTTCAGTATAATATGATTTCTTTCTTTGTTCCTTTTCTTGATGTTCCTTTTTATTTTTTGAATGTTTGTTTTTACTCTGATAGCCTGATAATAACATCTAATTTTTAGATCTATTTGATGCATAATTAAATCTTTTCCAGTCCCTTAGTTTTATTTTGTGTTTCTCTTTGTTTTATAAATGTTTCTTATCAAATTTGTTGCTCTTTTCCATTCTATTACATTGGTATTAGGTTTAAATTTTCTTCCATCTACTGAAAAATGTTTTTTTAAAGTTGTTATGATTTTCCCTTCTTTTGGTATAAATATAATATTATGTTCCCTCAATTATTTTCCTTTAATATTTTTGAGGTGGCCTTAGTCCCATTGGCTCTCTTCCCTTCATCCTGATCCCACTTATTGTTTGCTACTCTTTTCCCTTTAGAGTTTTGTTTAATCTTTTTTTAATCCTCTGTTTAAGTTTTGTTAATCTCTTCTGCTTTTATCTAATTATATATTCCTCACCCATCTTTTTTCCTCTCAGTCAAATATAGCCCTCCTATCTCTCCTTCCCTTCAGCTGTTGTGCCACAGTTTCCTTTGATTATTCTACCTCAGTTTTCCCAATTGTTCTACCTCAATTTCCCTGAATTGTCTGCCTACTTGCAATATCCCCGCTATTAATCATTATAATCCAGATAAGGAGAAAGACTTCTATCTTAGACATCATGACCCCCTTCTTATCAGAATGTCCAATGCCTCTCCCCATTTTGTCAGAACCAGATTGCTCTCAGTGCTCAGACTCTGCCTCAATCTATCTTGGTAGCTTGGAGCCAGGTGTGTATATATACTTCATGGGAAGCACACATTAGCTGCTAGATGCTTTGGACATTATCAGCCCTGGGACAGCATGCTCTCAGCACAATCTCTTCCTTTCAAATAAAATATTAAAACTCTCTAATCTCTATCTTGCCTCAGGTTCCTTGGCATTACATTTTGGAGGCTTTCCATGGAGATATAAGAGCAGGATTAGAGATTAGAGACCTTCGGGTCTCCACCTTGGTTATTGGGATGGTTGAGGATCTGGGTTCTTGGCCTGGAGAGGCCGGCCCTCTGGATTTTTATCCAGAGTCTCCAGGAAAGAAAGCAGTTTTCAGCCACAGCCATCCCTGACGGTGGACACCTTCATTTTGGCCACAGGAGAGTATGTCTGGATGTTTTAGGACATAATCTCATCTGTTTACCTGTTCTGTCTGTGATAGCATCTGATTTCTCAGAATAATAAAATGCTGACGGGCATTAAATTCTGAGAATGATATCATTCCAGGATGCTGGATACCCTCTGCTTTGGGTGTCTTATCTGGTTATATGTGTTAAATGTTTCGTTTAATGTTGTAACTGTACAGTCTATATCTGTGTGATTTGTGACTTGTCTATTTTGTTTATTTAAGATTTTAAGAACAATTATTAAGAAATTGGGAATTGGTTATTTCAATGTTGCCAACCAGGCGGAACAATTCAAAGAAATTGAGGTAGAATAATTAGGAAAACTGAGGTAGAATAATCAAAGGAAACTGTGGCACAACAACAACTAGACCTTAGCTGTTTTTTCCCCCCATTTTTTTGTTTCCCTTTCAAAAAAGATTTTTCTCATTCTTTTCATTATTCATCTTTCTGTTTACTGTAGACCTTCATTCTCAGTTTCATGCCCTCTATAATCATATGGTCTTTTCCTTTTCTCTCTATTATTTATATAATCGAAGATTCCAAGGTTTCCATTCTAGACTCTGCCCTTTAGGTGCTAATTCTGGCATTGCCTTAAAGGGCTTACCCTGTGAATTACTCCTTTCTTTACTTTGCTCCTCAAACAATGCTGATTAATATAGTTGTCAGAGAAGACATTTGACCCCTATTATTCCTCTTGAATCCTCACTCCCGCCTTCTCCCATCTATATATTTTCTTCTTGATCTTTATTCTTTTTTTCTACATTTGCCTGAAAAATCTCTTTGTGTTCATGCTCTCCCACTATTCAAGGTACTAGTTGTCTCCAGATATTTCAGTTTCCCACCTTTCCCCTCCCAGGACAAGTAGACTTTTCCAGGACCAAATCCTCAAGCCTCATCCAGTTTAATCCTATCTTCAGTCATTCATAGTAACATTTGTTAGTAAAATACATTTCCATATCTAAAGTAAGACCTCCTTCTTCCTCCTTACTTAAGTCTTCCCCTCTTTTCCTCACCCACTTCCTTATAGGCTCTCTTTTTTTTCAGAGATCACAAAGGTCACCTTTTCCTCAATGCTAACTCTTGATTTGAAATTTATACTCCTCTCTATCCCCCTGCTTCCTTCTCCTCTTTCAAATACTTTCCCTTATTGTAATATAATCCCATAAAAGAAGAATTCACCTATAGTAAGAGTGTCTATAAAGACCCCTATCTACATCTTTCTTCCCTAGATAATTCTAAGACAGTAAGCTAAGAATAATTGCTAAAATTAAGAGTTCCCTCTAGAAATAAAATAACAGGTCTAGATCCACCTGTTCTCCAGACCTCAAATAAAAGGTGATTAATGCTATTTTTACTTTTACTGGCTTAGGGACTTAGAAATTTCATAGGGAGGCAAAACAGAAAGAGGAGATAGAGAAAAACAGAGAAGACATAAAGAAATAGGCAGGGTACTGGGGAGAGGGAAGGAAGAACAAGGAAAATAGAGAATGTGTACTTTTCTGTGAAAAAGATGAGAAAAATGAACATAGCAATAATGATGATGATGATGATAGAATGATAAGAAAAATGAAGAAATATAATCGAGTGAAATTCAATCTGTTTTCTCAAAGGGAAAAGAAAGAAGGCACTAAGGATAAAACCTTGTTCCACAGCTATTCTTGGTGGCTATAAAGTGACATTATCCTACCAAATCAGTTCAGTTAATTCTTGAAACAATTTCTGAATAGGCAGCAAAGGAAAGGCATTCTGCATTGAATAAGTATGAAAGATTTCTAAGTCAGGTACTTAGAAATTAAGAAATATCTGCTCATTAATAAGAATGTATACAAATAAAATTTCATCTAGTAACAACTTGAAAGATTATTAGAGAAAAATCAATAAATGACATATTAGTAGACGTGTTTATTCTGAAGAAGTGAGAAACAATACTAAGTTTATAGAATACATCAATTATTTTAGACATTTTCATTAAATACAGATTCCTTCCCACATGAGTGATCAAAATTTAAGATTTGAATTAGACACTTTATATGTGTACATCCATATATCTGCATATGTACATAAATACAATGAATGTTCTTAAAGTTAAACTGCATTTCCATAGTCAATAGATAATCTTGTAGGAAACCTGTTAATTCATGTCTAGAATCTTTGCTTGGCATTATATTTGAGGAACTTACAAACAGTGCTTCCTGTTTTTCATAAAATGTTCAACCCCTTGTGATATTTTGTTCCATATAAGATTTGGTTTTATAGGATATGTATGTATTTGTATATATGCATGTATACATGCATATGAAAACAAATTATAAATTCAGTTTCATATATTATATACCTATGATATAAACATTATATTCACATATATGTTATACCTATACATGAAACTAAATTCTATAAGGAAACTACACACACAGACACACACACACACATATAATCAATCCTTATGATAAATGGTTTAGATACTTATGGACACTTTGAAATAATGGATTGGAAATACAAGAGGAGACAGAAAGAAAACAAAACAAAACAAAATAAAATCAATCAATCATTTTCAAACAGGTAAATGATCTGCTTTTATCAAAACAAAACAAAAAAGGAACTATTCACACTTTTTTTTTTTGGGGGGGGGTTTCCCTAATTTTGTCTTTTCTTGGAGCTACTTGAACAATAGAAGAGAGGACGCTTTTAACCATAATATTTGGCATTTACATGATAGCATCATGTGGTGCCTCAGAGGGGTCTTTAAGAATTTGGAGTTAGAGCATTATATATTTGATTGGGAATACTATCTCCATTTTCCTACATATTTTTTTTCCCTTTCAAGTTTTTTTTTTAAATTAATAACATATATGAAGAAGAGTAATCAAGACTGCATGAGGTTGGTTGATTCTCTCCGGAATGTAACTATAATTTAATCAAGGAAATGGACTAAGGCTTATTTAAAATATTAATAATCAGTCAAATTTCACTTTGACTTTGCATTCCTGAAATGCCCAGTGGGCAAAATTATAGTGTTCTGAAATTTCAAAATATTTGATTAATTGAACTTTCAATTACTTTGAATCCTGTAACAAATCAGATGAAGACTATGATGCATATTTGACAGAGTTGGGAATATATGTTGGGGTAAATTTAGATACTGGTTATTAGCCATCTTGGGAACAATATAACTTCTGTAAGCACTTTTTTAAGAGAAGGGTAATAATATTGGTATAGCCTATTTCACAGAGTTGTGTGGGCTTTCAAGTTATATATAAATGTAAAATGTTATTTTCAGAATCTATATACAATACTAACAAAATTTGTTTTGATTTTTTAATTACCAAATGGGATGCATATATGTACACATCAGTTTACATACACACATATACAAACATGTATATACACAAATGTATGCATATTTATATATGTATACTTATGCACATATTTAAATCTAGAAACTTTCTGAGATGATATAGTGATAAAGGAGGCAACTTTTTTTAGATTTCATATATGAATTATTTTTATGCATCATTTTAAAATAAAAAATCCCACAGAATTAAAGTGATTTATATTCTGAAACTGATAATGAGTTAAAGTTATTGCGTTAAATGAAAAATGTACACTATGTATATGCATTTATATGTTTACATATACATATACATATTTTTGTGTATATATAAAGACTTCTTCCTCCTCCTCCCTTATTGCAATAATATAGAATATGTCTTTTTCCCACGTGGGAAAAAATAAAGAATAAAAAATAACAAGATTGAAAATAGAGTTGACTGACAAATTAGTTCATTTAATCCTAGAAATGTGAAAGAAGAAATACATGCAACAGAAAGTAGCAGAATTCTGCTAGGTACTTGCTTTTCAGTTAAAACAATATGACATTCCCAGTAAGATCAGGGATGAAACAAGATTGCCCACTATTACTATTACTATTCAATATTGTACTGGAAATGTTAGCTTTAGCTATAAAAGAAGAAAAAGAAATGAAAGGAATTAAAGTAGGTAATGAGGAAACAAAATTATTACTCTTTGCTGATGAAATAATGGTATATTTACAGAATCCTAGAGGATCAATTGAAACAATTAAAAACTTTAGCAAAATTGCAGGATACAAAATAAATTCACAAAAATCATCAGCCTTTCTCTATGTTACCAACAGGAGATTTTAAAAAATCCATTTAAAATAACGTAGATAATATAAAATATTTGGGAGTCTACCTGCTAAGACAAAATCAGGAACTATATGAACACAATTACAAAACCCTTTCCACACAAATAGAGTCAGATTTATACAATTAGAAGAATATCAAGTGCTTATGAGTAGGTTGAGCTAATATAATAAAAATGACAATTCTACCTAAATTAATTTATTTATTCAGTACCACACCAATCAAAGAAATTACAGAGTTAGAAATAATAATAAAAAGAAGAATAAAAGGTCAAGCATTTTGATGAAAAAAATGCAAATGAAGGTGGTCTAACTATACCAGACCTAAAACAATATTATAAAACAGTGCTCATCAAAATCATTTGGTACTGTCTAAGAAATAGAGTAGTTAACCAGTGGAATAGGTTAGATTCACAAGATTCAGTAGTCAATGACTACAGTAATCTAGCATTTGATAAACTCAAAGTTCCCAGCTTCTGGGATAAGAACTCACTATTTGACAAAAATTGGTGGGGAAAGTGGAAATTATTATGGCAGAAACGAGGCATTGACCAACACACACTATCCTATATCAAGATAAGGTTGAAATGGGTTCATGACTTAGACATAAAGAGTGATATTATAAGCAAATTAGAAGAACAAAGGATAGTCTACCTCAGAGAGGAAGAATTTATGGCTAAAGAAGAACTAGAGTACATTATGAAATGCAAAATTGATAATTTTGATATTAAGCTAAAAGGTTTTGATACAAACAAAATCAATGTAGACAAGATTATAAAGGAAGAAGAAAACAGGGAAAAATTTATATCCAAGGGTTTTAATAAAGGCCTCATTTAAAAAAATAGAGAGAGAATTGATTCAAATTTATAAGAACACAAGCCATTCTCCAATTGATAAATGGTCAAAGGGTATGAACAAACAATTTTTAGATGAAGAAATTAAAACTATTTCTAGTCACATGAAAAAAATGCTTTAAATCATTATTGATCAGAGAAATGCCAATTAAGACAATTTCGAGGTACCACTACACACTAATACATTGTTGGTGGAATTGTGAACTATTCCAACTATTCTGGAGAGCAATTTGGAATTATGCCCAAAGGGCTATCAAACTGTGGACATCCTTTGATCCAGCTGTGTCTCTACGGGGCCTATATCCCAAAGAAATAAAAAACAGAAAAGGACCCACATGTGCAAAAATGTTTGTAGCAACCCCTTTTATAGTGGCAAGGAACTAGAAAGTGAGTGGATACCCATCATTTGGAGAATGGCTGAACAAGTTATGTCATGTAAATTCTATGGAATTTTATTGTTACATAAGAAATGATTAGCAGAATGATTTCAGAAAGGCCTGAAGAGACTTGCATGAAGTGATGCTAAGTAAAGTGAGTAGAACTAAAGATCATTATACAAGCAACAGTAAAATTATACAAAGACCAGTTTTGATGGAAGTGGGTAACTCTTTTCAAAAGTGAGATGATTCAAACAAGTTCCAATGGTATTGTGAAAAGAGCCATTTGCATTGACAAAGAGGATTGTGGGGATTGAGTGTGGATCACAAGATAGTATTTTCACCTTTTTGTTGTTGTTTACTTGCTTTTTATCATCTTTCTCATTTTTTCTTTTTGATCTGACTTTTCTTATGAAACATAATAATTGTGGAAACATGCATAGGAGAATTGCACATATTTAATGTATATTGTACATTAGACCACTCCTTGTGTGTAGAGGAGGGGGAAGGAAAAGAGAAAAATTTGGTTTTGCAGGTTTTGCAAAGATGAATGTTGAAACCCTTTAGAATAACACAATATAATAATACAAGTAGTTCCAGAATCATTTGATCTAGGTTCCAATTCCATCTATGATACTTAGTATCTATGTGACATTGAGTAAGTTACCAGGCCTCTCTGGGCTTCAGTTTGCCTATTTTTAAAAAATAAGAGGTTTGGGCCTACTGGCCTTTAAGCTCCTTTCCAGTTCTAGATCTAGGATTTCTGATTCCATGTCTTCTAATTTCTTCCTGGTTATATCTCCCTGACAAGTAGAGACCATACCTTATTTATCTTTGTTCTCTGCAAGTACCTAGTCATGGTGAGAAGGTATTCAATGTATATTTGCTGAACTGAAAAAAAACCCCATAAAAAAACCATCAGAATTTCCCCCAAAATATCAGAAGCTCATAGCTATCACTAGTTTTCATGGAACAAAGAAGCCACATTTTATTGTTCCTTACCCCAATCACATTGAAATGGTGTCAAAATCATCATCTTGAGGGGAAAAAATAAAATAAAAACTAAACTTGATTGTTTCCTATTAATGGTCTGGTTTATTTTTTATTTTAAAAACATTGAGTTCTCAAAAATTGGTCCTTTCAAGTTCTCAGTAGTTCCATAAGGAGTAATATTCTAAGTAAAATTACTTATTATTATTATTATTATTATTATTATTTTTTACCAAATTAATGAAGCCAAGTTCCAACCAGTCTAAAAAAGTTTTGGCCTAAAGCAAAACTCTTCTGCATAAAGCCTGTGTTGATGGCTGATTTTACCAAAGCAAGCCTGTATTGTTAGTCTATGGTAATTTTATTTGTGGTAGCACTTTACAAATTGCCAAAACTACATTAAACTTCAATTGACTAAAAGAGATTAAAAAGTATAGGATTTTCAAAGAACAATGAAATATCTTAAGTAGAAAGGGGAAAACATTTGATTGACAAAGAATTTTTGAATGAAGTGGTCTAAGAAACAAGGTATTTGGTGAGAAAATAATTTTTAAAAGGACAAAATGAATTAATAGGATATTTTCTTCTTTTTATAATCTTGATCTTTTTCAATGAAGGATGTGATTGGTGAAGACTGCTGTTCATAGATTCATAACAACTATAATAAAATAAAACACATAGGAAGGAAAAATGTTCATGGTTTCCAAATTTTTAAATTCAATGTTTAGAGAGGACAGAGGATGCATGTGTCTTACGATACTTTTAAAACAGATCTAAATATAGTCAGTTTTTTTTAAAAGCAAGATTTGACTTCTGCTTTCCCCTGCCCTTTTCTTTACTTCACTCATATATTTTCCACGATTATGGTGTAAATAACAGGGTTAATAGCTTGATTGGATTTGTTGTCTCATACCCACCAGTGACATTATGAAAAAATATTCCATGCAAAATTATCTCAAAGCACAATTATGGGCAGGAGGTTTGCACAACCATGATGAAAGACCTTTTCCAGAGTGGCAGACAAAGGATAAACAGCAAAAATTGCAGGAATTTCAGCAAAGTTTATATAGTTTTTGATCAGCCTACTTCCTCCAAAGGTAAAAGGAGAAAGGCCTTTCTGTTCTGGATGTAACTAACATAAATTCACTTCACATTCTTAATAAGCAGAATTTATTGAGGGTCTCAAGCAACACTGGAAGAAATGCAAAGCACTAGGGAGACTAATGACCATGTCATGAAAATTTAAATAAAATAAATGGAGTGTGAGATTTTATTTTTTTTAATAAATTATATCAAAATTAAGTAGATAATATGAAAGGAAAAAACAGTGAGTCATTGAATTCAAACATGGGGTTATTCCCAATCTCAAAATATATAGACAGACATATTGGGCCCTTGCTCTTAGTCTAACAGATTGCAATTGGACTTTTAAAAATGGTAAAGACTGTACATTCAGTTTTGGAAATTTTCTGTTTAACAGAAAATAGAATATAATGAATCTCATATTGGATGTCAAATAATGCATTTTGCATTGGTTTCGCAAAAATTGACTCAGAGATTAATCAGTATATGCATATATAGTAAATTTTCTTTTTCTTTCCTCTTCATTTCTTCTTGTCTTCTTTTAGTTCTTTTGAGAAACAGAGAGAAAGTTATTCACAAAGCCCTCTATTGACAATCACAAATGCATACACCTTTTGTGTAGATTTGTTTTTATAAAGGTAATTATCATATAAAGCTGGTCCTTCTTTCCAGTGCTATCTTACTTTCTGCAGTTCCTGTCTCAGCCACGATGGCAGAGGTTGCCCCAGTCTGTGCAGAAGTTTGGACAGCTCCACATTATGATCTCGGTAGTAACTGGAGAGGAATGCTCTAGACTGAATGAGAAGGAAACATACAAAGTTATATAAAAACAAAGTTATTAGTTAGGTAATAGACTATATTTTTATGGAGGTTCTAGAAACCTCCAAATCACCATGTGGTCATTTTTATTCCTATTTTCCCTCTATCTAATTTTCTTATTCCAAATGCCTCCCCCTACTTCAGCAAATATTTTCTCTTTGTTTTACTGCACATTGCGTGTATGTACGTATTTGGTGTTTTAAGAGGATTCCCTCACTAGCATAAGTGTTTAACATCCCACAATAAGTTAAATTACCTACTTTTGGATTATTAGTCAACAGTATCCAGTGATTCCTTAATGAGTCAATTGACAGCACAATTAGTCCATGAACAATTTTTCAAGGACCATGACAATAAGACGGCTCCTAAGCAAAAACTTCTCCATGGGCCTTGTGTATTATCTAAATGAGCAGGACTAGGATTGAGTGTGGAAGGAGTCTGATTGAAAGGACAAAAAAGGAAACGTGACAAGAATGGAGAAAACTTGCATGTCTTTGGGAGATAAGAATTAACAATGATACTACACGGAGTGAAAATATTATATTTAAGCTATTAAAGAAGAATTCAACCCAGTGACCTAAAGCAATTTGAAACAGTAAAGAAGTAGGGGAAGTCTTGCTTGGTTTTATGATACCATATTTTTCTTTCTCATTCTATCTACAGCTTTATCTCATTTCTGTAGATTGTCTCTTAATATTTCAATCTTGTCTTTTGCCAGCTTGATTAATTGCTTAACTTCTCTTATTAGATAAGGGAGCTGGAGAATGAAATGATAGCATGTATTAATGTCACCAAAGTCATATTAACATAGATTCTTTGCCCAAATATTTTGGTGTTTGTATTTGATAGTTTATCACTTTCTTGGTTTTCTCATTTTTATTATGATTGACATTTTGCCATAAAGGAATATGTGGTTATAGAAAAGGAAATAGGAATGGAATCTCCCCTGAGTTAAATGGCTTAATGATTGGTCAAGGATTCTCCTAGATCATTTTGATGTACTTTTAGTCTAATGGGGGGCTAATAGTTGATAACACTAAACTTTTGATAACATGTCTCCAAAAAGAGTATGGATTTTCCTCCAGTTACTTTAGTGAAAGAACTGATATCACTTCATAAGTCTTAGTGACAACAATTGGTAGAGAAACTGCCATTGGGAGTTCTCAAGAATTCCTGAAGAACTCTTATTGTCTAGACATCTGGATGATGTCAGAATCTAATAGTTCCCAAAGCAACCATTAATGGCTTCCTTCTTCCTATATACACTCCTTCTTTGGTTCCTGTTCCTGTTCTCTGACCCCCTTTCCCTGTTCTATTCTTAGTGTTTCTCTAGTTTAAAAAAAATGCAAAAGAGAAAGTAGGAACATTAAGCAGGTCTGTGGGCTATCTTTAGTAGTAGCCACAAAAGAGTGGCTCTTCTCAAAGGTATCCATTTTCTCAAGAGTCTGTGCCAATTAACTCGTCTGTGAAATCCATTCCTCCCCAAAACCAAGCCAACCATTTACCTTTAGAGAAGCCCAAAAACCCAAGACTGAATCATATGTCTTTAATTCTTTCATTAAGGTACCAATGGACATATCCATGTCTTTTTTTAGGAATTTCAAAAGTTTCAGATTCATCAAACTGAGCAGGCAACTAATTACCTTGAATAATTCCTATAATTTAGTGGTTCTTAATGGGGATTCCATGGATTTGGGCTTAATATTTATTTACACTTGGGCTTAATATTATTTATAATTTTATTTCAATATATTTGGTTTCCTTTATAGTAGGGTCTCTTAAACTTTTTCCACTTCATAACTCCTTTTCGTTCAAGAAATTTTTATATAATCCAAGATATATAGGTATATAAATAGCATACATATCAAACATTGAAAATAAATTATAATTTCATTACCCCTGCATTCAATGATAAGATCCCATATATTATCATGAACCATACTTTAAGAAGCTGGGCTTTAAAGTAGAATATATTTTATTTTATATATTTAAAGTATATGTTTTATATACTTTATAAATTTAAAATTGTCATTCTGAGATGGATTCCCTAGGCTTTACCAGAATGGCAGACACAAAAATGACTAAAATGCCTGGTTCTATATGAATACTTCAGGTTCTTCAGGGTTCAGTCAAAGTCTCCCACTTCCTTGAAGCCTTTCCTGACTATTTTGGCACCTATAGCTCTCACTCTTCTCTATACTCTTCTTGTATTTCTTGTCTAGCTTCATACAATTTAGTTTTATTAAATCTAGCCTGTTATCTTTCTCTGGTAGATTAATTATATTTACCTTTTCAATTATATTGCAAAAATTTTAGAGGCA
Source organism: Sarcophilus harrisii (assembly GCF_902635505.1). NCBI lineage: Eukaryota > Metazoa > Chordata > Mammalia > Dasyuromorphia > Dasyuridae > Sarcophilus > Sarcophilus harrisii. The sequence goes on along the minus strand of NC_045431.1, from coordinate 123,042,865 downwards.
GAAAATGTTTTAGATATCCCTTTTATCCCCAAGGACCCAACAGAGGACTTGAAACATATTAGTTAATTGACAAAACTTCTGAAGTCTTCCTGAAAAAAATAAGGTTTTAGGAAGAGTATAGGGAATTGATAATATTTCTATGCTTGATTCTAAATTCAGCCTATTTGACAAATGCCTAGACAATTGGAGAGTCATAGTTTTATATAACTTAAAAAATATTTAAGTGTGTACAGTATTTGTGGCATAACTAACTTCAACAATAAGTTAGAAAATTATTGTTAAGTATTCTTTAAATCTAGAAAATTATTGAAAATTGATTATATAACAGGAAAATTACTATATTTTTGTAGCATCTTTTGTTTGGGGATTTTTTTTAAAAAAGAAAATAATTCAAAAACTGGAAGAAAAACAAAATCAAAACCAAAACCAAACCAGTACCTCTAGATCCATTGATGGATATTTTCGCCCTTTACTTTTCCCAAGGCATTTGGTTTTTCCTCCTTCTAGTAGCTGACACCAAAAGCCCTTTTGAGGGTCAAACCTATAAAGGGTTAAACCAGCAAATATTCCAAATTACATAATTTAGGCAGACTGTCATTAGTAATATTCTAAGAATATTTTAGGTCATTGAAGTATTAGCACTTTTCTTACCTACCTAATTTACTTACTACATGCAAAATGGTATCTGATATTGAATCATGGAAGCTAAGTGTGTTTGAGTATGTCTATTCTAATAAAAGATCCTTAGGTTTTTAATCCTAATTTTATATCAAGGTATCTCTCAAGTATCTATCTATCTATATAAACACACACATATATATAAACATATATATATATATATATATATATATATATATATATATACACATATTTAAAAATAAATACACACACATACACATATATATGGGTCCAGATAGTCAGAAGTCTCTTGCTATATCTGTTGTCATTGTTATTTGATCCAGAACTATATCATCAATACAGGGAATCTGTTTGAAAATAGTCTCTATCAATTGAGATCATTTGTAAAATGAAGGGCTTGACCTATATGATTTCTAAGGTTCTTCTTAGCTCTAAGTTTATGATCCATAACCCATTTGTTACTCAGGAAAGTGAAACTGAGACAATTTATTCTACGTCCTCCTTTTTTTTGGTGAAGAAACTGAGTTCCAGGGAGGATAAACAAGTAACTTACCCAAAATCACACAGGGTTTTTCATCTGCTATAAGTTGCTTTTCTCTGAGAGAATGAGCTAAAGTTTTTGTGAGTTGCCCTTGTTCATATATAGTAAAAATGTGCTTTGAGTCAAGGAAGTTTTCCTGTCTTCAAGGTCTGACATACATCCATTTAGATTATGCTACCTCTCGATAAAGAATACATGCAATTATTATTTTCCCTGACTTTTTGAGATTAAAGAATGAATTTATGGTAGGAATGTTCTTAACATTCTACTATCATGTCATTTATATGTGTTTTTTCTTCCAGGGATTTAATGTTTCTTTTTGTCAGGGCTTGCATCATATCTATTGTACTACATCACAGTTTCCTTATCTGTAAAGTAGGGATAATAATAGTACCATCCTTCCAGGGTCACTGTGAGGACTAAATGAGATTACTTTAAATCCCTTAATACATAGCAAATGCTTTATAGTTATTATTTTTTAATCTATTTTTTTTATGCTAAACACCTAGTTTAATGTTTTCATATAGTAAGTACTTAATGTATATTTAATTAAGCTGAATTTAATTTTAGAGCAGTCATTTTTCTTAAAGTTTACACATTTTTATAGAAATTTTAAATAATTATCATGAAGTCATAATAAAAATGAGTTATCATAATCTTCAACAAGTCTGTCTGATGCTATATTTTGATGTAGATTATGATGACAGATTCTCAACTATAAAAGACCTTCAAGAAAGAGTCTAACCCATTCATTTTATAAATGAGGAAATGAGGCCAAGAGAGGTTAAATGGCATAGGTCACCAAGACAGTAAACTGGAAGAAGGATTTTATACTTGGGTTTTCTAGAACTCTCTCTGCTAGGCCTTTTTAAATAAAGATGACTTGAAAGTCACTTAAGTAGAACATGAGCACCAGCAAGTTTTATCACACTGAAAAGGGCTTCAAGCAGAGCCCTAGTAAAGAGGTATGTCTACTTTCTAGGGATCAGCATTTTGAGGATCATCATTAGTGGCTGCCTACCAGGCAATAATTCTTTGGTCATAGTATACTTCCTCTTTGTTAGTGATGGCTGAAAATATGTGCTAGATACCACATTGTTTTTAAATTGCCTCTAATGATTAACTATGACTGCTCTAAAGGTGAGGTTCATAGCCAGTCTGAACAAATAGACCAGGACTCCACATACTATTGCCTAAGAGTCAAATCCAGCTGGCCACAAGGTTTTTTTGTGCAGTCTGAGAGTTAAGAATGGTTTTTGTAATTTAAAATACAATAAAACTATTTATAAATGTTAAAAAAAAATTTACTCTTTGCTTGCAGTTGAATAACAATGTGAGCAGATTTGGTCTGAAGGATATAATTTGGCAACCCCTGAAACAGATGTACGTCTAGAGAATGTTGTTGCTATAAATGAAAGCAGAAGACAGAAGAAAGCTCCAGTTGAATTCAAAGTGGGAAAAGAGGAAGGCAACAAGTAATATACTGGAAAGTATGTTTGAAAACAAAGCAGGTTAAAGGTTTAGAGGCTTTCTCTTGCCTCTTGCTCTTGTAATAGTAATTGTTAATATTTCTATATACTATGCTAGTATTTCTATAGCACTTTAAGGAATGTAAAATCTATTATACATATTAATTTATCTGATAGACTTCAAAAAGTCATTTAATATTAAATTGCCTATTTGGACAGATTTGTGATTTCATTGATGTGGATATTTTCTACATTGCTGCATGGTGGCAACCCATCACCTATCTACCTTTGCCCATGGTCTTTCTTGAATTTTGCAAGCAGGTCTACCTAAAGTGATCAGGATCTTCTGATAGATCTTTTGATGTTGCTGGTACTGGAGTACAAAAGCTGGAGTACACATATATCTTTTTGATGATATCTTATAAATTTTGATGATGCCCTGTAAATTCTGTTTATCATTTGTTGCAGCCTGCTAGTATCTACTACATGTATCTCTATTGCCTCTATGTTGACCTTTCATGTCTTCAAAGAACATCTTGTTTAAAACTAGGAATGAAACAACATCAACAGAAGATTATTATTGTTAAAATGAAGGGTATTTAATTCTCAGAGAGGAATTGGAATATTCATTCTTCTCTTCCTGTTTACCTCTGGACCCAGCTTATTTTTTCATTGGTAAGCTACTGTCCAAGATAACATTATTATATTATGGTGAATTAATCGTTCATTGTTCATATATACTCATAGGAATTTTCTTATGAGAAAACTTGGTTTTTCAGATGAATGAATGAATGAATGAAAAAAAAAGTGCTTGTAATACAAACAGAAAAATGAGACCATCCTTGATCCCAAAGAATTTATATCCTACTAGAGGAAGGCTATGCAAGAAAAGCAATGGCACCCAGAGAAGAGAGATTTGATCTAGGGAGCAACAGAAATCATGAGATAGGCAGAAGACACTTAATTCAAGCAATCTTTCCAAAAGCAATGTAATTTTTTTAATTATTATTATAGCTTTTTATTGACAAAATATATGCATGGGTAATTTTTCAACATTGACCCGTGCAAACATTTCTGTTGCACCTTTTCCCCTCCTTCCCTCCAACCCCTCCCCTAGATGGTGGGCAGTCCCATACATGTTAAACATGTGAAAGTATATGTTAAATACAATATATGTGTACATATTTATACAGTTCTCTTGTTGGACAAGAAAAATCAGATTTAGAAAGATAAAAATAACTTGGGAAGAAAACAAAAATGCAAGCAAACAACAACAGAAAGAGGGCAAGTGCTATGTTGTGGAACACACTCATTTCCCAGTGTTCTTTTTCTGGGTGTCGCTGATTGTTCATCACTGATCAATTGGAACTGAATCCTCTCATTGCCAAAGATAGCCACTTCCATCAGAATTAATCCTCATATAGTATTGTTATTGAAGCTCTCTTAGTTCTGCTCATTTCACTTAGCATTAGTTCATGTTAAGTCTCTCCAAGCTTCTCTATATTCATGTTGCTGGTCATTTCTTACAAAACAATAATATTCCATAACATCCATATACCATAATTTACTTAGTCATTCTCCAACTGATGGTCATCCATTCAATATCCAGTTTCTAGCCACTACAAAAAGGGCTGCCACAAATATTTTTGCACATACAAGTCCCTTTCCCTTCTTTAATATCTCTTTGGGATATAAGCCCAGTTGTAACACTTCTGAATCAGAGGGTATGCACAGTTTGATAACTTTTTGAGTATAGTTCCAAATTGCTCTCCAGAATGGTTTGATCTGTTCATAACTCCACCAACAATGCATCAGTGTCCCAGTTTTCCCTCATCCCTTCCAACAATCATCATTATTTTTTCCTGTCATCTTAGCCAATCTGGAGGATATATAGTGATATCTCAGAGTTGTCTTCATTTGCATTTCTCTGATCAATAATGATTTGGAACACCCTTTCATATGAGTAGAAATAATTTCACTTCCATCATCTGAAAATTGTCTGTTCATATCCTTTGACCATTTATCAATTGGAGAATGTTGTAATTTCTTATAAATTAAAGTCAATTATATATTTTGGAAATGAGGCCTTTATAAGAATGTTTAACTGTAAAAAGGTTTTTCCGGTTTATTGCTTCCCTTCTAATGTTGCCTGCATTAGTTTTGTTTGTACAAAAGTTTTTTAACTTTGTGAAAACAAAATTTTCTATTTTGTGAACAATAATGATCTCTAATTCTTCTTTGATCACAAATTCCTTCCTCTGCCACAAGTCCGAGAGGTAAACTATCCTATGTTCCTCTAATTTATTTATAATCTCATTCTTTATGCCTAAATCATGAATCCATTTTGATCTTATCTTAGTGTAGTGTTAAGTGTGGGTTCATGCCTAGTTTCTGCCCTATTAATTTCCAATTTTCCCAGCAGTTTTTGTCATATAGTGAATTCTTATCCCCAAAGTTGGGGTTTTGGGGTTTGTCAAATACTGGATTGCTATAATTATTGACCATTTTGTCCTGTGAACCTGACATATTCCACTGATCAACTAATCTGTTTCTTAGCCAATACCAAATGGTTTTGTGACTGCTGCTTTAAATTATAGTTTTAGATCAGGTATAGCTAGGCCACCTTCATCTGATTTCTTTATTAGTTCCCTTGAAAGTCTTGACTTTTTGTTCTTCCAGATGAATTTTGTTGTTATTATTTTCTAGGTCATTAAAATAATTTCTTGGGAATCTGATTGGTATAGCATTTAATAAATAGATTAGTTTAACTAGTATTGTCATCTTTATTATATTCACTTGACCTATCCAAGAGCACTTAATATTTTTCCAATTGCTTGGATTTGACTTTATTTGTGTGGAAAGTGTTTTGTAGTTTTGCTCATATAGTTCCTGACTTTCCTTTGGCAGATAGATTCCCAAATATTTTCATTATTGACAGTTATTTTAGAATGTAATTTCTCTTTGTATCTCTTGCTGCTGGATTTTGTTGGTGATGTATAAAAATTCTGAGGATTTCTGTGGATTTGTTTTGTATCCTGCAACTTTGTTAAAGTTATGAATTATTTCTAATAGCTTTTTATTAGAATCTCTGGGCTTTTCTAAATATACCATCATATCATCTGCAAAGAGTGATAATTTGGTTTCCTCATTAACTAGTCTAATTACTTTGATCTCGTTCTCAACTCTTATTTCCAAAGCTAGCATTTCTAATACAATATTGAATAGTAATGGTGATAGTGGGCAACCTTGTTTCACTGCTGATATTATTGGGAAGTTTATCCTCATTACATATGATGCTTACTGACAGTTTTAAATAGATGGTACTGATTATTTTAAGGAAAAGACCATTTATTCCTATACTCTTAAATGTTTTTTTTAATAGGAATGGGTGTTGGCTTTTATCAAATGCTTTTTCTGCATCTATTGAGATGATCATGTGGTTTGTGTTAATCTGATTATTGATATAGTCAATTATGCCAATAGTTTTCCTAATATTGAACCAGCCCTATTTTCCTGGTATAAATCCTACTTGGTCATGGTGTATTATCCTGGGGATGATTTTCTGTAGTCTTTTTGGTAATATCTTATTTAAGATTTTAGCATCAATATTCATTAGGGAGATTGGTCTATAATTTTCTTTTTCTGTTTTCAACCTACCTGGTTTAGGTATCAGTACCATGTCTGTGTCATAAAAGGAATTTGGTAGGACTCCTTCATTCCCTATTTTTTCAAATAGTTTACATAACATTGGAGTTAATTGTTCTTTAAATGTTTGCTAGAATTTACATGTAAATCCATCTGGTCCTGGGAATTTTTTCTTAGGGAGTTGATTAATAGCTTGTTCTATTTCTTTTTCTAAAATGGGACTTTTTAACCCATTTACTTCTTCGAAGCTCTGTTAATCTGAGCCAGGTATATTTTTGAAGGTATTTATCCATTTCATTTAAGTTATCAAATTTATTGGCATAAAGTTGGATAAAGTAACTCCTAATTATTGCTCTAATTTCCTCTTCATTAGTGGCAAGTTCTCCATTTTCATTTTTAAGACTAACAATTTGATTTTCCTCTTTCCTTTTTCTTATCAAATTTGCCAACAGTTTATCTATTTTGTTGGTTTTTTCATAGAATAAACTCTTAGTTTTATTTATTAATTCAATAGGTTTTTTTTTTACTTTCAATTTTATTAATCTCTCCTTATATTTTTAGAATTTCAAGTTTAGTGTTTGATTCAGGATTTTTAATTTGTTCTTTTTCTAGCTTTTTTAGTTGGAAGCCTAATTCATTGATTTTCTCTTTCTCTATTTTATGCAAGTAGGCTTCTAGAGATATAAAATTTCCTCATATTACCATTTTGGTTGCATCCCACACATTTTGGTATGATGTCTCATTATTGTCATTCTCTTGGGTGAAATTATTAATTGTGTCTATGATTTGCTGTTTCACCCAAGCATTCTTTAGGATGAGATTATTTCGCTTCCAATTCCTTTTTGGTCTATTATCCCCTGGCTTTTTATTGAATGTAATTTTTATTGCATTTTAATCTGAAAAAGATGCATTAACTATTTCCGCCGTTCTGCATTTGAATTTGAGATTTTTATGTCCTAATATATGATAAATTTTTGTATGAGTTCCATGAACTGCTGAAAAGAAAATGTACTCCTTTGTGTCTCCATTTATTTTTTTCCAAAAATCTATCATACCTAAAATTTCTAGTTTTCTATTTATCTTTTAACATCTTTCTTATTTATTTTGTTGTTTGATTTATCTAGTTCTGAGAATGCAAGGTTGATATTTCCCACTATTATTGTTTTGCTGTCTATTTCTTCTTGCAGCTCTCTTAACTTCTCCTTTAGAAATTTAGATGCTACACCATTTGGTGCATATATGTTTAATACTGATATTGCTTTATTATCTATACTACCATTTAGCAAATGTAGTGCCCTTCCTTATCTCTTTTAATTAAATTAATTTTTGCTTTTGCTTGATCTGAGATAAAAATGGCTACCCCTACTTTTTTGACTTTACCTGAAGCATAGTAGATTCTGCTCCAGACTTTTACTCTGTATGTATCGCCCTGCTTCAAGTGTGTTTCCTGTAAACAACATATTGTAGGATTGTGGCTTTCAATCCAGTCTGCTATCTGCCTCCACTTTATGGGGGAGTTTAGCCCTTTTACATTTATGGTTAAAATTACTAATTCTGTATTTCCTGCCATCTTGTTAACCCCAGATTATGCTTTTCTGATTTCTTTCCTCCTTACCCCTCTCCCCAGTATTAATCTTGTGAGCACCATTTGCCTCATGCAGCCTCCCTCTTTAGGATGTCTCCGGTCCTTAAAGTCCCTCCCCTTTTCTTAAACCTTTTCCTTACAATTTCTATGTTCCCTTCTATTTAGCCTACTCCTTCCCTTTTAGCTTTTCCCCTCCCACTTTTCAATGAGGTGGGAGAAGTTTCTCTGTAAATTGAATATATCTAATATTTTCTTTTTGAGTCAATTCTGATGAGAATAAGATTCATACTATGTTTATCCCCTGCCCTTCTTTCCCTCAGATATAATAGGTTTCCTTTGCCTCTTTTTTTATAATATTAACTTTTTATTGACAGAATCCATGCCAGGGTAATTTTTTTTTTACAACATTATCCCTTGCACTCACTTCTGTTCCGATTTTTCCCTCCCACCCTCCACCCCTCCCTAGATGGCAAGCAGTCCTATATTGTTGAATATGTCCTAGTATATCCTAGATACAATGTATGTGTACAGATCCAAACAGTTTTCTTGTTGCACAGGGAGAATTGGATTCAGAAGGTAGAAATAACCCAGGAAGAAAAACAAAAATGCAAACAGTTTACATTCATTTCCCAGTGTTTTTTTCCTTTGGGTGTAGCTGCTTCTGTCCATCATTGATTAATTGAAATTGAATTAGGTCTCTTTGTCAAAGAAATCCACTTCCATCAGATTACATCTTCATACAGTATCGTTGTTGACATATATAATGATCTCTTGGTTCTGCTCATTTCACTTAGCATCAGTTTATGTAATTCTCTCCAAGCTTCTCTGTATTCATTTGCTGGTCATTTCTTACAGAACAATAATATTCCATAACATTCATATACCACAATTTACACAACCATTCTCCAATTGATGGGCATCCACTCAGTTTCCAGCTTCTAGCCACTACAAACAGGGCTGCCACAAACATTTTGGCACGTACAAGTCCCTTTCCCTTCTTTAGTATCTCCTTGGGGTATAAGCCCAGTAGAAACACTGCTGGATCAAAGGGTATGCACAGTTTGATAACTTTTTGGGCATAATTCCAGATTGCTCTCCAGAATGGTTGGATTCGTTTACAGCTCCACCAACAATGTATCAGTGTCCCAGTTTTCCCACATCCCCTCCAACACTCATCAATATTTTTTCCTGTCATCTTAGCCAATCTGACAGGTGTGTAGTGGTATCTCAGAGTTGTCTTAATTTGCATTTCTCTGATTAATAATGATTTGCAACATTCTTTCATATGAGTGGTAATGATTTCAATTTCATCGTCTGAAAATTGTCTGTTCATATCCTTTGACCATTTATCAATTGGAGAATGGCTTGGTTTCTTATAAATTAGAGTCAGCTCTCTATATATTTTGGAAATGAGGCCTTTATCAGAACCTTTAACTGTGAAGATGTTTTCCCAGTTTGTTGGTTCCCTTCTAATCTTGTTTATATTAGATTTGTTTGTACAGAAGCTTTTTAATTTGATGTAATCAAAATTTTCTATTTTGTGATCATTAATGGTCTCTAGTTTGTCTTTAGTCACAAATTTCTTCCTCTTCCACAAGTCTGAGAGATAAACTATCCTATGTTCCTCCAATTTGTTTATAATCTCGTTCTTTATGTCTAAATCATGGACCCATTTTGATCTTATCTTGGTATACGGTGTTAAGTGTGGGTCCATGCCTAATTTCTACCATACTAATTTCCAGTTATCCCAGCAGTTTTTGTCAAATAATGAATTCTTATCCCAAAAGTTAGGATCTTTGGGTTTGTCAAACACTAGATTGCTATAGTTGACTATTCTGTCTTGTGAACCTAACCTGTTCCACTGATCAACTAATCTATTTCTTAGCCAATACCAAATGGTTTTGGTGACCAAATGGTTAGGTGGAACCTAACCTGTTCCACTGATCAACTAATTTATTTCTTAGCCAATACCAAATGGCTGCTTTATAATATAGTTTTAGATCTGGAACATCTAGGCAACCTTCATTTGATTTTTTTTTCATTAATTCTTTTGATATTCTTAACCTTTTATTATTCCATATGAATTTTGTTATTATTTTTTCTAGATCATTAAAATATTTTCTTGGAAGTCTGATTGGTATAGCACTAAATAAATAGATTAGTTTAGGGAGTATTGTCATCTTTATTATATTTGCTCGACCTATCCAGGAGCACTTGATATTTTTCCAATTGTTTAAGTCTGACTTCATTTGTGTGGAAAGTTTTTTTGTAATTTAGCTCATATAATTCCTGACTTTCCTTTGGTAGAGAGATTCCCAAATATTTTATGCTGTCGACAGTTATTCTGAATGGAATTTCTCTTTGTATCTCTTGCTGTTGGATTTTGTTGGTGATGTATAAAAATGCTGAGGATTTATGGGGATTTATTTTATAACCTGCAACTTTGCTAAAGTTATGGATTATTTCTAATAGCTTTTTCGTAGAATCTCTAGGGTTCTCTAAGTATACCATCATATCATCTGCAAAGAGTGATAGTTTGGTTTCCTCACTGCCTATTCTGATTCCTTGAATCTCTTTCTCGACTCTTATTGCCGAGGCTAGTGATTCTAATACAATATTGAATAATAATGGTGACAGTGGGCAACCTTGCTTCACTCCAGATCTTACTGGGAAAGATTCCCAGTTTTTCCCCATTGCATATGATGCTTACTGATGGTTTTCAATATATGCTCCTGACTATTTTAAGAAAAAGTCCATTTATTCCTATACTCTCAAGTGTTTTTTATTAGGAATGGATGTTGAATTTTATCAAATGCCTTTTCTGCATCTATTGAGATGATCATATGGTTTTTGTTAGTTTGCTTATTGATATAGTCAATTATGCTAATAGTTTTCTAATATTAGACCAGCCCTGCATTCCTGGTATAAATCCTACTTGATCATAGTGTATTATCCTGGGGATGATTTTCTGTAATCTTTTGCTAATATTTTATTTAAGATTTTAGCATCGATATTCATTAAGAGATTGGTCTATAATTTTCTTTCTCTTTTCAGCCTACCTGGTTTAGGTATCATTACCATGTCTGTGTCGTAAAGGGAGTTTGGTAGGACTCCTTCAGTCCCTATTTTTCAAATAGTTTATATAGCATTGGGGTTAATTGTTCTTTAAATGTTTTGGTAGAATTCACATTAAATCCATCTGGTCCGGGGATTTTTTCTTAGGGTGTTAGTTAATAGCTTGTTCTATTTCTTTTTCTAAGATGGGACTGTTTAGGATATTTACTTCTTCCTCTGTTAATCTGGGCAAGCTATATTTTTGAAGGTATTCTTCCTTTTCATTTAAGTTGTTGAATTCATTGCCATAAAGTTGGCAAGTAATTCTAATTATTGCTCTAATTCCTCTTCATTAGTGGCGAGTTCTCCCTTTTCATTTTAAGACTAACAATTTGATTTTTCCTCTTTCCTTTTTAATCAGATTTACTAAGGGTTTGTCTATTTTGTTGGTTTTCATAGAAACCAATTCTTAGTTTTATTAATTAATTCAATGGTTTTTACTTTCAATTTTATTGATCTCTCCTTTTATTTTTTAGAATTTCAAGTTTAGTGTTTGACTGGGGGTTTTTAATTTGTTCCTTTTCTAGCATTTTTAGTTGTAAGCCCAATTTGTTGACCTTCTCTTTCTCTACTTTATGCAAGTAAGCCTCTAGAGATATGAAATTTCCCCTTATGAGTGCTTTGGCTGCATCCCACACATTTTGATATGATGTCTCATTATTGTCATTTTCTTGGGTGAAGTTTAATTATGTCTATGATTTGCTGTTTCACCCAATCATGCTTTAGTTTGAGATTATTTAGTTTCCAATTATTTTTTGGTCTACTTTTCCCTGGCTTTTTGTTGAGTGTAATTTTTATTGCATAGTGGTCTGAAAAGGATGCATTCACTATTTCTGCCTTACTGCATTTGAGTTTGAGGTTTTTATATCCTAACATATGGTTTATTTTTGTATAGGTTCCATGAACTGATGAAAGAAAAATTCCCTTTCTTGCTCCATTTTTTTCTCCAGAGGTCTATCATTTCTAACTTTTCTAGTATTCTATTTACCTCTTTGACTTCTTTCTTATTTATTTTGTGATTTGATTTATTTAATTCTGAGAGTAAGGTTGAGATCTCCCACTTTATAGTTTTTTACTATTTCTTCTTGCAGCCTTTAATTTCTTTTTTTTAGATGTTTCACCACTTGGTGCATATATGTTTAATATTGATATTGCTTCATTATTTTGCTACCCTTTAAAGATATAGTTTTCCTATCTCTTTTTAATTAGATAATTTTTGTTTTTGCTTGATCTGGAGATCAGGAACTACCTCCCTTTTTTGATTCACCAAGCATAAGATTTTGCTCCCATCCTTTTCCCTTTATTCTGCATGTATCTTCTTGTTCAGGTGTTGGGTTTCCTTAAACAGCATATTGTAGTTCTGGCTTTTAATCCATTCTCCCAACGCCCTTTCTTTATGGGGACCCGTTCACATTTATGGTTAAAATTACCAATTCTTATTACTTTCTTGTTAACCCCTTTTTTGCCCCTTTTCCCCTTACCCCTTCCCAGTTTAACCAGACCACTTGCTTCTCACAGCCCTCCCTTTTTATCCCTCCTCCCACCTTGGTTCCTCCCCATCTTACTCCTTTCCCTCTCAGTTTCTGTATTCCCCTGCTTGCTTATTCCTTCCTTTTCACTTTTTTCCTTCTCCTTTTCTAATGAAAGCTCCAATATTGAATAGTTAAATTTTTCTTTTAAAATCAATTTATGGCAGTAAAAATCCACTATATTCAAGCCCCTCCATTCTTTTCTCAGATATAACAATTTTTTGCCTTTTGTGAGATATAGTACCCCCACTTTACCCTTTTTCAACAATGTCCTTTCCACCTCAATTTCAACAAGGTATACATGTTTTTTTTATACATCTTTAAGCAGAAATATAACCCAAGATTTCTTTTTTACCTTTTTTAGGTTTTTCTTTGATTCTATATTTGTAGATCAAACTTTTTTGTTCTGGTTTTTTTCACCAAAAATAGTTGAAATTCACTTATTTATTGATGACCATCTTCTTCCCTGGAAAAAAGATGCCTTCTGGCGGTGTTATTTTTGGTTGCATACCGAGGTCCTTAGCCTTCGGAATATCATATTTGGCCCTTTCGATTTTTAATGTGGGTGTTGATCTTGGGTGATCCTTATTGTGGTCCTCTATATTTGAATTGGATTTTTCTATCCGCTTGGAGTATTTTTTCCTTTGTTTGAGGGTTCTGGCATTTGGCCACTATATTTTGTTGTTTTGATTTTAGGATCCCTTTCAGTGGGTGATTGGTGAAGCCTTTCAATGTCTATTTTACCCTCTGTTTCTATGACTTTTGGGCAGTTCTCTTTGATAATTTCCTGGAAAATAGTGTCCAGGCTCTTTTTTTCATCGTATTTTTCTGGGAGTTTAATGATTCTCAGATTGTCTCTCCTAGACTTGTTTTCCAGGTCTGTTGTTTTCCCCAGAAGGTATTTCACATTTTTCTCCATTGTTTGTTTTTTTTGGTCTTGCTTGACTCATTCTTCTTGTCTCCTCGAGTCATTCAATTCCATTTGTTCTATTCTTATTTTCAATGAAGTGTTTTCTTCACTCACTTTTTTATATCTTTTCTAATTGTCCAATTTGTTCTATGGAATGTTTTTCCATTTTGCCCATTTTATTCTTTAGTGAGCTATTTTCTGTTTCCAGTTCACTAATCCTATTTTTCAAGGATTTTATTTCTTTATCCATTCTGTCTTTAAGTGAGTGGGATGACTTCTCTAGACTCTCTTGCCAAGCCTCCCTCTCCTTTTCCCATTTTTCTTCTAGCTCTCTTGTGAGAGCCTTTTTAATTTCTTCTATGAGATTCATCTGTGCTGAGGAACAGATGATCTCTTCCTGTGGGGATTCACCTGAAGATAATCTGTTTTAGTCTCCTCAGGGTTTAGAGTCTGTTTTCTGTCTGTATAAAAGCTGTCAATCGTTAAAGTCCTTTTTAACTTTTTGCTCATTTTGTCAGAGAAGAATCAGAGACAAACTAGCAAAGAAAAAAAAGGAAAAAAACCACAAATGGAATCTGCTTTTTTGGGGGAGGGGCTGAGTGGCGTTAACGAGCTTCCTCTACAGACTGCGGGGGCAGCAGCGAGGCACTAGCAGGACTGTGCTGTGCCTGCACTCTGAGACTCTGAGAGCGTGCTGAGACGCTGTGGGGGAGGGTTGGCCGGTCTCAAGGAACTCCAGCTGTTTGGGGTTGTATTCTTCACCCCGGTGTTTTTAGCTTCTCTGCTGGGCTACTGAATTGCTGCCAGAGCAAAGTATCCAATCCTGTAGTGAAGCTCTCCCCGCAGAGACGGCTGAGATCACCCCAACCCCCTCTGGTCTGCTTGGCTGTGAGCTGCCTGCTGAGCTCTCACTGCCACTGTCTGCCCTCAGCCTGTGCCCGATCTAAAACCGTCCTGCCCTCGAGCAGAAACAGACCTTTCCTGGCGAATCTCCAGGATGTCTTCTCTTGGTAACTGTTTGTGGGGTTTTTTTCCAGTCAGGCATTAATTCAGAGGCTTGTAATGAGATGAATTCTGTGAGAAAATGCGGAGCTTACACAACTGTGTGCCTCCTTGCCGCCATCTTGGCCGGAAGTCTTTCCTTTGCCTCTTCATGAGATGTAGTACCTCCACTTCTCCCTTTTTCTGGTATAATTTCCTTTTTACCTATACATTCTTTTTTATGTTATAAAAAAACAAATTATACATGTACTCTTTATGTATACACATAAAAGAAATATAGTTCCCAAGAGTTCTTTCTATCTTTTGATGCTTCTCTTGAGTCCTATATTTGGAGGTCAAACTTTTTGCTTAATTCTGTTTTTTTCATTAGAAATAAATGGAATTCATCTATTTCATTGAATGTCCATTAGTTTTTGTTTAGCTCTGTTTTTTTCTGTCAAACATAAATGGAATTCACCTATTTCATTGAATGTCTATCTTCTTCCCTGGAAGAAGATGCCCAGTTTGGCTGGGTAAGTTATTCTTGGCTTCATACCAAGTTACTTAGCCTTTTGGAATATCAGATTCCAGACCCTTCGATCCTTTAATGTGGATGCTGCTAGATTCTTAGTAATCCTTACTGTGACTTCTCTGTATTTGAATTCTTTTTTTTCCTGGCTGCTGGTACTGTTTTTAACTTGGTCTGATAGTTCTGGAATTTAGCCATAATATTTCTTTGAGTTTTGATTTTGGGGTCTCTTTTAGTAGATGATCGATGAATTCTTTCAATGTCGATTTTAACTTTTGTTTCTATAACACCTGGGCAGTTCTCTTTGATGATTTCCGGAAAAGTAGTGTTTAGGCTCTTTTTATCATCATAATTTTCAGGGAATCCAATAATCCTTAGATTATCTCTCTTAAATGTATTTTCCAGGTCTGCTGTTTTCCCAAGTAGATAGTTAACATTTTTTCTATTTTTTTTTTCATTTTTTTGGTTTTGCTTGACTGATTTTTGGTGTCTCCTCAAAGTCATTCATTTTCCTTCATTCAATTCTAATTTTTAATGAATTATTTTCTTCACTTATTTTTTTATTTCTTTTTGTAATTGTTCAATTGAGTTTTTAAATAAGTTATTTTTTTCTATGGATTTTTTTTTCAATTTTGACAATTTTATTTTTTAAGGAGCCATTTTCTTTTTCCAATTCACTAATTCTGTTTTTCAGGGAGTTGATTTTTTTATCCACTGTATCTTTTAATGAATAACATGACTTATCCAGACCCTCTTGCTAAGCTTCCCTTTCCTTTCCCCATTTTTCTTCTAACTCTCCTTTTAGGAGCCTTTTTAATTTCTTGTGTAATGGCCTTGTGTAATGGGGACCAGGTTATATCACTATTTGAGGCTTCATCTGGAGACAATCTTCTTTTAGTCTCCTCAGGATTTGAAGTCTGTTCTCTTTCAATATAGAAGCTATCTATAGTTAAAGCCCAGTTTGCCCTTTTACTCATTTTGACAAATAAAACAAAACAAAACAAAACTGCAGCCTGCTTTTGGGGCAGTGTGGTGTTACCAAGTTTCCTCAACGGACAACAGGAAGGAGCAGTGAAGCAGTAGTGGAACTGCAATGGCTGTGTTGGGATCAGAGTCTAAGCTGGGATTACCATCTATGTTGTGGTCAGCATCTGTGTTGGGATCAGTGATTGCATGCTGAGATTATGCTGACTTCCTTAGCAACAGTGCTAAGTGGGTGTAGCCAGGTCCAGAGAGACTCTAGTTTTTTGGGGTTATAGTCTTTACTCCCTGTGTCTATAGCTTCTCTGCTGATCTATTCTGCTGCCACAGTAGCTGACACTGTGGTAACGTTCTCCTGGCAAATTTTTAGTCTGTAAAGTCCACACCCCACCCCACTTCAGTCTGCTCAGCATAAGCTGTTTTCCATGTTCTCACTGCCTACTTGACTGATTCTGCACCTGGCTTAAGTGTCCCACTTGTGAGCAAAATCAGACCATTTCTGGTGAATTTTGAGATTATCTCCTGTTGGTAATGTGTTGTACTCCCAGTATTCATGGGTTTTGACAGTTAAGCACTTATTCCAAGGCTTAGTTTCATTAAAAAAATTAGTTTGAGGGTAAAGGAGAGCTTAGATAGACACATGTGTCCTCTCTGCCATCTAACAATGTATTCTTGATTTGATTACCATGCCAGTAAACAAGAGGTAAGAAGTGCAGGGAGAGCAGGGAGTGGGAAAAGACTGATTAAAAGATGGTCTAAATAATATGGGAAATATATGGTCTCATCTGAGGTGAGTAAATGTAGCAGTCTGGCATTTTTGCACTTTGTCATTCATTTACCAGTCAAGGTACTTCATACACAAGATAGAACTTCAAAAAATGAATTCTTTCCAGAGACAAGGAACATGATTTCTACAAGTCCAATCAAAAAATATGGATAACAACAACAACACTTATGTAGTACTTTAAAGTTCTGAAGCATTTTACAAAAAATATCTCATTTGATTTTCATAACTATTGTGGGAGGGAGGCATAACAAGTTAGGTGATTTGCCCAAGATCATATAGCTAGTAAATATTTGAGACTAGATTTAAACTCAGGTCTTCCTAATATCTTAATTCTAGGTGTCGAAGTAATGCAACAGCAGAACTAATGGCTCAATTACACTTTTTTGAGTGATCATGGATCTCATGTGAGTGTGTGTAATGTCCCATTTTGTCTTAATATAACTAAATTATTTTTTAAAATAATTATGGGCTTTTTTTTTTACAGACAATTACATGCTATCTACAGGAAATTTGTCTTTGATTTGGATTTCATATCGGGTTCTTTCCCATCGTGGAGGCTAATATTTTTAGTGAATAGAAATCTCTCTATTTTATACATAACTTGATATCAATTAACTCTGCATTGTCAAATTCAAATATCTATTGGATCTTGCAAGGACTTTTGTATGGTTTTAACATGCAAATGAGAATTTTGGAAGAGAAACTTTAAGGTGGTAGTTTGCTTTACTGAGTCAAATTTGTTTAAGTAAACAAAAATAAGCAAATTGGACTTGCTATTTTCATATCAATTGTGGGACTGTAAAAATGCTAAACAAATGGAATTATTTGCTAACTATTGCTTTTACTATTCTTACACTTTGATTATGATATCTTCACTGTGAATGTCTCATAAATATTTTGTAAAGATTGCCATGCCTTCATTTGTCTCTCCAAGGAGAAACTGGGAACCATTTTTCCCACATGGCAGCAACTTCTTTTGTCTTCTGGTTTCATTTATAGCAAGAATGTTAAGATTGATACAATTAATTCTTCTACTAATATTTTCATTTGTTGGTTTCTGGATAAGAGTAGGTAATCTGATCAAATTGTGATTTTTAGAACTCTTTCCCCTCTTTTGTGCCACCCCAGTCAGTCATTGCTGTATTTTTTTGTTTGTTTCATGAGTTATCATGGCCAAAATTTCATCTCCAGTCAGCTAAGTAAGGATTTGTTTATTACTTATCATGTTCCAAACATTTTGTGATGCACTGGAAAATAAAGACAAAAAGAAAAAAAAGTCTTTATTCTCAAAAAATTCACAGGCCAGGGAGAAAGACAATAAACAAACAATTATGTACATGTAAATTATATATAAGTAGAAGATAATCTAACAGGGAAAGCCAGAGGGAAGACCAGGAAGATTAGCACTGTCATGAAGAAAGCCAGAACATGGAAAAGAAGATGGAGAACATCAAAGACACAGAGAATGGAGATAAAGAATATTATGGCAGAACACCAAAGAAGGTCATTGTCATGGATTGTGTGTGAAAAGGATTAAAGTGTAAGAAGATTGAAAAGGTAGGAAGGGTCTATGATATGATGGGCTTAAAAGCCATAAATAGAGAATTTTATGCTTGTGTGATCCTGGAGGTAATAAAGAGTTTATTGAGTAGAGGGATAATGTATTGGGATAAAGCACAGGACTTGGAATCAGAAAGATTCATTTTCTTAAGTTGAAATTCTGCTTCAGACATTTACTACTTGTGAGATTCTGGTAAAGTCGCTTAATCCTGTTTGCCTTCATTTCCTTCTTTGTAAAATGAACTGGAGAAGAAAGTAGCAATTCTACTCCAGTCTCTTTGCCAAGAAAACCCCAAATAGGATCATGAAGAGTCAAACATAACTGAAATGATTCAACAATAACATGATGTGATCAGAACTGCTTTGGAAGGATTACTTTGAGTAGAGAATTGACTGGAATAAAGGAAAAGAATTGGGGCAGAGACCAACCAAAATAATTTAGTCATTTTGCTGTGTGCATGGAGAGAAAGAAACATGTGAGAGAGATAATTGTAAAGTTAGAATGACAGACCTTGGCAACAGATTGGATATGTGGTCACACTAGGAATAGAGTGTGACTCTGTGGCCTTGGGTGACTAGGAAAATGGGCTTTCTCTTGACAATAAGAGTATTCATTGCTTGCAAAGGATTTATTAGAGAATCTGGACAAGAATTGAATAGGATAATATGTAGACAAGTTAGAATCTGCACAATGCTCACTCTCTCTCCCACATATTCCATGATTTCTGACAGTGATCTTCCTCTTTCCATACCTAGCAATCTTTTTACCCAACAAAAAATAAAGTTTGACATTTGGTTTGTTTGACAGAAAGAACTAAACTTCATAATTTAGATTTCAAAATTTTATTTCACTCTGTTTTATGCAGATGTGTCCAATGTTCATTTTGTTTCAAAATGTATATTCAATATCAAAAAGGAAAGAATCTTACTTTCTTGCTTATATGGCCTGATTATCTCATCTAAATCCCAGAAATGTTAAGACAAAAAACAAAGGTAAAGCAAAAAGAAAAGCAGAACCCAAATGAGAAGGTAAGTTTTTAATTTATTGCTTATGGGACTTGCTCCATGCATAAAACATTGAAAGGGTTTCAGTTTTTGGTTCTCAGCAGATGTTTTAGAAGGATGAAGTATAATTGCCTGGGATGTAAAGTTAATTAGTTGCAGAATATTTTGTTGCCTTGGGCCCATTTCTATAATATGAGTGCACCTGCGATTTGTTACAGCCCATATGTGAACTCATTTAGGAGAAGAAGGAAATTTTCTTCATAGTTTCTTATTCAGTCTACTATCAGAGACCTAATCTTTACAGTATAGGTTGCCCTAGAATTTGATTAAATGGATAAATTGGAGTCATTTCCAACCTAGACTTTTCAATCTGTTCCTTGCCTTATGCTTTCCCTTTCATTAATTTCCCAAGAGGAGAAACAATCCAGCATGCACAATAAGCAAAGCATTGCAGAATGATGCCCTTAAACAGCATTTTTTTTTTGCCTCAGGATGAGTATATTTAACTGAATTAAGGTAAAACTATGGTACTGGAAACAAAGCAAGGAAAATGACACATAGATGGAAAATGTGTCCCTTGCACTTAGGTATTATGGAGATCTCAGGAAAGAATGTGATCATTAACTGCTCTTTGTAACAGCTGCTCTGAGACAGAGTTTAAAATAGCAAAAATATCTAAAGATGGAAGGTTAACCTAACTGGCAGAAGTCTTTTTGGAGGATGAGATTGTCATGAACTAAATTCCACATTGTCTTAATGGCTTTATTTTCCTCAAAATACTGGGAAAAATTAGTCAATCAATATGCATTTAGTAATTACTTACTCAGTGACATTTGCTATGATGGTAGGCAATGCACATACAAAGACAAAAATAAAAGTTTCTACACTCAAAGAACTTACATTCTTTCAGGGGAATGGGAAATTAAGAAATATTTGTTAATTCATAGTTTCACAATTATGATTTTAATAAGATGTTAGGTGAATCAAGGACTAGAATCTTTCCAAAGTACATATTTTTGACAAGAATAAAAATGTGATGATGGAAGGATGTCTGTCTGAATCATCTTTTATATCATTATTGATTAATTTTTACACAGGAGAGATATATGAAAACAAGGTTTTTTCCACTAAATTATTGTGATTGTACACATATATTGAATATCAAATCATTATTTATAGTAAATATGATGGGTATATTTTAAAAACCCACAAAATACCCAAAGTATTGCAAATAAGGAAAGGCAGATATCCAGGCATAAATTAATAACTCAGATGTTTTTTGAAAAAAATTACTGAGAATGTTTTGCTAAGGACCTGCCAGATTAGTATAACCATGCATTCTAATCCTATTCATGTAGGGAAATTATTCATGAAGGAAATGCTAACTATGTGAAGAACCAGTGAGTCATTTTTATTTCTTTTTAGAAGAATGGAATGGCCTAAAAAAAATCAAACAAAACAAAAATTTTCCTTGTTTCTCTTTTAGCAGAAGCTAAATATATATATATTTATACATATATATGCATGTTATATACATGATATTTATATATGTATGTATGTAACATTTATTAAGAACTTAGTATAAGCCAGATACTGTAATAAGATTGGTGATACAAAAAGAGGCAAAAGACAAATGCTTGTTCTAAAAAAGTCTACAATCTATTATGGGAGACAACATGCAAGCAAATATATACAAAGCAAGCAATATAAATAGGATAAATCTTTTAAAATCTATTTGAAATATAAATAGGACAAACAAGAAATCATTAACCCCTATCCCAAGAGGAAAATTGTTGAAATTAAGAGGGGTTGGTGAAAGATTTCCTGTAAAAGGTGAAATTTTAGTTAGAACTTAAAGAAAACCAGGAGATCAGTAGGTGGGACATAGATGAGAGAGATTGTTCCAGGTATAGAGGACAAATTTTTAAGCATTCAGTCTACCATCCATTTTCCCTTTTGCTAAAAATTACACCTAAGTCTCCCTACTTTGAGGCCAGCTATTTGGTGAGGTGAATAGATTGATGGGCTTAAAGTTAGAATACTCATCTTCCCAAGTCCAAATCTGGCTCAGACATAAACTGACCCTGGACAAGTCACTTAATCCTGCATGTCTTAGTATCTTCATCTGTAAAATGAACTTGAGAAGGAAATGGCAAATCACTCCAGGATCTTTGTCAAGAAACAGCCAAATGGAGTCATGAAGAGTCAAATATGAAAAATCGACAATAACAGAACTCCCTAAACTTAAAATAAAACAAATGAAACAACAAATTTCATTTGATCCTTCTATCCATTCAAGCAAAGTCCTATATCTTTACCCTTTAATCTACTTTTCCCCCTCTACTTCTATGTAATGAATTTCTCAGTCTCATCATCTGCCATCTGATTTCACCACTCAACTGATATTGCTTCTATGAATTTTTATTCTATTTTTAAATCTGATGTCTTTTATAGTCACCATCTTTCTTGATCTCTCTAAACCAAGAGTGGATCTCCTCTTTATGAGACTTCTTTTCTTTTTGATTTTCCTAACTTGCTTCTCTCCTATATCACTTTTTCATATGTCTATCTCCTGAATAAAATGCAAGTTTCTTGAGAACAGAGATAATTTTTGATATTATACAACACTAGTGCTTTGCAAAAAAATAAATGCTTAATAAATGCTTGGTTTAAGATTGGAATAAATCCATATTTTCATATAAGGAGTTTTTTCACCATTCATGCAGATTGGGTAGATTGTCTTCCTAAACTATTATAGCCCTCTATTAGTTCCAGGATCAATCTTTTTACAATAAACTCCTGTGGTTCCCCAAACTCCAGGATCAAGAATGTAAAATGTTCGATTTTTCTTTTAAGGCCCCTTTCTGGTTTCTTATTCAAAGCTTTTTCATATTGATAAAAACCTGTCAAAGTTTGTACTCCATTAGTATCCTAGAATCCAAAGTTATTTTTATATCCCAGTGAGACATCAGAAAAGGACTTAGGGAAGATATTCCTGTTACATAGTTATATTTGTGGTGGGATAGTTAAAGTGATGAACTTGGAGTTGGAAAGACTTGAACAAAAAGCCCTATTTAATAAACTAATTAGTTGTAATACTCTAGGGAAGAAGACACTTAATCACTTTCACTCTGAGTTTCATCATCTGTAAAATGAGGATAACTATATATATATATATATATATATATATATATATATATATATATATATATATACAACATAGCTTATTTGGCTGCTCTAAGGATAAAATACAAAACTTAAAGTGACATTATTCCAAGGAAATGAATAGCAACCCATTGGAAACCATTTTTTATTCCAAGGGAAGATGCTAAACTAACAAGGGAAATCGATATTTTTGAGTATCTATGAATTTCTGACCATTACTAATGATGTTATATCCACATCTACTAGTGATAATTTATGTTCTCAAATAATAAATGTAACTGTTCACAGGAATAGACTTACGTTAGAGCTTCTGAGTAATTGTAATGAGGAGTAACTCCCAGAAACTTCTGCACTTCATCCATCACAGCAGCTGGGTCAGATCTCAACTGTTGTCCATCAATAATCAGCAACTAGAAAACCCAAAATAGTAATTTTAAGAACAATAAAATCTTAACCACTTTTTTGCAATGAGACAAAACCATGAGACAAAAATAAGTCAGTGAGGGATCAAAAGGAAGGGGCTGTACACCATCTAAAAATCCAACTTTTTAAACTGCTAAGGTTAGTATTTCTAATTTGAGATTAAATATCTTATTCCAGAATTTCAAGACCTCATGTTGAAACTGAATTAGAGGCAGATGAAAGTATTAAACAAAGAATAATTCTTCTCTTCTTCCATTCTCACAATTCCACTCATGTAGGAATGTAAATATAATGCTGAAATAATCCTTAAGAGTCTATCTGGACCCAATCCTTCATTTTGCAGTTGGAGAAATACAGGATAAGAGAGGTTAAGTGATTTTCCAAGATTATACAGGAATTGAAGCTAGATCTTCAGATTCTCAACCTGTGTGCTTTCCCACAGTACCACACTGACTCTATTCTTGTTCAGGGGCTATGTCCTGAGCAAGGCTTTGGAGAATATAGTACTTTATTTTCTTATTTCTCTCACAATTTATTCATACTCTAACATTTCCTTTTTACCTTCCTTCATTCCTTCCTTCTTTCCTCTCTTTCCCTTCCCTCCCTTCCCCCTTCCTCCCTTCCTTTTTCCTTCCTTTCCTCCTTCCTTTCCTCCTTCCTTCCCTCCCTCCTTCCGTTCTTTCTTTCTTTCTTTCTTTCTTTCTTTCTTTCTTTCTTTCTTTCTTTCTTTCTTTCTTTCCTAACTCTTAACTTGGGATTTTAAAATCCATACTAGGTTATCCTATTAATTCAATTTTCCTGGTGGTCAAAGAGGCATAATTTTTATCTAGGTTGAAATATTTTTCTCTCAAGAATGCTTTACACTCTTAAAATTAATAAGGACTCAGGTCTCCCTAAAAGCTTTTATTTATGTTGGTTATTTCTTTTAATATTTTATTGTATTAGAAATTTTGAAAAATCTTTAGATTATTATAAAATAGTTTTAGCATCCTAGACCCTCTGAATGAGGTATCTGGAATGCTTAAGGATCTCTGAATCACACTTTGAGAACTACATTAGTAGGAGATACTTTAAAAAAATTCAATATTACCTGAGAAGTAGAGAAATAAGTTAGCCATCTCTCTATGTGGACCGCATACCATCCAGGGGTCAAGCATCTCTTCTGCAGTGTTTTTAATTCAGAGGGGGCCCAATGTCCTGTTGTAACAACTTCATAGAAATTAAATCTCAAGGCAGCTGGATCCTCATGAGATCGCTGGTGCTTAAACAAAAACGTTAACCACAAAATGATTTCTGTAGCAGAAAAATGTCATCTATAACAGGAGTCCAAAACTTCCCATGGACACTGAAAGATTCATAAATTGTTTTCAGACTAACATAAATATGGCATTAAACACAGGTTCTGATCAGAAATTTAGAACAAGATTTATTTATTTATTTTAAAATATTTTTTACAATATATACTAAGCAATATTAGCTCAAATAAGTTAGATAAGTTCATGATTGTTTTCCTCTTTAAATAACATTTTCATACAAAGCAGAGATATCATCTAAATGCTATCAGACAAGCTGACAATGATGCATGCACAATGAATATCATAATGGATATTAGCATAGTTTTCATAATTTTCTTCAAATATCAGCTAAAATTCTGCCTTATTCAATAAGTTTTTACTGGCCTTCTTTCCCCTGAAATTACTTTCCATGTATCTGTCTATATTTTGTTGCATCTCCCAACAGAATATAAACTACTTGGAATTGTAGAACAACAAGGGTTAATTCTTTTCTTTTCTTTCCTTTCCCATATTTCCCATAATTTAGAATGATACCTGATTTAAGTGCTTATTGACTGGCAGCTTGTGTAGGCGCTCAAGTATAGCTACAATTTCTATGGGAGGGGGTATATCTCTCCTAGTGGTTCTACTGCAAGAACCACTTGTAAGGCAAAGAACAGGAGAGACAGGAGTGCAGAATGACAAAGTTTAAGTAACTAGCCATCATATATTTCAGAATACATGCAGGTATTTGATTTTACTTCTCTTGTCCTTTATAGCATTTAGGCCCAGTTCTAGTTACTTAAAAATACCAAAAAGACAGGGTAAAATTGATCTGGATAAATAGACAAATGCAATATGATCAATAGAGGACAGTGAACAAATATTAAAGAATTAGAAATCATACTTTTATATAAAGTTAGTTTATATTTGAATATTGGCAATAATTTGCTAATTGCAAATCAAATACACCAGAGAAAATAATAGAGTAGTCCCCTATCTAATAAAATTAGGAAAAATCCAAGGAGGTGTAAATGTACTATACACCTGGAGTTCTTAATCTACAATCCATATATTATTTGACTATATAAGTTTTTAGATTTATATCTATCTGTACACAGATATATCTCTGGGTGTATGTAAGTGTGTAATTTACTTGGAAACTAGAAAATCTGATCAAGACAAACCTGAAGATGAAAAAGCAAGGGGAAAACTACTGGTGTTTAATTGACAAATCAGAAGCAAGAGAAAGTACCAGGCATGACAAAAGAAGAGGAATATAAATAGAAAGATGCAGTAATTTTCCAGAAGAAAATATTAAAACAATAATGAAACTTGTGGTCTCACATATCTGTGGTAAATGTAGTAGTATGAATAATGCAAGAGTTGGATTAGAGATTCACAGAGGTAAATTTGATTTCCAAAATATCATTGAGGTGTGAAGTGACTGGAATATAATTGAAATAGATGGTACAGGAGGATATATTTTTAAAAAGGATGGATTAGGTAAAGACACATGAAAAAAATCCATAAATGAGAAGCAGGAAGTATTATGGAGATCATTTAGGGAAGGACCAACAGAAAGAGGAGAAAAAATAATTTTGTCAGAGAGTATATTCCAGACATCCCAAAAAGCAAGAAGAAAAAAGTTTTAGGTAGTACACTGATATATTTTAGATGACAGCTTCTTAAACTTTTTTTCCCATTTTTACCACCCTTTTCCTCCTGAGAAATTTTTACACTACCCCAGATATATTGGTATATAAAACAGGTTTACAAATCAACATTTTCTGATAATAAATCATAATTTCTTGGCCTCCACATTCTTTACCCCCTATATAGTCACAGCTCACAGTTTAAGAAACTTTTCTGTGGAGGGATATAGAGGTAAGGTGATCAAAATTGTTAGTCTGGACTGAGGATAACTAGGAGAGAAATCTGGATAGTGGCCACAAATGCAACTTTTGGTGAATAGCCTAAGAAATTTTAAACATTAGGAAATAGATTCTAGACCTTAGTTGAAAACAGATTTTGTTCTCCATGTTGCCAATGAATCTTAGAAGGAAAAGGCAGATTTAGGAAGGGGAGAAGATTTTGATTTCTTCTGCATATGTAGGACACTTATTAAAATTTTTTGTAGGGTTGTCAGGTAGAAATTTAAGGCTTTTCTTATTAGTCCAGGGGTCAAAATTATGAGTAAAGGATGGAACTTTCAAATAGGTAGATTTTGAGTTGGTATAGGAAAAAAATTCTGAACAATCAGAGTTGGTCATAAGTTGAAAGGGTTGACTTAAGGGATATTCCATTGCTGAAAATACTCAATATTGGCTTCATGATTACTTTTTAAAATTTTATTAAAGTTTTTTATTTTCAAAACATATGCATAGATAACTTTTTGACATTGACCCTTGCAAAACTCTGTGTTCCAAATTTCTTCCTTGTTCCCCCAATCCCTTGCCCTAGATGGCAAGTAATCCAATATATGTTAAACATGCGCAATTCTTCTATGCATTTTTCTACAATTATTGTGCTGCACAAGAAAAATCATATCAAAAAGGAAAAAATGAGAAAGAAAACAAAATGCAAGCAAACACTTTTATTGTTACAAAAAGATTGGAAATGCTATGTTGTGATCCACACCCAGTTCCCACAGTCCTCTCTCAGGGCGAAGATGGCTCTCTTCATTACAAGATATTGGGAACTATCCTGAATCATCTCATTGTTGAAAATAGCCATGTCCATCAGAATTGATCTTCATATAATCTTCTTGTTGCCATGTACAATGATCTCTTAGTTCTACTCATTTCACTAGGCATCAGTTCATATGTCTCTCCAAGACTCTCTGAAATCATTCTGCTGATTGTTTCTTATAAAACAATAATATTCCATAACATTCATATACCATAACTTATTTATCCATTCTCCAAGTGATGGGCATCCACTTACTTTCTAGTTTCTTGCCATTACGAAAAAGGCTGCCACAAACATTTTTTGCATATGTGGTTCGCTTTCCCTCCTTTTAAGATTTCTCTGGGATACAGGCCCCCAGTAGAGATACAGCTGGATCAAAGGATGTGCATAGTTTGATAGCCCCTTGGGCATAATTCCAAATTGCTCTCCAGAATAGTTGGATCAGTTCCCAACTGCATCAACAATGTATTAGTGTCCCAGTTTTTCCACATCTCCTCCAACATTCATCATTATCTTTTCCTGTCATCTTAGCCAATCTGAGAGGCATGTATTGGTATCTGAGATGTCTTAATTTGCATTTCTTTGATCAATAGTGACTTAGAGCACCTTTATATATGATTAGAAATGCTTTTAATTTCTTAATCTGAAAAATTGTCTGTTCATGTCCTTTGATCATGTAATTTAACTCTTTATGTCTAAATCAGGAACTCATTTTGACCATATCTTTGTATATGGTGTGGGATGTGAGTCAATATCTAGTTTCTGTCAGACTAATTTCCAGTTTTCCCAGCAGTTGTTATTAATTAACGAGTTCTTATTTCAAAAGCTGGGGTCTCTGTGTTTCTCAAATACTAGATTACTATAGTTATTCTCAGCCAGTACCAAATGGTTTTGAGAACTGTAGCTTTATAATATAGTTTTAGATCTAGTACAGTTAGGCCACCTTCAGTTGTATTTTTTTCATTAATTCCTTTGAAATTCTTGACTTTTTGTTCTCCCATACTTGATTTGTATGGCATTATTGAATAAGGAGATTAATTAAGATACTATTATCAATTTTATTATATTGACTCAACCTAACCATGAGCATTTGATATTTTTCCAATTGACTAGATCTGACTTTATTTGTGTGGAAAGTAAATGTTTTTGTAATTGTGTTCATAGTTCCTGGCTTTCTCTTAGCAGATAGACTCTCAAATATTTTATATTATTTACAGTTATTTTAAATGGAATTTTTCTTTATCTGTCTTGCTGCTGGACTTTGTTGGTAATATATAAAAATGCTGATTTTTTATCCTGCAACTTTGCTAAAGTTGTGAATTATTTTTTGTAGTTTTTAGTTGATTCTCTAGGAATCTCTATGTAGACCATCATATTATTTGCAAAGAAGGATAATTTAGTTTCCATATTACCTATGCAAATTCCTTTAATCTCTTTTTCTTCTTTAATTGCCAAAGCTAACATTTCCAATACAATATTGAATAAAATGGGACTGATTCTAGTTTAGCTCTATTATATATGATGCTTGCTGATGGTTTTAAATAGATACTATTTATCATTTTAAGGAAAAGTCTATTTCTATACTCTCTAGTGTTTTTAATAGGAATGGGTGTTGGATTTTATCAAATGCTTTTTTCTGCATCTATTGAGAGAATATATAGTTTTGTTAGTTTCGTTATTGATATAGTCAATTATGCTAATAGTTTTCCTAATATTGAACCAACCCTGCATTCCTAGCTTAAATCCTGCTTGGTCATGGCATATTATCCTGGGGATGATTTTCTGTAATCTTTTTGTTAATATTTTATTTAAGATTTTTGCATCAATGTTCATTAAGGAGATTGGTATATAATTTTCTTTCTCTGTTTTGATCCAACCTGGTTTATGTATCAGTACCATATCTATGTCAAAAAAGGAATTTGGTAGGACTCCTTCTTTCCCTATTGTTTCAAATATTTTGCATACTGTTGAAATTAATCATTCTTGAAATGTTTGGCAGAATTCACATATAAATCTATCTGACCCTGGGGACTTTTTCTTAGAAAATTGATTAATAGAACTTCCGACCAAGATGGCAGAGAGGACACACACATCTATCTAAGCTCTTTCTTGCCCTCAGAATACTTTTATTTTTAGAATTTCAAGTTTAATGTTTGACTAGGTGTTTTTAATTTGTTCCTTTATAGCTTTTTTAGTTGCAAGACCAATTCATTGACCTCCTCTTTCTATATTTTATGCAAGTAGGCATAAAATTAATGGAGAGATTAATAAAATTGAAAGTAAAAAAAACTATTGCATTAATAAATAAAACTTGAGTTGGTTCTATGAAATAACAACAAAATAGATATACCCATAGTTAATCTGATTTAAAAAAAAGGAAAGAGGAAAATGAAATTGTTAGTCTTAAAAATGAGAAGGGAGAACTCACTTCTAATGAAGAGGAAATTAGAGCAATAATTAGGAATTACTTTGCCTAACTATATGCCAATAAATTCGATAACTTAAATGAAATGGAAGAATACCTTCAAAAATATAGCTTGCCCAGATTAACAGAGAAAGAAGTAAATTGGTTAAACAGTTTCATTTTAGAAAAAGAAATAGAAGAAACTATTAACCACCTCCCTAAGAAAAAAATCCCCAGAACCAGATGGATTTACATGTGAAGTCTAGCAAACATTTAAAGAACAATTAACTCCAATGCTATATAAACTATTTGAAAAAATAGGGATTGAAGGAGTCCTTCCCAATTCCTTTTATGACACAGACATGGTACTGATATCTAAATCAGGTAGGCTGAAAGCAGAGAAAGAAAATTAAAGACCAATCTCCCTAATGAATATTGATGCACAAATCATAAATAAAATATTAGCAAAAAGATTACAGAAAATCATCCCCAGGATAATACTCTATGACCAAGTGGGATTTATACTGGGAATGCATGGTTGATTCAATATTAGGAAAACTATTTGCATAATTGACTATATCAATAACCAAATTAACAAAAACCATATGATCATCTCAATAAATGCAGAAAAAGCATTTGATAAAATCCCATTCCTAATAAAAACACTTGAGAGTATAGGAATAAATGGACTTTTCCTCAAAATAGTCAATAGCATCTATTTAAAAGTCAATAAACATCAAATGTAATGGGGATCAACTGGAACCATTCCTAGTAAGATCAGCAGAGAAGATTGGCAGCAAGGCTGCCCACTATCACCATTACTATTCAATATTGTATTAGAAATGCTAGTTTTGGAAATAAGAGTTGAGAAAGAGATCAAAGGAATTAGACTAGGTAATGAGGAAACCAAATTATCACTCTTTGCAGATGATATGATGGTATACTTAGAAAACTCCAGAGATTCTAATAAAAAACTATTAGAAGTAATTCATAACTTTAGCTTGTGTTGCAAGATACGAAATAAACCCAAATAAATCATCAGCATTCTTATATGTCACTAACAAAACCCAACAGCAAGAGATACAAAGAGAAATTCCATTCAAAATAACCGTCAATAATAAAAAATATTTGGGAATCTATCTGACAAAGGAAAGTCAGGAACTATATGATCAAAACTACAAAATACTTTTCACACAAATAAAGTCAAATCTAAACAACTGGAAAAATATTAAGTGCTCTTGGATAGATCAAGCAAATATAATAAAGATGACAATACTACCTAAACTAATCTTTTTATCTAGTGCTATACCAATCAGACTCCCAAGAAGCTATTTTAATGGCCTAGAAAATAATAACAAAAAAATTCATCTGTAAGAACAAAAGGTCAAAACTTTCAAGGGAACTAATAAAAAAAATCAAATGAAGGTGGCCTAGCTGTACCTGATCTAAAACTATATTATAAAGCAGTGGTCACCAAAACCATTTGATATTGGCTAAGAAATAGATTAGTTGATCAGTGGAATAGGTTAGGGTCACAGGACAAAATAGTCAATAATTATGGCAATCTAGTGCTTGACAAAACCAAAGATACCAACTTTTGGGATAAGAATTCACTATTTGATAAAAACTGCTGGAAAAACTGGAAATTAGTATGGCAGGAACTAGGCATGGACCCACACTTAACACCATACACCAAGATAAGGTTAAAATGGGTTCATGTTCTAGGCATAAAGAATGAGATAAATATATTAGAAAAACATAGGATAGTTTACCTCTCAGACCTGTGGAAGAAGAAGGAATTTGTGACCAAAGAAGAACTAGAGATCATTATTGATCACAAAATAGAAAATTTTGATTATATCAAATTAAAAAGCTTTTGTACAAACAAAACTAATGGAAACAAGATTAGAAGGGAAGCAATAAATTGGGAAAACATTTTTACAGTTAAAGGTTCTGATAAGCCTCATATCTAAAATATATAGAGAATTGACTCTAATTTATAAGAAATCAAGCCATCTCTAATTGATAAATGGTCAAAGGATATAAACAGACAATTTTCAGATGATAAAAATAAAACTATTTTTACTCATATGAAAGAATGTTCCAATCACTATTGATCAGAGAAATGCAAATTAAGACAAGTCTGAGATTGTCAGATTAGCTGAGATTACAGGAAAAGATAATGAAGAATGTTGGAGGGGATGAAGGAAAACTGGGACACTGATGCATTTTTGGTGGAGTTGTGAACGGATCCAACTATTCTGGAGAGCAATTTGGAATTATCCTCAAAAAGTTATCAAACTGTGCTTACCTTTTGATCCTGCAATGTTACAACTGGGCTTATTTCCCAAAGAGATATTAAAGAAGGGAAAGGGACCTGTATGTGCAAAAATGTTTGTCGCAGCCTTTTTTTGTAGTGGCTAGAAACTGGAAATTGATTGGATGCCCATCAATTGGAGAATGGTTGGGTAAATTGTGGTATATGAATGTTATGGAATATTATTGTTCTGTAAGAAATGACCAGCAGGATGAATACAGAAAGTTTTGGAGAGACTTACGTGAACTGATGCTAAGTGAAATGAGCAGAACCAGGAGATCATTATACATTTCTCAACAATACTGTATGAGAATGTATTCTGATGGAAGTGGCTATCTTCAACAAAGAGAAGATCCAATTCAGTTCCAATTGATCAATGATAGACAGAGTCAGCTACACCCAGAGAAGGAACACTGGGAAAGGAATATGGCCTACTTGTCTTTTTGTTTTTCTTCCCAGGTTATTTTTACCCTCAGAACCCAACTTTTCTTCTGCAACAAGAGAACTGTATGGATCTGCACATATATATATTGTATCTAAGACATACTTTAACATGTTTAACAAGCTTATACATATAAGACTGCCTGCCATCTAGGGGAGGGGGTGGAGGAAGGGAAGGGAAAAGTTGAAACAGAAGTGAGTGCAAGTGACAGTGTTGTTAAAATTACCCATGCATATATTATATCAATAAAAAGTTATAATTTTAAAAAGAGAAAAATGATTAATGTCTTGTTAAATTTTTTTTTCTAAAATTGTCCTAAAAAGAGGACTATTTAAGTCCTCTTCTGTTAATCTGGGCAATCTATATATATTTTTTGTAAATATTCTTCCATTTCACTTAGATCATCAGATTTATTGACATATAATTGACGAAAACAACTCCTAATTATTGCTCTAATTTCCTCTTCATTGGTGGAAAGTTCTCCCTTTTCATTTTTGATACTAACAATTTGATTTTCTTCTTTTCTCTTTCTAATCAAATTAACTAAAGATTTACCCTTTTTTTGGTTCTTTCACAAAATCAACTCAGTTTTGTTTATAAATTCAGTAATTTTCTTGCTTTCAATTTTATTAATCTCCCCTTTTATTTTTAGAATTTCAAGTTTGGAATTTAATTGGTGGTTTTTAATTTGTTTTTTTTTCTGGCTTTTTAAATTGCAAACCTAATTCATTGATCTTTTCTTTCTTTATTTTATAAGCTTTACCTGCTTATGCAGGTAAGAATCTAGAGATATAAAATTTCCCTTCATTACCACTTTGGTTTCATCTCACAAATGTTGGTATGTTTTTTTATAATTGTCATTCTCTTGGATGGAATTACTGATTTTGCCTATGATTTTGTTGTTTCACCCACTCACGCTTTAGTTAGATTAATTAGTTTCCAATTAATTTTTGGTTCATATTCCCCTGGCCATTTATTGCAAGTAATTTTTATTGCAGTATGATCTGAAAATAATGCATTTACTATTTTTGCCTTTCAGCAATTTGATTTTGAAATCTTTATGCCCTAATACATTGTCATTTTTTTGTAATGTTCTTAGTTCGGTTTTCTGAGGTCTTGGGAGCAGCCTTCATTTCAGTTAGAATAATCACCACAAGAATAGCCAGGTGTTAAAGTTAAAATTCTTTACTATCTCCTTCAAAGTCCTATCTCCTTCACTTGTGGCTCAGCTAGTTTTCTGGAGGGGCCTCAGAGGGGACTTGGTTTTATGGAGAAAATCCAAGAGGATAGGTCACCACGGTGGTGTGAGATGAAGTGTGTCTGAGTTCAAGGGTCTGTGCTTCAGCCTTCAGCCAACATAAAGGTGAACGATGGAATGAACTGTCTCTGCCTCCCAGCTTATATACTCTACACTGAGTGTAAACCAATCATTATATCACTAGGAAACCATTATTTGTTTTAAGATTAAATTAATCATACTGAACTTAGAGAACTATTAATCACCATGCTAAACTAAATAACCATTGTATCATCAATTCCACTGACTTAACACCTTGTAAGAATTCATGTTTCAAGTTCAGAGTTCTGGCCCGTAACATTTTTTTTGTATAGGTTCCATGTACTGGTGAGAAAAAAATATATTTCTTTCTGTCTTTATTCAATTTTCTCTAAAGCTCTATCAGGCTTAAATTTTCTAGAATTCTATTTACTTCCTTAACTTCTTTCTTATTTATTGTGTGGTTTAATTTATCTAGTTCTGAGAGATCAATGCTGAGATCTCCCACCAGTATAATTTTGCTGTTTAATTCTTGCAGCTCTCTTAACTTCTTCTCTAGAAATTTGGATGCTATACCTCTTGGTACACTATGTTTAGTATTGATATCATTTCATTATCTATGGTACCTTTTAGTAGGATGAGTTGCCTTCCTTATCTCTTTTAATTAGATCAATTTTTGTTTTTGCTTGATCTAAGATCAGGATTGCTACCCCTGCTTTTTTTTTTTTTACTTCAGCTGAAGCATACTAGATTCTTCTCTAGCCTTTTAATTTTACTCTGAGTGTATCACTCTCTTTAAATGTTTTAATTCGTTGTAAATGTTTCAAATTTGTTAATTTAATTTGCTGTTTTTAAATTGTTGTTAACAACAAATTATAGAATTCTGGCTTTTAATCCAGCCTGCTATCCCTTTCCATTTTATGGGAGAGTTCATCCCATTCACAGTTAAAATTACTAACTCTGTATTTCCTGCCATCTTGTTTTCCCTCAATTATACTTCTCTTTCTTTTCCCCCTTTCCCTGATCCCCAGTATTTTGCTTCTGACTACTCCCTCCTTCAGTTAGCCCTCCCTTTTAACAGCTCTTCCCCCTTTCTTATACCTTTACATTTCTACTTCTGTTTTCCCTTCTATTATTATCCCCCTTTCCTTTCCCCTTCTCTCTCCTACTTCCCTATAGGTTAAGAGAAGCTTTTCTGTGAAATTAAATGTGTCTGATATTCACTTTTTGAGCCAAATCTTATGAGAGTAAAATTTGCACAATGTTAATCCCCCTCCCTTCTTTCCCTCAATTGTAATAGGTCTTTTTTTTACCTTTTCATGAGATGTAATTTACTCCATTTTAACTCCATTTCCTTCTTCTTCCAGTAGAATCATCTTTTGTTCCTCTAGTTTATTTTTATATCATCACAATAAAATCAATTTATACCTGCACCCTTTAAGGATACCCATAATAGAGATACAGATCTCAAGAGTTAAATATATCATCTTCCTATATAATGATATATCAACTTTTTAACTTTTGAAAGAAAGTTATTTTTTCTTTCCTTTTTCCTTTTTATTCTTCTTCTGAGTTCTGTATTTGAAGATCAAATTTTCTGTTCTGCTCTGGTCTTTTCATCAGAGACAGATGAAATTCACCTGTATCATTAATGTCCATCTTTTTCCCTAAAAAACTGAGATAATGCTCAATTTTGCTAGAGTTGATTTTTGGCACATTCTAAGTTTTTTGAATATCAAATTCTATGCCCTTTGATCCTTTAAAGTAGATGTTATTAGGTTCTGGGTAGTCCTGATTGTGGCTCCTTGATATTTTAATTGTTTCCTTCAGGCTGCTTGCAATATTTTCTCTTTGATCTGATAATTCTGAAATTTAGCTATGATGTTTCTTGGAATTTTCATTTTGGGGTCTCTTTCAGGAAGTGATTCGTCATTTCTTTCAATGGCTATTTTAACCCTCTGATTCTAGGACACCAGTATAGTTTTCCTTGATGATTTCCTGAAAGAGGATTTCTAGGTTTTCAGGGAGTACAATAATTCTTAGATTTATTTTCCAGGTTATTTGTTTTTCTAATGGGGTATTTTACATTTTCTTCTATTTTTTCATTTTTGGGGGTTTTATTTGACTAATTCTTGAAGTCTCATTTAGTCATTCATTTCCATTTGTTCAATTCCAATTGTTAGTGAATTATTTTCTCCTTTAGTTAGCATTTTTACCTCCTTTTGCATTTGACCAATTGAATTTTTAAATGAGGTGTTTTGTTTATTAGATTTTTTTCCCCATTTCACAAATTGTTTTTTTTGACACATTGGTTTCTTTTCATATCTATTTTGCAAGGAGTTGTATGCTTTTTCCATTTCATCAAGTCTATTTTTAAGGAGTTTTCTTCAGATAATTTGTTTTTCCCTTTCTAAACTCTCTTGCAAAGTTCTCATTTCCTTTCTTCATTTTTCTTCTAATTCTCTTTTAAGATCTTTTTTGAATTCTTCCAAGAGAACCTTGTGAGATGAGGACCAACTCATATCACCTTCTGGGGCTTCATCTGGAGATGATTTGTCTTTAGGATCCTAAGAGTTTGAGGTCTGTTCTTCTCTTTCTCTATAAAAGCTATCTATGGTCAAAGTTCTTTTTGTTTTTTCACTCATTGTTTTAAAGGTTGAGGTCTGCTCTTAGGGCAAAGAGGAGATTGACTGAAGCTTTCTCTGCTGGTGACAGTTGCTTTAGGTTGCCTTGGAGCTAGTGCTGTTGACTGATTTTTGGTGCTGGGTAGGTGTGGCCGGGTCCCGAGTTTTTCTGGTGTTCAAAGGCTCACTATTTACCTTTTGTATTTGCACTGGATGTCTCACAGCTAACTTGCTGATCCACTGACTTGTAATCAGGACAGAGTAGTCCAATCCAGGTGTATTTTACCTAACAGCCTCCTATTAGATTCACTGGTACAACACCCTGGCTTTCTGTGTTGAGTTTACACTTGGTCGCTTCCCCCCTTGTCCAATTGAAATAGATCTTTTTTGAAGTTCTTCCAAAGTATCTTCTGCTGGAAATTTTTTATGCTACAAATATTTGTGAGTTCTATCATTCCAAAACCAGTTCAGAGGCTTGATCTGGTGTTGATCTGAGGGACACCAGGAAGAGCTTAGATGTCTACTTTCCACCATCTTGGCTCTCCCCCATCATGATTACATTTTAAAGATGTTGTGAAAGGGATTTTTATTCATATATGCAATTTTACTATAGATTTAAGTAGACCCTAAAGATTATTGAGTCCAACCCCTTACATAAAACAAAATTGACAGAAAAGTTAAATAGTTTTTTCAGGATCACAGATTGTAAATATGTGAAGAGGAATTAAAATCTAGGTCCTCCTGATTCCTGGGCAATTAGGTGACTCATTATAACCTCTGGAGCCAGGAGAACTTGAATTCAGATCTGAGCCTGGGCAAGTAATTTCATCCTGCTAGCCTCAGATTTCTCATTTGTAAAACTGGACTGGAACTGGAAGAAGAACATGGCAAACCATTGCAATATCTTTACCTAGAAAACCCCAAATGGGATCACAGAAAGTTGGACATGACTGAAATGACTCAATAATAACAACAATAAAAGAATTCACTAATTCTAAGTGCTTATTAAGTAATTCTTTCTTCTTCTAAGGTAAAATGGTATAGAAGAATGACTACTTTTGGAGTTGAATAATCTAGTTTTGAATGCTAATTATTCTCCCTTGCCACTTGAATGACTTGGGCATGTTACTTTCTTTCTCTGAACCTCAGTTTCCTCATCTTTAAAATGAGGAGATTGAACTAGCTTATTTCTAAACTCATTTACATCAATAAAGCTATGATCTTACTTCTGAGGTGTCTTCTAATTTTGAAATCCTGTAGTTCCAACATGTGCTGCTAGTGTCAGTTTGAGCTCCTTACCTCAAACTGTCAATCAGCCCAGGCATGAAAGGTATTTTATTTATATGTGAAAATGGATAATAGAATGGTTAGGTATAAAGTAGATACAGAAAGAGGTGAATGAAAAAGGATAGATAGATATTACACAGTTGTGGCATTGATTATGGTGGGTCAGGTAGGAGGAAAGATATTGATTTGACAGATTTTGGGTTTTCTGTAATCACAGTTTCTCTCCATTAGTGCAGTATTTGCTGAGCATCTTGTATGGAAATGCACTATACTGTGTACTTTTGGTAACATATACATATATGTATGCATATATCTTTTATGTGTTTATGTATGTCATATACATGCACATACACATACACATATATGGTTTATCTATGATTTTATTTATGAAAGAACTCTCTAGTGCCTAGGATTTGTTACATATCAGAGATAAGATTTAAACCCAGATCTTTCTGACTCAGAAGTCAGCTCTCTATCCCATTAAAGCATATCCCATCTCTTCACATAACACATACAGTGATCCTTATGGTGGAAGTGACAGATGACCCAGATAGTACAAACAAATATTGCTTTGAACAACTTCAACATAAAGTAAAAAAAGAACAACTTTTTTCCATAAAATTGAAGCAGGAAATTGGCATGTCAAAATAATAATAGCTAGTATTATAGTACTTGAAAGTTTGCACATTTAAACCTCATAATAATATTGTGACATGGTGTTATTATTAGCCCCACTTTGAAAATAAAGAAAATGAGGCAGAAAGGAAATGATTTGCATAAGGTCATATAGTAAATAAATACCTGAAGCAAGATTTGAACTCTGGTCTTCCCAACTCCAAGCCCTCTACTCTATTAACTATGCCACCTAATTGTCCCTTTTAAAAAGAATTGAAATAAATCAGGTGAATAGTTTAAAGGAACTTTATCTTTATAGAATCTTAATTTGGCTCATTATAAAGATTGGTGTCAGCATTTATTTCATTAATGGATATACTGAGAAAAAATGAATTGGTTAGGGGCTGACTAATTTTAAAATATGGAGCTACTGACATATTTTGGCACTGAATGGAATTCAGGCATTATTATCAGGAATTTGGCATTATTATCAGTTTAAAATATCTCTTTCAAAGCATTCTCATTCAGGTTATTAAGAAACATCTTAAATACATTAATTTGCTTCACTCAAAGTGCTTTTCAGGAAAAAGAAAATGTTACCTTTCTGTAAGAAAGAGTTTCCTAAGAAAAGATTGCTCCTTTTTAATGAAAGCATCCAGAATTTGTTCCGCTAGGTTTGACTTTAAACTGGTTTTCTTATGCTTTCGAAGCTCTGAGGCTCAAGGATTACTATACTTATCTTGTTCTGCAATATAAGAGGCCATATGGTTTGAAAGGCACAGCGTAATGTGCTCCATGCTTTTTTAAAGAACTTTCATTGTGGTGGTTCATTGAGAAAACCCTGCAGATGCCTACCAAAGATTCTAAGTAAGAAAAAGACTCATGTGGCCAGCTCAATTTATGAGAGCTCTTTATCAAATTTGGGGATTTCCTATGGGTTCCTGTGTAGATTCTGAGAAACACCAATAAAAATTGGAATCTTAATTATAATCATCTACTTCACAGGCAATATGGGAAAGTACTTTTTAGTACTTTAAAAAGTAGGGAGCTTCTATAAAGATAGCTGAATCTGTCTGGTATGAGCAGTTGGAAGAGGCTAACTGCATTAAAGGGGTTGTTATTGTTGTTGTTTGTCTTTCCTTCTTGAAGAGGACTATGACATCAGGAAGGTGATGCCGTGACATGCAAGTGAATTGGATTTAAGTGAGGGAGGGATATACAAAGTCACCAGCTCATTTTCTCTTCCAAAACTCTATAGGTCCAGTGGACAGAGCAGAGAAAAGGATGAGGTAAACTACTGTGCCCATGCTTGTGGGTAATGGTTAATTTTATAGAGACCCCTGAAAGTTCTGACCCAGTCTTGTAGCTTAAGCAACCCATTCCTTGAGAGACCACACACAGAGTATAGAGTACAACTGTATAGAACAATTACATCACAAAATATTCAAGTTATTCTGTGTCTTTAGCAACAAGACCAAATGAGAGAATGAGAACTAACAATATGGCTGAATAAGGCATCTTAAAGAGACAAATATAATAACAATTAAAAATGAAAAGTTGTATTTTACCTTGAAATTTCCACGTGAGTAGTGCAATTGAATTAAAAATAATATATTGAATTTCTATGATTTATTTTTGCAAGGTATTTCCACATATTTGATCTATACAATTGTACTTAAAAATTGCCATGAAAGACAACAAAAATATCTGTTATCATTACTTTTAGATTTGCTAGTTTCTTTCAAAGTTCAGTTCCAGTGGCACATTGCACGTGGGGCATTTCCTGTTTCATTCATATGAATGAGTTTCTTTCTAAAATTATCTTGAATTTACTTATGTATTTTACATCTACAAGTTTGGATGCATATTGTCTCTCCCAATAGAATATAAATTTCGGAAGGGAACTGTTTATTTTTGTGTTGGTATCCACATCACTTAGCACAGTGGCTGACATACTAAGCACTTATTAAATTTTTCTTGGCTGATTATTAACATTTAACAGGGAAAGTTAAATGACTTGTTCAAGTTTCCAAGGTTAGTTATGGAGCTAAGACTTGTATCTAGATCCCCTGATTTCTAATGGTTGTTCCATTATGACACTGGCCATACAATTGTTCAGCAAAAGCAACTTCAGTAATCTTCAATCTCTCCCACAATACTTCTTTTGATACTTTCTTAAAACTAACAGATATTTGTAGTATTTAACCTTTCCTATAGACTTTCATACATTTTCATAAGATCAACTAATGTATTTACAGATAAGAGAAAACTGGATACTTTTAATTTATTCCTTATATCAGAAAGTCCTTCAGACATCTGAGGCTTAGAGAAGTTAGTTTCATAACATTGATCATTTAATTAAAAAGGAGCCGAGTGAGTGTTCAAATTGTTTAGCATGTAAAATGTATATGCTGTATTTAAGGAAAAATTGAGGACCATCCCATCTTTGCCAAGAGATTATCTACTTTGCCTTTCCCATTGTTTTACTTATTTTCACTTTTTCCCTGGCTATTGATTCATTTCTTACTGCCTACAAATATGTTCATTTTTTTTAAAATTATATTCTGAAAAGACACTTTATCCTTCCATCCCCAGTGTCATCCTCACATCTCTTCTTTTTGTAGTTAAACTCCTTGAAAAGGTCATATTCCAAAAAGGTATTTCCATTTTTTCTCACCTTGTATTCCCTCCTTAATCCCTTACAATACAGTTTCTTTCTTTCTTTCTTTTTTTGAAAGGCATTTGGGGTTAAGTGACTTGCTTGGGGTCACACAGTTAGGAAGTGTTAAGTGTCTGAGGCCAACTTTGAACTCAGTTCCTCTTGACTCCAGGGCTCTGACTTTAATGCACTGTGCCCATCTAACTGCCCCCATAAAATACAATTCTTACCATCTCATTTCATTGAAACTGCTCTTTCTAGTGACTTCTTACTTTCCAAATCCAAGGGCTTTTTTCTCAATCTTCCTTCTCTCTTCAGCCTTTGATGGTACTGATCACTTATTTTTCTTGACATTCTCTTCTGTCTAGATTTTTGGGACATTATTCTTTTACCTATCTGGCCACTCTTTACTATCCTTGCTGGATCCTCTTCTAGATCATAGTATTTAAACACAGATGTCCCTCAGGGTTCTGTAATAGGTTCTCTTCTTTCTCTCTCTCTTTTGTAGAGGGCTGAAACTCTGAATCAGCCAAGAAAACACTTAAGGCTACCTATTCTATGTGAGATAATAGTTCTATTATCTCACTTTGTTAAGAGCTAAACTAATAACTTTCATTTTCTAGCTGAAATGCGGCAGATATTAGGAAAAGATTCACCCCCACCCCCACGCCCACCCCAAAGGAGATCTATAGAAAGCATACTTAGACTAATAAAGAGGCAAGGTTTCCTTATAACTTGGGAGCAGATTGGTGGACTCTTGGAAACATTAGAATGCACCTCCCCTTGGTTCTTCAAGGAAGAAGAAATAGAGGCAGATAATTGGAAACTAGATAGATCAACTATGTGAACATTATAATGATAATGGTCCTGATTCAATTTCTAAGGAAACATTTTATATTTACATTATAAAACAATTGGCCTTATAGAATCCCGCAAGTTCTAGAAAAAAGAAAAGTTCTAAGGAAAACAGTCAAGCAAGGAAGCCTGTGGAGAAAGAGGAAGAGAAGGGGGAGGATACTGAAAAAATAGCTGAAAGGCATAGGGAACTTAAAGGGTATAGTGATTTTCACTCTCACAACCCAGCTTCATCTCCACCTACATTCGAAGAGGCTCTTGACCCTCCCTCCTCCATCAACTTCATCTTCCTGGTTGGAGGAAGGAGGAGGAGTGAGAAGGGCAGTGATATCACTAGCACCTACTCCCCCAGCAACTACCCTCTCCTATGACTAGATTGCAAAAGGTAATACTTAAAGCCAAAGAGGAAGGACAGCATACAGCCAATTTGAGAATAGAAATTTATCCTGGGATTGAACAGCTTAACTTTTCAGGTCAAGAAAGGAAAAGATAGACTCCTTTTAATCTGGAAATTATCAAAGATCTGAAAAAAGGCTTGCACCTTTTATGGGGCTACATCATCTTATGTTAAGATGTTATTACAAAATTTGGCTTATGAAATTTTAACCCCTAGTGACTGGAAATCTATAGCAAGGACATGCTTAGAACCTGGACAAAACTTGTTGTGGCTTTCTGAATATAGTGAACTCTTTAGGATACAAGCCCAACGAAATAGGCAAACTGGAGTTAATACTCCAATCACCTGTGACCAACTAATAGGTGTAGGTTCTTATTCAGACACTTCAGCACAGATTAATTACCCCATAGCAGCATATGAGATAATTGCTTCTGCTGCTATCAAAGCATGGGGCTTTATCCCAGGTAAACAAGAAAGAGGAGAAGCTTTCATGAAAATGGCACAAGGTCCAAATAAACCCTTTACTGATTTTGTGGAACATCTGCAGACATCTGCCATATGAGCTATTGGTGAAAATGCAGCAACAGAAATTATGATGAGGCAATTTGCTAAAGAAAATGCTAATGAGGTTGGTAAAAGAATTATACTAGAATTAAACAAAGATGCTATTTCAGAGGAGATCATAAGATGTTGTGCCACAGTGGGCACAAATATTAGATACCCAGGCTATAATGCAGACTTCCCAATATCAGAACATGGGGAAGACAGAGTCCTTTTTGGGAAGAGCCTTCCAGAGAGGTTCATCAATGCTTTCAATATGGTAAAGTAGGGCATTTGGAAGCTCAACACTGACATAAAGATAGAGTGAGAAAACAGGGTGGGAGAACAAGATCTAAAACCCCATGTCCAAAATGCAACAGAGGCTTCCATTGGGCATCAGAATGTAGATTGATTCAGGGACACGGGATGGGGGGCCCAGCCCCAGGGCCCAAAGCAAAAAATACTTGGGGCATGATGATAGCCGATGCTATACCCAGAGAGTCTTTAGAAATTCAGTACTCAGACATGACCAATCAGCAAAGAAGCAATCTCATGGGAAAAAGGGATTACATAAACAATCTGGTAGGAAGCAACCTGATGTGAGAAAGGGGTTACACCATTGGGGACAATAGAGTTGTATGCAGCTGGGACTACTGAGATATTCCCTGAAGAGGTGAAATATGTTCTTCCAGCCTATGGATCCCTTGCCTTGAGGCACAGTAGGCTTGACCCTTTCAACTCCTGAGAGTACTTGCAAAACAGTGTTCATTGATATACTGATGTTGGAAACTGGGGAATGTGTAGATAATATCCCAGTCACTAATACAGCTAGACAATGTGTGACTTATCAACCAGGAGAAGTAGTAGCATCAGGTTTACTGATACAGACTCCTAATAGACAATCTGGTGATAGTTGCTCAGTTTCTGACTCCAAGCAACAGAATCCAGGAATGTTCTACACAGCAGCTGTGACCTGACTTCAAGCAACAGAATCCAGGAATGTTCTACACAGCAGCTGGGACAGCTAACCGTCCTATGCTCACTATCTATATAAATGGCATACCATTAGAAGGATTGGTAGACACAGGTGCACATCATGCAGCATTAGAGATGCCAACTGGCCAAGTCACTGGCCAAAGATTAAGATAGACACCTATATGTCTGAGGTAGGAGGATCAATAGCAGCTGAAGTTAGTGCTATCCCTTTGAGATGGACATTTGAAGGCAAAACAGGAGTTTTTACTCCTTTTATAATTGGAAAAATCCCCATCAATCTGTGGGTAAAAGACATTTTATAACAGTTAGCATTACAAATGAGTAATTCGGTTTTTTAGGCAGGGCTGCTGTTGAAGGCCTGACAACACTCTCATCTGTTCCTATTCAATGGAAAACTGATACACCAGTGTGGATAGAACAGTGGCCCTTAGCTAGTGATCAAATTCAGGCCTTATTAGATATAGTACAGAAGCAACTTGACCAAGGACACTTATAACCTTCTCTAAGTCCTTGGAATTCCCCTGTATTTGTTGTAAGAAAGAAATCTGGAAAATGGAGGGTGTTGACTAATTTAAGCAAAGTAAATGAACAGATGGAAAATATGGGAACTGTTCAGCCTGGACTTTCATATCCTACTCAGTTGCCTAGAGAATGGCCTCTTTGGGTTACAGACATTAAGGATTATTTCTATTCTATTCCTCTAGATAAGGAAGATATGAAAAGATTAGCCTTTTCAGTCCCAGTGTTAACTTAGCTGAACCTTATAAAAGATATGAATGGACAGTTTTGCCACAGGGAATAAAAAATAGCCCTGCTATATGTCAAATGTATATTGCTGCTGCTCTTCCACCATTTCCAAAAGTAATGTTATCATATTACATGAATTGGAATGTGCACCTGAGGAGCAAATATTAGAAGCATATCTACAAAAGACCATAGAAACAGTAAGGAACTACCAATTTCATATAGCTCCAGAAAAAATTCAAAGACATGCTACTTTTCAATATTTAGGATATGAAATATACCCTAAGGAGCTTATAGTACAAAAACTTTCTTTAAGAACAGAGAGGCTTAACACCTTAAATGACTTTCAGAAATTGATAGACAATATCCAATGGATGCGTTCAGTGTTAAGCTTAACTATCTATCAATTGCAATCATTGTATGACATTTTAAGGGGAGACAGTGCTTTAAACTTACCACACCAGCTTACAAAAGAAGCTCAAGAGGCTTTGAGAGAAGTTTAACTGGCTTTATCCAATGTTATTGAAAATGTCACTCAAAAACCCTTGGAAATATCAGTTTTTGCTATAAAAGAGGCACCTTCCTTCATCAAGGAGACAGTGTGATCGAGTGGGTGAACCTCCCAGCACAACCAGAACAAAGCTTTACTCCTTACCCAGGGCTTGTGGCTAGAATTTTATTAAAGGCCATTAAGCGAGTAGTACAATTATCTGACATAAGCCCTGACAACACCTTTTATACCAATGAACAAATTAATGTATGCTGTGAAACTATCCCAGAGTGGCAAATTTTAATGGCCATGGCTCCAAATTTTACATACGGGTCTCCATTAAAGAAAGATAACCCGACTATTACATAATCGGCAATGGATTCTTGAAGAAAAGG
This sequence comes from Sarcophilus harrisii, assembly GCF_902635505.1. NCBI lineage: Eukaryota > Metazoa > Chordata > Mammalia > Dasyuromorphia > Dasyuridae > Sarcophilus > Sarcophilus harrisii. Next base: position 122,997,996 of record NC_045431.1, on the reverse strand, counting down.
TTTCTAAAGTTCCTCTTAAAGGACCAACTATCTTTACAGATGCATCCAAACATAACATTTGTGCTGTATACTCTCGTGACTTAACTATAAAGAGAGTAGTCAGAACACCTTTAAAAATCCACTCAGCAGAATGAATTATATACAGTCATTTTAGCTCTTACTTATTATCCAGGAGAAATAAACATAATATCTGATTCAGCCTACTCACCAGGTATGGTACAAAAAATTGCCACAGCCCAAATAAAATCTGTAGCTTCTAATATATATCAGCTTTTTAAAGAACTTCAAGAGAGAAAGTATCCAGGTAAGATTTATATCTTGCATGTTCACTCACTTAGTGGACTTCCAGGTTCTATTTTTGATAGTAATTCAAAGGCAGATAGCCTTCTAACTGTGTTGGCTAATACTCCTTTATTTCAGGCAGTCCAAGAATCTCATTCTAAATATCAACAGGCTAGTTGAGCTTTACGTTTGCAATTTGGGATAACAAAAGAAGAATCTAGGAGCATAGTAGAAACCTGTACAGCTTGTCTTCCTTTCCACACTCCTACACTCCCTCCCACCAGAAGTGCAGTGTCCAGGCAAGCAGCTCCACTATCTTTAGATAATTTCCAGGTGATGTGGAGAGATCCAGAAAGTGGTGAATGGAAAGGACCAGATAGGTTATTTGCTTGGGGGAGAGGATTTGCTTATATCTCTACAGATGGAGAAGGAATCAGATGGGTGCCTACTAGCCGTATTTGCCTTGTCCATCAGAGAGAGACGGAGCAGACCCTTGAATCGAAGGAGAAGACCCAAGAAACATTGGGTGGTTCCATTACTGATTGTGCTTACCACTGAAAGAGCATGGCAGTTATGGCAATTGACTCATGGACATCAAAATTTGTTAATGAGACTGATGCAGGACTTCAAAACTCTCGGGAATCATTGGACTTCCTGAGACATAATAAGATTGTTGTAAGACTTGAAAACCCCCATGAATCACTGGATTCCCTGAGACATAATAAGAATGTTGTAAGACTTCAAAATTTGTAGGAATCATTGGCTTCCCTAACACATAAAAATACTGTTGCAGGACTTCAAAAACTTGCAGAATCACTGGAGTCCCTGATACATAAAATAATGGACAATAGATTTAGACTATCTCTTGGTTGTTGAAGGAGGTTTATGTACATATTTACATACCCTCCTTCTAGGATTTCTGGAAATCTTTTATAATACCATGTTATTCATATTGTTTGTGATATCACTACTTGCACGTACAATTTATGTTTTTTATACCACATGGAGCCTGCACTGGCTGTGGGGAGAGTTATTACTACTAGCCTGTGCTATATTGCTATGTGCTTGTGTAATACCTCCCATGCTGATGGATTTGTGTATTTATATTTCTAATAAAACCCTTTAGCCCAGAAACCTGCTAACAATATCTAACTTGACTCCCTATTTTCCTTTGGTGTTTTTCATCTCTCTTCCTGGGAAGTCAGGGAGGGCGTGATCATCTCCTTTTTAGTGTTTTCACCTCCCTTCCTGAGAAGTCGGGGGGCGTGATCACCTCCTTTTTGGTGTTTTCATCTCCTCTCCTGAGAAGTCAGGGCAGCCGTGATTACCTCCTTTTTGGGGTTCTCACCTCCCTGAGAAGTCAGGGTGGCAGTGATCACCTCCTTTTTGGGGTTCTCACCTCCCTGAGAAGTCAGGGGTGGTGGTACATGAGCACCTGTGTTGCAAAACAAAAGAAAGAAGGTGAAATATAATGTCCAGACTAGCTCCCTGGTGGGCCCCGGGATAGGCCAGAGTCAAGATAAATCAAAGTCCTTGGTCTTTATGGGGAGAAGTGAAGGAGGATGGCAAGCTTCCACATGGTTTGCCCATGATGTATCCTGGATTCTGGATTCCGGAGTCTCCAGCTTCTCTCCTCCTCATCTGTAATGACCACGCTAGCACCCAGGATACCCCAGAATCAGCCGGAGTCAGGATAAACAAAAGTCCGTCTTTATTCTTGGTCTTTAGACGCAGGATTGAATAGGATGGAAACAGAATCTCAGCAACTGCCTTCTCCCTCATCTACCACCCAAGTGTGACTCTGGCTAATCTTACTCCATCCCATAGTCCCTCCTAAAATCCTCTCTATATACAACAATCATTGAGCCAGCACCGATAGTGAAAAGGACCATTTTCCAAGCATATGCCCATAGAGTATTATCCAATTGGTAGTTAGCCTCAAGTGCTTGGCAGTCCTCACCTCAGTGTATCGACTCAATAGTTTCAGCCCTCTACACTCGTCTTGCTGCCAAGTGCCTCTAACTTCTCTCCCTTAGCCCTCCAATCTTTGCCTATGATTATCTCATCAATAAACATTCAGCAAGCACCAATGGTGAGGGTAGTCATCATCTCAATATATGCTAATAGAGCTATTATCTTATATCAGATATGTAGCTTTAAGTGCTCTCTTGTAAGATTTTGAGTTTTAGCCCTCTACACTCTTATTTTCCCTGAGGCATTTGGGGTTAAGTGACTTGCCCAGGGTCACATAGCAAGGAATCTGAGACCAGATTTGAACTCAAAAACTCCTGACTTCAGAACTGGTGCTCTATCCACTGAGTCATCTAGCTGCCCTCTTCTCTCTCTACATTATTTTTACTTGGTAATTTCATCAGCTTCCATGGCTGTAATTTCCATTTCTATGCCAATAATTCTCAAATCAATCTATCTTCCCCAAAACTCTCAGCTGTCCTCTAATCTCATAATCTCCAACTTGCTTTCATATATTTTATACTGAATGTCCAGAGACATCTCGAACTTAAAATGTTGAAAGCCAAATTTAGAACTTTTGTCTACACCTTCCCCCCCATTTTGATCTGTCCTATTACAATAGAGTACAATACCATCTTCCCAATCCCTAAACTCACAATTTAGAAGTCATCCTTAACCCCTCATTATGTCTTAACCTTCCTCTCATATCTCATTGGTTGTCAAGACCCGTTGATTTCACCTCTGCAACATCTCTCATAAAGCTTTCTGCAATCTTTTTTAATTCCACTCCACTTCCTCTATTATTTCTTATTTATTATGTATAGAACTTGTTTTGTATATATTTATTTGTATGTTGTCTCTTTGATTAGATTTTAAGTTCAACTGTCTTTTGTTTTCTCTCTAACACTTAGTCCAGTGCCTGACACACTTGTTCAATATATTTATTTGTTATTGATTGATTGTTATTGTTTTTATTTGCTTTTGTTTTACATAACACTCAGTGAATCTTAAACACAAGCATTTTATATTTACGGTCTTAGAAAATTTAAATACCTGGTACCAAGAGTATGCTCGGTCTGAGGGATCAATAAGAATGGTGATGATCTTGGCCTTGGGAACCAGAGATGCTGCTCTCCTGGGAGCTTCTTCTGAGTGGAAATAGTTGGCACTCTTCTCAAACAGAAAATCATTGGTAATATTAGAAGGGATGGGGAAAAAATCCATATACCTGGAATAGGAATGAAACAAAGAGCTGGAGTCAGAATATGAACTCTTTTTTACATTTTCTCTATAAAAATTCTAAGCCCTTTGATTTTTTCAAGTTCAAATTTTATATATGTATATATAAAATTTAATAATTTGAGGCTAATGCTCAAGTCAGCAGGTGTTCCTTTTAAGTAAAAGAAAAATGTTCACACTATTCTAGTGACTCATTTCATTGGGGGAAAAAACTGTTGGGCCATGAGTCAGTGTTACTGAAAGCTGAATCAAGAAAAAAAAAATTAGGCTTATCATGATTTTTAAAAATCTGCTTTCCTCAGAAGGCATTTTTAAACCACAAAATTATGTGTGTAAACTTGAATGTCAGATTTCTTAAATTAAGATTAAATGTTCTTATAAGAAAGATGTGGAACTCCAAATAACAATAAGATTACTAAAGAGATTAGAGTATAGTTGTTCTTTTCTATTTTTTAAACTTCTGAATAATTTGTACTATAGAAAGCAATGTGGACACACTACTGTCTGTAATCAAGGAAATATTTCCTGCTGGTTTGATCCCATGAAACCCTTGTAAATTCACTCTTCCATATGCCATATAAATGTTCTTTGTTTAGATTATGGAGTTAGTATGTTCTGAGGTTATGCATTACATTTGAAAGCTTCCCAACTGCTTCTCACATCTAAATCAATCTAAGTCTCATTTCTTCCTTGGATACTGACAATTGTATTTTACAAATGCCAAGAGGAGAGGCGCATTCCTTTCTTCCCTGATTCAAAAGTGGTACACAAAATGGTCTCAGTTATAGGAGAAAACCATTCTTTTCTAATCTCTAGTTCATCTATGGTGGCTCTAGTGTTTTCTAGAGACAATCAGTCACATTATCATAGTACATAGTAAGGACATTATACACATGCAAAAATGTCCACCTTTGTTCACTGATATTCATGTATCTAATCAAGTGCTTGACAGTAGGTATTTAATTGGGGGGTTAGGCTTATGCGTGATATTAACTCACTTAGCATATAAGTACATATATTCAAGGAAATTCTCCTCACAATGTTCCTTTATTTCTGAAGGACTGAAAGAATCATGTTAATATATACTTTAAATGTTTGGAATCAAAGTAATAGAGTAGAGGAGACTTCAGAAGATCAATTATAGCATCAGGTACATTTCATTATACTCCTGAAGAAAATATGCATGTCAAAGCATTTTTGATGATACTGGTTTGTACAATTTATGTACCCAAGAACTGCATTGTCTTAAAATATGTATGCAATTAGTGATGATGTGGTTTTATCAATGTTCTGTTATAATTAGAATGTCTAATGTCACTGTATTGAAGTATAATATGTACATAGCTAATGAATATACACACATACATATATATAAAACATACATTACAAATTGTTATCTGAATTTCTTAAAGCATCAACAGTAATATAAATGAGAGAACTGACTATATCTTTTAACAAAATTGTTTTTCTAGACATAATCAAATAATATAATGAAATAACCTTATTAAATATTCTGATGAGGAACTTCACTATGTTCTTTATTCAATCATATTATTTTATTAGAAAAATATTATCATTGTAAGCTTCAGATAAAATTATGAACAACACTGATTAAATTTCTCATCATTATGAATTAATTTCTAATTCATTATGATAGCATTGAGCATAACACATTCATCTGGTAATTATGCAGATGTTCTGCATATATCTATAATTGCTCCATTGATTTCGTGTGTGTTCACAATATACTTTCTTTTTTCTTATTCTTCTTACCAGTCAATTCCCTTCTGATAGTTGTTTCCATTAAAGAACTGAACTTCTTCAAATGTTTTTGGACTGGGGAGATTGCTGATGATAGAAGGATGCATAAGTAGAAATAGATAAAGTGCAGTTGTACCTACAGCAAAGAAGAAGATAAAGGATTATAGAACATAAATACTGAAAAAAAAGATGTCTTAGCCTTTACTTCATGGAGTATTTATCAAAGAAAAAGGGAAGGGAAATAACCATTAATCAAAACAGTTCTTTCCAGTGTTTAAAGAATTTCCTGATAATGTTCAGCTTTCTCAAGCCAATAATATCCTCTACTATAACTTGTTGAACTCAAACAATGTTGATGAGATTTTGTTATTGATTTAATGTGATTATGACAAATTTATTATTAAAGAATAACAAAAATAATAAATTAATTCCCAAAATGGAGACAGAAGTGAGTGGGGTGGGACAAAGGGAGATCTTTGTTATTGTTATTCAATTGTTTTGGTTGTTCCAATTTTTCATGACTCATTTGGGGTTATCTTTAGGCATTTGTAAATAACAAATGATTTGCTGTGCCTCCAAATCTCTGGGGATGGAGATAAGAAAAACACCACAGCAATATATTCTTATATCTCAACACCCCGATAAACTAGAAGTTCTATGTTTTTTAATTGGCCTTTTTACAAATCTTAACTTGGGACTTCATGATTGTGGAGAACTCCCAATATAGAAATTTACTTCAACTGCTTTCAATAATGCAGATCAACAACTTCTCTATTATTACCTACATTCTACATTTGTTGTTATTGCTGTTGCTGTTTCAAACCCTTTGTTATCCTATTTGGGATTTTCTTGGCAAAGCTACTTTTACTTTTTCTTTTTCCAGCTCAGTTTATAGATGAAGAAACTGAAACAAACAGGTTATAAGTGACTTGCCAGGGTCACACACCAAGTTAGACTAATCTAAGGGTAGATTTGAACTCAGACTTTCCTAACTTCAGACTTAGTGCTTTGTCTACTGAGCCATTTAGGAACTTCCATAGTTTACTATATCTGGCTGGCTCTAAACTAACCTATGCTTTACATCTAGCTGTTCACCTGGATCATTCTGTCAACTGTCCTGACGCCGCATATGTCTTCTTTCCCCATTCTCTTCTCCTCTTCTCCTTTTTTCTACCTCTTACCATGAAGTCAGTAATCCCATTAATACTTTGAATGTGTTAACCTTGTGGCTTTACTCCCTATCCATGACACTTTTCAGTTTGACTATATTCCTCTGTATATTATGTCTCCCTACTTTGCTTCTTGTACATTATATTTGTGTACACATAAAACCAGATAGGTAGCACAGCAGATAGAACTATGGGTCTAGAGTCAGAAAGATCTGACCTCAGACATGTATTAGCAGTAAATAGTAATCCCAGGCAACTGCAATCTGCCTTAGTTTCCTCAATTGTAAAATGTGTATAATAATAGCATCTATACCCAAGGATTGTTGGGAGGATTAAATAATATGACATTGTAACATGCTTAGAACAGTACCTGGCACATAGTAGTTGCTTAATAAATACTTAATCCTTTCTGTCCTATCTCCACAGTAGCTGCTTCACATTCTACATGTTTCTTTCCTGTGCCTTTCTTTCTTTTTTCAAATTAATATTTTCCACCAGTTACATTCAAAACAATTTTTTAACATTTGTTTTTAAAATTTTTGAGTTCTAGGTTCTCTCCTTTATCCTCACCCACAATTAAGAAAACACTTGTGAAATTATGCAAAACATTTTCATAAAAGTTGAGTTGTAAAAAAAAGCTATAGATCTTGTATGCATATGAGAGAGAGAGAGAGAGAGAGAGAGAGAGAGAGAGAGAGAGAGAGAGAAGAGAAAGAGAGACAAAGACAGAGACAGAGAGACAGAGAGAGGTGGAGGGAGAGAAAATGCTTCAGTTTATATTCAGATATAATCGGTTCCTTCTCTGGATTTGATTAGGATTTTTCATCATAAATCCTTCAGAGTAGTCATGGATGATTGGACTGCTGAGAAAAGCAAAGTAATTTACAGCTGGTCATCATAGAACATTGTTATTACTTTCTGATTTCATTTGCTTGAGTTCATGAAGGACTTTACAGATTGTTTTTCCCTGAGAACATTTTGCTAATCATTTCCCATAGAACAATACTATCCCATCACAGACACACACCATAGTTTATTGAGCCATTCCTCAATTGTTGGGCATCCCCTCAATTTCCATTTTTTTCTTGCCCTGAGAAGAGGGTTGCTAAGAATATTTTTTTGTACATATAGATAATTTTCTTTTCTTTACATCCCCTCAAATCTATGCATGAATTTGTAGCCCTTTGGGCACAGATCATATCTTTTGATCATTTATTAATTGGGGCATAGCTCTTATATTTTTTATAAATATGTTTGAGAAATGAGAGCTTATCACAGAAACTTTTTTCAAAATTAGAGTTACTATTGCTAACTATATCTCCCTCCCTCCATTTATTCTCTCTCTTCTTTCCATCCTCAAAAGTTTTTCGGTACAGACCACTCCCTCCCACATTATGTCCTCTTTTTCTTTTAATCACCCTCTCTCCCTTCCCATATCTCATTCCTCTCCTATTTTCCTGTGGAGTAAGATAGATTTCTATACTCCTATTAAGTATGCATGTTATTCCTCTTTGAGTGAATTCTGATGAAATTAAGGTTTATTCTCTTTCTCTCTCTCTCTCTCTCTCTCTCTCTCTCTCTCTCTCTCTCTCTCCCCTCTCTTCCCCTTTATAAAAACTTTGTCTTGCCTCTTTTTATGGCAGATAATTTGCATCATTACACTTGTCCCTTTCCCTTTCTCCTAGTACATTGCTTTATCAATATTTAATTTCAGCATTAAAAAAGGATATTATCCCTTCATATTCAAATCAACCTGTGCCCTCTTTTTATATATACTCCTTTTAATTGCCCTAATAAGAAAGTTCTGATTTACAAGTATCATCCTCTCATGTAAGAATGTAGAAAGATAAATCTTATTAAGTTCTTTATGATATCACTCTCCTGATTACCTCCTTATGCTTTGCTAGGGTATGGGACCCTGCTGAGAGGGAGTACAAAGGCCACCTCGACCTTTTGTGCACAATAAATTTTTTGCCACATTGCAGAAACACCCTTTTTGAGCAAGAAACAGTGATATGTGACTGGGAAAGGTTTGGTCTAAGGGTCACAGCATAGTTGCTCATAAGTAGGGATGCCTTGACAGGGTTTATCACCTGTGAGTGGGTTGCTAGAATGGTTGGATTGGCTCTCCTCTCATTTGCAGATACCATGCAAATGCAAAGCCCACAAGCTGCTTCTCTGAATGGTGATTAAAGATTGACTACTGTTCATGCACTGATCATCCTTGCAAAAATGTATATCAACAAGGATGTATCATAATAAATTGGGGCTCTTTTCACACTCTATGAATCTCCTGCCTCATTCATCTCACCTTTGAGATCAAAGGGCTCATATACTTTGAGCTCTTAAAACAGCTGCAACAATGTTTCTCCAGAATCCTGTATTTGAAAATCAAAATTTCCATTCAGCTCTGGTCTTTTCATCACAAATGCTTGAAAATCCTTTATTTCATTGAAAAACCACCTTTTTTTCTGAAGAATTATATTCAGTTTTGCTGGGTAGGTAATTCTTCATTATAATCCTAGCTCTCTGGAAGATAATATTTCAATCCCTTTAGTCCTTTAATTTAGAAGCTGACTATGTCTCCAATATAAGTGAATTTTTTTCTGGATATTTATATTTTCTCTTTGGTCTTGGAATTCGATAATTTGGCTATAATATTTATGGAAGTTTTCATTTTGGAAACTTTTCAAGAGTTGATTGGTAGATTCTTTCCATTTCTAGTTTACTCTCAGGTTCTAGAAGATCAGAACAGATATCTGATATCTAGAATATCAGAATATTTCTTGAGAGATGATGTCCAAGCTCTTTTTCTGATCATGGCTTTCAGATGCATCAATAATTTTTAAATCATCTCTCCTGGATCTATTTTCCAGGTCGGTTGTTTTTTCCAATGAAATATTTCATATTTTCATTTCATTATATTCATTTCATATTTTTTCTATTTTTTTGGTTTTGCTTAATTGTATCTTGATTTCTCATAAAATCATTATCTTTCAGTTGCTTAATTCTATTTTTTTAGTAGCCTTTCATTTATAGGTTATATGTATGGGTAACTTTACAGCATTGACAATTGCCAAACCTCTTGTTCCAATTTTTTCCCCCTCTTTCCCCCCATCCCCTCCTCCAGATGGCAGGATGACCAGTAGATGTTAAATATATTAAAATATAAATTAGATACACAATAAGTATACATGATCAAACCGTTATTTTGCTGTACAAAAAGAATCACACTCTGAAATATTGTATAATTAGCCTGTGAAGGAAATCAAAAATACAGGTGGGTAAAAATATAGGGATTGGGAATTCAATGTAATGGTTTTTAGTCATCTCCCATAATTCTTTCACTGGGCATAGCTGGTTCAGTTCATTACTGCTCCATGGGAACTGATTTGGTTCATCTCATTGCTGAGGATGGCCAAGTTCATCAGAATTGGCCATCATATAGGATTGTTGTTGAAGTATATAATGATCTCTTGGCCCTGCTTGTTTCACTCAGCATCAGTTCGTGGAAGTCTCTCCAGGCCTTTCTGAAATCATCCTGTTGGTCATTTCTTACAGAACAATAATATTCCATAATATTCATATACCACAATTTATTCAGCCATTCTCCAATTGATGGGTATCCACTCAGTTTCCAGTTTCTGGCCACTACAAAGAGGCTGACACAAACATTCGTGCACATACAGGTACCTTTCCCTTCTTTATGATCTCTTTGGGATATAAGCCCAGTAGTAACACTGCTGGATCAAAGAGTATGCACAGTCTCAATTCTATTTTTTAAGGAATTATTTTCCTCAGTGAGCTTTTGCACCTCCTTTCCAAGTTGGCCAATTTTTATTTTTAAGGCATTCATCATTAGTTTTTTTTGCATTTTCTTTGACACAAGTCTCAATTCTTTCCCTAAATTTTCCTCTATCTTTTTTACTTGATTATTAAAATCCCTTTTGAACTCTTCCATGGTCTGAGCCCAATTCTTATATTTCTTTCGTTCTTTGGATGTAGGAGCTTTGACTTTGTTATCATCTTCTGAGTATGTGTTTTTATCTTCGTTGTCACCATAATAACTTTAAATTATCAGAAACTTTTTGTTTTCTGATGATTTTCCTAACTTAATACTCAACTTTTAACTTTTTGTTAAAGTTAGTTTCTGTTTCCAGGGTGAAGGGTGCACTGTCTCAAGATTCAGGAGTCTTATACGGTTGTTTTCAGAGAGGCTTCTAGGAATCTGACCACAAGCACTCTTTTCTGCCAGGGAATTGGGCCTAATGATTGCATTGCCCTATTGCTACAGACTTCCACTTCTGAGATCTGAGATCTTCTGAGTCCTCCCTGATGTTCCCAGGCTGAGAGATCCAGAAACCTCTAGCACTGCTGTTGATTCAGATATCCTACCTCACTGATACTGGGGTTTGGACTGGGGCTAGGGCTACACTGGTACAAACTGTGCTGAGAATATGTGCTAGGCTCCCATCCTGGCTCTGCACACCTTTTCTGTTGACTTTCCAAGTTTGCTTTGGTGTCTCTGAACTTAGAGGTCTGGAATCCACTAGTATTACCACTGATGCAGCGATCTGGCTGGGACTGGATCCAGATCTAAGACTGGGTCTGGGTCCATGGCTGAATTGGTGTGGCCCGCATCAGGACTGCACACTCTGATGTCACAGATCTTTTCTGTAGAGCTCCTAAGTTTCTAAGTTTCCTTTTGCTGGAAAAAATGTTCTACTCTGTCTTTTTGTGTGTTCTGATGCTCTAAAATTTGTTTAGAGTCACTATTTAAAAGAATTTGGAGCAATTTGGGGGAGAGGTTGGGCTAGTTTCTGCCTTTACTATGCCATCTTGACTCCACTTTGGTGCCTTCTTTTCTGGTTTAGGATCTCTACTGAGTTCATTTTGACAATAATTTTTTCCACATGACAAGATGGGGGAAAAAAGGATGCATACAATGTTCCATGTCTTATGGGCATGATCCCTGCTGGTTCAGTCCTGGCTCAATATGAATCTGAAGATTTTCCTGTTCACTTTAGAGTTAAGGATGTATCCTTAGAACAAATTAACCAATTGGGTCTAACTATTCCACTAGTTTTGAATGAATCAAATAGTCCTATCATCTGCATGACATAACTTCATCTTATTCACAATGGTTTCAGGAAAGATTTTGTCAAATATTTTGCTGAATTTTTAGTGCATGTCTACGACACTACTACTTTAGTAATTATATCTCCCTCAAAAGAAAAGAAAATTAAAGGTAATCTGATATAAATTGTATTTTATGAAACTATACTGTCTTTTTAGTAATCATTCCTTTCTAAATACGCAAAAAATATCACTTTTACAATATATTCTATAATGTTGACAGAACTCAATTAACAAACATTTATCAAGAATATACTATGAATCATGTATCATGGTCACAAAGACAAAAATCAAACAGTCTCTGTCTTCACAGAATTTACAATCTAAGTGAAGCAAAATTTTTCCATCTTTGGTATTTTCTTTGTTTTTTCAGTAATCATGATTTTTTCACAGATCCCTTGATGCCTCTCAATAATCTTGCCCTGGAAGACAGTTCATCTGGATCTGTAAGCAAGATGATCACTGAGAATCTCAGTTTGCACTTATTTCTTTCCTTATCTTGGTTCTTGATTCCCTGCTAATGATTTTTTCCTGATCCTTCATTCTTTGTGATTTTGAGAAGTCTATCATTCTCTCATTTTTAACAGCAGAGGAAAATTGGAGCCAAAGAAGGTAAATAATATACTTAAGTTCACCCTGAATTTTCACTATTTAAATTCTCATTTCATTACTGTTTTCAGTTAAGTTTTAGTCTCTTTCCTAAAATAAAAGCGTGAATCATTTTGTCATGGATCATGGGGACATTCTGAATGGTAATTCTTAGTCAGTCTAGTAAATGAGTAAGTCTAGTTTAGTTAGATTAAAAGGTATAAAGGAATTAATTTCTAAGTGCTTTATAGTCTTTGTAGACATTCTTCAGTTTTTAGGTGCAAAGGATGCTAAAGTAATGACTGTTTCTTTAAAGCAGTTATTGAACCTTATGGTGACATGTTTCAATTGAATTATCATCCATTTTGTGACAGTTTTTTAAAAAAAATATTTATTATTCTGTCTTGGTTTTTCAAAATTCATATGTGATTTTCTGTATTTCAGGGAACACTTCATTCGTTTCTAGGAAAAAAAGATCTGAAATTTCGGGAAAATAATAAAGGAGCAGCAAGTCCAATATTAACAATTTTTCAATGAATACTGTTTTCAAAATGTTCCATAGAACTGCATGATATTATAAAGTATCAATAAGAGTTCCTTGAAAGAAACTGGGAGTCTGGTAAATTTAATTAATTTAGGTTCACATTCATACTTCCATGTACCACTCCTACATTGCTTGAGGAATTAGACTTCAGAAATAAACAAAATAAAAATACTCTCAGAATCATGATGACCTCTGAAGAGAGCTGAAAGATTTCTTTAAGTAGCATGATGGCTAGAAATGAATATTTTACATTTTGGTTATATGTAGCAACAATAAACAACAAAGAACATCATGATTGTTCATTTTCCTATAAAGACACAGATTTGAAATAGAAATCTTTAAACAAAAGGCTTTCAAAAAAAAGTAGATTACCAACTTTCTAGCTGTATCCACCCCAAAAGAAAGTTACTACTAAGTGCTATGAAACAAATACAAATAGATTTAACAAATCATAAAAAAATCCACAGGGAGAGCCTTTTGATGTATAAATACTATTCTGCCAATCAATGATGAACCCATTTGAGTTCAAGTGTAAATAAAATGGAAACTGATAAAAAAAACCCTTTATCTTTCTAGTAGCTAAAATAATTAATGTTTGAAACCATGATATAAGCAAAGGAAACTTTCATTCTCTCATTCACTTGTTCAGTTATTGATTTATTAAACAAAAACATAACTAGGCATTACTTGTGATTCTATGTATGTTAGTATTATAAAAACAAGGTGGGGATAAAGAAAAAATACTCCCCAATCAAGAACTTGAAGAGGAATATAAATGTTTCCTAAAGATCCCACAAACCACCTAAATATATCCATGGAATTTGGCACAGATGTATGAAAAATGCATCACTTTTCTCACCTGTTTTCTGAGGTCCTATCACAAGGAATTTTGGTAAATGATCACAAGTTTTGTCTCTGGACCAGATGTCCCTGTGTCGTTTATCATCACATGGATTCTGCAGGGAGAAAAAACAGTCATCTTTACTGATATCTTGCATGTTAATGTCCCTGAATCAGTTTGTGTGTGTGTGTGTGTGTGTGTGTGTGTGTGTATGTGTGTGTGCATAAAAATATAGGTATATGCGTACACACACACACACACACACACACACATATATATATATAAATCTAATTATTTTTAGAATGATTATGGACATGTGGACTTCATTTTAAGTCATTTGATATTGTGAGGTGATTAGTCTTTTCTTAAGAAACATAACTGCCATATCTTGTAAATTTAAAGTACTTTTGATAACATAAAGCTATGTAAGAGTGGCCATTTCATTTATGAATAGGATAAATTTGGACCCTGGCTTCTTGTTGCTGAGCTCCTTGATAAAGAATATCCCATGTCAGAGGCATATAGTTGATTTCCCAATGATTCTGTCCCATCAGGGTTAGAGGAAGGTCTATATCAATGATTTGCCAATGAACAAGAAGAGCCTTCCACCTAATGAGCTTTAAAGGGAGAAATAACTACTCTTTCCCAGAATGTGTGGACTTTTCTTTGGATTTCCTATGGTAGAGAATAAAAATTATTATCCTCTCTCATTGCATTCCCACCCTTCCCTACTCCAGCTGTTCCTGTCTGTGATTGTCTAGTTAAGTAAAAATGGGCTTCAATTATTTGATTTACTCTTCTGCTTTGTGCCCTCTTTCCAGAGCAAATTGTGATACTGAGATGGGTGTGTGTATGTGTGTGTGTGTGTAAATATATTAAAAAATATTTTCCCCCTAGCCTTGGTATTACTATCATTACTACTCATGAATTCAGGAGATCCAGAGCCTGTTGCCAAGTAGGAAGTGATCTCTGAAACCACCAGGAGAAGATTAGACCAAACTATATCCTAGAAGATATTTCCTAGAAAATATGAGTATTCAGTGATTTGTTTGGACAATGAAGACTAGAAGTAAAGATAAAAGTCCTGTTTGACAAGACCACAAAGTGTTTCATGTTTGTTTTTTTAGTATCAGATTTATAAAAGAATATAAGTATTATGATTACTGTATCCTGTTTTCAACAATTATCAATGAGGTTTTTTTTGACAAGACTTTTGTGCTTTGAACATTACTTTTATGACAGAAGAAATAAATAGCTGTTGTATTTGATATGCTTATACACTTATTTTCTTCTTTAAAGAGCTTTAAAAATACCTTCCAAGGGGGATCCTAAACATAAAACAAGCCTAAAATTTAAGAGATTTCTCTTGTTAGCCTGAAGTGGGATAAAGTAATGATGTAAGAAGAACTTTGCTTCCTCTTCTTTGGAGCTAAAATTCCTGTTGTGGGAGAAGGTTTCTTTGATCAACTGGATTGTAGATTTAGTTCTAGAAAACCATTCCTTGAAGGACATTGAAAGACAAGTCATCAAAAAAAATTTGAGGACATAGGTAGAACTAATAATTTTAGGCAAAAAAATTTTCTTATTCACTATTAGGTATCAGGTTTTAGATACCTCTGTTCTTGACATCTTTGAACATGAGGCTCTTTTAGATAAAAAAACAGGAACACAATGAAACACTCTTAAAAGGAAGATGTGTTTTGAAACAGAAAGAAATAAAAAATTTCCTGGAATCAAATAACAAATATAATGAAGGTATTCTCCTCAGAAAAGATGGCATCTATTACTGAAATCCTATGATTATTGGAAAAGGAAAAATGAAATTCAGTGATGATAGCATAGAACAAAAGGTGAAAAAGCCAACTCAAATTTGCTTTGGCTAGCAGTTTTAGTCTCTGTGGATGAAATTCAAAAAGACAGCTAAAGATGAGGAGAAGGAAGCAATAATCCCATAATTTTTGCTAATTATTGGAAGGATGTTGAAAATTAGAACCAAAAATGTATAATAAATGAACATATTTGTCTCTTTCTATGTGTGTGTTTCATTTCCTAGTTGTTTTTTTTTTTTAACAAATATTCCCTCTTTCTTGTTAACTAATGCAAAAATACTTATTTTTTTCTTAATGTCAATATCAGGGATAGAAGAGAGGGAGTTTGGTAAAGAGTTCAGTGTCCTTTCATGCTTATTGATTACTTTCATGACATTAGACAAGTCATTTACTTTCCTAGCTCTCAATTTTTTAAAATGTGAAAAAGAGAGGGATTAATCTAGAGGGTTTCTGAGGTCCTTCTAAGTACATCTATGATTCTAAGGTCCTCTGTATGCTAATGTCAACAGAAGTGGAAAATCTCAGAAAAGATGATGGGAGGTACTAAGATATAAACAGATAAGGATGGTAGTCCCAACATTTATTCCCCTTTATTGTTTAAAATAAATATTAAAGTCTACAGGCCATTGATAAATAATAGTTACCTAACTGGCTTTTTTGTATCATTCAATAAACAAACATTTGTATCATTCAATAAACAAACAAACATTCAATAAACAAAAAAAATTCAGAAGAACTGAAGTCAAATGCAGCTTCAGACATTTACTAGTTGTGTGACTCTGGGTAAATCATTTATTCTCTGCCTCAGTTTTCCATCTCTAAAAATGGAGATAATAATAGCACCAATATCCCAGAATTGTTTTGAGGATCATATAAGATAATAATTGTAAAGCACTTATGCATTTATTTATAATTTACAAGTTCTATAATTGTAATAAATAATTAATTAATTTACATGCATAAGGATTAAGCACTGTTCTATTACTATATTACTATATATTACTATGCTATTATGTAGTATGCCCATTAGCTGTTATGTTCCAAGTACCATGTAAATGCTGGAGATATAAAGAAAAGCAAAAATAGTGACTGCTTTCAAGAAGTGCACAATCTAAAAGGAAAGACAACATGCAAATAACTATGTACAAATCAGATACAGGAAACATAGGATTTGAGCATCTTGAAATAATTGCTGTATGCATGGAAAATCATAATCATTATTAAAAGTTAGAATCTAAATAAATAGTAACAAATAACTATAATGATTTTGGATCTGTTTTGAGATATATGAATTTAAAATTATTAATAATTTCTCCTTAAGATTTAGTCTTCACAGTCATTCTGAATTCCATTGGTCAAATCAAATAAGACAAAAGACGGTTTTTATTAATTAGTAATCATTGACCACTATAGAACTCAGAATTCATGAGTAATCTTGTGAGTTCAAACACTGATCATTTGATCATTATGAGTCTAGATGCTACTCTGAGCAAAAAAAAAAAAAATCATTTAAAATAATATGAGCATCAGAATTGTTTCTTTAATCAAGATGTGATATATAACTAATTATAGAAATGTTGATCCTTGATTTACACAAATCTGCTCCTTTGAACATCTATAATATTTATTGTTTATACTCCAGCTCTTTAAATTATGGTTTGTGATTCAATATAGGGTTTTATAAACTGAATGTATGGGTCATGAAATTATGAATTATTATCAGCAAATATTTGATCTGTACACCTATTTCACATACCTATATATTTAGGGTCATGTAAAAATTTCTTGGGTTAAAGAGGTTGAGTAAAAAAAATAGAAGCTGGGCAGAACCAAGATGGCTGAAAGGACACAAGCTTCTTTCTGACCTTTCCTACTACTCTCACATTAATTACAAAATTCAGCCTCTAAAATAGAGCTAGACTGACAGAATTCAAATATTTGGTGTGCAAAAAATTATCAGCAGAAAATAATTTCGAAGATCTCCAGAAAAGGTCTGTTTTGATCACGTATGAACACAAGAGGAGCCCAGGCTCAGACATAGAGGCCAGCATACACTGAGCAGACTTGGGGGAAGGGTGGTCTCCACAGGATGGAGAATCTACAGGGAGGACTCTACCACATTGTTGGTTACTCTTCCCTGGTTGCAAGCCAGTAGATCAACAGAGAAGTTATAAAACATCCAACACAAATGCAGAGGGTAAACAGTGTACTCCAAAGTGCTGGAATCTCACAGGACCTGGCTATGCCCACTCAGCATTGAGGTGACTCAGCATGATGCCAGCACAGCCATTGATCTCAGCATAGCTGCTGTCTGGTCTGTAGAGGAAGCTTGGAACTCCCTTGCCCTAAAAGCAGATCCCATTTTTTTTAATTGGGTAAAAAGGCCAAGCTCTAACCATAGATAGCTTCTATAGTGAAAGAAAACAGATTTCAAACTCTGAGGAGACTAAAAGTGGATTGTCTCCGGATGAAGCCCCAAAAGGTGATATAACCTGATCCCTACCCCACAAGTCTCTCCTAGAAGAAATTTAAAAGGATCTTTAAAAAGAGCTAGAAGAAAAATGGGGTAAGGAAAGGACCCTCTGCAAGAGGGTCTGGAAAAGGCATATAACTCATTAAAAGGAAGATTTGATAAAGTGGAAAAAGAAAACAATTCCCTGAAATATGAAATAGAAAAGGTAAAGCACTCTCAGGAAAAGAGAATTTGTGAATTGGAAAAAAATTCCATAGAATAAAACAACTCATTTAAAAACTCAATTGGACAATTACAAAAAGAAAAAAAAGTAAATGAAGAAAATAATTTATTAAAAATCAGAACTGAACAAATGGAAATGAATGACTTGATGAGAAATCAAAAATCAGTCAAGCAAAACAAAAAAAAATGAAAAAATCGAAAAAAATGTTAAACACCTGTTTGGGAAAATAACAGACCTGGTGAATAGATCTAGGAGAGATAATGTAAAGATTATTGGACTCCTTGAAAATTATGATGAAAAGGAAAAAAATATTTAAGGAAAAAATAATACCAGCAACCAGAAAAAAAAACAATTCAAATACCAAGTACCCACAATAAAAATCACTCAGGATCAAGCAGCTTCAACATTAAAGAATTGAAGGGCCCAGAATCTGATATTTTGAAAGGCAAAGAAACTTGGAATGCAGCCACAAATAAACTACCCAGATAAAGTGAGTATTTTCTTCCAGGGAAGAAGATGGGTATTCTATGAAACAGGTGATTTCCATTTATTTCTGATTAAAAAAAACAAGAGCAGCATAAAAAGGTAAAAAGAACACTTGAGAAATATATTTTTGTTATGGGCATACATAGACAGTGCATGTATAATTTGATATTACTATTATAATATAAAAAAGGAACTAGAGGTAGAAATGGCATTGTACCAGAAAAAAGGAAAAATTGAGATAAAAAAAGGAAAATTACATCTCACAAAGAGGCAAAAGAAACCTATTGTATGTGAGGGAAAGAAGGGATGAGGATGAACATTGTGTGAATCTTACTCTCATCAGATTTGGCTCAGAGAAAAAATATTACACATATTTAGTTTATGCAGAAACTTCTCTTACTTCATTGAAAACTGGGAGGGGGAAAAGTAAAAAGGGAAGGGGCAGACTACATAGAAGGGAATATAGAAATATAGGGGAAAGGTATAAAAAAGGGGAAGAAACTCTAAAGGGAAAGGATTCTAAAGGGGGAGGGCTGCTTGAGGCAAGTGGTGCCCATACGTTAAATACTGGGGAGAGAGGTAAGGGAGAAAGGAAAGAGAAAAGTATAGTCTGGGGATAACAAGATGACAGAAAATACAGAATTAGTAGTTTTAACTGTAATTGTGAGTGGGGTGAACTCTCCCATAAAGTGGAGGCAGATAGCAGACTGGATGATAAAACAGGAAAAGTTATTGTCAGCAGGGCAAGTAGGTACAATTATTTTCATATGACATAGTACATAGGAATTGGGGTGATAATGCCAGAAGTTCATTGGCTAATAAATGTGTGGTCCTTGATTTCTCTCAATTAGGAACAGATTGTAAGAGAATAATCATTTGAATCATTTGTCAATACTTTCTTAGAAAGACTAAAGAATGTTGTTAACAAGAGCCACATTTAAAGCATGGTGATACATACAGAATAAAGGTAAAAGGCTGGAGCAGAATCTATTATGCTTCAGGTGAAGTAAAAAAAAGCAGGGGTATCCATGCTGATCTCAGATTAAGCAAAAGCAAAAATTGAATAATTAAAAGAAATAAGGAAGGGCACTATATCTTGCTAAAGGGTAACATAGATAATGAAGCAATATCACTATTAAACATATATGCTCCAAGTGGTGTAGCATCTAAATTCTTAAAGAAGAAGGTAAGAGAGCTGTAAGAAGTAATAGACAGAAAATCTATAATAGTGGGAAATCTCAACCTTGCTCTCTCAGAACTAGATAAATCAAACCACAAAATAAAAAATAAAGAAGTAAAAGAGGTGAATAGAATACTAGAAAAACTAGATATGATAGATCTTTGGAGAAAACTGAATGGAAACAGAAAGGAGGACACTTTCTTCTTGGCAGTTCATGGAACCTATATAAAAATTGACCATATATTAGGACATAAGGATCTCAAAATCAATTGTTGAAAGGCAGATGCATTCATGTAGATGTAAATGCATTCATTTCAGCTCATGATGCAATAAAAACTACATTCAATAAAAAAACTAGGGGAAAATAGACCAAAAGGTAATTGGAAACTAAATAATCTCATCCTAAAGAATGGATGAAACAGCAAATCATAGACACAATTAATAATTTCATCCAAAAGAATGACAATAATGAAACAACACACCAAAATCTGTGAGATGCAGCCAAAGTGTTAATAAGGAGTAAATTTATTTCTCTAGAGGCTTACTTGCATAAAATAGAGAAAGAGAAGATCAATGAATTGGGCTTGCAAAAAGCTAGAAAAAGAGCAAATTAGAAACCACCAATCAAATACTAAACTTGAAATTCTAAAAATAAAAGGAGAGATTAATAAAATTGAAAGTAAAAAAAACTATTGAATTCATAAATAAAACTAAGAATTGACTTTATGAAAAAACCAACAAAATATATAAACCTTTAGTAAATTTGATTTAAAACAGAAAAGAGGAAAATCAAATTGTTAGTCTTGAAAATAAAAAGGGAGAACTTTCCACTAATGAAGAGGCAATTAGAGCAATAATTAGAAGTTACTTTGCCCAAATCTATGCCAATAAATGTGATAACCTAAGTGAAATGGATGAATACTTACAAAAATATAGCTTGCCTAGATTAACAAAGGAAGAAGTAAATTGCTTAAATAGTCCCATTCTAGAAAAAGAAATAGAACAAGCTATTAATCAACTCCCTAAGGAAAAAAATCCCCAGGACCAGATGGATTTACATGTGAATTCTACCAAAAATTTAAGGAGCAATTAGCCCAAATACTATATGAATTATTTGAAAAAATATGGAATGAAGGACTCCTACCAAATTCCTTTTATGACACAGACATGGTACTGATACCTAAACAGGTAGGATGAAAACAGAGAAGGAAAATTATAGACCAATCTCCCTAATGAATATAGATGCAAAACTTTTAAATAAAACATTAGCAAAGAAATTACAGAAAATCATCCCCAGGATAATACACTATGATCAAGTAGGATTTATACTAGGAAAGGATGGCTGGTTCAATATTAGAAAAACTATTAGCATCATTGACTATATCAATAACCAAATTAACAAAAACCATATGATCATCTCAATAGATGCAGAAAAAGCATTTGATAAAAACCAATATCCATTCCTATTAAAACACTAGAGAGTATGGGATTAAATGGACTTTTGCTTAAAATAGTCAGCAGCATCTTTTCAAATACATCAGTAAGCTTCACATGGAATGGGGATAAACTAGAACAATTCCCAATAAGATCAGGAGTGAAACAAGGTTGCCACTAGCACCCTAATTACTCAATATGTATTAGAAATGCTAGCTTTGGCAATGAGATGAAAAAGAGATTAAAGGAATTAGAGTAGGTAATGAGGAAACCAAATTATCACTCTTTGCAGATGATATGATGGTATACTTAGAGAACCCCAGAGATTCTATTAAAAAACTATTAGAAATAATCCACAACTTTAGCAAAGTTGCAGAATACAAAATAAATCCCCATAAATCATCAGCATTTTTATACATCACTAACAACATCCAACAGCAAGAGATACAAAGAGAAATTCCATTTAAAATAACTGTCAATAGTATAAAATATTTGGGAATATATCTGCTAAGGGAAAACCAGGAATGATATGAGCAAAACTACAAAACACTTTTCACACAAATAAAGTCAGATCTATGCAATTTGAAAAATATTAAGTGCTCTTGGATCAGTTGGACGAATATAATAAAGATGACAATACTACCTAAATCTATTTATTTAGTGCTATACCAATCAAACTACCAAGAAACAATTTAATTGACTTAGAAAAATAACAACTGGAAGAACAAAAGATGAAGAATTTCAAGCTAATTAATGGGGGGTGGGGGAAGTAAATGAAGGTGGCCTAGTTGTATCTGATCTAAAATTATATTCTAAAGCAGCTTTCATCAAAACCATTTGGTACTGGCTAAGAAATAGACTTATTGATCAGTGGAATAGGTTTGGTTCACAGGATAAAATAGTCAATAACTATAGCAATCTAGTGTTTGACAAACCCAGAGATTTGGGGGATAAGAATTCACTATCTGCCAAAAATTGCTGGGAAAATTGGAAACCAGTATGGCAGAAACTGGGCATTGACCCACACTTAACACTGTATACCAAGATAAGATCAAAATGGGTTCATGATTTAGGCATAAAAAATGAGATTATAAATAAATTAGAAAAACATAGGATAGTTTACCTCTCAGACCTGTGGAGGAGGAAGAAATTTGTGACCAAAGAAGAATTAGAGATCATTATTGATCACAAAATAGAAAATTTCAATTATATTATGTTAAAAAAGTTTTGTACAAACAAAATTAATGCAGACAAGATTAGAAGGAAAGCAATAAATGGCAAAAACATTTTTACATTCAAAGGTTCTGATAAAGGCCTCATTTCCAAACTATATAGAGAATTGACTTAAATTTATAAGAAATCAAGCCATTCTCCAATTGATAAACAGTCAAAGGATATGAACAGACAATTTTCAGATGAAGAAATTGAAAGTACTTCTACTCATATGAAAAGGTACTCCAAATCATTATTGATCAGAGAAATGCAAATTAAGACAACTCTAAGATACCCCTACACACCTGACAGGAAAAGATAATGACAAATGTTTGAGGGGATGCAGGAAAACTGGGACACTAATGCATTGTTGGTGGAGTTGTAAATGAGTCCAATCATTCTGGAGAGCAATTTGGAAATATTCTCAAAACGTTATCAAACTGTGCATGCCCTTTTGTCCAGCAGTGTTACTATTGGGCTTATATTCCAAAGAGATACTAAAGAGTGGAAAGGGACCTGTATGTGCAAGAATGTTTGTGGCAGCCCTTTTTGTAGTGTCTAGAAACTGGAAAATGAGTGGATGCCCATTAATTAGAGAATGGCTAAATAAATTGTGGTATATAAATGTTATGAAATATTATTTTTCTATAAAAAATAACCAGCAGGATGATTTCAAGGAGGAATCGAGAGATTTACATGAAATGATGCTAAGTGAAATAAGCAAAACCAGGAGATTATACACATAAACAAGATTATACAGTGATTGCCTCTGATGGATGTGGCTCTCTTCAAAAATGAGATGATTTAAATCTGTTCTAATTGTTCAGTAAAGAACAGAATCAGCTACACCCAGAGAGAACTATGGGAAATGGACCACAACAGAGCATTTCCTCTCTTTCTGTAATTGTGTGCTTGCATTTTTGTTTTCCTTCTCAGGTTTTTTTTTTCTTTCTTTCTAGATCAGGTTTTCCTTGTGCAACAAGATAACTGTATAAATATGTATACATATATTGGATTTAACATATACTTTAACATATTTAACATGTATTGTATTACCTTCTGCATCTAGGGGAGGGAGGGGGGAAGGACGGGAAAATTTGGAACACGAGGTTTTGCAATAGTCAATGTTGAAAAATTACCCATGTATATGTTCTGTAAATAAAAAGCTATAATAATAATAATTTAAAAAGAAATAGAAAGAAAAAAAAAGAAAAAGTAGATGCTGCATGTTAGCATTTGGCTTTTTACCTCCTCCCTTATCATATATACATGATTAACATGTATACTTCTCCAAATAAATGTTAAGTATCACAAATACAGAGACTGTTTTATATTTCTTCTGTAGTCCCCCCAAAACAATGATCTTCTAGATAATTAAAAAACAAATAGCTGTATTTAGTTTTATTTTTTGGCTTTTGGTTAATCATTTTTCAGCCTAAGCAGGTCATGAAGACTATCTATCAAAATGAAAAAGCGATGAGTGTCTCCATCAGTTAAGGAAATACACACTAAAAGAAAAAAAGAAAAAAAACAACCCTGTGGAACCTAGAAATAACAAAATAAGTGTCTTTTACTTCCTACTTTATTTTTTTTCATTCATACTGCATGCCTATTACTATCATAGGGCTCAGGTTGGACTGCTTTTCTACTTTTTTCTTTAACTCTGTGTCACTTATGGGTGAGAGTTGTAAATGCAAATGACCGAGATAATCTAGGTCAAGATCCAGATGCCTCTAAAGTAAGCTCCCTGACTAATGCCTATAACACTATGCAATAGTTCTTTCTTCAGTGAACAGACTCCTAATCTAAAATCACTTACTACAAGATGCTACTTGTAAGAGTATATAAAATCTTGCACTTGGGAACAGCTCATTATTAATGAAACTTGGTCCTAGTTTGCTTTTATCATCAATCATACTTTATCATGGCTTCAGTTTTTTCCAATCATTTGTCATGCTCATTTCTATTTTCATAATTTCAGCAGTCCAAGTTTTCTCTTCTATTAAACACATGCCTCCTCTATTATAACTTTTTAAAGACTTTTGCCAGGACTGCTTTATAATTAAAATTTTTTGAAGGAACAATCTCATATAGTAATATTATTGATGTCAGACACATGATGTTTCCTTTAGCTGTTTTTTTTAAATACTTGGTTTTTCTATACACACAGACACACACACATTTTTCTTTTGACAGTCATTAGGTTCTTTTTGTATTCTTTTTTCATTCTTGGGTTCCTGGAAAACCTTGTAGAACCAATGGATACAACTTTACCATTTTTATCATTTACAATAAATATATATCAACTTAGTTTTGTTTTTTAAAGATCAGGATTTAGTAAAAAGTCAGTAATTTGCTTAAGGGAACTTGCAGGCTGTCTAATTCAGAAACACATGATTCTATACTTAGGGAGGTAAAGGCCATGCAGGTAATTACTGAATTTGGAAAGGCTGATGCACTAGATGGTTTTTAGATTCTTTAAAGGAGAACATGTATGTGGGCATATGCTTTGTAAAGGAGATGGTTAAGAGCTAGGGAAGGAAGCCTGGCTCTGATTGGATCATATGCAAGCTCATATAATCATAATGATGCTGGAAACTCTAACTTTTAGTAAAATGAAAACTCATGTTGTTTTCTCAACTTGGTGAATTAATCAACGATTTTTATCTTTGATTAAAAGATTAATCTGCCAGAAAAAATCAATTCAACTATTGAGGAGCCATAGCCAGGATTATCCATGATTTGACAATTTCTACAATTAAGGATCATAGGCCCTGGAATGTCATTTTCTGGAAGGCAAAGGACCTGAGATTATAATCAAAAATCAACTACCCAGTGAGGCTGAACATCATTCTTCAGGAGAGGAAATGGATTTTCAATGAAGTAAAGGAGTTTTCAATCATTTCTATTGAAAAGATTAGAACTAAAAAAAATTGATCTTCAAAAACAGGACTCAAGAGAACCATAGGAAGGTAATCAGGGAAGGAAGAAGAAAAAAAAACATTAGTTAAAGATTAAATTGTTTACATTCCCAGATGGGAAAATGATACTTGTAAGTCTTTACAATTGTATCTTTTGTTAAGGTAGTTAGAGGTGACATACATAGAAAATGTGGATATAGACTGACTTTGATGTAATAAATCAAAGTGGAAAAAGAATTGTACTGGGGGAAGAGGAAAGGGGAGATAAAATTGGATAAATTAGATCAAATGAGGACGCACAAAAGATCTATTACAGTAGAGGGAAAGAAAGGAGGGAGATGAGCATTGTTTGAAGCTTGATCTCATCAGATTTGGCTCAAAGAGAAAATAACATTTTCTAGTTGGATGTAGAAATTTATCTTTCTCTATAAGGAAGTAGAAGGAGAAAAGCAGAAAGGAAAGGGAAGAGCTGGATGTAAGAAAGGGTAGAAACACTAGAAGAAAGGGATAATAGTAGAAAGGACAGAAAATAGAAAAAGGGGAAGGTTGAGAGCAGAGTAAATTAGAAACAAAACACTACCAAGGAGAGACAGAGTGAAAAAAGAGAATAAAAATATATATGGGGAGAAAATAGATGAAGGGAAATGCACAGTTGATAATCTTAACTATGAATGTGAATGTAATGAACTTGAGTATAAAATGGAAGCAAATAGCTGAGGGAATTAAAAGACAGAATCCTACAATATATTGTTTACAAGAAACACATTTGAAACAGAGATACATACAGAGTAAGAGTAAAAGTCTGAAGCAGAATTTATTATGCCTTAACCAAATCAAAAAAATCAGGGATAGTAATTCTAAACTCAGATAAAGCAAAAACAAAAATAAATCTAATAAAAAGAGATAAGGATGGAAACTACATCTTGCTAAAGAGTATCTGTTAGTGTTTTTTCTTCTTTAAATAATAATATAATAACAAGATCCAAAATCGCAGCCAGCTGATAAAAGTTCAGATCTTTTATTGTGTCCTTCAATATAGCCCAGTTAGCTCAGAGGCCTATCTCTCCACTTGGTTCTAAGAGCTCCGCACAAATGTCTCCAAATCCAAAGGTTTGTCCTTCCGACTCCAGCCAGCACCAAGGTAGAAGATACAATGCCTCAAAGATAGGGCTTGTGGGCTTCCTCGCAGAGTGCTCCTCTCCGACCCCGGGAATGTTCCCAAATAACTCTCTTGAGTGGCTCACTGGAGCTGTATTTATGCTACTTCTCCAAGAGTGGGATTGTGAGATATCTCCCAGCATGCTCTCTGGCCCTAAGAGCTTCAAGGGAGGTATGAATTCAGATATCTCTTTCTAAACCCTGAACTCTCCCAAACATGTGAACTCCAATGAGTACTTAAATCTTTATGAGCTCTCTAAAGGTGTGAACATAAGCATTGTTTCTATCAGTTGTACTTAGTACCTTGTTTCAAGTTCTGGTCCAAAATATCTCCTTCTAAGATCAAATCAATCATACTGGACCATGCTAAATTAGATAATTATTGCCTCTATCAACTCTAATGGCTTAACAGTTTGTAAAGATTCTAACAGGTATCATAGACAATGAAGTGGTATTCATACTAAATGTATATGCACCAACTGATACGCATCCAAACTCTTAAAATTAAGCCAGTTACAGGAAGAGACAGCAAAACTATAGTAGAGAACCTCAACTTCTCCCTTTCAGAATTAAACAAATCTAATCACAAAATAAACAAGAAAGAAAATAGGATGGTTAATAAGATTTAAGAAAACATGATAGATGTCTGAAGAAAGTTGAGTAGGAATAATAAGGAATATATTTTTTTCTTAGCAGTACATAACACCTACACAAAATTGGCTATTAGGGCATAAAACCTCACAATCAAATGCAGAAAGGCATAAATAATAAATGCTTCCTTTTCACATCATGATGCAATAAAAACTATATCCAATAAAAGGCCAAAGAAAGATAGACTAAAAACCTTTAGAAATTAAATAATCCAGTGCTAAATAATGAATGGGTCAAACAAGAAATCATAGATACAATCAATAATTTCATCCAAGAAAGTGATAATAATGAGACATTATAGCAAAACTTACGGGCTATAGCCAAGCAATTCTTTGGGGAAATTTTATATTTCTAAATAGTTACATGAATAAAATAGAGAAAGAGAAGATCAATGAATTGGGCATGGAACTAAAAAAGTAGAAAAAAGGACAAATTAAAAATCTCCATTGAATATCAAATTAGAAATTTTGAAAATCAAAGAAGAAATTGATAAAAACGGAAAGTAAGAAAATATTGAGCTAATTAATAAAACTAAAAGTTGGATTTATGAAAAAAATCCCACAAAATAGATATATCTTTGGTTAATTTGATTAGAAAAAGGGAAAAAAATCAAAAATGAAAAAAATGAATTTGCCACCAATGAAGAAGAAATTAAAGCAATAATTAGGAACTATTTGCCCAATTATATGCCGACAAATTTGACAATCTAATTGAAATGGATGAATATTTACAAAAAATATAGATTGTCCAGATTAAGAGAAGAAATAAATTAGTTTAAATGATCTTATTTTTTAAATAGAAATTGAACAAGCCATCAATGAACTCCCTAAGAAAAAATCTCCAGGGCCAGATGGATTTACAAATGAATTTTACCAAACTCTTAAAAAACAATTAATTCGAATATTATGTAAACTATTTAGGAAAATAGACAAATACATAGTCCTGCCAAATTCCTTCCTTAACACAAATATGGTACTGTTACCTAAACCAGCCAAAACAAAGAAAGAAAATTACAGACCAATCTTCCTAATTAATATTGATATAAAATTTTAAGTAAAATATTTGCAAATAAATTACAACAACTTACCAGCAAGATAATATACTATGACCAAGAGGAATTTATACTAGGAATGCAGGTTGGGTTCAATGTAAGGTAAACTATTGGTATACTCAATGATATCCATAATAAAACTAACAGAACTTATATGATAGTGTCAAAAGATGCAGAAAAAGCTTTTGACAATACACAGCCCTTTCCTATTAAAAAACACTAGAGAGCTTAGGAATAAATGGAGTTTTTCTTAAAATGTAAAGCAGAATCTATCTAAAACCACCAGCAAACTTTAAATGTAATGGGGATATGCTGGGTGCATTCCCAATATAATCAGAGATGAAACAAGGATGCCCATTGTCACCACTATTATTGAATACTGTACTAGAAATGTTAGGTCTAGCAATAGGAAAATAAAAGAATTAGAGTAGACAATAAGGAGATAAAATTATCATTACTTGCAGATGATATGATGGTATACTTAAGGAATCTTAGAGAATTATCCAAATACCTACTTCAAACAATTAACCATTTTGGCAAAGTTGTAGGATATAAATAAAGCCACACAAATCATCAACATTTCTTGTAGGGAGATGGAACTTTGGAGAAGTATACTTGAAACAAGTATAGTTGAAACAAGGTGTTAACTTAGTGGAATTGATGAAATGATTATTCTCTAGTTCACATATATACTTAGTACTTAGCATGGTGATGTAGTTCATACATAATTAGTATGCTGTAATGATGTAATTACAATTAGATATATAAGGGGTAACAAGGACTGGAAGAGAGACATTCCATCTTTGAACAGCCTCATGATGGTTTTCCTGCCTTCATCACTTCTCCAGAAAGCTACCCTGAACATTACATTTTGGTGGCCAAACATGGGGCCCTAGAAATGCAAGGCCTTGCAAAGCAGGGCTTAAAGCAGTTCAACTGACTTAATCAAAAGCTCAGTAAAGAAGTCCCTGGGACCCAGAAATAGGGTGAGTACAAAAATAGACAAGCAGGAAACTTTTATAAGGGCTAAAATAGTCACTTTCCTCTTTCAGCTAAAATGGGACAAATATTAAGAAAAGAGCCTTCCCCACCCCAAGGGAAGTGTGTAGAAAGCATAGTTAGGTTACTAAAATGGCGAGGTTTGATTTTAACTTGGGAGCAGATCATTGGACTCTTAGATACATTAGAATACATGTCTTCTTGGTTCTCTAAGGAAGAAAAATTAGAGCCAGATAAGTGGAAACTAGTGGGAGAGCAATTAATTGAATATTACAATGATAATGGTCCTGATCCAATTCCTAAGGAAATATTCTATATATACAACATAATATGATTGGCTTTAAGGAATCCTACAAATTTTAAAATTAAGAAAGAGGAGAAAGAGCATGAGGGGAATGGTACTAACAAAGAAGCATGGAGAATTAGACAAGAACAGCTCTGATGAACTTAAGGGCTGTGGTGCTTTTCACTTTCACAGCTCAGTAGGCTGAGCTGCTACACCCAAGCAAGCACCATTAGGGCATTCCCCATCTCTTGATCGTCCTTCCTTAATTCCTCCCTCCTGTTTGGAGTGAGGAAGAGGAGGAGGAGGAGGGGGAGGAGGAACAACAGTGACACCATCAGCACCATTCATGGGGGAGCTTTGTCCACTCCCTATCACATGATTACAAAGGGCACTAATTACCGCTAAAGATGAAGGACAGGATATATCTGATTCAGAAATACAAGCATACCCTATGATTGAAGAGTTTGGCTCTTAAGGTCAAGAAAAAATAAGATACACTCTGTTTAATCTAGAAATTATCAAAGATCTGAAAAAGGCTTGCACTCTTTATGGGTTTACATCATCTTATGTTAAGACGTTATTACAGAATTTGGCTTTTGAAATTTTAACCCCTAATGATTAGAAACCCATAGCAAGGACATGTTTAGAACCTGGACAAAACTTATTGTGGCTTTTTGAGTAAAACAAACTCTGTAGAATACAACCCCAATGAAATAGGAAACCTGGAGTTAATATACCAGTCACTTCTGACTAAGTAACAAGTGTAGGTTAGTATGCAGACACTTTAGTGGAGATTAATTACCCTTTGACAGCATATGAACAGATCACTTATGTTGCTATCAAAGCATGGGGCACCTTCCCAGGAAGACAAGATAGAGAGGAAGCCTTCACAAAAATAGAACAAAGTCCAAATGATTGCTGATTTCATTCCTTTGCTGATTTCTTGGGACGTCTGCAGACAGCTGTCATATGAACTATTGGTGAAAATATAGCAACAGAAATTATGATAAAACAACTTGCTAAAGAAAATGCTAATGAGGTTTCTAAAAGAATTATACTAGGACTACACAAGCATGCTCCTTTACATGAGATCATAAGACACTGTGCCACAGTGGGCATAAATACCTATTATATCTAGGCTATGATGCAGACTTCCCAAGATCTGAACATGGGAAGACAGGGTCCCTTTTGGCAAGGGACTTCCAGAGAGACTTATCAATACTTTCAATGTGGTAAAATAGGGCATCTGAAAGCTCAATGTTGCCATAAAGATAGAGTAAAAAAACAGGGTGGGATAACAAGACCCAAAACTATGTCCAATATGCAACAAAAGCTTCCACTGGGCATCAGAATGTAGAATGACTCAGGGATACAGGAAGCAGGGCCCAGCTCCAGGGCCCCAGACAAAAAACACTTGGCGCATGATGGCAGCCAATGTTACACCCAGAGAGTTTAGTACTTCAATATGATTAATTAGCTGAGAAACAACTTGATCGCAGAAAGGAATTACAACTGGGGAGAATAGAATTGTATGCAGCTGGGACTATGGAAATATTCCCTGGAGAGGTGAAATCTAGCCCTGTCTGGTCTATGGATCCTTTGCCTCCAAGCACAATAGGCATAATCATTTTACCTCCTAAGAATGCTTACAAAACAGTGTTTATCCATACACTGATGTGGGAAACTAGAGAATGTGCAGCTAATATCCCAGTCACTAATTCAGGTAGACAATGTATGACTTATCAACCACGAGAAGCAGTAGGATCACGTTTACTGATACAAACTCCTAATAGGCAAGTTGGTGATATTTGCCCAGATTTTGACTCCCAGCAAAAGAATCCAGGATCCATGTAAATGACGTACCACTGGAAGGGTTGGTAGACACAGATGCAGTTCATATAATCATCAATAGCATCTGAAATTAATTCTACCCCTTTGAGATGGATATTTGAAGGTGAAACAGGAGTTGTTTCTCATTTTGTAATAGAAAAAATCCCCATCAGTCTATGGGAAAGAGACATCTTACAACAGTTAGGATTACAATTGAGTACTTTGGCTTTTTAGGCAGGGCTGCTGTTGAAGGCCTGCCTGCACTTTCACATGTTCCCATTCAATAGAAAACTGATACACCAGTGTGGGTAGAATAGTGGCCCTTAGCAAGTCATAAAATTCAGGCCATATTAACTATATGTTCGAATCCTTACAAAGTGTTAAGTCATTAGAATTGATAGAGACAATAATTATCTAATATAGTATGGTTCAGTATGATTGATCTGATCCTACAAGGAGATGTTATGGGCCAGAATTTGAAACAAGGTACTAAGTGGAATTGAGGAGATAATGTTTAAATCTTGTTTAGAACTGATTTAATCCTACAACAAATAATGGTTTCCCAGTGATATAATGATTGGTGTGTACTCAGTGTACAGCATATAAGCAAGAAGCTCTCAGGGCCAGACACAGAAGCCCACTCTTGGAGGCGGAGACAGATTCATTCCATATTCCACCTTTGTGCTGGCTGGAGCCATTCGGAGGGAGCTAAGGGCTGAAGCTCAAGACTTTGAAGGACACAATAAAGGACTGGATTTTAACTTCTGGCTGCCTTTGGAATGAGTATTACTCTGGACCAAAAGTAAGGCTGCCTCCAGAAACCTCCCCAAGAAACCTGCTCCCAGAGAGAACGATCATATTATAAAAAACAAGAGAACACTATAGATATAGTACAAGAGCAACTTGACCAAAGACACTTACAATCTTTTCTAAGTCCTTGGAATTCCCCTGTATTTGTTGTATAAAAGAAATCTGGAAAATGGAGGATGTTGACTGATTTTAAAAAAGTAAATGAACAGATGGAAAATATGGGAACTCTTTAGCCATCTCTTACTCAATTGCCTAGAGAATGGCCTCTTTGGTTTATAAATATTAAGGACTGTTTCTATTCTATCCCTCTGGATAAGGAGGCTATGAAAAAATTTGCCTTTTCAGTTGCCCCGTGTTAATTTAGCTGAGCCTTATAAAAGATATGAATGGACAGTTTTGCCACAGGGATAGCGGCACGGGATAGTAAATAGTCCTACTATGTATCAAATGTATGTTGTTGCTGCTCTTACTCTAGTAAGAAAAGCATTTCAAAAAGTTATGTTGTTACACTACATGGATGGTATCTTGGGATATGCACCTGAGGAGCAAATGTTAGAAGCATGTCTACAAAACACCATAGAAACACTAAGGAACTACCAATTGCATATAGCTCCAGAAAAAATTCAAAGACACGCTCCTTTTCAATACTTAGTTACCAGATTCGGAACATCCAGTTACCAATTAGCAAATATAGTAAAAGGATATTCTTTTATGTAGATATTCTGTTTCCCAAAATAGATCATATACTCATTGAGGCTAGGAACTATTTCTTTTCTTACCTTTCTTTGAAGTCCTGGCATCTAAAACTATGCTCTCTCTGAAAAAAAAAAACCCAAAAAACATGTATTTGTTTTTTGTCCTTAGTTTTTCAAGAGGACCAATGTCATCAGGATGGTGATGTCTTGACATTCAAGTGAATTGGATTTAAGAGAGGCTGAGGAATACAAAGTCATCAGCCTCATTCTTTACTCCAGAGTCATCAGAGTCCAGTGATAAGGCATAGCTAAAAATAACTGGTGATGGCCCTGGATGCAGTGGGGAACCTTAGCCTTTTTAAGATAAATTTCTTCCCAAATCTATTTAAGGCAATGATAATTTGGTAATGAAAAGCTAATTAATAATTTAGGCAAAAGTTGGCCTAATTTGCCTTCAGAAAAAAAATTGAATCTTAACAGAAACAATTACTATTTATACTCATTCTGAACCATTAAAAAAAACCCAAACAATGAACAAGTGAACTCTAGGCTGGGATCTATTATTGGGCACTCAGTGAAAGCCAGAGTTATTAGGTTTAAAGGCATAATTCCATAGCCCCATGTATTCCCATGGGTTTTATGAAATTTGTATTTACTTATATGTCTACAATGTATTCTCCCACTAGAGTAGAAACTTCTAACAATCGAGGATTACTTTATTTTTTTGACTTAAGGGTTTTTTTTTTACTTTTTGGTGTTATCTTTGTAAATCAGTGTCTTCTATGAGCCTTGCATATCACTCATTGAATTAAAGAACACAGAGCAATGAAAATTATGAGCTTAGAATTATGGCCTATATAGTTAAAAATCATGGGGAATGGGTTCAGAAGCTTTGCATTATAGTGTGAAGGTATGGCATTATGTCCATTTTCTGTCTTCCTCAATTATTTGGTCTGTTCAAAAAATTGTCATGTTGATGCTTTGAGTTTGATTTCTTTAGTGTTGGTTTCCAAAACTTTGGGAAGAAGCAGAAGTAGGAGTTGAGCTTCATTTCAAGTTTAGACATGTATGCTGCCCTTTTCCCTTTGTTTTTTCAGCTGTCTTGCATCACAGGATGCTATTCACCACAGAGATAGCCGTATGGCCTAAAAAAGACCCTAGAGTGCTGCAGATGCAGACATCTGGGTGTCAGTCATAAGCAAACTTGAGCAGCATGGACTTAGGATCATCATGGCATGGGAAAGAGGGAGGAGGACTCAGGTATAAAGAGCTGTGGGGCGACTAATGCATAAAGAATTGCTACCGACAATGTGAAGTGTGGAAGGAAATATCTGAGTGAGTACAGGGTAAGTTTATTTTTTTATGTTTTTCTTAAAAAAATAAAATTTCTTTTGGTCTCTTAGATCATGTCCTAGACCATGAAGACAGCAGAAGTTGCTTTATTTTTGGCACATAATTTCTGTTTTATAAAGGTTTAAGAGGTTCAGCAATTACAGAAAATGTCTAGGCCTGCATCTTGTTGATCGTGTGACCTGAGTTTCATACCTATAAAGAATACCTCATCTATAATAATTTCATAGAGTTGCCTGATGATATATTAAATGATTAAATAATTGTCTTCTCATATCTAAATTTTTCTAGGGAATTGAAAAGTAGGTGGGAGTAGAAGCTTTCTTTAGGGCTGCAGTTCAGTGATATTTAGATTGTATTCATGATAGTGGGGTGAGGAAAGAGGCGACATTAGACAATCAGAGCACATTTACAATTGATTGACAGAAAAAAGAAATCTACAACTTAAGCCAACATTTTTAAACAGCAGGACATCTGACAGGCTTGAACAATCAGGCCAGCAAAGTAGTTCAGTGTGAAGTAAGGAATAAATAATCATCAAAAACTATCTGCATGTTAGAAAAGTATCCTTAAAAGCACTTTAAAAAGGCTTTTATCCAAAAGATATAAAGGAAGGTCCATCTGAATAGTAATAACAAAGATAATTTAAAACTTCAAGTTTCAATTTGTTAGAAAGAGAAAATTTTTATGTAGAGATTAAATTCTAAGTATCAAACAATAGAAACCATCATGTTTCAGGCTCAAGAAACATAAGATATTGTTTGTAGCTTAAGTATGTACTATTAAAAAGATGGGAGGTTAGTGTTTGATTTACTTGAATTTTCTGCATAATTACAATCATAGGGTATTAGAGCCAGAGCTGGAAGGAATCTTAGTAGCCATCCAGCCCAAGTTCCTTGTTTTAGAGATAAGGAACTGAGAGCCATAGAGGTTAAATGACTTCATACATCTGGGGGTTGTAAATCCTATTTCTCTACTTATACTTCCATGTTTATACTTTATCCTCATATAATCAGTAAACCATGATCTCAGATTAGACATTTTGATCTGTCAGCACTGAAATTGAAGCCAAAGTTTTTCTTATTCCTTTTGACAATGGATCTTGGGACCATTTTTATAGCCATAAAACCCATGAGGCTTTGCCCCATCACATCTAAATTACTGTTAAATCTTTCAGAATCCTCCTTCTTGATTTAGGACTTTTCCTTCCTCATTTTAGTATATAAAGGATTAGAATAACAATCTTCAAATGTCATATTTAAACACATTCTTCTCAAAAGATCAAAGTGGCTCCTTCTTTCCTGTTGTTTCTAAATCAAAATTCCTCTTTTTGATATTTACAATCCTTCATCAATTCTTAGATGCAGTTTTAAAGTCTATTTACAATCTAACTCCAACTTAATTAATCACACTTTTCTCAAATTATACTCCCTTCACCCATTATACATTGGAATCAAATAGAATTATTCACCATTTCACAAATTCATCTTCCCTTCCTAAATATATACCTTTAATTATACCATCTGCAATTTAGTCATTAAGCAAACAATTAAATAATCATTTATTAAGTGCCTACAATGAACCAGATACTGCTGATTCAGTAATAAAATAAATACATTCTCTGCCTTTAAGGAGCTTACATTTTTACATGAGGAAAAATAGGTACATGTGAGAGAGAGAGAAAGAGAGAGAGAGAGGAAATGTATGTGTATGTTTTGAGAGGGAGAAAAAAGGAGAGAGAGGAGAAAAGAAGTGAATTATTCACCATTTCACAAATTCATCTTTCCTTTCCTAAATAAATACCTTTAATTATACCATCTGCAATTTAATCATTAAGCAAACAATTGAATAATCATTTATTAAGTGCCTACAATGAACCAGATACTGCAGATACAGTAATAAAATAAAAATATTCTCTGCCTTTAAGGAGCTTACATTTTTACATGAGGAAAAATAGGTACATGTAAAAGAGAGAGAGAGAGAGAGAGAGAGAGAGAGAGAGAGAGAGAGAGGAAATGTATGTGTATGTTTTGAAAGAGAGGGAGAAAAAAGGAGAGAGAGGAGAAAAGACAAGATAATTGTTATAGCAGCTGCTTTCCTGTTCTAATCAATTAGAAAATTCAAGTGTACTGATTCCAGACTTAAGCTTTTGTTATTATCTAGAGATGCAATAGAAAAAGTATAGCAAGTAAAGGTTAGGAAGAAAATATATTTTATGCTTCCACTGACTACCTCTGTACTTAGTATCATGGGGAGTATATGAAAAATAATTAATATAAAAAAGTAGGTACACAATGTTATAGCATTAAAAATGAAAATAAATCAGGAGGACAATATAGATAATAGCTGAAGGACAAGGGAATAGGGCAACATAAAAAAAGAAAAAAAAACATGGCAATGAGAAATAGAATTATACAAACAGAAAGCATGGCATATATTTAAGAAACATGGACAAATCAAAGTCTGACCCAGAAAATTGACCATTGTTGGCCTAAGGAGTGTCCCATTCTCAGGGGACTTGTCCTGATTCTTCAAGTACACATAGTCCCCTGAGTGAAAAAGGGCAAATTCTTTCTTGGTTTGGATGAAATTTTCCTTAATTTAAATTCCTATTCCTTTTTTAGAGGCAGAGTGGCACAGTGCTTTTGTAGTTAGAAAGATGTGGGTTCAAGTCCCTTCTCTATCACATACTAACTGTGTGACCCTAGGGAAGTCATTTTACTTCTTGGTAAAAATTCTATAACAATGAAGAATTGCAATTCTGCAAATAATAAATAAATAAAAGTCATTAATCTTTTGATCTCTAAACCATCTTCCTTATTGGGTCTACCTATATAAGAGATTTTAGAAAATTAGTTTGCAATAATTTTCAGGTTGAGTATATTATTGTTATTACTAATGAATAGACATTCTGGTTTGCCATATTTTTTCCAGAGTTTGGAAGCCTCATTTTGGTCAAACCGATGAAGCCTATGGACCTTTTGTCAGAATCATGTTTTTGAATACATAAAATAAAATAATAGGATTACAAAGGAAACCAATTACTTTGGGATACTGTAGTCAAATGTTAAAAAATAAATAAAGTTCACAGATCCCAGATTTAGAACTTTCAAACTGGTGAACATCCAACTGAGATGAACTTTTTCATAAAATGGAAGTAGATAGCAGAATGGATTAAAAAACAGAATCCTACAATATATTATTTACAAGAAACACATATGAAGCAGAGAAATACTCAAACAGTAAAGGTTAAAGACTGGAGCAGACTCTATTATCTTTCAACTGAATTTAAAAAAACAAAACAAAAAACAAACATTAAAAAAAGTGGGAGTAGCAATCACTGTCTCAAACAAAGTAAAAGCAAAAATAGATCTAATTAAAAGGCATAAGGAAGAAAAACATAAACTAAGCAAACAACTAAAAGGCATCATAAACAAACAACTTCAATATTACAAGATGTCATAGACAAAAATGTAATATGAATACTAAACAATACATCAAATGGGATAGTATCCAGATTCTTAGAGGAAAATTTCTAGCTTAAGATAACTTAAGGCTTCAGGAAAGGGTTTGTCTCACTTGGATCAAAAGGGAGAGTGCATAGGCTTGGTGTGTGTAATCTAATGAGAGACTCTTAGCCATAGCACAGATCAGCAGCTGAAACCCTTTGTTCCGGGCTCAGTAGGCTGCATGTGAGGCTTCCAACCTCAGCAAAGAGGGCAAATTATGAGGTATGTAATCCCCCAGTACTACAGGCATAACTGGGCTAGGTGTACCCAGCCCAGTGAGCAAGGGGCCAGCACTTCTGGCCTCTCCCTCTTGGAACAGTATCCTCTGTGCCCTAGGAGGAGAGCAATTTTCAAAAATCAACAAAAATCCAAGAAGAGCCCTAATGATAGAAATCTACTGTGATAACAGGGAAGATCAAATTCAAATTCAGAATGGAATGACAATGACAAAATGCATACGTGTGAAGCCTCAAAGGGGAATATGAATTGGTCTAAGAGCATAAAAATCAAGTAAAAGAGGTAGAAGAAAAATTGGGAGAAGAAATGAGAGTTATTCAGGAGAATTATGAAAAAGGGTCAACAGATTGGAAAAGAAAGCACAAAACATGAACAAAACTTCTTAAAAATAGAACTAGCCAAAAGGGAGAAGTGATACTGCAATGTTCAGGCTAGCTTTCTCAGAG
Source organism: Sarcophilus harrisii (assembly GCF_902635505.1). Classification (NCBI taxonomy): domain Eukaryota; kingdom Metazoa; phylum Chordata; class Mammalia; order Dasyuromorphia; family Dasyuridae; genus Sarcophilus; species Sarcophilus harrisii. The sequence continues at coordinate 122,959,685 of NC_045431.1, read as the reverse complement.
GTCCTTAGTCTGAGATTGAGCTAGAACACTTACTCTCACACTCTCCTTCACTCAGTCTCTTCTCCACAATCTGACTCTGATTGGCTTACTCTTGATCTTAGTGGAGGAGTGCAGGAGGCAGGAGAGCCACCAGGAGGATGGTCAAAGATAGAATATCTCATTTCCAGTCCTTCTCAGCTCTTAAATACTCTATTACAATTACATCATTACAGCATACTGATTATGTGTGAACTAGAGAAACATTACATCAACATACTAAGTACTAAGTATATGTATACTAGAGAACCATCATCTCATCAATTCCACTGAGTTAACACCTCATTGTAAGTATCCTTGTTTCAAGTATACTTCTCCAATCATACTTCTGGCCCTCTACGGGATACACTGAAGGAAACAACTCTTTTAAATGCTAACTGGAGAAAATAATTCATTAAAAATTAGAATTAGACTAGTAGAACTCAATGACTCTGTGCGACATCAAGAATCTGTCAGAGAAAATTTAAAACAATCTAAACTATGAGATACCTCATTGGATAAACAACTGAACTGGAAAATGGACCAAGGAGAGAGAATCTAAGAATTACTGGATTAATGAAAGCGATGATCAAACAATGAGTCTGGAGAGCATCTTTCAAGAAATCATCAAGAAAAAGTATTCTTGATATCCTAGAACCAGAGGATAAAATAGTCATTGAAGGAATCCACCAATCATCTCCTAAAAGAGACCCTAAAATGAAAACTCCAATGAATAGTGTAGCCAAATTACAGAATTTTCAGGCCATGGAGAAAATACTGCAAGCAGCCAGAAAGAAACAATTCAATTATCAAGAAGCCACAGTCAAGATCACTGAGGATTACATTAAAGGATAGGAGGTCCTAGAATAAGATATTTTAGAAGGCAAAGCAGCTTGGACAATAACCAAGAATAAACTACCCAGCAAAACCGATCATAATTCTTCAGGGGGAGAGATAAGCATTCAATGAAAAGGGGAATTTTCAATCATTTCTAATAAAATAACTAGAGGTAAACAGAAAATTTGATCTACAAATACTAGATTCAAGAAAAGAAAGAAAAAAGGTAAACAGGAAAGAAAGTATATTTTATTTAAAAGTTAAATGGTTTTTATCACTACACAGGAAAAAAGATAGTTATAACTCTTGAGAACTGTATCTTTTTAGGGCAGTTAAAGGAGTATATACATAGAGGCATAGGTTGACGTTGATGTGATGATATTAAAAAAAGAAATTAAGCAATGGAAAAAAGGATTGTATGGGGAGAAGAGCAAAAGGGAGGCAAAATGGGGTAAATTACATCATATGAAGAGGCACCTATTAGTACTGTTTGAAAATCTCATGGGACTTAGCTCAAATGGAATAATGTACACACTTAGTTGACTGTAGAAATTTATCTTACTCTATAGAGAAGTTGGAGTGTAAAAGGGAAAGAAAAGGGAAGAGGACAGACTGAGGGAAAAGTAGATAAAAAAGGAGGCAGCACTAATACAAGGGAGGGCAGGTGGGGTCAGAAACAAAACACTGGTGAGAAGAACAGGGGAAAAGGAGAGAGAAAAGTATAAATAAAGAAAAACAGGATGCAGTGAAGTATAATTAGTAATCATAACTATGAAAATGAATTGGATGTACTTTTTCATAAAATGGAAGTATATAGTGAGTGGATTAAAAGTTAGAATCCTACAATATATTGTTTACAAGAAACACATTTGAAATTGTGTTTTAGCTGAAGTATTGTGTTTTAGCTGAAGTAAAAAAATTTTTTTAAAAAGCAGGATTAGCAATCCTCATCTCAGATAAAGCAATAGTAAAAGTAGATCGAATTAAAAGAGATAAAGAAGGAAATCACATTCTGCTATAGGGTATCATAGATAATGAAGTAATACTTATTCTAAACATATATGCACCAAATGATATAGCATCCAAATTCCTAGAAGGGAAATTATGTAAGTTACAGGAAGAAACAGACAGCAAAATATACTCAATTTCCCTCTCTTAGAACTAGATAAATCTAAACACAATATAAATGAGAAAAAAAGTTAGAAAAATTACATTTGACAGACCTCTTTTTTTCAGCTCTACATGGCATCGACACAAAAAATGACTATGCATTAAAGCATAAAACTTTTAGTCAAATACAGAAAGAGTATATTTATATATTCTTTTCATATTATGATGCAATAAAAATCATGTGTAATAAAGGGTCATGGAAAAATAGACCAAAATTCATGGGAAAGTAAATAACCTAATCCTAAAGAATGAGTTGTCAAACAACAAAGTATAGAAGCAATCAATAATTTCATTCAATAGAATGACAATAATGAGACAACATACCAAAACTATACATTGACCAGATTAACAGGAGATGAAATAAAATATTTTTAAAATCCCCTTTCAAAAAAAAGCAGTTGAAAAAGTCATCAATGAACTCCTTACGAAAAAATTTCCAGAGGTAGATTTATCTACCTCTTCAAGTGAATTTTATCAAACATTTAAAGAATAATTAATTCCAATACTATATCAACTATTTGGAAAAATACATGAAAAGGAGTTCCGCCAAATTCCTCTTATGACACAAATATAATGGTGATACCTAAATCAGGAAGGGCCAAGACAGGGGAAGAATAGACTAATTTTCTTAATGAACGTGTAATGTGTAATTTTAAAATATAAAATTAGGAAAGAGATTACAGATTATCATGGATAATGCACCATGACCAAGTGAGGCTGATAACAGGAATGCAGAACTGGTTCAATGTCATAAAAACTATCAGTATATTTGATCATATTAATATTTTAACAGATGTAGAAAAAAAGCTTTTGACAAAATACAGCATCCATTCCTATTAAAAACATTGGAGACCATAGGAATGAATGGAGTTTTCCTTAAAATGAGAAGCAACATCTATCCAATCATCAGCAAACATCATATGTAATGGAGATAATGCATTCCCAATAAGATCAGGAGTGAAATAAGGATGGCTATAATCACAATTGTTATTTAATATTGTATTAGAAATGAGAGAGACAGAGACAGAGACAGAAAGAGATAGAAACAGAGACAGACAGACAGAAAGAGACACACACAAAGAAAAAGAGAGAGAGAGAAAGAGAGGAGAGATACAGAGACAGAGAGACAGAGAGAGAGGGAGAAAGACTTAGGGAGAGGGAGAGGGAAAAGGAGAATATAATAAACTGGAGGAAGGTAGGATAGAGTGAAATACATAGTTGGCAATCATTAATGTGAAAAATAATTTATAGCAAGTTTCTCTGATTATTTCATTTGTCAAGCATATAGAAAACTAAGTCAAATTGATAGAAATAAGAGCCATTTATAAACTTATTATTGGTCAATTTATAAATTTATAAATGTTCAAAAGACATGAACTATATGAAGCTTTCATACAATAATCAAAATTATCTATACTCATATAAAAATGCTCTAAATTACTACTGATGATGAGAACCCAAATTAAAACAACTAGTCCCTTCATAACTATCAGATTGGCTAATATGAAAGAAAAGAAAGATGAGAAATTTTGGAGGAATGTGGGAAACAACACTAATGTACTATCAGGAAGTTGTATGCTGATTCAACAATTCTGGAGAATAATTTTGAACTATGCCCAAAAGAGTATAAAACCATGCATAGCATTTAACCAAGCAATAGCACTACTAGATTTGCATCCCAAGATTAAAAAAAAATGTAAAGCACCTAAGTGTACAAAAAATTTATAACATCTTTTTGTGGTGGCAAAGAATTGGAAGTTGAAAGGATATTCATCAACTGGAGAATGGTTGAACAAGTTGTTACATATGATTTTGATGGAATACTGCAGTGCTTTAAGAAATGATGAGTATGATACTGTCAAAAAAGCCTTGAAAGATATGAGGGGCAGAGCCAAGATGTCAGAGAGTAGATAGGACTTTGCCTGAGCTCTTCCTGGCTTCCCTCCAAATCAATACTAGATAAAGCTTCTAAATGGGTTTTGGAGTGACAGAACCCACAGATTTTTGGAGTGTAACCAATCTCCAGCATATAATATTTTGGAAGGACTTGAGGAAATGTCTGTCTCAACTGGGCAGGGGGTGGTGCAGCCCATCACAAGTGTGAGATGGGAGAGGCCCTGCATGGACAATATAGGGGGAAGTCCTTAGGGAAAGCACAGCAGCATTGGCTACTCTGCCCTGGTCCAGAAGGCCAGTGGATCAGCAGACTAGCTGTGAGACATCTAGCACAACAACAGAACCTCTGAACTTCAGCTTAACAGTTGGAACTTGACCAGGCTCATCCAGTTCAATGGGAAAGTCTGTAGTACTACTGGCCCTAGAGCAGTGAGAAGTGCCTGTCACTCTGTAGAGGAAAATCAGGACAATCTTTCCTGGAACTAGGAACTGAACTTAACTTTTAAAATTGAACAAAAATCAAAAAAAGCTCTGACTTTAGATAGCTATTATGGAGACAGAGAAGAACAGAATCCAAACCCTAAGGACACTGAAGACAAAATGCCTCCAGATGAATCCTCAAAGTGGAATATGAACTAGTCTAAAACTCAAAAAGATTTCTTAGAATTCAAATAAGATCTTAAAAGAAAATTAAGAGAAAAACGGGGAAAGGAAATGAGAGCTTTGCTGGAAAGTTTGAAAAAGGAAACATGGAAATTGACTGAAGAAAACAACTCCTCAAAAAATACATATGATGAAATGGAAAAACAATTCTGAAGAAAACCACTACTTAAAAATAGATTTGGAAAAATGGAAAAAAAGAATAGCTCCTTAAAAAATAGAATTGGTAAAATTGGAAAAAAATCTAAAGAACAAGACAACTCCTTTAAATGTACAATTGCTCAAATGCAAAGGAGGTTAAAAAAAAGACAACTGAAGAAAATAACTCACTTAAAAATTAGAATTGGACAAATGGAAGTGAATGACTCAATGAGACATCAAGAATCAATCAAACAAAACAAAAGAAAGAAGAAAAAAGAAAAAAATAGTAGAAAAACTAAAATATCTTATCGGAAAAACAAACAACTGACCTGGAAAATAGATCCAGAAGAGACAACTTGAGAATTATTGGACTACCTGAAAACTATGATGAAAATAATAGCCTAGAGAACATCTTTCAAGAAATCATTAAGGAAAACTGCCCTGATATTTTAGACCCAGATGGTAAAATAGCCATTGAAAGAATCCATTGATCACAATCAAAAATCAACTACCCAGAAAAACCACAGATTATTGAAAAATAATCGGGGGAAGAGGTGAACATTTAATGGAATAGGGGATTTTCTATTTCCTTTTCCCTTTTTTATGATCTCTTCTATATATATTTCCACTATTATCATGATGCACAAGAAAAATCAGATAAAAAAAGGAAAAAAATGAGAAAAAAACAACACGCAAGCAAATAAAAGTAAAAGGTAAAAAGATTATGTTGTGATACACATTCAGTCCCCACAGGCCTCTTTAGGTACACATGGATTTCTTCATCAATGGATGAAGTGGAACTGGCCCAAATCACCTCACTGTTGAAAAGAGCAACATCCATCAGAATTGATCATTGTATAATCTTGCTGTTGTTGTGTACAATGTTCTCTGGTTCTACTCACTTCACTTAGCATCAGTTCATGTCATTCTCTCCAGACCTCTCTGAAATCATCCTGCTGATCATTTCTTATAGAACAATTATATTCCAAAACTCATATACCATAACTTATTCAATCATTCGCCAATTCATGGCATCCACTCAGTTTCCAGTTCCTTGATGCTATGAAAAGGGCTGCTGCAAATATTTTTGCACATGTAAATCCTTTCTCCTTTTTTATGATCTCTTTGGGATACAGGCCCAGTAGAGACACTGCTATATAAAATGGTATGCACAGTTTGATGACTCTTTGGGCCTAATTCCAAATTGCTCTCTAGAATGGTTGGATCGGTTTACAACTGCACCAACATGCATTAGTGTCCCAGTTTTCCCACATCCCCTCTAATAATCATCATTATCTCAGATCGGCTAAAATAACAGAAAAAGATACAGTGCAGTGGTATCTTAGAGTTGTCTTAATTTGCATTTCTTTCATAAATAATGATTTAGAGCATTTTTTCATATGACTATAAATGGTTTAAATTTAGAAGACTGATAATCTAGACCCAATCCTACCTTATACTATGTGATCTTAAGCATAGTTTCCCAATTTCTTCATTTGTAAAGTGATGGAATTGGATTAGATTAGTCTTAGAAGCCCTTAAAATATCAGAATCTTATGATCCTATAATGTTTATAAACAAAACTTCCTGGTGTAAAATTTCAGGCCATTTTCATTTCATGGACCTTTTGGCTATTTAGACTTATGTGAGACTCCTAATGGCGACAAAAGTGCTCCTTGCTGCTAATCTGTGGAGTTCTCTTTCTTCTTGTTTCAAGTGACTAGGATGTTATTTCTTGACCTTGGATTAGTCACTGACTTTCATTGGATCTGAGTATCATCTATGGAGAAGGAGAGGGGGAAGAGTAAGTAGTCTAAGTAGTCTTTTCCTGTTCTATAAATATGACCCTACAATTCCTTCACTGAGTCTTTGAGAAAGTTTGATGGAGCATTAATTGCTCTGAAGAAGAACTTGTCTATTAAAGCATATTATAAATTTAAATGTATCACATAGATAGGTTTTATCTGTAAGGCAACCTTGGTATAGAGATTGAAAAATGGACTCTGAGAAAGATGACCCCTATCTTTGAAATATATTGGATATGTCACATTTAATAGTTTATTTGACTTCTCTGTATTCCAAGTACCTTTTAAAGATTATAAATTTTAGGGCAGTTAGGGAGCACAGTGGATAAAGGTCCTAGATTCAGAAGAACCTGAGATCAAACTCAGCCCCACTTAATTTCTATTTCCTTTCCCTTCCCTCCAAAAAAAGTAAATTAAAAAGATTATGAATTTTGGAGTCTGTGCTGAGCTACATGGATAGGAATTTCTTTACTAAGAGTTCACTATATTAATCAAAATCACTTATATTTGACTCATAAAAAGGTATAGTTCTCTTAATATTAGTATTTTTTCCATCAATTAATTATTAAATTAATAATATTAAGATAAGAAAACAAAGTCAATAATTTATTCATATGTTCAGCATTCCAAGCGAATCATCCTTAACTAATAATGATTAATAGTATTACTATTTATTCTCTATGGAGCAGAGTGGTCAAATCCCTCCAAAAAATGTATAGGTAACTAGTTCTTCACTCCTCAAAATTTATATAATATTTAATAAATATATTTTTCATGCATTACTTCCTTAAGCTTTAAAAATCAACAAAATGATAAATCAAGTCCCAATTTGTAACATTTGCCTCTTTCTAAGATGTAAACTTAACAATCTGTTCTATTGATATAAGTTGACTCCTGAACATTTCTGCCTACATTCGATTGCAAACAATTTTTCTGCTTCTTTATTTCTTGAGATCCTGGTCAGAAAGGGGAAGAATGGGGTTTTATTCATTCCCCTATTGTAATGGGCTGAAGCTCTTGAAACTCCCTTTGCATTGAAGTCCCCTCTTAGCACTTGAGGCTAATTAGCAATTGGACAATATTCTATTAATATATGCTTGGAGAAAGAATGGCCCCACCCACTCTCTGTGCAAATTTGATGTGTTGTATAGGAGATTGCATAGACGATTTGGTGGGTGGAGTGAGAGAAGCAGGGGCACTGCTGGACGGATTCGAGTGGCGATTGCTGTCACTTTGTATCACCATTCCCCTTCTCCTCTGCAAAGAATAAAGATCAAGCATTTTCTGTTATTCTGACTCTGGCTGATTCTAATATACACTGGGTGCTAAACATGATCATCACACCCGATAACATTAGCAGTCAGAAAGAAACATGTCCTATTTGGAAAATTCATTAGTAGCAAAACTGAGTGAAAAACATATTCTACGTTGTATTCTATTTTTATTTCATTAAATATTTCCCATTCACATTTTTAATATCTTATTTTTCAATTAAATGTAAATTTTTTTAACATTCTTTTAAAAAAACTCTTTCTTGTGTATAAATGAAATTTGAGAGTGAACCAATATGAGGTAGCTAGTGTTGCATTGAAAGGAATTTAGATTTAGGAATTCAGATCTAGGCTCAAACAGTTACGGTTTTCTCATCTGTAAAATGACAGTCATAAAAGCACCTACTTTGTGTTTAATTGAATAATAATAATTATTATTAATGAAACAATATATGCAAAGTCACCATGCTATCCTTAAAGCATCCCATGCTAAAAAGTATTACTGTTGATAGCTAGAGAATTTAAGAATACTGATAAGTCAATACAGAATAAGTTTGACTTTCCAAAAGCTCTTGCAATTGTTGGATGAAACAAAAAACAGATTTTGGAAAATCCATTCCTTCTGCAAGATTTGTATTGAAATGAATCTTCTATTAGAATAATTTAGAAGATCTAGAGAAAACTATTAATGGATGAGCAGGACCTAATAAAATCACTGTAAGTGACTCACCAACATGAGAGTGAATTATGATGTCCAATTATCAGAGTAATGGTTTTGTATGCATAATTAATATTTGTTATCTTAGGAGACTTCTTTGTAAAAACGTGATTATTGTTATACTTATTCAAAGTTAATGTTAAGCTAGATATTCATGTTACACTTTTAAGTTAGGTGACAAATCATCTTCAAATATATGGTAGTTGGTGCTAATTAAAATGTACATAAATCACTAAGAGAAATGAAAGCAAAAAAAGTGAAGGGTGTTCTTGGGCACCTTTTCTTTCTGTTTGTGGTAATGTAAAGAGCAAAAGTGTGAATTGAAAACCTAAGGAAAAATAACAGTTGATTCACTCTTTTTTCCAAAGCATTTGTCATAGAGAAATTCTCTTAATGTTTAGATTTTGAGGGAAACTATGTTTAATTTTCTAAGGCACTAAACTGAAGGACACTTTTGCCTGCTTTTCTGGTGAAATAGTGATATTGATGATAAAAAAATATTTGCAATCAAGATTGGCCAATCACTTTTTGATATTTGCAAAAATGAATGTAAGTTCTGAAAAACCAATGATAATATGTTAACAAATATATGTAGCTATTATAAGTGACTATATAAATATATACATCATTTATTTGTATTATTTATTTGTGTATATACAATATAATATATAATACATGTATATTTATGTATGCATGTATAATATTTAAGATGGGCAGATAGATGGCAAGGTGAATGGAGCATCTAGCCTGGAGTCACGAAGACCTAAGTTAAAATCTGACCTTAAAAGCTTAGTAATTTTGTGATCCTGGGGGAGTCAGTTAATTGCTGTTTGCCTCAGTTTTCTCATCTGCAAAATGGGAATCTTTTCCCTCTATATTCTCTATGTTTATGTCACCCAACTACTCAATAAATCCCAGTGGTTCTTTTTGATCTTCTGGATCCAGTATAAAATCCTTTGTTGACCATTTAAAACTCTTCATAACTTGGGCCCTTCCTTACTTTTTTTTTACACTTTACTCTCCTCACTGAACTAGCTACAATGCTCCATACCAAGAATGCTTTCCCTCATAACCTTAGTCTTAGAAAATCTCTTACTGCCTTTAAGATTTAGTTGTGAGGATATCTCTTGCAAAAGGCTTTTTTCATTCCCCCAGATACTAGTATTTTTCCTTCTAAAGAATTATCTTCCATCTACTCTGTATTTATTTATTATGTACTGATCTCTATATGTTGTCTCATCCTTTACAATATAAACTCCTTGAAGGCAGTGACTTTTTTTGGAGGGGAGTGAGGAAGGGGGAAGTTTCAACACATTCAGTTTAATATCTAATTCATAGTAAACATTTAATAAATGTTTGTTGATTTATTAGTTATTTTAGTTCTGTGGGACTTAGTTTCCTCATGTGTACACTGAGGAGTATGGGCTACATAAATTCTAAGTCTCTTTAAATTGTAAGTCATATTCCTATGAATAATGATAATGATAATCATGACACCTTACTTTATGTAACATTTTAACATTTATACAGTGATTCCATGAACACACTTATATTTGATCTTGATCTTAATATGTGTTTGGATATTCCCAAGAAATACTCTATCTCCAGACTGTGGAAGTTTTCACTGACTGTTCTTCACATCTGGAAACCTGTCCCTTCTCATTCTTCCTCCTGGTTTCCTTTAACTCCTAACTAAAACTTCATCTAAGAGAAGGTTTTACTGATTTCCCTTAATGCTAGTTCCTTCCTTCTATTTATTTTCTTCAATTTATCACACACATGTACAAGTGTATGTTTGTATGTCTGTATTTTGCTGTTTTGTATATTATTGTTTCCTTCATTAGATTACAGTCTTGAAAGCTCTTTTTACCTATCTTTGTGTTCTCAGTGTTGTCGTAATGCTTGACATGTAGTAGATCTTTAATGAATGCTTATTGACTGACTGAAAGACTGACTATATGAGGAAGAGAAACTCTAAAATGACAAGGTCATAATGTTGCATACTAATGAGGATACTGAATGCTGAAGTAGTCTTCAACACTTACTGCTTAGTGGGGGAATCCTACAATCTACTCTTTGCTAGCACTTTATTGATTGTGTTAGTAAATAATAATCCAATGAATCAAGAACAATAAGCATCAAAGGAAGTGAGATTTTCTCCCAGGTAAAAAGTAAATTTGACAACAGATACGGCCTTTTTAACCAGTCTACATAAGGAGGACTATTATTCACAAAGTCTCTCATCCTTTTTGGACAATGAGAAATGTCTCCTTTTTAAATGGCTCTATTTATTCTTAATTTATTTGTTTATATTTGGAGAAAACTAAACATATAGTAAAGACACTTAATGTAAAGTGCTACAGGTTGGAGTTACATTGTAAGTTCTTTTAGAAGGCACCTTCAGTTCTCTTTATAGACCAGTTATAAGGTTTTTTAGAATATAATAGCTCTTAACAATGTCCCAGAAAACTGCATGTCCACAGGGATTCTAAACTCTTTCAGATGTATTTTAGTTACAACTGATGAAAGCCAAACTGATTTTGTTGGGAAAGAAGATGGAACTTAACTGAAAGGAGAATTGGTATTTTCTCTATTTTTTACAAGTCTGTGTTTCCCTTTTCCCACTGGAACAGTTGTTACCTGCCAGAGAGGGTCTTTCTGCTCTGGAAAAAGCTCAAAGTACTTATGAGCAAGCTGCACTGGAGGCAGAGTCTGCAGTCTCAAGTTAGTCCAGCTTTGAATAAAGTTGGCCAAGTTCACAAAGGTATATAACCCCAAGCGGTCATTCCCATAATTGGACAAATGGGTCATGAAGATGCTGATCTGTAAGAAAATATAAAGAATCAGAAAATATTAGATGTTAAAATCCCCAGAGGTAGCAGGAATTAGATTATATATTGGGGTTCCCAGCTACGCCCAGAGAAAGAACTCTGGGAGATGACTAAAAACCATTACATCGAATTCCCAATCCCTATATTTATGCCCACCTGCATTTTTGATTTCCTTCACAAGCTAATTGTACAATATTTCAGAGTCTGATTCTTTTTGTACAGCAAAATAACGGTTTGGTCATGTATACTTATTGTATATCTAATTTATATTTTAATATATTTAACATCTACTGGTCATCCTGCCATCTGGGGGAGGGGGTGGGGGGTAAGAGGTGAAAAATTGGAACAAGAAGTTTGGCAATTGTTAATGCTGTAAAGTTACCCATGCATATAACCTGCAAATAAAAGGCTATTAAATAAAAAAAAAGAGCCTATGGGCTTTCCCAGACTATCAAAGAGGCCCATAAAATATATATATATATATATATATATATATATATATATATATATACACACACACACACATATATATATATATATATACACACACATATATATATGTATGTATACATATATATATATATATGTATGTATATAGGTTCCTTGGGAAGTAGACAGTTATTCTAGTGGTAGGACTAGGAATCAAAAAATCTGGAATATATTACCACCTTAATTTATTATTGATGACAGCAAATATATTATAAATCTGTATAGTTTTCCTATTTGTTTAAGGGTCTTATGACACCCTTCACTTTGGTTTGGTTGGTTCTGTAAGTGGTTCAACCAATGAGGAATCTTCAAAATCAGGCAAGTTACAGTTTAACTTGTTCTTTAGCCTGGAACAACTAATTTGTTTTTGGTTTGTTTCATTATGCAGGACATAATGAAAAAAAATCACTGGCTCTAGAAATAGAGAACATGATTGGAAATTCTATCATTGATACTTTATTGAATAGATGGACATGGACAAATGTTTTAGGCTCCCTTGGCCTTTTTTTTCTTTTATCTATAAAAGGAAAAAATTGGTAGCGTATGCAGAAGACAGGTTTAAACTAGACCAGTCTTTGGGGAGAGTAAAACAGAGTCTCCTGTGTAATTTGCTTCTGAAAAGTGTGCTTTGTGTTTGCTACATAATCTCATTTCTCCTGAAGAAAAATAAATATTTTTCACCTTCCAATCTTCATAAATTTAATGTTTGCTTCAAACTGGTTACATTTCAGAAAATATAATAATAGAATCTTTGATATACTTAGTCTCCTTTTTCTCTCATTCACATCTCAATACTTAATTCAGAGCCTCGTTCTAGACATTGTTCTCCTTACTCAAACTTTCTTGAACAGAAACTAAAGACAGAATTCATTCAAAAGAAGCTTCTCACTATATACTCACCTTGCCCCATTACTCACCACCTCCCTGCCAAAAAAACAAAAAACAAAACAAACCTCCTATAATTTCATATTGCAGCATGATTATCTCATTAAATCAGGGGGTTGTTTGAATTTGTAAACAAGCGTGGAAGTGCAATAATACATTTTAATTGCCAAGATATTTATGTAAAAAAAAAAACAACCTTTACCTTTTAAATCAGAAATTTATAGAGAAAAAAGGTGAAATAAAAATATGATCTAAATCATAATGATCAAATATTATAAAATAAAGGTGTAATTATCAAATATATTGATTTGACACATGGTCAACTTTTCAATTATTTTCCATGTGTGGTCTTTAAGTGTAATAGGCTGAAGCTCGAGTTGATACACTGAGGTCCCAAGTACATGAGGCTAAATAGTAATTGGACCATACTTTATTAATATATATGCTTGGAGAAAGAATGGCCCCGCCCACTCTTTGTGTAAGTCCTGATGTGCTGTATAGGAAATGACGATTTTGGTGGGTGGAGGCAGACAGACAGGAAGAGAGGTGGGGAGAGACTGCTTGACTGACTTCCCATTGCAGCTGCTTACATTGCTATTGTGATCTCCTTTCACCTCCGATCCCCCTTCACCTCCCATCCTTCTTCACCTCTACTGAGAATAAAGATTGAAGATTTTCCCTTAATCTGAATTCCTGACTCCAGCTGATTTTAAAATATGTGGTCATCACACTTAAGTTAAGTCATTATATATAAACCCTAGTTATTTCACTCAACCCTGAGAGAGATACCAGAGAGAGATGTAATTTTATATACGTATATATATATATATATATATATATATATATATCCATAAATAATATATATCTATGCATACACTATACATAATATATATACACTATAATTTATTTATTTGAGACATTTCAGTTATGTCTGACTTTTCATAGCCCATTTAGGATTTTCTCTGCAAAGATACTGGAGTGGTTTACCATTTCCTTGTCTAGCTCATTTTGCAGATCAGGAAAATAAAGCAAATAGGATTAAGGGACTTACCCAAGGTCACACAGCTAGTAAGTGTTTGAAGTCAGATTTGAATTCAAGAAGAGAAGTCTTCCTGATTCTAGGCATGGTGCTCTAACCAGTGAGGCACCTAAGAATTTATAACACTTAAATGTTGGTGTTATTAAAGAATTTTTGGTCTATTGAGGGGGAAAAGGTTGATGTGAGAAAAAATAACTAAAGGTTATAGAAAAGAATGTAATGCTTTGATTAAATTCATAAAGAAGGAAATTAATGTATGTATAAAAAGTTAGTGACTTTACAAGGATTTCACATTTTTTCAAAGTTTGCCAATCATATGACTATATTAATGTGATTTTAAGTATTTGTTATGTGATTTTTCCATAAAACTTTAATTACTAAAGTTCCAATAAGATCTAAGGTCACAAACATATTTCATATGATATAGACTCACTTTTACTGCATTGAAAAAGAGACATAATTTTAGTCCTACTTACATGGTTAATGCCAAAATTCAAACAAAAGAAATATACTAAAGCTGAGCTAGTTATACCAAGATGATTATGCAAATTATTGATTTATTTTGGCTTATTTATACAGGAGAAGCCAACAAGTTAAGTTAAGAAGCCTATTATGTGCCAGGAACTTTGTGGAAAGGTTATTCTTTTTATGTTTTATACTGAACAAGTTAGGCAGATTTGTTGAGAAGAGAATCATTGAAAGTAATTAAGGGAGAAGAATCTGCATGCAGAGAAAAAACTGATAAATTGAAGTACATATAAAATGATTATATATATGTACACATTTGTGTATTCTGCAATACCTCTAGAGCTGGGGGAAGAAAGAGAAAAGGAGAATGTTATGCCCCTATGGACTACTCTAACCTAGTAGCTCCTCTTTGAGCTATTCTTAATGCCCTTTCATCAACGGTACGGCTAGGCCACATTCACCCATCTTCGGGCATCAACTTGGATCCCACAGAGACAGACCACCAGTAGGTAGAGGTGAAGTGAAAGAGAACTTTATTCTTAGATAGCATATATTTATATCTCCATGAGGATCCGGGGGAAGGGGAGGTCCTCTAGGAACCAGGACAGGCAGGTCATAATGGGATTGGCCCAAGAAGAAGGAGAGAGGCATGCTAGGCTTTGAGAGTGCTAAGGAGGGAGAACTGGTAACAGGGATCAGATACCGCCTCCTGGGGCTATGCCCCACCTTTACGTAGGACTTGCCTGTGCCTCAGAACCTCTCATCCCTCAGGTCCTCCCACATGCCTTGAGCCACATTCCTTGCTCCCAGAGGCTTTTTAACCATTACGGGAGAAAAAAAAATTTTACATGATAACTTTATTATATATTTAAAAGGAATAACAAGTTGTATATTGCAGAGGACCACAGATAGTGGGGGAACTCTGGGTTCCAGTGTCTAACAATGTCTGATTTGGCTCCCCATCTCCCCTAAGGGCTCTTGGCCTTCCTGAGAAGTCAGGGGGCTGTAACAACCTGTATTGTAGTTGAAGCAGAGTGATACCAAGTGGCAGAGACTCTACATAGAATAGCAAGTTGCTTATGTGGTCCCACATGCCCAGTATATAGTTAGTAGATGTGCAGTATTACTTTGGTTATATAAGGGTATTAGAGTATATAAGGCTGAGAGAATTTGGAATAAACAGACTCCATGTTTTGACCATCCACATGAGTCTTGTCTCATCACTCCTCCACTAAGACCAAGGACTTAGGTTGGTTCCAAAATCCTCCAGAGAACTAATTCAGATGGTATATTTTGTTTATGTTTTTGTTTGTTTTTGTTTTTTAAATAGCCTTTTATTTACAGGTTACATGTATGGGTAACTTTAGAGCATTGACTATTGCCAAACCTGTTGTTCCAATTTTTCCCCTACTTCCCCCCACCTCATCCCTTAGATGACAGGATGACCAATACATGTTAAATATGTTAAAGTGTAAATTAAATACAAAATAAGTATATATGTCCAAACCGTTATTTTGCTGTACAAAAAGAATCAGACACTGAAATATTGTACAATTAGCCTGTGAAGGAAATCAAAAATTCAGGTGGCCAAAAATATAGGGATTGGGAATTCAATGTAATGGTTCTTAGTCATCTCCCAGAGTTCTTTTACTGGGCATAGCTGGTTCAGTTCATTACTGCTCCATTGGAACTGATTTGGTTCATCTCATTGCTAATGATGGCCAGGTCCATCAGAATTGGTCATCATATAGGATTGTTGTTGAAGTATATAATGATCTCCTGGCCTTGCTCATTTCACTCAGCATCAGTTCATGTAAGTCTCTCCAGGCCTTTCTGAAATCATCCTGTTGGTCATTTCTTACTAAACAATAATATTCCATAATATTCATATACCACAATTTATTCAACCATTCTCCCATTGATGGGCTACTACTCAGTTTCCAGTTTCTGGCCACTACAAAGAGGGCTGCCACAAACATTCTTGCACATACAGGTCCCTTTCCCTTCTTTAAGATCTCTTTGGGATATAAGCCCAGCAATAACACTGCTGGATCAAAGGGTATGCACAGTTTGATAACTTTTTGAGCATAGCTCCAAATTGCTCTCCAGAATGGTTGGATGTATTCATAATTCCACCAACGATGTATTAGTGTGCCTGTTTTCCCACATCCCCTCCAACATTCTGCATTATCTTTCCCTGTCATTCTAGCCAGTCTGACAGGTGTGTAGTGATATCGTAGAGTTGTCTTAATTTACATTTCTCTGATTAATAAAGACTTGGAGCATCTTTTCATATGGCTAGAATTAGTTTCAATTTCTTCATCAGGGAATTGTCTGTTCATATCCTTTGACCATTTATCAATTGGAGAATGGCTTGGTTTCTTATAAATTAGAGTCAATTCTCTATATATTTTGGAAATGAGTCCTTTATCAGAACCTTTGATTGTAAAAATATTTTCCCAGTATTATTGCTTCCCTTCTAATTTTGCCTGCATTAGTTTTGTTTGTATAAAAACTTTTCAATTTGATATAATCAAAAATTTTCTATTTTGTGATCACTAATGATCTCTAGTTTTTCTTTGATCATAAATTCCTTCCTCTTCCACAGGTCTGAGAGGTAAACTATCCTGCATTCCTCTAAGTTATTTATAATCTCATTCTTTATGCCTAGGTCATGAACCCATTTTGACCTATCTTGGTGTACAGTGTTAAGTGTGGGTCAATGCCCAGTTTCCCAGTAATTTTTGTCAAACAGTAAGTTTTATCCCAAAAGCTGGGGTCTTTGGGTTTGTCAGACACTAGTTGTATAGTTATTGACTGTTTTGTCCTTTGAACGTAACCTATTCCACTGATCAACTAATCTATTCCTTAGCCAATACCAAATGGTTTTGGTAACTGCTCTATAATATAAGTTTAGATCTGGTACAGCTAAGCCACCTTCATTTAATTTTTTTTATTAATTCCTTTGAAATTTTTTACCTTTTGTTTTTCCATATGAATTTGTTGTTATTTTTTCTAGGTCAATAAAATAGTTTTTTGGGAGTTTGATTGGTATAGCACTAAACAAATAGATTAGTTTAGGTAGTATTGTCATCTTTATTTATATTTGCTCACCCTATCCAAGAGCATTTAATGTTTTTCCAATTGCTTAGATCAGACTTAATTTGTGTGGAAAGTGTTTTGTAGTTTTGCTCATAAAGTTTCTGATTTTCCCTTGGCAGATAGATTCCTAAGTATTTTGTACTATCAGTAGTTACTTTAAATGGAATTTCTCTTTATAACTCTGTTGAATTTTGTTAGTAACATATAAGAATGCTGATGATTTATTTGGGTTTATTTTGTATCCTGCAAGTTTGCTAAAGTTGTGGATTATTTCTAGTAACTTTTTAGTAGAATCTCTGGGGTTCTCTAAGTATACTATCATATCATCAGCAAAGAATGATAATTTGGTTTCCTCATTGCCTACTCTAATTCCTTTAATTTCTTTCTCAACTCTTATTGCCAAAGCTAGCATTTCTAATACAATATTGAATAGTACTGGTGATAGTGGCCAACCTTGTTTCACTCCTGATCTTATTGGGAATGGTTGCAGTTTTTCCCATTACATATGATGCTTACTGATGGTTTTAAATAGATGCTACTGATTATTTTAAGGAAAAGTCCAATTTTTCTTATACTCTCAAGGGTTTTTAATAGGAATGGATGTTGGATTTTATCAAATGCTTTTTCTGCATCTATTGAGATGATCATATGGTTTTTGTTAATTTGGTTATTAATATGGCCAATTATATTGATAGTTTTCCTAATATTGAACCAGCCCTGCATTCCTGGTGTAAATCCTACTTGATCATAGTGTATTATCCTGGGGATGATTTTCTGTAGTCTTTTTGCTAATATCTTTTAAGATTTTAGCATCAATATTCATTAGGAAGATTGGTCTATAACTTTTTTTCTCTGTTTTCAACCTACCTGGTTTAGGTATCAGTACCATGTCTGTGTCATAAAAGGAATTTGGTAGGACTCCTTCATTCCCTATTTTATCAAATAATTTATATAGCATTGGAGTTAATTGTTCTTTGAATGTTTGGTAGAATTCACATGTAAATCCATCTGGTCCTGGGGATTTTTTCTTAGGGAGTTGATTAATAGCTTGTTCTATTTCTTTTTCTGAAATGGGACTTTACTTCCTCCTCTGTTAATCTGGGAAGTCTATATTTTTGGAGGTAGTCATCCATTTCACTTAGGTTATCAAATTTATTGACATAAAGTTGGGTAAAGTAACTCCTTATTATTTCTCTAATTTCCTCTTAATTGGTGGAAAGTTTTTCCTTTTCATTTTTAAGACTACTAATTTCATTTTCTTCCCTCCTTTTTCTAATCAGATTTACCAAAGGTTTATCTATTTTATTGGCTTTTTCATAGAACCAATTCTTAGTTTTATTAATTAGTTCAATAGTTTTTTCACTTTTGATATTATTAATTTCTCCTTTTAATTTTAGAATTTCAAATTTAGTATTTGATTGGGGGTTTTTAATTTGGTCTTTTTTTTAGTTTTTTTTTAGTTGCAAGCCCAATTCATTGCTCTTTTCTTTCTCTGTTTTATTCAAGTAAGATTCTAAGGATATAACATTTCCTCTTATTACTGATTTGGCTGCATCCCACAATTTTGGTATGATATCTCATCGTTGTCATTATCTTGAGTGAAATTATTCATTGTATCTATAATTTGCTGTTTCACTCAATCATGCTTTAATATGAGATTGTTTAGTTTCCAATTACTATTTACTCCTAACTTTTTGTTGAATGTAGTTTTTATTGCATCATGATCTGAAAAGAAAGCATTTACTATTTCTGCCTTCTTGCATTTAATTTTGAGGTCTTTATGTCCTAATATATGGTCAATTTTTGAATAGGTTTCATGAACTGCTGAGAAGAAAGTATATTCCTTTCTGCCTCCATTCAATTTTCTCCAAAGATCTATCATACCTAATTTGTCTAATTCTGAGAGTCCAAGGTTGAGATCTCCCACTATTACAGTTTTACGGTCTATTTCTTCTTGCAACTCTCTTAACTTCTCCTTTAGGAAGTTAGATGCTATACCACTTGGTGCATATATGTTTAATATTGATATTGCTCCATTGTCTATGCTACCCTTTAGGTACCTTATATGCAAGATATAGTTTTCTTACCTATCTCTTTTGATTAGATCAATTTTTGCTTTTGCTTGATCTGAGATAAGGATGGCTACCCCTGCATTTTTTGACTTCACTTGAAACATAATAGATTCTGTTCCAGCCTTTTACTTTTACTCTATATGTATCTCCCTGCTTTAAATGTGCTTCCTGTAAACAACATATTGTAGGGTTATGACTTTTGATCCATTCTGCTATCTGTCTCCTCCTTATGGGAGTGTTCATCCCATTCATATTTATGGTTGAAATTACTAATTCTGTATTTCCTGCCATCCTAATATCCCCAGATTATGCTTTTCTTTTTCTTGCCCCCCCCAACCCTCTTTCCCAGTTTAAAACTTATGTGCCTCACTTGTATCACGACACTCACCCTCTTTAGAGTCCCTCCCTCCCACCTTTGATTCTCTTCCCCTTTCTTGTACCCTTCCCTTATTAATCTTTTTCGTTTCCCTTTTCCTCTTCCCCTTTTTAATGAGGCAAGAGAGGATTTTCTCTAAAACAATATGTCAATTATTTTCTCTGAGCCAACTCTGATGAGAGTAAGATTCACACAATGTTCCTCCCCCTCTCTAAATTCCCTCAGATAGGACAAGTTTCCTTTGCCTCTTCATGGGATGTGGTTTCCCTCTTTTTATCACCCCTTTCTCCCTTTTCTGCCATTATCCTTTTCCATATCTACTTCCCTTTTTTATGTTATATCAGTAAAATCAAATTATACATGTAGTCTTTTGGCATATCCCCAACAGAAATACAATTCTCAAGAGTTCCTTTTACCTTTTCTGCATCTCTTGCATCCTATGGTTGGAGATCAAATTTTTTGTTTAATTCTGGTTTTTTCCTTAGAAACAAATGGAATTTATTTGTTTCATTAAATATCCATCTTCTTCCCTGGAAGAAAATGCTCAGCTTAGCTGGGTAGTTTATTCTTGGCTGTATTCCAAGTTCTTTTGCCTTTAGGAATATCAGATTCCAGGAGCTTTGATCCTTTATGATCCTTTAATGTGGAGGCAGCCAGATCTTGGGTGATCCTTATTGTGAGCACCTCGGTATTTAAAATGTTTTTTTTTTTTTTTTCTGGCAGCTTGTAAAATTTTTTCCTTAATCTGATAGTTCTGAAATTTTGCCACAATATTCCTTGGAATTTTTATTTTAGAGTCTTTTTCAGAAGGTGTTCAATGAATTCTTTTAATGTCAATTTTACCTTCTGATTCTATTACCTCTGGACAGTTCTTTTTGATGATTTCTTGTAAAATAGTATCTAGGTTCTTTTTTTCATCATAATTTTCAGAAAATCCAATTATCCTCAGATTATTTCTCCTAGATCTATTTTCCTGTTCTGTTATTTTTCCAAGTAGATATTTTATGGTTTTTTCCAGTTTATCATTTTTTTGGTTTTGCTTGACTGATTCTTGCTGTCTCAATGAATCATTAGTTTCTATTTGTTCAGTTCTGGTTTTTAATGAATTATTTTCTTCATTAGATTTTTTTACTTCTTTCTGTATATGTCCAATTGAGTTTTTAAATGAATTTTTTTGCTCTATGGAATTTTTTTCCATTTCACTAATTTTTTTTTTAGTGAATTATTTTCTTTTTCCAATTCACTGATCCTACTTTCTTGCGAGTTCTTTGTCTTTTCCAATTCACAAATCTTATTTTCCAGAGATTTTTTTTACTTTTTCCATTTCACAAATTTTGTTTCCCTGCACTTCCTGCGAATTTTTTACCTTTTCCAATTCATATTTCAGGAAGATGTTGCTCTCTTGTTGCAAAGCTTCTCTTTCCTTTCCCCATTTTTCTTGTAACTTTCTTTTGAGACTTTTAATGGTCTCTTCTATGAGAGTGTTATGTAAAACATAACATGGTATGTTATACCATAGACAGGTAACATTCCCCTTTGGTGTATAGTCTGGTGCCTGTTTGCTATTAGTCTCTTCCGGGTTGCAGAACTGCCTTTTCTGTCTAAAAGCTGTCAATCGTCCTTTTCATTTTTTTATTCTTTTTTTTAAAGCCCTTAGTGTATGCCTTCAGGGCAAGGGGGTTACCAGCTTCCTCTGCAGAGCAAGGAGACATGTAAACCGGCTTTGGCTCCGAGGTATGGGAGTGCTCTGAGTGAAAGTTTCCCCTTTCCCCAACCGGAGGTGATTTAGCACTGGCCGAGCTATCAAAGTGCCCAGTGGAGCTGTGTGGTTTAGCAACTGCCCTAAGGCTAGAGACTAAGTGGTGAAAGTGTTACTGCCCCAGGCCAGAGTCCCTTGTGGGGCTGTGGGTATTAGCAGCTGACCAGCGAACAGCCCAGCTAAGACCTGAAATCTCTGCCTGGAAGCAAATTACCCTGCAAAAGTTCTATTTCCCCAAGCCAAGCTCCCCACTGTACAGATTAGAGGCTATCCTGTGCTGTGCCCCCCTGCCATGCAGGTTCGCAACTGCCCCAAGGAAAAGTCTCGTACTGTGGATTGGGGCTGCAAGCTTGTGCTGTGATTTGTGCTCTCACTTCTGGTTTGGGGCTCCACTGCTCTAGTTCTCTCCCTGCTTGTGCTGATCTTCTCCCCCAACCCCAAGGACAAACCTTTTCTGGTGAGACTCCAAATTATCTTTGGCTGGTAAGTTGTTATACTTCTAATCTTTATGAGTTGTAGCAGTCAAGCCTATTTTTGAGGCTGAATATAATATTGATAGTGAGGGTAAAAGAAGAGCTTAGAAAGCCGCGGGTGCCTTCTCTGTCATCTTGGCTCTGCCTCCCCTGCATGGTATATTTTGGCATCCCAGATTGAAGGCTCTAGAAAGCATAGTACATTTTAGTACCCCAACTTGGGGGCGCTAGAACGCACACAACAATATACAATTGGGTTTTTTAGCATACTATATTATGGAAATGCTATTTTATTCCATAAATTAAAAAATTTAAAAGAAAAAGAAAAGAAAAAGTAATGAGAGCAACCTACTAATGCATATGCATATGAAACAATTTTTATAATCTTTAACATATTTAAATGGCATCCTATGTTGGTGATATTTGCTTTTTACTATTTGAATCAGGTGTATCCTTCCCATAATCTCTCTCATACAAACAAAAGACAAATAATTGGGGGAAGAGAGTCAAAAAAGTGCTTTAAAATGTTATCATGACAACATATATTTTTCCATTTTAAAATTAACATGGTAGAATATAAGTTCTTTCTGGAAGTTTAAAGAAAAAGTTTAAAACCCATGTAAAATTATAGTATCCCAAAGAGACTATCACTGATAGACTGTGAATTTCTCATGGAAGATATTATCCCTTCTATTTTATTTCCAGTTCATTTTCTCTCTATGGTGTAAACATAAATTCTATTTTAAAGGTTAAACAGGGATTGTATTTTGCAAAGAATATTGTAAAACAACATGTTTATACAGAAAGTTAAATTCACTTCCTGAAATGTTAGCTGATTTGAATATTGTTAATTAAAATCTACAGAACATTATAGAAGAACACAGATCTATCCAGAATCTGCATGGTGTTATCTTTGAAAATGCTGGTCAATCTAGAAATGTTCTGTTAACTCATTATCATTGAATAGGAAGTGTTATATTCATGGAGATTAATTTCATAGTTTCTAGAATATAATATAATGGCAATAGTTGGTACTGTCAATGTTGTCATGAGAACTCATGTAATTACTTCAAAATAATAAGCAGCTGGTCTCAGCAAATATATATTTAACTCATATGACTACTGAAATTGAGAAATAAGCAATCTAAGTAGTGGATTTGGGGGTAATTATAGGACTTTGGGAATAGAAACATTGTAAGACACCAGGTTAGATGCTGAATGACTGAAAATCTAGGGAAAGATAATAACGTCCTAGAAATATA
Source organism: Sarcophilus harrisii (assembly GCF_902635505.1). Lineage (NCBI taxonomy): Eukaryota > Metazoa > Chordata > Mammalia > Dasyuromorphia > Dasyuridae > Sarcophilus > Sarcophilus harrisii. The sequence continues at coordinate 122,936,416 of NC_045431.1, read as the reverse complement.
TTCCTTCTATGATGGTGTTATGACTTTATGAATTTTTGGTGATGCATATGGAGTGCTAAAGACTAACCAATTAATGCTTCATTATTATTGGAAGTTCTTTTTATACTCTAGACTAAAAGTTGTTATCAATGCATAAAAATGGCATTAGGACTTTCAAAATAATCTGGTGCAGACTTTCTAAATCTGAGTAATTTTTTAACATAAGAATTTCCTTAGAGAAATTTGATTAGACATATTTGAAGAAGATAGGGGATATGATATAGTTGGAGTTGAAGATTAGCATATAAAAGAAGAACAGAATATCGAAACTACATGTCTCTAAGAAGAAGCCATACTTATACTTTAGAATTTCCCTTTACTAAAAATAGGAAGAAAAAAAGTATTATGGTCATATAACTGCAATCACTGTCATATATTAATACAGTGGGGTGGCATGTGTCTATGACTGTCAGGAAAAATTATGCAAGTAGACTGGCGAATTGATGACACTTTAAGAAAAAAAAATCTGCAAACACAGCTTAACTGTGTACACATAGTTTGCTTAAAGCATCTAATTTGCAGACAGAGCATTTTAGTTTGTCGGCTAGACAAATGGATTCATTTTTTTAAAAACTAATGTAGATAATATGAGAAGAATAAGACATTGTGAATGGGCATGCTTAGGTTCAAGAAAAGTGATGCTATAAATATGAAATATGAGACAGTTAATTTTCACTGTTTTTCAGAAATCTTCAATGAACCATATCTTTCTCACACTGTTGTGTCTCTTTACTTTCTTTGAGAATTTGGCTGTGCATGTTTTTGTTTTTAACACTATACACTTAAGGATAGGATATAAATAGTCTGCCTCTAATACTCCTAAAGGTAGCACATATGTGGAAAAAAGCACAAATATGTTACATAGGTGCAGCTATGTTATAGCTACAATTCACTGTTCCTTGACATATGTGAGCTTAGGGAAAAAAATATTTTAGTCAACCACAGAGAGGTTGCACCTTTCATATAAAAAATCCGGAGAACTATCCCAATGACCTAGAACATTATATGAAGCACTACCAAGTATTAACAAGCTTTATTTCACTTTCATCAAGTCTTAAGATGAACTAGTACTTTTTGTTATTACCAAGTTTATCTCTTTCTAGGTATTTCTCTTCTATTTTGTAAATCTCCGTGTGTGTGTGTGTGTGTGTGCGCCAACTAAAGGATAAACGACAAACCTTGGTTTAAACTATTTTTAAAAAAATTTAAAATAAAATTTATTCTGTTATAAAAAATACAGAAAACATTTTTCAATGACATGTAACTTTCCATTGTAACATTATAAGTCAATTATGTGACTTTTCCTCATGTTTAATCTTAGATAAATTTAAAATTAAAAAATGTGGCTTCTTTCAGCATTGTGAAAATAAAAAAGGAAGAAAAGAAGAGAAGTATTATGGGTGAGAAACAAGGTGCTAAGTAAGTGGAATTAAGGGGACAATGGTTAAATCTAGTTTAGCATTGATTTAATCCTATAACAAATAATAGTTTCCTAGTGATATAATGATTGGTATATACTCAGTGTGGAAAATATAAGGAGGAGCTCTCTGGTCCAGGAAGGACAAGCATATTGGAAGCTCTTGGAGGCTGAGACAGATTCATTCTATTTTGCATCTTTGTTGTGGCTGGAGGTTGAAGCACAAACCCTTGCAGTCAGAGAGATTCAGAAGCCAGAGAAGGTAGTTGGGCAGAACTAAGGAAGACAGAGAAGTGGTGGCAGACTGTTCTGTGGAGAACATTGAAACCAAGATTCGGAAGGCCTCCAGAAAAGTAGTCGAGCCCCAAGTGAAGGAGATAAGGTGGGAGCAGAAGCTCTTGGAAACAAGGAAAGAGATAGGCCTCTAAGAAAGCTAATTAGGCAGCAGGAAAGGAAACAAGACTTGGAAAGAGACAATAAAGGATTTTACTACTTGGCTGTATTTGGGGTGATTACTGAAATGAAATGAAGGCTGCCCTCAGAAGCCCCCCCAAGAAACCTGCTCCCAGAGAACATTGCATTTTAGAGAAGAATATTATAAAGAAGGATGGAAGAAAGAAGAAAAGGAAGGGAAGGAGGGAAGAAAGTGATAAACAAAGGAACAAAGATAGGTATTTGTAGAGGCCCAATGGAAAAGTAATACAATGGTGTGGGTGGAAGAGTGGCCCTTAGCCAGTGAACAAATTCAGGTCTTATTAAAAATAATTTAGGAGCAACTTCACCAAGGACACTTATAACCTTCTCTAAGTCCTTGGAACTCCCATGTATTTACTGTAAAAAAAAGAAATCTGGAAAATGGATGATGTTGACTGATTTGAGAAAAATGAATGACAGATGGAAACTATGAGAACTCTTCAGCCTGGGCTTCCATCTCCTACTCAGGCCTAGGGAATGGCCTCTTTGGGTTATAGACATTAAGAATTGTTTCTATTCTATCTCTCTGGATAAGGAGAATATGAAAAGATTTGTCTTTTCAGTGCTCAGAATTAATTTAGCTGAACCTTATAAAAAATTTGAATGGACAATTTTGCCACAGGGAATGAAAAATAACCTTACCATGTGTCAAAAGTATGTAGGTGCTGCTCTTACTCCAGTAATAAAGGCATTTTCAAAAGTTGTTTTATTATATTATATGGATGATATCTTGGGATATACACCTGAGGAACAAATGTTAGAAGTATGTCTACAAAAGACCATAGAAACTCTAAAAAACTACCAAATGTATATAGCCCCAGAAAAAATTCAAAAGCATGCTCTTTTTCAACATTAGGATATGAAGTATATCCCAAGGTACTTACAATTTAAAAACTTTGTTTAAGAAGTGAGAAGATGTTCACCTTAAATGACTTTCAGAAATTGACAGGAGATATCCAATGGATACATCCAGTATTAGACTTAACTACTTATCAATTACAACAATTGTATAACATTTTAAGGGGAGACACTGCTTTAGACTCATCACACCAGGTTACATAACACTGAGAGAGGCTGAACTGGCTTCATCCAGTGTGGTTAAAAAAGTCACTCAAAAACCCTTGGAAATATAAGTTTTGCAACAAAAAAGGCCCCTACATCAGTTCTTCATCAAGGAGACAGTGTAATCGAGTGGGTGACACTCCAAGCATAACCAAACTAAAGTTTTATTCCTTACTCAGTGCTTGTAGCTAGAATGTTATTAAAGGTCATTAAGAGAATAGTACAATTATCTGGGATAGGATCTAAGAAGATAAATACTTTTTATATCAATGCACAAATTTATGTATGTTGTGTAACCATCCCAGAGTGGCAAAATTTATCGGCCACAGTTCCAAATTTTACACATGGGTCCCCTTTAAAGATAACCTAGCTATTACATAATTGGCCATGGATTTTTGAAGAAAAAGTTTCTAAGGTTCCTCTTAAAGGAGCAACCATCAATACAGATGCATCTCAAAACAACATTTATATTATACATTCTCCTGACCTAGCTTTAAAAAGAGTAGTCAGAACTTCTTTTCAGTCCACTCAGCAGAATGAGTTATGTACAATTATGCTAGCTGTTATTTATTATCCAGGAGATGTAAACATAATATTTGATTCATCTTATTCAGTAGGTGTGGTACAAAGAATTGCCACAGCCCAAATAAAATTTGTAGTCTCTAACATATATCAGCTTTCTAAGGCACTTCAGGAGCAAGTGATAAAACACCCAGGTAAGTATTACCTCTTGCATGTCTACTCTCATGTGGGACTTCCAGGTCCTGTTTTTGTGGAAACTTAAAGACAGATTGCCTTCTTACCATGTTAGCCAACACTCCTTTATTTCAGGCAGCCCAAAAATCTCACTCTAAATCTCATCAGGCTGCACAAACTTTATGTTTTCAGTTTGGGATAACAAAAAGGTAAACTAGGAGCGTAGTAAAAGCCTGTACAGTACAAACAAAACTAATACAGACAAGATTAGAAGAGAAGCAATAAACTGGGAAAATATTTTTACAGTCAAAGGTTCTGATAACGGCCTCATTTCCAAAATATATAGAGAATTGATTCTAATTTAGAAGAAATCAAGCCATTCTTCAATTGATAAATGGTTAAAGATTATGAACAGACAATTCTCAGATAAAGAAATTGAAACTATTTCTAGCCATATGAAAAGATGCTCCAAGTCATCATGAATCAGAGAAATGCAAATTAAGACAACTCTAAGGTATCACTACACACCTGTCAGACTGGCTAGAATGACAGGGAAAGATAATGCAGAATGTTGGAGGGGATGTGGGAAAACAGGCACACTAATACATCGTTGGTGGAATTGTGAATACATCCAATCATTCTGGAGAGCAATTTGGAACTATGCTCAAAAAGTTATCAAACTGTGCATACCCTTTGATCCAGCAGTGTTACTGCTGGGCTTATATCCCAAAGAGATCTTAAAGAAGGGAAAGGGACCTGTATGTGCAAGAATGTTTGTGGCAGCCCTCTTTGTAGTGTCCAGAAACTGGAAACTGAGTGGATGCTCATCAATTGGAGAATGGCTGAATAAATTGTGGTATATGAATATTATGGAATATTATTGTTTGGTAAGAAATCATCCAACAGGATGATTTCAGAAAGGCCTGGAGAGACCTACACAAACTCATGCTGAGTGAAATGAGCAGGACCAGGAGATCATTATATACTTCAACAACAATACTATATGATGATCAATTTTGATGGACCTGGCCATCTTCAGCAATGAGAAGAACCAGATCAGTTCTAATGGAGCAGTAGTGAACTGAACCAGCTACACCCAGCAAAAGAACTCTGGGAGATGACTAAGAACCATTACATTGAATTCCCAATCCCTATATTTTTGCCCGCCTGCATTTTTGATTTCCTTCACAGGCTAATTGTACAATATTTCAGTGTCTGATTCTTTTTGTACAGCAAAATAACGTTTGAACATGTACACTTATTTTGTATTTAATTTATACTTTATTATATTTAACATGTATTGGTCATCCTGCCATCTAGGGGACGGGATAGAGGGAAGGAGGGGAAAAATTGGAACAAAAGGTTTAGCAATTGTCAATGCTGTAAAATTACCCATGCATATAACTTGTAGATAAAAAGCTATTAAAAATTTAAAAATAAATAAAATTTTCAAAAAGCCTGTACAGTTTGCCTTCCTTTCCACGCTCCTATGCTTTCTCCAAGGAAGAACTCTCGTAGTTTGAGTAATATTTGGCAGATGGATGTGACCACCTATATAATTATAAATCTTTTGGTCACCTGTCTTTTATCCATGTTGTTATGGACACTTTTCCAGGATTTACTTTTGCAGTACCAGCAGCAAAAGAGATGACCGAGGTGGTCACTGAATTCCTTACACAGGCCTTTGCAGTTATGAGCATGCCACAAGCAATAAAGACAGATAATGGACCTTTATATACTTCTAAACATTTTGCACACTTTTGTGCACAGTATCAGATTTCACACACCACTGGCATACCCTTCAATCCTCAAGGACAGATAATTGTAGAGAGGAGGAACAGAGACATCAAGATGCTTCTCCAAATACGAAAGAAAGGGGGAACCACAGATAGCCCTAGAGAACTTCTAAACTTAACTCTTTATACTATTAATTTTTTGTTGTTTTTGATTAAAATGCACTGGCTCTGGCAGACAGGTTTCATAACCCATCAGAAGGGCAGGGTCCAGTGAGATTTAGATAACTGCCAGGTGCTGTGGAGCACCCAAAGAACAGTGAATGGAAGGAACCAAATAGGTTAACTTCTTGGGGCAGAGGGTTTGCTTGTGTCTCTACAGATGAAGAAGGAACCTGATGGGTGTCAACAAGCCGTATCCGCCTTGACCATTGGAGAGTGATGAACAAAGAGGAGACTATATCCACCACTGAAATAGTATGACACTTAACCCTATGTGTATGGCAATTGACTCATTAACATGAAAATTATTGTTAATGAGATTGATGCAAGACTTCAAAACCTGCTGGAATCATTGGATTCTTTGAGACATAATGAGCCTGATGAAGGACTTCAAAACCTTTGACAATCACTGGATTCCTTGACACAGGATAGATAGTAGATTGGCTTTAGACTACCTCTTGACTGCTGAAGGAAGTGTATATGTGGTTGTGAATTGAGAGTTCCTTTCTATACCTTCCTTCTGGGACTTATGAAATTCTCTTATAGTATCTTTTTTATTCATATCGTTTGCTATTGTAATATTACAACTTGCTTGTGTGATATTACTACTTGCTTGTGTGATTCCTCCTATGCTGATGGATTTAATCACTGATGTATACCTGCTTCCATTAAAACAAAAGAAAGAGAGAGATGTAGAGGGCCACAGATAGTGAAGGAATTCTGGGTGAGGTATAAGACCCTTCAGTCTAGAGGGAACCTGCTGATAATGTCTGGTTTGACTCCCCATTTCTGTAATGGGCTGAAGTTTGAGTTGATGCACTTAGGTCCCAAGTACATGAGGCTAAATAGTAATTGGACTATACTCTATTAATATACATGATTGGATAAAGAATTGTCCCTGCCCACTCTCTGTGCAAGTCCTGATGTGTTGTACAGGAAATGACGATTTTGGTGGGTGGAGGCAGAGAGAGGAACAGGAAGAGAAGCTGGGAGAGATGGGGCCTGGGTTCATTCTCCTGGCTGCTGGTCGTGTGGCTGGTGATCTAGCTAGCTTCTTGACTCAGCTGCACACATTGCTATCGCCGATTCTCTTCCACCTACTATCCTTCTTCAATGAGAATAAAGACTGACAATTTTCCCCTAACCTGAACTCCGGACTCCTGCTGATTTTAAAATAAGCGATCTTCACACATTTCCCCTAAGGGCTTTTGATTTTTCTGAGAAGTCAAGTGGCAATGACAACCTGTGTTGTAGTTGAAGCAGAGTAATACCAAATGGCCAAGAGTATCTACATACAGTAGCAAGTTGTTTATGTGGTCCTGCATGCGCAATATATAGTTAGCACATGCGCACAATGTACTATGGTTATATAAGGGTATTAGAGTATATAAAGCTGAGACAATTTGGAATAAATGGATTCCATGTTTGACAACCCACATGACTGCCTCTTCACTCCTCTTCTAAGAACAAGGACTTGGGCTGGTACCAATGTCCTCCAGAGAGTTAGTCCAGACACAACAGGTATATCATATGCCAAGATTATGGGGATATAAAAACAAAAGAGATGCAGTCTCAGCCTTCAAGGAGAATATATATTCAAGGAGGAGAAACACATAAAGTAGTGGTCAAGGCATAGGACACAAAGATGTTAAATCAGCAACAGGGAAGAGAATTACCATGCTTTTTTCTACCATGATTATTCATGATTATGTTGATTTGACATTGGTTTCCTTGGGGAAAGGGTTGGAAAAGGGTTGAGTGGATGTGGAATATATATATATTATAGCAGTGCAGATGATCATGATTAGGGTGGATGGTTGGTCAAATATGGTTTGAAGTCTGGGACTGTCTAGACACTGTCATGTAAATATGTACTCACTGACTCATTAATCAAGATCATTTAACTCCAGGATTATGCACCCCAAACTAAGTGAATTAGGGCATCGTAGGTATGGGGTCTGACACACCATACTCTGAAAGTTTAGGAGTTGTAGCAGCATGAGTGGATGGCAAAACAAGGTCAGGATGGTTCATAGTTTACCCTGTTTACACCATTGTAATCATTCTGATTCTGGTCAATATTTTTCTACAAATGATTGATAAGGTACTTCAACCTGCCAGAGGTTTTACCCTAGGCTTTTTTTCCCTTTCTTTTATGCTTTGTGGACTCTTATGTAACAATGGCCTATCCATCAGATTCACCTTATTCTTACTACATGATTTATCTCTTGAAACTTGAGAAACTACATATATATGAATATAAATAGTTTAATCATTGCCTTATGAGATGCAAATTGCATTGAGAAATAAGGGAAATATAATTCTGCATTTTATTATCCATGGAATTGGTTGCCTCCAGTTGTTAGTGACCTCTCTGTCATTAAAGGTCTTTGAGCAGATGTTGTATGAACACTTCACAGTGATGTTGAAGTCAAGTTTCATTATTAAGGAGAGGTGAATCTAAAGAAACTTTGAGGTTCTTTCTCAATTTTAAATCCCATGATTCTTAGTTTGGGTAATAATTTCAATAGAATCATATACCACTACCATCACCAGCATCACCACCATCATTATCATTTTCATTGCTGCTGCTATAGTTTTTTCCCCTATTACACTTAAATATAATAGCTACTTTTTAAAAATACTTCAAAGATTTCTGGTATAGTTAGTGTGGTTATTACTTAGTTATTTGTTAAAAAACAAAGAGAACATGGTTCAATCCTCTTTAGTTTCTACATGACTTTGGTTGAATGACAGGAAAAAATCTCAAATTCTGTTAAGAATCATATATTTTTAGACTGCTTATTAAAAAAAAATTAGTGTATCAAATGTGAGGTCTTTACCTGATTACTAACATATAGACATGTTACTGGAGAAAGTAAATGATGCTAGCAATAAAATTTTCATTATCGATGAAATAAGAAATTTATAGGTCCATGGAAATATGCCTCAAATAGTCTCAGTAGAGAAACAAATGAAATGGTTGATGGATTTGTTTGTTTTTTAATCAAAAGCAACAAAAAATATTGATTCATGGGACATTATACTATCTCATTTTGCCATACTCATAATGAGTATCAATTAAAAGAAAAAAAACTCCATGAAAATAATTGTGACTAATGAGCCAACATGTGTTATAAAGGGTAAAACTGCAGTGGAATTCCATGACGAAGACCATAACTTCTCCCCTCTAATAAATCAACATATGATTTAATATTTGGCAAATTAAAAGCACAAATGGGTATAAAAAGTGAGGGTGAAGAAGCTGAGAAATATTTCCCACATATTCAAAAAACATTTTTATGAACAATTGAGAGGTATTAGACAAAGAAAACATGAAACATTTACAAAAACTGAAACACCACATCTCATTGGTCAAGAAATGATCAATCACTTACATCAGAGTCTTTTTTTTTTTTTTTTTTTTTTTGCTGAAGCAGTTTGTGTAAAGTGACTTGTCCAGGATTACACAGCTAGGAAGTGTTAAGTGTCTGAGACCAGATTTGAATTCAGGTCCTCCTGAATTCAGGTCTGGTTCTCTATCCACTGCATCACCTAGTCATTTTCAACTCAGTGTCTTTGTTAAGTAAGAAAATTTACTTGTTGGAAAAAAATATCAAAACCACTACCAAGTTAGAAGAAATAATAAATATTAGAAAATGGAAAAGGTCTAAGCTGAAATTTAAAATTAATTAATGAAGATAATGGAAAATGGATAAAAGAGCAAACATCAATACAGTTTATCCTCACTTCTTAAGAGACCTTAGCAGATGTTCATCAATGAATACAACAGGAAGATTAAAAAAAACTAAACTAAAAACTACTTTAGTGAATACATAATTAATCTATTTAAAAAACCAATAAATTTGACAGCCAACTGGAACTATTTTATAGAAGAGGATTGTGAAAAATTAGGAAAAATATTGTGAGAAAAAAAGCAAAAAGTGAAAGAGGTAAAACAATTATATAAAATATGAGAGACAGAGACAGAGAGACACAGAGAGAGACAAACTGAGAGAAACAGAAACAGAGGGACAAGAGAGGAAGAGACAGAGATAGAGACAAACTAAGAGAGAAAGAGAGAAACAAGAGAAAAAGAGAGAGACACACACAGAGGGAGACAAAGAGACAGAGAGAGCATTATTGATATAAGAACATATAAAGGTGATGATAGCCTTTTCTAAGATTATGGTTGTGTGATTAGTGGAAAGAGTAATAAGTGTCATGATAGTGTAGGACATAAAATCAGGAAACCCTGAGTTCATGGACTGCCTCACATACTTATGTTTGTGTGACTCTGAGCAACTTAATCTCTCTGTAACTCAGTTCCTGCTGAATATCAAATGAGGGAATTGGAATTTATAACCTCTAACATCCCTTGTAGATAAATTTTATGATTCTATAATTATTGGATCCTATAATGAGAATGAAGAGGTAAAAAATTGCAATCTTTGGCAACTGACTAGAATTGTGGAGTGACAGAGCACAAGGGGTCATGGACACAGCTGAGAGACTGGAAGAATCTTGATATCCTCTACAGAAACATATTTACTAGGTGCTAGACATGTCAAGTACCAAATAACCTGATAAAAAGAAACTCATTACATCTTAGCAGACAGAAAATGGATGATTACTGATATGAGTAATTTTTAAACCAACCATCTTTGGACAGTTGGACAATGGCCTTAGTAGAAATAACAAAGTCACTACCAAATTAGAATTTGCCAAGAATGCCATGTTAATTTTTTTCCTTTAAGAAAAATAATCCTTGAGGGGCGGAGCCAAGATGGCGGAGAAGACACACGCGACTTTCTAAGCTCTTCTCTTACCCTCTTTATCAATATTATATCGAGCCTCAAAAATAGTCTTGACTGCTACAATTCGTAAAGATAAGAAGTAGAACAACTCACCGGCCGAAGAAAATCTGCAGTCTCGCCAAAAAAGGTTGGTTCCGGGGCCAGGGGGGAGATCGGCGCAGACGGGGAGAGAAATTAGGTTCCGAGGAGAGTCTCAAACCGAGGGTGAAGGCACAGATCTCAGCACAAGCGCGCAGCCCCAACCCGCAGTACAGGGCTTTTCCTTGGGGCAGTTGTGATCCTGCACGGCAGGAGGACGCAGCCCGGGTTAGCCTCCAATCTGCGCAGTGGGGAGCTCGGCTTGGGGCCATAGAGCTTTTCCAGGGCCGATTTGCATCAGGCAGAGACACTGGGCAGAGTTTGTGGCGGTCTGCAGTCAGCTGCTAATACTCACAGTCCCTCAAGAGGCTCCGGCCTGGGGCGGTGACACTTTCACCACTTAGTCTCTAGCCGAGGGCAATCGATAATCCACTCAGCCCTACTAAGCAGTTTGATAGCTCGGCCAGTGCTGAATCCACCTCCTGTTGGGGGAAGGGAAAACTCTCACACAGAGCACTCCCATACCTCGGAGGCGGAAATCGGTTTACATCTCTCCCTATTCTGCAGAGGAAGCTGGTAACCCCCTTGCCTAGGAGACCTACCCTAAAGGCTTTAAAACATGAATAAAAAGATGAAAAGAACAATCGACAGCTTCTATGCAGAAAAAGAGCAGGTCAGCAAACCTGAAGAGACCTCAAACAGCAAAAATGCATCAGACTGTCCTCCTTTACATAATGCTCTCATAGAAGAGACCATTAAAAGTCTCAAAAGAGAGTTAGAAGATAAATGGGGAAAGGAAAGAGAAGCCTTACAAGAGAGCAACAACTTCCTGAAATACGAATTGGAAAAGTTAAAAAATTCTCAGGAAGTGCAGGGAAACAAAATTGGTGAATTGGAAAAAATAAAGAACTCGCAAGAAAGTAGGATCTGTGAATTGGAAAAAGAAAATAATTCACTAAAAAAAAAAATTAGTGAAATGGAAAAAAATTCCACAGACCAAAACAATACATTCAAAAACTCAATTGGACATATACAGAAAGAAGTAAAAAAAGCTATTGAAGAAAATAATTCTTTAAAAATTAGAACTGAACAAATTGAAACTAATGATTCATTGAGACAGCAAGAATCAGTCAAGCAAAAACAAAAAAATGACAAACTGGAAAAAACCACGAATTATCTACTTGCAAAAATGACAGACTTGGAAAATAGATCTAGGAGAGATAATCTGAGGATTATTGGACTTTCTGAAAACTATGATGAAAAAAAGAGCCTAGATACTATTTTACAAGAAATCATCAAAGAGAACTGCCCAGATGTAATAGAATCAGAAGGTAAAATAGGCTTGAACGAATTCATCGAACACCTTCTGAAAGAAACCTAAAATAAAACCCCAAGGAATATTGTGGCAAAATTTCAGAACTATAAGATTAAGGAAAAAATTTTACAAGCAGCCAAAAAAAACCATTTAAATACCGAGGTGCCACAATAAGGATCACCCAAGATCTGGCTGCCTCTACATTAAAGGAAAGAAGGGCCTGGAATAATGATTCGAAAGGCACAAGAACTTGAGATGCAGCCAAGAATAAACTACCAGCTAAGCTGAGCATTTTCTTCCAGGGAAGAAGATGGACATTTAATGAAACAAATGAATTCCATTTGTTTCTGAAGAAAAAACCAGAACTAAACAAAAATTTGATCTCCAAGAATAGAACTCAAGAGATGCAGAAAAGGTAAAAATAACTCTTGAGAATTGTATTTCTATTGTGGATATACAAAAGAATACATGTATAATTTGAGTGTACTGATATAACATAAAAAGGGAAGTAGGTATGGAAAAGGGATGATGGCAGAATAAGGTGGGAAGGAGGGATAAAGAGGGAAACCACATCCCACAAAGAGGCTAAGGAAACTTATCATATCTGAGGGAATTTAGAGGGAGGAACATTGTGTGAATCTTGCTCTCATCAGAGTTGGCTCAAAGAAAAATAATTGACATTTGTTTTAGAGAAAATTCTCTCGCCTCATTAAAATCAGGGGAGAGGAAAAGGAAAAGAAAAGAGTAATAAGGGAAGGAAGGAAAGACTCAAAGGGGGAGGGAGGGATTATAAAGAGGATAAGTATCGTGATACAAGAGGGGTACATAAGTTTAAAAGGGGAAAGAGGGTTGGGAGGCAAGAATAAGTAAAGCACAATCTGGGGTTATTAGGATGGCAGGAAATACAGATTTAGTAATTCTAACCATAAATGTAAATGGGATGAACTCCCCATAAAGAGGAGGCAGATAGCAGACTGGATCAAAAGTCAGAACCCTACAATATGTTGTTTACAAGAACACATTTAAAGCAGGGGATGCATATAGAGTAAAAGTAAAAGGCTGGAGCAAAATCTATTATGCTTCAGGTGAAGTCAAAAGAGGTAGCCATCCTTATCTCCAGATCAAGCAAAAGTAAAATTGATCTAATTAAAGAGATAAGGAAGGTAACTACATCCTGCTAAAGGGACATAAACAACGAAGCAATATCAATATTAAACATATATGCACCAAGTGGTATGGCACCAACTTCCTAAAGGAGAGTTAAGAGAGTTGCAAGAAGAAATAGACAACAAAACTGTAATAGTAGGAGATCTCAACCTTGCACTCTCAGAATTAGACAAATCAAACCACAAAACAAATAAGAAAGAAATTAAAGAAGTAAATAGAATATTAGAAAAATTAGGTATGTTGGATCTTTGGAGAAAATTGAAATGGAGATAGAAGGAATATACTTTCTTCTCAGCAGTTCATGGAACCTATTCAAAACTGACCATATATTAGGACATAAAGATCTCAAAATTAAATGCAAGAAAGCAGAAATAGTAATGCTTTCTTTTCAGATCATGATGCAATAAAACTACATTCAACAAAAAGTTAGGGAAATAGACCAAAAGTAATTGGAAACTAAACAATCTCATCTTAAAGAATGATTGGGTGAAGCACAAATTATAGATACAATTAATTTCACTCAAGATAATGACAATGATGAGACATCATACCAAAATTTTGGGATGCAGCCAAAGCGGTAATAAGAGGGAATTTTATATCCTTAGAGGCTTACTTGAATAAAACAGAAAAGAAAAGATTAATGAATTGGGCTTGCAACTAAAAAACTAAAAGACCAAATTAAAAACCCCCAATCAAATACTAAATTGGAAATTCTAAAATTAAAAGGAGAAATTAATAATATTGAAAGTAAAAAATACCTATTGAACTAATTAATAAAACTAAGAGTTGGTTCTATGAAAAAGCCAATAAAATAGATAGCCTTTGGTAAATCTGATTAGAAAAAGGAGGGAGGAAAATGAAATTAGTAGTCTTAAAAATGAAAAGGGAGAACTTTCCACCAATGAAGAGGAAATTAGAGAAATAATAAGGAGTTATTTTGCTCAACTTTATGCCAATAAATTTGATAACCTAAGTGAAATGGATGACTACTCCAAAAATACAGACTTCCCAGACTAACTAGAGGAAGAAGTAAATTGTTGAATAGTCCCATTTCAGAAAAAGAAATAGAACAGGCAATTAAACAACTCCCTAAGAAAAATCACCAGGACCAGATGGATTTACATGTGAATTTTACCAAACATTTAAAGAACAATTTGCCCCAATGCTATATAAATTATTTGATAAAATAGGGAATGAAGGAGTCCTACCAAATTCCTTCTATGACACAGACATGGTACTGATACCTAAACCAGGTAGGCTGAAAATAGAGAAAGAAAATTATAGACCAATCTCCCTAATGAATATTGATGCTAAAATCTTAAATAAGATATTAGCAAAAAGACTACAGAAAATCATCACCAAGATAATACACTATGATCAAGTAGGATTTATACCAGGAATGCAGGGCTGGTTCAATATTAGGAAAACTATCAATATAATTGGCCATGTTAATAACCAAATTAACAAAACCATATGATCATCTCAATAGATGCAGAAAAGCATTTGATAAAATCCAACATCCATTCCTATTAAAAACACTTGAGAGTATAGGAATAAATGGACTTTTCCTTAAAATAATCAGCAGCATCTATTTAAAACCATCAGTAAGCATCATATGTAATGGAGACAAACTGCAACCATTCCCAATAAGATCTGAGTGAAAACAAGGTTGCCACTATCACCGTTACTATTTAATATTGTATTAGAAACGCTAGCTATAGCAATAAGAGCTGAGAAAGAGATTAAAGGAATAAGAATAGGCAATGAGGAAGCCAAATTATCACTCTTTGCCGATGACATGATGGTATACTTAGAGAACCCCAGAGATTCTGCTAAAAAGTTATTAGAAATAATCACAACTTTAGCAAAGTTGCTGGTTATAAAATAAACCCACATAAGTCATCAGCATTCTTATATATCACTAACAAAATCCAACAGTCAGAGTTACAAAGAGAAATTCCATTTAAAGTAACTACTGATAATATAAAATATTTAGGAATCTATCTGCCAAGGGAAAATCAGAAACTTTATGAGCAAAATTACAGACCACTTTTCACACAAATTAAGTCTGATCTAACCAATTGGAAAATATTAAATGCTCTTGGATAGGGCGAGCAAATATAATAAAGATGACAATATTACCTAAACTAATCTATTTATTTAGCGCTATACCAATCAGACTCCCAAAAACTATTTTAATGACCTAGAAAAATAACAACAAAGTTCATATGGAAAAACAAAAGGTCAAGAATTTCAAGGGAATTAATGAAAAAAAATCAAATGATGGTGGCTTAGCTAGTACCAGATCTAAAACTATATTATAGAGCAGCAGTTACCAAAACTATTTGGTATTGGCTAAGGAATAGATTAGTTGATCAGTGGAATAGATTAGGTTCAAGGGATAAAACAGTCAACAAATATAGCAACCTAGTCTTTGACAAACCCAAAGATCCCAGCTTTTGGGATAAGAACTTACTGTTTGATAAAAATTGCTGGGAAAATTGGAAACTAATATGGCAGAAACTAGGCATTGATCCATACTTAACGCCGTACACCAAGATAAGGTCAAAATGGGTTCATGACCTAGGCATAAAGAATGAAATTATTAATAAATTAGAGGAACATAGGATAGTTTACCTCTCAGACCAGTGGAAGGGAAGGTTTTTATGACAAGCAGAACTAGAGATCATTACTGATCACAAAATAGAAAATTTCGATTATACCAAACTGAAAAGTTTTGTACAAACAAAACTAATGCAGACAAGATTAGAAGGGAAGCAATAAACTGGGAAAATATTTTTTACAGTCAAAGGTTCTGATAAAGGCCTCTATTTCCAAAATATATAGAGAATTAACTCTAATTTATAAAAAATCAAGCCATCCTCTAATTGAAAAATGGTCAAAGGATATGAACAGACAATTCTCAGATGAAGAAATTGAAACTATTTCTAGTCATATGAAAAGATGCTCCAAGTCATTATTAATCAGAGAAATGCAAATTAAGACAACTCTAAGATACTATCACACACCTGTCAGATTGGCTAAGATGACAGGAAAAAATAATGATGATTGTTGGAGGGATGTGGGAAAACTGGGACATTGATTCATTGTTGGTGGAGTTGTGAACGAATCCAACCATTTTGGAGAGTAGTTTGGAACTATGCTCAAAAGTTATCAAACTTTGCATACCCTTTGATCCAGCAGTGTTACTACTGGGATTATATCCCAAAGAGATTATAAAGAAGGAAAGGGACCTGTATGTGCACAAATGTTTGTGGCAGCCCTTTTGTAGTGGCTAGAAACTGGAAACTGAATGGATGTCCATCAGTTGGAGAATGGCTGAATAAATTGTGGTATATGAAATTATGGAATATTACTGTTCTGTAAGAAATGACCAACAGGATGATTTCAGAAAGGCCTGAGACTTATACGAACTGATGCTGAGTGAAATGAGCAGGACCAGGAGATCATTATATACTTCAACAACAATACTAGATGATGACCAGTTCTGATGGATCAGGCCATCCTCACAACGAGATCAACCAAATCATTTCTAATGGAGCAGTAATGAACTGAACTAGTTATACCAGAAAAGAACTCTGGGAGATGACTAAAACCATTACATTGAATTCCTAATCCCTATATTTATGCACACCTCATCTTTGATTTCCTTACAAGCTAATTGTACAATAATTCAGAGTCTGATTCTTTTGTAACAGCAAAATAATGTTTTGGTCATGTATACCTATTGTGTATCTAAGTTAAATTTTAATATATTTAACATCTACTGGTCATCCTGCCATTTAGGGGAGGGGGTCGGGGGGGTAAGAGGTGAAAAATTGGAACAAGAGGTTTGGCAATTGTTAATGCTGTAAAGTTACCCATGTATATATCCTGTAAATAAAAGGCTATTAAATTAAAAAAAAATAAAATAAAATAAAAAAAAATAATAATCCTTGATATTTGGACTTGATTATCAGTTTTCCTATATTATGAAGAAGTCAGAAAGTTCTAAAGAAAACAGTCATGGTAAGAGTATCTGGATTAGACCAAATGTATGTGGAGGAATTCTATGTTGAAATCAGCATTGTTTTGAGGCAATGAACAATTTAGTTCTCAAAATATTTTAAAGGGGGGGGATGTAGTAAATAATTGGGAAAATAACTGTTACTATTATCAAAAAAATGACAAAAAATATCAGCACATAAACTTGAGATCATAATATTTATGAAAATAAATTCATGGAGGTCATCTCTTGAGAGTATCCCTAATGAATTATGAAAATAAAATGCTTGAAATTCCATAGATAGTAGTCTATAGTAGATCAAATCATTATATTCAATTGAATGAAAAATATAAAGAGTACAAGATTTCAACGTATGTGAAAAAATGCAAGTAATGTTCTGATGATTTTGTATATTAATATCATACAGGACATGGAATAAGAAGCTGCATGATCATCAAAAGTGCTTATGATAGTTATGGAAGATACATAGAGTGGACTTCAAATTGAGGAGATATTTTCTATAGATGATGAAGTATTTTAGATGTTACTATTTGCAGACAACATTGGGGTGATTGAATCAAGTTCAGTGGATCATTGCAGAGTCTTTTAAGTGAGATTTATAATCATTTCCAAATCACTGAAGAATACTTATGATCTAGACTATGATATGAATTTCAATGGAGAACCCATTGGACATATATCTTTTCTTTCTTTTTGTTAATTAAATAATAGAACTGAAAAAAAGAAAAAGAGAAAAGGAAAACAGAGCAAAACAGGGCATTGTCAAGTGGCCAGACAAACATTAGAGAGGAATCAAAATATATAACAACAAATTAACAGTTCTGGAAAGAATATATAATTGTAGAAAAAAATGGATTCATAAGTGTCCATCTTTTCTTTCCTTCCTTGTAGATTATTTTTTCGTTCTCTGCTGAACACTTTTTAAAAATTTTTCATTCTTTTTTTCTCTTTTCATTACCCTCTCCCACTTCCCCCAAGCAGACAGATGTATGTTATATACACATATATACATATATGTGCACACATATATACATATATAACATACAAACAGCCATCTCCACATCCCCCACCCCCATATATATATGCACACACAATCAACCATCCACAGACCCACTTGCACATACATATAACTATATACACACATGGAGCAACATGCATACATATCTACATATACTCATACACATATGTATCCACCCACATGGTAACATGCATCCAAAACAACATCAGTATGGCTGATATATAATGTATCATATAATGTAAGATCTCTCTTATTAGATCTTAAGTTTGACTTATCTCTTCTTTCCTATCTCTGCTAACTCTTCTGCTATAATTTCACTCCTTAACTTGCTGTGCTATTACTTAAGCTCCCCCTGCCTGCACATGTCTCCTTTATCTTCTTCCACTTTTTGTTTCCCCCTCCTTGATCCCTCCTCCCTTATGTCTTTATAGATTTTGCTTTATCCTTTATGGTATATACATATTGCTTATTTAACACATTATCAATGTAAGTAGGTTTTTGTAAATACAAGTCCTCATCCCTCTTCTAATGCCTCTGTGTCTATCCTTCCTCTGCACCTCATTCGTATAAAATAATTACCATTTTTAGCTTTTTCTAGGTGGTTTTGTTTTTTAGTCTATTCAATTCTGCTCCAATTTTTCTTTTGAGCTACTCAGTTATTGATGTCAATCTTAAACATGTAGTATGCATTTCCATGTTAAAAAAACATAAACAATTTTTCCATATTGAGCTCCTTGAAACTGATCTTTGATATTGGCACTTACTTGTTATATGTTCTATTGAGTTGGGGTGTGGTTGAAAGAAAGTCTTGAAAATCTACAAGTTTGTTGAATGTCCATTTTTTCATTAAATATTATGGATGATTTTGCTGAATATGATATTTTAAACCTCAATTCTAGTTACTTTGATTACTAGTAAATATGATTTCAGGACCTGGAGTCTTTTATTGTGAATGTTGATAGTCCTGTACAATTCTAATTGTAGCCCCAGTGATTTGAAATTTTTTTGTTTGGTTTTATTTTGTTTATTTGTTTCTTGCAAAATTTTTTTACCTTTGAAATTTGGCAAATCTTCCCATGTGTTTGTTTGTTTGTTTTTTTACAAAGGATCTCTTTGAGATGGTAATTGGTAGATTTTTTTCTATTTCTACTTTCCCTCCATGTCCTATCACTTAAGAACAATTTTCTTGGATTATTTCTTTTATTGTGTCAAGGCTCTTTTTTTTGGTCACAGCTTTCAGGTAGTCCAATTATTCTTACATTTTCTCTTCTTGATCTGTTTTCTAGATTTTTTTTCTTATAAGATGTTTCACATTCTGTTCTATTTTTTCATCCTAAAGGATATTTTGTTTTGTGATTTCTTGGTCTCTTGCAGCTTCACTGGCTTCCCCTTGCTTGATTCTAATTCTCAAGGAGTTATTTTTATCTTTAAGATTATGAATCTCCTTTTCTAGTTGGTTAACTTTTTTTCAAAATCTTGTTTTTATTTTTATTTTTTAAGGTTTTCCTCAAAGTCTCTCATTTGATTTTTAAATT
Source organism: Sarcophilus harrisii (assembly GCF_902635505.1). NCBI lineage: Eukaryota > Metazoa > Chordata > Mammalia > Dasyuromorphia > Dasyuridae > Sarcophilus > Sarcophilus harrisii. The sequence goes on along the minus strand of NC_045431.1, from coordinate 122,916,816 downwards.
CTTTCTTGAGTTCTAGAAATTTCTCTGGACAGGGAATCATTTAACATTATTCTTTGGGGTAAAAGAAGATTTTTTTTTTATTTCATTATCCTCTTAAGATGAACACCAGTCTTCCCTTTTTCCATAGTAGGTTTCTAGAGTTGGATTCTTTCTTCTTTGCTGGTTCATTTTTTTTTAATGAAAAGTATTAGTGTAAGCAGCTCTAATTGTGGGGTGGAAGAGATGGTGTCTCTGGCTTCACTTCACCTCTCCATTTGTCCTAGAATCCCAAACCAAAAGTTTCACCCCCCTGCAAATGCCAGGCTCACTGCTTCTGCACTTATCAGATCTCCTGGCTCCATTTTGCCTAGGACTTTGAGCTGGCCCTGTCATTCCTAAGTAGTTAAGATTCCCTCAGTCTTCCCAGACTCAGATTCCCGACTCCTCATTTGTCCAAGATGTGAAAGTTTTTGTGGTTCCTTCTGAGGCTTCAGCAAAAATCATCCAGCCCCAGGGTTCCCTACCTGTTGTTTCAAGGGCTGGCCTGGAGGGATTTGCACTTCACAGTGGTTAATCCGTGGTCTCTGGTCTTTCTATGGATCTTCTTTTATTATACTAGGAGGACCCCTGATCTGCTCCAAGTCCTCTTGATTTTTCACCAGTCAACATTCACCCCAAGGCTCAAATTTGTTTTATTTGTGGGAGAAATTTGGAGAGCATAAAATTTAATTACCTACTTTGCCATCTTCCCAGAATCCTCCTCAGACATATATCTTGAATACACAATAAGTAAAGATATTAAATTGCATGCATAGTTAAACAGCAGAAAGATAATAATCTTTGACTGGCAAATTGCTCAGTGATTTTGAATATCATAAACTTGTCCTTCAAACAAAATCCCATATTTTAGTTTGAACAAAAAAACAGAGATGATAAGGCTTTTAATCACATATAACAGTAAGACACTATGACAACAAAATCAATTCAGATATCAAGGAAGTTTATGGCCCAGATACATAAAATAGGAATTAATTTTTGTTCTCAGTGAGGAAGGTCTTGTAATAATGTCCTATACTGTCTATCAGGAAGAGAAAGAAAAATAATTAGTTATAGATGATATTAAAATATTTATGAGTCTACCCATCAAGTTAAACCTAAGAACTATATGAACATAATTACAGAACACATTTTACACACATAAAATCAGATCTAAACAAATGGAGAATATTAATTGCTCATGGATAGGTTTAGTTAATACAGTAAAAACGGCAATTCTATCTAAATTAATTTACTTGTTCAGTGCCATACCAATCAAATTGCCAAAAATACTTATAAAGCAAGAAAAAATAACACTACAATACATTTGGAAGGACAAAAATATAAAAAAAATCAATAAAAAATGTGAAGGAATGTGGTTTAGTAGCACCAGATCTCAAACTGTATTATGTATTAAACAGTACATTAAAATGATCTGGTTCTCACTGAAAAGTACTTGCAAATCAGTGGAAAACAGAGTAGTAAATAATAATTTAGTGCTTGATGAATGCAAAAATACCAAATTTGGGGATAAAGATTCACTACTTGACAAAAATTTCTGTAAAACTGGAAAGTAGTTTGGCAGAGACCACATAAAGACTAATATTTACACTATATACCAAGATAAGGTCAATATGGGTACATGAATTAGATATGAAAGTGAATATCATAAGCAAATTAGGGGAGCCTAGAATACTTTTCCTGTCAAGTCCATGAATAAAGGAATATGTTATGACCAGATGAGAAATAAAAGTGTTTTATGAGACATAAAATAGATTTATGTCAAATTTAAAAAAAAGGTTTTGAACAAATAAAACCAATGCATCCAATATTAGAAGAGAAGCAGAACACTATAAAAGTTTAAAATTTTTGTATAAAGTTTTTCCTAATAAAGACCTTATTTCTTAAATATATAAAAAATAAAGTAAATTTTATAAGTATTCAAGCAAATCATTTTTCATTTGATAAATGGTCAAAGGCTATGAACAGGCAGTTTTCAGATGAAGAAATAAAAACTATCTATACTCATAAAAATGCTTTAAATTACTATTGATTAGAGAAACATAGACATTAATACATTCCTTTTATAGTTGCAGACTGATTCAATCATTTTTGGAGAGTAATTTGGAATTATGCCCAAAGGACTATTAAATTGTGAATGCTCTTTGGCTCAGTAATACTGCTACTGGGTCTGTATTCCAAAAAGTTCAAGAAAGCAGTTAAAATACCTACATATACAAAAATTTTACCAGAAGTTCTTTTTGTGGTGATAAAGAGATAGAATCTGATTAAATAAGTTGTTCAATATGATAATGATAGAATCTATTGTGTTATAAAAAATGATGAGTAGGACGGTTTCTGGAAAAACAACCAACCAACCAAGCTGGAAAGATTTTGATTAAATTGTTTTATATATAATTTAAAAACATGAAAATAGGCAGAAGTGAAAAAAGCGAAAGATGAAGCTAAGCTTTAAGTAGATTTATTGTTAAGATCTACATGAATCCAACCAGATATATGATTAACTGTGGGTTAAACAGTTAAACCTAGAAACAGCATCTCAACAGGATATCATTTGATCCAAAATTCATCTGCATCATCTCAGAGAGGACTTTCTTTACACTTATCATCTGACTTCTCCCTGACATAATACATTTTTTGCACAAAGTTGTTGATCCCACTTTCTTTTCCACAGTCAACAAAGTTCAGTGGCAAGACAAAAGTCAGGATGACTAGCAATGACCTGGTATGCTGTGTATGATCTCTTGACATCTTTAAGGTCTTTCAAATACCTAAATGTTTTACATGCCTGCTTCAGCCTCCTTCATGGTTGTTAGAAGAAATTGTTCTCATCTGCTCATTTTGCTGAGGGAAAGTCTTTACATGCTTGGGGTAGATATACCCCTAACTCTCATATGAGTTTGAGGTCTGTTGATTATCTTCACTATAGAAATTAACAATATTGGTAAGATCACAGTCATGGAATCTTGAACAGTAGACTATACTCGGTCTAAGAAGGGGTTTCAAACATCATTTAATTCATCCTTATATTGCAGAACAGTAAACTGATGCTCAGGGAATAATAAATCACTCAGGTAGTAAAATAACAGAGATGGAATTCATAGTTATAATAGAATTAAGGAGTGAATTTTTAAAGAAGGAACAAATAAATAGAAAAAATGTTCTTTAAGTTCATGCTGTGTGCCAAATACAGTACTATGAAATAGAAAAAAATTTTTTTCTATTTTTTTCTCATTCTCATTTTGACCTCATGATGAACCAATTCAATTATATACTGTATTCTTCTCTCAAGTCCTTTGGCTTTTTAATCTATGGAATGTCTTATACTGACAAAGCTCAATCTTGGCTTACTCTTACTAGCAATTCATTTTGTTTTTGTTCATTTATTGATGAACAGTTGGAGAAAATCATGAAACTCGGTTGACTGGGTCCATTATAAATTTATGTGTCCTCAATACAGCAGGGTAATCATGTTACTTTCCCCAATTCATTCACTGTCACACTAATCACAACAGCTTTTCCAAATCTTTTCATCATTCCTTAAGTCTTTATAGATCTCTCTTAGTTGATAGTATTGTCCAATTATTTCACTGAAAAAAACTTAGATCATTCTCTGAAAACTTCCTTTTCTTCTCACTACTTCATCTCATATCCCTCAGATATCTTCCTCCATCTCCTTTATTTCATGAAAAACCTTCTCTTTGCCAAGACAACCTCATCTCTAGGAACAAGTGATTCCATCAAATTTCATTTTCTTCAACAAATTTCTCTTTGTTTCTCTTTCTCTCTCTCTCCCTCTCCACCCCCTCTCTTTCCTTTCCCTTCCTTCCTTCCTTCCTTCTTTCCTTCCTTCCTTCCTTCCTTCCTTCCTTCCTTCCTTCCTTCCTTCCTTCCTTCCCTCCTTCCTTCCTTCCTTCTTTCCTTCCTTCCTTTCTTCCTTCCTTTCCTTTCTTCCTTTCTTCCTTCCTTCCTACTTTCCTTCCTTTCTTCCTTCTCTCTCTCTCCATCATTCTCTTCTTGACTGCTGGCTGTTTCCCTATTGGCTACAAACATTTGGAAGGTCTTCCCCTGCCTAAAAAAAATACTAGGTATTCTCTCCCTTATCTCTGCTCCATATTGTGGATACATTCTCTTTTTCCTTTTCTCTCATTCCCCTCTTAACAATTTGCAACCTGGCTTCTAACTTTATTCAATGAAACTACTTTCTCCAAAGTGATTTCAATCAAAGGTCTTCTTTCTCCTTCTAGATAATTCTACTTGGCATTCTCATTAAAAAGCCATGGATTCAATAATCATGTCTATGCTGATGATTTTCAAATTTTCTTATTCAGAACTAGACTTTTTCTGACTTCAAGTATTGCAGCATCAATTGGGACATCTTAAACTTGGTGTCCCAGAGACATTTTAAACTCAACATATCTAAAACTGAATTTATTTCCCCCCCAAAAAAAAATCTTCCCTTCTTCCTAACTTCCCTAATACTGCCTAACCTCGCAGTTATTAAGGTTCATAATCTAGTCATTGCACCTAATTACTTACTCTCATATATTGAATATATTTCTAAGTTCTGTCATTTCTATCTTCAGAAAATTTCTTGTTTAGCCTCTTTCTCTCTATTGAAATTGTCTCTATTGTGGTGCAGATCCTTATCATCTCACTACTGTAATAGTGTTCTGATTGGTCTGCTTGTCACAAGTCTCTTCCCATTCCAGAAAATCCTTCATCAATTTTCAAATTGATAATCCTTAAGCATCAGGTATAACCATAAATATATAAGAACATGTTAATGCCATATTCAAACCACTCCACTGACTATTATATTAGGCTAATAAATACAATTTGCTATTTATCTTTTAAATCCCTTTACAGCTTTGTCCCTTTGAATCTTTCCACTCTTGTATTTTACTCCTTTTCATGGGTTCTAATCAAGTGACACTAACCTCTTTGTTGTTCCTCAAATGGCACTCAATTTCCTGCCTCTTGGCATTTATATTGGCTGTCTCCCATACCTGGAAATTCTTAACTACACTTATCTTTTCCTCTTGGTTTCCCTGGTTTGCTTCAAGTCTCAGATAAAGTCTTACTTTCTTTAAGGAGATTTTCCCTGTCCTTCGTCTTTCTCTCTCAGTTCTATCTCTCTGAGATTGGGCCCAATTTGACTTGTGTATATCTTACTTGTAAAGAGTTGTACATTACACAATAAAATTTTTGAGAGTAAAAACTAATTTTTTGCCTTTCTTAGTATTCTTAGACCAAAAGCACAGTGCCTAACACATAATAAATAATTAATGAATGCTTCTTGTTTGATCGACTTTCTTTTAAAGAATTAAGATACTATTTGGGGGAGACAAAAAATAAAGAGTGCCACTGCAGGATGAATGGAATATAAGGTATAAAAGTCCTTAGGTAGGCCAAATGATTTTCTCTGTTATCTAGAGAAGTTAGAGGCAAAGTCAGATGGTAAGACTGGAAGAATAAAATTTGATGAAAGAAAATATAAGGCCTTCATCTCCTTGATTTCCCAGGAATAACAGAATTGACAACTCTAAATTCATTCACATGATATAAATATCTATACTTATGGGGTCTGGATGGTTAAGGGAAGAAGGGGAGCAAGAAAGTCCATGATTGGTAATTTCCCCTTCTGTAGTTCAGAGATGAAAAGGGATTCAGAGAAGGTTGAAATAGGAACACAAGGTGAGGTGGTACATAAAATAATTCTTCCCAAAAATCTTTGTTATCATGGAAGATTTTCCTTGACTATATCCAACAGGCCTCTATGATAGTGACTCAATTGATAGCAATTAAACCTTAGTAATGCAATGTTTTAAAAAAATATGCTTTTAGGCTGAGTCAAGATGGTGGAGAAGGCACACATAACTTTCTAAGCTCCTCTCATACCCTCATGACCAACCTTAAATTCAGCCTCAAAAATAGCGCTTGACTGGCAAAACCCACAAAGACTAGAAGTACAACAACTCACCAGCCGAAGATAATCTGGAATTTTGTCAGAAAAGGTTTGTCCTGAGGGGCCTGGGAGAAGATCACCGCAAGCAGGGAGAGAACTAAAGGCTAACATATTGTGCAGACCAGGCTGGAGTGGTCTCTGTGGTTAGACAATTACAGAGATGACTCTGGCATAGACTGATTACTCTGCAAAACAGTAGATCGGCAGAAAAAATCAAAGCCATTCTAAAAAACGCCAGAACCCACAGGATCTGGCTTTACCCACCCAAAACCGGAAGTGACTCAGCATAGATGACAGCACAACTGTGCAGCCCCAACCTACAGTATAGGGCTTTTCCTTGGGGCAGTTATAAACCTGCAAAGCAGGGGGGCACAGCCTTCGGCAACCTCTAATCTGCACAATGGGGGCCTCAGCCTTGGGCAATAGAACTGCTGAAGCATGACTTTTTTGGGGCAGAGACACTCCTAGTCTAAGCAGGGCTATTCTGGTCAGCCACTAATACCTAGAGCCCCATTGGGGCTTTGGCCTCAGGTAGTGACACTTTCACTGCTTAGCCTTAGGACATATGCTAAACCACACAGGATGGTTCTCCACTCGGCACTTCCATAGCTCAACAGTGCTGAACCACTTCCAGTTGGGGGTGGGGAGGAATGTTTGCCCAGAGCACTCCCACACCTTGCTGCTTGAAGCCTGTTTACATCTTTCCCTGCTTTGCAAAGGAAGCTAGTAACCCCCTTGTCCTGAAGGCAGACCCTAAAGGCTTTAAAAAATGAGTAAAGAAAAATGAAAAAGACTATCGATAGCTTCTATACAGAAAAAAGAGCAGGTTTGCAACCCCAAGGAGACTAATAGCAAACAATCTCCAGATAATATGCCCAAAGGGAATGTTACCTGGCCCCCTTTACATAATGCTTTCCTAGAAAAGACCATTAAAAGTCTCAAAAGAGAGTTAAAAGAAAAATGGGGAAAGGAAAGAGAAGCTTTGCAAGAAAGTAACAACTTTCTGAAATATGAATTGCAAAGGGTAAAAAATTCCCAAGAAAGTAGGATTTGTGAATTGGAAAAGATAAAGAACTCACAAGAAAGTAGGATTTGTAAATTGGAAAAGATAAAGAATTCACAAGAAAGTAGGATTTGTGAATTGGACAAAGAAAATAATTCACTAAAAAAAAAGTAGTGAAATGGAAAAAAATCTATAGAGCAAAACAACTCATTTAAAAACTCAATTGGACATATGCAAAAAAAGTAAAAAAAAGCTAATGAAGAAAATAACTCATTAAAAATCAGAACTGAACAAATAGAAACTAATGATTCATTGAGACAGCAAGAATCAGTCAAGCAAAACCAAAAAAAAAAATGATAAATTGGAAAAAACATGAAATAACTACTTGGAAAAATGACAGACCTGGAAAATAGATCTAGGAGAGATAATCTGAGGACTATTGGACTTTCTGAAAATTATAATAAAAAAAGAGCCTAGATACTATTTTACAGAAAATTATCAAAGAGGACTGTCTAGAAATAATAGAATCAGAAAGTAAAATAGGCATTGAAGGAATTCATCGAACACCTAAAAAAGACCCTAAATTTTGTGGCCAAATTTCAAAACTATCAGATTAAGGAAAAAATATTACAAGCAGCCAGAAAAAAAACACAATTCAAATACCGAGATGCCACAATAAGGATCACCCAAGATCTGACTCTATATTAAAGGATCAAATAATCTGGAATCTGATATTCTTCCAAAAGACAAAAGAACTTGGAATGCAGCCAAGAATAAACTACCCAGCCAAGCTGAGTATTTTCCTCCAGGGAAGAAGATGAACATTTAATGAAAAAGATGAATTCCATTTGTTTCTAAGGAAAAAACCAGGACTGAACAAAAAATTTGATCTCCAACCACAGGACTCAAGAAAAGCAAAAAAGGTAAAAGGAACTCTTGAGTACTGTATTTCTGTTGTGGTTATACAAAAAGACTACAGGTATAATTTGATTTTACTGATATAACATAAAAAAGGGAAGTAGAAAGGGAAAAGGGATAATGTCAGAAAAGGAGAAAAGGGGGGATAAAAAGAAGGAAACTGAATCCCACAAAGAAGCAAAGGAAACATCATATTTAAGGGAATTTAGAGAGGGGGAAGAATATTGTGTGAATCTTACTCTCATCAGAGTTGGCTCAAAGAGAAAATAATTGACATACTTGTTTTACAGAAAATCTTCTCTCACCTCATTAAAAAGCAGGAGAGGAAAAGGGAAAAGAAAAAGAGTAATAAGGGAAGGGTACAAGAAAGGGGAAGAGAGTCAAAGGGAGGTGGGAGGGATCCTAAGGAGGGTGAGCAGCGTGATACAAGTGGGGCACATAAGTTTAAAACTGGGAAAGTGGGTTAGGGGGGCAAGAAAAAGAAAAGCATAATCTGGGGATAATAAGATGGCAGGAAATATGGAATTAGTCATTTTAACTGTAAATGTGAATGGGATGAACTCTCCCATAAAGCAGAGGTGGATAGCAGACTGGATCACAAGTCAGAACTCTACAATATATTGTTTACAAGAAACACATTTAAAGCAGGGAGATACATACAGATTAAAGGTAAAAGGCTGGAACAGAATATATTATGCTTCAGGTGAAGTCAAAAAAAGCAGAGGTAGCCATCCTTATCTCAGATCAAGCAAAAGCAAAAATTGATCTAATCAAAAGAGATAGGGAAGGAAACTATATCTTCCTAAAGGGTAGCATAGACAATGAAGCAATATCAATACTAAACATATATGCACCAAGTGGTATAGCATCTAACTTCCTAAAGGAGAAGTTAAGAGAGTTGCAAGAAGAAATAGACAGCAAAACTGTAATAGTGGGAGATCTCTACCTTGCACTCTCAGAATTAGATAAATCAAGCCACAAAACAAATAGGAAAGAAATTAAAGAGATAAATAAAATATTAGAAAAACTAGGTATGATAGATCTTTGGAGAAAACTGAATGGAGACAAAAAGGAATATACTTTCTTCTCAGCAGCTCATGGAACCTATATAAAAATTGACCATATATTCAGACATAAAGACCTAAAAATTAAATGCAGGAAGGCAGAAATAGTAAATGCTTTCTATCCAGATCATGATGCAATAGAAACCTCATTTAACAAAAAGTTAGGAGTAAATAGACCAAAAAGCAATTGGAAACTAAATAATCTCATCTTAAAGAATGACTGGGTGAAACAGCAAATTATACACACAACTAACAATTTCACTCAAGATAATGACAACGATGAGACATCATACCAAAATTTGTGAGATGCAGCCAAAGTGGTAATAAGGGGAAATTTTATATCCTTAGAGTCTTACTTGAATAAAACAGAGAAAGAGAAGATCAGTGAATTAGGCTTGCAACTAAAAAATCTAGAAAAAGACCAAATTAAAAACCCCTAATCAAATACTGAATTTGAAATTCTAAAATTAAAAAGAGAAATTAATAATATTGAAAGTAAAAAAAAAACTATTGGACTAATAAATAAAACTGAATTGGTTTTATGAAAAAACCCAACAAAATAGATAAGCCTTTGGTAAATCTAATTGGAAAAAGCAGAGAGGAAAATCAAATTAGTAGTCTTAAAAATAAAAAGGGAGAACTTTCCATCAATGAAGAGGAAATTAGAGAAATAAAAAGGAGGTACTTTACCCAAGGTTATGCCAATAAATTTGATAACCTAAGTGAAATGGACAACTACCTCAAAAATATATGCTTCCCAAATCAACAGAGGAGGAAGTAAAGTCCCATTTCAGAAAAAGAAATAGAACAAGCTATTAATCAACTCCCTAAGAAAAAATCCCCAGGACCAGACGGATTTACATGTGAATTCTACAAAACATTTAAAGAAAAATTAGCCCCAATGCTATACAAACTCTTTGAAAAAATAGGGAATGAAGGAGTCCTACCAAATTCCTTTTATGACATAAACATGGTACTGATACCTAAACCAGGCAAGTTGAAAACAGAGAAAGAAAATTATAGACCAATCTTCCTAATGAATATTGATGCTAAAATCTTAAATAAGATATTAGCAAAAAGACCACAGAAAATCATCCCCAGGAAAATACACCATGATCAAGTAGGATTTATACCTGGAATGCAGGGCTGGTTCAATATTAGGAAAACTATCAGTATAATTGGCCATATTAATAACCAAATTAACAAAAACCATATGATCATCTCAATAGATGCAGAAAAAGCATTTGATAAAATTCAACACCCATTCCTATTAAAAACATTTCATAGTATAGGAATAAATGATCTTTTCCTTAAAATAGTCAGTACCATCTATTTAAAACTGTCAGTAAGCATCGCATGTAATGAAGATAAACTGCAACCATTCCCAGTAAGTTCAGGAGTGAACAAGGTTGCCCACTATCACCATTACTATTCAATATTGTATTAGAAATGCTAGCTTTGGCAATAAGAGTTGAGAAAGAGATTAAAGGAATTAGAGTAAGTAATGAGGAAACCAAATTTTCAGTCTTTGCAGATGATATGATGGTATACTTAGAGAACCCCAGAGATACTAAATACTAAAAAGTTATTAGAAATAATCCTCAACTTTCGCAAAGTTGCTGGTTATAAAATAAACCCACATAAGCCATCAGCATTCTTGTATATCACTAACTAAATCCAACAGTCAGAGTTACAAAGAGAAATTCCATTTAAAGTAACTACTGACAGTATAAAATATTTAGGAATCTATCTGCCAAGGGAAAATCAGAAACTTTATGAGCAAAACTACAAAAAACTCTCCACACAAATTAAGTCTGATCTAATCAACTGGAAAAATATTAAATGCTCTTGGACTGGGCGAGTAAATATAATAAACATAACAATACTACCTAAACTAATCTATTTATTTAGCACTATAGCAATCAGACTTCCCAAAAACTATTTTGATGACCTAGAAAAAAATAACAACAAAGTTCATATGGAAAAACAAAAGGTCAAGAATTTCAAGGGAATTAATGAAAAAAAAATCAAATGAAGGTGGCCTATCTGTACCAGATCTAAAATTATATTACAAAGCAGCGGTTATTAAAACCATCTGGTATTGGCTAAGAAATACACTAGTTGATCAATGGAATAGGTTAGATTCAAAGGACAAAACAGCCAATAACTTTAATTATCTAGTGTTTGACAAACCCAAGGACCCCAGTTTTTGGGATAAAAATGCATTATTTGACAAAAATTGCTGGGAAAATTTGAAATTAGTATGGCAGAAACTAGGCATTGACCCACACTTAACACCGTACACCAAGATAAGGTCGAAATGGGTTCATGATCTAGGTATAAAGAATGAGATTATAAATAAATTGGAAGAGCATAGGATAGTTTACCTCTCAGACCTGTGGAAGAGGAAGGAATTTATGACCAAAGAAGAACTAGAGATCACTATTGACTACAAAATAGAAAATTTTGATTATATCACATTGAAAAGTTTTTGTACAAATAAAACAAATGCAGGCAAGATTAGAAGGGAAACAATAAACTGGCAAAACATTTTTACAGATAAAGGTTCTGATAAAGAACTTACTTCTAAAATATATGGAGAATTGACTCTAATTTATAAGAAATCAAGCCATTTGCCAATTGATAAATGGTCAAAGGATATGAACAGACAATTTTCAGATGACGAAATTGAAACTATTACCACTCATACGAAAGAGTGTTCCAAATCTCTATTGATCAGAGAAATGCAAATTAAGACAACTCTGAGATACCACTATACACCTGTCAGATTGGCTAGAATAACAGGGAAAGATAAGGTAGAATGTTGGAGGGGATGGGGGAAAACAGGGACTCTGATACATTGTTGGTGGAATTGTGAACACATCCAGCCATTCTGGAGAGCAATTTGGAACTATGCTCAAAATGTTATCAAACTGTGCATACCCTTTGATCTAGCAGTGTTTTTACTGGGCTCATACCCTAAAGAGATACTAAAGAAGGGAAAGGGACCTGTATGTGCCAAAATGTTTGTGGCAGCCCTGTTTGTAATGGCTAGAAGCTGAAAAATGAATGGATGCCCATCAATTGGAGAATGGTTGAGTAAATTGTGATATATGAATGTTATGGAATATTATTGTTCTGTAAGAAACGACCAGCAGGATGAAAAAGAGAGGATTGGTGAGACTTACATGAACTGATGCTGAGTGAAATGAGCAGAACTAGGAGATCATTATATACCTCAACTACAATACTGTATGAGGATGTATTCTGATGGAAGTGGATTTCTTTGACAAAGAGAAGATCTAACTTAGTTTCAATTGATCAAGAATGGACAGAAGCAGCTACACCCAAAGAAAGAACACTAGGAAATGAATGTAAACTGCTTGTATTTTTGTTCTTCTTCTTGGGTTGTTTATACCTTCTAAATCCAATTCTCCCTGAGCAACAAGAGAACTGTTCAGTTCTACACATATATATTGTATCCAGTATCTACTGTAACCTATTTAACATGTATAGGACTGCTTGCAATAATTAGGAATTACTTTGCCAAACATTATGCCAATAAATTCGATAACTTAAATGAAATGGAAGAATACTTCCAAAAATACAGCTTGCCCAGATTAACAAAGGATGAAGTAAATATCCTAAATAATCCCATCTTAGAAAAAGAAATAGAACAAGCTATTAACCAACTCCCTAAGAAAAAATCCCCAGGACCAGATCGATTTACATGTGAATTCTACCAAACATTTAAAGAACAATTAACCCCAATGCTATATAAACTATCTGAAAAAATAGGGATTGAAGGAGTCCTACCAAACTCCTTTTATGACACAGACATGGTACTGATACCTAAACCAGGTAGGCTGAAAACAGAGAAACAAAATTATAGACCAATCTCCCTAATGAATATCGATGCTAAAATCTTAAATAAAATATTAGCAAAAATATTACAGAAAATCATTCCCAGGATAATACACTATGACCAAGTAGGATTTATACCAGGAATACAGGGCTGGTTCAATATTAGGAAAACGATTAGCATAATTGACTATACCAATAACCAAACTAACAAAAAACATATGATCATCTCAATAGATGCAGAAAAAGCATTTGATAAAATCCAACATCCATTCCTAATAAAAACACTTGAGAGTATAGGAATAAATCGACTTTTTCTTAAAATAGTCAGAGCATATATTTAAAACCAACAGTAAGCATCATATGCAATGGGGAAAAACTGGAACCTTTCCCAGTAAGATCTGGAGTGAAGCAAGGTTGCCCACTGTCACCATTATTATTCAATATTGTATTAGAAACACTAGCCTCGGCAATAAGAGTCGAGAAAGAGATTAAAGGAATCAGAATAGGCAATGAGGAAACCAAACTATCACTCTTTGCAGATGATATGATAGTATACTTAGAGAACCCTAGAGATTCTATGAAAAAGCTATTAGAAATAATCCATAACTTTAGCAAAATTTCAGGTTATAAAATAAATCCCCATAAATCCTCAGCATTTTTATACATCACCAACAAAATCCAACAGCAAGAGATACAAAGAGAAATTCCATTCCGAACAACTGTCGACAGCATAAAATATTTGGGAATCTATCTACCAAAGGAAAGTCAGGAATTATATGAGCAAAATTACAAAAAACTTTCCACACAAATAAAGTGTGGAATTGGAAAAATATTAAGTGCTCCTAGATAGCTTGAGCGAATATAATACAGATGACAATACTCCCTAAACTAACTTATTTATTTAGTGCTATACCAATCAGACTTCCAAGAAAATATTTTAATGATCTAGAAAAAATAACAACAAAATTCATATGGAATAATAAAAGGTCAAGAATCTCAAAAGAATTAATGAAAAAAATCAAATGGAGGTGGCCTAGCTGTACCTGACATAAAACTATATTATAAAGCAGTAGTCACCAAAAGCATTTGGTATTGGCTAAGAAATAGATTAGTTGATCAGTGGAATAGGTTAGATTCACAAGAAAGAATAGTCAGCTATAGCGATCTAGTGTTTGACAAACCCAAAGATCCTAACTTTTGGGATAAGAATTCATTAGTTGACAAAAACTGCTGGGATAACTGGAAATTAGTATGGCAGAAATTAGGCATGGACCCAGACTTAACACCGTATACCAAAATAAGATCAAAATGGGTCCATAATTTAGACATAAAGAACGAGATTATAAATAAATTGGAGGAACATAAGATAGTTTATCTCTCAGACTTGTGGAGGAGGAAGAAATTCATGACTAAAGATGAACTAGATACCATTATTGATCACAAAATAGAAAATTTTGATTACATCAAATTAAAAAGCTTCTGTACAAACAAAACTAATGCAAACAAGAATAGAAGGGAAGCAACAAACTGGGAAAACATCTTCACAGTTAAAGGTTCTGATAAATGCCTCATTTCCAAAATATATAGAGAACTGACTCTAATTTATAAGAAACCAAGCCATTCTCTAATTGACAAATGGTCAAAGGATATGAACAGACAATTTTCAGATGATGAAATTGAAATTATTACCACTCATATGAAAGAGTGTTCCACATTATTATTAATCAAAGAAATGCAAATTAAGACAACTCTGAGATACCACTACACACCTGTCAGATTGGCTAAGATGACAGGAAAAAATAATGATGATTGTTGGAGGGCATGTGGGAAAACTGGGACACCGATACATTGTTGATGGAGTTGTGAACAAATCTTGAGATTCTGGAGAGCAATCTGGAATTATGCCCCAAAAGTTATCAAACTGTGCATACCCTTTGATCCAGCAGTGTTTCTACTGGGCTTATACCCCAAGGAGATACTAAAGAAGGGAAAGGGACCAGTATGTGCCAAAATGTTTGTGGAGCCCTGATTGTAGTGTAGAAACTGGAAAATGAATGGATACCCCTCAATTGCAGAATGGTTGGGTAAATTGTGGTATATGAATGCTATGGAATATTATTGTTCTGTAAGAAATGAACAGCAGAGAGGCTTGGAGAGATTTACATGAACTGATGCTAAGTGAAATGAGCAGAACCAAGAGATCACTATATACGTCAACAACGATACTGTATGAAGATGTAATCTGATGGAATTGCATTTCTTTGAGAAAGAGACCTAATTCAGTTTCAATTGATCAATGATAGACAGAAGCAGCTACATCCAAAGGAAAAAAAAAAAAACACTGGGAAATGAATGTAAACTGTTTGCATTTTTGTTTTTCTTCCCGGGTTATTTTTACCTTCTGAATCCAATTCTCCCTGTGCAACAAGAAAACTGTTTGGATCTGCACACAAACATTGTATTTAGGATATACTACGACATATTCAACATATATAGGACTGCTTGCCATCTAGGGGTGGGGTGGACAGTGGGAGGGAAAAAAACGGAACAGAAATGAGTGCAAGGGATAATGTTGTAAAAAAAAATTACCCTGACATGGGTTATGTCAATAAAAAGTTAGTATAATAAAAAAATTAAAAAAAAATCTATAGGACTGCTTGCTATCTGGGGTAGGGGATGGAGGGAGGGAGGGGAAAAAATAGTATGCTTTGATCCACATTAAATGTCCATAGATGTCTCTCTCTGGATGCACATGGTGTTTTCCATCCCAAATCTATTGGAATTCCCATGAGTCACCATATTATTGAAAAGAGCCAAGTACATCACAATTGATTATTATATAATCTTATCATTACTGTTCACAATATTTAGAGAAATTAAACTCAAAATTAGTCATGTAATTTGTCTATTCAAAAATCTTCAATGACCCTCTGTTTTTACTTAATAAAGTTCATATTCATATTTCTAGTAAAAAATAGTTTAACATTTGTATAATAAATAAGGATATATATTTATATTTATATATTTGTTATATATGTAATATGAAATATATAATAAATATATTTAATTATTGCCCCTTTAAATATATGCTTTTAAAATTTTTTATTATTTCTCTAAATATTAGTTTGTGATAATTAACAAATATTAATAGACTAGACCTCTGCATTTATAACAGGACTACTCTCACTATAATATCACAAGGATACAATAGACATGCAGAGCAGAAAATTATATACTATCTTCTGAGATTATTCACCTCATATTCTAAACATAGAATGCTATCTTTTAAGATAAATCGTGCTTAAGGGAAGTTATCTTCCATTTCTACTTCCCTAGCTCTGCCAGTAGGTCATTTTTCAGAATGGACCAATTGTGTTTAAAAATATGTCCATTAGTTTATTGAATTATTTATTAGGCTTTTACCCTTCATAAAAGGTAAAGATAGATGGAATGTAGAGAAGAGTGCTCAAGATAATCAATCTGCAGGGCTTTAGTTCTGCTCTCACTTCATTCTATAAATGGTAATTTAATTTTTTACTTTGTTCTGAGGATAGGTTAGAAACTGCAAAAGAAATTCTATATAGAACAAAGCTTAAAATCAACACTTTCAGTGCTGACATACTTTTTGATTTAAAATCATTTGATATAATTGATGTGTATCAAAGCATCTAATTGCATCACATTATAGGCACATCTCTCATAACCCCTTAGTTTTTAGGCTTTTAATAAATGTTTGAATCTATGTACCTGATTTTTCTTTGCCCAGAAGAGCCAATTATGTTGGAATTTATTCTTCCATATAACTCACAAAATTTGTCATTAATTTTGAAGTGTAGTATATAGAAAATTGCACTGACTTTAGAACTCAGAAGTCTTAAGTTCAAATCTTTGTCAATTACAAACTATCTAATCTTGAGCAGTTGCCTTAAATTTCCTTGACCTCAGCTATAAATGAGAGAGGTTGAAATAGATGGCCTCTGAAGATCCTTCCAGCTTAATCTATGATCCTATATACCTATACCTCACTTACTGAAAATACACAAGCATCCACTTCACTCTTTTCTTTGCAGAAGTAGGAGATTATGGGTCTAGAGTGGTGTACATTGTGTCAAAATGAAGAGATGTATGGATTTGTAATGCTGAACTTTTCCCCCTTCATTTTTAAAATCTTTGCTGTCAAAGATGGATCATTGAACAGTGGAGAGACAAAGGATTTATTCATAAATGAAGATGATATGAAAACAAATATTTCAAGCAATTTAAAAACACAGTGGATAGAACAGTGGGTCTGGAAATAAAAGTTTAACTCTGATATCAGGTATTTGCTAGTTGTATGACTCTGGTCAAATCATTTAATCTCTATTTTCCTCAGTTTCCTTATCTATAATATGTTGATAATAACAGGACCTACCTCCCAGAGTTGTCATGAGGTTAAAGTGAAATAATAATTGTAAAGTGCTTATCAAAATGGCTAAAACATTGTAAGGAGTAAATAGGGGTTAGCTTTTATTATTATTACTTGCTAATTTACTTTACATATCCAAAATATTACAAAGAATTACTGTTTTTGTTTTCATAATATCTCACATATGTATATTTCACAGATCTCCTTTCTTTTTGACATTGGCACCATATAGGGTCTTATTAGCTCATAAGTCTGGACTGCTATTATAACCTTTGGATTGATCCCTTTACTTCAGGGTTTTATTCATTCCAATTTTTCCATATTTACCTACCAGTGATTTTCTCAAAGCACAGTTCTGGCATTGTCTTCCCATACTCAGTTAGCCATTGTTGAATCATTTCAGGCATGTCTGACTCTTGGTGACTCCACTGGAATTTCCTTGGCAAAGACACTAGAGTGGTTTACCATCTCTTTCTCTAGCTCATTTTGAGGAGGCAAAACAGAGTTATGTGACTCTGCTTATACACAGATCACATAGCTAGTATGTGTCTAAGACTATATTTGAATTCAGGTGATAGTTGGCAACCTTGTTTTACTCCTGATCTTGTTGGGAATGGTTCCAGTTTACCTCATTACATAAGATGCTTACTGATAGATTTAAATAGATGCTACTGATTATTTTAAGAAAAGTCCATTTATTCCTATATTCTCAAAGTGTTTTTAATAGGAATGGATGTTGCATTTTATTAAATGCTTTTTCTGCATCTATTGAGATGATCATATGGTTTTTATTAATTTGGTTATTGATATAGACAATTATACTAATAGTTTTCCTAATATTAAACCAGCCCTGCATTCCTGATATAAATCCTACTTGCTCATGGTGTATTATCCTGGGGATGATTTTCTATAATCTTTTTGCTAATGTTTTATTTAAGATTTTTACATCAATATTCATTAGGAAGATTGGTCTATAATTTTCTTTCTGTGTTTTTGTCCTACCTGGTTTAGGTATCAGTACCATCTTTGTGTCATAAAAGGAATTTGGCAGGAGTCCTTCATTCCCTATTTTTTCAAATAGTTTATATAACATTGGAGTTAATTGTTTTTTAAATGTTTGGTAGAATTCACATGTAAATCCATCTGGTCCTGGGGTTTTTTTCTTAGGGAGTTGATTAATAGCTTGTTCTATTTTTTTTTTCTGAAATGGTACTTTATTTCCTCCTCTGTTGATCTAGGAAGCATATATTTTTGGAGATAGTCGTCCATTTCACTTAGGTTATCAAATTTATTGGCATAAAGTTGGACAAAGTAACTCCTAATTATCTCTATTTTTTTCTTCATTAGTGGCGAGTTCTCTCTTTTCATTTTTAAGACTAACAATTTGATTTTCCTCTTTCCTTTTTCTAATCAGATTTACCACAGATTTATCTATTTTATTGTTTTATTCATAATACTAACTCTTAGTTTTATTTATTAATTCAATAGTTTTTTTTTAACTTTCAATTTTATTAATTTATCCTTTTAATTTTAGAATGTCAAGTTTAGTATTTGATTGGGAGTTTTTAATTTGCTCTTTTTCTAGCTTTTTAAATTGCAAGCCCAATTCATTGATTTTCTCTTCCTCTATTTTATTCAAGTAGGCCTCTAGAGATATAAAATTTCCCCTTGTTACTGCTTTGGCTGCATTGCACAAACTTTGGTATGCTGGCTCATTGTTGTCATTCTCTTGGGTGAAATTATTAATTGTGTCTATAGTTTGCTGTTTCATCCATTCATTCTTTAGGATGAGATTATTTCCTTTCCAATTACTTTTTGGTTTATTTCCCCCTAGCTCTTTGTTGAATGTAGTTTTTGCTGCATCGTGATCTGAAAAGGATGCATTTACTATTTCTGTCTTTCTACATTTAATTTTGAGATCTTTATGTCCTAATATATGGTCAATTTTTGTATAGGTTCCAGGAACTGCTGAAAAAGAAAGTATATTACTTTCTTGTCTCCATTCAGTTTTCTCCAAAGAGCTATCATACCTAACTTTTCTAATATTCTATTTACTTCTTTAACTTCTTTCTTATTTGTTTTGTGATGTGATTTATCTAATTCTGAGAGTGCAAGGTTGAGATCTCCCACTATTATAGTTTTCCTGTCTATTTCTTCTTGCAACTTTCTTAACTTCTCCCTTAGGAATTTAGATGTTTTACCACTTAGTGCATATATGTTTAGTATTGATATAGCTTCATTATCTATGCTGCCCTTTAATAAGATATAGTTTCCTTCCTTATCTCTTTTAATTAGAGCAATTTTTGCTTTTGCTTGATCTAAGATAAGGATGAATACCCCTGTTTTTTTTTTTTTTTACTTTACCTGAAGCATAATAGATTTTGCTCCAGCCTTTTACCTTTACTATGTATTATCACCCTGCTTTAAATGTGTTTCCTGTAAACAATATATTGTAGGATTCTGGCTTTTGCTGTAGTTTGCTCTCCACCGCCGCTTTATGGGCGAATTCATCCCATTCACATTCATGATTAAAGAGCAGGATCATTATATACTTCAACAACAATACTATATGATGACCAGTTCTGATGGACCTGGCCATCCTCAGCAATGAGATCAACCAAATCATTTCCAATGGAGCAGTAATGAACTGAACCAGCTATACCCAGAGAAAGAACTCTGGGTGATGACTAAAAACCATTACATTGAATTCCCAATCCCTATATTTATGCCCACCTGCATTTTTGATTTCCTTCACAAGCTAATTGTACAATATTTCAGAGTCTGATTCTTTTTGTACAGCAAAATAACGGTTTGGTCATGTATACTTATTGTGTATCTAATTTATATTTTAATGTATTTAACATCTACTGGTCATCCTGCCATCTGGGGGAG
This sequence comes from Sarcophilus harrisii, assembly GCF_902635505.1. Lineage (NCBI taxonomy): Eukaryota > Metazoa > Chordata > Mammalia > Dasyuromorphia > Dasyuridae > Sarcophilus > Sarcophilus harrisii. The sequence goes on along the minus strand of NC_045431.1, from coordinate 122,896,666 downwards.
AGGGTGGGGGGTAAGAGGTGAAAAATTGGAACAAAAGTTTTGGCAATTGTTAATGCTGTAAAGTTACCCATACATATAACCTGTAAATAAAAGGCTATTTAAAAAACAACAACAACAACAACAAAAAAAACATTTATGATTAAAACTACTAATTCTGAATTTCCTGCCATCTTATTATCCCCAGATTATACTTTTCTCTTTCTTTTCCCCTTTGCCCCCCTCCCCAGTATTAAACTTATGAGCACCACTTGCTTCACACAGCTCTCCTTCTTAAGAATCCCTCTCTCCCCCTTAGAATCCCTACCCCTTTCTTATGCCTTTTCCTTACTATTTCTGTATTCCCTTCTGTTTAAGCTACTGCTTTCCATTTCCCTTTTCCTCTCCCACTTTTTAATGAGGTGAGAGAAATTTCTCTGTAAACCAAATATTTCTAATATTTTCTCTTTGAGTCAAATCTGATGAGAGTTAACATTCACACAATATTCTTCCCCTTCCCTTATTCTCTCAGATATGATAGGATTCCTTTGCCTCTTCTTGAGATGTAATTTCCCTCTTTTTACCTCCACTTTTCCCTTTTTATGATACAATCCCCTTTCCACTTTTAATTCCTTTTTTTCATATTATAACAGTAAAATCAAATTATATATTTCTCTTTATGTATACCCATAACAGAAATATATTTCTCAAGAGTTCATTTTTTTTTGTGCTTCTCTTGACCCCCATATTTGGAGGTCAAATTTTTTGTTTAGCTCTGGTTTTTTCATTAGAAATAAATGGAATTCACTTGTTTCATTGAATGTACATCTTATTCCTTAGAAGAAAATGCTCAATTTAGCCAGGTAGTTTATTCTTGACTCCATTCTAAGTTCCTTTGCTTTTCAGAAAATCAGATTCCAGGCCCTTTGATCCTTTAATGTGGAAGTGGTAGATCAAGAGTGATCATTATTGTTGCTCCTCAGTATTTGAATTGTTTTTTTTTTTCTGGCTGCTTGTAATATTTTTCCTTAGTCTGATAATTTTGAAATTTAGCCGCAATATTCCTTGGAGTTTTTATTTTGGGGTCTCTTTCAGAAGATGTTAGATGAATTCTTTCAATGGCTACTTTACCTTCTGATTCTATGATATCTGGGCAGTTCTCTTTGATGATTTCCGGAAAAATTGTGTTGAAGGTCTTTTTTCATCATGATTTTCAGGCAACCCAATAATTTTTAGATTATGTCTCCTAGATCTATTTTCCAGGTCTGTTGTTTTTCCAAGTAGATATTTAACATTTTTTTTCTATTTTTTTCTTTTGCTTTTTCTTCTTCTATTTTTTTTTTTTTTTTTTGGTTTTGGTTGACTGATTCTTGATGTCCCAACAAATCATTCATTTCCATTTGTTCAGTTCTGAATTTTAATGAGTTATTTTTTAATTAATTAATTATTTTTTACTTCTTTTTGTATATGTCCAATTGAGGTGCATTGTTTTGCTCTATGGAATTTTTTTCCATTTCACAAAAATTTTTTAATGAGTTATTTTCTTTTTCCAATTCACAAATCCTACTTTCCTGGGAATTCTTTGTTTTTTTCCAGTTCACAAATTCCTTTTCCATGTCACATTTCAAGGAGTTGTTTTCTTTTTTCATATCTTTCTTTTAATGAGTTAAATGCCTTTTCCATACTCTCTTGCAGAGCTTTCCTTTCCTTTCCCTATTTTTCTTCTAGTGCTCTTTTAAGATCTTTTAAAATTTCTTCTAGGAGACCCTTGTGTGGTGTGGATCAGATTATATCCCCCTTTGGGGTTTTATCTGGAGATTGTGTGCTATTAGTCTCGTCAGGGCTGGAAATCTGTTCTCTTTCAGTATAGAAGCTATTTATATTTAGAGCTTGCTTTGCTTTTTTACTCATTTTTTAAAAAACCCTTAGAGTCTGCCTTTAGTGCAAGGAGGTTCCAAGCTTCCTCTGCAGAACAGGGAAGGACAGTGGCTGCCCTGCAAACAGGTTAAGAACAGGCTGCAAAGAGGCTGCAACGAGTGGCTGCGCTGCAGAAAAGCAACTGCCCTAGGAAAAGCAACTGCCCTCCAGAGAACGACTGCATTGTCATAGTGCTGAGACACTTCTGGTGCTAGGTAGATATAGCCAGGTGTTTTGGTGTACACTCTACCTTTTGCATTTGTGTAACTTCTCTGCTGATCTACTTCTTTGCTACTAAAATGGAGCAGACAATACTGTGATAGTGTCATCCCTGCAAATTCTCTGCCCATGGAGACTGCACCCCACCCTCAGTCCACTCAGCATGTGCTGGCCTCCATGTTCTGCCTCCCTGCCCTTCCTCCCTGCCTGTGCTGGCCTCCTCCCACCTGATCAAGACAGACCTTTTCTGGTGATCTTCCAAATTATCTTCTGCTGGTAATTTGTTGTACTCCCAATATTCGTGGATTCTACCAGTCAAGCACTATTTCAGAGGCTGAATTTTGTAATCAGTAGTGAGGGTAGTAGGGGACCTCAGAATAAAACATGTGTCCTCTCAACTATCTTGGCTCTGCCTCCTCTCATCAAGGAAAACCACGATAAGAGTGAGTAAGCAAGTTATACTACCTTTCCAAAAAGTGCAAAGTCTGCAAGATAGGAATGGGGAACTGATAAATGAATTAATGAAAAAATGTATGAGAGGAAGAAAAAACTATGAGTGTTATGTGTCAGGATTGTACTGAACAACGAATACTGGACTAAGCATTGTAGTGCTGTTGATTCTTTTTCTTGTCATCTTTCTAACCACCTAAAATCTACATAAATGACTTCTAAATAAATGCCTAAATTGGGGACCCATTTGACTTTAGGGTGGTTAGCTTTCATTTCCTTTGTTTGTTTGTTTTTGTTTTTTGCCAGCAATAGTTATAAAATAGCCAATTTGATTTTCTATTATTGCCTTATGTATAAAGAAAAAATAAAAAAAGATTAAAATTCCCTTACTTCTAATACTCTGAAAGCAGCTGTGGACCATTAAATTATATTCAAGTTCTCCCATACACACACCTTTATTTTTCTTAAACATTTCCAGTATCAGGCTATATGCAAAAGAAGTTACTTCCTGATTAATTATCTGGTAAATATCAGTCTCCCAGCTTTTCATTCACAATATTTGCTTAGTGAATTATTAACAAATCAGAACTATTTTGCCTCAAGATGGATGAGAGTATAAACATTGATCTTTCTGAATAAAGAAGCAGGGCAGTGACTTCATCATTGCAGCACTAATAAGGCAGCTGTTCTAATAGAACAGAAGGTACTTGCTATATTTCAGGTAGCAGGATCTTTACTGCCCATTTTTTTGCACATTGATAAAGGTATAAGTCATCAAAAGGCAACAACCATGCTAAACATCATGGTGCTTTATTTTTTATGTGCATTTTTATTTTACTTTCTTTTAGGCAATAGGTTGATACAGAAATGTGAATCATAAATGTTATTCCCATTCCATTGTGACAACCCTATGTTTTTCAAGAAGCTCTAGCATTGGCACCGGATACTGTGAAAACCAAGCAAAGATTCCCTCCTATCCAGAGCTGTAACTCTAGCACTATATGCTATATATGTAAATATAAACTATTTAACTAAGGGTATTAACACTGATTGGTTTTAGTGGTTCTTATATTGAAAATTCTGAAGAGGCAGAAAAGAGAATCTATTAACTTGGGTGGATAAAGTAAAGGAATAATCTTTGGTGGTCACATCTAGAAGGATAGCTGTTCCAAGAGGGAAGGAAAGTTTCAGTAGAAATAGATAATACAAGTCCTGGTTTCCTGTTAGGCTGCCCCTTTTTCCTTCGATAGGAAGGAAGTTTCGATAGGAAACTAGCAAAACTCAATTGTTTTTGAAAATAGGTGGGATTCAGGTAGGAGTGTGCTGGTAAATAGTTGATGACCAGCATACTTTTAAGTTTAATCTATGCTATTAATATTTTCTAATAATTTTCTAGATGGTCAACAAAGCAATAAATAGAGCCTTAATTTGTAGTGTTTGAGGATTTCTAAGGATTTTCATTCTGAAAATTTCTCAGCTCTTGGTTTGAGGTGGCTCCAGGCCATGACTCAGCCCAGTTCTCCTCCTTATCTCTTCTCTGCTCTGGGAAGCCTGTTAAAAAGCAAAAAGGTAATTTGCTAATGACCCAAAATAAGATTCTATTTCAATTCCTGGAAAAAACAAAAACAAACCCCCAAACTATACTGAAACATTTCAACAATTAGAGGATCCTTTGTATTAATAAACTTCTCTTAAATACAAATAATAATGGCTTATGTTAATAGTACTTCAGTAGTAGTTCTGTGATTTCTGTTCATAATGAGACTTCTATTCACCTGCTGGGATAAATTCTCTTTTATAAACAACATGCCACTAATAACAAGGCATCTGGACTGGAAATAGACTTTGGATACTACAAGCCTAATGGACACTTTGAATATAAAAACTTATTCAATAGATAATCAGATTTTCTGTTTTCTTATTTGTATAGATATATTATTCACAGGAAAAGTAATTTGAGAGACAAATTAAAAAAGATGTTTAAGGTTTTGTAGTTTTGATGGAGACAAAATAGTTTGCTCCATTGTTGTGCATCTTTCCTTTCTTCCACATAATAAAGATGAAGTTTGCTCAACTCAGTGTTTTATGTTTCCCAGCAAATACATGAGTGATTAGGATAGCTTTGCAATTATATATTTGCTGGGAAACATAAAGAGCTATATATGTACATCTGTGTATGTATATAGTATGAATAGCATTTTGAAGAAAGAAGAAAACAACATTTCTGCATTTCTATAATATGTCCTTTTCCCCTCACCAAAGTATCTCCATCTCTGGTTAGCCATCATTACTGTTTTTTTTTTCCTTCTTTAGTTTTGAGAGTTTAAAATGCCATATCCTGACATTCTGCCATGACAGATCACAGTGTGCTATTATAGATTATAAACTATAATCTATTCACTGATGTTGTATCTCTGAAATATTTGGACTCTATGACTCCACAAACAGCTGCATTAACACAAAGGGATTGCTGAAACTAAGATTTTGTGTTGACAGAGCAGTAATTTTAATAATTCAGTATTATTCATATTCATGACCCTTCTGCTACTGCAGCAAAGTAATTTATGAGCCTTAAAATTACTTTAGTTCTTTAACTTGATACCCTTAATATCTGGTACTTATATTCTACCAAATCTGATAAAAGTTTCTCTTTAGCGATCATTCTCCAAAGAGAGAATTTCCAAAGAAAGGCCAGTGGCAACATATAGGCAAAGGCATTTGCCTATTCAACTGAGAAAGAAGGAAAGTGGAAATTTAGAGTTCACCGAATCTGAGCCAATCATTTTACAGAGAAGGAAACTGAGGCCCAAAGGGATAAGCATCACTAGTAAATATTTGTAGTAATGTTTTAACTTAGGCCTTTCTGGTTCCAATTCCAAAGTTCCAATTACTACCTCACATTGTCACAACATATAGAATTTCTCAGGAATCATATGTTCTCAGGAGAAAAAGGGATTTCTGAAAGATAAAGAAACAACATAGAGAAGGAACACTTGATAGAAACCTGTCTCATTTAGCTAAAATAAAATCTTTTTAAAGTTTGGAGGGTCTTCAGAAATTACCGATTTAGAAATGTAACTAGAGTAGGCAGTCTTTTATTCCAAGTGCTCATATTAAAGGCATATTTCCTCTTGGAAGCGTCAAGAGATTACTACATCGGTGCCTTCCAATTTTCTAGGATTTCGGTCCTTGCTTGAATGTAAAGAAGGAAAGGAAGCTCCTCAAAGTGACTATCTTAGATCAGATTGTTGCTCTTTGGACTCTACTTGTGCTACCTTCTCTTACATCTGCCTAGGTGAAATAAGTGGATAAAGTTCAGGTCCTGGAGTGAGGAAGACTTGAATTCTGATTCAGTCTCAAGTACTTACTTGTTGCATGATTTTAGGCAAGTTATTTAATTTTTGTTTGCCTCATTTTTGTCATCTGTAAAATGGGAACAATAATAGCACCTACCTTGGTGTGAGGATCAAAAGAGATATTTATAAAGTACTAAATAAAGTGCCAGACACAGAATAAGCACTTAAGTCCTAAGAAGTCTTTTCTTCCTTTCTTCTTCCCTTTTTCCCTCTCTCCCTCCCTCCCCCTCCTTCCTTTTCTCCCTCCTTCCTTCCCTCTCTCCCTATTTTTTTCCTTCCTTCCTTCCTACTTTCCTTCCTTCCTTCCTTCCTTCCTTCCTCCTTTCCTCTCCCTCCCTTCTTTCCTAGTTAGAGTTCTGCATCTGGTCCAACATTCTTGCTTTACAGGAAAGGAAATTTAGGCCTAGAGAGATTAAGTTAATCTATGGTGTCACATTGTGGCAGACCTTAAATTTTAAGAAAGAATGTCCTCTGATTCTAAATTTTTTCATTGTCATATAGCTACATATTCTTACCAGGTCAAGTCATTTAACTTCTCTAAGTTTCAGCTTCTACATCCATAAAAGGAGAGATTTAGAATTCCATAGTTCTTTGGGTCCTAGTAGTAAGGATTCAAATGACTTTTCAGTTTCCCCCTAGAATAAAAGAGAATATCTATGAAATTTTAAGGTCAAAAAAAGGATTTCATTGGTATGATGAAATGTATCTGTATATAATATAAACTACTTAAGGTAACTTTTTCACTCCAGAAAGGAACATTCCTATAATTTTATTTATAAGACCCTTTGAAAAATGAACAAAATTAAAAAAATATATATTGAGACTCTCCAATAAGAGCCTGTGATGGTTCACTGTTTCAGATCTACCTTGATAGTTCAAGTTAGACAACTCTTCTCAAGTGATTTATGAACCCTATGGTGTATCTGGGATATAGTTCTTGAAGAATAGAAAGAAAGAACACTGAATATGAAATTAGTAAATTTAGGTTTCATTTGGGGCTCTTGAATCAATGATGCTTTGCCTTTCTAAGTCTCAGTTTCATATTTTCAAAATGAGGATACTCTCACAAAAATTGCTGGAAAGGCTTGCTATGAGGATATCACACACACACACACACACACACACACACAAATATGGTATGCAAAATACCTTTGTAAGTAATAAAGTATAGCCCTCCCTGACTGATTCCACATCCTCACTCTCCAACTTCCACCAACTGCTAATTTTGGCCAATTCATACTGGCATTGTCAGATAAGATTCTCAGATGCTACTGTTTTGGAAAGAACCTTGTGAATAGTAATTCCTCTAACTCACAAACTCCTACCACTGAACTTCATTTTAACAATTAGCCAGTAAACTCATCTTTAAAAAATCTTTCTAAGGAGAGTATTATAATCATAAGAAGTCACAAAATATTTCTCTTCAAACCAGTCATACTTTCCCACAAATATACAGAAAATCAGTGGGAGTAAGGGATGGAAGAAAGAATTTATATGAGCTTAAACAACCATGGAATAAGGTTGAGAACACACATGACAAAGACAATTCACAGCTCTAGAACTTCAAGATCTCTATGCCTTTTCTTGTTCTGGAGTGTCATTTCCTAAGCCAACTGAGTTGACCTCACAGAGCATGATTTTTGTGTAAACTAGATTTACTTCTTGTTGGCTGTGTCTTTGCCAACTTTTCCAAAGTTGTTTTGCTGGGTGAGTCAATCTTTAAAAAAAGTTAACTCAGCTATCAAGCTATCTCCACCAGGAGCTGAATTGCTACTCTGCTTTCTTTGCTAAGACAAGGATCCTTAGTCTTCTTTTGGAGTCTTTTAGGGTCTGACCTTTGAGGCCTTTCATTTTCAGACAGGAAGTTCCAGAAACTTGTCCTCTTCATTTTAACAATCTTGTTTGATTAAAACATCCAATAAACCACCCTAAGAAAGTCACTTTCTAGACTTCTTTAAAGATCTTTGGCTAGAGATAAAGATAAGAATAAGGCCTCTGCACCAGTGGCAAGTTTATTTTATTTATTGGTCTTTTTATATGCCATAAAGCTAGTCAGATCTTTTATAATATGAGGAATTAAAAAAATTTTTAAATCAGAAACCTTTTACATTTCAATGCTTTTCTCTTTTCATACTTTATACATTTGCTGAAAAATTTTGGGGCAACCTATATAAAATTTTAACTTGTTCTTCTAATTTCTTTGAACATAATTAAAAATTGTAGGAAATACAATATACCAAATTTATTGAAACAGCAAAGATCACAGTACTAGCTTCTGTCAACATTTAGTAAATCAAATTAACTCTCCCTGTTTTTACTTTTCTGCTTAATAATGCCTACTTAAATTGGGTTGAATTACAGAGAACTTTCAAAATGTTTTTTATTTGGGGAAGCTTTCTTTGTAGTAGGATCTTGAAACATTAGGTTTTCCATACCTAAAGAAGTAAGACAACTTAAAGTGAAGTAGATTGATTAAATGTTTTAATCCTTTTATAACTGGAATTAACTTAAGTTTTAAATTTATATTCTCTCTAGTTACTAGAATTAGCACAGAAGAAAATACTAAGAAAATGTGCCTGAAGAGATTAAGCTGATATGGATCATTATCCAACTATTTTTCTTTAAGAATTTGGTATTTAGTAAAGCTATACTTTAATTTGTTATGAATACTATTTTTCCAGACAAAATAAAACATGATACCCTCAAAAAGCACTTGGAAAATAATTCCTTATTTCCCCCCCTATTCCCCACCCCACAGGATATAGAAGGTTGTGTAAAGTTATGGTAGTAGGATAAGGTGTATAGATTAATAAGAAAGGAATAAATGGGGGAGGGGGTGACATTGGTGGGGTACAGAAGTAGATTAATAGAAATGGAAAGATTAATGGGAATGTATTGAAGAGGGAAGGAAAGGGTAGGGGAAGAAGATAAGGGAGGAGCTTATGGGCGAATGGGTTTAAATAATAGCAAGTCAAGTTAAGGAATATAATTAAAGTAGAAGAGGTAATATTAAAGCTATTTTTAGAAAATAAGAGATATACACAAAGATTACAGCAAGGATCAGAAGTAGAATTCTTACTAAGAAAAAAAAAAGTAAGGCTAGTAATTATTAATCTTATACCAAGTCAAATCTAAAGATTCAATTGAAAGAAATCTACATTATATGTCAACAATATTAATATTATTTTAGATACATGTTTACATGCATGGGTAAATGTGTATGTGTGTGTATATATGTGTGTGTCAGTATATGTGGGTATATAGGTAGGTATATGTATGGATGTAGATATATGTATGGATGTAGATATATGTATATGTGTGAGTGGGTGTGAATATATATGTACATATGTATATTAATACACACACACACACACACACACACACACATATATATATATATATATATATATATATATATATATATGTGCTTAACTGTAGCCTGCTTGGGAGAGATAGTGGGGGAAGAAAGAAAAAAGTGCACAACAGAGAACAAAAGAATAATCTACAAGGAAGCAAAGAAAGGATGGACACTCATGAATATAATCTCTTCTGTTATTATATATGCTTTCTTGAAAAGGAAATTTATTGTTATATATTTTGAATCCTCCCTGATGTTCTGCTGGGTACATGACAATGTTTTGTTTTGTTTTTATTTTCTTTTTGTCATTCTTTTTCTATTCTATTTCTTTTTATTCATTCAGTTCAATAAATAAAGTTAGCTGGCAATCTAGTAGTATTTATGAAATTCCAAATTAATGAAAGATTTAAGAATTAGAATAATAACAAAAAACAAAACTATATAGAGATGATTAGATATATGCATATATACATATATATGTGTCCATATATGGATATATAGATATCCTAGAATAAGATGTTTACCTTATTGGATCATATATTTTCTCTGTGCAAGCTGTCTTTGTTGTAAAGAGAGGCATTTGTTTCCAGTTCAACAAACTGAACAAACTATTAAAGGTGAAATAAATGTGTCTGCATGGCTTGGGTAGGGAAAAGCAAAAAAAGACATATATAATGAAAAATATGATTTTAAAAGAGAACAGGTAAATATAACAGATCTGATATATTAGAAAGATATCAAAAATGTATGTTATTAAAATGTGTATTAAAAGAAATCACCAAAAACATCTCAGTGATCATTTCTGATACAGAATGAATAAATGATCAAAAGCTATCAACAGTACCTAAGAAGGTGCTAGAATCAGCTCATACTGCCTCTGATGAAGCAATTATTAAATTTTCAGTGCGAGCATTTATACCCTGGATATTAATGAATGCTATAAATCAAAGCTTGATTTATTGATTTTTCAGATTTAAAAAACTGATGAAGAAACTGATTAAATTTTAAGTGTGTCTTGAATTTCCTGAGATCTAGTTATTAAACACTGACCAGAGAAAGTTGAAAAGGTTTTATATGGACACATACATATTTATATCCCTATATATCCCTATAGGAATACACTTGTATTCATATATAATGCATGCATGCATGTATATATATGTATATATACATTTATATGAAGTACATATATATGAAATACATATATATATATATATATATATATATATATATATATAGCAACATTTTCTATGACAGGTAAAAAACCAAAATGCAAATAACAACAACAATAACATCAACTAAAAATTAAGAAGCTTTTTAAAAAAATTGTTTTGTATGAATGAGATGGAATTTTTTTGTTGTTCAATCATGTCTGACTGTTTGTGACCCCAATTTGGGGTTTTCCTAGCAAAGATGCTGGAGTGGTTTGTGATTTTCTTCTCCAGCTCATTTTATACATGAGGAAACTGAGGAAAACATGGTTTATTAACTTGCTTAATAAACAAGTCACAGAGCTTATAAGTATCTAAGGGGTCAGATTTGAATTCAGGAAGATGTCTTCCTGGCTCCAAACCTTGTGCTATATCCATTACACCACTTAGTTGTCCACTCTGTTATATCACTGTGTTATATCATTGTGTTATAAAAATGATGAAATGGATGTAAGAGGAAATTGGGAAGAGCATTATAAACTGGTGAAGAGTAAGGAGAACAGTTTACACAATGAAAATAATATTATACAGAAAAAGTAGTGACAAACCATTAATCCAAAAGAGAAAAAGGTAAAATAATTCTTACCTCCTATAAGAAAAATGATGTTCTAAACATGCAAAAAGAGACATATGCTTAATGTTTGAGTTACTTTTACCAGGGTACATAGGTAAGTAATAAAGGATTTCTTTTTTTCTTAAATTTGCTAAATGAGCAGAAAGATGATGGGAGGAACAGAATGACATTGTCACAGAGAAAAAATACAAATGTGATTGAATGAATTCTAAAAATCAAAATTTAAAGAATATAGACAGATAATTTTCAAAAGAGAAAATAAAAATTGTTAATAATCACTTGAAAACATACTTCCACCTCTCTAATGATAAAATAACTACAAATTTAAAGAATTTTGAGGTACCACTATGTATGCATTAAATAGAAAAAAAAAGAATAGAATAAATAAACAGATCCTTTCATTCATTGTTCATGGAATTATAATCTTTATGAAGAATAATCTGGAAACAAAATACAAATTTTAAAAATAAGCATAACCTTTGATCTATAATTTTATTTGAAAATGTAATGAGAAAAAATTATGTGTTCAGAGATTTTTTATAGCAACATTCTTGGTAAGTGACTAGAAATAATTGGAAATAACTTCAATGTCCCGCAATAGAGAAATAGTAATTAATTTGTAGTGTATAACTGCAATATGATACCATAATGTATTTAAGAAAAACAAACATGGGGAAAATGGAGAGATTCATAAAGATTATATGAAACACAAATAGTGCTAAAATATAAAAATAAATTTTAAAAATAAGTTGTGTAGAACAAAATAAATAAAAATTTAAAAACTAATTTAAATGTAAATACTTATTATGAATGGTTAATTGGCCATATTAATGTTTAATGTTAAGGTTTTAAAAGCATTTTTTAAAAAAGAAATACATGATTAGATCAGTGATGGACTATACTATAGACAAACAGATATATAGATATCAAACAGATATAGATATAGATATCAAACATGATAGAAAAAATGTTCAAGTAAAAGAAATTCAAGTTCCAATTATTTGAGCTCTTGTTCAATTTTGATAGCTCTTTTTGTTCTTAAATATTTACTGTGTTTAACCAAATTAGTAAATATTATTAATTAAACAATATTAATATCTCCATCTAAAACATTATTTTACATTTGAATAATTTTATAGAACTAGAGAAAAAATGCTGAAAAACTTATTATGAATGGTTAATTGGCCATATTAATGTTTAATGTTAAGGTTTTAAAAGCATTTTTTAAAAAAGAAATACATGATTAGATCAGTGATGGACTATACTATAGACAAACAGATATATAGATATCAAACAGATATAGATATAGATATCAAACATGATAGAAAAAATGTTCAAGTAAAAGAAATTCAAGTTCCAATTATTTGAGCTCTTGTTCAATTTTGATAGCTCTTTTTGTTCTTAAATATTTACTGTGTTTAACCAAATTAGTAAATATTATTAATTAAACAATATTAATATCTCCATCTAAAACATTATTTTACATTTGAATAATTTTATAGAACTAGAGAAAAAATGCTGAGAAAAAAAAATACACTTTCCTGGAGCAACACTATTTGATAGAAGAATGTTTCACTAAGTTGGCTTTTACAATATAGAAATAATAAATGCCCCTCAGAAACAATGTAAATAGTTTATGTGTAAATGTTATCCAGTAGATATTCAGTATAATTTTACATCCTGTGTAAAGTAATCAAATTCTGCCAGTAATTTAATTTCTATATCATAAGTAAATTAATTGCCCATTTTTCCATTTTTCCAAATTGTGGTAACTGACACATGGAAATTTAAGTAACCTTGAGATAATGAAACAAGTGTATAATGTGAAACACATGATAAAGCACAATGAATTACATTATGAGTATAGACCAGTGATGTCAAACTCAAATAGAAATAAGGGATCAATAATTCTTACATAAGCATCTCTGTGGGATATATAGTGACTTAATTTTAAAATGTAATGATAACTATGTTTTATTATATTTTTATTTATTTTATTAAATATATCCCAATTACATTGTAACTTGTTTGGAGCTAGGCTTGGGGGTGTTGTGGGCTACATGGGGCATTTGACACCATTGTCTGCTCTATAGACAACAAAGGAATATGAAATTATTATGAGCAGTGCTTATCTTGAAAAGCTTGGGAAAGAGACTTAAGGAGAAGAGAGGCTTTGAAAGATGGATCGTTTGGATCAATGCAAAATAAATAAGAGAAGTATATGTGTGTGTGTGTGTGTGTGTGTGTGTGTGTGTGAAGTATATATGAAGAGAAGTATATATACATATAAATGTATAGTGGCACAGGCAGAGATATAGAGGCTAGAGGAAATATGAGATATATTCTGTTAATGTTGTAGTTGTACTGCATTAGCCAATTTACTTAGGAGAATATTATAGTCATGACAAATTGCTTGGTGTATAGAGAGATTAAGTGAGTTGCCCAATAGCATCACTAGTACCTGTAAAAGAACCCAGGTGTTTTTCTCCTCAGGTTTGGTTTTCTATCTATAGTATTACAAATGGGGTAATTTATTAATTTTTATATTTTTAGTTGCATAACATGGTACTACTTTCTGTCAGTGGAGTAATAAGTTTCACTTAAACACAAATGACAACCACATAAAGTAGAATGAGGAATGATGCATACTGAGGGAGACAGTGGGAGAGACTCAACAACCACTCTTTAAGACACATTCAAGACATTTTAAAATACACAAGATAAATTTTATTTGTTGGTCTTTTTTGTATGTAATTGAAGCACATAGATTAAACTACAGTCTCCAATGCAACATAATTTGCAAAGATTTTGAATTTTCAAAATTACTTCAGAAGTATAAACCTTTTAGTCATAAGATGGAATTTTTATGAAACCTAGCACCAAATACCAATATAAAATCTGCTGGCAGATTCAATATCATTTAATTAATTGGGAGTAAATACAACTGAAGTAGTAGTAGTACAAGCTGTAATTAATCTTAGTCTGCATAAAGAAGGACCTCAGTAGTAGCCTTAGACCCTGAGACTAAAAAAGTAATTTCTTGGAAGGTCACTAGGGGAATCACTCTGTAGGAATAAAAAATATCCTAACTTCCAAGCATCCTTTTTGCCCCTTTCAAGGAATATCAACTAATTGTCAATTTTCCACATCTTCCCTAATCTCACCCCAGCTCTGCCTACAACAACAATTAGTTTCAGTCCTCAGGTCCAGACTTTTCTCTCCCTTTCACTAAGGCCTGGTCTTGCTAGACCAAGATAAGAATGCTATATAAACCCACCAGACCTTACTGATTTTGAGAGAGGGGAGTCCATTCCCTCCAGATTCCAGTGCCCCATAAAGGTCCCCCATATCTATTCTCTATGACTACTCTTCATTTTGTGAGAATCTTTCATCAATAATATTACTTTGCTTTATTACCTTGTTGATGACACACACACACACACACACATATATATATATATATATATATATATATGTGTACTGAATTTTTGCTATTTCAAACTGTTGCGAGTTTGCTTTAAGACAACATTAAAAGTTCTAAAATACAGTATTCTTCTAGGCTTATGATCCTGACACTGAAAAGACAGAAAATAAAACATTTTCTGGACCAAAATTCAACTTAAAGACCACAAACAAAAACCAAAGATGTGTAATTCATGTTTAAAAAAAAAAAACAACCAAGCACCCTCCCCCCAAAAAATCCCCATTTTTACTGAAATAATCACTTGGATTTAAGGTGGGTCATTGAAGGAGCAAGGCTGCTTTGGATTTTTGGGAGGATGAAAAAGCGATAATTTCAGGAATTAGAGAAGAAATATTCTCTTTATAATTTAAAGATATAAATGGAATTTTTAGAGAGGCTAGCCTCTGAGACAGAAAGTTGAGTTCAAATATCACAACTTGAAATATTGGTTTGACCCTGAGCAAGTCACAACTTCCCAGTGTCACTAAGGAAGATTATAAGCTTTAGAGAAGATAAGTATCTGTAGTGATGAAATCACAAGTCTGGTTAAAAGAGAGGGAAAGAGGGAGAAGGAGATGGGGAGAGAGGGAGAGGAAGGAAGAGAGAGGGAGAGGAAGGAAGAGAGAGAGAGAGAGAGAGAGAGAGAGAGAGAGAGAGAGAATAATGAATCAACTTCTGAAAATATTGTTGCAGCTGAATCATTTCTGGGTAAGTCTATGACACTCTTTTGAGAAGGGTTAGAAAGTTAAATAAGTTTTTATTGCTGATGAGACAGAAACTGCTTCTATGAACATATTTCTCTCCAAGGAAGGATATTTTGTGGCAAGACTTAGAACAACAAGGATATACTGACCTTCCATCTCTATGGCAATCCCCAAGGAGACTGCATGATTAAAAAATAAGCATCACCTATACAAAATTGGCAGGGAAACAAACAAACAAACAAAAACCTGAATCACTGATACATAAAATTTTGTGGATCATTTTCACTATTTTTTTTCCTTTAATGAAGTCATAAAGTATTGAGCTTAAAGGACTTTGGCATTTAATAGCCTAATTTTAGATAATGTACCATATCTTCTGGACTGTTATATTTACATATTGTGACACTGAGCTTATCTTTTTTCTCCCCAATACAATTCAGTTTTCCAAAGCTTGAACCTAAGTTTTATCTATGATAAAACAGGGAACAATGTGCTGCTGCTGAATAGATTCCCTTTTGCTGCCACCCTAATAAAAGGGTTAAAAGGATGAGAAGGTGGATATATATCATGAAAGTCACATTCTCGTGCCACTGAAATGGATTTTTCTCTACTTGTTCTGTGGCTTTTAAGGTGGTTTCTCTGACTTCTGCCTATTACTGTACAACATACAATATTTGTGTAAACAGCCTCTCTGATAGTATGGACGTATTTATATATGTTGGGGGAGGGAATGTTATTTCAATATTCAAATTCTATACAATCATAAAGAATGTGGATTTAGAGTTGGAAAGACCTGTCACTTGGAAACACCAGTGTGACTAAATTCTCTCTATATAATGGAGTTAGATGATAAGATATTAAAGATTTCTTGCAACTTATTATACATGGGTTAAGAGAGAAGGGGGCTTTCTCTTCCCTCTCTCATGAAGTTTGGTTGTCTCAAGGAAATTAGTGCTTCTTTCCTTTTTGAGTCATGAAAACCAGAACTTTTGAAGAATTGATGGTCTGAAGATTTTAACCTTATAAGTAAAACTGGTTTTATTTATTTGTTTTTATTTTACTTTTAGATTTTTTTTTGACTGGGCCTCGTGTACATTGAATTACAATATCTACCTTAATCCTCCATTTTTTAAAATCTTGGTCACTTTGTCCATCCTTAGGTAACCTGGTAACTCCCCACTCATGAGGGTTCCCCATAGTAGTGCTAGATTTATTAGAGACATAGAGTTGGCATTAGTCCTATTGCAGCTCAGACCCCCTAAACTGAATCAATTCACCAGCCTCATCTTAAGGTCTAAAATTGCTTTTATTTCATTTTGAGGTCCACGAGTGCCTCCTTATATTTTTATCCCAACTGGGAATCATTAAACTGGCTTGGTTATGGAATCATAGATTTAAAGCTGAAAAGGCTTTTAAAAGTCATCGCATTCAAATGATTCTTTTTATAGATTAGGAAATGGAGGCATTGGGTCACATAGCTATTAGTCAAAGAAAAACTAAAACCCAGATTTTTCTGATTCCTAATTTAAAGTTCTATTTACTCTATTCTTTTACCTCTCATCTGAATTAGATTGTTTCCAGACTACCATATTTTAAAGTATTCATACAGGTGCATATCAAGTTCAAAAATATCCAACTGTTTTCTTCTAGGCAATACTTTTTGCTACTTTTAATTTTAACATGGCAGCTCCTCTATATTCATGTCTAAATTGCACTAAAATCACCTACTTCTTTTACCCATTCAGCTAATAAATATCTGGATTTAACTCTATCTTCTCCTTTTTTCTTGCCCTCTTCCAAGGTTTGGCTTATCCTGAATGCCACATGCTCTCTCATTCTATAGATACTATTCTATTCCTTCCTTCTATCTTTACATAGTTTGTTTACCTTCTTTTTCTCCTACCCTCCATCTTGCTTTTGTTTTCCTTTCTTTTGTCCTCTAGGTTTCTTAGTCTTGCTCCCATCTGGGATGTCATCTGCCCACTTTTACCCAATTGTCAATGCCAGCTGGTACACTTAGGTATCCTGGATATCATCTGTGTTCTCTAAAATAGCTTCATTGTTGCTATACAATACACAGTTCTAAAAATAACTCTGATAGAAATATTAGAGGAATTCAGTTTAATATGTGGAGATGGGCAATTCTAACTTTCATCATCATATACCCTCATCCAATTGTGACATCTCCCATAAAACTCACAATCTTTGTTTTGAGGAACTTTTTATTGATTGGTTCTTTGTGCTTTGTTTTGTTTATTTGTTTTTATTTTCCCAAACTGCTTTCATGTGAAAATAGAGACTGAACAAAAGCATTCAGAATTGTCATATATGTTGCCCAAAGCCTGGATGAAAACAGGGTTTCCTATGAATAGTGAGGTTTTGTGTTTCTATTTGCAAATGATATTGTACTGATTTTAAAAATTCCAGATTATTACATTATTTCTTTAGGAAAATTGATGATTATTCAAAATTATTCAAAAAAGGCAGTGGCTCTGAGATAGTCCAGCTTCCAAGTTTCATTGGGACTATACCCTGAACAAGATACTTCTATCTTTGATCTGGAAAAATAAAGGAGGGATGAAAATGAACTGTGATGTTGTCAAAAGAAATACTAATGAAATCCTATACTTGCTTTCAAAGTTAGGGGAAAAAAATAGTCTCTGACCATGATGACTTCTGTCTTAGCCAATGAATAACCTTTTGTGTCAATTCATAGCTAAATCTCTGCAGTGAATGTCTGTGAGTATTCCTTCCTCTCTGTAAAACCTGCTAGCAATGTTAGTGATTAGTATACTTTGTAATGGCTAATTTTTGAGAAAATGAGGATCTCATTACCTATCTCTTTCTATTGGCAAAATATAGAGATTTCGATGAGAATCAAATTATTTGGATGTTTATCTATGATTTGTATGAATTATTTAGACTACCTGAAAATTGGTGATAGGAATCTTGGAAGAATAGACTTTCCTGAAGGATTTTTAGAACACCTGCTTCTGATTCACCTAAAAATGCCAAAAGAACAGTTTTATTTTTGTTTTCTTTGTTTTTTTAATTATAAATTTGACATATGTTCCCTGTCTTTGCCAGAAGCCAATCATGCCCAGGTTTATGACATAATATGACATAATATAGAAAATGTGTTTTAAACTTCTAGAAACTTTGGTTTGAATATTGAAATATTGTTTTGTTCTGGTGTCAGACATCCTGGAATAGGGAACATCTAAATTCTTAGGTACCCATCCAAAATAAAACTCTAAAAAAACCTAGATTTTTAGTTGTGCCTAATACATTTTTTCAATGGAACTGGTAATAATAAATAATCCAATGGAACAAAGCAAAGGAACTCTGCAAGTGGTTAATAGGAGTTTGCTAGACTGGATAACTTTTACTATGCAAAGTTATATTCCTGTATCAGGAAGAGCAAAGGAAATCAGTAAGGGACCAGCCAGATAGAACTCCTTCTTATACATATGAATTAACTTATAATTAATTGTTGTAATTTCTTACTTCCTTCCATACTTCCCTGCCCCATAATAAAGCAGCTTTCACTTCAGCCTACTTTCAACTAAAAAAAAATTAATATTATGCCAATAGGAAAAATTATATGCTCCTGGAATGATAACCCAGTATTTTTATCAATTCGTTGATATAACACTAACTCCATTCTTTTAATAGCTGTTTACATCTATTTGCATAAGATTTTCCTTCTTTAGATAATGATCAATTTGTTCTGTGCTTGCAGAAGGGATAGAGTTGGTAAGAGCTTGGGTTAGGAAAATTCTTATTTCTCTGTTTTTTGGCTCCTCTACATTTCTTTGTCCTTGAGCCTAGAGTTTCTAGGACAGAACTGTACTCTTTTGAACCTGTATATACATATACACAGCAATACATATGTTTATATATATATGTATATGTACATACACCTTTATATGGGTGTAGATTTATGTATATATACATATATTTAATCCTGGCCTAAGAGAAATGCTTAACCACGATACCTACTTTTTTATTTTGAAAAAAATATTGGCCAAAATCAATAATAGAACCTTAGTAAAATCTTTCACTTGATCATATAACTGAAATTATGGTATGAAATAGTCACTGAAGACTTCTGTCATAGCCAGTGAATAACTTTTGGTCAACCCATAGCTAATCTCTGTTGTGTATGTCTGTGATTTAATACACTCACATGCGCGTGCGCATATACACACATATACTATACCTCTCGTGATGAAAAGACAACATCAACTTTATTGTGGGGACTTGATTATAGGATTGGCTCTTTTAACATGATATCACATTGTTTCTTTATGGTGTGGCATAGTAGAAAATTGTTTGATTTGCAGTCAAGTTACAATTTTTGTAACAAAAACAAAAGTTACATTTTTTTTTTAACTCAAAGCTTGGTTTTACTACTTCCTATGTAACCTTAGACAAATCATGTTCTCTATTCAGTCTGTATTCCAAAGAGATCATAAAAAAGGTAAAAGAACACACATGTGCATAAATATTTGTAACAGCTCTCTGTAGTAGCAATGAACTGGAAACTGAGGGAATGCCCATCAGTTGGGGAATGACTGAATAACTTATAATATTTGAATGTCATGGAATGTTATTTTTCTATAAGAAATGATCAACAGGATGATTTCAGAAAGGCCTAGAGAGACTCAAATGAATTGACACCAAGTGATGTGAGTAGAACCAAGAGAACATTGTACACAGCAACAACAAGATCGTGTGATGCTTAACTATGAGGGAATTGACTTTTTTCAATAATGAGGTGATTTAGGGCAATTCCAATAGATTTGTGATGTGGAGGTCCATCTGAATCCAGAGAGAGGACTATGGGTTCTAAAAGTGGATCACAACATAGTATTTTCACCTTTGTTGTTTTCTGCTGGCTTTTTTTTCTTATTTTTCCCCCTTTTGATTTGATTGTTTTTGTGCAGCATTATAAATGTGGAAATATGTTTAGAAGGATTGCATATGTTTAATCTATATTGAATTACTTGCTGCCCAGGGGGGCGAGAAGTAGGGGAAGAAGGGAGAAAAATTTGAAACACAAGGTTTTGCAAGAGTGAGTTGAAAACTATTTTTTCATGTATTTTGAAAAAGAAAAGGCTATTATTAAATGTTTAAAAATTAAATAAAATCACTTAAAAATCTCTATGGGTAAGTCACTGAAACCCATTAGACCTTAATCTACTCATGTGTAAAAAGAGGTGATTGAACTAGAGGATCTCTAAGCTATCTTTCAACTCTAAATCTTATAAGCCTGTAATTTCCACTTTAAATTTGTGGAAAAATAATTTCTGTGATGCTGAAATACTTCATAGATTTGTGATTCCATCAGAATTGGTACTCTGCCAACTTATGATTTATTAGGTAGTCTCTGAGAGGAATAGTAGCCTATATACACATATATATGTACACATATAAACATATATTTATGCATGTATATACATACATATCTCACCCCATGCTAAATTCTTGATGAGCCAACTCCTTTTTATTAGGTTGGTCTTGGATAAAAGACATACAATATATCATTAGGCAAAATACTGTGATAATAATTTCTTAATAAAAATTAATTTCAGCAATTTGTAGCATGTCATAAACTCTTGTCCTTAATTCAATCTAGTAAACTCAATAGCACTATTATGTGCCAAATCCTATGATAGATTTCTGAGAATAAAAACCCCCTGCCCTCAAAGAGTTCACATTATACCAGGATTTTACTGGGTGTATGAGGTGGGGTGAAGATGAGTATGAAATATATGAAGATAAGTAAGAAGAATCTGAGGTTCAGAAGACTTAAATGATTTGTCCCAAATCTTACAGGTAATAGGTAGTGGTAGAATCGAACCCAAATTCACATCACAAATATAAGATTCTTTCCACTATATCATGATGACTCACATTAATTCTTAAACTTTATCCTTATTAAAAACAATAACAATAACAACAACATAAATAAATAAACATTATCCCAAACTTGGGTTCAAGGTATAACTATAAAATAATGAAGTATTTTTTTTTGCATGTGCTTATCTTGTGAAAGCACTTTTATTAATTTTTATAAGTATGCTTCACATACTTATGCATTTGACATACTCATGTGTTTTACCTTAGGTGATGACGTTGCATAGTAGAATTCTTAGCAAGCAGGGAATTAGGCTGTTAGGCTTCCTTGTATATGCAAAATAAGAAAAACCAAACACCCTGAAACTTGCTAAAATGACAAATAGACAATTAAAACTAAAAGAATTTAAAATATTTGCTGATCATAAAAATGTAAAAACAATGTATCCTCCTGGGGAAAGCATTTAAGACACCACAGACAGTTCTCCTGGTCAAATAAGTTGTGTGGCAATAGTGAAAAGATGAAAGGGAACTTCTTAGAGTTGTGAGTTGTGAGCAAAACATTTATCATCTCTGGATATCATTTCATCAGTTATAAAATAAGAGGAATGAATGAACCAGATAGCAGACACCAAATGAAGTACAGTGTTCAGAATTTTCAAAGTAACTTTCAGGACTCCAATAAAGCAAGGCTGATACAACAGTGATGCTGCCTTTGTACAAACTATGTAGGAATTCAGCTAAATTATGAACCTAATTCCTCCTCCAATACCCTCTCCACACTCCTCCAAAAAGGTGAGATGGTATGGGAGAATTATGCTTTCAGAGATATGGAGGAGAGGGGATTGTTTTTGTTATGCTGACAAAACAAATATGAATGTGTAGAATGTGTAGGAATTCAATTAAATTATGAACCCAATTCCTCCCCCCAAAACCCTTCCATATTCCCCTCCAAAGTAGGTGTACTAGGTAAATATTTAGTAACCAGCTTATCAAATAAAAATGCACATGGCATACTTTTAAGTTTATTCTGCATTTGCACAGTTTGGGGAAATTGGCATTGGAGGTTTTACTGGAGTCCCTTCTGTGCTTGGGGGAAAGGCTTCCTAATCTGTTTGGTATCCACTATGGCAAATGCTGAGGCAAAGAGAAGTAGCTGTTCTCCTTTGAATTAGTACCTTTTTAATGTCTCATAATGGGGGGGGGGGAGGGTCTTGTGAATGATCTAAGTAATTACCTTGCTTAGATGATGTCTCCATATGGAAAAAATGGAAACAGCTTCCAGGAGAGTCATAAAGATCTATGAAAGAAGTGCATTGGAAAGACTAGGGAGATTCTGTGAATTTGTTTGGCATTTTTATTTTGCTTTTTCTTTCTCCATCTCATTTTACAAATAAGGAACTGAACTATTTGGCTAACATAGAGAGTAAAAGCTAAGCTATTTGACTGGCTTTGGAGGCATTAAAAAAGACCTTTCAGTTTTAGTGATATCTTTCTTGCCTTCTTGGAATTACTATCTTTAGGTATACTTTAATTTTGATGGTGGCTGGTGAGATATGTTTTAATGGCAAGGATTAGAACGTGATTCCCCTCTGAGACCACAGAACCTTGGAGAAATGTGACATCTTTGGAGTTTTTGTCGGTTTTTTTCTGTCCTAGTTTGAGGAATTAATTTTCTGACTGGCAATTTCAAATGCTGGGAAAACAAGTTACCAGAACAAGGGAATCAGAATGTAGGCCAAACTTTGCAACCAGTATAGCTTTGATGATACAAAGAATGAAAAAGTCTTAAGAACTTTCAAAGTAACTTTCAGAACTCCAATACAGAAGGATTGATACAGCAGTGATGCTGCCTTTCAACAAGTTAAAATTCAGGAATTCAGCTAAATTATGAACCTAATTCCTCCCCCCAATATCCTCTCCACACTCTCTTCCAACAAGGTGAGATGGTATGGGAGAAATATGCTTTCAGAGATATGGAGGAGAGGGGATTGTTCTTGTTATATTTTCAAAACAAACATCCATTTGCAAAAACCAATCAATGTTAAGTATTTAAATGAAACTGAGCTTTCTCCCTTTCCCCCTATACAAACTGAGAGGAATATAGCTAATGCCAATAGTAGACAACAGTCAGTCATAAAACATTCAGGGAACCCTAGAATCGTGAGGGGGAAATATAGCTTGATTGATCTTAAGAGAGTGGGACCATAAGATAAATGTCACACTTCAAAAAGTGTACCCTTTATTATTAATAAAGCCTTTTATAGTACAAGAATGTGTTACTGTATTCAAATCTTGAGCCTGAATCACTGGATTGATCTGACCTAGGTCAGGTTTAGTATACTGAATTGTTGTGAAGTTATATACATACATGTATGTATGTCTATCTATCAAAACATTTGTGTGTGTACACATTTCTATATAGTTGGTTTCCTTTGTTTGTTGTTTAGTCATTTTAGTCTTAACCAATTCTCTGTGACTAGCATCTTATTGCAAAAATATTCAGCTAGCTTATCTTTTCTTTCTCCATCTCATTTTACAGACGAGTAACTGAAGCAAACAGGGTTATGTGATCTGTCCAAGGTCACATAGATAGTGTATGGAATAGAAAGAGATAAGGTGAAGAACTTACAGGAATGTATGAATTCTTTTTCTGTATTATTTTCATTATAGCTGTGTTTCCCCTATGACCTTTATAATAGGTGTAGGCTCATATTTATTTGAGCCTTGGCCAGCTATAAACATATTTACTTAACCTGAGCTGATGACATTTATCAGTATTTGACATTTATCTATATTTAGTCTATTAGCTGGACCACTATCTGCTTGATTAAACCTGAAGGCCTGATTTTTTGTTTCCTAGAAATCAGGAGATTTCGGGGAAACAGAAACCTTCCATTCCAATCTCCCCAAAAAGCAACAACCAATTAGATGCCTACCCCCATCCCCTTCTCAATGCTCTCTTATTTGTGATGTAATTTCTTGTATAAAAGCTATGTATCTTTACTACTTCTTTAGCCCTCCTACCACGAGCTTTCTCTTTCTTATCTCATGATGGGACAGCTCATCCTCTGGAGGTTTTCAATAAACAACTTTTCAGCCTTCTACTGAGTGATCTCTGAGTAGTCATTTTGGATAAAGGTCTTCTACATCCCTCACAATAGTAAGTATCTGAGGCTAGATTTGAACTCATGAAGATCAATCTTCCTTATTCCAAATCCAGTACTTTATACACTATGCAATCTAGCTGTCCTATTTTCCTTTGTACTCCTAAATTATTTTATATTATTCTGAGAAGTAATACATAGACTTTGTAAGACTGTCAAAAGGATTTATGATACAAACAAAAGAAAACAAAAACAACACAAAATGAAAACATTAAGGAACTTCAAACAAATTAAAGTTTGGCTTTTGGGCAGGAATTAATTTGTTAGATTGTTTTAGTCTTGTTTCAGATTAGGACTTTTAAGCTAGTTCTCAGACTCTGATTTGTTAGCACATTGACTGTCAAGGGCTGACTAGAAAAGCCAAAGTGATCTTATAATAATGAGTTTGAACTCCTGCCTTTTCACTACCCCTTCTCTTTAGCAGATTGTTAAAACTAATTGGTATAGAAATGCTATATAGCATTTAGAACTTCAGATATACCTTTTTCTTTACTCTATAATTTCCTTGTTTTCTTTCTTTCTTCCTTCTTTCCTTCCTTCCTTCTTTTTCTTCCTTCCTTCCTTCCTTCCTTCCTTGCTTCCTTCCTTCCTTCCGCAATTTGGGATTAAGTGACTTGCCCAAGGTCACACAGCTAGGACGTGTTAAGTATCTGAGACCAGATTTAAACTCAGGTTCTCCTGACTTCAGGGCTGGTGCTTTATCCACTGAACCACTTAGCTGTCCCTTCATTTCTTTTATTATCATCTTTTCTGGACTTATCAGAACAAAGTCCAATGAATACTCCAGACAAGAATATGATTGAGAAAGGAACAATGAATGATATGAAATACAAAGGGCATGTTCCTAGAGAGCACTAGTAGATAAGTGGTCCTCCAAGTTTTTAAATTATCCACATCTGATCTCTCATACTTTCACCTCTTCTAATCCTAGGTATCTAATCTATTCTTTTAATTAGGTAAGAAGAAATCAGTAGACTCTAAATAGCTGGTCTTTCTTGTCTAATTATGCTCAGAGTAATCTCAACTTCTCAAGATCAGTTACCAAATATTATTCATTCTACTTTCAGATCTTTGACAACTATTCTTTTCTTACTTCTCACATGACCTTATTCAAGTCCTCAAAATCTTTTTTTTTTTGCCTTTTGGTCTATAGCAACAGCCTTTTCTCCCTGCCTCAAGTATCTATACACATTAATCCACTCTCTGCTTTGCTGTCAAAGTGATATTCCTACAGTATAGATGAGACCATATTAACTTCTTGCTCATTAAGTTTTAATGTTTACCCTTTGTCTCAAGACAAAAATACAAACTCCTTTATTTGACATTTAAGGTCTTCACAAAATGATTCAAACCTACTTTCTCAGTCATCATTCATTCATAATTCAATATAAATGATTTAATAGCTTTCTTGATAATATTATATCTTCTCTCTCTTTGCTTCCCACTAGAAGAATACCATGATCCCTTCCCACTTTAATTTTTAATTAGTTTCATGGATCATCTCCATTAGATTGTAGCACCTTGGGGGCATCAAATTTGGTGTTTTGCTTCTTTTTGTGTTCCCAGTACTTGGCAGAGTGCCTGGTACTTGGTGCTTAATAAAAGATTATGTTTATTCATTAATCACTAACTCCTCCTACAGAAATAGGATTCAGACACAGGTTTGCTGATTTCCAACTTTGGTATTTATAGTTGTGTGGCCAGAAAATTCATTGACATGGACTTCTAGGAGTCCAGATGGCAGAGTAAGCAGTGAATCACTGTAACTCTCATATGTTCACCTCAGAGGAACCATTAAATAGCACCACAGGACAGGTTCTAAAGTGGTGCAACCAGCAAGGAGACTGGGTGAAACAATCTGTTAACTCAGAATCTTAGAGAAGGAGGGCTTTCTGGTAAGGGGTGGGGGAATGCAATCCAAGACAGGAAGCTTCCCAGTGAATTAGCAGCAAAATTTACCTCAGTGCATCAACAGTAGATCCTGAGCCCCCAGGTTGATGGAGCAGGTGAATACCAATACCAGGAACCCACCATGTGCCTTGACAAAATCAGGGGAACCTGAATCCTAGAATCACTACATGCTCCATTGTAGCCCCAGTCAAACAGGCATCATCCAATAGTTAAAATTATTCAGGCATACTAGCATAACCCTGGTAATCAGACATCTTCCAGCAGCAGACTTCCATGTGTCCCAGCACAGACCACCATATAGTTCACTGTAGCCCCAGGGAAACACAGAAACACACCATCTTCCCTCAAGACATGACAGATTCCACCATTAGGACCCCAGCTCAGCATTTTGTAAGCAGCAGATCTCTAACAGTTTCTAGTAGCATCAGCAGCATCTCATCGCCCCTGCGCAGCCAGCATCAGACAAGAGGCTCCCCTGCACCTTAGAAGAACAAGAATGGAGCACTAGAAAAACAGCCAGGACCTGCAGCCACTGGCAGAACAAAGCCGGAAACAGTACTCCTTCTACCTGGGGTACAGATTTCAAATTTAAAAGAAAGGAAAAAGGGGAGGAAGGAAAGGAAGAGGGAGCAGGAGGAGAAAGAAAGGGGGAGAGGGAGGAAGGAGGAGATGTGGAGGGAGGGAGAGGGGGAGAAAAAGAAGAGAAGGGGTAAGGAAAGGGGAAAGGAAGAGAGGAAGACAGAGAGACAGAGACAGAGAGACAGAGACAGAGAGAGAACCTGGTCATGAAAGTTGTGAGAATGACAGAGAAAATCAAGACACAAACTCGGAAGAGACCAATGTCAAAACACCTATCGTCAAAACTCCAAAGATAAATGGAAGTCATCTCAAGTGAAAAAAAAAAAGTCTTAGAAGAGTTCAAAAAGGAGCTTACAAATCATATAAGAGAAGTAGAAGAAAGATCGGAAAAAGAAATGAGTGATGGAAGAGAATTACTAAAAAAAGAATCAACAGCTTGGAAAAGTAGATTTGGCCAAATGGAAAAGTAGATACAAAAAAAAAAAAAAACACTGCAGAAAAACAATTCCTTAAACAGTACAATTGGCTAAATGGAAAAGAAAGTACAAAAAATAATTGAGGAAAACAACATCTTATAAAAGTTAGAATTGGACAAAAGTAAGCTAATAACTCTATGAGACTTCAAAAGAATGGAAAAATATAAGAAAATATAAAATAATTCATGGGAAAAACAATTTATCAGGAAAATAGATCCAGGAAAAATAATATCAGAATCATTGGGTTTCCTGAAAGTAATAATCAAGAGGATCACCTGGGCACTTGGGCAGCATCTTCCAAGAAATTATCAAGATAAACTGCCCTGATGTCCTGGAAACAATGTAGAAAACAGATGTTGAAAGAATCTGCTAATCACCTCAGGAAAGAGATCCTAAAATAAAAGCTTCAAGAAACATTATGGCCAAATTTCAGAACTATCAGGTAAAGCAAATACAAGTGACCAGAAAGAAACAATTCAAATACTGGGGAGTCACAGTCAGGACCTGACAGCTGCAACATGAAAAGATCAGATATCATGAAACATGATATTTTGGAAAATAATAGATTTGAATTATAACCGAGGATTTAATATTAGAAAAACTAAAAATCACAGATCTTTGGGAAAAATGGAGACAATAATGAATAAATCTTTTTCTCAGCAGCACATTTCACCTATACAAAAATCTGTAATGTAATAGATATAAAAACCTCAGAATGAAATGTAAAAAGAGAGATATATTAAATGTATATAAAACAGATAATAATGCAAACAAAAACATTTTACAAAAGGCAATGGAAAGGAAAATGAAAATAAGCAAGAGAAAAGGCTCAAAACAAAAGAGAAGATTTAAGAAACATCTGACATTGAAAGAGCATAGCAGACAATGAGACTCTTAAAAGAACTTTTAAAATCTTCAGGAATCATTGAATTCCTTGAGATGAAAAATTGTTGATGAGACTATTGCAGCATTTCAAAGCTTACAGGAACTATTGGATTCCTGGCACATGAACTAATGCAGAATGGATTCCTTTTGGACTATTTCTAGGACTTATGGACATTTATAAATTCTCATGTTGATTCATGTTATTTGTTATATTACTACTAGCCTGTGTTATATTGCTATGTGCTTATGTAATTATGTGTAATACCTCCCATATTGATGGATTTATGTACACCTGTTTCAAGTGAACCCCTTTAGGAACCCGCTAATCTGATTTGATTTCCTATTTCCTTTGGTGGTTTCATCTCCCTTCCTAAAATGTTAGGGAGGGCGTGACCACTTTGTTTTTATGGTGTTTTCACTTCTTTTTTGAGCAGTCAGGGAAGGTGTGATCACCTTCTTTTTGGGGTTTTCAACTCCTTGAGAAGTCAGAAAGGTCATGACCACCTATGTTCTAAATCAAAAGAAAAAGAGAGATGTTGGAATCCTTACAAAGTGTTAACTCATTAGAGTTGATAGAGACAATAATTATCTAATTTATCATGATTCAGTATGATTGATCTGATCTTACAAGGAGATGTTATGGGCCAGAAGAAACAAGGTACTAAGTGGAACTGAGAAACAATGCTTGTGTTCACACTTTTAGAGAGCTCATATAAGCAAGAAGCTCTTAAGGCCAGAGAGCGCTCTGGGAGGAAACCCATAATCCCACTCTCGGATCCCATAACCCCACACTCTCGGAGGTAGAGTCAGATTCATTCCATCTTCCACCTTTTTGCTGGCTAGAGGCTGAAGAAAGCAGAGGCAGAAGCAAAGGACAAAGCTGCAAGAGCTCTTAGAACCAAGGAGAGAGAGAGGCCTCTAAGAAAACTAACCGGGCTATATTGAAGGACACAATAAAAGATTTGAACTTTTAGCACCTGGCTGCATTTGGGGTGATTACTACTTTTAAATGAAACTAAGGCTGCCTCCAGAAAACCTCCCTGAGAAACCTGCTCCCAGAGAGAACCATTATATTTTAAAGAAAAGAACACCACATGGACAGAACCAGGAAACTTTGTACATAGTATCAACAGAGTTATGCAATGATAAACATGACTGACGTAGCTCTTCTTAGCAACACAATGTTCCAAGACAAGTAAAATGTTATCTGTAGCTAAATAAAGAATTAATGGACTTGGAATGTAGGTCAAAGATACTTTTTTCTTTACTTTATTCTCCCATTTTTGCTTTTTTGATGTTTCATACTTCGTATATTTCATACATAACTATGGCTAATATGGAAATTTGTTTTACATGATAGTACATATATAAAGTATATCAAACTGCCTACCATCTTCAGAAGAGGTGAAAGGAGGTAGGAAGAGAGAGAAGTTGGAACTAATAAAAATAAATGTTAAAATATTCTTACCATGTAATTGAAGAAAAAATAAAATACTTTAAAAATTATTTTTAAAAGATTAATTGACATGCTCTAATTGCATAGCCAAATTTGTGAATACATGATGCTTGGACTATACATTTTTTAATAACAGCTTTTTATTTTCAAAATAGTTTTCAACATTCACTTTTGCAAAACCTTGGTGCCAAATTTTTCTCCCTTCCCTTCCTTTCATTCTAGTCAGCAAGTAATCCAATACAGGTTAAACATTTTTTGATATTTATCATGCTGCACTAGAAAAATCAGATCAAAAAAGAAAAAAAAAATGAGAAAGAAAAAAAGCAAGCAAACAACAAAAAGAGATTAAAAACTACTATGATGTGATCCCTATTCAGTCCATGGAGTCCTGTTTCTGAATGCAGATGACTCTCTCCACAAATCTATTGGAATTGACCTGAATCATCTCAGTGGTGAAAAGATCCAAGTCCATCACCATTGATCATCACATGATCTTGTTGTTTTTATGTACAATGTTCTCTTGGTTTTTATTCACTTAGCATCAGTTCATATAAATCTTCAGGACTTTCTGAAATTCTTGTATTGATAGTTTCTTATAGTTGAATAATATTTCATTATATTCATATACCATAACTTATTTGTGCATTTTCCAGCTGAAGAGCATCCACTTACTTTCCAATTCCTTGCCACTACAAAAAAGGATGCTACAAACATTTTTGCATATGTGGGCCCCTTTCCTTTTTTATGATCTCTTTGAGATACAGACCCAGTAGACACACTGCTGGATCAAAAGATATAAACAGTTTGATCATCCTTTTTGCAGAGTCTGGACTGTACTTTTTATCATGAGCTATGCAGTGATATTATCTGACAACACACTGAAGGTACCTGTGGGGATTGAGTTATAAATTACTTTTGGATTACAGTTCATTTTTTATTTTAATAAAAGACAAGGTTAAATTTTTTTGTATAACTAAAAGATTGAAAAGAAACATGCTAACTGTGAAGAAAAATTTAAAAAGCCAAAACAAACTCAAATGTTTATTTTGGTAAAACTCTTGAACATCTTCTGAAGCACTATAGAGTTTCAGTAAATGCAGAAGAGAAGGGGAAATATGTCTTACAATTGCATATACACAGGATTGGTTTAAGTTAGATCTCAATTTGAATATGGATAATAATCCTTGAACTTAAGTGGTGTGAGAATATAATTGGATCATCAAGTAACAATGTGTTTTACGTAGGTTCAAATAAAAAACTCAGTGATAAAATGATATTGAAAAATAATTTAGAAAAAAACTGCTCAGAGTTAAAAAAAATGAAAGAAATGGAAAGATGATCAAAACAATTTAAACTTAAAATTAGCCTCAATTAGTGAGAGAATTTCATAAGAAATCAGGTTTTGGTGGGAACCCAGTTGTATCAGGCTTGGCATCACAGCAAAATCTCCAAGAAATTTTCCTGGGGACACATGGATAATGTAAACTCTAAACTTAAATCAAATTAATATATTGATGTAAAATTGAATTTGGATTAGATTTAGGTTGCATTTTCCTTTAGGTTACAAATTCCTTGATCATCATTACTTGTTCATTAGTAGAACTTTAGACATCATTTAAGATGAGACAGAAAGAGAGAGAGGAAAGGAAGAGAAGGGAAGGAGAAAGAGGAAGAGAGAGACAGAGAAAGACAGAGAGAGGGAGGGAGAGGGAAAGAGACCATGAGAGGGAGAGAGACAAACACATATGCAGAAACAGAAACTGACAGAGAAAGAGAGAGGGGGGGGGGGCAGAGACAGAGGCAGAGACAAACAGAATAGATTTAAGATACTAATACACTCTTGATTTGCCATACTTTGTCTAAAGCAAATTAAGGATTCTGAGACTGAAATCAGTTTGGATAAATAACCAATGTTCAAATAATTATATGGGCTGACTGGATCATAAAATAAAGTTCCATCCATTTTTGACTTCTTAAAGGACACCCTGCATTGTCTGTTTTGATGCTAACTATAGCTAATATTGATTGTCAGCTTAATTTCTTTCTACCTCCATGACCCCAGGTAAATCAACTTCCTTTTTTTGAGTCTCAGCTTGTTTATCCTTTAAAAAAGATTTGGGCTTGATAGCTAATATTTGCTTTTCTTTTTTGTCTCTCCCTTCCCCCAGCTCTAAATCTAAGATCCTATGATTCCTTTACAAGTACATAATCTATCATTAAGAGTAGGGAAGATCATATTCAAATTCCTACTCATTCCAGATAAGAAAAGTCTTTTGGATATGAGATTTCAATTGTGTGCATATCCCTCATGTGGACACAGACTCCATTTCTGCAGATCAGTAACTCAGGTATAATTTATAGTGTTAGACACTTTCCTGGGGCTATGATATTAAGTTACATGATTATGGTCACATGTTTATTATGCACAAGATTCAGAAGCTGAACCTAAGTTTTCTTGACTTCAAATTTTATCTCTGTCTATTGTCTCATGCAGTCATTCTTTTTCTTGTTCAGTTGTTTCAGTCCTTTCTGATTCTTTGTGACCCCATTTAGGGTTTTCTTGGCAAAGATACTGGAGTGCTTTGCCATTTTCTTCTCCAGGTCATTTTTTTTAACTGATGAGGAAACTGAGGTCAACAGGGAAAATTGACTTGCCCAGGGTCATATAGATACTAAGTATCTAAGGTCAGATTTGAACTCAGGTTTTCCTGACTCCAGTGCTCTGTCCACTGTGCTACCTCACTTCCTTTCATCTCTCATGCTTCAATAATTCTTTAATAATTGCAGCTCTTTAAAAAACAAAGAATGACATTAAAAGATGAACTAGGCTAAGGCCAAATGAATTTATTAAATGGAACAACTAGGTGGCTTAATTTCCATGTACTGGCTCTAGAGTCAGGAGGCTCTGCATTCAAATCTGGCAAGACATTTAAGCTCAGTTTGCCTTAATCCATTTGTGAAGTCCATAGGTGTACTATTGTTCACCTTTCAGCATCTTTGTCAAGAAAATACTATGGACAGTAAAGTTCACAGGGTATCAGTATGACTGAAATATAACAATAATTTGAATTGAGTGAATATCAATACAAGATTTTTAGGATTTTTTTTTGGTCACATGTGCCTAATTAAAAGAGGTGACTTTAAGGAGCTATTAATTTTTTTTTGGGGGGGGGGCTTGTCTTGTTAGTTATAGAAATGTTGTCTATTGGGAAAAATATAAAAATTGCATAAGAAATAAAAATACCCCTGTGTATAGAAATGTATATACATGCATATATACTATATGCACACATCAGGATGACTGAAATATAAGAACAATATGAGTTAAGAATGAATATCAATACAAGCTTTTTAGGTTTTTTTTTTTCTTTTTGGTCACATGTGCCTAATTAAAAGAGGTGTCTTTAAGGAGCTATTAATTTTTTGGGGGGTTGTATTTTGGGAAAAAATACAAAAATTGCATAAGAAATAAAATACCCCTGTGTACAGAAATGTATATACATGCATATATACTATATGCACACATCATATGTGTGTTATGATACATGCATGCATGTATATATATGTGTGTGCATATATGTGTTATGATGTATTCACACATATATACACATTGCTGTTTCCTTATATAAAAGAAAATGACATTGATAGTAATTGTTCTATTTCAATAGTGATGATAAGGATTCTAAAAAGATTGTGTTTAATAACATAATCTACCAAAAAAGCATCATTCTTTTTAGTCACTAAATATCACTTGCCCAAACAACATAGATTGTATACTCAACAGAATGATAGAAAAATATATGAAACGAAATATGGAAGAGTCTGAATTTTACCTTCTTTCATCCCCAACTTTCCTTTATGGCTACATTAGTTTTTTTTTAAGAAATGTCTACCTACTTACTTTGTATAGATATTGGAATGAGTTATAAATAGAAGACAGGTAGTTTTTCTTAGCATTTAATTTTAAAGGAAGTCTCCTTTCTGAAAGAAAAAAAATTAGGATCAGGCTTACTATGGATTAGTGGATTATGTTTCCTTTAGAGTTTGTTTCAACATGAAATTTTCAAAAAATTACCCTATTATAGGGTAAGTATACCTTACAGCAGTAGATAATCTCACATTGGTGGAAAATAGCTATTTATTTCTTGTGTTTCTAGCATAGTCCTAGAGGAAACAAAAAGTCTTTCCTTTCCCCTCCCTTACTTCATTCTAGTATTCAAGAAAACATGTATAAATTTACAAACAAAATTTTCATGACTTCCTACCAGCTACTTACTTCCTGCTATGAGCAGACAGGCATAAGTTCACACATATAGGGGCAAATTTCTGTTTCAGATAGTACATTCTCAATCAATTCATTCTTATGACTCAGATTTTTACTTAAGAGAGAAGGAGGGGACTTGGTTAAAATTTGAGTTCCCTTTCTGAAAGCATTTTACTGAGTATATTGTTAGATTTCAGAAAGACAGTACCAGTTGAACTAATGTATACTTGCCATATGAACTAATTTAATTTTCCCCTTTTGTTTATGGCTAGGCTTTTCTTACAATTTTTTTTAATGAACTAGTATGAGTTGATCATGACTTTTACTTAAAGGGGTCTCAAAATTTCCAAGGATCAGATCCATATTACTCCCAGATTCTTGCAATAGTGTATGCATTTTCTTTCCTTTGTTTGAATTTCTCAACTTTCTTCAAACCATTTGTGATTATGGATAGGTCTTAGGTTATCTAGAAGATTCTATCGTTGTAGATTTGACAATTTGTATAGAGTGTTTAAATGAGCTTCGGAATGGACTTTTAAAAAGATATTTTAATCTTAGAGGAATGGAAATTTTCAGGTAGCATCTTTTATTCATTTTTGGTTTGGATGTGTACTTGTGTATGAGTTTAAATGGATATAATAACACCCTCGAGAAGAAAGAAAAGCTTACAGCTTCCAGTTTATTACTGAATGGCATTATTGAATGCCTGAAATTGTATTTAAAAGGTAACTATAAATCAAGAAAACATTTCATACTTTGAATTTCTATCTTCTAAATTGTTCCGGTTTGTAGTTTTCATATACATTAAATCTCACATCCTCTAAATGAACAGGAAGACACCTTTTTCACTTTTAAAGTTTTTAGATGCTTCTTAGTCAAAATTCTCATGTTGGGGTAATTGACCAGGAAGTGTTGTATTAAGTAGAAGACAGTGAAGACAGACAAATCTATAGGATCAATGGCTGTGGAAATGAAGAGCATCCTTTCCTCTGGTGATATGTAATGCAATCTAGCTTAGGATTTGTCATTAGGTCTCAATTCAACTTTCTTAAAACAAAGCTGATAGTTATAGAGCACTTTAAAGTTTACTGAGAGAAATGATAATAACCAATTAACATTGGGAAAATCCAGGATTCTTTTTCCTCAACTTCTTTCTGTTTCCTCAAAGTCCAGCTTCTCAAGGGCACTTCTGACTCAGCTCAGAGAATTCATCCCACTCAGACCACTTGATCTAGGCAGAATTTTTATCTCATTGTTGCTGTTTGTTCATTGGTTGGGCAAAAAAATAGATTCTTTTGTATAGATTGTTTGAGACTGGAATAGTTTGGGTTGAAATGAGCCTCTGTCCATGAGCTGAATGATCAAAATCACGTCACCAACACCTCATTATAATAAGCCCACCTCTCAATATCATATTCATTTTCCCATTAACTGTTAATCAGAATTGATTTCTATGTATCTGGAACACCCACTCTTTCAAGGGTATATAAATTTTGAGTGGCTTCCATGATTCATCTTTGGTTTATGTAAGAAAGCTAAATGACCATTATCTTATTATGTACTAGCCATAATTAATCAAATTAATTGTTATTTATCCAGAAATTATATCTCTCAAACTTTTCATGTCTCATTACAAATATTTTTCTCATCACAATCTTGTGCAGTTGATGAAGAAGACAATATTATCCCAATTTTACACATGAGACTTATGCTTTTCCTATGACCCCACAGCTAGCAAATCTTAAGATTCAGGATTTGAACTTGTGTTTACTATGATTTCTTAATTAATTACATGATTCATAACACTATACAGGATGTTAAATATAAATAAAATTCAAGTTCTTCAACCAACCTCATAAATAGGTTTATATGTCTTCTAGCATAATACCTTTTACATAGGTATGTTACTCAGAAAATGGTAAACGGATCTGGAGAAGTCATATAATTGTGCTTACTGGGTTCATTAAGAATTTATTTTATCTAATCTCTAGAATAGTTAATCTCTGAACTTATAGCAACTTTATCCCTAACTAATTAACTTTCTATCTCACTTTCCACACTGATTGTTCAAAATTTTATCTTCAAAGTCATATTTATAAGTGATTTTTAAAATGAAACATATGTGTTTTATTAAAGCACTATTGTTCACATCTATTATCAGTAAAGAAACTGGGAAACTCCTTCACAATAAAATATGAATAATCAAAAGGTTTTAGTATGTTTATTTATTGGTATTTGGGTGATGAAGGTTTGCTAGCTAAGTGGGAAAGGTTTTTTTGTTTGTTTTGGAGAGATTAATTCCTAACATCTCTGAGATCCTGTCACCTACTTTGTCTATCTAATCAGTCAACGAACTAATATTTATTTAGTGCCTACTATGTGCCAGCAGGTACTGTGTTAAGTGCTGATTCTCAGTTATTTTCTGATACATGTATCTAGCAATGTACAATACATTTTGCTCACTGTATCATAATTGTGAATGCAGTTGAGTATCTCGATTGAAAGGTATCACTCTATAAGAAAATCTTAATTTGAAGTTCAGAAAGGCATTAAAAATGGTAGATGTTATTTGTCACAAACAAATCAGAATGATCAAATTCAATAGAATTTTTAATGTATGTATAAAAGGACAATTTATCCTAACCAAGGCAACTAATTATTAGGAGCTGAGGCAACAAGGGGAATATTAATAATCTCTATCACTAGGATGCTTTAAATTAGAATATAAGAAGCAATAGATGTGCCATGCTATGATTTTTTTTTTTTAATTTCTAGGATTTTTTTTTCTGATTCAAAGATAATGAGTTTGATGACAGTCTGCTCAGGCGATCTAGGGAATCTCTAGATTCTAAATACATTTTAAAAAATTGGATAGACTTTTAGTTAAGTTGTCTAGCTTTGGAGTTTAGCTGTTCTGTACCTGAAAGTGGTAATATCCTTTGTGTGTTACCCTCCCATCTTTGTGTCCCAACCCTCTCTTGCTTATCTTTAATCTTTTTATCCTCTGACTTTTTTCTTTATAACATTTTATCTATTCAACTTCTTCATTTTACTAACACCTTATGTTAAATTATGAACTTTTAAAAATATTTGTAACATTTTTATTATTATATTCTAATAGGACTTTGCCTTACAGTAAATATGAACTTGATTATATTTTTGCCTCTTTACCACTTCTCAAATATCTTAAATTTGATGACAGCTATGTTCTGGATTATTTAAACCAGCAATTCCTATTCAGAAAGGGTTTGACTTCCTGTTTTTTTTAAGTACCAGCTTGTTTTGTCCAAATCAGCCTAATGATTTAAATTTATATAATATGAATAATATCAAGTAGCATTTTGAAAGAAGAGTTTAGAATCTGTTAATCTGACATTTAGATTTTTTCCCTCTTATTTTAAATATATTTCTTCCGTGATTTTATTACATATTGATATTTTTCACTTTTCAAATACTAACATGTATTTTTTTGGTGCCAAATTCTTCCTACATTTACAATATAATCTTTGTTGAGACAGAAAGAAATATAATTTAGTTCTATGTAAGGCAAAAGAGCACATACCAGATAGCTTTACATCATTCAAGTCACAGCATTGTCTTATCAAATGACTGTGAGAAGAATAGATTTTCAAGATGCCTTGGCTGAGATGTGCTTTAGAATGTTTAGGTTTAGGATGTTTTAATATGGTATTGCTGGAGCTGTGAAATTCATTATGTCATTTCAAGTGCTGTGAAGTACCCAGTCTGTACAAGCATTCTTCTGAATAAAAAATGTGGGCTTGAAAAAGAGGCATACTTGAAATTGACAGTAGAGTATAATGGAACTGCAGTGATACACTTCTCAGGGTTCTGTCTCCTAAAATTTCATATATCCAGGCTAATTAATGAGCTTTCCTTCTACTTGTATTATCAATCAATAATGAGCTGTTCCTGGAATCTAATAACAGATACAGTATATTATGGATTAATATTTGCTCTTCAGATAGATTACAGAACAGGCAGCTTTCTCTATAGTATAGTGCACATATGACACTATATCATATCAACATGAAATTACTTAAACCACAGAATGTTTTATTTGAGGAAGAAGAGCTAATGCAGACATAATATGGGATCAGAAATGTAAGATAATAGACATATTACATGCATGAGATAGCAGCTAATCAAAATCCAGTAACAGTCCAAGATTGTTAAGGGTAATTATAAAGTTAGGATGTTTAAGATCTTTCTTTACATAACTTTCATCTTCCTCCCCATGCTTTTTCATTAAGGCTATGTGCCATAAAAAAATGACAGAAATGAGGATAAAACATTAAATCCATATAACCTTTAAAATATCTTGGTTGTGAGAGATAATAAATAGGGCACCAAAGTCTTTTGCAGAAATTTTTATTTGATTTTTATATTTTTTCCAGGCCTCATTTTATACTCATGGAAACTCATTGAAACCTCTTGTATAGAGAGTTCTGTTCCATCTCTGTGTGGGCACTTGGAAGTAATTAGAATTATTGGGAGTTCTAAGGCAGGCTCCATATGGTAGAAGAATGTTCCCTTATGGAGTAAATAGAGTGGGAAAAATTTTATTTCCACTCACTGTAAAGTCAATATTTACCTCTTCCTCTCCCCCATTTTCTATTTTTCTTTCTTTCTCAAAAAAAAAAAAAAGATTTTTCAAAGTTGCAATGATTTATTCACCCAGGAGGGTGAGAAAAAGACCTTTGTCAAATATTATTGAGTCAATCCATTTCAGTGGTCTCATTGTGCACTTTCTTCCTTTTCTTTTTTTAAAAGTATTTTTAATAGTATATTATTTTTCCAATTCCAAGTGAAAATGGTTGTCAACAATTATTTTTGTAACTTTCTGAGTTCCAATTTTTTTCTCCCTCCTTTCCTTGCCTCTGCCTTCCTCAAGACAGCATGTAAACTGATATAGTTTATACACAATTTTTAACATATTTCCATGTATCATATTTGGAAAGAAAAATCAGAATAAAAGAGAAAAGCCATGAGCAAACAACAACAAAAGGTGAAAATACATGCTTTAATTTACATTCATTCTCTATATTTCTTTTTTTGGATATAGGTGGCATTTTCCATCCAGTCTTTTGTTATGGTCTTGGATCACTGTTTTTCTGAGAAGAGCTAAGTCTTTAATACTTGATCATTACACAATGTTGTTGCTACAGTTACAATGTCTTTCTCATTCTGCTCATGTCACTCACCATCTTATATGTAAGTCTTTCCAGGCTTTTCTGAAATCACACTGTTCATCATTTGTTACAGAACAATAGTGGTCCATTACATTCATATGATGGTGCACTTTCTTTAGAAGTATTCTTTCTTCAGACACAAAAACTGACTATCGGATTCTGCATGGGGTAGTGAGAGCTGTAGGAGTGAAAGCACTTTATTCTATTTATTCTAAGTACTTATTTTATTTTTTGCATAATGTAGTCAAGGTTTTATTCTCAATGGAAGGATTCACCCAGAATTGAGGCAACAGGTGAAAATGGAAAATGCAGACAACATAAATAATATCTTATCAAGCAACAGTTTATCATAATGAACTCAAATCATAATGAACTTCTTGAAGGCAATTTATTATTATATAAATTTGTATGTCCATACTGATGATTATCAAATATAAAATTTCAGACCTGCAAAATCCATAAAGTTGAATTACTTACATTTTTATTCTAGTAAGAAGAAAAAGAATTACATCTCCCCAAATCCTTCAAAATGTTAAAAAAATAGCTTTTTATTTTTAGTATGGAGAGAAACATTCAGTATGGAAATCTGCCATCTTTAAACAATGAGTGGTTGTTAAATTGCTTCCCCCCCAATATATTCTGGAGCTTCTACTGTACAAATAAAAATACATGACATCCTTGATACTGAAAGTTTGGAGAGAAAAACAAAATCAGTCATTACATAAAAAGAGACAAAAATATCTATGACAAATCAATATTTACAATGATTAATTTTGTTTAAAGTTAGAAAAAAGTCACTGCATGAAAGAGAAATATTAGTTTTGATTCCTTTTAATTTCTATATTTCAAATACCTCTTCTCTCTCCTACCCCAGACTCAAAACCCCTCTTAATTATTTTCTCTGCTTGAGCTTACCTCCTATTTCCTCCTAACACTTATGTCTCCTGTTTTTTCATTCCTATTTAATATTTTTTTTTATTTTGATTAAATCTTTCTTCTAATTATAATCACAGATACATCAGTTTGTAGCTGCTCCCAACTGTAAACATTTACACAAGGATGTTTCTAGGTCTCTGTTTTTTTTTCCTACATTGCCTCCATGAGT
Organism: Sarcophilus harrisii; assembly: GCF_902635505.1. Taxonomy (NCBI): domain Eukaryota; kingdom Metazoa; phylum Chordata; class Mammalia; order Dasyuromorphia; family Dasyuridae; genus Sarcophilus; species Sarcophilus harrisii. The sequence continues at coordinate 122,856,523 of NC_045431.1, read as the reverse complement.
CAATGCAAATGACCTCCAAATCTATATGTTCAATCCTCTTCTCTGTTCTGAGTTCAATCTCCAGGTACCTCCTCCAGCTGCCTAGGTGAAGATTCACCTAGATCTGAAATCATATGGATCTGAAGCTGAACTTTGCTCATGATATTTCCCCAAAATCCTTTCTCTCCTTCAAATTTCCCTCTTTCTATTGAGATTATCACTATCCTTTTAGTTTATCAAGGTTTGCAACTTTGAAGTCATTCTCAACGTTTCTCTCTTTCAACTTTTATTACAAAATTAATTACCAAAATTTGTTGATTCTACCTTTACCTATATACCTTGCATCTCTCCTCTTCTACCTCCTCACACAACAGTACTCTAGTTCCATAACACTCAGGCTACTGCAGCCTCCTAATTAGTTTCTCAGTTTCTAATCTTTTCTTGCTCCAATTCATTCTTCACACAGTTACCAAATTGTTATCCCTAAAATACAAATCTGACCATGCTATTAGTCATGTAAAAAAAAACATCTTCATTAGTACCCATGGCTGGTAGGAAATATATATGTGTATCTATATATATATATATATCTATCTCTTTCATAAATGTGTGTGTTTGTGTGTGTGGTGTGTGTGTGTGTGTGTGTGTGTGTGTACATTCATGAGTTTCAGCTTTGCATTTAAACCCCTCCATATTATGGTACCTGATTGCCCTTTCAGATTTATATTAAACCCCACCTTGAACTCTCTATTCCTGTCCAACAGACTTAAAAGTTCTTTCCTATATCTGATATTATTCCTGTGACCTCCTTGCATTTGCATCAAAGTCTGGAATACACTTTCTTTTTTAGATCCTTCTCTTAGAATTCTTAACTTCCCTCAAGGGCCAGATAACATGCTGCATGTCTGTAAATAAGATATTACCTTATTCTCCCAGTAGTCATCTCCACATTTCATAAACTTATGTTGTATTATTATATGTGTACTTTGTATTTATTCATTTAAATATCTATTATACCCAACTCATTGTCTATAAGCTCTTCAAGGGTAAGTATTATTTCATATTTTATCTTTGTGTTCCCAGGGTCTAACACAGTACTTTATCTTACTGGTGATTTTATGAAGGTAAGAAATTTTTATAGAATTCTGGTTTTTAATCCAGTCTGCTATCAACTTCTGTTTTATGGGAGAGTTCATCCCATTTACATTCACAGTTAAAATGATTAATTCTATATTTCCCACCATCTTATTTTCCCCAAGTTATACTTTTATCTTTCTTTTCCCCTTTTCTTTCCTCCCCCATGTTTTACTTCTGACCACCAACTCCCTCAAACAACCCTCTCCTTTTACAACCCTCCTTCTTATCCCTTTCCCCTTCTACTTGTTTTCTCACTTCTATTAGTCTCACTCTTTCCTTTCCCATTTCCTCTCCTACTTCCCTATAAGGATGAGACAAGTTTTTCTACAAAACTCAGTGTATCTGATATTCTTTTTTTTTTTGAGTCAAATCCTATAAGATTAATCTTCACACAGTGAGCATGCCCCTCCCTTCTTTCCCTCAACTCTAATAGATCTTTTTTGCATTTTCATGAGATGTAATTTACCCCATTTTACCTTTCCTCTTCTTCAGAACAATTGCTTTTCCACTTCTAGTTATCTTTTTAATATCATCACAATAATGTCAAATTATGCCTACATTCTCTAAGTTTGGTCTTAACAGAGATACAGTTCTCAAGAGTTAAATATATCATCTTCCCATATAGGGATGTAAATTTTTTTTAATTTTTAAAAGAAACATGTTTTGTTTTTCTTTTCTATTTACATTTTATGCTTCCCTTGAGTTTTGTATTTGAAGATCAAATTTTCTCTTCAGCTCTGGTTTTTCATCAGAAATAAATGAATTTCACCTATTTCACTAGGCTTGGAGAGACTTACATGAACTGATGCTAAGTGAAATGAGCAGAACCAGGAGATCATTATATACTTCAACAATGATACTGTATGAAGATGTATTCTGATGGAAGTGGATTTTTTTGACAAAGAGACCTAACTTAGTTTCAATTGATCAATGATGGACAGCTACACCCAAAGAAAGAACACTGGGAAATAAATGTAAACTGTTTTCATTTTTGTTTTTCTTCCTGGGTTATTTCTACCTTCTGAATCCAATTCTCCCTGTGCAACAAGAGAACTGTTTGGTTCTGCACACATATATTCTATCTAGAATATACTGCAACATATTTAAGATATATAGGATTGCTTGCCATCTAGGGGAGGGGGTGGAGGGAGAGAGGGGAAAAATCGGAACAGAAGTGAGTGCAAGGGATAATGTTGTAAAAAATTACCTTGGCATGGGTGCTGTCAATAAAAAGTTATTATAATAAAAAAATAAAAAATATTGTATAATACTCTAATAAGAATCATTCTTCAACCAATAAGGAATTTGAAATTAGGTCTATAAGTGCTATTTATCTTATCAAAAGGCTTCTTCCATGAATCTTTAGAGCTTTCTGTTACTCCCAAATTTTAGGTTGATCTAAATTCTAAAGTTAAAAAAATGCCATCATGATATTTGAAAAGCTAGTGATTGACAATTTTCCTTGAATTTCTTTAAAATAAAATCTTTGAGTCATTATTTATCCATCTATCTATGTGTCCATGTATCAATTTTTGTATGTATCTATGTATCTATCTACTTATATATCTAGAGTCAAATATAACTACCTCTGTTTAGTATGTGTAGCTTTTGAGAAGTGGACTTCAATTAATCTTTCCATGCTTCAGTCCAGTCATTTTAGGATTCTGAGCATCCCTTGTATATGATACTTCATGTTTTGACTCACAATTTTTTCAGTGACTCTCCCTCATCTTGGACTTGTACTATTTGTACTTTTCAGAATCCCTAATTTCCTTCAATGTTCAACTGATGTACTTTTTGACACATAAATATTTTCCTAATCTTCCCACAACTCTTCTAACATTCTTTGTTTTTTTACCTTTGTCAATTTTCATGACATGTAGGGAAGCCTAATGTTTTAATTTTGCGTTTCTCTTCCTATTAATTTAGATTATTTTCAAATATCCTCTTATAATTTGTTCTCTCTTTGAAAATGTTTGCTTATTCCCTCTGGCTACTTATTTACTGCGAAATAAGTGGGATGTATCTTCTACTCACTTCTAACACTTTTTAAATGTTTTTAATCTTTTCTTTTCTCTTCTTTCTCTTCCTTCCTTCCTTCCTTCCTTCCTTCCTTCCTTCCTTTCTTTCTTTCTTTCTTTCTTTCTTTCTTTCTTTCTTTCTTTCTTTCTTTCTTTCTTTCTTTCTTTTCTTCTTTGAGGCAATTGTGGTTAAGTAACTTGCCCAATGTCACACAGCTAGGAAGTGTTATACCAGAATATAATTGACTATATCAATACCCAAACTACAGCTCATATGAATATATCAATTGAGGCAGATAAAGCATTTGACAAAATTCAATACCCACTCCTATTAAAAACACCAGAAAGCATAGGAATAAATGTAGTTTTCCTTTTAAAAAATAAGTAGCATCATCTTAATCCATCAGCAAGCATTATATGTAATAGGGATAAACTAGAAGCATTCCCAAGAAGATCAAGGGTGAAAGAAGGTTGATCAATATCACTAATACTTTTTAATATTGTACCGGAAATGTTAGCTTTAGCAATAAGAGAAGAATTGGAGAAATTATAGTGGGTAATGAGGAAACAAAATTATCAGTCTTTGCACATGATATAAGGATATATTTAAAAAATACTAGAGAATCCATTAAAATATTATAAATTGTTATTTTAGCAAAGTTGCAGGATATAAAATAAACCAACACAAATCATGAGCATTTCTATTACTCATAAAGTCCAGAAGCAAAAGATAAAAAGAGAAATCACATTTAAAATAACTATAAATAACATAAAATATTTGAGAGTCTACCTACCAAGACAAAGCCAGGAATCATATGAACAAAATTACAAAACACTTTCCATACAAATAAAGTCATATGTAAAAAATTGGAAGAATATTAAGTGCTCATGGATGGGCAAAGCTAATATAATAAAAATGACAATTTTACCTAAATTAATTTACCTAATCAGTTCTATACGAATCAAACTGCCAAGAAATTACATTACAGAATTAAAAAAAATAACAAAATTCATTTGGAAAAACAAAAAGTCAAGAATTTTAAGGAAATTAATGAAAATAAAATACAAAGGATGTTGGTGTAGCAGTATCAGACCTAAAACTATATTATAAACAGCAGTCATCAAAACCATTTGGTACTGGCTAAAAACTAAAGTACTGGATCGGTGAAACAGGTTAAGTTCACAAGACACAATAGTCAATTTCTATAGTAATCTAGTGTTTGGTAAACCCAACGGTTCCAGCTTCTGTGATAAGAATTCATTATTTGATGGAAATTACTAGAAAAAACATGATAGAAAGTAGGGAATGACCAATACCCAACAAGCTGTACCAAGTTAATTTCTAAATGGGTTCATGATTTAGATATAAAGAGTGATGTTATAAGCAAATTAAAAAAACACGGGACAGACTACCTCTCAGATGTATGGAGAAGGAAAGAATTTATATCCAAAGAAGAACTAGAGAACATTATGAAATGCAAAATGAATGATTTTGATTATATTAAGTTTTAAAAAAAATTGTACAAACAAAATCAATGAAGCCAAGATTAGATCAGAAGCAGAAAACTGCAAGTTTTTTATACCCAATGTTTTTGAAAAAAGCCTTATTTCTAAAATGTAAAGAGAATTGACAAGTTTATAAGAATACAAGCCATGGTCCAATTATTAAATGGTCAAATGATATGAATAGATAATTTTCAATAAAGAAATAAAAGCCATTTCTATGCATATAAACATGTTCTAAATAATTATTGATTAGACAAATGAAAATTAAGATAACTCTGAGAGAGCACTTCATACTTCTCAAATTGGCTAAGATGACAGGAAAAGATAATAATATATGTTGGAGGGGATGTCAGAAGACTGGGACATGTTGTGAACTGATCCAATCATTCTGGAGAGCAATATGAAATTATGCCCAAAGAACTATGAAATGGTGCACAACCTTTGATCCAGCAGTGTTTCTACTGGTCTGTAACCCAAAGAGATTATTAAGAAGGGAAAAGAATTGATATGTGCAAAAATGTTTTGTAGTGTCCCAAGGTACTGGATACTGAGTGGATGCTCATCAGTTGGGGAATGGTTGAATAAGTTATGGTATGTGAATGTAATGCATTATTATTGTTCTATAAGAAACAAACTGAAGGTTGATTTCAGAAAAGCTTATATATAGGAACAATAAGATTATATGATGGGGCAACTGTGATGGACTTAACTCTTTTCAACAATGAGGTGATTCAAAATAATTCCAATAGACTTGTGATGGAAAGAAACATTTGCATCCAGAGAAAAAACTATGGAGAGTAAATGTATTCACATTTCCTTTTAAAAAATAAGTAGCATCATCTTAATCCATAAGCAAGCATTATATGTAATAGGGATAAACTCCCTAAAATCACAACATAGTATTTTCACCTTTGTTGTTGTTGTTTGCTTGCTTGTTGTATTTGTATTTGTTGTTGTTGTAGTATATGTGGAAATATGTTAAGAAGAATTGAATACCTATTACAACCTGTATTGTATTATTTGCTCTCTAGGGGAGGGGAAAGATAAAGTATGAGGAAGAAAATTTTGGAATACAAGGTTTTGTAAGGATGGATGTTGAAGGGGCAGATAATTCTGGGAAGACGACAGAGTAGGTTGGTAAATTTCAAGCTCTCCAGATTTCCCCCCAAAATAGAACCAATTTGCACCTTAGGTCAAACATAGACTAGTGAAGAATCAAGACTTGGGGCAGAATAGGGGTCCTCCTGATAGAACCTGAGATTTCAAGAAAGACCCCATGTTGGGGATTAACTTGTCTGAAGTACAGCTACCTCCATGCTAGTTCTGAAGAAATATCAAGTGGGGACCTCCTGGGCCAGTTAGATGTGGTTGGAGCCTCAGCATGAACCAGAGAGACTTTCATTTTAGCAACTATTTGTAGAGTTGGGGTTTGAATCCCAGAAGACTGAGTGAATATTGTCTGATTGGGCACGCTAGGTCCAGCTGTGCTACTGAGATATGGCTGTGGGTGAGAAGGAATAAGCACCGAGTGAGTGCAGAGGCAGTGGGGCAGGGATGCTGCTGACTATGGGTACTTGCAGGAGGGTGGAGTTCTTGGTTTTGGGTTCTTGGTAAGAGTGGAGAACTGAAGGAAAGATTAAGGCACCATCCCCTCACCCCATGATTAGAGATACTCACACGAATACACCTTATTAAAAAATATAGATTGACAAGGTAAAAGAGCCCCACCATTGAAACATGTATGGTACCAGGAAAGACCAGGATTCATCTTCAGAAGAGGATACTTTAGTAAAAAAAAAAAAAAAAAAAAAAAAAAAAAAAAAAAAAGCTTCTACCCCAAAGAATAACATGAAATGGCTATCTGCCCAGAGAGAATTTATACAAGTACTCAAAAAAGAATTTAAAAAACAAATGAGAGACTTTGAGGGGGGAAAATAAAAACCAAAGAAAAACAAGAAGTTCATGAAAAAAAAGTTAACCAACTAGAAAAGGAAGTACATAGTCTCAAAGATGAAAATAATTCTTTAAAAAATAGAACTGGGCAAGGGGAAGCCTGTGAAGCTATGAGAGACCAAGAAATAACAAAACAGAATATGAACAATGAACAGAATGTGAAACATCATATAAGAAAAATGACAGATCTAGAGAACATATCAGGAAGAGAAAACACAAGAATAACTGGACTGCCAGAAAGTTGTGACCAAAAAGAGAATCTTGACACAATAATGCAGGAAATAATCCAAGAAAATTGTCCTGAAGTGATAGAACATGAAAGAAAAGTAGAAATAGGAAAACATCCACTGATTACCACCTCAAAAAGATCCTTTATAGAAAACACACAGGAATAATATTGTCAATTTTAGAAACCTTCAGATCAAAGAGAAAATTTTTCAAGAAACAAGGAAAAAAAATAATTCAAATATGCTGGAGCTACAATTAGAATTGTACAGGATTTATCAGTAGCCACAATAAAAGATCATGGGTCCTGGAATCATATCTACCAACAATCAAAAGAATTAGGTCTGTGAACAAAAATATCATAACCAGCAAAATTATTATTTTGAATGAGGAAAAAAAGGAAATTTAATGAACTTGCATATTTCAGGACTTTCTGTCAACCAAACCCTACCTTAACAGAAAACCTCACATATAAGAGAAAATGTAGAAAGATCAGTTTTAAGGAACTTAACATTGGACAAACTTATTAAAAATGGACAAATTGTTTGTTTGTTTTTACACAGGAAAACATATATTATTTGTTTAAGATTTACACCAATCGAAAGATTTCAAAAGAAAGATTGGCAGAATCAAGGTAAAAATAGTAATCATATTATACAAATAAGGTACAGAGGAAAAACAGACAAAGAGGCAAAGAAGGCAAAGGAGGGCTCATAGTTCTGAAAATCTACTCACATCAGGGTTCTATAGGCAATATTACATATATAACATGAAGGGTATACCATGAAATCTATAAAGAAATAGGGGAAAGGGGTGGGCTGATGGGGAAGTAAAGAGTAAGGGAAGGAGACAAGAAAGCATGAGGGAGGTTAAATAATAGCAAGGCAATGGAGCAGAATTTAAAGAGGCAACAGGGATAGGAAAGACATATGTGTGTATGTGGGGTGTGTGTGGTTGTGAATGTGTGTATGTATGTATATATATCTAAATATGTATACATAAATATATCTTTTCTTAATCCTAGCTTGCTTGGGGATGGTGGGTGGGGGGATCAAAAGGAGAAAAAAAGAATAAAGTAAATAAGGTATGTAGCAGAGAACCAAAGAACAATTTACAAGGAAGTAAAGAAAAAAAAAAAGAACATCCATGAATATAATTTCTTCTACTAGAACTTTCTTGTTCTAGTAATTTATTATATATTTTGAATCCTCCCTGAAGTTCTGCTGGGCCAATGACAATTTATTTTTGTTTTGCTTTATTTTGTTTTGTATTTCTTTTTTGTTTTTCTTTTTTCCTTACTGTTTTTTTTCCAGTTTTTAAAAAAGGATGGAGTTGAAAACTATCTGCAAGTATTTTGAAAAATAAAAAGCAATTATTAAAAAATACCTAACTAAAAAAAATGACTGAGGTTTCCATAAGCTTTAGTGATGTAAGTTAAAACTATCAACCATTATCATATAAAAATCAAAATTAATAAAATTTTATAAAATATGTATTCATAAAAATAAAACCATTACATGTTAATATAAATAACTGTACTTTCAAAATTAAAAAAAGAGCAGTTGCATTGCTTTGCTTATTTTTGCTTATTTCTTTAATGACTGGCTTAATAGAAAACAACTGAATTATGCTATCTGCCTCTTCTATTTAATCTATTCTGATTCATTGTTTTAGTTGAAGAAAATAAAGAATATCCAATTATGTATCACACATATAATTAGAAAATGGAAAAGTATTTAAATAGTCAAGTAGGCAAATTTTATTATTATTATGAAATGTTTTGACCTCATGGACCTAGTGAAAATGTTTTGTAACATTCAGCAGTTTCCAGACTATATTTTGTGAATGATTTAACTATAGTGTCTAACTTTTGGTATGGGTCTTTAGGCAAGCTTCTTTCCTTATTGCTATCATCTTATATGTCATTAAAGCTCTCACAAAGTGCTTTCAGTAACCCTACAATGAGCCTTTATATGAATAAGCACTTTAAGATTCACTAAAACTTTATAAATATCATCTTATTTGATATTTAAAATATTCTTTAATTATTTTTTTGAAAAATTCTACCTATTAATATTATTGTTCGGTAAGAAATGACCAACAGGATGATTTCAGAAAGGCCTGGAGAGACTTACATGAACTGATGCTGAGTGAAATGAGCAGGACCAGGAGATCATTATATACTTACAACAATACTATATGATGATCAATTCTGATGGACCTGGCCATCTTCAGCAATGAGATGAACCAAATCAGTTCCAATGGAGCAGTAAAGAATTGAACCAGCTACATCCAGCGAAAGATGACTAAGAACCATTACATAGGATTCCCAATCCCTCTATTTTTGTCCGCCTGCATTTTTAATTTCCTTCACAAGCTAATTGTACACTATTTCAGAGTCCTTTTTTTTTTTGTATAGCAAAATAATGGTTTGGACATATATACTTATTTTGTATTTAATTTATACTTTAACATGTTTAACATGTATTGGTCAACCAATGGAATGGTTGGAATGATGGAATATCTTCAAAATATGACACTATGAATTAAACCCAAAAGATCAGGTGAGGTCTGAACAAAGTAGTACAATGAGCTTCTAATTTCCCTGTTTAAAAAAGTTTATCCCTAAGATTACCTTAATTTTCTTCTCTACCATATAGCATTGCTGACATATTAAGTTTATAGTCAAAGACAGCTAAGTTTCTCAGTAAATATAAAGCTGGATCTGGAGTTAGGAAGACATCTATCTTCTTGTGTTCAACTCTGGCCTCAAACGCTGGGCAAATCACTTAACCCTGTTTGGATCATTCTTCTCATCTGTGAAATGAGCTGGAGAAGGAAATAGCAACTATACCTGTATTTCTGTCAAGAAAATCCCAAATGGGGTAATGAAACAAATAAAAAACAACCAAAATCCTTTTTATCTGACCAAACTAATTTCTAAACAATCTTCCTTGATCTTTTATTTGTGAATAATTTATTATGAATCAAGGTAAAAAGAGTTCATATTTATCCTTATTAAATTTCATCTTATTTTTTTAATCTGATAGAAATTCTGTCAAAGTCTTTTTGAATCTTACACCACTTTATCTGAATCTAGTCTTTTATCATTCCATCTTTGCTTTGGCTTTATTACGCCTTAATCCTATTGTTTGCCCTCACCATTGCTCATGATTCCTCCATACATCATTTCTTTTCCAAGCTATGCACACCCTCACCTCCAACACCACCCACTCTCTTCCCTTTCCCAGCTTGATCCCTTGATGAACTAGTTCAATTCTACCCTATCCTCCATACTCAAGTCCCTTATTTCCTTATTCTACAATAAACATAACTTGACAAACCCTACTCTTAGATTATTTTCATCTGCTACTATCATTCCTATTTATATGCTGTTGAGTGATGGGAGGTAAGGAAGAAGAAAAAATAAGAAGCTCTCAATTAATGGCCTCAGTGAAAACAGAAAGCAAAGTTTTTAGTTGAGAATATGTGTGTGAAGGGATGAAAAAGCTTGGAAGTGCCACTCTTGTGAATGAAGTAATAAATTAATTAGGGAGGTATGAAAATATTTCTTTATTGCAATAATAGCTCAGTTGAAATTATATAACATACATTTATAATGGGCCCACTCAATATGATTCATGATTTTTTCCAGTTTTCTTGATCCCTTTTAATGTTACAACATTTCGAGATTATCTCTAATATATCTTTTATATATGTTGTATGTACGTGGTTGTTTGCATGTTATCTCCCTCATTAGAATAGAAGCTACTTGAGGACAGGGATTGTTTTAACCTTTCTTTATATTCTCAGTACTTAGCAGTGTCTGTCACATAATAAATGCTTGTAGACTTGTTGACTATCATTCTATGTTAATTATCCTTTCAAGTTTTGTGTCATCAGTGGCAAATTTGAAAAGCATATCACATATGTTTTATCCACATCATTGATTAAAATGTCAAATAGCATATAGTGTCAAGCAGCAATCCTTTGTTCCTAACTTCATTAAAGTCCTGCTTTGATGGTGACCAGACGTATTAATAATTGATTATCTTTTGAATTTAGCTATTTTTTTCCAGTTCCACATCTATATAATTATGTTATTATATAGATTACCTCTCTCCATTTTCTATTATATGAAGAACAAAAAAGATTTTGTCACTTGCATTGCTAACATATATGTAAATACTAGTTATTGGATTTTTTTGGATGCATCAATTTAATAAACCAGTCAAAAAATAAACAAAATTCATATGACATGATAGTCCTGATGAAGTTTTGCTGTGGCTACCATATCTTTTCCTAGATGTTCATCTCTGTCTTTTTAATAAGACTTTGTAGAATTTTGTCAGAAATATTAATTTAAATTTTCTGACATCCAGTTTACAGACTCATTCTCTTCTGTTTAAAAGAAAAATCAGCATTTACCCTGCTTATGACCTACAGTATCTCTCAAGTTCTCCAAAGTTTTTCAAAGATTTTCTGTGCCTTTAGTACAATAATCACAGTAGATAAGAATATGCTTGATTTGGGCAAGATAATTTCCACTCACCAAGGGCAGCTATACTATAGAACCTTATTCATCTCAGGTATAACTAACAGTATAATTATTATTCTTCTTGACAAGAAAAAACAAATGCAAAATAAAAATTAAGTATCTCTGTCTTATTTATGTCATTATTGATCATTATTTCAACAATCATTTAATCAACCAACATTTATTAAGTGATAGATATGTAAATATAAAGAATCAAGCAACATCTTTTCTCAAAGATCTTAGATTCTATCCATCCTGAACGGTGTTCTATTTCTTCTTTGATCTCTTAGTTCATCAGTATAGCATGAAAAAAAAAACCTTCATATCCAACTTCATAGCTGGGGGAAACGGTTAATATATTAATTGCCAAAGATCACCCAGCACAATTAAGGCTTTATTGGTTTTTTAACTCAGAGCTCTTATCTCCCCTTCTGACATTAATGCTACTACATGACACCTTCCTTGTTTTAGGATATAGTAGTTTTCCAATTTTGAATTAATCTTTATACATTCTTATTATATTTTGGACTCACATTTAATTAGTTGACCTATGGTCTTCTTATTTCTCTTTTCTTGACATTAGAGTTTTGGGGAAGTTTCTTGTCATCACACATTTCCTGGTGGTTCATTTTTTTTGTCCCTCATAAACTTATATGCATTTGTCATCCAATTCAACTATGATTTAACCATCTAACAAATTTCAAGCACTACAGTTAATTAGATTTAATATGGCTTTTGTTTAATTTGCTCTGGCATTTTATACTAACAACATATTTGATATTGGTATGATTTAGTTCTCTGAAACATGACAAATTTATTAAACAAAATAATATTCTGTGACACCTCACAGGACATGAGATTCCATAATGTGAACATTCATTAGATACTAAAGGCAGGTATCTATGAGATCACCAAGATTTAATCTCTCCCTGCAAAAGTCTAATGAGAAAAGCAAAGAAGAATATATTGTTCAATTAATTTTGCCTAAGATCAGTGGCTACTAGTATTGTGTATTTGCAAATATCTTTAAGTATGTGATTAAATGGATTTAAAAAGTACAAGTCACAAACTAAAACAAACAAAATTTAGATTCTCTAAGAAAAATGTCATACAACAGAAAGCTAAAGATTAAATGGATTATTCAAGGTCACACAGATAATAAATTTGAAGGAAGGGATTATTGAAGTAAAGTGAGTGATCTACCATATACTCTAGTATTCAACGATAATTATATTAAGGACAAAAATTACATGATTATAATTTTATAGGGAATCATATACAGACACACAGAAACAAATACATACAGACACCTCTGATGCCCTAAGTAAAAGGGTTAGTGCATTAATTTTCTATTGGAATTCTTTTTTTCCCTTTCTACAATAGTTAAGTAGTCACCCCACTATCCACATTTAAAGAAAGGTGTTTCCTTCCTTTCTTCAATACTTTAAGTAGTAGATGATTCTAGCAAACTTTAAAGGCAGAGAATGAAGAAGAAGGTTGTATAATGAGAGGTTTTAGTTAAAAAACTCAATTCATGCCCAAAATATGTTTTCTGTGAGTCAGTGAACTTTTAAGTTCTGGAATCATCATCTCCATTGGAATAATGTCAACAAAAAGGACTTAAGTGTTTAAAGTTTGCAAATCACATTTAATATATTAATCTAACCTGGCATAAGAACAACTTAACAAAAGAAAAAAACCAAGATAATGTGAAACTATATTTCATTGTTCTATTCCTTAAGGAAAAGCTGAGCTCTTTATTTTTCACATTTCTGAACCTCAGAAAGAAGTTCTGTGGTCAAGGCAATGTTTCTCACCCATGTTGCTGGAATAAACTCATGCTGATAAGGACCTAAGTAAAGTTCAATTTGATATTATTATTGGAATCAAGCAGAGCATAAATACATACAGGATTTAGAAGGATAGTAAGAAAAAGTTCCCCTCCTTGGATACTTTTGTCCAATTCTTGAGGTCCTCCTGGATATTCCTTATAGAAAATTGTGTGGGTAAATAATCCACATGTCTGTCGAGGGAGCACCTAAGGAAGAAAAAAAAATGAAACACTGAAGGGTTTTGCTTAGATCTGCCACCTATTAATGTTATTATAAAAACAAGTTGATTTAGGGAATGATTATGCAGATGTTGGATAACAGTAGATGGCAGCTGTAAAGCAACAGTGGGTAAAATCTTCACTCATATCATCTAACAAATTTCATATAGATGCACCATTTTACAGGAGTAGGAAAACAACCCTTAACTTTAACAATAATAGTTTATTAAAAGATAAAGTTCCTTAGAAGTAGAATATTTTCACTCTATTAATTCCCTTATTTTGAATTCTTGAACATCCTTGAACAATATTTAGTTTTAATCATCCATTAGAAAATCATTATTTCCTTCACCTTGGAATTAAAATATCACTAGGAATGAAATATATTTTAGACTTGAAATGACTATGATCTAACATATTCTTTGGTGAACTCCTTTGCATATATGAAGATTAATAAGAGAAAAAAATTAATGATCCTCCATGTTAAGTTCTTCAAAATATTTATTATCGCTGCAATAACAGTCATCCAATTATACTCTGTTATTCTTTTAATTGCCAGGAGGGTTTAGTCTTTTGAATTAAATTCAAAGCAAAGACAACCTTACATAAGGGTCTTTTTTAATGGTCATTTTATAGCTAGTCAGGAACAGTTAAGTGGTGACATAAATAGAGTAGCAGGCCTGGAGTTAGGAGACTGGAATTAGGAGTTGAAATCTAGCCTCAAATACTTACTAGCTGTATAATCCTGGATAAGTCATTTAAACCTGTTTGCCTCAGGTCCTCATCTGTAAGATGGAAAGGAGAAGGAAAGCTAAAGAAAATTTCTCCTCCCTCCCAAAAAAATTCCAAAATAGAACAAAGAGTTTTATGTGACTGAAACAACTCAAAACTAAATACTATCTAGTTATATATGCCACATATATGGCATATATATACATATATATATATATATATTTACACACACACACTATATATATATATATATATATATATATATATATATATATATATATTAATTACATGGAAATGCAAAAAATCTTCTAAATGTTCATCGAGAGTGACTTGGGTAATTACCAATAATACATTTAATACACAAGAATGACTAACCTGCTGCATGAACATGTTGCAGAGATACATATGAGGGGGCACCTAGATGGCCCAGGGGATAAAGCACTGACCCAGGATTCAGGAGGACCTAATTTCGAATCTGATCTCAGACAATACTTACTAGCTATGTGATCCTGGACAAATCATTTAACCCCAATCGCCTCACCCCCCAAAAAAGTGCATCTTTTGAAATATAAACTGAATTGTTGTGGTAAAGAATATGTCATATTCTTTACTAAAGCCTACATTTAAATCCAAAGTCTCCTCTGCTTCTCTACAAATTGTTATTAAAGTGTTAACAACAACAACAACAACAACAAACCTTTCCCAAATGCCTTATACTTGTGGGAAATTGTGTTAAATGTAGATCTTAACTTGAGGAAACAACCATAGCTGAATGACAATTTTTTCATAGTAATTAAATTATATTTTGCAAAATCATTTTAGAAAACATTCAAATGAAAATACTAAAAGACAAGTATACTATTCAATATTCAAATTTTCATTTAAAATTTCTGTTCTATGTAAAGGATTTGATTATTTAAAACTTGACTTCATGAAATGATATATGAAGTTATTATTATAGGTAATCTTGGATAAGATAAGACAAACGGCCCTAGCTATTATTTGTAAGTTTTAAGAAATGTAGGTGTAAGAAGAGGAGATATGGAGCTGCTCCACATCTTTCCTTATAAGTATCCTTCTTAAGCTTTGAAGAAAGAGGCATGAAATTTATTTCCTAGGCAGAGACATATGTTATTAGCTTTTTTCAGGGAGAGAAAGGATTTTTGATTTATTAGCTAGAAATATATGCATAAGCATGTCAGCTATATCTTCCTGGTCATTTTTTTTTCTTCCAACAATTGGGAGAGGGAGAAACTAGGAAAGAGAAGACTGTATATCATGAAAAAAACCATGGGAGTTTCTATTTTAAATAAACCACAGATGTCTTAGAAATTTATTTGATTGGGGAAAAAAAGCCTCCAAGATGCCATCTTCCATCCAAATTTTGAATAAAGAGGTACATGTTTGTAAATAAAAGTTGAATTATATAAAAATATGTAAATATAAATATAAATGTGTGTGGGGTATATGTGTGTGTGTGTATGTGTGTGTGTGTGTATGAACTTGAATCTAACACTATCTACTTAAATCACAAAAAAGTTCATGCTTTGCATCTGGAGCCATGATTTTTAACATAATGGGCAGCATATTTGAACTATAAGGACAGTTCTAATAAGGCAAAAGAACCCTTTGGAGATTTGATTCTGCAGGGAAAAAAATGAGGTAACAAAGTTTTAACTACCTCACAATTAAAAATAAAAGGAAGTTTGCTTCTACTGGTGGCTAAATGCTGATCAAATTCATTTCTGTTAATCATAGTGGTGTGGGAAGATAATTGGACAAATTATAGAAACAAATCCTCGGCATAGAAGAGGAACTTATTTTCAGTATTCCTTTTTAAAATGTTTATAAACATATTTGCATATGTTTTCTAACTATTTAATAATTACCACATTCCAAAACTTAATTTGGAAATACAAGTTAGAAATGAGCTGTGTCCTAATCAACTGAATTGATCTAAGATTCAATTTTGCAGGCATAAAAAGAACAAATTAGCAGAACTGTGCATGGATCCTTTGGAAAATACTTAACTTGATGGAATTTCCAAGATACATAATTTATAAGTCAAGATCCATGATGCTAACTTTGGGTTCCAAGAAATCATTTTAAACTGCACACAGTTTTCTCATTTCTAAGAACTAAGAAGACATTAAACCATTTCAGCAGCTCTTATGCTTTTTTACTCTCAGCAATAGATACCATCTATGCTCTTTTCAACATAAAGTACAGTACCAATAATAGGAAAAGTATGAACTACATTTTAAGCAGGCATAGTGAGCATGTGACAAAGTGGGGTAGTACAAAGAACTTTTCTCTAAGAGGCCATCAAATTCCTCACTGCCCTACAAATCACTGCCAAACAGCAGTGTTTTCTATCACCATGGATGGATACTCTGAAGTCCTAAACTATATGTTAGGTCTTTGAGAAGAGTCTGGATAAATTTGTCATAGTTAGCATGTATCAGAAATAGAATTAGAACTCAAATATTCTGACTTCAAATTCTTCATTGCTTACTGCTTCTGTGACACTAGATATATCCCCTTTTCAAACCACACATTGTGAAAGTGTCTTGTGTGAAAGAATCTGTGTGGTTCAGATGTATGGATCCTTGTCAATTAATGGTCCAAGCACAGATTCTAAGAGATCAACTTTCCCTCTCTTTGCCATAGTTGGGGCTCTAGATCCCCATGAAAGAATATTTTTAAAGTAAGCCCTGAGAAATAATGCAATAGATATTTCTTCAACTATTGCAGACTGAAATAATTCTATGGGAATACCATAGAATCATGTTCTCACCATGATGCCATTGTGGATGAAGCCTTGTCTGTACCGTGCAGGTTTAAGATGTGGATACT
Organism: Sarcophilus harrisii; assembly: GCF_902635505.1. NCBI lineage: Eukaryota > Metazoa > Chordata > Mammalia > Dasyuromorphia > Dasyuridae > Sarcophilus > Sarcophilus harrisii. The sequence continues at coordinate 122,839,527 of NC_045431.1, read as the reverse complement.
CTTCTGTACTTGTGACCTGAATACCCCAGACTTTTTTCCAAGCTTCGTAAAGTTGTATATGTACTGGGTAGACCCCTGAATGGTGTGGGGCCACTGCATAGCCCATATTGATAGGAATTCCATGCTCCTAAAACAAATTCAAATGGACATGTTTGAGTTTGGTGAAATACACTGATTTTCTGTGAGCCAAGAACAATACAACAAAAACCTTTATAATATATACATAGTATGTTAAATCTGCAAAGATTTTTCTTCATAATGAGGATTTTGCTTTTTCATAGATAAGGAACCTGAGATTTTGAAACCTTGATTTAGTTAACAAATATTTATTAAATATTTAATATGTGCCAGACACTGTGCTGGGATTGCCCAATCAAAAAAAGTGTTTGTGTGTGAGAATAGTACATGTTTTTAAGGATCTCGATGTCTAAAAAAAGGGAAACAACATATAAAAATTTTTTAAATATTTAAAATAAAAACATTCAACAAAACAAAATATTCAAAGGATAAATTAGTGAAAGTCTCAGATGGAAGGCACAAGTACTGAGATAGATAATAGCAGACGAATTTTAGGTGAGAGTAGTATGAAGCCAGAAAAGCCAGGAAACAGAGATGAAAAAGGAGAGAATTCTAGGAATGAGGGACAGCCAGTGAAAGCACAATCAGGGCATAGGACTTGTGTAAGGAAACAGCAAGGAGAACTGTGTCACAGAGTACATGGAAGTGTAAGAAGACTAGAAAAATAGACAAATGACTATCATGTTCCCCTACCTAGTGAATGTTTGAGTATTTAATAAAAAGTTTAAATATAGGTCTCCTGAATACAAATTCCATCCTCTAATTACTTTGCCACTAAAAGTAACTAAACTCAGCTATTCAAGTAGACATGAAGTCAAACTATTTGGAATTTGGAACACAAAATAGGAGGCAATTTTATGAGGTCCATGAAATTGATTTGGAGCTTTCAAGCTTCTGTTTCTTTCTATGACTTGCCTTAAATGAGATATGTGGTTATCTTACTGGAATGGGATTTATCAATCATCTCTGAAAGCTCATTGAATCAATAAACAGAAAATCAAACACGATAACTCGACAATTGTCATCCCTATGTGCAATTATGCTCTACAAAGCCCAGGAAGAGAATTCAAGTCAATACAAAATGCAGGCAGCAATGTCATCAAATATCCACAAAATTTAAGTAAGATGTTCACTTAAACTCAGAAAACAGACCCTTAATATCTTATATGGTATCATTTTTCTTCCATTTGACTGTCCCTCATTCTATAGCCCAATTCACCTCTTTTTTTTAAAGACTATGTGGTTTTTTAACATCTATCACTATAAATGTTTCTGTAGATTGACTGAATGATGAAATCAATGTTATAAAATGAGCTTAACTCTCCCTTATGAACTCAAGGAGATGAATTTCTCTGTGTTGTGGATAAGGGAAATGTGTTTCATACCAAAAATTTGATAGTTTATCTCAAAACAAACTTTATTAATTCCAGTAATACTAAACTATTTGGCAGCTATCAGAAGATATAAATTAGCTAATTCTTTTCCCTATCATTGGATATAACAAGAACCCAACATACTGCATAAAATAAATAACACAGAGTATCTAAGATCTAGAATTTGAATCACTCTCAGATGATGCTGGTTATCATCACAGATATAGGTTTAAGTGTTTTCCACAATACTTTTATGTTATGGGCCAGAACTTGAAACAAGGTGTTAAGTCACTAAAATTGATAGAAACAACGCTTATGTTTATACCTTTGAGAGTTCATACATTAGCTCACACATTAATTCACAAGTTCGGGAGATTCACAAGTCAGAAACTCACAATCCCACTCTCTCAGAGGAGGAGTCAACCTTTGGGTTCACACCTTTAAGAGATCATATTACATACACTCAGAGCATCAGTGTAAGAGACTTGAAGAGATTGAGAAGTGAGGAGTCAGTTGAAGAGATTGAAGGCTGGAAGTCAATCAGTTGGAAGAGATTGAGAAGCAAGGAGTCAGAGTTGAGCTAGAAGCAGAAGCTGGAAAAGCTAAAAGACAAGCTGAAAGAGCTCTTGGAACCAAGGAAAACTAATCGGGTTATTTTGGAAGAGACAATAAAAGACTGAATTTTAACTCCTGGCTGTATTTGAGGTGATTATTATTTGGAACTGACACTAAGGCTGCCATAAGAACCTCCCCAAGAAACCTGCTCCCAGAAAACCATCATATATTATACAAAAGAAGAGAACATCACATTTTTATCCATCCATTTGCTATCTAGTTTCAGAGCTTCTTTCAGAAGTTGAAATATTTCTTTCTCTAATTATTGATTTATATGTACACTCTAAGGTATGTATCTCACAGAATAGGAATACTATGCACAATGTTATTGCTATAGAAGTTAGGAAGCAAAAATAAACCTGCCCTTTTCCTTAAACCTGATTTAATTAATATGAATATTTATGTACTTAAATATACACACATACATATATACAAATACTTTTATATACTTATGTACATATATACATACACACATATAAAAACACATGTACACAAACATATAGTGCATGTACACATACATACACTTATGCATATATACGTTAATAAAATATGGATTTATAGAGGCACATTTATATTGACCTTACTGCTCATCATTTTAGGCACTCTATCTCCAATCTCTCTGAATCTTTGCATTGATATTCATCGTTTTTGGAATGCCCAGTTCTTCTTCAAGCTAACATCTACATGAAATCTTTTCTGATTCCAAATCTCCCATCTTCCAGCCCTGACTCTGTTTTGTTCTTTCTACTTTTAAATTTATCTTATATATATTTGCCTATATTAATACATGTTGTCTCCCTCAGCTAGACTGCAAATTTCTTAAAGTCAGGCTCTGTTCCACTTATTTTTTTTAATCTTCTGAATTTCTATGGTACCTGGCCCAAACCAGGTATTTAAAAAAATCTCTTTGGTTGAGTATGTAGGGAACTCTCATCAGGAGATTCATTCATCATTCATCAGGAATGAAGCTTGATGACAATTTTGAAACAGTCTCAGGAGGTAGCCTGTGGTCTTATATGAATCAGAAGTGAGACTTGAATTCTGATCTCCTTGATTCCAAGGCCTTTCTCCACTATGTTTTTGACCTTCCTTTGGAGGACAAATTCTTTTGTATGCTTATAACCCCATGGAAACATTCCTTCTAAGGCTAGATTTTGATTATTGTTTGTCCTTCATTTTCCAAGAAGATTGAAGATATCATGAGGATGATTTCTTGTATAAATAGCTTTTATGATTTTAAGAATGAAAACTTAAATATTCCAAAGACAAATACTAAAAAAATTCCTCATCTCTTAGAGTGGTTTTTCCAGGACCCCTAATTTAATTCACCATTTCCTATTGTACCTCAAAACCGAGAACTAGTAGGTTAAGGAAATATATTCCAGACATGAGAAGATATAAAACAGATTTGTGGAAAGTAGGGAAACATCCAGCCACTATATGTCTTCAGGAAAAAAGACATTTCTCTTTTGACAGGTGATAAAATGAATTGTAGAACCTTCATGAAAAAGGTAGTTTAAAAATAAAAGAAATTTATTTGGTGAGAAGGGAGGGAGAGGCAGTTTTAAAAAGTTTTATTATATTTATTGATTTCTATAGCCTTAGGGCTTTGATGCACATAAGGTCATTTTATGACAGTGGCAGCTAGTGCTCAAATATAGTGGTAAATCAAACTAGATGATTATCACTTCCCTCCCCTATATTACGTCATAAAGTAAAGAATACTTTTGATCATTTTCCTTTTTTTTTTTTTTAATGGAATTACCATGAAGGTTAATTCAAAGTATTAAAACTCTTTACTATTTACTGATCATTGCTTAATATATCTTTTATTGGCCACCATTGAAGACAGAACTCTGTCATTTTTTGGGAACATTCATGAAACCTATACATACTGCGGTGCCTGGAAAATAATAGTCTAATAGTCTATACTGTATAATAATTCTTATAAAGGTTACCCAGGTGGTGAAGTAGATAAAGCAGTCATCCTAAAGGAAGGAAAATTCACCTTCTTGAATTCAAATCCTCAGACACATACTAGCCATATGATCCTGGACAAGTCACTTAATCCTCTTTGCTTTAGTTCTTCACCTATCAAATGGATTGGAGGAGAAAATAGCAAGACACTCCAGAGTCTTTGCCAAGAAAACCCAAATGGAGTCATAAAGAGTCAGGAATGATTGAAAAAGAAGTGAACAACAAAAAAATTGTAGATTAAGAAGTTAACTAGCATCAATAAGATTTGCTAGATGATAAAAAGGAATTCAAAATGCTCCCCTGTTAATTTCTACCATCATTTAACTAGATAAACAAACAAACAAATGAAAATGGAAAAAAAGAAAGATTTATGAATGCTAGAGAATTAATAGACTTCAGAAAATAAAAAAAGCTGGCTATGGACACACCAGGAAAACACACCAGAAAGAACCAATTCACCATCCCATGCCCTAGAATAAAACAAGAAAAGCCTGGAAACAAAATACACATTTTTTTCAGCACTGACTATCAAAACCAATCCCTGTTTCCCTAATGCCTATCTATTAATGGCATTAATATATCTGAGATATTATGCAATACCCAGTATTCTTTTGACAGTTTCCTGGGTCTTAAGTTCATTTTTTCCTCTCTAATTTGAGCAGGCATTCTTAATCTTTTTTTAATATGCCATGATAATAGGCCCCTTTGCAAAATAATGTTTTTAAATGCATAAAATATTATATACAGGATTATTTTGAACTATAATTTTCAAATTAAAAAAAAGTTTTATAGACCCATGTTAAAAACCCTGAATTAGAATAAATTCTGTTCTGTTTCAACCAGTTGAAGAAGAAGGTATTTTACAACAATAATGACAACAACTAATATTTATATAGTCCTTTAAAGTCCTGTAAAGGACTTATAAAGTCCTGTAAAGGATTTATATAGTCCTTTAAGTCCTGTAAAGGACCTTATATGTATTTTCTCATTTGATTCTCAGATAAACTTCACTAATAATAAAATAGTACTTATTGCTCCCAATTTATAAATGAGCTATTCTGTTAATGCTGAATCATTTTACTCATGTCTAACTCATTATGAGCCCATTTGGGATTTTCTTGGGAAAAATACTGGAGCGGTGTGGAGGGCTGAAACTCCAAAAAGGTGTGCTTGAATCAGACAATTGAGCACTTAACACTAATTACCTATCTGATGTGAGACAATGGCTCTATATACATATTTAGATGAGATGGTGATGTGATGGCTCTCCTCACCATTGATGCTTGCTGAATGTTTGGTGTTGAAGAGGGTGGGAGGAGAGACAAGCCAGAGTCACTTGTTTGCAGGACAAGGAGGAGAGAGACTGGAGATTCTGGACTCCAGAATCCAAGATACATCTTTGGCAAGCATCCTGGCAAATTGCCTGCCTCTTTCACTTCTCCCCCTAAAGACCAAGGACTTTGATTTATCCTGATTCTGGCTGACCCTGAAGCCCTCCAGGGAGCTAGCCCATACTTTACATTAGTGGATTATCATTTCCTTCTCCAGCTCATTTTATAGATGAAGAAACTGAGGTAAACAGGGTTAAGTGATTTGTCACTCAACTAATAAATGTCTGAAGCAACATGTTCACTTAATGGGATTTATACCAGGAATGCAGGGCTGGTTCAATATTGGGAAAATTATTAGCATAATTGACTATATCAATAACTAAACTAACAAAAACCATATGATCATCTCAATAGATGCAGAAAAAGCATGTGATAAAATCCAACATCCATTCCTAATAAAAACACCTGAGAGTATAGGAATAAATGGACTTTTTCTTAAAATAGTCAGGAGCATATATTTAAAACCGTCAGTAAAAATCATATGCAATGGGGAAATTGAACCTTTCCAGTAAGATCTGGAGGAAGCAAGGTTGCTATATCACCATTATTATGCAATATTGTATTAGAAACACTAGCCTCAGCAATAAGAGTCGAGAAAGAGATTAAAGGAATCAGAATATGAATGAGGAAACAACTATCACTCTTGCAGATGATATGATGGTATACTTAGAGAACCCAGAGATTCTACTAAAAAGCTATAAGAAATAATCCATAACTTTAGCAAAGTTGCAGATTATAAAATAAATGCCCATAAATCTTCAGCATTTTTATTCATCACCAACAAAATCCAACAGCAAGAGATACAAAGAGAAATTCCATTCAGAATAACTGTCGACAGCATAAAATATTTGGGAATCTATCTACCAAAGGAAAGTCAAGAGTTATATGAGCAAAATTACAAAAAACTTTCCACACAAATAAAGTCAGACTTAAATACTTGGAAAAATATTAAGTGCTCCTGGATAGGTCGATAAAATATAATAAAGATGACAATACTCCCTAAACTAATCTATTTATTTAGTGCTATACCAATGAGACTTCCAAGAAAATATTTTAATGATCTAGAAAAATAACAACAAAATTAATATGGAATAATAAAAAGTCAAGAATCTCAAAAGATTTAATTAAAAAAGGGGGCGGAGCCAAGATGGCGGAGAAGACACACGCGACTTTCTAAGCTCTTCTCTTACCTTCTTTATCAATATTATATCGAGCCTCAAAAATAGTCTTGACTGGTACAATTCATAAAGATAAGAAGTAGAACAACTCACCGGCTGAAGAAAATCTGCAGTCTCGCCAAAAAGGTTGGTCCAGGGGAGATCAAGAGCGGGAGAGAAATTAGGTCCGAGGAGAGTCCCAAACTGAGGGTGAAAGCACAGATCTCAGCACAAGCCTGCAACCCCAACCGCAGTAGGGGCCTCCTTGGGCAGTTGTGATCCTGTGGCAGGAGGACTCAGCCGGTAGCTCCAATCTGGGCAGTGGGGAGCTCGGCTTGGGGCCATAGAGCTTTCCAGGGCGATTTGTATCAGGCAGAGACGTGCAGAGTTTGCGCAGTCTGGGTCTGTGGCCTGTGGTGCTACTCACAGCCCCACAAGAGGCTCAGGCCTGGGGCAGTGACACTTTCACCCCTTAGTCTCTAGCCAAGGACAATCGCTAATCCACTCAGCCCTACTAAGCAGTTTGATAACTCAGCCAGTGCTGAATCCACTTCCTGTTGGGGGAAGGAAAACCTCACCAGAGCACCCCATACCCCGAAGCCGGAAATCGGTTTAAATCTTCCTGCTCTGCAGAGGAAGCTGCAACCCCTGCCTAGAGACCACCCCAAAGGCTTTAAAACATGAATAAAAAGATGAAAAGAACGATCCACAGCTTCTATGCAGAAAAGAGCAGGTCAAAACCTGAAGAGACCCTCAAACAGCAAAATGCATCAGACTGTCCTCCTTACGTAATGCTCCAAGAAGAGACCATTAAAAGTCCTCAAAAGAGAGTTAGAAGATAAATGGGGAAAGAAAGAGAAGCCTACAAGAGAGCAACAACTCCTGAAATAATTGGAAAAGTAAAAAATCTAGGAAAGTAAGAATTGTGAATTGAAAAATAAAGAATCTCACTAGAAAGTAGGATTGTGAATTGAAAAGACAAAGAACCTCAGTCAAGAAAGTAGGATCCGTGAATTGAAAAGACAAAGAACACGCAAGAAAGTAGGATCTGTGAATTGAAAAAGAAAATAATTACTAAAGAAAAAATTAGTGAAATGGAAAAAATTCTACAGACCAAAAACAATACATTCAAAAATCTAATTGACATATACAGAAAGAAGTAAAAAAGCTAATGAAGAAAATAATTAAAAATTAGAACTGAAAAATTGAAACTAATGATGCATTGAGACAAAGAATCAGTCAAGCAAAACACAAAAATGACAAACTGAAAACCATGAATTATCTACTTGCAGAAACGACAGACTGGAAAATAGATCTAGAGAGATAATCTGAGGATTATTGGACTTTCCGAAAACTATGATGAAAAAAGAGCCTAGATACTATTTTACAAGAAATCATCAAAGAGAACGGCCCAGATGTAATAGAATCAGAAGGTAAAATAGGCATTGAAAGAATTCATCGAACACCTTCTGAAAGAAACCCTAAAATAAAACCCCAAGGAATATTGTGGCAAAATTTCAGAACTATCAGATTAAGGAAAAATTTTACAAGCAGCCAAAACATTTAAATACGATCCACAATAAGGATCACCCAAGATCTGGCTGCCCTACATTAAAGGAAAGAAGGGCCTGGAAATATGATATCCGAAAGGCACAAGAACTGGGATGCAGCCAAGAATAAACTACCCAGCTAAGTGAGCATTTCTTCCAGGAAGAAGATGGACATTTAATGCAACAAATGAATTCCATTTGTTTCTGAAGAAAACCAGAATTAAACAAAAATTTGATTCCAAGAATAGAACTCAAGAGATGCAGAAAAGGTAAAAATAACTTTGAGAATTGTATTTCTGTGATGATACAAAAAAATACATGTAAAATTTGATTGTACTGATATAACATAAAAAAGGGAAGTAGATATGAAAAGGGATGATGGCAGAATAAGGTGGAAGGAGGGAAAAAGAGGGAAACCACATCCCACAAAGAGGCAAGGAAACTTATCACATCTGAGGAATTAGAGAGGAGAGAACATTGTGTGAATCTTACTCTCATCGAGTTGGCTCAAAGAAAAAAAATAATTGACATTTGTTTTAGAGAAAATTCTCTCCGCCCTCATTAAAAACGGGGAGAGGAAAAGGAAAAGAAAAAGAGTAATAAGGGAAGGAAGGGGAAAGACTCAAAGGGGGGGAGGGATTATAAAGAGGATATGCATCATGATACAAGAGGGGTACATAAGTTTCAAGGGGAAAGAGGGTTGGGGAGGCAAGAATAAGTAAAGCACAATCTGGGGTTATTAGGATGGCAGAAATACAGATTTAGTAATTCTAACCGTAAATGTGAATGGGATGAACTCCCATAAAGAGGAGGCAGATAGCAGACTGGATCAAAAGTCAGAACCTCAAATATGTTGTTTACAAGAAACACATTTAAAGCAGGGGATACATAGAGTAAAGGTAAAGGCTGGAGAAAATCTATTATGCTTCAGGTGAAGCAAAAAAGTAGGGTAGCCATCCTTATCTCAGATCAGCAAAAGTAAAAATTGATCTAATTAAAAGAGATAAGGAAGGAAACACATCCTGCTAAAGGGTAGCATAAACAACGAAGCAATATCAATTAAAAATATGCACCAAGTGAAATGGCACCAGCCCTAAAGGAGAAGTAAGAGAGTTGTAAGAAGAAATAGACAACAAAACGTAGTAGGAGATCTCAACCTTGCACCTCAGAATAGACAAACAAGCTTTCACCAAACAAATAAGAAAGAAATCTAAAGAAGAAATCAGAATATTAGAAAAATAGGTATAGTTAGATCTTGAGAAAATTAAATTGAGATAGAAGGAATATACATAATCTTCTCAGCAGTTCATGGAACCTATTCAAAATCTCGACCACATATTAGACATAAAGACTAAAATTAAAATGCAAGAAAGCAGAAAATAGTAAATGCTTTTTCAGACATGATGCAAAAAAACTACATTCAACAAAAAAAAAATTAGGGGAAATAGAACCAAAAAGTAACCTTGGAAATCAAAACAAACCATCTTAAAGAATGATTGGTGAAGCAAGCACAACCCATTTACTAGATACAATTAATAATTTCACTCAGATAATGACAATGATAGACATCATACCAAATTTGTGGCATGCAAGCCAAAGCGGTTACATAAGAGGGAATTTTAATCCTTAGAGCAAGCTTACTTGACAAAACAGAAAAGAAAAATTAATGAATTGGTTGCAACTAAAAAACTAAAAAAAAAGACCAAATTAAAAACCCACAATCAAATACTTAACATTGGAAAATTCTAAAATTAAAAGGAGAAATTAAAAATATTAAAGAAAAAAACTATTGAACTAATTAATAAAACTAAGAGTTGGTTCTATGAAAAAGCCAATAAAATAGAATAAGCCTTTTGCAAATCTGATTAGAAAAGGAGGAGGAAATGAAATTAGTAGTCTTAAAAATGAAAAGGAGAACTTTCCACCAAGGAAGAGGAAATTGAGAAATCAATAAGGGTTATTTTGACTCAACTTTATGCCAATAAATTTGATAACCTAAGTGAAATGGATGGCTCTACCTCCAAAAAATATAGAACTTCCCAGACTAACAGAGGAGGAAGTAATTTGTTTGAATAGTCCCATTTCAGAAAAAGAAACAGAACAGCAATTAAACAACCCCTAAGAAAAATCACTCCAGACCAGATGGATTTACATGTGACATTTTACCAAACATTTAAAGAACAATGGCCCTACTGTTACATAAATTATTTGATAAAATAGGGAATGAAGGATCCTCCAAATTCCTTCTATGACACAGACATGGCACTGATACCCCTAAACCAGGTAGGCTGAAAACAGAGAAAGAAAATTATAGACCAATCTCCCTATCGAATATTGATGCTAAAATCTTAAAAAGATATTAGCAAAAGACTACAGAAAATCATCTCAAAGATAATACACTATGATCAAAGTAGGATTTATACCAGGAATGCAGGGCTGGTTCAATATTAGGAAAAACTATCAATATAATTGCCATGTTAATAACAAATTAACAAAAACCATATGATCATCTCAATAGATGCAGAAAAAGCATTTGATGAAATCCAACATCCATTCCTATTAAAAACACTTGAGAGTATAGGAATAAATGGACTTTCCTTAAAATAATCAGAGCATCTATTTAAAACCATCAGTAAGCATCATATGTAATGGAGACAAACTGCAACCATTCCTAATAAGATCTGGAGTGAAACAAGGTTGCCCATCTATCACCGTTATATTTAATATTGTATTAGAAACACTAGCTATAGCAATAAGAGCTGAGAAAAGATTAAAGGAATAAGAATAGGCAATGAGGAAGCAAATTATCACCTTGCCAATGACATGATGTATATAGAGAACCCAGAGATTCTAGCTAAAAAGTTATTAGAAATAATCCACAACTTTAGCAAAGTTGCGTTATAAAATAAACCCACATAAGATCATCAGCATTCTTATATATCACTAACAAAAATCCAACAGTCAGAGTTACAAAGAGAAATTCCATTTAAAGTAACTACTGATAATATAAAATATTTAGGAATCTATCTGCCAAGGAAAATCAGAAACTTTATGAGCAAAATTACAGACCACTTTTCACACAAATTAAGTCGATCTAACCAATTGAAAAATATTAAATCTCTTGGATAGGGCAGAAAATATAATAAAGATGACAATATACCTAAACTAATCTATTTATTTAGCGCTATACCAATTAGACTCCCCAAAAACTATATTAATGACCTAGAAAATAACAACAAAGTTCATATGGAAAAGAAAAGGTCAATAATTTCAAGGGAATTAATGAAAAAATCAAATGATGGGCTTAGCTGTACCAGATCTAAAATTATATTATAGAGCAGCAGTTACAAAACTATTTGGTCATTGGCTAAGGAATAGATTAGTTGATCAGTGAAAGATTAGGTTCAAGGGACAAAACAGTCAACAATATCAGCAACCTAGTCTTTGAAAAACCCAAAGATCCCAGCTTTTGGGATAAGAACTTACTGTTTGATAAAAATTGCTGGGAAAATTGAAACTAATATGGCAGAAACTAGGCATTGATCCATACTTAAGCTAACCAAGATAAGGTCAAAATGGGTTCATGACCTAGGTATAAAGAATGAAATTATTAATAAATTAGAGGAACACAGGATAGTTTACCCTCAGACCTGTAGAAGAGGAAGGAATTTATGACCAAAGCAGAACTAAGAGATCATTACTGATCACAAAATAGAAAATTTGATTATACTAAACTGAAAAGTTTTGTACAAAAAAACTAATGCAGACAAGATTAGAAGGAAGCAATAAACTGGGAAAATATTTTTACAGTCAAAGGTTCTGATAAAGGCCTCATTTCCAAAAATATAGAGAATTAACTCTAATTTATAAAAATCAGCATTCTCCAATTGAAAAATGGTCAAAGGATATGAACAAGACAATTCCTGATGAAGAAATTGAAACTATTTCTAGTCATATGAAAAGATGCTCCAAGTCATTATTAATCAGAGAAATGCAAATTAAGACAACTCTAAGATACCACTACACACCTGCGATTGGCTAAGATGACAGGAAAAATAATGATGATTGTTGAGGGGATGCGGAAAACTGGGACATTGATGCATTGTTGGTGGAGTTGTGAATGGGTCCAACCATTTTGGAGAGAGTGTTTGAACTATGCTCAAAAGTTATCAAATTGTGATACCCTTTGATCCAGCAGTGTTACTACTGGGATTATATCCAAAGAGATTATAAAAAAGGGAAAGGACCTGTATGCAGAATGTTTGTGGCAGCCCTTTGTAGTGGTAGAAAACTGGAAAACTGAATGGATGTCCATCAGTTGGAGAATGCTGAATAAATTGTGGTATATGAAAATTATGGAATATACTGTTCTGTAAGAAATGACCAACAGGATGATTTCAGAAAGGCCTGGAGAGACTTACATGAACTGATGCTGAGGAAATGAAGGACCAGGAGATCATTATATACTTCAACAACAATCTAGATAGATGACCAGTTCTGATGGATCAAGGCATCCTCAGCAACGAGATCAATCCAAATCATTTCTAATGGAGCAGTAATGAACTGAACAACTATACCCAGAAAAAGAACTCTGGAGATGAATTAAAAACCATTACATTGAATTCTAATCCCTATATTTATCACACCTGCATCTTTTGATTTCTTCACAAGCTAATTGTACAATAATCAGAAGTCTGATTCTTTTGTACAGCAAAAAAAGTATTTGGTCATGTATACTTATTGTAATCTAAGTTATATTTTAATATATTTAACATCTACTGCATCCTCCATTTAGGGAGGGGGAGAGGTAAGAGGTGAAAAATTGGAACAAGAGGTTTGGCAATTGTTAATGCTGTAAAGTTACCCATGTATATATCCTGTAAATAAAAGGCTATTAAATAAAAAATAAATAAATAAATAAAATGTAATCTATAAAAAAAAAAAAAAAAAAAAAAAAAGAAATACCAACAGGATGATTTCAGAAAGGCCTAGAGACTTACAGAACTGATGCTGAGTGAAATGAGCAGGACCAGGAGATCATTATATACTTCAACAACAATACTAGATGATGACCAGTATCTGATGGATCAGGCCATCCTCAGCAACGAGATCAACCAAATCATTTCTAATGGAGCAGTAAAACTAGCTAGCTATGCCCAGAAAAATAACTCTGGGAGATGACTAAAACCATTACATTAAATTCTAATCCCTATATTTATCACACATGCATTTTGATTTCCTTCCACAAGCTAATTGTACAATAATTCAGAGTCTGATTCTTTTGTACAGCAAAATATTGTTTTGGTATGTATACTTATTGTGTATCTAAGTTATATTTTAATATATTTAACATCTACTGGTCATCCTGCCATCTAGGGAGGGGTGGGGTAAGAGGTGAAAATGGAACAAGAGGTTTGGCAATTATTAAGCTGAAAGTTACCCATGTATAAATCCCTGTAAATAAAAGGCTATTAAATAAAAAAAAGAATTAATGAAAAAAAATCAAATGAAGGTGGCTTTAGCTGTACCTGATCTAAAACTATATTATAAAGCAGCAGTCACCAAAACCATTTGGTATTGGCTAAGAAATAGATTAGTTGATCAGTGGAGCAGGTTAGGTTCACAAGACAGAATAGTCAACTATAACAATCTAGTGTTTGACAAACCCAAAGATCCTAACTTTGGGGATAAGAATTCATTATTTGACAAAAACTGCTGGGATAACTGGAAATTAGTATGGCAGAAATTAGGCATGGACCCATACATTAACACCATATACCAAGATAAGATCAAATGGGCCCATGATTTAGAAAAGAACGAGATTATAAATAAATTGGAGGAACAAGATAGTTTATCTCTCAGACTTGTGAAGGAGGAAGAAATTTGTGACTAAAGAAGAACTAGAGACCATTATTGATGACAAAATAGAAAATTTTGATTACATCAAATTAAAAAGCTTCTGTACAAACAAAACTAATGCAAACAAGATTAGAAGGGAAGCAACAAACTGGGAGAACATCTTCACAGTTAAAAGGTTCTGATAAAGGCCCTATTTCCAAAATATATAGAGAACTGACTCTAATTTATAAGAAACCAAGTCATTCTCCAATTGACAAAATGGTCAAAGGATATGAACAGACAATTTTCAGATGATTAAATTGAAATTATTACCACTCATATGAAAGAGTGTTCCAAATCATTATTAATCAGAGAAATGCAAATTAAGACAACTCTAAGATAGATACCACTACACACCTGTCAGATTGGCTAAGATGACAGGAAAAAAATATGAATTGTTGGAGGGATGCAGGAAAACTGGGACACTGATACATTGTTGTGGAGCTGAATGGATCCAACCATTCTGAGAAGCAATCTGAATTATGCCCAAAAGTTATCAAACTGCTGCATACCCTTTGATTCAACAGTTTCTACTGGGCTTATACCCCTAGGAGATACTAAAAAGGAAAGGATCTGAGTAGCAAAATGTTTTGCAGCCCTGTTTGTAGTGGCTAAAATTGGAAAATGAATGGATGGCCATCAATTGGAGAATGGTTGGAAGTAAATTGTGGTATATGAATGTTATGGAATATTATTGTTCTGTAAGAAATGACCACGATGATGAATATAGAGAGGCTTGAAGAATTACATGAACTGATGCTAAGTGAAATAGCAGAACCAAGAGATCATTAGAATCAACAAAGATACTGTATGAAGAGTAATCTGATGAAGTGGATTTCCTTGACAAAGAGAACTAATTCAGTTTCAATTGATCAATGATGGACAGAAGAAGCTACACCTAAGGAAAAACACTTGAAATGAATAAACTTTTGCATTTTTGTTTTCTTCCTATTATTTTATTACCTTCTAATCCAATTCCTCTGTGCAAACAAGAAAACTGTTTGACCACACATACATTGTATCTAGGATATACTATGACATATTCAACATATATATAGGATTGCTTGCCATCTAGGAGAGTGAGAGGATGGAGGAAAAATCGAACAGAAGAAGTAGGATAATGTTGTAAAAATAATTACCCTGGCATGGGTTCTGTCAATAAAAAGTTATTATAAAAAAAAAAAGGATATGTCACTTAAATCTTCCTGTCTCTGCTTTTAAGTCTGTATAATTCATACCAGTTTAAACTAATTACTATTTATAAATTAGCATTTATTTTTAGAGAACTGAATGTAACTTATCTACTTTCTTTTTTTAATCTGATTTTTCTCGTGCAGCAAGAAAACTGTAAAAATATGTTTATACATATTGGATTTAACATATATTTTAAACATGTTTAACATATATTGCATTGCTTGCTATTTAAGGAAGGGGGCTATTTAGGAAGGAGGAGAAAATCTGAAATACAAGGGTATGCAAAGGTCAATGTTATCAAATTATCCATGCATATGTTTTGAAAATAAAAAGCTTCAAATTTAAAAAAAGAGAGAATTGAATGTAATAAAAAAGAGAATTTCAACACTGAAATCAACTATCAAATGTAATTAAAAATATATTGACCATCAATTAATCTCCTTTGATGATTCCATTTCAACATTTTTTAGTTCCTCAATATTATTTTTTATGGATACTTATCACTCAAAATACTATATTTGTAGATGGTTTCAGAGACCCATGCCTTATATATTGATACTACGTGAACAGTACCAGTGTGTGTACCAATGAGACTTCACCTTTTTTGAAATCTATAAGAAATATTTCATTATTATAGAAATTTTTATAATGTCTATGATATAGCTGTTAATGCTAATTGCAGGTTAGGCTCCAAGTAAAGCATCTCTGTCTATCTGCAGAGCCAATAGAGCAATATCTGTGTAATCATGAGTGGGCACAAGGTTGTCCTAGAGCTATAGAGGCTCTCTGAACTAGGACTAGAAACTAAAAGAGCTCCATATGCCAAGACTAACAACAAAAATATGGTAACAGACATTAGAACACCTGGAGTATCTAAGACTTTGGCAAGAAGGAGACCATAAGAAAATACTCAGATAGACTAACCTGCCAAAACAAAGTCAGGAACTATGTGAACACAACTACAAAACACTTTCCACACAAATAAAGTCAGATATAATCAATTAGAAGAATATCAAGTGGTCATGAGTAGGCTGAGCTAATATAATAAAAGTGATAATTCTATCTAAATTAATCTACCTATTCAGTGCCATACTAATCAAATTCCCAGGAAATTACCTTTACAGAGCTAGAAAAAATAAAGTTCATCTGGAAAAACTAAAGGTCAAGAATTTCAAGGGAATTAATGAAAAAAATGGAAATGAAGGTGGCCTAGTTGTACCAGACCTAAAACTATAAAGCAGTGGTCATCAAAACCATTTGGTACTGGCTAAGAAATAGAGTAGTTTATCAGTGGAATAAATTAGGTTCATAAGATACAATAGTCAATGACTATAGTAATCTAGTGTTTGATAAACCAAAAAACGCAGCTTTTAGAATAAGAACTCACTATCTGACAAAAATTGCTGGGAAAATTGGAAAATAATATGGCAGAAACTAGACATTGATTTATACCTGACATCTTATATCAAGATAAGTTCAAAATGAGTTCATGATTTAGACATAAAGAGTGATACTGATGAGGTTTAGGTTTTGGGGTTCCCTTTCAGGGAACCGAATGATGAGGTCTAGATTTAGGGAACCAAAATGAGATTAGTGTTTCTGTTGATCAGGAAGTTAAATGCTAAGGTCTAGTGGCAGATTTGGGGTTCAGGGAACCCAAATGGAAAGGTTTGGCTCCCCTGCACCCCCTTGAGATTCAGCACAAGGGTAGGGAGTTTGGGGAAACCCCTTTCTGGTGGCACAGGGATTCTCTGTAAAAGATTTTACAAATCCGAAAAGGCTAGATTGATAAAAGAAGTTTATTATAGGGATTGGGAAGTAAGGTTACAAATCCTGACAGGCAGGGAAATAGATGAGGATAAAGAGAGGGTAACACTGGAAGAGAATATTATTCCAGTGGGCAGAGGTTTCCGTGACATGGTAAGCCTGGCTTAGCTGGCATGTCAGGGCCTCTGCAAAGAGAGGATTATAGATTGGCTCTTTTATAATAGAGATTTGGCTACAAGCTGGGTTTCAGCTTGAGCTGAATTTGAATAGAATTGAATGAGTTTCTTTAATTGAATAGGGTTGGAATTCTTTTGCTCAGGACAGAACCAACCCTTCCTAGATAACAGAATGAAGCCCTTTATCTTGTTTCCCTCAGGCAGGGTCCCTCACTGAGGCAGAGTCTAAGGAGAATTTTTCTTTCTAGGAGTTTTAAAGTTTCAGGGTACCTTTTTCAAATTGATGTAGTAGAATATCTAGAAGAAACCAGTGGTAATATTAATTTTGATCTTTCCATACTCAGGCCACAGCAATATTCACAAACTTGTAAAAGTCTCAGAAATGAGAATAGGGATTTCAGGTCTCAACAAATGCCATGATTCAACATCTGTAATCTGAAAGAAATTTACATCCCTAGGGTTTGCAGTACAGTATCTAACTTAATTCTTCTTTATTAGTTGATGTTCTTTGTATTTTCATTTTAGGTGGTTTACAAAAAAGTTTCACATTTGCCATGAATGATAAAACAAAGAAACATAAACATAAATGCCTTGAGTTATGTTGGTTCATCTCCCAAAAAGATTCTTTGTAAAACCTGCATTATATTTTCTAAAGACTAAATCTCTCCATCTGCTCAATTGTAACCTTGCTATAAACTAGAATTAATCTCAAATTTCTCAACATATTTTTCTCTATGAAAACTATCTTCTCATATGAATGTATGCATAAACATATACTAAATGTACACTGAAAAATATATGTTACTATCTATCATCAGAGATAGAGATTTGAAATAACTGGACAAGTTTTTTAAAATGTTAAAAAATGATTCTTTTTCTTCCTTTCAAGTGGAAGAGTTGCAGCAGTTCCTTTGACAGCAACAAGTTAGGAGACACATCAGTTACTGACATTTTGAATGCTTCTCTGAACTTTTTTTGATCCTGTTATAGGAGGACAGCTGAAGCTGGATTCTGCACATTTATCATTTCATAGCATCAGAAAATTTGCATAAACTACTACTTTCCTTTAGCAATGATTTTTTTTTCTAATATTATTGTTGAGACAGACTAAGATTTTTCCTAGGAGACTCCACCCCAGCCATGTCTAGCTTAAAACATTTTTTTTTAATACAGGCTTTATTTCTTTGGTATATATGTTTGTCATCTCCCTAGTTTTCAATTCTCCCAAGACATTGTTTAAAATAAGGTATTGATTATGATGATTTTTTAAAGAGTTAATCTAAGTTACATTTCTGAATCAATTTCACTAACTTTTTAGTTAAAATAAGTTTCATGATTTTTAAAAATATTCTGTGCTACAGTCTGGAAGAATTTCCTGGTACTTTAGTGTTATTTCCTTCCTTCCTAAATTACTATGTAAATTACTCCTTAATAACAATAATAGCAAATATATTGTATTTGCATTTTGCTATTGCATTTTGAGATTTCCAAAGCAATTTATAAATATTGTCTCATTTATTACCTCCATTTTACAGATAAGAAAACTGAATCAGATAAGAGGTTAAGTGACAGGCTTAAGTGACACAACTGCTAATTTTCTGCTGCCATATTTGAACTGAAGTTATCCTGACCCCAGGTTCAGTGCTATATATACTGTTCCATCTTAACTGCCTTTTATGAATTTATATGAATCCTCATCTCCAGTTAAATGCAAACTCCTAAACTGAAGATACTTTTCATCTTGTTTATATGTCCTTAGGGCCAACTATGGTATCTAGCACTTGCTTATTAAAAGCTTCATGGATTATGTGGGAAAATGGTTGAAGATCCAAACTGGTTCAAACACCAGAAAAGATTATTAGGAAACCCTTCAGAGTAGGCCAAATTAATCTGAAAAAGTATATGAAAAGAAGTTCAGGAAAGCAGAAATTAAATGATGCACCAGTCTTGATGAAGAGCCAGTCAATTTAATATGCAAAACTATTACTAGATATAGGATTGCAATGTGGTAGTTAGGAAGTGTGATGACCACATATTTTAAAATCAGCTGGAGTTAGAAATTCAGGTTAAGGGAAAATCTTCAATCTTTATTCTTAGTAGAGGTGAAGAAGGATCAGAGGTGAAGGGGGATCGGGGGTGAAGGGGGGATAGCGATAGCAATGTGTGCAGCTGAGTCAAGAAGCCAGCCAGATCAGAAGCCAGCCAGCTGTCTCTCCCCTCCTCTCTTCCTGCCCCTCTGCCTCCACCCATAAAAATCGTCATTTCCTATACACCACATCAGGACTTGCACAAAGAGTGGGCGGACGCCATTCTTTCTCCAAGCATATATATTAATAGAGTATGGTCCAATTACTATTTAGCCTTGTGCTTGGGACCTCAGTACATCAACTGGAGCTTCAGCCCATTACAAGGAAGGAATTAATTAGGTCATTATTGATTATAACTAGGTAGGCAGCTTCTGGAAGATTTCTTTACAGATCTAACAACTGTGGATAGACATGGACTCAAGTTCTATCTGTGACACAAAGTTGTCATATTGCTTTGGGCAAATTATTTAAAATGCTTGCCTCTGATAATCCTTTGAGATGATAAAATATAGAAGATTTACTAGTTTGTGTTGAGTGTTATTTCACTATAATTCTCACCCCTCAAAAAATAATAGGAGTGAACATTTTAAAGACAGTCCACTGAATACTGGACATAAAATCTTGGAGATGAAAAGATTAGCCATTATTTCATCATCCCTTTCATTTTACTGATGAGAAAATAAGTGAGGTGAAGGCTCCAAGACAACACATTAATATACTGGAAAGCATTACCTGGGGCCATTATATGGGTGCTATTTTTCCTTTGAAAATAAATCACTAGGGCAGCTAAGTGGAACAGTAGGTAGCATACTTCTTAACTGTATGACCCTGGGCAAATCACTTAACTCCAATTGCCTCAGGGAAAAAAAATCATTGGAAAGACAGAGTGCTTCACAGAAAAAATATAATAATCAGTTCCTATTTGCTGCATTTGTATAAAATCACTTAAGATCACTGTATATCAGTAACTCCTATGGATGAAACAAAAGTATCCAATAAGAGAATATTATAATGATATTATAATATAATGGAAAATACTCTAATACCAGGGAGACTGAATATGTCTTCATATCCTATCAAAAATATTTATGAAAATAAAAAAGTGGGGTTGTTTTGAGCACAAAGTTTTTGGTCTTTATTATTCCCCACTGTATAAAAATGAGGAAGGGAATGCAAATCTTGAAGCTAGATTGACTTGGACTTGAGTCCTGAACTTTCCAAAGTTCCTTAATCCAATGAAATCACAAGTGAATGAATAAATAAGTAAGCATTTACAGAAACTTAGCATGTATAAAATTGTATACTAGGGAAACAAATACAATAGGTCAAGTTCCTATACAATTATTCATCTATTCATTTGTTGATTTTTTTTATTTCTCATTTAAAAAATTATTTATTTACTTATTTGTGTAGTTTACTGTGGTATCTTAAAGACAGCAATAACCACAGGTTTAATTCATGCTAATTAACTTGTGTTTTAAATGTTTTGCAGGAACAATGATCAGAAAATTGAAAGACAAGAATAATGAACCTGAAAACCTTCTGAAGATACAGCACAGCTTAATGTTCTTTTGACTATTTAACTTTTAACACAAAAATCAAATAAGACTATATAGTCCAATGTTACTACTGTTCTCCTCAGTATAAATCAATAAATATGTAGTTTCTACTTACTAACACTTGAACATTGTTGAATGGGAAACTTCTAGATAATTTGAACTCATCCCCAACCATTTCTGGGTCCTTCTGCCACCATACTTTCCCCAATTTTATACTTAATGGATTCTTACTGAAGGCATTCTGGTGGGATAGGAGAAAGAATGTAGCACTTGGAGTCAGGGAGACCATAGTTGGAAAGTCAGGTATGTTCTCAAGCTCAGTTTTCTTATCTATAAAATTAGGGATGATAATAGGATTTTAATTCATTGGATTATTGGGAGAACCAAATGAGATAAAATGTCAAGTGATTTGCAAGCCTTAAAGTGATAATAATGGTAAATTATTGATCATTTGAATACTTGTATCTACTGTTCAACTATAGAAAATCATAACAGCAAAAGAGATAAATAGACTCAATGATTTATGATTTACAAGTAAAATAGAAAGGCTTCCGGTTTATCCCCATAATGGTAGTAAGATGTTCAGAGCAGAGAGAGGTAAATCACAGTGGATTCATATTAATAAATTTTGATTGATATAGACAATTCATTTCTTTCAGTTATTGTTTCATATCACTAAATTGCATTCTGTTGTTGGTATTTATTCCCATGGGCTTAAAATTTTTCATAAAATAAAGTAGATGAATGATAGAAAAGAGATGCTAAAACTTGAGACAGAGGTATGTTGCAAGAAGGGGAGAAGGATAGGAGAAGGACACATAAGTTGGTTGATATTGCCAGTTGCAAGGCAAGCCAGATAAGTAAATGTGTATTGTAAAGATTTTCTCTCCTAAGGAAACTCTTACCCACCTGCCCAATATACAGTTCAGCTTGTTAAGGATTTTGAATGACTCAACATGTTACCAAAAAAAAGTATATTTTCCTATTAATCATTTTAGGCCAAAGCAAAAAGAATCTATTTTAAAGCTTATAAAATGTTTTTCATGCTTTCTCATTTAATCACATTATCTCATTTAATCCAGAACATCTCTGTGACAGAGGTCCTCTTTTTGGAACCATTATTTATGAGTGAAGAAATTAAGAAAAAAAAGAAGGTAAATGACTTGTCCAGAGTCACATTCTATATCTTGAAATTGATTAATGTAGATTTCCATTATAACCATTATCATGCAATAATTATCTTGTATATATTTTCAATTCAGAATTACTTAAAACAATTAACAATTTGAGCAAAGTTGCAGGGTATAAATAAGCAGGGCATAAATAAATAAATAAATCAGCATTTCTATATATTATCAACAAAGTCTGGCAGCAAAACATAGAAAGAAAAGTCTCATTCAAAACAATTACACAATATACACTGGGAGTCTACATATCCAGGCACTATATGAACAAATTAAAAAAAAATACTATTCACACAGATAAATTTAGATCTAAACAATTGGAATAATATTAAGTGCTCATAGGTAGGAATAAATAATATAATTTTACCTAAATTAATCTATTTATTCAGTGCCATACCAATCAAACTTTCAAGAAATTATTTTATAGAGCTAGAAAAAATGATAACAAATTCAATTTTTTTTTGTTTGGAAGAACAAAAGGTCAAGAATATTAAAAAGATTAATTAAAAAAGAAATGCAAAAAATGTTGGCTAACTGTACCAAATCTAAAATAGTATTATAAAGTAGCAGCTACCAAAGCCATTTAGTATTGGCTAAGAAACAGATTGGTGTATCAGTGGAATAGGTTACATACACAAGTCATGATACATAATAATCTACTTTTTGATGAACCAATAAACTCCCACTTTACTACTTGACAAAAATTGCTGGGAAAACTGGAAAATAGCATAACAGAAACATCATCTCACACCATATACCAAGATAAGTCAAAATGGTTTTCTGATTTAGATGTAATGGATGACATGATAAGCAAATTAGAAGAGCAAGGGATAGTTAACTTGTCAGATATATGGAGAAGGAAAATATCTATGGCTTTACAAAGAGATAAAAAGGATTTTGAAATGCAAAATGCATAATTTTAATTACATTAAATTAAAAAGATTTTGCACAAACAAAACCAATTCAACGAAGATTAGAAGGAAAGCTGAAAACTTCTTTTTAAGTCAGTGTTTCCGATGAAGACCTCATTTCTAATATATAGAGAGAATTTATAAGAAAACAAAGTCATTCCCCAATTGATAAATGGTTAAAAAATATAAACAAACAATTTTCAGATGAAGAAATTAGAGCCATCTTTAGTCATATGAAATAAAAGTGCTCTAAATAACTATTGATTAGATAAATGCAAATTAAAACAATTCTGAGGTATCATGTCACACCTCTCAGTTTGGCTAAGATGAGAGAAAAAGATAATTATAAGTGTTGGAGGATACATGGGAATACTGTGAAACTAATTCATTATTGATGGAATTCTGAACTGATCCAGCCATTCTGAAGAGCACTTTGGAATTATGTCAAAGGGCTATAGAACTATGCATACCCTTTATCCAGTAGTACATTTAGATCTATAACCCAATGAAATTTTAAAAGAGGAAAAAGGACCCAAACATGCAAAAATCTTTATATTAGCTCTTTTTGTGGTGGCAAAGAATTGGAAATTGAGGACATCCATTCATCAACTGGGGGAAGGATTGAATAAGTTATGGTATTTGAATGTAATGGAATATTATTGTTTTATAAAAAATGATAAGCAGGCTAATTTTAGAAAAGTCTGGAAAGACTTAAATGAACTAAACCAGAAAAATACTGTACACAGTAACAGCAAGATTGTGTGATGAGCAACTCTGACAGACTTAACTCTTCTTAGCAATACAGTGATTCAAGACAATTCCAAGAGACTTGCTATAGAACATGTCATCCATATCCAGAGAAATGAATCAAAGCATATTATTTTCACCTTTTTTGTTGTTTTGTTATGTTTTTCTTTTTTGTGGTTTTTCCTTTTGTTTTGACTAATATGGGAATATGTTTAAAATGATTATACATCTATAACCTATATCAGATTGCTTGCTCTCTTGAGGGAGGGAGAAAAAGAAGGGAAAGAGAAAAAAAGGAACTAAAAAATCTTACCAAAGTTATTGTTGGAAACTATCTTTACATGAAATTGGAGACAAATAAAATAATATTAAGTGAAAAAATAAGTTAATGTGATCTCTAAGAAAATTCTGGTTTCATTAACTGTTATTGTTTAGTTTTGTTTATATTTAAAGAATTCAACAAACATTTAATAACTTTTTGCTGTATGTTAAGACCCTGTGCTAGCCCTTCAGTGATACAAACAAATAAAAAAAGACAATCATCCCTGCCCTCAAAGAGTTCACATTCTACAAGGTAGATACGACATCTCCAGTGATCTTGATGTATATCTTATCATTGAACCCAGATGACTTTGGAGGGGAAGATGAGACAGCTGACTTTGAACCTCAAGCATTTAAGTCTAATTCACTTACATGCCATGGCATCACCTCCCTGATGTAGTTGAGGTCCTCATCGATAATGAAAGACAAACAACAACAAAAACAACATATAGATATGTGATCAGCAAAAGTTGCTATACTTTGCTGGAAGGAAGGATTTCTAATTAATAGTAGGTTTTGTTTCTTTATATTTATTTTTCATGCGCTTATATTTTTATTTTCAGTTCCAAATTCTTACCTTTCACATCAATGATGAAGGGAAAAAATATTGCAATATTTATGAAGCACACTATCTGCTTCAGGAATTTTGCCCTCAGAAAAGAGGTGCTACAAATATTTTTTGTACATAAAGGTCCTTTTATTTTTTTTGTTTTTTTTAATCTCTTTTTGGATACAGATCTAGTCATGATTGCTAGATCAAAGAATATGCATGCTTTTATAAGCCCTTTGGACATAGTTCCAAATTGCTCTACAGAATGATTAAATCAGTTCACAACTCCACCAAAAATGCATTAATCTTTCATTTCCCCCACAGCTTCTCCAACTTTTGTCATTTCCTTTTTCTGTCTTATAAGCAAATCTAATAAGTATGAGGTTGTAGCTCAGAATTGTTTTAATTTGCTTTCTCCAATCAACAGTGATTAAGAAAATTTTTCCTATGGCTATATATTTAATTACTTCTTCTGAAAATTGTTCATATCTTTTGATCATATTTATCAGTTATGGAATGGCTCTAACATTTTTAAAAATAAATTTGTCAGCTTTCCTGATATTTGAGAAATGAGGTTTTTATCAGAAAAAGTTGCTTCACAATTTTTTTCAAGTTAGGATTGCTAAATATATTACTCCCACCCTTTATTATTCTCTTTTCTCTCTCTTTCACTCTGTCCTTCCTCAAAAGTATTTGATTACTGTCTCCCCCAATCTTTCCTCCCTTCTATTATATTTTCTATCCTCTTTTTCTTAGCCCTTCTCTGGTTGATTTTCCCATAGGATAAAATAATTATTTTTTCTCTGAGCCAATTAAGATGAGAGTAAATTTTCCTCACTTACCTCTACCTTCCCCATCTTCCCCCACATTGTAAAAAAGTTTTTCTTGCCTTTTTTATGTGAAATAATTTACTTCTTTCTCCTTTTCCTGTCCCTTTCTACTGGTATATTGCTCTTTCTCACTCCTTAATTTTACTTTTTAATATATTATGCCTTCATTGAAAAATCACATCTGTGTCTTCTCTTTATTTATACTTCTTCTAACTGCCTTAATAATGAGAAAATTTTTATGAGTTCCATGTATCATCTTCCTATATAGGGACATTAAAGTTATTAAATTCCTTATGATTTCTCTTTCCTGTTCACCTTTTTATGTTTCTATTGAATCTTGTATTTGAAAGTCAAATTTTCTATTCAACTCTGACCTTTTCTTTTTTTCTATTTTAATAGTTGCAATCAATATATTAAAATAATTGATTGATTAGGCATTTGCAGTGGTAACTTCACCTTCTATATCTAGTTTATTCCTGTTATTAGTAATCTGTTTAACAATCAGTGGACATTCAAATAGGTTCCTTCACTTTCAAGTTCTTTTGTTTGGCCCTCTAATTAGGTCAGCACACCCTTTCTCAAGTAATTTCAGTGTCACTGGTGAGGTAATATGGATTTGATGATTTGCCACTTTGGGTTCCATATATGTCTTGCTAGTGTGTGTCCCTGAATGCCATGACAGGCTTCCTGACTTATTTCCTGGTGAGAGTGTACAATGGTGAGTCATGAGGAGAGGCAGGGACTGCTGTCTGCAGCAATGGTAACTTCATCAAAGGGCCAGCCCTAGTCATCAAGAATGCTTGAGAATGCACATATGCAAAAATGTTTGTGGCAGCCCTTTTTCTAGTGTCAAGAAACTAGAAACTGAATGGATGCCAATCAATTGGAGAATGGTTGAATAAATTATGGTATATTAATGTTATGGAATATTATTGTTATTATTGTGATAATATTGTTATGGAATATTAAGAAACAACCAACAGGATGATTTCAGAGAGACCTGGAGAGATTTACATGGATTGATGCTAAGTGAAATGAACAGAACAACTGTGTATCATTATATGATGATCAATTCTGATGGTCGTGGCTCTCTTCACAATGAGACGATTCAAACCAGTTCCAATTGTTCAGTGACGAGGAGAACCATATACACTTAAAGAGAGGGCTGTGAGAACTAAGTGTGTACCACAACATAGTATTTTCACTCTTTCTGTTGATGTTTGCTTGCATTTTGTTTTCTTTCTCAGATTTTTTTTCCTTCTTGATGTGATTTTTCTCTTGCAACAAGATAACTATAAATATGAATACATATATTGTATTTAACATGTATTTTAACATATTTAACATGTATTGGATTACCTGCCATCTATGGGAGGGGGTTAGGGGGAAGGAGGGGAAAATTTGGAACAGAAAGTTTTACAAGGTTCAATGATGAAAAATTACCCATGCATATGTTTTGTAAATAAAAAGCTTTAATACAATAAAAAATAATACTTGAAAGTTCTCTATTTCATTGAATATCCATTTCTCCCCCTGAAAAATTATGCTCAGTTTTTCTGAGTAGGTGATTCTTGGTTGTATACCTAGCTCCTTTCCCCTCTAGAATAAATTATCCCAAGCCTTTAATCTTTTAAGGTAAAAGCTCCTAAATTTTGTATCCTGACTAAGGTTTCATGATACTTGACTTGTTTTTTTCTGGCTCTTTGCAATACTCTCTCCTGTTCTTTAAAGAAGACAATTTTTCTAAGTCTAGACAGTTTTCATCATGACTTTCAGGTAATTCAATAATTTTTAAATTATCTCTCTTGGAGCTATTTTTAGGTCAATTTTTCCAATGAGATATTACATATTGTATTCTATTTTTCACATTTTTGATTTTGTTTTCTAATTAGAAATTCTAATTTTTAAGAAATTATTTTCTTTAGTGAGATTTTGTATCTCCTTTTCCATTTATCAAATTCTACTTATTAAAGATTTTTCTTTCCTTCAGTAAATTTTTTTTCCCTCTTATTCCATTTGGTCAATTTTCCAGGGCAAAATTTGCACTTAAATCTTCCTTACTCCAAGCCCAGCATTTTGCCACCTAGCTGCT
Organism: Sarcophilus harrisii; assembly: GCF_902635505.1. Taxonomy (NCBI): domain Eukaryota; kingdom Metazoa; phylum Chordata; class Mammalia; order Dasyuromorphia; family Dasyuridae; genus Sarcophilus; species Sarcophilus harrisii. The sequence goes on along the minus strand of NC_045431.1, from coordinate 122,812,070 downwards.
TCCCAGAGGTTTAAAGGTAAAAATGACTTCAATTTACAACAGGAAATCATCTTTTTCAAAGCATTCTTATGCACATTGATTTTTTTTGTACATTTGTACATCTTTTACTATTTGACCAATTCAGGGTTTTTTTAGGTGTTATTTTCTTCAGTATTTGCTGTGTGTGTGTGTGTGTGTGTGTGTGTGTATATATGTCCTTTACTAACCTGTTGTCCTCTTTTTTTCCTGATTTTCTTGAATCATTTTTATTATTCTTCCTACTTTTTTTTTCCTTTTGCTCCTTTTATTTGATTTTTCAGAATCATTTTTGAGCCCGTTCATGGCCTGAGATCAATTATATTTTTCTTGGAAGCTTTGGATGTTGGAACTTTGACTTTGTTGTCTTCTTCTGACTGTGTATTTTGATGTTGTCACCATAGTAACATTCTATGACAGAATTTTTTTGTTGTTGTTTGCTCATTTTCCTCAGTATTTTTTGATTTTTAACTTTTTGTTAAAGTGGAGCTCTGTTTCCAGAGTGGAAGGTGCATTGACTGTCCCAAGTTTCAGGGGGTTTTGGGCTGATGTTTTCAGAGATACCTTTTGGTATCTTCCCAGGTAATATGATCTTTAAAAAAAAAAGTGTGTTTACTACTCTCCTGACCTATGGTTTGGTCTGTGAATTACCATCAACACTTTTTCCTGGAATTGTGATGAGGTACCTGTTCCACTGTGACTGCAAACTCTGGTATGCCAGGGTTATTCCTTCCCCTAGGACTGCCACTCAGGACCTCAAACCAGATCTAAGTATGGGCAAAGCCACAAAGTCTTGGTGCTAGCAAAGAAATCCCTATAATCTTTTTTCTCACCAGTTCTTTGACCTCTTACCATCTGTGGCTAGAGAACTACAGAAATAGCCATGCCCCTGCTGATTCAGAGGCTTCCAAGGCTTGTTCCTGATTTGCTGGAGCTGGACTGGGCTCCATGGTTATCCAGGGAAATGTCTTGCCCAATCTCACAAAACAAGCAAGTTTCCAAGGGAAAATTTGCATTTAGATATTCATTATTCAAAGTCCAATGTTATCTATTTTCCAACTACCTACTTCCAGAGGTTTAGACCTGGAAGTTATTTCACTTTATAGCTGGAAAAGACTTTGGAAATCATCTTGTCACGCCACCTCCACCCTCTTCTTTCTTACCTATGGCTATATTGGGGTCCATGGAGATGAAGTAACTTGTTCAAGACAATTTTCATTCCATTCAATTGCAAAAACCTGAATTTATATACAATCAAGAGTAGAGTTAATTAAGAGACTTAATAATGGAGAGGTTTACCCTATACACATGAATGGATTAGAAACCTTTTTGAAATGTCATCTATAAATAAAAGCTCCACATGTAGTAACAAAATTACTTAAGGCTCATGTGGATGGGCTTTGAGTTTGCTGGTTGGCATTCCATAATTTAGCTACCGGACCACTCATGATAGATTCTCTATAAATGGAATTAACAATGCTCAAGTCCATTTTTAAACCACCTTACATAGTTACTTGCCTTCTCTTCCACGAAAAAAAGCCACTGGCAATTTTTTTCCAGCAATTTAGTAGATTATCCCTAAATGTTTTCCCTTCCTTTTTTACATAATAAATACTAATAAATAGCAGAAGAAAAGGCAAAGTTTATACAAGTTCTTTCTGAATTACAGACACAATACTTTGATATATTAATAAGGGCTGACCCACTAACCACTTATAAACTAATATGTATTTGGGAACTTTTTAATGGAAAATTCTTTCCCTGTTTAAAAAAACAGGAATAAAAGGAAGGTATTAAAGAACTTTTGAAAGGACTTAGAAATGATCAAATCCAACCTTCTTATTGTATAGATGTGAAATGGAGGACCAAAGAGATAAAAGTGACTTGTCCAGGGGTGAGCAGCCAGTATTTGCAGGGGACTTGAAATTATCTCTTCCTTACTTCAAAGTCACTGCTATCTTTCCAGTCAGGTAAATTATAAATTGTTGTCTCCCCAGGTATTAAGTGCCTAGCTTACCTGCAATCAGAAATTGAATATCCCTTTAAGCTATCTAGTTCCCTTCTTAGGGAACTCTCCTTCTAGGAGAGTGAGTCACTTCAGATTGAAGATGGCAACCAAATTACTGTGTATATTAACATTAAATGATTCATTAAATGGTTAATATACTGTGTATATTAACATTAAGTGGCAAGATAACCATTGGTGGGGAAGGGGAGGCAAATGTTTTTTAAGGCATTTTTTTTTTGTTTTCAGCAGGAAATATATTTTCTATGTAAAAAAATCTCTATGCAGATGTTATCAGTGGTGATCAAGATTTATATTTCACGTACTTTAGATGTAATGCACCATAGCTTTATAAGAGTGACCTTGAGGATCTATCTTTCATGTATATTGGTCTTAATATAGTAAAATATGCTTTAGATTTGGGGGGAGATTCCAAACATTTGGAAAGGTATCTGTATACTACTCCAAGAATCACAGAATCTGTTACAGATGAGGAATCCAAGATGTAGAGCAAAGCTTTTTAAACTGTGAATAACAATCCCAGATGAAGTCCCATAACTGAATCAAAAATTAATTCAAAATTGAAAATAAAATAAATTTGATATTTCAGAGTCTGATTCTTTTTGTACAGCAAAATAACGATTTGGTCATGTATACTTATTGTGTATCTAATTTATATTTTAATATATTTAACATCTACTGGTCATCCTGCCATCTGGGGGAGGGGGTAGGGGGGTAAGAGGTGAAAAATTGGAACAAGAGGTTTGGCAATTGTTAATGCTGTAAAATTACCCATGCATATAACCTGTAAATAAAAGGCTATTAAATAAAAAAAATAATAAACAAAGAAAAATAAAATAAAATAAAATAAATTTGAGGTGTTTCTGACAGTCATTGCTCATATTGCATCATAAGACTTCACATGCTCTGTTCTGGCCATGCATTTATGCTTACAGAATCACCTCATCTTAGATTTGAGACAAGTAGCATAAAAATTTCATCGACAGAAAGGGATCATGAGTGGAAAAACTTTAAGAAGCTGTGGCCTAGAGGAATGAAATAACAAACCAGGTTCTAGAATTAATTAGTGGCAGAGCTGAGCATAAAACTTAAGCCTTCCTTACAAACTATTTCACTGATTCCATTCTTCCAAAGATTTTGTTCTTGGATTTTTTTTTTTTTCGACATTCATGAAATAATGTATTTTGGAGTAAAATTTGTTCTTTCTGTCACAAATGGGACATGACACCCAAAAAAGGCATATTTTTCAGATTCACTATGGTGTTCACATTATAAAGCAAAATTGTGATGAAGGAATTCCTTTCTTTGGTACTGATAACAAGAACTAATAATAATTTCTTTCTAATAAAAGTAATAGAAGCTGTTTTGCTTACAACTAAATAAGATTCTTATGTAAAGTAGTACTCTATAAACTGTATTGATCATGTAATTCTGTCAGTTAAAAAAGCATTAATTCCCAATACATGTACATTTACTTATAAATTATATGCAAATACATTTAATGTATACATTACAAAACACAAATAGAGAAATTTGAACAATTAACTACAGAAGAAATAGACATCTTAGATATAAAATATTTATTAATAGCATGTAGAACCTTGTTCTCACTTAAGATTATTAAAAATATTTTGTGAGAGAAATATGATTAATAATTCTTTTCATTCATTCATTCAAGATTGATGAACATATCCTTTTTTGCCTCACCAGGGTTTTAATATAATACAAAGGGACCATGAATTAGAACACAAGATTGAAAGAAAATAAAAAAAAACCCACCAATATACATTATTTTTCAAAAATCTTGGTTTAACTCTGATAGAATGATTCAAAGCTCTATCTTGAAGATGGTTATTTTGATTCATTACTGCTTGTCATAGCCAGAAAAGGTATCTTACAGAGAAACCTCGATACCTAGGAGAAATGTAGTGTTGACTGTCCTTACTAGTTCTCATTACTATCCACAAATGATGCAAATGTTGTTAAAATTTAGTTAAATTTCCATCTTCCTAGTTGTTACTTGCTGTTCTTATAAGTAAATAAGGTTTTTGATATTTAATTTTTAACAAATATGTTCAAAACCCACTAAATAATTAAATTTTTAATGAATTAGAATTATGTAATTATCATAATTTATATTTTTCTTAAATAAAATGTGGATTATATGTATATATATATATATATATACAAACATACATATATATTTCTTATAAATGTCAGTTTTTGTCAACAGAATCTCAGTTTTTAAAGGAATTAGTGATCAAGTTGACTTTATACTATCATTAGCTAAATTCTTAAACCACAATGTGCACTTAATTTTCATGGCTATGATTAATATATATGCAATAAAAATCACATGTAATATAAGGCCAGGAGAAAATAGACCAGAAATAAAATAATCTAATCCTGAAGAATGAAAGTGTGAAAAAATAAATCATAGACACAATCAACAATTTCATTCAAGAGAATGACAACAATGAGACAACATACCAAAATTTGTGGGATGCAGTCAAAATGGTCATTAGGGAAAATTTTATATCTCGAGATGTTTGCTTGCATAAAATATATATAAAGAAGATCAATGAATTGGGCTTATAAATAAAAAAGCTAGAAAAAGAACAAATTAAAAACCCTCAATTAAAACTAAATTTGAAATTCTGAAAATAAAAGGGGAGATTAATAAAACTGAAGAAAACTATTAAATTAATAAATAAAACTAAGAGTAGGTTATATAAAAAAAATAGATAAATAGTTAATTTCTTTAGAAAAAGGAAAGAGGAAAATCAAGTTGTTAGTCTTAAAAATGAAAAGGGAGAACTTTCCATCAATGAAGAGGAAATTAGAGCAATAATGAGGAGTCATGTTGCCCAACTTGTGCCAATAAATTTGATAATCTAAATGAAATGGAGGAATATCTACAAAAATATAGATTGCCCAGGTTAACAGGAGAGGAAATAAATTATTTAAATAGTCCTATTTTAGAAAAAGAAATAGAAGAAGCTATTAATTGGTTCCCTAAGAAAAAATCTTCAGCGCCAAATGGATTTACATGTGAATTCTACCAAACATTCAAAGAACAATTAATTCCAATACTATAAAATCTATTTGGAAAAATAGGAAAAGAAGGAGTTTTACCAAATTCCTTTTACGACACAGATATAGTGCTGACAGCTAAACCAGGTAGGGTGAAAACAGAGAAAGAAAATTACAGACCAATAGCCCTAATGAATATTGATGCAAAAATATTAAATAAAACATTAGCAACAAGATTACTGAAAGTTATCTCCAAGATAATACACTATGACCAAACAGGATTTATATCAGGAATGAAGGAAAACTATTAGCAAACTCAACTATATCAATAACTAAACTAACAAAAATCATATGGTTATCTCAATAAATGTAGAAAAAGCATTTGATAAGTTCCAACATCCATTCCTATTAAGAAACATTAGAGAGTATAAGAATAAATGGACTTTTCCTTAAAATGATCCATAGCAACTATTTAAAACCATTAGCAAGTATCATATGTAATGGGGACAAACTAGAACCATTTCCAACAAGATCAGGAGTGAAACAAGACTGCCCACTATCACCATTATTATTCAATATTGTATTAGAAATGTTAGCTTTAGCAGTAAGAGAAGAAAAAGAGATTAAAGGAATTAGAATAGGTCATAAAGAAACCAAATTATCACTCTTTGAAGATGATATAATGGTATACTTAGAGAACCCTAAAGAATCAACTCAAAAACTACTAGAATCAATTCACAACTTTAGCAAAGTTGCAAGATACAAAATAAATCAACAGAAATCATCAGCATTTTAATATTTTACCAGCAAAGTCTAGTAGCAAGAGATACAAAAAGAAATTCCATTCAAAATAACTATGAATAGTACAAAATATTTGGGAATCTGTCTGCCAAGGGAAAGTCAGGAACTATATGAACACAAAACATTTTCCACACAAATAAAGTCAGATCTAATCAGTTGGAAAAATATCAAGTGCTCATAGGTAGGCTGAGTGAATATAATAAAAATGACAATACTACTTAAATTAATCTACTTATTTAGTGCCTTATCAATCAAATTCCCAAGAAATTATTTTACAGATCTAGAAAAAATAATAACAAAGTTCATCTTGGAAAAACAAATCAAGGAAAAGGTCAAGAATTTCAAGGGAATTAATGAAAAAATGCTAATGAAGTTGGCCTAGCTGTGCCAGACCTAAAACTATATTATAAAACAGCAGTCATCAAAATCATTTGGTACTGACTAAGAAATAGAGTAGTTGATCATGAAAATAAGTTACAATCACAGGACAAAATAGTTAATAACTATAGCCATCTAGTGTTTGACAAACCTAAAGTGTTGGAATCTTTACGAACTGTTAAGCCATTGGAGTTGATAGAGACAATAATTATCCAATTTGGCATGGTTCAACGTGATTGATTTGATCTTAGAAGATATTTTGGGCCAGAACTTGAAACAAGGTACTAAGTACAACTGATGGAAACAATGCTTGTGTTCACACCTTTAGAGAGCTCATAAGTATCTAAGTACTCAATGGAGTTCACACGTTTGGGAAAGTTCAGGGTTTAGAAAGAGATATCCAAATTCATACCTCCCTTAGGGCCAGAGAACACTCTGGGAGATAACCCAGAATCCTTCTCCCTCCAGAAGGCAGAGTTAAACTTTGGGAGATCATATATATACAGGGAGCTCTTGGAGCTTGGGGGAGTTTCTTGAGAGAGTTTACTAGAGAGTTTTCTTGTGAACATTGACTGGGGTCAGAGAGGAGCACTCTGGAAGAAAGCCTACAAGTCTTATCTTCGAGGCAAGAGATTCATTGCATCGTCCAACTTGGTGCTGGCTGGAGGCTGAAGAAAGCAGAGGCAGAAGCCAAGGACAAAGCTGCAAGATCTCTTGGAACCAAGCAGAGAGATAGGCCTCTGAGCTAACTGGGCTATATTGAGGACACAATAAAAGATCTGAACTCTTTTATCACCTGGCTGTGTCTTGGGAAAAGAAACACCAACACAAAGACCCCAGTTTTTGGACTAAGAACTCACTATTTGACAAAAACTTCTGGGAAAATTGGAAACCAGTATGGCAGAAACTAGGTATTGGCCCACACCTAACACCCCATGCCAAGATAAGGTCGAAATGGGTTCATGATTTAGACATAAAGGGAGATATTATAAGCAAATTAGAAATTAGAAAAACATAGGATAGTTTACTTCTCAGATCTCTGGAAAAGGAATGAATTTGTGTTCAAAGAAGAACTGGAACTCATAAATGAACACTAGATAGATAAATTTGATTATATTAAGTTAAAATTTTTTTTTGTACAAACAAAACTAATGCACACAACATCAGAAGGGAAGCAAGAAATTGGGAAATCATTTTTATATTTAAGGGTCCTGATAAAGGCCTCATTTCTAAAATATTTAGAGAATTGACTCAAATTTGTAAGAATTCAAGCTTGATCAAAGGATATGAACAGTTTTCAGATTAAGAAATTAAAACCCCTTCTAATCATATGAGAAGGTGCTCTAAGTAACTATTAATCAGAGAAATGCAAATTAAGACAACTCTGAGATACCACTACACACTTCTCAGATTGGCTAAGATGACAGGAAAAGATAATGATGAATGTTGCAAGGGGATGTGGGAAAACTGGGACACTCATACATTGGTGATAGAGTGGTGAACTCATCCATTGTAGAGGGATGGAACTCTGGAGAAGTATACTTGAAACAAGGATACTTACAGAATGGTGTTAACTCAGTGTGATTAAAGAGATGATGGTTCTCTAGTTCCCATATACTTAGTACTTGGTATGGTGATGTAATGGTTCTCCAGTTCACAGACACTTAGTGTGCTGTAATGATGTAATGATACTGAGGTATTTAAGGACTGGAAATAGAGACATTCCATCTTTTATCATCCTCTTAGTGGCTCCTTCACTCCTCTGCTAAGATCAAGGCTGGACCTGAGATTCTCCAGAGAGCTAGTCTCGAGATTTTTCATGCCCAACGTGGGGCAATTTGGAACTATGCTCAAAGGACTATCAAACTGTACATGCCATTTGACTAGCAGTGTATATACTGGGCCTGTTTCCCAAAGAGATCTTAATGAAAGGAAAAGGACTCATATGTGCAAAAATGTTTGTGCCAACCCTTTTTGTAGTGTCAAGAAACTAGAAATTGAGTAGATGCCCATCAGTTGGAGAATGGATGAATAAGTTATGGTATATGAATGTTATGGAATATTATTGTTCTATAAGAAATGATCAGGATGATGTATTTATTTGAGAAATGTCTCATCCTAAGGGTATAGCATTATACTTTTCAAATCCAAAGTATTATTTTATTGTTAGTCATGAAGAAGAGTCAAATCTGCTCAATTAAACATCAAACAAAAGCCTGTATCATTGTTGAGGAGGAAATCAGCTCTTTAACTTGCAGCCATTCATCTTCGCTGCTTCAGGACATTCTGCTACTATGAATGGACCCAATGGCACTAAACACTTGGAAATTATAATGAATCTGGATGTAAAACTTAAAATCACCAAATACTATTTCGTCTTTCTTGACAAGTCTAGTGTGGAGTAAGAATAAATTATTTAGGGGCAGCTAGGTGGTGCAGTGGATAGAGCATCAACCCTGAAGTCAGGAGGACCTGAGTTCAAATCCGCTTTCAGATAATTAAAGCTTCCTAGCTATGTGACCCTGGGCAAGTCACTTAACCCCAATTGCCTCAGCAAAAATAAAAAAAAAATAAAAAAAGAATAAATTATTTAGGTCTAGGAATGTTTCAAGCAGTTTCTTCTCTAAGTAAAGAGGAGACTAGGTGAAAATGATAAGGTTCTCATTGACTTTATTTGTCAAAAGCTTTCCTTATCAGGATTCTAACTCTTTCTGTTTTTTTTTTCTTTATTGCATGTTGGAATCCTTACAAAGTGTTAAGTCATTAGAATTGATAGAAACAATGCTTGAGTTAACACCTTTGGGAGAATTCACACATTAGAGGTCACATATTAGAGCTCACACCTTTAAGAGAGTTTGCACATTAGAGCTCACACATTGAAGTTCACAAGTATAGGAGATTCACAAAGTTAACTTTGTAACTTTGTGAATTCACACCTCCCATAATCCCACTCTCAGAGGAGGAGTCAACCTTTGAGTTTACACCTCTAAAAGAGCACAAAAAAAGAGCTGAGTTAGTGAAGTCAGTCAGTTCAGAAGATTGCCAAGAATCAGAGTTGAGCTACAGGCAGAAGCTGGCAGACAAGCTGCAAGAGCTCTTGGAACCAAGGAGGGAGAGAGGCCTCTAAGAAAGCTACCCAGGCCCAAGGAAAGAGACAAGACTTGGAAGGAGAAAATAAACTGTTGGATTCTATCAGCTGGCTGTATTTGGAGTGATTATTACATGGAACCAAAACTAAGGCTGCCTCCAGAAACCTCCCCAAGAAACCTGCTCCCACAGAGACCGATTATATTATAAAAAAGAAGAGAACACCACATTTGAAGTGATTATGAACACTACATTTTGGTGCCCAACGCGGGGCGTTAAGACACTCCTCCAAAAACAAAAGAAAGGGGGAGCCATGAGTAACCCTAGAGAACTTCTAAATTTAGTTCTCTATACCATTAATTTTTAAATTTTTGATAAAGATGCACTGGCTCCAGCAGACAGGTTTTATAACCCACCAGAAGGGCAGTATACAGTGCAGGCAGCTCTACTATCTTTACATAATGGCCAGATGATGTGGAGAGACCCAGAAAGTGGTGAATGGAAGAGACCAGATAGGTTAACTGCTTGGGGAAGAGAGTTTGCTTGTATTTCTACAGATGGAGAAGGAATCAGATAGGTGCCAATGAGTGGTATTCTCCTTGTCCATACATATAACCTGTAAATAAAAGGCTATTAAATTAAAAAAAAATGAAATTAAAAAAAAAAAAACAAGTATGGGAGATTCACAAAGTTAACTTTGTAACTTTGTGAATTCACACCTCCCATAATCCTACTCTCAGAGGAGGAGTCAACCTTTGAGTTTACACCTCTAAAAGAGCACAAAAAGGAGCTAAATTAGTGAAGTCAGTAAGTTCAGAAGATTGCCAAGAGTCGGAGTTGAGCTAAGGCAGAAACTGGCAGACAAGCTGCAAGAGCTCTTGGAACCAAGGAGGGAGAGAGGCCTCTAAGAAAGCTACCCAGGCCCAAGGAAAGAGACAAGACTTGGAAGGAGAAAATAAACTGTTGGATTCTATCAGCTGGCTGTATTTGGAGTGATTATTACATGGAACCAAAACTAAGGCTGCCTCCAGAAACCTCCCCAAGAAACCTGCTCCCACAGAGACCGATTATATTATAAAAAAGAAGAGAACACCATATTTGAAGTGATTATAAATATCACAATCTCAAGTCATCACAAAGATTTTGTTTCTGTGCAATGACAAGCAAGGAAACAAGCATTCAAGGACCATGATATGCTGAAGGAGCATATTTTTTTAATTTTTTTTTTTGTTGTTTTTTTAGCCTTCCCAGCAGAGGCTAAATTGTGAAAATGAGCAATCTGGTTTATTATCTCTTAGGGATATAGCATGATAATTCAAGTGTGAAGGCATAGACATACTTCTTATGAACAAAAATATGCTTTCCCTCACTTAAAAAATAAAAACAGATTTTTATGTTTCTCATCAATCTGTTGCAGGAACTCTAAATATTTCCTAGAATTTACTATTAGGATTGGAAAACAACTATTCTTGTAACCTTTTGACATTTATTCTGTCATTCATTATTATAAGAAGAATACCTGAAGAGCTCTATTAGTTTCTAGATTATAATTTAGTTGGACTGCAACTGGGCTGACTGACAGAACCCCAAAGTGTTAGACCTGTGTCAAGCCAGAGGGAGATCTATAGGGAATTACCATATGACTCTGCTTTGGACTATCTCCTGCTCAAACTATTTTATTCATGACTTAAAGGTATATAACATGCTTAAAATATTTGCTAATAACAGGGAGCTAAGAAGAATAATTTGTATGTTTTAGATAATAGATCTGAGCTCCATAATTATATAAATTTTTAAATATATTTTTATATTTTTATTTAATTTTATATATTTTTTAATTTTTTAAAATTTATGTTTAAAATAATGTACAAATCTAATAAGATGAAATTGACAATATGTAAAAACGCAGAGAAAATTATGTCTACAAAAAAGATCATGAAAATAGACATGCAGTATTCAGCAAACTCTAGATGAGACATAGATAGAACATAAAAGACCAAAATCTAACCCAAGAAAATAATAATATTGAGAATTTTTATAACGCTTTAAGAATTGTTAAATGTTTTACATTCATTGTCTTATTTGATCCTTAAAAGCAATCCTGTGAAATGAGTGTGGAAGATTATTTCCATTTTACAAATGAACATATGAGATATCAAGTGTTTCAGATCACATGTTTGTTGTGGTCTGAGAAGAGGCTTGAACTCAGTACATTCTGATTCCAAGTTCAACATTCTATCCACTCTGCCACCTAGGAGTCTGTCATAATAAAACAACATGTCATTTTGGAAATTAATGCTTTTGTATTCCTTGAGCACACTTCAATATCTTTCAATTCAGACTATCATATGTCTGGAAACATACTGAAAATCTTCATTGTTTCCAATAGAGAGCAATTAAGCTGTCAAGAGCACTTGAAAAAGCATGCCATATGCTTGAAATCTGTTCAAGGAAATGGGCATATTTATCCTGGGTAAAAAATTGAGTGGGATCATGAAAGCTGATCTCACATTTAAGGGTTTTTTTTAGGGTAGATTTGTTCTTTTTTTTATCCTAAATAACTAAAGAAAAGGAAAGTAAGTTAATAAGAAGCAGATTTTCAGAGCAAGCAATGGTGGCTAGGTATAACAAATGGAAAATGTTCTTAGTCTTGAGTAGGAAAAAGGATAAGGATAGATCACATTAGGGAAATTTAATAGTGTTTTAAATAATCCCAAATTAGTAGCATTAAAAAAGATATTCTCTTTAGTGCCAATATTGTCCCAGAGTTGATGTATATTGAATATCATGAAGGAAGCATTTCAAAAGACTTAAAATAGTGTATATAAATTCTTGAAGAGCAACAAAAAGACAAATGCTAAGTATAAGCAGATTATGGCATGATACTAGTTATTATTTTTGTGTTAGAAGTATAAAATACACTATCAAGAGCATATATGTCAAGCAAAGAAGGCAGTATGGATATATAATTTGAAAAGAGATTACATACTAATAGCCTAAATGGTATGCTGGTTCCACTAAGTTATAGTAGCCTTTAGCTACTAAGAAAAAATTCTCTTGAATATTGGGAGAAAGGTAGAGAGAAAGGGCGAGACAAAGAGAAATAGAGACATACAGAAAGACAGAAAGACAGGGTGTAGAGAGGCTACAATGTGTGCTGATGTCAAAAAAAAATTGTACAGGTGAAATCATAATTCCAATTAAGTACTATCAACTGGAGTTTATAAAACCATAGTAATATTCAGAATGATTATGCAATGTTTAAGCTGGAAAGAATCTTGAATATAATTTAGTTATAAACTTAATTTATGGATGTGGAACTAGGTTTGAGTATGATCAACTCTATATGCTTACCTCTTGCTATTTGTATATTAGGCTATTGGATAAAACAATATTACTATATTAAATATCTTCAACTCTTTGAATCTAGTTTCCTCATATGTAAAAATGAGAGATTTTACGAGTCCCTGTTCATTCTAAATCTCTGGAAGTGCTAAATATTATAATGTTTAGCTTGTAAACATAGAATTTGAAGCACTGGTTAGGTGACTTGCCCAAGGATACAGTTAATTATTGGCAGAACCAGAATTAGAACCCATAACTTCTGACCTCTGTCATACATTCAATTATTCTATACTGTCCCTAATTTGTTTTAATACTTATATTTTCAAAAGTAACATGAATATAGAAAATTATTTTGTAATGAAGAATTATTTCCTAGTCAGACTTTTAATACTATATTTTCTCCTCAATGGTAGTGTGGAGAATTCTTATTTATTAAAAGAGTCCCTAAAAATTTGTATTCTTCCAAACCACAAGATGAATGAAACAATCCTATTTCACTGTGTGTAAGTGATTTATTTTGCCAATGAATTATATGATAGGATCTTTTCAAAAGAAAATATTTATAGATTTCAGCTTAGTTCTTTATCATGCTGACTAACAAAGTCTAATTGTTCTAAATGAACTCTAAATAGCTTCTGATATTACATTGAAAAACAATTATATCCAAGTCCTTTCCAAAGGTTAATGCATAGCTCTTAGAGAGGTAATAAAACAAACAGGTGAACTTAGCCATCATTAGATATCAACCAGTAAAAGCAAGAGTAGATTTAAAATCAACAAATCTGTTGAAGATGAGTCAAATGATTCATTTATATTGAAGGTAACTTTTTTAGATAAATAGAGATCAAGCTGAGGAAATCTCTAGTTAAATGAGAAACAGTGGCTTTAATTTACAATGCATCCTCTTGCTAATTGATACTCTTTTCCTTAACATCTTCTAATGATTTCAAAGAACAATGTTGAAAAGATGAGCCTATGGAATCCTACAAAGGCAGTGAGAAATTTCCATGGAATTGTTCTTCCCATTATTACAATAAATAATGCAGGAAAAATACAGGAAATTTATCAGTACCAACAGAATATAAATGAAAGGTAATTGTTATTTTAAAAAATCCTTGAAAGTCAACTAATTATCTTTTTATAATTATCCTTTTTCTTTCCCCTGCCTTTGGGTTGACACAAGACAATCTTATCACTGAATGAAATGAATGGTGAAAGCCATTTCACAAGATGGAGACAGGGTTGTAAAAATTGAGTGAAGGTCGGCTGTGCTCCAGGGCAAAGTTTCTTTTCTCCAGAGATTATGTGGTTTACAAGGAGTGGGATCTTTTCTTTGAGAGACTAAATTGGGGCCACCTTGGCACTGAAACTCCCATATAAGGTAATTTAGTAATCCTAAAGATGTGGGTTGAAAGTTTTTCCTCATTTATGACTTAGAATGTCAGATTATTTGCCCTGGCTAATCAGGGCAAAGATCCAGCCTATAGAGAGTGTTATCCCAGGCCCCTATATAATTCTTGTTTGTTAACTGGGTCTTGCCTCTCTTTGCCTAACTGCTTCTGGGGAGGGAGACATCCTTTCTTGGTAAATGGTAATAAAATTCCTTTCTGTTTTTACCTTGAGAAATCTTAATTTGTTTCATTTATTTGAGACCATTGTCTTTGTACCACATATCACCTCATGGATATTTTATTAGATGCCTGGTTTGGGGACATATTTGAAATTTCCATCAAATTTTGGGGATCTCAGGGCTCTCAAGCTAGGTAGAAGTTCATTCTTTTCATACCTGTCTACTATTGCATACTATTTGAATGCTGGATTTCAGTGACCATTATCTCCTTGGTAGAGAAATATGTAGGTTCATTTGAAATTAATCTCCATGTAGTTCCAAGGGAGAATTATACTAAGAGAGTGAATTTAGACCCATGAATCCTCAGAAGATGAAAAAGGGATTTCTGTGGAGGACTATGGAATCTAAGAGTCAGGAAATAGAAAAATTAGACATGCAATACTGTTTACAATTAATTAATACAACATAAGAAGGAGTAGACAGCTAGTAAGAGTGAGAAAAATGGGGAAGAGAATCAAATGAAGGCTTCTTGACCCCTTTCAGCAGGATGCCAGGCCATTTTCAGGGAAGTACTTTACAAAACAGAGGAAGGTGAGTGGACTGAAGAATTAGAAGATTTCAAAAGAAACTGTGTAAGGCTTGCTTAAATGTTAGTAAAAGCTCCATTAGTATCAAAAAGGGCTTAGAAAAACAATTTAAGAATTAGTGAAGATATCTCATAGATAAGACTAGAAATTAAAGCTCTCAAGAAATTAGTCTAACTAGAGACACATGAATTTAGAACAAGGTCAGAAATAATCTACATAATAGCAGATTTTCAGAAAAAGAAAACAACAGAACTTGAAATGCAAAAATGTAGAAGTGAAAGGAAACATAATGTATAAATGAAAAAGAAAAAAAGAATGAAAGAACAAAACAAAACAGGAGAACAAATAAGATGCCCAATCACCTACTCAGTAAAGAAAATACAAAGAAAGATGAGGAATTCTATCAGTTTTAATACTTTTCATCATTATTTGAAAGACTTCCTGCCACAATTAAATAGGGATGAGTGATTTTCACTTCAAAATGATTTTTTTGTTATTCAGTCATTTTTTAGTCATAACCAATTCTCTATGATACAATTTGGAGTTTTCTTGGCAAAGATATTAGAGTGGTTTGCCATTTTCTTCTCCAGTTTATTTTACAGGTGAAGAATTGAGGAACACTGGATTAAGTAACTTGCTCAGAATCACATACTTAACAAGTATCTAAGGCTAGATTTGAAATCAAGAACATGAGTCTTCCTGTCTTTAAGTTTGGTAAAATATCTGAGCAGCATATAAATCATGATACAACATTTATAAATAAAATACAATTTATAAGTGTAATATTTATAAAAATACAATTACAAAATATTAGTTAGAGGAGGACAAATTATTGGAGAAATATTTATTGTTCATACTTTGACTATGTCATATGATAAAAATGTCAATACTCCATAAATTAGTTTACAGATGTGTGCTATATCAATCAAATACTAAGGTTATGGTACTTTTTAAAGAAAAATAGTAACAAAATATATTTAGACTTTTGAGGGAGGATAATGAATAAAAGTATAAATGAAAGTAACATAAAATTAATAACCTCAACCTATATTATTAAGTTATAGTCATTAAATATTAATTTAAATAAGTAATAAGTGAAATTGAATAAATAAGCAAAAAAGGGAGAAATAAAAAAAAAAAAGGTCCAGGTATTCAATAATCTCCAAAAGATAATTTCCTAGGGGAAAGATTTTTTTTGACAAAAAGTCCTTAGAACATTTGGAAAAATTTGGACAGAAATTAGGGTAAAATCATCATTTTATATTTCATATCACAATAAGCACACAAGAACACGTTAATTAAATATGAAAGACTGCACTCTTAAAAATTAGAGGACAATGAAAGGAAGTTCATGTTATGAGTATGTAGAGAATTATTAACCTCAAGAGGTATATTGGAAATGATAAAAGATAAAAAAAACTACATAAGAAGACTTCTTTTATTAATAAAATTGATGAATATAGAATTAGAAAAAGTAGAAAATGGAAATTATGAAAAATATTTTTTAAATTTCAGCAAATGTGAAAATCTGAAGGAGAAAATGTACAAGGCATTTATATCAAGATTTATTTTTTCATTAAATTTACAAACATAATAAAGAAGTATAAAATTTTATATTCATTTTTTAAATGTGCGATTAATTTACAAAATTCATTACCACTTTCTCAAAAGAACATGCTCAAAAACATAAAGGTCTTTCAAAATAATTATCATATGCAAATATGGTACAAATTATTACTAATAAAAGACATTCAAATTGGCAAATATAACAAAAGATAAAAATAGCTTTTGTTATAGGTGTTTTGAGAAAAGCAGCACATTAATGACTTTTTAAAATTAAAAAATCGTTCAAATATTCTAAATTTCAATTTAGGCAAGAAAAGTAAATTAAATGTCTAGTTCTTATGATCCAAGAATCCCATTCTTAAGAATATACACAGGAAGTGAAAAACAGGGGGGAGGAAATCAACATATAGCAAAATATTCATATTTGTATTTTTTTAAGTTAGCTAAGAACTAAAAATAAAGTTGATGACTATAACAAATTGGAAAGTAATAGAAGCTGTTTTAAAAATGAAATGTATATATTATGGTACAATAGATAGTGGTGAATGTGAGGAATTCAGAGAAAGTTGAGAAAATTTGTACAAACTGATTTAGATCAACATATGCAGAACCAAGAGAACAATATAAACAATTACTACAGCAATGTAAATGAAATCAATAAAAAGAAAAATTCTAATTGAAAAAAATAGAAATTGTTGGAGACGTGATAATGAAACAAACCCCTTTCATGACAGAGTACATAGGATAGAATACTCTATATATTATTGAAAAGACTTCCTATTTTACATGGTTTTGCTTATTTTGAGTAATTTTGAAATAGCTGATACACAGAAAAAAGCATCAGTAAAACATTTTAAAATGAAAAAGAGGAAATTTTATTCATAAGACTATTTTTTTATTCTGCTTATGCTGCAACTATGATAACAGAATACACAGAACAGAAA
The DNA here is from genome assembly GCF_902635505.1 of Sarcophilus harrisii. Lineage (NCBI taxonomy): Eukaryota > Metazoa > Chordata > Mammalia > Dasyuromorphia > Dasyuridae > Sarcophilus > Sarcophilus harrisii. Next base: position 122,794,718 of record NC_045431.1, on the reverse strand, counting down.
AATGTATTATAAATATGAAGAAATAACTATAATTGACTGAAAAAATAAAACATTGGGATATAAAGTAAAATATCATGGGTGGGGGATCAATTGACCCACTAGATCAATTATTCCTACTCAATTTAGAGTGATAATATGCTATGTATTGACATCTTAACCATTTACAAAGACCTTGTATTAAAGTCATTGGAAAAAACTAAAGTGATGATACATAGAAAATTCTTTTGGATTGTTTGAATAAATGTGATTGTACCCAGTAGACCATATATAAAACAGATTAATTTGAAATCTAGGAATCTGAGGATCTTGTAGTTTAGATATTAGGTCTTCCAACTAATTCACTTGAGGATAGAAAAGACCTCTTTCTACATCTTGATCTTCTCCCCTAACCATTGGATGGAGAAAGACCTTGTGAACTTTGGAATGGCAAAAGATTTGAACTTTGTATTGGATTCCTAATAGCTTAGTCTCTGCATCAGGAGCTGAGGAAAAACAGAAAGCAATAATCAAAGGTAGATCCAAGGTCCTACAAGGAACCCAGAGGAAAAGCTCCACCATACCTAAGCAGGAACTATATAGCAAAAATTACTCCTTTGTCCACATGTCTTCAAACTTAAGCCCATTTTCCCACAGATCCAGTACACACTAGTGAAAGAATATGTCACTGACTTTGGGGAGTATTTTGGGAATTGGGAGAGAAGGATGTTTTGTGCCAACTTTCTTTATTGTATTTATTAAACATATATCCCCTTCTAAAAGCAAATTAATCTGACTAACTTGATTTCTACAAAAAATAATTAACACACTGATGGGAGCCCTTGAATAAATTCCTTATGGCTAGCAATTCTTAGAATCTTGAGTGAACAGGACCGCTGAGAGTTAGGGAAACAGCCCCTAAACATGTGCTATAAGTATACTATCTTTTAAGGCATAGATCTTAATAAAATAAACTTCTATACATTGGATTATTTAAGTATTGGTGAATTTAGAAATTTTGTAAAGCATTAGAAGAAAAACAGCTGTGATGCTGTGGCTAAAGATCCAACTTCAGTTCAGAAGTGCTAGGTTGAAACCATTTTTCTAATAAATCTTGACTGCTGTAAGATGGGGGTCTGGACAAGTGACATTTCAGTGTCCCCTAGGTAACACTGCTAATTTGCATTAGTGGAGGAAGTTTCTTTACTAATAACATCCTCCATGAATATATCATATATGGCATGGTTAATGGAACCAGGTCTACTTGTTTATTCCCTCAAAAATGAGTTGGTTAGATTTTAATGGACTGGTAGGGAGAATAAAGAAGCAGAAAAAAAAAGAAATCCAATGGCAGGTGGCAAAATATATGTGCAAAATTATGAGTTTCTCCAGAATATTGGAAGATCTTTGCTCCTTTTAGGTCTGAATGTGAAAGAATCTAGCAAATTCCTTATAGAGTCAGGAGCCAACTAGCAAGAGATACTACAGTTTAGTTGTTTTCCAAAAGATTATATCATAATTTTTACTAATTGATATTAATATTCTATTTATCTTCATGTCAGAGTAATTTTCAATTACTTATTTTTAGATTGCTAATTAAATAATTTATTATTAAAATATAATATACAGAATATATAATGATCCTATAACAGATAACATTTATATGATATAGTGCTTGTGATTCACAAACTATTTACTTCCTTTTCCCCTGCTACCAACCAATTATTAATCAACAGACAAACCCCTATCTACTTTATAAAAATATGATTAAATCTTGAATGTGAAAAAACACTTTTCAAATCCAAATAATTATGTTCCACAACATATACTTTGAAAACCCAGGTAATTCTATAAATTTGATAATTTTAATCGAGAGACTTTGAATCCCTGTTAGAAAGTCCTTGAAGAGAGAAAATTTTATTTTTTTTTTATATTTTTGTGTTTGTGATTAGGACAGTGCCTGGGACAATTTGTAGTACTTAATATGTGTTTGATGATTTGTTCTTTTAGAATGGAAGAGAAATGAAGAATATGAAAGAATGTTCCTGTAAAAAAAAAAAAAAAAAAAAAAAAAAAAAAAAAAAGCTAGGTGACACAATGCATAATTATCAGTGAGCCAGGTTGGTATTAGGTATGGTCTTGGGGATAGAGCGTTATCAGGAGCTAACAGGGTCTACCATTAGGTAGAGATAATAGTTTTTTTTTATATCATACTATTCATTTAAGAAAAGAAATATGCCCCTACATATATTCATCATACTTTTCATGGGGATTTTATTTTTTAAAATAACGAATAAATAAATAATTCACATTTGAAGAGGGACAGGATCCCATCCATAATTTTAGTGACTTAACAGTACTTATTCAAATTTCCTTTAAAGCTTGCTGATCAGCATTCAAACTACTGGCATATATAGTCAGTGGGAGTAGTAGCAGTGGGGCTTCCAACAGTGGCCATGTGGCAGTGAATGCTAGTTTCTTGCAGTGGCCCAGGCCAATAACAAAGATTACTCCAGTTGTACCTTCTGTTTCTTGGTAACTATAGGAAGCTATCAGACTCACTTCAGTTATTCAGATCTTAGATATGCCACTATAATACAGGCCTTTCCTCATCATCTAATTCCATATGATAATGAACTTATCTTCTAACTTCTGGTGCCTTGTTAGAGTTAGCATAGTACAATGGACAGAAACATGACCTTGAGGCAGAGCACTAAAGTTTAGTTACCAGCTCTGTGACAAGTCTTCTTTTTCCTCTGTTACCTCATCTATCAAAAGGAACTGTGTGTTTGATGACTTGGAGAGTCCCATTCAGCTCTAAATCTATGATCTTAAGAATCTTGGAGGTCCTTTCCAGGTCTAGGACTATGAAACAATGATGGAAACTGTCATATTTGGAGACAAGAAAATCTGGCTTCAAGTCCTATCTTTAAAAGCATGCTTTTGAAGCCAGATTTTATCAAGTCACTGGATCTCTCCATGCCTCAGGCAATTCCATTCTGAGATTTCACCACACTGACAAAACCACAAATCTCTTGTTTCACTCCACCTTCCAATCCCTAAGGACACTGTCAAGGTGTCAAGATGAGAATGGGAGTTATCTTTCCCTTTGAGGAATTAATTAATTGCCAAAATTTTTCAGACTAGAAAGATTTTTTTTTTAATTTTAAATGTTTTCACTTATCTAATGGTTAATTCTGCTTATATAAATTAAGTAGAATTGTATTTTGGAAACAAAAATCTGGTACTTCATAAAAAATGACTCTAGTTTTAATCTGACTAGCTTTATCAAGCATTGTATTTTCTCAACATGACCCACATTTTAAATTTCTTGAAGGTATTCCTCCATATTGAGGTGAATCAGTGAATTCAACATCACCATCCCATGGTAGGTACTCACTAGTGCAAATTCCTTGTTGAGAATCATCTGCTCCACCAGAGATGACTCATTGTGGAAGAGATGGGGTTGCATGTGACTCCACATGTGAGGAAACCACCAGAACTCATCCACAGATCGCAGCAAGAGGTCATCCCCTTCATCTTCCTCTTCCGTTCCTATGAAATAATTGAAAACTGGCTTCAGAGACAGGCAGGCAGTTCTGCATTTCCTACTATTGCTATAGAATAGCTCCAGCTAATAGTTCAGTTTCAATCACAAGAGTGGAGTTTATATATCAAGGAAGTCAAATATGGAAACAAAATTCTAATTTATCTTAAAATATTTATAGCAGTGTTTTTTTTAGTTAAAAAAAGATTTTAAAATTTTGTATGTGAAGCCATCAACAAACATAAATATTTATACATACAAAGATATACAAGAGAATTGAATCTGAAAATTAACTCAACCTAACCATGTACAACTTTTTTTTTAGTACATCAAATGGAAAGTCAATAATTCACATTTGAATGTGTTTTCCCTCTCTTATGTGTATTTACAATTTTCATTAATGTTCTTTTTATATTTCTGTCACCCTCCTCAAATAAAAATAAACTCTTTTAACAAATAAGTATACTCAAAGAAAAATAAAAAGAGTTGCATTGTTCTTACCTGAAACTGTAGGGGGGGTTTGTACATTTTGTATATTTAACCTATTAACTCTCAACCAAGAGGTGGAAAGATGGGAATTAAAGTTTATCGTCAGTTATTTGGAGTTGTAGGAATTGATGAATTCTTAAATCTCCTATTGTTGTTCTTTATACTGTTATATTAAGTTGCTGTAATTCTCCTCATTTCATTCATCACTTTATTCAGGTCTTTTTTCTGTGAATATCTTTTATATTATATATCATATTATATATGTGCATATATATAATATCTATTATATGTAATATAAATATATATACATTATATTACATTACATTATATTATATAATGCATATTAATATATAATATTACATGTATAATAATTATAATAATAATTAATAATATCAACAATACTATTCACATATGAAAGGCATTTTTGAACAAAGGCAATTTTTCAGCTATTCCCTAACTATTAGGAACTCCCTCACTCTTTCCAATTCCAATTCCACCACATGGAGTGCTCATAACAGAACTTTGCCTGACTTAAAAATTGGGAAAATAACAGATGTTCCATAAATGAAGATTGTTTGAGAAAATTATAAAATGTATATTTGCAGTAAGAAATTCTTCTTTCTTTGAAATCTTCTTATTTATGATTCACACACACACACACAAAAAAAAAAAAAAAAAACAAATGAAATGAAATTTGATCTTCTTGTACCTCCCTAGCTTTCCCACATTAATACCTTAGCAGTGACAAAAAGTTTTATTTCTCTGGAAGATATTACAAGTAACATGGTAACAAGACAGAAGTAGAACTGATATAGCAAATGAAAAAGAAAAAAAATGGCTTTACCATAGAATGATTTCTAGTTAGAAATCCAATTGAAAATATATTCTGCATCAACAGGATGGTAATCTTCTGTTTTCTACTGGCTATTATCTAATATTCAACAGAATGCAACTCCAAATATTGGCTTAATATGAAACTGGTATTAAGAATGCCATGCCATTTCAGAATGCCTTTAAATAAAGCTTTGAATAAACATTAAAAACATTTTCCCTGAATTTCCCAATTGATAATACTTCCCTGAAACAAATTATGGGTCCTCTAGGCAACAAAATTAAGCAATTAAATATTGTGTACCTACTATCTTCAGTCACTGAATGAGATGATTGCACATCTGTTCTCTAGAATAAAGGTTTTTAACCTGAGGTCTATTAATTTCATTGTAGGTGGTGCTTAATTTTGATACCTTTATTTCAATGTAATTAGTTTCCTTTTTAATTGTATTTTATTTTGTGACAAAAAACATTCTGAGAAAGAGGTCCATACAGCCAGCCAAAGTTACACAAAAGTTAAGAACTTCAGCTCGTAACCTTACATTCTACTCTTGGGTATAACGTACAGAAATGATAAAATTTAAGATAATTCAAGGAAGTAAGAAGTTCAACAAGAGAGTAAATTGTAAAAAACAAAACATAACAAAATAGGAAATGCAACTTGCTTATCTATCGCTTGCTTATTTGTCTGTCTGTCTATCTATGTATCTCTTTATCTTTCTATTTCATATTTATATTCCTAGCTACAACTAGAAATTTTCTGAAATCCAAGATGCGAACTTTGGGAGATTTTAAGGGACTACATCATGTTTTCTCCCCATTCTTTTTTTGGTTGTGTTTGGCATTTGGATTGTTCAAAAAGGGTAATGTAGTATCTAGAAGACACAGAAGATAGAATGCCCTTATCCTGAGTTCAAATATTGACTTGAACACTAACAACACAACCCTAAGCAAAATATTTACTCCTTTTGGTCTCAGTTTCTTCTTTTATAAAACAAACTGGAGAAGGAAACAGTAAGTCACTTCAGTATCTTTGACAAGAAAATGCCAAATGAACTCATGAAGAACTGGACACAATAGAACAACAACAAAAAGGGTATTGTCAGGTATGAAATAAAATGAATATCCTCATTTAACAAATCTAGAAGATACTATCCTAATTCTAATTCATACTGATGAATGAAGTCTCTAAAGTGTGGTTACACAATTGTTGTGATATGGGAGCGATCTGCTAGTGGCTGCTGAAGGTCTAACTCAAGACTGTAGAATGGATCTCTTCATGTGAGAGGATAATGATGATACAAGGAGACTGAGAGGCAGTTGCTGCTCTCTGACATCTCCACTGAGAGGCAGTTGCATTGTCTAATCTCTCTCCTCTTCCCTCTTGCCTCCAATTTATTTCATTCCCAATCCACAAGGAACATCTGCGAAGGCTGCTTTGCAACTCCGTCAAGTTTATGATTCACAGCTGTGGAGGCTCGCAGAGAATTGACCTGCCTCTTCACCTAGGCATGGTCCTTAACAATTCCCCTTTTTTTGTTTTATGGAAAATGATTATTTCCATTCTCCCCCCCCCCCCACAGCATGGTCAATAGGTTTATGCATTAACTGTTTTCTAATCTACATGCTAAGGTTTCTGAGTCCACATGCTAGGGACTTCAAGCAGCACTATAGCAGGTGTTGAAGCTGATGTCTCTGAAGATCACCAGAGTCAATTCTCTGAACAGGTTTTGGAATGACAGAACCCACAAATATTTGGAGTGTAACAAATTTTCAGCAGAAGACATTTTGGAAGAACTTCAGGAAAGGTCTGTTTCAATCAGGCAGTGGATTGGGCGGGGGTGGGGGGTGGGAGGGGGGTTTTGCAGACCAGTGCAGGTACAGGGCAGAGTTAGTGCAGTGAAGGAAGATCCAGGGCAGAGAGGCTTCCCTGAGTTGGGGGAATGTAATGGGAGGGTTATAGACAAAATACTGCAGCTTTTGCTACTCTGACTTGGTTCAGAAGTCAATGGATCATTAGACTAGCTGTGAGATCTCCAATACAACTACAGAAGGCAAATAGTGAGATAAATTTCAGAGTTATCAAATCAAGGAGAAAATATTGCAAGCAGACAAAAGGAAATAATTCAAATACAGAGAAACCACAATCAGGATTATCCAGGAACTAGCAGCTTCCACTTTAAAGGACCGAAGGGTCTAGAATATGATATTCTGGAGAGCAAAGGAGCTTGGACTACAGCCAAGAATCAACTATCCAGTAAAATGAAGCATTATTTTTCAGGGGAAAAGATTAACATTCAATGAAATAGGAGATTTTCATTTATTTTTTATGAAAAGACCAGGACTGAACAAGAAATCTGATCCTCAAATACTGAATTCAAGAGAAGCATAAAAAGGTAAAAAGGGAATTAAAAAACAACTATGTTGTTTTAAAGAATAAAATGTTTATATCCCTATATGTGAAGATGCCATGTTTAACTCTTGAGAACTTTAGGTTTGTTAGGGGTATACTTAGAGAGTATAGGTGAAAGTTGACTTTACTGTGATGATATAAAAAAGAAGCTATGGGTGGAAAGAGGATTGTACTGAAAAAAGAGGGAATGTGTGGTGTTCTCTTCTTTAAAATATAATGGTTCTCTCTGAGCAGGTTTCTTGGGAAGGTTTTCTGGAGGCAGCCTTAGTTTCAGTTCAGAGTAATAATCACCACAAATGCAGCCAGCTGATAAAATCCAAACATTTATTTTCTTCTTCCTTGATTCCAAGAGCTCTTGCAGCTTGTCCTTTGCTTCTGCCTCAACTCCGACTCGTGGCTTTCAATCTTCCGAAGTGACTTCTGGCTCTAGCTCAACTCCCAATTGTGGCTTCTTCTGAACTGACTCTGACTGGCATCAGAAACCCACAATGCCACTCTCTCGGAGGAGGAGTCAACCTTTTACACCGAGCATAAAAAGAGCTTCAGCTCGGTGTAAAAGAGCTTATAAAAAGAGCTTATGTTCGGTGTAAAAGGTTGACTCCTCCTCCGAGAGAGTGGGATTGTGGGTTTCTGACTTGTGAATCTCATATTGAATACTGACTTGTGAATCTCCCAAAAGTGTGAACTCCAATGAGTACTTAAATATATTAGTGAGCTAGAGAATTTGCTAAGTACCATGCTAAATTAGGCAACTGACATCACTTTGCAAGGATTCTAACAGGAATGGAAGGTAAAATGGGGGTAAATTAAATCACATGAAGAGGCAAATAAAGACCTATTACAATTGAGGGAAAGAAGGGAAGGCGATGAGCATTGTGTGAATCTTAATCTCATTGGATTTGTCTCATAGAAAGAACATCAGACATGTTTAGTTTGATATAAAAACTTATCTCATCCTATCAGGAAGTAGGAGGACAAAAGAAAAAGAAAGAGAGAGGTAACAAAAGGGAGGGTAGAAGTAGAAGAAGAAAGGGATAAGAAAGAAGGAAGATCTGTAAAAGTGGAAGGCAGATTGAGAAAGATGGTGTTCAGAAACAAAACAGTGAGGAGTAAAAGGAGGGAAGGAAATACAAAAAATATAACTTGGGGAAAATAAGATGTCAGGAAATACAGAGTTAGTAATTTTAACTGTGATTGTGAATGGGATGAACTCTCCCATAAAAAGAAGCAGATAGTATTATGCCACAGTCTCTTTGAACTGTTCTACCTCAGTTTCCCTGCACTAGTTTCCCTTATTGTCCTGAGTTTCCCTGAATTGTTCTATCTCAGTTTCCTTAACTAAACCCCGCTCTGGTCCATTAAGACTGAGGACCATTTGCTCTAAGGTTATAAATTGTCAATGTGAGACTCAAGAAGAGTGGGAAATCGGACTTGGCTTCTAACTCCTTCTGCCCTCAAGAATTTATGGCACTACCCCCTCTAAAATATTCCAAAAGATAAGACTATCCCAGATACCTCATTGACATCTTTACTTTGTTTTATTCAGACATCCTGACTCTGGCTTTTAGTAAGAATTTATTGCCTTCCCCCATCCTGACAGAACCAAATGGGTCTGTAACAAAATTTCCCACTTCTTTCCCCTTCTTTGTCTGAAAAGGGTATATAAAGATTTGGGATTCTCCCATTCATGTTCTGTCCAGTCAATTATACTCTCCAATTAATAAAATATTAAAAACTCTCTAATCTCTATCTTGCCTCAGTTTCTCTGGAATTACAATAGCAGATTGGATTAAAAACTAGAATTCTACAATTGTTTCAAGAGACACATTTAGCAAAAGCAAAAATAGATCTAAAAAGAGATAAGGAAGTTAACTACATATTGCTAAAGACTATAATAGAAAGTGAAGTAATATGAATATTAAACATATATTCACCAAGTATTATAGTATCTAAATTCCCAAAGAAGTTAAAACTGCTACAAAAAGAACTAGACAACAAAACTGTACTAGTATCTTGTTCTATCAGAACTAGATAAATCAAACCACAAAATAAAAAAGAAGGAAGTTAAGGAGGTAAATAGAATTTTAGAAAAGTTAGGTGTGATAGAACTTTGGAAAAAATTGAATGGAGAGTTTTCCCCTCCATATTTTTTTCTTGTCAGTACATGGAACCAACACAAAATTGACCATGTATTACAGCATAAAAATCTTAAAATCAAATGCAGAAAGTCAGAAATATCTCATACTAAACCCTGAAATCTCCCAAACATGTGAACTCCAATAAGTACTTAAATACTTCTTGTTTATATGAGCTCTCTAAAGGTGTGAACACAAGCATTATTCTCTATAAGTATTAGGGACTTATCACCTTGTAAGGATTCGCTCTAAAGTGTGAACCAATAAGCACAGTATTAATTCCATTGAGTTAACACCAGGATTTGAAATCTCCCTTGAGTTTTCACCTTGTTTCAAGTTGAGTTGACACTAGGATTCCAACATAATTCTATGCAAATTATTTGGAAAAATGGGGAAAGAAGAAATGCTACCAAATTCCTTTGATGACACAGATATGTTGCTGATATCTAAATCATATAAAGTCAAAACAGAAAAAAATTAGAGACCAATTTTCCTAATGAATATTGATGCAAAATTTTAAAATAAAATATTAGCAAAAAGATTATAACATATGATATAACCAAATATCATTTATACGAGAAGTGCAGGGCTTTTTCAAAATTAGGAAAAGTATTAACATAATAGACTATATCTATAAACAAACTAACAGAAATCATATGATCATCTCAATAGATGGAGAAAAAGCATTTAACAAAATCCAACAGCCATTCCTATTAAAAATATTAGAGAGTATAGGAATAAATAGAATTTTCCTTAAAATGACTCTTAAAACCTTAAGCAAACATCATATGTAATGGGGATAAACTACAATTTTCAATAAAATCAGGGATGAAATAAGGTTGCCCATTATCACTATTAATATTCAACATTGCAAAAGATGCATTAGCTTTAGCAGTGAGAAGAAAAAGAAATTAAATGAATTAGAGTAGGTAATGAGGAACTCAAATTATCAGAGCTTGAAAAAATAATAACGGTTTATCTGGAAGAACAAAAAGTCAAGAATTTCAAGGGATTAATGATAAAGAATGTAAATACAGGTGGTTTAGCTGTATCAGAACTAAAACTATATTATAAAGCACTTTGGTTTACAAATTGCTATAGTGCACAGCCCTCTCTAACTTAAATCCAATTCACTCAAATGTCATGGCATCATCTCCCTAATATCATGGTTCTCTTCAAGAATGAAGGGCTAATAACCTCTGTGAGTAAAATTGTCCTGGAATTTGTCAGTGTAAAGACTTCTTTGTTCCTTCCCTCCTTCTTTCCTTTTTTCCTTCCTTCACTTCTTTTTCTTCCTTTCTCCAACCTTCTCTCCTTTCTTCCTTTTATCCACATAGGGGATCATACCCTTATCTACAGATGCTCTTAAAAGCAGTTTTTTTCTCTTTTGAACCTTCGAAGTCTCCCAAGATATGATGGGGTATACTGCCTAGATTTCTTTCAGATCTTAAATCCAAACCAATCTGCTTCTAATTTGCCACTTAAATCCTAGGCCAAGCCCCATTTCATCATTGTTTGGGTCCTGATTGACTCAGATTAAATATGACTAGCAGTCATTTCTGCTTTAGTAAGAAACCCTAAAGGGTCTTCCCCCTCAGATTCACTCATTCATTTGTTTATTTCAATTTTTTGGACTAGGTGAAAGAAGAGATTCTTTGCTTCAATTGCTACCTAGCCTTAATCACTGAATGGGTGTGGCTTCAATCAAAGTGAGACCAGCTCAAGATCTTAGCTGAAAAAAAGGCAAGATCTCCCATTTTATCTCTAGTTGTTTTGATCTTATCACTGGACCTAGATAGCTCTGGAGGGGAAAGTGAGGCAGGTGACCTTCCACAGCCCTCCTTCACTTAAATTCAATTCACTTGCATGTCATGGCATCACTTCCCTTTTGTCCTCTTTGAGAATGAAAGACAAACAACAAAGTGACCCAGTGGATAAAGATCTGGGCCTAGAGTTACAAAGGGCTCATTTTCCTTAACTCAAATTAGGCCTCAGATATTTACCAGCTATAGTCACTTATATAGTCACCTGTTGACCTATTTCCTCATTTTAAAAATGATCTAGAGAAAGAAATGGCAAATTACTATTGTATCTTTTCCAAGAAAACCAAAATAAATAGTGCTTTACAAAGTATAATAGAAAATGAGTGCAAAATAGTTGCTTTGCTGTAATAAAAATAATGAATTACATATTTGATGACTTGGACTTATACCATGTCTTTATTATAATGTATTCTCTCACTGACAAAAATTATCCGAAAAGACAAAATGATGTTTTAGAAATTATATGTATTATATCATGGGGAAAAATAGCTACTGGCCCTAGAGTGAGAGAACTTCAAATCTTACCTCTGATATGTATGAACACAGTTTTTTTATTTATAAAATGATGGGTTTATATGGATGCTTTCTGAGGTCTCTTTCATTTCTAGACTTATCCTAAGTATCTCATAATCTATAAAGCACTACACAAATGTAAATGCTTATATAGTTATAGGGAGCTTTGGAGTAAGAAGATCAACATTTGAATATTAGAACTGCTACTTTTTTTTATTATAGCTTTTTATTGACAAAACATATGCATTGGTAATTTTTCAACATTGACCCTTACAAAAACTTCTGTTCCAACTTTTCCCCTCCTTCTCTCCATCCTCTCCCCTAGATGGCAGGTCGTCCTATACATGTTAAATATGTTAAAGTATATGTTAAATACTATATATATATATATATATATATATATATATATATATACGTACATATTTAAACAGTTGTCTCGATACACAAGAAAAATCGGATTTGGAAAGAAGGTAAAAATAACCTGGGAAGAAAAACAAAAATGCAAAGCAAACAATAACAGAAAAAGTGTAAATGCTATGTTGTGGTCCACCCTCATTTCCCAGTGTTCTTTCACTGCATGAAGCTGGTTCTGTTCATTACTGATCAATTGGAACTGATTTGAATCCTCTCATTGTTGAAGATAGCCATTTCCATCAGAATTAATCTTCATATAGTATTGTTGTTGAAGTGTATAATGATCTCCTGGGAACTGCCACTTATTAGCTCTTTAACTGTGTGCAATTCACCTAATCTCTGAGATGCATTTGTCCATTTATTAAATGAAAACTATACTTGCCCTACATATGACTCAGAACCCTGGGAAGGATTAAAATGAGATGTTATATGTACAAATAATGCATGTTATGGTGCCTGATGTTGATATAAAGAGTAGAATTTACTTTTCATTTCTTTGTATACCAGCAAAGAGTGAGGCTGTCTCCATCATGGAGGAAGTTTAACAGTCAAAACTAATATGAAAAACATGTTCTTGTAAAGTTACAAGGATGTATTTTTTTTATTTTAGAATGTAAAAACCCAGATAGCATATTGTTAGAATATAAACATAGAAATGTAGTATTCTCTGGTTCGGTTTTCTTGGGGTCTCTGGGAGAAGCCCCTGTTTCAGTTCAGTAATCACTACAAGAACAGCCAGGTGTTAAGGTCCAAATCCTTTATTATCTCCTTCCTGGGGCTGGGCAGCTTTCTGGAGAGCCATTCAGACTGGCATTGGTCTCAGTGGGGGAACTGCAGGAGGCCAGGCCCACCACCAGGAGCCTAGTGGAAGGTGAAATGAGTTTCTGTCTCCAGTCCCTGCTTATATTCTCCACACTGAATATAAACCAGTCATTATATCTCTGGGAAACCATTATTTGTTGTAAGATTAAATCAATCATACTAATGCTAAACTAGATAACCATTGTATCGTCAATTCCACTTAGGTAGTACCTTGTAAGAAGTTTAGAATTCTGACCCATAACATAGAAAGTACAAAATATCAAAACATTGTTAATATTAACCAAATATTTTTCACTTTTCTAATCCATTCCTTAAGTCTATAAAAATATAAATCTGTATCTTATAAAATGGGAATAAGAGCAATTTTACTCAGTTTTCCTTTGTTTTAAATAAGTAAAATTTTGGGGGCTTATGTAATATATTTGGTCTGATTAGTTGTTGTTGTTTTTTTGTTTTTTTTTAACCCAGGTTGATTATTATAATATTTTAAAGAAACTGGTGTGGAGAAAACCTCAAGGTTTATTCTTTTAAATCAAATATTGACCAGAATAAAATCAATTGATCTACTTTAAATGTCAAAAGTAAATTCTTATAAAGGGGAATAGCTGTAATCTCACAAGGAAGAAAAAGTAATAATGTAATATTTTCTTAATTTCTTGCCAGAAATATATCACATGCTATAAAAGACTTGATATTTTATTTTTGTCTTTCTATTCCCAGGTTTTATTTTTTACTTACACTCAAAAAAAAAGAAGCATTTCTAACTTAATTGTTATTTCTGTTACTATTAATTTCACTTTGCTCTTGCTACCTTAAATATGAAGAGGTATGTTACGCCCAAAACTAAGTAAGTACAATAAAGCATTGAGAACATATAGAAACATATACAACAACATTGTTATGATAATCATGCTTAGGAGAACTTTAGAGTTATTATACTCTGGTGCACTTTAGAGTTATTATAGTCTGGTGTATATTTAAAGAATGAAAGCACAGAGAAGCTTTAGTGGGAAATAACAATTGTAAACTGTAATGTTTTTGGTTCAGTATTCCAGAGGTCTTGGGGAAGCCTTTGTTTCAGTAATCACCCCGAGAATAGCCAGGTATTAAAGTCCTAATTCTTTATTGTTTCCTTTGCCTGGTGCTCAGATAGCTTTCTCGAGGTCTTCACAGAGGACTTGGTTTCAGCCTGCCATCACAAGGCTGATGAAGATGGAAATGAATCTCTCTCTCCTTGTCTCCAAGGAGCTCATGCATCTCAGTCCACTTATCTTCCCTGGCTCTGACTGAATCTGGCTGAAGCTCCCAGCTTATATGATCAACACTGAGTATAAACCAATCATTATATCATTAGGAAACCATTATTTGTTGTAAGATTAAATCAATCATACTGAACCTAAGTTCAGAACTATTAAGCACCATGGTAAATTAGATAACCATTGTTTCATCAATTCTACTGATTTAACATTTTGTAAGAATCCTTGTTTTAGAATTCTGGCCCATAACAGTAAACCAATAATGAATATCAGTTGTGAGATAAAGAATCGATCATTGCTCAGGTATAAGCCATTAATTTACTCCTAACAAGTGTTGTGAACACTTACGTGTTGTAGAATCAGATCAACTAGTGAATGTTTAGGACAGTTAATTTAATAGGATTGTCTATTTGTGTCTTATGTCACAAGTTCCACACAGCAAAGAGTAAATGTCTAGCAATATTCATAATGTAAACTAAATGTCTTTGTAGTTAAATTCCAAAAAATGGGCAAATTGTATATGGAACTGTAATGGGCTGAAGTTTGAGTTGATGCACTTAGGTCCCAAGTACATGAGGCTAAATAGTAATTGGGCTATACTCTATAAATATACATGATTGGATAAAGAATGGTCCCTGCCCACTCTCTGTGTAAGTCCTGATGTGTTGTACAGGAAATGACCATTTTGGTGGGTGGAGGCAGAGAGAGGAACAGGAAGAGAAGCTGGGAGAGATTGGGCCTGAGTCCATTCTCCTAGCTGCTGGTCGTGTGGCTGCGGGTCTAGCTAGCTTCTTGACTCAGCTGCACACATTGCTATTGCCCATTCTCTTCCATCTCCGATCCTTCTTCACTGAGAATAAAGACTGACGATTTTCCCCTAAACTGAATTCCTGACTCCTGCTGATTTAAAAATAATGCGATCTTCACATTTGGCACCCAATGGTGGGAACCAAGGACTGAAGAAGTCTCCGGTGACCAGGAACTTGGGTGAGTATTGTTCTTAAAAACTAAACCAGTAATCTTTTTTTGGCTAAAATGGGACAAACGCTAGCTAAAAACTCTCCATCCCCGCCCCCAACCCCTTCAACCCCACCCACTAGTGGTGCTATAGAAAGCATGCTGAAGTTGATAGAAGGACAAGGGCTACTTATAACTTGGGAACAGGTAGCTAGACTTGTGGGTACATTAAACCGTATCCCCCCCTTGGTTCGTAGAGCAGGAGCAGATCTCTCGAGAGAACTGGTCCCTGGTTGGACAAGAGATGTCCACGTATTACAGTGAAAACGGTCCTCATTCAATTTCCATCAAGGCATTTTATTTATACAATATAATTCAGTTAGCACTAAGAAACCCTATCCCTAGAAGAAAGAAAAACCCCGTTGCTCCTGCTCCTTCTCAGAGTAGCCATGATATTGAGGAGGAATACAATGAAGAGATTAATGACCATATCCCCACAGGGCATGGAGACTTAAGTGAGCAAGGGTGTGGTGACTTTCTACCTCAGGAGGCAGCTTCAGCCCCACCTCAGGAGCAAGTGATTGAATCTCCTCCATCAACTCCACCCTCTAGGATAGAGGGAGGAGGGGCAGTAGGGGGGGGCAGTGAAAGCACCAGCACCTCCCCCCCAGCATCCCCAGTATCCAATTATGAGTAGATTACAAGAGGGCCTAATGAAGGCCAAAGAAAAGGGCATGGAGTTCAGAGAGCTCCAGCCACATGTCTTTCCTGTAATTTTCCAGGTTAATGCCTCCGGTCAACAAAGTCCAAGATACGCCCCTTTTAACATAGAAATCATCAAAGACCTGAAAAAGGCTTGCACTCTTTATGGGGCTACATCAGCTTATGTTAAGATGCTATTACAGAATTTGGCTTTTGAAATCTTGACTCCTAATGACTGGAAATCTATAGCAAGAGTATGCCTAGAACCTGGACAAAATTACATGTGGCTTTCTGAATATAGTGAGCTCTGTAGGATACAAGCTCAACAAAATAGTCAAAATGCTGTTCATGCTGCGATCACCTGTGACCTACTAACAGGTATAGGTCCCTATGCAGACGTCACAACACAGATTAATTATCCAGTAGCAGCATATGAGCAAATTGCTGCTAATGCTATCAAAGCGTGGACTTCGATTCACAATAAAAATGACAAAGGTGAGGCCTTCACAAAAATAACACAAGGGCCAGATGAACCCTTTGCTGACTTTGTGGGACGTTTGCAGACTGCTATCACAAGAACTAATGGGGAAAATTCATCAACAGATGTTTTAATAAGGCAACTTGCTAAGGAAAATGCTAATGAGGTGTGCAGAAGGATTATACTAGGACTGCCTAAGGATGCTCCTTTAGAGGAGTTCATAAGACGCTGTGCCACAGTGGGCACAAATGCCTTTTATAGCCAGACTATGATGCAGAGGTCCTAAGATCCCAACATGGGTAGACAGATTCCCTTCCGGCAAGGGACTTCTAGAGAGACACGTCAATGCTTTCAGTGTGGTAAAATAGGGCATCTGAAAGCTCAATGTTGGTATAGAGGCAGAGTGAGAAAACAGGGTGGGAGAACAAGACCCAGCACCCCATGTCCAAAATGCAACAGAGGCTTCCATTGGGCCTCAGAATGTAGACAGGTTCAGGAAACGGATGAGGGGCCAGCCCCAGGGCCCCAGGCAAAAAACACTTGGGGCATGATGGCAGCCAATGGTGCACCCAGAGAGTGCATAGACAGCCAATACCCCAATATGACCAATCAGCCAGGAAGCCATATGATGGGAGAAAAGGATTACACAATCAATCAGCCAGGAAGCAACCTGATGGAAGAAAGGGATTACAATTAGGGAGAATAGAGTTGTATGCAGCTGAGACAACTGAGATACCCCTTGGAGAGGTAAAATCTGTTCCTCTCCAGCCTATGGATCCGTTGCCTCCAGGCACAGTAGGCTTGACCATTTTACCTCCTGAGAGCATGTACAAAACAGTGTCCATCCACACACTGATGTGGGAAACTGGGGAATGTGTAAATAATACCCCAATCACCAATACAGGCAGACAATGTGTGACTTATCACCCAGGAGAAATAGTAGCATCAGGTTTACTCATACAGAATCCTAATAAGCAGCTTGGTGATAGTCACCCAGATTCTGATTCCAGATCACAAAATCCAGCAATATATTGGACGCAGTGTAACAATGGACCACCTATGCTCACGATCTATATAAATGGCCTTCCATTGGAAGGATTGGTGACACCTGGTGCAGATCGGACGGTCATTAGAAGTGCAATTGGCCCAGTAACTTAAAAATTAAAAGCAGACACCCTACATGTCTGGTGGGGATCAATAAGCGCTGAAGTTAGTGCTGCCCCTATGAGATGGACTTTTGAAGGCAAAACAGGAGTTTTTACTCCTTTTATAGTTGAAAAAATCTCCATCAATCTGTGAGGAAGAGACGTTTTACAGCAATTAGGGTTTAAAATGAGTACTTCAGTTTTTTTAAGCAGGGCTGCTGTTGAAGGCCTGCCAACACTTTCACCTGTTCCTATCCGATGGAAAACTGATACACCAGTGTGGATAGAACAGTGGCCCTTAAGTAACGATAAAATTCAGGCCTTATTAGATATAGTACAGGAGCAGCTTGACTAAGGACACTTAAAACCTTTCTAAGTCCTTGAATTTAGTGTTTGTTGTGAAAAAGAAATCTGGAAAATGGAGGATGTTAACGGATTTAAGAAAAGTAATGAACAGATGGAAACTATGGGAACTCTTCAGCCTGGACTTCCATTCTCCTACTAAGTTGCCTAGAGAATGGCCCTTTGGGTCATAGATATTAAGGATTGTTCTATTCTATCCCTCTGGATAAGGAGGATATGAAAAGATTTTTTTCAGTGCCCAGCTTAACTAGCTGGAGCCTTATAAAAGATATGAATGGACAGTTTTGCCACAGGGAATGAAAAACAGTCCTACTATTCAAATGTATGTTGCTGCTGCTCTTGCTCCAGTAAGAAAAGCATTCCCAAAAGTTTATGCTATAACATTACATGGATGACATTTTGGGATGTGCACGGAACAAATGTTAGAAGCATGTCTACAAAAGACCATAGAAACACTAAGGAATTACAAATTATACATAGCACCAGAAAAAATTCAAAGACATGCTCCTTTTCAATATTTGGGATATGAAGTATACCTAAGGTGCTTATAGTTCAAAACTGTCCTTAAGAACAGAAAAGCTGAACACATTGAATGATTTTGAAATTGTAGAGATATCCAATGGATGCGACCAGTGTTAGGTTTGACTACCTATCAGTTACAACCGTTATATGACATTTTAAGGAGAGACAGTGCTTTAAATTCACCACACCAGCTTACAAAAGAAGCTCAAAAGGCTTTGAGAGAAGTGGAACTGGCTTTATCCAATGTGGTTGAAAGAGTCACCAAAACCCTTGGAGATATCAGTTTTTGCCACACAAGAGGCACCCACAGCAGTCCTTCATCAAGGAGACAGTGTGATAGAGTGGGTGAACCTCCCAGCACAACTAGAACAAAGCCTTATACCCTACCCGGTGCTTGTGGCTAGAATTTTATTAAAGGCCACTAAGTGAGCAGTACAATTATCTGGGACAAGACCTGACAAGATATACACCTTTTATACCAATACACAAATTAATGTGTGTTGTGAGACCATCCCAGAGTGGCAAATTTTATTAGCCATGGATCCAAATTTTTTACATGGGTCACCATTAAAGATAACTAGACTTATTACATAATTGGCGATGGATTCTTGAAGAAAAAGTTTCTAAAGTTCCTCTTAAAGGACCAACTATCTTCATAGATGCATCCAAACATAATATTTGCACTGTGTACTCTCATGATCTAACTATAAAGACAGTAGTCAGAACTCCTTTTCAGTCCACTCAGCAGAATGAATTGTACGCGATCATTCTAGCTCTACATTATCCGGAGACATAAATATAATATCTGATTCGGCCTATTCAGTAGGTGTGGTACAAAGAATTGCCACAGCCCAAATAAAATTTGCAGCCTCTAAATATATCAGCTCTTTAAGAAACTTCAAGAGCAAGTGAGAAAGCATCCAGGTAAGATCTATATATTACATGTCCATTCTCATCGTGGACTTCCAGGTCCCATATTTGATGGCAATTCAAAGGCAGATAGCCTTCTAACTATGTTGGTCAATACCTCTTTGTTCCAAGAAGCCCAGGCATCTCATTCTAAATATCATCAGGCTGCTCAAGCTTTACGTTTACAATTTGGAATAACAAGAGAGGAAGCTAGGAGCATAGTAAAAACTTGTATGGCTTGACTTCCTTTCCACGCTCCTACACTGCCTCCAGGGAAGAACCCTTGTGGTTTGAGACCCAATGAAATCTGGCAAATGGATGTGACCCATTATAAATCTTTTGGTCGTCTATCTTTCATTCATGTTGTGGTAGACACCTTTTTGGGATTCACTTTTGCAATGCCAGCAGCAAAAGAGACAGCCTGAGTGGTCACTGAATTCCTCATACAAGCATTTGCCATTATGGGTGTGCCACAAGCAATAAAAACAGACAATGGTCCTGCTTACACTTCAAAACATTTTGCACCCTTTTGTGCACAGTATAAGATTTTACACACCACGGGCATACCTTTTAATCCTCAAGGACAGGCAATACTGGAGAGGAGAAACAGAGATATTAAGACGCTCCTTCAAAAACAAAAGAAAGGGGGAGCCACAGGTAATCCTAGAGAACTTCTAAATCTAGCTCTTTATACTATTAACTTCTTGATTTTTGACAAAATGCACTGGCTCCAGCAGACAGGTTTTATAACCCACCGTAAGTCAGTGTCCAGTGCGAGCAGCTCCACTATATATAATTGCCAGGTGACGTGGAGAGACCCAGCAAGTAGTGAATGGAAAGGACCAGATAGGCTAACTGCTTTGGGGAGAGGGTTTGCTTGTATCTCTACAGGTGGAGAAGGAATCAGATGGGTGCCAACAAGCCATATTCGCCTTGTCCATTGCAGAGAGATGGAGCAGACCCTTGAAACAAAGGAGAAGACCCAAGAAATATCGGGTGGTTCTGTTGCTGATTGTGCTCACCATTGAAAGAGCGTGGCAGTTATGGCGTTTGACTCATAGACATCAAAGATTGTTGGACTTCAAACCCTTGGATTCTCTGAGACATAAGATTGTTGTAGGACTTCAAAACCCTTAGGAATCATTGGATTCTCTGAGACATGGGACTTGAAAACCCTCAGGAATCATTGGATTCTCTGACACATGGGACTTGAAAATCCTCAGGAATCATTGGATTCTTTGAGACATGGGACTTGAAAACCCTCAGGAATCATTGGATTCTCTGAGACATAGGACTTGAAAACTCTCAGGAATCATTGGATTCTCTGAGAAATGATAAGACTGTTACAGGACTTCAAAATTTGCTGGAATCATTGGATTCCCTAACACATAAAAAGACTTTTGCAGGACTTCAAAAACTCAGGGGGATCATTGGATTCCCTGACATGTGAAGCAATGGACAGTAGATTGGTTTTGGACTATCTCTTGGATGCTGAAGAAGGTGTATGTGTGACTGTTATTTACAACCCTCCTTCAGGACTTCTGGTGATCTCTTCCAACACCATTTATGTTTGCTATTCTGCTACTTGCATGTACAATTCATGTTTGTTACACCACATCGAGCCTGCACTGACTGTGGGGAGAGTCATAACTAATAGCCTCTGCGTTATTGCTATGTGCTTGTGTAATACCTCCCATGCTGGTGGGTTTGTGCATAATAAGACCCTTCAGCCCAGAAACCCGCTAACAACCCCCACTTCCCTTTGGTGCTTTTCATCTCCCTTCCTGAGATGTCAGGGAGGGCGTGATCATCTCCTTTTTAGTTCTTTCACCGCCTTTCCTAAGAAGTTAGGGAGACTGTGATCACCTCCCCTTGGGGGCTCTGGCCTCCCTGAGGAGTCAGGGATGGCATGACCCCCTGTGTTCTAAAATAAAAGAAAGAAGGAGATGTAATGGGCTGAAATTTGAGTTGATGCACTTAGGTCCCAAGTACATGAGGCTAAATAGTAATTGGGCTATACTCTATTAATATACATGATTGGATAAAGAATGGTCCCTCCCCACTCTCTGTGCAAGTCCTGATGTGTTGGATAGGAAATGATGATTTTGGTGGGTGGAGGCAGAGAGAGGAACAGGAAGAGAAGCTGGGAGAGATTGGGCCTGAGTCCATTCTCCTAGTTGCTGGTTGTGTGGCTGCGGGTCTAGCTAGCTTCTTGACTCAGCTGCACATATTACTATTGCCGATTCTCCTCCGCCTCCGATCCTTCTTCACTGAGAATAAAGACTGACAATTTTCCCCTAACCTGAACTCCGGACTCCTGCTGATTTTAAAATACGCGATCTTCACAGGGAACTGAGGTGAATAATCCTACTTTTTAAAAATTCACATTAAAGGGAAAAGGACCTACATGCACAAAATATTTACAGCAGCACTTTTTGAAGCAACAAAGAATTGGAAATTGAGGAATTGTCAATCATAAGGGATGAGCATAAGGGCAATCATAAGGACTAGCAGGTTGTGAAATATGATTGTGATAGAATACTACTGTGCTGTAAGAAATGATAAGCAATGCAACTAAAAAAACTAAAAAAAGACCAAATTAAAAACCCCCAACCAAATACTAAATTTGAAATTCTAAAATTAAAAGGAGAAATTAAAAATATTGAAAGTAAAAAAAACTATTGAACTAATTAATAAAACTAAGAGTTGGTTCTATGAAAAAGCCAATAAAATAGATAAGCCTTTGGTAAATCTGATTAGAAAAAGGAGGGAGGAAAATGAAATTAGTAGTCTTAAAAATGAAAAGGGAGAACTTTCCACCAATGAAGAGGAAATTAGAGAAATAATAAGGAGTTATTTTGCTCAACTTTATGCCAATAAATTTGATAACCTAAGTGAAATGGATGACTACCTCCAAAAATATAGACTTCCCAGACTAACAGAGGAGGAAGTAAATTGCTTGAATAGTCCCATTTCAGAAAAAGAAATAGAACAGGCAATTAAACAACTCCCTAAGAAAAAATCCCCAGGACCAGATGGATTTACATGTGAATTTTACCAAACATTTAAAGAACAATTGGCCCCAACGCTATATAAATTATTTGATAAAATAGGGAATGAAGGAGTCCTACCAAATTCCTTCTATGACACAGAGATGGTACTGATACCTTAACCAGGTAGGTTGAAAACAGAGAAAGAAAATTATAGACCAATCTCCCTAATGAATATTGATGCTAAAATCTTAAATAAGATATTAGCAAAAAGATTACAGAAAATCATCCACAGGATAATACACTATGATCAAGTAGGATTTATACCAGGAATGCAGGGCTGGTTCAATAATAGGAAAACTATCAATATAATTGGCCATGTTAATAACCAAATTAACAAAAACCATATGATCATCTCAATAGATGCAGAAAAAGCATTTGATAAAATCCAACATCCATTCCTATTAAAAACACTTGAGAGTATAGGAATAAATGGACTTTTCCTTAAAATAATCAGCAGCATCTATTTAAAACCATCAGTAAGCATCATATGTAATGGAGACAAAATGCAACCATTCCCAGTAAGATCTGGAGTGAAACAAGGTTGCCCACTATCACCGTTACTATTTAATATTGTATTAGAAATGCTAGCTTTGGCAATAAGAGCTGAGAAAGAGATTAAAAGAATAAGAATAGGCAATGAGGAAACTAAATTATCACTCTTTGCAGATGACATGATGGTATACTTAGAGAACCCCAGAAATTCTACTAAAAAGTTATTAGAAATAATCCACAACTTTAGCAAAGTTGTTGGTTATAAAATAAACCACATAAGTCATCACATTCTTATAATCACTAACAAAACCAACAGTCAGAGTTACAAAGAGAAATCCATTTAAAGAATTATTGATAATATAAAATATTTAGGAATCTATCTGCCAAGGGAAAATCAGAAACTTTATGAGCAAAATTACAGACCACTTTTCACACAAATTAAGTCTGATCTAACCAATTGAAATATTAAATGCTCTTGGATAGGGCGACAAATAATAAAGATGACAATATTACCTAATCTATTTATTTAGCACTATACCAATCAGACCCCAAAAACTATTTTAATGACCTAGAAAAATAACAACAAAATTCATATGGAAAACAAAAGGTCAAGAATTTCAAGGGAATTAATGAAAAAATCAAATGAAGGTAGCTTAGCTGTACAGATCTAAAATTATATTATAGGAGCAGAAGTTACCAAGCCATTTTATTGGCTAAGGAATAGATTAGTTGATCAGTGGAATAGGTTAGGTTCAAGGGATAAACAGTCAACAAATATAGCAACTCTAGTTCTTTGACAAACCCAAAGACCCCAGCTTTTGGGATAAGAACTTACTGTTTGATAAAAATTGCTGGGAAAATTGGAAACTAATATGGTAGAAACTAGGCATTGATCCACACTTAACACCGTACACCAAGATAAGGTCAAAATGGGTTCATGACCTAGGCATAAAGAATGAAATTATTAATAAATTAGAGGAACACAGGACAGTTTACCTCTCAGATCTGTGGAAGGGGAAGGTCTTTATGACCAAAGAAGAACTAGAGATCATTACTGATCACAAAATAGAAAATTTCGATTATACCAAACTGAAAAGTTTTTGTACAAAGAAAACTAATGCAGAGAAGATTAGAAGGGAAGCAATAAACTGGGAAAATAGTTTTACAGTCAAAGGTTCTGATAAAAGCCTCATTTCCAAAATATATAGAGAATTAACTCTAATTTATAAAAAATCAAGCCATTCTCCAATTGAAAATGGTCAAAGGACATAAACAGACAATTCAGATGAAGAAAATTGAAACTATTTCTAGTCATATGAAAAGATGCCCAAGTCATTATTAATCAGAGAAATGCAAATTAAGACAACTCTAAGATACTACTACACACCTGTCAGATTGGCTAAGATGACAGGAAAATAATGATGATTGTTGGAGGGGATTGGGAAAACTGGGACATTGATGCATTGTTGTGGAGTTGTGAATGAGTCCAACCATTCTGAGAGAGTTTGAACTATGCTCAAAAAGTTATCAAACTGTCATACCCTTTGATCCAGCAGTGTTGCTACTGGGCTATATCCCAAAGAGATTAAAGAAGGGAAAGGGACCTGTATGTGCACGAATGTTTGTGGCAGCCCTTTTGTAGTGGCTAGAAACTGAAACTGAATGGATGTCCACCAGTTGGAGAATGGCTGAATTAATTGTGGTATATGAATATTATGGAATATTACTGTTCTTAAGAAATGACCAGAGGATGATTTCAGAAAGGCCTGGAGAGACTTACACGAACTGATGCTGAGTGAAATGAGCAGGACCAGGAGATCATTATATACTTCAACAACAATACTATATGATGACCAGTTCTGATGGACCAGGCCATCCTCAGCAACGAGATCAACCAAATCATTTCTAATGGAGCAGTAATGAACTGAACTAGCTATGCCCAGAAAAAGAACTCTGGGAGATGACTAAAAACCATTACATTGAATTCCCAATCCCTATATTTATGCCCACATGCATTTTTTATTTCCTTCACAAGCTAATTGTACAATATTTCAGAGTCTGATTCTTTTTGTACAGCAAAATAACGTTTTGGTCATGTATACTTATTGTATATGTAATTTTTATTTTAATGTATTTAACATCTACTGGTCATCCTGCCATCTGGGGGAGGGGGTGGGGGGTAAGAGGTGAAAAATTGGAACAAGAGGTTTGGCAATTGTTAATGCTGTAAAGTTACCCATGCATATATCCTGTAAATAAAAGGCTATTAAATAAAAATAAAAAAAGAAATGATAAGCAAGATAATTTAAAACAACTTTAAAAGGTTTATATGCATTAATAAAAAATCAAGTGAATAGAACCAGGATATCATTGTACACAGAAGTACTGTAATGGTGATTAATGTTGTAAAGACTTAGCTACTCTGGTAAAGAGAATGATCCAATAGAATACCAAAGAATCAATATAATAGATGTTGTTTACCTCCAAAGAGAGAAGAGATGAATTCTGAGTGCGGATTGAAGAATACTTTCCCACTGTCTTTACCTTTCTTAATTCTCTTTCCTTCTATCATGGCTAATACAGAAATAAGTTTTGCATGACTTCACAATTAACATAATATTGCTTGTATTCTCAATGGATGAGGGAATGGGAAGAGAGTACTTAAAACTTGAAATTTCAAAAACATTAAAAACTTTTTTTGGGAAAATAAGCTAAGTAGATGTGGTAGAAAAAGAGAGAGAGAGAGAAAAAAGAGAGAGAGAGAGAGAGAGAGAGAGAGAGAGAGAGAGAGAGAGAGAGAGCAGAGACAGATAGATTGAATATTGAGTTGGTATGATTGTGGCTGAAAAGACTCATTCATTTGAATGTATGCTGGTAAGAAAATGGAAATTATAACAGAGAAGAGTAACTTTACACAAATAAAAGGTAGACTCAAGGTTCATTCTATTTCTTTAAATAAATCCTTATCTCAATACCAATTCTTTACTCAAAATAAATTTACAAGAATATTTATCACCTCTGATATCTTAAAGATACTATTTTCATTTTATATTTCTTTTCACTTTGATTGCATTTAGGAAGACAAGTAATGCAACTGTGTATAGAGTGGCCATGGTTTTTCTGATTCTATAGAAGTCATTAATATTCAGCCCCTCTAAGACTCATTGTTAAGAATTTCTCTGCCAAAGTACACAATCCTCTACTGGCTTCAAAGCCAAGATTGCCTTTCTTAAAGTCCTCCCCATTAAAATTTTAGCCATTCTATTTCTGCTATAGAGTGCCCTATTTGAAACTACCTGAGAGCACAAAGTTCCTTCTTACCTGTATGGTAAAACTTCCCTGAAAATCCAAGGTTGAAGGTAAAATTTGCAACCTGAGTGCGCAGTAAATTTTGAGTCTCTAGTAATGCCTGAAATAAATAAGAAATTAACATGGGTTTAGAAAAATAAATATGAAGTTTTGGAATCTCTCTATTTCAAATGTGTGTATCTGGATGAAATAAATTAATATAGACATACATATTATCTGAACTTGAGAGAAATTGAATGTGTTACACTAGGAAATTGAATGTATACACTAGGTATAGTGTGAGCACCTAAGAGGCATTATTTCCCCATAGCATAAAAATACATTATATACGTTTATTTTCATTATAGACTTGAGACATTCCTTGGATTTCAGTTCCTTGGAATTCCCATTCTTGTGAGTGGAAATTTCTATGGTGATAGGTATAATATAAAACCAATGATATGAAGAAAGTAAGAAGACACTTTTAAATTCTTTTCTATGGATCTAGATGTGAAATAATCTGGAATATAAAACTATGGAAACACTTTTCCTCCTATTCACAGCCTCATGTCTAATTAAAAAAGAAATCAAATATGTAACTTAAACACTAGTCCATTTAGAGGTATGGGTTTGGATGTAGGAAAAATGTTAAATTAACTCCCTTTAACCTACTTACCTGTAGATATACTATAGATATGAACTCTATATGGTCTTAAAATCATTTTGAGATATTTGTATTCCCATAAAGTTTAAGTATCAAAATAATTTTTCCCTCAATTTCTTATTAACTGGAAAGATCAAAATAGATTTATACCAGTCTTCTCATTTGTTGTCTGCTTCAAAAAAGGCATAGTAGTTGGCTACCTCATCATCCTTTCCTTTGATATCTATTTCAACGTCTACAGCATAATTTTCTCTCTCAATTCTATTTGATATTTGTTTTTTGTTTTATTTTATTTTATTTTTGCCAAATCTATTTATTCAGAATAGTTTTTGTTTGGCTATTTTTGGAACATAATAGTATACTTTAGTGATAAAAGTCCTGACATTCAGAGATCCTAGGTTCCAATTTCTAGATCACTTGCTAAACATTCAGGTAAAACTAGATATCAGTTTGAAACATGAAGGTGATAAACCAGATAAACTCTCAATTCTACAATTATACAAAATAAGAAACTGATTTCATATTAGTAGCTATTTGATGACATAATTTTTAGACAATTAATTCTTCTAGACTTCTCACTGACTGTTTTCTTAGGTTAGAAATGTTTAAAGGTCTCTTTTAATTCTTAAAGAAGTCCTTTGGGACTTCCAGCCAAGATGGCGGCGAGGAGGCACACAGCTGTGTAAGCTCCGCATTTTCTCTCAGAATCCATCTCATTACAAGCCTCTGAATTAATGCCTGACTGAAAAAAAACCCCACAAACAGTTACCAAGAGAAGACATCCTTGAGATTCGCCAGGAAAGGTCTGTTTTTGCTCGAGGGCGGGACGGTTTTAGATCGGGCACAGGCTGAGGGCAGACAGTGGCAGAGAGAGCTCGGCAGGCAGCTCACAGCTGAGCAGACTGGAGGGGGTTGGGGTGTGATCTCAGCCGTATCTGTGGGGAGAGCTTCACTACGGGATTGGATACTTTGCCGTGACAGCAAGTCAGTAGCCCAGCAGAGAAGCTAAAAACACCGCAGGTGAAGAATACAACCCCAAAGAGCTGGAGTTCCTTGGGACTGGCCACCCCTCCCCCATTGCGTCTCAGCACACTCTCAGAGTCTCAGAGCACAGGCCCAGCACAGTCCTGCTAATGCCTCACTGCTGCCCCCGCAGTCTATAGAGGAAGCTCGGTAACACCACTCAGCCCCTCCCCCAAAACAGCAGATTCCATCTGTGGTTTTTTTCCTTTTTTTTCTTTGCTAGTTTGTCTCTGATCCTTCTCTGACAAAATGAGCAAAAAGTTAAAAAGGACTTTTAAGATTGACAGCTTTTATACAGACGAGAACAGACTCTAAACCCTAGGAGACTAAAACAGATTATCTTCGGTGAAGCCCCAAGGAGGAGATATCTGTTCCTCAACCAAATGAATCCATAGAAGAAATTAAAAAGGCCTCACAAGAGAGCTAGGAAAAATGGGGAAAAGGAGAGGGAGGCGGCAAGAGGAGACTGAGAAGATTCCCCATTTAAAGACAGAGGGATAAAGAAAACAAACCTTGAAAATAGGATTGTGAACTGGAAACAGAAAAATAGCTCCCCAAAGAATAAAAGGGGAAATGGAAAACATTATGAACAAATTGGACAATTAGAAAAGATATAAAAAAAGGGAGTGAAGAAAACATCATTGAAAATAAGAAAACAAAATGGAATTAAGACTGAGGAACAAGAAGAACAGTCAAGCAAGACCAAAAAAAACAATGGAGAAAATGGAAATTCCTTCTGGGGAAAACAAAGACCTGGAAAAACAGGTCTAGGAGGAAACTTAGAATCATTGGACTCCCAGAAAAAATGATGAAAAAAGAGCCTGGACACTATTTTCCAGGAAATTATCAAAGAGAACTCCCAGAAGTCATAGAAACAGGGGTAAAAAGACATTGGGATTACACATCCACTGAAAGGATCCAAAAACAAAACAAAAAAATATAGTGGCCAAATGCCGCCCCAAACAAAGGAAAAATACCCAAGGGCAAAAACCCAATTCAAATATAAAGGAGCCCAATAAGGATCACCCAAGATCTAGCAGCATCCACATTAAAAGATCGAAGTGCCTGGAATATGGTATCTGGGCTGGGAACAGGTATGCAACCAAAAAACTTACCAGCCAGAATGAGCATCTTTTCCGGGGAAGAAGATGGTCATTCAAGAAATAATAATTTCACCTATTTTTGGTGAAAAAACAGAACAAAAGGTTTGATCTGAAATATGAACCAAGAAAAACCTAAAAAGGTAAAAAAGAAATCTTGGGAACTATATTTCTGTTTAAAGATGTATTAAAAATCATGTATACCTTGTTCTAGAAATTAGAGGTGGAAAGGACATTGTATCAGAAAAAGGGTAAAGGGGGGGTACTATATCTCACAAAGAGGCAAAGGAAACCTATTATATCTGAGAGAAAGAATGGAGGGGGATGAATATAGTGGGTATTTTACTGCCAAAGAATTGACTTTAAAGAAAAAATTTTGACATATTCAATATATTGGGAAACCTTCCCATCCCATTGAAAAGAGAAGGAAAAGGAAAAGGGAAGGAATAAGCAAAAGAAGGGGAATACAAAAACTGAGAGGGAAAAAGGAGAAGATAGGGGGAGGAACCCAAGGTGGGGAGGAGGGATACTAAAAAGGGAGGGCTGTGAGAAGCAAGGGGCCTCCAAGGTAAAACTGGGAAGGGGGTGGGAACAAAAAAGCAAAATAGGGGAACAAGATGGCAAGTAATAAGAATGGGTAATTTTCCAAAATGTGAATGGGGTAAAAAAAGAAAAGGTTCGAATGGTTCCAGAATCCTAAATATGTTGTTTTGGCCCTGAACAGGGAAAACAAAAAAAGGGGTGGGCTCCGCCAGGTGAAGTCAAAAGGGTAGCCATCCGCCCTCAGACGCAAAAAAAAAATTGATCTAAAAAGAGAATAAGGGACAAATCTTTAAAAGGGCAAAAAAATGAAGCAATACAATATTAAACATATTGCACCAATGGTGTAGCATTAAATTTAAAGAAATTAAAGAGGCAAGAAAAATAGATACAAAACATAATGTGGGAGATCTCAACCTTGCACCTCAGAATTAGATAAACAAACACAAAATAAATAAGAAAGAAGTCAAAGATAAAAGAATACTAGAAAAGTTAGATATGATAGACCCTGAGAAAAAGAAATGGAGACAGAAAGGAACACTTTTTTTCAGTAGTTATGGAACCATAAAAAAATAGACCATAATTGGGACATAAAACCCAAATTCAAATGCAATAAACAAATATAACGCATCCTTTTTCGACCACGATGCAATAAAATTACACTCAACAAAAAGCCAGGGAAAGTAGACCACAAAATAAAGAAACAAATAATCTCATATAAAGAATGATTGGGTGAAACAGCAAATCATAGACATAATTAATAATCACCCAAGAAAATGACAAAATGAGACATCATATCAAAATGTGTGGAAACAGCCAAAGCGTAATAAGGGAAATTTCATTCTAAGGCTTATTGCATAAAGTATAGAAAGAAAGGTCAACAATGGGCTTACAACTAAAAATGCAGAAAAGGAACAAATTAAAAAACCCCATCAAACACTAAACTTGAAATTTAAAAATAAAAGGGAGATCAAAAAATTGAAAGTAAAAAACATTGAATTAATAAAACCAAGAGTTGGTTCATGAAAAAACCAACAAAATAGACAAACCTTAGTAAATCTGATTTAAAAAGGAAAAGGAAAAATCAAATTGTTAGTCTTAAAAGAAAAGGAAACTCGCCACCAATGAAGAGGAAATTAGGAGAAAATTAGGTTACTTTGCCCAACTTTATGGCAATAAATTGCAACTTAAATGAAATGGATGACCCCCCAAAAATACAGACTTCCCAGCCTAACAGAGGGAGGAAGAAATTGTTTGAATAGTCCCATTTCAGAAAGAGAAAAGAACAGGCAATTAAACAACTCCTTAAAAAAAACCCCAGGACCGATGGTTTTAATGTGAATTTTCCAAACATTTAAAGAACAATTGGCCCCAATCTATATAAATTATTTGATAAATAGGGAATGAAGGACCACCAAATTCTATGACACGACATGGTAATGATACCTAAACCAGGTGGTTGAAAACAGAAAAAAAAAGAGACCAATCTCCCTAATGAATATTGATGCTAAAATCTTAAATAAAATATTAGCAAGAAGATTACAGAAAATCATCCACAGGATAATGCATATGATTAAGAAGGTTTATACAAGGAATGGGACTGGTTAAATTGGAAAACAAGCATAATTGACTATATCAATAACAAAATAAAAAAACCATTGATCATCTAATAGATGCAGAAAAATCATTTGATAAAATCCAACATCCGGGGGGCAGCCAAGATGGCGGAGAAGTCACAGGCTTTCTAAGCTCTTTTTCCCCCTCTTTATCAATATTATATCGACCCTCAAAATAGTCTTAACTGCCAATTGTAAAGATAAGAAGTAGAACAACTCACCGGCCAAGAAAAAATCGATCCTCACCGGTTGTTTCCGGGGCCAGGGGGGAGATCGGCCAGACGGGAGAGAAATTGGTTCCGAGGAGAGTCTCAAACCGAGGGAAGGCACAGATCCCAAAGCAAAGGCGCCCCAACCCCGGGGCTTCTCCTTGGGGAGTTGGACCTACGCGGAGGACGCAGCCCGGGTTAGCCTCCAATCTGGCGAGTGGGGAGCCGGCAGCCATAGAGCTTTTCCAGGGCCGGGTTTCTGGCAGAACCAGGCAGGTTTGTGGAGGTCTGGTTCTGCAGTCAGCGCTAATACTCACAGTCCCAAAAGAGGGTCGGCCTGGGGCGGTGACACTTTCACCATTAGCTCGCCTAGGGCACCGGATAATCCCCCAGCCCTACACAGTTTAATAGCGGCCAGTGCTGAATATTTCCTGTTGGGGGGAAGGGGAAAACCTCACCCGACACCCGAACCCTGGCCAGAAATCGGTTTCATCTTTCCATGCCTGCAGAGGGAAGCTGGAATTGCCTAGGGACCCACCCTAAAGGAAACATGAATAAAAGATGAAAAGCAACGACAGCTTCAGCAGAAAAAGACGGTCAGCAAACCTGAAGAACCTCAAACACAAAATGCCAGACGTCCTCCTTTACATAATGTTCAAAAGAGACCATTAAAAGTCCAAAAGGGTTGAGATAAATGGGGAAAGGAAAGAGAAGCCTTACAAGAGGGCAACAACTTCCTGAAAACGAATTGAAAAAAAAATCCAGGAAAGTAAAATTTGGGAATTGAAAAAAATAAAAATTCACTAGAAAGTAGGATTTTGAATTGAAAAGAAAAGAACTCCAAAGAAAGTAGGATCCGAATTGAAAAGAAAAGAACCGCAAGAAAGTAGGATCTGTGAATTGAAAAGTTTAAAAACAATTATGAAATGGAAAAAAATTCCGACCAAAACAATACATTCAAAAACTCAATTGGACATATACAGAAAGAAGTAAAAAGCTATTGAAGAAAAAATTTTTAAAAAATTAGAACGAAAAATTAAATAATGATTCATTGAGACAGTAAGAATCAGTCAACAAAAACAAAAATGACAAACTGGAAAACCAGAATTATCTAAAAAACGACAGATTGGAAAATGATCAGGAGAGATAACGAGGATTATTGGACTTTCTGAAAACATGATGAAAAAAAGAGCCTAGATACTATTTTACAAGAAATCACAAAGAAACTGCCCAGATGAATAGAATCAGAAGGTAAAATAGGCATTGAAAGAATTCATCGAACACCTTCTGAAAGAAACCCCAAAAATAAAAACCCCAAGAATATTGTGGCAAAATTTCAGAACTATAAGATTAAGGAAAAAATTTTACAAGCAGCCAAAAAACCATTTAAATACCGAGGTGCCACAATAAGGATCACCCAAGATCGTGCCCACATTAAAAGGAAAAGAAGGGCCTGGAATTGATATCGAAAGGACAAGAACGGGATGCGAAGAATAAACTACCACTAAGCTGAGCATTTTTTTCCAGGGAAGAAGATGGTTTAATGAAACAAATGAATTCCATTTGTTTCTGAAGAAAAACCAGAACTAAACAAAATTTGATCTCCAAGAATAGAACTCAAGAGATGCAGAAAAAAAAATAACTCTTGAGAATTGTATTTCTGTTGTGGAATACAAAAAGAATACATGTATAATTTGATTGTACTGATATAACATAAAAAAGGGAAGGGTATGGAAAAGGGATGATGGCAGAAAAGGTGGGAAGGAGGGATAAAAAAGAGGGCCATCCACAAAGAGGCTAAGGAAACATAAATCTGAGGGAATTTGAGGGAGGAACATTGTGTGAATCTTACCTCATAGAGTTCTCAAAGAAAAATAATTGACATTTGTTTTAGAAAAATTCTCCCGCCTATTAAAACGGGGAGAGGAAAAGGGGAAAAAAAAGAAAAGGGAAGGGAAGGGGAAAAGACCCAAAGGGGGGAGGGAGGTTATAAAGGGATGATCTGAACAAGAGGGGTAAGTTTAAAAGGGGAAAGAGGGTTGGGGAGGGAAGAATAAAAAAGCACAATCTGGGGTTTTGGGATGGCAGGGAAAACAGATTTAGTAATTCAACGAAAGTAAATGGGATGAACCCCCATAAAAGGAGGCAGATAAGGTGGATCAAAGTCAGAACCCTACAATATGTTGTTTACAAGAAACACATCTAAAGCAGGGGGATGCATATAGAGTAAAAGTAAAAGGCTGGAGCAAAATCTATTATGCTTCAGGTGAAAGTCAAAAGAGGGTAGCCATCTTATCTCAGATCAAGCAAAAGAAAAATGATCTAATTAAAAATAAGGAAGGGTAATAATCCGCTAAAGGGGAATAAACAAAACAATATCAATTTAAACATATATGCACCAATGGTATGGCCCCCCTTCCTAAAGGAGAAGTTAAGAGGGTTGCAAGAAGAAAAGAAACAAAACTGTAATAGGAGATCCCAACCTTGCACCTCAGAATTAGCAAACAAACCAGAAAAACAAATAAGAAAAAATTAAAAATAAATGAATATTAGAAAATTTAGGTATATTGGATCTTTGGGAAAATTAATGGAGATAGAAGGGAATATACTTTCTTCCCTCAGCAGTTCATGGAACCTATTCAAAATTAACCATATATTAGGACATAAAGACCTAAAATTAAAATGCAAGAAAGCAGAAATGAAAAGCCTTTTCAGATCATGATCAATAAAACACATTCAACAAAAAGTTGGGGAAATGACCAAAAGTAATTGAAACTAAACAATCTCATCTTAAAAATGATTTAAACAAATTATGATACAATTAATAATTTCACTAAGATAATGACAATGATGAGACATCATAAAAATTTGTGGGATGCACCAAAGGGTAATAAGAGGGAATTTTATATCCTTAGGGGCATTGAATAAAACAAGAAAGAAAGATTAATGAATTGGGCTTGGAAATAAAAAAAATAAAAAAGACCAAATTAAAAAACCCCAACAAAATACTAAATTGGAAATTTAAAATTAAAAGGAGAAATTAAAATATTGAAAGTAAAAAAACATTGAACTAATTAATAAAACTAAGAGTTGGTTCATGAAAAAGCCAAAAAATAGATAAGCCTTTGGTAAATCTGATTAGAAAAAGGAGGGAGGAAAAGAATTGTAGTCTTAAAATGAAAAGGGAGAACTTTCCACCAACGGAGGAAATTAGAGAAATAATAAAGGAATTTTTTTCCAACTTTATGAATAAATTTGATAACCTAAGTGAAATGGATGACTACCCAAAAAATACAGACTTCCCAGACTAACAGGGAAGAAGAAATTGTTTGAATGTCCCATTTCAGAAAAAGAAATAGAACAGGCAAAACCTCCCAAGAAAAACCCCAGGACCAGATGGATTTACAGTGAATTTTACCAAAATTTAAAGAACAATTGGCCCAATGCTATATAAATTATTTGAAAAAAGGGAAAGAAGGAGTCCACCAAATTCCTTCTATGACACAGACATGGTACTGATACCTAAACCAGGTAGGCTGAAAAACAGAGAAAGAAAATTAAGACCAATCTCCCTAATGAATATTGATTAAAATTAAATAAGATATTAGCAAAAAGACCGAAAATCATCTCCAAGATAATACACATGATCAAGTAGGATTTATACCAGGAATGCAGGGTTTCAATATTAGGAAAACTATCAATATAATTGGCCAAAACCAAATTAAAAAACCATATGATCATCTCAATAGATGCAGAAAAAGCATTTGATAAACCAACATCCATTCCTATTAAAACAAATCCATTCCCTAATAAAACACTTGAGGATAGGAATAAATGGACTTTTTCTTAAAATAGTCAGGAGCATATATTTAAAACCATCAGTAAGCATCATATGCAATGGGGAAAACTGAATCTTTCCCAGTAAGATCTGGAGGAAAAGGTTTCCCATGTCACCATTATTATTCAATATTGTATTAGAAACACTAGCCTCGGCAATGGAGTCGGAAAGAGAAAAGGAATCAGAATAGGCAGGAGGAAACCAAACATCACTCTTTAAGATATGATGGTATACTTAAGAACCCCGAGATTCAGAAAAGCTTTAAAAATAATCCCCTTAGCAAAGGCAGGTTATAAAATAAACCCCATAAATCCTCAGCATTTTTTACATCACCAACAAAATCCAACAGCAAGAGATACAAAGAGAAATTCCATTCAGAATAACTGTTGACAGCATAAAATATTTGGGAATCTATCTACCAAAGGAAATTTAGGAATTATTTGAGCTAAATTGTAAAAAACTTTCCACACAAATAAAGTTAAACAATTGGAAAAATATTAAGTGCTCCTGGATAGGTCGATAAAATATAATAAAGATGACAATACTCCCTAAACTAATCTATTTATTTAATTATACCAATCAGACTTCCAAGAAAATATTTTAATGATCTAGAAAAAAATAACAAAAAATTCATATGGAATAATAGAAGGTCAAGAATCAAAAAATTAATGAAAAAAAAATCAAATGAAGGTGGCCTAGCTGTCCCTGATCTAAACTATATTAAAAGCAGCACCAAAACCATTTGGTATTGGCTAAGAAATAGATTAGTTGATCAGTGGAACAAAGGTCACAAGACAGAATAGTCAAAATAAAATTTGGTTTCCAAACCCAAAGATCCTCACTTTTGGGATAAGAATTATTATTTGACAAAACTTGGGATAACTGGAAATTAGTAGGAGAAATTAGGGATGGACCCCTTTAACACCATATACCAAGATAAGATCAAAATGGGTCCATGATTTGCATAAAGAAGAATTATAAACAAATTGGAGGAACATAGGATAGTTTATCTCGACTTGTGGAAAGGAAAAATTTGTGACTAAAGACAAACTAGAGACCATTAATGATCAAAAATGAAAATTTTGATTACATCAAATTAAAAAGCTTCTGTAAACAAAACTAATGTAAACAAGATTAGAAGGGAAGAAAAAACTGGGCATCTTCACAAAAGGTTCTATAAAGGCCCATTTCCAAAATATATAGAGAGGACTTAATTTATAAACCAAGCCATTCTCCAATTGATAAATGGTCAAAGGATTTGAACAGACAATTTTTCAGATGATGAAATTGAAATATTACCACCAAAAGAAAGAGTGTTCCAAATCAATTAATCAAGAAATGCAAATTAAGAAACTTGAATACCCCACACCTATGATTGGCTAAGATGACAGAAAAAATAATGATGAGGTTGGAGGGGTGGGAAAAACTGGGACATGATATATTGTTGGTGGAGTGTGAACGAATCCAACCATTCTGGAAGAATAGAATTATGCCCAAAAAGTTTAAAGTATACCCTTTGATCCAGCAGTGTTTTACTGGGCTTTACCCCAAGGAGATACTAAAAAGGGAAAGGGACCAGTATGTGCCAAAAATGTTTTGGGCAGCCCTGTTTGTAGTGGCTAAAAGCTGGAAATGAGCAGTGCCCAAAATTGAGAATGGTTGGGTAAATTGTGGTATATGAATGTTATGGAATTGTTCTGTGAAAGACCAGCAAGATGAATACAAAAGTTAGAGAAATTACATGAACTGATGCTAATGAAATGAGCAGAACAAGAGATATTATATATTAACAAGATACTGTATGAAGATGTAATCTGGTGGAAGTGGATTTTGAAAAGAGACCTAATTCAGTTTCAATTGATCAATGATGGAAGAACGCTACACCCAAAGGAAAAAACACTGGGAAAGTGTAAACTGTTTGATTTTGTTTTTCTTCCCGGTTATTTTACCTTCAATCCAATTCTCCTGTGCAACAAGAAAACTGTTTGGATCTGCACACAACATTGTATCTAGGATATACTAGGAATATTCAAAAATATATAGGATTGCTTCCATCTAGGGGGGTGGAGGGTGGAAGGAAAAATGGAAAGGTGAGTGGGGATAATGTTAAAATTACCCTGGCATGAATTCTGTCAACAAAAAGTTACTATAATAAAAACAAAAATTCAGTATTACCCCCCCCCCAAAAAAAAAGAAGTCCTTTGGATACTGATAATGCCTAAACGGAAAGATATTGCGACTTTTTTTAACTTTCTTTTTGAATATGTATACAAAGGATGGTTTTCTGTTTTGAAGATAGAGGATATATTCCCCAGATGACATCCTTTCTCTAGGTCCTATTACTATGTTCTTATTTATTATATTATGACTTGCACACACAATATATGCTTTCCCTTCTGAGAAGCAATCAATTTAAACTCTTTAGAGAATGTTATGTTTAGTAACTTGAAACTATATAATAATATTGATAAACTATTGGCATTAAATAGATGCACCTTTGTATCTGGTAAGAATGTGTATTCATTAGTGTAGTTTTGCATCTTTTTCCCCAAAGAAAATCCAGAATGCTACTTTCTTCCTGTTTAATTTTTATATCTCTAATAGTCCATTTGTGTTGTTTGTGTATGATTTGTATTTATGCATTTAAATCTACCTATATCTACTAATAAGTGACACATGGGACTGTGATATTAGTATCTATATAATAACTTTACTGACTTTGAGTGTGACAAAAAAGATTTGCAAAGAGTTTTTCAGATCACTCCTGCAACACTTTTATTTGTTGACCTCCTTTCATTGTCATAACTAAATGATCTTGCTTATTGGATTTCCCACTAAGATTGTTTAAAGTATTTTAACTCTGGAAAATGAGTGGATGCCCATCAGTTGGAGAATGGCTGAATAAATTGTGGTATATGAATATTATGGAATATTACTGTTCTGTAAGAAATGACCAGCAGGATGATTTCAGAAAGGCCTGGAGAGACTTACATGAACTGATGCTGAGTGAAACAAGTAGGGCCAAGGGATAATTATATACTTCAACAACAATACTATATGATGACCAATTCTGATGGACTTGGCCATCCTCAGCAATGAGATCAACCAAATCATTTCCAATGGAGCTGTAATGAACTGAACCGGCTACTCCCAGGGAAAGAACTCTGGGAGATGACTAAGAACCATTACATTGAATTCCCAATCCCCATATTTTTGCTCACCTGCATTTTTGATTTCCTTCACAGGCTAATTGTACAATATTTCAGAGTCTAATCCTTTTTGTACAGCAAAATAATGGTTTGGTCATGTATACTTATTGTGTATCTAATTTATATTTTAATATATTTAACATCTACTGGTCATCCTGCCATCTGGGGGAGGGGGTGGGGGAAAGAGGGGAAAAATTGGAACAGGAGGTTTAGCAATTGTCAATGCTGTAAAGTTACCCATACATATAACCTGTAAATAAGAGGCTATTAAATAAAAAAATAAAGTATTTTAACTTCTCCTTTTCTTCTCTTTGAGAGGGTGATACCATGCATATTCTTCCATCCATCTTTCTAAGTCTCTTTACATCTTCTTTTAGTCCAAACTAATATGGCCCTTTGCCCTTTGTAAATAAGTCATTTTGTTATTGTTGATTGAGGTATTCCATGGAGTCTATTGATTTCTTTGTAGTAGCAATTAATTTATATAAGTTAAATTTCTGTATGAAATTATTGTAGCATGAAACTGTCTTTTCTTCTATCTGTATTTCATTTTCCATCATCAATAACTTATCTGAAGAAAGGCCTGGAGAGACTTACACGAACTGATGCTGAGTGAAATGAGCAGGACCAGAAGATCATTATATACTTCAACAACAATACTAGATGATGACCAGTTCTGATGGACCAGGCCATCCTCAGCAACGAGATCAACCAAATCATTTCCAATGGAGCAGTAATGAACTGAACCAGCTATGCCCAGAAAAAGAACTCTGGGAGATGACTAAAAACCATTACATTGAATTCCCAATCCCTATATTTATGCACACCTGCATTTTTGATTTCCTTCACAAGCTAATTGTACAATATTTCAGAGTCTGATTCTTTTTGTACAGCAAAATAACGTTTTGGTCATGTATACTTATTGTGTATCTAATTTATATTTTAATATATTTAACATCTACTGGTCATCCTGCCATCCTGGGGAGGGGGTGGGGGGGTAAGAGGTGAAAAATTGGAACAAGAGGTTTGTCAATTGTTAATGCTGTAAAGTTACCCATGCATATATCCTGTAAATAAAAGGCTATTAAATAAAAAAAAATAACTTATCTGAAGACATCAGGATTGATTTTTTTCAAAGGAATGGCATCTTTTTTCCTGTAAAAAAATCTTTCTCTTAGCTTTGTACAATTTGACCTTTTTTCTAATTTCGAGAACAATTGTTCTAATTGTATATAAGCAACTACTGAGAATTGAAATAAACATTAATTTCCTATGTTGAGTTTTAGGTTCACATAACATTTTTTTCTCTCTTCCTTTCCTTCCTTCTTCCCTCCCCCTCATTCTTTCTTTCTTTCACAGCCTCATGTCTAATTCAAAAAGAAATCAAATATGTTACTTAAACACTAGTCCATTTAGAGGTATGGGTTTGGATGTAGGAAAAATGTTAAATTAAATTGGTGGAGCTTGTAATATAAAATGACTGAATGTCCTATGAAAAGATTTTTCCTATTGTTTTTGGGTGAACAACTCTATCATCTGTTATTTGCCTCTTTGAGGAGAATCTATAATTCATTTTTCTTTACCCACAACTTCCTTTTCATAACAGTTTTATTTATGTTTATAACATCGAGTATGATTTAGTTTTTCTAATAGAATTTTTGGAACAATGAAAAAGGATCTACAATATCAATTGCTAAAACAATATCTAGAGATTTACTAAAAAACAAAAACAAAAAAACAAAAAAAAAAACTTGTTTGTTACTAATATCTCTTTTCTGCTATCCCGCACTGTTTCTGCAAGAATTTTATAGAGTTTAGGGAAATTTTGTATTTTTGGATTGTAGATCAATTTGCCCATAAAATCCATTATCTTGGTCTGCTGAGATGTGATTTAATTATATAAATGTTCCAAATACCTATTCAGCTAACCATCACAAGCATAATTGAATCTTTCCTACCCTGGGAGATCCACCCAAAGTTTGTGACCCATTGAGACAGATTTCAACAAGTCAAGATCACCTCTACAACAAGATCCATTTGAACAGGCCTTCTTTGCCTTGTGTATTATGGACACCTGAGAAACTAGGGTTCTCTTACAGAATTATATTTTTCAATACCTTAAATAAATCACATGTGATTACCAACGAACGAACTTTATTAAAATAGAGTAGTCAAAGATTGGATTAAGAACTTCATTGCCTTTAATTTTACTCTGAAAACAATTTTAATATTTAAAAATAACAAATTACTTTGCTAAAGTTGTGAATTATTTCTAATAGCTTTTCAGTAGAATCTTTGGGATTCTCTAAGTATACCATCATATCATCCGCAAAGAGTGATAATTTGGTTTCCTCATTATCTACTCTAAATCCTTTAATCTCTTTCTCAAAGCTTATTGCCAAAACTAGTGTTTCTAATACAATATTGAATAATAATGGTGATAGTGGGCAACCTTGTTTCACTCTTGATCTTACTGGGAACGGTTTCTGTTTATTCCCATTACATATGATGCTAACTGATGGTTTTAAATATATGATCCTGACTATTTTAAGGAAAAGTCCA
Source organism: Sarcophilus harrisii (assembly GCF_902635505.1). Lineage (NCBI taxonomy): Eukaryota > Metazoa > Chordata > Mammalia > Dasyuromorphia > Dasyuridae > Sarcophilus > Sarcophilus harrisii. The sequence continues at coordinate 122,753,829 of NC_045431.1, read as the reverse complement.
TTTATTCCTATCCTATTAAGTGTTTTTATTAGGAATCGATGTTGGATTTTATCAAATGCTTTTTCTGCATCTATTGAGATGATCATATGGTTTTTGCTAATTTGGTTATTGATATAGTCAATTATGCTAATAGTTTTCCTAAGGTTGAACCAGCCCTAAATGGGCTGGTATAAATCCTACTTGATCATAGTATATTATCTGGGGGATGACTTTCTGTAATCTTATTGCTAATATTTTACTTAAGATTTTAGCATCAATATTCATTAGGGAGATTGGTCTATAATTTTCTTTCTCTGTTTTCGGTATCAGTACCATGTCTGTGTTATAAAAGGAATTTGGTAGGACTCTTTTAATCCCTATTTTTTCAAATAGTTTATATAGCATTGGAGTTAATTGTTCTTTAAATGTTTGGTACAATTCACATGTATCCATCTGGTCCTGGGGATTTTTTCGTAGGGAGTTGGTTAATAGCTTGTTCTATTTCTTTTTTAAGATGGGACTGTTTAGGATATTTACTTCTTCCTCTGTTAATCTGGGCAAGCTATATTTTTGAAGGTATTCTTCCATTTCATTTACGCTATCGAATTTATTGGCATAAAGTCGGCCAAAATAATTCCTGATGATTGCTCTAATTTCTTCTTCATTAGTGGCAAATTCTCCCTTTTCCTTTTTAAGAGTAACAATTTGATTTTCCTCTTTCCTTTTTTAATCAGATTTACTAAGGGTTTATCTATTTGTTTTTTTTTCATAGAAACAACTCTTAGTTTTATTAATTAATTCAATAGTTTTTTTTACTTACAACTTTATTAATCTCTCCTTTTATTTTTAGAATTTCAAGTTTAATGTTTGGGGTTTTTAAATTTGTTCCTTTTCTAGCATTTTTAGTTACAAGACCAATTCATTGACCTTCTCTTTCTCTATTTTATGCAAATAGGCCTGTAGAGATATAAAATTTCCCCTTATTACCGCTTGGTTGCATCCCACACATTTTGGTATGTCTCATTATTGTCATTTTCTTGGGTCAAGTTATTAATTATGTCTATGATTTGCTCTTTCACTCAATCATTCTTTGGTATGACATTTTTTAGTTTCCAATTATTTTTTGTTCTATTTTCTTCTGGCTTTTTTAAAAATGTAATTTCCATTGCATTGTGGTCTGAAAAGGATGCATTTACTATTTCTGCCTTACTGCATTTGAGTTTGAGGTTTTTATGTCCTAATATATGGTCAATTTTTGTATAGGTTCCATGAACTGCCAAAAAAAAAAGTGTCCATCGCTGAGAGACGGAGCAGACCCTTGAAACAAAGGAGAAGACCCAAGAAATATCGGGTGGTTCTGTTGCTGATTGTGCTCACCATTGAAAGAGTGTGGCAGTTATGGTGTTTGACTCATGGACATCAAAGATTGTTGGACTTGAAAATCCTCAGGAATCATTGGATTCTCTGAGACATCGGACTTGAAAACTCTCAGAGATCATTGGATTCTCTGAGAAACGATAAGACTGTGATAGGACTTCAAAATCTGCTGGAATCATTGGATTCCCTAAACATAAAAAGACTTTTGCAGGACTTCAAAAACTCAGGGGGATCATTGGATTCCCTGACATGAGAAGCAATGGACAATAGATTGGTTTTGGATTATCTCTTGGCTGCTGAAGAAGGCGTATGTGTGACTTTTGTTTACATACCCTCCTTCTAGGACTTCTGGTGATCTTTATAACACCATGTTGATTTATATTGTTTGTTATTTCACTACTTGTGTGTACAATTCATTTTTGTTACACCACATTGAGCCTGCACTGACTGAAGGGAGGATCATCCCTAATAGCCTCTGTGTTATTTCTATGTGCTTGTGTAATACCTCCCATGATGATGGGTTTGTGCATAATAAGACCCTTCATCCCAGAAACCTGCTAGCAACCCCCACTTCCCTTTGGTGTTTTTCATCTCCCTTCCTGAGATGTCAGGGAGGACGTGATCATCTCCTTTTTGGTGCTTTCACCGCCTTTCCTGAGAAGTCAGGAAGGCTGTGATCACCTCCTTTTCGGTGCTTTCACCTCCTTCCCTGAGGAGTCAGCAATGGCATGACCACCTGTGTTCTAAAACAAAAGAAATCGGGAGATGTAATGGGCTGAGGCTTGAGTTGATGCACTGAGGTCCCAAGCACGTGAGGCTAAATAGTACATGTTTGGATAAAGAATGGTCCCTGCCCACTCTCTGTGCAAGTTCTTATGTGTTGTATAGGAAATGACGATTTTGGTGGGTGGAGGCAGAGAGAGAGACAGGAAGAGAAGCTGGGGGAGATTGGCCTGGGTTCCATGCTAACAGCTGCTGGTCGTGTGGCTTCTGGTCTAGCTAGCTTCTTAACTCAGCTACACACATTGCTATTGCCCATTCTCTTCCACCTCCAATCTTTCTTCTCTGAGAATAAAGACTGACGACTTTCCCCTAACCTGAATTCCTGACTCCAGCTGATTTTAATACATGGTCTTCACAAGTGAGTGCAAGGGATAATGTAAAAAATTACCCAGGCATATGTTCTGTCAATAAAAAGTTATTTTACAAAAGAATACAATGGGGAAATGGTTGCTTAAATACATTTTGAAAAATCTAGTTTCTCAAGGGGCAATTATCCTATAAAACCTTATCAACTTATATGCCATTAATGTGGAATTCATTAAAGGTCAACATGTTTACCAAGAAATTAATAGAGTAAATAAGATCGCAGAAAGTAAAGCAAAGTCTTTTACAGAGAACATACTGTTTTCAGTTATTTGGCATGTAGTTAATATACTACTACTGTTATGAGCCAGAACTTGAAACAAGTTGTTAACTCACTAGAGTTGATAGAAACAATGCTTAGGTAATTGGTTCACACATTAGAGGTCACACTTTTAAGAGAGTTTACACATTAGAACTCACACATTAGAATTCACAAGTCTGGGAGATTCACAAGTTACACCTCCCATAATCCCACTCTCGGAGGAGGAGTCAACCTTTGAGTTTATACCTCTAAAAGAGTATAAAAAGGAGCTGAGTCAGTGGAGTCAGTCAGTTCAGAAGATTGCCAGGAGTTGGAGTTGAGCTAGAGGTAGAAGCTGGCAGAGGCAAAAGACTAGCAACGAGAGCTCTCAGAACCAAAGAAAGCTAACTTGGCTATTTTGAAAGAGACAATAAAAGATTGGATTTTAACTCCTGGCTGTATTTGAAGTGATTATTACTTGGAACTGAAACTAAGGCTGCCTCCAGAAAACCTTCCCAAGAAATCTGCTCCCAGGGAACCATCATATTATACAAAAGAAGAAGAACACTACATACCACAACCAATAAAAACATTTTATTATTCGTTAAAGCAACCTGGCACTATTTTCATAACAAAGCAACCCTTTGTTAAACATTGTAAATTATTTTATTTACTTCATTTTTGTTTCTATTTCAAAACAATAGTTTGCATTTCTTTAAAAATATTATGATCCTAGATTCTTTTTCATTGTAAGTTCATTATGTACAAAGTTAAATTACGTTTCTGCAATTACGTATGTATAGATATACAATGCACACATATGAATACATGTATATATGCATATATATGTATACATATACATACATATATAAGATTTCGCTAGAATTTGCACTTAGATATGTAATAACATTCCAACTGTGCACATTGGTTTTCTTTTGGGAATTTTGAAGTGCTTTTGATAAACATTTTCATTATTGTAACAAGATTATAAGAGATAGGCAGAAAAATATAAACAATGTTCTTCTTTTATAAGTGAGATAGTGCATTGATAGAAAAATTTATTGCTCACAGAGCAAAATTTTATGCCAAGATGCCAGATATATGAGTTTATTATCTTTTATTATATCTAGTAAACAGTTCACAAAAGAAAAAAAGACATCATGCTTTGATGGCTATTCCAACTTTTATTTACAAGAAAATCAAAACAAAGTAAGGACAAGCACAAGTATTTGATCATAGGATATAGAGCTGGAATTAATTTTAGAAATTATCTAGATCTGTGATCACATTTTTTGAATTAGAAAACTGAGGCCTACAAAGGTAAAAATGACTTGTATAAGGTCATTTAAACGGATTCTATTTCAGCATAGATGAAGATAACTAGTGATAAAATTAATGATACCCTTTCCTATTCCTTCTACTTCTCAGTATCATGCCCCTTTTATTTCCCCAACATATGACCTCTGATTTTCCACTTCCTGTTCTCATTAAGTTATGAAATGCTCCAGTATCATTTATATTTGAGACATCTCATTTAGACTAATATATTGATCCTCTGAAGTATTACTTCCATTTTAAACACTAAATTTCCAACTTTGAAATGAAACGATAGCTCTTCCATTGAAAGGTTTTGCATAATTTGGAATAGATAGGGAATACTTTAATTTTTAAAGAATTGTCTTCCTCATTTTGTGTAAGACTATTACTGAAAGTGGAGATACTGATTACATTTGTTATTTACATAATGTGTTAATGTTTTCAAATTCACAGCAATCCTCTCAAGTAGTAAAGACAAATATTATAATTTCCATTTTCAAGATATAAACTGAGTCTTTGAAAACTTAATGTTCTCTTCACAATATCTATTATCTCTCCTGATGTCAGATATAAAAACGTTTTCACTATAGCACATTGCCTTTAGAATAGCAAGTTAGTTGCAAACTAGTGACTACCTGAATTGAAATTTGAGCCCCAGATACCTTGAAGTTTTTTCCCCCCTTGCTTCAAAAATATAATGTGTTCACAGGATGTCTTATGTGCTTCCAGTACTAGACATAAAACCAAGAATATTCCACATGCCTGAAGTTTGCTTTGGCCAAAGGAAAAGAGTATTTGTTTTTCTTTTGCTAAGAATTCTAATTTATTGCAGGTAAAGCATTGATACAAAACTTAAATCTCTTTAAGTTTTAAGACTTGAACTGTCCAAAGGTGGCTTCAGACTTCTCTGCTCAACTAAGAATACAAGTGACAGTTATATTAGCGACACGGCTTCTAAAGTTTTCCTAGTTTGATATGTAGTTGCAGACTTCTACTCTCAGAAGTAATTTGAGTCATAATTTTTTCCTCTAAAAAGATGTTATTATTAACAATTCCAGAAGGATGGAGCCAAGATGGTGTAGAGCAGACTCGACTTTCTGTAACATCCTGGCTTCGGAGTCACAGAACCCACAAATATTTGCAATACAACACATTTCCAGAAGAATATATTTTGGAAGAATGTCAGAACAAGTCTGTTTCAAACAGGCAGGGGGATAGTCTGCCAAAGGCAAACCTTAGCACAGGAAGCCCAGGGCAATGAACTGGGGTGTTGATGTTTCCATGCACTTGGGAATCTTCTGTGAGCCTCTTGGGCTACTCAGTCTGGGTTGCAAGTGAGTAATCTAGCAGATTTGCTAGAAAAGGCAAATTGAAAAGCATTGAACCCCAAGGGACCTAGCTGAGATTACCCAGCAGTTGAAGTCAATTAGCAGTACTGCCCCAGGGCAAACTAAAGCAGCTGTCACTGCTTTATGGAAAGAACAGATTTAAAGCTTAAAAAAAAAAAAAAAAAGAGCAACCCTCCTTCCCTGCAAAAAAGAACTCTTACCATAGGCAACTTTTATGGAGAAGGAGAACAGACCTCAAATCCTGAGGCTTCTTAAGGTAAATCAACTCCAGATGAGGTCCCAAAGGGAGATATGAGCTGGTCCCTATTTCACAAGGCTTTCTTGGAAGATTTCATAAAAGATCTTAAAAGAGGGTTAGAAAAAAAATGGGGAAAGGAAATGAGATCTTTTCAAGAAGGGATGGGAAAAGGATAAAACTCCCTACCAAACAGATTAGATGAAATGAAAAAAGCATTGTGTAGGAAGTATATAGTGTGACCTACTACCCCTGTTTCAAGTTATGTGCTTAAAGAAAAGCCAGAAGGATTTTCCCTTGGTGCAAATTGCTTATCTACTCAGCTAAATATTCCTAGCTGTGTATTTCTTATTACCCATTTTTATTCTTCAAATGAAAATATTTATGCTTATTAATACATACATGCATGTCTATGTCATCCTAAAGTTTTCTCCATGTAAATAATTCCCAATATTAAATCTCTAATGCTTTTTTTCTTATTCACTCTTCAAATCTTTTTCTCCAACTTCCAATATATTTCCACTTAAGTATCACCCTGGCACCTTAAATTCAACATCTCTAAAGTCAAACTTGTCATATTTTCCTAGAATATTTTTTCTTCCTTTTGATTTCAAGATTTGTCAGTGGCCTCACCTCCAACTTCTAAAACCTTAGTATTGTTTTTGAAATTAATATAAATCCAGTCTTTAGACATAACCTAAGATGATTTCTAGTGAAAAGTTCATTTGAAAATAAGCAACCTACCTGCAATGACTAAACTGAGCTATCTCAAAAAAATAAAATATTTTATTGTGATAATTTCTAAATGGACTGAAGAGACCTGCTGAGACATGAACTATTTCCTAAGTTTTATTCAGATTTTTTTCAGGTATCTGTTAAGCAGGAATAGTTTTTTGAAAGTTTCATAGATTTTTAAAAGATATCATTCAACTTTTAGTTGAATAGGTGTGCTCACTTACATTTTTATTTTGAAGTAGGCTTGATGATATATTTTGAAGAACCAAATTTTAAAAAATTATGAATCCATTTCAGATTTGTGTTTGAGCTAGTTCTAACTGCCTTGGATGAGCAAAATGTCAAATTTTCATTGTGAAGATTTTCACTTCACAAATTAGCAAATGCCAAAAAATTAGGGCTTGATTTGTTGCTTTGTTAATTGCTGATTTGAGAAAGTGATAAAGAAAATGTTAATAATGCAGTTTTTACTATGACATGTATCAAGCATACATTTTTACTCCGACAGTTAATTATTTACCATTGACCAGCAATGCAATTTATGTATTTTGTCTCTTTAACTATTAGTTAATGCTTAAACCATAAAGCAGTTATCCTGTGATAACTCAAGAGCAAGAAATAAGGATAAAGTATGATTAATCATGTTCTACATACATTCACAGAAATCATTAGATGAGCTACATTGTATTAAAAACTATGTTTTGGAAAGGAATTTTATAATGAATGGAAATGTTCATGTAGTAGCTATATCAGACTTTAGCTTCTCTTCAGAACCTCAAGGAAATAACAACAAAAAAAGTTATTTGCTACCATCTATTGCTCCCCCTACATTTTAAGATCAATTATAATTCACATTCATAATTAAACAGGGATTAACATAGTTTAATAAGCATCCATTCCCCCACCAACTCCTTTCTTATAGATGAGAGGGAAGTTACTGAGACATTCATTCACATTAGAGTAGAAGTGAACTCAAGAAATGTTGCCATGATACTTCTTTAAATGGCCACCATGTTCACATGTTTGTAAATTACTGGCTGACAAAAAGAAACACAGATACTAGAAATATTAGTACTGCTTTAGTTATCTTTATTCAAGTAAAAAATTAAAAATTCTCTTTTGTTACCACCTTAAGAGAAATATTTTTAAAAAACTGAGACTGGGTTAAGCATAGAAATGGAAGCCCTAAAGATTTATGTGAACAGCAATGTCTCTCTTTTCTGGTAAATACCAAGTACCTTTCTCCTAACCAAAGGTATGTGAAGTTCACTAGTTCTTCCTAGCTTCCAAGATATCATTTAGTAAATTGGCTGGTCTATATGAGGCAAGTATTTCCGAAACATTATTTGGCCTGAAAGATTCTCTATTTTGTATTTCTCACAAAGCTACAGAAGATTGTAAAAATAGGAACAGCCAATTTTAAACAAATAGATGAATAGATGATGAAATTGGTTTTGTATTCCCAACATATATCTTCAAACAAGGACAACATTTTGAGAAGTAAAAGAATTCTTTAAAAATTATCTGGAATCTTCTCAATTTATTAGTGAACAAATTCAAGCTTTGAGAGCTTGCAACTTCTCCAAAGTCAAACAATCAGGAAGAGGAAAAGCCAAGACTTGAACATGGTCTTCTGGATTCCCAAATCAGTGCTCTTTTCACTTGTTCACAATTTTAAATAAAATTTTTGGAGATTTGGGCTATTTGTAGACAGATCTCAATGACAAAACTCATTCTCTCAATATAGTTTAACTCCCTTTTTGGTCAACTATAAGTTTAATGAACAACTTGCATTATTAAAAGTCAAATGACTTGCTCAGAGTCACAAGTTTATATGTGACAGGATTGGAACTCGAATCTAGATCTTTTTTTTTTATCCTAGCTGGTAGTGTAATAGACAGTTTCAGATTTATAAGATCTGTGTTCAAATCTGGCCTCAGATATGGGGTGACCCTAAGCACATCTTTTACTCCAACTGATTCACTTTCTTCAATTGCACAAAGGAGTAATATTAAAGTTGTGAAAATAAAATGTTATTACAGTGCTGGAAACATAAATAAATAAATAAATAAATGTATAAATGATTATTCCTTCCTCCTTCTCCTTTGACATGCATGCCAAATTTCTCAAAGGATTTTTTAAATGGAAAGAAAATTATATGTAATTCCAGTTTCTTTATATAAATATTTTGATATATTAATTCAATTTAATACAGACAGAATTTTTAGCTCTTTGTTCCATTCATTTAGCATGTAAAATTATGATAAAGATGCTAATTATAATTTTGCTGATTAAATTTAATTTTACATAATGAACAAGCTTCACAAACTATTTAGGAAAAGTAGCAATCTTTATACTACTGCTACAAAGGAACTCTCGTGGTCTCAGTCATTTCTTCCCCAAAGATGTTTAATTGTCCACAAATCTGGTTTTCATTTTATAAACTGACTCTTTACTTTAACATTGTATCCACTCCTTCTTTCCTTGTACCACTGATAAGAAATTACTTTTGGAATCTTGTTTTTATTTTTGATTCTATTTTACATCAATGCTTTGGCATTTTTTTTAGTTGCCTTTCTTAATCCTTCATGAATGAAGGATTCTTCCATGAGGATAGACTGATATTGTCCTACAATGTTCTTGTTAATTACCACTGCATCTTTTCATTTGTCTAATAAATTTTGAGGGGGAAATTTATGTGGTAACATTTCATGACTAATAGGAAGCAATTTGCTTTCCTTTATTAAGTACATTAAAACTTCATGCCCCAGACATCATTGACTGTAAACATTTGATTCTGCTCAAATTGAATGCACCAAGACATTTTGCTGTGTGGTATTTAGTTTATTTATATGTTGTAGTCTGCATTGTTAACTGCTAATGAGATTTCAACTCTTATTGCTTGAAGGTCTGAACACTAACTTCATTTTAATGAGTTCATTATTTGCTGTCTTCTAAAAGGAAGACAACAAATTTTCCTTTTAATTAAAGGTCAAAATACCTCTGGCAAAAGAAAGTGTAGAGATTATCAAATCCTGAAAGAATCTGAGAGGAGAAAGTACATTTAGTTTTCCAGGCTGAGGTGAGTTCCAATAGGCTGAGGTAAGCAGGGCTTCTTAATAGTCAATAATATGAAGTGTCCCGTCTCTAAAGACCAGAGCTGTAGGTCAAGTGATTAGAATGGTTAAAACATGGTGGCTGGAGTTCCCAAGATATTGGAAAGAATGAAAGTCAGTCAAAGTAATTAAATAGCCTTTCCATTTAACCCAAAGGACCAAAAGGATCAATATTGTTGTGCTACAAGGTCCCTTGTTTGCATTTGGAATGATTTATGGTGTATACAAGACAGATGACAGATTAATTGAGCCAAAAAAAAACTAATCTCATATTTCTTATCAAAGAAAGTGAGACAAAGGGAATTAATATTTTTAAAACTGGTTATTCAGAAGGCAGTAATCCTGGATTTGTGAGTGGTATTAAGTAAGAGTCTTTCCTCCTGATTAAGATAAGATATATATAAATATGGATAGTGATATAAATATTCTTTTCTTTCTCTTCTGTCTTTGTCTATGTGTCTGTCTCTATTTTTGTCTCTCTGTTTCTGTTTCTCTCTTTCTCAAACACATACACACACAAACAAATACACACATATCCATATATTCACAGATTTAGAAATAATGTTGGCTAGGTAGAATAATAAAGTGATGAACTTGAAGTCATGATGATCTGAGATTGAATCATTAGGTCCCTTACTACAGTTATATGACTGTGGACAAATCCTCTGTTTCATCATATTTAAAAAGAAGTTAATAGTAACTATGTCAGAGAATTAAATGAGGTAAAGATGTAAAGTGCTTTGCAAATCTAAAGTGCTATGTTAATACTTAATAGAGAGAAAAAATGATCTTAAAATTGGTTATATATTGTCATATTGTACAAAGTATCAATTGATAATTGCTGAGTATATGTATATATACATTTATTATATTCAAATTCAGTCTTTCCTCAAAATTATTAAGGTAGTAATTCCATTTATTAAATGAGTAAGTTAAATTAAAATTATTTCTCTTTACTTGGGTAGTTTCTGAATAGTTAATATGCATTTACCAATTAATATTTAAGTAATTATCCAATTAAATAATCAAGATCTTTAGGTCACTTTTAAATATTTTTTTTTCGAAAGTAAGGTCAGTATGATATAGTGGATAAACAGCTAGCCTCAGATTCATAAAGTTTTGAGTTCAAGATAGCACCTCAGAAACATGCTAGTTGTGTGACCTTGCTCAAATCCCTTAACTTTTTTATTCTGTAGACCAATACCACTTAAAAGACAAAGTCTTTGAGATGCTGCTCGCCAGGATTGATTGAGGGAATTTCCTTATCTGACAATTCCCTAAACTAATGAAATCACAAATCTCTATTCTATTCTCTATTTCATTTAGAATTTAGAAATTCAGTTCATTTTCAAACAGGATTTGTTGGGCAGAAGACCAAAAGAAAAAAAAAAAACAATCTTCTTAACATAAGTATTCATTATTAATCTTGGTGGAGACAATTAGCTATGTGTATGTTTAAATATCTTACTGAATCCTGTCACAATATTTTTCAGATGTTATTCTCTTTATCTTTCTCCCAACTTTTCTCTTCTACTACATTTTCTTTTTGGTCTCCAGGGCACCACCATTTTTCCAGTTACCAGGCTCATAGCTTTGAAGTGAGCCTTGACTTTCCCTCTTGCATTCACTCTACAGATAAGATTTATTGTCATGCCTTGTAGTTTCTATCTTCAGAATATCCCTTATATCTTCTCCTCTCTTCTCAAACAACTACCACTCGGGTAAGTTTTCATTACCTCAAACCTGGGACTATTGAATTAACCTAGCTTGAAGATTAATTCATATACTGAACACAGTCATTCTTGACTTATATTTATCTCTTTTGGCTTCCTTCCAGGTTCAGCAAGTTTTCTCATCTCCCTCCATCTTTCTGAGGTTAATTTACATCCCCTCTGCTAGTATTGACTCTCTTTTGCATCTTGGCACCTCCATTAGACAGTAAGTTCCTTAAAGGTAGAAACCATGTTTTTGTCTTTATTTGTATCCCCGCGACTTAGCACAGTGTCTGATACATAGTAAGCATTTAATAAATGAGCATTGCTTAACTGGTTGTTGATCACAGGGTAAATATTTATGAAGAAGATAGGAAAAAATATCAGGAAGCTCACTGAGTATAGCTTTTCTAAAGAATTTATAGGAGGTAATGGAAAGATGAGAAAGGATGAACAGGCATAAATTGCTTGCAATCTGTTTCCTTGGTAGCAATGAGAACAGAGTATTTGAAAATATTCTTGAATTCACGTAGCGTTCTCTTCTTTTGTATAATATAAGATGGTTCTCTCTGGGAGAGCAAGTTTCTTGGGGAGGTTTTCTGGAGGCAGCCTTAGTTTCAGTTCAAAGTAATAATCACTTCAAATGCAGTCAGGTGTTAAAGTAGTTCTTTATTGTTTTTACCAAAATAGCCCAGTTAGCTTTCTTTGGTTCCGAGAGCTCTTGTTGCCAGCTTCAGCCTCTCTCTGAATCTTGGTTCTTCCTGACTGCATATTAGCTTCTCGATCTCCCGAAGTGAACTCTCACTCTGTCAATCTTCCGAAGTGACTTCTGCCTCTAGCTCAACTCTGACTTGTGGCTTCTTCTGAACTGACTCTCTGACTGACTGAAGCTCTTTTTATGTTCTCTCAAAGGTTGACTCCTCCTCTGAGAGTGGGATTATGGAAGGTGTGAATTCACAAAGTTACAAAGTTAACACTCCAATGTGTGAGCTCTAATGTGTAATGACCTCTAATGTTAAACTCTTAAAGGTGCAAACCCAAGCACACAAGCATTGCTTCCATCAATTCCACTTAGCACCTTGTTTCAAGTTCTGGCACATAACATCTCCTTGTAGGATCAGATCAATCACACTGAACCATGCTAAATTAGATAATTATTGTCTCTATCAATTCTAATGACTTAACACTGTAAGGATTCCAACAAATTCATAGAGCAGAAGTATTCCACATACCACTTTACATGGTTTTTAACTAGTAAACAAATATAGTGCTTCTTCCATATTAGAGTATCTACAGGATCAAAAGAGCAAAAGTTAAGAATAAGACATTCAAGCAGCTCTGGAACTCCTTCCTGTTTTAATCTTTGTATTCTCATTACTTAGCACAGTACCTTAAACATAGTAAGCATTTAATAAATGGTTTCTGATTAATTTATTAATTGATACAGTCCAAGTAATGCATTGTTGGTGGAATTGTGAATACATCCAGACATTCTAGAGAGCGATTTGGAACTATGCTCAAAAAAGATCATCTTTTTGCCAAGCCACATATGAAATTTCCTTAGATATCTGAAGAGGAAAAAAGTTAATTTTGGAAGAGTTCCAAAAAATAGTATTTAAATAAGGGAAAGTATGAAAAAGTAAACATGTTGGAATCTTTACAAACTGTTAAGCCATTGGAGTTGATTTGATCTTAGAAAGGGATATTTTGGGCCAGAACTTGAAACAAGGTACTAAGTGGAACTGATAGAAACAATGCTTGTGTTTCACACCTTTAGAGAGCTCATAAGTATCTAAGAACTCAATGGAGTTCACAGGTTTGGGAGAATTCAGGGTTTAGAATGAGATAACCGAATTCACACCTCCCTTAGGGCCAGAGAGCACTCTGGGGGAATAACCCAGAATCCCTCTCTCTCTAGAAGGTGGAGTTAACCTTTGGGAGATCATATATAACAGGAAGCTCTTGGAGCTTGGATGGAGTTACTTGGGTTAGTTACTTGAAAGAGTTTTTCTTGGGAGCTCGAGAGAGCTTTACTTGGAGTTGGAGAGAGCTCTTGGAACCCACAAGCCTTATCTTCGAGGCAAGAGATTCACTGCATCTTGAACCTTGGTGCTGGCTGGAGGCTGAAGGAAACAGAGGCAGAAGCCAAGGACAAAGCTGCAAGATCTCTTGGAACCAGGCAGAGAGATAGGTCTGAGCTAACAGGGCTATACTGAAGGGCACAATAAAAGTTCAGATCTTTTATCAGCTGGATGCGATTTTGTAGTAATTATTTATTTCAACTGAGACTAAGGCTGCCTCTAGAAAACTTTCACATAAACATGCTTGGGAATCAGGAAATATGGATTCTCCTTTTGGGTCTCAGCTGTGTGTGACATAATAAAAGTCAAAGTTTTTTTGGATTTTAATTTCTTTATTGCTAAAATAGATGTTAGGCTTTCCATGACTCTTCTGACATAAGACTATAGACTAAGAACTGGAAAGCATCTAAGAAGGTATCAAGGAAATAATTTCATTTTTTGGATGAATAAGCTGACATCCAGAGGCATAAAATGATTTATTCAAAAGGAGAGGTTGGATTATATGTCATCTAAAGTACCTTGTAGCTCTAGCACTATGTAAGAACTATAGAATCACAATGCTAGAGCTAAAATGTATCTTAGAAGACCCTTTTGAAATGGTCTTCTAGATATTCTTATTTCCTCTCTGTCTCTCAGATTTTCTCCCTCCAAATATTTTTTTATTTCCTTTACATATCACTATATCTTATATATTGTATGTATAATACATATCTCATATGTACCTAATTATTTATGCTTTCTCCTCTTTGGAATGTGAATTTCTTGAAGGGAAGTTCTGCTTTAATCTTTATATGCTCATTACTTAGCACAGTGCCTTAAACATAGTAAGAATTTAATAAATGGTTTCTGATTAATTTATTAATTGATACAGTCCAACTGATGCATTGTTGGTGGAATTGTGAATACATCCAGCTATTCTGGAGAGTGATTTGGAACTATGCTCAAAAAGTTATCAATCAAACTGTGCATACACTTCGATCCAGCAGCGTTACTACTGGGCTTATATCCCAAAGAGATCATAAAGAAGGGAAAGGGACCTGTATGTGCAAGAATGTTTGTGGCAGCCTTCTTTGTAGTGGCTAGAAACTGGAAACTGAGTGGATGCCCATCAATTGGAGAATGGCTGAATAAATTGTGGCATATGAATATTAATTTAATATTGAATTAATATTCATATTATGGAATATTATTGTTTTGTAAGAAATGACCAGCAGGATGATTTCAGAAACCAAATCAGTTCCTATAGAGCAGTAATGAATTGAACCAGCTATACCCAGCAAAAGAACTCTGGGAGATGACTATGAACCACTACATAGAATTCCCAATACTTCTATTTTTGTCTGTCTGCATTTTTGATCTCCTTCACAGGTTAATTGTATGCTATTCCAAAGTCGGATTCTTTTTGTACAGCAAAGTAACTGTATGGACATGTATACATATATTGTATTTAACTTAGTCTTTAACATATTTTACATGTATTGGTCAACTTGCCATCTGGGGGAGAGGATGAGGGGAAGGAGGAGAAAAATTGGAACAAAAGGTTTTGCAATTATCAATGCTGAAAAATTACCCATGCATATATCTTGTAAATAAAAAACTGCAATAAAAAATAAATATATAAAAAGTTTTAAAAAATACAAAACAACTGGGGAAATTTTAACTTGAATTAATAAAAAGTATGACTTACTGAAAAAAATTGCTACAGTCCAGAAGTGACAGGGGTGAGATATAAATGCAGGTCCACCGACTCCAATTCGAACAAAAATTTATCCAAAGGTTTTGAGAAGTAAATTAGATTTACTTCTAATCAGAAAAAAAAAAAACTGAGCCTGATAAACATTAAACCAAATACTTCAAGGAGAATGCTGGAAATTACTTAACATGCAGATTTCTGAAAGACAGAGTATATTTTAAAGTTATGTCTCCACTAAATAACATTTTTCAGTGTCACTTTCTCAAGTTTAGACAACCAACAAAACAAAAAATCAGTCCTATTTTATATTGTTAGCCAATTTTGTAGAATAAATGCTTATACTGAAAATCAACATTCGGTTCTTCAAAAATGGTTTGAACTGGCTTCAGCAAACATTTACCTCTTCCCTTCAAATGTAAGGTTCTGGGTTTAGCATTCTGTTCAACATGCCACACTACTTCTCATTGTAAGAATGATGGTGTTATAAAGACAGAACAATATTTCTGAAAGAAGTTCAAGTCATTTAAAACCTCATGCAATTTGTGAAACACAATCTAGGTTTGTCCTCTCCTATTTAAGTCTGATACCAGTTCAATGACCACCACACTGTTTATATATTGATGGATAGTACTGTGTGTTCTTTATCCAATTGGAACTAATTCTTGTAAATGTGCATTTTTAATACATTTTGCTTTTTCAAACAGTGTGGTTAGTTACACTAAACTCTTTTGAATGATAAAGTATCTTGTTTTTTAAAAAATATATATTATTCTGTACGTCTAAACAATCAGTGTAGTGTTATCTCCGACACAAAGTATATGGGATCAGAGAAACAGAACTAAATAAAACTTTAAAGGTCATCTAATCCAACATTTTATAGAAGAGAAACTGAGGCTAAGAGAAGTTTAATGGAATATTAATACCAAGGAAAATTTGATAGACAGGAACAGATCGATTATATGAATGGATGTTCTGATAGCAAATTCAGCACTTGTCATTGTACTAGTGGCTTCTGTGGAGGATTTCATTTGGAGGAACTTATCCCCAAAGAATCTCTCTACAATTTGGACTCTGAATTGTATATCTTACATAATAGTGGAAAACAAATTTGCTGAGCATACATAGTCTTTCTTTGTTTCTTTTGATATTAACAGAGGGCAATTAAGCAAAGTTATCTCTTATAACCTCTTCTGAAACAATAAGTATTTCTTAAACTTCTGGGAGACAAGCACTGTACTAAGTGTTAAGGATGCAAAATCAAAAAACCAAGTAGTCTATATCCTGAGGGACAGCTTGTTGAAGAAGAGACTTTGGATTGGCATTTTGATTGACCAAATCATTTGTTGATACCCAACAGATATTAAGCACAGTGGGATCTTATATTTATTTCATTGTGCAGTAAATGATATGACTGTTAAAATATAACCTACTACAGAATATCATTCTCAAAAACCCATTTTATTTTCTTTTTCATGTATCCATCAAGTATTCTTTCCTCTCTCAATATATATGTAGAATATTTTCATAATATTTTTAAATGATAGAAACTCCCCCCACCCAAGTACCTTCAACCACACCCAGGAATGGCGCTATAGAAAGCGTGCTTAAATGCTTTTTAATATAGATAGATATTATCTATCTATTATAGATATTATCTATCTATAGATAATATAGAAGGACAAGGGCTACTTATAACTTGGGAACAGATAGCTAGACTTCTGGGTACATTAAACCGCATCTTCCCTTGGTTAGAGCAAATCTCTCGAGATAATTGGACATTAATTGGGCAACAGCTCTCTGCATATTACAATGAAAATGGGGCTCATTCAAGTTCCATCAAGGTATTCTATTTATACAATATAATACAGTTAGCCCTAAGAAATCCTATGATTCCTAGAATAAAGAAAAGAAGTGCTAAAAATACCCATATGGGGAAGCCTGATATTAAGGAGGAAGACAATGAAGAGATTAATGACCATATCCCCACAGGGCATGGAGACTTAAGTGAGGCTCAAGGGTGTGGTGAATCTGAGGCAGCTTCACCTGAGGAGCAGGTTAATTTACTCTCCTCTGTCAACTCCACCCTCCAGGATGGAGAGAGAAGGGTAGTGGGGGGACAGTTACAGAATCAGCACCTCCCCCACAGCATCCAACTACTCCTATGACTAGATTGCAAAAGGGACTAATGAAGGCCAAAGCGGAAGGGATTGATGTAGGAGAAATCCAACACCACATTTTTTCCGTAATACAACAGTTTAATTCTTCAGGTCAAGAAAGTTAAAGATATGCTCCTTTTAACATAGAAATCCTCAAAGACCTGAAAAAGGTTGCACTCCTTATGGGGCTACATCAGCTTATATTAAGATGTTATTACAGAATTTGGCTTTTGAAATCTTGACGCCTAATGACTGGAAATCTATAGCAAGGGTATGCCTAGAACCTGGACAAAACTACTTGTGGCTTTCTGAATATAGTGAGCGCTGTAGGATACAAGCCCAACAAAACAGTCAAAGTGCAGTTCATGCTGCAATCACCTATGACCTACTAGCAGGTGTAGGTCCCTATGTAGACATCCCAGTACAGATTAATTATTCCATAGCAGCATATGAGCAAATTGCTGCTAATGCTATCAAAGCATGGACTTTGCTCCACAATAGAGATGACAAGGGTGAGGCCTTCACAAAAATAACACAAGGGTAAAATGAACACTTTGCTGACTTTGTGGGATATTTGCAGACTGCTATCACAAGAACTAATGGTGAAAATACATCAACAAACATTTTGATAAGGCAACTTGCTAAGGAAAATGCTAATGAGGTGTGCAGAAGAATTATACTAGGACTGCGCAAGGATGCTCCTTTAGAGGAGTTCATAAGACGCTGTGCCACAGTAGGGCACAAATGCCTTTTATAGCCAGGCTATGATGCAAACTCCCCAAGATCGCAACATGGAAAGACAGGGTCCCTTCTGGCAAGGGACTTCCAGAGAGACTTGTCAATGCTTTCAATGTGGTAAAGTAGGGCATCTGAAAGCTCAATGTTGGTATAGAGACAGAGTGAGAAAACAGGGTGGGAGAACAAGACCCAACACCTGATGTCCAAAATGCAACAAAGACTTCCATTGGGCCTCAGAATGTAGACAGGTTCAAAGAAACGGGATGAGGGGCCCAGCCCCAAGGTCCCAGGCAAAAAACAGTTGGAGCATGATGGCAGGCAATGGTGCACCAGAGATTGCCTAGAAGTCCAATAACCAGATATGACCAATCAGCCAAGAAGCCATATGATGGGAGAAAGGGATTACACAATCAATCAGCCAGGAAGTAACCTGATGGGAGAAAGGGATTAAAATTAGGGAGAACAGAGTTGTATGCAGCTGGAACAACTAGATACCCCCTGGAGAGGTAAAATCTGTTCCTCTCCAGCCTATGGATCCCTTGCCTCCAGGCTTGACCATTTCACCTCCTTTTTGTACGTACAAAACAGTGTCCATCCACACACTGATGTGGGAAACTGGGGAATGTGTAGATAATATTCCAGTCACGAATACAGGGAGATAATGTGTGACATCACCCAGGAGAAGTAGTAGTATCAGGTTTACTTATACAGAATCCTAATAAGCAATCTGGTGATAGTCACCCAGATTCTGACTCCAGACCACAAGATGCAAGAATATACTGGACAGCAGCTGTAACAACTGACTGACCTATGCTCACAATCTATATAAATGGCCTACCATTAGAAGGATTGGTAGACACAGGTGCAAGTCGTACAGTCATTAGAAGTGCCAATTGGCCCAGTCACTGGCCAAGGATTAAAGTAGAGACCTACATGTCTGGCATAGGAGGATCAATATCAGCTGAAGTTAGTACTGCTCCTATGAGATGGACTTTTGAAGGCAAAACAGGAGTTTTTACTCCTTTTAGAGTTGAAAAAATCCCCATCAATCTGTGAGGAAGAGATGTTTTACAGCAATTAGGGTTAAAAATGAGTACTTCAGTTTTTTTAAGCAGGGCTGCTGTTGAAGGCCTGCCAACACTTTCACCTGTTCCTATCCAATGGAAAACTGATACACTAGTGTGGATAGAACAGTGGCCCTTAGGTAGCAATAAAATTCAGGTATTATTAGATGTAGTACAAGAGCAACTAGACCAAGGACACTTACAATCTTCTCTAAGTCCTTGGAATTCCCCAGTGTCTGTTGTAAAAAAGAAATCTGGAAAATGGAGGATGTTAACAGATTTAAGAAAGGTGAATGAACAGATGGAAATTATGGGAACTCTTCAGCCTGGACTTCCATCTCCAACTCAACTACATAGAGAATGGCCTCTTTGGGTCATAGATATTAAGGATTATTTCTATTCTATGCCTCTGGATGAGGAGGATATGAAAAGATTTGCCTTTTCAGTGCCCAGAGTTAACTTAGCTGAGCCTTATAAAAGATATGAATGGACAGTTTTGCCACAGGGAATGAAAAGCAGTCCTACTATGTGTTGTAATCTTTACAAAGTGTTAAGCCATTAGAGTTGATAGAGACAATAATTGTCTAATTAACATGGTTCAATATAATTGATTTGATCTTGGAAGAAGATATTTTGGGCCAGAACTTGAAACAAGGTACTAAGTACAACTGATAGAAACGATGCTTGTGTTCACACCTTTAGAGAGCTCATAGAAGCAAGAAATATTTAAGTACTCATTGGAGTTCACATGTTTAGGAAATTTCAGGGTTTAGAAAGAGATATTTGAATTCACAACTCCCTTGAAGCTCTCAGGGCCAGAGAGCATGCTGGGATATATCCCACAATCCCACTTTCAGAGAAGTAGCATAAATATAGCTCCAGTGAGCCACTTGAGGGAGTTACTTGGGAACATTCCCAGGGATCGGAGAGGAGCACTCTGGGAGGAAGTCCCCAAGCCCTCTGTCCGAGGCAAGAGAAATTCATTGCAACTTTCACCTTGGTGCTGGCTCGAGGCTGAAAAAAGCAGAGGCAGGAGCAAAGGACAAAGCTGCAAGAGCTCTTAGAATCAAGCAGAGAGATAGGCCTCTGAGCTAACTGGGGTATATTGAAGGACACAATAAAAGATCTGAACTTTTATCACCTGACTGTGTTTTGGAAAAAGAACACCACATTTTGGTGCCCAACGTGGGGCTGACAGGCCCTCAATGGATTTCAGTGGAAAAGACTGTGATCCTGATTCAGTGGAAAAGTCTTCTTGACCAAGAAATTAGGGTGAGTACATCAAAGAAATTTTGTTAAAAGAGTTAAAGTAGGATTTCAGCTAAGATGGGACAGATGTTTAGAAAACACTCTTCTATTTCTGTTCAAGGAAAATGTTTAGAGAGCATTATTAAAGTTATGGAAAGCCAAGGTTTGATTATAATTTTGGAGCAGATTACTGAACTTTTAGAAACTGTTAAGAACATATATCCTTGTTTCTCTCTGGAAAAAGAATTGGATTTATATGAGTGGAAATTAAAAGGAGAAAAACTGGGTGAATAATACAGATCTAATTCAAATTCAACGCAGTGGAAATTAGAAGGAGAGGATCATTGTCAATTTTGCAATAAAAATTCAATTTTCAAAGAAATACTTAATACACATAATTTAATACAACTGGCTATAAGAAGTTATTTAAGTGCTAGAATGAAGGAAAAGAAAGTGCAGCAGGGAGAGGTGCCAACTAAACTAGGTGATAAGCAGGAAATTTCAAATAAGAATGGAGTTAAGTACAATTCTGAGTGTGATACTTCACAGCAGGAAGAATTAGATCATTCCTCATCTCATGACCTCCCTTCTCATGGGTGGAGGAAGAAGGGGGAGGGAGAGAGGCAGAAACACAGTCAGCTTCTCCTGTGAAGCAGAATATGACAAGATTAGAAGAAGCATTAATTAAGGCAAAAAATGAAAGAGAAGATATATCTGATTTTTAAATGCATATCCTGTGATTGAAAAGATTGACTCTTCGGGTCAAAAAGAGAGAAAATACACTCCTTTTAATTTGGAAAAATTTAAAGATGAAAAAGGATTGCACTCTTTATGGGACTACATCATCTTATGTGAAGATGTTACTAGATAATTTGTCTTATGAAATCTTAATCCCGAATGATTGGAAATACATAGCGAGAACATGCTCAGAACCTGGACAAAATTTGTTGTGGCTTTCGGAGTTTCATGAATTATGTAGGATTCAAGCCAAACGAAATAGGCAAACAGGAGATATTGGACAAATCACTTTTGACCAACTAGCTGGTAAGGGTCAGTATGCAGAGAATTCAGAACAGATTTATTATCCCATAACAGTGTATGAGCAGATTTCTAAGGCTGCAATAAAAACTTGGAATTCTCTCCCTGGACAGAAAGATGGAAGTAAAGCTTTCACAAAAATAGAGCAAGGTTCCAATGAACCTTTTGCTGATTTTGTGGACATTTGCAAACAGCTGTAATCAGAACCATTGCAGATAATGCTGCTACAGAAATAATGACCAGACATCTGGCTAAGGAAAATGCCAGTGAGGTTTACAAAAGAATTATATGGGGACTAGACAAAGATGCTTCTTTAGATATCATAAGACACTGAGCCACAGTGGGCACAAATGCTTATTATACCCAAACTATGATGAACATAGAAAGACAGGGTCCCTCTTGGTAAGGAACTTCTAGAGAAACTTGGAGATGTTTTCAGTGTGGAAAAGTTGGACTTTTGAGGGTCCAATGCAGATATGGAGATAGAATGAGAAGACAGGGTAAGAAAATAAAACCCAAAACCCCATGCCCAAAATGTAACCGAGGCTTTCATTGGGTCTCTGAATGTAGATTGACTCAGGGAAATGAGAGATGAGGGCCAGCTTCAGGGCCCCAGGTGGGGCAAGATGGCAGCTGAGGTTACACCTAGAGAGTCTTTAGAAATTCGATAGTGAGATATGATCAATCAGCCAAAAGGGAATCAGATGGAAGAAGGAGATTACCCAATCAATCTGCAAAAAGGCAATCGGAGGGTAAAAGGGGATTGCAATTAGGAAAAACAGAATTGTATGCAGTAGAGACTACTGAGATATCCCCTGGAGAAGTGAAATCTGTTCCTGTCCAGCCTATGGATCTCTTGCCTCCAGGCACAGTAAGCTTGACAATTTCACCTCCTGACATTACTTACAAAACAGTGGCCATCCACACACTGATGTGGGAAACTGGGGAATTTGTAGCTAATATCCCAGTCACTAATACAGGTAGAAAACCTGTGGTTTATCAACCAAGAGAAGTAGTAGCATCAGGCTTACTACTACATACCCCTAATATCTGATGATAGTTGCCCAGATTCTGACTTCAAGCAGCAGAGTCCAGGAATATTTTGGACTGCAGCTGTGACAGATGACCGACCTATACTCACTATTTATGTGAATGGAATAGCATTAAAAGGATTGGTAGACACAGGTGCAGATCGTACTGTCATTAGAGGTGCCAGCTAGCCCAGTCACTGGCCAAAGATTAAGGCAGACACCTACATGTCTGGTGTAGGAGGATCAATAGCAGCAAAAGTTAGAGCTGCCCCTATGAGATGGACATTTGAAATTGAAACAAGAGTTTTTACTCCTTTTGTGTTGAAAAAATCCCCATCAATCTGTAGGGAGGAGACATTTTACAGCAGATAGGATTTCAATTAAGTACTTCAGCTTTTTAGGCAGGGTTGCTGTTGAAGGCCTGCCAGCACTCTCACCTCTGTTCCTATTCAGGGAAAAACTGATAGACCAGTGTGGGTAGAACAGTGGCCCTTAACAAGAGATAAAATTCAGGCCTTAGTAGATATAGTGCAAGAGCAACTTGACCAAGGACACTTATAACCTTCTCTAAGTCCTTGGAATTCTCCAGTATTTATTATAAAAAAGAAATATGGAAAATGGAGGATGTTAACAGATTTAAGAAAGGTAAATGAACATATGGAAACTATGGGAACTCTTCAGCCTGGACTTCCATCTCCTACTCAGTTGCCTAGAGAATGGCCTCTTTGGGTTATAGACATCAAGGATTGTTTCTATTCTATCCCTCTAGATAAGGAGGATATGAAAAGATTTGCCTGAAAGTGCCCGGTGATAATTTAGCTGAGCCTTATAAAAGATATGAATGGACAGTTTTGCCACAGGGAATGAAAAATAGCCCTAATTTGTGCCAAATGTATGTTGCTGCTGCTCTTACTCCAATGAGAAAAGCATTTTCAAAGGTAATATTGTTGCATTATATGGATGATATTTTGGGGTATGCACCTGAGGAACAAATGTTAGAAGCATGTCTACAAAAGACCATAGAAACACTAAGGAATTACAAATTATACATAGCACCAGAAAAAATTCAAAGACATGCTCCTTTTCAATATTTAGGACATGAAGTATACCCTAAGGTGCTTACAATTCAAAAACTGTCCTTAAGAACAGAGAAGCTAAACACATTGAATGATTTTCAGAAATTGATAGGAGATCTCCAATGGATGCGACCAGTGTTAGGCTTGACTACCTATCAGTTACAAACGTTATATGACATTTTAAGGGGATACAGTGCTTTAAACTCACCACACCAGCTTACAAAAGAAGCTCAAGAGGCTTTGAGAAAAGTTTAACTGGCTTTATCCAATGTGGCTGAAAGAGTCACTCAAAAACCCTTGGATATATCAGTTTTTGCCACACAAGAGGCACCCACAGCAGTCCTTCATCAAGGAGACAGTGTGATAGAGTGGGTGAACCTTCCGGCATAACCAGAACAAAGCCTTACTCCTTACCCAATGCTTGTGGCTAGACTTTTATTAAAGACCATTAAGCGAGCAGTGCAATTATCTGGGATAAGACCTGACAAAATATATCTTTTATACGAATGCACAAATTAATGTATGCTGTGAAACCATCCCGGAGTGGCAGATTTTATTGACCACAGCTCCAAATCTTACACACGGGTCTCCATTAAAGATAACCAGACTATTACATAATTGGTCATGGATTCTTGAAGAAAAAGTTTCTAAAGTTCCTCTTAAAGGACCAACTATCTTTACAGATGCATCCAAACATAATATTTATGCTGTATACTCTAGTGACTTAACTATACAGAGAGTAGTCAGAACTCCTTTTCAGTCCACTCAACAGAATGAATTGTATACAATCATTCTAGCTCTTACTTATTATCTAGCTCTAATTATCTTAATAATAATTATTATTATTATCAGATATTATATAAGTATAATATCTGATTCAGCCTATTCAGTAGGTGTGGTGACACAGCCCAAATAAAATTTGTAGCCTCTAATATATATTAGCTCTTTAAGGAACTTCACGAGCAAGTGAGAAAGCATCCAAGTAAGATTTATATCTTGCATATCCACTCTCATAATGGACTTCCAGATCCTATTTTTGATAGTAATTCAAAGACAGATAGCCTTTTAGGCATGTTGTCCAATACTCCTTCATTTCAAGAAACCCAGAATCTCATTCTAAATATCACCAAGCTGCTCAAACTTTAAGCTTACAATTTGGAATAACAAGAGAGGAAGCTAGGAGCATAATAAAAGCCTGTACAGCTTGCCTTCCTTTCCACACGTCTACACTGTCTTGTGGTTTGAGACCCAATGAAATCTGGCAAATGGATGTGACTCATTATAAATCTTTTGATTGTCTGTCTTTTATCCATGTTGTAATAGACATCTTTACAGGATTCACTTTTGCAATACCAGCAGTAAAAGAGACAGCCCAAGTGGTCACCGAATTCCTTATACAAGCATTTGCAATTATGCATGTGCCACAAGCAATAAAAACAGACAATGGATCTGCATATACTTCTAAACATTTTACACACTTTTGTGCACAGTATAATATTTTACACACCACTGGATAGGTAATGGTAGAGAGGAGAAACAGAGACATTAAGACGCTCCTCCAAAAACAAAAGAAAGGGGGAGCCACAGGTAACCCTAGAGAACTTCTAAATCTAAGCTCTTTATACTATTAACTTCTTGATTTTTGACAAAAATGCACTGGCTCCAACAGGCAGGTTTTATAACTCACCAGAAGGGCAGTGTCCAGTGCAAGCAGCTCCACTATCTTTAGATAATCGCCAGGTGATGTGGAAAGACTTAGAAAGTATTGAACGGAAGGGACCAGGTAGGTTAACTGCTTGGGGGAGAGGGTTTGCTTGTATCTCTACAGATGGTGAAGTAATCAGATGGGTGCCAACAAGCCTCGTCCATTGCAGAGAGATGGAGCAGACTCTTGAAACAAAGGAGAAGACCCAAGAAACATCGGGTAGTTCCATCACTGACTGTACTCACCACTGAAAGAGCATGGCAGTTATGGCATTTGACTCATGGACATCAAAAATTGTAGCACTTCAAAACCCTCAGGAATCATTGGAATCCCTGAAACATGAAAAGATTGTTGTAGGACTTCAAAACCCTAAGGAATCATTGGATTTTCTGAGAAATGATAAGACTGTTGCAGGACTTCAAAATCTGCAGGAATCATTGAATTCCCTAACACATAAAAAGACTGTTGTAGGACTTCAAAAACTTCCAGGGATCATTGGATTCCCTGACACATGAAGCAATGGACAACAGATTGGTTTTGGACTATCTCTTGGCTGCTGAGGGAGGCATATGTGTGATTGTTGTTTACATACTCTCCTTCTAGGACTTCTGGAAATCTTTTATAACACCATGTTGATTTATATTGTTTGTTATATCATTACTTGCATATACAATTCATGTTTGTTACACCACATTGAGCCTGCACTGGCTGTGGGGAGAGTCATCACTAATAACCTGTGCATTATTGCTATGTGCTTGTGCAATACCTCCCATGCTGATGGCTTTGTGTATACCTGTTTCTAGTAAGACTCTTCAGCCCAGAAACCCGCTAATAATCTCTGGCTTGACTCCCCACTTCCTTTTGGTGTTTTTCATCTCTCTTCCTGAGAAGTCAGGGAGGGCATGATCATCTCCTTTTTAATGCTTTCACTTCCCTTCCTGAGAAGTCGGGGGATGGGGAGGGGTAGGGCGTGATCACTTCCTTTTTGGTGTTTTCACCTCCTTTCCTGAGAAGTCAGGGAAGGCATGATCATCTCCTTTTTGGGATTCTCGCCTCCCTGAGAAGTACCTGTGTTCTAAAAAAAAAAAAAATAAAGTGGGAGATATAAAGGCCTGAAACTCTGAATAGGTGCACTGGAATCAGACAACCAAGCACTTAAGGCTAATTAACTATTGAATACTCCATTAGCATATGTTTGGAAAATGGCCCTTCTCACTATTCTGTGCTGACTTGATCTTTTGATGTATATAGATAATTTAGGAGGGATTAGGGGGTGGACAAGCCAGGATCACTTTGAAGGTGGAGGAAGCAAAGGGAGGTTGTGGAGAGCTTGTAGTAGTCTTGTCCATCCCCTTCACTTCTCCCGCTGAAGACCAAAAATAAAGACCAATGACTTTTGCTTATCTTGACTCCAGCTGATTCTAAAGTATCCAGGGTGCTAACCTGGACTTCACAGTTAGTCACAAAGAAGAGAAAAGAAAAACACATTCCCCAATTCTTTTGAAGAAAGGTTTGTGTTGTGCATGTGTGTACATGTGTCTGGGTATCTCTGTGTATCTTGGAAATCTATAAATGTGGAACAATGCATAATACATCAGATTATTTTGTTATGTTGACCAGTTTTGCTAACTTTTCCCCCTTTTCTACCTCTTTATAAAATTCTTTGTGTTAAAGAATGGTTTTCTGGAAGGAGTAAGAGGAGAAATCTAGGGGATAAAAACAAAAATCAATCAATCTATCTAGTTTTAAAATGTTCAACTGCTGCATCAGGTTGCTTAAAATTCATATACCCATAAATAGACTTGTAAAACTATAATTCCCAACAAAATTCCTCCAGAATGTACAACTAAGTTGTCATCCTCCATGATGATTTCATTGACTTTTGACTGTGACTTTTTTCACCAGAATTATACTACTGTGTCTGTCATTTAATTTTCTCTAGTAATATATTTAGCCTTTTTCATATCTTTTGAATATTATCCTAACACAATCATAAAAAACTTCTAATTTCTTATCTGAATGAGACTTACAATAAAGCAAGCAGATGACTTAATTAGCCAGTCCACAGTTCCAATATTCTCAAAGAAGAGCAGCAGAGATCCATTGAACAATCAGAAGATACTTCCATAATTTCATTGAGAATTTTAAAACAGGTAACTAAACACAAATGAGGCTTTGCAAGCATTGAGATTTCAGGAAAATTGAATAAAGACTGCATTGTGATTTAGTGTTGCTCTAGTTATCAATCATTTCAAGCAATTATATTGCACTGTTTTGTAGGGTTTTTTGTTTTGTTTTTTTGTTTTTTTGATGCATGCTGTTATTAAGTTGTAAGTTCTTATTTCTTATTGAGGTAACTACTTCAATTTAACTTACCCATAGATGCTTAATTGCATTCTTTTTCAAGTATATTGAAAAGTGTAATAATTCTCAGTAATTACAGCTAAACTAAGATAGACTAACCAGTACTCCAAATTGGATGTTCTATTCCTTTCTAGCTAGCCTATTTAAATTACTAATGCATTCTGGGAATGCCCATTCACTAACTACTGGTTTATTTGCACAGCAAATGCTTTAAACCAAGAAAAATGAAACCTTATCTAGAAGCTAGTTTTAATCTAAAATTTTCTTATTTAACAACTTCTTTACAGGAAAAATGATGGATGATTACATAAAGAATAGATCTTAAAGCAAAATATAAATTATGAATACTTTTGACCCTACTGAACAAATCCTATTCATGAAAAACATTTTCATCAATAAATAAAACACTTTTAGTAGAATAAAAGTCATTTGATAGAATAGGTTCAGCAGAACATGATTTCTACCTAAATTAATTAACAGAGAAGATTTTGATTCTTTCTTCTCTTAACAGTTACTCCCTATATATCACTTCAGTTTTCAGAGTAATTTAAGATAGTTTCGTTTAACACATTTCATAGTTATTTAATGTAGTACCTACTATAGACATTCCAAAAGCAAGTTAACAAAACATGTTAACCAATAGATTGTACTATAGGGAATATATTTAGAGGGCTTTATGGAGCAAGGGAATATATTTAGAGGGCTTTATGCAGTATGAATGAATAGTTTTTCCCTTTTACATGTTGTATAGCTGTTAGTCATGGAATACTACACTCTATGGAGAGTTAGACGTGAGAATCACACAAAGGTCAATAAAGAGGTATATGGTGAATATGAGCATTTTCCATTATATTATAAGACAGATATTTGTGGAAGAGAAGTGACCGCGAATATCACTAAAGAAAACATGAACTAGAACATGAATAATCACATGGTAAGAACAAAGGGAAAGCAATGGAAAGTCTAAGCTTTCCACTGGAATTTATAAGAATGCCACTTACAACATTATAAGATATTTAGAGAAAGCATAGACGGTAATCATAGATCTATTTGACAATTTGAGTATGTAAAGATATTATTGACAGTAAGATATAAGTTTTCAGTCACCTTTTTAAGAGTCTAATGGGATTGCAATTATCAAATCATACTCAGAACCAATGGCATACACTTTAAGACATTTATCTGTGGCTAGGAGTATAATTTATGGCTCTTGACTATTACTTTATAAAAGCTAAATGACCCATAACTTTGGTTTTTCTAAAAAATGTTGTAAGCAATTGGGCAAAAATTACAATTAAGATTAAGGTATCGTATAAAACTTTAGCTGATCTCATGGTCAATGTTGGCCTAAAATTATCTGAAGTTTGTGCCTGTCCCAAACAAATATACCTATAGTTACCTGGAATTTAAAGTCAAAATAATATGTGCTGAGGATTTTGTTTTCTTTAAAGTATAATATGTTCAACAATAGAGATGGACCCTTTTTTAGAATTAATGACTAAGAGTAAGATTTTGATTTAGAGCATTTTGTTATAATATGATATAATATAATATAATGCTATCATTTGTGGAAGGTGAATGTCAAATAGCTCCCCTGATGACATATCTATTTAAGACAGTCTTATAGAACTGGAAATGATCTTGAAGAACATCTGTTCCAGTTTTAAAAATTGGGAAATGGAAGCAAAAAAAAAAAGTTAACTAACTTCCCCAAAGTTATATCAACCCATAAACAATTATTTAACATCTACTGGTGATAAGAACTGTTGTAGGTTCAAAGGATATAAAAACAAAATCAAGAACTTAGGTTTTGTGCCATCTCTGACACATGTTGTATAACTGTAGATAAGTCACCTAACTTTCAGTGCTCCAGGAAATTCTCTCAGAATATGAATTGCAAAATAATTGCCAACTTGCATTAGAGAGTGGGTTTTCCCACTGGGATTTCCTTATAATGATAAAATGACAGATCCAGACTCTTTCCCTTTCTTATAAAAAAAAAAAAAAAAAAAAAAAAAGCATTTCTTAGCTTTTAGCTGTGTGCCCTGGGAAAGTCACTTAACCCCAATTGCCTCAGCAAAAAAAAAAAAAAAAAATGGCAGGGGGTAATAACAGTAGGTAGATATTTTCTGTTCCTGAATAGATAAGGAGGAAAGAATTTATATTGACCACAGAAATATTTAATTTAGAGACTTAATACAATATTTTGAATTGTTATGATGAGTTTCAAACTAGACTAGAGAATCTTTTTAGGAACTTTTAAAAATGTTTTGAAATATTATTTTGAAGCAAATAAGCACATTACATCAATTCTTTATTCTGAAAACCCATTTCTATGTCTTCGAACCCCATTCATATGATTCAATAAAGATAAATACAAACATTAGAATTTAGGTTGAAGCAATAAGTAAAAAATAAAGGCGGCATTCTTCACATGAAAAATAAATACGGAATTGATGTAAGGCAACAAGGATGCAGTGGAAGCTAGAAAATCCAATGGGATCTCAGGTCTCATTAATAGAATTATAGTGACCAGAGCAAAGGAGTTTCTACAATATGCAAGTCTGGTCAGAGTATATATGGCATGTCATATAAAGGTGTACCTGGAAATACAAAGACATATATAAGGGTCCCCTGCCCCAAATAAAGAATCTTGAAATTTATATAAGAAGACAATATGTACATGAAGAGCTTGGATTATGAAATCAACTAACAGAAATTCACACACATCAATCATGTATGACATGCACATACCCTCTTCCTGGCTTCCACCATCTCAAAGAACATTGGCTTCACCAAAAATTGCATTGTGATACCAACTCAAGTATAAATTTGTTGTAGCTCCTGAGGCTAGAATGCAAT
This sequence comes from Sarcophilus harrisii, assembly GCF_902635505.1. NCBI lineage: Eukaryota > Metazoa > Chordata > Mammalia > Dasyuromorphia > Dasyuridae > Sarcophilus > Sarcophilus harrisii. Next base: position 122,723,566 of record NC_045431.1, on the reverse strand, counting down.
TTTCCAATTCTCTATATGTTGCCAAACCTTCCTGTTAAGAATAATATCCAAATCTATAAACACATGATATATGTTTCTCAACATAGCTCTATTGTTCTTCCACAGTATGATTATGCTCCATTGAAATGAGTCTATTTTCTGTCACCTGAGACTGCCACATGTTTTTTTGCCCCTTTACACACAAAATTCTCTGTGCCTTAAATGTTTGTTCTTCCTGATTTTGACTATTGATATTCTTTAAGGACAAGCTTCAATGATCACTTCCTCTATTAATTTCTAAGTAGCATAAGGATATGTTGACAAAATGCAATAACCAAGATTAAGAGTTTACAAAAAATATTTGAAAGCTTTGTTGTTTTAATAGTTCAGAGGAAAGTCTTTTAATTTTGTACTTGGTAAGTTATTTTCATCGGCTTTATGGAATTGATTATGCTAAAACTTATTCTCTTCTAAAAGCTCTTGATTGAGTCCATGGTAACACTTTAAAACACGTCATAAATAACAAAAGTACAATTCCTTTTGCAATTAGTGAGCTACTAGTGATCCCTCTCCTCTTGCTGAACACTTTCCTGGTACCTCTTTTTCGGAAATTGTAATATTATTATATATAATGCACTTGCTTTTTGACATGTCTTACTCTCCATCTTGGTTTTGAAAATATTGAAAGATACAGATTATATCTTATGCCTCCCTCATTGCCCAGGACAATTCACTACAAATATGAAGTTTTTAAATAATTTTTGTTCAATGACTAAATGATAAAAGAGAATTTGTGCATTTGAAGTTCTTAAATACTTTTTGGGTGAGAGTTACTGAATTTTTCTCCTGTCAACTCTAGCTGGGTTCAGAAAAAAAAATTAAGACTGATAACTAACAAAATTCTTTGAATACAACCAGTATGCCATTACAAGCTGTATGATGTGATTATAAAAATAAAGCAAGATATAGACTGTCCCATCAAGGCTCCCAGAATAAAGAGAAAAAATAGAAAGTTCCGGGAATTTCTGTGAATTTTTGGTACATTTGTCTCCCCCCAAGAATAAATATAAGAAAACATTTATGAGGAGAGGTAATGTCTGGTCCAAGATCAAAAACAAACATATCTTTCCAATTTAATTGTTTCACGAGTTTTTTTCCCTAATCTTCTGCTAGAAGCTGACTCTAAAACATTAAACATTTTTTACTGCGGCAACAAACAAACAAAAAAGCACCAGCTATGACTTTTCCTTACCTTTACATCTTTGACATTCATCCTTGTTCCTTCCTTGCCAACAAAGATGTCATCAATGTCCACAAGGATATATCTGTCCAATGACAATGTGAACTTCTTCCCTGACAGGAAAGAGATGGCGTCTATGAAGATGAGCTTGTGCAACCAAAAGTTCAAATTATTTCCAAAAAGGACACGCTGAATCCCATCATGAAGCCCCAAGTCCTGAATCACTGTAGCATAACCATTAGTGCTAGATAAGGGAACTTCAAAGAGTTTTGAAGTCTGTAACTCTGTTAAGAGAACAGGTTGGTAGGTTGAATGATTGAATTGGAAAATAGTCCAGTCTTCACCAGGCAGCGGGCCTTTCTCAAACTTTGGTGCTTTGGTAATATGCAACAAAGGAGACTGAGGATTTATAAAGCAATCTTTTAGGGCTATGTTGTTATAAAGGTTCAAGGGAAAACCTTTTAACTTTGTACTTGGTAAGCTATTCTCATTAGCTTTATGAAAACCAATTATGCTAACACTGTACTCCACACAATATTTTTCCAAAAGCTCTCGATTCCATGAGTCCATGGTAACATATTTCAAAACATTTTCATAGATAACCAAAGTATATTTTCCTTTGCCATTGTCAGTAAGAGGAGGTATGTCTCCTTTGCCTGGAGCAATGACCATATGATACTGAAATCGACTAGACTCCAAGATGGCTATGATATCTTGACCAAGCTGAGAGTATTGGCTTTCCACAAATAAGAGAACTGTTGGGTCTGTCTTTGATGTATCAATAGGTTTGACAGTCTTCAATTCCATTGACCGGTAGGGTAGAAGTTTGAAGTCAGCACATTCTGCTCCTGCAGTGGTTTCAATAAGTGTAATCTCTTGTTTGTAGCCCGTGTAGAGAAAATAAGCAGAAATGACAATGCTTACTAAGCAGAAGGTGGCTAAGAGAAGGATCAATGTTCGAAAGCTTCTTCGAACCTTCACAATGAGATTCATTTTTAAATTAAAAATTATTTTTGAATTTCTTTTTAATAGTATCTCCTAAAGTGTCTTAGTGAATAGAAGGTGATATGGTGCAAATACCATTCTGCAGGAGTTCATGTGACCATTTCAAGACATGTAAGAAAGGAATACAGTCACAAAACAGTTAAAACTGGAACTCCACCGACCTTGAGACACAAATTTGAAATAAGCTTCTTCAAATATAGCCAAGATGAAGGACTGATGTGAAAGCCTCTATACATTATCTACAAGAGAAAAAAAAGTAAATAAAACACATATATGCATTTGTTAAATCTATGTGTGTAAAGATGTATGGTTGTTTAATTGGAATCATAGATAACATTTACAAAATGTTTTAATGTTTGCCATGTGTTTTACAAACATCACATTTTATCCTCAAAATAGTCTGAGGACACAGAGATTAAATGGTTTGCTAAATTTCACAGAACTAGTATTATCTGAGGTCATATTTAAACTCAGATATTCTTGGCCTTTTCAAACATTTGATGTTCTATTGGTGAGCAATCTTTCCACAACCTCTCCACAATATTGACTCTTTCTGTCTTGTTATCTTTGTCATTCTGCAAGGTGTGAAGGAGAAGAAAAAGTTCAGGGTTTTTCTGATTTGTATTTCTGTTATTAGTGATTTGGAACATTCTTTTTTTTTTGTGGTATGTTCATTTTATTTTAGTGGTACAGAGGGGAGAATTAGGAAGATATGAATTCATTTCCTGTCTCAGACAATTACTAGCTAAATGATGCTAACATCTTTGAAGCATCCATTTCACACGATTTTTGTAAGAATCAAATGAGGTAACATATGTAAAGAGCTTTGTAAATCTTAAAGGAATAAATAAATCCCTGGGGATATTTTCCTTTTTAGAAAAATAAGAAAAAAGTGTAATGTGTGGGCAAACCTCTAAAACTGTCTCATGCTTTCAGTAAGTGCAATATATTTATATATCTCATATATGAAATGCATTCAGTGTATATCATTTAAATGAAACACTTAATTAAAACACTCAGGACAAAACAATAATTTTTTTCCTCATTCCAAAAGGGGAAGTTGGAAACAGCAAACTCTTTTTGCCTTTATCAGAATTTACTGACATTTACTAAATAATCCAAAGATTATATATATGATTGATTTTTATGCTTATTAATTCTAGAGGATAAAAATGATAATTAATTGAAAGCTATTTCAGAGATTAATTATGTTGATGGTATTATCACTGATGATAATTTAAAAATTATGAGAAAAACCTGAAAGAGGAAAAAATGAGTGTAAATATGTAGGCAAATTACTTAGACCCATTAGATTTTTCTATAGAAAAGTGTTTGAACAGCATTAACTAAGCTTACATCATTTAGAAGCCAATATGGTTATCCACATATTAATTATATTTTGACTTCTCATAATAAAACAGATCAATTACTAATGTAAAGTAACCATTTAGATTTCATCTCTTCTATCCATATTATGAAATATAGCATTTACTATGAAATTTAAAAGAACTGTCAAAATTTTATGCTGATAAAACATTTTTAATTAAGACTATATTTGGTATCACACCCAGGCCCTTCAGTATTACTGAGTGGACCTGAAGCTGATTAAAATTTATTGGGGAAATATTTAATAAAATAAATAAAAATACAACAAATGGAATGTAAATATGCAATTTTCTGGGTCACTATGCAGCCTGCAGGGATTACTTCTATCTGAGCTTAACACAATTACTTCATTTAACTAACTCTGGAAAAATATTGTAACTATCCTATATCTTTAATTTAATTCTTTAAAAAAAAATTATAGCTTTTCATTGACATGTGCATGGGTAATTTTTCAACATTGATCCTTGCAAAAACTTTGGTTCCATCTTTTCCCCTTCTTTCCTCCATCTCCTCCCCTAGATGGCAGCCAGTTTTATACATGTTAAATATATTATAGTATATTCTAGATACAACATATGTATACATATTTTTACAATTATCTTGTTGCACAAGACAAATCAGATTTAGAAAGAAGGTAAAAATAACCTGAAGAAAAACAAAAAATGCATGCAAACAGCAACAGAAAGAGTGCAAATACTTTGTTGCTGTGGTCCACACTCATTTTCCAGTGTTCTTTCACTGGGTGAAACTGGTTCTGTTCATCACTAATCAACTGGAACTGATTTGAATCCTCTCATTGACAAAGATAGCCACTTCCATTAGAACTGATCCTCATATAGTATTGTTGTTGAAGTGTATAATGATTTCCTAGTTCTGTTCATTTCACTTAGCATCAGTTCATGTAAGTCTCTCTATATTCATCCTGCTGGTCATTTCTTACAGAGCAATAATATTCCATTACATTCATATACCATAATTTACTCAGCTATTTTCCAAATGATGGGCATCCATTCAATTTCCAGTTTCTAGCCACTACAAAAAGGGCTGCCACAAATATTTTGGTACATACAAGTCCTTTTCTGTACTTTAATATCTCTTTGGAATATAAGTCCAGTAGTAACACTTCAGTATCAAATAATATGCACAGTCTGATAATGTTTGGAGTATAATTCCAAATTGCTCTCCAGAATAGTTGGATCCATTCAAAATACCATCAACAACGCATCAATGTCGCAATTTTCCCACATCCCCTTCAACATTCCTCACTATCTTTTCCTGTCATCTTAGAAAATCTGATAGGTGTGTAGTAGTATCTGAGAGCTATCTTAATTTGCATTTCTCTGATCAATAATGATTTGGAACACCTTTTCATATGAGTAGAAATAGTTTCGATTTTATTATCTGAAAATTGTCTGTTCATATCATTTGACGATTTATCAACTGTAGAATGGGTTGATTTCTTATAAGTTATAGTCAATTCTCTATATATTTTGGAAATGAGATAGTCTTTGGGAGGCGGAGCCAAGATGGCAGAGAAGACACATGTGACTTTCTAAACTCCTCTCATTCCCCTCATGAACAACTATTAAATTCAGCCTCAGAAATAGCTCTTTACTGCTTAAATTCATGAAGATTAGAAGCACTACAATTTACCAGCCAAAAATAATCTGAAAGCTCGCCAGGAAAGGTTTGTCCTGAGGGGCCAGGAACAGACTAAGACAGGCATCGAGAAACTAGTGTCCTGAGCAGACCAGGGGTGGGGGTGATCTCTATGGCTGGAAAAGTTATAGACAGGACTCTGCTATGGGCTAACTGCTCTGCTTTGATTACAAAGCAGTAAACTAGCAAAGAAATTAAAGCCTAAAACAGAGGGTACTTTAAAAAACGCCAGAACCTAACAAGATCTGGCTGTAACCACCCAAACCCGGAAGTGACTGAGGCAGACCTGTAACACAGCCCTGCACCCACATCCTGCAGTTTGGGGCTTTTGCAGGGGCAGTTACAAATCTGCACAGCAGTGAGGCACAAACCTGGGCAGCCTCTAATCTGCAGAGTGGGGGGCTTGGCCTGGGGCAATAGAACTTCCCCATCAGACTGTGCTTCCCGGGGCAGAGATACTTCTGGTCCCTGCAGGGCCATTAGCTCAGCTGCTAATATCCACAGCCCCAGGGCAGCCTCTGGCTTGAGATAGTGAAACTCTCACTGCCCAGTGTCTAGCCCCAGGGCAATTGTTATTCCACACAGTGGGGGTTCTTTGCAGGGCACTTTCCCAGCTCAGCCCTGAAGGCCTGAATTACTTCTGGGTGGGGAACTCTTTCCCAGAGCACTCCAGTACCTCCCTGCTTTTTGTAGCCTGCTGGCAGGAGAGCTACCCATCCATACATATCACTGCTCTGCAGAGGAAGCTGGTAACCTCCTGGCTCTGAAGGCAGACCCTACAGGCTTTAACATAATGAGTAAAAAAATCGAAAGGATGATTGATAGTTTCTATACAGAAAGAGAACAGCTTTTCAACCCTGAAGAGACTAATAGCAGACAGTCTCCAGACAATTCTTAGTCCCCAATAAAAAAGGTTCTCCTAGAAGAGACTATTAAAAACCTTAAAAGAGAACTAGAAGAAAAATGGGGAAAGGAAAGAGAAGCTATGCAAGAGAGCAACAACTTCCTGAAATGTGAATTGGAAAAGGTAAAAAACTCCCAAGAAGTACAGGGAAACAGAATTTGTGAATTGGAAAAGGTTAAGAATTCCCAAGAAAGTAGGATTTGTTCATTGGAAAAAGAAAATAACTCACTAAAAAAAATTAGTGAAATGGAAAAAAATTCCGTAGAGCAAAATGACTCATTTAAAAACTCAATTGGACATATACAAAAAGAAGTTTAAAAAAGGTAATGAAGAAAATAACTCACTAAAAATCAGAATTGAACAAATAGAAATGACTGATTCTTTGAGACATCAAGAATCAGTCAAGCAAAAGCAAAAAAATGAAAGATTGGAAAAAAATGTCAAATATTTACTTGGAAAAACAACAGACCTGGAAAATAGATCTAGGAGCGATAACCTGAGGATCATTGGACTACCTGAAAATTATGATGAAAAAAAGAGCCTAGATACTATTTTACAGGAAATCATTAAAGAGAACTGCCCAGAAGTAATAGAACTGGAAGGCAAAATAGGCGTTGAAAGAATTCATCCAACACCTTATGAAAAAGACCCTAAAATAAAGACTGTGAGGAATATTGTGGCCAAATTTCAGAATTTTCAGACTAAAGAAAAAATATTACAAGCAGCTAGGAAAAAACAATTCAAATACTGAAGAGCCACATTACACAAGATCTGGCTGACTCAACATTAAAGGATAGAAGGGCCTGGAATCTGATATTCTGAAAGTCAAAAGAACTTGGAATGCAGCCAAGAATAAACTACCCAGCTAAGCTGAGCATTTTTTCCCATAGAAGAAGATGGACATTTAATGAAACAGAGGAATTCCATTTGTTTCTAAGGAAAAAACCAGACTTAAACAAAAAAATTGATCTACAACAACAGGATGCAAGAGAAGTAGAAAAAGGTAAAAGGAACTCTTGAGAACTGTATTTCTGTTGTGGATATACATAAAACCCACATGTATAGTTTGATTTTACTGATATAGCATAAAAAAGGGAAGTAGAAATGGAAAAGAGATAGTGTCAGAAAAAGGGAAAAGGAGAGATAAAAAGAGGGAAACTACATGCAAGATGAGGCAAAGGAAATCTATCATATCCGAGGGAACTTAGAGGGGGAGGAACATTGTGTGAATCCTACTCTCCTGAGAGTTGGCTCAAAGAGGAAATAATTGACAGATTTGTTTCACAAAAGGGAGGGAGGGGAGAAGTCGGAACAGAAGTGAGTGCAAGGGATAATGTAAAAAAAAAAAAAAACTACCCAGGCATGAGCTTTGTCAATAAAAAGTTCAAAAAAAAAAAAAAAAGGAGATGAGGCCTTTACCAGAACCTTTAACAGTACAAATGTTTTCCCAGTTTATTGTTTCCCTTCTAATCTTATCTGCATTAGTTTTGTTTGTACAAAAACTTTTAAATTTGATATAATCAAAATTTTCTATTTTGTGATCAATAATGATCTCTAGTTCTTCTTCGGTCACAAATTCCTTCCTTCTCCACAGATCTCAGAAGTAAACTATCCTGTTCTTCTAATTTATTTATAATGTCATTCTTTATGCCTAAATGATGAACCCATTTTGATCTTATCTTGGTATACAGTATTGTGTGGGTCAATGCCTAGTTTCTGCCTTAATAATTTCCAATTTTCCCAGCAGTTTTTGTCAACTAGTGAATTCTTAACACAAAAGTTGGGGTCTTTGGATTTGTCAAACACTAGATTGCTATTATTATTGACTATTTTGTCCTGTGAACATAAACTGTTTCATTGATCAACTAGTCTATTTCTTAGCCAATACTAAATGGTTTTGGTGACCACTGCTTTATAAAATTTTTTTCGATCAGGTACTTAGATAAATTTTAGATTGGGTACAGCTAGGCTATCTTCATTTGATTTTTTTATTAGTTCCCTTGAAATTCTTGACCTTTTGTTCTTCTAGATGATTTTTGTTATTATTTTTTCTAGATCATTAAAATAGTTTCTTGGGAGTCTGACTGGTATAGCACTAAATAAATAGATTAGTTTAGGTAATATTGTCATTTTTATTATATTTGTTCAATCTATCCAAGAGCACTTAATATTTTTCCAATTGTTTAGATCTGATTTTATTTGTGTGGAAAGTGTTTTATAGTTTTGCTCATATAGTTCCTGACATTCCTGTGGCACATCGTTTCCCAAATATTTTATACTATTGACAGTTATTCTAAATGGAATTTCTTTTTTTTATCTCTTGCTGTTGGATTTTGTTAATGATGTATAAAAATGCTGAGGACTTATGTGGATTTATTTTGTACTCTGCAACTTTGCTAAAGTTGTGTATTATTTCTAATAGCTTTTTAGTAGAATCTCTGGTATTCTCTTGGTATATCAGCGTATCATCTGCAAAGAGGTAATCCTTATTACCTATGCTAATTCCTTTAATCTCTTTCTCAGCTCTTATTGCCAAAGCTAGCATTTATAATACAATATTAAATAGTAATGGTGATAGTAGTCAAACTTGTTTCCCTCCTGATTTTATTGGGAATGGTTCCAGTTTATCCCCATTACATATGATGTTTACAGATGGTTTTAAATAGATGCTACTGACTATTTTAAGGAAAAGTCCATTTATTCCTATACTCTCAAGTGTTTTTTATTAGGAATCGATGTTGGATTTTATCAAATGCTTTTTCTGCATCTATTGAGATGATCATATGGTTTTTGTTAAATTGGTTATTATGTTAATAGTTTTCCTAATATTGAACCAGCCCTGAAATCCTACTTGGTCATAGTGTATTATCCTGGGGATGATTTTCTGTAATCTTTTTGCTAATATTTTATTTAAGATTTTTGCATCAATATTCATTAGGAAGATTTCTTTCTCTGTTTTCAACCTACCTGGTTTAGGTATCAGTACCATGTCTGTGTCATAAAAGGAGTTTGGTAGGACTCCTTCAATCCCTATTTTTTCAAATAGTTTATATAGCATTGAAATTAATTGTTCTTTAAATGTTTGGTAGAATTCACATGTAAATCCATCTGGTCCTAGGGATTTTTTCTTAGGGAGTTGATTAATAGCTTGTTCTATTTCTTTTTCATGGGACTATTTAACCAATTTATTTGTTCCTCTGTTAATCTGGGCAACCTATATTGTTAAACGTATTCATCCATTTCATGTAAGTTATCAAATTTATTGGCATAAAGTTGGGCAAAGTAACTCCTAATTAGTGCTCTAATTTCCTCTTCATTAGGGGTAAGTTGTCCCTTTTCATTTTTAAGACTAACAATTTGATTTTCCTCTTTCCTTTTTCTAATCAAATTTACCAAGGGTTTATATATTTTGTTGGTTTTTTCATAGAACTAACTCTTAGTTTTATTTATTAATTCAATAGCTTTTTTTTTTACTTTCAATTTTTAGTCTCTCCTTTTATTTTTTGAATTTCAAGTTTAGTGTTTGATTGGGGGGTTTTAATTTGCTCCTCTTCTAGCTTTTTTAGTTGCAAGCCTAATTCGTTGATTTCCTCTTTCTCTATTTTATGCAAGTAGGCCTCTAGAGATAAAATTTCCCCTTATTACCTCTTTGTAATGTTACACATTACAATATATTGTCTCATTATTGTCATTTTCTTGGGTCTAATTATTAATTATGTCTATGATTTGCTGTTTCACGCAATCATTCTTTAGGATGAGAATATTTAGTTTCCAATTACTTTTTGGTCTCTTTTCCCCTGCTTTTTATTGAATGTATTTTTTATTGCATCATAATTCGAAAATGATGCATTTACTATTTCTGCCTTTCTGCATTTGAATTTGAGGTTTTCATGTCCTAATATGTGGTCAGTTTTTGTATAGGTTCCATGAACTGCCAAAAAGAAAGTGTACTCCTTTCTATCTCCATTTAGTTTTCTCCAAAGATCTATCATACCTAACTTTTCTAGTGTTCTATTTACCTCTTTAACTTCTTTCTTGTTTATTTTGTGGTTTGATTTATCTAATTCTGAGAGTGCAAGGTTGAAATCTCCCACTATTATAGTTTTGCTGTCTATTTCTTCTAGCAGCTATCTTAACTTCTCCTTTAGAAATTTAGATGCTGTACTACTTGGTGCATATATGTTTATTACAGATATTGCTTCATTGTCTATGCAACCCTTTAGCAAGATATAGTGCTCTTCCCTTATCTCTTTTAATTAGATCAATTTTTGCTTTTACTTGATCAGAGATCAGGATGGTTACCTCTGTTTTTTTTTTCAACTTCACCTGAAGCACAGTAAATTCTGCTCCACCCTTTTACTTTATTCTGTACATATCACCCTGCTTCAAATGGGTTTCCTGTTAAGAATATATTGTAGGATTCTGGCTTTTAATCCAGTCTGCTATCTACCTTTATTCTGTATTGCTTGCCATCTTGTTAATTCCTGCTTATGCTTTTCTCCTTTCTTTCCTCCTGAACCCCCTCTTCAGTATTAAATTTGTGAGCACCACTTGCTTCTCACCGCCCTCTCTTTCTAGGATTCTTCCCCCATCTTAGAGTTTCTCCCCCTATCTTACCCCTTTTCCTCACAATTTCTGTATTACCTTCCCTTTTCACTTTTCCCCTCCCACTATTCAATGAGGTGGGAGAAGTTTTTCCATAAATCAAGCATGTCTAATATTTTTCTCTTTAAGCCAATTCTGATGAGAGTAAGAGACACACTATGTTCATCCCTCTCCCTTCTTTCTCTCAGATATAACAGGCTTCCTCTGCCTCTTCATAAGATGTAATACCTCCACTTTTTCCTTTTTCTGCTACAATTTCCTTTTCATCTCTAGTTTTTTTTTTATTATAACAATAAAACCAAAATTTACATATATTCTTTATGTATACTCATAACAGAAATATAGTTCCCAATATTTCTTTTTACCTTTTTATGTTTTTCTTATGTTTTCCTATATTTGGAGATCAAACTTTTTGTTTAGTTCTAGTTTTTTCATTCAGAAATAGATGGAATTCACCTATTTCATCAAATATCCATCTTCTTCCCTGGGAAAAAAATGCTCATTTTGGCTGGGTAAGTTATTCTTGGCTGCATACCAAGTTTCTTAGCCTTTCAGAATGTCAGATTCCAGGCCCTTCAATTCTTTAATTTGGATGCTGCTAGATCCTGAGTAATCCTTATTGTGGCTCCTCTGTATTTGGATTGTTTTTTTCTAGCTTCTTGTAGTATTTTTTTTTCTTGGTCTGATAGTTCTTGAATTTAGCCACGATATTTCTTGAAGTTTTGATTTTGGGATATCTTTCACTAGGTGATAAATGAATTTTTTCAAAGTCTATTTTAATTTCTGTTTCTATAACATCTGGGCAATTCTCTTTCATCATTTCCTGAAAAATAGTATCTAGGCTTTTTTTTTTTTCATCATGATTTTCAGGGAGTCCAATAATCCTTAGATTATTTCTCCTAGATCTATTTTCCATGCCTGTTCTTTTTCCAAGTAGGTATTTAACATTTTTTCTATTTTTTTTCATTTTTTGGTTTTGTATCACTTATTCTTGGTGTCTCCTTAAGTCATTCATTTCCATTTGTTCAATTCTGATTTTTAATGAATTATTTTTTCATTTACTTTTTTATTTTTTTTTGTAATCTTCCAATTGAGTTTTGAAATTAGTTATTTTGTTCTATGGAATTTTTTTCCATTTTGCCCATTTTCTTTTTCCAAATCACTAATTCTATTTTTCAGGTAATTGAATTCTTTTTCCACTCTATCTTTTAATGAGTTACATGTCTTATCCAGACCCTCTTGCAAAGCTTCTATTTCCTTTCCTCATTTTTCTTCTAGCTCTTTTTTTTTTTTTTATTTTTTTTTTTTTTTTTTTTTTTTTATTTTTATTTTTTTTTTTTTAATAGCCTTTTATTTACAGGATATATACATGGGTAACTTTACAGCATTAACAATTGCCAAACCTCTTGTTCCAATTTTTCACCTCTTACCCCCCCACCCCCTCCCCTAGATGGCAGGATGACCAGTAGATGTTAAATATATTAAAATATAAATTAGATACACAATAAGTATACATGACCAAAACGTTATTTTGCTGTACAAAAAGAATCAGACTCTGAAATATTGTACAATTAGCTTGTGAAGGAAATCAAAAATGCAGGTGTGCATAAATATAGGGATTGGGAATTCAATGTAATGGTTTTTAGTCATCTCCCAGAGTTCTTTTTCTGGGCATAGCTAGTTCAGTTCATTACTGCTCCATTAGAAATGATTTGGTTGATCTCGTTGCTGAGGATGGCCTGGTCCATCAGAACTGGTCATCATATAGTATTGTTGTTGAAGTATATAATGATCTCCTGGTCCTGCTCATTTCACTCAGCATCAGTTCGTGTAAGTCTCTCCAGGCCTTTCTGAAATCATCCTGTTGGTCATTTCTTACAGAACAGTAATATTCCATAATTTTCATATACCACAATTTATTCAGCCATTCTCCAACTGATGGACATCCATTCAGTTTCCAGTTTCTAGCCACTACAAAAAGGGCTGCCACAAACATTCGTGCACATACAGGTCCCTTTCCCTTCTTTATAATCTCTTTGGGATATAATCCCAGTAGTAACACTGCTGGATCAAAGGGTATGCACAGTTTGATAACTTTTTGAGCATAGTTCCAAACTACTCTCCAAAATGGTTGGATTCGTTCACAACTCCACCAACAATGAATCAATGTCCCAGTTTTCCCACATCCCCTCCAACAATCATCATTATTTTTTCCTGTCATCTTAGCCAATCTGACAGGTGTGTAGTGGTATCTTAGAGTTGTCTTAATTTGCATTTCTCTGATTAATAATGACTTGGAGCATCTTTTCATATGACTAGAAATAGTTTCAATTTCTTCATCTGAGAATTGTCTGTTCATATCCTTTGACCATTTTTCAATTGGAGAATGGCTTGATTTTTTATAAATTAGAGTTAATTCTCTATATATTTTGGAAATGAGGCCTTTATCAGAACCTTTGACTGTAAAAATATTTTCCCAGTTTATTGCTTCCCTTCTAATCTTGTCTGCATTAGTTTTGTTTGTACAAAAACTTTTCAGTTTGGTATAATCGAAATTTTCTATTTTGTGATCAGTAATGATCTCTAGTTCTGCTTTGGTCATAAAGACCTTCCCCTTCCACAGGTCTGAGAGGTAAACTATCCTATGTTCCTCTAATTTATTAATAATTTCATTCTTTATGCCTAGGTCATGAACCCATTTTGACCTTATCTTGGTGTACGGCGTTAAGTATGGATCAATGCCTAGTTTCTGCCATATTAGTTTCCAATTTTCCCAGCAATTTTTATCAAACAGTAAGTTCTTATCCCAAAAGCTGGGATCTTTGGGTTTGTCAAAGACTAGGTTGCTATATTTGTTGACTGTTTTATCCCTTGAACCTAATCTATTCCACTGATCAACTAATCTATTCCTTAGCCAATACCAAATAGTTTTGGTAACTGCTGCTCTATAATATAATTTTAGATCTGGTACAGCTAAGCCACCATCATTTGATTTTTTTTTCATTAATTCCCTTGAAATTCTTGACCTTTTGTTTTTCCATATGAACTTTGTTGTTATTTTTTCTAGGTCATTAAAATAGTTTTTTGGGAGTCTGATTGGTATAGCGCTAAATAAATAGATTAGTTTAGGTAATATTGTCATCTTTATTATATTTGCTCGCCCTATCCAAGAGCATTTAATATTTTTCCAATTGGTTAGATCAGACTTAATTTGTGTGAAAAGTGGTCTGTAATTTTGCTCATAAAGTTTCTGATTTTCCCTTGGCAGATAGATTCCTAAATATTTTATATTATCAGTAGTTACTTTAAATGGAATTTCTCTTTGTAACTCTGACTGTTGGATTTTGTTAGTGATATATAAGAATGCTGATGACTTATGTGGGTTTATTTTATAACCAGCAACTTTGCTAAAGTTGTGGATTATTTCTAATAACTTTTTAGCAGAATCTCTGGGGTTCTCTAAGTATACCATCATGTCATCGGCAAAGAGTGATAATTTGGCTTCCTCATTGCCTATTCTTATTCCTTTAATCTCTTTCTCAGCTCTTATTGCTATAGCTAGCGTTTCTAATACAATATTAAATAGTAACGGTGATAGTGGGCAACCTTGTTTCACTCCAGATCTTATTGGGAATGGTTGCAGTTTGTCTCCATTACATATGATGCTTACTGATGGTTTTAAATAGATGCTGCTGATTATTTTAAGGAAAAGTCCATTTATTCCTATACTCTCAAGTGTTTTTAATAGGAATGGATGTTGGATTTTATCAAATGCTTTTTCTGCATCTATTGAGATGATCATATGGTTTTTGTTAATTTGGTTATTAACATGGCCAATTATATTGATAGTTTTCCTAATATTGAACCAGCCCTGCATTCCTGGTATAAATCCTACTTGATCATAGTGTATTATCTTGGAGATGATTTTCTGTAGTCTTTTTGCTAATATCTTATTTAAGATTTTAGCATCAATATTCATTAGGGAGATTGGTCTATAATTTTCTTTCTCTGTTTTCAGCCTACCTGGTTTAGGTATCAGTACCATGTCTGTGTCATAGAAGGAATTTGGTAGGACTCCTTCATTCCCTATTTTATCAAATAATTTATATAGCATTGGGGCCAATTGTTCTTTAAATGTTTGGTAAAATTCACATGTAAATCCATCTGGTCCTGGGGATTTTTTCTTAGGGAGTTGTTTAATTGCCTGTTCTATTTCTTTTTCTGAAATGGGACTATTCAAGCAATTTACTTCTTCCTCTGTTAGTCTGGGAAGTCTGTATTTTTGGAGGTAGTCATCCATTTCACTTAGGTTATCAAATTTATTGGCATAAAGTTGAGCAAAATAACTCCTTATTATTTCTCTAATTTCCTCTTCATTGGTGGAAAGTTCTCCCTTTTCATTTTTAAGACTACTAATTTCATTTTCCTCCCTCCTTTTTCTAATCAGATTTACCAAAGGCTTATCTATTTTATTGGCTTTTTCATAGAACCAACTCTTAGTTTTATTAATTAGTTCAATAGTTTTTTTACTTTCAATATTTTTAATTTCTCCTTTTAATTTTAGAATTTCCAATTTAGTATTTGATTGGGGGTTTTTAATTTGGTCTTTTTTTAGTTTTTTTAGTTGCAAGCCCAATTCATTAATCTTTTCTTTCTCTGTTTTATTCAAGTAAGCCTCTAAGGATATAAAATTCCCTCTTATTACCGCTTTGGCTGCATCCCACAAATTTTGGTATGATGTCTCATCATTGTCATTATCTTGAGTGAAATTATTAATTGTATCTATAATTTGCTGCTTCACCCAATCATTCTTTAAGATGAGATTGTTTAGTTTCCAATTACTTTTTGGTCTATTTCCCCCTAACTTTTTGTTGAATGTAGTTTTTATTGCATCATGATCTGAAAAGAAAGCATTTACTATTTCTGCTTTCTTGCATTTAATTTTGAGGTCTTTATGTCCTAATATATGGTCAATTTTTGAATAGGTTCCATGAACTGCTGAGAAGAAAGTATATTCCCTTCTATCTCCATTCAATTTTCTCCAAAGATCCAACATACCTAATTTTTCTAATATTCTATTTACTTCTTTAATTTCTTTCTTATTTGTTTTGTGGTTTGATTTGTCTAATTCTGAGAGTGCAAGGTTGAGATCTCCTACTATTACAGTTTTGTTGTCTATTTCTTCTTGCAACTCTCTTAACTTCTCCTTTAGGAAGTTGAGTGCCATACCACTTGGTGCATATATGTTTAATATTGATATTGCTTCGTTGTTTATGCTACCCTTTAGCAGGATGTAGTTTCCTTCCTTATCTCTTTTAATTAGATCAATTTTTACTTTTGCTTGATCTGAGATAAGGATGGCTACCCCTGCTTTTTTGACTTCACCTGAAGCATAATAGATTTTGCTCCAGCCTTTTACCTTTACTCTATATGTATCCCCCTGCTTTAAATGTGTTTCTTGTAAACAACATATTGTAGGGTTCTGACTTTTGATCCAGTCTGCTATCTGCCTCCTCTTTATGGGGGAGTTCATCCCATTCACATTTACGGTTAGAATTACTAAATCTGTATTTCCTGCCATCCTAATAACCCCAGATTGTGCTTTACTTATTCTTGCCTCCCCCAACCCTCTTTCCCCCTTTTAAACTTATGTACCCCTCTTGTATCACGATACTTATCCTCTTTATAATCCCTCCCTCCCCCCCTTTGAGTCTTTCCCCCTTCCTTCCCTTATTACTCTTTTTCTTTTCCCTTTTCCTCTCCCCCGTTTTTAATGAGGCGAGAGAGAATTTTCTCTAAAACAAATGTCAATTATTTTTTCTTTGAGCCAACTCTGATGAGAGTAAGATTCACACAATGTTCCTCCCCCTCTCTAAATTCCCTCAGATATGATAAGTTTCCTTAGCCTCTTTGTGGGATGTGGTTTCCCTCTTTTTATCCCTCCTTCCCACCTTATTCTGCCATCATCCCTTTTCCATATCTACTTCCCTTTTTTATGTTATATCAGTACAATCAAATTATACATGTATTCTTTTTGTATATCCACAACAGAAATACAATTCTCAAGAGTTATTTTTACCTTTTCTGCATCTCTTGAGTTCTATTCTTGGAGATCAAATTTTTTGTTTAGTTCTGGTTTTTTCTTCAGAAACAAATGGAATTCATTTGTTTCATTAAATGTCCATCTTCTTCCCTGGAAGAAAATGCTCAGCTTAGCTGGGTAGTTTATTCTTGGCTGCATCCCAAGTTCTTGTGCCTTTCGGAATATCATATTCCAGGCCCTTCTTTCCTTTAATGTAGAGGCAGCCAGATCTTGGGTGATCCTTATTGTGGCACCTCGGTATTTAAATGGTTTTTTTTTGGCTGCTTGTAAAATTTTTTCCTTAATCTGATAGTTCTGAAATTTTGCCACAATATTCCTTGGGGTTTTTATTTTAGGGTTTCTTTCAGAAGGTGTTCGATGAATTCTTTCAATGCCTATTTTACCTTCTGATTCTATTACATCTGGGCAGTTCTCTTTGATGATTTCTTGTAAAATAGTATCTAGGCTCTTTTTTTCATCATAGTTTTCAGAAAGTCCAATAATCCTCAGATTATCTCTCCTAGATCTATTTTCCAAGTCTGTCGTTTTTGCAAGTAGATAATTCATGGTTTTTTCCAGTTTGTCATTTTTTTGTTTTTGCTTGACTGATTCTTGCTGTCTCAATGAATCATTAGTTTCAATTTGTTCAGTTCTAATTTTTAAAGAATTATTTTCTTCATTAGCTTTTTTTACTTCTTTCTGTATATGTCCAATTGAGTTTTTGAATGTATTGTTTTGGTCTGTGGAATTTTTTTCCATTTCACTAATTTTTTTTTTTAGTGAATTATTTTCTTTTTCCAATTCACAGATCCTACTTTCTTGCGTGTTCTTTGTCTTTTCCAATTCACGGATCCTACTTTCTTGCGAGTTCTTTGTCTTTTCCAATTCACAAATCCTACTTTCTAGTGAATTCTTTATTTTTTCCAATTCACAATTCTTACTTTCCTGAGATTTTTTTATTTTTTCCAATTCACCAATTTTGTTTCCCTGCACTTCCTGGGAATTTTTTAACTTTTCCAATTCGTATTTCAGGAAGTTGTTGCTCTCTTGTAAGGCTTCTCTTTCCTTTCCCCATTTATCTTCTAACTCTCTTTTGAGACTTTTAATGGTCTCTTCTATGAGAGCATTATGTAAAGGAGGACAGTCTGATGCATTTTTGCTGTTTGAGGTCTCTTCAGGTTTGCTGACCTGCTCTTTTTCTGCATAGAAGCTGTCGATTGTTCTTTTCATCTTTTTATTCATGTTTTAAAGCCTTTAGGGTAGGTCTCCTAGGCAAGGGGGTTACCAGCTTCCTCTGCAGAGCAGGGAAAGATGTAAACCGATTTCCGGCTCCGAGGTATGGGAGTGCTCTGAGTGAGAGTTTTCCCTTCCCCCAACAGGAAGTGGATTCAGCACTGGCCGAGCTATCAAACTGCTTAGTAGGGCTGAGTGGATTATCGATTGCCCTCGGCTAGAGACTAAGTGGTGAAAGTGTCACTGCCCCAGGCCGGAGCCTCTTGTGGGACTGTGAGTATTAGCAGCTGAGCGCAGACCGCAGAACGCAGACAGCCACAAACTCTGCCCAGTGTCTCTGCCTGATGCAAATCGGCCCTGGAAAAGCTCTATGGCCCCAAGCCGAGCTCCCCACTGCGCAGATTGGAGGCTAACCCGGGCTGCGTCCTCCTGCCGTGCAGGATCACAACTGCCCCAAGGAAAAGCCCGTACTGCGGGTTGGGGCTGCGCGCTTGTGCTGAGATCTGTGCCTTCACCCTCGGTTTGAGACTCTCCTCGGAACCTAATTTCTCTCCCAGTCTGCGCCGATCTCCCCCCTGGCCCCGGAACCAACCTTTTTTGGCGAGACTGCAGATTTTCTTCGGCCGGTGAGTTGTTCTACTTCTTATCTTTACGAATTGTAGCAGTCAAGACTATTTTTGAGGCTCGATATAATATTGATAAAGAGGGTAAGAGAAGAGCTTAGAAAGACGCGTGTGTCTTCTCCGCCATCTTGGCTCCGCCCCCATTTCTAGCTCTTTTTAAAAAGCCTTTTTAAATTTCTTCTACAAGAGCCTTATGTGGTGGTGACCATATCATATCTACATTTGGGTTTTCATCTAGAGACAAACTGTTTTTAGTCTACTCCAGCTTTGAAAGCTACTCTCTGTCAGCATAGAAGCTATCTATAGTTAGAGCACACTTTGCCTTTCTAGTCATTTTAACAAAACAAAACAAAAAAACTGCAGTCTGCTTTTAGGGCAATGTGGGGTTATTGAGGTTCCTCAACAGACAACAGGAAGCAGCAGTGAAGCAGCAGTGGGACATCAATGGCTGTACTGAGATCAGCCTGTGCACTAGGATCAGCAGTTGCACGCTGGGATCAACGGTTGAGTGCTGAGATCAAGTGCTGAGATTGTGCTGAGTCTCTTCTGGTGCTGGGTGGGTATGGCCAGTTCCCCAGAGTCTCTAGTGTTTTGGGGTTATAGTCTTTGATCTTTGTGTTTATAGCGTCTCTGCTGATCTAATGGCTTGCTGCCAGGGCAGAGTAGCCAGCACTGTGGCAAAGTTCTCCCTGCAGATTTTCAGCTGGTGAAGACCATAGTCTGCCCCCCTCCAGTCTGCTCATCATAGTTTGTTTTTTGTGCTCTCACTGCCTAACTGCTTGAGTCTGCTCCTGACCTAGACCTATTCTGTCCCTGTGCTAGCAAAATAGACCTTTGCTGGGGAATTTTGAGATTATCTTCTGTTGGTAATGAGTTGCACTCCCAATATTCATGAGTTTTGACAGTCAAGAACTAATTCTGAAGCTGAGTTTCATAAAAATTAGTTTGAGGATAAAGGAGAGCTCAGAAAGAGGCATGTGTCCTCTTTGCTATCTTGGCTCCACCCCCAAATTTAATTCTTGAGAGCTCTAATATATAAACCTGGATGATTATTAGTTTGTTATCCATATATACTAATTTAGAGTATAATGGTCTGACTATTTTGGGCCCCAGAGAAGAAACAAAGAAATGTAATTCATACCATTTATTGTAGAGATGAGTAAGTATGGGTGTGTTGTGTTGAACATACTAAAAGGTACCATAACAGATCAGTTGTTTTTGCCTAAGTATCATTTTATTTTTTCTTTTAAGAGAAAGCTCACTGGAAGGGGGAATTTAATAATCATATTCAGAAAGGAGTGTGATAGAAAAAGCAAAAACATCAATAAAATATTTTTAAAGACAAAATAATCATTCCTTAAGTCCAATGCTTTTCTTTTCCTTCTGAAGCTTATGTTTCTTATGCATTAAATTCACCCATGTGTTTGGGATTCCCTTCCATTCTATTATCAAATATCATTCTTTGAGAAAACTCTTGCTTTCAAAAAGCCTGTTTCTTGAATATCTCATAAGTCTTTTTTCTTAAGGCAATAAAGCCTACTGGCTTGATAGAAAACAATGAACACATGAATGTTAAAAAGACTTTGAATTTTACCAAATCTACTCTTCCATTTCTCTGTTATGACTGGGGAGATAGTCTTCACTGAGTTCAGTAATTTATTTTTAAAAATTCAGTCCAGCCATAATGGAAGATTATTGTTACAAAGATACAGCTCATAAACTACATTATTTTCAATAGCACCTAATTTTCCTCCTCTAAATTTGAATGTATATTTTGTTAATAAACTATGTAGACTATATAGAATGCCTATTATGTTAATAATGAAATTCAACAATACATTTGTAAATTAAAGTAATAGAAGAAAAACAAAAATAAAATTTATTTTTTAAACCATATAAATTCAAAACCAATTATTTTTTTACATTTTCATGTCAGAATAAAAGATATCTTTTTGCAACTTTAGGAAACTAGTCACCATGTAATGGTGAAAATAGAGCAGAAGACCTATACAACTAGAGTCTGTCATCACTACAAACACAGTAATTATTTAATGTGACATTTATTTGGTATTAATATAATCAAATTTCTAATTATGAAGGATATACATTGTCATGATGGCAAATATATTTGTATATATAGACAAGTCACTTATTAAGCACTTACTGAAAACAAATTGTAAGGTATTCCTATGGGAAAGAATAACTCAAAGTCTTTATTTTTTTTCATAGTCATCCTGCTTTCAAGGATTTAATAAACTAGTAAAGGGAAACCAAACCAACCTAGGTAATTATAATACAGAATATAATATAAATTAAATCTTGCAGTGTTCTGAGGAAGAAATTAATTTCATGGATTGGTAAAAGGAATCAGAGAAGCCTTAGAGAAATTGGCATTTGAATTGAGATTTAAATGGTGAACAGAAATTCCATCCATGAGAAAGGGAAAGCCATTCTAGGTCCATGAAACAGTGTGAGCAAAGGTACAAGATGATGAGAGCACAGCTTAATGTGAAAAATAAAGGACAATCTAGTTTGACTAGGATAATGGTTTTGGAATCAGGAAAAACCTGGGTTTGAATCCTATCTTGCTGTGTGACTTAGAGCAAGTCACAACCTTTCCATGCCTCAGTTTTCTCATTTTTAAAATGAAGAAATTTGACTTGATGGTCTCCACTACTTCTAAATACCTGTTCCTATGAAAAAAATTGCAAAGGCACGAAGGAACATGCTGAGAACAATGAACAAGGAGGTCAGGGCTCAGACTAATTGACAAGAAAAACTAGAAGTAAAAAACTAATTACCCTGTGGAAATATGTATAGAAAAATTGCACATATTTAAGATATACTAGATTACTTGCTTTCTAGGGGAGATGGTAGGAAGAAGGGAGGGAGGAAAAAAAAACGGAACACAAGGTTTTGCAAGGGTGAATATTGAAAACTATGCGTTTTGAAAATTAAAAAAAAAACTTTATTAAAAAACTAATCTTTTTGAAGTAAAGGCTGGAGGGGGTGATGCCTTCTAGTCGCTCTATGCACTAGCTGCTGTTCCCAGACCCACACATTTCAGACAGCAGAAGAACAAGAGGAATATAGAAGCCAAGAACACCATTGTGCCACAGGGGATAGCACCTTCCAGAGCATTTCATCTGGCCACAACTCCCAAAGTGAAGCATTCCCTGACTCTTCCTGAAAGTTGGTGAATGGTGGTTGTACATCTATCCCAAAGCTGACTTTTGGTTGGAAATGAGAGGGATCAAAGCAACTTCTCATCCCTAAGGTGAAGTTACAGGTGGAGTATCAGGAAAAGAGAAGAGAAAGACTAGAGGGGAAGAAAAGGAAGATTATGAAGAATTTCCTCAGAAGAAGCAGAAACTTTCTGGAAAGAAGCAGTGGTCTGGCTCAGCATGTCCCCAGAACCTAGAACTGTTATATCCAGAAGTATCCACCAAGTTATCCAGCAGGCAGTGCAGAGGAGCAGTGGTATCTGGAAATCCTGGATAAAGGCAGAATTTCTTGTCCAAGCTGTTGGGCAGTAGTCAGAAAGACAGTAAAGTGTCTAAAGAAGCACATGGGGAACTGCAGACAGATGTACATCTGTCACCACTATGGGAAGCAACGTTAGTCATTGGCAGGGATGAAATACCATGTCATGGCAGACCATAATAATTTGCCCATCCTGAAAGATGGGGGAGAGCTAGATGAGCCAAATGAATGAGAATATCTCCAAAAGGTCCTGAAAAGGATGAGGAAGCTCAAGTGCACACAGGACAGTTGCTTTGGCAGCTTCACAAGCAACATGGACAACTTGTATCACATCCAAAAATGTGGCAAAGAAGATGCAAAGCTGGAGCAGATGACACTGAAGTGGCACCATTGTGGAAAGACTTATGGCTTAAAGGCTGGACTTATGTATCACCTATGATCAGAACATTGACCTATGCCCTTCTTTTCAGAGTCAGGCCAATCAGAGGGCTTAAGATATCTGTGTTTAGAGACTAGTACTGGGGATCATGTACAGGGGCATTCAGCCAAAGTGGCTGTATATTACTTGCAGGAGCTAGCCAATGCCAAGTTGGCCTAAGAGTGGCCTAAGAAGAAGGTGCTTCAGGACCTGGTTCCTGATGACCGAAAGCTGAAATGTACTTGTCCTGCACTACCTATCTTTAGCCAGGAAGTACTCTATAAATGGAAAACAGAAATCAAGATGTAACATCATGTCCATTGTCCTAACCAGAGCTGTGTATCGGATTACAGTAATGTGTCTGGTCTGAAGGTTCACTTGGGCACTTGCTCATTGAGAAGCTTTGTGGCTGGAAAATATAAGTGCCTCCTGTGTGAGAAGGAGTTCATGTCACACAGTGGTGTCAAATATCACATCAACTCTGTTCATGCTGAGGATTGGTTCATGGAGAATATCACAACCACCAAAACTTTTGAGAAGCTGATGAAGATGCAGCATCAGCAGGAGGAGTAAAGGCGATAGCAGCAGCACAAGAAGAGGATGTCTGTGAGGGATGGTAGAAAACAGTAGGTGTCTGAGGCTATGCCGAACTAGAAAGAGTAAGGATGATGGGGAGGGAAGGGTCTAGCGGTTAAGCTTCTTGTGAGAATGCTGAAGGAGAAGAGCTAAAGCCAGAGCAAGTACCCATGCCAGTGTGTTTCCAGACAGTGAAGCTCTCAAAAAACAGCTACAAATATGGAAGAAAATAACAGGCCAATGAAAGAGCATTGTGTGAAGGGATGGGGTTCTGTTGGCCCAGGGGCCTTGGAACTGGGGAGTCCTCTTAACCCCTTTCTTGTTAGTAATTTTCTCACTCATTCCTACTCATGCCCCTTCCTCTTTCGACTTCTGGACTCCCTCTGCCCAGGAAGCCATTTCCCCCACTGTTTTGCAGCCTTAAGTTCCAGTCATCTTTATCACATGGGTGTAATCTTCTTTCCCTCCACAAGAGTGAGAAACTTCTGGCTGTTGGAGATTTCCTCCTTAAAGTAGAGTGGTCCTAATTAGAATATTAAACATTGAGGTTTGGGATTAGGAAAAGTTTTACTTGTTTTTCCTTCCCCGGCTCCTTTACCTGCTATTAACGCCACCATCTAATCTGTAAAACAATCCAACATCTCTTCACCACATACAGTTTATGATCTTATGTTTTGTTTACAACTAATCCAGATGCCTCTATTTGGGGGCCAAGAATATGGATTTGGAGGGAGTCAGAAAACTGGTGTTGCATTTTGGGTATTACTGGGAAATGTTTCTTGTACTGAAGTCATAGTTTTGAAAGAAAAGGCTCAAAAGAAATACAGGAAAAGCTATAAAATTCATAGGGCAAAGCAAGCATTATTGTCCAGCCTGAGCTTTCCTAGTGTGTGGGATCATATGTGTCACTGAGACCAGCTCTTAAAAGCTTTTTCTACACTTCCTTAATTTTAATTGTTAAGAGGTATCTCACTAGGTATACTTGGTGTTCTGCTGTCCTAGTGATACATTGTGTCAGCAGTTTAAATGAATATTCCCTTTTCTTGGGCTTCTGTTTAGCTACAACAAACTTTAGTAGCCATTTCCAAAGTCTAAGCCCTTACCTCTCCCTCCAGTCATTGTGTTGCCTCTTCTGAATAATCCTTGGGTTATTGTCCTTTGCACAGTGGTAACAACAAGAGGGCCTTCTCTTGGGATGCCCTTTAGTCTAGCATCCTGAGACTTCATGATGTAAGTAAGCACTTAGCCAGAGCTGGAAAAATAAAAACAGACTTCCCCTCCTTACTCTCTTGCATACCTGGCCATCCCTATTAAGACGTTTATTTCTAAGATAGACTTTCTTTGGAGTTTCAGATATATCAGCTTCTCTTTATTCTTAGTCTTGCCACCTTCCTACTCCAAAATGCAGGTCCCATAACCTTGTTCCCATTTGTCTCATGTGCTGGTACATGAAGAACCTGATCTCTGTCTTTGGTACATGTTGCAAATAGTGGCACATGACAAGTATCACTTTCAGATTCTGGAAGACTGTGATTCTTCCAGTATGTTGCTCTAAAAAAAACTGACAAAACAGTTTGGAGAGATGATGTGAAGATCTATTGGTTCATTACACCTCAAAAGAAGTCCTGCTTCTAATAAGTGGTAGTAATACATGACCTTTTTACTGCCAGGAGCAGCAAATGAAAAGTAACACCTATATTACTCTATCCTTTGTTGCAAGACTATGTATATCCTGAAATTCAGGTTATACAATAAATAGAGACTGATAGGGATGATTGAAGAATGATATCTACATCCTATAAAGTTATAATTTGGGATGTAGCTGCTAACACAAGGAAATAAACGCCCCTTTACTAGAAAAAAAATGCAATTATTCTTCTAATAAATTAATTGAGCCTCTTCCTGCCTTATATAATCTCCCTCCAAATCATTCTTCACTAACTAATTAAATAGGGTTTATACTACTTCTCTGCTCAAAGCTCTTCAATAGTGCTATACTTCCTAACCAAGAAAACCAATATAAGTTTGTATGACATCCCAAGCCTTCCTTTCTGGTTGTGTGACCATATTTAAGTTACTTAGTTTGTCTATGTCTGAATTTCCTCATATGTAAAATGATGAGGTTGAACTCTATAGTTTCCAAAATGATTTCTAGTTCTACATCTATGGACCTGTGAAATTTGTACTTCTCTTATAAATGCCTAAAATATCTTCATCTCAATAACTTTTGTGTCAGAAATAGGAGGGTGAAGATGGAAGCCATTTTGATTATTTGCTCTAACAATAACTCTGATATGAATCATAAAGTAAAAACAAATAAGTCACAAAGTATGGTACTTACACTGATTGTGAATTTTGATATATAAAGTAATCATTTCACTCTATATATACTCTGGCTTCTTCAAAAAACAAAATTTAGAGAGGTGGAGCCAAGATGGTGGGCAGCAGACATGACTTTCTGTGACCACCTCTAACCTTCTCTCAAACCAACATCAGATTAAGCCTCTAAACTGGCTTTGAAGTCAAAGAACCCACAAATATTTGAAGTACAACATATTTCCAGAAGATACCTTGGAAGAACTTCAAACAGGTCTGTTTCAAATGAGCAGGTGGACAGTCTTTTGAGCCCAGACTGCAGCACAGGGGCAAGGAGCTGGAACAGAAAGTCAAAGCAGAACCTGGGAATCTTCTGTGAGTCTCTTAGGCTATTCTATCCTGGTTGCAAACAGGTGGTTTGGCAGAATTTGCTACAAAAGACAAACTGTAAACCACTAAGCCCCAAACAGAACCTAGCTGCTATTATCCAGCAATGGAAATCAATCTGCAGAACTGCCCCAAGACAAATTAAAGCAGCTGAGACTCCTTTGCACTGAGCAGACCTCAAGTCTTAAAAAAAGAGTAAAAAACCAAAAAGAACTCTCGCCATATAGAAACAGAAGAACAGACCTCAAATCCCGAGGTTCCTAAAGGCAAATTCCAGATGAAGCCCCAAAGTGAGATATGAGTTGGTTTCTGTTTCACAAGGGTCTGTTGGAAGATTGCATAAAGGATCTTAAAAGAGAGTTAGAAGAAAAATGGGGAAAGGAAATGAGATCATTGCAAGAAGGAATGGAAAAAGCATATAGTGTCCTACAAAATAGATAAGAAAAAGATATCAATTCATTGAAAAATAAAATTTGTGAAATAAAAAAAAATGCAATGAACAAAACAATTCAATTGGCCAATTACAAAAGGAGCTAAAAAAGGTAACAAGAAAATAATACACTAAAAATTAGAATTGAACAAATGGAAGTGAATGACTCACTAAGACTTCAAGAAACAGCCAAACAAAAACAAAGAAAATGGAAAAGCACAAGAAAATATGAAATACCTTCTAGGAAAAACAACTGACCTGGAAAACAAATCTAGGAGAAACAATCTAAGGAATATTAGACTTCCTGAAAGCCAATATGAAAAAAAGAAGCTAGACGTTATCTTATAGGAAATCATAAAGGAAAACTGCCTTATATCTTAGAATCAGAAGGTAAAATAGCCATGGAAATAATTCACCAATCACCTCCTGAAAGACACCCTAAAATTAAATCCCCAAGGAATATCATGGCTAAATTTCAGAACTATAGCACAAAGAAAAAGATACTGCAAGCAGGCAAAAAGGAAAAAAAAAATTAAATACCAAAGAGTCACAATGAGGATTACCCAGGACCTAGCAGTTTCCATCTTAAAGGTTTGAAGGGCCTTGAATCTGATATTTCAAAAGGCAAAAGAACTTGGATTACAGTCAAGAATAAGCTATCCAATTAAAGTGAGCATTATATTTCAGGGAAGAAGATGGACAATCAATGATAAAGGCGATTTTCACCTATTTCTAATGAAAAGACCAGAACTGAACAAAAAAAAATTGATCTCCAAACACAGAACTCAAGAGAAACATAAAAAGGTAAAAAGGAAAGAACTCTTGAGAATTGTGTTTCTGTTATGGGTACACTTAGAGACTGCAGGTATAATTTGATTTTATGATGATAATATGATAAGGAAACTAGAGGTGGAAAGGGGATCATACTCCAAAAAGAGGGAAAAGGAGCTAAATGGGAAATTACATCTCATGAAGAGTCAAAGAATACCTCATAATTAAGGGAATAAAGGAGGGGGATGAGTATTATATGAATCTTACTGTCATCAGATTTGGCTAAAAGAGAGAATATAAGACATTTGGTTTTATAGAAAAACATCTCACCTTAAAAGGAAGTGGGAGGGAAATTGGGAAAAGGAAAGACTGATAGAAGTAAAAACAGAAGTATTAGGGAAAAGGTATAAAAAAGGGGAAAGGACTCTAAAAGGGAAGGGCTGTCTTGAGGGAACTGGTCATCAAAAGCAAAATACTGGGGAGGAGGGAAGGGGAAAAGGAAAGAGAAAAGCATAACAAGGTAAATAGGATGGTAGGAACTACATAATTAGTTTTTTATATTATTATAACTTTTATTGATAGAACATACACATGGATATTTTTTTTTACAACATTATCCCTTGCACTCACTTCCGTTCTGACTTTGTCCTTCCCTCCTTCCATCTCCTCCTCTAGATGGCAGGCAATCTTATACATAGTAAATATGTTATAATATATCCTAGATACAATATATGTGTGCAGAACCATACAGTTCTTTTGTTGCACAAGAAGAATTGGATTCAGATTAAAAATAACCTAGGAAGAAAAACAAAAATTCAAATAGTCCACATTCATTTCCCAGTGTTGCTTCTCTGGGTGTAGCTGATTCTGTCCATCATTGATCAATTGGAACTGAGTTAGATCTTCTCTTTGTTGAAGATATCCAATGCCATCAGAATACATCTTCATACAATATTATTGAAGTATATAATGATTTCCTGGTTCTGCTTCATTTCACTCAGCATCAGTTTATGTAAGTCTTTCCAATACTCTCTGTATACATCCTGCTAGTCATTGCTTGGAGAACAATAATATTCCATGACATCCATATACCACAATTTACCCAACCACTCTCCAATTGATGGGCATACATTTGTTTTCCACTTTCTAACCACTACAAAAAGGACTGCCACAAACATTTTGGCACATACAGGTCCCTTTCCCTTCTTTAGTATCTCCTTGGGATATAAGCCCAGTAGTAACACTGCTAGATGAAAGGGTATGCACAGTTTGACAACTTTTTGGGCGTATTTCCACATTGCTCTCCAGAATGGTTGGATTCGTTCACAACTCCACCAACAATGCATCAGTGTCCCAGTTTTCCCACCTCCCCTCCAACATTCATCATTATTTTTTCCTGTCATGTTAGCCAATCTGACAGTTGTGTAGTGGTATATCAGAGTTGTCTTAATTTGCATTTCTCTGATCAATAATAATTTGGAACATCCTTTCATATGAGTAGAAATAATTTCAATTTCATCATCTCAAAATTCATCATCTGTTTATATCTTTTGGCTATTTATCAATTGGAGAATGGCTTGATTTCTTATAAATTGGAGTCAATTCAATATATATTTTGGAAATGAGGCCTTTATCAGGACCTTTAACTGTAAAAAATGTTTTCTCAGTTTATTGCTTCCCTTCTAATCTTGTTTGCATTCATTTTGTTTGTACAAAGGCTTTTTAATTTGATATAATCAAAATTTTGTATTTTGTGATCAATAATGATCTCTAGTTATTTTTGGTCACAAATTCCTTCCTCCTCCAAAAGTCTGAGAAGTAAACTATCTTATGTTACTCTAATTTATTTATAATCTCATTCTTTATGCCTAAATCATGGACACATTTTGATCTTATCTTGGTGTACGGTGTTAAGTGTGGGTCCATGCCTAGTTTCTGCCATATTAATTTCTACTTTTCCCAGCAGTTTTGTCAAATAGTGAATTCTTATCCCAAAAGTTGGGATTTTGGCATTTGTCAAACACTAGATTGCTATAGTTATTGACTATTTTGTCCTGTGAACCTAACCTATTCCACAGATCAACTAATTTATTTCTTAGCCAATACCAAATGGTTTGGGAAGCCGCTACTTTATAATATAGTTTTAGATCGGGTCCAGCTAGGCCACTTTCATTTGATTTGTTTTTTCATTAATTCCCTTGAAATTGTTGACCTTTTGTTCTTCCATATGAATTTTGTTACTTTTTCTAGGTCATTAAAATAGATTCTTGGGAGTCTGATTGTTATAGCACTAAATAAATAGATTAGTTTAGGTAGTATTGTCATCTTTATTATATTCCCTCGGCCTATCCAAGAATAATTGATATTTTTTCCAATTATTTAAATATAACTTTATTTGTGTGGAAAGTGTTTTGTAATTTTGCTCATATAATTCCTGACTTTCCTTTGGTAGCTAGATTTCCAAATATTTTATGCTATCAATAGTTATTTTGAATAGAATTTCTATTTATATCTCTTGTTGTTGGATTTTGTTGGTGATGTATAAAAATGCTGAGGATTTATGTGCATTTATTTTGTATCCTGCAAGTTTGTAAAGTTGTGGATTATTTCTAATAGCTTTTTAGTAGAAACTTTGGAGTTCTCTAAGTATACCATCATATCATCTGCAAAGAGTGATAATTTGGTTTCCTCATTACCTACTTTCCATCCTTTAATCTCTTTCGCAAAGCTTATTCCCAAAACTAGCATGTCTAATATAATATTGAATAATAATGGTGACAACCTTGTTTCACTCCTGATCTTACTGGGAATGGTTTCAGTTTTTCCCCATTACATATGATGCTTACTGACAGTTTTAAATATATGCTCCTGATTATTTTAAGAAAAAGTCCATTTATTTCTATACTCTCAAATATTTTTAATAGGAATAGGTGTTGGATTTTATCAAATGCTTTTTCTGCATCTATTGAGATAATCATATGGTTTTTGCTAATTTGGTTATTGATATAATCAATTACTCTTATAGTTTTCCTAATGTTGAACCAGACTACATTCCTGGTATAAATCCTACTTGGTCATAGTGTATTTTCCTGGGAATGATTTTCTGTAATCATTTTGCTAATATTTTATTTAAGGTTTTAGCATCAATATCCATTAGGGAGATTGTTCTGTCATTTTGTTTCCCTCTGTTTTTAACCTACCTGGTTTAGGTATCAGTACCATGTCTGTGTCATAAAAGGAATTTGGTAGGACTCCTTCAATCCCTATTTTTTCAAATTGTTTATATATCATTGGAGTTAATTGTTCTTTAAATGTTTGGTAGAATTCACATGTAAATTCATCTGATCCTGGGGATTTCTTCTTAGGGAGTTGATTAAAAGCTTGTTCTATTTTTTTTTTCTAAGATGAGACTATTTAACCAATTTACTTCTTCCTCCCTTAATCTGGGCAAGCTATATTTTTGAAGGTATTCTTCCATTTCATTTAAGTTATCAAATTTATTGGCATAAAGTTGGGCAAAACTAATTCCTAATTTCCTTCATTTCCCTCATTTCCTTTTCATTTGTGATGATTTCTCCCTTTTCATTTTTAAGACTAACAATTTGATTTTCCTCTTTCCTTTGTTTAATCAGATTTACTAAGGGTTTATCTATTTTGTTGTTTTTTTCATAGAATTAACTCTTAGTTTTATTAATTAATTCAAGAGGTTTTATTTTAACTTCCAATTTTATTAATCTCTCCTTTTATTTTTAGAATTTCAAATTTAGTGTTTGACTGGGGGGTTTTAATTTGTTCCTTTTCTAGCATTTTTAGTTGCAAGCCCAATTCATTGACCTTCTCTTTCTCTATTTTATGCAAATAGGCCTGTAGAGAGATAAAATTTCCCCTTATTACCACTTTGGCTGCATCCCACACATTTTGGTATGACGTCTCATTATTGTCATTTTCTTAGGTGAAGTTATTAATTATGTCTATGATTTGCTGTTTCACCCAATCATTCTTTAGGATTAGATTATTTAGTTTCCAGTTATTTTTGGACTATTTTTGCCTTTCTGCATTTGAATTTGAAGTTTTTATGTGCTAATATATGGTCTATTTTTGTATAAGTTCCATGAACTGCCAAAAAGAAAGTGTCCTCCTTTCTGTCTCCATTTAATTTTCTTCAAAGATCTATCATACCTAACTTTCCTAGCATTCTTTTTACCTCTTTGACTTCTTTCTTATTTATTCTGAGGTCTGATTTATCTAATTCTGAGAATGCAAGGCTGAGATCTCCCACTATTATAGTTATCCTATCTATTTCTTCTCACAGCTCTCCTAATTTCTCTTTTAAGAATTTAGATGCTACACCACTTGGTATATATATATATATATAATATTTATATTGATTCATTATCTATGCTACCCTTTTGCAAGATATAGTGCCCTTCCTTATCTCTTTTAATTAGATCAATTTTTGCTTTTGCTTGATCTGAGAGCAGGATGGCTACCCCTGTTTTATTTTTACTTCACCTGAAGCATAATGGATTCTGCTCGAACCTTTTATCTTTACTCCATATATATTGTCCTGCTTCAAGTGTGTTTCCTGTAAACAACATATTGCAGGATTTTGGTTTTTAATGCAGTCTGCTATCTTTATGGGGGAGTTTACCCCATTCACATTTATGATTAAAATTACTAATTCTGTATTACTTATGCTTATGCTTTTCTCCCTTCCTTCCCCCTTATCCATCTTCCCAGTATTAAACTTGTGAGCACCACTTGCTTCTCACAGCCCTCCCTTTTTACGATCCTCCCACTACCTTAGTATTCCTCCCGCTTTCTTACCCCTTTTCCTCACAATTTCTGTATTCCCTTCTGCTTAGCTTATTCCTTCTCTTTTCACTTTTCCCCTCCCACTTTTTAATGAGGTGCATGAAGATTCTCTGTAAATCAAATATGTCTAATATTTTTCTCTTTAAGCCAATTCTGATGAGAGTAAGATACACACTATGCTCATCCCCCTCCTTTCTTTCTCTCAGATATAATAGGTTTCCTTTGCCTCTTCATGAGATGTAGTACCCCCACTTTACCTTTCTTCAGGTACAATTTCCTTTTCACCTGTAGTTTCTAGAACAAATTATACGCGTGTTTTTTATGTATATTTATAACAGAAATATAGTTCCCAAGATTTCTTTTTACCTTTTTAGGTTTCTCTTGAGTCCTATATTTGAAGATCAAACTTTTTGTTTAGTTCTGTTTTTTTCTTCAGAAATAGTTGAAATTCACCTATTTCATTGAATGTACATCTTCTTCCCTGGGAAAAAATGCTCATTTTGGCTGGGTTCTGGTTTTTTCATCAGAAGTAGATGAAATTCACATATTTCATTGAATGTCCATCTTCTTCCCTGGGAAAAAATGCTCATTTTACCTGGGTTAGCTATTCTTGGCTGCATATCAAGTTTTTTAACCTTTTGGAATATTAGATTCCAGGCCCTTCAGTGCTTTAATATGGACATTGTTAGATCCTGAGTAATCCTTATTGTGGTTCCTCTATATTTGAATTGATTTTTTCTAGCAGCTTGTAGTAGTTTTTCCTTGGTCTGATAATTCTGGAATTTACCCACAATATTTCCTGGAGTTTTGATTTTATGGTCCCTTTCAGTAGGTGATCAATGAATTTTTTCAATATCTATTTTACCCTCTGTTTCTATAACATCTGGACAATTCTCTTTGATAATTTCCTGGAAAATAGTGTCCAGGCTCTTTTTTTCATCATATTTTTCAGGAAGTCCAATAATTCTCAGATTACCTCTCCTAGATCTATTTTCCAGGTCTGTTGTTTTCCCAAGAAAGTATTTTGACATTTTAGTTTTGCTTGACTGATTCTAGGTGTCTCCTTGAGTTGCATTTATTCAGTTATGATTTTTAATGAATTATTTTCTTCACTAACTTTTTTATTTCTTTTTCTAATTGTCCAATTGAGTTTTTAAATGAGTTGTTTTGGCCTATAGAATTTTTTCCCATTTTGCCAGTTTTATTTTTTGGAGAGCTATTTTCTTTTCCCAATTCACTAAATCTATTTTCCTTGGAATTGTTTACCTTTTCCAATTCACTAATTCTGTTTTTCAAGGATTTGATTTCTTTATCCACTCTTTCTTTAAATGAGTGGGATGACTTGTCCATATCCTCTTGCTAAACTTCCCTTTCCTTTTTCCCATTTTTCTTCTAGCTCTCTTGTGAGAGCCTTTTTGATTTCTTCTATGAGAGTCTTGTGTCTTTAGGACCAGATCATATCCCCCTTTGGGATTCATCTGGAGACAGTCTCTTTTTAGATTCCTCAAGGGATAAAGTCTGCTCTCTATCCATATAGAAGCTATCAATAGTTAATGTGTGCTTTATTTTTTTGCTCATTTTGTCAAATAAGAATCAAGGAAAACAAACTAACAAAAAAAAAAAAAACAAAAACAAATGTAGTCTGCTTTTTTTTTTTTGGGGGGGGGAGGGAGTTGGATGGTATTACCAAGCTTCCTTTATAGACTACAGGGGCAACAGTGAGGCACTAGCTGGACAGCAATGGCTGCACTGTATCTGTGCTCTAAGACTCCAAGAGCATGCTGATTCACTCAGCACCTGGGTGTGGCCAGTTCCCAAGAGACCCTAGCATTTCAGGGTTATAGTCTTTACCCCCTGTGTTTATAACTTCTTTGCTGATGTACTGGCTTACTGCCCAGGCAAAGTAGCCACAGTGTGGTAAAGTTCTCCCCGCAGAAATGGCTGAGATCACACCCACCCCCCTCAGATCTGCTCAGTGAGAGCTGCCTTCCATACTCTCACTGCCTGCCTTCAGTCTGCACCTGATCTAACCATCTCCACCCAGGAGCAAAAATAGACCTTTTCTGGTGAATTTTGAGGATATCTTCTGTTGGTAATGTTTTCGTGGATTTTTTAAATCAAGTCCTAATTCCAAGGCCTTTTCATGAAATAAAGTATTTTGAGAGCAAAAAAGAGCTTAGATGTGTGTGTATTCTCTGCCATCTACAGAATTAGTTATTTTAACTGTGAATGTGAATGGGATGAACTCTCCCATATAATGGAAACAGATAGCAGACTTGATTAAAAGCCAGAATTCTACAATATGCCATTTACAAGAAAGACATTTAAAGCAGAGTGATAAGTGCAGAGTGAAGTATAAAAAAAGCAAAGCTAGCAATCCTGATCTCAGATCAAGTAAAAGCAAAGGAAATTACAATTTACTAAAGTTACTAAAAGGTAACTAAAGGTACCACAGATAATAAAGTAATATCAATACTAAACATAAATTCACCAAGTAATATAGCATCCAAATTCCTAGAGAAGTTAAAAGAGCTGCAAGAAGAAATAGACAGCAAAATTATGCTAGTGGAGGTCTCAAGCTTGCTCTCTCAGAATGAGATAAATTAAACCCCAAAATAAATAAGTAAGAAGTTACGGAGCTGAACAAAATGTTAGGAATGTTAGGTATGATAAATCTTTGAAGAAAATTGATGGAGAAGGAAATTAATTTACTTTCTTCTCAGTGGTTCATAGAACTTATACAAAAATTGGCCATGTATTAGGGCACAAAAACCTCAAAATCAAATTAGAAAGGCAGAAATAGTAAATGCATTTTTTCAGATCATGTTGTAGTAAAAATCACATGCAATATTAAAGGCAGGAGAAAATAGACCAAAAGTTAATTGCAAATTAAATAGTCTAATCCTAAAGAATGAATGAGCGAAACAGGAAATCATAGAGACAATTAAGAATTTCATCCAAGAGAATGACAATAATGTAACAATGTACTGAAATTTGTGGGATGCAAACAAAGCAGTTATAAGGGGAAATTTTACATATCTAGATGCTTACTGTCATAAAACAGAGAAAGAGAAGATCATTGAATTGGATTTACAACTAACAAAGCTAGAAAAAGAACGAATTAAAAACCCTCAATTAAATACCAAATTTGAAATTCTGAAAATAAAAGGGGAGATTAATAAAACTGAAAATAAGAAAACTATGTAATAAATAAATAAAACTAAGAATTGGCTTTATGAAAAAAGAATAAAATAGATAAAACTTCAGTTAATTTGATTAGAAAAAATAAATTGTTAGTCTTAATGAAAAGGGAAAATTTTCTACCAAAAAAGAGGAAATTAGAACAATAATCAGGAGTTATTTTGCCCAACTATATGCCACAAAATTTTATCATCTAAATGAAATGGAGAAATATCTACAAAAATATAGATTGCCCAGATTAACAGAAGAGAAAATAAATTATTTAAATAGTTCCATTTTAGAAAAAGAAATAAAGCAAGCTATTAATCAACTCCCTAAGAAAAAATCTCCAGGGCCAGATGGATTTACATGTGAATTCTATGAAACATTCAAAGAACAATTAATTCCAATATTATATAAACTATTTTTTAAAAATAGGGAAAAAAGGAATCCTACCAAATTCCTTTTATGACACAGATTTTGGTGCTGATAGCTAAACCAGGTAAGATGAGAACAGAGAAACAAAATTACATACCAATTTCTCTCATGAATATTGATGCAAAAATCTTAAATAAAACATTAGCAATGAGATAACAGAAAGTCATCCCCAGAATAATACATGATGAACAAGTTGGGTTTGTACCAGGAATGCAGAGCTGGTTCAATATTAGGAAAACTATTAGCATAATCAACTATATCAATAACCAAACTAACAAAAAGCATGTGATTATTTCAAAAGATGCAGAAAAAAAAACATTTGATAAAATCCAATATCCATTCCTATTAAAAACACTAGAGAGTATATGAATAAATGGACTTTTACTTAAAATGATCAGTAACATCTATTTAAAACCATCAGCAAGTATCATATGTAATGAGGACAAACTGAAACCATTCCCAATAAGATCAGGAGTGAAACAGGGCTGCCCACTAATACCATTGCTATTCAATATTGTATCAGAAGTGTTAGCTTTGGCAATGAGGGGAAAAAAGAGATTAAAAGAATTAAAGTAGGTTATGAGGAAACCAAATTATCACTCTTTTCAGATGATATGATGGTATAGAAAACTCTATAGAATCAATTAAAAAACTACTAGAAACAATTCACAACTTCAGCAAAAAATCCACACAAATGGTCAGCATTTTCATATATTACCAACAAAGTCTAGCAGCAAGAGATACAAAAAGAAATTCCATTCAAAATAACTGAAAGTATAAAATATTTGGGAATCTGTCTGCCAAGGGAAAGTCAGGAATTTTATGAACACAAGTACAAAACACTTTCCACACAAATAAAGTCAGATCTAATCAGTTGGAAAAATATCAAGTTTTCATGGGCATCCCGAGCAAATATAATAAAAATGGCAATATGATCTAAATTAATGTACTTATTTAGTGCTATACCTATCAAATTCCCAAGAAATTATTTTACAGATCTAGAAAAAATAGTAACGAAGTTCATCTGGAAGAACAAAATGTCAAGAATTTCAAGGGAATTAATGAAAAAAATGCTAATGAATGTGGCCTAGCTGTGCCAGACCTAAAACTATATTATAAAGCAGAGGACATCAAAACCATTGGTACTGGCTAAGAAATAGTCAAAGGGTGGATTAGGTTATGATCACAGAACAAGAGTACCAGTTTCCCAAAGGTTGTTGTTATGATCATATAAATAATGTTTGTAAAGCATTTAGCATAATGCCTGGCACATAGTAAGTGTTTGATCAATGTTTATTCTTTCTTTTCTCCTTCTCAGGATTGTTGAGAGGATAAGAAATAATGTATGAAAATCATTTTGAAAACATTAAAATTT
Source organism: Sarcophilus harrisii (assembly GCF_902635505.1). Lineage (NCBI taxonomy): Eukaryota > Metazoa > Chordata > Mammalia > Dasyuromorphia > Dasyuridae > Sarcophilus > Sarcophilus harrisii. The sequence continues at coordinate 122,686,661 of NC_045431.1, read as the reverse complement.
TGTACAAATAGAGCTTATTATCATTGCTATTAAAAAGATCTTAAAATTTTAGTGAACTGCAAGCTCAAAATAAGTTAACAGTGTGATATGATGGCCAAAATCACCAGAGTAATTTTATAGTGCATGATTAGAAAATTATATCCCTATGTGTTCATTTGAGTGGGGGAGAGCACTGATATACTGAAACATGATCAGAGAAAGGTTGTCAGGATGATGAAGAGCCTGAAGGACATGTCATCTTTGAAGGAACTGGTGAGATTGAAAGCAAGAAAAGTATTCAAGTATGTAAAGAACCACCATGTGGTAATGGTAAACCATTTGGAAGAGATTTTTGATTTGCTCTGTTCATTCCTGAAAAACAGGACCAAGAGAAATGAGTGGAAGCTTCAAAGAGGTAAATTTAGATATCTGGTTGAGAAAATCTTCCCAAGAATGATGGTTTTAGCTATGCAAACTAAGCTCTCCTTCAAGTATGTGGAATTAGGGCACTATTGCCTTACCCTTAAACCCTTATTTTCTGACCAATGTCAAAATCAGGAAGACTGTAGAACCCAGTAGAAGCCCAACTTGTGAAAAACACTTGTAATGTGGCAGGATATGGGAAAAGTTCTTAAATATTTTCTGCCAGTAGTTAGTTCTCAGATTGTAATTTGCAAAACAATTGTCCACCTAAACCTTTAGAACGAATTGCCTCACAAAGTTTTCAACAATATGCAGTAACAGGTTCTATTCAAAGTAAAATATGAAAATCTAACAGCCTTTCATTAGAGATATGTATATTACATTCCTACAATTATCCCAGGCCACAGTTTCTGAAGGAGAAAATTTAACATATTTTGTTTTGTTTTGGGGTTTTGTGGAATAGTTCATTTTTATTAAACCACATGGCAAAAATTCCCGTGTTTTTTGTTCAAGAAATATATTTCATTAAGAAAACATGTGGAAGATGGCAGAGAAGGTACACATGACTTTCTAAGCTCCTCTAATTCCTCTCATAACCAACTATTTAATCCAGTCTCAAAAATAGCTCTTCACTGCTTAAATTCATGAAGATCAGAAGCATCACAACTTACCAGCTGAAGTCAATCTGGAAGACCGCCAGGAAAGGTTTGTCCTGAGGGGCCAGAAACAGACTAGCACAGTCAGCGAGAGACTAGCTTCCTGAGCAGATCAGGGGCTGGGGTAATCTCTGTGGCTAGAGAAGTTATAGAGACCATTCTGCTATAGGTTAACTGCTCTGCCTTCATTACAAAGCAGTAAACTGGCAGAGAAATTAAAGCCTAAAAGAGAGGGTACTCTAAAAAATGCCAGGACCTAAAAAGATCTGGCTGTAACTACTCAAGCCTGGAAGTGACTCAGGCAGACTGAAACCCAACCCTGCAGCCATATCCTGCAGTTCGGGGCTTTTGCAGGGGCAATAACAAACCTGCACCAGCAGGGGCACACAGCCTGAGCAGCCTCTAATCAGCACAGTGGGGGGCTCAGCCTGGGGTAATAGCACTTCCCCAGCAAGACTGTGCTTCCTGGGGCAGAGACACTTCCTGTCCCTGCTAGTCCATTCACTGCTCAACTGTCTAGCCTCAGGGCAGTCATTATCTCACACAGCTGGGGTTCCTTGAAGGGCACTTTGTCAGCTCTGCCCTGCAGGCCTGAGTTACTCTTTCCCAGAGCACTCCAGTACCTCACTGCTTTTTGCATCTGGCTAGCAGGACAGCTACCCATCCATACACCTTTCACTGCTCTGCAGAGGAAGCTGGTAACCTCCTAGCTCTGAAGGCAGACCCTACAGGCTTTAACATAATGAGTAAAAAAATCGAAAGGATGATTGATAGTTTCTATACAGAAAGAGAACAGCTTTTCAACCCTGAAGAGACTAATAGCAGACAGTCTCCAGACAATTCTTAGTCCCCAATAAAAAAGGTTCTCCTAGAAGAGACTATTAAAAACCTTAAAAGAGAAATAGAAGAAAAATGGGGAAAGGAAAGAGAAGCTATGCAAGAGAGTACAGAAAAGATATATAACTCACTAAAAGAAAAATTTGATAAAGTGGAAAAAGAAAACAACTTCCTGAAATGTGAATTGGAAAAGGTAAAAAACTCCCAAGAAGTGCAGGGAAACAGAATTTGTGAATTGGAGAAAGAAAATAACTCAGTAAAAAAAAATTAGTGAAATTGAAAAAAATTCCATAGAGCAAAATGACTCATTTAAAAACTCAATTGGACATATACAAAAAGAAGTAAAAAAAGCTAATGAAGAAAATAACTCACTAAAAATTAGAACTGAACAAACAGAAATGACTGATTCATTGAGACATCAAGAATCAGTCAAGCAAAACCAAAAAAATGAAAGACTGGGAAAAATGTCAAATATTTACTTGGAAAAACAACAGACCTGGAAAATAGATCTAGGAGCGATAACCTGAGGATCATTGGACTACTTGAAAATTATGATGAAAAAACGAGCCTAGATACTATTTTACAGGAAATCATTAAAGAGAACTGCACAGAAGTAATAGAACCAGAAGGTAAACTAGGCGTTGAAAGAATTCATCCAGCATCTTCTGAAAAACACCCTAAAATAAAGACTGTGAGGAATATTGTAGCCAAACTTCAGGATTTTCAGACTAAAGAAAAAATTTTACAAGCAGCCAGGAAAAAACAGTTCAAATACCAAGGTGCCACAATAAGGGTCACACAAGATCTGGCTGCCTCAACATTAAAGGATAGAAGGGCCTGGAATTTGATATTCTGAAAGTCAAAAGAACTTGGAATGCAGCCAAGAATAAACTACCTAGCTAACTTGAGCATTTTTTTCCATGGAAGAAGATGGACATTTAATGAAACAGAGGAATTCCATCTGTTTCTAAAGAAAAAACCAGACTTAAACAAAAAATTTCATCTCCAACAACAGAACTCAAGACAAGTAGAAAAAGGTAAAAGGAACTTTTGAGAACTGTATTTCTGTTGTGGTTATACATAAAAACCACATGTACAATTTGATTTTACTGATATAGCAGAAAAAAGGAAAGTAGAAATGGAAAGGGGATAGTGTCAGAAAAAGGGAAAAGGGGAGATAAGAAGAGGGAAACTACATGTGACGATGAGGCAAAGGAAACCTATCATATCTGAGGGAAGTTAGAGAGGGGGAGGAACATTGTGCGAATCTTACTCTCATAACAGTTGGCTCAAAGAGGAAATAATTGACACATTTGTTTTACAGAGAATCTTCTCTCACATCACTAAAAAGTGGGAGAGGAAAAGGGAAAAGGGAAAAGAGTAATAAGGGAAGGGTATAAGATAGGGAAAGGGATTCAAAGCTGGGTGACGCAAGTGGGTCCAATAAGTTTAATACTAAAGAAGGAGGGAAGGAGGGCAAGAAAAAGAAAAGCATAATCTGGGGATATTGGGATGGCAGGATATACAGAATTAGTAATTTTAACTGTAAATGTGAATGGGATGAACTCCCCCATAAAGAGGAGGTGGACAGCAGACTGGATCAAAAGTCAGAACCCTACAATATGTTGTTTACAGGAAACACATTTAAAACAGGGAGATACATACAGAGTAAAGGTAAAAGGCTGGAGCAAAATCTATTATGCTTCAGATGAAGTCAAAAAAGCAGGGGTAGCCATCCTTATCTCAGATCAAGCAAAAGCAAAAATTGATCTAATTAACAGAGATAAGGAAGGAAACTATATCTTGCTAGAAGGTACAATAGACAATGAAGCAATATCAGTATTAAGCATATATGCACCAAGTGGTATAGCATCTAACTTCCTAAAGGAGAAGTTAAGAGAGTTATGAGAAGAAATAGACAGCAAAACTATAATGGCAGGAGATCTCAATGTTACACTCTCAGATTTAGATAAATTGAATCACAAAACAAATAAGAAAGAAATTAAAGAGGTAAATGGAATATTAGAAAAATTAGGTATGATAGATCTCTGGAGAAAACTGAATAGTGACAGAAAGGAGTATACTTTCTTCTCAGCAGTTCATGGAACCTACACAAAAATTGACCATATATTACGACATATAGACCTCAAAATTGAATGCAGGAAGGCAGAAATAGTAAATGTTTTCTTCTCAGATCACAATGCAATAAAAACTACATTCAACAAAAAGTTAGGTGTAAATAAATCAAAAAGTAATTGGAAACTAAATAATCTCGTCTTAAAAAATGACTGGGTAAAATAGCAAATTATAGACACAATAACTTCATTCAAGATAATGGCAATGGTGAGACATCATACCAAAATTTGTGGGATGCAGCCAAAGCGGTAATAAGAAGAAACTTTATATCCTTAGAGGCTTATGTGGACAAAATAGAGAAAGAGAAGGTCAATGAATTGGGCTTGCAACTTAAAAAGCTAGAAAAAGAACAAATTAAAAACCCCCAATCAATTACTAAACTTGAAATTCTAAAATTAAAATGAGAAATTAATAATATTGAAAGTAAAAAAAAAACTATTGAACTAATAAATAAAACTAAGAGGTGGTTTTATGAAAAAATAATGAAAATAAATTGATAAACCTTTGGTAAATCTGATTAGAAAAAGGAGAGAGGAAAATCAAATTATTAGTCTTAAAAATGAAAAGGGAGAACTTTCTACCAATGAAGAGGAAATTAAAGAAATAATAAAGGGTTACTTTGCCCAACTTTACACCAATAAATTTGATAACCTAAGTGAAATGGATGACTACTTCCAAAAATATAGGCTTCCCAGATTATCAGAGGAGGAAATAAATTGCTTAAACAGTCCCATTTCAGAAAAAGAAATAGAACAAGCTATTAATCAACTCCCTAAAAAAATCCCCAGGACCAGATGGATTTACATGTGAATTCTACCAAACATTCAAAGAACAATTAGTCCCAATGCTTATACACTATTTGAAAAATAGGGAATGAAGGCGTCCTACCAAATTCCTTTTATGACACAGACATGGTACTGATACCTACACCAGGTAGGTTGAAAACAGAGAAAAAAAATTATAGACGAATCTCCCTAATGAATATTAATGCTAAAATCTTAAATAAAATATTAGCAAAAAGACTACAGAAAATCATCTCCAGGATAATACACCATGATCAAGTAGAATTTATAACACGAATGCAGGGTTGGTTCAATATAAGGAAAACTATCATTATAATTGGCCATATTAATAACCAAATTAACAAAATTCATATGATCATCTCAATAGATGCAGAAAAAGCATTTGACAAAATCCAACATCCATTACTATTAAAAACACTTGAGAGTATAGGAATAAATGGACTTTTCCTTAAAATAATCACTAGCATCTATTTAAAACCAGCAGTAAACATCATATGTAATGGGGACAAACTGCAACATTCCCAATAAGATCATGAGTGAAACAAGGTTGCCCACTATCACCGTTACTATTTAATATAGTATTAGAAATGCTAGCTTTGGCAATAAGAGCTGAGAAAGAGATTAAAGGAATAAGAATGGGAAATGAGGAAACCAATTTTCACTCTTTGCTGTTGATATGATGGTATACTTAGATTCTACTAAAAAGTTATTGGAAATAATCCACAACTTTAGCAAAGTTGCTGGTTATAAAATAAACCCACATAAGTCATCAGCATTCTTATATATCACTAACAAAATCCAACAGTCAGAGTTAAAAAGAGAAATTCCATTTAAAGTAACTACTGATAATATAAAATATTTAGGAATCTATCTGCCAAGGGAAAATCAGAAACTTTATCAGCAAAATTACAGACCACTTTTCACACAAATTAAGTCTGATCTAACCAATTGGAAAAATATTAAATGCTCTTGGATAGGGCGAGCAAATATAATAAAGATAACAATATTACCTAAACTAATCTATTTATTTAGCGCTATATCAATCAGACTCCCAAAAAACTATTTTAATGTCCTAGAAAAAATAACAACAAAGTTCATATGGAAAAACAAAAGATCAAGAATTTCAAGAGTATTAATGAAAAAAAAAATCAAATGAAGGTGGCCTAGCTGTACCAGATCTAAAATTATATCATAAAGCAGCAATTACTAAAACCATCTGGTATCAGCTAAGAAATAGACTAGTTGATCAATGGAATAGGTTAGGTTCAAACAGCCAATAACTTTAATTATCTAGTGTTTGACAAACCCAAAGACCCCAGTTTTTGGGATAAGAATGCATTATTTGACAAAAATTGCTGGGAAAATTGGAAATTAGTATGGCAGAAACTAGGCATTGACCCACACTTAACACCGTACACCAAGATAAGGTCAAAATGGATTCATGATCTAGGCATAAAGAATGAAATTATAAATAAATTGGAAGAGCACAGGATAGTTTACCTCTCAGACCTGTGGAAGAGGAAGGAATTTATGACCAAAGAAGAACTAGAGATGACTACTGACTACAAAATAGAAAATTTTAATTATATCACATTGAAAAGTTTTTGTACAAACAAAACTAATGCAGGCAAGATTAGAAGGAAAACAATAAACTGGGAAAACATTTTTACAGTCAAAGGTTCTTTTTTTTTTTAATTTAATAGCCTTTTATTTACGGGATATATGCATGGGTAACTTTACAGCATTAACAATTGCCAAACCTCTTGTTCCAATTTTTCACCTCTTACCCCCCCACCCCCTCCCCTGGATGGCAGGATGACCAGTAGATGTTAAATATATTAAAATATAAATTAGATACACAATAAGTATACATGACTAAAACGTTATTTTGCTGTACAGAAAGAATCAGACTCTGAAATATTGTACAATTAGCTTGTGAAGGAAATCAAAAATGCAGGTGTGCATAAATATAGGGATTGGGAATTCAGTGTAATGGTTTTTAGTCATCTCCCAGAGTTCTTTTTCTGGGTATAGCTAGTTCAGTTCATTACTGCTCCATTAGAAATGATTTGGTTGATCTCGTTGCTGAGGATGGCCTGGTCCATCAGAACTGGTCATCATATAGTATTGTTGTTGAAGTATATAATGATCTCCTGGTCCTGCTCATTTCACTCAGCATCAGTTCGTGTAAGTTTCTCCAGGCCTTTCTGAAATTATCCTGTTGGTCATTTCTTACAGAACAGTAATATTCCATAATATTCATATACCACAATTTATTCAGCCATTCTCCAACTGATGGACATCCATTCAGTTTTCAGTTTTTAGCCACTACAAAAAAGGCTGCCACAAACATTCGTGCACATACAGTTCCCTTTCCCATCATAGTCAAAGGTTCTGATAAAGGATTCATTTCCAAAATATATAGAGAATTGACTCTAATTTATAAGATATCAAGCCATTCTCCAATTGATAAATGGTCAAAGGATATGAACAGACAATTTTCAGATGATGAAATTGAAACTATTACCACTCATATGAAAGAGTGTTCCAAATCACTATTGATCAGAGAAATGCAGATTAAGACAACTCTGAGATACCACTACACACTTGTCAGATTGGCTAGAATGACAGGGAAAGATAATGCAGAATGTTGGAGGGGATGTGGGAAAACAGGGACACTGATACATTGTTGATGGAATTGTGAACACATCCAGCCATTTTGGAGAGCAATTTGGAACTATGCTCAAAAAGTTATCAAACTGTGCATACCCTTTGATCCAGCAGTGTTTCTACTGGGCTCATACCCCAAAGAGAAACTAAAGAAAGGAAAGGGACCTTTATGTGCCAGCCCTGTTTGTAGTGGCTATCAGCTGGAAAATGAATGGATGCCCATCAATTGGAGAATGGTTGAGTAAATTGTGGTATATAAATGTTATGGAATATTATTGTTCTGTAAGAAATGACCAGCAGGATGAATACAGAGAGGATTGGCGAGACTTACATGAACTGATGCTAAGTGAAATGAGTAGAACCAGGAGATCATTATATACCTCAACAATGATACTGTATGAGGATGTATTCTGATGGAAGTGGATTTCTTTGACAAAGAGAAGATCTAACTTACTTTCAATTGATCAAGGATGGACAGAAGCAGCTACACCCAAAGAAAGAACACTAGGAAATGATTGTAAATTGCTTGCATTTTTGTTCTTCTTCCTGGGTTATTTATACCTTCTAAATCCCATTCTCCCTGAGCAACAAGAGAACTGTTCGGTTCTGTACACATATATTGTATCCAAGATCTACTGTAACCTATTTAACATGTATAGGACTGCTTGCCATCTGGGGGAAGAGGTGGAGGGAGGGCAGGGAAAAATCACAATAGAAGTGAATGCAAGGGATAATGTTGTAAAAAAAATTACCCTGGCGTGGGTTCTGTCAATAAAAAGTTATTTAAAAAAAGACAGAAAAGAAAACATGGGGGTGGGGTGGAGAAGGGCAGCTAGGTGGCATAGTGAATAGAACACCAGCTTTGAAAGTCAGGAAGACCTGAGTTAAAATCTGGCCTCAGGCACTTAACACTTCCTAGTTGTGTGACCCTGGGCAAGTCCCTTAATCCCAATTGCCTCAGAATAGAAAAAAAGAAAGGAAGGAAGGAAGGAAAGAAGGAAGGAAGGAAGGAAGGAAGGAAGGAAGGAAGGAAGGAAGGAAGGAAGGAAGGAAGGAAGGAAGGAAGGAAAAGAAAAGAAAAAATAGGACAGGAAGAGGAAAATGTTATCTGTTTTGTTCTGCCTTCCATTTTAACCTGACTAAATTCTGTGAACCAAGACATTATTCATAAAATATTATCATTGTGGTTAAATTGAGATATTACAAATTTGTTCCCATTGTCTCTTTATTATGTTTTTGAAATTGTGTTTTTCTGTTTATGAATGTAAATATTAGTATAAGAACAGTCTTACCAAAAAAATATGGACTTAAATGAAATAAAGTTAAGCAGTTCTATTGCATCTGAGCCCCTTTCTTAGAAATTCATATTTGATCGACCTAGTAAGATGCTCAGCAATTTAGATACTTCACTCTGGGATAGATAAGACCATCTTAGGGCTTGGCCTAGGATGATGCTAAACCTTAGTGTAGCCCAAAGAATGCTCAAGTGTTCTTTTTAAATAGAAAAGCAGAGTTGCTCAGCATGTGAACATAATTCTCAGGTCCAGTTAGATTGAGATCTATGTCCCAAAACCCAAGTAGAAATGACAATATCTGGAATAATAAAAAGTCTCAGAAATTCAAAAAAAATAGGTTAGGTTCTAACACATATAAGAATAAGATCTATTGTGAAGAGACCAAGTGATCTACACAAGGCTACTAACTGGAAAGTCCAGCTATAAATTTCAGCCTATGTGAAAGATTAACAATTAACACTGAATCTAGAAAGTTGTTTTACAGAAATATTATACCACAATATAATTTTCTATTATATAAAGCCTGAATATCAATTTTCTCTCAGTAGCATGAGTGTTTATATAGAAATATATACATATACATACATATGTATATCCGTACATGATATATATATATATATATATATATATATATATATGTGTATGTATATATATAACATATATATACTATCTGATTGTTTCCATTTTTCACCTTATTTTAATTTTCTTAGTATGAAAGAATGAAAAGATTATAGATGATACTTTTTATTCAATAAAGGAAATTGACTATCAAATGACATGGTCAAATCTTTAAGAATCTTCAAGAAAATGGTCTCTACAGGCACATATTAAGTTTATTCTTGATAAATACATGAAAATGAAACACAAGTTTTTTAAAAATTAACATTATCAAGAAAGGGATAGAAATTAGATTCACATTTTTATTAGTATAGGGAACTCCTTTTGTATCTTCTCTGCAACTCTTAGTGTTAAAAAATTGCCTAGAGCACTTGACATATGCATTGATTTGCTTCTAGTCATTAATAGTATGTGGTTTTTCCATCCTTGGTATCTGGCTTATATCTGTTTTAATTAAACTACACTGCTGTTCATAGTCTTTTTTTTTTTTTTTTTTTTTTTTCTGAGGCAGTTGGGGTTAAGTGGCTTGACCAGGGTCACACAGCTGAGAAGTGTTAAGTACCTGAGACTAGATTTGAACTCAGGTCATTCTGATTTCAGGGCTGGTGCTCTGTGCCACCTAGCTGCCCCATTCATATTCTTTAAAAATAAATAAAAATTACTAAATAAATAATTAGATTAAATAGAAGATAAATATTCAAATAAGTCACTCAACTTAAAACTATATTTAATTAGGGCAAAATATGTAAACTTAAAAACATAATAAAATTCTTCTGCATCTCCCTCTGAAGCTATTTTAAAATATGTAATTTTAAGTAATCAATATACTGTTTTTTATCCTGATTTCCAAAATATTTTCCTCATTTTTATTTCTATTTTTCAAATTCATGATTTTACCATACCACATTTTGCTATATTAATTTGCCAGAATTTACTCAACATTTCCCCAATTTAGAGTTACAGGTTATTTTTTTCCTCTATTTTTTTAAAAAACTATTATAAGCAGTAAGATTATGGGTATTTTCATAAGATAATTCTTCCCATTTAATGATATGTGATATCACTAATTATATCAATCAATGAATAAACAATTATCTTTTTAAATAGCTTTTTATTTACAAGTTATATGTATGGGTAATTTTACAGCATTGACAATTGCCAAACCTTTTGCTCCAATTTTTCCCCTCCTTCCCCCAACCCCCTGCCCTAGATGGTAGGATGACCAGTAGATGTTAAATATATTAAAGTATAAATTAGATACACAATAAGTATACATGACCAAATTGTTATTTTGCTATACAAAAAGAATCGGACTCTGAAATATTGTACAATTAGCCTGTGAAGGAAATCCAAAATGCAGGCAGGCAAAAATATAGGGATTGGGAATTCAATGTAATGGTTCTTAGTCATCTCCCAGAGTTCTTTCATTGGGTGTAGCTGGGTTCAGTTCATTACTGCTTCATTGGAATTGATTTGGTTCATCTCATTGCTGAAGATGGCCAAGTCCATCAGAATTGATCATCATATAGTATTGTTGTTGAAGTATATAATGATCTCCTGGCCCTGCTTGTTTCACTCAGCATCAGTTCCTATAAGTCTCTCCAGGCCTTTCTGAAATCATCCTGTTGGTCATTTCTTACTGAACAATAATATTCCATAATATTCATATACCACAATTTGAATAAACAATTCTCAAACACATACTATGTTCCAAGCACTGTGCTAAGTTATGGTGATTTAAAAAAAGTAAAAAAGATAGTTTCTGCCCTCACAGAGTACACAATCTAACAGAAGAGACAACTTAATCAAAAGAATAATTAGTTTTGGGATTTATTGTAAATATATAATTTATATAGATAGATAGATATACACACACATATATATTTACATTTTACATACATACATACATATATAGATAGATAGCTATATATCTGGATATATATTGCTTTCCAAAACATTTGTACTATTATGTAATTCCTTCCAAAATGTAAGGGGATATTTATCTCTATCAGTCTACTAATATTAAATTCAATTGTGTTCAAGCTTTTCTTTTTTTTGCATATTTGAATTATCTTGTTTAAATTTTGATTTGTTTTTATTTCTTTGATTATTAGAGAATTTAAATAGCATTTGTATGTTTCTTAATACATTTCTTCCAAAAAAAAAATGTTCACATCTGTACTGTAAAGTCCGAGCTAGCTCCCTGGAGGCATCAAGGTCAGCCAGAATCAGTATAAATTTGGTCTTTAGGGGGAGAAGTAAAGGAGATGGACAAAACTGCCACAAGCTCTCTATCAATCTCCCTTCTCCTTGTCCTCCTACAAAGTGAGTCTGGCTTGTCTCACTCCACCCTCTAATCCCTCCTACAATTATCTATATATACCAAAAGATCAAGCCAGCACAGAATAGTGAAAAGGGCTATTTTTCCAAGCATAGGCTAATAGAGTTATTGTCCAATAGGTAATTAGCCTTAAGTGCTCCATTATCTGAATCCAGTGCACCTAATCAGAATTTCAGCCCTTTACACACATCATCAGATTTTACTGTGATAGTTGTATGACAAGAAATAGAAAGGCTTTCAGAAGGCTACCATATACTACATATGCATGTGTTATAGTCTCTCTGACATCACTATCCACTTTCCTTTGATACCCATTCCCACCTTTCCTCAATATTTCAATTCTATACATAACTCACACCATCACTTTCTGCCACTTGACCAGACTCCTAGTTCCTGATCACCTTCAGATACCTAACAAATCACAACACTACCTGCCATAAAATCAGGATTTTTAAACCATTTAACCATTTTCCCATCTCAATTAACCTTTCCCAAATCACTCAGCCCTATTCCCATTGTTTTTATTCATCTCATGTCAGTGGATCTGGCTCTTAGTTTCCTCAGCTTTCTTTAAGACACAGTTCAAATGCAACCTCTTACATTAGGTTGTTTTCTGGTTCCCTGTTAGATTACTCTAACTAACGTTATCTTCAATCACCCATTACATCTTTTTTTTTTGGTGTATCTTTACATCTCCATTGCTTAGGACAATACCAGACATATAGAAAGTCCAGAAAAGGGTCATTCATTCATTTACAATCACAGCTGACTAAGAGGCATGGAGAATGAAAAAACAAAAAAACTTGTTTATTGACTTCAAAAAAGCCCTTGAGTTGGAAGAAAGAGAAACTTCAAAAGATTGTTTCAAATAAGATATAACAAAGATTGTTATTTCTGCAGTCTCAGAAATAACCTCTGACTGCTAAAATTTAAGGTAGTACTCAAAATAAGAGTGCACACCATGGTTATCATGCACATTGTCATGAAAGATTTCCTGCCGATATCAGAAATAGAAATTACATCATAAATACATTTTACCCAAGATCAATACAATATATTTTTCTCATTCAATACCATTCTACCCTCCATATATTACATATTCACTTTATAGAATATATCTACCTACCTACCTACCTACCTACCTATCTATCTATCTGATAACTAACAAAGACATAATTTGCATTCAAAAATTTTTGTGCTAAACTATATTAACAATACATATGGAATTTCAAAGATAAATAGTATAAAATCCATCAAGCATTTTATATAAATATATCATACATTTATCATTAATACATTAAATGAAGTTTTAGTATTTATGCCTCTAGATTAGCTTGATGTATCACGCATAAGTCTAAAAACTGGATTAATATATTTTAGAATAATTTCTTGGTTTCTCAATCTATCGCTTTACATATTATTTTTAGAGGCAACAGTGTGTGAAGCAGATAGACTACTGGACATGGAGCCAAAAAAAAAAGAAAAAGAAAAAGAAAACAAAAAACCTGAGTTCAAAATCTGTCTCAGACAATAGCTGTCATCATGGGAAAGTAATGTATTTTCTATGGCCTATTATATATGCCCTTTAAAATAAGAATAATAAGAACATCTACCTTATAGGATTGTTATGAAGAGAAAATAAAATGATATAGGTAAGCACTTTGAAAATCTTAAACTGCTATATAAGTGATAGCTATCATCATTAGCATAATTAATCAAAACTCTTGCAGATGGTTTGGGCAGGCTATCTCTCTATTCCCTTCTCTTCTCCCCTTATTTGTGCACTCTATTTTGTCTATTCAGTTGAGATTAAAAGTAAAATGAGATCACCTTGTTTATGTTCTCTCCAATATTTGAGATAAGTGTAGTTTAGTTTTCAAATTCTGTCATAGATAACAAGACATGATCTAATAATCCCCAGCAGAATTCAAGGTTGTTTTTTTCATCTCATGGTTTTTTTTCCTTCATTCTGAGTGAATTGTTTTGTTTTTATCCCTTTAAAAACTGTTTTGTTAGCAATAATAGAATGAAATGAAATCCCTATTAATAGAAAAGTCTGCCTAGGTTAATAGAACAGGAAATAAAATACTTAAATAGTCCCATTTTTAAAAAAGAAATTGAACAAGTAATCAATGAACTCCCTAAGAAAAAATCTCTAGGGCTAGATGAATTCACAAATGAATTCTACCAAACATTTAAAGAACAATTAATCCCAATACTAAGTAAATTATTTGGAAAAACAGGTAAAGGAATACTGTCAAATTCCTACTATGACACAAATATAGCACTGATACCTAAACCAGGAAGGATCAAAACAGAAAAAGAAAATAGCAAAGTGATCTCCCTAATGAATATTGATGCAAAAATTTTAAATAAAATATTAGAAAAGAGATTACAGCAATTTATTATGACCAGGTGGGATTTATAGCAGGAGTGTAGGGCTAGTCTAATATCAGGTAAACTATTATATAATTGACCATAACAATAACAAAGCCAACAGAAATCATATGATAATCTCAATAGATGCAGAAAAAGCTTTTGACAAAATATAGCACCCATTCCTATTAATAACACTAGAGAGTATAGGGATAAAGGAAGTTTTCCTTAAAATAATAAGCAGTATCTATCTGAAACCTACAGCACGTATTATTTGTATAATAAGATCAGGGGTGAAACAAGGATGTCCTTTATTACTACTATTATTCAACATTGTATGTTGGACATTTCTTTACAAAGTGTTTAAGACATTGGAGTTAATTTAATCTTAGAGTTATTTTGGGTCAGAACTTGAAACAAGATACTAAGTGGAACTGATTGAACAATGCTTGTGTTCACACCTTTAAAGAGCTCATAAGTATCTAAGTACTCAATAGAGTTCACTCCTTTGGGAGAGTTCAGGGCTAGTGTGAGAGCTGAATTCACACCTCCCTTAGGACCAGAGAGCACTCTGGGAGATAACCCAGAATCCCTCTCCCTCCAGAAGGCGGAGTTAACCTTTGAGAGATCACATAAATATAGGTAGCTTTTGAAGCTTGAAGTTACTTCTTCTGGTGGGACAGACTGGAGATTGAGAAGCCACGAGTTGGAGCTGGCTGGAGGCTGAAGAAAGCAGAGGCAGAAGCCAAGGACAAAGCTGCAAGATCTCTTGGAGTCAGGCAGAGAGAGATAGGCATCAACTAACCTGGCTAATTTGTAAGGAGAAATAAACGTTTGCATTTTTAGCAGCTGGCTGCGATTTTGGATCAATTATTGATTGCAAGTGAGACTAAGACTGCCTCCAGGAAAACCACCACAATTGTACTATAAATTTTAACTTTAGCAATAAGAAAAGAAAAATTAAAGGAATTAGAATAGGCAATGATAAAATAAAACTAGCATTCTTTGCAGATGATATGATGATATACTTAGAGAATCCTAGAAAATCATCCAAAAATCTATTGGAAACAATTTACAGCTTTAATAAAGTTGCAGCTTATGGAGTAAACCCACACAAACCATCAGCATTTCTATATATTACTGACAAAGCCCCTTAGCAAGAGATAGAGAAATTCCATTTAAAATTACTGTAGAAAAAATAAAATACCTGTCAAGACAAATCCAAGAACTATATGAACACAATTGCAAAATACTTCTCACACAAATAAAATTAGATCTAAACAATTGGAAAAATATAAATTGTTCATTGCTAGGCTGAGCTAATATAATAAAAATGACAATTTTGCCTAAACTGATCTAGAAGTTCAATGCTATACCAAGCAAACTACCAAAACATTATTTTATATAACTAGAAAAATAATAAAATTCATCTGGAAGGACAAAAGGTCAAGAATAACAAGGAAATTAGTGAAAAAAAATTACAAAGGATAGTGAATTAGCAGTAACAAACCTTAAACTATATTATAAAGCAGTCATCAAAACCATTTGGTGTTGGTTAAGAAATAGAATGGTGGATCAATGGAATAGATTAGAAACACACAACACAATAATCAAAGGCCTATAGCAATCTAGTATTTGATAAACACCCAAACTCCAGGGTCTGAAATAAGAACTTAGTACTTGACAAAAATTGCTGGGAAAACTGTAAAATAATGTCAGAAACTTGGCATTGACCTACATCTCACACCCCATACCAAAATAAGATCAAAATGGATACATGATTTGGGCATAAAGGATGATACCATAAACAAATTAATAGAACAAAGGATAATGTACTTTATCAATTCTTTGGAGAAGGGAAGAATTTATGACCAAAGAACTAGAGAACATTATGAAAGGCAAAATGGACAACTCTAACTACATTACATTAAAAAGTTTTTGTACAAAAAAACCCCAACAGAAACAAGATTTAAAGGGAATTATAAAGCTGGGAAAAAGTCTTTACAGTCAGTCTTTCTGATATAGGTCTCATTTCTAAAATACATAAAAAACAGTGTCAAATTTATAGGAATACAAGTCATTCCCCAATTGATAAATGGTCAAAAGATATGAACAGACAATTTCCAGATGACGAAATTAAAGCCATCTATAGTTATATGAAAAAAGCTCTAAATCACTATTGATTAGAGAAATGCAAATTAAAACAACTCTGAGGTACCTCACACCTCTCTTGATTAGAGAAAATCAAGTTAAGACAGCTCTGAGGTACCCCTGCACACCTCTCAGATTGGCTAAAATGTCAGGAAAAGATGATAAATGTTGGTGGGAAAACTGGTACATTAATGCATTGTTGGTGGAGTTATAAAACGATCTAACCATTCTGGAGAGCAATCTGGAACTAAGCCCAAAGGGCTATAAAACTTTGCATATCCTTTGACCCAGCAATGCCATTACTGGATCTATATCCCAAGGAAATCATAAAAGAGGGAAAAGGACCCACACATACAAAAATATTGCAGCTCTTTGTGTGGTAGCAAAGAATTGGAAGATGAATGAATGCCCTTCAGTTCTGGAATGGCTGAACAAGTACATGAAGGTAATGGAATATTATTGTTCCATAAAAAATGAAGAACAAGCTGATTATACAAAGGCCTGAAAAATTTACATGAACTGAGCAAAACAAGCAGAACCAGGAATACACTGTACACAATAACTGCAAAACATGTTCATAATTAAGTCTTCTTTGATAGGTTTCCAAGATCTTGTCTAATGTTAGGATTCTATGAAGTTTTATGCTTTAATGAGCATATTTAAATCATTATTTCAATTGATTTTTAATGAATGAATACCCAAGACTGGAGAAGGTAACTAAAATATATTTATCCTGAAATGTTCATTTTATAAAAGTGTATCCTTTTATTTTTTTTTATCATTACTCCTTTTTAAAAAAATAAAGTAAGATCTGTCTTGCTGCTTTCCCTCCCTAACTTCCCAGTTACCTTCTTCCCCTTGTACTGTAATGCCAGAGAAACTGAGGCAGGATAGAGATTAGAGAGTTACTAATATTTTATTTGAAAGGGAGAGATTCATTGGGACCAAATGGATCCATGATTTGGTCCCAGGGCTGAATGAGACTATCATCTCCAAGAATCCAGCAATGAATGTCAGATACAAAGATTTTTTTATAGAGTAACAAGAATGATTACCTAATGGAGAGAGGTACATGGGATGGAGAATGAGCTAATGGAGGGAGACATCTAGGATGGGGATGACATAATGGAGGGAGGTACCAGAGATGGGGAGGGGCTCCTAATATTCTAATGATGTCTAAGATTATAAGATCTTTATCCTATCAAATATTCTAATGATTAAGAAGGAATGGTTATAGCTTGAGGCAGAGTAACTGAGGTAGGACAATTAGGGAAACTTGGTCAGGACATTAAAAGGGAACTGTGGCACAACATTCCACACTCTCTCTCTCTTCTGAATATTCAAATCATTGAATTACCTTCCTCTAGACAGCACCATAATTTTGACCAACTCTCTGTGAAGCAAATAAACCAAAATAAATAACAAATAAAAACCAAATAAAGCTAGAAAAATGCAAGGACTTTTGGCAAGGACAAATCTCTCCTTGATAATCCCAGAGTTAATCAACAATACAAAGGCTCCTTTGTTGCAAGCATGTCAGGTCATCTGGAGTTTGAAATGGACAGTTCACTGTGAGTTAGGTGGTCTGTAGTTATTTGCTTATAGAGCAGCAGGGCTCACGGTTGTGCTGCCCATTCAGAGGGGAAATCCACTCCAGTGGAGAAGGGTGAGGCTTGGGGTAGCTCCACCTCTCCCCACCCGGAGGAACAGAGAGGGCTGCAGAAAGGATCCAGCTTTCTGAGCAGATTATGAACAGTTAGACCAAGGCAGGCTACCCTGAACTTTTAGAGGCCTGATACCAAACTGCAAGGTCCTTTGAGAATGCTGAAACTGAGGTTACAGGAGTGGAGAAACAGATCAGATAGACTGCCAGTCCCAAGACAGGTGTCTGATTTGTGGTTGTTTCTAAAAATAATTCCCCAAACTAGAATTGCCAGGGCAATTCCAACAGAATAAGGGATTTCAAAGTTAAAGCATAACCAGCAAATCATACTCCAGTAAATTTAAGCAAGGAGTAAAAAATGAAAAGGACTGTTTAAAGGATTTCCAATCCAATCTGAGCTAGTGAGATAGGTGGTGGGGCAGAAGTGCCTAAGACAAAGTGAATAGGAACTAGGAGTATTTTTCTAGTGTATTTTTCTCAAAATACCTGAAAGAATATGAACTTTCAGGTATTTTGAGAAAAATACACCAGTTTCCCCAATTTCCTATCTCTTCCTCCCTTTTTTTCTCATAGAAAGGAATTATCAAATGTGAATCAAAATTCCTATACATAACAGATTAATACAGTAGAGTTTCCTAAAAATCCATCAAACATAACAACAATAGTTATAGTTTTAAGCATTTCCATCCCAAATCCTAAAACACACAGTAATAGATGACCCAGTCAAGGTTTAACAGTCATTCAACCATTCCCAGATTCCCCATATCAGTCCAAAGTACACTAGGAGCAGAGGTCTCTCAAAAACTGCTTTCTGCTGAAGATGGGTAGAGATGCTCAGTCCAGGGAGGGGGATGGTTATGGTGTGGTGTGCCCACAATCAAAGTTGATCTAGGTCTCAGAAGCAAGTCAATATCTGTAATTTGACCTAATCTATAACAACAATCTAGCACAGACCACTGTTAATTGTCCTCATTAGTTAGAAATTAAAAAAAAAAAAACTTGAATATCCAGACACAATATCCAGTAACAGATGGATGACCAGACTAAATACTCATTTGCCTTAGTATTTAGGATATAATGATTACATATAACCAGATTGGAAACAGCAAAGTATGGTATAATTGAATTGGATTAACAGTTTCTTATTGACCATTGCTTTGATTATAGAAATCAGTCACAGGAGGAAAAAATGCAGGTACATAACTATAAACATAGGCAAACAAAAATAATCCCTAAACTCATACAGGGTAAATAGCCACTTTAAACCAGTTTTACTCCAGATAATTGTCCCAATGGAGCTTTAAAACTCCCAAATAATATTAACTACAAGTCCAAGAAATGTTACCTCCATTAACAAATCACACTAAAGTTTCCTATAAATCCTAAACAAATATTTACCTTGATCTTCTATTGATACAAATCAGTTTGTTTTAAAATACCCATTACATCAGAAGCCTTTTAAATGATGAGCATAACCTCAGGATACTAGCAATACAATAAAGTAAAACTTACACAGAATATAACTTAAACAAAATATCCTAATTCCACATAAAAGAATCCAAGTTCTTAAAAGTATTAAACTTTTAGAAATAACCCTTCCAAAGTATAGATCGCATTTATGACCATATTCCTTAACCAAGGAAACCATTATGTATCAAAAGAAACAAATATTCAGTCAATTAACTTAACTCAGTTTGCTCCTTTTAGCCAAGAACCAGGTGGTTACAACTTGATTAAAAAAAAAAAAAAAAAGAAAGAAATGGCTGGAACATAGTTTAGAGGAGAGGGGGAGGGGAGGATTCCATTTGGTCCCCCTTCTATGTCAAGTTTAATTGGGGGAAAGGGATTTAAAATGGCTGCCCTTTCCCCTACTCCTCCTCCAAAGAGGCAGGGGGGAGGAGAGCTAAACTGCACCCCTCTTCCACCTCTTCTTTTCTCCTCCCAAATACCTTCCCAATACTTTATCTTACTCCCTAAAATTATCTAAACCTTTAATTGCTAAAAAATCACAAGCAAATTTTAAGCTGCAATATTGAAATAACCAACCCCTAATCATTGTTCTTACACTTTTAGCAGAGCTCTTTTGTAGAGGGCTGAAACTATTGAATCAATGCACTGAGGGCAGGACTACTGAGGCTAATTACTGATTGGACAGTACTTATATGGGCATATGCTTGGAAAATGGTCCTTTCCACTATCCGTGCTGGCTCAATGATTGGTGTATAGAGGATTGTAGGAGGGACTAGTGGGTGGAGTAAGGCTAGACAGAGACACACACTTGGCGGTAAATGAGGAAGAAGGCAGTCCCGGAGGAGATTCTGCTTCCATCCTGTTCAATCTTGCATCTGGGGACCCAGAATGAAGATTAAGGACTTTTGCTTATCCTGACTCCGGCAGATTCTGGGGTGTCCTGGGTGCTAGCATGGTCATCACACTCTTTAATGCAGACAAATCACACAGAACACAGAACACAGACATATACTGCAGTTACAACATTAAATAAAACATTTAACACAGAGAGTGCCCAAAAAGAAGCTCAGAATCAGATTAGACCAAATGTGTCTTAGAAGACACAAACCAGAGGGGATCATCCAGCGTCCTGGAATGATAACCTTCTCAGAATTTAATGACTGTTGGCATTCTATTATTCTGAGAATCCAGATGATAGCTAGCACAGACAGACAGAACAGGTAAACAGATCAGATTATGTCCTAAAACATCCAGACTTGCTCTCCAATGGCCAAATTAAGGTGTCCATTGTCAGGCAGGGTTGTGGCAGAAAACTGCTCTCTTTCCTGGAGACTCTGGAGAAATCCAGAGGGCCAGCCTCTCCAGGCCAAGAATCCAGATCCTCAAACAACCCAAGGCTAATCTCTACTCCCATTCTCAGTTTCTAATATCTCAGTAGGAAGCCTCCAAAATGTAATGCTGGAGAAACTGAGGCAGGATAGAGATTAGAGAGCTATTAATATTTTATTTGAAAGGGAGAGATTTACTGGCACCAAATGGATCCATGGTTTGGTCCCAGGGCTGAGTGATACTATTGTCTCCAAGAATCCAGCAACAAATGTAGGATACAAAGATTCTTTTATAGGGTAACAAGAACAATGACCTAATTGGGGGGGAAGTACCTGGGATGGGGATGACCTAATGGGGGAGGTACCTAGGATGGGGATGACATAATGGAGGGAGGTACCAGAGATGGGGAGAGGCTCCTGATATTCTAATGATGTCTAAGATATAAGACCTTTATCCTATCAAACATTATAATGTTTAAGAGGGAAGGGTTATAGCCTGAGGCAGAGTAACTGTGGTAGGACAATTAGGGAAACTGGGTCAGGACATTAAAAGGGAACTATGGCACAAGAGTACATCCATATTTCTTCCTCTCTATTCATTGATCTTTATTGGTAGTGTATTCTGGTTACATGAATGTTTACTTCAATCTATTCACTTTATACTTCAGACAAAAATTCTGCTCAGAAGAGTTTAGGAATTCACATCTCTTAATGATTAATTCACTTTGTCAACTAAGCAACTTTATGCCACAGAATTGCTAAAATACAACTAATCAGTATCTTTTTAAATAATAAAGATAAAATTTCATTTGATTTCATTTGAACAGTCAAATTCAATAACTTTATTTTATTTATATACAAAGTACTATATTCACCATTTAGGAATATATAAAGACCCTGCTTCCCTCTTTCCCTGGAGCTAACAACATAGTAGAAGAAAGAGAATGAAGGTTTACACAAGCATATATAATAGTTAAAAAAAAAATAGAGGCATATATGAGATGTTTACAATACTATGAAAATTTGAAGTAAGGCTGGAGAGATCAAAAAAAGCTTTAGTTACAGGAATTGAAATTGTATGGGTATGGGTATGGGTATGTATGTATGGGTAAGAAAAAACATTCTTCAAACTGAATAAAGGAATTATTTATATGAGTAAAATTTATATGAGTAAAAGAAGGGAGCTTTAGAGACCACCAACCTGTACTGATGTTAATGCACTAATATTTGGTATTTCTGTAGCATTATCATCCTGCAAAAAAAAAAAAAAAAAAAATAGTATCCTACCAGCATGTCTTTTTTGTGACCCAAGCATCCTTCCTGAAGTTGAGAGATGCTCTTATAGTGTTATAAAAAATATGATTTAAATTCAGGACATTCCCCACTGCCCATTAAACAATTCAAATCTAAATGTCCAATCCCATAAAAGGCCTCACAACTGTGGAAAGATCTTTCTTTTACCATTATTTAACTTTTGTTTTGGTTTTTGAGAAGGAAATAGCAAAGATTTCCAAAGATTTGCCAAGAAGACTTCCCAAATGAGTTCATAAAGAATTAGACACAACTGAAAACAAATGAACAACAAAATTAAAGTTTACATAGTGCTCCCAGTAGCCTATTTTAAAAACTGTACATTCTATTTTACAACTTTGATACAACTATTTCTTTCTAACACTAGAGGAGATGTTTTCTTATTTTGGGTGGGAAAGTTAAGTCCAGCACTTGTTCTCTTATCACTAATCATGATGAAAGGACTCTATCATTTTGATTAAAAAGTCAAGATAATCTAGTATCTAAAAAACCATGTTTCTGACATTAATGCAAAAGCAATTAGGACATAAGTATAAATTAAACTATTAGCACCACCATTTCTTTATCAAACATTTTTACTCAGTTCCATCTTGTGGATAATTAGAACACATATACCTTATGAAAATTATGGAATATTACTGTTCTGTAAGAAATGACCAACAGGATGATTTCAGAAAGGCCTGGAGAGACTTACATGAACTGATGCTGAGTGAAATGAGCAGGACCAGGAGATCATTATATACTTCAACAACAATACTAGATGATGACCAGTTCTGATGGACCCGGCCATCCTCAGCAATGAGATCAACCAAATCATTTCTAATGGAGCAGTAATGAACTGAACTAGCTATACCCAGAAAAAGAACTCTGGGAGATGACTAAAAACCATTACATTGAATTCCCAATCCCTATATTTATGCACACCTGCATTTTTGATTTCCTTCACAAGCTAATTGTACAATAATTCAGAGTCTGATTCTTTTTGTACAGCAAAATAATGTTTTGGTCATGTATACTTATTATGTATCTAAGTTATATTTTAATATATTTAACATCTACTGGTCATCCTGCCATTTAGGGGAGGGGGTGGGGGGGGGTAAGAGGTGAAAAATTGGAACAAGAGGTTTGGCAATTGTTAATGCTGTAAAGTTGCCCATGTATATATCCTGTAAATAAAAGGCTATTAAAAAAAAAAAAAAAAAAAAAAAAAAAAAAAAAAAAAAAAAAAGAACACATATACTTAGATCTCTAATCTCCCCCGTTTTGTTCCTGTATTCCCAATTATTTGCCTCTTAAAAAGAATTTTTGGGGATTTCAAACAATGAATGGAAAATGGGTGAGGTTCATGAATAAATTCTAACACTAAAAGAAGAAAGAAATCAGATCAACTCTTCAATTTTACAGATAAAGAAACAGAGAGTTACAGAGGTTAATTGACTTAGATGAGGTGATAGGAGACTTTAATAGTGATTCTAATGTCTTTACATAGATACTCAAGGCAGCCTCTAGAAAAAGACAAAAGAACTTTAATCAATCTGAACAATAATAAAAACAAAAGGGTGGATTGATTAGGAACTACTCACCTCTATTGAGGCAACTTAGAATTATTCTGTCTAAACAGTGCATTAGAATGATAAGTAAAACAAACTTGTATTCCATTCCTGGCCACTTTAAAATCTATTCTGTTATTCAACAATGGGCAAGTCACCTTGTAAAGAAGAGAATATCTTAGCAAGAATTCCACTGACTCACTGATGAATGCAAGATTTATTTTACATTCTTACAAGAATGGGTACCTAGGTGAGCAGATACATCTTTGAAACTCCAAAGGCCACATTTTATTTTCTATCCTGAAGTACAAGTCCCTCTCCAGATTCCTCATTAATGAGATGCTATAGAAGTTACAGGACATGACTCTTCACCCCTCATTACATATCCAGTCCCAACTTCCAGGGAACTTACATTCTATAAGGGGAAAGCCGTCAGAGTACTGTTAGGGGCAGAGAACAAAAGATCCTTTTCAAATCTCAGGCCACCAACCCGATTACAAAAGTCAATGTCTTCCCCTAAAGAGGTTGTATTCTTTTGGGAGAAGATAATCTCCACCCTTGATTATTCTTTGAGGTCCTTGTGAGTTTTCTAATTTAAGTTTTATTTGTCCAATTTTATTTTCATACCTGTGAAAACCAAAATATTCATTCATACATTTCATTTCTCTGTTTCAGTTTCCTGTCTGATGATCCAGTCCTATGCATGGTAGGAATGATAACATTTGCAACATTTATCCCAAGAGTGTTTGGGGGGAAATTCTGTGTGTGTATATTATATATAATCATACTTCTATTTGTCATTTCTTTTGATAAGAAATATCAAAATATTTCTTTTAAATAAGTCTTTTGTAGTAAAATTGGGTATTTATAATAGTAAAAATGATTTATTCACACAAAGTTGTTCTTAAAACAATACTGCTATTAACTGTTTTCTTGGTTCTGCTTATTTCGCTCTTCATTATTTCATGCAAGTCTTTCCATGTGTTTCTAAAACAATCAAGCTCATCATATCTTATAGCATGGTAGTATTCCACCACAACTTGTTCAGTTATTCCTCAATTGATGGGTCCACCTGTAATTCTCAGTACTTTTCCAACACAAAAAACAAATAGTTCTTGCTCATTGTTTGGATCCAGATAGACTCAGATTGAATGCAAATAGCAATCATTTCTGCTTTAGCTAGAAACAATGAAGGTGTTTCCCTCCCAGATTAATTAATTGAGATTTTTGGGGGGGACTACTTGAAAGAGGAGATTCTTTGCCTGAATTGCTACCTACTCTTAATCACTGAATGGGTGCAACCTCAATCAAACTGACACCAGTTGAAAACCTTAGCTTAAAAAAGGCCCTTGACACAATCTTCCCTCACTTAAATCCAATTCACTTGCATGTCATGGCATCACTTCTCTGATGTCATGATCCTCTTTAAGTATAAAGTACAAACAACAACACCACAAAGAGAGCTAGTATACATGTTCTAAAACATATAGGTTCTTTTCTTTTTCTCTTAATCATCTTTGGAAATAGATCTAGTAATGGTATTCTAGGTTAAAGGGCTCTTTAGGTCATCAAAACTATTTGGTACTCTCTAAGAAATAGAGTAGTTAATTAGTAGAATAGGTTAGATTCACAGGACAAAATAGTCAATGACTATAATAATCTAATATTTGATAAACCCAAAGACCCCAGTATTTGGAATAAGAATTCACTATTTGACAAAAACTGCTGGGAAAATTGGAAATTAGTATGGCAGAAACTAAGCATTGACCCACACATAACACACATAACATATACCAAGATAAAGTTGAAATGGGTTCATGATCTAGACATAAAGAATATTATAAATAAATTAGAACATAGGATAGTTTATCTTTCAGATCTGTGGAGGAGGAAGGAATTTGTGATCAAATAAGAACTAGAGATCATTACAGATTATGAAATAGAAAATTTTGATATTAAGTTTAAAAGTTTTCGTAAAAACAAAACTAATGCAGACAAAATTAGAAGGGAAGCAATAAACTGGGAAAACATTCTTACATTCAAAGGTTCTTATAAAGGCCTCATTTCTAAAATATATAGAGAAATGACTCAAATGTATAAGAATTCAAGCCATTCTCCAATTGATAAATGATCAAAGGATATGAACAATTTTCAGATGATGAAATTGAAACTATTTCTAGTCATATGAAAAGGTTCTCCAAATCACTATTGATCCGAGAAATGCAAATTAAGACAACTCTGAGATACCACTACATACCTCTCAGATTGGCAAAGACGAATGTTGGAGGGGATGTGGGAAAACTGGAACACTGATACATTGTTGTTGGTGGAACTATGAGTAGATCCAACCATTCTGAAGAGCAATTTGGAACTATGCTCAAAAAGTTATCAAAACCCTTTAACTTGTATACCCTTTAACCCAGCAGTGTTTCTACTGAGTCTATATCTCAAAGAGATCTTAAAAGAGGGAAAGGGACCCACATGTGCAAAAATGTTTGTGGTAGCCCTTTTTATAGTGGCAAGAAACTGGAAAATGAATGAAATGGCTGAAAAAATTATAGTATATGAATGCTGTGGAATATTATTGTTCTGTAATAAATGACCAGCAGGATGATTTCAGACAGGCCTGGAGAGATTTACATGAACTGATGCTAAGTGAAATGAGCAGAACCAGGAGATCATTATACATGGCAACAAGAAAACTATAAGATGATAAATTCTGATAGACGAGGCTCTCTTCTACAATGAGATGATTCAAACTAGTTCCAATTGTTCAATGATGAAGAGAGCCATCTATATCCAGAGAGAGGACTTTGGGAACTGAGTGTGGACCACAACACAGTATTTTCACTCTTTCTGTTGTTGTTTGTCTGTATTTTGTTTTTCACTCAGTTTTTTTTTCCTTCTTGATCTAATTTTTCTTGTGCAACAAGATAACGGTATAACTATGTATACATATATTGGATTAAACATATATTTTAACATATTTAACATGTATTGGACTACCTGCCATTTAAGGGAGGGGATGGGGGGAAAGAGGGGAAAATTTGGAAAAGAAGATTTTGTAAGTGTCAATGTTGAAAAATTACCCATGCATATGTAAATATGTAAATATTTTGTAAATAAATATTTTGTAAATATTTGTAAATAAAACATTTTGTAAATAAAAAACTTTAATAAAAAAATAAAAAGTAAAGGGCTCTTTAGGTATGGTTCCTGAATGCTCTTAAAAATGATTGGATCAGTTCACAATTTCACCAACAGTGAATTAGCATTCCAATTTTTCCATATCCCTTCCAATATTTGTCACTTTACCTTTCAATCATTTTCGTTAATAGGCTTAACATGATATCTTAAGGTTGTCCGATTAATAACGATTTAGATGTTTGTAGCAGCTCTTTTTGTAGTGGCAAAAAATTGAAAACTAAGTAGATGCCCATCAATTGGGGAATAGTTGAATAAATTATTGTATATGAAAGTAATGGAATATTATTGTTCTATAAAAATGATCAATAAGGTGATTTTAGAAAGGCCTGGAAAGATTTACATGAAGTAATACTGAGCAAAACAAGCAAAGCCAAGAATATATTGTACATAGTAACAGCAAAATTGTGCAATGAATATCTATGAAAGACTTGGTTCATTCTCAGCAGTTCAGTGATCCAAGACAATCCCAATAAACTTTGGATAGAAAATGAGTGAACTATGGATACTGAAATTAGCACATGCTATATTCACTTTTTTCCCCCTTTCTCTTCTGTTTTTTTTTCCTCTCTCATGATTTTTCCCATTTGTTCTGACTTTTTCTCCCAACATGAATCATAAATTAATATGTATTTAAAAAAATATACCAGAAGAAAATAACCAGAAGAAAAATATTCATTAAAATGATTTAGAGCATTGTGTTATTATGATTGCTATTCAATCATTCTATAAGCACTTATTATATGCCTATTTAGACACTTCCAACTGGTTTAATATAAAGAGTATGAGTCCCTCCCCTCAGGGAGATTACATGTTAACAGGAAAGATAATATTAAATACTAGTTAATAAGTATTTATAAAGCACCTGTCACATGCCAGGCACTGTTAGGTTTATAGTCTAATGCAGGAAGATAATACAAACAGGCTCAAAAGTATAAAGGTAAAGGTACCTATCAGGAAAGAACAATGAAAAAATCAGAGCAGTCTCAGAGTAGTGTAGCCACATGAGAAATGAGAAATATGATGTTTGAGAACTCTGTCCTTAAAAGGAAGTACAAATTTCTACATAGATTTTATAAATAATAAGTATATACAATTCAAATGCAAGTAACTTTGGAAGGAAAGGACTTAGTTGCCTAGGGATGGATGGGGAAGTTGGGAGGGTGTAAGGAAAGGCAACCCCGAGATAGTAGGAGCTGTGTCTTAAAGAAAAATATTTTATGAGACAAAGGTAAGGTTAGACATGGAGAAAAGCCAGTACAAAGTCACAGATATCGAATATTTGGAGCATAAAGTATCAGAAATTGAAAGTTAACCTATCAACTGAAAGTTAGCTGGACCATGGAAAGTAGAGAGGTAAATAATAAACACAGAATATGTTACCCTTCTTAATGATGTCCTAAAGTATTAGAGTTTAAAATAATACTAAAATTTTTGGGACACCCTGTTTAAGATGACTATAAAGGTAAGAAAGATCCAAGTTGTGAGGAAAATTAAATGCCTGAAAAAGAATATATTGGATTCTAGAAACTATAGGGTCTCACTGTACTTTATTGAAGGGAATCCTGGTGACATGATCATATAAACACTTTAAGAAAATTGCTTTGGTGGTTGTGAAGTGAGGGGAGGAGTGTGGAGGTGGCTGAGTGCAGGTGCATTGCAGAGACTCAGGGCAATGTAGGGTGCTAGGCCCAGGAAATCTCCCCAAAGTAATATACAGCAGTGTTGGCTACTCTGTCCTGGTTGCAAGCTGGTTAAAAAGGGAAAAATGGGAAAAGGAAATGAGAACATTGCAAAAGAATTTGGGAAAGGAAATACAGAAATTATCTGAATAAACTCCTTAAAAAATAGATTTAGTAAAATGGAAAAAAGCATATAACTCCTTGAAAAATAGATTTGACAAAATGGACAAAGAAAACAACTACTTGAAAAACAGAATTTCTGAAATTCAAATATTGAGGAGCCACAATCAGGATTACCTAGGACCTAGCAGCTTCCACCTTAAAGTATCAAAGGGCCTGGGATCTGATATTCTGAAAGGCAAAGGAACTTGGATTGCAGCTAAGAATCAACTATCCAGCTAATGTGAGAAATATATTTCAGAGAAAAAGATGGATATTCAATGAATTTCACTTATTTCTTATAAAAAGATGAGAGCTGAACAGAAAGTTTGACCTCAAGAAGTATAAAAAGGTAAAATATAATGAAATCTTGAGAACTGTATCTCTGTTGTAGGCATACTTAGAGGGTACAGATATAATTTGATTTTATTGTAATAACATAAAAAAAAGATACTAGAGGTGAAAAGAGTATTGTACTGGAAGAAATGGAAAATGGGGGTAAAAGGAGGTGAATTACATTTCATGAAGAGACAAAGAAGACCTATCATAACTGAGGGAAAGAAGAAAGGGAACTGAATACTGTGTGAATCTTACTTTCATCAGATTTGGTTCAAAAAGAAAATATCAAACATATTTGGTTTCATAGAGAAACATATCTTACCATGTAGGTAAGTGGGAAGGGAAAGAGAAAAGGAAAGGAGAAAGCTAATAGAAGGGAAAACAGAAGTAGTAGGGGAAAGATATAAGAAAGAGGGAGGGACTATAAGGGGAAGGGCTATTTGAAGGAGGTGGTGGTCAGAAGCAAAATACTGGGCAGGAGGGAAAGGAGGAATGGAAAGAGAAAAGTATAACTTGGGGGGAAATAAGATGGCAGGAAATACAGAATTAGTCATTTTAACTGTGAATGTAAATGGGATGAACTCTCCCATAAAATGGAAGGGGATAGCAGAATGGATTAAAAGCCAGAATCCTACAATATGTTCTTTATAGGAAACACATTTAAAGCAGAGTGATACATACAGAGGAAAGATAAAAAGCTGGAGCAGAATCTATTATATTTCAACTAAAGTAAAAAAAAAAATGGGTAGCAACCCAATCTCAGATCAAGCAAAAGAAAGAATAAATCAAATTAAAAGACAAAAGGAAGGAAACTTATCTTGCTAAAGGGTGCCATAGATAATGAAGTAATATCAATATTAAACATATATATACTAAGTGGTATAACATCCAAATTCCTAGAAGAGAAGTTAAGAAAGCTGCAAAACTATATTAGTGGGAGATCACAACCTTTCCATTTCAAAAGTAGATAAATTGAACCATGGAATAAATGAGAAAGAAGTTGGGGAAGTATACAGAATTTTAGAAGTTAGGTATGATAGACCTTTGGAAAAAAATTGAATGGAGACAGAAAGGAATATTTGTTTTTTCTTGGCAATTCACAGAACCTAAACAAAAACTGACCATGCATTAGAGAATAAAAACTTCAAAATTAAATGCATAAAGGCAGAAATAGTATATACATCTTTTTCAGATCATAATACAATCATAATACAATAATAATCACATTAATCTTTATAAAAATAGACCAAAAATTAATTGCAAAGTAAATAATCTGATCATAAAGAATGAATGAGTGAAACAACAAATAAAAGACAAAACTGATAATTTCATCCAAGAGAATGACAATAATGAGACAATATACCAAAATTTATGAGATGCAGCCAAAGCATCTTCTTAGAGGAAGTTTTATGCCTCTAGTGCTTACTTGCATAAAGTAGAAAAAGAGAAGATCAATGAATTGGGCATGCAACTAAAAAAAACTAGAAAAAGAATAAATTAAAATGCCCCAATTAAATACCAAATGTAAAATTCCGAAAATAAAAAGGGATATTAGTAGAACTGAAAGTAAAAAACAAAACAAAACCTATTGAACTAATAAACTAAGAGTTGGTTTTATGAAAAAAAAAAACAACAAAATAGATAAATCTTTAGTTAACTAGAACAGAAAAAGAAAAGAAGAAAATCAAACTGTTAGCATCAAAAATGAAAAGAGTGAATATCCACAAATATAGAGGAAATTGGAGCAATAATTAGGAGCCAATAAATATGATAACATTAATGAAATGAATGATTATTTTATTTTATTTATTTTTTTATTAAAACTTTTTATTTAAAAAGCATATGCATAGGTAATTTTCCCAATACTGACCCTTGCAAAATCTTTTATTGCAAATTTTTCCCCTCCTTCCTCCCAACGCCTCCCCTAGGTAGCAGATAATTCAATACATGTTAAATATGTTGAAATACATGTTAAATCCAATATATGTATATACATATTTATACAGTTATCTTGCTGAACAAGAAAAATCAAATCAAGA
This sequence comes from Sarcophilus harrisii, assembly GCF_902635505.1. Lineage (NCBI taxonomy): Eukaryota > Metazoa > Chordata > Mammalia > Dasyuromorphia > Dasyuridae > Sarcophilus > Sarcophilus harrisii. The sequence goes on along the minus strand of NC_045431.1, from coordinate 122,655,631 downwards.
AGGAAGAAAAAGAAAAACTGAGAAAGAAAACAAAATGCAAGCAATCAACAACAGAAAGAGTAAAAATTCTATGTTGTATTCTACGTAGACTCAGTTCCCATAACCCTCTCTCTCGGCGTAGATGGCTCTCTTCATCACTGAACAAGTGGAACTGGTTTGAATCATCTCATTGTGAAGAGAACCTCGTCCATCAGAATTGATCATCTCATACTCTTCTTGTTGCCATCTATAATAATCTCCTAGTTCTGCTCATTTCACTTAGCATCAGTTCATGTAGGTCTCACCAGGCCACTCTGAAATCATCCTTCTGGCTGTGTCTTACAGAATGATAGTATTCCATATTATTCATATACCATAATTTATTCAATCATTCTCCAATTGATGTGCATCCACCCAGATTCCAGTTTTTTACCACTACAAAGAGGGCTACCTTTTGCACATGTGGATCTGGTTCAAAGCTTTAAGATCTCTTTGGAATACAATCCCAGTAGAAATACTGCTGGATGAAAGGGTATACACAATTTGAAACCTTTTTGAACATAGTTCCAAACTGCTTCCCAGAATGGTTGGATCCATTCACAGTTCTACCAACAATTTATCAGTGTTCCAGTTTTTCCACATCTCCTCCAACATACATCTTTGTCATTTCCTATCATCTTAGCCAATCTGAGAAGTGCTTAGTGGTATCTCAGAGTTGTCTTAATTTGCATTTCTCTGATCAATAGTGATTTGGAGCACCTTCTCATGTGGCTACAAATTGTTTCAATTTCTTCATCTGAAAATTGTCTGTTCATATCCTTTGATCATTTATCAACTGGAGAATGGCTTGTATAAATTTGAGTGCTTGACTATCTCCCTCCCATTTCCATTGAAACAGATGTTTTCTGGTGATCTTCGAAATTATCTTCTGCTGGTAATTTGTTGCACTTCCAATATTTGTGGGTTCTGCTAGTTCAGATATAATTCACAGGCTGGATTTCATAATTAGTGTAAGGATAGTAGGAAAAAGTCAGAGAGAATCATGTGTTGTCTCCACTGGCTTGGCTCCGCTCCCAGAAGTACAAAAATTTAGATTGCCCAGATTAACAAAGGAGAAAAAAATTACTTAAATAGTTACATTTTAGAAAAAGAAATTGAACAAGCTTTTAATTTACTCCCTAAGAAAAAAATCTCCAGAGCTGGATGGATTTGCATGTGAATTCTACAAAACACTTAAAAGAACAATTAATTCCAATATTATGTAAACTATTTGGAATAATAGGGAAATATAGAATTTTACCAAATTCTTCTTATGACACAGATATGGTGGTAATATCTAAACCAGGTAGGGAAAAACAGAGAAAGAAAATTATAGGCTAATTTCCCTAATGAATATTGATGCAAAAATCTTAAATAAAATGTTGGCAAAAAGATTACAGAAAGTCATCCCCATGACTATAATGTTCTCCTTGGTTTTCTGATATAGTGCTCTTGGGAGCAGTCTTCAGTTCAGTTAAGTAATCACCATAAGAATAACTAAGTGTTAAAGTCCAAATTCTTTATTGCCTCCTTGCCTGAGGCCTGGGTCAACTTTCTAGAGAGCCTTTCAGATCAGCCTTGGCCTCAATGGGGGAAATGCAGGAGGCCAGCCACCAATGTGGTATGAGATGAAGTTGAATGAATCTGGCTCTGAGTCTCCAGGCTTGTGCTTTAGCCTTCAGCCACCACAAAGGCGGACCACGGAATGAATCTGTCTCTCAGTCCCCCCTTGCCTGGGGCTGAGCAGTTTTCTGCAGAGCCTTCTGGAATCTTAGTTTCAGTGGAGAAGTGAAGGAGGAGAGCCCTGCTACCACAGTGGTGTGAGATGGGAGTGAATCAATCTGGCTGAGTTTGTCCCAGCTTATATGTTCTACACTGAGTATAAAGCAATCATTATATCACTAGGAAACCATTATTGTTGTAAGATTAAATCAATCATACTGAACTTAGATAACTATTAATCATCATGCTAAACTAGATAACAATTTTCTTATCAATTCCACTAACTTAACACCTTGTAAGAATCCTAATTTAAGTACAAGAGTTCTGGCACATAACAGGATTTATACCAGGAATGCAGGGCTAGTTCAATATTAGGAAAACTATTAGCATAATTGATTATATCAATAACCAAATTAATAAAAATCATATGATTATCTCAATAGATGCAGAAAAAAAAAAAACATTGGACAAAATCCAACATCTACTGCTGTGAAGATTGCATATTTTAAAATCAGCAAGAGTCCGGAGTTCAGGTTAGGGGAAAATCGTTAGTCTTTATTCTCAGTGAAGAAGGATCGGAGGCGGAAGAGAATCGGCAATAGCAATGTGTGCAGCTGAGTCAAGAAGCTAGCTAGATCACCAGCCACACGACCAGCAGCCAGGAGAATGGACTCCAGGCCCAATCTCTCCCAGCTTCTCTTCCTGTTCCTCTCTCTGCCTCCACCCACCAAAATCGTCATTTCCTGTACAACACATCAGGACTTGCACAGAGAGTGGTTTTCCTGGCTCCAAGAGATCTTGTAGCTTTGTCCTTGACCTCTGCCTCTGCTTTCTTCAGCCTCCAGCCAGCTCTGATCATGGCTTCTCAATCTCTGTGCAAGTAGTCTTTTCTTCCAGAGTGTTCTGTCTCAGAGCCCTGTTGACGTTCTGGAGAAAAATCTTTCTTTCACTCTAAGCGCTTCCTTCATTTATGTGATCTCCCAAAGGTTAACTCCGCCTACTAGAGGGGGAGAGATTCTGGGTTAACTCCCAGAGTACTCTCTGGTCCTGAGAGAGGTGTGAATTCAGACTAAGCCAGCCCTGAATTCTTGTGTGAACTCCATTGAGTACTTAGATACTTGAGCTCTCTTTAGTAAAGATTCCAACATACTGCTATTAAAATCACTAGGCAGTATAGAAATAAATGGAGTTATACTTAAATTTTTTAAAAAAATATACTTAAAATATCTATTGAAATCCATCAACAAACATCAGATGTAATGGGGACAAACTAGAACCATTCCCACAGAATCAGGGGTGAAACAATGTTGCCCACTATCACTATTACTATTCAATATTATATTAGAAATGTTAGCTTTGGCAATAATAGAAGAAAAAGAGATTAAAGGAATTAGAGTAGGTCATGAGGAAACCAAATTATGACTCTTTGCAGATGATAAGATGATATACTTAGAAAAGTCTAGTGAATTAACTAAAAAACTACTAGAAACAATTCACAACTTTAGCAAAGTTGCAAGATACAAAATAAATCCAGGGAAATCATCAGCATTTTTACATATTATATATATGTATATATATATATTTATATTTATATATTATCCAAAAAGTCCAACAGTAAGAGATACAAAGAGAAATTACATTTAAAAATAACTGTAGATAATATACAATATTTACGAGTCTGTCAAGACAAAGTCAGGAACTATATGAACACAATTATAAAACACTTTCCACACAAATAAAGTCAGAGCTTGTCTCTTGGAAAAATATCAAGTGCTCCATGGGTAGGCCCAGCTAACATAATTAAAAATTACAACCCTACCTAAATTAATCTACTTATTCAGTGGCATACCATTCAAATTCTCAAGAAATTATTTTACACCTCAATTAAAAAAATAGCAAAGTTCATCTGGAGGAATAAAAGGTCAAGAATTTCAAGGGTATTAATGAAAAAATTGTAAATGAAGGTGATCTAGCTGCAACAGACCTAAAATTATATTATAAAGCATCATTTGGTCATCAAAGTTATTTGGTACTGGCTAAGAAACAGAGTACTTTATCAGTGGAATAGGTTAGGTTTGGAGAACAAAATAATCAATGACTAATAATCTAATGTTTGACAAATCCAAAGACCCCACTTTTGGGGATAGGAACTCAGCCTTTGACAAAAACTGCTGGGAAAATTGGAAACTAATATGGAAAAAACTAGGCAATGACCCACACCTAATACTGTATACCAAGATTAGTTTGAAATGGATTCATGATTTAGACATACAAAGAGATATTATAAGCAAATTAGAAGAACAAAGGATAGATCTCAGATCTTTTGAGAAGAAAGGATTTCGTGGTCAAAGAAGAATGAGAAATTATTGAATATAGGTAATTTTGATTATATTAGTTAAAAAGGTTTGATAAAACAAAACTAATGCAGACAAGATCAGAAGGAAGCAACAAACTGGGAAAACATTTTTACATTCAAAAGTTCTAATAAAGGAATGGTCAAAGGATATATGAAGAAACATTTTTCAGATGAAGAAATTAAAATCATTTTTAATCATATAAAAAGGTGCTCTAAATCACTATTAATCAGAGAAATGCAAATTAAGAGAACTTTGAGGTACCACTACACACCTCTCAGATTGGCTAAGATGACAGGAAAAGATAATGATGAATGTTGGAGGTGATGTGGGAAAACTGGGAAACATACATTATTGATGGATTTGTGAACTGCTTCTACCATGATGGAGAGCAATTTGGAACAATGCTCAAAAAGTTATCAAAGTGTGCATATCCTTTGACCCAGCAGTGTTTCTACTGGTTTTATGTCTCAAAGAGATCTTAAAGGAGGGAAAGGGACCCACATGTGCAAAAATGTTTGTGGTAGCCCTTTTTATAGTGGCAAACAAACTGGAAAATGAATGGATGCCCATCAATTAGAGAATGGTTGAAAAAATTATAGTATATGAATGTTATGGAATATTATTGTTCTGTAATAAATGACCAGCAGGATGATTTCAGAGAGACCTGGAGATACTTATATAAACTGATGCTAAATGAAATGAGCAGAACCAGGAGATCATTATACATAGAAACAGCAAAATTATATGATGATCAATTCTAATGAACATGACTCTTGTCAACAATAAGATGACCAGTTTCAATGGTCTTGTGATGAAAAAAGTTATCAGCACTCAGAAAGAAGGTAGTGGGAACTGCATGTTTACCACAGCATAGTATTTTCACTCTTTTTGTTGTTGTTTGCTTGAATTTTGTTTTCTTTATCATCTTTCCCCTTTTTGATCTGTTTTTTCTTGTGCAGAATGATATTTGTGAACTATGTATAAAATAATTGCATATGTTTAACATATATTTGGTTAATTGCCGTTTAGAGGAGGAGATGAAAGGAAGGGAGGGAAAAAATTAGAATACAAGGTTTTGTAAGGATGAATGTTGAAAATTGTAGTTCAGAAAAGTTAGACACAATTGAATGATAGCAACAAAGATGAAATTCAAGAGGAGTAGAACCCTGTGCTTTTAGTGTAGAACTAGGTTAATGGACATTGTTTCCCCTTTTTTCCAAGGTAACCTGTGAATACATTTTTAAAAAAAGTTTGAATTATATAAGTATTCATTTTAGTGGTTTTCAAAATATTCCTCAGGACCAAGGACTATTTAGAAGTCCTTTTTATCTTTGGGAGAATTCTTATGGAAACAACTGTGAAGACTGACAAACAAACTATTTTTGTAGTTGAGTTCCATTTTTCTTCTACCCCACCTCCATCCCATGGATATCATTTTGTTAAAAGCTTAATGGGGACAAGATGCAACATATCCTTCAAATTTTATATCTTCTTTCCTGTGTACTTTAGTTCTTGTAAGTAAAACTTTAAAAAAAGAGAAAATAAGTATTAAAATCCCTTTCAAGTTAAACTTAACTAGTTTTTTATAGTTTTTTTTCCTGAGTCTGATACTATGGCTGGGGAGCCAAAGCTTTACCTATAGAGCACTGAAACTCTTAAAAGGTGTACTTGAATCTAAGGCAGCAGATCATTTAAGGCTAATTACCTACTCAATGTGAGATAATTGCTCTATATACATATATTTAGATAATATGGTGATGTGATGACTCTCCTCAAGATTGGTGCTTGCTGAGGGTATTGTGATGAGGTAATTGAAGGCAAGAATTGGAGGGCCAAGGCAGAGGGTCAGAATCACTCTGCTGCAGCATGATCAGGGGAAAAACTTCAGGATCTGGACTCTAGAGTCGCTCTCATGTTTAATGAACCAAGTGGCAGCTTGCCTGCATTCTTCACTTCTCCTCCTAAAGACCAAGGACTTTGACTGATCCTGACTCTGACTGATTCTGAAGCTCTCCAGAGAGCTAGTCTGGATACTATATATTGGTGCCAATGTGAAGCCTGCACAAAGCTAAATTGTAATTTCAGTGAAGAAGTCCCTGTGACCTGGAAATAGGTTAAGTATTAAAATAGACAAGCAGAAAATTAGTAACTTACATTTTCTAGCTGAAATGGGGTAGATACTAGGAAAAGAGGTCTCCCACACCCCCAGCCCCATCCCTACCTAACCCCCTACGCCCAGAGAAGTCTATAGAAAGCATACTTAGGTTAATAAATAGGGAAGGTTTGCTTGTAACTTGGGAGCAGATTGGTGGACTCTTAGAAACATTAGAATTCACATCCCCTTGGTTCTCCAAAGAAGAAGAAATAGAGGCAGATAACTGGAAACTAGTGGGAAAACAACTAATTGAATATTACAATGACAATGGTGCTGTTTTAATTTCTAAGGAAATATTTTATATATACTGCAAAATACAATTGGCCTTAAAGAGTCCCACAAGTTCTAAAAAAAAAAAGAAAAAGTTTAAGGAAAACAGCTAGACAAGGAAGTGTGAGGAGAAAGAGGAAAATAAAGAGAATGGTACTGACAAAATAGCTGAAAGACATGGATAGTTGAGTGAACTTAAAGGGTATGGCAATTCTCACTCTCACAGCTCAGCTTCACCTCTGCCTTCACCCCAGCAGGATCTTGACACTCCCCCATCAATTTCACCTTGGTGGGTGGAGGGAAGAGGAGGAGTGGGAAGGACAGTGATACCATCAACACCACACACCCTCAGTAACTGCCCCCCCTCCCCCGCCATGACTCAATTGCAAGAAGCACTACTTAAAGCCCAAGAAGGACAGAATATATATGATTTTAAAATAAAAAGCATATGCTATGATAGAAGAGTTTAACTCTTCAGGTAAAGAAAAAAGAAGATATACTGCTTTTAATCTAGAAATTATCAAAGATCTGAAAAAGGCTTGCACTCTTTACAGGACTACATCATCTTATATTAAGATAGTATTAGAGAATTTGGCTTCTGAAATTTTAACTCTAGTTATTGGAAATGTTTAGAACTTGGACAAAACTTGTGGCTTTTGGAGTATAGTGAACTCTGGAGAATACAAGATCAATGAAATAAGTAAACTGTAGTTAATATACCATTCACCTTTGACAACTAGCAGGTATAGGTCAGTATGCAGACACTTTAGTGCAGATTAATTATCCTTTGATAGTATATGAGCAGATTGCTTCTGCTGCTATCAAAGCATGGGGCACCCTCCCAGGAAAAGAAGATCGAGGGGAAGCCTTCATGAAAATAGAGGAAGGTACAAATAAACCCTTTGCTGATTTTGTAGGATGTCTGCAAACATCATATGAACTATTGGTGAAAATGCAGCAACAGAAATTATGATAAGAAAACTTGCCAGAGAAAATGCTAATGAGGTTTGTAGAAGAATTATACAAGTTTTTAGAAGAATTATAGAAGGATGCTCCTTTAGATGACATCATAAGATATTATGCTATAGTGAGGATAAATACCTTTTACACCCAAGCTGTGATGTGTGATGTTGTTCTTCTTTAAAATATAATGATTCTCTCTGGGAGCAAGTTTCTTGGGGAGGTTTTCTGGAGGCAGCCTTAATTTCAGTTAAAAGTAATAATCACCTCAAAATGAAGCCAGCTGAATAAAATCCAAATATTTATTTTCTCCTTCCAAAATAGCCTAGTTACTTTTCTTGGTGGCCTATCTTTCTGCTTGGTTCCACGATCTCTTGCAGTTGTCCTTTGCCTCTGCTTTCTTCAGCCTCCAGCCAGCACAAAGGTGGAGGATGGAATGAATCTCTTGTCTCCTTGCCTGGGGCTGGATAGCTTTCTGGAGAGCCTTTCAGACCAGCTTTGGTCTCAGTGGGGGAAGTGCAGGAGCCCAGCCACCACAGTGGTGTGAGATGAATAAATGAATCTGGCTGCGCCTCTGAGAGGGCTTCTTTCTGAACTGACCGACGTTCCCCTCTCAATCTTTTCAAATGAACTCTGCTGACTGAGCTCAGCTGTTTTTATACTATCTCAAAGGTTGACTCCTCTGAGAGTGGGATTATGGGATCTGAGAGTGGGATTGTGGGTTTCTGACTTTGAATACTGACTTGTGAATCTCCCAAAAGTGTGAACTCCAATAAGTACTTAAATACATTAGTGAGTTAGAGAATTTGCTAAGTACCATGCTAAATTAGGCAACTAACTTATCACTTTGTAAGGATTTGCTCTAAGGTGTAAACTAATAAACATTGTATCAATTCAATTGAGTTAACACTAGGATTCTAACATCTCCCTTGAGTTATCACCTTGTTTCAAGTTGAGTTAACACTAGGATTCTAACATCTCCTGCTTTCTTTTGTTTTAGAACATAAGGTGGTCATGACCTCCTTGACTTCTCAAGAAGGGAGAACCCGCAAAAGAATGGGATCAAGCTCTTCCTTGATTGCTCAAAAAAGGAGTGAAAACGCCATAAAAAGAAGGTGGTCACGCCCTCCCTAACATCTCAGGAAGGGAGATGAAAACACCAAAGGAAATAGGAAGCCAAATCAGATTAGCAGGTTTCTGAAGGGGCTCACTTGAAACAGGTACACATAAATCCATCAATATGGGAGGCATTACACATAATAACATATAATACATAAGCACATAGCAATATAACACAGGCTAGTATTAATGTAACAAATAACATGAATCAACATGAGAATTTATACATATTCATAAGTCCTGGAAATAGTTCAAAAGGAATCCATTGTCCATTAGTTCATGTGCCAGGAATCAAATAATTCCTGTAAGCTCTGAAATACTGCAATAGTCTCATCAACAATTTTTCATCTCAGGGTATCCAATGATTCCTGCTGGTTTTCAAGAATTGAAAGCTGAAGATTTTAAAGTTCTTTTAACTTTATGCAAAGAGACATGCTCTTTCAGTGTCAGATGTTTCTTAAATCTTCTTTGTTTTGAGGTTTTTCTCTTTTTCTGTTTCTCTCTGATGGACAAGGCAAATACGGCTTATTGGCACCCATCTGATTCCTTCTCCATCTGTAGAAATAGAAGCAAACCCTCTTCCCCTATCTAATTCCCTTCTATTTACCACTTTTGGGATTTCTCCTCATCATCTGGTAATTACATTGGAGCTGTTTGCACAGGACACTCCCCTGTCGGGTTAAAAGGTCTGTATTCTCCCCAACTGTAATCCCTTCCTGCCATGTGATTATTTTTAGGCTGATTGATCACATCAGAATCCTGACCTTCTAAAGACTCGCTGGGTGTAACTTCAGCTGCTATCATGCCCAATATGTCTTTTGATTGATACCTTGGAGCTGGGCTCTGCCTCTCATTTCTCTGGGTCACTCTACATTCAGAGGCCCAGTGAAAGCCTCGGTTGCATTTTGGACATGGGGTTTGGGGTTTTATTCTCTCACCCTGTCTTCTCACTTTATCTCTGTATCTGCACTGGGCTCTCAAATGTCCAACTTTTCCACCCTGAAAACATCAACGAGTTTCTTTGGAATTCCTTTGCCAAGAAGGACTCTTTCCGTTGTCCATCATAGTTTGGGTATAATAAGAATTTGTGCCCACTGTGGCACAGCATCTTATGATCTCCTCTAAAGGAGCATCTTTGTCTAGTCCCCATATAATTCTTTTGCAAACCTCATTGGCATTTTCCTTAGCTAGATGTCTGGTCTTTATTTCTGTAGCTGCATTGTCTCCAGTGATTCTTATTACAGCTGTTTGCAAACGTCCCACAAAATCAGCAAAAGGTTCATTGGGACCGTGCTCTATTTTTTGTGAAAGCTTTACTTCCATCTTTCTGTTCAGGGAGGGAACTCCAAGTTTTTATTGCAGCCTTAGAAATTTGCTCATACACTGCTATGGGATAATAAATCTGTTCTGAATTCTCTGCATACTGACCTTCACCAGTTAGTTGGTCAAAAGCTATTTGCACATTAGTTCCTGTTTGCCTATTGCATTGGGCTTGAATCCTACATAATTTAAATTTCCATTTCAGAGGTTGCTGAGGTTCTAGATTGAGTTGGGAAGTTTACATTTGTGTAAAGGGAAAGAGGAAACTGGGGTCAAGGTGGACTGAGAAAAACAATAAAAAACATGAAGACAGCTTGAAAACTAGAAATTTCATCTTAGAAATTCATTCCTCTTGGACCACTTACCACATTATATTGCCAAACTGCAATAAACAATCATTTTCTTATCAAAACACAATAATAATGATAACTTATAAATAACAATAATAATAACCAAATTGGATTTATTAAAAAAATCTCTGTGTGTCAACTTCACTTTAGACCTTTCTTTTTCCCCCACTCCAAAACAAACAAACAAAGCAAAAAAACTTTCTCAATATTGTAGGTTTAAATCTGTTAACAGCCTTATGGGAGACATTGCGTGCTTTTTTTCTCTAGTCCTCAAACCTTAACTGGTGGCTGAAATGTAGAAATGTCAGGAGGCAACTCAGAGATGGGATATTGTATTACTGTCACTCAACCTTGAAAGGAGTCTTTTGGGACCTGGTATGAAGAGAAAATACACATTATTCCCTCAACATCACCAACCTGTTTGGAAGAGTATTTGCTTTTCTAGAAAGACTATTTTCTATTTCCAGGCATTGTTAGATTGGGATTTTTAAAGATAAAGGACCACAGTCTGCAGTGAGAGATATGGTATGACATGGGAGTTTAACTGGAGCACACTGTGTACATGTGTTCACCTCTCAAATACTTGAGGTGTATCTGCATGCTCCATGTTACAATGAGCCCTGAATTCTAATTCTAACAATCTATGATAAAGGAGATAACTAGGGGGAGTGAGGTGGAAAAAAAAGGAAAAGACCTGAGACTCTGAGTGGGAAGGAAAGTGAAGAGGGCCCTCAGAGGAACAAAAGGGGTGTGGTAGTTGTTTCTATATCACAAGATCACTCTGTTCAGTCCATTCCCAACAGTCTTCCTACTTCAAACCTTCTAAGAAATGGTGAATGGATCAAATAAGGTACTGAAAATAGGAGGGGGTAGCTGTGTTCTTTAATTTATTTCAGTTGAATTCAATTAAATTAGCAAGCATTTAACTACCAACTGGGGAGAGAATATTATGCCTAGAACTAGGGATGAAATGGGGGAAGGGGGAGGTATTGAACAAAAATAAGATATAATATAGTTCCAGCTTTAATAGAATGTATAACCTAATAGAGAGATTTCCTAATTTTGGAAATATAGATATATACATACAGGGAATTTTTAAAATCAGTACAGTTTTAAGCTTTAAGAGCTTAAAACTTCATTTAAGATCTTCAGCATACCATGTCTATATATAATTTTAGATATTGATATATTTACATGGATTATTAGCTGTGATCTAGTTATAGCTAAAATATGCATATGTACATGTATCAGTAAATAGAGAGATACATATAGATGGTGAGGTTCAAGGAAACTAGGTGGGCTTGACCCAAGAAAAGCTCAGCTTCCCTCAGAAGCAAGCAGGGAGGAGCATTCTTAAGATTATCCTGGCCCTAAATGGGAATTTTGTTCTTGAAGTAGACTGAGATCTTTTGGAGATGATTGGGGTGAACCCCGAAACTGTCCAAACTCTCCTCTGAAGGAGGCCCATCCTTCAGAGCAATTAAGCGGTCTCATTCAATTGGAGATCAGGCCAGAGATATGGTGGCACCCTCTATTGAGTTGAAGATCAGTCCACAACCACTCCCGGTAGTTCAAAACTGGCAAAATAAGTAATCTCTTTTTCAATTAGAGATCTAATCCTGGGGCATTGACAACATTAAGGGAATCTCATTCAGTTTTGAATTGAAGCTCGAGCTTCAGATGGCTAATAAAAGACAACTCTGAACCTCAAATCTTTGCAGAATTATGCTTGTCAAGGAAGCTCTCTTCATGGCAAGCTGCCCTTCCAGGACTTTCGCCCACTATGAAGATATTCTCTTCTCAGTGTTAATCTCTGCTATCTTCATAACAAGACCTTTTTGCCACTAAGAAGTCTGTCTTCCTAGAAAAGCCGGCTTCTCAGTGCCAATAAATCCCTTTGAGCCACACAGATTTTGGGTTTTTGAATTCTTTTCCCATGGAACCTGCACCAACCAGAAGGGATTTCCCACCCCAATTTTCACACCTCATCACAACTACCACTAACCTCATCATTTGCATCTCATCGTTCTTAATTAGATCTTTTGTCCCTTGTCATATACTCCAGTGGACTAAATCATTATGCCTCCACACTTGATAATATCCAATCAGAAAACCAAGTTATGATGTCACCCACAAGATTATATTTCCCCTATAAAAGAATCTAATTGAACTTTCCTAGTTCATGCTAAACATGCTAAACATGAGGACCCTAACTCCTTTTTTAGAGTTAGTGTACTTTAGACAATTGGCATCTTTTTTCCTTGTTTTAGCTAAACTTCCTTAGGAATTTAGCTTACTAGACATAACTTAATGGCATCTATCCCCTTAGGCTTCTTGTTAGTTGCTAAAAGAAAGCAGTTACTTTTGTAATAAAATATTTGTCCCCAGATTTGGAGAAAATCTAAGCCTACAAATTCTTTTAAGACAACCAGAGACCTGCTCAATAGTCCATACCCCATCATTTTATTAGTGAATTTTACCACTTTGGTGGCCCAGTGCAGGAAGAGTCTTGGTACACCCAGTATCCCCATCACATACATATATATATATATATGCAAACATATATCCAAAGATGGGTCAGCTAGATGTCTCAGTAGACAGAGTGCTGGACCCAGAGTCAGGACACAACAACTTTGGGATTTGGGGTAAATCACTTTGCCTTAATCTACTGGAGAATGAAATAGCAAACTACTTTAGTATCTTTGCCAAGAAAACCCCATGAACACCAAGGTCCATGGGATCATAAAGAGTCAGCCATGACTAAACAACAATATCCACATATAGCATATATGGTATGTTCTTATGTGGGTGTGGGTGTGGGTATGTCCACTTTCACCCAACCCTCACCCGTGGTTCTTAGAAGCAACTGTATAAGCAGTAGCCACACTGATATAACTGTACATGAAGTTGGGCTAAATCAGGTTGAAGGAAACCAATAGGCCTCAAACTGATCTGCGAAATAAACATATGAAGAAGAAATTTGCTGATAAGCAAAATTTGATCAAATGGCTATAGTACAGATGCTGTGGAGCACTTAGAGCTTGATCAAACATTAAAGATGCCAAGGGTATCCACGACATCCTTGGCCACCATTAATGGTTTTAACTTTTGTCCTGCCACTGGATTCTGATGACTGGGAGAAAAAGTGAGACTGATGACTTTGTTCAACTCTGCCTCAACTTCAATTCACAAAAAAGTCAAGATATCACTTTTGTGATATCCTTTAGTACTTTTTGAAAATGAAGGATGAATAACAAATACATATGTGTGTATGTATACATACATGCATATGTGTGAATGCATATATATATGTATATATATATACACACACATATATATATATATATATATATATATATATATATATATATATCAGAGAACAATTCAAAAGTGGTACTTTAGTATAAAAGGAAATGTTTTAGCAGGTCTGAAGGAGAAAAGATTATTACCAGATATGGGGAGGTGAAAGTTTCATGAAGAAGTTAATTATCTGAACTGCACCTTAAAGAATAAATAAATTGAGATATCTGGGCAAATAATGGAGAGAAAGGCCATTAGAGAGGTGAAAGCATAGAATCTTAGGGTGCAGCTTTCTGAAAGAGATTGGAACAATGGAAGGAAAACCAGAAGAATAGAGAACTTTTCTCAGAATTTCTGTACGAAAGGGCAGGAAAAGGTTTGAAGGGTGGATGCAAGGGAAGACTAAGGGAAATGAAAATGTCCTTTCTATTGCACTATGCTGATTCTCTTACAAAAATAATGCCCCAAATAGTCCTATGGTTTGGGGGCAAAAGGGGACTAATATAAAGTTTAAAATTCCCTGTTATATAAATAAGTTAAGTACTTGTGCTTTTGTTGGATAGAGAATTCATAAACTGGGAACTCCCTACACTGTTATACATAAGGCTGAAAGAATTTGGAATAAATGGACTCCATGTTTGACCATCCATGTGAATCCCATCTCATCACTTCTCTTCTAAGACCAAGGACTCGGGCTGGTTCTAAGATCCTCCAGAGAGCTAGTCCGGACATAACAGTTTACAATTTCCCCTTGAACACAAACAATCCTCTTCTAATCTAAAGCTTCTGAGTCAGTTGGATTCTGAAATAGCCACTTTTTCTATTCATCTAGTTCTTATCCAGAATATTTCTTAAGCAGAATAAAAATAAAAATTGACTTCATTCTCAAGATTTCTTAAGTAGTGAGATCTAATCTTTTAACTCCACTGCCTTTAATTGTCTTTTTCCTCAAGCAATCCAGAGTACATCTTCTTTCTAGAATCACAGTCTCTCAGATTTGGAAAGGGACATTTAGCTCAATGACTACCTGAACAAGAATTCTCTTCTACAGCCCACGGGACATGTGGTCATCCATCCTTTGCATGGAAACTTCTAGTGAAAGTAAAACCAGGAGCTCCCAAGGAAGCACTTTCCACTTTTTTGAGAACTCAAATTGTTATATGTTCTCTTATATAACGCCAAAGAAGTTGCTTCTTTGCAACTTCTGCCCATTATTCTTATTTTGCCTTTTGAGCACCAAGAATAGGATTAATGTCTCTTTCACAAGTTCAAATACTTGGATAGAGGTATCAAATACTTAGGCAGAGGTATCTTTCCCACCAACTACTAAAATCTTTTCATATCCAAGCTAAGTGCCCCTATTTCCAGGCTGCTGGTAGCACAATGGATTAAATGTTATGTCTTGAAATAGGAAGACAAAAATTCAATCTGCCTTAAGATACTTATTAGCTGTGGTACCCTGGAGAAATGCTTAAAATTATTTAAATAATAGTAGCACCTACTTCCCAGAGTAGTTGGGAGAATTGCAAACTGCTCCAGTATCTTTCCCAAGAAAACCCCAAAAGGGGTTCTAAATAATAACAATAAAGATTAAATCTTCTCTCTCATCCAAATGATAGTACTTCTTTTTTTTTTTCAAATGATAGTACTTCAAATAACTTTTAAAAATCTTCTTTTCTCCAGGCTAAACATTTTAATAATTTCCCCTGATTTTTATATAAGGCCCTTCATCATCCTGATTCTCCTCCTCTAGGTACTTTTCTGATCATTGATATCCATCTTAAACCATGATATCCAGAGTTGAAAACAATATTCAAAGCAAGTTTTAATGAAGGCAAAGTACAGTGAGACTATCACTTTCTCAGTGCTTGCAGCTTTGCCATTTTTAATGAAGTCCAGGAAAAATATGTTATCTTTTTAGGTTGTCTCATTGGATTCCTAATTATTTTGAGTTTGCAGCCCACTAAAACCCCAGTGGGTCTTTTTCTCCCCAGAATAACTGCTGTGTAATCGTCTCCTTTTTTATCCCTAAGTATGACTTTACAATTATTCCTTCTGACATCAGTCTTAATTTTCTAGGCTTTCACAATTCTTTGGGATCCTGACTCTGTTTACTGATTTTGATGTGCTAAATGTTCCTTCCAATTTTGAATCATTTGCAGATTTGACTTTTCTGAGTCTTTTAGAAACATATTAAATACCACAGAGCCAAGCACATCATTCTTTCATATTTTCCCACTGGAGATCTTTTGCACATCAACATAAAACCATTAATTTTTTTAATTTGATGGAAGTTATTAACCATCACCTTTTCTTTTTTGTTGAACTTATTACAGCATTTAAAAGACGGCCATTAGATTGACATGACAATGAAAGTTTGGGTAGAGAAAAAATGAAATTTAAATTCTAATCCTAAAAATCTTATTTGTGTTTTGGTGCAATGAATAGAATTAGACTCATATATGCATTCATTATGTCATATGCATCTCGGCATCTGTTTCTCCTGTATTAATCTTTTAGAGTTGCTATATTTATTTCTGAGCTGTAAATTATTTTTCTGTAGGAGTGAGAGACTCTATTCAGTACATCAAGTTAAAGAATTCTTTTGAGATTTCTGATGAAATATGACAAATTCTATGGATTGGCATTCTAGAATAGAGTTCTGCTTTAAGGATGGATTCAAACCAAAGCTTCTTAGTGCACAAAATAACCTTTATATACCACTCCCTCCTTTCTACCCCCATTATTTTATGCTAGTCTGACAGACAGCTTTTAAGATATATATTAATGTTAATGTGTTTATAGAACGTAGGCTAAAAATGAGTTATGGGAATTTACAAACGTCAAGAATTACTTCAATCCATTTATGTTTGCCACTAAACAGCAGCCACTTCTCAAATAGGATACCATAATTCTCCCACTCCCACAAAGGCAGTAGAAGTTTATGGATGTAAAGCAAAAGAATCCATTTAAAAGTATTAAGTAAATTAAATGTAATTACCTAGGTGGGAGAGAAGCCAACATTTTTAAAGCTTACATCACCACTCTTGTGACCTCTATTTCTGCCATTCTACTTTGATACTCATTTCCTCTAACATTTGTGCCATGCACATATTTTCCCCTTATGTCTAAGCCAGCATATTAGATTAAAAATTGTTAAATGGAACACATGGGAGTTGCTCAAAAGAAGTGTATGAGATGTCACTGCACCTATACTGTTCCTTGTTTATTTGTTTTTCCTCAAAAAAGGAAAGAAAAATATGTTTGATCTAGTATTATACAAGGGGCCAGAAGGAAACTGAGGCCCAGGAAAATTATGATTCACCTAAAATCGCAAAGTAACTCAGATTTGATCTTAGATATTGTGATTCTAAACTTAGCACAATTTCTACCATACCACAATGCCTCTCACTTCTTCGTCTTTAGGTCTTGCTAATCTTAATCCTTCAGTCTTCTATTCATAGTTCACATCAATAAGGAAAGAAACCAATATAAATAAGACCATAACAACTTTAATTTAGGATTATTTTACTGATTCGTTAGAATTTGTTAAACAAATGAGAACACAATTTTAGCTGATCTTTTGTTTTTCCCTGAAAGAACAAATAATATGAAAACAGCAGTAACAAAAAAGGCAATATTTTATTATGTGTGTTACTCTTGCTAAAAAGTATCATACTCATTAACATGGTCTGCAGGGATCCTCAAACTTTTTAAATAGAGGGCCAGTTCACTGCCCCTCAGACTGTTGGAGGGCCAAGAGCCAGCATAATAATTTAAGTCCTTTGACTCTTCATCTTTTCTACTGTATTATACTAATATGACATGAGCAAAAAAAATAGAATGTTATAGAATCAAATTCTTCTTAACCATTTCACTCTAAGTAGATGATATTATTATGTACAGTGCATTTTAGAAAAAAAAGAAAATGAGAAAACATTAGAATTTTAGAATCATAGATCCACAGTGCCAAGAAACCTCAAAAATTGCCTAGTTTAAGACTTTCATTTTGCACTTGAGGAAATTGAGGCCCAGAGGAGTTGCCCAAAGTTACAGAAATAAGTGGAAGAAATAGGATTAAATTAATTGCTCAGTCAGCAAACATTTATTAAGTGCCTACCACATGTCAAGTATGCCCTCAAAGAGCTCACAGCTCACAATCTAATTGAAGATACAATGAGCATTTCAACAGATTAGGATATAGAAACTTCTGTAGTAATCTGAATATTTCTTTCAGGGGAAAAAAGCCCACACAATTAAGATTGGACTTTATTTAAACATAATATCTACAAATGAATTTCAGTTCAGACAAAATGAGTCTTCTAGTGTTCAGCTTTCTACTACTGGCACCCAGCCATTGGCTGACAAACTAGATTTGTGAGGTTTACCTTCTTCTTTGCAAACCTGGAATGTGAACCCAGCCATAATCTTCTAGTTGGAACACAGTATGTTAATGCCTATCTATGAAGCATAGAAGAAACTTTTATCTTTTCCTCTTATTCTGAATTAAACCTTTCCTACTCTCATAGTATACATCTAAAAGACTATGCTAGGAAGACTCATTAAGTTACAAAATTAGATGGGAATTTATAAAGTAAAATTCACTATTAGCCTTGAAAAAGAAGTGGATTTTTTTTCCCCTTAAAGTTAAAGCTCTGCCAAAAGTAATATTAGAAAAATTTGTCTGGAAGAAAATTCAATTTTGGGTCTTGAATGAATAGTCATAAAAATCAGATAAATACTGGCAGTATTTCTTATCCTTATTCTGACCAAAATGTGGCATTTTTATATTTGTGTTGTTTATCAAATTTAAGAGGCTCCATGTTTTGATTTTATCTGTTACTGATATACAATAAGTTGTGCATCCTTCATTGTTGTTGTTGTTATTGCTTTCTTTCAGAGTTTTGGAACAAAAAATAGTTTTTAGATAAGAACTCTGTTCAATCAATAGAGAATCAATAAACAACTCACCTTTATTCAAAGAAGATAAATAGATATTAATGTATTTATAAAAATTACTTTCTCCTCACTGGCAATCATGATCAAGGTTACAAATGTTCTGCTGTGTTTCCCTGATTTAGAACGTGTCCATAGTATGACTAATAAGATTTCACAATTTTTCCAGGTCCTTCCCCACCATAATAATACCAAAATATATTGGGATATCATTTATTATAACATGAAATATGTAATCTAAAGCTTATTGTTCTATTTAAAGAATTCTACAAATTATCTTAATATAGACTATTAATCTAAATACAGTACCCATCATCACATTTTTCAAAACAAGGAACAGACTCACTGGATGTCTAAAAGATATAAAAACTTACTAGCAGATGCTAGAATTGTGCTTGTTTAGAGGGGAAAGTTTGGGTGACAAGAACTCATTGTTTTTAAACCACTACTTCCTTTTGAAATACACTGGAAATTTTTGTTAGAATTAAGTCAAGCAACCAGAATAAAGAGTGACTGCTACTGTATAAATAAAATCTGTCTTGAGAAAGAAAAAACACTCATACCAACTTAGCAGTTGATATAGTTTGCTTTGGTCTCTTAAAAGTCACTTAACATTTTATATTTTGAAAAAAAATTGTTTTGAATCTTGGGAAGAAAAAAAGAGATATATATTTGCCTGTTATCCGTTGAAAGACTGGTCCAAATGTAAGGGCTTATATCTTGAAATCTTCCTTATTGAACTAACCAGCCATGAAAGCAAAAGAATCACATTACTTTAAGGCTTAAATAGTGAAAGACTGGAAAGATTATTTTTAGGAGTTAAGTGAAACTTGGCAAAGTATCTATATCTTTTTTTCTCTAGAAGAAAAACTTTTTGAGGCTATTTGTTATTTTTGTGAAATTATTTTTAACTGTCCAAAGATATTCAGATAGCAGGTATCAAGTACTCAGGAAAAGATTAGTTGGAAGAAGACTTTGGCAATGTAATTAAGTACCATTGAAATTTAGCAGAAATTCATTAGACAATTACAACCTGTTACTATGAACCAAGTTTGAAACAAAACCAGTATTTTATTATCAGAAATTTGACAATTTATAGTGCACAAGCACTAAAAAATAAATTAGAAGAAAAATGCCTATACCCTTCATTCTATTTCATTTTCTACTGAGAAATGTTACTAGGTGAATGAGAAAAATTACATAAAAGAATGCTTCTCCTTTGAGAACTTATTCTAGTCATTAAGAACTTGGACCCACACTTTCCTAGCCACCCACAAAGATACTGTCAT
Organism: Sarcophilus harrisii; assembly: GCF_902635505.1. Taxonomy (NCBI): domain Eukaryota; kingdom Metazoa; phylum Chordata; class Mammalia; order Dasyuromorphia; family Dasyuridae; genus Sarcophilus; species Sarcophilus harrisii. Next base: position 122,635,815 of record NC_045431.1, on the reverse strand, counting down.
TCTTATTGGGTTACCTCACTCCTCCAGCATTAAGGGGTTTATTGCTCTGAAAGCTTTGGTTTAGTAAGCAGATCTTAATTTCTACCTTTGGGGACTCAATTTTTTTTATGATGTAATCCACAACTAGATAATATAGTTTCAAATGTTTCAGGCTACTGCTTTTAGTAGGCTCATCTGAACAAAATACGTCTGTAAGCCTTACAGTTCTGACTGAAAGATTTTCCATCAAAAGGAATTTGAATGACATGCAGTCAGTACCACTAATTCTGCCTTCTTCCACTTAGCTTAGGACATACATATCCTTGTAGAAATAGAGTGACACCAGGGGGAAAATGTTTTTGTTTTTATTTTTTCTAGAAAGTGTTATCAAGGAATTCTTTCATCTAAGCATTCAGATAACTGTATCTAAGGTCTGAAGGTGGATCTTACCAGATAATCTATTCTCTACTAATAGCACAAAATATAACTTTGGAGGACCATTTTAGTTAAGAGCACACCAGCTGAAAGGGAACAAGAATTAATTGAGTTTAATTAGAACTAGAATTTATTAATTAAAAATAATTATTTTTCTACACACTTTTATTTAAATAAAATACTATTGTGCATGATGTTCATGATTATGCAATGTACACTGACTTATTTTACACACCTTCACGGGCACAAATCAATCAGAAACTTACCTGGAGAAGAAATGTTCCCTTTTCCCCCTGCCTTTCTAACGAATATATCCAGTATTTACAAAAGACAGCTCGGGTATTCAGACTCACTTGATTTCAAGTGAAGCAGGAGTAGTATACAGTTTCCACCATCTGTCTGAACAAGATCCAGGGAAGACTCTTTCAGCTCCGGCTCCTAGTCACTGAACTCTTCTTGCATAATCTCCTTTTATTTTTTTCACAAACAACGTCCTTTAACAACAAGCAGACAGCTGGAAGGATCCAAACCCTTATTCAGAACGCCGTTAAAAACAGCTTCCTTCTTGAACATGCGAATCGCATAAGGAAGCATTCACAATATAGCATAAAGCCTATGAGAACTATTTAATCACCCGGATTCTAGATGCTGTTGGTTGCAGCAGCAGCAGCAGCAACCGCCGCCGCCGCCGCCGCCGCTGCGCCTCCTTGTTTAGCTGTAGTCAGTTTACGAATCTCGCCCTTCTTTCCTTCCCTCACAGTCTGTCATAGGCAGCCTTGCAGGGTTATGATTGGCAGAAAAAGCCCGTTCCTGCAGCTAATCATTCTCCAGGCTTTCAAGGACTAGGATCTGGTGTGATGTCATTCTGAGAGTGGAATATTTCACACCAAAATATTCCAATAGAAACTAATTCCGGGATCAGCTGTATTCATTTCACACTGAGATGATTGATTAGAAGTTCCTGAAGAATTTGCATAATCTTTCACTGTATGGACATCCCCTCCCCCCATCCGCTCCTGCACCTCCTTCCTAAGCCACTTGGAGTCAACTATGCTGCAGCAAAGTCGGCTTTGTGTTTTTTGGTACAAATACCATAGAGTGTTATTTAAAACTAGAGAAAAATAGGGAAAAGTTCAGATATGTAGCAATAAAGCAGTAAGAGAGAACTGGAGGTAAGGCTGCATAAGACTGCAGACTCCCACTTCCTCTTTAAGGTCAAGTAAACGAGGTAGCAGGATTACACTTTGATTAGAGAGAGGAGAGGGTGAAAGAGGAAGGGGAAAGGAGAGACAAAGACCTACCGACAGAGATTGAGAAACAGAGAGGCAGAGAGAAGGAAAGGCATTTTTTATTGGTGAAATTTTTTAAATAAAAGAAGAAAACACTAGTTATAAACAGGAGTCTTAGTGGTATATTTGAAAACATACTGGATTTAGAGTCATAGACCTTAGTTCAAGTAACAATTTAGTAATTTAAGAGTTTTGTAACTTTGGGCAAAATCATTTAATCTCACCCTTTCCTCTTATTTTTTTTTTCCCAAATGGAAATAATAACAGTTGAAATTCTTATCTTATGGAGTTATGTGTTTCAAATGAGATAAAGATATGTAAAACACTACACGAAATAACAATTCTTATTATAACTTCATTGATTAAATTAATTGTATTTATCAACACTGAAAAAGGAAGTCTGTTCCCAGTACTCCTATACTAATATACTGATAAAATCATAGGTCTGATTTTTTTTTAAAGTTAAACTCATTTAAATGCAATTGTCATACAATGAATCTTATATTCTCCTTTTATTCTGGAAGACCTGGGTTCAAATGTAACCTCAAACATTTACTAGCCATGCGGCTCCAGGCATATCGCTTAAAGTCTGTCATTTGTAAAGTGAGTATCATATTGGGAGAAAACCTTTACAATCAGTATTCTTCACAATCAATGTTTCTTATAAATGTCTCATTTTTTAAATATAAAAAGAACTGTGTCAAAATTTATAAAAAATAAAAGTCATTCCCCAATTGATAAATGACCAAAGGATATGAAAATTTTCAGAAAATGAAATTAAAGCCATTTATAGTCATATGAAAAAATGCTCTAAATCAACTATTTTTTTATTTGTTTATTTATTTTTGTTATAGTAACTTTATTGACAGAGTCCATGCCAGGGTAATTTTTTTTTTACAACATTATCCCTTGCACTCACTTCTGTTCTGATTTTTCCCTCCCACCCTCCACCCCCTTCCCTAGATGGTAAGCAGTTCTATATATGTTGAATATGTCCTAGTATATCCTAGATACAATGTATGTGTGCAGATCCAAACAGTTTTCTTGTTGCACAGGGGGAATTGGATTCAGAAGGTAAAAATAACCCGGGAAGAAAAAAGAGAATGCAAACAGTTTACATTCATTTCCCAGTGTTTTTAATTTGGGTGTAGTTGCTTCTTTCCATCATTGATCAATTGAAACTGAATTAGGTCTCTTTGTCAAAGAAATCCACTTCCATCAGATTACATCTTCATACAGTATCGTTGTTGACGTATATAATGATCTCTTGGTTCTGCTCATTTCACTTAGCATCAGTTCATGTAATTCTCTCCAAGCCTCTCTGTATTCATCCTGCTGGTCATTTCTTACAGAACAATAACATTCTATAACATTCATATACCACAATTTACCCAACCATTCTCCAATTGATGGGGATCCACTCAGTTTCCAGCTTCTAGCCACTACAAACAGGGCTGCCACAAACAGTAGAAACATTGCTGGATCAAAGGGTATGCACAGTTTGATAACTTTTTGGGCATAATTCCAGATTGCTCTCCAGAATGGTTGGATTCGTTCACAGCTCCACCAACAATGTATCAGTGTCCCAGTTTTTCCGCATCCCCTCCAAAAATCATCATTATTTTTTCCTGTCATCCTAGCCAATCTGACAGGTGTGTAGTGGTATCTCAGAGTTGTCTTAATTTGCATTTCTCTGATTAATAATGATTTGGAACACTCTTTCATATGAGTGGTAATGATTTCAATTTCATCATCTAACAATTGTCTGTTCATATCCTTTGACCATTTATTAATTGGAGAATGGCTTGGTTTCTTCAAAATTAGAGTCAATTTTCTATATATTTTGGAAATAGGCCTTTATCAGAATCTTTAATTGAAAATGTTTTCCCAGTTTGTTTGCTTCCCTTCAATCTTGTTTACATTAGTTTTGTTTGTACAGAAGATTTTAATTTGATGTAATCAAAATTTTTATTTTGTGATCAATAATGGTCTCTAGTTCGTCTTTAGTCACAAATTCTTCCTCCTCCACAAGTCTGAGAGATAAACTATCCAATTTCCTCAAATTGTTTATAATCTCGTTCTTTATGTCTAAATCATGGACCCATTTTAATCTTCTCTTGGTATACTGTGTTAAGTGTGGTCCATGCCTAATTTCTGCCATACTAATTTCCAATTATACTACGAGTTTTTGTCAAATAATGAATTCTTATCCCCAAAGTTATGATCTTTGGTTTGTCAAACACTAAATTGCTATGGTTGACTATTCTGTCTTGTGAACCTAACCTGTTCCACTGATCAACTAATCTATTGCTTAGCCAATACCAAATGGATTTGGTGACTGCTGCTTTATAATATAGTTTTAGATCAGGTAATGGGCCACCTTCATTTGATTTTTCATTAATTCTTTTTGAGATTCTTGACCTTTTATTATTCCATATGAATTTTGTTGTTATTTTTTTCTAGATCATTAAAATATTTTCTTGGAAGTCTGATTGGTATAGCACTAAATAAATAGATTAATTTAGGGAGTATTGTCATCTTTATTATATTCACTCAACCTATCCAGGAGCACTTAATATTTTTCCAATTGTTTAAGTCTGACTTTATTTGTGTGGAAAGTTTTTTGTAATTTTGCTCATATAATTCCTGACTTTGGTAGATAGATTCCCAAATATTTTATGCTGTCGACAGTTATTCTGAATGGAATTTCTTTTTGTATCTCTTGCTGTTGGATTTTGTTGGTGATGAATAAAAATGCTGAGGATTTATGGGCATTTATTTTATAACCTGCAACTTTGCTAAAGTTATGGATTATTTCTAATAGCTTTTTTGTAGAATCTCTAGGGTTCTCTAACTATACCATCATATCATCTGCAAAGAGTGATAGTTTGATTTCCTCCCTGCCTATTCTGATTCCTTTAATCTCTTTCTCGACTCTTATTGATGAGGCTCTAAATCACTATTGATTAGAGAACTACAAATTAAAACAATTCTGAGATATCACCTCACACCTCTCAGACTGGCTAAAATGACAGAAAAAGATAATGACAAATGTTGTTGGAATGTGGGTGAAATTGTGAAGTGATTCAACAATTCTGGAGAGGAATCTGGAACTGTGCCCAAAGGGTTATGAAACTGTGAATACCTTTTGACCCATAAGTGTCACTACTGGGTCTATATATCAAGGAAATAATAAAGAAGGGGAAAGGACACACACATGCAAAAATGTCTGCAGCAGCTCTTTTTGTGGTATCAAAGAATTGGACAATAAGTAGACAGCCATCAAATGGGGAATGGCTGAATAAGTTGTGGTATATGAAGATAATGGAATATTATTGTTCTACAAAACATGATGAATAAGCGGATTTTAGAAAGGCCTGGAAAAATTTACAGGAACTGATGCTGGATGAAACAAGCAGAACCAAGAATAAATTGTACACAACAACAGAAAGAATGTGTTTCAATGATCCAAAGTAATCCCAATAGATGCTAGATAGAAAACACCTTCTGAATCTAGGGGAGAGAAAAAAGCTATAGATATTGAAAGTAAATCAACATATGCTATTTTCACTTCTTTTTTCTGTTTTTTTCTCTCATACAATTTTCCTCTTTTGCTCTGACTTTCTCTCCCAACAATTCATAAAGCAATGTGATTAAAAATAAATGAATTTATAAAGTATTTTGAGAGGCTGAAAAAAAAGTGTCCCTGCCTTTTATTTTTATAGGAAGGTGGAGGAGGAAGGATAGTTCTGTATATGGCATCAGTAGATGTAAGTAAATAAGATGTACGATGAAAAAATTGAAAATTTGGATTTGGTAATTCTTTGTAATGGAACCTATTGAGGAAACATTACAATATTATATAGATCTCCTTTTCAACTGTAAACTTTTTATTCTTTACCAGGGAATCCAGCATTACTAACTCTAATCATTATTCATGCTGCCATGAAGTTATCATCTTTGGAGAAGACTGCCACAAAATAATTTGATTATCTTCTTTGACTGACAATGCTGAGAATTATGGAACCTGACATTAATTCATGCTTTTGTATAGAGACCAGCTGAATTTTTTGGTTCAATAAAGGGATAATTTTTAAAATGATGGTATTCATCTTAAGTACCTATTTTCAAAGGTTATTGTGAGGATCAATATTTATTTATAATTTTTTTATTTTTATATTTATATTTATAAATATTTATATTTACATTTATATTTATAAAGCACATCATACAGTGTTTGGAACATAGCAAGTACTATATTATTTCTTTTTCTTTCCCTTTCCTTCCTCCCTTCCTTCCCCCTTCCTTCCACAGATAGTAGCAGGTATTTAAGGTTTTTAATTATATGCTTGTTGGATCACTGAAAACATAGAGACAAAACTTTAGATTTTGAAATCCAAACAAATCCAATATCAGGATTATCAGATATATTACTGTTTTAGAGATCTGAAATTATTTAGGTCTATGACCTTATCTGTTGACAGTACTTTCTGATCATTAGACTAGTTTACTTGAACATGAACTGCTAATGGCATCAAGATTGAAGGCCCAGCGGGCAGCTAGATGGCAAGTAGATAGACCACAAACTCTGAAGTCAGAAGGACCTGTGTTCAATCCTCAGATGCTTAACACTTCCTAGCTATGTGATTCTGAGCAAGCCACTTAACCCCAAATGCCTCAGAAGAGAAAAAAAATTGAAGGCATAATTACATTGCAGTCTTCTTAGCATTACTTACATACATACATAGTATGCCCTCAACCCCAAGATACTACTTCACAATTGTATAAAGTTAGTCCCTAGGAAGACAATAAGTACTTCATGATGCTGGGATACAACCCAAGCAAAGATACTAGTAGACCTATTTTAGGAAAGTGATGCCATCTTTATATTTGAAGAGCATATTCACAGTTTTATCCAGATGCCCCTAAATAATTGATTATAGCAACAATGCACTTTTTTCTGTTTTTTTTAACCAAAAAAAACCCCTTAGATATATTTGAGGAAGGATGTTCTCTATGTTTCTAAACAAGAAAAATGAATATTAGTTATTTTCTGACTACTATAATGTGACCTATAGAGCATCTAGTATTTAACTATTGTTTAATTTTGAGTGGTTATAGAGCATGCAGATTAGTAGAAGAAACAATCCTTAAAGTCACCATGTATTAGTTCAGGAGAGAACTGCAATTAAGAATTAATTTTGTGTCCAGGAAAATGTCAAAAAATATGCCAGTTGTCAAAGAACATGAAGAATGCCATCAGTTGGAAGAAAGATAGATCAGGAGAGGGAAAAAGTTCATTTTAGTTGATAAGCACAAAGGTCCTTTTTATCTAATTCTTTTCTTAATTAGTTGTGCTCTTTTTATTTGTTCATGTTAGATCTATACATTGGATCAATGTAGAACATGTCAGCACATTCTATATTCAACACAGCAGGGAAAAATCCCAGTCATCCCATCTAAATAATGGTTCTAATGCAAGAATTTCTTGCTTTTGGAATTAATTCACTATTAAGGGGATCATCTGAAGATCTCAGGATAATTTCCACTATGGTATAATATAATTAAAAATGATTCACAAATCAGTCAGGCATTTTCATAAACATTGTTGCCAATGAGACAAATAAGGCAACATTTACAGTTGTATCATACCAATGACTAAACTCATATCCTCAGCAACACAATTTTGAGGATAGTTAATGACACTTCTCAACTAGATGTAACTGAAATTCACAGTGAAATAAAACAGAACAAAGCATTTTTTCCCACAATTTTAGTTTCTCTCTAATGAATAACAGTAGGAAATACCATGAGATCAGAATAGTTTACTTCATCAAATGCCAATGTAAAAATTCATTGATCTTGGTCAATGTCCGTAGTTTATATAGCATTGGAGTTAATTGTTCTTTAAATGTTTGGTAGAATTCACATGTAAATCCATCTGGTCCTGGGGATTTTTTCTTAGGGGATTGGTTAATAGCTTGTTCTATTTCTTTTTCTAAAATGGGACTGTTCAAGATATTTACTTCTTCCTCTATTAATCTGAGCAAGCTATATTTTTGAAGGTATTCTTCCATTTGATTTAAGTTGTCAAATTTATTGGCATAAAGTTGGGCAAAGTAACTCCTAATTATTGCTCTAATTTCCTCTTCGTTAGTGGCGAGTTTTCCCTTTACCTTTTTAAGACTAACAATTTGATTTTCCTCTTTCCTTTTTTTAATCAGATTTACTAAGGGTTTGTCTATTTTGTTAGTTTTTTCATGGAATCAATTCTTAGTTTTATTAATTAATTCAATAGTTTTTTTTTTTTACTTTCAATTTTATTGATCTCTCCTTTTATTTTTAGGATTTCAAATTTAGTGTTTGACAGGGGGTTTTTAAATTTGTTCTTTTCTAGCATTTTTAGTTGCAAGCCCAATTCATAGTCAATGTCCATAAAAGTAACTTTCAGAGTATTTTGAAAATCAATGATCCAGTCTCAACATAATGTCCCTTCTTATACCATGAATTTCTTGAGAGCAAGGGGTGTTACCCTTCTTAGCAAACAATAGGGTATTTAATAAATTAATTTTGACTTACTGATGCTGACACTTCTAAAACAAGTTGCAAATCATTAATATCTATTTTCACAGAATTACAAGTATTTAAAACTTGAAAAATTTCAATTATCTTCTAATCAAGGGGTGGAGAACATCCTACCAACAGACCTTTCTTTGCTAAGGAAACCTCAGAAAAATGAGTTAAATGTTAGGTACAACAGCTTTTCACTACTTGAAATTTCTAAATTGATCATTTTATGTGGCTCGCAAATTATGTTATAAATACCCAAATGGCCATTGGTAGGATAAAAAAGTTACCCACATTGCTCCCCACCCTGCCCATTTAAAGATGAGAAAAATAAGGATAAAGAGGAGTTAAAAATCTTGCCCTACAATTGTTAATGCTGTAAAGTTACCCATACATATAACCTGTAAATAAAAGGCTATTAAAAAAAAATCTTGCCCTATTTCTCATAGATGGTAAATGTTAGCAGCCAGGACTTCTTAGTACAGTTCAAACCCAGTACTCTAGTCACAATCTTTTGTGGCATCTTGGTCTTACGTCCACAGATTCTAAAATCATTCTTATTCTAAGAAGAAAACAAACCACCCTTTGGGTATTTAGAAGATCAAAAATTTAAAGTGGGTAAGGACCTTCTGAGGCTGTCATTCAATTTCCTTATTAGAGGCTATCTCTGGAATGCTCTCAATTTTCCTTAAAGGTTTACCTCAAGCACCACTTTGAAGCCGTTCCTTCTAATTGTGCCCTCATCCAAATTTCTAGTTATTTTTGTGTGTATGTATTTTTGTATACATATGTGCACATTTGTGTGTGTGTGTGTGTGTGTGTATATATATATATATACTTAGTAATACACATATACAAATAAGTATATATAAATATAATAAAATATTTTCATTATATTATTATATATAATGTATTAAATTATATGTAAGCATTTTATAATATGTCTATGCATATGTATATCTATATAAACATATACAAATATATATACACACAAACACATATGTAGGCATATATATATATATATATATATATATATATATACATGTGTATGCATACATATAGATTGTGTACTCCCCTGGGTTGCCAGACTATAAGTTTTTTGAGGGCAAGAAGAATTTTTTATTTTTTGTCTTTGTAACCCTAATGCCTAGGACATAAACATTTATTACATTTTTGATATTAATATTATTGTACCAATACTATAAGAAAGAATTATTTACCTGGAAATATATTCGTGTTTCTTGCCCATTTCCTTCCAAATTAGAAAACAGTGAAAAAAGAAAACAGTAGAAATGGGAATTAAACTTCATAACCAGAATGAAGAAAACAGGGACAGGGAAAATCATTCACTTTACATTATCTTTAGTATTTTTAAAATCAACATCACTTGTATCTATGAGCTGATATCTGTCCAATGAGCTGGCAGTGTCAAAAATTTGTTTGATTTATTTAAATTGCACGAATTCTAGAAAGAAAAAAGTATGTTTATTCTCCTGACACTTTACAGAGTCCAATGCATTTTATTCTATACTAGAATAAGGGAAAATGAATAAATAAAGCTTCAGAATGGCACTCATCTTTGTCTGCCTACTGTCATCACTTTGGGGAGCAAATGCAGTAGTTGACCACGTTGCACAATGCTGTTTATCTTGCATCTAGGGTATGAGTAGTACATAACTGGTGTGGGGGGGAGAAAATGGGAAACTATAAAAATTAAGTTTATGATTTTGGTATGAATGGGCTTTGGGGCATTCCTCTTTTCCAAGGTCTGTGCATATGGTAAAAGAGTTACTAAGAAACACATACCTCAGTTGCAGTGGGATCCTCTATAACATATCTTCAGAGGAGAATCTTTAAATACTAAAAGCCACTTCAGAATCAAAGGTGAATCTACAAAGGGCATTTTTGTTTGGTTTCTTTCTTTTTCTCACTTTCTGTTGCAATGCATGTATCCACATTTTATAATGTTTTACAGACAGTTTCCTTCCAGGCTGGGTCTTACAATCTATGCCATTTTATATGCTTTAAATTAATCTTCCCAAATCCTCATAGTGGAAAAAAAGCCACTTAAAAAACATGAAGCCCAACATCAGGGTGATAAATTTGTAAAGATGAAATCTGTCTTATTGGGTATTTTGTTTCATCTGTTAGCACATTCCTTTTATCTTAGGAATCCCAATATCATTTGTTTTCTGTCTGTTCCAGTCCTTCTGGGAAAGGCATCTCATTTATGAGCTACTCCTGCTAATGCTCTGATCAGCCTGGGGAAATCTTAATGTTGCACTAAGCTCCTGTAAATCATTTTCTGTCCTCCTAGGTACCAGGTTATGCTGTAAATTACCACTACTCTGAGGTAATGTATTTATGCTCAAAGAACCCCACTCTTTCTTTGGCTTTGACAAAGGGATTTCAGTACTGTGGCTGAAAGGGGAGTGGAAGGGAGGGTGAAGATGATAGTGGGAAAGGAATCATTTGTGAATATGGACATTGCAAATCATCACTACAATGAACTGAAGGATTCTTTGTCATAGAGAAGAAACATAATTTCTAATAGTTTTCCTGAAGCAGATCCAGATTGTACCATCAGCAATGAATGTGGTAATGTTGAGTCTTTGGTTACCAGTACTTATGTGGTTACTGTGCTCCTCCTATCCTAAAATCCTATAACAGAAAGAAATTTTAATTGCATCTCTATATGTATGCATACACATGTATATATATATATATATATATATGCCTACATATGTGTTTGTGTGTATATATATTTGTATATGTTTATATAGATATACATATGCATAGACATATTATAAAATGCTTACATATAATTTAATACATTATATATAATAATATAATGAAAATATTTTATTATATTTATATATACTTATTTGTATATGTGTATTACTAAGTATATTAATCCATTCAATCACTAAAAAGTGATTAAAGGCTTATATCAGGAAACAAGATCATTGACCATGTACCTAATATCTCTTACCCATCTTGGATTCTGTTTAGCCAGATGCTTCAGTTCTATCAACTTGTAATTGAGGCAGGTTTATTTTTTCTACTTTTTCCCATAAGGAAAAAATTTACATTTTATATTTTAAAATAAGGATTATATAGTGTTCCCTTCTAGATACTATGCCTTACCTGGGAGGTAAACTCTGGGAGATAAATGGTATTATTATCACCATTTTGTAGATGAGGAAAATGAAGATAGTTCATAACTGAACTATCATTATTCTTTGGGGGAGAGAAGAGGAAGAAATTTCAGGCCTAAAATATTAGCATAGGTAGATCCTTGTGTGGTAAGTTCCTTTTCAGATGAAATTTTCTTGTCCTGGATGATCTAATTCTTGAGAAACTAGTTTAAAAATAAAATCCTTTAAAAGACAATTTAAAAATCTCTTTAAAACAAGTGTTATTTTAAAGATATCATCTTCTCTTTAAATGAGGTAGCATATTTTATCTATATAAATATCATAGTAATCAAACTGAAAAACAATAAACCATCTTATGACAAAGTATCAAATAATTATCAATTTTATGACTTTAATTGAAATCTCACTTTTCTAAACAAGAGGTACTCTTGAAGCTACTAATATTTACTAATAATCAAATATAAATGAGTTCCCAGAACAAAGAACTGTAACTCCACATTGTAACAAAGATTATGTGCTAAATAGTACAGAACATATGATACATTCACATACTAGAAGCAGACTGAGTAATGAAGGGATAACAGTCTTACCAGCTCAGCTGTTTATTCTTATTTGCCAAGGATAATATTAAGAATGACAAATAGGTTGCTGCAATATTGGTAGCATAGGAAAACAAGTGCATTTAAATTTGTTATAATCTCTAACATCTTAGGTTTCCATAGAGGCAATATTGTATAAAAGATTGACTTCCCCAGATGAGCTCCAAATCTGCTAATTCATCTGTGATATTGTGCCTTAAAGAAAACTGGTATTACATCAATTTGATGCTGCATTTCCCTTCAAACTATGACTAATACTTACAATAATGCACACTTTGTAATAGAGCTTCATTAAAGGTGAAGCAAATTAATTCTGTAGCCTCCTTATTAGTGTATTGGTGTGAGTAAACAGTCTCATTTTATCTTAAATTTTGACTCAATATTTGAATCTCAGATTATGTCCAGTGACTAGAATAGGAGCTCAGTCTTCAAAGACAATGAAAATCTCTTCTATTTTTCTAAAAGGTCAATGGGGAAAGCTGCAACACAATACCATTAGACTTCTGGGACCATGTCTTGCTTTGCTTTGATTGTGGAGTAGAGGATGGCAAGAATGCAAACTGATCATTGAGTAGGAATAGCAAATTGGAGACATCAATAAATTTTCAGGTGAGAATGAATCTTTCTCTCCATGTGTCTCTCTTTGTCTCTATCTCTTTCTGTCTAGGTTTCTCTTTGTCTCTTACTCTGTCTCTCACTGTCTGTGTGTGTGTGTGTTTCTCTCCCCTTTCCTCTCTCTTTCTCTGTCTTTCCCTCTCCTTATAAAAAAGAGAGACTCCTATTCTTAAAGAAAGTTGTGCTTAAAGAAAGACAAAAGAAATTTATGAAGCAGTAGTATAAATAAGTAATACTGATATTCTTAAGTTTCCCATACAGTCACTATATATTTGAGTGTGTATAAATATTTGTACTTATATGTGTATGTATATGTAATACTAATATTTAGAACTGGAAAATAATACTATTAATAATAACACTAGTATTTAAAACATTTTAAAATGCTTTACAATTTGAAAAGTACTTTACAAAATATTACATATACACACTCTTTGGTCACTTGGCATCTAATTGTCCTTTCTTTTATAGAATTCCACTTCAAGTATTTTTGCTTTGTGTTTGTCTCAAGTTAAAAAAATTAATTATAGTTCTACACACTAATAAAATGCATTGCCATTTTGCTGCAGTTGTTTGCTGAAGGTATTCTTGTTTACAACCAAAAAGTCCTGGAATTATGGTAATGATGGTGCTATTTCAATGATATTTTTAACAATATAAATTATCTTGTAAGGCAGCTTTAAGTCTCACAGTATCAGAAAATATAAACCTGGTGATGTTAAATAATATAGTGTTCTACATGCAGAGGCTAAATTACCTCTAAAGAAGACTGTTCAACAAATTGGTCCCTTCAGATTAGGAGATAAGTCTTTAAAGTTCATTACTCATTGAGAAGTAAAAATTCTAATATCTTCCTTTATTTGTAAAGGAAATCAAGCTGAATTTTTTTTGGGGGTGTGTGTGTGAGTGTGTGTGTGATATGTGTGGCTATGTATATTAATTTAATGAATAAGTGTTCTCTTTGGTATAATGTGAAACTTGTATCTATCAAGAGACATTGGAAAGAATAAATTGCATTACAATGGTCATTGTTATTTAATCTAGCTCGTAAATCTACTGCTACAGGATATTGTTATATCTATAGTCCAAAATCCTGCATCCAAGAACCACTGACATCAGATTTTTTTTTTTAATGCTTGGATTCCTTTAATCCTAGGAGTACTTCAGAATAAATTTGGAGGAAGCCTCGTTCAATCCAATGAATTTCAGTACATCAGTGCAAAACTCACAGCAAGTCAGCCACAATTTGTTGGAGAATTTAGGTTTCTACCCTTAGTGACAAACATTGAGAATAACAGATATTTTATACTTTGCAATACAGAGGCAACTTTACTTGGAGTATGCAAAACATATGAATAAGAAATCATTTTTATGCTTAAGAAATAAAGGATAAAAATGGTATTTAAAAGGAAAATACAGCTATTAGATTAGAAATAAAAGTGGTTTTCTAAGAGCATAATTGAAACTGGAATAACAATATAAGTAAAAAATTATTCATTCTAAGGATTTATAGAATAAATACAAAGATATACCAATGATAGTAAGATAGTTAAAAATAACATAAAATAAATATTAAAAATAGAAACACTGGAATCTATAAGATTATATCAGTAGACATAGGAAAAAAAATCCTTTAACAAAGTAACACATTTGTTTATACTAAAACAAACAAAAAAGCATATAAGATTTGGATAGAAGGGTCATTTAAATTTTTTGAAAAACATATCTAAAGCTGAAAATCTAGCGTTATTTACAATGGAGAAAGATCCAAAGCCTTTTTAATAAATATCATGTCATAAAAAGAATGATCTAATTTCCATGATTTGGCTATAAAACAAGAGAAAGAAATTAAATGTGGAAAAAAATAACAACTAAAATTCATATAGCATTTTAAAAATAGACTTGTAATTAGGCTCACAACAAATAGGCTCACAACAGACTTGGAAGTTAAGTGCTATAATTATCTATATTTTGAACTCAAGAACACTGAGACAGACAGAAGGTGTCACATAACTAATAAATGTCTGAGGATAGATTTAAATCTTTCTATCCCTTGATCCAGTGCTCTGTCTGCTGTTCCACTGAACTGTCAAAAATGAGACAAAAGACATTCCATTTGCTGACAATATGATGGTTTGCTAAGAAAACCAAAGAGAATCAGCTTATAAGCTGAAACAATTCATAGATTCATTAAATTCCCATTTAAAAATCCACAAAACCAATAGGTATCAACATATTAATAAAAAAGGATACAATAGGGACAGCTAGTTGGTGTAGTGGCTAGAGCACTAGCCCTGAAGTCAGGAAGACCTGAGTTCAAATCTAACCTCAGACACTTAAAACTTCCTAGCTGTGTGACCCTGGGCAAGTCACTTAACTTGCCCAGGGGGGAAAAAGGATACAATAGAAAAGGAAAGCCAGTTCAAAGTAATTATGAAATTAATAAAAAATTTCGGAGCCACTTTGCCAAGGTATTCTCAAGATATATAAATGCAAATACAATGCACTCTCTGAAGAAATTAAGAATAACCTAAATAATTTCAGTGATATTAATTGACCTTGGTTGGGTCTTAAGAATGAAATAAAAATAAAATTGCCTAAATTAATTTATAGAGCTACAAAAATAATAACAAATAAAAGTAAATTCTTATGATAGAAAAAAGGACTAAACTCTTAAGAAAATAATGAAAAAAGGAGACCAAAATAATGAAAAAAGGAGACCAAAAATAAAAATGGACAGGGACTAGAACTTCTGGAATTCAATTTTTCCCATAAAATTATAATAAAATTATGTGACAGGGCAGATTAAAAAAATAGAAAAGCAGATCACCGGAACAGACAAGGTGAGGAAAAATCTGAAACAGTATGATTCAGTATTTGCTAAACTTGAGAACATAAATTGCTTAAAGAAGAGCTACCTTTTAACAAAAGCAGTATGAAAACTGGAAAAAATAGCAACAATTTAGGACAACTTATAAAATATTATGCACTAGATACAAGTAGATACATGAATGTTAAAGGTCATATCTTCAAAATTAAATAAATATATATATTACAAAATTTTCATTTAGTTGAGTTTAGCTATATCAGTGGCACAAATATAATTTACTTATTAACAAAGCAATGAGTGTTCCCTTGCTTTTCCAGCAATACTCTTTTAGTCGGTCACAAATTCTTTGACTATAGTAGCCCACTACCCAATTAACATAAATGGCTTCCTAATAACTATAGGTCAAATATAAATTCTGACTTTCAAAAAAAATTTAGATGGCTACATTCCATCATTTTAGTCTTATTACATACAACTTCCTCTCTATACACTTTAAAGTCTATCCATATTAAGTTATTTACTGTTTTTTGAAGAAAATGTACATTATTTTTGCCTGTGTCCATATACTAGTTGTTTTGCCATGTCTGGAATAAACTCGCTCTTCATCTCTATCATAGAATCTTTGGCTTCCTTCAAAACTTGACCCAAATACTAATATCTGTAGACCTTTTCTGGTGCCTACAGATGCTAATGCCTTCCATTCCCCAACCCCTATGTTGCCATCCAATTATATCATATATATCTTGTTTGTGTTTATTTATACTTGTCACTACCCCCTATTTCAGTGTAAGCTCCTTGAGTACAGGATCTGGTTTGTTTTTTTTTTGCTCAGTGTTCAAAACAGTGTCTAAAACACAATAAATGCTTAATAAATGTTTGTTGACAGATTAATTTAGTTAGCATATCAATAAATACCTCCTAACCCAACTCAGAAAACTTACTGACCGTCTCACAGAGATATTATATATTGCAAGATATCTTCCATAAACTTAAATGATTTTTTGTTTAGAATAGCTGCAAAACTAACCATAAGTTAACATAATTTGAGGAAAGTTCCTCTTTATCTAAAACCTCTATTTCCAACTTCTTACACTTGGGCTGTGTGTGGTCCTATGTCATCATCATCAATTTATGATGATTGAATCATCTAATTTGTAGCAATTAATAATAGTAATAACTAACATTTATATAGCTTTTTAAGAATTGCAAAATGCTTTACATTTGTTATTTTATTTTGCCCTTATAAAACTCCGGGAGATAAATGGTATTATTATCCCCATTTTATAGATGAGGAAAATGAATCAGACAGAGGTTGTGACTTGCCTAAGGTCACATGGCTATATAAGTGTCTGAAGTTACATTTGAACTCAAGTCTTCCTTACTCCAGGGCCAGTACCTTACCCATTACCTAACTGCCTGTATAATGGAAGCTTTCTAAACAAAATTCTAATATGTAGTACAATAAGTATAGTGTTTAAAAAATATCCCATAGTTGACAGTTTCAAAATGTTAAAATGTCAAAACATATCAGACCTTGAACTTGGAAAGAACTCATCAAAATTAGCTGTTCTTATTGAAGGAAAACTATTTAGCTATGATTTTTCTACATTTTCCATAGTATCCAACTTAAGCATTCAATGAATCCCATGGCAAATAAAGCTGTATAAAAATATTTAAGAACCTGTGAAGAAGAGGATATACACAATTAAATTTTTTTTTGGATTGGTGAGGGTGATGGGCAGCTCAGCTAATATCTCTGCAATGACTTTATAATTCTTAGAGGCAACATTTAACCAGCCATCTTCCAGTATTAGCAGTAAGATTTGTTGCCTATCAGGAGCATTTCTCTTTGACATTGTGTGACAAATATTTCTTGAATCCAGTAAGGATTCTTGTTCCTTCAGTAAATAATATTAGGCATCAAGACGTGTTGATTTCTGACAGTTTTGCTTGATCCTTCCATATCCGCTTGACTGATAAGCTAATTTTTTTTTTGCTTTTGCTCTTGACCATTTTAAACTTCTTGAGGCATCTGATAGCAATTATATTGCTGAAAGAAGAAGCTAACCAACATGAGGTTCAGCATGGGATAAGGCAAAGAGATGGCCCAAGAAACTCTTTATTTTACAAATGACAAAGCAAACCTAGAGAGAGAAGGTGTAACACAGTTGAGATGAGAATTTTGGTCTCTCAAAATTTGGTCCAATTCCTCTGTTCTTTCTTCTTCTCTAGTCCTGTTTTTGTCATTAATATACTTATTATCATTACTGTTCCATAGCATTATGAACAAATTTGGACAAAAAAGTCTAATCATGTTTTAACAGTAAGAGAAAATGAGAGAGATGGCTAGCCAAAGTTTTTTTTTTTTTTTTAAATTCTGGAACATTGTAGGAATATGTGCATAAGTCTAGCTCTATCATTATTTGATCTTTATTATTGCCCTCCATAAAAGTCCTACTCTGGTTTTTATTTTTATTTTTTATGGCAGGGAGATGACCCTGAGTTCTTAAAGCCTTTGCAGCAGAATATACATCTGCAAACCAGCTAAGCTAAGTATGGACAGAATTATCTGGGTTTGTTGATCATCAGGTGGTGAATTCTTTGGTCATAGAATTCCATGAGAAACCCACCTCTCCAAAAAAGAGTGGTTTGTTTTCTTTCTTTTTTTTGTATTTTTTATTATAGCTTTTTATTTACAAAACATATGTATGGGTAATTTTTCAACATTGATCCTTGCAAAACCTTCTGTTTCAATTTTTCTCCTTCCCCCATCCCCTCTCTTAGATGGCAGGTAGTTCAATACATGTTAAATATGTTAAAGTATATGTTAAATACAATATATGTATTCATATTTTTACAATTATCTTGTTGTACAAGAAAAATCAGATTTAGAAAGAAAGTTAAAAATAACCTGGGAAGAGAAACAAAAATGCAAGCAAACAACAGAAAGAGTGCAAATGCCATGTTGTGGTCCACACTCATTTCCCAGTGTTCTTTCGCTGGGTGTAGCTTGTTCTGTTCATCACTGATCAATTGGGACTGATTTGGATCCTCTTATTGATGAAGCTAGCCACTTCCATCAGAACTGATCCTCATATATATATTGTTGTTAAAGTGTATCATGATCTCCTGGTTCTGCTCATTTTACTTAGTATCAGTTCACATAAGTTTCTCCAGGCCTCTCTGAAATCATCCTGCTGGTCATTTCTTACAGAACAATAATATTACATAACATTCATATATGAGTGGTTTGTTTTCACACCAACTTTTAGAATATATTAGAATAACATATTTCTCATATGCAACAAATTGACCTATTAATCTATATATAAAAAAAGAAAAGAAGATGACAAATATTTTTTATCTGTGTTGAAAGATCATTCCATAGCTAAACCATCAGTACCCACATATGAGTCTAACTCTATAAATGTTCAATAAGTATTAAAGAGGGGAAAAAAGTAAAAAGGAAGCAGAAAATAGGTTGGATTGCATGTGGATACATTACTATTCACATTGCATTGAAGATTTATCCCTAACATTCAGATCATTGATCCTTTAAAATACTAAGTTGTTCTGATTGTTCCATGTTATTGCTAACATATTCTAGAAATCAAATCCAGAATACTTAGTACAGTGTGGAGAAAAATAAAGTTGGGGGCGGAGCTAAGATGGCAGAGAAGGCACAGGCTACTTTCTAAGCTCTTCTCTTACCCTCTCTATCAATATTATATCGAGCCTCAAAAATACTCTTGACTGCTACAATTCATAAAGATAAGAAGTAGAACAACTCACCAGCCGACAAAAATCTGCAGTCTCGCCAAAAAAGGTTGGTTCCGGGGGCCAGGGGGGAGATCGGCGCAGACTGGGAGAGAAATTAGGTTCCTAGGAGAGTCTCAAACCGAAAGTGAAAGCACACATCTCAGCACAAGCGCGCAGCCCCACCCCCAGTACAGGGCTTTTCCTTGGGGTAGTTGTGATCCTGCACAGCAGGAGGACACAGCCCGGGTTAGCCTCCAATCTGCGCAGTGGGGGGCTCGGCTTGGGGCCATATAGCTTTCCCAGGGCCGATTTGCATCAGAGACGCTGGGGCAGAATTCGGTGGAATCTGCAGTCTGCAGTCAGCTACTAATACTCACAGTAGTAATACTCACAGAGAAAGAAAATTATAGACCAATCTCCCTAATGAATATTGATGCTAAAATCTTAAATAAGATATTAGCAAAAAGACTATAGAAAATCATCTCCAGGATAATACACTATGATCAAGTAGGATTTATACCAGGAATGCAGGGCTGGTTCGATATTAGGAAAACTATCAATATAATTGGCCATATTAACAACCAAATTAACAAAAACCATATGATCATCTCAATAGATGCAGAAAAAGCATTTGACAAAATCCAACATCCATTCCTATTAAAAACACTTGAGAGTATAGGAATAAATGGACTTTTCCTTAAAATAATCAGCAGCATCTATTTAAAACCATCAGTAAGCATCGTATGTAATGGAAACAAACTGCAACCATTCCCAATAAGATCTGGAGTGAAACAAGGTTGCCCACTATCACCGTTACTATTTAATATTGTATTAGAAACGCTAGCTTTGGCAATAAGAGCTGAGAAAGAGATTAAAGGAATAAGAATAGGCAATGAGGAAACCAAATTATCACTCTTTGCTGATGACATGATGGTATATTTAGAGAACCCCAGAGATTCTACTAAAAAGTTATTAGAAATAATCCACAACTTTAGCAAAGTTGCTGGTTATAAAATAAACCCACATAAGTCATCAGCATTCTTATATATCACTAACAAAATCCAACAGTCAGAGTTACAAAGAGAAATTCCATTTAAAGTAACTACTGATAATATAAAATATTTAGGAATCTATCTGCCAAGGGAAAATCAGAAACTTTATCAGCAAAATTACAGACCACTTTTCACACAAATTAAGTCTGATCTAACCAATTAGAAAAATATTAAATGCTTTTGGATAGGGCGAGCAAATATAATAAAGATGACAATATTACCTAAACTAATCTATTTATTTAGCACTATACCAATCAAACTCCCAAAAAACTATTTTAATGTCTTAGAAAAAATAACAACAAAATTCATATGGAAAAACAAAAGGTCAAGAATTTCAAGGGAATTAATGAAAAAAAAATCAAATGAAGGTGGCTTAGCTGTACCAGATCTAAAACTATATTATAGAGCAGCAGTTACCAAAACCATTTGGTGTTGGCTAAGGAATAGATTAGTTGATCAGTGGAATAGGTTAGGTTCAAGGGATAAAACAGTCAACAAATATAGCAACCTAGTCTTTGACAAATCCAAAGACCCCAGCTTTTGGGATAAGAACTTACTGTTTGATAAAAATTGCTGGGAAAATTGGAAACTAATATGGCAGAAACTAGGCATTGATCCTCACTTAACACCGTACACCAAGATAAGGTCAAAATGGGTTCATGACCTAGGCATAAAGAATGAAATTATTAATAAATTAGAGGAACACAGGATAGTTTATCTCTCAGACCTGTGGAAGGGGAAGGACTTTATGACCAAAGCAGAACTAGAGATCATTACTGATCACAAAATAGAAAATTTCATCTATACCAAACTGAAAAGTTTTTGTACAAAGAAAACTAATGCAGACAAGATTAGAAGGGAAGGAATAAACTGGGAAAATATTTTTACAGTCAAAGGTTCTGATAAAGGTCTCATTTCCAAAATATATAGAGAATTAACTCTAATTTATAAAAAATCAAGCCATTCTCTAATTGAAAAATGGTCAAAGGATATGAACAGACAATTCTCAGATGAAGAAATTGAAACTATTTCTAGTCATATGAAAAGATGCTCCAAGTCATTATTAATCAGAGAAATGCAAATTAAGACAACTCTAAGATACCACTACACACCTGTCAGATTGGCTAAGATGACAGGAAAAAATAATGATGATTGTTGGAGGGGATGTGGGAAAACTGGGACATTGATTCATTGTTGGTGGAGTTGTGAACGAATCCAACCATTTTGGAGAGTAGTTTGGAACTATGCTCAAAAAGTTATCAAACTGTGCATACCCTTTGATCCAGCAGTGTTACTACTGGGATTATATCCCAAAGAGATTATAAAGAAGGGAAAGGGACCTGTATGTGCACGAATGTTTGTGGCAGCCCTTTTTGTAGTGGCTAGAAACTGGAAACTGAATGGATGTCCATCAGTTGGAGAATGGCTGAATAAATTGTGGTATATGAATATTATGGAATATTACTGTTCTGTAAGAAATGACCAACAGGACGATTTCAGAAAGGCCTGGAGAGACTTACACGAACTGATGCTGAGTGAAATGAGCAGGACCAGGAGATCATTATATACTTCAACAACAATACTATATGATGACCAGTTCTGATGGACCTGGCCATCCTCAGCAACGAGATCAACCAAATCATTTCCAATGGAGCAGTAATGAACTGAACCAGCTATGCCCAGAGAAAGAACTTTGGGAGATAACTAAAAACCATTACATTGAATTCCCAATCCCTATATTTATGCCCACCTGCATTTTTGATTTCCTTCACAAGATAATTGTACAATATTTCAGAGTCTGATTCTTTTTATACAGCAAAATAATGTTTTGGTCATGTATACTTATTGTATCTAATTTATATTTTAATGTATTTAACATCTACTAGTCATCCTGCCATCTAGGGGAGGGGGTGGGGGGTAAGAGGTGAAAAATTGGAACAAGAGGTTTGGCAATTGTTAACGCTGTAAAGTTATCCCTGCATATAACCTGTAAATAAAAGGCTATTAAAAAAAAAAGAAAAAGAAAAAGAAAGTTGAGCTTTGAATTTGGACTGATGAATAGGAGTAAATCTCAGCTTCTTATATAAGCACCAAAATTTCAGCTTATAAATTGGCTATTAATATATTACCTACTAAGAACATTTCAATGGTGCTTTTAAAGATTATATTTTTCCCCTCTGGTTATCTGGACTACCAGCAGTCATGAAGCTCTCTGTCTATATTTCAGAATATAAAAATCAAGAGTATTTTTTTCCCCTGGGTTCAAAAGAGTACCTGGAAAATGATCTTTTTATACTGTTGGAACCCTAGTGTTAACTCAACCTGAAACAAGGTGATAACTCAAGGGAGATGTTAGAATCCTAGTGTTAACTCAATGGAATTGATACTATGCTTGTGTTCACACCTTTAGAGAGCTCATATAATCAAGAAGTATTTAAGTACTCATTGGAGTTCACAAGTAGGGGAGATTCACAAAGTTAATTTTGTAACTTTGTGAATTCACACCTCCCTTAATCCCTGCCTCCAGAAGGAAAAGTCAACCTTTGGGAGATTATAATATATAGAGAAGCTATTAGAGCTTCAAGTTAGTTACTTCAGAACATTGCCAGGGGTCAGAGAGAAGCATTCTGGGAGGAAGTCCACAAGCCCATTCTGGGAGGAGTCAGATTCATTCCAACTTTCACCTTGGTGCTGGCTGGAGGCTGAAGAAAGCAGAGGAAAAGGACAACTGCAAGAGCTCCTGAAACCAAGCAGGTCTCTAAGAAAACGAATCGGCCTATTTTGGAGGAAGCAATAAAAGATCTGAACTTTTAACACCTGACTTCATTTGGAGTAATTATTACTTTTAACTGAAATGAAGGCTGTCTCCAGAAAACCTCCCCAAGAAACCTGGTCCCAGAGAGAACCATTATTATTTTAAAGAAAAAGAACACCACAGTATACAAAAGGGGAAATGGAGTAAATTGATAAGAATAATTACAACTTTCCTAAACATTTAGTCTTTCCTATGTCTTTCAAAATTAAAATTCAATTTCTTCATTTTTCTCACCAACTCAGAAAGCCTATTAATTTTTCTAGGGCCAGCAAATTTTGAAGTTTTATTCTAATGTATTTTAGTATAGCCAATTTAATAGAGTTAGGGTTAGGATTAAATGAGCTTCTTGAAACAAATTTCTCAAAGGGGAGCATGGAGTTCAAAAATAGAAACATAATCCATGTTCTCAAATGGAATGTAGCACAGAAAGAAGAAAATTACTTAAGAAAGAAATGTGAAAAGAATGCCTTTAGGACATTGGTTCTGTATATGTGAAAATTAAATTTTTTTGGATTAAACCATTACAATGGAAGTCTGAAAGAAATATGGTTCAAATGGAATCTCATGAGTATCTTTTTTATATGAGTCTGAGGATATAGTTTAACCTCTCTGAAGGCTGGGTTCCTTAGATTTATAAGAATGAAATGAGATTATTTACAGAGAACACTTTGCAAATTTAATGGAATATATAAATGTGAGCTAACATTATTACAGGACAAAGAAAATTCATTTGTGCAATATAATCTACAAATTGGTGATATTTTATTAAGCATCTACTTAATAAATACTTGATTAACACATCCTAGAAAAGTTACTGGTTTTGTTGGTTCTTTTTTCTTCTCCATCTACAAACTTTTTTTTATTCAATGTCTACTGTTTCTTATAAGGTTCACAATCTCTTTTATGTTACAAATAAGGAAAGAAGTTCCAGAGATGATAACTAATATGTAATTATAAAAATGAGGTGCTCTTTTAGTGATTTATTCTAAATCTGAATTCCATTTTTTAAAAATCCATTCATATATATAATAAAATCCATTCATAACAGAAGATATAGAAGCTTAACTTTTCACATGTTGATGGATTCCATCAATTAATATAAGTATAAATGAACACTTCAGACTTCCACAGTTGCTAGAATGTTTCTTTTCTTATTCAAACAATATAAAGCTTATAATGCAATTTTAATACTTTAGACTACACTTGTTTGACTTTGATAGTCCCCAGAACTTAATAGAGAGCCCAGGGTATTGTAAGTGCTTAATACATGCCTATAAACTTATTGATTGATTTTTTTATTATGTCTGTCTGTCTGTCTATCTAGCTATCTATCTTGGGAACTGAACCAACCTCTAACATTTTTGCTAGAAATCTAGTTACCCACTAGCCTTGGCAATAAGAGTCAAGAAAGAGATTAAAGGAATCAGAGTAGGTAATGAGGAAACCAGACTATCACTCTTTGCAGATGATATGATGTTATACTTAGAGAACCGAAAAGATTCTACTAAAAAGCTATTAGAAATAATTCATAACTTTAGCAAAGTTGTAGGATACAAAATAAATCCACATAAATCCTCAGATTTTTATACATCACCAACAAAATCCAACAGCAAGATACACAAAGAGAAATTCCATTCAAAATAACTGTCAATAGCATAAAATATTTGGGAATCTATCTACCAAAGAAAAGTCAGGAATTATATGAGAAAATTTACAAAACACTTTCCACACAAATAAAGTCAGATTTAAATAATTGGAAAAATATTGAGTGCTCTTGGATAGGCTGAGCAAATATAATAAAGATGACAATACTCCCTAAGCTAATCTATTTATTTAGTGTTATACCAATAAGAATCCCCCAAAAAATGTTTTAATGACCTAGAAAAAATAACAACAAAATTCATATGGAAGAACAAAAGGTTGAGAATCTCAAGGGAATTAATGAAAAAAAATCAAAGGAAGGTGGCCTAGCTGTACCTGATCTAAAACTGTATTATAAAGCAGCAGTAACCAAAACTATTTGGTATTGGCTAAGAAATAGATTAGTTGATCAGTGGAATAGGTTAGGTTTACAAGACAAAATAGTCAATAACTATAGCAATCTAGTGTTTGACAAACCCAAAGATCCCAACTTTTGGGATAAGAATTCATTATTTGACAAAAACTTCCGGGATAACTGGAAATTAGTATGGCAGAAATTAGGCATGGACCCACACTTGACACCATACACCAAGATAAGATCAAAATGGGTCCATGATTTAGGAATAAAAAATGAGATCATAAATAAATCAGAGGAACATAAGATAGTTTACCTCTCAGACTTGTGGAGGAGGAAGGAATTTGTGACCAAAGGAGAACTAGAGATCCTTATCGATCACAAACAGAAAATTTTGATTACATCAAATTAAACAGCCTTTGTACAAACAAAACTAATGCAAACAAAATTAGAAGGGAAGCAACAAACTGGGAAAACATTTTTATAGTTAAAGGTTCTGATAAAGGCCTCATTTCCAAAATATATAGAGAATTGACTCTAATTTGTAAGAAATCAAGCCATTCTCCAATTGATAAATGGTCAAAGGATATGAACAGACAATTTTCAGATGATGAAATTGAAACTATTATCACTCATATGAAAGAGTGTTCCAAATCACTATTGATCAGAGAAATGCAAATTAAGACAACTCTGAGATACTGCTACACACCTGTCAGATTGGCTAAGATGACAGGAAAAAATAATGATGAATGTTGGAGGGGATGCAGGAAAACTGGGACATTGAGGCATTGTTGGTGGAGTTGTGAATGAATGCAACCATTCTGGAGAGCAATCTGGAATTATGCCCCAAAAGTTATCAAACTGTGCATACCCTCTGATCCAGAAGTGCTACTACTGGGCTTATATCCCAAAGAGATACTAAAGAAGGGAAAGGTCCTGTATGTGCCAAAATGTTTATGGCAGCCCTGTTTGTAGTGGCCAGAAGCTGGAAAATGAATGCCCATCAATTGGAGAATGATTGAGTAAATTGTGGTATATGAATGTTATGGAATATTATTGTTCTGTAAGAAATGACAAGCAGGATGAATACAGAGAGGCTTGGAGAGATATACATGAACTGATGCTAAGTGAAATGGGCAGAACCAGGAGATCATTATATACTTCAACAACAGTACTATATGAGGATGTATTCTGATGGAAGTGGATATCTTCAACAAAGAGAAGATCTAATTCAGTTTCCAGTTGATCAATGATGGACAGAATCATCTACACCCAAAGAAAGAACACTGGGAAATGAGTGTAAACTGTTTGCATTTTTGTTTTTCTTCCCAGGTTATTTTTACCTTCTGAATCCAATTCTTCTTCCTCTGCAACAAGAGAAGTGTTCGGTTCTGCACACACATATTGTATCTAGGATATATTATAACATATTTAACATGTATAAGACTGCTTGCCATCTAGGGTAGGGGGTGGAGGGAGGGAAGGGAAAAGTCAGAACAGAATTGAATGCAAGGGATAATGTTGTAAAAAATTATCCAGGCAGATGTTCTGTCAATAAAAAGTTACAATTTAAAAAAAAGAAATCTAGTTACCATTCACAAGTCTGAGCACTGGTTGGCATGAAAGTTTGGGACCTATCTCTTTTCGTTCCCTACCCCAGGGACTTATAATATTGATTCCTAACAAAGTATGGGCACCCAAGAGGTGTTAGTCCTACTACAGCTCAGAATTTGAAAGCTCAAGAGATCCATCAGTCTTAGCATCCCCAGTAATAGGGGTTTTTGTTGTGTGCCACTGACTGATTTTCTTCTTAGTTGTAAAGCAGTTGTAGAGAAATTATTTCCTTTGCTTCTCTGATCATTAGAAATAAAAACAACAAAGTGAAGACTCTTGGAATAATGTAAATGTAACCTAGAACAATCTCTTCAGTTCCTGACCAGCTCAAGCTAACTTTCTTTCCTAAGAAATTTAAAATAGACCTTTGGAATTTAAAATAAATCATAATCAATGTTCACAATGGAACTTTGATTAGTTGAAGTGGAGGTACTTAGTAAATATAGCTGCATTTATCTTCATGCTGAGCCTTAATACATTCATTCAAAAGCTTTTTATAAAACCTAGATACCACAGGGAGATGAGAGTTGAGAAAAAATAATATGAAAAGGAGGAAAAAGGCCAAAGATAAAATGTTATTAATTTTAGATATAATAGGAGAGAAATATTTGTCTTAGAGAAGGAAAAGAGCAACAAGAAGGGATGAATAT
This sequence comes from Sarcophilus harrisii, assembly GCF_902635505.1. Lineage (NCBI taxonomy): Eukaryota > Metazoa > Chordata > Mammalia > Dasyuromorphia > Dasyuridae > Sarcophilus > Sarcophilus harrisii. Next base: position 122,608,457 of record NC_045431.1, on the reverse strand, counting down.
TGAAAAGAGTCTCCTCCTTGCTTTCTAGGTATTTTTCAGTAATACTACAAAATTTTCCCAAGGTTTATGACTCACATCTTCTAAGTCATTAACCACAAAGAAATATTACAAAGGAAAGCAAAGGGTTAATGATAATTGAAGTAAATTCTACTCTAAGAAATACTCTAACAAACACCAAAACAATGAACTGAAAAAAATGGCAACAAATTATAATGAGTTGTGCTGATCAGTCTTAACAACTAGTCTATAGCTCTGAACACTAAAAAGATATGAATTTCCCAGTTAAATCACTTAGTAGAGAATTTGCTGTCTGAGTATGAATGGAGACAGTGTTTGAATTCAGTCACAGAGGAATCTCATGATTATGGGCAGACTGCAGCATATTTCAAACAAGAAGACATTGAAGTATATTGATATAAAGGTCACCAGTTAAATTGGACAGAAAAAAAGAATTTATGACCAGTATGCAGTTCACATGTATTCTTGATTGCCACATAATATCAAGAGGACAAGAAGAAGTCCTCATAATGTTGGATGCTTATAGTAAGATTTGTGCTTATAGTTAAGATTTGAAGAAAAGATTTGGACAAAATCTTTTGCAATGGGGCCAGTTCTCAGAATTATAAGTTCAAATATCTATTTCAGTATTGTGATAGAAAACTGTTAAATTCTTCTCTTTAGTGAGATCTTGAGATCCTCAATGCTCTTCTTTTTTTAAAAAATGGATAGTGTGCTCTGTTGCTGTATCCAAAGACTTTAACTAACTGCTAATCATTCATGACCTACTGCTTTTTCATAACTACAAGAGAAAGGTATAGAATAGGTCTGGACTGGTGATTTCATTGGGAAGGGAATTTGTGTTAAGAAAACTTCCTTAGCAAAATGTATCAGCAACTGATGTGTACCTTATTCTTAGTGAGCTATCTGGGACACTAAGGGGTTAAATCACTTACGCAGTATTACAGCCAGAATATGTTGAAAGTGAGAATTGAAAGTAAATCTTCTTGTCCATGAGGCTGCTTCACCATTCACTATGATCATGTTATATATCACTATCACTTATTAAATGGCTATTGGTTTGGATATGATTAAGGAGGCAAGACTAAGGATGGTTGAAAAACCAAATGGATAGAAAGATAGGATCTCATAGTGGCAACAAAGAAGGATTCGCCAGATCTCAGAGGTCAGATTCCAGGATGGCTACAATAATACTCAGACTAGGCTGGAGAAATCAGAGAATTACTGAGTTTCCTAGAACTAGCACATTCCCTAGGACTTGTCACTAGGATAAGAGGAACTACTATCTACTCCTCATTGCCCATCCTCACCAATATCTTAGAATAGACAATCAGTCATAGACATACAAGTACCTAATATATACCAGGTACTGAGGACACAAAGAAAGACAAATGACAATCTCTGATCTCAAGAAACTCATAATATAATAGGAGTTTGCTTTGGATAGATGCAGGACTAAGTCAAATGTCATTATAATAAGGGTAATCCCACAGAGCAGGGATATACAGGGAATGAGTGATACCTGGAGAGCATGGGGGAAGATTGTATCTTTCTGAATACAAAATACTTTGCAAAGCTAAATAAGAGTAATGGATTGATTTAAAGATTAAAGGTATCTGTAATTTTTTTTTTAGTGGAAACATAGTCAAGATAAAGTTACAGTTTGTGCTCAAGGACATAAAGTGCTGGGAAATCTGAACTCAGGTTTAATAACCTCATGACTGGTTTTCTTTAATTTTACCACGCTGTCTCCCTAGGGATTATGCTTGTACAGCAAATCCATGCATCAAAACTTTTAACCAGAATAATATAGATCAGGAAATTTTTTTTGATATTGTAAAATTACTTTTGTGTGTCTCACCAATAAACCAAAAGTCCATCGCAAAAAGGAGAGTCATAAGCAACAAACAAATGAAACAAAACATGAAAAGCCAGTAGATGCTGCAATACTGGACTTCAAGTCAGGAAGTTTTAAATTTAATCTGGCCTGAGACATTTGACTAGCTATGTGATCCAGTATTGCTTAACTGCTGTTAGGGCAAGTCATCTAACTGCTATCTTCCTTATCCAAAAAATTCATAAAAGGAAATAATAACATTCTATTATTGTGAGCATCATATGAAATAATATTTATAAAACATTTTGTAAAATTTAATGCATTATATGAAAATTAGCTATATTACTATACAGACCAAAGAAAATGCAAAATATGCAAAATTAGAGAAGCTACCCTAAATGTTCATATAGACTATTTGTATCCAACCTGTGGCAGAACAGTCTGAGCTCATATTGGTCTCATCAGCCACAGCCAGACACTCTGTAATATGATTCTAAGAGAGTGATATCATTTGGTCCTCTTCTAAAATGGACAAGAAGACAAGACAAGCTATTCTTACTGAAAGAGGAGTTATTATTGTGAGAAGAGTTGCCAACTGTTGAGCAGAAAATTAGAGCTGATATCATGGCATCATGAATGATGAAAGAAAAGAACTTTTTTCATTGAAGCTCTCAGAATGAACAACTACCAATTACCCTCCTATAGTCATTTTTAGTGACAGTAGAAAAATTTGGTGTATGATTTATGGGCTCTGGGAGTATAAGGGAACTAGTACAGAATACATGCATATATACACATATACTTGTGTATGTATATTGCATAAATGTACATATGCCAATATATGTCATTCTATATACTTTTATTTTTTGTTTTGAAATGGCACATTTTAAAATTAATGTGTCCAAAGGATCAGGGTAATTTGATTTTTTAATTAGATGCTTGAAAATTATGACTAATAGGATCACTGAAAACTCAGAAGAGTGTGCTAGCCATATTCTTGTATAATCAACTGTGACTTTCAAATAGAGATCTTAACTTTTTTAATGTGTGTAATCTTTGCTTAGTCCTATGCAGTGAAGAGTATGGAAAGTCAAGGAAAGAATTTCTGTCTTTTTTGGTCTATTTCTTTTTCTCTCCATTCCTTATTTTCCCTTTGCATTTTCTTTCTCTCATTCGCCCCCCTTTCTCTCTGTCTCTTTATCACTGTCTGTCATCTTTTTGTCCATCTGCCAGTATTTCTCCAAACTCTGCTCGATTTAACAAACAAGGGAAGCATAACTGGTGTAGAATACAAGGAAATGTGGAAGAGGGGAAGGGTTTGTATAAGCAAAGTAAGAATGAAAACAATGGTAGTTGACTCTCCTGTAAAAAAAAAAGGGGGAGGTGAGTCTAGATGATTTTTCATGTGCCTTCTAGCCTTAGATCTGTGATCTTATATCACAGATATGAAGTTAATTGTAATTATAGTTTTATATGGGGAAAGAGATGCATTTCTGATATCACAAGGAGTTGCTACTCTCACTTATGTTATTGCACCATTTCTATTTCCTTCATTCATGGAACAGTTCCTTGGGGAGAAGGGAAGGAAGAAAAAGGTTGAAGAGTTGAGATAGATTTGACTGCAATGAAAACATAAAAGACAATTACAAAATATCTAAAAATAAAACAAAATCACAATAGTTAAATACATTCAATGATAACCCATTCAATTTATAATTGAATGAAATCACTCAATTATAAAAATTGGATGGTGCTCATTACAAGATAAATCCTTCATAAATGTTTCTTGTTTGATGGATTGAGAGAAATAATTATTTCTTTCTCATATTATAGTAAATTATTAAAATTGGGTATATGGGAGCTTTTTTTCCTCTGTTCTCTTTCCTTGTTTGCAACACTTATAAAAATTCCAGAAGAGTCTATAATTCATGGAAGAATTACTAGATGTTTTTCTTCTGAATAGACCTAGAGAAAATGTTGAGAAATTGCACTGAGTTTGCTTGTCAATCTGCCAGTCCAACAATCCAAGTAAAATGTCCGAATATTTACAAAAATATAAGTTATTCAGGTTAACAGAAAAAAAAATAGAATTCTATCTTAGAAAAAGTTGTTGAACTCCCTAGGAAAAAAAAGTCCTCAGGACAAAATTGAGTAAATTCAACCAAACATTTAAAGAACTATCGATTTCAATACCATACAAACTATTTTGAAAAATAAACAAACAAGGATTCCATCCAAATTCCTTTTATGACACAAATATAGTGCTTATACCTAAATCAGAAGAGAAAAAAGAGGGAAAAAAGAACCCATGGACCAAGTTACCTAATATATATGGATGTAAAAAATTTAAATAAAATATTAGCAAGGAGATTATAACAATATATCACAAAGTTCATATATTTTAATACCAGGAAAGGAAGTACTGGTTAAATATTAGTAAAACTATCCCCATAATTTACTGTTTTGGTAATAAAATAATATGATTATTTCCAAAAAATGTAGAAAAAACTTTTGAGAAAATAAAAACACATTCCCTATTAAAAACAAAAAAGCAACTAGAAAGCACAGGGATACATGAAGTTTTCTTATCTAAAACTATCAGTAAGCATTTTGTGTAATAGGGAAAACCTTCCCAACAAGACCAAGAGAGAAGCAAAGATGCTCATTATTAATTCTCATTATTCAATATTTCATTCATTATTCAGTTCCTATGAAATGTTAGTTAAAGCAATAAGAGAAGAAAAGGAAATTGAAGAAATCAAAATAAACAATGAGGCAACAACAATATTATTATTCTTTGCAGAAGAAATAATGATATGCTTAGAGAATCAACTAAAAAACAGTTTAAATAATTAACAACTTTAATAAAGTTGCAGGCTATCAAATGAATTTAATAAGTCATCAGCATTGCATAAATTATCTACAAAGTCCAATAATAAGAGATAGAAAGACAAATTCTATTTAAAATAACTATAGACAATTTATCATATTTGGATTCTATCTTCTAGGACAACCTATGAATTACAGTTACAAAACATTCTTACATGCAATGTAATGTCAGATCCTTTAGCCTCCAGTCCTTTAGCCTCCAGCCAGCACAAAGATGGGAAATGGAATGGATCTGACTCCACCTCTGAGAGTGACCTTGTGGGCTTCCTCCCAGAGTGCTCCCCTATCTGTCAATCTTCCAAACTAACTAACTCAAAACTAAGAGCTTCTTTATATATGATCTCCCAAAGGTGGACTCTTCCTCTGAAGGAGATATTAAGGGAGGTGTGAATTCACAAAGTTACAAAGTTAACTTTGTGAATCTCTCGTATTTGTGAACTCCAATGAGTACTTAAATACGTTAGTGAGTATATGAAGAAAGTTGCCCTAGCTCTACCAGATCTCAAACTATATCATAAAATGGCCAAGAAATAGAGTGGTGGATCAGTGTACATTAGGTACACAGTACACAGTAGTAAATGACTACAATAATTTAGAGCAGGGGTCCTCAAACTATGGCCCGTGGGCCAGATTTAGCCTGCTGAGGATATTTATGCAGCCCGCAGGGTTATGGAAAAATCAGACCGAAAGTGATGTTTTACCTAAACTTGTGTTAGCAACGCACACTTCTAGCACTGGGCTGAGGCGGTGGAGACAGAGTGTGGGGAAGGGAGAGAGATGCAGAAGACGAAGAACTAATGGCCCGCGGCTTTGTACAGTAATGGCAGCCACCACAACAGACAGATGCGGGGGATGTACAGTGTATACTGCACATGTCACGGCCGCTGCAGGGGGAATTCACTGCAGCAGTGAAGCTTGGAAGCATGAAGAGTGGGAGAGAGAGTGCAGGAAATGGAGGCATCACAGTGCAGAAGCAGCTTGGAGGAAGTTGGGCATTGCAGTCTGTATGTCTCTGTGTGGACAAAGTTATTGCTGATATATTGTTTTTGTAGTGATATATATATTACTAATAGCAATCCCTAGGAAATAATGATGTCAAGAAAAAGAGAAATTGACTCGGATTGTAGGATATTCAAAGAACAGTGGACTTATGATTACTTTTTCATGCAGTACAAGGAAAGAGCTGTATGTCTGATATGCCAGAATATAGTGTCTGTGTTCAAAGAATATAATTTGCATTGACACTATGAAACTCAACATAAAGATAAATATGATTGTTTGGTCGGAGAAGTGAGAAAAGATAAAATATTAAAACTGAAAAATACATTGACAACTCAGCAAAATGCTTTTGTGAAGCAGAAGCAGTTAAATATTTCATCACTGCAAGCAAGTTTTCAAGTTGCCAAGCTAATAGCACCACCTGGCAGATCATTCCTGGAGGGACAGTTTGTTAAAAAATGCCTTCTTTCTGTTGCCAAAGAGATGTGTCCAGAGAAGGCCGATTTATTTAGTACAATGAGTCTTTCAGGACCTACAATTACACGGAGGATTGAAGAAATGGGAGACAATCTGCATCAGCATATGCAAAACTCCATTAAAAAATTTCATATTTTTCATATTTCATATTTTTCCTTGGCACTTGACAAAAGCAATGATGTTCATGATTCCGCCAACTTCTAATTTTTATTTGTGGGATGAATTTTTAAGTCATAGAAGAGCTTGCTGCACTGCAAAGCATCAAAGGAACAACTACAGAAGAGGATATCTATGAAAAGGTTTGCCAAACTATGAATGGTTTGGAGCTAGACTGGGCTAAACTAGCCAGAGTGACAACTGATAGTGCTCCTAGCCTGGTGGGGTCTAAGAAAGGAGTAATTGCTCACATTAACCAAAAGATGGACAAACATAACCATTCTCATCCAATATTCATACACTGCCTCATCCACCACCAAGTGCTCTGTAGTGAATCACTGAAGTGGGACTCTGTTATGAAAATTGTGGTATCTTGTGTTAACTTCATTAGAGCTAATTAATTAGAGCTAATAATAATAATTTTTACTATAGTCCGGCCCGCCAACAGTCTGAGGGACAGTGAACTGGCACCTTATTTAAAAAGTTTGAGGACCCCTGATTTAGAGTGTGACAAACCCAAAGATCTAAAACTTCTAAGGAAACTAGAAAACAATCTGGCAGAAACCAGGTATACATAACATCTCATACTACATACCAAGATAAGGTTAAGTTGTGTATATGATTGAGACATAAAAGATGATACCATAAGCAAAGTAAGGGAACATGGAAGAGTTTAACTGTCAGATCTATGGATAAGGAAATAATTTTTGACCAATAAGAGATAGAGAATATTATGAGATATAAAATGGATAATTTTGATTGCATTAAATTAAAAAAATTGCCTAAACTAAACCAATACAGAACAAGATTAGAAGAAAAGCAGAAATCTACAGGAAAAAATTAGACCAAGTGTCTCTGCTAAATTCCTCATTTTTTAAATATACAGAGAACTAACTGAGTCAAATTTATAAGAATACAATCATTCCTCAATTGATAAATGATCAAAGAATATGAATAGATAGTATTGAGATGAAGAAATCAAAGCTATCTGTAGCTATACAAAACTTCTGCAAATCACTATTGATTAGAAAAATGTGAATTAAAACAATTCTTTGGTACCACCTTATAGCCATCAGACTGGTTAATATGATAATAGAAAAAATGATAAATATTTGGAAAAAATTGGGGCAATAATATATTATTTGAGATATAAACTGATTCAATTATGTAGAGTAATTCTGTTCATACTCTGATGCAGCAATATCACTACTAGCATAGCATCCCAAAGCAAGAGAGAAAAAAAAGAAAATAATCTACTTGTACAAAAATAATTTATAGCAAATTTCTGGCATGGCAAAGAATTAGAAATTGAGATTTTTGTCCATCAGTTAGAAAATTGCTGAACCAATTGTAGTTTATGATTGTAATATAATACTATTGCATTATAAGCAATGATGAGTAGATGATCACAGAAAAACCTGGAAATACTCACATGAACTGATGCAGAACTAGAATAGTATACAATAACAATAGCAATAATGATACATGATCATTAGCTATAAATGACTTAACTATTCTCAGCAATACAGTGATCCAAGACAATTTCAAAGGATTCATAATGAAAAATGCTATCCACCTGCAGGGAAAAATAAGCAAGCAACCAACCAATCTCTGGAATCTGAATTAAAATTGAAGCATAAAGTTGTTCACTTTCTTTATATTTTTCATGTTTTGGGGGTGGATGAATATTGGGGCAGGGTGTGTGTTTTCTTTCACAGTATGATGAATGTATAATTACAATTGCTTGCCTTCTCAGAGTATGAAGAAAATGAAGAAAGAAATAAAATTTTAACTCAAAATTAATTTAAAAATTAATGTTAGAATTGTTTTTACACGTAATTGGAAAAAATAATTTAAATCCTAAAGCCAAAGGATAGAGAGGAAAAAAAGAAAGAAATCTACCTAAAGCACATTTAAACTCTTTTTAAGGAAAAAATTTCTTAACAATTTTATTTATCTAAAAGTGCATTCCCTTTTCTATAGAACTCTTCCAGTTAAAGCTGAACAATATACATTAGGGGATGGAGGTTAGATCCCTGGTTCAGTATGCATTGGATAATCAAACTCTTAAGTTCCCTATCAAAACTTGAATTCTGTAGGTAGAAGTTGAAAAACCGGAGACAGAGATATGCAAAGCAAATATAGAAGTTAGTATTTTATCCATGGAGAGCTTTAAGAAGATGACTATTCATAAGATATACTGTGGAAGAAGTTTTATTCATGTATAATTTAGATTGATCTCATATCCTCTTAACTCTGAGATTTTATCATTTTTTCATATTTTAGAGATGATTAATTATTACTTTTTAATTCTCTAGGAAATCCATAAAGCCTTTGGTTTGAAATGATAAATTGACCTTAACATACAATATTTATCATTATTATTTTTGAAATGATATTAATACTCTACATAGTGCTTTAGGCTCCCTAATTAAAGATAAACTCTTTAGTTTCTGGTAGGCAAAGGAACCCTGGTTAAAACTACAAGAGCAGGGAGGTTCAATGAAATATCAATCAGTATCATAAACTAAATGCTTTATCCTATACTTTACAGTCAGGCAAGTCTTCCTATAGCACAAGTATTGTCAGGTCATTCTCTTACTTTAAAAGCAGTAATTTCATGTTGCCTATCAAACTAAATCTACCTGAATTCAATGCTTAATTTCATTCTCACTCTCTAACCTATTTCTCTATCTTATTTATTTAGGTCAAATTGGATTTTTCATTGTACCTTTAATGTGTTCAAAGTTTTTCCTTCTATAAAGGAGGAAATTTTTCTATAACTGTCTTTTTCATAATTGAGTTGCTTTCTCCCTTTATTTAGAACACTGTACTTGAAGACTGGAGGATATGGGTTTGAATCTTGTCTCAGACATATATTAGCTGAATGTTCCTAAGGAAATAATTTAATTTCTCTCAGCCTCAGTTTCTCATCTGTAAAATGGGGATAATAAGAGCAACAAATTATTCCAACATATGTAAAGCATGAAGTTAATGTTAAAGTTCAAATGATGTGGTAGTTCTTGTTATCATTATTACTACTAGTATATTCATGCTTCAAGGTCAAGTTCCTAGGGTATCTCCTTCATGATCCTTTCACTCCTCTTCTTAAGCTGAATATGTTTATATTCATTGTATTTTATTTCTTGTGTCATTTATTGTTTTTTGCCTTATATCATAGTCATTCATATACATTTTTCATTCTCTTTTATAGATTACAAAATTCTTTTTAAAAAAATCATCATAGTGGGGCAGCTAAGTGGCACCAGCCTGAGGTCAGAAGGGCTTGAGTTCAAATCTGGTCTCAGACATTTAATACTTCTTAGCTGTGTAATCCTGGGCAAGTTATTTAATCCCAATTGTCTCAGGAAAATAATAATAATCATAGTTTTCTATTTTTCAAAATACGTGTAAAGATAGTTTTCAACATTCTCCCTTGCAAAACTTTGTGTTCCAAATTTTCCTCCCTTCCTCATCCTTTCTCCCCTCCAATATAGGTTAAACATGTATAATTCTTTTAAACATGTAGAATACAACATTCTTGAAGTATACTTGCAGCATTTTGTGGACTCTGTACTTATGGAGACATGTGCAAGTTAACCTTGATTTTATACGTCTATCTATGTACATAGATACAGACATATAACTATAGATATATTCTGCTATTTTGAGACAAATGTAAATTGGCATACATATTTGAACATATTTATATATACATGCATGTTTAAATATATGTGTAGATTACACAATAATATGATTGTAAAATATTAGAGATGATATAACTCAATCTGACTAATTTTACAGGGATGGAAATTGAGGTTTGAAAAGGCTAATTCACTTGCTCAAGATGCCCAAAGTCACAGAATTACTTAAAGATACACAAACCATTTGTGTGATAGGTAACCAATTTATCTAACTCTTCAGTGTCTCAAGCAACTCTGTACTAAAAGACTATAAATAGAACAGCTTGTGTAAGGTCCTTTGCATATAAACCCAGAAAGGAAGCTCTCCCAACTATGAAGGTATTTATTCCTCACCACATACAATATTTTCTTTATACACTGGTTCAGAGTAAGAAGAGAAAACATAATGCAAGTGTTAACTATATTCTGATTAATGTGCTATTATTCAACATCTAACTTTCCATGCAAACAGGAAGGCAAACACTCCTGAATCATGATATCCTATTGATTTCATACTATTTCTTTCTTTTACATAAATACATGAAGATGTTTTGTTCCTTTACTCACTCTTTCCTTTAGGTGCTCTTATTTCACAGCAGATCCAGGCTTTGATGAAAAAAGATTTATCATAAAAAGAGACATTTCCTTCTATTTCCTTCCTTCATCTTTATGTAAGTAAAGAAACATATACATTTTATATATGTACATTATATCAATGAAAGGAAAATAGGTATTTGAATCACAATGCTTTGGGTTAAATTAAGTGTTTTTATATGACCCTTAGGCGCTGCAATGTATATTGAATACTTATATTCTATGTATATATTTGTACTTTGTGTGACTTTGCTCTGTAGAGGGCTGAAATCATTCTGTAGTGATCCTTCAAACACTACATTGAGCCTGCACCAGCTGTGGAGAGAGTCATCACTGCTAGCCTGTGATTTATTGCTATGTACTTGTGCAATACCTCCCATGCTGATGGATTTGTGTATACCTGTTTCTAGTAAGACTCTTCAGCCCAGAAACCCACTAACAATATCTGACTTGACTCCCCACTTCCCTTTGGTGTTTTTCATCTCCCTGAGAAGTCAGAGAGGGCATGATCATCTCCTTTTTGGGGTCCTCACCTCCCTGAGAAGTCAGGGAGGCATGACTACCTGTGTTCTAAAAGAAAAGAAAGTGGGAGATGTAAAGAGCTGAAATTCCAAAAAGGTATACTTAAATCAGACAACTGAGCACTTAAGGCTAATTACCTATTCAATGTGAAATAATGACTCTGTTAGCATATATTTGGATAATGGTTCTTCTCATCATTGGTGCTTGCTGAATGTTTGGTATTAAGATAATTGTAGGCTAGGATTAGAAGGCAAGGGGAGAAAGGCCAGAGTCACTTTGCAGCAGGAAGAGGAGGAGAGAAGTTGGTGACTATGGACTCCAGAATCCAAGATTCTCCTTACCTGCCTCCTTCACTTCTCCCCCTAAAGACCAAGGACTTTAATTTATCCTGACTCTGGCTGACCCCAAGGTCCTCCAGGGAGTTAGCTCGTACTCTAGACTGCTCATGTGTAGTGTGCTCAATCCCTACTGTGGGGAATAGATGAGGTGAAGAACTTACAGGAATGTATGAATTCTTTTTCTGTATTTTATTATTTCTGTGTTTCCCCTATGACCTGTATAATATGTGCAGCCTCATATCTACTTGAGCCTTGGCCAGCTAGAAATGTATTTACTTAATCTGAGCTGATGACATTTATTGGTATTTGACATTTATCAATATTTAGTCTATTAGCTGGACCGCTATCTGCTTGATTAAGTCTGAGGGCCTGACTTTCTGTTTCCTAGAAATCAGGAGATTTCAGGGAAACAGAAACCTTTCATTCCAATCTCCCCAAATAGCAACAACCAATTAGATGCCTCCCCCTTCCCTTCTCAATGCTCTCTTACTTGTGATGTAATTTCTTGTATAAAAGCTATGTATCTTTACTACTTCTTTAGCCCTTCTACCCCAAACTTTCGCTTTCTTATCTTGTGATGGGACTGGTCATCCTGTGGAGGTTTTCAATAAACAACTTTTCTGCCTTCTACTGAGTGATCTCTGAGTAGTCATTTTGGGTAAGGGTCTTCTACATTCCTCACACTATCTTCTTCAGTTTCCTCATATGTAAAATGGAAAATAATAATAACACAAGTTTAATTTCTGGTGGTTGAGGGTTACAATGAAATATATGAATATACTTTCCTGGCCTAATTTTTCCCAAAATATTAAGAGGAATTATTCAGGCCATCTAGCTTAAAGTAAGATATTTGTAAAATTTGCTCTTGTTTTCCACTTAAGTAGTACTTTTAAATATTAGATTATATTAAGTTGTGTATCACATCCACAAATGTGCATATATGTGTTTTATAGCTATGTGCATAAATGTATTCTTGACATGTATATATGATTGACTTGATTTATTTGAAATTTAACTTTCTTCTTAATTTAAACTGCCTTTTGACTTGTGTCTGTTTAGCTTAGTATATTAGCTGGTGGTTCTGATGAGATAAAAGTGTTGATTTCAATTGCACAGTAGGTCAAATAATTTTCATTGACATATGTTAAAACCACATCCACTGTGTTATAAGTAGATATAAGTTAGGCCCATGTGAATTTTGTCAAGAGAATACCTATAACTGTAAATCTGTTATCATTATAAAAAACAATAAATCATAGTATTTAGTAAAGACAAATAAATAATCTTATTTTTACACATAAAGAAAAGCACATTAAAAACTTAGAAAAATGTCAAAACATGATCCACATAAACAAAACACCCCTTGGTGGGAGCCAAGATGGCGGAGAAGACACACGGGATTTTCTAAGCTCTTCTCTTACCCTCTTTATCAATATTATATCGAGCCTCAAAAATAGTCTTGACTGCTACAATTCGTAAAGATAAGAAGTAGAACAACTCACCGGCCAAAGAAAATCTGCAGTCTCGCCAAAAAAGGTTGGTTCCAGGGCCAGGGGGGAGATCAGCGCAGACAGGGAGAGAAATTAGGTTCCGAGGAGAGCCTCAAACCTAAAGTGAAAGCACAGATCTCAGCACAAGCGCAAAGCCCCAACCGGCAGTACAGGGCTTTTCCTTGGGGCATTTGTTGCAAGAGGAACCACCCGGGATCTTCCCCGCTTTTAGGGGCCATTTCATTCAAAAGGGGCAAGTTAACTTATGTAAACCGATCCCACAAAACTGGTGGGGAGTCACTTACCCTTAGTCTCTCACAATTAACCCACCCCAAATGGGCACTTTGAAATCGGGGTGGAACCCACTTCCCGGGGAAAGGGAAATCTCACTCGGCAAAAATGGAGCCGGGGAATCCCCGCCGCAGGGGTAATTCCGGAGGCCCCCAAACCCCAAAATAAAGAAATAAAAAAAAACCCAGAACCTCAAACAGCAAAAAGCAAGACATCCCTTACATGAGCTCCCAAAGGGCCTAGCCTCAAAAGAGAGTTAGGAAGGGAAATGGGAAAGAGAAGCCTGGAGGAACAACCCTTAAATCAATTGGAAAATAAAAACCCCAAATAAAATTGGAATTGGAAAATAAAAATTCCACTGAAAGGGGACTTAATTGGAAAGACAAAAACTGAAGAAAGGGGATCTTTTGAAAAGAAAATAATTCACTAAAAAAAAATGAATAAAAAATAAAGACCAAAAACACTTTTAAAAAAAGACATTCAGAAAGAAGAAAAAAAAAAAAGAAAATAATTTTTAAAATTAGAAGAACAAATAAAACTAAGAATTGAGAAAAGAACAGGGAAAACAAAACAAAAAATTGAAAACTGGAAAAAAAAAATCTAGCAAAACCAGATTAAAAAAAGATCTAGGAAGTAATCTGAATTAGGACCCAAAACATGAAGAAAAAAGTAGATCTATTTTAAAAAGAAATATCAAAAAAAATTGGTGAATAAATAAAAAAATACTTTAAAAAATTCATGAACATTCAAAGAATAAAAAAAAAAAAATGAATTTTAAAATTTAGAACTACAATTAGGAAAAAAATTTTCAAGCAGCAAAAAAAAAAAACAAAACCGGGGCCACAAATCACCCAAACTGGCTCTTTCACATTAAAGGAAAGAAGGGCCTGAATATGATAAAAGGGCCAAGAACTTTCGCCAAAAAACTCCCAGTAAGTGAGCATTTTTAAAGAAATGGAAATTTAAGAAACAAATAACCCTGAAGAAAAAAACCAAATAAAAAAAAATTTGACCAAAAAAAAAAAAAAAAAAAAAATAACTCTTGGGGAATTTCGTTTGGTACAAAAAGAAACCTGAAATTTGATTTCGAAAACAAAAAGGGTAGATATGTAGGGATTCAGAAGGTGGGAAAGGGAAAAAAGAGGGAAAAACCACAAAACAAAAAATTATCAAACTGGGGAATTTAGAGGGGGAGGAACATTTGGAATTTTTCTGGTTCCAAAGAAAAAAATTGAAATTTTTTTAAAAAAAAATTTTGTATTAAAAACGGGGAGGGAAAAGGGGAAAAAAAAAAGAGAATAAGGAAGGAAGGGGAAAAAGATCAAAGGGGAGGAATTATAATGAGGGGAACTCCCTGAAAAAAGAGGGAAAAGAAAAGGGGAAAAAAGGTTGGGGAGGAAGAAAAGTAAAGAAATTTTGGGGTTAAGATGGTGGAAATACAGAGAACCCAAAAAGTGAAGGGAGAATTTGGGGGGCGAAATAGCACATCAAAAGTAGAATAAATATTTGTTTAAAAAAAATTTAAAGAGGGAGAATATAAAGTAAAGGTAAAAGGCTGGGAAAAATTAAAGCCAGGTGGTCAAAAGAGGGTAGCCATCCTTATCTCGATCAAGCAAAAGTAAAATTGATCTAATTAAAGAGATAAGGAAGGAAACTACATCCCAAAGGGACAAAAAAGCAAATCAATATTAAAAAATATTGCAAAGTTATGGTACTACTTTAAAGGGGAGAAGAAGGAGAGTTGCAAGAAGAAATAGACAAAAAACTGTAAAGTGAATCTCAACCTTGAATTCTCAGAATTAGACTCAAACCACAAAACAAATAAGAAAGAAATTAAAGAAGTAAAAGAATATTAGAAAAAGGGTATGTTGGATCTTTGGAAAAATTGAATGGAGATGAAAAATATACTTTTTCCTCGCAGTTCATGGAACCTTTTTCAAAACGACCTATATTAGGACATAAAGACCTAAAATTAAATGCAAGAAACGAAATAGTTGCTTTTTTTCAGATCTGATGCAATAAAACTACATTCAACAAAAATTGGGGAAATAGACCAAAAGTAATTGGAAACAAACAATCTCATCTTAAAGAATGATTGGGGAAGAGCAAATTATGGATACAATTAATAATTTCCTAAGATAAACGGGCCATCATACCAAAATTTTGGGATGCAAAACGGAATAAGGGGTTTTATATCCTAGAGGTTTAGAATAAAACAGAGAAAGAAAAGATTAATGTTGGGTTGAACAAAAAACTAAAAAAAGACCAAATTAAAAACCCAAATCAAATACTAAATTTTTAAAATTAAAAGGAGAAATTAAAATATTTAAAAAAAAAACTATTGAACTAATTAATAAAATTAAGAGTTGGTTCTATGAAAAAGACAAAAAATAGATTTTTTAAATCTGATTAGAAAAAGGAGGGAGGAAAAAGAAATTAGTAGTTTAAAATGAAAAGGGAGAACTTTCCACCAATGAAAGGAAATTAGAGAAATAATAAGGAGTTATTTTTCCCAAACCTTAGCCAATTTTGATAACCTAAGTGAAATGGATGGCTGCCCCAAAAATTAGATTCCCAGCAACAGAGGAGGAAGTAATTTGGAATAGTCCCATTTAAAAAAGAAATAAACAGGCAATTAAAATCTCCCCAAGAAAAATCCCCGGACCAGATGGTTTAATGAATTTTACCAAACATTTAAAGAACAATTGGCTTAAATTATAAATTATTTGATAAAATAGGGGAAGGAGTCCACCAAATTCCTTCATGACACAGCTTTACTATACCAAACCAGGTAGGCTAAAAAACAGAGAAAGAAAATTATAGACCAACTCCCTAATGAATATTGATGCTAAAAATCTTTAAGATATTGCAAAAGACCAAGAAAATCATCTCCAAGATAATACACTATGATCAAAGGATTTATACCAGGAATGGGGCGCAATATTAGAAAAAATAATTGGCCATGTTAATAACCAAAAACAAAACCATATGATCATCTAAAGATGCAGAAAAAGCATTTGATAAATCCAACATCCATTCCTAGTCACTTGAGAGTATAGGAATAAATGGATTTTCCTTAAAATAATCAGCAATCTTTAAAACCATCAGTAACATCATTAATGGAGACAAACTGCAACCATTCCCAATGAGACTGGAGGAAACAAGGTGCCCACTATCACCGTTACTAAATTTGTATTGAAACCTAGCTATAGCAATAAGAGCTGAGAAAGAGATTAAGGAAAAGAAAGGCAGAGGAAGCCAAATATTATTTGGATGACATGATGGTATCAAGGGAACTCCAGGATTTGTAAAAATTATTAGAAATAATCCCAAACTTTTAGAAAGTTTGGGATAAAATAAACCCCACAAAGTTCAGCATTTATTATCACTAAAAAATCCAAAAGTCAGATTACAAAAAAATTCCATTTAAAGTAACTACTGATAATATAAAATATTTAGGAATCTATCTGCCAAGCGAAAATCAGAAACTTTATGAGCAAAATTACAGACCACTTTTCACACAAATTAAGTCTGATCTAACCAATTGGAAAAATATTAAATGCTCTTGGATAGGGCGAGCAAATATAATAAAGATGACAATATTACCTAAACTAATCTATTTATTTAGCGCTATACCAATCAGACTCCCAAAAAACTATTTTAATGACCTAGAAAAAATAACAACAAAGTTCATATGGAAAAACAAAAGGTCAAGAATTTCAAGGGAATTAATGAAAAAAAAATCAAATGATGGTGGCTTAGCTGTACCAGATCTAAAATTATATTATAGAGCAGCAGTTACCAAAACTATTTGGTATTGGCTAAGGAATAGATTAGTTGATCAGTGGAATAGATTAGGTTCAAGGGATAAAACAGTCAACAAATATAGCAACCTAGTCTTTGACAAACCCAAAGATCCCAGCTTTTGGGATAAGAACTTACTGTTTGATAAAAATTGCTGGGAAAATTGGAAACTAATATGGCAGAAACTAGGCATTGATCCATACTTAACGCCGTACACCAAGATAAGGTCAAAATGGGTTCATGACCTAGGCATAAAGAATGAAATTATTAATAAATTAGAGGAACATAGGATAGTTTACCTCTCAGACCTGTGGAAGGGGAAGGTCTTTATGACCAAAGCAGAACTAGAGATCATTACTGATCACAAAATAGAAAATTTCGATTATACCAAACTGAAAAGTTTTTGTACAAACAAAACTAATGCAGACAAGATTAGAAGGGAAGCAATAAACTGGGAAAATATTTTTACAGTCAAAGGTTCTGATAAAGGCCTCATTTCCAAAATATATAGAGAATTAACTCTAATTTATAAAAAATCAAGCCATTCTCCAATTGAAAAATGGTCAAAGGATATGAACAGACAATTCTCAGATGAAGAAATTGAAACTATTTCTAGTCATATGAAAAGATGCTCCAAGTCATTATTAATCAGAGAACTGCAAATTAAGACAACTCTAAGATACCACTACACACCTGTCAGATTGGCTAAGATGACAGGAAAAAATAATGATGATTGTTGGAGGGGATGCGGGAAAACTGGGACATTGATGCATTGTTGGTGGAGTTGTGAACGAATCCAACCATTTTGGAGAGTAGTTTGGAACTATGCTCAAAAAGTTATCAAACTGTGCATACCCTTTGATCCAGCAGTGTTACTACTGGGATTATATCCCAAAGAGATTATAAAGAAGGGAAAGGGACCTGTATGTGCACGAATGTTTGTGGCAGCCCTTTTTGTAGTGGCTAGAAACTGGAAACTGAATGGATGTCCATCAGTTGGAGAATGGCTGAATAAATTGTGGTATATGAAAATTATGGAATATTACTGTTCTGTAAGAAATGACCAACAGGATAATTTCAGAAAGGCCTGGAGAGACTTACACGAACTGATGCTGAGTGAAATGAGCAGGACCAGGAGATCATTATATACTTCAACAACAATACTAGATGATGACCAGTTCTGATGGATCAGGCCATCCTCAGCAACGAGATCAACCAAATCATTTCTAATGGAGCAGTAATGAACTGAACTAGCTATGCCCAGGAAAAGAACTCTGGGAGATGACTAAAAACCATTACATTGAATTCCCAATCCCTATATTTATGCACACCTGCATTTTTGATTTCCTTCACAAGCTAATTGTACAATATTTCAGAGTCTGATTGTTTTTGTACAGCCAAATAACGTCTTGGTCATGTATACTTATTGTGTATCTAATTTATATTTTAATATATTTAACATCTACTGTTCATCCTGCCATCTAGGGGAGGGGGTGGAGTGGGTAAGAGGTGAAAAATTGGAACAAGAGGTTTGGCAATTGTTAATGCTGTAAAGTTACCCATGTATATATATCCTGTAAATAAAAGGCTATTAAATTAAAAAAAAAAACACCTCTTTTTTTTTCAGTTTCTATCATAGATTAGAATAAGTTTATTTAATTTAATTGACTACTCCATACCAATCATGTTTTAAGCATGCTGTTAACATGAAATGCTATATAAATTCTGATAATACCCATAACGATAATTATTTCCCATATTTCAAGACTGAATCAAAGAAAAATTCCCTAATGATCTCTTTAAAGATCTTCTCACACTGGCTATATTTTCTTCTTCCTAAAGACAGAAATCACTTTAGAGAATACATAATCTAAATTTGTCATGGTATTGTTTGTTTGTCCTTTGTTCTCGAAGGGGACAATGACATCAAGGAGATGATGCCATGACATGCAAATGAATTGGATTTAAGTGAGGGAGGGATAGGCAAGGTTATCTGCCTCACTTTTCCCACCAAAGACATCTGCTTCCAATAGGCAGATATAGATCACGATGATTGGAGATGACTCTGAATGTCGTGGTATTGATGAACAAACTGAGGACTAGGTATTTAGAAAACCCATCCCAAAGGTCTATTTAGTATTATTTGCAAATATTATATATACACTAATAATTTTTATATGTGACAATCTACTTAACATATGAGAACTGACAATTTATCTGAAGACACTATTTTCACAGCACAATAGATGTACAAGTGGGAATGTCCACAGGGGAATGTTATGTCTTCTTTTTTTAAAAATAAGTGTGATAACTTGAATTTCAATCAGATATCAATGTCTCAGCAAGATATTTTGTTATTTAATTTTGCTACTTCCTTAGAAAAACCTATTAGCTTTAGAGTGTTGAAAGTTTAGGTGTTTTGGCTTTTTTCTACTAAAAACATAGACATGGTTGTGCATTAAAATTTATTCAAATGCACACATGTAAGCAAATCATAGTTACTTCCATATGAGAAGGTGTTTCTTTTCTCATGGAAGTCATTTGGATTGGGTCATTGTATCATTTACCATTCTGAGGTATATTTAGGGCTATTTAAAATTCTTCCCAGACAAAGGAATGGTGGGAGGATTTTTTCATGCCAAACAAAGAAACGCTACTTGTATAATGTATTCTCTTTATTGGAATTAATTGCTCTGCTTGGTAAAGCCCACCGTCTTGGATTTTCAATCCCATTGACATTACATCATATTTTTTGTTACAAATATTGACACAGTATAATAATATATACACTAATTCTATATATTCTGTTCTAATATATAGACTAAAGATATGGGCTACTAAAATGGAAAATAAAACATAGGGTAAAATAATCTGAGTTAAGTTACAGAAAAAATAGAAGAAAGAATGATGGAAAGGATAACTGGAAGGGGACTCAAAACATCTAGAGTGATTATATTAATCATGAGATCAGATAGTTCTTTCTGTGTAGCTTTTATTGGAGAACATGGACAAGAACATTATATGCTAAGAAAGGTAAGAACATTATATGCTATTTCCATAGATAAGTTGAACTCAAAACTCTTGCAGGGAGTATTCAAGAGGCTGAAATTATAGTTTCCTAAAAAGAAAGATATTAGTATACATAAAAGCACTTTTATGTGATAAGATTATCATAAAAGTTTTAATTTGGTGATATCAGAATAGTCATACAAAACATATTTGGAAGCTGATGGTACTCAATTTGTTCATTTATGAATTATATCAACTATATAAGTGATCTAAAAATTTCCCTCAGACAGGAAATTGGTATTGGGCAAAAGATCCAACAAGGAAACACAAACTTTGAAACAAAAACTTCTAATGTGTTATGTACAAAGCAAGCTACTTTGGAGAGAGTGGTTATGCTGGTAGGCTTCAGAATGGTAATGTTAAGTCATAAAACATATGATTACTAGGAAAGACTAAGTAATGATGTTGGCAAACAACAAAAGATTGAGAAGCCGAGTTTTACCTAAGAGCAGAATCAGACTTTACAACTGGCTAATTAACATGCTTCAGATAAGGCACACAAGAGGAAGAGTAATATAGGCCAGAACTTGAAACAAGGATTCTTACAAGGTACTAAGTGGAATTGATGATACAATGGTTATCTAATTTAGCATGGTGCTTAATAGTTCTCTAAGTACAGTATGATTGGTTTAATCTTACAACAAATAATGGTTTCCTAGTGATATAATGATTAGTTTATACTTAGTGTAGAGCATATAAGCTGGGAGCCTCAGCTAGATTCATTCAGAGCCAGAGAAAGCAAGAGAACTGGAGGCAGGAGCTTAAGCTCTCAGAGAGGAGAGAGAAATTCATTTCCATCTTCGCTCAGGCTCCAGATGGCAGGCTCTTGTATTTCTCCACTGAGACCAAAGCCAGTCTGAAAGGCTCTCCAGAAAGCCACCCAGCCCCAGGAAGGAGATAATAAAGGATTTGGACTTTACTGAACTGAAAGGAAGGCTGCTCTCAGAGACTCCAAGGAAAACTGAACCAGAGAATATTACAGAAGAGAATTAGAATAGGTTTGATTTGGAACTCCTAGGGGTTGGATCTGTTGAGAATGTGAGGAGAAGGCTAGAGGATGTAGAGAAAATGTATGTTCAGCACAGAGCAGTTTGAAGTAAAAAAGAGGAATTTCAATGTTCATATTTAAGTATCCTATATCCCATTAAACTTTGAGTTTCTCATCATTTTGGCATTTGGAAAATGGTTG
Source organism: Sarcophilus harrisii (assembly GCF_902635505.1). NCBI lineage: Eukaryota > Metazoa > Chordata > Mammalia > Dasyuromorphia > Dasyuridae > Sarcophilus > Sarcophilus harrisii. Next base: position 122,587,101 of record NC_045431.1, on the reverse strand, counting down.
AACGTATTAAGGTGCCTGAATGTTTATCGAAAGCTTACCATTTTGGATTTTCAATCCAGCTGATATTCTACCATATTTCAATATGATAGGAAACTTGTGCCATAAGAAATGAGTTACATGAACTAAACTGGATCCTTGATCCTCATCTGCTAAATCTAAAGGAACTATTACCTCATCATCAGGTTTGAAACAATGAAATTATTTTATAACATTATCTTTTTACAACTTATATGCTATTAGTTATTCAATCTCCACAGAATTTCTTATATCCATTCTTTTTTCATTTTTAGTGCAAATCTACCTCTCCCTCCACCTCACTCCCACTTTCAATTTAGGCTTTTAGAACCTCTTGTCTATGCTATTGTAGTTATTCCCTAACATGTCTGCAGTGTCTCTATCCCTCCAATTTACATACAGTCTTTCATATCATCATGATCATGATCATCACTATCACAATCATATCAAGCATTTAATATAATGCTTTAAGCTTTGCAAAGCTTAATGGGAAGGGGAAGACATGTTTTTTTTTTCTCTTTTAATTAACCAATTTGAAAATTACCTAGTTTTACAATGAACAAAAATCTTTTCATATGTTATCTTATTTTGATCCTCATAAAATTTTGTGAGGAACATGCTATTAGTATCCACATTTCAGAAAGAGTAAATGACTTGTCCATGATCCCATATCCAGTAAATGTCGAAGACATGATATGAACTAAGCTCTTACTGAATCCAAGTCTAACTATGTACTTTTATCAAGGCAAAAATTCAATTACATTGCCCCCAAATATTATTTCCATTAAGAAGTAACAAAGTTTAATATGGCATTAAAATGTTTAATGTGGTTCCAATCAACTATAGCATCTCAGTCTGTTTTTTTTTTTTTAATTTAATAGCCTTTTATTTACAGGATATATACATGGGTAACTTTACAGCATTAACAATTGCCAAACCTCTTGTTCCAATTTTTCACCTCTTACCCCCCCACCCCCTCCCCTAAATGGCAGGATGACCAGTAGATGTTAAATATATTAAAATATAACTTAGATACACAATAAGTATACATGACCAAAACATTATTTTGCTGTACAAAAAGAAACAGACTCTGAATTATTGTACAATTAGCTTGGGAAGGAAATCAAAAATGCAGGTGTGCATAAATATAGGGATTGGGAATTCAATGTAATGGTTTTTAGTCATCTCCCAGAGTTCTTTTTCTGGGTATAGCTAGTTCAGTTCATTACTGCTCCATTAGAAATGATTTGGTTGATCTCGTTGCTGAGGATGGCCTGATCCATCAGAACTGGTCATCATCTAGTATTGTTGTTGAAGTATATAATGATCTCCTGGTCCTGCTCATTTCACTCAGCATCAGTTCGTGTAAGTCTCTCCAGGCCTTTCTGAAATCATCCTGTTGGTCATTTCTTACAGAACAGTAATATTCCATAATTTTCATATACCACAATTTATTCAGCCATTCTCCAACTGATGGACATCCATTCAGTTTCCAGTTTCTAGCCACTACAAAAAGGGCTGCCACAAACATTCGTGCACATACAGGTCCCTTTCCCTTCTTTATAATCTCTTTGGGATATAATCCCAGTAGTAACACTGCTGGATCAAAGGGTATGCACAGTTTGATAACTTTTTGAGCATAGTTCCAAACTACTCTCCAAAATGGTTGGATTCGTTCACAACTCCACCAACAATGCATCAATGTCCCAGTTTTCCCGCATCCCCTCCAACAATCATCATTATTTTTTCCTGTCATCTTAGCCAATCTGACAGGTGTGTAGTGGTATCTTAGAGTTGTCTTAATTTGCATTTCTCTGATTAATAATGACTTGGAGCATCTTTTCATATGACTAGAAATAGTTTCAATTTCTTCATCTGAGAATTGTCTGTTCATATCCTTTGACCATTTTTCAATTGGAGAATGGCTTGATTTTTTATAAATTAGAGTTAATTCTCTATATATTTTGGAAATGAGACCTTTATCAGAACCTTTGACTGTAAAAATATTTTCCCAGTTTATTGCTTCCCTTCTAATCTTGTCTGCATTAGTTTTGTTTGTACAAAAACTTTTCAGTTTGGTATAATCGAAATTTTCTATTTTGTGATCAGTAATGATCTCTAGTTCTGCTTTGGTCATAAAGACCTTCCCCTTCCACAGGTCTGAGAGGTAAACTATCCTATGTTCCTCTAATTTATTAATAATTTCATTCTTTTTTTTTATTTAATAGCCTTTTATTTACAGGATATATACATGGGTAACTTTACAGCATTAACAATTGCCAAACCTCTTGTTCCAATTTTTCACCTCTTACTCCCCCCATCCCTCCCTAAATGGCAGGATGACCAGTAGATGTTAAATATATTAAAATATAACTTAGATACACAATAAGTATACATGACCAAAACATTATTTTGCTGTACAAAAAGAATCAGACTCTGAATTATTGTACAATTAGCTTGTGAAAGAAATCAAAGATGCAGGTGTGCATAAATATAGGGATTGGGAATTCAATGTAATGGTTTTTAGTCATCTCCCAGAGTTCTTTTTCTGGGTATAGCTAGTTCAGTTCATTACTGCTCCATTAGAAATGATTTGGTTGATCTCGTTGCTGAGGATGGCCTGATCCATCAGAACTGGTCATCATCTAGTATTATTGTTGAAGTATATAATGATCTCCTGGTCCTGCTCGTTTCACTCAGCATCAGTTCGTGTAAGTCTCTCCAGGCCTTTCTGAAATTATCCTGTTGGTCATTTCTTACAGAACAGTAATATTCCATAATTTTCATATACCACAATTTATTCAGCCATTCTCCAACTGATGGACATCCATTCAGTTTCCAGTTTCTAGCCACTACAAAAAGGGCTGCCACAAACATTCGTGCACATACAGGTCCCTTTCCTTCTTTATAATCTCTTTGGGATATAATCCCAGTAGTAACACTGCTGGATCAAAGGGTATGCACAGTTTGATAACTTTTGAGCATAGTTCCAAACTACTCTCCAAAATGGTTGGATTCGTTCACAACTCCACCAACAATGAATCAATGTCCCAGTTTTCCCACATCCCCTCCAACAGTCATCATTATTTTATCCTGTCATCTTAGCCAATCTGACAGGTGTGTAGTGGTATCTTAGAGTTGTCTTAATTTGCATTTCTCTGATTAATAATGACTTGGAGCATCTTTTCATTATGACTAGAAATAGTTTCAATTTCTTCATCTGAGAATTGTCTGTTCATATCCTTTGACCATTTTCAATTAGAGAATGGCTTGATTTTTATAAATTAGAGTTAATTCTCTATATATTTTGGAAATGAGGGCCTTTATCAGAACCTTTGACTGTAAAAATATTTTCCCAGTTTATTGCTTCCCTTCTAATCTTGTCTGCATTAGTTTGTTTGTACAAAAACTTTTCAGTTTGGTATAATCGAAATTTTCTATTTTGTGATCAGTAATGATCTCTAGTTCTCTTGGTCATAAAACCTTCCCTTCCACAGGTCTGAGAGGTAAACTATCCTATGTTCCTCTAATTTATTAATAATTTCATTCTTTATGCCTAGGTCATGAACCCATTTTGACCTTATCTTGGTGTAGGCGTTAAGTATGGATCAATGCCTAGTTTCTGCCATATTAGTTTCCAATTTTCCCAGCAATTTTATCAAACAGTAGTTCTTATCCCAAAAGCTGGGATCTTTGGGTTTGTCAAAGACTAGGTTGCTATATTTGTTGACTGTTTTATCCTTGAACCTAATCTATTCCACTGATCAACTAATCTATTCCTTAGCCAATACCAAATAGTTTTGGTAACTGCTGCTCTATAATATAATTTTAGATCTGGTACAGCTAAGCCACCATCATTTGATTTTTTTCATTAATTCCCTTGAAATTCTTGACCTTTTGTTTTCCATATGAACTTTGTTGTTATTTTTCTAGGTCATTAAAATAGTTTTTGGGAGTCTGATTGGTATAGCTAAATAAATAGATTAGTTTAGGTAATATTGTCATCTTTATTATATTTGCTCGCCCTATCCAAGAGCATTTAATATTTTCAATTGGTTAGATCAGACTTAATTTGTGTCAAAGTGGTCTGTAATTTTGCTCATAAAGTTTCTGAATTTCCTTGCAGATAGATTCCTAAATATTTTATATTATCAGTAGTTACTTTAAATGGAATTTCTCTTTGTAACTCTCGACTGTTGGATTTTGTTAGTGATATATAAGAATGCTGATGACTTATGTGGGTTTATTTTATAACCAAGCAACTTTGCTAAAGTTGTGGATTATTTCTAATAACTTTTAGCAGAATCTCTGGGGTTCTCTAAGTATACCATCATGTCATCGGCAAAGAGTGATAATTTGGCTTCCTCATTGCCTATTCTTATTCCTTTAATCTCTTTCTCAGCTCTTATTGCTATAGCTAGCATTTCTAATACAATATTAAATAGTAACGGTGATAGTGGGCAACCTTGTTTCACTCCAGATCTTATTGGGAATGGTTGCAGTTTGTCTCCATTACATATGATGCTTACTGATGGTTTTAAATAGATGCTGCTGATTATTTTAAGGAAAAGTCCATTTATTCCTATACTCTCAAGTGTTTTAATAGGAATGGATGTTGGATTTTATCAAATGCTTTTTCTGCATCTATTGAGATGATCATATGGTTTTTGTTAATTTGGTTATTAACATGGCCAATTATATTGATAGTTTTCCTAATATTGAACCAGCCCTGCATTCCTGGTATAAATCCTACTTGATCATAGTGTATTATCCTGGGGATGATTTTCTGTAGTCTTTTTGCTAATATCTTATTTAAGATTTTAGCATCAATATTCATTAGGGAGATTGGTCTATAATTTTCTTTCTCTGTTTTCAGCCTACCTGGTTTAGGTATCAGTACCATGTCTGTGTCATAGAAGGAATTTGGTAGGACTCCTTCATTCCCTATTTTATCAAATAATTTATATAGCATTGGGGCCAATTGTTCTTTAAATGTTTGGTAAAATTCACATGTAAATCCATCTGGTCCTGGGGATTTTTCTTAGGGAGTTGTTTAATTGCCTGTTCTATTTCTTTTTCTGAAATGGGACTATTCAAGCAATTTACTTCCTCCTCTGTTAGTCTGGGAAGTCTATATTTTTGGAGGTAGTCATCCATTTCACTTAGGTTATCAAATTTATTGGCATAAAGTTGAGCAAAATAACTCCTTATTATTTCTCTAATTTCCTCTTCATTGGTGGAAAGTTCTCCCTTTTCATTTTTAAGACTACTAATTTCATTTTCCTCCCTCCTTTTTCTAATCAGATTTACCAAAGGCTTATCTATTTTATTGGCTTTTTCATAGAACCAACTCTTAGTTTTATTAATTAGTTCAATAGTTTTTTTACTTTCAATATTTTTAATTTCTCCTTTTAATTTTAGAATTTCCAATTTAGTATTTGATTGGGGGTTTTTAATTTGGTCTTTTTTTAGTTTTTTTAGTTGCAAGCCCAATTCATTAATCTTTTCTTTCTCTGTTTTATTCAAGTAAGCCTCTAAGGATATAAAATTCCCTCTTATTACCGCTTTGGCTGCATCCCACAAATTTTGGTATGATGTCTCATCATTGTCATTATCTTGAGTGAAATTATTAATTGTATCTATAATTTGCTGCTTCACCCAATCATTCTTTAAGATGAGATTGTTTAGTTTCCAATTACTTTTTGGTCTATTTCCCCCTAACTTTTTGTTGAATGTAGTTTTTATTGCATCATGATCTGAAAAGAAAGCATTTACTATTTCTGCTTTCTTGCATTTAATTTTGAGGTCTTTATGTCCTAATATATGGTCAATTTTTGAATAGGTTCCATGAACTGCTGAGAAGAAAGTATATTCCCTTCTATCTCCATTCAATTTTCTCCAAAGATCCAACATACCTAATTTTTCTAATATTCTATTTACTTCTTTAATTTCTTTCTTATTTGTTTTGTGGTTTGATTTGTCTAATTCTGAGAGTGCAAGGTTGAGATCTCCTACTATTACAGTTTTGTTGTCTATTTCTTCTTGCAACTCTCTTAACTTCTCCTTTAGGAAGTTGAGTGCCATACCACTTGGTGCATATATGTTTAATATTGATATTGCTTCGTTGTTTATGCTACCCTTTAGCAGGATGTAGTTTCCTTCCTTATCTCTTTTAATTAGATCAATTTTTACTTTTGCTTGATCTGAGATAAGGATGGCTACCCCTGCTTTTTTGACTTCACCTGAAGCATAATAGATTTTGCTCCAGCCTTTTACCTTTACTCTATATGTATCCCCCTGCTTTAAATGTGTTTCTTGTAAACAACATATTGTAGGGTTCTGACTTTTGATCCAGTCTGCTATCTGCCTCCTCTTTATGGGGGAGTTCATCCCATTCACATTTACGGTTAGAATTACTAAATCTGTATTTCCTGCCATCCTAATAACCCCAGATTGTGCTTTACTTATTCTTGCCTCCCCCAACCCTCTTTCCCCCTTTTAAACTTATGTACCCCTCTTGTATCACGATACTTATCCTCTTTATAATCCCTCCCTCCCCCCCTTTGAGTCTTTCCCCCTTCCTTCCCTTATTACTCTTTTTCTTTTCCCTTTTCCTCTCCCCCGTTTTTAATGAGGCGAGAGAGAATTTTCTCTAAAACAAATGTCAATTATTTTTTCTTTGAGCCAACTCTGATGAGAGTAAGATTCACACAATGTTCCTCCCCCTCTCTAAATTCCCTCAGATATGATAAGTTTCCTTAGCCTCTTTGTGGGATGTGGTTTCCCTCTTTTTATCCCTCCTTCCCACCTTATTCTGCCATCATCCCTTTTCCATATCTACTTCCCTTTTTTATGTTATATCAGTACAATCAAATTATACATGTATTCTTTTTGTATATCCACAACAGAAATACAATTCTCAAGAGTTATTTTTACCTTTTCTGCATCTCTTGAGTTCTATTCTTGGAGATCAAATTTTTTGTTTAGTTCTGGTTTTTTCTTCAGAAACAAATGGAATTCATTTGTTTCATTAAATGTCCATCTTCTTCCCTGGAAGAAAATGCTCAGCTTAGCTGGGTAGTTTATTCTTGGCTGCATCCCAAGTTCTTGTGCCTTTCGGAATATCATATTCCAGGCCCTTCTTTCCTTTAATGTAGAGGCAGCCAGATCTTGGGTGATCCTTATTGTGGCACCTCGGTATTTAAATGGTTTTTTTTTGGCTGCTTGTAAAATTTTTTCCTTAATCTGATAGTTCTGAAATTTTGCCACAATATTCCTTGGGGTTTTTATTTTAGGGTTTCTTTCAGAAGGTGTTCGATGAATTCTTTCAATGCCTATTTTACCTTCTGATTCTATTACATCTGGGCAGTTCTCTTTGATGATTTCTTGTAAAATAGTATCTAGGCTCTTTTTTTCATCATAGTTTTCAGAAAGTCCAATAATCCTCAGATTATCTCTCCTAGATCTATTTTCCAAGTCTGTCGTTTTTGCAAGTAGATAATTCATGGTTTTTTCCAGTTTGTCATTTTTTTGTTTTTGCTTGACTGATTCTTGCTGTCTCAATGAATCATTAGTTTCTATTTGTTCAGTTCTAATTTTTAAAGAATTATTTTCTTCATTAGCTTTTTTTACTTCTTTCTGTATATGTCCAATTGAGTTTTTGAATGTATTGTTTTGGTCTGTGGAATTTTTTTCCATTTCACTAATTTTTTTTTTTAGTGAATTATTTTCTTTTTCCAATTCACAGATCCTACTTTCTTGCGTGTTCTTTGTCTTTTCCAATTCACGGATCCTACTTTCTTGCGAGTTCTTTGTCTTTTCCAATTCACAAATCCTACTTTCTAGTGAATTCTTTATTTTTTCCAATTCACAATTCTTACTTTCCTGAGATTTTTTTACTTTTTCCAATTCATATTTCAGGAAGTTGTTGCTCTCTTGTAAGGCTTCTCTTTCCTTTCCCCATTTATCTTCTAACTCTCTTTTGAGACTTTTAATGGTCTCTTCTATGAGAGCATCATGTAAAGGAGGACAGTCTGATGCATTTTTGCTGTTTGAGGTCTCTTCAGGTTTGCTGACCTGCTCTTTTTCTGCATAGAAGCTGTCGATCGTTCTTTTCATCTTTTTATTCATGTTTTAAAGCCTTTAGGGTAGGTCTCCTAGGCAAGGGGGTTACCAGCTTCCTCTGCAGAGCAGGGAAAGATGTAAACCGATTTCCGGCTCTGAGGTATGGGAGTGCTCTGGGTGAGAGTTTTCCCTTCCCCCAACAGGAAGTGGATTCAGCACTGGCCGAGCTATCAGACTGCTTTGTAGGGCTGAGTGGATTATAGATTGCCCTGGGCTAGAGACTAAGTGGTGAAAGTGTCACCGCCCCAGGCCGGAGCCTTTTGTGGGACTGTGAGTTTTAGCAGCTGACTGCAGAACTCAGACCGCTACACACTCTGCCTAGTGTCTCTGCCTGATGCAAATCGGCCCTGGAAAAGCTCTATGGCCCCAAGCCGAGCTCCCCACTGTGCAGATTGGAAGCTAACCCGGGCTGCGTCCTCCTGCTGTGCAGGATCACAACTGCCCCAAGGAGAAGCCCCGTACTGCGGGTTGGGGCTGCTCGCTTGTGCTGAGATCTGTGCCTTCACCCTCGGTTTGAGACTCTCCTCGGAACCTAATTTCTCTCCCCGTCTGCGCCGATCTCCCCCCTGGCCCTGGAACCAACCTTTTTTGGCGCGACTGCAGATTTTCTTTGGCCGGTGAGTTGTTCTACTTCTTATCTTTACGAATTGTAGCAGTCAAGACTATTTTTGAGGCTGGATATAATATTGATAAAGAGGGTAAGAGAAGAGCTTAGAAAGTCGCGTGTGACTTCTCCGCCATCTTGGCTCCGCCCTAGCATCTCAGTCTTATGTAACATAACTTTGTTTCATTCTAGTAAAAATGAGCCAATAAATGAATGAAGCATGTAGATTAAGCACCAGAGGAGGGATGAAGAATTTGTTGTATTCTTGGCATTAATAAAATAATAAGATACATTTTTGTAGTACTTTTTGCAAATCCTTTTATTATGTTATCACATTTCATCTTCACAGAAATTTTATGATGTAGTTATTACTATCAACCTCATTTTGCAAAGGAGTGTGTGGTTCAGACAGTATTTAATAAAAAAGCTGGAGAAATATCTAGAAGCAAAGCAAAGTTTATTGTACATTCTTGAGAATAGGGCGTCCCACCCATCGAGCAGACAATCGAAGGGAGGAGGCGCCATAGGGGGCAGGGTCAACATTTTTTATCCCTAATGCAAATACCCCCTCCCACCACTGACCCTCATCCTTATTGGCTGAGGATCTTACATTCTAAACTCGAGAACTACCCAAGAAATTGAACTTGAACAATAAGTACATAGTTGCCCATATATGACCTAAACAGAAAGACACTGATATCATAACAAGGGGACTTAAGTATGCCCTTAGGGGATAGCAGGGAGGGGACTTAAGTATGCCCTTGACTTGATGCTTAAAGTCCTTCAGGCCTACTCCAACTCTGAAATAGATGAAGCCTTACTCAATTTTCACAACTGTCTTGAAAGATCTCACCTCATCTAGTTCAGGAGGAAACTGAGGCTGAGGAAAAGTTAATAGGATCATGCAACTATTAATGGCTGAGACAAGATTTGACCTCATGTATTCCTATCTCCAGTGTTCACCTAGCTGCCTCAGAGTATAAATGGTAGCTGCTATATTATTTCTAAAGAATAACAATAAAAATATTAAAGAGATTCAGAGGTAGGGAACATCATGAGGGACTGAGGTAGTCATGGAATGATGAAGTAGATTTGAGCTGATAGTATCAGGTCTTATATCCTTTGAATTTTCAACAGATATATTTTAGTCTTATTTATTTCTCCTTCTGCATATATTTTTCTTTGGAAAAAGAGTATTCTAGATGAAAGTCCTGGTAAAAACAGGAATACACAAGACTTGAATGTTTCTATTCAAAATTATCAGACTATAAGACTTGACCCTCTCTTCTGATGGGTCAAGGAAGATGACAATTGTAACTTTGAATAGCAAGGTAGAAAAAGGTGTGTGATTGGGAAGGACTGTGGATTCAGTTCCCAATATCTATTAACATCTCTATAGAAAGGGAATGATGCTATTTGCCAATATTGACTATCTCATTTGATGTCTATATCGTACTTCAGAGAAAAAATTTTTTAAAGAGTTGTAATTGTAGATAATCTTGTCTTTTCCTCCACTCCTGCTTTTATTAGCTCTTAAGATATAATTTTTTTAGTCAAACTCAGGAACTGATAACTAAGTTTACTAAAGATTTAGGAAATGAAAATGATTTGTGCTTAAGACAGAACTCATCATCATTTTAGCTTCATATAAATTATTTTCTTTCCAGGTCAATTCACATTGAGTAAAGTTACATGTATTGAACCATCTCTTTCTTTCAGATCACTTATTTTCTTGTTATTTCCTCACTATTATGTAAGACACAGCCTTAGGTTTTTGACATTTTTTATTGGTTTTCCTGAATCAGAGTTCTGCTTTAACTCCTCTAATTCAAAGGAGCCTAAGCCTTAATGAAACCCAAAGGAATATTTAGCCCAAATCTGTAGAACTGTAGAACAACAGATCAATCATCTGGTTAACTTTCAATCACCAAAGAATAGAAAACCTCAATCCCTTGACACTTCAGTTGAAAATTTTCCATCAGAACCTAGCATCTTCATATTAATAAGCATTTTCTCCAAAATTACTGATACTAAGAGACAAATTTTGTAAAAGTACATAGAATACTTGAATCTTAATGATTCGATTTTCCCCCTCCTTGGGTAACATTGCTTTTAAATAACATATCTGTTTAGGGCAGTTAGGTGACACTGTGTATAAAGTGCTAGACCCTGGAATCAGGAAGATTCATCTTCCCGAGTTCAAATCTGGAACAATTTCTAGCTATGTGATCCTAGGCAAGCCATTTGACCCTATTTGCCTCGGTTTCCTTATCTATAAAATGATTTGGAGAAAAAATAATAAATCATTCCTGTCTTTACTAAGAGTCAGACATGACTGAAAAAATGACAACAATAACAATAACTCTGTTTTTGTCTCTGTCTCTGTGTCTGTCTGTGTCTCTCTCATTTCAGTAGTACATTTCTTCTTAAAGTTTTCTCTGAACTTTTATCCTCACAGTGTGTTGGAACTCTGTAGTATTTAAAGCCAAAGGAATAGAAACTCTGATAGTAGCTTTCAAGATCTTGGGAGTGTTTAGATACTGCCCTGGCAATAAATTATAATTAATGGATGTTTAAGTATTAAGACCCTCCTCCCTAGAAGACTGGATATCAAGGAATTGTTTCTATAGCATGTCACCACTTCCCCTACAGAAATTCATGAATCCATAAAGGGAGGATAGTGAATGACAAATCATAGATCTCTGAAAAATTAAGATACATTTTATATGATAAGGGAAACATATTCAGCATTTATCAAATAAATAAATATAGCTTTTAGCAATTTGGATCTAGAAGATAATGGATCATTCTATGCTAGAACATAATTAGTATGGTACAATTCAAGTAAGCTCCTGTGAGGTTTGGAAATTCAGAGAAATTCAGATTTTATTTATATCTCTGATTCTAGCTCTGTAACCATGGAAAAGTCATTATTTCTTTGAATCTAAGTTTTCTCAGTGGAATTAGAGTACTTGGGTTCAAATTCACCTCTTCAATTTATCATGTATATGATTTCAAGCAAGTCCCACTTTAGATCCATTTCCATACCAGTAAAAAACGATATTGTACTAATAGACTTTTGAAATCTCCTCTGGCTCCATATACATGATTATATGCATCTGTGATTTCTACCTTGTAAAGTTGTGACCATCAAATGAAATAAGAAATGGGAATGCTTTGTAAGTTTAATACATTATGTAAATACTGACTACTTACGTTGAACATGCAATTTTATTTAGCTTTCTATATATTGGTGTTTAAGAATGAAGACTCAAAAGTGATAATTATACTATTCTATACTATTCCAAATATATATTATTAAGAAACATATGTATATATAAGTATATACACACATACATGTGTGTGCATATATATAAAATTCATTATACTTTTATGAGAAAAGGCAAGCAAAAGTCTCACAATGTTTACTCTATTCCTCCCAACTTTTCTTTGACATGTTGCCCTTAATTTCATCTAAGAGTAATCAAGAATGGCATGAGACTGCTTTCATTCTAGTAAAAAACAAATAAAGCGTTCACTCCCTCTCCTGCAGTTTGAAACAAGACTATAAGGCCAGAAAACTTCAACATAAAATCAATTGACCAATGCTGTCACACCTTGAGAGAATAAACGTTTGTTCTGACAAAGCCAACATTTCTGAAATTATTTTAACTTCTCCTTTGAACTTGCCTTTAGGTCTAGTTTTTGAAGCCCCTCAAGCAACCTACAATCATATAGCCTCATTTAACCAATGATGGTTTTATACTGTTCATCAAATATGGTTTTATACAATTAACTTAATGGCTAATTCATTGAAATTAATTTTAAACCCAACTGTGCATGGGATATTTTTTATCAGAAAAAATGGCATAAAGCTGGTTCTTAGAGGTATCTTGATGGCATCTTTACCCCTGGGACATCCATGTGAAACTTCCTCTGGAGAGGTCACTAGTGGGGACAGAGGACTCGCCCCAGTTTGTCATCTGTATTTCCTATTTTAAATTAGATTTGTATTGTTTACATATGTGTATATATATATATATATATATATATATATATATATATAATGTATATTTCCTAACCATTTCTCAGAGAGCCACCTTTTATTTTAAAAAAGGAAAAAATCAAACCAATCTATAAAAAGATTTTAAAAATCTGATGTTTCACACCTTTGGTGAAAGATTGAAGGAAAATTCCTTTCTATAGTATCACTTTGGAGCCAAGCTTACTTTTCATAATTTCACATTTTGTTTACATTTACATTGTTTTAAGCTGTTTCCCATTTTTTAAGCAAAGTATTCTCACTAACTAGATGCTAAGATCTGTCTTTGCTGAAGAATTATAAATTCTGTAAATGTCCCTTATAAATTTAAGACCTTTAAAATTTGGCACATGAGACATGAACAAGAGTGGCAAAGTGAGAAAACAGTTTGAGATAAAGTTCTGATCACACAATCTTATTTATGACTTTGGCTTGGGTCAGAATTGGTTGATATTAAAAAGTCCATCATCAAAAGATGAAAGTAGATTAGTTACTTGAAATTGTACAGAAAAATGACCTATAGGTTCTGATAGGAAATTCTAAAAACAAATTCCAAATAAACATTTTACCTAACCTCAGCATTGTTTTGAATTGCATAACCTTTCAAGGTGATTACTTGAAAAAAGACAATATTTGATTAGACATGCAAGTTCTAAAATGCCTGCAATTGCCAGGCACATTATCATAGATACTCTTTTTATATCATTACATCATCAAACTGTCACTGAATTCATGAATAAATAATGAAGTATAAATCAGAGTAGTGGCATAGTTGAAGGAAAAGATGATTTTTAAGTCAAATGAAAACTTAAGAAGCAACAGTGATCCAACAACAAGAGAAGCAGAGACAGAGACAGAGAAAGAAAGGCTGACAGAAAACAGACTCAAAGGTACAGAGAAAGGCAGGAAAAAAAAAAAAAAACAACAGAGGGGTAGAGAGATAGAAAGAAATAGCAGTGACAGACAGAGAGACAGATAGAGACTGATACAAAGAAGCAGAGAGAGACAGAGAGAGAGAAAGAGAGACACCCAGAGAAAGACAGAGAGAGTGAAACACACATACAGAGATAGGCACAGAAACAGGGACAGAGAGACATAGAGCAAGAGATTGTTGCCCAGTAAATGACTGATTAATCCTGAATTCAAGTTTGTTTGTTTGTTTGTTTTTTAAGAGTGGAATTGTTCTTCTAAGATTTCAGCTCATCAATTTGTTTTTCTCCCAAAAAATTTTCACCTTTAAATGTTCCAAATAACTGAAGGGAAAAAAAAAAACTTTATTGTTTGCTGATATGCAGATTAAAAATGGGCCAAAAGATAAAAATAGAAACAAATTCAAGGAACTGGAAACTATTATTGGCTTCAAGAAACCTTAAAAGGGAAGCTAAGCAGAAGAGTATATTTTATTAGTCTAATAAAATATTAAAATATATGGAGATGTGGCTACAAACAGGAGATATGGTAATATAAAATAAAATTATATACACCTAGAGTTAGGAATATTGTTTGTCCTTCATTTGTGAAGATGACCATGACAACAGGGAGGTGATACCATGACATGCAAATGGATTGGAGGTAAGTGAGGAAAAGTTGTACCTCACTTTCTCTTCTGGAACCAACTGGGTCTAATGGGTTTAATTTAGATCAGGATAACTAGAGATGACTCTAGATAAGGGGGAGTTTCTGGACTTTTTAAACTGAGGTTTCTAACAGATCTCAGTTTGACTGAGGCAACATCTCATTCAGTGAATAACAAACAAGAAAAGGGAATACTCAAAGATAAAAGAAATGGCAATCTGAAAGAAAAAAAGAATATTCATGTATTTATTAAGAACAAATTCAAGAAGAAATGGAAGTAATAACATCATTATAGATGTTTAAAGAAAAACCAAAATAAAATCATAGAAAATCCAGCTTTGGGGATAAAATTGGAAATGAGAGAATATAATATATCTTTGAATCTAAATTCATTCAAAATTATTATTCTAATGCATTCTATAATATTAGAAATAAAGATTACAACCCAACTGACCAAAACACAGATGTCTGTCACAATTGCTATCTCTCTCTTTTTATTTTACTCTCACTATGTATAAGGATAATGTGATCACAGTTTTAGAGAAAAAAAAAAAAAAGCACTTTAGAGGTTCCCAAGTCCTATGATACTCAGAATGCACAGTTTGGTGTAATCGATAGGTTATAGACTAATTATAGCCATAATCAGTTGAGACCAATTCTCTTGGATTATACAACTCTGCAGGTTCATTACTAAAATGGCTTCTTTTCCTTTCTTGGTTCCTACTTAATGTTCCACAACATTGGTTCATGGATTTAGAATCTTTAAAAAAACAGGACCCACCAAAATCCAATTCCCATATGTTACAAATGAGGAATCTCAGAGAAGTTCAGTGACTTGTCCAATGCCATATAATTGTACAAATAATGCATTCCTTGAAGTGTTCTCAGAATTTCAATTTATAATAAATAATTTGGACCAGAACCAAAAACCATATTTTAGGTTTTCATAATTTTGAAAAGTTCAAATTTGAACACATTTGCAGGATTTAAAGTCAGGTTTTTCTGACTTCAGTTCCAGTGACCTGACCACTAACTCACGTCCTTATGAAATGATA
The DNA here is from genome assembly GCF_902635505.1 of Sarcophilus harrisii. Classification (NCBI taxonomy): domain Eukaryota; kingdom Metazoa; phylum Chordata; class Mammalia; order Dasyuromorphia; family Dasyuridae; genus Sarcophilus; species Sarcophilus harrisii. The sequence goes on along the minus strand of NC_045431.1, from coordinate 122,571,686 downwards.
TCCTAAAATTATTTTTTAAAATACATTTTATTGATCTTTAAAAAGAAAAACTTTTGCTTAAATTTTCTCCAATATCTCTCCTCTCTGATTTCATATAATAAAAGTTTTTAAAAGTATAGCAGCACAGTACTGTGAACATAGAAAGTACTCAATAAACATACAAATAAATAAATAAACGATAAATGAACAAATGACATGAATGAATGAATATATGAATTGATGGAGGCAAGGAGAGTTCACCTGGCTTCAGAATATTTATATTTATATTTAACACTACTGTATCAGTTGTATCTCTCTGATCCTCATATCAGTCTGTAAAATTAAAGGGTTAGAAATAAATGATCATAAGGTTACTGCTGCTGTACTGACTCTTAAATAATGCCTCATATATTACAAAGCACTTTGTAGTTTGTCATAAATAACCTATTAGATTATTGTGTTATCATCCCTAAAGTCCTTTGAACACCGCTGATTCTGTGATGAATAAAATTGAGCTTCAGTATCTTTAATACACAATATTTTACAACTGTTATTGATGGCAAAAACAATTTCTAGATTCTGATGGAATTGGCTCTAGTGCCCTATAGCTTACCCCCACCCCAAGATGAAATGACATAGAACTATTACACAAACATGCCCTTAGGTTACATTCTATATTATTATATTTCATGAAATCATATTTAATATTTAGATCAAGTGAGGCTTTGGTTGTCCCATTTCTTGTGCCCTGATTCTGTGCCCTGACTTGACTTTTCCATAAATAGTCCATATTCTTTGCCCAGTGCCACATAATTTTATGTGTCTTTGTGTCCATATAAATTTTTTTCCTGGCCCAAATATATAAAAATGATCAATTCATTTATAGTGAAGCCTAAAAATGGAATTTTTCTTTTAGATTTTTAAGATATGGATGTGAAATTAAAGATTACATCTCCAAAACAGAAAACAAGCATCATGTTGCCCTTGACTTTGTCCTTAAGAAAGCCATTTAAGGCCATGATAGATTCAATGATTAATTCATTTTTGTGGTTTGTAATTTAGGAAGATAAAAGCCTGATTATCTAATCTTATCTAACAGAATAGATAGTTTCAATCTGTTTATTATTTGCTCTCTGTTTGTCTCTTTGTCTCTTCCTCTCATTGTTCAAATATATTATACCAATATCTTCTCAGCAACTGATGCTTGACAGCAACTTGGAACTCTAGGATCTGAAATACCACATTTCACAGAATCATTGCTAATAATAATTTCAGAGACCACAGAATCCAATAAATAGTAAATGATTTACTCAAGGGGACACAATTAGAAGCGGGATTTGAAGCCAGATCCTCTAGATTTACAGACAATATTCTTTCCATAGCATGATGTAAGCAATATCTTTAGCAGCTCAAAAAAACTTTACCTCAACTGCCTAGTATCACCATGTACTTACCATTATCTTTATAGGAAGGTTGTTTTTTGTTTGTTTGTTTGTTTTGTTTTGTTTTTGGATTAATACCATTTTTTTTAATCAGTCTCTCTTTAAACAAGATATTAAATACTAAGGTACTTTCTAATAGTCTCATAATAAAACTTCATTCAACTTTTTGGATGTCCTTGTCAGTCTTGACAAACATCACTGAATAAAATATTCCTCCTTTCATACTGATACTATTAAAAAGGAAATATAAAAGAAACCACAGAGAAGTTAAATGACTTCCTAAAGTCATTAATGATCTTGTGGAAGAGCTAAAAATAGATCACAAGACTCCCACGTCCATGATTGCCTCACTTCATTGTATTTCTTCTGATGAGTCTTAGAATTAATAATAATTTTATGGGTTCAAATGAATAGAGAAAGTTTCCTTTGCAGCCAAAAGATTTGAGTGGACAAACAATTTTTTGTAGTTTAATTCTAAATTCCAAGGTTTTAAGACAGAATAGTGAGGAGAATGGTGTTGGCATTAGCAGAAATAAGGAAATTAAAAAGAAAAGCTGGTTTGGGAAGGATAACAAACTATATTTTAGGAATATTTAGAATATTTGGAATTAATTAATTAATTAAATTTAGAATATTTAGAAATATATGTCATGGCAGACCTTTCAGGAAACAAAACCCCTCAAATTTTGGTTAAATACACTTGAACCTAAAATTCAAGGGAGAAGTCAATATTGGGACAAAGGTTTTTAGATACCATTAAAATTGCACATGCACATAAGAATGGAAGGAGATAAGGAGAGAGAGAACTCTTAATGATTAATGAAGAGAAGAAAGAAGATAAGGAGATTTGAACTGGATTCTCACTTCACATTGAGGTCTTTAAGATGTAATAAAATAACTTGAATTAGCCATAAAAACAGAGAGAAAATACAAAGGATTATGGTTTCATGAATTTTTAGTTACAGATTAGGTTTGAAAAAACAGTTGTGGAAATCACACAAAGTGTACAGTGTATAAATTATTCCTGGGGTGTGAAAGTACCAGTGAGGTAAAAAATAATTTAGGTAAAATTTTCATTATATGCGGAATGTTGGAGGGGATGTGGGAAAACAGGGACACTGATACATTGTTGGTGGAATTGTGAACACATCCAGCCATTCTGGAGAGCAATTTGGAACTATGCCCAAAAAGTTATCAAACTGTGCATACCCTTTGATCCAGCAGTGTTTCTACTGGGCTTATACCCCAAAGAGATACTAAAGAAGGGAAAGGTCCTGTATGTGCCAAATGTTTAGGGCAGCCCTGTTTGTAGTGGCCAGAAGCTGGAAAATGAATGGATGCCCATCAATTGGAGAATGGTTGAGTAAATTATGGTATATGAATGTTATGAAATATTATTGTTCTGTAAGAAATGACCAGCAGGACGAACACAGAGAGGATTGGTGAGACTTACATGAACTGATACTGAGTAAAATGAGCAGAACCAGGAGATTATTATATACCTCAACAACAATACTGTATGAGGATATATTCTGATGGAAGTGGGTTTCTTCAACAAAGAGAAGATCTAACTTAATTTCAATTGATCAAGGATGGACAGAAGCAGCTACACCCAAAGAAAGAACATTAGGAAATGAATGTAAACTGCTTGCATTTTTGTTTTTCTTCCCGGGTTATTTATACCTTCTAAATCCTATTCTCCCTGAGCAACAAGAGAACAGTTTGGTTCTGCACACATATATTGTATCCAAGATCTACTGTAACCTATTTAACATGTATAGGACTGCTTGCCATCTGGCGGAGAGGGTGGAGGGAAATCGGAACAGAAGTGAGTACAAGGGATAATGTTGTAAAAAATTATCCTGGCATGGGTTCGGTCAATAAAAAGTTATTAAATTTTTTTTCATTATAAAATATTGTGTGATAATTATGCCTCATACTTTAAAATGAAAAATGGTCAAAGTATTTATTATATGATCCAGTTAATTTCTTCATGTGTTTTAAGTTATGTTTATATCATGTAAAGAGGCAAAATAATGGCCAATCCACACCAACAGTATTTAGTAGACTCATTAGTATTTATACTTATATTTCTGGCAATAATTACTTAAAAACAATAGGAAATGTTTCTTGAAATGAGGCTATTTTATATCTAATTTTATATATAAGACTACTGAGTGCCAGAGAATTCTAGCTATCTATTCAAGGTCAGAACAATGATAAAAAGCAGGTCTAGGATTAAAAGTTCTTTGAGAAGACTTCCAAAACTTGTCCAATCATATCCAAGTAAAAATGATATTGCTGGAACAAACCTAGAAAACAATGGTAAAGATTAAGAAGTCCTGAGAAAAAAAATTGAAGAGCTTGGGAGAAACAGAATCCTTAATGTCTTCTGAAATTAAAAGATTTAGAAAAGAGAAAAATTGAGGAAGAATACAGTTGGTTAGGAAAATGCTGCTTAAAAATAGGGTTGGTATTTCCAGTTAACAAGCTAAAAAATAGGGATTATAATATAGGCTGAGGGTGAAGTGTCCTTGGCAAGAATTTTGAACTAGGTTCTTGAACAATTAATCAAAGGACTTTAAATTGAAAAAAGAATGAGGAGGGAGAAAATTGCCCATATAGGAAGAAGGAAATCAGGTGACCTACATGTTATTTTGTGAGGAAAAAAAAATTCAAGAAGAAAACCAATAATTAATTTTATGTACTGAGATAGGTAAAAGGGGAAAATGTGATCAACAATCAAAAGAAATTTGAAATCCTAAAGTAGGGAAGAAAATGTTAGGGGCAGAATCAAAATGGCAGAAAATAGATCTTTGTCTGAGTTCTTCCTGGTTTCCCTCAGATCGATACCAGATCAAACCTCTGAACTGGTTTTGGAGTGAAAGAATCCACAAATATTTGGAGTGTAACAAATTTACAGCAGAAGATATTTTGGAAGAACTTCAGAAAAGGTATGTTTCAATTGGGTGAGGGGGGGAAAGATGGGGGGAGAAGAGGTGGCCAAGGACAGTGGAGAATCTAGGGCTGAGGGGAACTCCTGAACCCTAGCATAACATGGGACTTGGCCAATCCCACCCAGCACAGAAAAGAAGTCAGCAGCACTAGCCCCAGAATAGCATGAAGCTACTGTTGCCTATAGAGGAAGCTTGGGACAATCTCCTCTTTGCCCTAAAAGCAGACCTCAATCATTAAAAATGAGCAAAAAAGCAAAAAAAAAAAAAAAAAAAAAAAAGTTCTGATCATATTTAGCTTTTATGAAGACAGAAAAGGACAGACCGCAAATCCTGAGGACACTAAAAAGCAGATTATCTCCAGATGAAGCTCCATGAGTTGATCTCCATCTTATAAAGCTCTCTTGGAAGAATTCAAAAAGTGTCTTTAAAAAAAGAGTTAAAAGAAAAATGGGTAAAGGAAATTAAAACTTTGCAAAAGCATTTGGAAAAGGAAACACAGAAATTATCTGAAAAAAAACAACCTCCTTAAAATAGATTTAGTAAAATGGAAAAAGCATATCACTTCTTACAAAATAGATTTAACTAAATGGAAAAACAAACTAACTTGTTGAAAAACAGAAGTTGTGAAATGGAAAAAAAATCCAGTGAACAAAACAACCCATTTAAAAGTTCAAATGGCCAAATGCAAAAGGAAATAAAAAAGCTAACTGAAGTAAATATTTCACTAAAATTTAGAATTGAACAAATAGAAGTGAATGGCTCAATGAGACATCAAGAATTGGTCAAATAAAACAAAAAAAAATGAATAAATAGAAGAATATTAAAATACCTCATTGGAAAAACAAGTGACTTGGAAAATAGATCCAAGAGAGACGAATCTAAGAATTGAACTGAAAACCATGAAGAAAAAACAAGTGTAGAGAATATCTTTCAGGAAACCATCAGGTACAAAGGTAAAGGACTTTATTGTTTCAAAGCATATTGAAATACATAGCCTTTGAGATTTTTCCAGACACTGATTCCACAGAATCTAGTTACATACTGACTCCAGATCCAGGGTTATAAGTATTGTACTATCTATGCATGGATAGAGACTACTTATAAAGATAAATATACATACACATATACCTCTATATTTTTGTAGATAGACATATACATATGTGTAGGTAGACTCATAAAATTTTGTTTTTGTTGAGTAGTTTCAGTCATTTCCAATTCTTTGTAGACACATTTGAGATTTTCTTGGCAAAGATATTGTAATGGTTTGCTATTTCCTTAGCTCACTTTGGAGCTGAGGAAAATGAGGCAAACAGAATTGAGTGACTTGTCCATGATCACAGAGCTTCTGAGTGTCTAAACTTTTTTTGATCACTATACTACATAGCTATGTATACACACACATACACATACATCTGGACAGATTGATAGGTGCATAGCAATATATATTTTGATATATTCATATCTGCAGATATATACAAACACATGTATATTTATATAGAATATGTATATAGATGTGTTTGTTTCCATATATTTATGTATAGAAATATATATTTATTGACTTATCTGTCGTTTATATATCACCTCAATCTACTACCTATCTATCCAATTTTCTATCTATCTGTCTGCCTGTCTGTCTGCTTCTATCTGTTTGTCTATCATTTGTATGTCTATCTATTTGTCACTCAGTCTGTCTGTCCATCTGTCTATTTTTCTATCTATAATCTGTCTTTCTCCTTGCCTGTCCATCTGTCTGCATGTTTATTTATCTATTTATTTATTTATCTGTTTTTCTGTATGTCTGTCATCGGTCTGCTTGCCTATCTGTCTGTCAGTCTATCTAGCTAGCTAGCTACATATTCCATATACTTTCAGGAGTTGTAAAGTCAATATCAGTTTTTCCTGATTCCAAATCTAACATTGGATTATCTAGCTTGCTCAAGATTTTTACTGTGTGAGATATAGGAAGATTTGGAAAGGAAAAAGATGAGGTCAAAATTAAAGTGAGTCCCTAGAAGCTTCACCTCTCCAAAGCAAGAATTGGATTAAAATTATTTTTTTCCTAAAAGTTTGAGTAAAACACCATAATAATATTATTGTGATAATATATAATCAATGTGCAGGCTAAAATTTGCAATTTGAAAACCAATCATAATTTTTCATCCCAATTCATTGCTTCTCCATCTGTGGGTCCATTCTCTTGACCCTAAATATACTTATTAACAATCAACCCATAATGATTTTAAGACCAGAGATTATTAACACAATTTTCTCAATGAAGATATTGAAACAGAAATGTTTGGTGATTATTCAGTTGAAACACTAGTTTAGCCCTTACCAAAGTTTCCTGCTTGTCTGTTTTTGTACTCACTCTGTGAAGACCATGTATTTTTAAATCAGCAGGAGGTCAGGAGTTCAGGTTAGGGGAAAATCGTCAGTCTTTATTCTCAGTGAAGAAGGATTGGAGGTGGAAGAGAATCGGCGATAGCAATGTGTGTAGCTGAGTCAAGAAGCTAGCTAGACTAGCAGCCACACGACCAGCAGCTAGGAGAATCGAACCAAGGTCAATCTCTCCCAGCTTCTCTTCTTGTCTCTCTGTCTCCACCCACCAAAATCGTCATTTCCTATACAACACATCAGGACTTGCACAGAGAGTGGGCAGGGACCATTCTTTATCCAATCATGTATATTAATAGAGTATAGTCCAATTACTATTTAGCCTCATGTACTTGAGACCTCAGTGCATCAAGTCAAACCTCAGCCCATTACACATTCTATTTTCAAGTCATGGGGACTTCTCCACTGAGCTCAGGATCATGTCAGTGGAACTGCTGAGTGTAAAACCTTATTTCTACATTTGGGCGCCAAAGTGTAATGTTCTGGCTAGCTCTCTGGAGGTCCTCCAAATAGGCCTTGGTTTCAGTAGAATAATCAATCACCACAAGAATAGTCAGGAATAAAGTCCCAAGTCTTTATTATCTTGTTCACAGTCTGTCTCCTCCTCCTGGGGTCTGCCTAGCTTTCTGGGGAGCCTTCAGATGGACCTTGTTCTAAGTAGAGAAGTGAAGGAGACAGGAAAGCCACCATGAGGGTCTTTTGTCTTCAAGTCTGTCTTTGAGTCTATGAGAGCTTGAGCTCCAGCCTCCAGTCCTCTGTCTATCTCTGTGTCTGTCTTCCTTCCCAGATCTCTTAGTTCTTATATACTCTATTATAAGTACATCATCATAGGTGTCAATCTTTTAGAATAGGTGTCAACTTGTAGAACTATACTAAGTACTAAGTACATGTAAATTAGAGAATCATAATCTCAGTTCCACTGAGATTTCAAGTACACCTGGCCCTCTACATCTCCCACTTTCTTTTGTTTTTTAAGTGTACTTAAAACACTTACATGTTTTAGGAGAGAGCACATAGTTAAGCAAGGAAAAAGATAAGTTCTCCAGGAGAAACCCCAATTAACCAGGAGAAAGTAAATACATTGTGAGGCATGAATAAGCCATTGACTGTCATGTTAAATTGATCTAGAGTTAGCTAGAGTAAGGATAAAGATGTCATTAAAAGAAGGCACTATGAGGGGGACAGAAAGAGTAACTTCAGAATGGGCTTAATCTTGAGAAGGATTTAGCAAAGTTCTTCAACATAAGTAGATCCTTTATAGAGGAAATGTAGTATCGGGGATTTTCCAGGCCTAAAGGTTAGTACTAAGGAGAGAGGGGTAGCCAAGGAGGAAAGAAAGTTCCAAGGAGCTCAAAGTTAGGGGAAATAAAGGATCAAGATTGAATGCACTTGGCACACCAGATTCCAGACCTGTGTATCTCAAAAGTTGTTTAAAGTTGCAAAGAGGATACATATCTTTTGAGCCAGCAGTTCTATTAATGAGTCTATATCACAAGGAAATCATAAAGGAGGGAAAAGGACCCATATGTGCAAAAATGTTTGCATCAGCTCTTTTTGCAATAGCAAAAAATTGGAAAATGAGTAGATGCCCATCAATTGGGGAATGGCTGAAGAAGTGGTATATGAACGTAATAAAATGTTATTGTTTATTAAAAAAGTGATGAATAAGTACATGAACTAATACTGAATGAAACAAGCAGAACCAAGAGTACATTGTACACAATAATAGCAAGAATGTGTGATGATCAATTATGAAAGACTTGGTTCATCTCAGTGGTTCAGTGATCTAAAGCAATCCAAAGCAATTGACACCTCAGTAGCCAATCTTACTGAAGAGCTGCTAGTCTAGTCCTTATTGGCATATTGAGAGTGTGGACATTTTGATCTGATCTAGCCTGAAATTTTTGTAGCTAATTTCTCATATTATTCTCAATTTGGATCATGTCCCTTTTGTGCCCCAGGAAAGTGTTCCTCGTATTTCCTACCCACAAATTCCCAAAGTCTTTTCAATATCTAAAGCACTTAATGCACTTCCTTCCTCCCCACCAAAAACCAATCAAACATAGCTGCAGAGGTGGCGAGATGTCCCACTGAATAGAAGGCAAGGACTGGTTATTAGGAAGACCTATGTTCAAATCTAGTCTCAAACATATACTATCTGTGTAACTCTGGGTAAGTCACTTAATTTTTATTTGCCTCAGTTTTCTCAATTATAAAATTGGAGAAATAATAATACCTACCTACTAGGATTGTTGTTAGACTCAAATGAAGTAATGTTTCTAAAGTCCTTAGCACATTATAGATACTTAGGAAACCTTTTTTTTTTCTTCCTACAGTCAAGTCTCATAGCTGGGCTTTCCCTGACACTAACTGAAGATGAGGACTGCAGCATTTTGGCTAAAGTCCAGATCTCTGTAGAACTGGCTTTAAGGAGTTATGGGGGCCTGGAAGGAAACACACAGCTGGCTTTAGATTCTGGCAGGAAATACAAATGACAGCTTGTAGAGTCCTTAAGCAAGAGACTGAAAAAAAGTAAAGCAGATCATCCCTTCTCTTTGAATGAAATCAGGAGATCACTCTTCTTGTCTCAGTCAATGGTTATCTTCCACATAGCTTCCAGTAATAAACATCAGTAAGGAATTGTTGCTTCATCAGCTAAGCAAAATTAATCATTAAGCCCTTCATTAAGAAACCAATGAGCACTTAGCATTAAAAGGATTCTCATCATATGATTAATTCCATAGGTGGTGTCCTCAGTAAGAAGGTCAGTGGTTTTCCCTGAATTTTTTCATTAATAAGTAAATATCACTAAAGTATCTATCTTTAATCCCAAAGGAGCTTTACATTGCCTATTATCAGGATATCTAATATAAAAACCACTTTAAAAAGCACAATGCTAGAAGCTTGGATAACTTTTGTTTCTGATGGGGTTATATGCAAAAGTCATTGTTCCTCCCTTTCTTGTTTCACAGATTTTTTTTATCCTGACTTACGCTGATAACATCAGATCTCTCATTTTTCTCTAATCATATCATTAGAAGTTTGGAGGATGTAGATCTACAAAAGAACCTTTGAGATCCTTTATAAAACCTTTGGAAAGGTAATTTAACCACTTCATTGTACAAATGAGGTGGGGACCAGGAAATTTAAATGAATTGTCCAGATTCACACTGATGGAAAATGGCAAAGCTGAGACTGGAACCTTAAACAACCATTACACCATTGACCTCTATCTCTATGAAAGATAGAGAGATGACAATTATTCTTTTTTATTTTATTTTTATTAAAGGTTTTTACTTTTCAAAAGATATGCATAGATAATTTTTCTTCATTAACCCTTACAAAACTTTATGTTCCATCTTTTCCTCCTCTTTCCCCACCTCTTCCTGTAGATAGCAAGTAATCCAATATATGTTAAACATGGAAAATATATGTTAAATTCAATATATGCATATATATTTATACAATTATCTTGCTGCACAAGAAAAATCAAATCAAAAAGAAAAAATGAGAAAGCACATAAAATGCAAGCAAATGACAACAAAAAGAATGAAAATGCTATGTTGGGACACACACTCAATTCCCACAATCCTCTCTCTGGGTATAGATGGCTCTCATTATAACAAAACCATTGGAGCAGGCCTACATCATCTCATTGTTGAAAAGGGCCACATACCATCAGAATTGACCATTGTATTACTGCTGTTGCCATGTACAATGATCACCTGGTTCTGCTCATTTCACATAGTATCAGTTCATATAAGTCACTCCAGGTCTCTCTGAAATCATCCTGTTGATTGTTTCTTATAGAGCAATAATATTCCATAATATATATTCACGCACTTATTCAGTCATTTCCCAATTGATGAGCATCTATTCAGTTTACAGTTTCTTGCCACTACAGAAAGGGCTGCCAAAAACATTTTTGCACATGTGGGGCCTCTTTTCCTCTTTTAAGATCACCTTGAATATAAACCCAGTAGAAACACTGCTGGATTAAAGGGTATGCACAGTTTGATAAGCTCTTTGGGTATAGTTCCAAATTGCTCTCCAAGAACAGTTGGATCAGTTCACAACTCCACCACTAATGTATTAGTGTCCCAGTTTTCCCACATCTGCTCCAACATTTGTCATTGTCTTTTCCTGTCATCTTAACCAATCTGAGAGGTGTGTAATGGTACCTCAGATTGGTCTTAATTTGCATTTCTCTGATGAATAATGATTCATCATTCATATGACTAGAAATGGTTTTAATTTCTTCATCTGAAAATTGTCTGTTCATATCCTTTGACCATTTATCAATTGGAGAATGGCTTGAATTCTTATAAATCTGAGTGAATTCTCTATATATTTTAGAAATGAAGCCTTTATCAGAACCCTTGAATATTTGAATGTTTTCCCAGTTTAATGCTTCCCTTCAAATCTTGTCTGTTTTAGTTTTGTTTGTACAAAACAAACTAAATATAATTAAAATCATCTAATTTTTGTTCAATAATGATTTCCAGTCCTTCTTTGGCCACAGATTCCTTCCTTCTCCAGAGATCTGAGAGGTAAACTATCCTATGTTTTTCTAATTTGCTTATAATATCACTCTTTCTGTCTAAATCATGAACCCATTTCGATCTTATATTAGTATACAATGTTAGGTGTGGGTCAATGCCTAGTTTCTGTCATATTAGTTTCCAATTTTCCCAGAGGTCAAAAATACTGAGTTTTTATCCCAAAAGCTGGGGGTTTAGAGTTTTTCAAACATTAGAACCTAACCTATTCAACTGATCATTTACACTATTTCTTAGCCAGTATCAAAAGGTTTTGATGACTACTATATATATATATATATATATATATATATATATATATACATATATATATATTTGTATTTTTGCAATATAGTTTTAGATTTGACACAGGTACGCCACCTTCATTTGCATTTTTTATTAATTCCCTTGAAATTCTTGACCTTTTGTTCTTTCAGATGAACGTTATTATTTTTTCTAGATTATAAAGTAATTTCTTGGGAGTTTGATAGCTATGGCACTGTATAAGTAAATTAATGTAGGTAGTAGTGACATTTTTAATATATTAACTGGGCCTACCCATAAGCACTTGATATTTTTCCAATTGCCTAAACCTGACATTATTTGTGTGGAAAGTGTTTCATAGTTGTGTTAATATAGTTCTTGACTTTTTCTTGGCAGGTAGATGCCCAAATATTTTATATTATTGTCAGTTATTTAAAATGCAATTTCTTTTTGTATCTCTTGCTATTGAACTTTGTTGGTAATATATAAAAATGATGATGATTTATTTGGATTTATTTTGTATCCTGCAATTTTGCTAAAGTTATGAATTGTTTCTAATAGTTTTTTAGTTGATTCTCTATGGTTCTCCGCAAAGAGTGATAATTTGTTTTCCTCATTACATACTCTAATTCCTTTCATTTCTTTTCCTTCTCTTATTGCTAAAACTGACATTTCTAATACAGTATTTTATCATATTGGTGAGGGCAACCTTGTTTCACACCACTGATTTTACTAGGTATGGTTCTAGTTTGTACCCATTACATATGAAGTTTGTTAATGGTTTTAAATAGATGTTACTGATTATTTTAAGGAAAACTCCATTTATTACAATCTCTTTAGTGCTTTTAATAGGAATGGATGTTGGATTTTACCAAATGCTTTTTCTACATCTCTTAAGATAATCATATGATTTTTGCTAGTTTAGTTATTGATATAGTCAATTAAACTAATTGATTTCCTAATATTGAAAGAGTTTACACTCCTGGAATTAATCCTACTTGGTCACAGAGTATGAGCTTGTGGGTAACTTTCTGTAATTGCATTGCTAATATTTTATTTAATATTTTTGTATCAATATTCATTATGGAAATTGGTCTATAGTTTTCTTTCTATTTTCACCCTATCTGTTTTAGATATCGACACTATATTTGTGTCATAAAAGGAATTTGATAGGACTCATTCTTTCCCTATTTTTTCAAATAGTTGATATAGTATTGGAATTAATTGTTCTTCAAATGTTTGGTTGAATTGTTATGTAAATCCATCTGACCTTGGAGATTTTTTTCTTAGGGAGTAGATTAATAGCTTATTCTAATTCTTTTTCTAAAATGGCACTATTTAAATAATTTATTTCCTCTTCTGTTAATCTGGGCAATTTATACTTTTGTAGGTATTCCTCCATTTCACATAGATTATGATATCTCTTGACATATAGTTGGACAAAATGACTCCTAATTATTACTCTAATTTCTTCTTCATTGATGGAAAGTTCTTCCTTTTTATTTTTGAGATAAATAATTTGTTATTTCTTTCCTTTTTGTAAAAACAATTTATCTATTTTGTTGATTTTTTCATAAAATGAAACAGTTTTGTTTATTAATTCAATAGTTTTCTTATTTTCAGCTTTATTATTTTCTCCTTTTATTTACAGAATTTCAAATTTGGTATTTAATTGGGGATTTTAAATTTGTTTTTTCTCAGTTTTTAAAGTTGCAAGCCCCATTTACTGAACTTCTCTTTCTCTATTATATGCAAGTAAGCATGTGCTAATAACCACTTTGTCTGACTCCCACAAATTTTGGTGTGTTGTTGTCATTCTTTTGAATGAAATTATTGATTGTGTCTATGATTTGTTATTTCTCCCACTCATTCTTTATGGTTAGATTATTTAGTTTCTAATTATTTTTTCTCATTTTCCCCTGGCCTTTTACTGCATGTAAATTTTATTGTATCATGATCTGAAAAAAATGCATTTAATATTCTGCCTTTCTGCATTTGATTTTGAGATTTCTGTGCCCTAACACATGGTCAATTTTTGTGTAGGTTCTATATACTGCCACAAAAAAGCTGTAGTCCTTTCTGTCTCCATTCAATTTTTCCCCAAGGTCTATAATACCTTGTGATGACTGCATATTTTAAAATCAGCCAGAGTCAGGAATTCAGGTTAAGGGAAAATCTTCAATCTTTATTCTCAGTAGAGGTGAAGAAGATTTGGAGGTGAAGGGGGATTGGAGGTGAAGGGGGATCATGATCACAATGTGTGCAGCTGCAACAGAAAGCCAGCCAGCAGTCTCTCCCCGCCTCTCTTCCTGCCCCTCTGCCTCCACCCACCAAAATCGTCATTTCCTATACAATACATCAGGACTTGCACAAACAGTGGACAGGAGCCATTCGTTCTCCAAGCATATATATTAATAGAGTATAGTCCAATTACTATTTAGCCTCACGTGCTTGGGACCTCAGTGCATCAACTCGAGCTTCAGCCTATTACATCTCCCTCTTTCTTTTATTTTAGAACACAGATGGTCATGCCATCCCTGACTCCTCAGGGAGGTCAGAGCCCCCAAGGGGGAGGTGATCACACTCTCCCTGACTTCTCAGGAAGGGAGGTGAAAGCACTAAAAAGGACATGATCACATCCTCCCTGACATCTCAAGAAGGGAGAAGAAAAGCACCAAAGGGAAGTGGGGATTGCTAGAGGGTTTCTGGGCTGAAGGGTCTTATTATACACAAACCCATCAGCATGGGAGGTATTATACAAGCATATAGCAGTAACACAGAGGCTATTAGTGATGACCCTCACCAATGTGGTGTAACAAACATGAATTGCACATGCAAGTAGCAGAATAGTAAACAATAAAAATCAACATGGTGTTGGAAAAGATCTCCAGAAGTCCTAGAAGGAGGATAAACAACAGTCACACATACGCCTTCTTCAGTAGCCAAGAGATAGTCCAAAACCAATCTATTGTGCATTGCTTCACATGTCAGGGAATCCAACGATCCCCCTAAGTTTTTGAAGTCCTGCAAAAGTCTTTTTATGTGTTAGGAAATCCAATGATTCCAGCAGATTTTGAAGTCCTGTAACAGTCTTATCATTTCTCAGAGAATCCAATGATTACTGAGGGTTTTCAAGTCCTACAACAATCTTATGTCTCAGAGAATCCAATGATTCCCGAGGGTTTTGAAATCCAACAATTTTCGATGTCTATGAGTCAAACGCCATAACTGCCACACTCTTTCAATGGTGGGCACAGCCAGCGACAGAACCACCCGATATTTCCTGGGTATTCTTTGTTTCAAGGATTTGCTCCATCTCTCTGCAATGGACAAGATGAATACGGCTCAGTTGGCACACATCTAATTCCTTCTCCACCTGTAGAGATACAAGCAAACCCTCTCCCCCAAGCAGTAAACCTAACTGGTCCCTGCCATTCACTACTTTCTGGGTCTCTCCACATCACCTGGCAATTGTATAAAGATAGTGGAGCTGCTCACACTGGACACTGCCCTGCCGGTGGGTTATAAAACCTGTCTGCCGCAGCCAGTGCATCTTTGTCAAAAATCAAGAAGTTAATAGTATAAAGGGTTAGATTTAGAAATTCTCTGTGGTTACCTGTGACTATCCCTTTGTTTTGATTTTGGAGAAGTGTCTTAATGTCTCTGTTTCTCCTCTCTACTATTGCCTGCCCTTGAGGATTAAAAGGTATGCCAGTGGTGTGTAAAATCTTATACTGTGCACAAAAATATGCAAAATGCTTGGAAGTATATGCAGGACCATTATCTGTTTATACTGCTTGTGGAAAATGCTTGTGTGAGGAATTCAGTGACCACTCAGGCTGTCTCGTTTGCTGCTGGTATTGCAAAAGTGAATCCTGAAAAGGTGTCTACCACAACATGGATAAAAGACAGATGACCAAAAGATTTATAATGGGTCACATCCATTTGCCAGATTTCATTGGGTCTCAAACCACAAAGGTTCTTCCCTGGAGGCAGTGTAGGAGCATGGAAAGCTATACAGGTTTTTACTATTCTCCTAGCCTTCTCTCTTGTTATTCCAAATTGTAAATGTAAAGCTCAAGCAGCCTGATGATACTAAAATGAGATATCTGGGCTTCTTGGAATAAAGGAGTATTGACCAACATAGTTAGCAGGCTATCTAACTGCCTTTGAATTGCCATCAAAAATGGGACATGGAAGTCCACTATGAGAGTGGACGTGTAATATATAGATCTTACCTGGATGCTTTCTCACTTGCTCTTGAAGTTTCTTAAAGAGCTGATATATGTTAGAGGCTGCAAATTTTATTTGGGCTGTAGCAATTCTTTGTACCACACCTACTGAATAGGCCAAATCAGATATTATATTTATGTCTCCTGGATAATAAGTAAGAGCTAGAATGATCACATACAATTCATTCTGCTGAGTGGACTGGAAAGGAGTTCTGACTACTCTCTTTATAGATAGATCATGAGAGTACACAGCACAAATATTATGTTTGGATGCATCTGTGAAGATAGTTGGTCCTTTAAGAGGAACTTTAGAAACTTTTTCTTCAAGAATCCCTCACCAATTATGTAATAGTCTGGTCATCTTTAAAGGAGACCCATGTGCAAAATTTGGAGTCATGGCTAATAAAATTTGCAATTCTGGGATGATCTCACAGCACACATTAATTTGTGTATTGGTATAAAAGGTGTATATCTTGTCAGGTCTTGTCCCAGATAATTGTACTGCTTGCTTAATGGCCTTTAATAAAATTCTAGACACAAGCACTGGGTAAGGAGTAAGGCTTTGTTCTGGTTGTGCCGGGAGGTTCACCCCCTCTATCACACTGTCTCCTTGATGAAGGACTGCTGTGGGTGCCTCTTGTGTGGCAAAAACTGATATTTCCAAGGGTTTTTGAGTGACTCTTTCAACCACATTGGATAAAGCCAGTTCAAATTTTCTCAAAGCCTCTTGAGCTTCTTTTGTAAGCTGGAGTGGTGAATTTGAAGCACTGTCTCCCCTTAAAATGTCATACGGTTGTAACTGATAGATAGTCAAGCCTAACACCGATCGCCGATCGCATCCATTGGATATCTCCTATCAATTTCTGAAAATCATTCAATGTATTTAGCTTCTCTGTTCTTAAGGACAGTTTTTGAATTGTAAGCACCTTAAGGTATACTTCATATCCTAAATATTGAAAACGAGCATGTCTTTGAATTTTTTTCTGGCACTATGTATAATTTGTAATTCCTTAGTGTTTCTATGGTCTTTTGTAGACATGCTTCTAACATTTGTTCCTCAGGTGCACATCCCAATATATCATCCATATAATGTAATAGCATAACGTTGGAAATGCTTTCCTTCCTGGAGCAAGAGCAGCAGCAACATACATTTGACACATAGTGGCGCTGTTTTTCATTCCCTGTGGCAAAACTTTCCATTCATATCTTTTATAAGGCTCAGCTAAGTTGACGCTGGGCACTGAAAAGGCAAATCGTTCCATATCCTCCTTATCCAGAGGGATAGAATAGAAACAATCCTTAATGTCTATGACCCAAAGAGACCATTCTCTAGGCAATTGAGCCTACTCAAAAGATGCAAAGATGGAAATCCAGGCTGAAGAGTTCCCATAGTTTCCACCTGTCCATTCACCTTTCTTAAATCTGTTAACATCCTCCATTTTCCAGATTCCTTTTTTACAACAGACACTGGGGAATTCCAAGGACTTAGAGAAGGTTGTAAGTGTCTTTGGTCAAGCTGCTCCTGTACTATATCTAATAAGACCTGAATTTTATCGTTACTTAAGGGCCACTATTCTATCCACACTGTTGTATCAGTTTTCCATTGGATAGCAATAGGTGAAAGTGCTGGCAGGCCTTCAACAGCAGCCCTGATTAAAAATCAGAAATACTCATTTTTAACCCTAATTGCTGTAAAACGTCTCTTCCCCACAGATTGATGGGGATTTTTTTCAACTATAAAAGGATTAAAAACTTCTGTTTTGCCTTCAAAAGTCCATCTCATAGGGGCAGCACTAACTTCAGCTGCTATTGATCCTCCTATGCCAGACATGTAGGTGTCTGCTTTAATTTTTGGCCAGTGACTAGGCCAATTGGCACCTCTAATGACTGTACGATCTGCACCTGTGTCTAACAATCCTTCTAATGGTAGGCCATTTATATAGATCATGAGCATAGGTTGGTCAGTTGTTACAGCTGCTGTCCAATATATTCCTGAATTTTTGTGGTCTGAAGTCAGAATATGGGTGACTATCACCAGGTTGCTTATTAGGATTCTGTATGAGTAAACCTGATGCTACTACTTCTCCTGGGTGATAAGTCACACATTGTCTACTTGTATCAGTGACTCTCTTCCATCAACTCCACCTTCTGGTATGGAGGGACCTCGTTTCCCATATCAGTGTGTGGATGGACACTGTTTTATATGTATAAAAAGGAGGTAAAATGGTCAAGTCAGTAGGACAGTGGTCCCTGGAGGCAAGGGATCCATAGGCTGGAGAGGTACAGATTTCACCTCTCCAGGGGGTATCTCAGTTGTTCCAGCTACATACAACTCTATTCTCCTAATTGTAATCCCTTTCTCCCATCAAGTTGCTTCCTGGCTGATTGTGTAATCCCTTTCTCCCATCATATGGCTTCCTGGCTGATTGGTCATGTCTGGGTATTGGACTTCTAGGCACTCTCTGGGTGCACCATTGGCTGCCATCATGCCCCAAATGTTTTTTGCCTGGAGCCCTGGGGCTGGGCCCCTTTTCCCATTTCCCTGAACTTTTCTACATTCTGAGGCCCAATGGAAGCTTCTGTTGCATTTTGGACATGGGGTATTAGGTCTTGGTCTCCCACCCTGTTTTCTCATTTTGTCTCTATACCAACATTGAGCTTCCAGATGCCTTACTTTACCACACTGAAGGCATTGACGAGTCTCTCTGGAAGTCCCTTGCCAGAAGGGACCCTGTTTTCCCATGTTGGGCTCTTGGGAAGTCTGCATCATAGCCTGGCTATCAAAGGCATTTGTACCCACTGTGGCACAGCATCTTATGAGCTCCTTTAAAGGAGCATCCTTGTGCAGCCCTAGTATAATTCTTCTGCAACCTCATTAGCATTTTCCTTAGCAAGTTCCCTTATCAAAATGCCTGTTCCTGCATTTTTCCCATTAGTTCTTGTGCTAGCTGTCTGCAAATTTCCCACAAAGTCAGCAAAGGGTTCATTTGGCCCTTGTGTTATTTTTGTGAAAGCCTCACCCTTGTTGTCTTTATTGTGGAGAGAAGCCTATGCTTTGATAGCATTAGCAGCAATTTGCTCATATGCTGCTATGGAATAATTAACCTGTACTGCGATGTCTGCATAGGAATCTACACCTGTTATTAGGTCATAGGTGATTGCAGCATGAACTGCACTTTGACTATTGTGTTGGGCTTGTATCCTACAGAACTCACTATATTCAGAAAGCCATAAATAGTTTTGTCCAGGTTCTAGCCATACCCTTGCTATAGATTTCCAGTCATTAGGGGGTCAAGATTTCAAAAGCCAAATTTTGTAATAACATCTTAACATAAGCTGATATAGTCCCATAGAGTGCAAACTTTCTTGATCTGAGGAATTAAACTGTTGAGTTATAGGAAAAATGTGATGTTGGAGTTCTGTTACAACTCTCCCTTCTGCTTTGGCCTTAATTAGTCCCTTTTGCAATCTAGTCATAGGAGCGGCTGGATGCTGGGGGGGAGGTGCTGGTGCTGTCACTGCCCCCCCCAACCCCACTTCTCCTCCCTCCATACCGGAGGGTGGAGTTGATGGAGGAGAGTCAATTACCTGTTCCTTAGGTGGGGCTGAAGCTGCCTCCTTGGGTGGAAAGTCACCACATCCTTGAGCCTCACTTAAGTCTCCATGTCCTGTGGGGATTAATCTCTTCATTGTCTTCCTCCTTTATCTCAGGCTTCCCCATTTGGCTATTTCTAGACCTCTTTTTTCTTTCTTCTAGAAATCATAGGGTTCTTTAAGGCCAACTTTATTATAATGTATAAATAGAATGCCTCGATGGAAATTGAATGAGATCCATTTTCATTGTAATATGCGGAGAGCTGTTGCCCAATTAATGTCCAATTATCTCAAGAAATTTGCTCTTCCTCTAAGAACCAAGGGGAGCGTTTTAATGTACCCAGAAGTGTAGCTATCTGTTCCCAAGTTATAAGTAGCCCTTGGTCTTCTATCAGTTTAAGCATGTTTTCTATAGCGCCACTCCTGGGTGGGGGTGGGGAGGTTCGGAGGGGTGGGGGAATGGGGAATCTTAGCTACCATCTGTCCCATTTCAGTCAAAAAAGATTACTAGTTCAGTCTTTAAGAAAATAATTTCCCTGTTTGTCTATTATAATACTCACCCAAGTTCCTGGTCACTGGAGACTTCTTCAGTGAAAGTAGGGTCCTTGGTTCCCATGCTTGGGTGCCAAATGTGATGACCGTGTATTTTAAAATCAGCCAGAGTCAAGAATTCAGGTTAAGGGAAAATCTCCAATCTTTATTCTCAGTAGAGGTGTAGAAGGATCGGAGGTGAAGGGGGGATCATGATTGCAATGTGTGCAGCTGCAACAAGAAGCCAGCCAGGCAGTCTCTCCCCGCTTCTCTTCCTGGCACTCTGCCTCCACCCACCAACATCGTCATTTCCTATACAACACATCAGGACTTGCACAAAGAGTGGGCAGGGGCCATTCTTTCTCCAAGCATATATATTAATAGAGTATGGTCCAATTACTATTTAGCCTCACGTGCTTGGGACCTCAGTGCATCAACTCAAGCTTCAGCCCATTACAATACCTAATGTTTTTACAATTCTATTTAACTTCTTAACGCCTTTCTTATTTATTTTGTGATTTGATTTATCAAGTTCTAAGAGAGCAAGTTTGAGATCTCCCACCTATATAGTTTTGCTGTCTAATTCTTCTTGTAGCTCTCTTAAATTCTCCTCTATTAATTTGGATGCTGTACTACTTTGTGTATATATGTTTAATATTGATATTACTTCATTTTCTATGGTACCTTTAAGCAGGATATAGTTTCCTTCCTTATTTCTTTTAATTAGATCTATTTTTGCTTTTGTTTGATCTGAAATAGCATTGCTACCCTTGCTTTATTTTACCTCAGTTAAGCATAATAGATTCTGCTCCAGCCTTTTACCTTTACTCTAAATGTGTCATTCTGCTTTAAATGAGTTATGGCATTTAATCCATTTCTTTTTAAAGGGAGAGTTCATCCATTCACATTCACTGAGAAAATTACTATCTCTATATTTTGTGCCATACTTTTAATCCCTAATTTTATTTTTCTCTTCCTTTTCCCCCTTTCTCTCCTCTTCAGTATTGTGTCACTGATCATCCACTCTCTCAAACAGCCCTCCTCTTTTGCAGGGTCCCCTTTTATACCTTCCCCTTTCTACTTTTCTTCTTATTTATATTATCCTCCCTCCTTATTTTTCCCCTTCTCTTCCTACTTTCCTATTCAGTGAAACAAGTTTTTATGTGAAGGTAAATGTGTCTAATATTCTTCCTTCAAGCCAAATCTGATGAGAGTAAGATTCTCACAATGTTCCTTCCTCTCCCCTCTTTCCTTCAATTGTAGTAGGTCTTTTTTGCCTCCTCATGAGATATATTTTACCCTATTTTAACTGCATTTTCTTCTTCTTCTAGGAGAATCACAATTTCTTTTCTAATTTGTTTTTTTAAATCACCACAATAACATCAAACTATACCTGCACCCTCTAAGTATACCCATAACAGAAATACATATCTCAAGAATTAAATATATCATCTTCCCATGTAGGGATTTAAGCTTTTTAACTTTTAAAAGTTATTTTTTCTTTCATTTTTATATGCTTCTTTTATATGCTTTATATGCTTCTCTTAAAAAAGTAAAGTTCTGTATTTGAAGATTAAATTTTCTATTCAGCTCTGGTCTCTTTATCAGAAATAGATGAAATTCACCTGTTTCATTGAATGTCCATCTTTTCTCCTAAAAAATGATGCTCAATATTGCTGAATAATTGATTCTTGGCTTCAGTCCAAGTTGTTTTGCCTTTCTGAATTGTTATTCATGCCCTTCAATCTTTTAAATTAGAAACTGCCAAGTTCTGAGTAATCCTGATTGTGGCTCCTCAATAATTGTTTCCTTCTGGCTGTTTGCAATATTTTCTCCTTGATTGGATAATTCTGAAATTTTGACACAATGGTCCTTGGAATTTTGGCATATAATTATATAGAACAGTTAGGTGACACAAAAGAGAGAGTGCTGATCTTTGAGTCAACAAGATGTGAGTTCAAAGTCTACTTCAGAGACTTGGTACAGCTGGAAATCTAGAAATGCTTCTGAAGGCACAGGGCAGGAGAGGAAAAAGGTAGAAGATAAAAGGATTTTAGGAGATTTTGTTGTTATCTAGTACTAGAAAAATGATATAAAAATATTAAAGGGATCTTGATTATTATCCTACCCTTTAAAAAACCAAGGTATGAGTGAATGCCAAGCTATGGTGAATGCCAGGAAATTGGACAGAAAGAAAAATAACACTTGTCTTTCTGGCTATTTGAAGAATTAAAGGAACTATATGTTATTATGGGACTTGTGGGGAAGATTGTGGGTCAGTGAAATCATCAAACTCTCCACTCTGGTTTTTAAATTATAAGTGTTCCTTCAAGAAATTCAGTTGTGCTTTAAAAAAAAACAAATAAACAAACAAAACTTTCTTCAGTAATATTGTGGACTCCATTTTGTTAGCTCGAAATGGGAAATGGAAACTCATTGAGATTTGGGTCCATGACTGGTTTTGTCTTTGTATCCACATTGTCCATTATTTATGCCTTACATATAATAATTCCTTAATATAAGCTGTTGATTGAAGGAATGGAGATAATGGAGCAATACTGTACATACAGTAAGCCAGATTTCCTGGAAAGAGGTCAGGACCAAAATGAATAAGACATTTCTTAAAAGCTTATCTGTAAATTTCTTATGATGAGAGAAATTTTTGGCAGTTGGGTTAAATGCTTCTAAGTAGTGTACTATACATGTGATTTCACTGGTAGAGGAAACTCTCCAGGGAATAAGGTAGATTCTAACATAGAATTCTCTTACTAGCATAGAATTCACTTACTAGGTAAGCAACCCTGGGTAAGTCACTTCACTCTGTCTCAATTTCTCTGTCTGTAACATGAGCTGAAGAAGGAATTGGTAAGTCACTCCAATATCTTTGTCTAATTCAACTTATGTCTAATTAGACATAAGTGAAACAATAGAACAACAGTAAGAGGGAACTCTCAAAAGGGATTAAATCTTTTCTGCAAATTCATATCAGAAAGGTCTTTGCAACTTTTTATATTAAAGCTGTTTATTTGCAAAACATATACATGGGTATTTTTTTTAAACATTGACCCTTGCAAAACCTTCTGTTCCAAATTTCCCCCTCCTTTTCCTCACTCCCTCCCCTAGATAACAGGTAATCCAAATACATGTTAGATATGTTAAAAATATATGTTAAATCCAATATATGTATACATAATTATACCGTTATCTTGTTGTACAAGAAAAATTGGATCAAGAAGGAAAAAACACTGAGAAAGAAAACAAAATGCAAGCAAACAATAGAAAGAGTGAAAACACTATGTTGTGGTTCATACTCAGTTCCCACAGTTCTCTCTCTGGATGTAGATGGCTCTCTTCATCACTGAACAAGTGGAACTGGTTTGAATCATCTCATTGTTGAAGAGAGCTATGTCCATCAGAATTGATCATTATACAATCTTGTTGTTGCCATGTATAATGATCTTCTGGTTCTGCTAATTTCACTTAGCATCAGTTCATGCAAGTCACTCCAGGCCTCTCTGAAATCATCCTGCTGGTCATTTATTACAGAACAATAATATTCCATAACATTCATATACTATAATTTTATTCAGCCATTCTCTAATTGATGGGCATTCATTTAATATCCAGTTTCTTACCACTATAAAAAAAGGCTGCCACAAGCATTTTGCACATGGGGGTCTCTTTCCCTCCTTCAAGATCTCTTTGAGATATAGACCCAGTAGAAATATTGCTGGGTCAAAGGGTATGCAGAGTTTGATAACTTTTTGAGCACAAAATTGCTCTCCAGAATGGTTGTATCTGTTCACAGTTCCACCAACAATGTATCAGTGTCCCAGTTTTCCCACATTCCCTCCAACATTCATCATTATCTTTTCCTGTAATCTTAGCCAATCTGAGTGGTATCTCAGAGCAACTGATAGTTTTAAAAACATTAAGTGATTTCTCCAGAGCCAGACAATCAGTTTGCATCAGATGCATGACTTAGGCACAGTCTTCCTTACTCTGACATTTAGTCTTTCTATTTTTGATAACATAGCTGGGGAAAAACTGATAAGTGAATTTCATATGGGTTACTTCAAATCATGTGGGAAGATTTTGATTAATGAAGTTTCATACATATCAAGTATTCCTTTTCCTTTTTTTAAAAAAGAGTTTGTTCAGACTTGTATAGCAAAATTGGAATACAAAAAATCTTCATTTTTTAAGTATTACCAGGTTTTGCCACAAAAGCATTGTTGCAAATAAAGATAAAAAGAAAATGAAATTACACAACTTAGTGGATTCAAGTTGTTCTATCAAAAAAAAAAGGAAGGGGGGAACAAATAACAATTCTATCTGAAACCAGAATGAAAGAATATAGTTTCATAAATCCAAATTTTGGAGAACCGAGAAATAAAGTTATATTTAGTTTTATATTTAATTGTGCCTGAAGTTCCAATTGGAATTTAAAGTTCAGAGGGAAACTTACTGAAGGTTGTTTCTACTCTCAACATCTCACACCATTATTGTATTTTGATAACACTGTTAAGCAGAATGAAATCTTTTGCATACCACTTCTTTGGTTTGACTAGCCAGAAATCAATCAATTATGGAAATTATAGTACAGTGAAAATAATATAACAGTATTCTAAATCTAATATAACTTTGGCTCAGGTGAATATAGACATTCTGCATGTTATTGTCAACTTTACTAGCTAGCTTGCATGAATTCCTGTTTAAGAATGAAAGATAGGTTTAATATTTAATATTCAATTTAAAGATAATTCATTTAATATATTTTAAGAAGTAATATTAATGTATTGCATTTGTATAGTTTATCAAACTCTTCCCTGATTCCTACCTGTGTGATATAAGGGAGTTTTTGGATATAGGACAAGGCTTATTAATTTTTTCCAATTAAACAAACAAGTCATTAAGGATACATAACTTGCTAAAGTTCAAGTTTAGTAAGTAATAGAAGTATAACAAGAATCCTTACAGATTATATAGTTTTGAAGTGAGAAAGGAATTTAGAGACCATCTAGTTTAACCATTTCATTTTGTATTTGAGGAAATTAAGACCCAGAAACATCTAACTCTTAATTCAATGCTCTTTTTAGTGCACTGCATATCACATAGTATTGCCACATAAAATGGATCCAGTATTCCTCACTCAGGGTTTCTTTAAATGTTAAAATAAGCTTTCTGGAAGCCCCTATTCCCCATGCCTGCCAAGATAGGATGGAATGAGGTAGTGGTCATGTTTAAGCCTATCTTTATGTTATCACTTTAAAATAGTAAAATATGCATCAAATGAAATGGAATAAGGGGGTAGGGAGGAGGCTTAATCAAGGAAATGAGAAAAGGAAAGAAATTCTCACAAAGAACCTGTAGCAGAGACACTGAGCAAATAAACTTCATAATAAAATGAGAAAGGAGTAAAAGAACATGAGAAGAAATCTCTAGAAGAAGGAAAAAATGAAGAGGTGACTAAAGCTGGATTCCTGGATTCCTATAAATAACATGGAATTCATATATACATATATATATATATATATATATTTTTTTTTTTTTTTTTTTTTTTTTTTTTTGCTGATGCATTTGGGTTAAGTGACAACCAGGGAAGTAATAAGTATCTGAGATCAAATTTGAACTCAGGTTCTCCTGACTTCAGGGCTGGTGCTCTATCCACTGCACCACCTAGCTGCCTTTATATATGGAATTCTTACAAATAGTTACTATAAAAACTGAATAAAGCTTCAAAATGTTTAAAAATATAATGAAGTGTAGAAGGACATAAGAAGTAAAAGTAGAGCTCTGAAAGATTTTTTTATTATTTTTAAGAGAATAAATGAACTAGAAAAAAACAGAAAATTTTTTAAATAAAATATAAACTACTCTAAAATAAAGAATATTGTTGCTATAATGTAAAAATTCAGTGTCACCTTTTTTTATTTTGCTTAGATAATTGGAGTTAAGTGCCCAGGGTCACACAACTAGGATGTGTTAAGTGTCTGAGGTCAGATTTGAACTCATGTCCTCCTGACTTCCAGCCTGATCCTCTATTCACTGCACCACCTAGCTGTCCCCTCAGTGAATCAACTTCAACAAAGATTACCCCTCAAAAAACTAACTTTTAGAAAAGTAAAAAAAAAAAACTGAAGAAAAGACATAAAAGAAGATTTATAAGATACACAAATTCAAGGAGAAATAGGCCCAGGGCATTTTTAATATTACTAAGTTATTCTTCCAAGATACATGAGATTATTCTCTCTCTTTCTCCCAACTCTCTAATTGTTTGAATTCCTAGTTTCCAAAGAATTTACTGTTTTATAGAAAATCCACAACAGAACGGTTCCAGATGAAAATTCAAACTAACATATATTTGAGAAAATATTTTTTTAAATAAAGTACAATAAAACATAAATAATGCTATTTTTTGTTTTTATAAATCAACATATGTGACCCACAGTGATCTTCTATTTAAACTTGATAACTACTGATCCACAGGATTTGAACAAGATTTCACAACTAATGAATGCAGACAAAATGAATGAAATTTGTCATTCTGTTCCACCTAATGGGTATCTAAATTTATTAAACAGGCATTTTAACTGATTAAGAACTTTTTCATGCAACTAGCCTAAGCTAACAATCAATTAAATTGAATCAATTGAAAATTGTTCTCAGCTGATTAAGATTTTAGAGTATAGGATCTTCTTAATTCTGTTTGTTACTATAAGTAGGGGGAATAATTTAATTTATTCACTCAACTACTTCCACGGAAATTTAATTTAGTAAGTTGTCCTAAACTTTTTTTTAAAAAGATAATAGAATTTCTTGGTAGGAAGTAGCTGATGTGTCAAAATGTATCAATTAAAAACACACACACACCCTATAGGTGACATGCTGCAGTACCTTTGATAGATACTGGCTGTATGACTCCCAAGAAATCATTTTACATCTCAGTGTTTCTAAGCAATTCTCTAAAACTCTATTTTAAAGCTTGTGCCAATCTGCAGTGGTAAAGAGGGTTTCCCCATGGAAATTGTTTCTTCTCATAAAACAACAAATCTGATCCCTTAAAAGAGTTCTCTAGTAATGTACAGGACAGGTTAATTTGTATACAACCTTCTATTTTTTGCCCAAATCTTAAATTTCCTATTTTACTTGTTAATTACTAAATAAGTTCAAATGAGCATAATACAAAATTACTGTGGCATGCTAATATCTAATTGTAATTTCAGCTATGATAATGCCAGAGCATATAGATGGCTATGTCATTTTTTAAAGTCCACGATATTATAAAACTTTATTTATCACTGAAACAGAATAACTTCTTCTCAGAAGATGAATCTAAGATGTTTTATGAAGTTGTTATTTTAAAGTCATGTTGTATATCTCTTAAAGCAGACAAAACAATAAAACTGGTCTGCTATGGCAAAACTATTCTATTTGAAGCACTAGCATTGCTGTTATCAAAACATTTCCTTGAAACTCTAAAATTGAAACAAGGTTCCCAATCCCAACTATCCGTGACTGAAATTACCCCTAATAGTCTTTGCTAGATAAATATATAAGCTTGCTATTTCATCTGGACATGCTTAATAAATTTGGGTTGCTTGGCAATAAAGCTGATTGGAGATATTTGAAATCATTTATTGCATCAATTATGTTGCTGTAGGCTCTGTCACTTAGCCTTTTGGAGTACAAATTATATGTGATATTCAGGTTACAATGGTTTTGCTGTGTATGTCTTATCAGTTGAGATGATGCTTACTTGGAGAAGTTATTGCCAAGTGTCCACTGTTGTAATGCATATCTTTGTCTTTTATTTCTCAGTTTCAGACATTTGACTGAAATTTCTTTAGTGAGTAGAATTTCTGTTTTATGAAACTGAAAAACTTTATGTCAGAGAAACATAAAATATGTTTTCTCTGAATCAAATGGTTATTTATATGCTTCTCTCTCCCCACCTCAAGGACATAAACTACCACAGAGTCACTTGGGGATGAAGCAGAGATAGATGGAAAGAGTCTGTTAAATTAATCGCCCTGTGGTATTATAAAGGAATGGTGTCTTGGTGTTTCAAAACCTGGGGTCTAGTGCTAGATTACATATTCATTAGCCCCATCATATTAATTTAGTTATTTCCAACAATTTGCTTGTTAACAGTTCTTTCTCTTTAAAATTAGAAATTAGTTTACATATTCTCTGATATTTTTTAAAGTTCTATGATTTATTTTGACCTTGTACAAATTCAAAATAATGTATAAATATATAAAATTAATTTCACAAAATATTATTTTTCTCTCTGTTATATAAAGAAACTCCACTAGAGTTTATTCTGATGTCTCCAGGGTGTAAGTGTGCCTGGTTACCAAAAGTTATATCAACTGAACTGAGGTTTTTAACATATTATTAAAACCAAAAAAGACTTTCAAAGAATGTAGCTTTATAAGGACAGGAATTATTTAACATTTTTGTTTCTGAAACCATGGTAAATGACAGTACAATGGTAAGAGATTAATACATGCTTGTTGGATTGAATTGATGATGGTCATATCTGATGTCAAGTGCAAATTGAAGCCCTTGTAAGGGCTTATTACTGGTTTAACCTGAAGATGATGAATTTTTCAGCCCCTTTATCCTCTGAGAGAGAATACTCATTATATAAGTATTACAATCTGCCACCTATTCCATCAGTGAAATCACAGGTCTACAATGTATTAAATTAGAGAAATATTTGAATTATATTCTTAAATTGAGTAAAGCTTCGAAAGGTTATAGGTCCACCAAACTCTTAAAAGAGTATTTAAATGATTTTGATAGAAATCATAAGTCACAAAGCTTTTACTTTCCTTAAATGCATCTAACTATTAATATTAAAGCATCTTGCAGAATATTTTCAATTTCACTAACTTCTGATTTTGAATATTTGCCATATTATTTCAATCCCAAGTCTGCATTTCAAACATCTGAAAATAGAAATAATGTTTTCCTTTACTGAGATTAAACAAAATCTGATTTGCATTTTGTTTCATTATTTTAAACATGGTTAAAGCACAGACTTACAAAACCTACTTTATCCTAGGATCACAATGCATTTTAAAGAAAATAATTTTGTGGCTTTTTTTTTCAAATAAAAGAAGTAAAACACTCACATTTGCTTTTAATTGATACAAAAGTAAAAATAAAAATTGACTTAAATTATAGTTTCAGAATTTACATATCAAAAGAAAATGTGATCAATTTAATTCTCTAATTGATCCATCAAAATTCATTGCTACATGAGAAAATAAAGAGGGAGATCAATATTTCCACTTTCTCCAACATTTCTTCCTCTTTCTTTCCCTTTGCCTCTCTCTCTCTCTCTCAACACAAAAGGATAGTATACATCTTATTATTCCTTCTGCTTTAACTTCTCCCACCTCCATCTTTTATCTCTTTCTCTTCCAGTCCCTAGCCCCCACCAAAATTCTCCAATTTTCTGACTGCAAAACTGGTATTTCCTATAAGTGTGTATTATGAGATTTTAAAAAGGAATGATTATTTTTTTTCTCCCTATTATTGACATTCAGCATTCTTAAAAATATATATAATCTGGCTTACATGCAATATTTAGCAATAAAGTTGTAAATGTAAACTAGTTTAATCAAACCTGCAAAATAGCTACATACTATACAAATGTCACTGGCAATAACTGCTTCCAGACATCCAAGTTAAGAAATATATTATTTTCTTGTACTCATTCATTCTTCCCTATGCTAACGATAGGCATATCCAAAGAGGATTGAGGAAAAGATATTTTTTTAAAATGGAATTCTGAGAAAGTAATCTAAAATTTTATGGCAAATATATTGATACCTGAAAATGTCTTTTCTCTTTTGCTACTTTTGTTTCTTACCTATCTTAGTCTGTTATTCCACTGCATACTCATCTTCTTTCCATCCATGCCAACCTTCTGCAATTCACTCAATAACTTCAGCTGTTTTTAATTAGTGATATTAAGAGTGGGTCTATAATAATGACATAAAGCAGTAGGCATAACAGTCCAGATAAAGCACTAAAAAAGCACAATTGTTTGTAGAAGATAAAGATTTGAAATGGTCATTTTCTTCACTCATTTTTTTCATTAAATTATAAAAAACATTTCTTTACCCTTTTTCCTCCCCAGAATTAAAAAGATGCAAAGCTTGCTAGGTCCCAGAAGAAATATTTACTAATTCCTTCATTTTAAAGATGAAGAAACTGAGGTCCAGAATGGTTATGTTGATTGATTTTGCTGCTCAATTATTTTATATTTTTAGTGTTACAGAATTTTTTCTTCATGCCTAGAGTTTTCATTCATTCATTCAGGCAATTAGTGTTAAGTGACTTAGTCAAGATCACACAGCTAGTAAGTGTTAAGAGTATGAGATCATATTTGAACTCAGGTTCTCCTGAATTCTGGGTTGGTGCTCTATCCATTGTGTCATCTAGCTGTTCCCCACAGTTTTTTATATGAATTTTTTAACCACAGTTTAAAACTTTGACTTTCTTTTTGTGGTAGTGATTCTACATTTAGAGTTTGGAAGGCAACTCATATATTTTGAAAATATGTAACTCAGAAATAAACACTTGAAAATTTTTAAGCAATCAGTTTCTTATTTGTTTTGTTTTGAGGCACTTGGGGTTAAATGACCTGCAAGCTGGATTTGAATTCAGGTCTTCCTGACTTTAGAGCTGTTGTTCTATCCACTGTGTCATCTGCTGCCCTATAATCAGTTTCTTATAAAGAAAAACTATATTATAAAATAACATAATTATTTCTCTAGACTAGCCCTATTTAGAATGAATTGAAAACAATGTATATAATAAAAACAACTTTTTGAATGGAGAGATCACTTGAAAACAATCAAAAGTGAATGTTGCAAAATGACAAAAATAGGTTTTATGATTCCTCTTTTTTTTTGTCTTTTCCTTTTTTCTTTAAAATAACATCAATTATTCCTTCTGGTGGGTTCTTAAAGATAGGGAAGGAAGAGGAATAGAGAGAGAAATTCTGATTATATAAAAAAATGAAATTTTATTTTAAAGAATATACATAGTAGAAAAGATGCATTTTTGATTGTTGACTTTCAAAAGCTTGTCTCTATAGGGTGATTGCTGTGCCCTCAACCCTGATCTTTATTAGAAATATTTAGATTTGAGATATTGTAGAAAATAACAATATATTTGGATTATTTGGATTTGTTTGTGAATTTGATAATGTTTGACTTTCAATTTTGGAGATCAAAGAATTATCACTAAAGAGAGCTGTCTCCTGGCTTAAATAGGGGCATAATCTGTGTGGAATGAAGTGCTGAGATAAAAACAAAGGAAGGGAATAGAAAAAGATATTGCAATTTTTAAAATGTGAAATCTATACCTGGTTCTAATTTTGTCTACATGAAGCTGATTTGGACTAAAAGAAGATAGAAACCAAGCCAAGTAGAAAGTGTCTATCTGTGGTCTGTTGAATGCTTTATCTAAAAATATACCAGAAAGCTCAGCTTTCTTCACCACTACTTCAAATTCCAAATTAAAAATTAATGAAGTCAACCCTGCAGTAATCCAGGTGGTTGCTGGATTCCAATCTGGATACTCTGTTCAATGTATATTTAGTTACCTCGGATTGTTTCAAATGTGCTCTAATACTATAAACACTTTTGGTGGAGGTGCTGACAGAAGCATTAATATGATCAGATGTTGCCAACTTGCCAGCCAATGAAAGAAAAAATGTGCAAGAAAGAAATGTCTCCATTTATTTTGTGATATTACATTCCAGAAACAAAGCATAAATAGTACAGGAAAATGGATATTTATGGTCATTTCTGGGGGAATTTAGCTGTCACTCAGAAAGTAAACATCTTAGAGAAAATGTTCAAGGCAGAAATATGGATTATACAGTCTTAGGTGTAATGCTGTATATAAGATTTACGCCCAATTCTAAGAAAAGCATAAAGCATTTTTTTTCTTCTTCTGAAAGTATTAAGAAAAGATGTGCTGCAATACATTGGAAACCTGCAGCAGGGTTCATAAAAATGAATTCCTAAAAGGAAAGTTTCAATGGTATTAGCATATCAAATCAAGAAGCACAATAAGGATTGGAATTTGGGATCTTTTCTTGTGTCACATTTTCTAGATGAAATTTACATTTGCGACTCTAGTGTCCTCAATTTTTGTATTGCTTAAAAAGGTATAAAATTTACTTTTGTAGAACTGTGTGGAACAAAGCATTTATAATAATATATAAGTCTACACTGTTGAATGTTACCATAATTGATGAACCATTTCTGTGACATCAAATTCAAGTTGGACCACTAAACCATACATAAATATTCCTGAAGGCTGCATATTGACTTAGAAAACAACATATGCTCTATTACATTTTTGTTTATTTTGTTAAATATCTTCCAACTATATTTTAATCTGGATACTAGGGAGCATTGCTGGCACATTGTCTGATGTCTTTGAATCATATCTCCCTACACACTATAGATAAATATAAACTACAGTTAGCAGATTTTAAACATTCAATCAACACATTATATTAATGTAAAAGCAATCTTTTTTTTCTTTTTATATTTTTGGCAAGACAATTGGGGTTAAGTGACTTACCCAGGGTCACATAGCTAGAAAGCATTAATTGTCTGAAGCTGGATTTGAATTTAGGTCCTCCAGACTCAAGAGCCAGTTCTCTATCCACTAGCTGCCCCTGTAAAAATAACCTCAATGTAAAATTGCATCCAATTAAATTAATATTTTCCATCATGGCTGAGAGCAACTGCTAATTTATGGAAGAAAGAAAGATTATGATTGTCTAATATGGTTCATGATCCAATAAAGAAGAGAGAAACTGGGATGGCAAGAAATTAGAACATAATTGATGAAGCTATTCTAATTGGCAGGGCTCTGATTGTGAGAAAACCAAGTTAGAAGAAAAAATACCAGGCAAAAATAATTTGGAAGTATAGGTTTTAAGACTGCTTGCACAGCAAACACATATTTCACTCTCACCTTCACCTTTAGTCTTACTACCACCTCTACCTCTGCCTTCATGCCATTATTGGGATACTGAGTTTTCTTAGTTCATACACTGTTCTGGAGAAAAAGATATGACTTCAAGTTTCAGTTTGAAATGTGTTAATATTGCTTTTTTGTTGGTTGTTACTTCTCTTCTGGTTTTGCTATTTGTGATTGTTAGGATAAGGAGTAAATTAATTATTGCCCCTTAGTTAACTTCAGAAGTTTAATTTTCAAACTGAATTTCATAAAAATTAGAAAAAAAGAGAATAACTTAATCATAGTTCCCACAATCTAAACCTGAGTTGAAGGGGGCCCACTAACGAAAGATCATAAAGCTATAGAAATATTAAATGGCTGTACTTATGGAGACCTAGGGGCAATACTATGGGAAAATATCTCTCCCTCCCATCAATTCCCCAGTGATATGAAAATGGCTTTCTTTTTTTTTTAATGAAGCACATAACAGGCTGAGTATATTACCACCTGCCAAATGAGTTAACAGATTCAAATTAGCTCAAAGATTACTTCTTCTAAATGACTAGATCTAGAGGCTTACAAAATTGAAGTAGAATGAAATAGATAAATTAATTATTATATATCTTCAAATAACTTCCATTCATAAAATGCTTATACAATAATTCTATGGTCTAAAGTTGTTATTTTCAGAGCCAAGAAAGAGCAGGATTCCATTAAAAATGCCACATTTGGATATCTGGATAATTTTGGCTTCTCTACAAAAGCTATTTCTTTAACTTTTGATGTTCATCATAACCTGAAAAATCTTTATGGAATTCTGTGAATATTTAGAGCATTTGTTTGGTCTTCATGTTATTCATCTCATCTAAAAGAACTCCCTGCCTCACTGTATCTTTTAGGCCACTGTTTCATAGAACTTTCCTTCCTCCCATCCATTCTCCAACATTAGTTAGGTACTTGAATGAATGTTTCATCTCTTCCTAGATTGCTCACATTCTATTGCTCCCATTCTAGCCCTCTCCATTGCCCTAACAATTTGAACCCCCCTACCTATACCCAACGCCCTATTAGATCCAAACCTCGGACTTATCTTCATCCTATCCCTATCTGGCCTATCAGTTTACTCAATCCTATGATCAGGATGAGCCTCTAACTCAAAATATGCCTTATTTGGAGCTCTATGAGCAGTAGCACAAACCATCTCATACGAAGTCTCCTTAGCTATCATTCTCTTATAGATCATGCTAATCAACAGATCATTTACACTAAAAACAATATCAATCACCCAAGAAAACTTCTGATTAATTGTTACAACATGACCTCTTGCCATAATATGATATATCTCTACACTAGCAGAAACAAACCGAGCACCCTTTGATCTAACCGAAGAAGAATCCAAACTAGTATCCGGCTTTAATGTAGAATACGCTGCTGGTCCTTTCCCTATATTTTTCCTAGCAGAATATGCAAACATCATTGATATAAATGCTATCACAACTATTCTATTCCTAGGGCCCTCCCTTACACCAAGCTTATCCCACCTAAACACATTATCATTCATAGTAAAAACACTCCTTCTCACCATAGCTTTTCTATGAGTACAAGCATCATACCCACGATTCCGCTACGATCAACTAATACACCTCCTATGAAAAAATTTCTTACCTATAACTTTAGCAATATGCTTATGATTTATCTCTCTACCAATCGCTCTATCCTGCATTCCTCCACAAATATAGAAATATGTCTGACAAAAGAATTATCTTGATAGGGTAAAAAATAGGGGTGCAAGCCCCCTTATTTCTAGGACAACAGGACTCGAACCTATACCAAAGAACTCAAAACCCTTTGTGTTACATTACACCACATCCTAGTAAGGTCAGCTAAATAAGCTATCGGGCCCATACCCCGAAAATGTTGGTTCTCACCCTTCCCATACTAATGTCTCCCTATGTTCTCATCATTTTAACACTAAGCCTCTTTATCGGAACCTGCCTAACCCTTTTCAGCAACCACTGATTCACAGTCTGAATAGGATTAGAAATTAACACTTTAGCTATCACCCCCTAATAACCGCCCCAAACAACCCAAGAGCCACCAAGGCAGCCACAAAATACTTCCTCACACAAGCCACCGCCTCTATAGTAATAATATTCGCTATCATTTATAATGCATGGTCAACAAACCAATGAGCCTTACTTCAACTTTCAGATAATTGAGCCTCTCTTTCAATAACTCTAGTCCTGGCTATCAAACTAGGTCTTGCCCCCTTCCACTTCTGAGTGCCAGAAGTAACACAAGGAATCTCACTCCTAACCAGAATAATGCTTTTAACATGACAAAAAATTGCCCCTATGGCTATTCTTTTCCAAATCGCCCCCCACCTCAACGTAAAAATCCTAGTCATCCTAGCAATTCTATCCGCCTTAGTAGGAGGTTGAGGTGGCCTTAATCAAACCCACCTACCAAAGATTCTAGCCTACTCCTCCATTGCCCACATAGGCTGAATAGTAATCATCGTACAAATTAATCCTACCCTAACCATCCTAACCCTTACTATCTATGTTATAGCTACTCTAACTACATTTCTAACCCTCAACCTATCAAACACTACCAAAATCAAATCCTTAGGGGGTCTATGAAACAAATCAGCTACAGCAACCATCATCAACCTTCTTACCCTCCTATCCCTAGGAGGCCTACCACCTCTCACTGGCTTCATATCTAAATGACTTGTCTTACAAGAACTAATTAATAATGGTAACATCATAACAGCTACAATAATAGCCCTTTCAGCCCTACTAAACCTTTTCTTCTATATACGACTCATCCATGCATCCAGCCTTACCATATTTCCATCCACCAATAATTCTAAAATACAATGATATAATAACTCAATACAAACTACTATACTAATTCCAACAACCACAGTAATCTCTAGCCTCCTACTCCCCCTAACCCCACTATTCATTACACTCTCATAACTAAGAACTACAAGACTTTATCTTGCATCAATCTAACGCAAATCGAACACTTTAATTAAGCTAAGTTCTCCAAACAAGCCGGGACAGCACTTAAGCTACTTCTTCGAATTTGCAATTCAACCTAATATATACTTCAGAGCCACTAAAAGGCTTGGGTTCAAACTAGGCCAAAGGCCTTCAAAGCCTTAAGCAGGTGTTAAATCACCTAGCCTTTGAAGTCACCCAGAGACTCCCCGCTTTGTAAGAAAGAAAAGGCGGGGAGTCTCAGGGGTAGTCTTAATAAACTGCCTTTACCTCTAAACTGGAGGGTTTTTATCCCCCTACTTCTTAGTTAACAGCTAAACGCCTCAACATTTGGCTTCAATTTATCACTCTGGTAAAAAGAGATTCTATCTCTGTCTTTGAATTTACAGTTCAATGCTTATCCTCAGCCATTTTACCTATGTTCATTACTTGATGACTTTTCTCTACAAACCATAAAGACATCGGAACTCTTTATTTATTATTCGGTGCCTGAGCAGGCATAATTGGCACAGCCCTGAGCCTCCTAATCTGAGCAGAACTCGGTGACGACCAGATCTATAATGTTATCGTAACAGCCCATGCCTTTGTAATAATTTTCTTTATAGTTATACCCATTATAATTGGGGGTTTTGGTAACTGACTGGTCCCCCTAATAATTGGTGCTCCTGATATAGCATTTCCTCGAATAAACAATATGAGTTTCTGACTGCTAACACCATCATTTCTTCTCCTTCTAGCATCTTCAACAGTTGAAGCCGGTGCTGGAACCGGATGAACAGTCTACCCTCCTCTAGCAGGCAACCTGGTCCACGCAGAGGCATCCGTGGATCTAGCTATTTTCTCACTCCACCTGGCAGGGATTACATCCATTTTAGGATTAATTTATTTTTTATTTTATTAATTTTATCACAACAATCATCAACATAAAACCCCTTGCAATGTCTCAATATCAAACACCACTATTCGTTTGATCCATAATAATCACAGCAATTCTACTCCTACTATCACTACCAGTACTGGCGGCAGGTATCACAATACTACTAACAGACCGTAATCTTAACACAACGTTTTTCGACCCTGCTGGAGGAGGAGACCCTATTCTGTATCAACACATTCTGATTCTTTGGTCACCCTGAAGTATATATTCTAATTCTACCAGGATTTGGGATAATTTCCCATATTGTCACATACTACGCAGGTAAAAAGAACCTTTCGGCTACATAGGGATAGTCTGAGCTATATCCATTGGCTTCCTAGGCTTCATTGTATGAGCTCACCACATATTTACTGTCGGACTAGATGTTGACACACGAGCATACTTCACATCAGCTACAATAATTATCGCGATTCCTACAGGCATAAAAGTATTTAGCTGACTCGCCACATTACACGGGGGTAACATTAAATGATCTCCAGCAATATTATGAGCCCTAGGTTTCATCTTCCTCTTTACAATCCGAGGTTTAACAGGTATCGTGTTACCCAATTCATCCTTAGATATTGTTCTGCATGATACATACTATGTAGTAGCCCACTTCCATTACATCCTATCTATGGGCGCCGTTTTTGCAATTATAGGAGGCTTCGTCCACTGATTCCCGCTATTCACAGGCTATATACTAAATGACAAATGAGCAAAAATTCATTTTTCTATTATATTCATAGGCGTCAATATAACCTTTTTCCCACACCACTTCCTAGGGCTTTCAGGTATACCTCAACGATACTCAGACTATCCAGATGCTTACACAGCATGAAATGTATTATCTCCAATTGGCTCCTTCATTTCTCTTACAGCTGGCATCCTAATAGTGTTCATTATCTGAGAGGCATTAGCATCTAAACGAAAAGTTTCTTCCACAGAACTAACTACTACTAATATCGAATAACTCTATGGTTGCCCTCCACCATATCATACATTTGAACAACCAGTTTTCATCAAAGCTTAAACATGTAAGAAAGGAAGGAATCAAACCCCCCAAAAATTGATTTCAAGTCAACCCTATAACCATTATGACTTTCTCCAAAAGATATTTAAATTATAGGTTTAACCCCTGTTATATCTTATCATGCTGTATCCTATACAGTTGGGCTTTCAAAATGCTACCTCTCCCATCATAGAAGAACTCATATATTTCCATGACCACACGCTCATGATCATCTTCTTAATTAGCTCCTTGGTACTTTATGTGCTAATTCTAATGCTCACAACAAAACTAACACATACCAGTACTATAGATGCCCAAGAAGTCGAAACTATTTGAACAATTATACCAGCAGTCATCCTAGTCCTAATTGCCCTTCCTTCACTTCGCATTCTTTATATAATAGAGATAATTTTCAACCCTTATCTTACAGTTAAGGCCATAGGACATCAATGGTACTGAAGCTACGAATACACTGACTACGAGGATTAATCCTTCGACTCATACATGGTACCAACTCAAGACTTAAACCCTGGACAACTACGACTACTAGAGGTTGACAATTGAGTAGTTCTTCCTATAGAACTTCCAATTCGAATGTTAATTTCATCAGAGGATGTACTCCACCCATGAGCAGTACCTTCTCTAGGACTAAAAGCAGATGCTGTCCCTGGACGATTAAATCAAGCCACTCTAACCTCCACTTGCCCAGGAGTTTATTTTGGTCAATGTTCAGAGATTTGTGGCTCTAACCACAGCTTCATGCCTATTGTACTAGAAATGTCGACCCTAAAATATTTTGAAAACGGGTCGCATATAATGCAAACATCTTTGAGAAGCCAACATAGTACTTAAGTATTAACGGAGTTTAACACTTCCTCAAAGCTATGCCTCAATTAGAAACATCAGCATGATTTCACATTGCTGGCCTAACCATCATTAATATTTTCTGCTTGTTCCAACTACAACTCATTGGTATTGAAATAATCTATATTTATCCTCCAGAAGAAATCCTCAAACTCTCCAAAATTCTGTTCCCCTGAGAGAAAAAATGAACGAAAATCTATTTGCCCCTTTCATCTGCCCTACTATTATAGGCATCTCTACCCTACCCATTATCATAATTTTCCCTTGTCTTATTTTCACAACGCCTAAACGTTGACTCCCCGATCGAATCCAAATCCTACAAATTTGACTTATCCGACTCATTAACAAACAAATAATAACAATACATAATAATCTGGGTCGGACATGAGCCCTTATACTTATAACCCTTATCCTATTTATTGCTACCACAAACCTTCTAGGTCTCCTACTTTACTCATTTACCCCAACAACACAGCTCTCCATAAATATTAGCATAGCTATCCCCCTTTGAATAGGCACTGTGGTTTTAGGCTTCCAAAATAAACCAAAAGCTTCACTTGCCCACTTCCTGCCACAAGGAACTCCAACACCTCTAGTTCCTATACTAATTGTTATCGAAACAATTAGCCTCCTTATCCAACCATTAGCATTAACAGTAAGACTAACAGCCAACATCACTGCTGGCCATTTATTAATCCACCTAATTAGCTGCACCGCCTTAGCGCTAGTATCTATTAACATTGTATTATCCTCAATTACACTCATCATCCTTTTCCTTCTTACCATTTTAGAACTGGCTGTAGCTATGATCCAGGCCCATGTCTTCACTCTACTAGTAAGCTTGTACTTACACAATAACACATAATCATATATTAAGATCGTAGTTATATGATGATACCTAATGACCCACTAAACCCATGCTTACCACATAGTAAACCCTAGCCCATGACCAGTGACAGGAGCAATATCAGCGCTCCTCCTTACCTCAGGAATAATCATGTGATTCCACTTCCACTCTACACTACTCTTATTTATAGGGCTTTCAACAATACTCCTAACAATATATCAATGATGACGGAACATTGTACGAGAAGGAACCTATTAAGGACATCATACCCCTGTAGTCCAAAAAGGCCTGCCCTACGGCATAGTCCTTTTTATTACATCAGAAGTTTTCTTTTTCCTAGGCTTTTTCTGAGCTTTCTACCATTCAAGCTTATCCCCAGCCCTGGAAGTAGGGGGCTGCTGACCTCCCGTAGGAATCCACCCTCTTAACCCACTAGAAGTCCCACTATTAAACACAGCCATTCTTTTGGCTTCAGGCGTCTCCATCACCTGGGCACATCACAGCCTAATAGAAGGTGACCGCAAACAAATAATCCAAGCCTTAACAACTACCATTGCTTCAGGCTTATATTTCACAATCCTCCAAGCTACAGAATACTATGAAGCCCCTTTTACTATCTATGATGGTATTTACGGATCAACCTTCTTCGTAGCAACTGGCTTTCATGGTTTACACGTAATTATTGGCTCTTTGTTCTTAATCGTTTGCCTTCGACAACTCTTCTACCATTTCACATCTACACACCACTTCGGATTTGAAGCTGCAGCCTGATACTGACACTTTGTTGATGTCGTATGACTATTTCTATATGTATCCATCTACTGATGAGGCTCCTATTTTTCTAGTATAATTAGTACTACTGATTTCCAATCATTAAGTTCTGGGTAAAACCAGAGAAAAATAATTAACCTAATATTAACCCTCCTAATCAACTCTGCTCTAGCAACCATCGTAGTCCTCATTGCCTTCTGACTACCACAACTATATTTGTACCTAGAAAAATCTAGCCCCTATGAATGTGGATTTGATCCCCAGGCTCTGCCCGTCTTCCTTTCTCAATAAAATTTTTTCTAGTTGCTATTACATTCCTATTATTTGACCTAGAGATCGCCCTTCTCCTACCCTTACCCTGAACCATCCAACTACCTACTACCAGCACCATATTTATCCTAGCATACTCCATCATCATCCTGCTCACAGGAGGTCTCACATACAAATGGTTTCAAAAAGGCCTTGAATGAACCGAATAGGTTTTTAATCTAATTAAGATAATTGATTTCGACTAAATAAATCATGGTTCTACCCCATGAATACCTTATGCTCCCTATTAACTTAAACCTAATTATAGCCTTTATATTGGCCCTCACAGGGGTTTTAATCTACCGATCACACTTAATATCAACCCTTCTATGTTTAGAAGGAATAATATTGTCCCTGTTCATCCTTATAACACTCCTAATTGCCCACTTCCATATATTCTCAATATCTATAACCCCTTTGATTCTACTAGTCTTCTCAGCTTGTGAAGCAGGGGTGGGTCTTGCACTATTAGTAAAAATCTCAACAACCCATGGTAATGATTACATCCAAAATTTAAACCTATTATAATGCTAAAAATTCTTACATCAACCTTTATACTTATTCCCCTAACATGATGCACCAAAAAATCCTGAGTATGAATTAATACCACTACACACAGCTTTATTATTAGCATTTGAAGCCTAACCCTATTCTATCACAATTCTGACTTAGGCTACAATTATAATAACTCTTTCTCTCTAGACTCTTTATCAGGCCCGCTACTTATTCTATCATGCTGACTTCTTCCACTAATAATGATTGCTAGTCAAAAACATCTAGCCCATGAACCTTTGACACGAAAAAAAATTTACTTAACTACACTTATTATCCTCCAACTTTCCCTAATCATAGCTTTCACCTCATCTGGACTAATCATATTCTATATCTTATTTGGAACTACCCTAATCCTGACCCTTATTATCATTACACACTGAGGTAGCCAAAACGAACGACTCAATGCAGGTCTATATTTCCTTTTCTACACACTAGTAGGCTCCCTCCCCTTTCTAGTAGCATTACTTTACCTACACAACAGTCTAGGCTCCCTTCACATACTTACTATAACACTAGTATCACCTACCCTGGACACTTCTATATCAACTTCCTTACTATGATATGCCTGCATAATAGCATTTATAGTAAAAAATACCACTATATGGCCTCCATCTTTAACTGCCTAAAGCACACGTAGAGGCCCCTATCGCGGGCTCTATGGTATTAGCTACTATTCTACTAAAGCTAGGTGGTTATGGCATTATACGAATCACAGCACACACAGAACCAACTACATCAACTTTATGTTACCCATTTATAATTCTATCTCTCTGAGGCATGATCATAACAAGCTCTATTTTCTTACAACAGACAGACCTTAAATCACTCATCGCATATTCCTCCATCAGCCACATAGGTTTAGTAATCAATGTAGCCCTTATACAATCTCCTATAGGCTTCATGGGCGCTACTGTGCTAATAATCGCCCACGGTCTCACCTCCTCAGTACTTTTCTGTCTAGCCAACACAAACTACGAACGCATTCACAGCCGAACCCTTATCCTTACTCGAGCTCCAAATAATCTTTCCACTAATATGCGCCTGATGACTATTAGCAAGTCTAGCCAACATAGCTCAACCTCCTTCCATCAACCTTCTAGGAGAGCTCTTGGTAATTATAACTTCATTCTCCTGATCTAAGTTTTCACTCATCCTATTAGGTATCAACACAGTCATCACAGCCCTCTACTCATTACATATACTAATTACCTCCCAACGAGGTAAATTTACAGACCATATATACCCCATCAAACCAACCTTTACCCAAGAACACATATTAATAACCCTGTATCTCCTGCCCCTACTAACCATTTCCATCTGCCCCAAATTTATTCTCGGTATTACATACTGCAAATATAGTTTAATAAAAACATTAGATTGTGAATCTAAAATTAGGAGTTTAAATCCCCTTATATGCCTGAGAAAGTTACAAGAACTGCTAACTCTTGATCCCATGCTTAAACCACATGGCTTTCTCACTTTTAAAGGATAATAGTCATCCATTGGTCTTAGGAACCAAAAATTTTGGTGCAATTCCAAATAAAAGTAATTAACTATTTATTGAATTCCTCTCTACTACTAGCCATCATTATACTTACTTTCCCTTTAGCCTATAACATGCTTCTACCACACAAAACCAATAACTTCCCACTATTATGTAAAACCATAGTTAAACTTGCCTTCTTCACTAGCCTCATCCCATTAACCCTGTTCATCTACTCTGGACAAGAATCTACAATTACAAATTGACAATGATTTTCTATAAATACATTTAACCTAACAATAAGCTTTAAATTAGACTATTTCTCCATCATCTTTATCCCCATTGCATTATACGTCACATGATCCATTCTAGAGTTCTCAATTTGATACATGCACACCAACCCAAACATTCACCACTTTTTCAAATATTTAATTATTTTCTTATTCACCATAATCATCCTTGTATCCACAAACAACCTATTTCAACTGTTCATTGGATGGGAAGGTGTTGATATCATATCATTTATACTCATCGGATGATGATTCGGACCGACCGACGTGAACACCACTGTCCTTCAAGCTGTCCTATACAACCGAATTGGAGACATTGGATTCATGCTAGCCATAGCATGCCTAATAATTAATAATAACTCCTGAGATATCCAACACATCTTCATAACAAATATCAATACATTAGCCCTTCTTGGGTTAATCCTTGCTGCAACTGGAAAATCAGCTCAGTTCGGCCTACACCCATGACTACCTTCAGCTATAGAAGGTCCTACTCCTGTATCAGCATTATTACATTCTAGCACCATGGTCGTTGCAGGTATCTTCCTACTAATCTGATTTAGCCCCATTACACAAAACAACCAAACAGCTTTGACTATCATACTATGCCTAGGGGGAATTACAACTCTATTTACCGCCATCTGTGCTATTACCCAAAAAGATATCAAAAAAATCGTAGCTTTTTCTACATCAAGTCAACTAGGCCTAATAATAGTAGCATTAGGCCTAAATCAGCCACACCTGGCATTCTTACACATTTGTACACATGCCTTCTTTAAAGCAATACTATTCCTATGCTCCAGCTCCATCATCCATAGCCTAAATGATGAACAAGATATCCGTAAAATAGGGGAGCTACTCATGCTTCTCCCAATTACATCCTCTGCAATCATACTAGGTAGTCTAGCCCTTATAGGAACCCCATTTTTAGCAGGATTCTACTCAAAAGATGCGATCATTGAAGCCATAAACACATCACATGTAAATACCTGAGCCCTGTGCATAACACTCATTGCCACTATGCTTACAGCCTTCTACAGCATACGAGTGATTCACTTTGCTCTCCTAAATGAACCACAATTCCTACCCCTTTCTCCAATAGCTGAAAACAACCCAAATATAACTAACCCTATTATACGACTAGCTCTAGGTAGTATCTTCACAGGCTTCCTCCTAACAACGAACATCCCTCCCACTACAATAATTCCTGACAATACCAGCCCTATCAAAAATATCAGTCCTAATAGTAACTGTTGCAGGCATCCTAATTTCAATTGAACTAAGTATGTTAACTAACAAAATGCCAATAACACCTCTAATCCATACACATAACTTCTCAAACATACTAGGTTATTTCACACATATTTTCCACTGACTAAACCCCCTGGCAAGTCTACAAATAGGTCAACACATCGCTACCATACTAATTGATCTAGGATGATGTGAAAAAACCGGACCAAAAGGCCAAGCTAACTTACACAGTTCCATATCTTCTGCTATTACTTCAACTCAAAAAGGACTTATTAAATATTACTTCCTTTCCTTCACAATCTGTAATGGGCTGAGGTTTGAGTTGATGCACTGAGGTCTCAAGTACGTGAGGCTAAATAGTAATTGGGCTATACTCTATTAATATACATGATTGGATAAAGAATGGTCCCTGCCCACTCTCTGTGCAAGTCCTGATGTGTTGTATAGGAAATGACGATTTTGGTGGGTGGAGGCAGAGAGAGAGAGAGGAAGAGAAGCTGGGAGAGATTGGGCCTGGCTTCTATTCTCCTGCTGGTTGTGTGGCTACTGATCCAGCTAGCTTCTTGATTCAGCTGCAC
This sequence comes from Sarcophilus harrisii, assembly GCF_902635505.1. Taxonomy (NCBI): domain Eukaryota; kingdom Metazoa; phylum Chordata; class Mammalia; order Dasyuromorphia; family Dasyuridae; genus Sarcophilus; species Sarcophilus harrisii. Next base: position 122,526,866 of record NC_045431.1, on the reverse strand, counting down.
ACATTGCTATTGCCGATTCTCTTTCACCTCCGATCCTTCTTCACTGAGAATAAAGACTGACGATTTTCCCCTAACCCGAATTCCTGACTCCTGCTGATTTAAAAATAACGGTCTTCACAACAATCTCTACAACATTAATTCTTCTAATCCTATAACTATAGACCACGAATAACTTCCAAAACTACTAAAATAGTAATAAATAAAATCCAACCTAATAACACTATAGCCCAACCCCCACAACCGTACAACAAAGACACCCCGTTCCAATCCTGACCTACATAATAATTACCTAACGAATCGAACAATTCAACAGCTGTAACCACCTCAACCTCCCCCGATATTATAAATCAAAGCATTTCTATTAACAAGCAAAGTAACAGCATACTAAAAGCCACTATATTACCTACTCAACTTTCATGATACTCTTCCGTAGCCATAGCAGCAGTATAACCAAACACCACCAACATCCCCCCTAAATTTATAAATCAAAAATACAATTAACCCCAAAAACGTACTATTTAGACTGACAACAATAGCACAGCCTAAGCCTCCACTAACTACAAGACTCAAACCCCCGTATACAGGAGAGGGCTTAGAAGCAAATGCCACAAACCCAAAAATTAATAACAAGGACAATACAAAAATAAGCATCATTTCCATATTAGTTTTAGTATGGACTTAAACCATAACCTATGACCTGAAAAACCATTGTTGTAATTCAACTACAAAAACAATGACCAATCTACGAAAGACACACCCCCTTTTAAAAATTATCAACCACTCTTTTATTGACCTACCCACTCCATCTAATATCTCTGTCTGATGGAACTTTGGATCCCTATTAGGAGTATGCCTAATTATTCAAATCCTCACAGGCCTCTTCCTAGCAATACACTATACTTCAGATACACTTACTGCTTTTTCCTCTGTAGACCATATTTGCCGTGATGTTAACCACGGCTGACTACTTCGTAACCTGCACGCTAACGGGGCTTCTATATTCTTTATGTGCCTGTTTCTACATCTTACCTCTACAAAGAAACATGAAACATTGGCACGATTCTTCTACGTGATAGCAACAGCATTTGTTGGGTATGTTCTTCCTTGAGGTCAAATGCCATTCTGAGGTGCTACCATAATTACTAACCTATTATCCGCTATCCCTTACATTGGCACCACTCTAGCAGAATGAATTTGAGGGGATTTCGCAGTAGATAAAGCAGCGCTCACACGGTTCTTTGCCTTTCACTTCATCCTACCCTTCATCATCATAGCATTAGATGTTGTTCACCTCCATGAAACAGGCTCTAACAACCCCTCAGGAATCAACCCAGATTCGGACAAAATCCCATTTCACCCCTACTATACTATTAAAGACGCTCTAGGCTTCATACTCCTTCTCCTTGTACTCCTCTTTCTAGCCCTTTTTTCACCAGACTTATTAGGAGATCCGGATAACTTTTCACCTGCCAACCCTTTAAACACGTCACCCCACATCAAACCAGAGTGATATTTCCTATTTGCATATGCTATTCTATGCTCCATTCCTAACAAACTAGGAGGAGTTCTCACCTTACTAGCATCTATCCTAATCCTCCTAATCATCCCCCTGCTCCATACTGCTAACCAATGAAGCATGATATTTCGCCCAATCTCCCAAACCCTATTCTGAATCCTCACCGCCAACCTAATCACACTCACCTGAATTCCACCCTGTGGAACAGCCATTCATTATTATTGGTCAATTAGCTTCTATGCTTTATTTCTTACTGATTCTTGTCCTAATACCTCTTGCAGGACTATTCGAAAATTATATGCTAAAACCTAAATGAAGAGTCCAAGTAATTTAACCAAAATACTGGCCTTGTAAATCAGCTATGAAGGTAGACCCCTTCCTAGGACCCATCAGGAAGAAGGCATTACACCCCGCCATCAATGCCCAAAGCCGACATTCTACTTAAACTACTTCCTGCATTAAAAATTTTTATTTATTTTTATCGCAAAATTCAATTTGTATACTATCCCAGTATCAAATTTTTTTTGCAAAATTTTTGCAAATTTTTAATTTAAGTAAAAATACATATTCATGTATATACATATATATCAATGTATAAAGATATACTTATGTATATAGAGCATACATTTATAGTCCTCTATCATATAATTATATACATATATATCAATGTATAAAGATATACTTATGTACATAGAGCATATATTTATAGTCCTCTATCATATAATTATATACATATTAATCATATATTACTAAATACATTAATATAATGTATTGCTAGATATTAATGAATACATGCATATCTTAAACTAATATAACTCATAATAGTACATAATACATAATATGTATATATTACATAAGACATATAATGTTGGCGTACATAGACATTAACTCCATGGATCCGGATCAATCAAGCTACATTCCTCTAGCAGATCATCACCATTAGGGATACCTTAATCCTCCACTCACAAGAGATCAGCAATCCGCCATCTGAAGACACTAAATCCTTCAGAGCAAGCCCATAATCTGTGGATGAACCTTCTTTCCTCTGACTGGCTACTGGTTGCTACTTCAGGCCCATTCGTTCCTATTTCAGCTCAACCATGCTTTTGTAGAGGCATTTGTGATGGTAACAATGCTGTTTGACCTCATATTGCGGCATCTCCAGTGATCATTAAGGCATTAGGTAGTTTTTAATTTGGGGGTGGTTTATCAGCAGGGCGGGAGCCTGGGGGACGCCATTAAAAGTGCAGACTTGCATAACAAGACCAATAACAAGACCAAATGGACATCAACTGAGAATGAACATCGGGCACGTGCTTATTTCCAATATGGTGTAAATCTATGAATGATGATTAGACATTTTATTAAATAAGAGCAATAAAGACATGAAGTGTTTAGATATTAAGCTATATCTAAATTATCAATTAATTTATACATATAATCAATGATCAATAGACATATTATTATATTAATAAACCTTACTAGACATGAGTTTATATTCCCCCCCCCACAATGTATCACTTTCGACTAGACAATAGGACCAAGAGCGTGTTTATACGGGTGAGTGAGTGTGTGTGTGTATATGTGTACTTGTGTGTACATATGCGTATGTATATGCATGTGTATGTGTATACGTGTATATGTATGTGTATGTGTATGCATGTGTATGTGTGTGTGTGTGTGTTTAAACCGATAATAAAGACAAACAATATCTATAACAGTTTCTTACCATTAAACCCCCCTACCCCCCTTACTAAATTTTATCGCTTCCGTCAAACCCCAAAACCGGATGATAGGCCTTTAGTATGGTAATTAAATACCTTGGAGAAATAGATTCTAAAACATATGTAAGCAGCAACTAGGCCTAACTAAGACCTATACACCACTACTCACTATTAAACTTCTACTTCTACAGAATATTACAACAAACACCCTAATATTCTATGAATCAAGCATACAATCGCTTTCCAACCCAATCTTAAAATTTTTATGGAAAAAAAACCAAAAAAATAACAAAATAAATTTAATACTGACATAGTATACAAACTTAAATTTATCAAAATTTTTGATAAATTTTGAAATTTCTAATAGATTGTTTGTGTAGCTTAACGCAAAGCAAAGCACTGAAAATGCTTAGATGGACTTTAATCAGTTCCACAAGCATAAAGGTTTGGTCCTGGCCTTACTGTTAATTTTTATTAGACCTACACATGCAAGTTTCCCCAACCCAGTGAGTATGCCCTTTTAAATTCCATAGAGTCTAAAGGAGCTGGTATCAGGCACACTTACACAAGCAGCCCATGACACCTTGTTTAACCACACCCCCACGGGTTACAGCAGTGACTAACATTGAGCTATAAACGAAAGTTTGACTAAATCATAATAAATAAGGGTTGGTAAATCTCGTGCCAGCCACTGGGGTCATACAATTAACCCGAATTAACAGAAAAACGGCGTAAAGGGTGTTTAAGCATAAAACCTAACAAATAAAGTTAAAACTCAACTGCGCTGTAATACCCCCTAGTTGATATTAAAATACGCAACTTACATGACTTTACCAATGCTGAAGACACTAAAGCTAAGGTACAAACTGGGATTAGAGACCCCACTATGCTTAGCTGTAAACCTAGGTAATTAAATAACAAAATTACTCACCAGAGAACTACTAGCCACTGCTTAAAACTCAAAGGACTTGGTGGTGCCCTAAACCCTCCTAGAGGAGCCTGTTCTATAATCAATAAACCCCGATACACCTCACCCCTGCTCGCTTAGCAGTCTATATACCGCCATCATCAGCTCACCCCAATAGAGTCCCAAAGTGAGCAAAATCATCAAACCATAAAAACGTTAGGTCAAAGTGTAGCATATGAAGGGGGAAGCAATGGGCTACATTTTCTATATTAGAACATAACAGATTGTCTACTGAAATAAAGACATGAAGGAGGATTAAAATTAAAATTAAGAATAGAGAGCTTAATTGAAATAGGCAATAGGGTGCGTACACACCGCCCGTCACCCTCCTCCATAAAGTAACCTTCAATACCTAATTAGAATACGTTAAAAAATGGAGAAAAGTCGTAACATGGTAAGTGTACTGGAAAGTGCACTTGGACAATCAAAATGTAGCTTAAGCATTTAGCTTACACCTAAAAGATTTCAGCTAATCCTGACTATTTTGAGCTAGATCTAGTCCTAGAAACACCCGATTAAACTATTTATTACAGCTACAAAACATTTATTAAGCCCTAGTATAGGTGATAGAACAGATAACCCCTTAGGCCCCTAGGCACAATAGAGAAAGTACCATGAGGGAAAGTTGAAAGATTCCATCCTGTAAGTGATAAAAAGCAAAGCTTTCCCCTTCTACCTTTTGCATAATGATTTAGCTAGTCAAACCTGACAAAACGAATTAAAGCCCGTCTTCCCGAAATTAAGTAAGCTATTGTAGAACAGTTGACAGAACGAACTCGTCTGTGTAGCAAAACAGTGAGATGATTTTACAATAGAGGTGAAAAGCCTATCGAACTTAATGATAGCTGGTTGTCCAAGAAACGGATTTAAGTTCGACTTTAAATTTAACTTAAGTACTAACAAACATCATTTAAATTTAAATGTTACTCAAAAGAGGGACAACTCTTTTGATATGTAGACAAACTTTTCTAGAGGATAATGAAATACACACAAAACATTGTAGGCCTAAAAGCAGCCATCAATTAAGAAAGCATTAAAGCTCAAATTTACCTAATATTTAATACCAATGATTAATCAAAATCCCTAACCCTATATTGGACAATTCTATAATTATTTAGAAGATATAATGCTAATATGAGTAACCTGAATATATTCTCCTTGCACAAGCATAAATATAGATCGGAACAACCGCTTACACTTAACCAAACAAATAACTACAACCACACACTAGTACCCTACTATACATTTTGTTAACCCAACTCAGGCGTGCATATAAAGGAAAGATTAAAAGGAATAAAAGGAACTCGGCAAACATGAGCCCCGCCTGTTTACCAAAAACATCACCTTTAGCATTTACCAGTATTAGAGGCACTGCCTGCCCGGTGAGTTATGACTTTAACGGCTGCGGTATCCTGACCCTGCAAAGGTAGCATAATCACTTGTCTCTTAATTGGAGACTAGTATGAATGGCATCACGAGGGCTCAACTGTCTCTTATTCCCAATCAGTGAAATTGACCTTCCTGTGCAGCGGCGGGAATGCTTATCCAAGACGAGAAGACTCTGTGGAGCTTAAGTCGCATAACTCAACAAATACCAATACATAATCTACCGGAACAACCGTATAAGCCCCTGAGTTGTAGTCTTTGGTTGGGGTGACCTCGGAGCATAAAATAACCTCCGAATGAATATAACCCAGATTAACGAATCTAAGTGTAACAATACCAGTAATTGACCCATCTTTTGATCAACGGAACAAGTTACCCTAAGGATAACAGCGCAATCCTATTTGCTCCCATTCCCTAGAATGGGACCTAGAAGAAAAGGAGTATGTTGTTCTCACCTTTGTATTCTGACATGCTGCACCCTTGCCCAATATAATTCCTCCTATATAGTATATGTTTAGTGAATTGAATTCATTTTTATAAACAAACATATGTTTGTTAAAGTGTTTGTTTCTTTGGAGAGGAAGTCCCTATTCCTACCAGTTAATTTATTTGCTTCAATTTTCTATGGTTTATAAACTGGGAGTTGTTACTTTTTAATTAGTAATTCTAAATGTTATTTTAAAAATAATAATAGCTATTTTATTTTCAAAATACATGCAAAGATAGTTTTCAGCACTCACTCCTGCAAAATCTTGTGTTCTGAAATTTTCTCCCTCCCACCCCCCATGCTAAAGACAGCAAGAAATCCAACATATTAACCATGTGAAATTCTTTTAAATATATTTTCACATTTATCATGATGCACAAAAAAATCATATGAAGAAAGGAAAAAAATGAGAAAAAAAAAGTCCGTTATACTTGATTATCACAGAATCTTGATATTACTGTATACAATGTACTCTTGGTTCTACTCACTTCCCTTAGCATCACTTCATGCAAATGTCTCCAGGCCTTTCTGTAATAAATCTACTAATATTCCTTATAGAATAATATTATTCCATTATATTCATATACCATAACTTATTCAGTCATTCTTCAACATATAGACATTCACTCAGTTTTCAATTCCTTGCCATTAGAAAATGACTGCTACAAATATTTTTGCATATGTAGTTTCTTTTAACTTTTTAATGATTTCTTTGGAATAAAAACCCAGTACAGACACTGATGGATCAAAGGGTATGCACAGTTTAGTGCATAATTCCAAAATGATATCCAGGATGATTGGTTTAGTTCACAACACCACCAATTTATTAGTGTTTCAGTTTTCCTACATCCCCTCCAATGTTTGTCATTAACTTTTCCTGTTTTCTTAGTTAATCTGAGAGGTGTGGAGTGCAACCTCAATGTTGTACTAAATTGTATTTCTCTAATCAATAGTGATCTTTTTATATGACTAGAAATGGCTTTAATTTCTTTATCTGAAAATTGTCTGTTCATATCTTTGACTATTATCATTTGGAGAATGGCTTGCATTAGTATAAATTTGAGTCAATTCTCTATATATTTTAGAAATAATGCCTTTATCAGAACCTGTAGATATATAATTTCCCTCCCAGGTATCTTCTTCCCTTTTAAATTTCACTGCACTGGTTTTGTTTGTACAAAAACTTCTTAATTTAATATAATCAAAATTATCCATTTTGTATTTTATAATGTTTTCTAGCTGTTCTTTGTCCATAAATTCTTCCCTTTCCCACAGAACTGAGGGGGAGATTATCCCTTTTTCTCCTAATGTGCTTATAGTATTATCTTTTATGTCTAAATCATGAACCCATTTCAACTTTATACTTGGAATAGGGTATTAAGTATTGGCCAATGCTTAGCTACTGCCATACTGTTTCCAGTTGTCTCAGCAATTTTTGTCAAATAGTAAGTTCTTATCCCAGAAGCTAGAATCTTTGGGTTCATCAAACACTAGATTACTATAGTCATTGACTATTTTGTCTTGGAATCTAACCTATTCCACTGATTCAGTACACTATTTCTTAGCTAGTATCAAATGGTTTTGATGACAACTGCTTTAAATATAGTTTTAGGTCTGATACAGGTAGGCCACCTTCCTTTGCATTTTTCCCATTAATTCCCTTGAAATTCTTGACCTTTTGTTCCTCCAAGTGAATTTTGTTATTATTTTTTCTAGTTCTATAAAGTAATTTCTTGGCAGTTTGGTATGACACTGAATATATAGATTAAGATGGAATTGTGATTATTATTATATTAGCTCTGTCTAACCATAAGCACTTGCTATTCTTCCAATTGTTTAGATCTAACTTTATTTGTGTGGAAAGTATTTGGTGAAGAGTTGATGTAATCTCTTTGCTAATATTTTGTTTAACACTTTTTTCCCATGAGTATTCATTAGAGAAATTGATGTATAATTTTTATTCTCTGTTTTGGCTCTTCCTGGTTTAGTTATCTGCACCATATTTGTGTCATAATAGGAATTTTGTCGGACTCCTTCTACTCCTATTTTTCCAAGTATCTGGTTTGCTATTGGAAGGAATTGTTCTTTAAATATTTTATGGAATTTCCTTGCAATTCCTTCTGGCCCTGGAGATTATTTCTTAGGGAGTTCATTAATAACTTGTTCAATTTCTTTTTCTAAAATGGGACTATTTAATTTGTTTATTTCCTCTTCTGTTAATCTTGGTAATCTATATTTTTGTAAATATTCATTTCACTTAAATTATTAGATTTTTTGGCATACAAGTAAAATTGGGCAAAATAGCTTCTAATCATTGCTCTAATTTCATTTGAATTAGTGGTAAGTTCACTCTTTTCATTGTTGATACTAATAATTTATTTTCTTTCCTTTTTCTAATCAAATTAACCCGAGGATTTATCTATTTTGATGTTGCTTTTTTCATAAAAACTACTTTTAATTTTGTTTATTAGTTAAATGATTTTCTTAGTTTCAATTTTATTCATCTCTCCTTTTATGTTCAGAATTTCAAATTTGGTATTTAGTTGTGGATTTTTAATTTGTTCTTTTCTAGCCTTTTCATTGATCTTTTCCTTCTCAATTTTATTCATGTAATCATCTAGAGATGAAAAATTTCCCCTAAGAACTGCTCCTACTGCAACTCATACATTTTGATATATTGTCTCATTATTGTCATTCTCTTGAATGAAATGATCTATTCCTTCTATAGTTTGTTGTTTTACTCACTCATTCTTTAGGATTAGATTATTTCATTTCCAATTAATTTGGTCTATTTTTCCATACCCTTTTATTACACGTAATTTTTATTGCATCATGATCTGAAAAAGAAGCATTTACTACATCTGCCTTGCTGGATTTGATTTGGACGTTTTTATGGTCAATTTTTGTGTTGGTTCCATATATTGCTGTGAAAAAAAACCATTCTTTTCTCTTCCCATTCAATTTTCTTCAAAGGTCTATCATATCTAATTTTTCTAAAATTATGTTTACCTTCTTAACTTCTTTTTTGTTTATTTTGTGGTTTGATTTATCTAGTTCTGATAGAGGAAGACTGAGATTCCCTACTAGTATAGTTTTGCTGTCTATTTCTTCTTGCAATTCAACAACTCATTTGGGAATTTGAATGTTATACCACTTGATGCATTTATGTTTATTATTGATCATTTATTTATATGTTCATTTTAAAATTTATTATTATACTTCTTTATCTATGGTATCTTTTAGTAAGATGTAGTTTCCTTCCTTACCTCTTTTAATTATATCTATTTTTCCTTTTGCTTGATCTGAGATTCAGGATCACTATCGCTGCTTTTTTTTTTAACTTCAGCTTAATCATAATAGATTTTGCTTCAGTCTTTTATCTTTACTATGTATATAACTCTCTTCTTCAATTTTTTTTTTTTTTGTAAACAACATATTGTAAGATTCTGGCTTTTAATCTAGTTTGCCATCCCATTACATTTTATGGAAGAGTTCATTGCATTCACATTCATAGTAAATTTACTATTTCCCCCAAGTTTTACTTTTTTCTTTCCTTTCCCTCCTTACCAGTGTTTACTGAACACTACCTCCCTCAAACTGCCCTCCTTTTTCAGCTCCTTCTCAATTCTTACATCTTTCCTCTTCCATTTCTGTTCTCTCTTCTATTAACCGCTCTTTTTCCTTTCTCCATTTCCTCTCTTACTTCCCTCTAGTTTGAGACAAGTTTCCATATCAACTAAATATATATGATATTCCCTCTTTAAGCCAAATCTGATGAGATTAAGATTCAAACAATTCTCGCCCCCTTCCTTTTTTTCTCTCAACTGTAATTTTGCCTCATCATGTGAAGAGGGCATTTGCCCCATTTTGTCTCCTCTTTCTTCTTCCAGTCCAATCCTTTTCCACCCCTAGTTTCTTTTTTATATCATCACATTAAAGGGGAAGTATAATGGGACAATTAGTTCATACCAACAGGTTCAAAAGATCTATTACAATGGAGGGGAAAAAAGGAAAGGGCATGAACATTATCTAAAGCTTCATCTCATCAGTTTTGACTCTAAGAGAGAATAACTTAATCATTCAGTTGGGTATAGAAATTTATCTAATCCGAGTCCGGCCAAGATGGCAATGAGGAGGCACACAGCTGTGTAAGGTCCACATTTTCTCTCAGAATCCATTTCATTACAAGCCGTGGAATTAATGCTTGACTGAAAAAAAAAAACACAAATAGTTACCAAGAGAAGACATACTTGAGATTCACCAGGAAAGGTCTGTTTTTGCTCGAGGGCGGGACTGTTTTAGATCGGGCCCAGGCTGAGGGCAGCGGCAGTGAGAGCTTGGCAGGCAGCTCACAGCCAAGCAGACCAGAGGGGTTTGGGGTGTGATCTCAGCCATCTCTGTGGGAAGAGCTTTGCTACAGGATTGAATACTTTGCCTTGGCAGCAAGTCAGTAGCCCAGCAGAGAAGCTAAAAACACCGCAGGTGAAGAATACAACCCCAAACAGTTGGAGTTTCTCCTGACCTGGCCACTCCTCCCCCACAGTGTCTCAGCACACTCTCAGTCTCAGAGCGCAGGTGCAGCACAGTCCTGCTAGTGCCTCGCTGCTGTCCCTGCAGTCTGTAGAGGAAGCTCAGTAACACTACCCAGCCCCTTGCCCCAAAAAAAGCAGATTCCATTTGGGGTTTTTTTCTTTTTTTCTTTGCTAGTTTGTCTCTGATTCTTCTCTGACAAAATGAGAAAAAAATTGAAAAGCACCTTAATGATTGACAGCTTTTATACGGATAGAGAGCAGACTTTAAACCCTGAGGAGACTAAAAGCAGACAGTCTCCAGGTGAATTCCCACAGGAGGAGATCATCTGTTCCTCAGCACAGATGAATCTGGTAGAAGAAATTAAAAAGGCTCTCACAAGAGAGCTAGAAGAAAAATGGGAAAAGGAGAGGGAGGCTTGGCAAGAGAGTCTGGAGAAGTCATCCCACTCATTTAAAGACAGAGTGGATAAAGAAATCAAATCCTTGAAAAATAGGATTAGTGAACTGGAAACAGAAAATAGCTCTCTAAAAAATGAAATTGGTGAAAAGGAAAAACATTCCATAGAACAAATTGGACAATTAGAAAAAGATATAAAAAAGTGAATGAAGAAAATACTTCATTGAAAATCAGAATCGAGCAAATGGAATTGCATGACTTGAGGAGACAAGAAGAATCAGTCAAGCAAAACCAAAAAATGAAACAATGGAGAAAAATGTGAAATACCTTCTTGGGAAAACAAGAGACCTGGAAAATAGGTCTAGGAGAGACAATTTGAGAATTATTGGACTCCCAGAAAAATATGATGAAAAAAAGACCCTGGACACTATTTTCCAGGAAATTATCAAAGAGAACTGCCCAGAAGTCATAGAGGGTAAAATAGACATTGAAAGGATTCATCAATCACCTACTGAAAGGGATCCTAAAATCAAAACACCAAGAAATATAGTGGTCAAACGCCAGAACCCTAAAACGAAGGAAAAAATACTCCAAGTGGCTAGAAAAACCCAATTCAAATATAGAGGAGCCACAATAAGGATCACCCAAGATCTAGCAGCATCCACATTAAAAGATTGAAAGGCCTGGAATATGGTATTCTGAAAGGCTAAGGAACTTGGTATGCAACCAAAAATAACTTACCCAGCCAAAATGAGCATCTTTTTCCAGGGAAGAAGATGGTCATTCAACAAAATAAGTGAATTTCACCTATTTTTGATGAAAAAACCAGAACTTAACAAAAAGTTTGATCTACAACTATAGAACTCAAGAGAAACCTAAAAAGGTAAAAAGAAATCTTGAGAACTATATTTCTGCTGTAAAGATGTATAAAGAATACATGTATACCCTGTTCTAGAAATTAGAGGTGGAAAGGACATTGTACCAGAAAAAGGGTAAAGTGGGGGTACTACATCTCACAAAGAGGCAAAGGAAACCTATTATATCTGAGAGAAAGAATGGAGGGGGATGAATATAGTGGGTATTTTACTGCCATCAGAATTGGCTTTAAGAGAAAAAATTTTAGACATATTCAATTTATGGTGAAACTTCTCCCATCTCATTGAAAAGTGAGAAGGGAAAAGTGAAAAGGGAAGGAATAAGCTAAGCAGAAGGGAATATGGAAACTGTGAGGGAAAGGAGTAAGATAAGGGAGGAACTCTAAGGTGGGGAGGAGGGATACTAAAAAGGGAGGGCTGTGAGAAGCAAGTGGTGCTCACAAGTTTAATACTGGGAAGAGGGGTAAGGGGGAAAGAAGGGAGAAAAGCATAAACAGGGGTTAACAAGATGGCAAGTAATACAGAATTGGTAATTTTAACCATAAATGTGAATGGGGTAAACTCCCCCATAAAGAGGAAGTGGTTAGCAGAATGGATTAAAAGCCAGAATCCTACAATATGTTGTTTACAGGAAACACACCTGAAGCAGGGAGATACATGCAGAATAAAGGTAAAAGGTTGGAGCAAAATCTACTATGCTTCAGGTGAAGTCAAAAAAGCAGGGGTAGCCATCCTGATCTCAGATCAAGCAAAAACAAAAATTGATCTAATTAAAAGAGATAAGGAAGGACACTATATCTTGCTAAAGGGTAGCATAGATAATGAAACAATATCAATATTAAACATATATGCACCATGTGGTTTAGCATCTAAATTCTTAAAAGAGAAATTAAGAGAGCTGCAAGAAGAAATAGACAGCAAAACTATAATAGCGGGAGATCTCAACCTTGCACTTGCAGAATTAGATAAATCAAACCACAAAATAAATTAGAAAGAAGTCAAAGAGGTAAATAGAATACTAGAAAAGTTAGATATGTAGATCTCTGGAGAAAACGAAATGGAGACAGAAAGGAGTACACTTTCTTTTCAGCAGTTCATGGAACCTATACAAAAATAGACCATATATTAGAACATAAAAACCTCAAACTCAAATGCAGTAAGGCAGAAATAGTAAATGCATCCTTTTCAGAACACGATGCAATAAAAATTACACTCAACAAAAAGCCAGGGGAAAGTAGACCACAAAATAATTGAAAACTAAATAATCTCATACTAAAGAATGAGTGGGTGAAATAGCAAATCATAGACATAATTAATAACTTCACCCAAGAAAATGACAATAATGAGATATCATATCAAAATGTGTGGGATGCAGCCAAAACGGTAATAAGGGGAAATTTCATATCTCTAGAGGCCTACTTGCATAAAATAGAGAAAGAGAAGGTCAATGAATTGGGCTTGCAACTAAAAATGCTAGAAAAGGAACAAATTAAAAACCCCCAGTCAAACACTAGACTTGAAATTTTAAAAATAAAAGGAGAGATCAATAAAATTGAAAGTAAAAAAAAATTATTGAATTAATCAATAAAGCTAAGATAAATAAAACAAAATAGACAAACCCTTAGTAAATCTGATTAAAAAAAGGAAAAAGTAAAATCAAATTGTTAGTCTTAAAAATGAAAAGGGAGAACTCACCACTAACAAAGAGGAAATTAGAGCAATAATTAGGAATTACTTTGCCCAACTTTATGCCAATAAATTTGACAACTTAAATGAAATGGAAGAATACCTTCAAAAATATAGCTTGTCCAGATTAACAGAGGAAGAAGTAAATATCCTAAACAGTCCCATCTTAGAAAAAGAAATAGAACAAGCTATTAACCAACTCCCTAAGAAAATATCCCCAGTACCAGATGGATTCACATGTGAATTCTACCAAATATTTAAAGAACAATTAACTCCAATGCTATATAAACTATTTGAAAAAATAGGGATTGAAGGAGTCTTACCAAATGCCTTTTATGACACCGACATGATACTGATACCTAAACCAGGTAGGTTGAAAACAAAGAAATAAAATTATAGACCAATCTCCCTAATGAATATCGATGCTAAAATCTTAAACAAAATATTAGCAAAAAAATTAGAGAAAATCATCCCCAGGATAATACAATATGATCAAGTAGAATTTATACCAGGAATGCAGGGCTGGTTCAATATTAAAATAACTATTAGCATAATTGACTATACCAATAACCAAACTAACAAAAAACATATGATCATCTCAATAGATGCAGAAAAAGCATTTGATAAAAATCCAACATCCATTCGTAATAAAAACACTTGAGAGTATAGGAATAAATGGACTTTTTCTTAAAATAATCAGGAGCATATATTTAAAACCATCAGTAAGCATCATATGCAATGGGGAAAAACTGGAACCTTTCCCAGTAAGATCTGGAGTGAAGCAAGGTTGCCCACTATCACCATTATTATTCAATATTGTATTAGAAACACTAGCTTCAGCAATACGAGTTGAGAAAGAGATTAAAGGAATCAGAATAGGCAATGAGGAAACCAAACTATCACTCTGCAGATGATATGATGGTATACTTAGAGAACCCCAAAGATTCTACTAAAAAGCATTAGAAATAATCCATAACTTTAGCAAAGTTGCAGGTTATAAAATAAATTCCCATAAATACTCAGCATTTTTATACATCACCAACAAAATCCAACAGCAAGAGATACAAAGAGAAATTCTATTCAAAACAACTATTGACAGCATAAAATATTTGGGAAACTATCTACCAAAGGAAAGTCAGGAATTATATGAGCAAAATTACAAAAAACTTTCCACACAAATAAAGTCAGACTTAAATAATTGGAAAAATATTAAGTGCTCCTGGATAGGCCCAGCGAATATAATAAAGATGACAATACTCCCTAAACTAATCTATTTTTTTAGTGCTATACCAATTAGACTTCCAAGAAAATATTTTAGTGATCTAGAAAACATAACCACAAAATTCATATGGAATAATAAAAGGTCGAGAATCTCAAAAGAATTAATGAAAAAAAAAAATCAAATGAAGGTAGCCTAGCTGTACCTGATCTAAAACTATATTATAAAGCAGCATTCACCAAAACCATTTGGTATTGGCTAAGAAATAGATTAGTTGATCAGTGGAACAGGTTAGGTTCACAAGACAGAATAGTCAACTATAGCAATCTAGTGTTTGACAAACCCAAAGATCCTAACTTTTGGGATAAGAATTCATTATTTGACAAAAACTGCTGGGATAACTGAAAATTAGTATGGCAGAAATTAGGCATAGACTCACACTTAACACCGTATACCAAGAAAAGATCAAAGTGGGTCCATGATTTAGACATAAAGAATGAGATTATAAATAAATTAGAGGAACATAGGATGGTTTATCTCTCAGATTTGTGGAGGAGGAAGAAATTTGTGACCAAAGACGAACCAGAAACCATTATTGATCACAAAATAGAAAATTTTGATTACATCAAATTAAAAAGCTCCTGTATAAACAAAACTAATGCACACAAGATTAGAAGGGAAGCAACAAACTGGGAAAACATCTATCTCGACAGTTAAAGATTCTGATAAAGGCCTCATTTCCAAAATATATAGAGAACTGACCCTAATTTATAAGAAATCAAGCCATTCTCCCATTGACAAGTGGTCAAAGGATATGAACAGACAATTTTCAGATGATGAAATTGAAACGATTACCACTCATATGAAAGACTGTTCCAAATCATTATTAATCAGAGAAATGCAAATTAAGACAACTCTGAGATACTACTACATACCTGTCAGATTGGCTAAGATGACAGGAAAAAATAACGATGATTGTTGGAGAGGATGAGGGAAAACTGGGACACTGATACATTGGTGGTGGTGGTGTAAACGAATCTAACCATTCTGGAGAGCAATCTGGAATTATGCCCAAAAAGTTATCAAACTGTGCATACCCTTTGACCCAGCAGTGCTACTACTGGGCTTATGCCCTAAGGAGATACTAAAGAAGGGAAGGGGACCTGTATGTGCCAAAATGCTTGTGGCAGCCGTGTTTATAGTGGCTAGAAACTGGAAAATCAATGGATGCCCATCAATTGGAGAATGGTTGCGTAAATTGTGGTATATGAATGTTATGGAATATTATTGTTCTGTAAGAAATGACCAGCAGGATGAATACAGAGAGGCTTGGAGAGACTTACATGAAATGATGCTATGTGAAATGAGCAGAACCAACAGATCATTATATATTTCAACAACGATACTGTATGAAGATGTACTCTGATGGAAATGGATTTCTTTGACAAAGACCTAATTCAGTTTCTATTGATCAAGGATGGACAGAAGCAGCTACACCCAAAGAAAAAACAGTGGGAAATAAATGTAAACTGTTTGCATTTTTGTTTTTCTTCCCGGGTTATTTTTACCTTCTGAATCCAATTCTCCCTGTGTAACAAGAAAACTGATTCTGCACACATACATTGTATCCAGGATATACTACAACATATTCAACATATATAGGACTGCTTGCCATCCAAGGGAGGGGTTGGAGGGTGGAAGGGAAAAATCGGAACAGTAGTGAGTGCAAGGATAATGTTGTAAAAAAATTACCCTGGCATGGGTTCTGTCAATAAAAAATTATTATAATAAAAAAAAGAAATTGATCTAATCCTATAAATAATTAGGAGAAAGAAAAAGGAAAGGGAGGTACAGAATAGAAATGAGGGTAGAAACACTATAGGAAATAGTAAGAGAAGAGGGGAAGTACAGGCAGTCAAAAGGGATCCTTATGTTCAGATTTGTGGGCTCTATTTATATTGATCTGTGACATCACTAGTAGAATAATTGGTCAGAATATTTAAGTCCTAAATGAATGTTAGATTTTAGTTCCCTTATGCTTTCTATTTACAAAGGACAACATAATTAAAACCTCTCTTCCATGAGTATCATGATCATTGGAAGAGTCCGAATCTGGATAAAAAGATAAGAACAAAAGGAAAGAAAAGAGAAAGAAGGGAAAAAAAGAAAATTTTCCATTCATTAAGGAAAATGCATAAATATCTTAAAGAAATTTTTTTTTTTTATTTTTTTATTTTTATTTTTTTTTACTTTTTTTATTTTTACTACTTAGATTTTTTTTATTTTTTTTTTATTACTTAGATTACAACTGGGATGAACAGTGAACTTGAGTTAGGAAAATTTAAAGTTATAATTTGCTTCAGAAACTATATAACCTCTCCTAACTCCCTTTTCTATTCATGTATTTCCTTAATGTCAGCATTTATTAAGCACTTTTATATGCAACAAGTTGTGCTAAGAGCTGAGGAAGCAAAGAAAAGCAAAAAAATCAATCCCTGGGCAAGATATACACTCTCTTGAAGTCATTCATTGTCTTCATTTATAAAGACACCTACTCACAGGGTTATTAATGAAGATCAGATGAGATACTATACATAAGGCCCAGTGTAAAACTTAAATATATCTCTCTATATGCATATTAGCTGCAACTCCTCTTCTTATTATTAATTGAAATTTCTCCATAATTTAATACATTTAACTGGCTATTCTCGTTTACTAAAAATTTACCTTAGTAAGTAAAATTTACTTATCATTTAAATAATTATGTGAAATAAAGAAATGGATAACTTTCTTGAGAATTCAAAATTAAAAATAAAAGTAATTGCATATCATATTCTGCCAAATGAAGACTAAAAAAAATTAAAACAGCTCTACTTTCAAAAAGCTGGAGTGATAATCTAGCTATTGTGATAAAATTTATGATTTGGCTAGAAAATAACATAAGGAGTTGCATAATTAGAGAAGGTAAGAAATTATGAGAGTTGAAGAGACTACTTATCTTGATTTCTGGCTTTTGGCAATTTTGTTTTTGCTTTACTGAGAAATGATACAAATTTTAACAAGAATTGTATCTTTTGTTTATTTTGAATTTCTTTTAAATGGCAATAAAATATATAAATTTCTGCATTGTGTGTAGGGAATAAATAGCAACATATTGAGGAAAGATAAAATGGAGGCTTTATCCTTTGGTTTATGGCAAATATAGCTGCTTTGTGATAGTGCTGGTTTTTTACAAGCACCCAATAGCAATAGAATCACAGAATCTAAGTTAGTATGTTGTATCTTTATTATTCTCTCTATTCTCCAAATCCTCAAGATCTAAAGTTGAGCCATGAAAGATATAATTTGTTTATTCTATTAGGTTTCTTATTTTGTTTGTGGGAGGAGCAGGTTGGAACAATATTTTCAGTTTTAAAAGCTTAAGGTAATTTTAGACTTTAGTATACAAAATTGCTTCAAATCATATGGCTAAATTTTAATTTGAGTTGCTAATGCATGACACATATTTTTTTCTGACTTGCCTGAGACTACTGATGGGTATTGATATACCAGGCTCACATATAATCACAAGGAATATAATCACTGAAAAGAAGTTTGATCTTTTTTTCCCCAATGGTCGGGACTGGTTTTGAAGCAATGATACAAAGCAGAAAGGGCACTGGATTTGAAATATGGACATCTTTTGGGAGAATATTTCCTTTGACACTTGCTATAGCAGTGACCTTGAGCAAGTCATTTTTTTTCCTGTATCCCATTTTGCATGCTGTTTTCAGAATTTATAATGAGGCCCTCTCAGCTTCACCTTCTATGGCCATATTATAATTAATAGGTAACCCCCTCTAGCTTTTTCAGTGGGGATATAGCAAAGGATCATTTCAAGCCACTACAGGTGGGTTCAATGGGTTACAGATTGAGAAGGAAAATATAATAAAAAATTTCCTTTATGGTCCTCAATAAGTCATGTGGACAGGATTCAAAAATTAGTTATCTGCTCATTAATAAGACAAGATTACCTTGATTTATAACAAATTTCTTCTTTGGCAGAGCTCAAAATATAGAAAGTGGTAATAATATCTTTGATCCTAGCAAGTACATATGTAATTAGGATAACAATCAGATTTGAAGTAGGAGCCAGAGAGCTTCAGAAAGATTTCTAGCTCATTCCTCTTTACCTTTCTCTATCCTCTTCTGTTTTACAAAGGAACCCTCTTTAGGTGCTGATCTGACTCAGTCCCTTTTTAATCAACACATTAAGATCCAAAGGGCCTTTCAGAATCAGTGAAGTCAGAAGTACTGCTACTTTTCTGGAGGGCAGGGGAAATGGCTAGGATTCTTCTTTTCCCCTTTTTCTCTTTCTCTCCTATGAGTACAAAGTCTGTAGGGCTCAATCAATGTTTGAGCAGGCCCCTTTTGGTTTTTAATCTATTAATATCTTTCCATGAATAATTGAGTATAACTTTTTAGAATTAGTTTTAAGGATTCTGTTTTCATTATATAGTAGTGCTCTTTGAGAAAGTGTGTGTTTTTACTGAGCCAAGACTTTTTCCCATACTTTACTTCATTACATGTCCATCATTGATCAAAAAATTGCACCCATTGTCCAAAGGATAATTTCTCATTAAGTATTTCTCTCTCTTGAACAAAAGGGTGGATCTTTCTAGGAGCTATGCCCAACACTTAGAAGATCTTTAACATATTGGATCCCAAAAAATTTTGGATATAAGTAAAATTAATGAGGGGAGGAAGATTTAGGGAGTATTTTCCCAAAGGCATCTTTTATTTGAACAGGCTCAACAATACTTTGCTATGAATGATGAAAATGGACATCCCTCCCATCCCCACTGAGTCTGTATTCATTATTATTCTTCATTTTCATCATCTATAGCTGCAGTATTTTTATAGCTTTAAATATATTTTTGTAGTTAAACCTATATATGGCAAAACTAGATCTCAGCAGCAGCTAAGTTTGACATTTACACTTGGCTGAAAACTCTGTAAATGTCCTTTTTACTTCTTCACTTAAAAACAGAGAAGCATCAAATCTATCACATGCCTATGGAGATGAGCCTTCTGTAATTAAATTTAATGATTGAGTATTTCAGCATTGTATCACTAATATGCAACTGAGAAGAAAAGCTCAAGAATTTTTTTTTAATTTTTTTAAAATTTTTTTATTTAATAGCCTTTTATTTACAGGATATATACATGGGTAACTTTACAGCATTAACAATTGCCAAACCTCTTGTTCCAATTTTTCACCTCTTACCCCCCCACCCCCTCCCCTAGATGGCAGGATGACCAGTAGATGTTAAATATATTAAAATATAAATTAGATACACAATAAGTATACATGACCAAAACATTATTTTGCTGAACAAAAAGAATCAGACTCTGAAATATTGTACAATTAGCTTGAGAAGGAAATCAAAAATGCAAGTGTGCATAAATATAGGGATTGGGAATATAGGGATTGGGAATTCAATGTAATGGTTTTTATTCATCTCCCAGAGTTCTTTTTCTGGGCATAGCTAGTTCAGTTCATTACTGCTCCATTAGAAATGATTTGGTTGATCTCGTTGCTGAGGATGGCCTGGTCCATCAGAACTGGTCATCATATAGTATTGTTGTTGAAGTATATAATGATTCCCTGGTCCTGCTCATTTCACTCAGCATCAGTTCGTGTAAGTCTCTCCAGGCCATTCTGAAATCATCCTGTTGGTCATTTCTTACAGAACAGTAATATTCCATAATTTTCATATACCACAATTTATTCAGCCATTCTCCAACTGATGGACATCCATTCAGTTTCCAGTTTCTAGCCACTACAAAAAGGGCTGCCACAAACATTCGTGCACATACAGGTCCCTTTCCCTTCTTTATAATCTCTTTGGGATATAATCCCAGTAGTAACACTGCTGGATCAAAGAGTATGCAGTTTGATAACTTTTTGAGCATAGTTCCAAACTACTCTCCAAAATGGTTGGATTCGTTCACAACTCCACCAACAATGCATCAATGTCCCAGTTTTCCCGCATCCCCTCCAACAATCATCATTATTTTTCCTGTCATCTTAGCCAATCTGACAGGTGTGTGTAGTATCTTAGAGTTGTCTTAAATTGCATTTCTCTGATTAATAATGACTTGGAGCATCTTTTCATATGACTAGAAATAGTTTCAATTTCTTCATCTGAGAATTGTCTGTTCATATCCTTTGACCATTTTCAATTGGAGAATGGCTTGATTTTTATAAATTAGAGTTAATTCTCTATATATTTTGGAAATGAGGCCTTTATCAGAACCTTTGACTGTAAAAATATTTTCCCAGTTTATTGCTTCCCTTCTAATCCTGTCTGCATTAGTTTTGTTTGTACAAAACTTTTCAGTTTGGTATAATCGAAATTTTTCTATTTGTGATCAGTAATGATCTCTAGTTCTGCTTTTGGTCATAAAGACCTTCCCCTTCCACAGGTCTGAGAGGTAAACTATCCTGTGTTCTTCTAATTTATTAAAATTTCATTCTTTATGCCTAGGTCATGAACCCATTTTGACCTTATCTTGGTGTACGGTGTTAAGTATGGATCAATGCCTAGTTTCTGCCATATTAGTTTCCAATTTTCCCAGCAATTTTTATCAAACAGTAAGTTCTTATCCCAAAGCTTGGATCTTTGGGTTTGTCAAAGACTAGGTTGCTATATTTGTTGACTGTTTTATCCCTTGATCCTAATCTATTCCACTGATCAACTAATCTATTCCTTAGCCAATACCAAATAGTTTTGATAACTGCTGCTCTATAATATAATTCTAGATCTGGTACAGCTAAGCCACCTTCATTTGATTTTTTTTTCTTTAATTCCCTTGAAATTCTTGACCTTTTGTTTTTCCATATGAACTTTGTTGTTATTTTTTCTAGGTCATTAAAATAGTTTTTTGGGAGTCTGATTGGTATAGCGCTAAATAGATTAGTTTAGGTAATATTGTCATCTTTATTATATTTGCTTGCCCTATCCAAGAGCATTTAATATTTTTCCATTTGGTTAGATCAGACTTAATTTGTGTGAAAAATGGTCTGTAATTTTGCTCATAAAGTTTCTGATTTTCTCTTGGCAGATAGATTCCTAAATATTTTATATTATCAGTAGTTACTTTAAAAGGAATTTCTCTTTGTAACTCTGACTGTTGGATATTGTTAGTGATATATAAGAATGCTGATGACTTATGTGGGTTTATTTTATAACCAGCAACCTTGCTAAAGTTGTGGATTATTTCTAATAATTTTTTAGCAGAATCTCTGGGGTTCTCTAAGTATACCATCATGTCATCGGCAAAGAGTGATAATTTGGTTTCCTCATTGCCTATTCTTATTCCTTTAATCTCTTTCTCAGCTCTTATTGCTATAGCTAGCATTTCCAATACAATATTAAATAGTAACGGTGATAGTGGGCAACCTTGTTTCACTCCAGATCTTATTGGGAATGGTTGCAGTTTGTCTCCATTACATATGATGCTTACTGATGGTTTTAAATAGATGCTGCTGATTATTTTAAGGAAAAGTCCATTTATTCCTATACTCTCAAGTGTTTTTAATAGGAATGGATGTTGGATTTTATCAAATGCTTTTCTGCATCTATTGAGATGATCGTATGGTTTTTGTCAATTTGGTTATTAACATGGCCAATTATATTGATAGTTTTCCTAATATTGAACCAGCCCTGCATTCCTGGTATAAATCCGACTTGATCATAGTGTATTATCTTGGAGATGATTTTCTGTAGTCTTTTGCTAATATTTTATTTAAGATTTTAACATCCATATTCATTAGGGAGATTGGTCTATAATTTTCTCTCTCTGTTTTCAGCCTACCTGATTTAGGTATCAGTACCATGTCTGTGACATAAAAAAAAAGTTTGGTAGGACTCCTTCAATCCCTATTTTTTCAAATAATTTATATAGCATTGGAATTAATTGTTCTTTAAATGTTTGGTAGAATTCACATGTAAATCCATCTGGTCCTGGGAATTTTTTTCTTAAGGAGTTGCTTAATAGCTTGTTCTATTTTTTTTTCTGAATGGATATTCAAGCAATTTACTTCCTCCTTGTTAGTCTGGAATTCTACATTTTTGGAGGTGTCATCCATTTCACTTAGGTTATCAAATTTATTGGCATAAAGTTGAGCAAAATAACTCCTTATTATTTCTCTAATTTCCTCTTCATTGGTGGAAGTTCTCCTTTTCATTTTTAAGACTACTAATTTCATTTCCTCCCTCCTTTTTCTAATCAGATTTACCAAAACTTATCTATTTTATTGGCTTTTCATAGAACCAACTCTTAGTTTTATTAATTAGTTCAATAGTTTTTTACTTTCAATATTTTTAATTTCTCGTTTTAATTTTAGAATTTCAATTTATATTTGATTGGGGTTTTAATTTGGTCTTTTTAGTTTTTAGTTGCAAGCCCAATTCATTAATCTTTTCTTTCTCTGTTTTATTCAAGTAAGCCTCTAAGGATATAAATTCCCCCTTTTTACCGCTTTGGCTGCATCCCACAAATTTTGGTATGATGTCTCATCATTGTCATTATCGTGAGTGAAATTATTAATTGTATCCATAATTTGCTGCTTCACCCAATCATTCTTTAAGATGAGATTGTTTAGTTTCCAATTATTTTTGGTCTATTTCCCCCTAATTTTTGTTGAATGTAGTTTTTATTGCATCATGATCTGAAAAGAAAGCATTTACTATTTCTGCTTTCTTGAATTTAATTTTAGTCTTTATGTCCTAATATATGGTCAATTTTGAATAGGTTCCATGAACTGCTGAGAAAGAAGTATATTCCTTTCTATCTCCATTCAATTTTCTCCAAAGATCCAACATACCTAATTTTTCTAATATTCTATTTACTTCTTTAATTTCTTTCTTATTTGTTTTGTGGTTTGATTTGTCTAATTCAGAGAGTGCAAGGTTGAGATCTCCTACTATTACAGTTTTGTTGTCTATTTCTTCTTGCAACTCTCTTAACTTCTCCTTTAGGAAGATGGATGCCATACCAATTGGTGCATATATGTTTAATATTGATATTGCTTCGTTGTTTATGCTACCCTTTAGCAGGATGTAGTTTCCTTCCTTATCTCTTTTAATTAGATCAATTTATACTTTTGCTTGATCTGACATAAGGATGGCTACCCCTGCTTTTTTGACTTCACCTGAAGCATAATAGATTTTGCTCTAGCCTTTTACCTTTACTCTATATGTATCTCTTTGCTTTAAATGTGTTTCTTGTAAGCAACATATTGTAGGGTTCTGACTTTTGATCCAGTCTGCTATCTGCCTCCTCTTTATGGGGGAATTCATCCCATTCACATTTACGGTTAGAATTACTAAATCTGTATTTCCTACCATCCCAATAACCCCAGATTGTGCTTTACTAATTCTTGCCTCCCCCAACCCTCTTTCCCCCTTTTAAACTTATGTACCCCTCTTGTAACACGATGCTTACCCTCTTTATAATTCCTTCCTCCCCTTTGGTCTTTTCCCTTCCCCTTACTCTTTTTCTTTTCCCTTTTCCTCTCCCCGTTTTAATGAGGCGAGAGAATTTCTCTAAAACAATGTCAATTATTTTTCTTTGAGCCAACTCTGAGAAAGATTCACACAATGTTCCTCCCCTCTCTAAATTCCTCAGATATGATAAGTTTCCTTTGCCTCTTTGTGGATGTGGTTTCCTCTTTTATCCCTCCTTCCCACCTTATTCTGCCATCATCCCTTTTCCATATCTACTTCCCTTTTTATTATATCAGTACAATCAAATTATACATGTATTCTTTTTGTATATCCACAAAGAAATATAATTCTCAGAGTTATTTTACCTTTTCTGCATCTCTTGAGTTCTATGGTTGGAGATCAAATTTTTTGTTTAGTTCTAGTTTTTTCTTCAGAAACAAATGGAATTCATTTGTTTCATTAATTGTCCATCTTCTTCCCTGGAAGAAAATGCTCAGCTTAGCTGGGTAGTTTATTCTTGGCTGCATCCCAAGTTCTTGTGCCTTCGAATATCATGTTCCAGGCCCTTCTTTCCTTTAATGTAGAGGCAGCCAGAACTTGGGTGATCCTTATTGTGGCACCTTGGTATTTAAATGTTTTTTTTTTTTTTTGCTGTATAAATTTTTCCTTAATCTGATAGTTCTGAAATTTTGCCACAATATTCCTTGGGGTTTTTATTTTAGGGTTGCTTTCAAAAGGTGTTCGATGAATTCTTTCAATGCCTATTTTACCTTCTGATTCTATTACATCTGGGTAGTTCTCTTTGATGATTTCTTGTAAAATAGTATCTAGGCTCTTTTTTTCATCATAGTTTTCGGAAAGTCCAATAATCCTCAGATTATCTCTCCTAGATCTATTTTGCAAGTCTGTAGTTTTTCCAAGTAGATAATTCATGGTTTTTTCCAGTTTGTCAATTTTTTGGTTTTGCTTGACTGATTCTTGCTGTCTCAATGAATCATTAGTTTCTATTTGTTCAGTTCTAATTTTTAAAGAATTATTTTCTTCATTAGCTTTTTTTACTTCTTTCTGTAAATGAACAATTGAGTTTTTAAATGTGTTGTTTTGGTCTGTGGAATTTTTTTCCATTTCACTAATTTTTTTTTTAGTGAATTATTTTCTTTTTCCAATTCACAGATCCTACTTTCTTGAGTGTTCTTTGTCTTTTCCAGTTCACAGATCCTACTTTCTAGTTAATTCTTTATTTTTTCCAATTCACAATTCTTACTTTCCTGAGATTTTTTTACTTTTTCCAATTCGTATTTCAGGAAGTTGTTGCTCTCTTGTAAGGCTTCTCTTTCCTTTCCCCATTTATCTTCTAACTCTCTTTTGAGACTTTTAATGGTCTCTTCTATGAGAGCATCATGTAAAGGAGGACAGTCTGATGCATTTTTGCTGTTTGAGGTCTCTTCAGGTTTGCTGACCTGCTCTTTTTCTGCATAGAAGCTGTTGATTGTTCTTTTCATCTTTTTATTCACGTTTTAAAGCCTTTAGGGTAGGCCTCCTAGGCAAGGGGGGTTACCAGCTTCCTCTGCAGAGCAGGGAAAGATGTAAACCGATTTCCGGCTTCTAGGTATGGGAGTGCTCTGAGTGAGAGTTTTCCCTTCCCCCAACAGGAAGTGGATTCAGCACTGGCCGAGCTATCAAACTGCTTAGTAGGGCTGAGTGGGTTAGCGATTGCCCTCAGCTAGAGACTAAGGGGTGAAAGTGTCACTGCCCCAGGCCGGAGCCTCTTATGGGACTGTGAGTATTAGCAGCTCACTGCAGACCGCAGACCACCCCGAACTCTGCCCCAGTGTCTCTGCCCAATGCAAATCGGCCCTGGAAAAGCTCTATGGCCCCAAGCCGAGCTCCCCACTGCGCCGATTGGAGGCTAACCTGGGCTGCGTCCTCCTGCCGTGCAGGATCACAACTGCCCCAAGGGTTGGGGCTGCTCGCTTGTGCTGTAATCCGTGCTTTCACTTTCGGTTTGAGACTCTCCTAGGAACCTAATTTCTCTCCCTGTCTGCGCTGATCTCCCCCCTGGCCCCGGAACCAACCTTTTTTGGCGAGACTTCAGATTTTCTTCGGCCGGTGAGTTGTTGTACTTCTTATCTTTATGAATTGTAGCAGTCAAAACTATTTTTGAGGCTCGATATAATATTGATAAAGAGGGTAAGAGAAGAGCTTAGAAAGTCGCGTGTGTCTTCTCCGCCATCTTGGCTCCGCCCCCAAGCTCAAGAATTTTAATAAAAAATTCTGTTTGCTAGGGATAGATAAAGAGGAAAGTTTAGGTATTCCTTGTTCGAGAAGTGGCTTAGAGAAAAGAACATATGTCCTCTTTCTTGAGTTTTCCCCCATATTTGCATTTATGCCTTATCAGATTACTTCATGGCTGCTAGACCTCATTGTTCCTTGCTTGTATAAAATGCTTGTTCATTTCATTCCACCAAATGAATTTGGCAATTCACTTCATGAGATGAAAAAGGAAAGTACTTTAACTTTATATTATATATTTGAGTATTCTTTTTATAATTCTACCAAAATAGTTCTCTTCCTTCACCCCCCTCAATATACACATGTATACACACATATGAGCACACACATACAAGGGTCAAAATTTGTCAAGTATGACGGTCATGTTTGTGGCATTTCAAATATCAGAAGTATATTCAGTGTCTAAGCTGATATACATAAATAATGCTCTATGCAATTCTGAATTAGCTTTAATTATATCCAGTTTAGAAAAAATATATTTTATAATTTTATACATGTGTAATATATCTAATTATTACCCAATATAATAGTTAATTATTATATTTACATACATTTAATTAAAAACATTATATCCTTCTATGTAGCCATCAAATTCACACCTAATATGTGATGTAAACATAACATTCATCTTAGACAAGTACTATCATCATATGTTTCTATGTATTTATATGTATAAAAAAGAAATATTATGCTTTTGTAAATCTATAAACATAGTAGTATAATATAGAAAATATAGTCTGATATTTACCAATATTTTATGTATTCATGGTTTGTAAAGAGCTAGCCTTAAAGTCAGAAAGAATTGGGTTCAAGTTCTGTTTCAGAAAAATAGTAGCTATGTGACCCTGAGCAAAAACCTTGACATTTCAGTGCTCCAAGTACCTCTCTATAATAATAAGAGAAGATTTGAAGCTGAAACACTAGAGTTTCCTCATAAAAAACTATTTATGCAAATTAAAGCACATATATATACACATATATGTATATATACACACACACACAGAAACAAACACATATTTTTCAGGAAAAAACTTTAAGAAAAATATGATTAATATTATGTATTCCATGGCAAGGTGATATCTTTGTTACATATTTTAAAGTAATAGTGAGTTGTTTATAATAGATTTGCAATTTCACATGCAATCACTTTTTACTCTATTATTATAGAAATGCTTGTTTTATTTCTTAAAGTTCAAAATGAAAGATTGAAAAATGTTGTATGAATATATCTTATCTCTCATATAATGTAAACACCTTGAGATGTGCTCCAAGTGAGTTCCAACAATCATAATTTTAAAAATTTTGTGGGTCTTTTTTATTACAGAGCTTTGCAAATATCTCAGTAAGAAATGATTTCTTGAGTGGATTTATAATATAGATATGTTGAGTCTACTTCAATTGTCTAAAACTATGCCAAAATAAGTTTACAGCTTCTCATTTGCCAGGATCTTGTACACTTGATCTGATGACAAAATGTTGTTCATAATAATTATTGTTACAATAAATGACTCTATGTTTAACTGTGCAGAGTGCATAAAATCAAGATAAGATTGAAAAAAGTATGTCATCCATTATCCTTGTCAGTGACTTTTTCTTGCAGGATGTAATTCTAAGGTCATGGTGCTCAAAATAATTCCTTCCTCTAAGATTAAATATAACTTTTAATTGTAATGCAGTTCATATCCCTAATCAGCATCATCTTACAGGTTTATAGAATCTACTCAAAAACATACAGTTTTAACCTTCATTGCTTTCAAGGACTCTGTCATTATCCCATTTTTTCAGGGTGAAGTAATTTCTAATTACTACAAATTCTGGCATTTAATTTCATATGATAAGCTTGAAACAGAAGGTTGAATGGCCTTGTTCATTTTTGAGGACAAAATCACTTGAAAAAAGAAGTAAAAACAATACTTAAAAAATAACTAGAGGCAAATTCTAGGAACATTCTACAAATTAAAATATTTTAAAATGAAGTTCAGAATAGTAGTTCTGAAAAAAAGGAAGGATTTTATTATTTGGCTCTTATGGAGGATTATTCAAACACATTAAATATTTTTATTAATGAGAACATCTTCCAGGAAACAGTTTTCTGGTATAACTGAAATGGAAGCATGCTATATAAGATGAAGCATTCTAACAATTATTTACATTGTTCCTTGATAACACATTGACATATTTTTCTTATTTATTTAAAGGGTCATTCTTTTCTAAAGGAAACCTCTGATTTTAATGATGTTGGAACTCACAATGAGAGTCTTCTTTTTTTACCAATGCAGGTAGATTATCACCTATTCTGGAACTTGTCATGTTAGTCAGTTGCTTGGGGCTACTAATTGGTTTAGTGGGAACAAAACCAGAATGTGGGTAAGAAAAGATGCTTGTACTTAGATATTTTTGGTTCCAAGACTCCATCCCCTTTACCATACTTCCTCCTACCTCAAACATAATTTCAAGAGAAATGTAGATGCTCTAAATTTTCAATGACCATTAGGTTTTCTGATGCCAAATTGACAGTACTTTTTAATTTTGATGCTCATAATAGCTTCTTTATAAGCTTTCATAGAAACAAAAGTCCATATTATTATATCCTTTGTCTGAAGAAAACCAAACATCCTATCATTCATATTTTGTGAATAGATTAAATATGATGAACATAGTTTAATTATTTAATTTCTTATCAGCACAGGGTTAATGAGACATTCACTCTATTCAGGACTGTATTCTCAAAGAAAGTAAAACTGTTACAATTGTTACTTGGGGGGGGCAGATGTTTTCTGCTATATAAAGTAGCATAGAGAACATAATATGCTGCTTGGTGTTATGTTACTCTTTAGTCGTTTGAGGGCAAAAAAAAGGGGTTTTTAACAACTGCATTTTGCTGTACATTGCAAATAAAAAAAATCAATAGTATCAGGTTGATGAAGTCTAAACCTATTTGATCCCCTTACATTACTGCCATTATGCAGGCAGCTAAACATGATGTATTTACTTCCTGCAGAACTTATTATTCCCAAGGCTAGATTGTCATCAGGGAAAAATTAAAGCAGGTGAGAAGCAATTCAAACATTTTAGAGGGACTGCAAGAGGCCTCCTTCACATTGTGTCTGTTCTTGCAGTACTTTGATCCTCATAATGCCCCACAGGAAACAGGATGCTTTCATCTGTATAAAGGCTTTGGAGAATTATTGTGATATTATAACTACTGTATTTTTTTCCTGGTTACTGGATGAGGGGGTAAGGGACTGGAGAGAGACACAAGGTAAGGAACATTATGTTGAGGCTATAACTCCCTGGGGCTGATTTGAAGCTCATTTAACTTTTTCTACCAATAAATTAATTGGCTGGGTGTTTTGAACAAGTAAGCTTATATTGTCTTAGAACTGTATTGATAGTCAAAATTTCATTTGTTCTCCCAGTATTTATGTATTAATGACACTTAAATTAATAAGTATCAAATCCAACATTTTGTAAATTATATTTCCAGCTGATCTTTTAAAGCTTGATTTTCTGAGACTATCTGAGTGGGGATAAGGGAAGTGTGTTTTCTTAAATTCATGGCTTTTTTCAGAAAGTCAGAATTATTCATCCAACTGTGATGTCATATGAATATGAACATATGTACATATACATAGATATAGATTTGCATTCAAGTATAATCTTATTGTTGCCATGTATAATGATCTCCTGATTTTGCTCACTTTACTGAGCATCAGTTTATATAAGTCTCTCCAGGCCTCTCTGAAATCATCTTGCTGATTGTTTTTTATAGAATAATAAAAATCCATAACATTCCTATATCATAACTTATTCAGCCATTCTCAAACAGATGGGCATCCATTTAGTTTCCAATTTTGTGCCATTACAAAAAAGGCTGCCCCAAATATTTTTGCAAATGTGGGTACCTTTCCTTCCTTTAAGATCTCTGGATCAAAGGGGTACACAATTTGATAAGCCTTTGGGGATAGTTACAAATTGTTCTCCAGAATGGTTGGATCCATTAACAATTCTACCAACAATGTATTAGTGTTCCAGTTTTCCCATATCCTCTCCAACATTTGTCATTATATTTTCCTGTCATCTTAGTTGATCTGAAAGATATGTAGTGATATCTCAAAATTGTCTCAATGTGCATTTCTCTGATCAATAGTGATTTAGAGCGTCTTTTCATATGACTATAAATGGTTTTAATTTCTTCATCTAAAAATTGTCTGTTAATATATCCTTTGACCATTAAAATGACTAATTCTGTATTTCCTGCCATCTTATTTACTCTATGTTTTTCTTTTTCCTTTCACCCTTTTCTTCCTCCTCAGTATTTTACTTCTGAAGTCCACCTTCCTCAAACAGCCTTCCTCTTTTACAATCCCTTCCCCTTTCTTATACTTTCCCTGTTACTTCTGTTTTTCCTTCTATTACTCTGTCCTTTTCTTTTTCCCTTTCGTATTTCCCCTCCCACTTCCTTACAGAGTGAGACAAGTTTCTCTGTGAAGTTATATATGTCTGTGACATATGTTCTCTTTCATCCAAATCTGATAAAAGAAATATTCACACAATGTTCATCTCCCTTCTTTCTTTCCCTCAATTATAATAGGTCTTGTTTGTCTCTTCATTTCCCTCAATTTGTCTCCATTTTCTTCTTTTTCCAGTACAATAAATTTTCCACCTCAATTTTTAAAAATTTTATCACAATAAAATCAAATTGTACCTGCACTCTCTAAATATACCCATAACTTGTAGTTCTGAATAATTCTTTCATCTTTTTTTTTTTGTTGTTGTTGCTTTTTGTGCTTCTCTTGAGTTCTGTATTTGGAGATCAAATTTTTTGTTCAGCTCTGGTCTTTTCATCAGAAGTGAATGAAATTTACTTGTATCATTGGATATCTATCTTCTTCCTTGAAAGATAATGCTCAGTTTTGCAGGAGAATTGATTCTTGGCTGTAATCCAAGTCCTTTTGCCTTTTGGAATATCAGATTCCAGGGCCTTTCATCCTTTAAGGTGCTGCTAGGTCCTGGGTAATGTGACATCAAAGCAGTTTTTCTTTATTATTTCCTGAAAGATGGTGTTTAGGCTCTTTTTTATTTTTATTTTTATTAAATAGCCTTTTATTTACAGGTTATATGTTTGGGTAACATTACAGCATTAACAATTGCCAAACTTCTTGTTCCAATTTTCCACCTCTTACCCTCCACCCCCTCCCCCAGATGGCAGGATGACCAGTAGATGTTAAATATATTAAAATATAAATTAGATACACAATAATTATACATGACCAAACTGTTATTTTGCTGTACAACAAGAATCAGACTCTGAAATATTGTACAATTAGCTTGTGAAGGAAATCAAAAATGCAGGTGGGCTTGAATATAGGGAGTGGGAATTCAATGTAATGGTTTTTAGTCATCTCCCAGAGTTCTTTCTCTGGGCGTAGCTGGTTCAGTTCATTACTGCTCCATTGAAAATGATTTGGTTGATCTCATTGCTGAGGATGGCCAGGTCCATCGGAACTGGTCATCATATAATATTGTTGTTGAAGTATATAATGATCTCCTGGTCCTGCTCATTTCACTCAGCATCAGTTCATGTAAGTTTCTCCAGGCCTTTCTGAAATCATCCTGTTGGTCATTTCTTACCAAACAATAATATTCCATAATATTCATATACCACGATTTATTCAGCCATTCTGCAACTCATGGGAATCCACTCAGTTTCCAGTTTCTAGCCACTACAAAGAGGACTGGTTTAGGCTCTTTTTAAAAAAAAATCATGGTTTTTCAGAAAGTATAATAATCCTTAGATGTCTCTCCTAGGTCTTTTTTCCAGGTCAGTTGTTTTTCCAATAAGTTATCTTACATTTTCTTCTTTTTTTTCTTTTTTCTTTTTTTTAAATTTTGATTTTGGTTGACTGATTCTTGATGTCTCATTGAGTAATTCTTTT
This sequence comes from Sarcophilus harrisii, assembly GCF_902635505.1. Lineage (NCBI taxonomy): Eukaryota > Metazoa > Chordata > Mammalia > Dasyuromorphia > Dasyuridae > Sarcophilus > Sarcophilus harrisii. The sequence goes on along the minus strand of NC_045431.1, from coordinate 122,494,352 downwards.
TCATTTGTTCAGTTCTAAATTTTGGTAAATTTTCATCAGTATCCTTTATTAGCTTCTTTTGTATTTGGCCAATAGAATTTTTAAATGAGTTGTTTTGTTTATTGGATTTTTCCCCATTTCCCAAATTCTGTTTTTCAAGGAATTATTTTCTTTTTCCATATTGTCAAATCTATTTTTTATGGAATTATATGGTTTTTCCATTTCATCAATTCTATTTTGTTAAGAGTTATTTGCTTTATCCATTTCACTAAATCTATTTTTAAGGAGTTTTCTTCAGATAATTTCTGTTTCCTTTTCCAAACCTTCTTCCAAAGTTCCCATTTTCTTTATCCATTTTTCTTCTAACTATTTTTAAGATCCTTTTTGAATTCTTCCAAAAGAGCCTTGTGATATGGGGAACAATTCATATCACCCTTTGGGGCTTCATTTGGAGGTGATCTTCTTTTAGTGTCCTCAGGGTTTGAAATCCCTTCTTCTCTTTCTCCATAAAAACTATGAATCATCAAAATTCTTTTTGGGTTTTTTTTTTTGCTTATTTTTAAAAAAAGATTGAGCTCTACTTTTAGGGCACTGGAGAGACAAGTTTTCTCTACAGCTAACAGTAGCTGTGCTGATAGTGACTAACTTCTGGTGCTGGGTAGGCTTGGCCAGGTCCCATGTTATTCTGGGTTTCAAGGGCTCAATATTTACCTTTTTGTATTCGTGTGGGTGTTTTACAACTAATCTGCTGATCTACTAGCTTGCAACCAGTATAGAGTAGCCAACACTACTGTAGATTCCTCTACTTATATTCCCTGGCACCCTGGGTCTTTGTGCTGTGCCTGCATTTGGCTACTCCCCTCCATTTCTGATTGAAACAGACCTTTTCTGAAGTTCTTCCAAAATATCTTCTGCTGGACATTTGTTACACTCCAAATATTTGTGAGTTCTCTCATTCCAAAATCAGTTCAGAGGCTTGATTTGGTGTTGCTCAGAACCTTGTTTTAAATAAGACATGACTAGAGGAAACTCATAGCACAAAAATAACACACATTTAACAAACACAGTGGCCAATATAACAAACAAACAACATAGAACATAAATCATCACCACTTTAAGGAAGCACCAATATCTCAATTCCTTGGCTGGGAGGACCCATAGTCATAGTTATTCAGAGTCTCTAGTAAGAGCCATTGCTGGACAAGCTGTATAGTACTTCCTATTTAGATCCTCAAAATCCCTTTCCACTAAGGGATTTTGATAGGCTGAGCATAAAGAAAGCAATATGCTAAATATTCTCATTTGATATGCGATTCTTGAGATGTAGCATCCTCCCATTTACAGGATACTTCATCATAAGAAGTCCACCAAGGAGGATATTTGTTTATTCCTTTAGGAAGACTGGTTTCTGGAGTAAACATAGGCCTGGAATCAAGGATACTCATTGATTAATGTATAGGAAAGGATGATCTGCTTTTCTTTATGATTTTTCCTGGAATTCCATCAGATAACTGCAAACACTTTCTCATGTTCTCAGCATAAAGTTACACAAAAGACATAGCTGAGACTTATTTAAGATTCTTTATTCACTAGGATTCTTTATAGATACTAGTTATATGACTCTGCGCAAGCCATGTAACTCTGTTTGTCTCAATTCCTCATCTACAACATGAATTGGAGAAGGAATGTCAAACCATTTCAGCATCCCTGTCAAGAAAACCCCAAATTGGATCACAAAGACACTTGAAAAAACTGAACAAAACATTACATCACAAGAAAAAAAAAAACCTATCACTCATTTTGTTTTGGTTTCCCTCATTAAGTGAATTGTTTTTTGACTCAAATAGGAAGGAATATAGTTAAAAGAGTAGAATAATAGGGTCAATTTTACAATTGAGGAAAGCCAGGCACAGAAAAATAGGGTCATAGATAATTACTAATGATGTTTGGATTTTTAATTTTCAGGTCAGTGATCTCTCTCTCTCTCTCTCTCTCTCTCTCTCTCTCTCTGTCTCTCTCTCTCTCTCTCTCTGTCCTTTTCTTTCTATCTCTCTATATGTATAATACACATACACCCATACCTATCAGTACCACAGCTGGTACTTAACCAAATTATTGTTCTTTTGTTGTTCCTTTAGACACTTTTTTTTTCTGATTTCTCCAGTAGTCCACTAAAATATGCAACAATATGGTTCTGTGACTTTGAAGATTTCTATAGATAATGTTTCATATCATGGAATGAAAGTTGCTAAGGGGCATGTGCCAAATTATATGAAATGGTTTTATGCCGATCTGATCTGATGCTATAGCAATACCTAGTTCAAAACAAACATCAGACAAATTCACAATGGCCATTCTATTTGACAAAAAGTAGATTTATTTAGAAGGGATTATAGACAAAATGAAGGACATCAGGAATGGGTAAATATGAAATAGTATTGGGAGAGCATATAATTAGACAAAAGAAAAAGACAAGTTCCCCCACAGGAACTGATAGTTAACCAGGGAAAAGAAAATACTACATGAGGTGGGAGAAAATCATTGTTTGGCAGGTTAGACAGACCAGAGTTAACTAGAATAATGAGAATGGCACCATTAGAAGGAAGGCACTATGAGGGAAAGAAAGAGATATCTAATAGCCTATATGAGAATTTAGCCAAAAAAAAAAAAAAATCCATCAAAAGCAGATCTTTTACATGGGAAGAATAATCTTGGGGCTTTCCCAAGTTAGGAGCGAGGGGTCAGATGGAAGGAACCTAGCTAAAGATATACTAATCAACATTTCAAAAGGTTATTTGAAAATACCCCATTGGGAGATGGACAATGGGAATTGCTAAAGAGTTCCTTCTTAGATAATTCAGGAATTATTTGATAACAGTTTTACCTGACAAGGAAGAAGAATAAGTGACATTAGACCCACTATATTTTTAATTTCTATTTCCTCTTGTGATAGATTCCTAAGATTAGAATTATCTGGATTATTAAGACCAGATCTCTTCCTTTTAATGGAATTACTGGATGTATAGAGAAAATGGTGAAGCTTAATGTTGAATCAGGCAGAATGTTCAAATAAAACAATTTAATTGATAATAAACATGAATTCAGTCCCTTTTAGGTCATATAGACTTAAAAATTGAGGGTAGGATTAATACCTGGAAAATTATGTGTCAGATGAAGAAAATGTTTTCAGACTCAAGATCTATGTGATTCATGGAATCCAGTTTAGTTAGTGGCATTCTCAATTTGTTTGTTTTTTTTTAATTTAGTTTCAAATTTAAGATTGGAGAAGAGATCACAACTGCCAAGATATTTGAAACCACTTTTATAAGAAAAAAAGAATTTTAAAATTTAGCCTGTAAAACTTATTTATTTTTATTATCATAAGAAATAATGATTACTACTTATAATGATGATAGCTAGCATTTATACATTGCTTCAAGTTTTACAAAGAATTTTATAAATATTTTCTGATTTTTGACAACTGTTGGAGGTAGGTAGAAGAGGGCTACAACTGAAACAGATAGAGATTAAATGATTCACCCATGGTCACACCCACTAAATGAATGAGACCAGATTTAAATTCAATATTTCTGACTCTAATCCAGCATTCTATTCACAGTCTTTTCCAATTGCTAGTAAGTGAACAGTAACATATTTATCCAAATAACAAATAAATTGAAATCTGAAATGATAGAATTTTATAATTAGAGGAAAATTTAAGAATAATTTATTTTATTCCTCTTCATTTTATAAATGATAAAACTGAAACCCAGGAAAATTAAATTTGTTATCCAAGGATTTATAGCAGAAAGATTATAATTTTGCTTCGTCAGACTCTCAAAATAGTATCCTTTCCATTATATTATGTCAAGATCTCTCCCCAAGATACATTCTCTATCAATCCTTCCTTAAGATAGATCTGGTTCATAATGTTGCTGAAAATGGACACCATACTTCCTTCAAGTGCAAACACTGAAGTATTATTTTAGTTTTCAAGTTAAAATATAATTAGACATACTTCTCATTGTTTTGAATAATTAATAACTGAGGAAACACTTTGAACTGTATTATTTATTAGCAAAACAGGCTAAATAAACCAGTCAATAGACTTCCTAGGCAGACCAAAGACCTAGATTTTTATGTATTAAAAACAGGTAACCGAATAAGATCAATTAATTTCAAAAATAACCAGAATATAACCCAGGATACAATTAGGTAATATGATTTCTAATTAGAAGAAAGGTTAAGAACTTTCCAAGTGGGAGAAATGAAGAGTGAATTTTGGTAGTGTTGGGAAAGGGGTGAATAGATTTCAGGGTTTTCTTATGCTTTTGAGGCATCCTGATTAATAAAATTCACCTGCATTTATAAAAAAAAATAATTGATGTTTAGTTTTACTGGGATGTTTTGCAAAAAAAAAGAAAAAGAAAAGAAAAGATGGAGAATACTTGTGACAGCACAAAATAGGCAGTATTCATGAGATACAATCTAATTGGTTGTTTTGATTCCTATGTCAAACCTTCCATTTTGTAACTGTTTATTATTCTACCTTACATACACACACACACACACACACACACACACACACACAAACCAATTTCTGCAATGAACATAATTAGTCTAACAAGAGAACGTTCTACTCACAACATACCCAGAATTATAAGATTATCTGTAATGTTAGCAAAAATGAACATACAGGAAGAATGGATGGGGTTCTAGCATGAAACAGAGGTTCCCTTAAAGTTCTAGACCCAGTTTGCTTATCATGATTGTGTAGCCTCATGTCTAAAGTTAAATCATTATGATTGAAGCTGTTGGTAGAATTAGTCTAATTTATACTCTTTTACTGCTTAGTGCAGTCTATGCCTTATATAGACAGACTTTCTCAGGTTAAGAGTTAAAACTTGAAACCAAAGTTCCATACATCTTTTATTCTAGGGAATTACAGTTTTCAGGTAATAGATAGTTATGTCTTCCCAAATTCCTAAATACCTACCCAAATAAGGGGTTCAAGCATTTTAGTTCAATCATTCTATAACATGGAAAGTCAAATCATTCTTCTTAGTTATGAAGTCTGGCTCATAATAACAAGAAAACAAAAACGAAAACAAAAAATAAAGTTTTGTTTGTTTTTGTTTTGTGGACTTGAAATTCAATAGAACAGGAAGATATATACTAGACTTGTGAGCCTAATGGTGACAGTGATTCCAAAATAGGAAACTTCTACTAATGCATGTTGAAACCTTCTTTGCAATATTATACTTAAGTGATAAGCAATAGTGACTAAGATCTATGGTCTCATTATATAAAAACCTTTTGCTTGAGGAAGTGTCTTCTGTTAATATATATTGGCACCTTAACAATGTTCATTATTTTAGAGAGTAGTCTAGAGCACTAAAAGATTAAGTGATTTGATTAGGGTTATACAGTCAATATAGCTTTGAGATCTACTTCTTATCTACTATACCTAAATCAATTTTCGTAGTGTTGAATTGAGACCCAAAGGGATTCCAGAGCACAATCTGAATTATCAAAAAAAGGCTAAATTGCCATTGAATTTTTTCTGGAGCTATATGCAATTGGAAGTTCCTTAGTGTTTCTATGGTCTTTTGTAGACATGCTTCTAACATCTGTTCTTCAGGTGCACACCCCAAGATAGCATCCACATAATGGAACAACGTAACTTTTGGAAATGCTTTTCTTAGTGGAGTAAGAGCAGCAGCCACATACATTTGACACATAGTAAGGCTATTTTTCATTCCCTGTGGCAAAACTGTCCATTTATATCTTTTATAAAGCTCAGCTAAATTAACAGTGGGCACTGAAAAAACAAATCTCTTCATATCCTCCTTAATGTCTATAACCCAAAGAGACCATTCTCTAGGCAACTGAGTAGGAGATGAAAGTCCAGGCTGAAAAGTTCCCATAATTTCCATCTATTCATTTACTTTTCTTAAATCAGTCAACATACTCCATTTTCCAGATTTCTTTTTTACAACAAATACAGGGGAATTCCAAAGACTTAGAAAAGTTGGAAGTGTCCTTGTCAAGTTATTCTTGTACTATATCTAATAAGGCCTCAATTCTATCACTTGCTAAGGGCTACTGTTCTATCCACACTGGTGTATCAGTTTTCTATTGAATGGGAACAGATGAGAGTGCAGGCAGGCCTTCAATAGCAGTCCGCCTAAAAAGTCGAAGTACTCAGTTATAATCCTAACTATTATAACATGTCTCTTCCCCATAGATTGATGGGGATTTTTTCTACTACAAAAGGAGTAAAAACTCCTCTTTCACCTTCAAATGTCTATCTCAAAGGGGTAGTACTAATTTCAGCTGCAATTGATCCTCCTATGCCAGACATATAGGTGTCTGTCTTAATCTTTGGCCAGTGATTGGGACAATTGTCATTTCTAATGATTGTACAATCTGCACTTATATACCAACCTTTTCAATGTTATGCCCTTTACATGGATAATGAGCATAGGATGGTCAGGTGTAACAATTGCAGTCCAGAATATTCCTGACTTCTGTTGCCGGGAACCAAAATTTGGATAAAAATCAACAAATTGCCTATTAGGGGTATGTATCAGTAAGTCACATATTGTCTACCTGTATTAGTGACTGGGATATTAGCTACACATTCTTCAGTTTCTCAGATCAGTATATGGATGGACACTGTTTTGTAAGCACTTTTAGGAGATGAAATGGACAAGCCTATTGTACCTGGAGGCAAAAGATCCTTAGTCTGGACAGGGACAGATTTTACCTCTCCAGGGGATATCTCAGTAATCCCAGCTACATGCAATTCTATTCTCTCCAATTGTGATCTCTTTCCCCCATCAGATTGCTTCTCATCTGATTGATCATGTTGGAGTACTGAACTTCTAAAGACTCTTTGGTTATAACATTGGCTGCCAATATGCTCCAAGTGTTTTTTGCCTGGGGCCCTGGAACTGGGCCCCGCTTCCTGTATCCCTGAGTCATTCTACATTCTGATGCCCAGTGGAAGCCTCTGTTGCATTTTGGACAAAGGGTTTTGTGTCTTGTTCTTCCACTCTGTCTTCTCTGCCAACATTGAGCTTTCAGATGCCCTACTTTACCACATCGAAAGCATTGATGAGTCTCTCTGAAAGACCCCTGCCAAAAGGGACCCTGTCTTCCCATGTTCCAATCTTGAAAAGCCTGCATCATAGACTGGTATAAAAGATATTTATGCCCACTGTGGCACAGCATCTTATGATCTCCTCTAAAGGAGCATCCTTGTGCAGTCCTAATAGAATTCTTCTACAAACCTCATTAGCATTTTCTTTAGCAAGTTGTCTTATCATAATTTCCGTTGCTATTTTCACCAATAGTTGGTATGACAGCTGTCTGCAGATGTCCCACAAAATCAGAAAAGGGTTCATTTGAACCTTGTGGTATTTTTGTGAAGGCTTCCTTTTATCTTGCCTTCCCAGAAGAGTGTCCCATGCTTTGATAGCAACAGAAACAATTTGCTCATATGCTGTCAAAGGGTAAATAATCTGCACTAATGTGTCTGCATAAAGATCTAACACAGCTAGTTGATCAAAGGTGACTGGTATATTAACTCCAGTTTGCCTATTTCATTAGGCTTGTATTCTACACAGTTCATTATACTCAGAAAGCCACAACAAGTTTTGTCCAGGTTCTAAACATATCCTTGCAATAGATTGCCAATCATTAGGGGTTAAAACTTCAAAAACTAAATTCTCTAATGCCATCTTAGCATAAGATATGTAGATCCATAAAGAGTGCAAACCTTTTTCAGATCTTTGATAATTTCCAAATTAAAAGGAGTGTATCTTCTTCTTTCTTGACCTGAAGACTCAAATTCTTCAATCACAGGGAATGCTTTTATTCTCAAATCAGATGTATTCTGTCCTTCCCCTTTAGCTTTAACTAGTGCCTTTTGTAGTTGTATCATAGAGGGTGGACAAAGCTGCTGCATGGGTGGTGTTAACTGAGAAGCACCACAATCCTTAATGTCATCAGCATTGTACTTAATCAACTCTTCTTTCTTATCCAATTCATCATGCTTTTCAGCTGCTTTGTCAGTACCATCCCCCTCCTGTTCTTTCTCCCTTTCCCTTATTTTAAAACTTATGTAATTCCTTATAGTCAATTGTATTGTGTTGTATGTATAGAATATTTCCTCAGGAATTGAATCAGGACCATTATCACTGTAATATTAAATTAGTTGCTCTCCCACTAGTTTCCACTTATTTGGATCTAATTTTTCTTCCTTAGAGAAACAAGGAGACGTATATTCTAATGTATCAAAGAATCTAATAATCTGCTCCCAAGTTACCAACAAACCTTGTTCCTTTATTAACCTAACTATGCTTGCTACACACTTCCCCTGGGTGGGTGTAATGGACTGAGGCTTGAGTTGCTGCAATGAGGTCCCAAGCACGTGAGGCTAAATAGTAATTGGACTATACTGTATTAATTAATATATACGCTTGGAGAAAGAATGGCCCCCACCCACTCTCTGTGCAAGTCCTGATGTGTTGCATAGGAAATGATGATTTTGGTGGGTGGAGGCAGAGGGGCAGGAAGAGAGGCAGAGAGAGATGGCTGGCAGGGTTTGGTTCTGGTGGCTGCTGGTCTCGTGGCTTCTGGTCTGGCTAGCTTCTTCACTCAGCTGCACACATTTTTATTGCCAATTCCCTTCTACCTCCGATCTTTCTTCATCTCTACTGAGAATAAAGAGTGAAGATTTTCCCCTAACCTGAATTCCTGACTCCGGCTGATTTTAAAATACGCAGTCATCACATTCTCTCCTGCTTTCTTTTGTTTTAAAACACAGGTGGTCATGCCATCCCTGACTCCTCAGGGAGGTCAGAGCACCCAGGGGAGGTGATCACACCCTCCCTGACTTCTCAGGAAAGGAAGTGAAAGCACTGAAAAGGAGGTGATCACAACCCCCCTGACTTCTCAGGAAGGGAGGTGAAAGCACTAAAAAGGAGATGACCACGCCCTTCCTGACATCTCAGGAAGGGAGATGAAAAGCACCTAAGGAAGTGGGAGTTGCTAGCAGGTTTCTGGGCTGAAGGGTCTTATTATGCACAAACCCATCAGCAAGGGAGGTGTTACACAAGCTATCTGCTATAACACAGAGGCTATTAGGGATGACCCTCTCCTCAGTCAGTGCAGGCTCAATGTGGTGTAACAAACATGAATTGTACACACAAGTAGTGGAATAGCAAACAATATAAATCAACATGGTGCTGTAAAAGATCGCCAGAAGTCCTAGAAGGAGGGTATGTAAACAACAGTCACACATATGCCTTCTTCAGCAGCCAAGAGATAGTCCAAAACCAATCTATTGTCCATTGCTTCATATGTCAGGGAATCCAATGATCCCCCTAAGTTTTTGAAGTCCTGAAAAAGTCTTTTTTATGTGTTAGGGAATCCAATGATTCCAGCACATTTTGAAGTCCTATAACAGTCTTATCATTTCTCAGAGAATCCAGTGAATCCTGAGAGTTTTCAAGTCCTATGTCTCAGAGAATCCAATGATTCCTGAGGGTTTTGAAGTCCAAGGGAGGGACTTTTTGATGTCCACAAATCAAATGCCAACTGCCATGTTTTTTCAATGGTGAGCACAATCAGCAACAGAACCACCCGATATTTCTTGGGTCATCTCCTTTGTTTCAAGGGTCTGTTCTGTCTCTCTGCGATGGACAAGGTGAATACAGCTCATTGGCACCCATCTGATTCCTTCTCTACCTGTAGAGATACAAGCAAACCCTGCCCCCCAAGCAGTTAGCCTATCTGGTCCTTTCCATTCACCACTTTCTGGGTCTCTCCACATCACCTGGCGATTATCTAAAGATAGTGGAGCTGCTCACACTGGACACTGACCTTCCGGTGGGTTATAAAGCAGGAGAGAATGACGGAGCTAGATCATCTTTGTTAAAAATCAAGAAGTTAATAGTATAAAAGGTTAGATTTAGAAGTTCTCTAGGGTTACCTGTGGCTCTCCCTTTGTTTTGATTTTGGAGGAGTGTCTTAATGTCTCTGTTTCTCCTCTCTACTATAGCCTGTCCTTGAGGATTAAAAGGTATGCCAGTGGTGTGTAAAATCTTATACTGTGCACAAAAGTGTGCAAAATGTTTGGAAATATAAGCAGGACCATTGTCTGTTTTTATTGCTTGTGGCACACCCATAATGGAAAATTCTTGTGTGAGGAATTCAGGGACCACTCGGGCTGTCTCTTTTGCTGCTGGTATTGCAAAAGTGAATCCTGAAAAGGTGTCTACCACAACATGGATAAAAGACAGATGACCAAAAGATTTATCATGGGTCACATACATTTGCCAGATTTCATTGGGTCTCAAACCACGAAGGTTCTTCCCTGGAGGCAGTGTAGGAGCATGGGAAGGAAGGCAAGCCACACAGGCTTTTACTATGCTCCTAGCTTTCTCTCTTGTTATTCCAAATTGTAAACGTAAAGCTCGACCAGCCTGATGATATTAAAATGAGATGTCTGGGCTTCTTGGAGTAAAGGAGTATTGACCAACATAGTTAAAAGGCTATCTGCCTTTGAATTGCCATCAAAAATGGGACCTGGAAGTCCACTAAGAGAGTGGACATGTAATATATAGATCTTACCGGGATGCTTTCTCACTTGCTCTTGAAGTTTCTTAAAGAGCTGATATATGTTAGAGGCTGCAAATTTTATTTGGGCTGTGGCAATTCTTTGTACCACACCTACTGAATAGGCCAAATCAGATATTATATTTATGTCTCCTGGATAATAAGTAAGAGCTAGAATGATCACATACAATTCATTCTGCTGAGTGGACAGAAAAGGAGTTCTGACTACTCTCTTTATAGTTAAATCATGAGAGTATGCAGCACAAATATTATGTTTGGATGCATCTGTGAAGATAGTTGGTCCTTTAAGAGGAACTTTAGAAACTTTTTCTTCAAGAATCGATCGCCAATTATGTAATAGTCTGGTCATCTTTAATGGAGACCCATGTGTAAAATTTGGAGTCATGGCTAATAAAATTTGCAACTCTGGGATGATCTCACAGCACACATTAATTTGTGTATTGGTATAAAAGGTGTATATCTTGTCAGGTCTTGTCCCAGATAATTGTACTGCTTGCTTAATGGCCTTTAATAAAATTCTAGCCACAAGTAGGGAGTAAGGCTCTGTTCTGGTTGTGCCGGGAGGTTCACCCCCTCTATCACACTGTCTCCTTGATGAAGGACTGCTGTGGATGCCTTTTGTGTGGCAAAAACTGATATTTCCAAGGGTTTTTGAGTGACTCTTTCAACCACATTGGATAAAGCCAGTTCAACTTTTCTCGAAGCCTCTTGAGCTTCTTTTGTAAGCTGGCGTGGTGAATTTAAAGCACTGTCACCCCTTAAAATGTCATATAACGGTTGTAACTGATAGGTAGTCAAGCCTAACACTGATCGCATCCATTGGATATCTCCTATCAATTTCTGAAATTAATTCAATGTGTTTAGATTCTCTGTTCTTCAGGCAATTAAACAACTTCCTAAGAAAAAATCCCCAGGACCAGATGGATTTACATGTCAATTTTACCAAACATTTAAAGAACAATTGGCCCCAATGCTATATAAATTATTTGATAAAATAGGGAATGAAGGAGTCCTACCAAATTCCTTCTATGACACAGATATGGTACTGATACCTAACCAGGTAGGCTGAAACAGAGAAGAAAATTATAGACCATTCCTTAATGAATTTGATTAAAAATCTTAAATAAGATATTAGCAAAAGACTACAGAAAATCATCTCCAAGATAATACACTATGATCAAGTAGGATTTATACCAGGAATGCAGGGCTGTTCAATATTAGGAAAACTATCAATATAATTGGCCATGCTAATAACCAAATTAAAAAAACCATAGATCATCTCAATAGATGCAGAAAGCATTTGATAAACCAACATCCATTCCTATTAAAAACACTTGAGAGTATAGGAATAAATGGACTTTTCCTTAAAATAATCAGCAGCATCTATTTAAAACCATCAAGCATCATATGTAATGGAGACAAAATGCAACCATTCTAATGAGATCTGAGGAAACAAGATTGCCCACTATCACGTTACTATTTAATATTGTATTGAAACGCCAGCTTTAGCAATAAGAGCTGAGAAAGAGATTAAAGGAATAAGAACAGGCAATGAGGAAACCAAATTATCACTCTTGCCGATGACAGATGGTATACTTGAGAACCCCGAGATTCTACTAAAAGTTATTAGAAATAATACACAACTTTAGCAAAGTTGCTGGTTATAAAATAAAACCCACATAAGTCATCAGCATTCTTATATATCACTAACAAAACCCAACAGTCAGAGTTACAAAGAGAAATTCCATTTAAAGTAACTACTGATAATATAAAATATTTAGGAATCTATCTGCCAAGGGAAAATCAGAAACTTTATGAACAAAATTACAGACCACTTTTCACACAATTAAGTCTGATCTAACCAATTGAAAATATTAAATGCTCTTGGATAGGGCGAGCAAATATAATAAAGATGACAATATTACCTAAACTAATCTATTTATTTAGGGCTATACCAATGAGACTCCCAAAAAACTATTTTAATGACCTAGAAAAAATAACAACAAAATTCATATGGAAAAACAAAAGGTCAAGAATTTCAAGGGAACTAATGAAAAAAAAAATCAAATGAAGGTGGCTTAGCTGTACCAGATCTAAAATTATATTATAGAGCAGCAGTTACCAAAACTATTTGGTATTGGCTAAGGAATAGATTAGTTGATCAGTGGGATAGATTAGGTTCAAGGGATAAAACAGTCAACAACTATAGCAACCTAGTCTTTGACAAACCCAAAGATCCCAGCTTTTGGGATAAGAACTTACTGTTTGATAAAAATTGCTGGGAAAATTGGAAACTAATATGGCAGAAACTAGGCATTGATCCATACTTAACATCACACCAAGATAAGGTCAAAATGGGTTCAAGGACCTAGGCTAAAGAATGAAATTATTAATAAATTAGAGGAACACAGGATAGTTTACCTCTCAGACCTGTGGAAGGGGAAGGTCTTTATGACCAAAGCAGAACTAGAGATAATTATTGATCACAAAATAGAAAATTTCGATTATACCAAACTGAAAAGTTTTTGTACAAACAAAACTAATGCAGACAAGATTAGAAGGGAAGCAATAAACTGGGAAAATATTTTTACAGTCAAAGGTTTTGATAAAGGCCTCATTTCCAAAATATATAGAGAATTAACTCTAATTTATAAAAAATCAAGCCATTCTCCAATTGAAAAATGGTCAAAGGATATGAACAGACAATTCCCAGATGAAGAAATTGAAACTATTTCTAGTCATATGAAAAGATGCTCCAAGTCATTATTAATGAGAGAAATGCAAATTAAGACAACTCTAAGATACCACTACACACCTGTCAGATTGGCTAAGATGACAGGAAAAAATAATGATGATTGTTGGAGGGGATGTGGGAAAACTGGAACATTGATGCATTGTTGGTGGAGTTGTGAATGAATCCAACCATTTTGGAGAGTAGTTTGGAAGTATGCTCAAAAAGTTATCAAACTGTGCATACCCTTTGATCTAGCAGTGTTACACTGGCTATACCCAAAGAGATTATAAAGAAGGGAAAGGGACCTGTATGTGCACGAATGTTTGTGGCAGCCCTTTTGTAGTGGTAAAAACTGGAAACTGAATGGATGTCCATCAGTTGAGAATGGCTGAAAAATTGTGGTATATGAATATTATGGAATATTACTGTTCTGTAAGACATTACCAACAGGATGATTTCAGAAAGGCCTGGAGAGACTTCCACGAACTGATGCTGAGTGAAATGAGCAGGACCAGGAGATCATTATATACTTCAACAATACAATATGATGACCAGTTCTGATGGACCAGGCCATCCTCAGCAACGAGATCAACCAAATCATTTCCAATGGAGCAGTAATGAACTGAACCAGCTACGCCCAGAAAAAGAACTCTGGGAAATGACTAAAAACCATTACATTGAATTCTCAATCCCTATATTTATGCCCACATGCATTTTTGATTTCCTTCACAAGCTAATTGTACAATATTTCAGAGTCTGATTCTTTTTGTACAGCAAAATAACATTTTGGTCATGTATACTTATTGTATATCTAATTTATATTTTAATGTACTTAATATCTACTGGTCATCCTGCCATCTGGGGGAGGGGGTGGGTGGTAAGAGGTGAAAAAATGGAACAAGAGGTTTTGGCAATTGTTAATGGTGTAAAGTTACCCATGCATATATCCTGTAAATAAAAGGCTATTAAAAAAAAAAGATAAATGGGAAAAAAAAAAGAAATCTATCCAGTAAACCCTTTGGCATACTCTTAAAAGCAAATATAAAATAGTTACTTAATAAATATTGATCCACCATTTAAAAAAAAAGATTCTCTGTTCTTAAGGACAGTTTTTGAATTGTAAGCACCTTTGGGTATACTTCATATCCTAAATATTGAAAAGGAGCATTTTAACATATTTAACATCTACTGGTCATCCTACCATCTGGGGGAGGGGGTGGGGGGAAGGAGGGGAAAAATTGGAAGAAGAGGTTTGGCAATTGTCAATGCTGTAAAGTTACCCATACATATAACCTGTAAATAAAAGGCTATTAAAATTTTTTAAAAAAATTAAACAAAAAAGAGATTTGTTTTTTGAACCACTCATTTTTTTGAATTAGATTATTTAATTTCCAATTGGATTTTAGTCTATCTTTTCTTGCCCCTTTATTGAATATAATTTATTGCATTGTGCTCTGCAAAGGAAGCATTTACTATTTCTGTCTTTCTTCATTTGATTGTGAAGTTTTGGGCTCATAGTCAATTTTTATTTAGGTGTCATGTAGTGATGAGAAAAAAAGTGTATTCTTTTCTGTCTCTATTTAATTTTTTTTCCAGGGGTGTATCATATCTAGGTTTTGTAGGATTCTATTAACTTCCTTAGTTTCTTTCTTGTTTATTTTATTGTTAGATTTGTCTGATTCTGAGAGGGGATGGCTGAGGTCCTCCACTAATATAGTCTTGTTCTCTCTGTAACTGATTTAAAATTTTCTCTAGGAATTTGGGTGCTATACCAATTAGGGTATACACATTTAGTATTGTTACAACTTCATCGTTTAAGTTACCATTTATCAAGATGTATTTCTTTTAATTGGATGTCTTTTTACTTTTGCTTTATCTGAGATCACAATTGGTACTCTTGTTTGTTTTTTTTTTCTCCTTCAGCTGAAGCATAATAAATTTTGTTCTAGCTTTTTACCTACATTCTATAGGGTGTTTCTCTGTGTCAAATGTGTTTCTTGTAGACAACATATTGTAAGAATCTGCTTTTTAATCCACTCTACTATTTATTTCTGTTTTATGGGAGAGTTCATCCCATTCACATTAAGTTATCATTGTCACCCCTATATTCCCCTCCGTGTTATTTTCTTGCCTGTATGTGCTTTTGTTCTCTCTTTCCACCCTGTCCTTAGTAGTGTGTTTTTTACCTTTTATCACCCATTCCCCCTTTCTTTTAACTAGTTCTCTTGTGTTTCTGTTCTCTATCCTGCCTCTCACTTTTCTTTCCTCTTTTTTCTCCTACTTCTTGATAGGGTGGGATAAATTCCTATATCCAACTGAATGATTAAGTTATTCCTTCTCAGAGCCAAAACTGATGAGATTAAGTTTCAGACAATGCTCATCCCCTTCCCTTCTTTCTCTCAATTATAATAGGTCTTTTGTTCCTCTTCATATGAACCAATTGTGCCATTATACCTCCCCTTTTCTTTTTCAAGCATAGATCTTTTTTCATTCATTAATGTTTTTTTCTTTCATATTATCACATAAGAGAACATTTAGAATCATACCTTATTTTCCCCTCTAGGGATGTAAACAACTTAATTTTTAAATAAAGTTTTTTCCCTGTTTCACTTTCTATGCTTTTCTTGAGTCCTCTGTTTATGGATTAAATTATCTATTTAGCTCTGGATTTTTCAATAGAAATAATTGAAAGTTTCTTACTTCATTGAAGCTCCATCTCCCCCCCCTTAAAAATGATACTGAATCTTGTTGAGAACTCAAATTTTGGTTGTAACCCTAGGTCCTTTGCCTTCCAGAATAGGGCATACCAGGCCCTCTGATCCTTCATTGTAGAAACTGGAAGGTCCTGGGTAATCTTGTCTGTTGTTCCTTGATATCTGAATTGCTTTTGTTTGACAATTTGCAGTACTTTTTCCATGAGGCTGTAGTTCTGGAGTTTTGCAACAGTATTCCTTGAGATTTTCCTTTTCAGATCTCTTTCCAGAGGTGAATGATGAATTTTTTCAATGAGTATTTCCCCCATTTCTAGAATATGAGGGCAGTTTTCCTTAATGATCGCTTGTAGAATGCTATCTAGGCTCTTTTTTTTGGTCATGGCCTTCAGGTAGGCCAATAATTTCTAAATTGTCTCTTCTGGATCTATTTTCTAAGTCAGCTGTTTTTCCAATGAAGTATTACATTTTCTTCCTTTTTTCATGCTTTTTAGTTAGTTTGATTGATTCTTGATGTCTCAGAGTTTCCATTATTTTCCATTTGCCCTGTTCTAGTTTTTAATTTGTAATTTTTTTAGTAAGCTTTTCTATCTCTTTTTTCCCTTTCATTAATTCTACTATTGAAGATGTTGTTTTCTTTAGACAATTTTTTTCCTTTTCAAAGCTGTTGACTCTCTCTTGCATACCTGTCATTTCCTTTCTCATTTTTTCTTTTACCTCTTTTATTTTGCCTTTAAAGTCTTTTATGAGCAATTCTAATAAGCTTTTTTGGGATTGAGACCAGTTCATATCTCTTTGAGATTGCTTCTGTAAACATTTGCCCTCATCTGAATTTGCCTTTTGGTCTGCCCTGGCACAATATTAGCTTTCTATGGTCAAAGTTGAATAGTCAAGGTTTTTTTCCTGTTTCATTATTCATTTTCTTTCCTTTTCTTTTGGTATTTATTCTTTTTTTTTATTTTTATGGCTGAATTCTGTCCTGGGGTAAAAGGAGTGTTGTCCCAAGCATTCTGTGCAACTCTGAGCCTTGATTTTGATCAGGGGCTCCTTGTGTTTGCAGGGGATAGCTTTGCCTGCTCCTTTCAGGAAATAGTTTGGTTTCCCAGAGTTTGCCTTGTGAGCTGGGACTAGAAGTTTCCCTACTGATTTTCTTCTTTACTGAGCCAGGACTGAGGAGTTTAGCTGCAGATTTGCTGTGGTTAAGACACTCTCATTGGCTTTCCAATAGTCTCATTGGCTTTCTCTACTCAGAGGCTGTCCACCCTTTTCAGCCAAGTGAGATTGAACCCTCTTGAAATTTTTCCAGTCTGTCTTGAGCTGGAGAATGGTTTCATTCCATCAGACTCAGTTCAGAGACATAGTTTCATATGTTTTTTATTTTTTATTTTTGAATTTATTTTTATTAAAGCTTTTTATTTTTTTAAATATATCAATAGATAACTCTGCAAAATTAGCCCCTGCAAAACCTTGTGCTCCAGTTTATCCCATCCTTCCCCCACCTCTCACCCATAGATGGCAAGTAGTCAGGCCAATATATGATAAACATGGTAGAAATATATGTTAAATCCAATATAAGCACATATATTTATACAATTATCTTGCTGTGAAAGAAAAATTAAATAAAACCCAAAAAGAAATGATGAAGAAAATAAAATGCAAGCAAACAGCAACAAAAGGAGTGAGAATGCTATGTTGTCAACCACATTCAAATTCTCATAGTCCTCTCTTTGGGTATAGATGGTTCTTTTGATCACAGGATGATCAAAACTTGTTGGAATCTTTACAAATTGTTAAGCCATTGGATTTGATAGAAGCAATAATTATCTAATTTGGCATGGTTCAATATGATTGATTTGATCTTAGAAGGAGATATTTTGGGCCAGAACTTGAAACAAGGTACTAAGTACAACTTATAGAAACAATGCTTGTGTTCACACCTTTAGAGAGCTCATAAGTATCTAAGTACTCAGTGGAGTTCACACATTTGGGAGAATTCAGGATTTAGAAAGAGATATCTGAATTCACACTTCCCTTAGGGCCAGAGAGCATGCTGGAAGATATCCCTCAATCCCTCTCTTGGAAAAGTAGCATAAAGACAGCTCCAGTAAGCCATTCAAGGGAGTTACTTGGGAACAGTCCCAGGAGTCAGAGAGGAGCACTCTGGGAGGAAGCCTACAAGACCTATCTCCGAGGCATGAGAGATTTCATTGCATCTTCTACCTTGGTGCTGGCTGAAGTCGGAAGGACACACCTTTGGATTTGGAGACATTCAGAGGGAGCTCTTAGAACCAAGCAGAGAGATAGGCCTCTGAGCTAACCGGGATTTATTGAAGGATGCAATAAAAGTTCAGATCTTTTATCAGCTGGCTGCGATTTTGGAGTAATTATTTATTTCAACTGAGACTAAGGCTGCCTCCAGAAAACCTCTCTGAGAAACCTGCTTTCTTTCAGAGAGAACATTTATTTTAAAGAAGAAAAATACCAACAAGAACTGTTCTGAATCATCTCATTGTTGAAAAGAGCCATGTACATCAGAATTGATCATCATATAATATTGCTGTTGCTGGGTACAATGATCTGGTTCTGCTCATTTCACTTAGCATCAATTCCTGCAAGTCACTCCAGGCCTCTCAGAAACCATCCTGCTTATCATTTCTTATAGAACAATAATATTCTATAACATTCATATACCATAATTTATTCAGCCATTTCTTGCCACTACAAAAAATAATTTTTTTTGTACAGGAAATATTTTTTTTAACATGCAGGTCTCTTTCCCTCCTTTAAGATCTCTTTGGGATATAAGCCCAGTAGAAACAGTGCTGGGTCAAAGGGCATGCACCGTTTGATAACTCTTTGGGCATAGTTCCAAACTGCTCTCCAGAGTGGTTGGATCCATTCACAATTCCACCAACGATGTATTAGTGTCCCTGTTTTCCCATATCCCCTACAACATTCATCAATTATCTTTTCCTGTTATCATAGCAATCTGAGAGGTGTGTAGTAGTATCTCAGAGTTGTCTTAATTTGCATTTCTTTGATCAATAATGATTTTAAACACATTTTCATATGACTGGAAATGGTTTCAATTACTTCATTGTTTGTTCACATCTGTTGGTCATTTATTAGTTGGAGAATGGCTTGAATTCTTATAAATTTGGGACAATTCTCTCTCTTTCTCTCTCTCTCTCTCTCTCTCTCTCTCTCTCTCTCTCTCTCTTTTTTAAGAAATGAGGCATTTTTCATGACAATTCAAATACTGAGGAGCCACAATAAGGATTACTCAGGATCTAGCAGCTTCCACAATAAAGGATCGAAGGGCCTGGAATTTGATATTCCAAAAGGCAAAGGAACTTGGAATGCAGCCAACAATAAATTAAACTGCTAAACTGAGCATTTTCTTCCAAGGAAGAAGCTGGGCATTCAGGGAAATAAGTGAATTCCACTTATTTCTGATGAAAAAAACAGAGATAAACAAAAAATGTGACCTCTAAATATAGGAGTAAAGAGAAGCATAAAAAGATAAAAAGAAATCTTGAGAACTATATTTCTGTTATGGGCATACATAGAGAGAACATGTATAGTCTGATTTTACTGTTATAATATAAAAAAGGAACTAGAGGTGGAAAGGTGAAGGTAAAAAGAAGGAAATCACATCTCATAAAGAGGCTAAAGAAACCTATTGTATCTGACAGAAAGGAGGGAAGTGATGAACATTGTGTAACTCTTACTCTCATCAGATTTGGTTCAAAGAGAAAATATTAGACATAATTGGTTTACAGAGAAACTTCTCTTACCTCATTGAAAAGCATGAAGGAAAAAATAAAAAGGGAAGGGGTAAGTTAAATAGAAAGGAATACAGAAAGAGTAGGGGAAAGATATAAGAAAGGAGAAGGGACTCTAAGAGAGAGGGATTCTAAAGGGGAAGGGCTGCTTGAGGCAAGTGAAGCCCATAAGTTAAATACTTGGGAAGGGATTAAGGAGGAAAGGAAAGAGAAAAGTATAATCTGGGGATAATAAAATGGCAGGAAATATGGAATTAGTAGTTTTAACCATAAAAGTGAATGGCGTGAACTCTCCCTTAAAACAGAAGCAGATAGCAGACTGGATTAACAGCCAGAATCCTACATATGTTGTTTACAAGAGCCACATTTAAAGCAGGATGATACATACAGAGTAAAGGTAAAAGGAAAGAGCAAAATCTATAATGCTTCAGGTGAAGTAAAAAAAAAAAAAAAAAAAGCATGATGGTCTCAGATCAAGCAAAAGCAAATACAGTTCTCATTAAAAGAGATAAGGAAGAAAACTATATCTTGCTAAAGGGTACCATAGAGAACAAAACAATATCAATTATATATATATATATATATATATATATATATATATATGTGTGTGTGTGTGTGTGTGTGTGTGTGTGTGTGTGTGCATGCATGAAGCTGTATAGCATGGAAATTCCTAAAGGAGAAGTTAAGAGAACTGCAAGAAGAAATAGACAGCAAAACTATAACAGTGGGAGATTTCAAACTTGCACTCTCATAACTAGATAAATCAAACCACAAAATAAATAAGAAAGAAGTTAAAGAGGAAATAGAATAATAGAAAACTTAGGTATGATAGCGCTTTGGAGAAAACTGAATGGACAGAAAAGAGTACACTTTCTTCCTGGCAACCTATACAAAAACTGATCATATTAGGACATAAAGACCTCAAAATCAAGTTCAGAAAGGTAGAAATGGTAAATGCATTCTTTTCAGATCATGATACAATAAAAACTACATTCAATAAAAAGCCAGGGGAAAACAGACCAAAAAGTAATTGGAAACTAAATAATCTAATCCTAAAGAATGAATGGGTGAAACAGTGAATCCTAGACACAATTAATAATTTTACCTAAAAGAATGACAATAATGAGACAACATACCAAAAGTTGCGGGATGCAGCCAAAGCAGTATTAAGGGGAAATTTTATAGCTCTAGAGCAGAGGTCCTCAAACTTTTTAAATAGGGGGCCAGTTCACTGTCCCTCAGAGTTGGAGGGCCGGACTATAGTAAAAACAAAATCTTTGTTCTGTGGGCCTTTAAATAAAGAAACTTCATAGCCCCGGGTGAGGGGGATAATCATCCTCAACTGCTGCATCTGGCCCACGGGCCATTGTTTGAGCATCCCTGCTCTAGAGGCTAATATACATAAAATAAAGAAAAAGAAGGTCAATGAATTGAGCTTGCAAGTAAAAAAGCTACAGAAAGAGCAAATTAAAAACCCTCAATCATTTACTAAACTTGACATTCTAAAAATAAAAAGAGAGATTGATAAAATTGAAAGTACAAAAAAAAACTATTGAATTAATAAATAAAACTAAGAATTGGTTTTATGAAAAAAACTAACAAAATAGATAAATCTTTGGTAAGTTTGATTAGAAAAAGGAAAAAAGCAAAATCAAATTATTACTCTTAAAAATGAAAAGGAAGAACTTTCCATTAATGAAGAGGAAATTAGAGCAATAATTAGGAGTTACTTTGCCCAACTTTATGCCAATAAATTTGATAACTTAAATGAAATGGATGAATGCAATGTTCTGCCTAGTTTTTTGGAGGTCCTTTCTGACAGGCCTTGGTTTTTAGGTGGAAAAGTGATGATGGCAGGAGAGCCTGCAATAGGATTGTCAAAAATAGTCCTAGTCCTCTCAGCCCTTAAATATCCTCTTACAATTACATCATTGCAGTGTGCTGAATATGTGTAAACTAGAGAATCATTACATCACCATGCTAAGCACTAAGTATATGTAAACTTGAGAACCATCATCTCATCAATTCCACTGAGTTAACACATTTTTGTAAGCATCCTTGTTTCAAGTATACTTCTCCAAAGTTCTGGCCCTCTACAGATTAATACCTACAAAATGTAAGTAGCCCAGATTAACAGCGGAGGAAGTAAATTGCTTAAATGGTCCCGTTTCAGAAAAAAGAAATAAAACAAGCTATTAATCAACTTCCTAAGAAAAAATCCCCAGGACCAGATGGATTTATAAATGAATTCTACCAAACATTTAAACAACAATTAACCCCAATACTATATAAACTATTTGAAAAGATAGGGAAAGAAAGAGTCCTACTAAATTCCTTTTATGACACAGACATGGTACTGATACCTAAAGCAAGTAGGATGAAAACAGACAAAGAAAATTACTGACCAATTTCCCTAATGAATATTGATGCAAAAATCTTGAATAAGATATTAGTAAAGAAATTACAGAAAATCATCCCCAGAATAATACAGCATGACCAAGTAGGATTTGTGTCAGGAATGCAGGGCTGGTTCAATACTAGGAAAACTATTAGCATAATCAACTGACTATATTATTATATTATATATATTATTATATGACTAACCAAATTAACAAAAAAATACGATCATCTCAATAGATGCAGAAAAAGCATTTGATAAAATCCAACATCCATTCCTATTAAAAACACTAGGGAGTATATGAATAAATGGACTTTTCCTTAAAATAGGCAGTTGAATCTATTTAAAACCATCAACAAGCATCATATGTAATGGGGATAAACTGGAACCAGTCCCAATAAGATCAGAAGTGAAACAAAGTTGCCCACTATCACCATTACTATTCAATATTGTATTAGAAATGCTAGCTTTGGCAAAAAGAGATGAAAAAGAGATTAAAGGAATTAGAGTAGGTAATGAGGAAACCAAATTATCACTCTTTGCAGATGATATGAGGGTATACTCAGAGAACCCCAGAATATCCATTAAAAAGCTATTAGAAATAATCCACAACTTTAACAAAGTTGCAGGATACAAAAAAAAATCCACACAAATCATGCATTTTTATACATCACTAACAAAATCCAACAGCAAGAGGTACAAAGAGAAAATCCATTTAAAATAACTGTCACTAGTATAAAATATTTGGAAAACTATCTGTCAAGGGAATGTCAGGAACTATATGAGCAAAACTACAAAACACTTTTCACACAAATAAAGTCAGATTTAAACAATTAGAAAAATATTAAGTGCTCTTGTCCAGTAAATATAATAAAGATGACAATATTTGAAAAAGTACTTGAGAAAATTATAGACCAATTTCCCTAATGAATATAAATGCAAAAATCTTAAATAAAATATTAGCAAAAAGATTACAGAAATTATCCCAGGATAATACACCATGATGAAGTAAGATTTATACCATGAATTCAGAGCTTGTTCAATATTAGGAGTTAAATAAAATAGATAATTTTAATTATTATAGCTTAGTTACTTTAAAAATCTCTAAATTCCTCACTTCTTTATTTTCCTCTTGCATTCCCCAAATATATCTTATACAAACCAGAAGTACTGATGCCATAATGAACCCATGTTGAAATGCAATGATACTTTCCAAATTGAGCACCTATAGTGCTCAGGTGGAAAATTTCCTACCCATTTAAGATGTTCATTGTAAAACTATTAAAGCCTTTTTGCTTCTCAATCAAGGAATGAATGGCTTAAGTGTATTGTATTTTAAATTATCCAATATTCTCTCACTGAATTAGTCCTTTATATCTACTGTCTAGCTATAAAATGAAACTACTTTCAGATCAAATAAGCTGAGCTGGTATAACATTAATGAATTTAAAAACAAAAGAGTGGCCTTGAGACCTCCTCTTTTAGTATCTAACCCTACTGAAATATGTAAATTGAACATTTTAGAGTAAGTTCCCTTTGACAACTGTGCAAAGTAAGTGTAATATTCAAAGACTATGACAGCAATAGAAATTCAGCCTCACCACATAAAAGTATAACTATGTTTCATTGACATTTCACATAAGAGAATGCTAACAGAATTCTTTTGTTCTTAAAAAATGTGCTAAATATTTGTGACAAAATCAAAGTAGTATTGTTAATACACTCTTGCTCCGGGATGTCAAAATCAAATATGGGTATTTTCTCAAGGAGATGAGCAAGCTCTTCCTTAGTCACATGCTGTAATTCTACTTCACCTCATAGAGATTTGCTTTAGAGTTTCTGGAGAATGACTTAATCTATTCCAAACATTACTTGAATGACTGTTCCTATCTGCCTTTGTCTCAAGTGAAAAAAAAATTACAAAAAAATTAGCATTTACATACATATGTGCATATTTTATATAATGTATATATGTATAAGTATTTATAATATATGTATAATAAAATATGTTACATAATATATCAAACTAAATCGTTTGATATATTAATATATCAATTAATATCAATTTAATATATCAGTTAATATAGTTTTATAGTTTGATATTTGAACTTTTTCAACATGATATTTGATGTGAAACTTGTTCATTTAAAAAACCTTACTGACCCTCAGCCTCAGTTTCCTCATCTGTAAAGTCAAGATAACAACTTTCTCCTTCTTGTTGTTGTTGTTTGTCCTTCATTCTGGAAGGACCATGACATAAGGGGTGGTGATGCCATGACATTCAAGTGAATTGGATTTAAGTGAGGGAGGGCTGTGCAAGATCACCTGCCTCATTTTCCCCTCCAGAGCCATCTGTATCCAGTGGCAAGATATAGTTCAAGATAACTAGAGATGGCCTTAGATGAAATGGGAGACCTTGGCCTTTTAAGGTGAGATCTTCAACAGGTCTCAGTTTGATAAGCCTCACTGATTCAATGATTGATGTAAGGTAGTGATTGAGGCAAAGAATCCTTTCTTTCACCTAATCCAAAAAAGTCCAAATGAATGAATGAATGAATCTGGGAGAGGGAGATCCTCAGAGTTTGTGGCCAAAGCAGATGTGATTGCTGTTTATGTTCAATCTCAGTTGATAAGGATATAAACATGACCAAATGGGCCTTGGCTTAGGACTTGTTGATAGGCAACTAGAATCATATTGCTTTGATTTAAGAACTGGTCCTTAAGATTACTGGACTTCCTGAAAATCATGATGAAAAAAAGAGCCTAGACAATATTTTTCAGGAAATCATCAAAGAGAACTGCCCTGATGTCCTAGAATCAGAAGGTAAAATAGCCATTGAAAGAATTCAACGAACATCTCCTGAAAGAAACCCCAAAATTAAAACTATAAGGAATATTGTAGTTAAATTTCAGAACCATCAGACAAAGGAAAAAATATTACAAGCAGCTAGCAAAAAAACAATTCAGATACTGAGCAGCCACAATAAGGATTACCTAGAATCTAGCAGCTTCCACCTCAAATGATCGAAAGACCTAGAATCTGATATTCTGAAAGGCAAAGGAATTCGGAATGTAGCCAAGAATTACCTGCTAAAATGAGCATTTTCTTTCAGGGAAGAAGATGGACATTCAACAAAACAGGTAAATTTCTTTTGTTTTTGACAAAAAGACCAGAGATGAATAAAAAATGTGACCTTCAAATATAGAACTCAAGAGAAGCATAGAAATTTAAAAAGAAAAGAACTCTTGAGAACTGTGTCTCTGTTATGGGTAAACATAGAGAGTGCATGTATAATTTGATTTTACTGTTATAATATAAAAAAGAAACTAGAGATAGAAAGTGGATTGCACTGAAAAAGGGGAAAGTGGAGGGAAACTATATCTTACAAAGAGGAAAAAAAAGTAAGGGAAAGAATGGAGGGGGGTGAACATTATATGAATCTTACTCTCATAAGATTTGGTTGAAAGAGAGAATATTAGACATATTTTGTTTCACAGAAAAACTTTTCTCACCTTATAGGAAAGTGGAAGGGGAAAGGGGAAAAGGGAAGAGGTAGGCTAATAGAAGGTAAAACAGAAGTAGTAAGGAAAAAGTAGAAGAAACAGGGAGGGGCTGTAAAGGGGAAGGGCTGTTGAAAAAAGTGGTGCTTAGAAGTAAAATACTAGGGAGGGTGGAAAAGGGAAAAGGAAAGAAAAAAGTATAATTTGGGGTATATCAGATGGTGGAAAATACAGAATTAGTAGTTTTAAATGTAAATGTGAAAGGGGTGAACTCTCCCATAAATCAGAAGTGGATTGCAGAAAGGATTAAAAGCTAAAACTCTACAATGTGTAGTTTACAAGAAACACATTTAAAGCAGAATGGTACATACAAAGTAATGGTAAAAGGCTGGAGCAGAATGTATTATGCTTCAGGTGAATTTAAAAAAATGCAGGCGTAGCCATCATGGTCTCAGATCAAGCAAAAGTAAATATGGTTCTAATTAAAAGATTTTGCTAAAGTATACCATAGATAATGAAACAATATCAATACCAAACATATATGCACCAAATGGTATAGGATCTAAATTCTTAAAGGAGAAGTAAAGAAAGCTGTAAAAAGAAATAGACAGCAAAACTAAAATAGTGGGAGATCTCAACCTTGCTCTTTCAGAACTAGATCATTCAAACCACAAAATAAATAAAAAAGAAGTTAAAGAGGTAAATAGAATACTAGAAAAGCTAGATATGATAGCTTTTTGAAGAAAACTAAATGGAAACAGAAAGGAGTACACTTTCTTCTTGGGAGTCCATGGAACCTATACAAAAATTGACTGTTTATTAGGACATAAAGACCTCAAAATCAAGTTCAGAAATGTAGAAATAGTAAATGCATTCTTTTCAGATCACAATGCAGCAAAAATTACATTCAATAAAAGGCCAGAGGAAGATACCAAAAAGTAATTGGAAACTAAATAATCTAATCCTAAAGCATGAATGTGTAAAACAGCAAATCATTTATTTATTTAATAGCCTTTTATTTAGAGGTTATATGTATGGGTAACTTTACAGCATTGACAATTGCCAAACCTCTTGTTCCAATTTTCCCCTCTTACCCCCCACCCCCTCCCCCAGATGGCAGGATGACCAGTAGATGTTAAATATATTAAAATATAAATTAGATACACAATAAGTATTCATGACCAAACTGTTATTCTGCTGTACAAATAGAATCAGACTCTGAAATATTGTACAATTAGCTTGTGAAGGAAATCAAAAATGCAGATGGGCAAAAATATAGGGATTGGGAATTCAATGTAATGGGTTTTAGTCATCTCCCAGAGTTCTTTCACTGGGCGTAGCTAGTCAGTTCATTACTGCTCCATTGGAAATGATTTGGTTGATCTCATTGTTGAGGATGGCCAGGTCCATCAGAACAAAACAGCAAATCATTGACACAATAATTTCATCCAAGAGAATGACAATAATGAGACAACATACCAAAATTTGTGGGATGCACCCAAAGTGATAATAAGAGGAAATTTTATATGTCTAGATCTTACTTGCATTAAATAGAGAAAGGGAAGATCAACGAATTGGGCTTACAACTAAAAAAGCTAGAAAAAGAACAAATTAAAACCTCAATCAAATACCAAACTTGAAATGCTAAAAATAAAAGAAGAGATTAATAAAATTGAAAATAAAAAACTATTGATTTAATAAGTAAAACTAAGAATTGGTTTTATGATAAAACCAAAAAGATAGACAAACCTTTAATTAATTTGATTAGAAAAAAGAAAGAGAAAAAATCATATTGTTAGTTTCAAAAAAGGAAAAAGGAGAACTTTTCACCAATGAAGAGGAAATTAGAGCAATAATTAGGAGTTATTTTGCCAAAATTTATGACAATAAATTTGATAAGTTGCATGAAATGGAGGAATACTGACAAAAACATAGATTGTCTAAATTAACAGAAGAGGAAATAAATTTCTCCAATAGTCCCATTTTAGAAAAAGAAATAGAACAAGCTATTAATAAACTCCTTAAGAAAACTATTTCCAGGGCCAGATGGATTTACATGTGAATTCTACTAAATATTTAAAGAACAATGAACTCCAATCCTATATAAACTATTTGAAAAAATAAGGAAAGAAGGACTCCTACCCAATTCCTTTTATGACACACACACATGATAAATGATACCTAAGCCAGGTAGGATGAAAACAGAGAAAGAAAATTATAGACTATTTTCCTAATAAATATTGATGCAAAATCTTAAATAAAATATTAGGAAAGAGATTATAGAAAGTCATCCCCAGGATAATATACTATGAGCAATTAGGATTCATACTAGGAATTCAGGACTGATAAAATATTAGGAAAACTATTAGCATAATTGACTATATCAATAACCAAACTAAAACCATATGATCATCTTAATAGATGCAGAAAAAACATTTGATAAAATTCAACATCCATTCCTATTAAAGTAAAGTATTAAACTAGAGAGTACAGGAATAAATGAACCTTTCCTTAAGATAGTCAGTTGTATCTATTTAAAACCAGCAGCAAGTATTATATGCAATGGGCATAATAACTGGAACCCTTTCCAATAAGATCAGGAGTGAAACAAGGTTGTCCACTATCACCTTTACTATTCAATATTGTATTAGAAATGCTAGCTTTGGCTAGAATAAGTAATGAGGAAACCAAATTATCACTCTTTGCAGATGATATGATGGTATACTTAGAGCAGTATTTCCCAAAGTGTGGTACGCGTATCCCCAGGGATATGGGAAGAGTTTGGTGGGAGTACATGTTGCACCAGAGTTTGGTGGGGATGTGCACTGCACCGTGCTTAGCTATGCCTAATTCTATGTTCTCATGAGTCAAGTCAAGGCAATCTTGTGAGGCATGAGATGGTCTGGTGTGACACAGGGTGAATATACCGCACTTTGTTACAGAGACAACTTACTTTGTTAATAGTTAGTGATTTCTCCAGGTGCTTGTGTATTTTTAGCTTTTTAAAGATTTTTCTTATAGGAAAGGTTTGTTATGTGCTTTAGTAAATCCCACTGATTTTGGTTATTTTTATATAGAAGGCTGAAATTGTCTGTGCTGAGATAACAGATTGTCATAATTTGGTTCCCTGGTTGTTAATTTTAATCCGAGATGTGGCTCCACATCCAATAGTCTGTTCCTTTTTTTTTTTTTTCGACTTAATGTCTACAAAAGGCTGAAAAAGCAACTTCACATAAATATGAAGTTGGAAAAGGCAAAATGTATTTGAGAACTTTTTTCTGTTAAAACAGGATATACATGTTGCATTTGTAACCAGAATGATGTTAAAGTACACTCCTTATGTTTATTTTTCAAAAATCCATTTGAAGGCAATTCCAACAACTGCTCTTTTTCCGCATGCAACAAACCTTCTGGCATGGATTTATAGTTTACTATGAATAATCTCTTTTTCATTTATTATTATTTTGTGTAGGTACCAAAAAAAATAAAAAAATAAATATATTTTGATTGTTATTAAAATACATCATTTTTTGATGAGGGGTACTCAGCATTACAAAAATTATAGAAGGGGTACACATGTCAAAAGTTTGGGAAACACTGACTTAGAAAACCCTAGAGAATCAACTAAAAATATTAGAAATAATCCACGACGTTAGTAAAGTTGCAGGATACAAAAATAAATCCACATAAATCATTAGCATTTTTATACATCACTAATAGTATCTAAGAGCAAGAGATACAAAGAAAAATTCCATTAAAAATAATTGGCAATAGTATAAAATATTTGGGAATCTATGTGCCAAGGGAAAGTCAGGAACTATATGAGCAAAACTACAAAACACTTTCCAGAAAAATAAAGCCAGATCTATAAAATTGGAAAAATGCCAATTGCTCTTGATCAAGCAAATATAATAAAGATGGCAATACTATCTAAACTAATCTACTTATTTAGTGCTATATCATTCAAACTCACAAGAAACTATTTTCCTGACCTAAAAAAAGTAACAACAAAATTCATCTGGAAGAACAAAAGGTTAAGAATTTCATGGGAATTAATAAAAGAAAATGAAAATGAAGGTGGCCTAGCTGTATCAGATTCAAAACTATATTAATAAAACAGTGGTCATCAAAACTATTTGGTATATGAACAGACAATTTTCAGATTAAGAAATTGAAACGATTTCTAGTCATACGAAAAAATGTTCTAAATCACTATTTGTTGTGGCCATCTTTTAAGAGCTCATGACATATGAGTCCTTTGATCCCAGCAGCAAGATAAATGGGGTAGGATACTCATAGAGTGTGAAAAGAATTCCAGTTTATTATACCATACAACCTTGTTGATATAAATTTTTGCAAGTGTGATCAGTAAGTGAACAGTAGACCATCCACAATCACCATTCAGAGAAGCAGCTGTTGGGCTTTGCATATGCATGTTATCTGCTGGAAGAGAGCCAATCCAGAAGTTCAGCAGCTCTCTCATAGGTGAGAGGCCCTGTTCGGGCATCTCTGTTTATGTAACCATTGGATGTGACCCTCAACTTGCACTTATTCCCAAGATCTCAACAACAGCATTTGCAATGCAAAAAAAAACTTATTGTGCATCAAAGGTCGAGGTGCCCTTGGTACTCCCTCTCAGTAGGATCTATACCCTTGCAACTATTGATCAAAGAAATGCAAATTAAGACAACTCTAAGATACCACTACACATCTCTCAGAAGGGCTAAGATGACAGGAAAACACAAGGATGAATGTTGGAGGGGATGTGGCAAAACTGGAACACTGTTACATTGTTGGTGGAAATGTGAAAAAAATCCAACCATTCTGGAGAGCAATTTGGAACTATGATCAAAAAGTTATCAAACTGTGCACACCCTTTCACCCAGAAGTGTCATAAGTGGGCTTACATCCTAAAGAGATCTTAAAGGAGAGAAAGAAATATGTGCAAAAATGTTTGTGGCAGTCCTTTTTGTATTGGCAAGAAACTGGAAACTGAATGGATGCCCATCAATTGGAGAATGGATGAATAAATTTTGATATATGAATGTTATAGAATATTATTTTCTGTAAGAAACAACCAGCAAGGTGATTTCAGAGACCTGGAGATACTTACATGAACTGATGTTAAGTGAAATGAGCAGAACCAGGAGAACATTATACATGGCAACAAGAAGATTATATGGTGATCAATACTGATGGCTCTCTTCAACAATGAGATGACTGGTTGGAACAACCAGTTCCAGTTGTTCAGTGATGAAGAGAGCTATTTACCCACAGAGAGAGGACTGTGCAGATTTCACAACATAGTATTTTTCACTCTTTTTCTTGTTGTTTGCTTGCATTTTATTTTGCTTTTCTCTCTCTCTTTTTTACTGACTTGATTTGACTTTTCTTGTGAGGCACAATAATTTTATAAATATGTAGGCATATATTGGATTTAGCATATATTTTTATCATGTTCAACATATATTGCCATCTAGGGAAGGGAGTGGAGGAAGGGGAAAATTGGAATATAAAGTTTTGCAAGTGCTAATGTCAAAGAATTGTGTATGGATATTTTTTGAAAAATAAAAAAAAACTTTATTAAAAAAAAGAACTGACAATCAGTAAGCATCATATGTAGTGGAGACAAACTGCACCCATTCCCAATAAGATCTGGAGTGAAACAAGGTTGCTCACTATCACCATTACTATTTAATATTATATTAGAAACGCTAGCTTTGGCAATAAGAGCTGAGAAAGAGATTAAAGGAATAAGAATAGGCAATGAGGAAACCAAATTATCACTCTTTGCCAACGATATGATGGTATACTTAGAGAACCCCAGAGATTCTACTAAAAAGTTACTAGAAATAATCCACAACTTTAGCAAAGTTCCTGGTTATAAAATAAACCTACATAAGTCATCAGTATTCTTATATATCACTAACAAAACCCAACAGTCGGAGTTACAAAGAGAAATTCCATTTAAAGTGACTACTGATAATATAAAATATTTATTTATAAATTATTATCTGCCAAGGGAAAATCAGAAACTTTATGAGCAAAATTACAGACCACTTTTCACACAAATTAAGTCTGATCTAACCAATTGGAAAAATATTAAATGCTCTTGCATAGGATGAGCAAATATAATAAAGATGACAATATTACCTAAACTAATCTATTTATTTAGCGCTATATCAATCAGACTCCCAAAAAACTATTTTAATGACCTAGAAAAAATAACAACAAAATTCATATGAAAAAACAAAAGGTCAAGAATTTCAAGGGAATTAATGAAAAAAAAAATCAAATGAAGGTGGCTTAGCTGTACCAGATCTAAAATTATATTATAGAGCAGCAGTTACCAAAACCATTTGGTATTGGCTAAGGAAGAGATTATTTGATCAGTGGAATAGGTTAGGTTCAAGGGACAAAACAGTCAACAACTATAGCAACCTAGTCTTTGACAAACCCAAAGACCCCAGCTTTTGGGATAAAAACTTACTGTTTGACAAAAATTGCTGGGAAAATTGGAAACTAATATGGCAGAAACTAGGCATTGATCCACACTTAACACCGAACCAAGATAAGGTCAAAATGGGTTCATGACCAGGCATAAAGAATGAAATTATTAATAAATTAGAGGAAAAGATATTTACCTCAGACCTGTGAAGGGGAAGGAATTTAGACCCAAAGAAGAACTAGAGATCAAATCACAAAATAGAAAATTTCTGATTATACCAAACTGAAAAGTTTTGCAAAAAAACAACAGACAAGAAAAGGAAGAAATAAACTGGGAAAATATTTTACAGTCAAAGGTTCTGATAAAGGCCCATTTCCAAAATATATAAAGAATTAACCTAATTTATAAAAAATCAAGCTGTTCTCTAATTGAAAAAATGGTCAAAGGATATGAACAGACAATTCTCAGATGAAGATATTGAAATATTTCTAGTCATGGAGAAGATTCCCAAGTCATTATTAATCGAGAAATGAAAAAGAAACCAAGATACCACTACACACCGTGATTGGTAAGATGACAGGAAAATAAATGATTGTTGAGGGGTGGGAACCTGGAACATTGATGCATTGTTGGTGGAGTTGTGAATGAATCCAACCATTCTGAGGTAGTTTGGAACTATGTTGTTATCAAATTGGCATATCCTTTGATCCAGCAGTTTAACTGGCTTATATCCCAAAGAGATTATAAAGAAGGAAAGGGACCTTATGTGCAGAATGTTTGTGGCAGCCTTTGAGTTAGAAACTGAAACGAAATGGATGCCCATTAGTTGGAGAATGGTGAATAAATTGAGTTATGAAATTATGGAATATTATTGTTCTGTAAGAAATGACCAACAGGATGATTTCAGAAAGGCCTGGAGACTTAATGAATGATGTTGAGGAAATGAGCAGGACCAGGAGATCAACAACAATACTATATGATGACCGTTCTGATGGACTTGGCCATCCTCAGCAATGAGATCAACCAAATATTTCCAATGGAGCAGAATGAACTGAACCAATGCCCAGAGAAAGAACCTGGGAGATGACTAAAACCATTACATTGAATTCAATCCCTAATTTTGCCCACCTGCTTTTGATTTCCTTCCCAAGTAATTGTACAATATTTCAGAGGCTGATTCTTTTTGTACAGTAAAATAACGGTTTGGTCATGTATACTTATTGTGTATCTAATTTATATTT
This sequence comes from Sarcophilus harrisii, assembly GCF_902635505.1. Classification (NCBI taxonomy): domain Eukaryota; kingdom Metazoa; phylum Chordata; class Mammalia; order Dasyuromorphia; family Dasyuridae; genus Sarcophilus; species Sarcophilus harrisii. The sequence goes on along the minus strand of NC_045431.1, from coordinate 122,460,908 downwards.
TAATATATTTAACATCTACTGGTCATCCTGCCATCTGGGGGAGGGGGTAGGGGGTAAAAGGTGAAAAATTGGAACAAGAGGTTTAGCAATTGTTAATGCTGTAAAGTTACCCATGCATATAACCTGTAAACAAAAGGCTATTAAATAAAAAAAATAAAAAAAAATAAAAAAAATTTGGAGGGAAAAAAAAAGAACTGGTTTTTAAGAAAGAAATCTGGCCAGTAAACAACAGGATGTCTTGGGAGAGTTCAGAGGTACAAAAGAGAAAAATAAAGTTTTTAAGAACATTTTTAGGTAATGATGTGGATGGAGAGAGGAAAGGAAGGATGAAGGGAAAGAAGGAAGGAAGGAAGGAAGGAAGGAAGGAAGGAAGGAAGGAACGAAGGAAGGAAGGAAGGAAGGAAGGAAGGAACGAAGGAAGGAAGGAAGGAAGGAAAGAAGGAAGGAAGGAAGGAAGGAAGGAAGTGTCTTCCAGTTGACCAGTTCCAGGCCAGCTTTACTCACATAGTGTATTTGTCCTTCTTTCTTGAAGAGAACCATGACATGAGAGAGGTGATGCAATTCACAATACAAGTGAATTTGATTTAAGCGAGGGAAGCCAATGCAAGGTCATCTGCCCCACTATGTCCTCCAGAGCCACCTGGTTCCAGTGACAGAAATGTAGATCAGGATGACTGAAATTGGTTCTCGATGAAATGGGAGACGTTGGCTTTTTAAGCTACAGATCTCAACAACAGATCTCAGTTTGACTGAGGCCACATTATTGTGAATGTCAAACAAGATTTATACAGATAGATAATCTATACCTTTCTATTTATCTATCTATCTAAAGTGCTTTGAAAACCTTAAAGAAAACTTACAGTTATTGATTTTGCTGAGCCAGATACTGGGGTCAAAAATAAAATAATCCTTACCTTTTTGCAGCTCCTGTCTAATGATCTATATTTAATTCTTTATGTTTAAGTGCATTAACATGTTTACTTCGATTGAATGAAGTTTCATAAATAAAATTAACACTCATCTCACAATAATACTCATTAATTAGATAGATAAACTGACCATATTTATTTCCCAGCTTTTAGTAAAGTATAATTTTCACTATATTATTTTTAAACTAACTTTTACTTATATTTATCAATAGTTTTAGAAGTAATCATCAATAATTTTTGTTTATTTAAATTAACAATTTTTCAATGTTTTTGTATTGCTGTATGGCACAATAGTACTTCTACAATAATCATTGATGATAATATTCCTATTTTCATCACTTCAATAGAATTTATCATATTTTTCAAGGACAATGTATCCATTTAAATAATTATCTCTTTGATTAATATTTCAACTCTAAAATCAAAGGTGGGGGTTAAAATGTTTCTTTCTTAAGTGGGGAAATTATCTATGTTAGGAGCAAACAAAAAGAGGGTTTCATAACTGCCTGGCTACTCCCAACAACAGAAGCAGCCGATATGCAGGAAAAAAAAAAACAACTTTGTCAGATAAATGGTGATTTAAACTGCAAAATTATCCTCTGCCTTAGAGATAACCTTGGTGGTATAAAGACAAGAGCGTGGCTAGTATACTGTCTATTGTAATTGGAATAGGAACTGGACTTATGATTTCATGGGCATGAAACTCCAAGGTAATATGAGAAAATTCTCTGTACCTATGAAATTTAGTACCTTTTCTGCAACTTATATTCTTAGAACATTTTCTAGAGCACTGAGAAATCATGTTTCAGTTTTGGGGTGAAACCCACACCCACCTTGGATTTCACTATACTGCATCTCTTTAAGAGTTAGAAGAAAAAGGAAAATTCATTTTTTAAAATAGGAAATATTTCCTTGAAAAAATGGAAACTAGATTATTTCCAAAGTTGTATTTTTCCCAAGATACATGGTGAAAATAACAATGGAAGAATGCTTTATCTAATAAATGATTCCATCACCATGACTTCCTTATTCTTTAGCTTTTAGAAAGAAAAAAAAACAACTTCTTTTTTTCCAAAGAAGATGGATATTGTTAAGATGCTTTTTAAAAAGTCTTATGTTTCCATTTAAAATAATTGTACAAAAAAGCTAATACAAACAAAATTAGATGGGAAGCAACAAACTGGGAAAACATTTTCACAATTAAAGGTTCTGATAAATGCCTCATCTCCAAAATATATAGAGAATTGACTCTAATTTATAGGAAATCAAGGCATTCTCCAATTGATAAATGGTCAAAGGATATGAACAGACAATTTTCAGATGATGAAATTGAAACTATTTCTAGCCATATGAAAAGATGCTCCATGTCACTATTAATCAGAGAAATGCAAATTAAGCCAACTCTGAGATACCACTACACACCTGTCAGATTGGCTAAGATGACAGGAAAAAGTAATAATGAATGTTGGAGGGGATGCGGGAAAACTGGGACACTGATGCATTGTTGGTGGAGTTGTGAACAAATCCAACCATTCTGGAGGGCAATCTGGAATTATGCCCAGAAAGCTATGATCCAACAGTGCTACTACTGGGCTTATACCCCAAAGAGATACAAGAAGGGAAAGGGACTTGTATGTGTCAAAATGTTTGTGGCAGCCCTTTTTGTAGTGGCTAGAAACTGGAAAATCAATGGATGCCCATCAATTGGAGAATGTCTGAATAAATTGTGGTATATGAATATTATGGAATATTATTGTTCTGTAAGAAATGACCAGCAGGATGAATACAGAGAGGATTGGAGAGACTTACATGAACTAATGCTAAATGAAATGAGCAGAACCAGGAGATCATTATGTACTTCAACAATGATACTGTATGTGGATGTATTCTGATGGAAGTGGATTTCTTTGACAAAGAGAAGATCTAACTTAGTTTCAATTGATCAATGATGGACAGAAGCAGCTACACCCAAAGAAAGAACACTGGGAAATGAATGTAAACTGTTTGCATTTTGGTTCTTCTTCCCGGGTTATTTTTACCTTGTGAAGCCAATTCTTCCTGTGCAACAAGAGAACTGTTTGGTTCTGCACACATATATTTTATCTAGGATATACTGTGACATATTTAACATGTATAGGACTGCTTGCCATCTGGGGGAAGGGGTGGAGGGAGGGAGGGGAAAAGTCGGAACAGAAGTGAGTGCAAGGGATAATGTTATAAAAAATTACCAAGGCATGGGTTCTGCCAATAAAAAGTTATAATTATAAAAAAAAGAAAAAAGAAAAAAAATAAAATAATTGTACACAAAATAAAATGTTAGGGTGTCTACTTGCCAAACACAACCATATGAACACAATAATAAAACATTTCTTACACAAGTAAAATCATATCTAAACAACATGAAAAATATCAATTACTCATGGGTAGGCTGAGCTAATATAATAAAAAATTATAATTCTGCCTAAATTGGTCTACTTGTTCAGTGCCAGAACAATCAAACTACCAAAATATTATTTTATAGAACTAGAAAAGTAATAACAAAATTCATCTGGAAGACCACAAGTTCAATAATATTAATGGAATTAATGAAAAAAAATCCAAAGGATGATGGCTTAGTAGTACCTAAAATTACATCAGTAAAACATCAGAAATCAAAACCATTTGGTACTAGCTAAGAAACAGAGAAGTAGATCACACAACACAATAAACAAGGCCTATGCTACTCTAGTATTTGATAAATCCCTAAAATCCAGCTTCTGGAATAAGAAATCACAATTTGACAAAAATTGCTGAGAAAAGTGGAAAATGATGTCAGAAACTCGACATAGACTAATATTTCACACACCATAAAAAAAAAGTGAAAATGAGTACAAGATTTGGGCATAAAGAGTGATAACATAAGCAAATAAAAAGAGCAAGTGACAATTTACTATTAGATCTTTGGAAAAAGCAGCAATTTATGACCAAAGAAGAGCTAGAGAACAATTTGAAAAGTAAAATTGACAACTTAGATTACATTAAATTTAAAAAGTTTTGCAGAAACAAAATTAATATGTGACAAAAAGACCTACTACAAGACTACTATAGAGATCACTCACAGAAAGCAGATTTATTAGAATCTCGAGAAGTGGATCCCATCCTGGTCTGTGAGCCAAATTCACAGCAGGAGAGAACCACTCCCTTGAAAATGCTCAGTATATTTATACATTTCAGACAAAGAATCCCCAAAATCCCATGCTGTATAAGGTGTGATTGGTCACCTAAGTCTATTCCCCTATTTGGTCAGTGGAATGCAGTAGATGTATAATTTTCCCACCAATGTCCTTCCTTGAACAATAGAATATAGTCCAGACCTTATCTAAAATGGCATGCTTCCTCACCACAGATCCTCTTTTGGACAGTGGAATGTAGTCCAGCCCTTATCTGAAATCACATGCTTCCTAAACTGAGGCCTTTAAGACTTTAGCTAACAGTTCCTGATCAATATGTGCTTAATCTGTAAGTTTTTTTTCCCACACAAAGAGAAACAAGATTTTTTTTTTAATTTTAGCTTTTTATTTTTAAGATATATGCATGGGTAATTTTTCAGCATTGACAATTGCAAAATCTTTTGTTCCAATTTTTCCCCTCCTTCCCCCCACCCCCTCCCCCAGATGGTAGGCTGACAAATGTATGTTAAATATGTTAAAGTATAAGTTAAACACAATATATGTATACATGTCCATACAGTTATTTTGCTGTACAAAAAGAATCAGACTTTGAAATAGCATACAATTAACCTGTGAAGGAAATAAAAAATGCAGGCAGACAAAAATAGAGGGATTGGAAATTCTATGTAGTGGTTCATACTCATCTCCCAGAGTTCTTTTGCTAGGTGTAGCTGGTTCAATTCATTACTGCTCTATTGGAACTGATTTGGTTCATCTCATTGTTGAAGAGGACCATGTGATCAGAATTGATCATCATATAGTATTGTTATTGAAGTATATAATGATTTCCTGGTCCTGCTCATTTCACTCAGCAAGTCTCCCTAGCCTTTCTGAGATCATCCTGCTGATCATTTCTTATAGAACAATAATATTCCATAATATTCATATACCACAATTTATTCAGCCATTTTCCAATTGATGATTATCCACTCAGTTTCCAGTTTCTGGCCACTATAAAGAGGGCTGTCACAAACATACTTGCACATATATGACCTTTTCCCTTCTTTAACAATTCTTTGGGATAGAAGGCCAGTAGTAACACTGCTGGATCAAAGGGTATGCATAGTTTGATAACTTTTTGAGCATAGTTCCAAATTGCTCTCCAGAATGGCTGGATGTATTCACAATTCCACCAACAATGTATCAGTGTCCCAGTTTTCCCACACCCCCTCCAACATTCAGCATTATCTTTTCCTGTTATCTTAGCCAATCTGACAGGTGTTTAGTGGTATCTCAGAGTTGTCTTAATTTGCATTTCTCTGATTAATAATGAGTTGGAGCATCTTTTCATATGGCTAGAAACAGTTTCAATTCCTTCATCTGAGAATTATCTGTTCATATCCTTTGACCATTTATCAATTGTAGAATAGAGTCAATTCTCTATACATTTTGGACATGAAGCCTTTATCAGAACTTTTGACTGTAAAAAAGTTTTCCCAGTTTATTGCTTTCCTTCTAATCTTGTCTGCATTAGTACAAAAACTTTTCAATTTGATATAATCAAAATTATTCATTTTGTGATCAGTAATGATCTCTAGTTCTTCTTTGGTCATAAATTCCTTCCTCTTCCACAGGTCTGAGAGGTAAACTATCCTATGTTCATCTAATTTATTTATCATCTCGTTCTTTATGCTGTGACAACCACGCTAGCACCCCAGATACCTCAGAATCAGGCGGAGTCAGGATAAGCAAAAGTCCTCAGTTTTTATTCTTGGTCCTTAGATGCAGGATTGAATAGGATGGAAGCAGAATCTCCACCACCGCCTCATCCCTAGTCCACCGCAAAGAGTGGCTCTTGCTTGGCTTACTCTACGCTGTAGTCCCTCCGACAATCCTTTGTATACACTAATCATTGAACCAAAACGGATAGTGGAAAGGACCATTTTCCAAGCATATGCCCATAGAGTATTGTCCAATCAGTAGTTACCTTCAAGTGCTCGGTAATTTTGACCTTAGTGCATTGACTCAATAGTTTCAGCCCTCTACATTATGCCAAGATCATGAAACCATTTTGATTTTATCTTGGTGTATGGTGTTAAGTGTGGATCAATGCCTAGTTTCTGCCATCCTAATTTCCAATTTTCCCAGCAGTTTTTGTCAAACACTATCTTATCCCAAAAGCTGGGGTCTTTGAGTTTGTCAAACACTAGATTATTAAAGTTATTGACTATTTTGTCCTTTGAACCTAACCTATTCTACCGATCAACTAGTCTATTTCTTAGTCAATACCAAATGGTTTTAGTAACCACTGATTTATAATATAATTTTAGATCTGATACAGCTAGGCCACCTTCATTTCATTTTTTTTTTCATTAGTTCCCTTGAAATTCTTGACCTTTTGTTTTTCCATATGAACTTCGTTATTTTTTCTAGGTCACTAAAATAGTTTTTTGAGATTCTGATTGGTATGGCACTAAATAAATAGATTACTTTAGGTAGTATTATCATCTTTATTATATTTTATTGCCTTATCCAAGAGCATTTAATATTTTTCCAATTATTTAAATCTGACTTTATTTGTGTGGAATATGTTTTGTAATTTTGTTCATATAGTTCCTGATTTTCCCTTGGCAGATAGATGCTTAAATATTTTATACTATCGGTAGTTACTTTAAATGGAATTTCTCTTTTTAACTCTGTTGGATTTTGTTAGTGATATATAAGAATGCTGATGACTTATGTGGGTTTATTTTGTATCCTTCAACTTTGCTAAAGGTGTGAATTGATTCTAGTTGTTTTTAGTTAATTCTCTAGGGTTCTCTAAGTAATATCATCTGCATCATCTGCATCATATCATCTGTAAAGAGGGATAATTTGGTTTCCTCATTACCTACTCTAATTCTTTTAATCTCTTTCTTAACTCTTATTACTGAAGCTAGCATTTTTAATATAATATTGAAAAGCAATGGTTATACTTGGCAACCTTATGTTATTGCTGATCTTATTGGAAATGGTTTCAGTTTATCCCCATTACATAGGATGTCTACTGATGGTTTTAAATAGATGCTACTGATTATTCTAAGGAAAAGTCCATTTTTTCCCCTAATACTCTCAAGTGTTTTTAATAGGAATGGATGTTGGATTTTATCAAATGCTTTTTCTGCATCCATTGATAATAAGGTTTTTGTTAATTTGGTTATTGATGTGGTCAATTATACTAATAATTTTTTTCTAATATTGAACCAGCCCTGCATTCCTGGTATAAATTCTACTTGGTCATTGTGTATTATCCTGGGGATGATTTCCTGTAATTTTTTTGCTAATATCTTATTTAAGATTTTAACATCAATATTCATTAGCGAGATTGATCTATAATTTTCTTTCTCTGTTTTCAACCTCCCTGGTTTAGGTATCAGTACCATGTGTGTGCCATAAAAGTAATTTCGTAGGACTCCTGCATTCCCTATTTTTTTTCAATAGTTTATATAGCATTGGGGCTAATTTTTCTTTAAATGTTTGGTAGAATTCACATATAAAGCCATCTGGTCCTGGGAATTTTTTCTTAGGGAGTAGATTAATAGCTTGTTCTATTTCTTTTCCTGAAATGGGACTATTTAAGCAATTTACTTCCTCCTCTGTTAATCTGGGAAACCTATATTTTTGAAGGTCGTCATCCATTTCACACAGGTTATCAAATTTATTGGCATAAAGTTGGGCAAAGTAACTCATTATTATCACTCTAATTTCCTCTTGGTGCAAAGTTCTCCCTTTTTATTTTTAAGACTAGCAATTTGATTTTCCTCTTTCCTTTTTCTAATCAGATTTACCAAAGGTTTATCTATTTTATTGTTTTTTTCATAATACCAACTCTTAGTTTTATTTATTAATTCAATACTTTATTTCCTTTCAATATTATTAATTTCTCCTTTTAATTTTAGTATTTCAAGTTTAGTATTTGATTAGGGGTTTTTAATTTGGTCTTTTTCTAGCTTTTCAAGTTGCAAGCCCAATTCATTGATCTCTTTATCTTATTCAAGTAAGCCTCTAAAGATATAAAATTTCCACTTATTACAGCTTTGACTGCATTCCATTAATTTTGGTATCTTGTCTCATTGTTGTCATTATCTTGGGTGAAATTATTGATTGTGTCTATAATTTGCTGTTTCATCCAATCATTCTTTAAGATGAGATTATTTAGTTTCCAATTACTTTTTGGTCTATTTACCCCTAACTTTTTGTTGAATGTAGTTTTTATTGCATCGTCATCTGGAAAGAAAATATTTACAATTTCTGTCTTCCTGCATTTAATTTTGAGGTCTTTATGTCCTAATATATGGTCAGTTTTTGTGTAGGTCCCATGAACTGCTGAGAAGAAAATATACTCCTTTCTGTCATCATTCAGTTTTCTCCAAAGTTCTCTCATACCTAATTCTTTAAATATTCTATCTACCTCTTTAATTTCATTCTTATTTGTTTTGTGGTTTGGTTTATCTAATTCTGAGAGTACAAGGTTGAGATCTTCCATTATTATAGTTTTGCTGTCTATTTCTTCTTGCAATTCTTAAGTTCTCCTTTAGGAATTTAGCTATACCACTTAGTGTATATATGTTTATTATTGATATTGCTCATTGTCTATGCTACCCTTTAGCAAAATATAGTTTCCTCCCTTATCTCTTTTAAGTAGAACAATTTTTGCTTTTGCTTGATCTGAGATAAGGATGACTACTCTTGCTTTTTTGACTTCACCTGAAGCATAAAAGATTCTGCTCCAACCTTTTACATTTTTTCTGTATGTATCTCTCTTCTTTAAATGTGTTTCCTATAAATAACATATTGTAGAATTTTGACTTTGATCCATTCTGCTATCCGGCTCCGCTTTATGGGAAAGTTGATCCCATTCACATTTACAGTTAAAATTACTAATTCTGTATTTCCTGCCATCTTATTATCCCCAAATTATGCTTTTCTTTTTCTTACCTTCCTCCCCAGTATTAAACTTATGGGCACCACCTGCTTCATGCAGCTCTGCCTCTTTAGAATCTCTCCCATCCCCTTTGAATCCCTTCCCCTTTCTTATACTTTTCCCTTATTACTCTTTTCCTTTTCCCTTTTTCTCTCCCACTTTTTAATGAGGTGAAATAAGTTTCTTTGTAAACCAAATATGTAAATTATTTTGTCTTTCAGCTAACTCTGATGAGAATAAGATTCACACAATGTTCCTCCCCCTCTCTAAATTCCCTCAGATATGATAAATTTCCTTTCCTCTTCATGGGATGTAGTTTCCCTCTTTTTATCTCCCTTTTTCCCTTTTTTTTTTGGATACTATCCCCTTTCCATTTCTACTTCCCTTTTTTGTTATATCAGTAAAATCAAATTATACATGTAGTCTTTATGTATATCCATAACAGAAATATAGTTCTCAAGAATCTTTTTTATCTTTTTCTACTTTTCTTGAGTCCTATGGTTGGAGATCAATTTTTTGTTTAGTTCTTGTTTTTTTCCTTAGAAACAAATGGAATTCATCTGTTTCATTAAATGGCCATCTGCTTCCCTGGAAGAAAATGCCCAACTTAGCTGGATAGTTTATCCTTGGCTGAATTCCAAGTTCTTTTGCCTTTAGGAATATCAGATTCCAGGCCCTGCCATGCAGATTTGTGACTGCCCCGGGTGAAAGCCATGTGCTGCAGAATGCAGCTGCACAGCTGTTCTGTTGTCTGTGCTGAGTCACTCACTTCCAGTTTGGAGTGGGTATAGCCAGATCCTGTTAGGTTCTGGCGTTTTTTAGAGTACCCTCTACCTCTGACTTTAATTTATCTGTTGGTCTACTGCTTTGCAACCAAAGCAGAGCAGAGTCCTCCCTGTAAATTTTCCAGCCACAGAGACCACCCCACCCCATCTCTCCATATCTCTCCTATCTTCCTACTTGTGCTGGTCTGCTCCTGCCAACAAACCTTTTATGACAATCTTCCAGATTATCTTCGTCTGGTAAATTGTTGTACTTCCAATCTTCATGAATTTTAATAGTCAAGTGCTATTTTTGAGACTGAATTTAATAATTAGTAGTGAAGGTATGAGAGGAGCTTAGAAAGTCACATGTGCCTTCTCCACCATCTTGGATCCATCCCCTTCCCCCCCCCAACAAAATTAAAAGAGAAGTACAAAGCTGGGAATGTGTGAAATATATAAAAATACAAGTCCCAATTGATTACCCAATTGATAAAAATTCAAAGAATATGAACAATTTTCAGATGATGAAATTAAAACAATCTGTAGACATATGAAAATAATGTTCTAAATCACTATTTATCGGAGAAATGCTAATTAAAACAACTCTGACATATTATCTGACACCTCTCTGATTGTCTAAGATGACAGGAAAAGGCAATGATAAATGTTGGAGGGGGTGTGGGGAAACTGGAGCACTAATGGAATTAGTGAAATTGTGAAATGATCCAACCATTCTGGAGAGCAATCTAGAAGTATGTTCCAAAGGATATAAAAGTGTGCATACCCTTAACCCAGCCGTATTACTACTGGATTGTTATTCTAAGAAAATCATAAAGAAGGTTAAAAGACTTACATGTGCAAAAATGTTTGTAGCAGCTCTTTTTGTGGTAGCTAAGAATTGGAAAATAAACAGCTGTCCATCAATTGGAGAATGCCTGAACAAATTGTGGGATATGGAGGTAATGAAATATTATTGTTCTTTTAAAAAATGATAAACAAACTGATTTTAGAAAACCCTGGAAAGATTTACATAAAGTTATGGTGAACAAACAAGCAGAACCAGGAATACATTGTACACAATAATAGCAAGAATGTGTGATGATCAATTATGAAAGACTTGGTTCTTCTCAGTGGTTCAATGATTTAAGACATTCCCAATAGACTTTGGATTTAAAATGTCATCTATATCCAGAAAAAGAACTTTGGAGATTGAATGTAAATCAACATATGCTCTGTCACTTCTTTTTTCTTTCTCTTCATGGTTTTTCCCTTTTGTTTTGATCTTATTATATATTAAATAATACATATTATTTAATATATTATTTAATTATAATATAATAATATATATATTAAAATAAATAATTTTTTAAAAGCCTAATGTTATGTCCAAGTTTTATTTTATAGGTTAGTTACAGCCTGAGTATTGATTTTAATTATTCTGCCTGTTGAATACAAGGTAACAAAACAAACTTTTAAACAAAGATGTGGAAATTTATTTGAGGAAGTATATCTATCCTACATTAGACCTTAGGGGAATTACATACTTAACGTTAGTAGTGGCACCAATGCTCAGAGTATTTTTTGATTTATATTCTAGAATTGAAAGCAAAAATAAATTAGGAAAGGAAATTGACTACGTTAGAGTCATAACATACTTAAGGTGAACTTTAGGCAGCAGAACCTCTACATGAGATGAAGATGAATCTACTATACTGTATCTTCCCCTACATCCCTTTCCCAAAATCCATTTTTTGGAAGTTCAATGATGATGAAGATTTCATTTTTTAAAAGTTTTTTTTTAATTTGTTTAATGAAGATATTCAATGAAAAATGAAAAAAATGAAAGCTTGCTTATGGTTTATATTTTGAATTAGATCATATACTACCTGGAGGAACCTTATAGAACACACTTTGTTATTACAATTCAATTCTACTATTTTATCTAGAGATTCTAAATTTAATGTTTTTAGTTTTGTTTTAATTCTTAATACATTTTACGTTTTACTTTTGGGATAATTCAGATAAAAGCAAAGGAAACAAATCTCTTAGGAAAATACCCCATAATAGCTCATATGTAAAGCAAACAAAACCAAACAACAACATAAAACAAGTTCTGGACCTTTCTTATTCTTTAGTCATTTTCTAGTCATGTCTGAATCTTCATGATTTAATTTGGAAGTTTTGGGCAAACATATTAGAGTCATTTGCCATTTCTTTCTCTAGATCATTTTACAAACATGCAAAAAGGGGATAAGTTACTTGTCCAAGATCACACAGCTAGTGACTGGGACCAAATTTTAAGAAAGGAAGATCATATTTCCTAATTCCAGGTATTGCATATTATCAAAATGCACCACCTAGCTGAGTCTGGGATCTTTCTGCCAGAGGTTAAGAAATAGAATTTATAGTTTCTGGGTTAGGGATGGATAAAGGGTCTTAAGGAATATTTTTGTCTAGACATTTGTGGATATGATCAAGATAGCTTTAAATTCAAATGAAGGGAAAGGGAACAAGTTGCACACATATAAATATTTAGGTATATAGAAAGAGTAGAATTAAATACAACACAGCATGAATAACAAGGGGACAATCATAAGCAATTCACAAGGAACAATGGCATGTGAAGGGACATAACCAGGTAGAACATTATAGCAATGGAATTAGGAAGATTTGAACCCACTGGTTTCAGAAACTTACTTCTCTCTGACTTTGAACAAGTCACTTAAACACTGACCCAGTTTCCTCATTTATAAAATGAAGCTAATAATAGCACCTTATTCACAGGGTTGTTGTGAAGATCAAATGAGATAATATCCATAAAGCTTTGAGCATAATACTGGACACATTTTGTTGTTTTTATTCAGTCATTTTCAGCCATCTCCAATTCTTTATGACTCCAATTAGAATTTTCTTGCAAATATACTGGAGTGATCTGCTATTTCCTTGGAAACTGGGGCAAGTGGGATTAAGTGATTTGCCCTGTGTCACACAGCTAGTATCTAGGATTTGAATTTGGGAAATTGAGACCTAACTTTTCTAATATTCTATTTACTTCTTTAATTTCTTTCTTATTTGTTTTGCGGTTTGATTTATCTAATGAGAGTGCAAGATTGAGATCTCCCACTATTATAGTTTTGTTGTCTGTTTCTTTTTGCAACTCTCTTAACTTCTCCTTTAGGAATTTAGATCCTATACCACTTGGTGCATATATGTTTAGTACTGATATTGCTTCATTGTCTGTGCTATCTTTAGCAAGATATAGTTTCCTCACTTATCTCTTTTAAGTAGAACAACATTTGCTTTTGCTTGATCTGAGATAAGGATGACTAGTTCTACTTTTTTGACTTTACCTGATTCTGCTTCAGCCTTTTATCTTTACTCTGTATGTATCTCCTTGCTTTAAATTTGTTTCCTGTAAACAACATATTGTAGAGTTCTAGCTTTTGATTCTGTCTGCTATCTGCCTCCACTTTATGGAAGAGTTCATCTTATTCACATTTACAGTTAAAATTACTAATTCTGTATTTCCTGCCATCTTATTATTCCCAGATTATGCTTTTCTTTTTCTTATCCCACTTACCTTCCTCCCCAGTATTAAACTTATGGGCACCACTTGCCTCATGCAACTCTCCCTCTTTAGAATCCCTCCCAACCCCTTTGAATCCCTTCCCTTTTCTTATACCTTTCCCTTATTACTCTTTTCCTTTTCCCTTTAACTCTCCCATTTTTAATTAGGTGAGAGAAGTTTCTCTGTAAAGTAAATATGTCAATTATTTTTCCTTGAGCCAAATCTGATGAGAGTAAGATTCACACAATGTTCTTCCCCCTCTCTAAATTTCCTCAGATATGATAGGTTTCTTTGCCTCTTTGTGGGATGTAGTTTCCCTCTTTTTATCTCCCCTTTTCCCTTTTTCTGATACTATTGCCTTTCTATTTCTACTTCCCTTTTTTAAATCAATAAAATCTAATTAGGTGTGCACTCTTTGTGTATGTCCATAACAGAAATACAGTGTTGAAGAGTTCTTTCTACTTTTCTTGAGTCCTATGGTTGGAGATCGATTTTTTTTTGGTTTGTTTAGTTCTGGTTTTTTCATTAGAAACAAATGGAATTTACCTGTTTCTTCCTTAGGAAAAAGTGATCAGCTTAGCTGGGTAATTTGTTGTTGGCTGCATTCCAAGTTCTTTTGCCTTTTGAAATATCAGATTTGATCTTTTAATGTGGAAACAGCTTGATCCTGAATGATCCTTATTGTAGCTGCTCTGTATCTGAGTTGTTTTTTATGGCTGCTTATAACATTTTTTCCTTAGTCTGATAGTTCTGACAAATTCCACAATATTCCTTGGAGTTTTTATTTTAGGGTCTTTTTCAGAAGGTATTCAATGAATTATTTCAATGCCTATTTTCCCTTTTGATTCTATTACATCTGGGCAGTTCTTTTTGATGATTTCCTGTAACATACTTTCTAGGCTCTTTTTTTCATCATAATTTTCAAGAGGTCCAATAATCCTCAGATTATCTCTCCTAGATCTATTTTATAGGTCTGTTGTTTTTCCAAGTATATATTTGACATTTTTTTCTATTTTTTTTTTCATTTTTTTTTGGTTTTGTTTGACTGATTGTTGATCTCTCAATGAATCATTCATTTCTATTTGTTCAGTTCTTATTTTTAATGAGTTTTTTTTTCATTAGCTTTCTTTTACTTCTTTTTTTATATGTCCAATTCAGTTTTCAAATGAGTTCTTTTGCTCTATCGAATTTTATTCCATTTCACTAATTTTTTTACTGAGTTTTCTTTTTTCAATTCACAAATCCTACTTTCCTGGGAGTTCTTTATATTTTCCAATTCACAAATTCTGTTTCCCTAGGAGTTCTTTACCTTTTCCAATTCACATTTCAAGAAGTTGTTTTATTTTTCCACTTTATCAAATTTTTCTTTAAGTGAATTATATGCCTTTTCCATACTCTCTTGTAGAGCTTCTCTTTCCCCATTTTTCTTCAAGCTCTCGTTTAAGATTTTTATAATTTATTCTAGGAGAGTCTTGTATGATGGGGACCAGGTTACATATCCCTTTGGGGTTTTGTCTGGAGACTGTCTGCATTTAGTCTCCTCGGAATTGAAAACCTGCTCTCTTTCTGTATAGAAGCTATCACTTGGCTTTTTTACTCAATTTTTTAAAAAGCCCTTAGGGCCTCCCTTCAGGGCAAGGAGGTTACCAGATTCCTCTACAGAACAAGGATGGATAGATGGACAGTAGCTGTCTTGCAAACGGGCTGCAAAGCGCAGCCGAGTTATGGAAGTGCCCCATAAAGAGCTCTGGACTGGAAGTTTTTTTGCCCTGGGAAGTGCAGCCTAGCTGTGGAAGTTCTATTGTTCCAGGCAGAGCCCTCGCTCTGTGAAGATTTGTGGCTGCCCAGGGCAAAAGCCCCAAGCTGTAGAATGCAGCTGCACAGCTTGTTATTGTCTGTGCTGATCCACTTCCAGTGCTGGATGGGTGTAGCCAGATCCTGTTAGATTCTGGCATTTTTTGGAGTACACTATACCTTTGTTCTTTTTGTAACTTGTGTGCTGATCTACTGCTTTGCAACCAAAGCAGAGCAGCCAACCTATGATAGAGTCCTCCCTGCAAATTCTTGACCCACAGAGACTGCACACACCCCTGGTCTGTTCAGTGTTCTAGCCTCTGTGTTCTGCTTCCCTGCCCGCACTGGCCTCCTCCTGCCCTATCAGGACAAACCTTTTCTTCAGTTGGTAATTTGTTGTACTACCAATATTCATGTATTTTACCAGTCAAACACTATTTCTGAGGCTGAATTTGGTAATTATTAGTGAGGGTAAAAAGGGAGCTTACAATGACACATGTGTCTTCTCCGCCATCCTGCCTCTGCCTTCCCTTTAAAAATCTTAAAAAAAAAACAAATATAGAAAATATTTTAATTGTATCTGGTTGAAAATATTAAATAAGTAAGAAAATGTAATAAGTCAAGAAGTAGGGTGGAAAATGTGCAAGCAACTGAAAAATAGTTTGACAATAGAAAATAATTATGGTGACTAGGAATATCGAAACATACTTAGAAGAAGACAGCAAAGTCAACATTTTTGCATTCAAAGTCTCTAAGAAAAATGAAGGGACTCAAAAAAGATTTTTAAAATTCAGTGAGAGAGGTGGAAGAAAAATTGTGAAGAGGAATGAGAGTGATGCCAGAAAATCATGAAAAAAGATTCATCAGCTTGATAAAGGAGGCACAAAAATATTGAAGAAAATAACATCTTAAAAATATAAAAGAGGCAGAAAAATCCAGTGAAGAGAAGAATACCTTCAAGAGCAGAATTGGTCAAATGTTAAAAAAAACACACAAAACTTCACTAAGACCTCCTTAGAAAGTAGAATTGGCCAAAAGGAAAAGGAGCTTCAAAAGCTCACTGAAGGAAATAATTTTTTAAAAGTTAGAACTGGGGAGGGGGCAGAGTCAAGATGGTGTAGTGTAGATAGGTCTTTATCTGAGGTCTTCCTGGTGTCCCTCAGATCAACACCAGATCAAGGCTCTGAACTGGTTTTGGAGTGACAAAACCCACAGATATTTGGAGTAGAACAAATTTCCAGCAAAAAATATTTTAGAAGAACTTCAAAAAAGGTTTGTTTCAATTAGCCTGGGAGGGGGTGAAGGCAAAGTGCAGGCTCAGTGCTGGCATCTAGGGCAGTGTGGCATCTGCTGAGCCTAGTAAATCTACTAGAAGACTCTTAGCCAAAACACAGTAGTGTTGGCTATTCTGTCTTGGTTACAAGCCATTGGATCAGTAGATTAGCTGTGAGATATACATGGCAAATACAAAAGACAAATAGTGAATCTCTAAACCCCAGAATAACTTGTGATTTGGTCACACCTCCCCAGCACCTTAAGGAAGTCAGCAGCACTGTATAAAACTGCTGTAGCTTGTAGAAGAATCTTGGAGCAGTCTCCCTTTTACCCAGAACCAACCTCAACATTTAAAAAAATGAGCAAAAAAGCAAAAAGAACTCTGACTATAAATAGCTTTTATGGAGACAGAGAACATACCCCAAACCTTGAGGATAATAAAGATAAATTATCTTCATTTGATTCCCAAAATGGTGATATGAGTTGGTCCCCACTTTTCAAGAGGCTCTTGGAAGAATTACAAAAGGTCCTTAAAGGAGAGTTAGAAGGAAAATAGGGAAATCAATGACATTTATAAGAGAGTTCGGAAAAGGAAACAGAAGTTATCTGATGAAAATTCCCTTAAAATATATTTAGTGAAATTGAAAAATCATATAACTCATTCCAAAATAGATTTGATGAAATGGAAAGGCATAAAACTTTTTATAAAATGGATTTGAAAAAAAAAACAACTCGTCAAAAAACAAAATTCATGAAATGGAAAAAAATCCAATGAATAAAATACCTCCTTTAAAAATTCATTTGGTCAAATACAAAAGGAGATTTTAAAAAGCTAACTAAAGAAAATAACTCATTAAAAATTAGAATTGAATAAACGGAAGTGAATGACTCAATGAGACTTCAAGCATCAGTCAAACAAAAACAAAAAGAAAAAAAGAAAAAAAATAAAGAAATGTAAAATACGTCATTGAAAAAACAACTGACCTGGAAAATAAATCCAAGAGATCACATAAGAATTATTGGACAGCCTAAAAACCATGAGAAAATATCTCAAGTAGCCAGAAAGAAACAATTCAAATATCTAGTAGATATATTCAGGATTACCCAGAAACTAGCAACTTCTACTACAAAGGAACAAAAAGCCTGGAATCTGCTAGTCTGAATGGCAAAAGAATTTGGATTGCAGGCAAGAGTCAAGTATGCAGCAAAATTATGCTTTCAGGGAAAAAAAGATAGACATTGAATGAAACAGGTGAATTTCATTTATTTCTAATGAAAAGATCAGACCTAAAGAGAAAATTTTCCAATATAAAACTCAAGAGAAGCATAAAAAGTTAAAAAGGAACTTTAAAAAAAAGTTTAAAAAGCTTACAACCATATATGGAAATATGATATGTTTAAATCTGAAAAATTCAAATTAAGACTACTCTGAGGTATCACCACACACCTCTCAGATTGGTTAAGATGACAGGAAAAGATAATGATGAATGTTTGAGGGGATGTGGGAAAACTAAAGCACTAATATGTTATTGGTGGGACTGTGAACTGATTCTGCCATCTGAAGAACAATTTGAAACTATGTCCAAATGGCTATCAAACTGCACATATCTTTGATCTAGCAGTGGTTCTTGTAACCCAAAGAAAACATAAAAGAGGGAAAGGGAACCACATGGACAAAAATGTTTGTGATATTCCTTTTTGTAGTGGAAAGAAATTGGAAACTGAGTGGATGCCCATCAGTTGGAGATTAGTTGAATTATCTTATTGTTCTATAAGAAATGATCAGCAGGATAATTTCAGAGAGGCCTGGAGAGAATTGATACTAAATGAAATGAGCAGAAGTAAGAGATCATTGTACATGGCCATAGCAAGTTTATGCTATGATCAATTGTGATGGATATGGCTCTCTTCAACAATGAGATGATTCAGGACAGCTCAGTAGTTTTGTGAAGATTGTCATTTACATCCAGAGAGAGGACCGTGGGAATTAAATGTGTACCACAACATAGTATTTTCACTCTTTTTGTTGTTGTTTTCTTGAATTTTGTTTTCTTTCTCATTTTTCCCTTTTTTATCTGATTTTTCTTGTAGCATGATAATTATATAAATATGTATAGAAGAATTGCAAATGTCTAATATATTGGATTAATTGCCATCTAGGGGAATGAGTGGGGGGAGGGGAGGGAAAAATTTGTAATGTGGGATTTTGCAACAGTAAAGTTGAAAATCATCCATGTATGTGTTTTGAAAATAAAAAGCTTTAACTAAAAAAAAAATGTCAGAATTGGAAAAATCAAAAAGTTAATTACTTTATGAAGTGTTAAGAAACAATTAAACAAAACCAAAGAAATGAAAAATAATATCAGAAAAGGTGATATATCTCATTGGGGGGGGAAGCTGATCTGGAAAATAGATCCAGGATACATAACTTAAAAATTATTGGGCTATCTGAAAGTCAAAATTAAAAACAAAAGAGCCTAGAAATCATCTTTCAAGAAATTATCAAGGAAAGAAAAAAAAAGAAATTATAAGGAAAGAAAAATTTGAATGAAACCACAATGAAAACTCCCAGGAATATTATATCTAAATCCCACTTCTCCTAGATACAGGAAAAAGATAACACTATCATCCAAAAGGAAACAATTCAAATATTAAGTTGCCACAGTCAGGATATTACAAGATTTTTTGACTTCTATATTAAAGAATCAGAGAACTTTTAATGTGATATTCCTGAGGGCAAAAGAACTAGTATTAAAACTAATAATCTTCTTCCCTGAAAAACAGTATAGTCCACCAGAGGGAAAATGGATATTCAATGAAATAGGAAATTTTGAAACATTTTTGATGAAAATACCAGAGTTGAATAGAAAATCTGACTTTCAAATTTAAGCATAAAAAGATAATTAGGAAAGAGAAATCATAAAGGACTTAATAAAGTAAAATTATTTATAGTCCTACATGAAGCAATGAATTTTATAACTCCTAACAATTTTCTTAGATATGTAAGTTGAAGTGTTGATATTATTATCTTTAAAAAAAGAGGATGAGAAAGAAAAACTATCTGGGAGAAGGAGAAAGGAAGAGTTTGAATGGGATAAATTATCTGATATAAAAGCAACCTGAAAATCTCTTTTAGTGGTGGGGAAAATGGGAGAAGCAGATAGGGGAGCACATGAATCTTATTCTCATTCGAATTGGCTCAAAGAAGGAATAAAATATACATACACTCAAGTGAGTATAGAGAAAGAGAAGAAGGAAAAGGCGAGAGAGCAGGAGAGGAGAGGAGGAATAAGCAGGGAAAATGAGAGGAAGGAAAATTCATAATAATCATTATTGTGAAAAAATTTCAGTGATTTCTCTGATAAACACTTCATTTCTCAAACACAGAAAGAAGAGTCAGATTTATAGATGTAAGAGTAACTCCTCAATTGATAAATGGCCAAAGAATATGAACAAATAGTTTTCAGACAAAGTAATGAAATCTATATATACTTATTTGAAAAAAAACAAATGCTCTAAATCACTATTGATGAAAGACTTGCAAATTAAACTATTTCTGAGCTAACTATCTCATACCTATCAAATTGGCTAATATAACAGAAAAAGAAAAAAGACAAATGCCGGAAGGGATGTCAGAAAATTAAAAGCCTAATTTATTTTTGGTGGAGCTCTATACTGATTCAAGTATTCTGATGAACAATTTAAAACTTATGTCCAAAGGGCTATGAAACACTTTACCAAACAATATTTGGTCTGTGTCTCTAAGAAATGGCAAAACAAAAGAAAATGGACTTATGTATATAAGAAATTTTATAGCAGCTCTTTTAATGGTGGCAAAGAATTGGAAATTGAGGGGATATCCATCAATTGGGGAATGGCTAAGCAAGTTTTTATATGACTATGAGGGAATACAATTGTGTTTTAAGAAACAATGAGCAGGATACTTTCAGGATAAACAAACAAACATGGAAAGACTTACATGAATTGTACATAATAACAGTAATATTGTATGATGATCTACTGTGAAGGACTTAACTATTTCCCCAATATATTGATACATAAAAATTTTATAGTACTTATGATGAAAGATGCTCTCCATCTCCCAAGAAAATCTGATAGAGCCAAAATGCAGATCAAAGATACCTTTTCTTTACTTTTCTTGTTTATTTTTGTCTGTGTTTTTCTTTTTTAGAATGACTTACAAGGAAATGTATTTTGTGTGGCTATACATATTTAGCCTATGTCAAATTGCTTGCCTTCTGAATGGGAGGAGGGAAGAAAGGGAAAGAATTTGGAAGTCAAAAATGTGGAAAAATGTTAAAATTGTTTTACATATAATTGGGAAGAAATGAAATATTAAACAAGAAAAAAGGCAGTATCAATGTAACTTAACAGAATGTAACACACTGGATCCTGTTAATCTGGTGGGCACATTTTCATTTATCACTGTTGCATTATCTAGACACCCTAAAAGTCATTTCATGAAATTGTCTAGAAAAAGCAAATGGTAGAGAAAGAAGGAAAGTGGGGAAAATTATTGTTTTATCCCCATTTAATATCTGACCACTCTCCATAGAGTTAGTGAAACTATTTACTGTACTATTATTATAAATGTCTGAGCTAATAATGAAAGAAAATCTGGAGCTCTTGATCAGATTATAAACATATGTATATATGTTTATTTTTTCATGTTAAAGGAAATTAAAAATTAAATTCCATTGTCTTTGTAACCATATGCTATAAGTAGATTTATTCTGTTTTCCAGAGAATACTTTGTAAGATGCATGGTACAATGGGAAAAAACATTTATTTTAGCTTCTAGGACTTGAGTTCCAATCCCAGTTCTTCCATTTATGACCTTAATAGCCTTAGAAAATCATTTAAGCTACCTGGGTCTCCATGTCCTTATCAGAATAATGAAAGAGTTTTAATCCATAATCTCTAGGGTTCCTTCCAGTTCTTAATTTTCGATATATGATCTGTCTTCTGCCACCTTTATAACTATTCTCATGCTTTAAATTTTTGATTCTGGAACTTTATGTATAGAGGGCTGCAGATAGTGGGGGAACTCTGGGTAAGGTATAAGACCCTTCAGTCCAGAGGGAACTTGCTGACAATGTCTGGTTTAGCTCCCCATCACCCCTAAGAGCTCTCATCTTTCCTGAGTAGTCAAGGAGAGTGTGACCACCTGTGTTCTCCTTGAAGCAAGGAATACTTACTATAAAGAGAGGAATTTACATATCAATAGCAGGGTACTTATAATTAGCATTTGCTCAGTGTGCTGTGGTGATGTAATGCTACTATAGATAGTACTTGCTTAGTGTGATATGGTGATGTAATGGTTCACTAGCTGGCTGTAGTGTGCTGTAGTGATGTAATCATACTAAGGTATTCAGGGATTGAGAGGACTAGAAATAAAAGAACTCCATCTTTGGCCATCCTTGTGGGTCTCCTGCCTTCTTCACTCCTCCACTAAGACCAAGGACTTGGGCTGGTCCCAAAGCCCTGCAGATAGCTAGTCCAGATGGTATATTTTGGCACCCCAGCATGGGAGTGCTAGAAAGCATAGTCTATTTGGCACCCCAATTTGGAGGCTCTAGAAAGTGCACTACATTTATGGAAACCCTTAACAAAATCTAAGATATCACAGAACTTTTCTTGTTACCTTCAATGCTCTGGAAATTGATGCTTCACTCAGGTTTTTATTGATTGTAAGGGATTTTAAAGCTCCTTTATGATTGCATAAATGGAGACTCTGAGGGCCCAATATAATCCAGATGGGAATTGGCAGAATTGGGTCCAAAACTACTGTCTCCATTACACTGTTGTATGGCCATTCCAAAGGATATTTTTAAAATAGAGCAACAGATGCGTTGAAGTAGGCAGAAACAATGTTTTGATTTCAAAAACTGATTCTATTAATGTCATTTCAAAATTGTCATTAAATCTTGAACATTTTTCTCTTCAAACTTGATAATCCCTTTAAGAATACTAATAGAATTCAATGCGTATTTGGACAAACTGATCTGTACAATGAAGACAATGTATCCTTTAATCTCTAGTGTAGCACTTAGCTCTTGATTTATAAGGAACTTATATTATACTAAAACTGCAAGATATTCTTTTTTTTACCCAGATATTGCATCCACATTACTTTCCTTGTATAATTATGAAATTTATTTTTAAACCTAAATATAATACTTCACACTTGTCTTTATAATTGCATTCAGTTTAACATCTCATAGCAAAGTTGTTCCTAGAATCCAATTTGCCCCAAATTCACCCTAGGGTTATTTATTTAGATACTTCAGGATTCTATGAACTTAAAACAAACAAAATATCATTGGATTATTCTCCTGAGTATAAGTTCATTATAAAGATATTTATTATTTTTCTTTTGGGACATATAATTTTAAAATCTAATTCAGAAAACCCAATATCATGGCCTTTTTTTTACTCATTTAGTTCATATAATTGATTCATTTACTCATGTAGTTCAATCTTCTGCTTTACCTACTTATACATTCTTTTTTTTCTTACCAAACCAAAATGATTGATTAAAAAGAATTTAGGATATTAAATAAATACTTATAATTGAATTTTTAAAAAATGATGATAAAGATAAAAGTAATCTTTTCTGGGCTTATCTAATCCTGTTAGCTTTTTGGTATCATCTAAGTCAGGTAATATCATTTGGTATAGAGATGGTATTGAAATCTAGGGGATTTAATGAGATCAATAAATGTAGTATACAGAAAGAAGAGAAGATAAGAGAAGAGATTAGTTAGGACAAGAAGAAATGAGACAAGACAAGAATGAACAGAAGAGAACAGAAAAGAGTGCAGAACTAACCCTGCACCTACTTAGCAGACATGATCTTGATGAGGATCCACAAAGGAGATAGAATAGGTGTGACTATTGTAGAATGAAACAAAGCAAAGCAAATAGTAATTTGTGAAAGTAATGGAAATTTATGTTAACTGTTTTTCAAGTTTAAAACAAAAATATTCATATAAAATTAATGAAGTTCAGTTCCTAGTCTATCCTATAACCTCAAGTCGTTGTGGTATCCTGTCAAGGAAATTGCTTATTGAAATATCCTTAACTTGTTTCCCAGTACAGTATTTTATGTATATTTTCCCATTGTTGAAAGTAATACTGTTTCCTCTCTCCTCTCTATTCAAAGAACTGTGTGGTTTAAGAAAACTTTCCTATAATACAAGTGCCCTATCTTATATTGCATTTTAACTTGCCTATAAAAAATTCATAGTTTCAGCATTTGTCATTTATTTGTTTTTTGTTGCTGTTATAAAAAAAGATTTTATTGCCATTATTTTAGTACACAGGAACTTTTAAAAACACAGAAAATGAAAAAAAATTATCTTCAGAAAAATATTTTTGAGTGACTTTTGTTCTATTTAGTAGATACCTTTGCTCTTCATTTGTAGTCATTTCCATTTTTTTTAATAGGGAGGAAAGTATCTGTACAAGGGAGAATTCTGAATGTGGAAATAGATTATTGCTCATTTATTTTCTGATTCAATTTAATAATACAATAGAGGCTTTATTAATCCCCTATTATATGTAAACCAGTGTGGTAAGAAATAGGATAAAATATCAATTATTTTTTTCTTTAAAAAGCTTACATACTGAAAAACTAACTGTGGAAAACTAACACATACAAATACTATATGTATCTATTTACACATACATATATCATATCTATTTATAAATCTTTCTATTTATCTGTCTAGAGAGTATTAAGTAATTTCCAGAGAGAGGATAAAGGAAAACTGTGTTATATAGGGAGATCAGAAAAATCCTAAAGTTAAGGTATTGATATAATTTCCAAGAAAAAATAGTAATTAGGCAATTTTGGCTGGATTACACACAATTGACTCATTTTCTCAGCATCTTTTGTTTTATTTTATTTTTTATTTTACTACATCAGTGATCACTTTAAGGAGCTTCCAGTGAGTTAATTCCTTCTACAGGAAGGCAGATTGACAGTTTCCTGGGGATGCTAAGAAGTTATGCGATTTTCACAGTCATAAAGTCAATTTGTATCAGGGCAAGGCTTGACATTAGGTCCTTCTCAGTCTGAGGTTAGCTCTCTCTCCATTATGCTACATTGTAGATCAGGCCACAATGAGCCTTCCACAAAGGAAATAATTGTATTCAGACAAAACTCTCAACATACTGAATTGTTTATTTCTTCAAAGTACTTCCTTTTCTAAACATCCTTTGACTTAAGCAGCTTTAGTGTCCTGTGTCATTTGTTTTTCAGCCCCTTCATTTAGATATCCCAAAACCTCCCTTCCCTTCTGTTTTTCCCTTCAGGCATTGGGAGTAGAAGCCATTCTATGTCATAAACAACATAATTATAAATCAATTCATATAAACTTAATTCCATTTGTTTAAGAATAATCTAAAAATAAATATTAATTCATAATTTCAGCATTGGCTTGAAAACTTTGGAATTAAGCCTTATTATTAAAACTTAAAATTCTTTCTTTGTAACATAGTTTTTGCATTAAATGATATCTCTTTAGAATATATGCACAGAAAGATTCTCTGGCCCTACCAAAAATGTTAAGCTTAATATCTCTTTTCTAAATCCCTCTGTGTTATGAAACTGATACAAACTTGAGATTTTTTGGGGGGAAATGATGGAGGGTGAATCCTGAAACTTCCCCCTTCTTGGGGGAAGTTCCTGGGTCTCAAATTCTCCTCTGGGAGAGGCCAACCCTCAGCGAATCAAGTAAAGTGGTCTCATTCAGTTGGAGATTTTGGCCAGGGATATGGTTGCACTCTCTATTGAGTTGAAGATTAGTCCCAAACCACTTCCAACCCAGTTAAGTGATTTTATTCAATTGAAGGTCTCGTCCTGATAGTCAGTTCAAAATGTTCACCAGTCCTCAGGTGAAGATTTATCTATAT
Organism: Sarcophilus harrisii; assembly: GCF_902635505.1. NCBI lineage: Eukaryota > Metazoa > Chordata > Mammalia > Dasyuromorphia > Dasyuridae > Sarcophilus > Sarcophilus harrisii. The sequence goes on along the minus strand of NC_045431.1, from coordinate 122,435,526 downwards.
AATCAAGATTTGCTCAAACTGTCTTTGCAAAAGTCCTAAACAGGATTATACTTGCCAAGGAAGCTGTCTTCTTAGCAAACTGGCCTGCCAGGACTTTGTTTTCCACTCTTCTCAATGTTAATCTTTGTTATTTTCCTAACAGGACCTTTTGCCCACTAAGAAGTCTGTCTTCCTAGGAAGCTGGCTTCTCAGTGCCAATAAATCCCTTTTTGCCACACAGATTTTGGGTTTGCAAACTCTTTCACATAGGATTTGCACCTCTGACCACAGGGGATTTCCCACCCCAATTCTCACATCTCATCAGAACTATTGTGCAATTGCCTTTCTAACCACATCATGCTGAAGTTTGCAAAATGTTTAATTTCTTTCAAATTTATGTAATAAAACAAGAATTTTTATGTTTGATACAAATATTACACATGAGGCTGTAAATATAATATATATATATATATATATATATATGTATATATCTTGCTGTTTCTTTTAAAATATTGAGTAAAGTCACATACATTTTTATACATTTTTTTCCTTTTTTTTTGTCACCTCTCCTCCAACCTTCCCCTCAGAAATGGCTATCAGGCTACCATCAGGCACAAATATATATATATATATATATATATATATATATATATATATGTAAAATTATTTCAAGCAAACTTCTATTTATCAGTTCTTCATCTGGATGAAAACTATCTAAAATGTTTGTTTTCAAAAACTGTAAAAGAAATCCAGTTACTAAAGTTGTCTTTCAGGCTTTTCCAATCTTCAATCCCTATAAATCAGCTGTCAAATTAATAAGAAATAAACTAAACCCCTGATTCTCTCCAAATGCATAATATAGCCTAGTTTCCTAGCAACAACATAACTTAATTGTCAAAGAATAAAATATGAAGAAAAGTATGATAAAATTACCTTTAGTTTATTGATTGTCCACAGTTCAGAGATCTCATCTATTTGCAGTTTTGCATAATGTTACATAAATTACTACTTCCTGTTTAGCTCTTAACCATGAATTTCCTGTCTCCTGCACATACAGTTTTCATAGGTACTTGTGGTTTTAGTGTTTTGAGTTTTTAAAAGTACTTTTCAAAAATATAGCATGCCGTAAGCTATGCTTTATAGATTAACGTGTTGAAAAGAAGGGGGAACTACTGTCAATTACATTCTTTTTTGTTCAGTAAGTGAATGAGAATATCTCCCCCAACATTTTTTCCCATAAAAGGAAGTTTATATTGGTCTATAAAAATGAATAGGAAAGACACATAGCATTTTTAATCATTTCTGAAGAACAGACAAATGAGAACTTAATGTGTAACTCTCATTCATAAAGCTAAATAAAAGGTTACTATGATTTTACCAGTCTGCAATCATTGTGTTGTATCGCTACAGCAATACCCCTTTGCCTCGACATTTCAGACACTTTACTTTACAAAATCTGATTAAAAGGAAATATGTTTTCTGAATAAATGAATGAATATAGATGGAACTCTTAAGACTTCAGCCAGACTTTTAAATTAGAAGACTAATTTAGTCTTTTTTATTTTTTAAGAAAAGCAAATAAAAAAAGGAAATTCTTTTTAAAAAATTTTTTTAAAGAAAAGATTTTTCTTGATTTTGTTTTTAGGTTATAAAATCACTGTCTTGTATGATGATCGCATATTTTAAAATCAGCCGGAGTCAGGAATTCAGGTTAGGGGAAAATCGTCAATCTTTATTCTCAGTGAAGAAAGATCGGAGGTGGGAGAGAATCAGCAATACCAATGTGTGCAGCTGAGGAAAGAAGCTAGCTAGAACAGAAGCCACAAGACCAGCACCACCAGAGTAGAACCCAGGCCCAATATCTCCCAGCCTCTCTTCCTGTCTCTCTGCCTCCACCCACCAAAATCGTCATTTCCTATACAACACATCAGGATTTGCACAGAGAGTGAGCGGGGGCCATTCTTTATCCAAGCATGTATATTAATAGAGTTAAGTCCAATTACTATTTAGCCTCACATGCTTGGGACCTCAGTGCATTAACTCAAGCTTCAGCCCATTACAGTCTTGTAATAAAGTGATTGATATTTTAGAAAATGAGTCATATTACCTCCCTTTTTTTCTTAGATTTTTCAGTTTTTCAAGCCCACCTATTTATATGTAAACAGTCTAATAAAGGAGCTAGCTGGTTTTAGCCTAGTCTCTTAATGGGCAGCTATTTTTGCCCATTCCAAGTTCCAGTGGTGGTTAGAATTGAAGACTAAGGAAGGAAAAGAAAAAAGGAGAGCTTTATAAAGAGGAATTGTAAAGAAAAGGAGCAAAATTGAAGTGAGATACACTAATTGCATAAATTAGATATGCATCTTGCTCCTTTCACTTTTCATATCAAACTCACTATTTCTGTTTCCCATCCTAATATTTCTATAGGAAGGACATACAGGGGAAAAAAAGGCATTGTCTCTGTTCTCAGATCTTAGATAGAGAGGCAGTTTGAGTTTTTGAAGGTTTCAGACTTAGAGCTACCAAGATCCCTAGATACCACTGATCCAGTTTCCATATTAAGAAACAATCCTGAAAAATATAAAAGACTTGTTTGAGGTCTATCTAAAGGAGATAGATAACAGTTCTAGTAACAGCCATGCCATTTTTTTTTAATTCTGAGGAAAGCAGTGAAATCACAACATAGAATAACTCTACATCTAGATTTGATGAAAGAAAATTTTAAATATTTCAGAGAAAGTTTAAAACCAATGGTCTGGAATTCTCTAAGAAAAATTAGATAAACATTATGGGAAACTCTCAGTTACATCATTATAATGGTAATAACAAAAAAAAGTAAAGACTTAGTCACTCAATAAGTATGCACTACATAGCGATTTCTTACCAGACATTTTGATTTTAAACATCTCAACTTTAAACAGTACAAAACAATATTTACTTCTGGTCTTGAATATCTTGCCCATTGACCTATCTCTGCTGATGTTTTAACAAACCCCAATCCTGAATTACTTCCACCATTTGCCTCTTCCCCTTTTAATGATATGTTACTGAGGAAATTATGTAAATGTACTCAATGGTGCACAGCAATTTTGTATCCTCACTGCAGTAAAATAATTCTTTTTCTTTTTACTGATTCTCTATCACACATCTTAGACAATCTGAAACTATAAAATGGTACATCAGAATTGTCTTAATTTCCATTTCTCTAATCTATGGTGATTTAGAGCATTTTTCATATGACTAGAAATAACTTTAATTTCTTTATCTGAAAATTGTTCATATCATTTGATTATTTATCAAATGGGAAATGGCTTATATTCTTATAAATTTGAGTCAATTCTTTTTTATATTTAGAAATGAGACATTTATCAGAAACACTGAATGTAATTCCGCTGGCCCTCACTTTCTGTCTCCTTTCTAAGCTTAACTACATTGGTTTTGTCTGTACAAATTTTAAAAAATCTAATATAATCAAAATTATCCATTTTACATTTAATAATGTCCTCTAGTTCTTCTTTGGACATAGATTCCTTCCCTTGCTATATCTTCAGATATACAGAACTCATGATTAGCTAAGTATTTTCCAAGTCAATGATGTTGACGCATCATGAAGAAGTTGTCTGAAAGGGGATAGACATATCATAAAATAAGTTCAAGAGTCAGATGAAGATAGGAAAGATTGGATTTTTGAATGGCAAATAGGAGATTTTCATGGAACTGCAAATGTATGAGACAGATAGGCCAAGTTTTGACTTCCAGCAACCTTAGATACTGATAAGGATAGATTTCATTTTCGTGAGAGACAGATGTCAGGATACCATGAATAATTGGCTTATGCAAAAATGCACCACTGGTTATATTGAGTATATATCCCAACAAGCTTGACATAACATAATGTGAGTTGTCAGGAGACTGAGGGAGATAGCCCTGAGTGGGATATCAAAAAGAATTAAGGGTGTTTTTGAGTCTTTATATCAGAAAGTTAAATCTATGATAATTTATTACAAGCTATTAAGAAACCCATGAGGACCTTGAATTCTCTGAAAGCTTCATTTATTGTCTGAGCAACACCAAGTAGAAAGAAATAAAGTTAAAATGACATTGTCCTGCTGTTTCCAGAAACACATGAATTAACTGATCTGGAAGAAGGTAGTTGCTACTTCACCCAATACAACACAGTCCTGAAAACTCTCAGCTAGGAACATAAACAACCTTTTCTTGAAACACTGTTTCTGCTAGTCATAATGAGATGTAAAGTTGATTTCATTTTTAATAGAAACTAAGCATTGATTGTATTTTCTCATTTTCCATTACTACATTAAGGAAATACTAATTTTGATCAAATGTACTCTTTTTTTGTCCAGGACTGATTATTTAAATAGCCCCAAAGCGAGAAAATAGTGTATTGCATACCGACCAATTTGTCATGGAATGTTAGTTTGTCTATAGTCGCCATAATCAACCTTTGTGGGATCTTACTCCTTAGGAGTTTTTTCCCCTCTTTCTCATGAAATTTAGCACAGAATTTGTTAATCTAGCATAAGAATGAAAGTAGTCCATCAAAAACACTTTTTATTTCTTGTTTTTTTTAAAAATAGTATTAGCTTTTTATTTTCAAAATACATGCAAAGACAGCCTGTAACATTCTCCCTTGTAAAACCCATATTCTTTCCCTTCATTATCCCCACTTCCCTCTCCTAGACAACAAGCTACCCAATATAGGCTAAACACATACAGTTCTTCCAGAAATATTTCTATATTTATCATCCTGCACAAGAAAAATTAGATCAAAAAGGGCAAAAATGAGAAAGAAAAATAAACAAACAACAAAAATGTGAAAATACTATGTTTGATGCATATTCAGTGCCCATAATCCTCTTTCTGAATGTAGATGGATTTCTCCATCACAAATCTATTGAAATTGGCCTAGATTACCTCATTGTTAAAAAGAACCAAGTCCATCACAGTTGATCATCATATAACCTTGTTGTTGCTCTGTACAGTGTTCTCTTTTGCTTCTACTCACTTCACTTAGCATCAATATATGTAAAACTCCAGGCCTTTCTGAAATCATCCCGCTGATTATTTTTTATAGAACAATAATACTCCATTACATTCATATAGCATAAATTATTCACCATTTCCCAATTTATGGACATTCACTTAATTTCCAGTTTCTTGCCACTACAAAAAAAGGTGCTACAAACATATTTTGCACATGTAGGGCCTTTTCTCTATCTTATGATCTCTTTAGGATACAGACCCAGTAGATACATTGCTAAATTAGAGGGCATGCACATTTTGATAGACCTTTGGGCATAATCCTAACTGCTTTCCAGAATGGTTGGATCAGTTCTCAACTCCCCTCCTAATTAGGACACATTAGGATTGTGTCCTAATCCCTTCCAACACTCATCATTAACTTTTCTTGTCATCTTAGATGTATGTAGTGGTACCTTAGAGTTATCTTAATTTGCATTTCTATAATCATTATAAAATAGTGATTAAGAGCATTTTTAAAAATATGACTAGAAATGGATTTAATTTCTTCATCTGAAAATTGTTCATATCTTTGATCATTGATCAATTGAAAAATGACTACTATTCTTATAAATTGGAGTTAATTCTCTATATATTTTATTAATAAGGTCTTTATCAAAGTCCTTGAATCTAAAACCTCGGGGATCTTTGGGTTTATCAAATACTAGATTACTATTCCACTGATAAACTACTCAATTTCTTAGTACAAAATGGTTTTAGTGACTGCTGCTTTATAAGGTAGTTTTAGGTATGGCACATACAGCTAGGCCACCTTTGTTTGCATTTTTTTACTAATTCCCTTGAAATTCTTGATCTTTTGTTCTTTCAGATAAATTTTGTTATTTTTTTCAAGCTTTGTAATGTAATTTCTTAGCAGTCTGATTGGTATGGCACTGAACAAGTAGATTAATTGAGGTAGATTTTGTGTTCTTATTATGTTTGTTTGATCCATGAGAACTTCATAATCTTCCAATTGTTTAATCTTATTTCATTGATTTTTTAAATTGGTAAACACATTTATACAATTCTCTTGATGCACAAGAAAAATCAGATCAAAAAGGAAAGAAAATAATTAGAAAAAATGCAAGCTTACAACAATAAAAAGAGTGAGAATGTTATGTTGTGATCCACATTCAATTTCCAAAATCCTCTCTCTAAGTGTACATGGCCCTTTTCATCACAAGATCATTGGAACTGGCATTAATCATCTTGTTGGAAAGAGTCATGTTCATCATAATTAATCATCCTATAATACTGATGTTGCCATGTACAATGATCATGAACAAATGCTCATTTCACTCAGCATCAGTTCATGTAAGTCTCTGCAGGTCTCTCTAAAATCATCTTTCTGATCATTTCTTATAGAATAATAATATTCCATAACATTCATATACCATATCTTATTCAGCCATTCTCCAATTGATGGGTATCCACTCAGTTTCCAGTTTCTTGCTACTACAAAATGACTGTTATAAACATTTTTGCACATGTGGGTACATTTCCTTCCTTTAAGATCTCTTTGAGATATAAGCCCACTAGAAACACTGCTGGATTAAAGGGTATGCACAGGATCTAACTTTATTTGTGTGGCCATATATTTCCTGGCTTTGTCTTGGGAGATAAAATTACCAAATATTTTATATTATCTCTAGTTATTTTAAATGGGATTTCTCTTTCTATCTCTTGCTTCTGGACTTTGTTGGTTGTAATGGCCCAGAATTCTGGAGAAATATACTTGAGGCAAAGATTTTTACAACAAGGTGTTAACAGTGGAAGGAATTGATAAGACAATGGTTTTCTAGTTTAGTATGGTGATTAATAGTTCTCTAATTCAGTATGATTGATTTAATCTTACAACAAATAGTGATTCCCTAGTGATATAATTATTGGCTTATACTCATTATGATGAATGGATTTAATTGTAATAGAGTATTTAAGAGGTCGCAGTCAGACCTAGAGGAGGAATCAAAGAGACTTGAAGACAGAGACCCTGGTGGTGGCTGGCCTGTCCTCCTTTACTTCTCCACTAAGACCAAGGCCCATCTGAAGTTCCCCCAGAAAGCTAGCCCAGCCCCAGACAAAGGAGACAGACTGTGGAGGAGATAATTAAGACTCTGGACTTTATTCCTGACTATTCTTGTGGTGATTATTTTGCTGAGACCAAGGCTGGTCCCAAGACCTCCAGAAAGCTAACCAGAACATTCTATTTTGGTGCCCTAACATGGAAATAAGGATTTACACTCAGCAATTCAACTGACACAATCATGAGTTCAGTGAAGTCCCCCTGACCTGGAAATAGGGTGAGTACAAAAATAGACAAGCAGAAACTTTGGTAAGGGTAAACTAGTATTTCAGCTGAAATGGGACAAATGCTTAGAAAAGAACCTTCCCCACCCCAAGGGAAGTGTGTAGAATGCATAGTTAAGCTAATAAAGAACAAAGGTTTGATTATAACTTAGAAGCAGATCATTGAACTCTTAGAAATATTACAGTAAAAGTCTCCTTGGTTCTCTAAGGAAGAAAACTTAGAGCCACATAAGTGGAAACTAGTGAGAGTGCAAGTAATTGAATATTACAATAATAATGGTTCTGATTCAATTCCTGAAAAAAACATTATATACAACATAATACAATTGGCTTTAGGGAATTACATAAGTTTTAGAATAAGGAAAAACAAGAAAGAGGAGGAGAGGGATGGTATTGAAAAAGTACTTGAAAAAAATGAAGAATTAGACAAGAACGGAGTTAAGTACAGTGCTGATAAAATTTTAAAAAGGCATAGTACTGATAAAGTAGGTGAAAATCATGAAGAATTAGACAAGGAAGGAGTTAAATACAGTGGTACTTCACAACAGGAGCCATTAGGGCATTCCCCATCTCATCACCCTTCCTCCTCAATTTCCCCTTCCTGTGAGGAGGAGGAGGGATTGTGCTGACACAATCAGCAACGCCCATGCAGCAGCTTTTCCCCCCACCTATGACACAATTACAAAAGGCACTAGTTACATCTAAAAAAGGACAGGATGTATCTGATTTAAGAACAAAAGCATACCCTGTGATTGCAGAATTTGATTCTTAGGTCAAGCCAGGAGAAGATATACTCCTTTTGATCTGAAAATTATCAAAGATCTGAAAAAGCGCTGCACTCTTTATGGGGATACATTGTCTTATGTTAAGATGGTATTAGAGAATTTGGCTTTTGAAATTTTAACCCCTAGTGATTAGAAATTTATAGCTAGGACATTGGTAATATAGAAATGTTAATTATTTGCATGGATTTATTTTGTGTCCCACAATTTCCTACTTGTTAATTGTTTCTAGTATTTTTAAAAATTGATTCTCTAGGATCTCTAAATATGCCATCATATCATCTGCAAAGAGTGACAATTTTGTTTCCTCATTACCTACTCTAATTCCTTCAATTTCTTTTTCTTCTCTTCTTACTAAAGCTAACATTCCTAATAAAATTTTAAGTAATAAGAGTGATAGTAGTCAGCCATGTTTCACTCCTGATCATATTGTGAAAGCTTCTGGTTTATCCTCATTACATATGATGCTTACTGATGATTTTAGACAGATGCTACTTATCATTTTAAGGAAAACTTATTTATTTCAATGCTGTCTAGTGTTTTAATAGGAATGGATGTTGTATTTTATCAATTTTTTTTTTCATCTATTGATATAACCATGTCGTTTCTGTTAGTTTGGATATTGATATAGTCAATTATGCTAACAGTTTTCTTTCTATTGAACCACCCCTGAATTCCTGGTATAAATTATACTTGGTGATAGTTATCATCATTACAAATAATGCTTGCTGGTTATTTTAGGTAAACATGCTTTTTATGAATTAAAAAAATAAGCATTTATATCTATATTTTCAAATAAAAAAATCAATGCTGTTTTTTGTGAAAAGCTTTTTCTGTATCTGTTGGTATAACCATATGATTTACTTGTTTTTATTGACATAATCAATTATGTTCATAGGTTTCCTCATGTTAAACCATCCCTGAATTTTTGGAATAAATCCCAGTTGGCCATAATATGTAATTTTTGTAATATGTTGTAATCTTTTAGCTAGTAATTTATTTAGAGCTTTTTGCCACCCATATTCATTGGCAAAATTGGTGCATAATTTTCTTTTTCCGTTTTTAATCTTTCTGGTTTTAAGTATCAGTAAATATGTTTGGAAAAATTTGCTTTTTGGACTATTATTCAAAATAATTTATTTAAACTTAGAATTAGTTAATCTTTAAATATTTGACAGAGATCATTAGTAAAACTGTTTGATTCAAGTGTTTTTTTCTTAGGAAACTCATTCATGATTTTCTGCCTTTTAAAATAAACTGAAAAAAATGTGAAAATAATTCTACTTTTTTGTTTTACAATTAGCCACAATTTATATACAACTTCCTTAATCTTTAATTAATAAATCATTTTTCAATTTTGAGATCTTATTTATAAAACCTACTTAAAGCCTGAATTTACATGGCAATTAAAATTTGAAGTCAATCACATGCATTTTGATATAGTTCTTTATTTTTTTATTTAATAGCCTTTTATTTACAGGATATATGCATGGGTAACTTTACAGCATTAACAATTGCCAAACCTCTTGTTCCAATTTTTTACCTCTTACCCCCCCACCCCCTCCCCTAGATGGCAGGATGACCAGTGGTTAAATATATTAAAATATAAATTAGATACACAATAAGTATACATAAAAACGTTTTTTCTGCAAAAAGAATCAGACTCTGAAATATTGTACAATTAGCTTGTGAAGGGAAATCAAAAATGCGGTGTGCATAAATATAGGGTTGGGGAATTCAATGTAATGGTTTTAGTCTCCCCAGGTTCTTTTTTCTGGGCATAGCTGGTTATTCATTACTGCTCCATTGAAAATTTGGTTGATCTCGTTTGAGGATGGCCTGGTCCATCAAATGGTCATCATATATATTTTGTTGAAGTATATAATGATTTCCTGGTCCTGCTCATTTCCCACCCCATCAGTTTGTGTAAGTCTCCAGGCCTTTCTGAAATCATCTGTTGGTATTTCTTACAGAACATAATATTCCATAATATTCATTCCACAATTTATTCAATTCTCCAACTGATGGACTATTCGTTCCAGTTTTAGCCACTACAAAGGGCTGCCAAAACATTCTACATACGGTCCCTTTCCCTTCTTTTTCTTTGGGATATAATCCCGTAGTAACACTCTGGATCAAAGGGTATACACAGTTTGATAACTTTTTTGACATAGTTTCTCTCCCAAAATGGTTGGATTCGTTCCCAAATCACCAACAATGCATCAATGTCCCAGTTTTTCCCCATCCTCTACAACAATCATCATTAATTTTTCCCTCATCTTGCCAATCAGGGTTTGGTGGTTCTTAGAGTTGTCTTAAATTGCATTTCTCTGATTAATAATGACTTGGAGCATCGTTTCTATGACTAGAAATGTTTCAATTTCTTCATCTGAAATTGTCTGTTCATATCCTTTGACCATTTTCAATTGGAGAATGGCTTGATTTTTATAAATTAGAGTTAATTCTCTATATATTTTGGAAAAGGGCCTTTATCGGAACCTTTGACTAAAAAAATTTTTCCCAGTTTTTTCCCTTCTAATCTTTCTGCATTAGTTTTGTTTGTACAAAAACTTTTCAGTTTGGAAAAATCAGAAATTTTCTATTTTGTGATCAGTAATGATCTCTGTTCTTCTTTGGTCTAAATGGAATTTCTTTGACTGTTGGATTTTGTTATGATATATAAGAATGCTGATGACTTATGTGGGTTTATTTTATAAAACAACTTTGCTAAAGATTGGTTATTTCTAATAACTTTTTAGCAGAATCTCTGGGGTTCTCGTTCCTCATGTCATTGGCAAAGGATAATTTGGTTTCCTCATTGCCTATTCTTATCCCTTTAATCTCTTTCTCACCTCTTATTGCTAAAGCGCGTTTCTAATACAATATTAAATAGTAACGGTGATAGTGGGCAACCTTTTTCCTCAGATCTTTTTGGGAATGTTTGCAGTTTTCTCCATTACATATGATGCTTACGATGGTTTTAAATAGTGCTGCTGATTATTTTAAGGAAAAGTCCATTTATTCCTATACTCTCGAGTGTTTTAATAGGAATGGATGTTGGATTTTATCAAATCTTTTCTGCATCATTGGATGATCTTAGGTTTTTTTAATTTGGTTATTAGCATGGCCAATTATTTGATAGTTTTCCTAATATTGAACCAGCCCTGCATTCCCTTTAAATCCTACTTGATCATAGTGTATTATCTTAGATGATTTTCTTAGTCATTTCTAATATCTTATTTAAGATTTTGCATCAATTTCATTAGAGATTGGTCTATAATTTTTCTTTCTCTGTTTTTCACCACCTGGTTTAGGTATCAGTACCATGTCTGTGTCATAGAAGGAATTTGGTGGACTCCTTCATTCCCTATTTTATCAAATAATTTTATATAGCATTGGGGCCAATTTTTCTTTAAATTTTGGTAAAATTCACATTAAATAACTGGTCCTGGGATTTTTCTTAGGAGTTGTTTAATTGCCTGTTCTATTTCTTTTTCTGAAATGGGAGTATTCAACAATTTACTTCCTCCTCTTTAGTCTGGGGAAGTCTTATTTTTTTGGAGGTGTCATCCATTTCCTTAGGTTATCAAATTTATTGGCATAAAGTTGACAAAATAATCCTTATTATTTCTCTAATTTCCTCTTCATTGGTGGAAAGTTCTCCTTTTTCATTTTAAGACTACTAATTTCATTTTCCTCCCTCCTTTTTCAATCGAACCAAAGGCTTATCTATTTTATTGGCTTTTCATAGAACCAAGTCTTAGTTTTATTAATTGTTAATGGTTTTTTTACTTTCAATATTTTTAATTTCTCTTTTAATTTTAGAATTTCCAATTTAGTTTATTTGATTGGGGTTTTTAATTTTGGTCTTTTTTTAGTTTTTTTTTAGTTGCCCCAATTCATTAATCTTTTCTTTCTCTGTTTTTATTCAAGCCTCTGGATATAAAACTCCCCTTATTCCCTTTGGGCATCCCACAAATTTTGGTATGATGTTCATCATTGTCATTATCTTGAATGAAATTATTAATTGTATCCATAATTTGCTGTTAAATCATTTTTAAGATGAGATTGTTTAGTTTCCAATTATTTTTGGTCTATTTCCCCCTAATTTTTGTTGAATGGTTTTATTGCATCATGATCTGAAAAGAAAGCATTTACTTTTCTGCTTTCTTGCATTTAATTTTAAGGGTCTTTATGTCCTAAATATGGTCAATTTTGAATAGGTTCCTGAACTGCTGGAAAAAATATATTCCTTTCTTCTCCATTCAATTTTCTCAGATCCAACATACCTAATTTTTCTAATTTCATTTTTTTTTTTTCTTTCTTATTTGTTTGTGGTTTGATTTGTCTAATTCAGGGTGAAAGGTTGAGATCTCCTACTATTACAGTTTTTTGTCTTTTTTCTTCCTCTTTTAACTTCTCCTTTGGAAGTTGGATGTCATACCACTTGGTGCATATATGTTTAATATTGATATTGCTTTGTTGTTTATGTACCCTTTGCGGATGTAGTTTCCTTCCTTATCTCTTTTAATTAGATCAATTTTGCTTTTGTTGATCTGGAGATAAGGATGGCTACTCTTTTTTGACTTTCACCTAGCATAATGTTTTCTCCAGTCTTTTTACCTTTACTCTTATGTATCACCTACTTTAAATTGTTTCTTGTAAACAACATTTGTGGGGTTCTGACTTTGATCCAGTCTGCTATCTGCCTCCTCTTTAGGGGGAGTTCATCCCATTCCACATTTACGTTAAATTACTAAATCTGTATTTCCTCCATCAAATTTCCCCAATTCTTTACTTATTCTTGCCTCCCCCAACCCTCTTTTCCCCTTTTAAACATGTACCCCCTTGTTCACAATGCACCCTCTTTATAATCCCCCCCTCCCTCTTTGGTCTTTTCCCCTTCCTTCCCTTATTCTCTTTTTCTTTCCTTTTCCTTCCCCCCTTTTAATGGGCAAAGAATTTTCTTAAAACAAATGTCAATTTTTTTCTTTGAGCCAACTCTATGAGTAAGATTCACACAATGTTCCTCCCCTCTAAATTCCCTCAGAATGATAAGTTTCCTTTGCCTCTTTGTGGGATGTGGTTTCCCTCTTTTTTATCCCTCCTTCCACCTTTTCCCATCATCCCTTTTCATATCTACTTCCCATTTATATCAGTACAATCAAATTATACATGTATTCTTTTTGTTATCCACAATAGAAATACAGTTCTCAAAGGTTATTTTACCTTTTTCTGCATCTCTTGGTTTTGGTTGGAATCAAATTTTTTGTTTAGTGCTGGTTTTTCTTCAGAAACAAATGGAATTCATTTGTTTCATTAAATCCATCTTCTTCCCTGGGAAAATGCTCCCACTGGGTAGTTTATTCTTGCTGCATCCCAAGTTCTTGTCTAATATCATATTCAGGCCTTCTTTCCTTTAATGTAGAGGCAGGCAGATCTTGGGGGATCCCTTATTTGGCACCTCGTATTTAAATGGTTTTTTGGCTGCTTGTAACATTTTTTTCCTTAATCTGATAGTTCTGAAATTTGGAAATATTCCGGGGTTTTATTTTGGGTTTCTTTCAGAAGGGTTTCGTAATTCTTTAATGCCTTTTTACCCTGATTCTATTAATCGGGCGTTCTCTTTGTGATTTCTTGTAAAATTATCGGGATCTTTTTTTCATCATAGTTTTTCGGAAAGTCCAATAATCCTCAGATTATCTTTCCTAGATCTATTTTCGTTGTCTTTTTGCATAGATAATTCATGGTTTTCAGTTTGTTTTTTTTGTTTTTTGACTGATTCTTGCTGTCTCGAATCATTGTTTCAATTGTTCAGTTCTAATTTTAAAAATTTTTTTTCTTGCTTTTTTTACTTCTTTCTTTATATGTCCAACTGGTTTTAAATGTATTGTTTTTGGTCTGTGGAAATTTTTTTTTACTTTTTATTTTAGTGATTATTTTCTTTTTCCAATTCGAAATCCTACTTTGTAGTGAATTCTTTAGTTTTCCAATTCACCAATTTTTTTCCCCTCCTTGGGAATTTTTTAACTTTTCAATCCGTATTTCAGGGAAGTTTTTGCTCTCTTGAAAACCCTTTCCCCCCATTTTCTTCTAACTCTCTTTTGAGACTTTTAATGTTCTTCTTGGGAAACATCATATAAAAGGAGGACAGTCTGTCATTTTTGCTCTTCTCTCTTCAGGTTTTGACCTGCTCTTTTTCTGCATAGGCTTTGATCGTTCTCTTCATCTTTTTATTCTTTTTGGCCTTTGGTATTCTCTAGGCAAAGGGGTTACCACTTCCTCTGCAGAGCAGGGAAAGTTGTAAAACCATTTCCGCTTTAGGTATGGGGTGCTCTGGTGGGAGGTTTTCCCTTCCCCAAAGGAAGTGGTTCAGCACTGGTCAAGCTATTGATGCCCGTTGGGCTTTTGGGTTAGTGATTGCCCTTGGCTAGAGACTAAGGGGTGAAAGTGTCCCCCGGCGGGCCTCTTTGGGACTGGGTTTGCAGCTGACGGCAGACCGGAAAGGGTCTCTGCCCCGGTGAATCGGCCTGGAAAACTCTTGGCCCCAAGCCGAGGCTTGGGTTGGAGGCTAACCCAGGCTGCGTCCTCCTGCATGCAGGATCACAACCCCAAGGAAAAGCCCCGTACTGGGGGGTTGGGCTGTTTTTGACTGAGATCGTCTTTCCCTTTCGGGTTTGGGGCTCTCTGGAACCTAATTTCTCTCCCCTGTCTGTGCTGAACTCCCCCACAGAACCAACCTTTTTTTGGGAGACTCGTTTTCTTTGGTGAGTTGTTCTCCTTCTTATATTTACGAATTATAGCAGTCAAGACTATTTTTGAGGCTCAATATAATATTGATAAAGAGGGTAAGAGAAGAGCTTAGAAAGTCGCGTGTGTCTTCTCCGCCATCTTGGCTCCGCCCCTGATATAGTTCTTAAAGAAAATAGTTGTGTTAGCCTGGGCAAGTCACTTAACCCCAGTTGCTTCAAAAAAAAAAAAAAAAAAAAAGGGCGGGGGTGAGCCAAAATAAAACACACAAAAGGAAACCAAAAAGTAGGAGGGATGAGGGAAAGATGACGACGAGAAGGGTTCCAGAGAAGTTCAAAATGAGGGAAGCTGGTGGAAAATGAGAAGAAAAAATCTGATGGCTCCTTCTGTAAATAGAGACTCTGGAACCCATTGCCTTGTCCTCCAGTCATAGAGTTAATTTAGAGGGACAGACTTTTTAGATTTGAATATCATACAGATTCAATTTTGAAACATAAAGAGATTACCCAATACTGTTTTCTGGAAAAGAAAGGCAGTGCAAAAGAACTGCAAAATCAATGTCACCTCTTTGGAGGTATTTTAAACAATCTGGGCTACCCTGGATTCTAACATGCCATCATCTTTCCCCAGTTAACTATAATATTTGCTCATATGTATTTCCCTGCTGTGTCTTTGCTTTAAAAAAAAAAAAAAGCAATAAAAGAAAAATTTATCCTAAATAATCCCCAGCTCCACCCATTACAGATATGCAGGATTTCTTTTTAAAGTTTTGTTTTCGCTACTTTTGTAATAGTAACTATAGCTACCGGCAGAGCCTCCTCAGGGGCTTTAAGACCATCAATTTTAGTTTCATTCCTGGAGACAAAGATATAAATTCAGCAGTTTCTCATTTGAAGAACTTCCCTACCATTTTCCTCCATGTATTATGGTTATTATATTAGGGAATACATTTTGTCTCTCTAATGCCAAGCATGATGCCTGGCATCAGTACAGACAAAGGGTTTAATGAGAGTGCCATAAGTACCATCTTTTTTTACTGAGGAAGATGAAAATGAGCCAACATTCATTTCTCTTCTGTCCTTCAACCTGTTTTGGGCATCTATCATTTTCTAACTTTTTTGGGCTGGGAAACTGCAGCTGAGTAAAAGTTCAGTAAACCCCTATGGTTTTTACAGTGAAGCAAACCGGGACTGCATTTATTTTCTCTGGATCATATATAAAAATAATAGAAAACTTTGAAAGTAAAATACTAAATGAGTATGCTAAACTTTGCTAACTTTTCATCTTATGTTGATCATTTTCTGTTGCTTTTTACATACTGGAAAAAACAAAAATGCTGAAAAAAAAAAAAAAAAAAGACCTGCAAAGGAGCTGGAGGTATGGTTGCAAAGGTTGCAAAAATTCTCATTCCTAAATCATATCTGTGTTTTGTAGCTAGGCCCCTTAGAGATTTCAAGGAATTTCTCCTTGGAATGATAAAGATAAGGTTTTATCTTAGTCCTATCTAAAGATGTCATTCCCTCTTGAATAATTCCAGTAAAGTCTAATCTGAATAATTTAATCCAATTTATAATTGCTTTTTGCTCAGATAATTGGGTTTACTTGCTATTGGCTATTTGTGATTGCCTTTTGTATAAGAAATATATTTGTTCAGTAGGCCTGTGATGTAAGCTTGTGAATAACCCTTTTTGTTCTTAAGAACAATCAAGTAAATGGCAGTTGTATCTTTAAACCAGCAGTATTTAGGGAAGAAGAAAGATATAATTATAATGTGATACTGCCTCAGACCCTTCAGGAAAGAATCTCCAGCTTGGTAGTGTTCTGGAGATTTTCCGTCCCTCCACCTATTCCTTGTACCTCCCATGTTTCCAGTTTTTTCTACTCTCCTCAGTTTAGAGCAAGAAAGGGGATTGGATGCTCCAGATCTCTGATTACTTCTGTCAATGCTTCCTGCTAACTGCATACATTTAGACAGCCTATTTTGACTTGCTTTTGTATATGTAAAAAAAAGTAATACAAAAAGTAATTTCAAGTAAATTACAAAATTAATTTTAACATAATCAAGATTAATATTTGTGATTCATTGGACTCAACAGATATTTTGCAACAGATACAGTATTGGTATTTTCAAAAACTTTCTTTCTTTACATAAAATTTTGTATGTGTCTGTGTGTGGCTATTTAAAGCTATGTGTGTGGCTATATAAAGCATTTAGGCTAAAATAGAAGAATACCAGAGATGATTCACTAATAAAAATCTTTCTAATTTCTATACAATCATCACTTTGATTCCTTTATTTTGGGAATAGGGATCTATGATGTCATTTATGTGGGTAACAAACACTCATTGACAACAACCTCAATCAAAGAAGAACAACAATCTGTTACTTGTCCTCTTAAGAGGCTTCTTGGTGGAGCCAAATAAACATATAAGGAATATATGCAAGATACTTAACCAGTATAGGGTGAAATACTTGAGCCTTGATCTACTTTTATACAGGTGGACTTCCCTTTATCAAAAGCATTATTATGTCACTGCCATGAGTTAGAATCTTTTTTTTTCTTCAAAAAACTGTTTAGATGTTTAGATGGATCCCTCTAGTTATTAGCATCCTTTCCATGACATTACATTGCATTAATGTTCTTATAATTTACTTAATTATATACATAATGATCACACATAAAGTCAAATACATAAAGTCAATCAATAATCAAAGTGATGTAATAAGGTAGAGGAGAGGAGAGAAGAGGAGGAGAGAAGAGAGAAAGAAAGGAGAAGGGAACAGATAGGAGAGATAAATAAACAAACACAAATAAACAACAGGTACAGAGAAATAAAGATAAACACATACATCTATCAAAAGACAGTCAGAATGACAGAAGAGATAAAGAGTGAAACAGGAAAGAGAAAAAGAAAGGGAAAAATAGGAGGAAGAGGAAGAGAGGAAGGGAGGGAGAAACACACAGAGAGAGAATAGGAGAATGATGTCTTTCCAAGAAAGATCTGTATAGTCAAAACTATGATTTGTATTTAGTAGCATTGTGTAGCTGTGAGACTCTGAGGAAAGCTGGGTGTTCAAAATCAAAGTTTTCAAATTGTGGTACTGGAGAAGACTTTTTTTGTTAAAGTTTTTTTTTTAATTTTCAAAATATATGCATGGATAATTTTTCAGCACTGACCCTTGCAAAACCTTGCGCTCCATATTTCTCCCTCCTCCCCCACTCTTTCCTCTAGATCCAATATGTTAAACATGTTCAAAATATGTCAAATAAAATATATGTATACATATTTATACAATTCTCTTGCTGCACAAGAAAAATAAGATCAAAACGGGAAAAAATTAGAGAAAACAAAATCCAAACAACAACAAAAAAAGTGAAAATACTATATTGTGATCCACATTTAGTTCCCACAATTCTCTCTCAGAATGTAGATGGCTCTTTTCATCACAAGATCACTAGAACCGGCCTCAATCATCACATTGTTGAAGGGAGCCACATTCATCAGAATTGATCATCCCATAAACTTGTGTATAAAGATCTTCTGGTTCTGCTCATTTCACTTAGATCACTTCAAGTAAGTCTCTCCAGGTTTCTCTGAAATCATCCTTCTGATCGTTTCTTATATACACCATTCTTATTCAGCCATTCTCCAATTGATGGGCATCCACTAAGTTTCTAGTTTCTTGGCACTACTAAAAGGCCTTCCAAAAACATTTTTGTATATGTGGGTCTCTTTCCTTCCTTTAAGATCTCTTTGAGTTCTTGACACAACTGGGTCAAAGGGTATGCACAGTTTGATAGCCCACTGGGCATACTGCCCAATTGTTCTCCAGAATAGCTGGATCAGTTCAAAACTCCACCAACAATGTATCAGTATCCCAGTTTCTCCATATCCCCTTCAATATTCATCATTATCTTTTCCTGTCAATGTAGTCAATCTGAGAGGTGTGTAAGGCTCAGAGTTGTCTGAATTTGCATTTCTCTAATAAATAGTGATTTAGGGCACTTTTTCATATACCTAGAAATGGTTTTAATTTCTTCATCTGAAAATTGTTAGGCTACTCCTAACCAGGTGGTACCTTTCCTCGTTTCCTCAACAACTCTTTGGACATCTCCAGACACATGAGATGAGATAGTCACCACATTCAATGAAGGTTGCAGAAGACATACTTTATTTGGTACAGCTCATGATGTCTCTCATGATGTCTCTTCTCCCTCATCCCTTGTCCCTTATATCTTCCCCCCAGTCGTCCTCCGTTTCCCCTAGGTCACATGCCTTGGCAACAGTCCTTCCAATGGAGGGGAGTGCTTAACCCGTTCTTGGCACATACTTGATACATAACTGTGACTTATTTCTCTTGCTGCAACACATAGTGCACACCTGTCAATAGAATACACACCTGGGTGCCTCAACCCAATTCTGGCTTGTACTGTTAGCCAAGGCATTGTGTTAGAGGGGTCATGGAAAACAGGTGGGTTAGAAGGTTTCAGGGCCCAACAGAAAACATTGTAAAAATATTTTCCCAGTTTATTGCTTCTCTTCTAATCTTGTCTGCATTAATTTTGTTTATACAAAAACTTTTTGACTTAATATAATCAAAATTATCTATTTTATGTTCAACAATGAACTTAGTTCTTCTTTGGCCACAAATTCTTTCTTGCTTCATAGATCTGAGAAACAAACTATCCTTTGTTCTTTTAATTTGCTTATTATTTATAATTTACTTATGATTTATGTCTAAATCATGAACCCATTTTGACCTTATCTTGATATACAGTATTAGGTGTGGGTCAATGCCTAATTTCTGCCATACTAATTTGCATTTTTTCCAACAGTTTTTGTCAAAAACTGAGTTTTTATCCTAAAAGCTGGGGTCTTTGGGTTTCTCAAATACTAGATGACTATATTCATTTACTATTTTGTCCTGTGAACCTAACCTTGATTGATTGACTACTATATTTCTTAGTATCAGTGTGCTGCTGGACTTTGTTGGTAATATATGAAAATGCTAATGATGTATGTGATGTATGTAGCAACTCTGCTAAAAGTTGTGATTTCTAGTAGTTTTTTAGTTGATTCTCTAGAGTTCTCTGAATATAGTATCCCATCATTTGCAAAGAGTGCTAATTTTGTTTCCTTATAACCTACTTTAATGCCTTTAATCACTTTCTTTTCTCTTATTGCCAAAGCTACCATTTCTAATACAATATTGAATAGTAATAGTGACAGTGGGCAACACTGTTTCACTCTTGATCTTATTGGAAATTGTTCTAGATTGTCCCCATTACATATGATACTTTCTGATGGCTTTAAACATATACTACTCATCATTTTAAGGAAAACTCCATTTATCCCTATACTCCCTAGTGCTTTTAATAGCAATGGATGCTGAATTTTATCAAATGCTTTTTCTTTATCTGTTGAGATAATCATATGATTTTGTTAGTTTGGTTATGGATATAGTCAATTATACTAATAGTTTTCTGAATATTGAACAAGTCCTACAATTCTGGTATAAATTCTGCCTCTGTTACCCTCTCTCTCTCTTTCTACACACACACACACACACACACACACACACACACACACACTATATATATGTGTGTGTATATCTCATCATTCAGATGGGGCTAAATTTTATATATATACATATTACATATATGCATATATTTGTGTGTATATATATATATATACATGAATATATATATAGAGAGAGAATTCTTGAATTATTATTTTGCTTAGGTGTATAATATTCAGGTGTATGTTAGGCATTGGATTATATAAAGAAGGGATAAAGTGTATCAAATTGATCTTTCTCTTTGGTTAAACAGAATAAAATTTCTAAAATATTCTTTGAGATTCAAAAACTTTCCTTTTACTGTGGTGAATAGCACCATTATGTTATATAAAGAATGTGTAATATTAAATTGTTCATGCTTTTTTAGTAAATGAATGCTTGAATAAACACTAATTAGGAATATAAAAAAGTCATGGACGTGGGTGATATCTCCTTGAGTTTTCTGTCCTGAATATCATTTGAATCTACCAGAACCTTATGATGATTTTCATACCGCTGAAAATAGTTTGAGGCATCCAAATGATTAGAACACTTAATAAACATAATAATTAATGTTCTCTTTGACCATGGTCAATGTGGACCTGTCTTCTTCAGGATATGAAGAAACACTCGATTAATTCAAAGATAGCATTCCAGCAGCAAATAGTCTATTGAGTTTAATTTGAAATTAGACATGGACCATGCTTAAAATGCCAATTTTTTTTTTCAGTCTCAGATGCCCTCTTTACTAGATTTCAACATTTACAGATCTCAAGTCTCTCGAGTCCTGGCTTTTTAAGGGCAGAGAGTAGGTCTATCAATTCAGCTAGATTTTCTTAGAGCATCTTCTACACTTATCAGTCCATCTATATTTTAAAAATTAACATAAATATTAGTGGCTGATTCATTTTTTAAATGAATAATTTTGAAATTTTCATTAACTCTTAAATTCCATGAAAGTATAATTTAATATACCATACCCGCCAATTCTATTGGTCTGGAAGAGTTTGTTCAGGTTCTTTTTGTGTCAAAGTTTGCCATTTGGAAGTTCTGATTCTTGGTTTCATGTAACTTTTGAAGAGTTCTGAGTCTTTAACCAATTAACTGCATCATTCAAAGTATCTAGCATTTTTTTATTGATGTTATGCATATGCAATAGAAAATTAGCCTCCAACTGAGGCCAGGAAAACATGGATTCAATTCCAACTCCAACATCTAGATATATAATTTTGGGCAGTACATTAAGTAACTGTTAAGAGTGTAAATTTCAACAGAAGAACTTTCAACTTAAATTGACAGAGGGGGTTCCTTCACCCAGGAGTTTTGCAAGCTAATTAAAATTCATGTTTAGTCACAAACTCTTCTGATGAGCTAAGAGAGAAGTAATAATAGAGCAATGAAATATTAGAGCTGTAAAAGATCTTCTAGATCATCAACTTGAATTTCTCTGTTTCACAGATAAGATACCAGAGATGTGGAGGGGGGAAAAAGCATTCTTTCAAGGGCACAGGTAATTAGTAGCAGATTTGGACTAGAATTGTTATTTCTAAAGAAAGGCTCCTTGCTCCATTCCATTTTTCCCTCTCCCAATTATGTGCAAGTAACTTCACAACTCATAAGATAATTTTTAACGTTTCATGTATTCACTACAAAGATTCATATATAGGAATTGTATTCCTCATATATAGATTAGATATTCTCTTATTGTTTTCCATAGTACTATAACTATGGCTGTTCTGTAGCTATTTCATAATGTTTCAAAAGTCTTAATGATTTCCTGTGGTCTCTCTGGTATGTGGAGGAACCCTTGGTCCCTATACAAATGGTTTAGTTAGCCAACCCTACAAGTCCTTAGTTGTTATCTAACCATAACATTTTCACTTAAAATATCAATCCCTAACTATTTAATACATCCAGAGTAGTACATTGTTGTACATTACAAAAGATAGAAGGACGAAGCTTTTTGACTGTCTGCCTTCTAGTTGAAGAAACAAAATATACACTTATAAAGCAATTAGTAAATGAGAATATATATATATATATGTATATATTCATACAAACACATATAGGAGCCATATTACATTGTACAAACTGTATAACATAGTTGTACAGATCGGGCATAAAGTGTGATGAAATAACAGAGACCAATCTTTACAGAAAAACTTGACCAAAGTCATACATACTGAATAGCAGTGGCTGTGCCTATACAATGGAGATTTGACAAGGATTCTGTTACTTTCACCAGTATAGGCAAAATTTGATCCCGGTTCAATAGTCAGAGATCAAGATATAGAGTGTCTACTTTAATTGTCTTATGCTCAGTGTGCTTAGTGACAAAATAACTCAATAAATTTCTTCATTTCAAGTGTAATATAAAAATAGAATATTTTATTATTCAAGCATATCTTGAAATGATGCAGAACTTATAATTTCCAATTAATTTTTATAGGCAAATTAAAAGGAAGCTATAAGTCAGTGGGGAGGCAGGTGTCGGTGGAAGGGAAGGAACTCATTTCTTCTTCTGAGATATTCTATGGAGCCAAAACAAAGGTGATGCACACACATTTACTATAACTTTCCTGAATTGCCAATCTCCTTATTACTGTTGAAAGTACCATTATCTCCCCAGACCCTCAAATATGCCAGCACTTGATAATCTCTGACTTCTTCCCTTCTTTTTCTAATCTTTCTCCTTTATTCTTGCTATTAAGTTAGTTCCTAACTTTCTTTTATATATATTACCATTCCTCCAATCAAAATTTCCCTTTGAGTTTTAGTCATTTTCCATTTAAGAAATTTTTCTTCTTCAGTCTATCTTTTAGATTTTCCCTCATTTTAGTCCAATATATGTTCAATGAAATAATGGAATATAGCATTTGAAGACACCTTAAAGGATAGGGATAAGATGGAGTTATATTGAATTGAATTGAGAAAGACAATTGCTCGATTTTCAGTACCAGCATTTATATCTTGAAAACTGGCAAAAACTACAAATCTGACCTTTTTGTTTATTTATTGTTGTTTTGTTGATTTCCTAGACTTGAGAAAAGGATAATAATGGAGATAAAGTATTTCAGAAATACATTTCCCTCCTTAGAATGTTGCTTGTAGCATTCTCCTCCATCTAAAGCAGTCCTCACAATTCACACATGAAGAAACTTGTCATTCAGATGCGATTGTGACTTGCCCAAGGTCAAACAAAACATCACAGCTGAGTTTCAAATTGAAATCATCTGACTTCAAATTGACTTCTCTTTCCATTATATTAACTGATAAACTGTTTTTGAGTTGTTGTTATTGTTATTTTTCCTCTTTTTGATGCCCTCTGACCCTTCTGAAGAATAGAGTTAGCTTTCATGCATTATTTGAACAAAATAAGACATTCATCTGAATTTTTTGTGGAATTGACTTCTAAGCATTCTCTTTAAATACTATTAAAATTAGAAATTTCAGGGAGTAAATATATGCTAGTGCATTTCCCAAGAAGCAATTGTGAACAAAAGAGCAAAGTCAATAAAGCAAAATGAAAACAAAACAGGGAAACCAGACTTTTCAAATCACAAATGCTGAGTAATGTTCTATAAGTCTCTTTTTATTGGTCCAAAAGAAAAGAAAATCTGAGATAGAAAAGAAAATGTGACAATAATTTTTCTGTCAACTCAAGAGTACCCCAACTTCCAGGAGACAACACTCCCGTGTAGTAATAATCTTATAAAACAAGATTTCTTTCCCCCATTTGACACAATTGAAATATGATCTATTATGAACCTGGATGGACTTTTTCCAATGACATATAGAACAGCTCAGAGAGTTCTGCACAATTCTAAGAGAACACAAAAGCTGAGCCTATGATACAAATGCCTTAGCAATGAGATAAAGCATTTGGTGGATATGTGGACGTTGTAAAGCCTCTAAAGGGAAAAACAAAGAGCAACTTGGTGATAAAAAAAATTCCAGGTTTGTAGAGGTCTGCAGATAGTGGGGAACTCTATAAGACCCTTCAGCCCAGAGAGAACCTGCTGAAAATGTCTGGTTTGGCTTCCCATCTCCCTTTGTTGTTCTCACCCATCAGAGGGCATGACCACCTGTGTTCTACGTAAAGCAAGGGATACTTATAGTAAGAGGCATTTACATATCATTAACAGGATGCTTATTGTTAGCACTTGCTCAGTGTGATGTGATGATATAATGATTCTCTAGTTGGCACATGCTTAGTGTGCTGTAATGATGTAATCATACTGACATATTTAAGGACTGATTGAATTGGAAATGATATTCCATCTTTGACCATCCTTGTGGTTCTCCCACCTACTTCACTACTTTACTAAGACCAAGGCTAGTCCCAAAATCCTCCAGAGAGCTAGTCTGGACACCACAGTTAGAAATGGAACTAGAAATGATATATTTCTTCCCTTAGGCTATCCTGCCCCCAATTTATTATATCTGACCAGGAATCTGAGGCCACAAATATTGACTGTCAGATAACAGCCTATTGGTCACTGATAATGGAATTTCTGAGACTAATAAACAACAATAATGAGGTACATAAAGTTAAGGCGGGTTCAGACTACCACTTGAACTAGGGATGCTTCAGCCTAAAATCACACCTCCAGAAGGTGCCCTCCACCTTTCCTATCCTGAGCCACTCAGAGAACTATGGGTAATGCACCTGCACAAAAAATTAGGGCCAAATCAGACTTTGTCAGCAGGTCCCCTCTAAGTTGAAGGGTCTTATACCTTACCCAGAGTTCCTCCACTATCTGCGGCCCTCTACACAGGTTCCTTTGGACTATGGAAAAATAGCATGACATGGTGTATAGAGAGTTGATCATGGAGTCAGGAAGACTTTATTTTCAAGCCTAGTCCATGATACCTTCCAGCTGTGTTCTGCGGGGCAAATAGCTTTACCTTTTCAGGACTCCAAGAAACTTTCAGAAACAAAAGTTCTTCATTTGGAGCCTGTGAATTTAAGAAAATATCACTACATTTTAATATATTTACTTTCCTTTGCATTTTTTCTTTCCTCTTTTATTGTTTTTTTTTGTTTTGTGTTTAAAAATGTAATTCTGAAAACAAGACTGATGAATGGGTTCTATGATGAAAAATTAGATTAAGAACTCCTGTTGTAAGACTATAAATTGAAGATAAGGATGACAACCTAGCTAAGTAAAAGGAGTTTTCTTATTTCAAAAGATCATCTATCACCATATATGAAGTCCAGTTCCTGTCATCTATTTTGTATTGGTGAATGCTCATGAAGATTTGTCCAGAATGCTTAAGATATCTTTCTTTCTTTTCAAATGTAATAATGATTAAATTTGTTTTTATGAACAAGATTAAATTGAAATTTTTCCTCTCCTTTTCAAATGCCTAAAGGAAAGGAAGGACGTCTCTCATTTGGATTGTGTTTTACCAGTATATTTCTTCTTCTTCGTTTTTTGTAAAAACTTATTATTTACAAGTTATATGTATGGGTAATTTTACAGCACTGACAATTGCCAAAGCTTTTGTTCCCATTTTCCCCCTCCTTCCCCGTACCCCCTCCCCTAGATGGCAGGGTGACCAGTAGAAACACTATAAGTATACATGACCAAACCGTTATTTTGCTGTACAAAAAGAATTGGACTCTGAAATATTGTAAGAATTAGCCTGTGAAGGAAATCAAAAATGTAGGCAAGTAAAAAGATAGGGATTGGGAATTCAATATAATAGTTCTTAGTTATTTCCCAGAGTTCTTTCACTGGGGGTAGTTGGTTCAGTTCATTACTGCTCCACTGGAACTGATTTGGTTCATCTCATTGCTGAAGATGGCCAGGTCCATCAGAATTGATCATCATATATAGTATTGTTGTTGAATTATATAATGATCTTCTGGCCCTGCTCGTTTCACTCAGCATCAGTTTGTGTAAGTCACTCCAGGCCTTTTTGAAATCATCCTGTTGGTCATTTCTTACATAACAATAATATTCCAAAGTATTCATATACTACAATTTATTCAGCCATTCTCCAATTGATGGGCATCCACTCAGTTTCCAGTTTCTGGCCACTACAAACAGGGCTGCCACAAACATTCGTGCACATACAGATCATACAGATCCCTTTCCCTTCTTTATGATCTCTTTGGGATATAAGCCCAGTAGTAACACTGCTGGATCAAAGGGTATATATATATATATATATATATATATATATATATATATATATACACAGTTTCATAACTTTTTGAGCATAGTTCCAAATTGCTCTCCAGAACGGTTGAATGTATTCACATTTTCACCAACAATGTATTAGTGTCCCTGTTTTCCCACATTCCCTCCAACATTCCACATTATCTTTCCCTGTCATTCTAGCCAGTCTGACAGGTGTGTAGCGGTATCTCAGAGATATCTTAATTTGCATGTCTCTGATTAATAATGACTTGGAACATCTTTTCATATGGCTAGAAATAGTTTTAATTTCTTCATCTGAGAATTGTCTGTTCATATCCTTTGACCATTTATCAATTGGAAAAACTTTATTTCTTATAAATTAGAGTTAATTCTCCATATATTTTGGAAATGAGTCCTTTATCAGAACCTTTGACTGTAAAAATATTTTCCCAGTTTATGGCTTCCCTTCTAATCTTGTCTGCATTAGTTTTGTTTGTACAAAAACTTTTCAGTTTGATATAATCAAAATTTTCTATTTTGTGATCAGTAATGATCTCTAATTCTACTTTGGTCATAAATTCTTTCCTCTTCCACAGGTCTGACAGGTAAACTAGCCTGTGTTCCTGTAATTTACTTATAAACTTTATGTTTAGGTCATGAACCCATTTTGACCTTATCTTGGTGTACGGTGTTTGACCTTATCTTGGTGTACAGTGTTAAGTGTAGGTTGATGCCTAGTTTCTGCCATACTAGTTTCCAATTTTCCTAGCAATTTTTGTCAAATAGTAAGTTCTTATCCCAAAAGCTGGGGTCTCTGGGTTTGTCAAACACTAGGTTGCTTAGTTGTTGACTGTTTTGTCCTTTAAACCTAACCTATTCCACTGATCAACTAATCTATTCCTTAGCCAATACCAAATGATTTTGGTAACTGCTGCTCTATAATATATTTTAGATCTAGTACAGCTAAGCCACCTTCATTTGATTTTTTTTCAGTAATTCCCTTGAAATTCTTGACCTTTTGTCATATGAACTTTGTTGTTATTTTTTTCTTGGTCTTTCAAATAGTTTTTTGGGAGTCTAATTGGTATAGCGTTAAACAAATATTTAGGTAGTATTGTCATCTTTATTATATTTGCTTGCCCTTTCCAAGAGCATTTAATATTTTTCCAATTGGTTAGATCAGACTTAATTTGTGTGAAAAGTGTTTGTAGTTTTGTTCATAAAGTTTCTGATTTTCCCCTGGCAGATAGATTCCTAAGTATTTTATACTATCAGTAGTCACTTTAAATGGAATTTCTCTTTGTAACTCGGACTGTTAGGTTTTGTTAGTGATATATAAGAATGCTGATGACTTATGTGGGTTTATTTTGTATCCTGCAACTTTGCTAAAGTTGTGGATTATTTCTAATAACTTTTTAGTAGAATCTCTGGGGTTCTCTAACTATACCATCGTATCATCAGCAAAGAGTGATAATTTGAGGCAATTTCCTCATTGCCTACTCTAATTCCTTTAATCTCTTAATCAATTCTCATTGCCGAAGCTAGCATTTCTCCTACTCCTACTATTACTCCTACTATTACAGTTTTGTTGTCTATTTCTTCTTGCAACTCTCTTAACTTCTCCTTTAGGAAGTTGAGTGCCATACCACTTGGTGCATATATGTTTAATATTGATATTGCTTCGTTGTTTATGCTCCCTTTGCAGGATGTAGTTACCTTCCTTATCTCTTTTTAATTAGATCAATTTTACTTTTGCTTGATCTGAGATAAGGATGGCTACCCTAACTTTTTGACTTCACCTGAAGCATAATAGTTTTCCAGCCTTTTTACTTTTACTCTATATGCATCCCCTGCTTTAAATGTGTTTCTTGTAAACAACATATTGTAGGGTTCTGACTTTTGAGTCAGTCTGCTATCTGCCTCCCTCTTTGTAGGGGAGTTCATCCATTCACATTTACGGTTAGAATTACTAAATCTGTATTTCCTGCCATCCTAATAACCCCAGATTGTGCTTTACTTATTCTTGCCTCCCCCAACCCTCTTTCCCCCTTTTAAACTTATGTACCCCTCTTGTATCACGATACTTATCCTCTTTATAATCCCTCCCTCCCCCTTTGAGTCTTTCCCCTTCCTTCCCTTATTACTCTTTTCTTTTCCTTTTCCTCTCCCCGTTTTTAATGGGGCGAGGAGAGATTTTCTCTAAAACAAATGTCAATTATTTTTCTTTGAGCCAACTCTGATGAGGTAAGATTCACACAATGTTCCTCCCCCTCTCTAAATTCCCTCAGATATGATAAGTTTCCTTAGCCTCTTTGTGGGATGTGGTTCCCCTCTTTTTATCCCTCCTTCCCACCTTATTCTGCCATCATCCCTTTTCCATATCTACTTCCCTTTTTTATGTTATATCAGAACAATCAAATTATACATGTATTCTTTTTGTATATCCACAACAGAATACAATTCTCAAGAGTTATTTTACCTTTTCTGCATCTCTTGAGTTCTATTCTTGGAGATCAAATTTTTGTTTAGTTCTGGTTTTTCTTCAGAAACAAATGGAATTCATTTGTTTCATTAATATCCATCTTCTTCCCTGGAAGAAAATGCTCAGACTTAGCTGGGTAGTTTATTCTTGGCTGCATCTCAAGTTCTTGTGCCTTTCGGAATATCATATTCCAGGCCTTCTTTCCTTTAATGTAGAGGCAGCCAGATCTTGGGTGATCCTTATTGTGGCACCTCGGTATTTAAATGGTTTTTTTGGCTGCTTGTAAAATTTTTCCTTAATCTTATAGTTCTGAAATTTTGCCACAATATTCCTTGGGGTTTTATTTTAGGGTTTCTTTCAGGAAGGATGTTCGATGAATTCTTTCAATGCCTATTTTACCTTCTGATTCTATTACATCTGGGCAGTTCTCTTTGATGATTTCTTGTAAAATAGTATCTAGGCTCTTTTTTTCATCATAGTTTTCAGAAAGTCAATAATCCTCAGATTATCTCTCCTAGATCTATTTTCCAAGTCTGTGGTTTTGCAAGTAGATAATTCGTGGTTTTTTCAGTTTGTCATTTTTTGTTTTTTGCTTGACTGATTCTTGCTGTCTCAATGAATCCATTAGTTTCAATTTGTTCAGTTCTAATTTTTAAGGAATTATTTTCTTCAATAGCTTTTTACTTCTTTCTGTATATGTCCAATTGAGTTTTGAATGTATTGTTTTGGTCTGTGGAATTTTTTCCCATTTCACTAATTTTTTTTTTTAGTGAATTATTTTCTTTTTCAATTCACAGATCCTACTTTCTTGCGTGTTCTTTGTCTTTTCAATTCATGGATCCTACTTTCTTGCAGAGTTCTTTGTCTTTTCCAAATCCACAAATCCTACTTTGTAGTGAATTCTTTATTTTTTCAATTCGTATTTCAGGAAGTTGTTTGCTCTCTTGTAAGGCTTCTCTTTCCTTTCCCCATTTATCTTCTAACTCTCTTTTGAGACTTTTAATGGCCTCTTCTATAGAGAGCATTATGTAAAGGAGGACAGTCTGATGCATTTTTGCTGTTTGAGGTCTCTTCAGGTTTGCTGACCTGCTCTTTTTCTGCATAGAAGCTGTCGATAGTTCTTTTCATCTTTTTATTCATGTTTTAAAGCCTTTAGGGTAGGTCTCCTAGGCAAGGGGGGTACCAGCTTCCTCTGCAGAACAGGGAGAGATGTAAACCGATTTCCGGCTCCAAAGGTATGGAGTGCTCTGTGTGAGGAGTTTTCCCTTCCCCCAACAGGAGGTGGATTCAGCACTGGCCAGAGCTATCAAACTGCTAGTAGGGCTGAGTGGATTATCGATTGCCCTGGGCTAGAGACTAAGTGGTGAAAGTGTCACCGCCCAGGCCGGAGCCTCTTGTGGGACTGTGAGTATTAGCAGCTGAGCGCAGACCTCAGAACGCAGACAGCCACAAACTCTGCCCAGAGTCTCTGCCTGATGCAAATCGGCCCTGGAAAAAAAAGCACTATGGCCAAGCCGAGCTCCCCCCTGTGCAGATTGGGAGGCTAACCGGCACGTCC
Source organism: Sarcophilus harrisii (assembly GCF_902635505.1). NCBI lineage: Eukaryota > Metazoa > Chordata > Mammalia > Dasyuromorphia > Dasyuridae > Sarcophilus > Sarcophilus harrisii. The sequence goes on along the minus strand of NC_045431.1, from coordinate 122,404,922 downwards.
TCCTGCCGTGCAGGATCACAACTGCCCAAGGAAAAGCCCCTTACTGCGGGTTGGGGCTGTGCGCTTGTGCTGAGATCTGTGCCTTCACCCTCGGTTTGAGACTCTCCTCGGAACCGAATTTCTCTCCCAGTCTGCGCCGATCTCCCCCCTGGCCCCAGAACCAACCTTTTTGGCGAGACTGCAGATTTTTGTCAGCCGGAGTGGTTGTTCTACTTCTTATCTTTACAGATTGTAGCAGTCAAGACTATTTTTGAGGCTTGATATATTATTGATAAAGAGGGTAAGAGAAGAGCTTAGAAAGACGCGTGTGTCTTCTCTGCCATCTTGGCTCCGCCCCCCCCCCCCCGAAGCTAGCATTTCTAATACAATACTGAATAGTAACTGTGATAGTGGGCAGCTTGCTTCACTACTGATCTTATTGGGAATGGTTGCAGTTTGTCCCCATTACATATGATGCTTACTGATAAACAGATGCTGCTGATTATTTTAAGGAAAAGTCCATTTATTTCTATACTCTCAAGTGTTTTTAATAGGAATGGGTGTTGGATTTTATCAAATGCTTTTTCTGCATCTATTGATCATATGGTTTTTGTTAATTTGGTTATTAATATGGCCAATTATACTGATAGTTTTCCTAATATTGAACCAACCCTGCATTCCTGGTATAAATCCTACTTGATCATAGTGTATTATCCTGGAGATGATTTTCTGTACTCTTTTTGCTAATATCTTATTTAAGATTTTAGCATCAATATTCATTAGGGAGATTGGTCTATAATTTTCTTTCTCTGTTTTCAACCTACCTGCTTTAGGTATCAGTACCATGTCTGTGTCATCAAAAGGAATTTGGTAGGACTCCTTCATTCCCTATTTTATCAAATAATTTATATAGCATTGGGGCCAATTATTTTTTAAATGTTTGGTAGAATTCACATGTAAATCCATCTGGTCCTGGGGATTTTTTCTTAGGGAGTTGATTAATAGCTTGTTCTATTTCTTTTTCTGAGATGGGACTATTCAAGCAATTTACTTCCTCCTCTGTTAAACTGGGAAGCCTATATTTTTGGAGGTAGTCATCCATTGCACTTAGGTTATCAAATTTATTGGCGTAAAGTTGGGCAAAGTAACTCATTATTTCTCTAATTTCCTCTTCATTGGTGGAAAGGTCTCCCTTTTAATTTTTAAGACTATTAATTTGATTTTCCTCCCTCCTTTTTCTAATAGGATTTACCAAAGGCTTATCTATTTTATTGGATTTTTTTCATAGAACCAACTCTTAGTTTTATTTATCAGTTCATTAGTTTTTATTTTACTTTCAATATTATTAATTTCTCCTTTTAATTTTAGAATTTCAAATTTAGTATTTGATTGGGGGGTTTTAATTTGGTCTTTTCCTAGCGTTTTTCGTTTCAAGCCCAATTCATTGATCTTCTCTTTATCTATTTTATTCAAGTAAGCCTCTAAGAATATAAAATTTTCTCTTATTACCACGTTGGCTACATTCCACAAATTTTGGTATGATGTCTCATCATTGCCATTATCTTGAGTGAAATTATTAATTGTGTCTGTAATTTGGTGTTTCACCCAATCATTCTTTAAGATGAGATTATTTAGTTTCCAATTACTTTTTGGTCTATTTACCGCTAATTTTTTGTTGAATGTAGTTTTTCTTGCATCATGATCTGAAAACAAAGCATTTACTATTTCTGCCTTCCTGCATTTAATTTTGAGGTCTTTATGAGTCAATTTTTGTATAGGTTCCATGAACTGCTGAGAAGAAAGTATACTGCTTTCTGTCACCATTCAGTTTTCTCCAGAGATCTATCATTCCTAATTTTTCTAATATTCTATTTACCTCTTTAATTTCTTTCTCATTTGTTTTGTGATTTGATTTGTCTAATTCTGAGAGTGCAAGGTTGAGATCTCCCACTATTACAGTTTTACTGTCTATTTCTTCTTGCAACCCTTAACTTCTCCTTTAGGAAGTTAGATGCTATACCACTTGGTGCATATATGTTTAATATTGATATTGCTTCATTTTCTATGCTACCCTTTTGCAAGATATAGTTTCCTTCCTTCTCTCTGTTAATCAGATCAATTTTTGCTTTTGCTTGATCTGAGATAAGGATGGATACTCCTGCTTTTTTGACTTCACCTGAAGCATAATAGATTGTGCTCCAGCCTTTTAACTTTAGTCTGTATGTATCTCCCTGCTTTAAATGTGTTTCCTGCAAACAACATATTGTAGGGTTCTGACTTGTGAGCCAGTCTGCTATCCACTTCGGCTTTATGGGAGAGTTCATCCCATTCACATTGATGGTTAAAATGACTTAATTCTGTATTTCCTGCCATCTTGTTATCCCCAGATTATGTTTTTCTTTTACTTGACCCCCCAACCCTCTTTCCCAGTTTTAAATTTATGTGCCCCACTTGTATCACTCCTCTCACCCTCTTTAGGATTCCTCCCTCCCCCCATTTGAATCTCTCTTTGAATATCTTCCCCTTTCTTGTACCTTTCCCTTATTACTCTTTTTCTTTTCCCTTTTCCTCTCCCCTTTTTAATGAGGTAAGAGAGGCTTTTTCTGTAAAACAAGTATTTCAATTATTTTCTCTTTGAGCCAACTCTGATGAGAATAAGATTCACACAATGTTCCTCCCCCTCTTTGAGATGCCGCAGATATGATGTTTCCTTTGCCTCTTCATGGGATGTAGTTTCCCTCTTTTTATCTCCCCTTTCCTCCTTTTCTGACATTATCCCTTTTCCATTTCTACTTCCCTGTTTTATGTTATATCAATAAAATCAAATTACACATGTAGTCTTTTTGTATATCCACAACAGAAATACAATTCTCAAGAGTTCCTTTTACCTTTTCTGCATCTCTTGAGTCTTATGGTTGGAGATCAAATTTTTTTGTTTAGTTCTGGTTTTTTCCTTAGAAACAATGGAATTCATCTGTTTCATTAAATGCCCATCTTCTTCCCCGGAAGAAAATGCTCAGCTTAGCTGGGTAGGTTATTCTTGGCTGCATTCCAAGTTCTTTTGCCTTTCGGAATATCAGAATCCAGGCCCTTTGATCCTTTAGTGTGGAGGCAGCCAGATCTTGGGTGATTTCTCCAGGCCATGAAAATAAGGTAGTATACTAAAACCCCTGAGATAAACTTAGAAATCCAGTATTGATAAATGAGTACAGGACTTCAGACCACATTATGCAGTAATCTGAATATGTTGGGAAATGAGATATTCAAAATATTGGTTTAAACTCCACAACTACATCAAGAACAATGGTAGGGAAGGAAAAAAATCTCATTATATCCCATTAGTTTGTACATTATCTTTTTAAAATTCTAGTCTAATCTTTTAGAGGAGAAGTCTGGCTAATTTCTATGTCAGATCCAGTAGTTGAGTGAGACCTAATATATTTGTACTGCTTGAAATCAGATGCCACTATTGACAAATTTACATATACAAAATAATCTTTTTTTTTTAAAAAAATTGTTTTCTTTTGTATATAACTTACTTATTTTTCTCAATAGTTTCACAATTTCACCAGTCTTCCACAGATTTTCACCTATCTTTTTTTTCAGCATTATTTATTTACTCCCTCTCTGAAATCTCTCACATCTCTTTAGCTGCCGAGTTATAATAATTTAAGCATACTTTTGCAATATTTCTAGTGTCTGATGTCTTTTCCCTTTCTAATGATACTTATTTTAGACTCTTATTTTTCTTTTCTTTTCTTTATTTTAATAATAATGCATTCTTATGATCTCTTGGGCTCCAGAATTTGCTTAATTCCATTCCCATCGCCACCAGACCAATATTTCTTATGTATAGATCTACTTTCACCATTTTGTTTTCTCTACTAAAAGATACTGTCATATACTGCCTGATACTGTCATATAAAATCTTCCACAGTATTACTTCAAACTATTGTTAAAGACCATGTCTCTGTGAAGGGGCAGGTCAATTCTCTGAGAGCTTCCACAGTTATGAATCATAAACTTGAAGGAGTTGAAAAGCAGTCTTTGCAGATATTCCTTGTGGATTAAGAATGAAATAAATTGGAGGCAAGAGGGAAAAGAAGAGAGGTCAGAGAGTAGCAACTACCTCTCAGTTTCCTTGTATCATCATCATCCTCTCACATGAAAACATCCATTTTATAAGTCTGACACTTTATTGACTGACATTTTATTTACTGACATTTTATAAGCAGACACTGGTGGGTGGCTTTCCATATCACAACAGATCTCATTGAGTATAACTCCTTCCTTTTACAGATGAGGAAACAGATTCACTGAAATTAAGTGACTTGCCTAGGATCACACAGCTATTAAATGTACAAGGAAATAATCGTTCACAATTGGCAATACGAATGTATAGAACAATACAGTACTTAAACTCAAGCATCACCAGTCACACAACTGTTATTTGAAGAACCTAGATTATCTTGTCTTTTAAGCAGCAGCTGGATACTTTACTATTTTTGTCGACTTAAGCAAGTCACTTTACTTTCCTTGACCCTCAGTTTCCTCATCTGTAAAGCAAAGAGATTAGAATTTCAGAGATATACCTCTGATCTGTGTCAATAAAAAAACACATTTGGTTTTCTTGTGGTATTCACATTACCAATATCACATTTCTAAAGCTTTTATTCCCCTTCCCACCCCCATCTGAGTTAATGCTTAGAATGAACACTTCCCCGAGTGTTATATTTCATTTCATACTTGGAAATGACATAGAATAGCATATTCTCTTTCTATGAAATGATTACTTGAAGTAGACAGTCTTTGCAGAAATAGAAGTTTTGAGAGATGATTTTCTCATTTAAAAATTTGAATTAAAATTTTAAAGCCCGACATGAGAGGGCTTATTAAACAACTGAAGAGTTTTTACATTGCTATTCAATCTAGAGTCCTGGGTTCTTGAGCTGCTGAGTTAACAGTAAGTCCATAACATCAGTGTCTTAGCTTGTCAATAAACAATTGAGGCAGTCACCCAGGACCATGGATTTACTATGGCAATTGAGGGCCAATTGAACTCTGAACTTGCTTAAAATTTTACAACTTCAGATAAGAGTGGGTTACTTATATAATCTTAACTTGAATTTTACTTATCATCCTCACCACTCCCACTCCCAACTACTTCCATCAAGAATATTAGAAACACTCAGAAGTCTCTAGGGATCCCAAGGCTGCTTTGCACTTAACTGCAAAAAAGTGATTGATATGAGACACCATCATTTTTACTAGTGTGCCAAAAAGAAGATTAGCTTTTCCACCAAAATATGTCTAACTCTCACCAGGGGAGTATTAAGGTATATTACAATAACTTCATTTTTCTCTGCAGGTTTCGTCTGCACCATTTCATCATCTGCAGGTTAGAAACTGAATTATATATTCAGTGGGACATTATTCCACTAAAATCCCCAAAGTTTATCCTGCATCCTTTAAAACCATAAGGACAACACACACACACACACACACACACACACACACACACACACATTTTCAAATTAGAAGCCATGACTCGGATTTTTGATTTTCACTTTAAGTGAACTCTTAGAAGAATCTTAAATTCTCTTGAATAAAATGCCATGAAAATTTGGCTTCCAGAAATGTTCTTTTTGAAGCATTTTTCCTTTGATTAAATGAAAAACAAAAAGTCTGAGTGATGAATCTGAAATTAGGTATTCGTATCCTACAGGCTTGGAGTTTTTCTAAATAGAAGATTATATTGATCTGATGTCTTGCTTATGATTATGGAGTGCAATCCACTATAAGGAAAAGTGAAACCATTAGGTTCCTCAACCATTTAATTAGGCTATTACTTTACCTATTTTAATTGCTATTGCTAAAAGTATCATATATAATTGTTCCATGCAGGCAGAAAACATGCTTGTTAATGAGTCTTAGCTAATTCACAAAGTGACATTTAAGCAATAGCAGCAGATCTGTACATGGGCCCATGATCAATGTGTAACATATTGCTTTTGCTTTACACAGAGGTAATTTAAAATGGGTCATGTTTATTTAAAGTGAAATCTTATGCTTCTCAGTTTATTTTCAGGGCAATGTGGACTGCTTTGGGAGAGTTACTCAGAGCCATGGATTTACCATGGTAATTGAGGGCCATTTTTAAAAAAAATTTGATCTTAGTCATTGCTTTATAAAGTGATTTTTAAAATTAGATGAAACTAGCAATCAGTGTTATCCACAGATCCTCAACCTTAATTACTTTATGGTGTGTATTTTTTAAAAAGTGCAGTTAGTCTTCATTTTTATTATTATTGCTAGAAGTCTTTCAGAATCAGAGAACATCACAGAATTTAAATAGCAATCTGGCTAATGGTGGAGTAGTTCTCTGTTAGTCTGCAAAAATACTGTTCATGACCTCATTTCCGACTGACATTAAGACCCCAAGAAATGCATTTATCCCCACAATTTAGCTCTATAAAATATAGAAGAGTTTCTGATTCACATTGGGAGGGGAAGATGTTACCACTTTCCTTTTTTTGGTAAATTAGAGGTCTGAACCAAAGGGAATTGAGTAGGAGGGAAGTAAATTGTGTGTAAAATGTTATTTTTATTTAAAGGAACCAAAACTTTCTCCTTAAATAACTCCATGAAAATAATTTAGGTACTTTTTAAAATCATGTCAACTCAGGAACATAGTATTACATGGAGCAAAAGTTTTTGAAAAGCACTTGTTATGAAAAAGCTCATGTATTATTGTTTACTGTATGCATTGATAATATCTATAGGTCCTTCTATTATTGTTCAAGTAATGTGTTTAGACTTATGAATTGACATATGCTATCCTAAAGACTAGGAAATCTGACCTGAATTTCTTCATGAATTGTGTGATATAGAGGGAGAATGTTTCTGTCTTATATTTAAGCATATATCAATGGATATAGCAAAGAGTTTTTAAAGGAACATCACTGAAGTTAAGGCAAGAGAGATATCAGACAGTATATGTGCTAGAAATTCCTGAAACATTGCTTTCATCCACCCTACTCCAGTCTCAATACACTTTTCCTATAAAAGAAATGTACTTTTATATAGATGTTGACCTTTATTAAAATAGGTCAAGATACCATTTTAGTAGGAAATAAATTGAAGTGACAAAAATATTTATTAGCTTCCCTATGATTTTGAGCTCTATAGTTCTTTAGTTTTTGTAGTTTTTAGTTCTTTTAATTTTAGTATGAATTATGAAACAATTTACATGTACATGAACTCATTCATTTCTTCATATAATAGTTTCTATTTTGTTTCAGTACACCCATGGATTTATTTCTTTGATGTGCCTATTATTTCCACTAGTGCAGATAGCATCCCACCCCATGCCTTCCTAATTGTTGCTACCATTTTCTTTGACTCTGCAAAAAATAGTTTATAAAAGAATCTTCCAACATTAGAGATAGTTATTTTTCTGAGTTTTTGGATAATATAGTAGCTCAGAGTGCCCACCAAATACAGTATTGTTGGTGATATCATTTTTATATATGACAAGAATAATTCAATAAAGAGATGATGGAAGATTGATTGTATTCATGGTCAATTTCTTGTCTTTTTTGCATCAACAAATCATTATCCTATAATTTGGCTTTGCTGAGCATTCTTCATTTACATCATATGATTCACCTATCTCATTTCCAGACAACCTATTTCATTGTTGATACCTTTTATAGGATTTGTCACATTTAAGTCAATCAATGTTAATATGCTATAGCCTACTTATAACTTCTGTGACTCTTTCCAGTGTTCTTTGAGTAATGAGTAATTTGAATTTTTCTGTGATCCTGTGGTTATATGATTAATAATGATATAGCAATATCATAGAATATTAGTGTTTATAAAAATAGGCTTTTGTATTTTGGTATGATTGAAATTGGTAGTCTTTTTAAGTAAAGCTTTATTCTCACTTTTTAATTCTTTCTTTACATAAACTCCTGAGGTGGCAAATTCCATTATTACAGATAATAATAAAGTACTAGAGAAATGTTAGCAGATTTTGTTGTCCTGTTTTTCTCCTTAACATGATTTGATTTGCTGGGTTATCATGAAACATTTCTGAAGATATTTTTCCCCTTCTACTGATTTTATGGTTTTCTAAGGATATATTAATCCAAATCTCCCACTCTCCTCTATAAGATTTTACAAATGAGCTTCTACTCTAAAATCATTGATTATTAATATGTGTTTCCATTTGGCAAGGAAATAAAATATTTGCTGGCTGAACTGTTTTTTTCCCCTGGGTTTTTTTCTTTGTTTAGTAGGCCACTGGTTGGGGTGACTTTTGCTTTGATTAAATTTCTGTGAAATTTGTTTTTTAAGTCAATATCATCTTTACATTTAATCATTTCCATTTTTTAAGTCAGCAACTCTGCAATTGCACAAATTGTCTTAGTGTTGATTCTTAACTTTCTAATTTGATGTGGTATATTTTGCTCTAACCAATTTAACTGATGGTACAGATGACTGATTCTTAAATGAAATGAATGCTTATAATCATTTCCTGTCTGTTAGTTTATATTGGTTTCAGTGTGTGTGTGTGTGTGTGTGTGTGTGTGTGTGTGTGTATGGTTGCTTGATCCTTTTTCTAATCAAGAACTGTCAATTAATCAATCACTGAACAAGCATTCTTTGCCAAGTGCTGTGAATAAAAAGGTAAAAATAAAATAGTATTTGTGCTCAAGGAATTTCCATTTTCCTAGGAAAGATAACATGTGCATATTCCAAAATCAAAATCACATTTTTCTTGTATAATTTATGTTGCAAAGGCATATGGCTTCTGAGTAATATAGTAGAATTTAGTAATTTTTTTTAAGTACTCAATTATCTGCTTGGGGGTGAGAATAAAAAAATTCAGATGAGTGATTTCAGTGTGGTAAAGAGCTCCTGGTAAAGAAACCCTATCTATCAATTCAGACATAACTATTCTGAATCTTATTACCTTAGAAAATTTTCTGTAGCCACTGGAATATTAAGGGACTCGCTTAGCGTCACATTGTTTAGATGTGTCAGAACCAAAACTCTCATCATCCTCATGGTGAGGCTGGATCTTAATTTCCTTATCTATACTGTCTCGATATTTATAATCTTTTCCAACTACTATCTTCCCCTGTAGGAGGTTGTCTGGATGTCCCAAAGTATGAAGGTCAATGCAGATTTAGTATGAAGGATGTTGTCAATTTTCCCAAATGATTTGTTTACCTCTTCATTTTTTTTTGTAGCAGATGTTGGTGCCAAAGCTGTAGTTACCTTCATAATGTTTTATTTGTTAGGCTCATCTTAAAAATTATGAGGTCAGATGATCAAGCTATCAATATATTTTCTTCTTTCTTCTGAATGCAAAAAAAACAATCCAACTCTAACAAATCCTTTATTACTTTTCCAGGGAGAACTTAAGAATTTCCCTGTAGTTGAAACAATATTCATGCTTAGAGATTCCAGCTGATGCATTAAAGAGCCCTGGAATGATAACATCAGCCCCCAATCCTTTCCCTCCAAGTATAATTTAGCTTTATGGATACCTTTGGTAGTAATGGAGAATTATATTGATTACTTCAAAGAAGCTTTCTTATCACTGAAGAGTTCTATGTTTATAAGTGAGAGATGAGAGGAAAAACTGAAGGTAAAGAGATTTATTAGCATGTGAAAAAATCTGCTCTTGTTGATAGCAAATGAAAATTTCTGAGATACAGATAAGGTTTTATGACCTTTCATTGTCACAGAGTAATCAGACCATTAGCTATCCTCCTTCCCTAGCTAAATTTTAATTATTTATTTGTTTTTGTTTTTACTTGTAGCAAGAATAACTGTGATGCTTTTATTCAAATAATGTTAGTAGTATATAGTGGGACAAAGATTTCATATTAGAGTTATTATAATTACATAATGTATGTCAATTGTCTAAACATTGTCTCTTTCTTAACATCTTTTGCTCTCCTTTCATCATTTTGGATGAAACAGAGGCACAGAGTTAAACTGGTCATTTTGCATTTTTGTTTCTCTACCTTAGGAAGAAAGATTTCTTTTTTTTTTCTAGGCTGGTCCCCAGATACAGGAGGCATAATCTATCAGTAGGATTGTTCTCAAAACCTTTTTAGTTTGTTAGAACCTGTCAGACTTTGCACTATGCTGGCATGCCTTTGGGAACTCAGAGTCATCGTTGTGTTATGATGATGCATGGGAGTAACACTTTGGTGGAACATTTCCTAAAATATTTCCAAAAAAGCTATCTTTGTATATCAATCTAAATGCATTTTTATGTAAGTCACTAAAAATGTACCCTCCCCAGGCCTGCATCAGTTTTCCCCAGTATAGCTACCAATTCCTCTTGATGGAAAGTCATGAAAAACCAACTACATTTTATTGCCTATCTTAGAACAATATTATGCAACTGGATTGGAAAATCAGTGGAAAACAAATTGGGAAAAAGAAAATACACATCTCTATTTCCCAGCTTAATAAGATCTCTGTTACATAAATTTTAAGCTATATAACATATAATTTTGAAAAGTACTTGGAATTGAAAATTGGAAGAATGTTTCTTTTCTTCTTATTTTCCAATAGTTTTCAAAATCTAGGGGACACTTCAGATGGTGTAGTAAATATTAAGCATATAATAATCTTCCACTGTACTTAGTTGTAATTCAAACAACTCAGTAATGAGACGTCATAAAGATTTCAAGCGAAATTCAGTTTTCCTTGATTTATGATAGATTGTACTTCTGTTTCTTTGATTTGTTTTGTTGAAATTTATGATTTTTATTTTTGTTTGAGTTAATATTAGCTCATAAAGACATTGAAGTGGTTCTATTGATTTCTTTATTAAAACTTGCTTTTTCTTCCTCCCTCCTTCTCTCTCTCTCTCTCTCTCTCTCTCTCTCTCTCTCTGTCTCTTTCCTTATGTGGTTATGAGGACATTCTACCCAAGTGAAGTAAAATCTCTTGGCTCCATAACTCAGGAAAGGTGCATATCTTTTTGCTGAAATTAGACAAATTGTATCTGCAAAGAAACATCTCTGGATAAAAAGCCATATTTTCTTAAGCTACTTTATTTTTTAAGATTGTCTTCTTTTAATTCATGCAATTACCTCCATGGCTTGCCTCCCTCCACTCCCTCACTCTCCCATTCTTGTGATGTGCTTTCATACCTATTCCCAACTCTACAAAAACTTCTGTTTGAAAGATAACTAATGGCTTTCTTATCAGTAATGGCACTTTTTCTGAACCCTTCTTCCTTGGTATCTCGGAAATATTTGACACTTCTGAGCAGAAACATATTTTCAAAACTCTCTCTTTTTTGTGAACACTGTGCTCTCTTGTTTCATTTCTTTTTATCTTATCAATCCTTTGACTTCCCTTCCTCTTTCTAAACATTATAAGTTGGCAAACATTATCATGGGATTATAGATCTAGAGTAAGAAGGGACTTTTGAGGCCATTTAACCCAACTACCTCATTTTATGGAAAAGGAAAAGGACATATTATGATGTGACTTTCCCAAGGTCATATAAACCCTGACAGAATGAAATAAGGGAACAAAGGGAGTGATATAGGTATTACTGATCAAACCTTAAGGCCCTGTGGAACTATATGATACTTAAAAGCAGAGCCAGGCTGACACACCTCTCTTGTTCTACTCTTATATTCTGGCTCTTGATTATGGAAAAAATCTGAGGAGATAGATTTTGGATCAGAATTCTGTATCCTTGGGTAGTCAAGAGGAAGTTTGAGCATCCATTGGAGGGAAGCATAGGATCTCATTCTCAAGACCCTCTGGCTAAAGAGTGTCCCCATACAATCTTCCATTTCAAAGAGACTGATGGGGTCAAAGAGACCTGAGGGGGAGTGAATTAAAGCAGACATCAGTTTTTACAAAAATAAAAAACAAACCCAATCACAAATAAACAACCCAATCTCTTGGAAACAATATTTTAGTCTTATAGAGACATTAGGTGGCTCTAGGAGATACAGAATTAGATATGACAATCATGGGACCAAAAGTATGAGGTAGAAAGTTTACAGATAAAAATTTGAGCCAAGACAAAATGTAATATGTATAAAAGAGAAGCTGAAATTTGAAAAGGAAAAGTTTCCTTTAAACTGAGATGGAATGGCAGACAAAGGACTTCATAGACAGGTTGTCATGTGAGCTGAGCCTGAAGAAAGAGAAAGACTAATATTTTGAAAGAAAAAAATTATTCATTCTAGAAAGAGGGAAACATGAGGATAAGGCCAAGAAAGTTTTTACAATATGATTAGTCTGTCTGGGTGAAATAAAAAGAGAAACGCATAAGTATAATCTTGGAAGTAGAAGGTACTTCAGAGAGTATCTAGTCCAATTCCTTCATTTTACAGATGAGGAAACTGAAGCCTAGAAAGACCAAATGACTTTCTAAAGATCACCAGATAGGAAGTATCAGAGGCAGGGTTTGAAACTAATTCCTCTGATTTTAGAGCCAATATTCTTTCAATTATGCCACACTTCCTACCAAGAAGGGAAATAGTCTGAAATACGAATGCAAAGATAGTTTGAGGTTAGGCTGTGGAAGACCAGGCTAAGGACTTTATATTTGGACATTAGTAATTTCTTGTCTTCAGCTCTCCAGTTTATTGTTATAATTCATGCAATAGAATGTTAAGTATGGAGATCTCCTCCTCAAGGAAACAAGGTTGTTTTAGATGGTTGTAGTTAGAGAGGAAAAGAGAGGACTTATTTGAGAGGTAATATAAGATTGTTCCAAATGCTTTTCAAAGTAACAAATTCTTCCCATAGTCTCCCTTTGAGGAGGAATCAAAATGCCACTCATCTCTTCATTTGCTATCAGAAGCTCGGCTTTGTTTTGACTCCATCATCAATTTCATCATCCTTTTGTGTTTGACATCATCTGTTATCTCCCCAACCTGTTTCATTTTTCCTTTGTGCATTTTCTTCCTACCTTAGATTGTAAGTTTCTTGAGGGTGAGGTTTATATTTCTTTTTTGTTGTATCATAATTTCAGTGCTAAGCACATTGCTCAACACATAACAGGTGTTTAATATGTATTATGTCATATAATTTAATGTGTGCTTATTCTTTAAGTACCTATCAAATCATCTCAGGGTCCTTATACTCTTCATTTAATGAATACACTCTCCAAATTTTTAGTTTCCTTTACAAAAAATAAGATTTATCGCCTTCTTTTTTCCCATAATTTTTTTTCTTGGGCAACAACATGGTACAGTAGATAGAGCACCAGTCTGGAGGACCTGAGTTCAAATCTGACCTCAGACACTTAGCACTTGCTAGCTCTATGACCCTGGATAAGTCATTTAACCCCATTTGCCTCAGGAAAAAGCTTTTTTCCCCCCTTTTCCCTTATGGATAAAGATATCCTATTTTTCTTTTTCCTATACTACTCTCATGCTTGCCTAAATTTCAAAAATACATCCATCTACCTTTTAACCAAAACTAGAGCAAAGTCCCTTTATATAAATCTTGAAATGCTTTCAGGATATGAAGTCTAAACATCCATTTTTATCCCTCTGATTGTTGCTCCTGAAAATGATGCCTGAAAAACAACATAATAGCGATAGTAGCAATCACAGAAACCAAAATTCAGAATTTCATTGATCATCTCACAATCGGATATGGCCAGTTGGAATCATGGGTATCTTTGCAGTTGCTAACTCTTAAAGGGAACAACAATTGAAATGACTAAGTGTCACAGTAGATGAAGTTAAACCAGAGTTAAATCAGAAAGACTTGATTTCAAATCCAGCCTAAGGCACTTAAAAGCTATGTGACCTTGGGCAACTCACTTGAATTCTGCTTGCCTCAGTTTTCTCATATAAAAATGGGAATAACAATTGCACCAATCATAGATAAAATAAAGTATTTTGTAAACTTTACAATGCTATTAAAATTTTAATTATTATTATTAATAATAATGTTTTTAATAGTAGAAACCTCTTTAAAGGCTTCAGGGTAGAGCCAAAATGGTGGAGAGGAAAGAAGTCTTTATCTGAGCTCTTCCTGATGTCCCTCATTTGATCCCCCAAATCAAGCCTCTGAACTGGTTTTGAAGTGACAGAACCCACAAATATTTGAAGTGTAACAAATTTTCAGCAGAAAGTATTTTGAAAGAACTTCAGAAAAGGTCTGTTTCAATTAACCACAGGGGAGGGGGCCAAGAGCAGGCACAGTACAGAGTCCCAGGATACTGTGATGTCTGTGCACCCAGGAATCTATGGGGAGGAATCAACAGCAGGGTTAGCTACTCCATTCTGGTTACAAGTAAAATAGTAGATTAGCTATGAGACAGCCAGCAGAAATACAAAAAGTAAGTAGTGAATCTCTGAACTCCAGAATAATATGGGACTTGGTCATGCCTACCCAGCACTGAAAGTCAGCAGCAATGACGTAGTGGAGCTGCTGTTGCCTGAAGAGGAAGCTTGAAATGATCTCCACTTTTCCCTAAGAGCAGACATCAACCTTTTAAACAATTGAGCATAAAAGCAAAAAGAACTCTGGTCACAGCAGTTTTTTTTTTTTTTTTTTTTAATGTAGAAAGAGAAACATAGGCCTCAAACTCTAAGTACACTAAAAGCAAAACATCTCCATATGAAGCCTCAAAAGGTGATATGAGTCAGTTCCCATCTCACAAGGTTCTTCTGGAAGTATTCAAAAATGATCTTAAAAGAGAGTTAGAAGAAAAATGAGGAAAAGAATGCAAGAGAATTTGGAAAAGGAAAAACAGAAATTATCTGAAGAAAATTTCTTTAATATATATTTAGTTAAATTGAAAAAAAAACCTATAACTCCAAAAGAGATTTGACAAAATGGAAAAAGAAAACAATTCCTTGAAAAACAGAATCTGTGAAATGGAAAAAAATCCATTGAACTAAACAACTCATGTAAAAATTCAATTAGCCAAATGCAAAAGGAGCTAAAAATGGTAACTGAAGGAATAATTCACTAAAAATTAAAATTGAACAAATGGGGAAAAATAACTCAATGAAATATCAAGAATCAGTCAAACAAAACCAAAACCAAATGAAAAAATAGAAGAAAATGTAAAATACCTCATTTGCAAAAACAACTGACCTGGAAAATAGATCTAGAAGAGACAATCTAAGGATTATTGGACTTTCTGAAAACCAGGATGAAAAAAGAGGCTAGACATCATCTTTCAGGAAATCATTAAAGAAAACTGCCCTGATATCCTAAAACCAGAAAGTAAAATAGCTATTGAAAGAATTCAGCAATACCCTCCTGAAAGAGACCCCAAAATGAAAACTCCAAGGAATATTGTTGTTAAATTTCAAAATTCTTGGACCAAGGGGAAAATACTGCAAGCAGCCTGAAAAAAAAAAAAACAATTCAAATATCAAGTAGCCACAATCATGATTACACAGGACCTAGCAGTTTCTACCTTAAAGGATCAAAGGGCCTGGAATCCGATATTCTGAAAGGCAAACAATTTGAATTGGAACCAAGAATCAACTATCCAGCAAAACTGAGCATTATCTTTCAGGGAAGAAGGTGGACATTCAATTATCCAAGTGAATTTCATTCATTCTTATTTAAAAGCTGAACACAATATTTGATCTCCAAAGACAGAACTCAAGAGAAGCATAAAAAGGTAAAAAGGAAAAAATTTTCAGAATTATATCTCTGTTATGGGTATACTTAGAGGATGCAGGTATAATTTAATTTTTGGGATAATATGAAAAAGAAACTAGAGGTGGAAAGTGGATTGTACTAGAAGAAGAGGAAAATGGAGAAAAAATGAGAGAAATTACATCTCATAAAGAGGCAAAAAAAAGATCTATTATACTTGAGGGGAAAAAGGAAAGGGATGAATATTATGTGAATCTTATTCTTATCAGATTTGGCTCAAAAGGAGAATATCAGATATATTTAGTTTCACAGAGAAACTTGTATCATCCTATAGGGAAGTGGGAGGGGAAAGGGGAAAGAAAAAGGAGAGACAGTAGAAGGGAAAACAGAAGTAGTAGGGAAAAGTATAAGAAAGGGGAAGACGTTGTAAAGTTGGCTGTTTAAGGGATATGGTGATCGGAAACAAAATTCTGGGGAGGAGGAAAAGGAGGAAAGAAAAGAGAAAGAATAACTTGGAGAAAATAAGGTGGTGATAACAGAGCAGGGGTAGTGATCTTGATCTCAGATCAAGCAAAAGCTTGATCTAATTAAAAGACATAAGGAAGAAAACTATATCTTTTAAAGGGTATCAAAGATAATGAAGTAATATCAATAGTGAACATATAGACACCAAATGGTATGGCCTCTAAATTCCTAGAGAAAAAAGTTCAGAGAGTTGTATATAAGAAATAAACAGGAAAACTATACTAGTGGGGGAAGTCAACCTTGTTCTCTTAATACTAGATCAGTTGAATCACAAAATAAATTAAAAAGTTAAAGAGGTAAATAGAATTTTATTTTTTTTTTATTTTTATTTTATTTTTATTTTTTTTTTACTGAGAGACTCCTTTTTTTTTATTTAATAGCCTTTTATTTACATGATATATACATGGGTAATTTTACAGCATTAACAATTGCCAAACCTCTTGTTCCAATTTTTCACCTCTTACCCCCCCCCACCCCCTCCCCTAGATGGGAGGATGACCAGTAGATGTTAAATATATTAAAATATAAATTAGATAATAAATACCGACCAAAACGTTTTTTGTGAAAAATCAGAACTCTGAAATATTGTACATTAACATGAGAAATCAAAATGCGTATTGCATAAATATAGGGAAGAGTTCAATGTAATGGTTTTAGTCATCTCCAGGATTTTCTGGGAATAGCTGTTCAGTTCATTATGTCTCCGATAGAAATGAATTTGGTTGAATCGTTGCTGAGGATAGCTGATCCATCAGACTGGTCATCTATATATTGTTGTTGAGAGATATAATGATCTCCTGGTCCTGCTCATTTCACTCACATCATTCATGTAAGTCTCTCAGGCCTTTCTGAAATTATCCTGTTGGTCATTTTCTTCAACAGTATTTCCATAATTTTCTATACCACAATTTAATTCAACCATTCTCCAACTGATGGACATCATTCAGTTTCCAGTTTTTAGCCACTACAAAAGGGCTGCCACAAACATTCGTACATACAGGTCCTTTTCCATTCTTTAGAATCTCTTTGGGATATAATCCCAGTAGTAACACTTCTGGATCAAGGGTATAGCACAGTTTGAGGTAACTTTTTGAGCATAGTGTTCAAACTACTCTCCAAAATGGTTTGGATTCGTTCACAACTCCATAAATGCATCAATGTCCCAGTTTTCCATCATCCCCTCAACAATCATCATTATTTTTCCTGTCATCTTAGCCAATCTGACAGGTGTAGTGGATATCTTAGAGTTGTCTTAATTTGCATTTCTCTGATTAATAATGACTAGCCATCATTTTCATATGACTAGAAATAGTTTCAATTTCTTCCATCTGAGAATTGTCTGTTCATATCCTTTGACCATTTTCAATTGGAGAATGGCTTGATTTTTATAAATTAGGTTAATTCTCTATATATTTTTGGAAATGAGGCCTTTATCAGAACCTTTGACTGTAAAAATTTTCCAGTTTATTACTTCCCTTCTAATCTTGTCTGCATTAGTTTTGTTTGTTACAAAAACTTTTCATTTAGTATAATCAAGATTTTCTACTTTGTGATCTAATGATCTCTTAGTTTCTGCTTTAGGTCATAAGACCTTCCCCTTCCAGGTCTGAGTAAACTATCCTATGTTCCTCTAATTTATTAATAATTTCATTCTTTTATGCCTAGGTCATGAACCCATTTTGACCTTATCTTGGTGTTACGCGTTAAGTATGGATCAATCTGATTCTTAATATTATTTCAATTTTCCCAGCAATTTTTATCAAACAGTAGTTCTTATCCCAAACTGGGATCTTTGGGTTATCAAAGACTAGGTTGCTTTTTGTTACTGTTTTATCCCTTGAACCTAATCTATTCCACTGATCAACTAATCTATTCTATGCCAATACCAAATATTTTGGTAACTGCTGCTCTATAATATGATTTTTAGATCTCTTTAGCAGTACCATCATTTTGATTTTTTTTCATTAAATTCCTTGAAATTCTTGACCTTTTGTTTCTATGAACTTTGTTTGTTATTTTTCTAGGTCATTAAATAGTTTTGGAGTCTATTGTTGCACTAAATAAATAGATTAGTTGAGTAATATTGTCAATCATGTTATTATTTGCTCGCCCTATCAAAGAGCATTTAATATTTTCCAATTGGTTGATCAGATTAATTTGTGTGAAAGTGGTCTGTAATTTTGCTGATAAGTTTCTGATTTTCCTTGGCAGATAGATTCCTAAATATTTTTATATCAGTAGTTACTTTAAATGGAATTTCTCTTTGTAACTCGACTGTTGGATATTGTTAGTGATATATAAAATGCTGATGACTTATGTGGGTTTTATTTTATACAACAACTTTGCTAAAGTTGTGGATTATTTCTAATAACTTTTTGGGAATCTCTGGGGTTCTCTAAGTATACCATCATGTCAGGCAAAGTGATAATTTGGCTTCCTCATTGCCTATTCTTATTACTTTAATCTCTTTCTCAGCTCTTATTGCTATAGCTAGCGTTTCTAATACAATGATTAAATAGTAATGGTGATAATGGGCAACCTTGTTTCACTCAGATCTTACTGGGAATGGTTGCAGTTTGTCTCCATTACATGATGTCTACTGATGGTTTAAATAGATGCTGCTGATTATTTTAAGGAAAGTCCATTTATTCCTATACTCTCAAGTGTTTTTTAATAGGATGGATGTTGGATTTTATCAAATACTGTTTCTGCATCTATTGAGGATGATCATATGGTTTTTTATTGGTTATAACATGGCCAATTATATTGATAGTTTTCCTAATATTGAGACCCCTGCATTCCTGGTATAAATCCTACTTGATCATAGTGTATTATCTTGGAGATGATTTTCTGTAGTCTTTTGCTAATATCTTATTTAAGATTTTAGCATCAATATTCATTAGGAGATTGGTCTTAATTTTCTTTCCCTGTTTTCAGCCTACCTGGTTTGGAGTATCAGTACCATTTCTGTGTCATAGAAGAATTTGGTGAGGTCCATCATTCCCTATTTTATCAAATAATTTATATGATGCGGCTAATTGTTCTTTAAATGTTGGTAAAACTCACATGTAAATCCATCTGGTCCTGGGATTTTTTAGGAGTTGTTGTAATGCCTTTCTTTCTTTTCTGATATGGGACTATTAAGCAATTTACTTCCTCCTCTGTTAGTCTGGGAAGTCTGTATTTTGGAGTAGCATCCATTTCACTTAGGTTATCAAATTTATTGTGCATAAAGTTGAGCAAAATAACTCCTTATTATTTCTCTAATTTCCTCTTCATTGGTGGAAAGTTCTCCTTTTCTTTTAAGCTACTAAATTTCATTTTCCTCCTCCTTTTTCAATCAGATTTACCAAAGGCTTATCTATTTTATTACTTTTCCTAGACCAACTCTTAGTTTTATTAATTAGTTCAATAGTTTTTTACTTTTCAATATTTTAATTTCTCTTTAATTTTAATTTCCAATTTAATATTTGATTGGCGGTTTTAATTTGGTTTTTTAGTTTTTTGGTTGCAAGCCCAATTCATTAATCTTTCTTTCTTTTTATTCAAGTAACCTCTAAGGATATAAAACTCTCCCTTATTCCTTTGCTGCATCCACAAATTTTGCGTATGATGTCTCATCATTGTCATTATCTTAATAGAAATTATATATCTATAATTGCTTGCTACCTATTTTTAAGATGAGGTTGTTTAGTTTCCAATTACTTTTTGGTCTATTTCCCCCTAACTTTTTGTTGAATGTAGTTTTTATTGCATCATGATCTGAAAAGAAAGCATTTACTATTTCTGCTTTCTTGCATTTCTGAGAGTGCAAGGTTGAGATCTCCTACTATTACAGTCTTGTTGTCTATTTCTTCTTGCAACTCTCTTAACTTCTCCTTTAGGAAGTTGAGTACCATACCACTTGGTGCATATATGTTTAATATTGATATTGCTTTGTTGTTTATGCATGCTCCCTTTAGCAGGATGTTAGGTTTCCTTCCTTTCTCTTCTATATTGATCTAATTTTTACTTTTCTTGATCTGAGATAAGGATGGCTATCTTTTGACTCCCTGAAGCATAATAGATTTGCTCAGCCTTTTGCCTTTACTCTATATGTTCCCTGTTTAAATGTCTTCTTCTAAACAACAGTAGGGTTCTGACTTTTGATCAGTCTGCATATCTGCCTCCTCTTTATGGGGTTCATCCCATTCACATTTCAGTTAGAATTACTAAATCTGTATTTCCTGCCATCCTAATAACCCCAGATTGTGCTTTTACATTCTTGCCTCCCCAACCCTCTTTCCCCTTTTAGCAAACTTATGTACCCCTCTCTGTATCCACGTACCTATCCCTCTTTATAAATCCTCCTCGACTTTGAGTTTTCCCCTTCCTTCCCTTATTACTCTTTTTCTTTTCCTTTTCCTCTCCCCAGTTTTTAATGAGGCGAGAGAGAAATTTTCTCTAAAACAAATGTCAATTGATTTTCTTTGGCCAACTCTGATGAGAGTAGATTCACACAATGTTTCTCCCCTCTCTAATTCCCTCAGATATGATAAGTTCCTTAACCTCTTTGTGGGACATGGTTTCCCTCTTTTTATCCCTCCTTCCTTATTCTGCCCATCATCCTTTTCCATATCTACTTCCCTTTTTATGTTATACAGTACAATCAAATTTTAGGCAGTATTCTTTTTGAATATCACAACAAAATACAATTCTCAAATTATTTTACTTCCATCTCTTGAGTTCTATGCTTGGAGATCAAATGTTTTGTTTAGTTCTGTTTTTCTTTGGAAACAAATGGATTCATTTGTTTTCATTAAATGTCTCATCTTCCTTCCTGGGAAAATGCTAAGCTTAGCTGGGTAGTTTATTCTTGAGCTCATCTCAAGTACTTGTGCTTTTCAGAATATCATATTAGGCCCTTCTTTCGCTTTAATGTAGAGCAAGATCTTGGGTGATCCTTATTTGGCACCTTGGTATTTAAATGGTTTTTTTGGCACTTAGAAATTTTTCCTTAATCTGATAGTTTTAAATTTTGCCACAATATTCGCTTGGGTTTTATTTTGGTTTCTTTCAGAAGGTGTTATGATTCTTTCAATGCCATTTCCTGATTCATCCATCTAGGCAGTTCTCTTTGATGATTTCTTGTAAATGAGTATCTAGGCTCTTTTTTCATCATAGTTTTCAGAGTCCAATAATCCTCGTTATCTCTCTAGATCTATTTTCCAAGTCTGTACGTTTTCAATAGATAATTCATGGTTTTTGCAGTTTGTCATTTTTGTTTTTTGCTTGACTGATTCTTGCTGTCTCAATGAATCATTAGTTTCTATTATTCAGTTCTGATTTTAAAATTATTTTCTTCATTAGCTTTTTCTTCTTTCTGTATATGCCAATTGATTTTTGATTATTGTTTTGGTCTGTGGATTTTTTCCATTTCACTAATTTTTTTTAGTTGATTTTTTCTTTTCAATTCACGGATCCTACTTTCTTCTTTTCTTTGTCTTTTTCAATTCTGGATCCTACTTTCTTGCAGGTTCTTTGTCTTTTCAATTCAAATCCTACTTTCTAGTAGATTCTTTTTTTTTCAATTCACAATTCTTACTTTCACTAGTTTTTATTTTTTCAATCAATTTTGTTTCCCTCTTCTGAATTTTTACTTTCAATTCATATTTCGAAGTTGTTGCTCTCTTGTAGCTTCTCTTTCCTTTCCCATTTTCTTCTAACTCTCTTTGAGATTTTAATGTTCTCTTCTATGAGGCATCATGTAAGGAGGACATGATGCATTTTCTTTGCTGTTTGAGGTTCTCTTCATGTTTGCTGACCTGCTCTTTTCTGCATAGAAGTTGTCAATCGTTCTTTTCATCTTTTTATTCATGTTTTAAAAGCCTTTCAGGGTAGGTCTCCTGGCAAGGGGTTTCCAACTTCCTCTGCAGAGCAGGAAGATATAAACCGATTTCGGCTCCGGTATGGGAGTGCTCTGAGTGAGAGTTTTCCCTTCCCCAACAGGAAGTGGATTCAGCACTGGCCGAGTATCAAACTGCTTAGTAGGGCTGATGGTAGCGTTGCCCTGCCAGAGGAAAGGGATGAGTGTCACTGCCCAGGGCGGAGCCTCTTGTGGGACTGTGTAGCAATGGCAATGCACTGCCACAGGACCGGAGCCCTGGACGGCCCTGAACTCTGCCCCAGTGTCTCGCGCCAGAATCAGCCCTGGAAAGCTCTGATGTCCCAAGCTGGGCTCCCACTGTGCAGATTGGAGGCTAACCAGGCTGCGATCCCTCCGCAGTTGCAGGATACCTGCCCAAGGAAGCCGTACAGGGTCTCCCGGGCTTGGCTGGAGACTGGCTTCACCTTGGTTTGAGACTTCTCACCCGTAACTTCCCTCCCCGTCCTGCCCCTCTCCCCTGCCCCGGAACCACCTTTTGGTGAGACTGCAGATTCTTCTGGCCAGTGAGTTGTTCTACTTCTTATCTTTACGAATTGTAGCAGTCAAGACTATTTTTGAGGCTCGATATAATATTGATAAAGAGGGTAAGAGAAGAGCTTAGAAAGTCGCGTGTGTCTTCTCTGCCATCTTGGCTCGGCCCCGGTAAATAGAATTTTAGAAAAGTTAGGTATGGACTTCTGGCCAAGATGGTGGAGAGGAGGCACACAGCTGTGCAAGCTCCCCGTTTTCTCTCAGACTTCATTTCATGACAAGCCTCTGAATTAATGCTTGACTGAAAAAAACCCCACAAATAGTTACCAAGAGAAGACATCCTTGAAATTCGCCAGGAAAGGGGGCGGAGCCAAGATGGCGGAGAAGGCACACGCTACTTTCTAAGCTCTTCTCTTACCCTCTCTATCAATATTATATCGAGCCTCAAAAATAGTCTTGACTGCTACAATTCGTAAAGATAAGAAGTAGAACAACTCAGCAGCCAAAGAAAATCTGCAGTCTCGCCAAAAAAGGTTGATTCTGGGGCTAGGGGGGAGATCAGCGCAGACTGGGAGAGAAATTAGGTTCTGAGGAGAGTCTCAAACTGAAAGTGAAAGCAGAGATCTCAGCACAAGCGTGCAGCCCCAACCCATAGTACGGGGCTTTTCCTTGGGGCAGTTGTGATCCTGCACTGCAGGAGGGCACAGCCCAGGTTAGCCTCTAATCTGAGCACTGGGGGGCTCGGTTTGGGGCCATATTGCTTTTCCAGGGTTGATTGTCGGGCAGAGACGCTGGGGCAGAGTTCGGTAGAATCGGCGGTCTGCGGTCAGCTGCTAATACAGTCCCACAAGAGGCTCCGGCCTGGGGCAGTGACACTTTCACCCCTTAGTCTCTAGCCTAGGGCAATTGCTAACCCACACAGCCCAACTGGGCACTTCGATAGCTCGGCCAGTGCTGAATCCACCTCCTGTTGGGGGAAGGGAAACTCTCACTCAGAGCACTCCCAAACCTCGGAGCCGGAAATCAACTCTCACTCAGAGCACTCCCATACCTCGGAGCCGGAAATCGGTTTACATCTTTCCCTGCTCTGCAGAGGAAGCTGGTAACCCCCTTGCCTAGGAGACATACCTTAAAGGCTTTAAAACATGAATAAAAAGATGAAAAGAACGATCAACAGCTTCTATGCAGAAAAAGAGCAGGTCAGGAAACCTGAAGAAACAGCAAACAGCAAAAATGCACAAGATTGTCCTCCTTTACATGATGCTCTCATAGAAGAGACCATTAAAAGTCTCAAAACAGAGTTAGACGATAAATGGGAAAGGAAAGAGAAGCCTTACAAGAGAGAGCAACATATTCCTGAAATCAAAAGTTGGAAAAGTTAAAAAATTCCCAGGAAGTGCAGGGAAATAAAATTTGTGAATTGGAAAAAATAAAAAAATCTCAGGAAAGTAAGAATTGTGAATTGGAAAAAATAAAAAATTCACTAGAAAGTAGGATTTGTGAATGGGAAAAGACAAAGAACTCCCAAGAAAGTAGGATCTGTGAATTGGAAAAAGAAAATAATTCACTAAAAAAAAATTAATGAAATGGAAAAAAATGCCACAGACCAAAACAATACATTTAAAAACTCAATTGGACCTATACAGAAAGAAGTAAAAAAAGCTAATGAAGAAAATAATTCTTTAAAATTAGAACTGAATCAAATGAAACTAATGATTCATTGTAGCAGAGAATCAGTCAAGCAAAAACAAAAATGACAAACTGGACAAAACCATGAATTATCTACTTGCAAAAATGACAGACTTGGAAAATAGATCTAGGAGAGATAATCTGTGATTATTGGACCTTCTGAAAACTATGATGAAAAAACCCTAGATACTATTTGAAGAAATCATCAAAGAGAACTGCCCAGATATAATAGAATCAGAAGGTAAAATAGGCATTGAAGAATTCTCAGAACACCTTCTAGAAAGAAACCTAAAATAAAAACACAAGGAATATGTGCCAAATTTCAGAACTATCAGATTAGGAAAAATTTTACAAACAGCCAAAAAAAATATTTAAATACCAAGGTGCAATAGGATCACCTAAGATCTGCTTGCCTCCACATTAAAGGAACAGAAGGCCTGGAATATGATATTCGAAAGGCACAAGAACTTGGGATTCAGCAGAATAAACTACCCAGCTAAGTGAGCATTTCTTCAGGAAGAAGATGGACATTTAATGAACAAATGAATTCCATTTGTTTCTGAAGAAAAACAGAACTAAACAAAATTTGATCTCAACCATAGAACTCAAGAGATGCAGAAAATGGTAAAAGAACTCTTGAGAATTGTATTTCTGTTGTGGATATACAAAAAGAATACATGTATAATTTGATTGTACTGATATAACATAAAAGGAAGTAGATATGGAAAAGGATGATGGCAGAATAAGAGTGGGAAGGAGGGATAAAGAAACTACATCCCACAAAGAGGCAAAGGAAACATCATATCTGAGGGAATTTAGAGAGGGGAGGAACATTGCTAGTGAATCTTACTCATCAGAGTTAGCTCAAGAAAAATAATTGACATTTGTTTTAGAGAAGAATTCTCTCCCTCATTAAAACAGGAGAGGAAAGGGAAAAGAGTAATAAGGGAAGGAGGGGAAAGATTCAAAAGGTGGGAGGAGGGATTATAAGAGGGTAGCATCGTGATACAAGTAGTACATAAGTTCAAAGGGAAATAGGGTTGGGGAGGCAAGAAAAGTAAAGCATAATCTGGGGTTATTAAGATGGCAGGAAATACAGATTTAGTAATTCTAATCATAAATGTGAATGGATGAACTCCCCATAAAAGGAGGCAGATAGCAGACTGGATCAAAAGTCAGAACCCTACAATATGTTGTTTACAAGAAACACATTTAAAGCAGGGAGATACATATAGAATAAAGGTAAAAGACTGGAGCAAAATCTATTATACTTCAGGTAAAGTCAAAAAAGGAGGGGTAGCCATCCTTATCTCAGATCAAGCAAAAGTAAAAATTGATCTAATTAAAAGATATAAGGAAGGTAACTACATCCTGCTAAAGGGCAGCATAAACAATGAAGCAATATCAATATTAAAAATATGTGCACCAAGTGGTATGGCACTCAGTTTCCTAAAGGAGAAGTTAAGAGAGTTGCAAGAAGAAATAGACAACAAAACTGTAATAGTGGGAGATCTCAACCTTGCACTCTCAGAATTAGACAAATCAAACCACAAAACAAATAAGAAAGAAATTAAAGAAGTAAATAGAATATTAGAAAAATTAGGTATATTAGATATTTGGAGAAAATTGAATGGAGATAGAAAGGAATATACTTTCTTCTCAGCAGTTCATGGAACCTATTCAAAAATTGACCATATATTAGGACATAAAACCTCAAAATTAAATTCAAGAAAGCAGAATAGTAAATGCTTTCTTTTTAGATCATGATGCAATAAAAACTACATTCAACAAAACGTTAGGGGTAAATAGACCAAAAAGTAATTGGAAACTAAACAATCTCATCTTAATGATTGGGTGAAGCAGCAAATTATAGATACAATTAATAATTTCACTCAAGATAATGACAATGATGAGACATCATACCAAAATTTATGGGATACAGCCAAAGCGGTAATAAGAGGGAATTTTATATCCTTAGAGGCTTACTTAAATAAAACAGAGAAAGAAAAGATTAATGAATTGGGCTCGCAACTAAAAAAAGACCAAATTAAAAATCGCCAATCAAATACTAAATTGGAAATTCTAAAATTAAAAGGAGAAATTAATAATATTGAAAGTAAAAAAAAACTATTGAACTAATTAATAAAACTAAGAGTTGGTTCTATGAAAAAGCCAATAAAATAGATAAGTCTTTGGTAAATCTGATTAGAAAAAGGAGGGAGGAAAATGAAATTAGCAGTCTTAAAAATGAAAAGGGAGAACTTTCCACCAATGAAGAGGAAATTAGAGAAATAATAAGGAGTTATTTTGCTCAACTTTATGACAATAAATTTGATAACCTACGTGAAATGGATGACTACCTCCAAAAATATAGACTTCCCAGGCTAACAGAAGAGGAAGTAAATTGCTTGAATAGTCCCATTTCAGAAAAAGAAATAGAACAGGCAATTAAACAACTCCGTAAGAAAAAATCCCCAGTACCAGATGGATTTACATGTGAATTTTACCAAACATTTAAAGAACAATTGGCCCCAATGCTGTATAAATTATTTGATAAAATAGGGAATGAAGGAGTCCTACCAAATTCCTTCTATGACACAGACATGGTACTGATACCTAAACTAGGTAGCCTGAAAACAGAGAAAGAAAATTATAGACCAATCTCCCTAATGAATATTGATGCTAAAATCTTAAATAAGATATTAAAAAAAAGACTACAGAAAATCATCTCCAGGATAATACACTATGATCAAGTAGGATTTATACCAGGAATGCAGGGCTGGTTCAATATTAGGAAAACTATCAATAAAATTGGCCATATTAACAACCAAATTAACAAAAACCATATGATTATCTCAATAGATGCAGAAAAAGCATTTGACAAAATCCAACATCCATTCCTATTAAAAACACTTGAGAGCTTAGGAATAAATGGACTTTTCCTTAAAATAATAAGCAGCATCTACTTAAAACCATCAGTAAGCATCATATGTAATGGAGACAAACTGCAACCATTCCCAATAAGATCTGGAGTAAAACATGGTTGCCCACTATCACCGTTACTATTTAATATTGTATTAGAAATTTTAGCTTTGATGCTCAAAAAATTATCAAACTGTTCATACCCTTTGCTCCAGCAGTGTTACTACTGGGCTTATATCCCAAAGAGATTATAAAGAAGGGAAAGGGACTTGTATGTGCACGAATGTTTGTGGCAGCCCTTTTTGTAGTGGCTAGAAACTGGAAACTGAATGGATGTCCATCAATTGGAGAATGGCTGAATAAATTGTGGTATATGAATATTATGGAATATTACTCTTCTGTAAGAAATGACCAACAGGATGATTTCAGAAAGGCCTGGAGAGACTTACACGAACTGATGCTGAGTGAAATGAGCAGGACCAGGAGATCATTATATACTTCAACAACAATACTATATGATGACCAGTTCTGATGGACCTGGCCATCCTCAGCAACGAGATCAACCAAATCATTTCCAATGGAGCAGTAATGAACTGAACCAACTATGCCCAGAGAAAGAACTTTGGGAGATAACTAAAAACCATTACATTGAATTCCCATTCCCTATATTTATGCCCACCTGCATTTTTGATTTCCTTCACAAGCTAATTATACAATATTTCAGAGTCTGATTCTTTTTATACAGCAAAATAACGTTTTGGTCATGTATACTTATTATGTATCTAATTTATATTTTAATGTATTTAGCATCTACTGGTCATCCTGACATCTAGGGGAGGGGGTAGGGGGTAAGAGGTGAAAAAACGGAACAAGAATTTTGGCAATTGTTAACGCTGTAAAGTTATCCATGCATATAACCTGTAAATAAAAGGCTATTAAATAACAAAAATAAAAAAATAGGAGAAAAAAAAAAAGAAACTAAAAAAAGAAATGCTAGCTTTAGCAATAAGAGCTGAGAAAGAGATTAAAGGAATAAGAATAGGCAATGAGGAAACCAAAATATCACTCTGCCGACGACATGATGGTATATTTAGAGATCCCCAGAGATTCTACTAAAAAATTATTAGAAATAATCCACAACTTTAGCAAAGTTGCTGGTTATAAAATAAACCCACATAAGTCATCAGCATTCTTATATATCACTAACAAAATCCAACAGTCAGAGTTACAAAGAGAAATTCCATTTAAAGTAACTACTGATAATATAAAATATTTAGGAATCTATCTGCCAAGGGAAAATCAGAAACTTTATCAGCAAAATTACAGACCACTTTTCACACAAATTAAGTCTGATCTAACCAATTGGAAAAATATTAAATGCTCTTGGATAGGGTGAGCAAATATAATAAAGATAACAATATTACCTAAACTAATCTATTTATTTAGCGCTATACCAATCAGACTCCCAAAAAACTATTTTAACGACCTAGAAAAGTAACAACAAAATTCATATGGAAAAACAAAAGGTCAAGAATTTCAAGGGAATTAATGAAAAAAAAATCAAATGAATGTGGCTTAGCTGTACCAGGTCTAAAATTATATTATAGAGCAGCAGTTACCAAAACCATTTGGTATTGACTAAGGAATAGATTAGTTGATCAGTGGAAGAGGTTAGGTTCAAGGGATAAAACAATCAACAAATATAGTAACCTAGTCTTTGACAAACCCAAAGACCCCAGCTTTTGGGATAAGAACTTACTGTTTGATAAAAATCACTGGGAAAATTGGAAACTAATATGGCAGAAACTAGGCATTGATCCACACTTAACACCGTACACCAAGATAAGGTCAAAATGGGTTCATGACCTAGGCATAAAGAATGAAATTATTAATAAATTAGAGGAACACAGGATAGTTTACCTCTCAGACCTGTAGAAGGGGAAGGACTTTATGACCAAAGCAGGACTAGAGATCATTACTGATCACAAAATAGAAAATTTCGGGTATACCAAACTGAAAAGTTTTTGTACAAACAAAACTAATGCAGACAAGATTAGAAGGGAAGCAATAAATGGGAAAATATTTTTACAGTCAAAGGTTCTGATAAAGGCCTCATTTCCAAAATATATAGAGAATTAACTGTAATTTATAAAAAATCAAGCCATTCTCCAATTGAAAAATGGTCAAAGGATATGAATAGACAATTCTCAGATGAAGAAATTGAAACTATTTCTAGTCATATGAAAAGATGCTCCAAGTCATTATTAATCATAGAAATGCAAATTAAGACAACTTTAAGATACCACTAGACACCTGTCAGATTGGCTAAGATGACCGGAAAAAATAATGATGATTGTTGGAGGGGATGTGGGAAACCTGGATACTTTGCCCTGGCAGCGAGTCAGTAGCCCAGCAGAGAAGCTAAAAACACCGGGAGGGGGGGAGAAGAATTCAACCCCAAACAGCTGGAGTCTCTTGGGACCTGGCCACCCCCCACACACAGTGTCTCAGCACACTCTCTGAGTCTCAGAGCTGAGGTGCAGCACAGCCATTATGGTACTGTTAGGGCCTCGCTGCTGCCACCCTCAGTCTGTAGAGGAAGCTCGGTAACACCACCCAGCCCCTCCCCCCAAAAAAGCAGATTTCATTTGGGGTTTTTTTTCTTTTTTTCTTTGCTAGTTTGTCTTTGATTCTTCCCTGACAAAATGAGCAAAAAATTAAAAAGGACCTTAACCATTGACAGCTTCTACGTGGATAGAGAGCCGACTCTAAACCCTGAGGGGACTAAAAACAGACTGTCTCCAAGTAAATCCCCAAAGGAGACCATCTGTTCCTCAGCACAGATGAATCTCATAGAAGAAATTAAAAAGGCTCTCACAAGAGAGCTAGAAGAAAAATGGGAAAAGGAGAGGGAGGCTTGGCAAGAGAGGCTGGAGAAATCATCCCATTCATTTAAAGACAAATTGGATAAAGAAATCAAATCGTTGAAAAATAGAATTAGTGAACTGGAAACAGAAAATAGCTCTCTAAAAAATGAAATTGGCAAAATGGAAAAAAATTCCAGAGAACAAAACAACTCAATTGGACAATTAGAAAAAGATATTTAAAAAGTGAGTGAAGAAAATACTTCATTGAAAATCAGAATCGAACAATGGAATTGAATGACTCAAGGAGAAAACAAGAATCAGTCAAGGAAAAGCAAAACAATCAAACAATGGGAAAAAATGTGAAATACCTTTTTGGGAAAACAACAGACCTGGAAAATAGATCTAGGAGAGACAATCTGAGAATTATTGGATTCCCAGAAAAATATGATGAAAAAAAGAGCCTGGACACTATTTTCCAGGAAATTATCAAAGAGAACTGCCCAGAAGTCATAGAAACAGAGGGTAAAATAGACATTGAAAGAATTCATCGATCACCTACTGAAAGGGATCCTAAAATCAAAACACCAAGAAATATAGTGACCAAATGCCAGAAGCCTCAGATGAAGGAAAAAATACTGCACGTGGCTAGAAAAACCCAATTCAAATATAGAGTAGCCACAATAAGGATTACCCAGGATGTAACAGCATCCACATTAAAAGATCAAAGGGCCTGGAATATGGTATTCTGAAAGGCTAAGGAACTCAGTATGCAACTAAAAATAACCTACCCAGCTAGAATGAGCATCTTTTTCCAGGGAAGAAGATGGTCAGTCAACAAAATAAGCAAATTTCACCTATTTTTGATGAAAAAAACAGAACTTAACAAAAAGTTTCATCTACAAATATAAAACTCAAGAGAAACCTAAAAAGGTAAAAAGAAATCTTGGGAACTACATTTCAGCTATAAAGATGTATAAAGAATGCATGTAGGGGGCAGAGCCAAGATGGCAGAGAAGGCACATGTGACTTTCTAAGCTCCTCTCTTACCCTCATTATCAATATTATATTGAGCCTCAAAAATAGGCTTAACTGCTACAATTCATAAAGATTAGAAATATAACAACTCACCAGCAGAAGATAATTTGGAGTCTCACCAGAAAAGGTTTGTCCTTGAGGCTGGGGGGATGGGGGGTTGGGGGGAGAGATCAGCACAAGCAGGGAGCGAACTAGAGGCTCCGAGCAGAGCCCCAAACCGGAAGTGAGAGCACAGATCGCAGCACAAGCTCACAGCCCCAACCCACAGTCCGGAGTTTTCCTTGGGGCAGTTGCGAAGCTGCATGGTTGGGGGGCACAGCCCAGGGCAGGCTGTAATCTGGCAGTGTGGGGCTTGGCTTGGGGCAATAGAGCTTTTGCAGGGTGATTTGCATCCGGGCAGAGACTTCCAGGCTATTTGCTGGTTAGTTGCTAATACCCACAGCCCCACAATGGGGCTCTGGCCTGGTGCAGTGACATTTTCACTGCTTAGTCTCTAGCCTTAGGGCAGTCGCTAAACCACACAGCTCAACTGCGCACTTTGATAGCTTGGCCAGGTCCTAAATAACCTCAACTTGGGGGAAGGGGAAACTTTTACCCAGAGCACTCCCATACCTTGGAGCTAGAAGCTGGTTTACATATCTCCCTGCTCTGCAGAGGAAGCTGGTAACCCCCTTGCCTAGAAGGCAGACCCTAAAGGCTTTAAAAAAATTAATAAAAAATGAAAAGAACGATGGACAGCTTCTATACAGTAAATGAGCAGGTCTGCAATCCAGAAGAGACTAATAGCAAACAGGCACCAGACTATACCCCAAAGGGGAATGTTACCTGTCCCCTTTTACATAATGCTCTCATAGAAGAGACCATTAAAAGTCTCAAAAGAAAATTAGAAGAAAATGGGGAAAGGAAAGAGAAGCTTTACAAGAGAGCAACAACTTCCTGAAATATGAATTGGAAAAGATAAAAAATTCCCAGGAAGTGCAGGGAAACAAAATATGTGAATTGGAAAAAGTAAAAAATCGCTGGAAAGTAAGATTTGTGACTTGGAAAAGACAAAGAACTTGCAAGAAAGTAGGATCTGTGAATTGGAAAAAGAAAAAAATTCATTAAAAATATTAGTGAAATGGAAAAAAATTTCATAGAGCAAACAATTCATTTAAAAACTCAATTGAACATATACAGAAAGAAGTAAAAAAAGCTAGTGAAGAAAATAATTCATTAAAAATCAGAACTGAACAAATAGAAACTAATGATTCATTGAGATGGCAAGAATCAGTCAAGCAAAACCAAAAAAAAGACAAACTGGAAAAAACCATGAAATATCTACTTGGAAAAATGACAGATTTGGAAAATAGATCTAGGAGAGATAATCTGAGGATTATTGGACTTTCCAAAAATTATGATGACAAAAAGAGCCTAGATACTATTTTACAAGAAATCATCAAAGAGAACTGTCCAGAGGTAATAGAATCAGAAGGTAAAATAGGCATTGAAAGAATTCATCGAACACCTTCTCAAAAAGACCCCAAAATAAAAACCCCAAGGAATTTTGTGGCCAAATTTCAGAACTATCAGATTAAGGAAAAAAAATTTAGAAGCAGCCAGAAAAAAAAAATTTAAATACCGCGGTGCCACAATAAGGATCACCCAAGATCTGGCTGCCTCTACATTAAAGCATCAAAGGGCCTGGAATCTGATATTCCGAAAGGCAAAAGAACTTGGAGTGCAGCCAAGAATAAACTCCCCAGATAAGCTGAGCATTTTCTTCCAGGGAAGAAGATTGACATTTAATGAAACAAATGAATTCCATTTGTTTCTAAGGAAAAAACCAGAACTAAACAAAAAAATTGGATCTCAAGAGATGCAGAAAAGGTAAAAGGAACTCTTGAGAAGTGTATTTCTGTTATGGATATACAAAAAGACTACATGTATAATTTGATTTTACTGATATAACATAAAAAAGGGAAGTAGATATGGAAAAGGGATGATGGCAGAAAAGGAGGGAAGAGGGGATAAAAAGAGGGAAACCACATCCCATGAAGAGGCAAAGGAAACTTATCATATCTGAGGGAATTTAGAGAGGGGGAGGAACATTGTTTGAATCTTACTCTCATCAGAGTTGGCTAAAAGAGAAAATAATTGGCATACTTGTTTTAGAGAAAATCCTCTCTTGCCTCATTAAAAAGGGGGAAAGGAAAAGAGAAAAGAAAAAGAGAAATAAAGGAAGGGTATAAGAAAGGGGCAGAGATTCTAAGGGGGAGAGTGAGGGATTCTAAAGAGGGTGAGCGTTGTGATACAAATGGGGCACATAAGTTTAAAATGGGGAAAGAGGGTTGGGGGGACAAGAAAAAGAAAAGCATAATCTGGGGATATTAGGATGGCAGGAAATACAGAAATAATAATTTTAATCGTAAAAGTGAATGAGATGAACTCTCCCATAAAGAGGAGGCAGATAGCAGACTGGATCAAAAGTCAGAACCCTACAATATGTTGTTTACAAGAAACACATTTAAAGCAGGGAGATACATACAGAGTGAAGGTAAAAGGCTGGAGCAAAATGTATTATGCATTAGGTGAAGTCAAAAAAAGCATGGGTAACCATTCTTATCTCAGATCAAGCAAAAGCAAAAACTGATCTAATTAAAAGAGATAAGGAAGGAAACTATGTCTTGCTAAAGGGTAGCATAGACAATGAAGCAATATCAGCACTAAACATATATGCACTAAGTGGTATAGCATCCAACTTCCTAAAAGAGAAATTAAGAGAGTTGCAAGAAGAAATAGACAGCAAAACCATAGGGAGATCTCAACATTGCACTCTCAGAATTAGGCAAATCAAACTACAATACAAAAAAGAAAGAAATTAAAGAGGTAACTAGAATATTAGAAAAATTTGGTATCTTTGGAGAATCTTTGGAGAAAATTGAATGGAGACAGAAAGGAATATACTTTCTTCTCAGCAGTTCATGGAACCTATTCAAAAATTGAACCTATATTAGGATATAAAGATCTCAAAATTAAATGCAAGCAGGCAGAAATAGTAAATGCTTTCTTTTCAGATTACAATGCAAAAAAAAAAAAAAAAACTACATTCAACAAAAAGTTAGGGGTAAATAGACCAAAAAGTAATTGGAAACTAAACAATCTCATCTTAAAGAATGATTGGGTGAAACAACAAATTATAGATACAATTCATAATTGTACTCAAGATAATGACAATGATGAGACATCATACCAAAATTTGAGGGATGTAGTTAAAGGGGTAATAAGAGGAAATTTTACATCCTTAGAGGCTTACTTGAATTAAACAGAGAAAGAGAAGATCAATGAATTGGGCTTGCAACTAAAAAAATTATAAAAGACCAAATTAAAAACCCCCAATCAAATCCTAAATTTGAAATTCTAAAATTAAAAGGAGAAATTAATAATATTGAAAGTAAAAAAAAACTATTGAACTAATTAATAAAACTGACAGTTGGTTCTATGAAAAAGCCAATAAAATAGATAACCCTTTGGTAAATCTGATTAGAAAAAGGAGGGAAGAAAATGAAATTAGAAGTCTTAAAAAGGAAAAGGGGGAACTTTCCACCAATGAAGAGGAAATTAGAGAAATAATGAGTTATTTTACCCAACTTTATACCAATAAATTTGATAACCTAAGTGCAATGGATGACTACCTCCAAAAATATAGGCTTCCCAGTTTAACAGAGGAGGAAGTAAATTGCTTGAATAGTCCCATCTCAGAAAAAGAAATAGAACAAGCTATTAATCAACTCCCTAAGAAAAAATCCCCAAGACCAGATAGATTTACATGTGAATTCTACCAAACATTTAAAGAACAATTGGCCCCAATGCTATAAAAATTATTTGATAAAATAGGGAATGAAGGAGTCCTACGAAATTCCTTTTATGATGCAGACATGGTACTGATAACTGAACTAGGTAGGTTGAAAACAGAGAAAGAAAATTATAGACCAATCTCCCTAATGAATATTGATGCTAAAATCGTAAATAAGATATTAGCAAAAAGACTACAGAAAATCATCCCCAGGATAATACACTATGATTAAGTAGGATTTATACCAGGAATAGAGGACTAGTTCAATATAAGGAAAACTATCAATATAATTGGCCATATTAGTAACCAAATTAACAAAAACCATATGATCATCTCAATAGATGCAGAAAAAGCATTCGATAAAATCCAACACCCATTCCTATTTAAAAACACTTGGAGAGTATAGAAATAAATGGACTTTTCCTTAAAATAATCAGCAGCATCTATTTATCAGTAAGCATCATATGTAATGGGGACAAACTGCAACCATTCCCAATCAGATCAGGAGTGAAACAAGGCTGCCCACTATCACTGTTGTGATTGTATTAGAAATGCTAGCTTTAGCAATAAGAATTGAGAAAGAGATTAAAGGAATTAGAGTAGGCAATGAGGAAACCAAATTATCACTCTTTGTGGGTGATATAATCGTATACTTAGAGAACCCCAGAGATTCTACTAAAAAGTTATTAGAAATAATCCACAACTTTAGCAAAGCTGTAGGATACAAAATAAACCCACATAAATCATCAGCATTCTTATATATCACTAACAAAATCCAACAGAGTTACAAAGAGAAATTCCGTTTAAAGTAGCTACTCATAGTATAAAATACTTAGGAATTTATCTGCCAGGGGAAAATCAGAAACTTTATGAGCAAAACTACAAAACACTTTTTACAGAAATTAAATATGATCTAGCCAATTGTAAAAATATTAAATACTCTTGAATAGGGAGAGTAAATATAATAAAGATGACAATATTACCTAAATAAATCTATTTGTTTTAGCAGTATACCAATCAGACTTCCAAAAAACTATTTTAATGATCTAGAAAAAATAACAACAATATTCATATGGAAAAACAAAAAGTCAAGAATTTCAAGAGAATTAATAGAAAAAAAAAATCAAATGAAAGTGGCTTAGCTGTACCACATCTAAAATTATATTATAGAGCAGCGGTTACCAAAGCCATTTGGTATTGGCTAAGGAATAGATTAGTTGATCAGGGGAATAGGTTAGGTTCAAGGGACAAAACAGTCAACAACTATAGCAACCTAGTGTTTGAGAAATCCAAAGACCCCAGCTTTTGGGATAAGAACTTACTGTTTGACAAAAATTGCTGGGAAAATTGGAATCTAATATGGCAGAAACTAGGCATTGATCCACACTTAACACCTTACACCAAGATAAGGTCAAAATGGGTTCATGACCTAGGCATAAAGAATGAGATTATAAATAAATTAGAGGAACACAGGATAGTTTACCTCTCAGACCTGTAGAAGAGGAAGGAATTTATGACCAAAGAAGAACTAGAGATCATTACTGATCACAAAATAGAAAATTTTGATTATACCAAACTGAAAAGGTTTTGTACAAATAAAACAAATGCAGACAAGATTAGAAGGGAAGCAATAAATTGGGAAAATAATTTTACTGTCAAAGGTTCTAATAAAGAACTCATTTCCAAAATATATGGAGAATTGACTCTAATTTATAAGAAATCAAGCCATTCTCCAATTGATAAATGGTGAAAGGATATGAACAGACAGTTCTCAGATGAAGAAATTAAAACTATTTCTAGCCATATGAAAAGATGTTCCAAGTCATTATTAATCAGAGAAATACAAATTAAGACAACTCTGAGATACCACTACACACCTGTCAGACTGGCTAGAATGATAGGGACAGATAATGCAGAATGTTGGAGGGAATGTGGGAAAACAGGGACACTAATATATTGTTGGTGGAAATGTGAATATATCCAACTGTTCTGGAGAGCAATTTGGAACTATGCTCAAAAAGTTATCAAAATGTGCATACCCTTTGATCCAGCAGTGTTACTACTGGGCTTATATCCCAAACAGATCATGAAGATTGGAAAGGGACCTGTATGTGCACGAATGTTTGTGGTAGCCCTGTTTGTAGTGGTTAGAAACTGGAAACTGAGTGGATGCCCATCAGTTCGAGAATGGCTGAAAAATTGTGATATATGAATATTATGGAATATTATTGTTATGTAAGAAATGACTAACAGGATGATTTCAGAACGTCCTGGAGGGACTTACACAAACTGATGCTTAGTGAAATGAACAGGGCCAGGAGATCATTATATACATCAACAACAATACCATATGATGACCAATTCTGATGGACCTGGCCATCTTCAGCAATGAGATGAACCAAATCATTTCCAATGGAGCAGTAATGAACTGAACCTATGCCCAGCAAAAGAACTCTGGGAGATGACTAAAAACCATTTCGTTGAATTGCCAGTCCCTATATTTTTGCCCACCTGCATTTTGGATTTCCTTCACAGGCTAATTGCACATTATTTCAGAGTCTGATTCTTTTTGTACAGCAAAATAACGGTTTGGTCATCTATACTTATTCTGCTAATTTATATTATAATATATTTAACATCTACTCGTCATCCTGCCATCTGGGGGAGGGGGTAGAAGGAAGGAGGGGAAAAACTGGAAAAATTGGTTTGGCAATTGTCAATACTGTGAAGTTACCCATACATATAACCTATAAACAAAAGGCTATTAATATTAAAAAAAAAAGAATACATGTATATCTTGTTC
The DNA here is from genome assembly GCF_902635505.1 of Sarcophilus harrisii. Classification (NCBI taxonomy): domain Eukaryota; kingdom Metazoa; phylum Chordata; class Mammalia; order Dasyuromorphia; family Dasyuridae; genus Sarcophilus; species Sarcophilus harrisii. The sequence goes on along the minus strand of NC_045431.1, from coordinate 122,367,234 downwards.
TAGAAACTAGAAGTGGGGAATACTGTATCTCATAAAGAGGCAAAGGAAACCTATTATATCTAAGAGAAAGAATGGAGGGGGATGAATATTATGGGTATCTTACTGCCATCAGATTTGGCTTTAGGAGAAAAATTTTAGACATATTCAATTTATGGTGAAACTTCTCCCACCTCATTGAAAAATGAGAAGGGAAAAGTGAAAAGGGAAGTAATAAGCTAAGCTGAAGGGAATATGGAAACTGTGAGGGAAAGAAGTAAGATAGGGGGAGGAACTCTAAGGCAGGGGTGAGGGATATTAAAAAAGGAAGGGCTGTGAGAAGCAAGTGGTACTCACAAGTTTTATACTGGGAAGGGGGATTAAGGGAGAAAGAAGGGACAAAGCATAAACAGGATTTAACAAGATGGCAAGTAATACAGTATTGGTAATTTTAACCATAAATATGAATGGGATAAACTTCCCCATAAAGAGGAAGCGGTTAGCAGAATGGATTAAAAGCCAGAATACTACAATATATTGTTTACAGAAAACACACCTGAAGCAGGGAGATATATGCAGAGTAAAGTTGGAGCAGAATCTACTTAGGTGAAGTAAAAAAAGCAGGGGTAGCCATCCTAATCTCAGATCAAGCAAAAGTAAAAATTGATCTAATTAATAGAGATAAGGAAGTGCACTATATCTTGCTAAAGCAATGTCAATATTGAACATATATGCACCAAGTAGTGTAGCCTCTAAATTCTTAAAAGAGAAATTAAGAGAGCTGCAAGAATAAATAGCAAAACTATAATAGTGGGAGATCTCAACCTTGTACTCTCAGAATTAGACAAATCAAACCACAAAAGAAATAAGAAAGAAGTCAAAAAGTTAAATAGAATACTAGAAAAGTTAGATATGATAGATCTCTGGAGAAAACGAAATGGAGACAGAAAGGAGTACATTTTCTTTTCAGCAGGTCATGGAATCTATACAAAAATTTACCATATATTAGGACATAAAAACCTCAAACTCAAATGCAGTAAGGCAGAAATAGTAAATGCATCCTTTTCAGACCACGATGCAATGAAAATTACATTTAACAAAAAGCCAGGGGAAAGTAGATCAAATAATAATTGGAAACTAAATAATCTAATACTAAAGAATGATTGGGTGAAACAGCAAATCATAGACATAATTCATAACTTCACCCAAGAAAACGACAATAATGAGACATCATACCAAAATGTGTGGGATGCAGCCAAAGCAGTAATAAGGGGAAATTTCATATCTCTAAAGGCCTACTCATAAAATAGAGAAAGAGAAGGTCAATGAATTGGGCTTTCAACTAAAAATGCTAGAAAAGGAACAAATTAAAAACCCCTAGTCAAACACTAAACTTGAAATTCTAAAAATAAAAGGAGAGATCAATGAAATTGAAAGTAAAAAAAAAAACTAGTGAATTAATTAATAAAACTAAGAGTTGGGTCTATGAAAAAAACAACAAAATAGACAAACCCTTATTAAATCTGATTTAAAAAAGGAAAGAGGAAAAACAAGTTGTTAGTCTTAATAATGAAAAGGGAGAACTCGCCACTAATGAAGAAGAAATTAGAGCAATAATTAGGAATTACTTTGCCCAACTTTATGCCAATAAATTCGACGATTTAAATGAAATGGAAGAATATATTCAAAAATATCGTTTGGCCAGATTAATAGAGGAAGAAGTAAATATCCTAACCAGTCCCATCTTAGAAAAGAAATAGAACAAGCTATTAACCAACTCCCTAAGAAAAAATCCCCAGGATCAGATGGATTTACATGTGAATTCTACCAAACATTTAAAGAACAATTAACTCCAATGCTATATAAACTATTTGAAAAAATAGGGATTGATGGAGTCCTACCAAAATCCTTTTACAACACAGACATGGTACTGATAAACCAGGTAGACTGAAAACAGAGAAAGAAAATTATAGACCAATCTCCCTAATGAGTATTGATGCAAAAATCTTAAATAAAATATTAGCAAAAAGATTACAGGAAATCATCCCCAGGATAATACCAAGTAGGATTTATACCAGGAATGCAGGACTGGTTCAATATTAGAAAAACTATTAGCATAATCGACTGACTATATCAATAACCAAAGTAACAAAAACCATATGATCATCTCAATAGATGCAGAGAAAGCATTTGATAAAATCCAACATCCATTCCTAATAAAAACACTTGAGAGTATAGGAATAAATGAACTCTTCCTTAAAATAGTCAGGTGCATATATTTAAAACCATCAGTAAGCATCATATGAAATGGGGAAAAACTGGAATCTTTCCCAGTAAGATATGGAGTGAAGCAAGGTTGCCCACTATCACCATTATTGTTCAATATTGTATTAGAAACGCTAGCCTTGGGAATAAGAGCTGAGAAAGAGATTAAAGGAATTAGAGTAGGCAATGAGGAAATCAAACTATCACTCTTTGCAGATGATATGATGGTATACTTCAAGTACCCCAGAGATTCTACTAAAAAGCTATTAGAAATAATCCATAACTTTAGCAAAGTTTCAGGATACAAAATAAATCCTCATAAATCTTCAGCATTTTTATATATCACCAACAACATCCAACAGCAAGAGATACAAACAGAAATTCCATTCAAAATAACTATCAACAGCATAAAATATTTGGGAATCTATCTACCAAAGGAAAGTCAGGAATTATATAAGCAAAATTACAAAAAACTTTCAACGCAAATAAAGTCAGACTTAAATAATTGGAAAAATATTAAGTGCTCTTGGATAGGTTGAACTAATATAATAAAGATGACAATACTCCCTAACCTAATCTCTTTATTTAGTGGTATCCCAATCAGACTTCCAAGAAAATATTTTAATGATCTAGAAAAAATAACAACAAAATTCATATGGAATAATAAAAGATCAAGAATCTCAAGGGAATTAATGAAAAAAAAATCAAATGAAGGTGGCCTAGCTGTACCTGATCTAAAACTTATAAAGCAGCATTCACCAAAACCATTTGGTATTGGCTAAGAGATTAATTGGTCAGTGGAATAGGTTAGGTTCACAAGACAGAATAGTCAAGTATAGCAATCTAGTGTTTGACAAACCCAAAGATCCTAACTTTTGGGATAAGATTTCATTATTTGACAAAAACTGCTGGGATAACTGGAAATTAGTATGGCAGAAATTAGGCATGGACCCTCATGTCCTAACACAGTATACCAAGATAAGATCAAAATGGATCCATGATTTAGGCATAAAGAATGAGATTATAAATAAATTAGAGGAACATAGGATAGTTTATCTCTCAAACCTGTGGAGGAGGCAGAAATTTGTGACCAAAGTTGAACTAGAGACCATTATTAATCACAAAAGAGAAAATTTTGATTATATCAAATTAAAAAGCCTTTGTACAAACAAAACTAATGCAAACAAGATTAGAAGGGAAGCAACAAACTGGGAAAACATTTTCACAGTTAAAGATTCTGATAAAGGCCTCATTTCCAAAATATATAGAAAATTGACTCTAATTTTGAAGAAACCAAGCCATTCTCCAATTAATAAATGGTCAAAGGATATGAACAGACAATTGTTAGATGATGAAATTGAAATCATTACCACTCATATGAAAGAGTGTTCCAAATCACTATTGATCAGAGAAACACAAATTAAGACAACTCTGAGATACCACTAGACACCTTTCAGATTGGCTAAGATGACAGGAAAAAATAATGATGAATGTTGGAGGGGATTCAGGAAAACTGGAACACTGATGCATTGTTGGTGGAGTTGTGAATGAATTCAACCATTTTGGAGAGCAATCTGGAATTATGCCCAAAAAGTTATCAAACTGTGCATACCCTTTGATCCAGCAGTGCTACTACTGTGCTTATACCCCAAAGAGATACTAAAGAAGGGAAAGAAACCTGTATGTGCCAAAATGTTTGTGGCAGCCCTGTTTGTAGTGGCTAGAAACTGGAAAATCAATGGATGCCCATCAATTGGAGAATGGTCGCGTAAATTGTGGTCCATGAATGTTATGGAATATTATTGTTCTGTAAGAAATGACCAGAAGGATAAATACAGAGAGGCTTGGAGAGACTTACATGAACTATGTGAAATGAAATGAGCAGAACAGGAGATCATTATATACTTCAACAATGATACTGTATGAGGATGTTTCTGATGGAAGTGGATTTCTTTGACAAATAGACCTAACTCAGTTTCAATTGAACAATGATGGACAGAAGCAGCTACACCCAAAGAAAGAACACTGGGAAATGAATTGCATTTTTGTTTTTCTTCCTGGGTTATTTATACCTTCTGAATCCAATTCTCCCTGTACAACAAGAGAACTGTTCGGTTCTACACACATATATTGTATCTAGGATATACTACAACATATTCAACATATATAGGACACTTGCCATCTAGGGGAGGGAGTGGAGGGAAAGAGGGGAAAAATCAGAACAGAAGTGAGTGCAAGGGATAATGTAAAAAATTACCCTGGCATGGGTTCTGTCAATAAAATGTTATTATAATAAAAAAAAGAAGAAATAAAATAATAACAATAAAAGCCCATAGGGAAAAAAAAGTTTTGCTGCCCAGATTTTTGCATTTCGGGGACATCTGTATTTCAGATATACCTGTACATCACTTTAAAGTGTCACTCTGTGATTTACTATATGATTCCTATTGTTACAGAGAGTACCTCTGGCATATATCTACACTTCTCTTTCCATAAGTAAACTAGAAGTCCTCAATTTTTTTCATACTCAACACAAATTTTGTTTTTGTTTTGTTTTGTTTTGTTTTGTGTGTGTGTGTGTGTTTGTGCGAGCGTGCGAATTATCAAATTATCAAAGATATACTCCCTATGCATGATATATCAAAAATGTCCAACAGATCCATCATTTTGTCTTAACAGTATGGAAACTGAGACATAGAATAATTGTTTTTACACATTCACTAATCACAGCACTTCCCCTGTATCAATTTCTTGTGGTTGAGCAGATTCATAACTTGTTAATTCCTTTTACAGGAATATCTTATCTTCACAAAAACTCTTGACATCTGGCCAAACAAATGCAGTTTGAGACAATATGTTGGTTGCTATTTTTTTTCCAATTTGAAACTCACCAATAGCACTTGCGTTGTTCATCTGTTATCCTTGACATTGAAAGTGATATTTCTGAAGTACTGATTTGATTATTTTATTTCCCTTTTATCAGACCTCTAGTGGCTTCCTTTCCCCAGTAGAATAAAATGCAGAGTAGTTTTTGTCATTTAATAGACTTCCTAACCTGATTCCAAATTACTATTCTAATCTTCTTCTTTACATACTTTATACTAATAAACATACAAACCAGTAAACAAATAGAGTCGAAAATGATAAAATAGATTAGATAGATATAAATGAAACTAGTTTACTTCCTTTTTCTCATACTGACATTCTATCCTTCCTCCTCCATATCTATACTTTACCCAGACTATTCCCCATTTGTGGAAATTACCTTCTCCCCATCTCATAGAATCTTTAGTTTTCTTCAAAGCTTAGCTCAAGTACCACTTTTTTCATGAGCTTTATTTACTAGTGTCCTACAAATTATTTTGTATAAAATTTCATTTTTATGCATTCATGTTATTTCTTTCAGGAGAATATAAAATCCTTTAAAGAACAGGTTATTTTTATTATTGTTATTGCCATCAGCAGCAGCAGCAGTAGTAGCAGCAGCCAAATCCCCATATAGGTAATTAGTACATAGAAGTCACTTGGGAATTCTTTATGAATGAGTGAATGACATGTACTTCCTCCTCTCCATTATTTTTTAGAGTTTTAAACTTTCTTCCAAACTAAACTAAAATTATGCTTCTTAAACAGTTACCTCTCCCCTTATTTACATAAGTTTTGCATTCATTTGCATATGTATATATTATGTTTTTCCATTCCCTAATAGATATAAACTCATTGTCAAGAGTGTATTTATTCATTCATTTTTTAAAAAATTTCTATACCCAAGTCTTACCATTCTGCCTGCCATATAGCCAGTGCTCAGTAAATAAAGCCAGGTAGTCTTTGGGGCTCATTCTCTCAATCCACATTTGGCCTAGTTCTTCTGGTTATCTAAGAATAGTTATGATTATTCTCCTTAGAGTTCATGAATTAAGTCTGAAAGGAAAAGGGAGGGCTTCCAAACCCCATCTACTATTTTCTTGCCTCCTCATATTGTTTGCCAACTAATATAAATTAATCATTGAATCAAATAACATCATTTAGCTATTATAAAGTAATACTTTCGATGATGACTTATTATAGGCAGAAGTACAAGATCCAAAGCTAGAATACACTTTTCTTTTATAAACCCCAGATATTGAGAAAAGTGAGCTTAAATATAAAATGGTTGCTACAAAACATTGCTTCTGTCATGCTCCACTTAAATTTAGTTTTAGTAATTGTAAAACCAGTAGTCAATTTCTTGCTTGTAGGACATCATGACTTTTCTGAGGGGCAAATTTCCTACAGGTATGGGTGAAACAGATGTTATTTAACTGATAAATTCTTATTGCTAATGTTTCCAATTGCTGAGAAGTCTTTTGATGACTCATAACCTTTTAAAGCTCTTAAAGTTATATTGGGGTCCATAGTATCTCTCACACCAATTCAGAGATGATCAGAAAAGAAAGATAATATAATCAAAATAAACTCATATGTAATGAATTCATAGCCTCATGAAAATTGGGTAAAAAGAGAGTATCAAGACAATTACTCAGAGGCCAACAGCAGTTGTATCATTTGCTACCATGGAAAAATAATTTGTTCTCATTCTGGAGGTCCAGTTCACTCAAGGTTAGTGAGATAAATGGAATTGCTTGATGTTAATGGACCCATGAGGAATTTGGGGATAAATTTTGGGGAGACAGTATATTTTAAAATATATGTTGATAACTTTTTCAGTGTAATTGATTCCTTTTATGATCCTATGAATTTTATTTATCAATTATATACGTATATATTTGTATAAATAAAATTTTATTTTTCTGATAAGTCACACATAGACTTCATCATATTTCCAAAAGAGTTCATTATAGTAAAAAGCTTATGAATCTTTTATGGACACAATCAGTTCCAGATCAGCAGCCAATTAAAAAGCTTTTTGTCTCTGCACTGTAAGCAGATAATAAACAGATGACTCCTGTTATGTCCTCTAAAGTAGCAAGCAAAAAGAACCTTTTATTACATATGTCTGAAAGCCGTCTAACCACATGAATTGGCAACAGGCAGAGCATATTGTATTTACTCTGAAGACTGGGTCTTCTCTAGTCAGTCTTTCCTTTAAAAATTAATGAGCCAATCCTTGGGTCATTATGGTATCAAAAAGACCTATTTTGGTTTGGTCACTCAACTCATGATGCTATTTTCACCATCGTCCTTTTATCTGGATCATATATTATGGACTTGAGAAGTGAGCAGGTTCAATTATATGTTATTTTATAGTAGGAAGCTTTCAAGAATTAAGCCCTACATATGGTATCTATTAATGATGCTTATAGGGAGGTTAGTATCAACTTTTCAGCATAGTATCAAAGTTAATTTTTTTATCTAAAAGCAGATGCAGGACATCTTCAAAAGAACACATTTTCTTTTCTTTTCTTTCTTTATTTAATATTTCCCCCAGTTAAACATTCAAAACATTTTTTTTTTATTTTTGAAACAAATTTTTTACATTTTTTAAAAAAAATCAAGTTCTAGGTTCTCTCCCTTATCCCCACTTACAATTAGAAATCACATGTGAAATTATCCAAAAACATTTCCATAAAGTCAAGTTATGAAAAAAAACATAAAATACTCCCCCTAATGAAAATAAAAAAACCTCAAAAAAATAAGTTAAAAGAGAGAGACAGACAGACAGAGACAGAGACAGACAGAGAAAAAAAGAATGCTTCAATTTGTATTGAGACAAAATCAGTTCCTTCTCTGAGTATGGATAAAATTTTTCATCATAAGTCCTTCAAAGTAGTTTTGGCTGATTATACTACTGAGAATATCAAAGCTGACCATTCGCAGAACATTGCTATTTCTTGATATATGGTATATTACACTTTGTTTTAGTTCATGGAGGACTTTCCATGTTTCTTTATGAGAGCATCCTGTTCATCATTTCCCATAGAATAATATTGCATCACAAACACACACCACTGTTTATTGTGTCATTCTCCAATTGATGGGCTTTTCCTCAATTTTCATTTTTTTGTTCTGACAAAAGAGTTGGCTATGAATATTTTTTGTACATATAGGTCATTTTCCTTCTACCCCTCCAAATCTCTTTTGGTATTTATACCAAGTAGTGGTGTTGATAGGTCAAAGGATATGAAAAAATTTATAGCTCTTTGGGCACAAATCATATCTTTTAATCATTTATAAATTGGGGCATGGCTCTTATGTTTTTATCAATTTGACTCAATTCCCTGTATGTTTAAGAAATGAGGCCTTAGCAGAGAAGCTTTGTTCAAGCTTTTTACAATTAGTATTGCTAACTATTTCCTGCCATTTATTCTTTTTCTTTCCTTCCACTCTGTCCCTCCTCAAAAGTATTTTGGTGGTGATCATTCCATCCACCAAAATGCCCTCTCTTTTATCACCCTTCCCTTTTCCCATATCACATTCCTTTCCTGTTTTCCTGAAGGATAAGATAGATTTCTATACCCCTAGTGAGTGTGTATGTTATTTCCTTTTTGAGCTAGTCCTGATAAGAGTAAGGAATCTTATTTACCTTATCTTCCCTCTTTTCCCCTTCAATGGAAAAACTTTTCTTGCTTCTTTTTTATGGCATATAATTCTCTTAACTGTTATAACCTTCACTTAAAATGTATGAAGGAAATGATTGTAAACAGTCATTAAGTTTGAAAATATTATAAATAAAAAATAATAATTACATTAAGGAAAATTAAGAGTAACCTTATTAACGAACTTTCTAGTTTCAAAACAAATCCAGTTATCAGTTTCATCTTTTCTGTTTACTCTTTTATTCCCTTTTAAAAATTGGAATGAAAATATTGATAGATACACATATGGAGAAGCAGTGTGGTATAATAGAGAGCTGGTTAGTGTTAAAGAAAGAACTATATGGATTTAATTCTGCCCCTGATGGGTACTGACTGATTAACCAAGGCGAAGTCTTTTGAACTCCCAGTGTCCCAGGCAATTCTCTCTAATTCTCTGATTGAAAAATGATTGAAAAAACTTGTCAATTTGTATTTATGTGAGGAGTTTCTGCATGCTTCCAGAATTCCCACAGGGAATTACCACATTCCAAACATTCAAACACACTAACACATGCACACACATGTATGCATGCACACATGCACACATCCACAGAGTAATTAAGAAAGTAAAAGAAAAAAACCTTCAAAATTAGAAGATTTTATTCTTTATCACTTTAAAATACCAAATAACATTTTGACAGATTCATCCAGCTAGTATAGGTAATAAAAATGTGTATGTGTGTGTGTGTGTGTGTGTGTGTGTGTGTATGTATGTGTGTGTATGTCATGTTTTAACAGAAATATTTAATTTCCCTGCTATGTGATCTGTCAACTTTACAAGGGGGAGAAAGTTGACAAATCTATCCTAATACTTTCATTTTAAAAGAATTCATTGAAATTTACCACAAAAATTGGAAGCTAATAAGATTATTAGAATATGTACTATAGTCTTTTGTTTGTCAAGGTTGGCCATCAAAGTATAAAGGAAATCAATTTCTTCATGCAGCATTCCTGGAAGTGTTAAATGAAAAATGTAAGTCATCAGTATCATCATCAGCATCATAATTTAATTTTGAAAAGATTATGCAAAAGGATAATTAAAGTCCATTTGGCTTTCACTCAGTCTTTAAAGGAGTTATTTTTTACAGACTCAGGTAAAATGAAGTTTTTCAAATTTTTTAATCTTTTCTTAATGCTTAAAAAACAGGGTTCTTAATGCTTAAAAAACACATTTTTTTCTTATAATTACATCTAGGAAACAAAGGCAATTATGACCTGAGGTTGTTGAAAAATGATACAGACATTTACTTTTGAGGATAAGAGCAAGACAATTAACCTCAGGACCTCAGTTTCTTCATCTACCAAATGAGGAGGATGGACTAGGTTTCTAAGGTAACAATTCTAAATTAATGATTCCATATCCTTTTTGGGAGAAATTAAACACTGTTAATAAATTTCAATATAACCTAGTTTTCTTCTGAGAGTAATAACTGTACTACAAGGAATATTTTTGATTATACACTCTTAATTTCTAAACATTATTCTAGGGGTAACATAAGCTCTGTTAAATTCGATAGCCTTTGGGGACAGGAAGAATGAAAGGAATTAATTATTAGTATATGTGTTGAATAAGAGTCAATCTCCTTATATACACTGAGAATCATCACAAAAAAGGTAACCATAAGGTGATTTTTAATGAATTTTATTTTTACGAATTCAAAGGAATTCATAGTCATCTTTCCCTTTCTTTTAATCAACATCCCGATTTCTATTAAGAGGATAACTATTATTTCAGTTTTTCAGTTTCATAACCTTGGCTGTAGCCTTGAATTCTCACATGGAACTGTTGCTGGTTCTCACAAGGTCATTTGCTAATAATATCACAGCCTGTTCAGCAGCTCAATCCAGAGATAGGAAAAAGTTCAGGCAACTAGTCACGATGAGATTATAGGAGACCTCTCCTGGCACTGGACACAGGATCAATTGCATTGCATGTGACCATATTTGGGTCACAATCTCAGGGCAAAGAAAAACACTAGCTCTTGTAGCTTAAGAGAAATAAGGATACTGGTCAAAGATTCAGAGCAGAGAATAATGTTTGAGATCTCTCACAAGAAAGTAGGGGTTCTGGTGTCACTTCCAAAAAAAAAAAAAAAAGAAAGTTGGAGTCCTGGTGTCACTTTCAAAGCAGAACAGAGCATTAGCTCTTACAGTTCCTAGGGCAGGTGACATAGTTGTTAGAATACTTACAAAGTGATGTCAGTTGCCTAATTTAGCATAGTACTTAGCAAATTCTCTAGCTTACTAATGTATTTAAGATTCACACTTTTGGGAAATTCACTAGTCATTATTCAGTATGAGATTGACAAGTCAGAAGCTCATAATCCCACTCTCTCAAGGGAGGAGTCAGCCTTTGGGAGATAAAGAAGGTCTTAGAGCTTCAGGGAGTTAGTTCAGTTGAAAAGATTCAGAGTGGAGGAGCGTCAGTTCAGAAGAAACCACAAGTCAGAGTTGAGCTAGAGCAGACGCAAAGGACATTCTGCAAGAGCTCTTGGAACCAAGCAGAGATAGGCCTTTAAGAAAGCTAACCAAGCCCAAGGAGAGAGATAAGAAATAAACGTTTGAATTTTATCAGCTGGCTGTATTTGGAATGATTATTACTTTGAACCAAAACTAAGGCTGCCTCCAGAAAACCTCCCCAAGAAACCTGCTCCCAGAGAGAACCATTACATTTTTAAAGAAGAGATCACCACACTTTGGCACACTGAACATGGAACTGATACAGTGGAAAAACCTGTGATCCTGAATCCAGTGGAAAAGTCTCCTCAACCCAGAAATTAGGGTGAGTACAACAAAGAAATTTTGTTAAAAGAGTTAAAGTAGAATTTCAGCTGAGATGGGACAGATGTTAAGAAAACAGCCTTCTGTTTCTGTTCAAGGAAAATGTTCAGAGATCATTGCCAGACTTATAAAAAATCAAGGTTTAATTATAACCTGGGAGCATGCCATTGATCTTTTAAAAAATTGTAAAGTTCACATCTCCTTGGTTTTCTATGGAAAAAGAATTGGATCCAAATGAGTGGAAATTAGGAGAGCAACTAGGTGAATACTACAATTCTCATCTAAACTCAATTTCCAAAAATACACTTTAGACATACAATTTAATACAACTGGCTATAAGAAATTATCTAAGTGTTAGAATGAAGAAAAAGAAGAAAGAGCAAGAAGGGGAGGTGCCAACTAAACTAGGTGAAAAGGAGGAAGAATCAGATAAGAATGACATTAAGTACAATTCTGAGTGTGATACTTCACAGAAGGAGAAATTAGATCATTCCACATCTCATGACCCTCCCCCCTCAATTAATGCTTCATGGGTGGAGGAAGAAGGGGGAGGGAGAGAAGCAAAAACACAATCATCTCCTGTGAAGCAGAATATGACAAGATTAGAAGAGGCATTAATTAAGGCAAAAAATGAAGGAGAAGATAAATCTGATTTTATAAATGCATATCCTTTGATTGAAGAGCTTGATCCTTCAGGTCAAAAAGGGAGAAGATACAGTCCTTTTAATTTGGAAAAATTAAAGGTATGAAAAAGGGTTTCACTCTTTATGGGGCTACATCATCTTATGTGAAGATGTTACTAGATAATATGTCTTATGAAATCTTAACCCCAAATTACTGGAAATCCATAGCTAGAACATGTTTAGAACCTGAACAAAATTTGTTGTGGCTTTTGGAGTTTCATGAATTATGTAGGATTCAAGCCCAATGAAATAGGCAAACTGGAGTTATTGGACAAATCACTTTTGACCAACTAGCTGGTGAAGGTCAGTATGGAGAGAATTCAGAACAGATTTATTATCCCATAACAGTGTATGAGCAAATTTCTAAGGCTGCAATAAAAGCTTGGAGTTCTCTTCCTGGACAGAAAGATGGATGTAAAGCCTTCACAAAAAATAGAGCAAGGTCCCAATGAACCTTTTGCTGATTTTGTGGGACGTTTGCAAACAGCTCTAATAAGAACCACTGGAGACAATGCAGCTACAGAAATAATGACCAGACATCTGACTAAGGAAAATGCCAATGAGGTTTGCAAAAGAATTATATGGGGACTAGACAAAGATGCTCCTTTAGAGGAGATCATAAGGGGTGTGCCACAGTGGGCACAAATGCTTATTATGCCCAAACTATGATGAATATGGGAAGACAGGGTAGGGTCCCTCTTGGCAAGGCACTTCTAGAGAAACTCATCAATGTTTTCAGTGTGGAAAAGTTGGACATTTGAGAGCCCATTGTAGATATGAAGATAGAGTGAGAGGACAAGGTGAGAGAAGAAAACCCAAAACCCCATGTCCAAAATGCAATTGAGGCTTCCACTGGGTCTCGGAATGTAGATGACCTAGAGAAATGAGAGGCAGGGCCCAGCCCCAAGATATCAATCAAAAGACAGGTGGGGCATGATAACAGCTGAGGTTACACCCAGAGAATCAGGACTCTGATGTGATCAATCAGCCTAAAAATAATGACATGGCAGGAAGAGATTACAGTGGGGGAGAATACAGACCTTTTAACCCAACAGGGCAGTGTCCAGTGCAAACAGCTCCAATGTAATTACCAGATGATGAGGAGAAATCCCAAAAGTGGTAAATAGAAGGGAATTAGATAGGTTAACTGCCTGAGAGAGAGGGTTTGCTTGTATTTCTACAGATGGAGAAGGAATCAGATGGGTGCCAAAGAGCCGTATTGCCTTGTCCATCAGAGAGAAACAGAAAAAGAGAAAAACCTCAAAACAAAGGAGAAGATTTAAGAAACATCTGACACTGAAAGAGCATGGCTGACAATGAGACTGTTAAAAGAACTTTAAAATTTTCAGCTTTCAGTTCTTGAGAACCAGCAGGAATCAATGCATTCCTTGAATTGAAAAATTGTTGATGAGACTATTGCAGTACTTCAGAGCTTACAGGAATTATTGGATTCCTGGCACATGAACTAATGGATAATGGATTCCTTTTGGACTATTTCTAGGACTTATGGACATGTATAAATTCTCATGTTGATTCATGTTATTTATTACATTACTACTAGCCTGTGTTATATTGCTATATGCATGTAATTATGGGTAATGCCTCCCATATTGATGGATTTATATCTGTTTCAAATGAGCCCCTTCAGAAACCCACTAATCTGATTTGATTTCCCATTTCCTTTGGTGTTTTGATCTCCCTTCCTGAGATGTCAGGGAGGGTGTGACCACCTTCTTTTTATAGTGTTTTCACTTCTTTTTTGAGCAGTCAGGGAAGGCATGATCACCTTTTTTTAGGGGGGCGTTCTCACCTCCTTGAGAAGTCAGGGAGGTCATGACCACCTTATGTTCTAAAACAAAAGAAAGTGGGAGATGTTAGAATCCTTACAAGTGATAAGTCAGTTGCCTAATTTAGCATGGTACTTAGCAAATTCTCTAGCTCACTAATGTATTTAAGTACTCATTGGTGTTCACACTTTTGGAGGATTCACAAGTCAGTATTCAGTATAAGATTCACAAGTCAGAAACCCACAATCCTACTCTCTCAGAGAGTATGGGAGATCATATATAAAGAAGCTCTTAGAGTTTAAGGGAGTTAGTTCAGTTGAAAAGATTCAGAGTGGAGGAGCATCAGTTCAGAAGAAGCCACAAGTCAGAGTTGAGCTAGAGCAAAGGCAAAAGACAAGTTTCAAGAGCTCTTGGAACCAAGCAGAGATAGGCCTGTAAGAAAGGTAACCGAACCCAAGGAAAGAGATAAGAAATAAACGTTTGGATTTTATCAGCTGGCTGTATTTGAAGTGATTATTACTTTGAACCGAAACTAAGGCTGCCTCCAGAAAACCTCTCCAAGAAACCTGCTCCCAGAGAGAACCATTATATTTTAAAGAAGAGAACACCACACATAGTCACAGTTTCAGGGCTAACAGGAGTGCTAGTGGTTTTGGTTGCAGGGAAACAAGTTCCTTTCCTAGGTAAAAACCATAGCATAAATCAGGAAAACATTAAATATGCCTATCCTTGGATCATAGTACCATGAAAGCACTGAAAACTTGCAAATTCCCAGAACCAGTATAGAAAACCAGAAGCTTGAGACAGGTCCCTTTGTTCTGAGAGTAGAACCTAACTTTAACATAAAAGTAGCAAATAACAACACGAACAAAAATATACCTGACATGTAGGAATATTATAGCCAAACTTCAGTGCTTCCAAGTCAAGGAGAAAATATTGCAAGTAGCCAGTTCATGGAATTCATGGAACTATAGTCAGGATCACACAAGATTTAACAGTTTCTACTTTAAAAGGTAAGGAAGGTTTGGATTGTAATCAAGAATAACCTACCCAGCAAAAAGAAGTTGGATTGGGGGGAAGAGGATGCACATTCAGTGAAATAAAGGACTTTAAAGTATTCCTGATGAAAAGGTCAGAGTAGACTAAAAAAAATTATCTTCAAATGAGATGACTTATGAAAATAAAAATACAAAAGAGAAATCATGAGGGACGCAATATGTTTAAATTGTTTTCAGTCTTGTATGGAAGCTGGTACTTGAACTCAATAACTTTCATCATTACATGAGCACATAAAAGGAATATACACATATGTGTATGAGTAGCTTATGATGAGATCATCTCAAAAACACAGTTAAAGGGATGAAAAAGCTCCCACTGGGAGAAAAGTGTGGTGTTCTCTTCTTTAAAATATAATGGTTCTCATACATCCAACCATTCTGGAGAACAATTTGGAACTATGCTCAAGGAGTTGTCAGGATGTGCATAGCCTTTGATCCAGCAGTGTTACTACTGGCTTATATCCCAAAGAGATCATAAAGAAGGGAAAGGGACCTGTATGAGTACTAATGTTTGTGGCAGCCCTCTTTGTAGTGGCTAGAAACTGGAAACTGAATGGATGTCCATCAATTGGAGAATGGCTGAGTAAATTGTGGTATATGAATATTATGGAATATTATTGTTCAGTAAGAAATGACCAACAGAATGATTTCAGAAAGGCCTGGAGAGACTTACATGAACTGATGCTGAGTGAAACGAGCAGGGCCAAGAGATCATTATATACTTCAACAACAATACTATATGACGACCAATTCTGATGGACCTGGCCATCCTCAGCAATGAGATGAACCAAATCAGTTTCAATGGAGCAGTAATGAACTGAACCAGCTACGCCCAGTGAAAGAATTCTGGGAGATGACTAAAAACCATTACATTGAATTCCCAATCCCTATATTTTGCCCACCTGAATTTTGGATTTCCTTCACAGGCTAATTGTACAATATTTCAGAGTCCGATTCTTTTTGCACAGCAAAATAACAGTTTGGTCATCTACAGTTATTGTATATCTAATTTATATTTTAATATATTTAACATCTACTGGTCATTCTGCCATCTGGGGGGGTAGGGGGAAGGAGGGGAAAAATTGGAACAAGAGGCAATTGTCAATGCTGTAAAGTTACCCATACATATAACCTGTAAATAAAAGGCTATTAAAAAAAGTACTCCCCCCAAAATAAAGTAAAATGGTTCTCTCTGTGAAGGTTTCTTGGGGAGGTTTTCTGAAGGCAGCCTTAGTTTCAGTTCAGAGTAAGAATCATCTCAAATACAGCCAGCCGATAAAATCCAAACGTTAATTTCCTCCTTCCTTGATTCCAAGAGCTCTTGCAGCTTGTCCTTTGCTTTTGCCTCTGCTTTCTTCAGCCTCCAGCCAGCACAAAGGTGGAAGATGGAATGAATCTGACTCCACCTCCAAGAGTGGGCTTGTGGGCTTTTGTATCTTCCAGAATGCTCTTTGGCTCTAAGAGCTTCTTGCTTATATGAGCTCTCTAAAGGTGTGAACACAAGCATTGCTTCTATCAGTTCCACTTAGTACCTTGTTTCAAGTTCTGGCCCATAACATCTCCTTGTAAGATCAGATCAATCATACTGCAACATGCTAAATTATATAATTATTGTCTCTATCAATTCTAATGACTTAACAGCTTGTAAGGATTCTAACAGAAAAGGAAGAGAGAGGAAGAAAGGACATAATTGTCTCATATAAAAGAAACAAAAGAAAGAGTTTTCACAGTGGAGAGAAAAATGAGGGAGGTAGAGAGAAGTGCATGAACTTCACTCTCACTGGAATTTAATCAAAGAGGGCTTAAAGAAATATGCTTTGGTTTTAGAAATCTACCTTATCCAACAGGGAAGTAGAAAAGGAAGAAAAGAGAAATGAATGGGGGTGGGGTGATAGAAGCAAAGTTAGTTAGAAATGGTAATCAAAAGTAAAACCATATTTTTGAGGAGGGACAGGAGATAAACATACATGCAGATAGAAACAGAGATACATGCACAGAGAAAGACAGAGAGAAGTTAAATACACAATTAGTAGTTTTAACTTGGAATGTAAATGAGATGAATTTACCCATAAAATAGATAGTAGAATATATCAGAAATCAGAATCCAACAAGATGACATTTACAGAAAACATCCTTGAAACAGAGAGATAGGCTGAGTCAAAAAGTCAGGAGTAGCCATGATGATTTCAGACAAAGCAAAAGCCAAAAAAATAGACCTAGATTTTTTGAAAATATACAAGCAGGGAAACTATCTTTTGCTTAAAGTTCTCATAAACAAAAAAGTAATATTATTGCACTAAATAGAATAACATCCAATTTTAAAATTAATAGTATTTTCCACCAATTACATGAAGAGATAATTTTTAACATTCTTCATAAGATTTTGAGATCCAATTTTTCCCATTTCCCTTTTTCCTTTCCCCTCTGTAAAGATATCAAGCAATATGATATAGGTTATGCATATATAATCATGTTAAACACATTTCCACATTGGTTATGTTGTGAAAGAAGCCTCAGGAGAAAAGGAAAAACAATCACAAGAAAACAACAACAACAACAACAACAAAAAGCAAAGAAAATAGTGTGTTTCAATCTGAATATGGATTTCATAGTTATTTCTCTAGCTGTAGTAAGCATTTTCCATCATGAGTTCCTTTAAATTGTCTCGGATCATTGTATTGTTGAGAAAAAATAAGTCTACTGCAACTGATGATTGCACATTGGTCACATCACTCAACATCAACTCACGTGAGCCTTTCCAAGTTTATCTGGAATCTGCCTGCTTTTCATGTCTTATAAGACGAGAGTATTCCATTACATTCATATGCCACAGCTTATTCAGCCATTCCCCAATTGATGGGCAGTACCTTGATTGTCAATTCTTTGTCACCACAAAGAAAGTTGCTGTAAGTATTTTTCTACATCTGGACCCTTTCCCTTTTAAAAATGATCTCCTGGGCAGCTAGGTGGTGCAGTGGATACAGCACCAGCCCTGAAGTCAGGAGGTTCAAATCTGGTCTCAGACACTTACCACTTCCTATCTGTGTGGCCCTGGGCAAGTCACTTAACGCCATTTGCTTCAGCAAAAATAAATAAATGGAAATAAATGATCTCCTTCTAGGCATTTACCCATACCTTAAACCCTATACAAGGTTGAAATGGATTTATGATTTAGACATAAAGAGTATTAAAGTAAGCAATTTAGGAAAAAAAAGGATAGTCTAACTCATCTATAAAGAAGCAAGGAATTTGTGACCAAAGAAGAACTACAGTACATTATGGAATGCAAAACCAATAATTTTGATTACATTAAGTTAAACAATTTTTATACAAATAAAACCAATGTAGACAAGATTAGAAGGGAAGCAGTAGAATGGGAAGAAATACGTTCAAGGGTTATAATAAAGACCTTATTTCTAAAATATAGAGAGAATTGACTTAAATTTATAAGAATACAAGTCATTTTCTGTTGGAATCCTAGTGTTAACTCAACTTGAAACAAGGTACTAAGTGGAACTGAGAAACAATGCTTGTGTTCACATCTGTACTCACTGGAGTTCATACATTTGGGAGATTTCAGGGTTTAGTATGAGATATCCAAATTCACACCTCCCTTAAGCCCTGCTTCCAGAAGGAGGAGTTAACCTTTGGGAGATCATATATAAAGAGGCTCTTGGCCTGGGGGGAAGGACTTCAAACATTGCAAGGGGTTGGAGAGGAGCACTCTGGGAGGAAGCCCAAAAGCCTTCTCTCCAAGGCAAGAGAGATTCATTGCATCTTCCACCTTGGTGCTGGCTGGAGGCTGAAGAAAGCAGAGGCAGAAGCCAAGGACAAAGCTGCAAGAGGTTTTGGAACCAAGCAGAAAGATAGGCCTCTTAGAAAAACTAACTGGGCTGTTTTGGAAGGAGAAAACAAACATTTGCATTTTATCAGCTGGCTGCATTTTGGAGTAATTATTTATTTTAACTGAAACTAAGGCTTCCTCCAGAAAATCTCCCTGAGAAACCTTTCTCCCAGAGAGAACTCTTATATTTTAAAGAAGAAAAACACCACAATTCTCCAACTGATAAGTGATCAAAGGATATGAACAGACAATTTTCAGAAGAAATTAAAACATTTCTAGTCATGTGAAAAATGCTCTAAATCACTATTTGTTATGGGCCAGAACTCTGAATTTAAAACAAAGAACTAAAATGAAGACTGCCTCCAGAGACCCCCAACAAAATCTCAACAGAGAATATTACATTTTGGTGCATTTCTCTGATCAATAATGATTTGGAACACCTTTTAATATGAGTAGAGATAGTTTCAATTTCATCATCCAAAAATGGACATGACTCTTTTCAACAATGAGCTGACTGAGGCCAGGATCCAATGATCTTGTGATGGAGAGAGCCATCTGCACCCAGAGAGAGGAATGTGGGGACTCATTAGGGATCACAACATAATATTTTAACTTTTTATTGTTGTTTGGATGTATTTTCTTTCTCATTTTTTTCTTTTTGATCTGATTTTTTTTCTTGTGCAGCCTAATAATTGTGGAAATATGAATAGAAAAATTGCACCTGTTTAACATATAATTGCTGTATAGGGGAAGGAGTGAGGAGAAGGGAGAAAGAAAAAAAAATGTGGACACCAAATTTGCGAAAGTGAAAGTTGAAATTTATCTATGCATATGTTTTGAAAATACAAAGCTTTAAAAAAAACTAACTAAATAGAGCAAGAACCAAAATTTGCATTGCAAAAAAATGTGATGAAGCAAACTACTCTACTGACAGAGAGGTGATGAATTCAAGATGTGTTTACAGCCAATGTGGTCATTTGTTTTATTTAACTAGACATTTATTACAGGGATTTTGTTTATGTTTATTTCATTTCAAATAGAGGATTGAGAAATATTGATATAGATACAGGGCATTCTCCCCTTTCCCCACAAAATAACAAAAAAAAAAAAAAAAGAAAAGAAAAGAAAAAGAAAAGAAAGAAAAGGTCATCTAAGCTGTATGTGTGTATGTGAGTTGAGAAGAAAAAATGGAAAGACCAAAAGGACAGTTTTAACTTAACAGTATGTTAAATTAATTGTCTATTTAAAAAGAAAAGTATTCTGGTTCTACATACACATAATGGATTCACAATTTTAGATGCAATATTTTTTCTCTTTTTCTATGCATGTGGGAATGCTAATTTATATAAGTTTTTTTAAGAGCTTTTAATGCGAAAAATATGTTGAGAGTGTTGTGTGAGAAAAATATCGAGAAAGCAGGTAATATTAGATTTTAAAGTATGTGAGAAGGAATAAAGTATAAAAAATTTTCACTGACATGAAGGGGCAAGTTGTGAAGCACTTTAAATGTCAAACACATAATTTTATATTTGACCTTGAAAGTAATAGGAATTCTACTAGTGGAAATCAAGTTGCCTTTTCAGTATATAATACATTTTACTAAATACTTTTTTAAAAAAACAAATGAAAAGAGAGCGTAATACAGTGGAAAAATCATGGATTCTTGCATAGAGGATCAGTTCTCCCTCTGATTCCTATTTCTTACTAGTTTTTGGGCAAGTCAGTTAACTATAGTTTGTTCAAAATATTCTTTTAAATATGAGGAAACTGAGGCCCAAAGAGAAAAGGCATCTTTCTTGATGTTATATAATGGCAGAACTGAGTCTTGAACTCAAAATATCTCTCGTCAAATCCTCTGCTTCTTTTACTACTTCCAATTGTTTCCCAAGATCTATGGGGTAAATAGTATTTTCTGCACAAAACCTTTACTGATCTTCTCAGGTTAGGAATGGAATACATTTCCTGGAGATTAAAGACAGTTGCTGTTGTTACGGAAGAAATTGAAACCAATTATAATCATATGAAAAGAAAATCACTACAGATCAGAGAAATGCAAATTAAGACAATTCTGAGATACCACTACATACCTCTCAGATTGGCTAAGGTGACAGGAAAAGATAATGGCAAATGATGGAGGGGATGTAGGAAAACTGGGAAAAAACTGGGAAAAAAATGCATTGTTGGTGAAGATGTGAATTGATTTAACTATTCTGAAGAGCAATTTGGAACTATGCCCAAAGGGCTATCAAACTGTGCATACCCTTTGATTGGGAAGTGTCTCTACTAGGCTTGTATCCTCAAGAGATCATAATGAAGGGTAACAGGCCCACATGTGCAAAAAAGTTTGTGGTAGCTCTTTCTTTAGTTGCAAAAACCTGGAAACTGAATGGATGTCTATCAGTTGGATAATGGCTAAATAAGTTATGGTATATGAATGTTATGGAATATTATTGTTTTATAAGAAATGATCAGAAGGATGATTTCAGAGAGTCCTGGAGAGACTTACATGAACTGATTCTAAATGAAATGAGCAGAACAAGGAGGTCATCAATTCAGGCCAATTCCAATAGTTTTGTGATGAAGAAAATCATCTGCACACAGTGAAAGGACAGTGGGAATTGAATGTGGACCACGACATAGTATTTTCACTGTTTTTGTTTTTGTTTGCATACATTTTCTTTTCTTTCTTATTTTTCCCCTTTGATCTGATTTTTCTTTTGCAGCATGATATTTGTTCAAACACGTATAGAAGAATTGCATGTATTAGATATATTTTGGATCACTTGCCATCTAGGTAAGGGGTAGGGGGGAAGGGAAGGGAAAATTTATAACACAAGGTTTTGTAAGGGTGAATGTTAAAAATTATCCATGTATATACTTTAAAAATAAAAGGCTTTAATTTTAAAAAAAGAAAAAAGTACATGACTTAAACCATATTTTAACTATTTTGTTCTCTGATAATGACTGTTACTACTTAAATTTGATCAAGTTACATATAATTTAATAAACAAGAAAAACAACATCCCATAGCTACAGGGTATGATATATAATTTGCAGCTTATAGTACTCTTGAAGAATGTTTTTAATCTCATGCTCTAGGAATATTTAAATTATACCTGTCACAAACCCCTAAAGCAAAAAGTGCAACAGGTTTACACTAGAAGGGGGAAAAAGCAACTTCTGTTGTTTTCATAGATTCAGACTATCCATAGCAAAAATGCACTGAATGACTTTTAGTGTCTTAGATTTGTGACTGAGCTCTAAGTGTTCCTGCCTTAGCCACTTCATGACTATTGGAATAAACTGTTACCATTTGCACATTTCAGGTGGATCTTCACATGCTTGGGGTTGACATCCTTCCAATGAGGGGCACATCAGTTATCCTCAAGTTCATATAGGCCCTCTGTTGCGATATGTTCATGCTACAGTTTCTTGGAACCAGAAGTAAGAGTTAACTGCTCGGTAAACACCAAAGGTTGATGAGCATCCCTGAAACAAAGTTCAAGTCTTCACAATAGAAGTGCTAGTCCTCCTTGAACACCAATATGTACTCCAATATTATAATATTACTAACAATATTATAGCGGTTAATTGACACACCTAATTTTACAAAGGAAATAAGCTTCAGAACAAGGATTTGAATCCAGTGTTCTTTACTTAGATTGCAGAGTTGTTAGAGGGTTAGAAGAAATAATATAAGTACTTTGAAACTTTTAAAATACCTTGCCACTGTCAATTATTTATATTATTATAAGTATATAAATAGTCTAATTATTAGTCAGGCTTGTTGCTTAGTAAGTCAGCTGTAAAAACATGACAATCATTGTTTGAAATTAGAGAATTGGGAGTTGAAGGTATAGAAGTAGAAAGATAAAGTTTTTGTCTCCATGTTCCTTAGTTATTGTTTTCTTTTCATTCCTGAAGCGGATTGTGACATTGAGAATGTGATGCCATTGACTTATAAGTGAATTGGATTTAAGTGAGGGGGTGCTGTGCAAAGTCATAAGCCTCACTTTCTCCTCCTAAATCACTTAGATACAGTGGTAAAATGTATATTAGGACCCCTAGATGTCATGGGAGAGCTAGCCCTTTTAAAGTTCAGTTATTTCCCAGGTCTCAGTTTATCTGGGGCAACCCTCATTCATTAAGGCTAGGTAAGAAATGAGACAAAAAATGGTCTCTTTTACCTATCTTTGCCCTGATCCCAAATCAATCTGGCAATCTAGGAGGGGAAGAACCTGAGTTTCTAGTCAGAACAGAAACAATGGCTTTTTTATGTTCATTCTGAGCCATCAAAACCCAAATAATAAGCAAAGTAGGCTTGGTTTTGGACTTATTTATTGTTGGCTAATCAGTGAGAATCAGAGTGATTTAGTTTCAAGACATTGCCCTTAAAAAAGAAATATAGCTCATAAACCTCAGGATATCTTGTGAGGTTTTAGCAATCCAAATTTACATTCTTTTGGGCAGAGGAACTACAGGTAAAGCATTTCCTTTATGGCCAGAGGGAGAAAAGGGAGAGAGTGTTTCCTTAGCCTATGTTACTGTACACTATAGACCAAGAAGTAGATAATATCCTTTAATATTTTGATAGATACAGAATTTTATCATTCAGTGTTCCCTCCAGTTATGTGAAATCCTAACTCATTCATATCTTTTTGGACCTTTGACCATACCTTTCCATGAATCCTCCTCCCACACCTCTTCACCTGCATGCCCCAGGATCCATCAACCATATCAAGAGCCACCTTCCAGATGGTTCAGCATATTATGGGAGTAATGGTACAGCTTGGTACCTATTTCTCTTGACTTGAATGAAACACATTCTCCTGTCGTTATATACTTTTTTGATTATGTCTCATATAATTTCTTGTGGCAAAAATTATTGCTCATAATATCTCATTTGGTGACCCTTGATTTTAATTTTTTTCAAGATTACATTAATCCATGATTTGTGACCATGTAATAGCACTGCAATTAGACTAATGTTAAATCAAAGGATTTTTGTTTAAAGGAAAAGGTCTGACATGTTGAAAGTGTTAAGCAATTTCTAAAATTCAGACTACTCTGTTCTTTCTATTTAATTATGGGCCTAGTTTACCATTGGGAATGTCCATTTAGTTATATATCAGAATTTAGAAAGTAGTTCTTTTTTACCTCTTTCTTTTTGTTTGTTTTTGCTTTGCAAGAATTAGTTGAATTCAATTGAGTCTTTATGAAACAGAGCCTGGGAAATGTTCTGATATTTGATGCAATTATTAATGTTATGATGTAAATGTGGAAGATCTTGCTATATCCTACATAACAATGGCAAATTTCATTAGCTCCATTGGTTATCATCCTAATGAAGAGAACGATAAATTTACAGATTTGTTTTGTCCCCAAGTCCACAGAATTATCTGATATGCTTTGCCTTAAAGGAATTTTAGAGTCAATATGTTGAAAACAGAACTCTCTAAAATACATTGTAAATCTATCAAGTTTTTCTAACATACCTCTTTTTGTTGAGGGTAAAACCATTCTTTTAGTTATTTAGCTTCATGAACTAAGAATCAGCATTGATTCTTAAAATTGCCTTATCTTTGACCTTTTCAATCAGTCATAATGTCTTGTTAATTTTACCTCCAAGAGGTAACCAAGAGGTTTTTATCAATTCTCTCCTCTCTCCACTCATATATTAACCTCACTCTCTCTTATCTGGTAATTGTTGTCCTTTGTTCTAGTTCTCAAAGAGGATCAAAATGACACCCATTATGTTAGAATCATGTTGATGATTGCCTAGCTGTAGCTGATCTGATCAATATGAGCTTGGAATGTTCTACCACAGGTCAGGCATAACTAGTTCATATGAACATTTGGGATGGATTCTCTTACTATGTGCATCTTGCATTTCTTCTGACCTACTTTAATTCTATGCTCATAGAGCACAACACCTTTTCTGATGAGAACATGTCATATATTGTGTGGTCTTGTGCCAGTGTCTCTCATGATGTGCAATTACTTCTTTTTTTTAATAACTTTTTATTGACAGAACCCATGCCAGGGTATTTTTTAAACAACATTATCCCTTGCACTCACTTCTGTTCCAATTTTTCCCCTCCCTCCCTCTCCCCCCTCCCCCAGATGGCAAGCAGTCCTATACATGTTAAATAGGTTACAGTAGAAGTTATAGTAGTATATACAATATATGTGTGCAGAACTGAGCAGTTCTCTTGTTGCACAGGGAGAATTGGATTTAGAAGGTATAAGTAACCCGGGAAGAAGAACCAAAATGCAAGCAGTTTGCATTCATTTCCTAGTGTTCTTTCTTTGGGTGTAGCTGCTTCTGTCCATGCTTGATCAATTGAAACTGAGTTAGATATTCTCTTTGTTAAAGAAATCCACTTCCATCAGAATACATCCTTATACAGTATGATTGTTGAGGTATGTAATGATCTCCTAGTTCTGCTCATTTCACTCAGCTTCAGTTCATGTAAGTCTCATCAATCCTCTCTGTATTCATCCTGCTGGTCGTTTCTTACAGAACAATAATATTCCATAACATTCATATACCACAATTTACTCAACCATTCTCCATCCATTCATTTTCCAGCTTCTAGCCACTACAAACAGGGCTGCCACAAACATTTTGTGTGCAATTACTTCTAAAGTTCTTAAGAGATTGGGAGTGTCACTTTTTCTGACTAGCACATGGTTTGCCCTGTTTGAGTTCTCTACAAAATAATCTGTTTGGCAAGCATACATTTGACATTTGAACAATGTGGATAGTCCAATGGAGTTGTGCTCTCTGAAGTAGAGTTTGAATGTTTGGCAGTTTAGTTCAAGAAAGGACTTCAATGTCTAGTATCTTATCCTCCAAGTGATCCTTCAGAATCTTCCTAATTTTTTCTTATCTCAAATGTCTGTTTCCAGTCTGTTTTCCGCCCAGATGCCAAAGGATCTTAAAGTATAGATCTGTTCATGTCTATTAAGTCAAAAAATTTCAGTAGGACCCCTCCAGTTTGGCAATTGACAACACAGTTGCAACCTATATTTCTAGAGTGATTTTATATTATTCTCCTTCAAGTATTATATATTTCAGCAAAATTGCCTTACTTGTGGTTCCATACATAAACATTTCATATATCTGCCTTCATGACTTTCAATAGACTCTTTGCCATGACAGAAATTCTTTTCTTTTTCATCCCCACCTTTTGGAAAGCCTTCAAATCTCAGCTTAATTCCCCCTTTCTTATTAAGGCTTTTTAAAAATTTTCCTATTGTCCTTCAATTGCTTGTATTTTTTGTAATTGCTCATATATGAAGGCTTGTACCTTCTTGCTCTGAGGAGAAAGTTATCTCATCTTGTAAAAGAACTGTTGTTTTGGTTTTTTCCTTTACATCTCCAATGCATAGTATAGTACCAGGCACATAGATAGCATAGAAGTTCCTCAATAAAAGTTTATTGAATTTTATTGAATTGTATTGAAACACAATCTAGAAGAAGTACATTTACAAATAGTATACAAGGTAAAATGCAATCTTACCAAAAGCAAGTGAAATAAAATGTCTTATAAATATTCAAGGAAAGAGAAATGATTTTCAGTTTCATATGATGTCACTTGCCCTGAGTCTTAAGAAGAATTTTAATAGGCAGAGATAAAGCCAACTGTCTATATGCATGGATATCAAGAAGTCTAAGATACAAATAGAGAACAACAAATAGCCCAATTCTACTGAAATATGAATGAAAGGTTATCAAACAAAGCTGGAAATGTTGATTGAATTCAGATTGTGAAAGGTTTTGAACATCAATCTAAAAAAATAGATTATGTCCCAGAAACAAAAGGCAGCCAATGAAATGTATTTTGGGGGAAGAGAATCGTATTTTGTATTTTTGGGGAAGAGAAAAAAGAGAACATGATCAGAGAAGAGGAAAAAGATGTTGGAAAGATACCAGGGTTCAATAAATTCAGTGTAAGCTTCAGAAACACCTTACTTTTCCTTTTAATTTCTTTCAATATGTTATAAATGAAAGACATTCATATTCTGTCCAACTTTTTTCTCAAGACTTTTTATCCCCTCACATAGTTGCATACATACACACATTTTGAGTGTTGTTTTATTTTTCTCCCAAGATTAAGATTTTCTAAGAAATTTTATTCTTTGCATATAAATTTGATTTATATGAAGGGAATGAAGGGAAACAATAAAAGAAATGATGAATTACGGTAATAATAATGATGATTTACATTTACATAGTGTTGCAAGGTTTCTAAAATGCTTTTCCTCTTATACTAATGAGGTAGAGATTTTGTGTTGAAAATGTGATGGAAGCTGTAATATAAATAGGAATGGAAACATAAAATGAAGGAAAAATAGGCAATACAAAATAAATAAGTTTTGCACATGTGCAATAAGGTGATGTTTATTCAAATCTTTAGATGAATATTTGATCTCAGTGGTCTCAATTCTCTGCTCAACAGTACTCATCTGAATGTCACCATACTTCTCATATTTATTTGACATTATTTTCATAAGGCTCTAGCTATTGGGGTTGAAGGAACAGAATCTATCTATTCTGAAGATAGATTATGAACTGAGGTTTTTTGGAAGTAAGAAAAGAATGAAATTATTCCAAGCATTAGACACACAATGTAGGACCACAGAAGTTAAGAGCTCTATTGAAGTGTACAGAACAAAAAATAATCAGGGATTCCTGATTCATATAATACATGGAAGTAAGTGAAATATAATAATAATATGGAAATAGCTTGGGAAAATAATAAGAAAGCAACAAAGTTGAGAAGAATTTTGAATACCAAGGTGCAGATTTGTATTTGATTCCAGATGTAATAGGAAGTAATTAGAGTGTATTGAAGTGGGAAGGAGGTCATATCTGTGTTTTAGCATGATTAATTTGAAAATTGAGAAGCAGCTGGAATGAAGTGCAATGAGACTTGAAACAAGGAGACCAATCAAAGGATATTGCAATAATTAGAGCCTGAGGTGTTGAAGGCCTCAGACATGGTGCTGATTATTAATAGAAAGAAAGCAACATATACAAGAGAGAGAGTGAAGGGAAAAATAAGAGTTAGGGGTAGGTTTAGTAGATCACTCTTATTTTTCTCTTCCAGTATATTGATCACAAGAGGTTCATCCACTATATTGGGAATCTTCCTTGTTTTTTATTGATGTTGCAAGATACTAGTGCAATACATATCCTTCTTCACACTTCTTGAACAGCCCTTATTTTTTTTCATTCCTTTCTTTTCTCTTTTTATTTTTTTATTGAAATAAATACATGCCACCAATGAAGAGGAAATTAGAGAAATAATGAGTTACTTTGCCCAACTTTATGCCAAAAAATTTGATAACCTAAGTGAAATGGATGATTACCTCCAAAAATGTAGGCTTCCCAGATTAACAGAGGAGGAAGTAAATTGCTTGAATAGTCCAATTTCAGAAAAAGAAATAGAAATAATACAAAAAAAACAGAATAGGAAAATAAAAACCACAAAACAAAACAAAAATTTTATGTGCCCAGGAGACTATCAGGGAGGATTCAAAATTTATAACAATAAATTCCCATTTCAGGAAAGCAGATTATAGGCAAGAGTATTAATCTTTGCATCTTTGCTTCCTTGTGGTCTATTTTTTGTTTTCTACTGTGCACTTTTTACTTTATTATTTTTTTGCCTTTTCATCTCCCTTACCTCCCCCAAGCAATTAAGAGCAGATATATTTACACACATACACACACATATTCATTCACATTCATTCATACATCAACACACTTATCTATTAACACATAAATACATACTCATATACATACATACCTATGTGTGCTCATACACATGTGTAAATATGCATCTAAAACAATATTAATATGGTTTCCATATAATGTAGATTTTTCTCTTGATTCATTCTTAAGTTTGACTTTGTCTAAGATAAATGATTGAGTCCTATTTTTTCTAATAAATTTTACTCCTAATTATTTTTGTAGTATTTGTGTATATAACTCTTATTTCCTATTCCTGATAACTTTTCTACTTTAATTCTGCTCCTCTTCTTAATCTGCCTTGCTATTATTTAAGGTTCCCCTACCTACGAATCCCTCCCTCATCTTCTCCCTCATTTTTCCTTCCCTCTTTATCCTATTAATCTATATACCTTATCCCATTCCTGTTAATCTAAACACTCTTCTGAACGTAACCTTATTCTATGCCATCCTTTCCCTGCTCTTTGTCCCTTTCCCACTAATCTACACATCCTTCTCTACCTCACTTTATCCTATTCTTTCCCCCTTTATACCTTTACAGAGTCTGAAAGATGCTATACTCATATATGTAGATTTAGCCCATTCCCAATGTGAATAGGTTTTCAGAACAATGAGTCTCCCTACCCCCTCTAAGGCCTCTGTTTTGAACTTTCCTCTGTATCACATTTGTATAATATAATAACTATTTTTATGATTTTCTAGACAGTCTTGATTTTTAGTATTAGATCTTATTCAACTCTGCCCCAATCTTTCTTTTGAGCTACTCAATTACTGATAACAGTCTTAAACATATCAAACTAAGATTTATCCATGTTGTGTCTCTTGAATTTAATCTTTGATGTTTGTTCTTACATATTAAACTTTCCATTATGTTTAGGTTTGGTTGAGACAAAGTCCTGAAAATCTGTAAGATCATTGAATGTCCACTTTTTTTCATTCAATATTGTGGATGACTTTGATGGCTATGATGTTTTTGACTGAAGGCCTAGTTCTTTTTATTGCTGTTATTCATTATTCCAGGACCTGCCATGTGTTTTTTTTAACTGCTGATAAATCCTATACATTATAATTGTAGCCACAGTATATTTGAATTATTTTTGTTGTTGTTGTGCATTCTTTGTTTCTTGCAAAATTTTTTTCTTGATGTGGGAGTTTCGAAATTTGGCAATAATATTTCTTTATGTATTTCCACGAAGAATCTCTTCGAGTTGGTGATCAATGGTTGTTTTCTATCTCTACTTTCCCCTAGTGTTCTATAACTTCAGGACAATATTTTGGAATCATTTCTTGTATTATTGTATCAAAGTTCTTTTTTTTTGGTCACAATTCCAAAATTAATTGGTTGTCCAATTATTCTTATATTTTCTTTTTTTTGATCTGTTCTCCAGATCTGTTGTGTTCTTTTATAAAATGTTTCATATTCTTTCTTGTGTGCTTTCTAGAGCCCCCAAGTGGGGGTGCCAAACAATACCATCCAGGCTAGCCCTCTGGAGGATCTCAAGACCAACCAGAGTCCTTGGTCTTAGTGGAAGAGTTATGAGGTGAGACTCATGTGGATGGTCAAAATATGAAGTCTGTTTATTCCAAATTCTCTCTACCTTATATACTCTATTACCTTTACATAACCAAAGCAACACTGCACATGTGCTAACTATATACTGCACATGAGAACCCACATAAACAACTTGCTATTGTATGTAGATAACTTATTGCCACTAAGTATCACTCTGCTTTATTTACAACACAGGTTGTCACTACTTCCCAACTTCTCAGGAAGGCCAAGAGCCTTTAGGGGAGATGGGGGAGATGAACCAAACATTGTCAGCAGATTCCCTCTGGGCTGAAAGATCTTATACCTCATGTGACAATACTGAGAAATACTTCATCCAATCAGTCTCATCTCATTGGTAGTAAGGATAGAATGGATAGGTTTGTATATTGGTTTTAAGTAGAGCATTGAATAATGTAGATGTATTTCAATATTTAGATTCTGAATTTTTATTACTGATTCACTTTAAACTTTCTGAATTTTAATTTCCTAATATGTTAACTAGGAATAATCATAACTGTACTAGATGTACAGGTTTTTGTGGAGAAACTATTTTGTAAACCTTAAGACAACATGTAAATTTTTTTGTTCTTTTTTATTTTGTTCAATATAATTTGAATAGAAATGATCATGATTGCACAAATCACTATTTCCTAGTATTTTTAATATTCTGCAGCCCATTTTGCCCTTTGTAGTGAAAGCAATAATTATTCTTTGATGTTGTTAGTAATTATAATAATGGTGCCAAATAATGAATATCTAACGTGAAGGGATGATTGCAATTGAATGACTATTAAATGGACCAAAAAAAGTTAGTCTAAATGATCAAAAAATCTCTTCCAGTTCTTAATCCAATGAAATTTTAAGATTTTGAAAAAATATATTATTTCTATATCACATCTCATTATCCTGAAATTATTTAATAATATTCTTAATAAATATATATTACAAAGGTAAAGGAATCATAATTAGATGTTCATAGTCAAATCATCTTTAAAAGCATATTTGATGTTTAATGTAGATTGATATAAAGGTCTAAATCCCATTTAAGTCAGGATAAAGGAAATAATCTCTAGGAATAAATGATTTACCTATTTAATGCTTCTAGAACAAAAGACAAAATGAGGGACTCATTTTTTCTAAGACAGAAATAGGTAATTAATTCTTTAATACAGTATTTTTGTTACTATAAGGTGAAACCTATAATTAAATTAGCGCCTAAATTATATATGATTATAGGGCACTTCAATCTCCTCTAATGAATTTCATAATGAAATTATTGGTCCAAGCAAGTGTGCTTACTTATATTGAGATAAGCTATCTGAACAATCTTTAAAAATTCCACGGCTGAAAAACTAACTTTGCTTTGCTTAAAAGTTTCAAAAACATGAAAAATAATCTTTATTAACCAATGGATGATTTTAATACATGTACCAGAGTCAATATGTACTATATAAAATTAAAAGGGCGAAATGATTTAACAAAGTGCTCACAGGTGCACTGACAAAAATACTTAAATTTAAGCAATAGTAAGACTTTATTAAGTAATGCTAAGACTTTATTAAGACTCCTGTTTCTATGTGGAAATGCCTCTAGCACTGGAAGTGTTGATTTACAACTTCTAGTTGAGCTTCTAGTCTGAGGAACTTTCACCCTGGCATACTGATTGAAAACCTGATATGCTGAGTTACATACAGGGCAGAGCAGAGCCTTAAACACACTAATTCAAATGTCAGTTCAAATTCAAAATTCAAACTGTATTGCCCTTATTTTGATTATATGAAAGAAACACAGAGCTACTGTGATAGAGAAACTATGAGAAATTTCAATTGTAAAAAATGTATCAATGAAATTAATTTAAAAACATAAAAGAAAGATCAAATTTTACATGGGAGAAAAATTAAAGTAATATATATACACAAACACAAACATGATAACACCAGTCTCCATCCTTTTGATATTTTTTTCATTCTATTTATTAAAGTTCTTGATTTTGCATTCAACAAAATTAATTTTCTATTATTTTATCTAATTTTATAAAGTATTTTGGTTTTTGATTGATGTAATACTAAAACTCAAAAAACAATCAGGCTAATATTTATTGTTATCACATTGGTATGACTTGGATATGAATATTAAATGTTTCTCCGATTAGGTATTTTTATTTCTGCAAAAATATTTTTTAAAAAATTT
The DNA here is from genome assembly GCF_902635505.1 of Sarcophilus harrisii. Classification (NCBI taxonomy): domain Eukaryota; kingdom Metazoa; phylum Chordata; class Mammalia; order Dasyuromorphia; family Dasyuridae; genus Sarcophilus; species Sarcophilus harrisii. Next base: position 122,334,763 of record NC_045431.1, on the reverse strand, counting down.
GTTTATATGCTCTGCATATACCTTGGATATTTGCTTTTCGTATATTTAATAAAATTTGTTTTTTATCATGCATTGAATTTATTTTCCTATTTATTGTTTATTTTGAGTTTTACTAGCAGAGTAACAATAAGGTAATATATTTTGCAGATACTTTATGTTCTGATACTTTTCTTAAACTATTAATGGTTGTGTTTCAATGATTTTCTAGTGTTCTTTAAGAAAATCATCACATCATTTTCAAATAAAGATAATTTTGTTTCCCCTCTGCCTCCTATTTTGCCTTTTTCTTTTATCATTGCTATAACTAGCATTTCCAGCATTAAAAAGTGATGAGGCAGACAAATGGCCATCCTTGTTTATTCTTATCATTGTTGATAGAAGCTGCAATTTCAAGGGTGTGTATATACCCACATACATATGTGTATAAACGTGCAATACAAGCATTCTTTGATGTATCCATGCATACATAATCACATGTGTATATATTAAATAAAAGTTCATTTTTATAACTTTACGTTTTCTACAGATATAATAATATTTCATCTAAGCATATACAATATGTTACCACATGTATTTAATTTCAATATGTGCAATACTTTGATGATTTTCTGCATCTGTTGAATAGAATTTATTTTATTTTTGGAGAATATTATGATATTCAAAGTTTTTTTTTTCTAATGAGAGATAGCATAATTTAAGGGATAGAAAGCTAGTCTCAAAGCCAGGAAGACCAATCATTTTGAAAAGAAGTTTGAAACTGTTTAAAAATTTATCATTTTCTTGTTTTTTAAAAATACTTAAAATTATTTTAATGAGTAAATACTCATTTTTAAGGATAACATTATTAATCTCCATTTTGGTTTTGATACTTAGCATTACTTTTGAATAAAAATTGTATTTTGTGATGAAAAGTATAATGTCCAGGCTAGCTCCCTGGAGGACCTCAGGATCAGTTAGAGTCAGGATCAATCAAAGTTCTTGGTCTTCAGGGGCAGAAGTGAAGGAGGCAGGCAAGCTGCCACACAGCTTGCCAAAGATGTATCCTAGATTCTGGAGTCCCAAGTCTCCAGCTTCTCTCCTTGTCCTGTAGCCAACTGACTCTGACTTCTCTCCTTCAGCCCTCCAATTCTTGCCTATGATTACATCACCACCAAACATTCAGCAAGCACCAATGGAGAAGAGAGGTATCACATCACCATTTCATCTAAATATATCAAATAGGTAATTAGCCTTAAGTGCTCTTAAAGCTCTTAAAGCTCACCTTTTCAGAGTTACAGCCCTCTACAGAAAAGAATGCATTTAATATTTCTGCTTTTGGCATTTATATCTTGATATATTACTTTATGATATGATATGATATGATACTTTATGATATATATTATATTACTATGATATATTACTTTATATCATAGAATACTATCGACTTATGATAAATTTTCTGTTCAATCTTCAAAAGTATGTGGAATTTTAAAGACTAGTTGTCTATATTTATCAAAGTTCCATGATGACTGTTTTTTTCTAATTTGTGTTTAAATTCTGAATTCATTTTTATTATCTTTAAAATTTTTTTTAATTCTAAGAGAGTCATCCTGAATTATTATCTTACTATCTAGATCGTTTTTTAATGAGCTTTGTTCTTAACATAAATGCTATGTCTTTTGGAAAATTAATATTGATATTAATTCTTCAAGACATATAATTCTTCTTTGTCTATCTTAGTTAATGTTATTGTTAACTTATCTATGATTATGATTGCTTCTTCAGAAAAAAATACTACTACAAAACTTTTCCATCCCATATCTCTAATATTATTTTAATACTGGAGGATTACTTATTATTAGGTAAAAACATTCATTTACATTTCAGTTTATTATATTACAGTGTTTTCTTTTTTATTATAGCTTTTTATTGACAAGATATATGCATGGGTAATTTTTCAGCATTGACAATTGCAAAACCTTTCATTCCAATTTTTCCACTCCTTCCCCCCACCCTCTCTCCTCCATATGGCAGGGAGACCAATATATGTTAAATATGTTAAAGTAGATGTTAAATACAATATATGTATACATATACATAGTTATCTTGCTGCACAAGAAGAATCAGACTTTAAAATAATGTACAATCAACCTGTGAAGGAAATCAAAAATGCAAGTAGACAAAAACAGAGGGATTGGAAATGGTATGTAGTGGTTCACTTCTCAAAGTTCTTTTGCTGGGTGTAGCTGCTTCTATTAATTATTGAACAAATGGAACTGATTTGGTTCATCTCATTGTTGAAGAGAGCCACTTCCATCAGAATTGATCCTCACATAGTATTGTTGTTGAAGTATATAATGGTCTCCTGGTCCTACTCTTTTCACTCAGCATCAGTTCATGTAAGTCTCTCCAGGCCTTTCTGAAATCATCCTGTTGGTCATTTCTTTCAGAACAATAATATTCCATAACATTCATATACCACAGTTTATTCAGCTATTCTCCAATTGATGGGCATCCACTCAATTTCCAGTTTCTGGCCACTACAAAGAGGGCTGCCACAAATATTTGCACATACAGGTCCCTTTCTCTTCTTTAAAATCTCTTTGGGATATAAGCCCAATAGTAACACTGCCGGATCAAAAAGTATGTACAATTTGATAACTTTTTGAGCATAGTTCCAAATTGCTCTCCAGAATGGCTGGATGTATTCACAATTTCACCAACAATATATTAATGTCCCAGTTTTCTCACATCCCCTCCAAATTTCAGCATTACCTTTTCCTGTCATACAAGCCAACCTGAGAGGTATGTAGTGGTATCTCAGAGTTGTCTTAATTTGCATTTCTCTAATTAATAATGATTTGGAGCATCTTTTCATATGGCTAGAAAGTTTCAATTTCTTCATCTGAAAATTGTCTTGTTCATATCCTTTGACCAGTTATTGGCTTGATTTCTTATAGAGTCAATTCTCTATATATTTTGGAAATGAGACCTTTATCAGAACCTTTGACTGTAAAAAATGTTTTCCCAGTTTATTGTTTCCCTTCTAATCTTGTCTGCATTTTGGTTTTGTTTGTACAAAAGCTTTTCACTTTGATATAATCAAAATTTTCCATTTTGTGATCAATAATAATCTCTAGTTATTTTTTGGTCACAAATTCCTTCCTCCTCCACAAGTTTGAGAGGTAAACTATCCTATGTTCTTCTAATTTATTTATAATCTCATTCTTTATGCCTAGATCATGAACCCATTTTGACCTTATCTTGGTGTACAGTGTTAAGTGTGGATCAATGCCTAGTTTCTGCCATCTAATTTCCAACTTTCCCACCAGTTTTTGTCAAACAGTGAATTCTTCTCCCAAAAGCTGGGGTCTTTGGGTTTGTCAAACACTAGATTATTAAAGTTATTGACTATTTTGTCCTTTGAACATAACCTATTCCACTGATCAACTAGTCTATTTCTTAGCCAATACCAAATGGTTTTGGTAACCGCTGCTTTATCATATAGTTTTAGATCTGTACAGCTAGGCCACCTTTATTTGATTTTTTTTTCCATTAGTTCCCTTGGAAGGCTTGCCTTTTTTTCTTCTAGATGAATTTTGTTGGAGAGTCTGATTGGTATAGCACTAAATATAATGATTAGTTTAGGTAGTATCTTTATTATATTTGCTTGACGTATCCAAAAGCATTTAATGTTTTTCCAGTTGGTTAAATCTGACTTTATTTATGTGGAAAGTGTTTTGTAGTTTTGCTCAAGGGAAAGTAGACTTTTTGCTCAAGTTTTTGCTCAAGGGAAAGTAGACTTTCCGTTGACAAATAAATTCCCAAATATTTTATACTATCGGTAGTTACTTTAAATGGAATTTCTCTTTGTAACTCTGTTGGATTTTCTTAGTGATATATAAGAATGCTGATGACTTATATGGGTTTGTTTTGAGTCCTGCAACTTTGCTAAAGGTGTGAATTGTTTCTAGTTGTTTTTAATTAATTCTCTAGGGTTTTCTAAGTATACCATCATATCATCTGCAAAGAGTGATAATTTGGTTTCTTAATTACCTACTCTAATTCCTTTAATCTCTTTCTCAACTCTTATTGCCGAAGCTAGCATTTCTAATACAATATTGAATATTGTATTGAATTAGTAATGGTGATACTGGGCAACCTTGTTTCACTCCTGATATTGGGAATGGTTCCAGTTTATCCCCATTACATATGATGCTTAATTATGGTTTTAAATAGATGCTACTGATTATTTTAAGGAAAAATCCACTTATTCCTATACACTCAAGTGTTTTTAATAGAAATGGATGTTGGATTTTATCAAATGGTTTTTCTGCATCTATTGAGATGATCATTTTATTTTGTTAATTTGGTTATTGCTATAATCAATTATATTAATAGTTTTCCTAATATTGAACCAATCCTGCATTCCTGGTATAAATCCTACTTGATCATGGTGTATTATCCTGGGGATGATTTTCTATAATCTCTTTGCTAATATTTTATTTAACATTTTAGCATCAATATTCATTACGGAGATTGGTCTATAATTTTTTTTCTCTGTTTTCAACCTACCTGGTTTAGGTATCAGTACCATTACAATGTTTTCTTTATTTTCTCATTATTGTTTATTGTTCTGGCATAATTATAAATATAATTTTTACTATATGTTTAGTTTCTTGTGTGTCCCTTGCAACAATTTTTCTTTGACTAGGGAGTTCTGGAGCACAGCAATGACACTTGAGCATATATCACAGGTACACATGTACATTCCATCAATTATTCCTTGCTCTCACTATAGTGTAAATTTCTCCCTTGTTTCCCTCTGCCCCAGTTATATATGTAGTTGATAACACTTTATACCACTTCTTAGTTGACACCGTATGTCTTTCTATTCCTGTTCCTCATGTGTCTCTGCATTTACTTTAGCACTGTCTTCAATTTTAATTCTTTGGAAGCTGTGATAATGTATAATAACTAATAAAATATTATTTTGAAGATTGGCTTCTGTTTCTGAGTGTTATAAAAGCACTTCACAAGTTCTCCAAGTCAATATATCCATATAATTTTCTTGGACAATGAGATTTTGGACCTATCTTATTGCCTGTCAGTAAGTCCACCTAATATATATAGAAATTTATATATAGGGTATTCTTTTATTGTTGTTCAGAAGTTTTTCATCCATGTCCAACTATTCATGTTTCCATTTAAGAGTTTTCTTACTGAAAACACTGACGTATTTTGCAGCTTCCTTCTCTAGCTCATTTTGCATATGGGAAAATGAGGTAAATCGTGTTAAGCTACTTGCCCAGTATCACACAATGAATAAGTATCCAAGGCTATATTTGAACTCAGGAAAATGAATCTTATAGAATCCAGGTTCAGCATTCTCTCCTTGGTGCCACCTATTTCCAAAAGTTTACTAAAGCTTAAAATAGCACTGAGGGATTTGGTGGAATCTCTGTCTCTCTTTGTGTCTCCCTGTTTCTTTCTCCCCACATGGTTTTTTTAAAGATATATAAATGTATAAGATATACATGTGGATATAATTGTATATATATGTGTATTATAGATATATATGTATATATAGATATCTATATGTATAATTATATATACACACATACCCTCTATGCTTTATATATGTATATATAATATATAAATGTTTACATGTAAATATACACATATATGATATATATGTGTGTATCTATAGATTAAGATAAAAAATATGTAGCTGTATATATATATATATATATATATACACACATATAATATACATATGTGTGTATTTATGAATTGTGTGAGTGTATATATGTGTTGTGTATTTCTATTCTGTGGATTGTTTATACACCTCCATATCCTGGGGTGAGTACTAGACCTGAGATTTCATTGGCATAAGCAATACCTACAAATAAATCTCTTTTTTTTTCCATGCAGGATGATACATTCTGACACTATGACTTCAAGTCATTTTGAATGACTTGAAAATCTCCAAGAACATTGAGAAGTCTACAAAATACCATAAAATAAAACTTGTTTATTAATTTGCAATTTAATTCACATCATTCCATTTAATTTTCTCTAGTTCAGAAAGATTATTTTACAGAAATTTTGCAAGACAAATGAGTGCTTATATGAGAACCATCATTTATATCCCATTGCCATTGTGCTATGATATTGAGCTGCCTCTGAACACATTTGGACACATCTGGACTTGAGAATATTTTTCATTATCTTGACAGATGCCACTGCAACAAGTCATTTTTAACACTTTTCTAGGTGAAAAATTTCAGTGTGTAATCATGAAAAAAATAAGAATTTAGGGTTAACAATGAAAATGAAGATGTTGATGTGAAGTGGTAATTATTCTGATTTATTATATTAATGCCTCTTGCCTTCAAATTGTGTGTCAACTAAATGGGAAGTGGATGGGGAAAATGATGTTAGAAACACAATTTGCAAGAAAGTTGAAACAAATACAATTTTGTTTGCGGCCAATGGGAATGAGAATACCTAAGACAGAGAAAGAGCAGTGAGGTGGCTGAAATTTATCAAATAGAAGAGGTAAGGTGGCTGAAATTTATCAAATAGAAGAGGTAAGAAGTAGATAATTAGATTTAAATTAATAAAACCTTTAGAGTAATTAGGTTTTTCCTTCAGACCTTTTCGCAGACTTCAGCTAATGGTAGTTTTTTTTTTTTTTTTTTTTTTTTGGTTTTGTTTTATTAGTGCATAGCAAAAATCTACAAATTACCAATCAATGGCTGCTGAACAAAACTAGTGTCAACTTGTCAGAAAAAAGGGAAAAGCATAAGCAAATAAAATCATAATCAGGTATGTAGAAATGTTGGAATCTTTACTAAAGTGTTAAGACATTTCTTTACAAAATGTTAAAGACATTGGAGTTAATTTAATCTTAGAGTTATTTTGGGCCAGAACTTGAAACAAGATACTAAGTGGAACTGATTGAACAATGCTTGTGTTCACACCTTTAAAGAGCTCATAAGTATCTAAGTACTCAATGGAGTTCACTCCTTTGGGAGAGTTCAGGGCTAGTATGAGAGCTGAATTCACACCTCCCTTAGGACCAGAGAGCACTCTGGGAGATAACCCAGAATCCCTCTCCCTCCAGAAGGCGGAGTTAACCTTTGGGAGATCACATAAATATAGGGAACTTTTGAAGCTTCGAAGTTACTTCTTCTGGTGAGACAGACTGGAGATTGAGAAGCCACGAGTCGGAGCTGGCTGGAGGCTGAAGAAAGCAGAGGCAGAAGCCAAGGACAAAGTTGCAAGATCTCTTGGAGCCAGGCAGAGAGATTAGGCACCAACTAACCGGGCTAATTTGTAAGGAGAAATAAACGTTTGCATTTTTAGCAGCTGGCTGCGATTTTGGATTAATTATTGATTGTAACTGAGACTAAGGCTGCCTCCAGGAAAACCCTCCACATAGAAGGATGCCTCAAACCAAGAAAAATAAAAGGAAAGGATAAGGAAACTTTACTAAAGGGAAAAGGAGATAATTTAAAAGCTAATGAGATGGAGAAAAAATGGAACTTTTCTACACTGTTAAGCTTTACTTGAGATCCTCTAACAGATGACAAGTTATATTTATGATGGCTACAGCTGAGATATAGACAGAAACCAAAAAAAGAGGTGGGGGAGAGAGATTGACCCTTGCTAAACCTCTCTTTGGAGGGTACAGCACAATTGGTAATATGGCCACTATTCAACAGCTACCACAAGGAATGACTAAGGAGTAAGAATCCACTTTACAGCTTATAAGTTTTAATTGATATGACACAGGTGAACCTCCTCATAAACTCCTTCAATTCAAAAGGCATTTATTAAGATACTATCATATTCCAGTTATTTTGTATCTGAGTAGAAAGGGAGAAGAGAAGAGAAAGGAGAAGAAGGAGATGGGAGGGAAAAAGGACAAAGAAAAGAAAGGAAAAAAGGAAGAGGTTAATAAAGGAAGAAAAGTAGGAAGAAGAGGAGAAGGAGGAGGAAAAAGAGGAGGAGGAACAGGAAAAGAAAGAAAAGGAAGCACATAAAGAAAAGGAGCAGAAGGAAGAGGACAAAGGAAGAAAAAAGAGAAGAAAAGGCGAAAGAAAAGAGGAGGATTTTAGTTGGTGTAGTGGATTGAGCACCAGCCCTGAACTCAGGAGGACCTGAGTTCAAATTTAGCCTCAGACACTTAACATTTTCTGGCTGTGTGACCCTGGACAAATCACTTAGCACCATTTGCCTCAGTAAAAATAAAATTAAAAAAAGAGCCCTGTGGTTCTTTCTAGATGATATGAAATATAAAGCACTTTGTCAAACTGGATGTTCTACACAATGCTAAATTCTAAATAACTGTGGCCTAAGGTCCATCTGAGCTCTGACTTTCTTCCTTTTAAACTCCCAGCTCTGTCAGTTCTGCATTCTAAGGTCCTACTAAGTCCTATCAGTCAACATTCGAGAGCATAAAGTCTACTTAAAGGAAATGAAATATTCTCATATCAATAAATGCAAAATACAACCAAAGCAATTGCAGACTTGTGAGCATCTTTCACCTCTCACCTCCTCTTAATTTTATCTACTGAAGGAAGACTACTAGAGGCTGGTAGAGCAACTTCCATTTGTAACAGTACAATGCAATTTCTACATCCTACTTCCAGTCTGATCTCCCAACTATGGTGTAGAAAAAGAGAAATTTTCGCCTTAATTTCAGATCTTCCATCTCCTGCTATACCTTTTCTTTGAGAGCAGAAGAAAGCTGTGAGGAACAAGGTTTCTATTTTCCACTGTATAGTTTCCTACTAATCTCAAGAATTCAGAAGAAAATAAAATATTGAAATGAAGTCTCCCATTTCACTGACTATGTCACTTCCATCTGGTGCTATATTTGTCTCCAGCCTGATATTCAGACTTTTGTGGGAAAAAGAGTGTCACTTTCTACTTAATGATAAACATTCTCATGTCTGATTAACACAAATACAAATGATATATACATGTATAAATGACACTGAAATCCTGTAGGTCTTCATCCAAACTCTCTTCTATTTGATACCTTATTTTCATCCTTTCTATTCTCCTGCCCTAAAGTTCCAACCAAACACCACTCAATCCTTGTACTGGGACCACTGAAATACTTCTTCCATAAGTAACCAACTTCCCTTCAACCTAAATCTTTTTCTTTTCTATTTTTTCCTCCTTCATCCCTCACTAAAATCTGGCTCATTTCTGAAGACACTTTTTTCTGAGTCTGCTTTAATCTCATATCAGTTATAGCATGGCCCACTCAGCTTCTTGCTTTCATTGTTACTTTGAGGTGCTCAGTCTTCATTACTAGGTTACCTCTTCTCTTTTGATTTTAATTATATGCACCTCTACCATCTGATCAAAATTATGATAGTTATTCTCTATAAAACTCCCTTCAATTTCCATTAAATTCTATACTTGCCTCACAGTATTTCTCTGCTCTCCAACTCTTACTGTTGAACACATATATATAGATATATGGATAGATAGAGGAATGGATGGATGGATGAGTGAATATGTGTTTGTGTTTATGTAGAGACTATCCCTAAAATACTCTAACCTCCTGATCTACTCTTTACCCTTACCTCAGTTATCCACAAAGTTAGTTAGACCCTTGATATCTTGTCATTATTACCCATGAAGTTTCATGTTCATGTTCATGTTCAAGAACCTCTTAAGTCCTATTAGGTCACCATATTCTATTAGCTTTTCATTTCTCCTTTTACCTTCTCTTAACAAACCCTATTCATTTAAACAGTGATTTCTAAATTTCTTGACCTCTCAGTTCTCTCCCAGAACTCCTTTATTCTTGGCATTCTTTTCTCTTTATCTCATTCTGTTCCTTGGTTGAACCAGTTCAATTCTATATAGTCCTCTTAAATTCAAAGCTCCTTTATCTTTTTGAAAATGTGCCCCATCAAGCCTTATCCTTGTATCTTATCCACTTTTGCTTCTATACATTTGTTAAATAGCCTCAACTGAGCTCTTAATGCTGCAAGACAGTACTAATATATTTCCCTTATCAACTCATAATACCACTCTCCACAACAGTCCTTCTAAACCTTTTCATCCTTTCTCAAACCTACCCCTCTCATACACTTCTCAACTGATAACCTTACCTCACATTTTACAAAAAGTTGAACTATTTTCTTGAGCTCCCTCTTCTTCCTTATCTTCTACCAGATGCCTTCTGCTTCATTTTGTTCTATCAATCCCATGGCACATAAAGACTTGTCTTTATTCCACAAAATGATCCCATTTCATTCCAATTCTGCCAACAGATTGCCCCCTGTCTTCTCCATTCTATCACTTATTTTCAATTTCACCCTTTCTACTGGTTTCTTCCCTATTCCCTAGAAACATGTTCATGTCACCCCCATCCATTCTGAAACAAACAAAAAACCCATTTGATTTTTCAATCCCTAAACTTTTCTTGTATTTCTTCTGCTCTTTGATGACTAAATCATACAATGATGTTTCAACTTTCTCTCACTTACTTGTCTTAACCCTTTATTATCCAGCTTCCAAATTCAATGATCTCTTTATTGCCAAATAAATGGCACTTTATTATTTCTCACTCTCTTTGACCCTTCTGCCTTTGACAAACATGACAAACATATCCCCTTTTCCATCACTTTCTCCTAGTTCTAATCCTATTTATCTGACTCCTCATCCCCTGTATCTTCTGTTAGATCTTAATCCAGATAAAGCATTCTCATAGGTGTCTAGGATATTCTTCTCTTTTTCCTCTGTAATTTTTCACTTGACGTTCCCACCAGCTCCCATGCCCCATGTGGATCTAATTAATATGTCTAAGCTGATGATTGTAAAATTGACCTTTTCTGTTCTAAACTCTCATTGATCTCCACTCTTGAATTTTCATTTGCCTTTAAAATATTACAAGCTGATGTCCAGTAGACATCTGAAACTAGACATATCTAAAATTGAAATCCTTACTTTGGCCCCTAAATTCTCTGTCTCCTAACTTTCCTGTTACTGTGAAAAACAACATTATCTGATCAGTCTCTCAGGCTCACTACTTAAGTAATATTCTGCATTCCTCAGTATCTTTTCCCCATCCCTCTCCACTCTGCCCATATTTAATCTGTCAGGAAAGCCTGTATATTTCACTTTGGCAATGACTTTTATATATTCCCTTTCTCTTCTTTTCCTCTTTCATTTTGGAGCAGAACAGCATCACCTCATGCCAAGCCTTCTGCAATGTGCTGTGGATTAACTTCTCTCAAGTTTTTTCCTACCCCCAAATGCATTCTCCATTCAGTGATTTTCCTAAAGTATAATTCGGGCCATGTTAATCCCCTTTAATAAACTCCAGGGTTTACCTATTGACTCAGGATCAAATACAAAATGTTATTTTTAGAATTCAAAGACCTTTATAATTTAATCCACTCATTTCTTCATCTGGCTCTCAGCATTTTCTATGGCTGATCTACAGTCCTGGAATGTTCTTCTTTTTCATCTCCATGCACTTGCTTCTTTTAAGTTCCAACTAAACTCCCATCTTCTACAAGATAACTTTCCCATTCTCTTCTAAATCTGAATGCATTTCCTCTTTTATTTTCTCCCCCATGTATCCTGTCTATAGCTTACTTGTTCATATTTGTTTTCTTGTTGTCTTTCCAATTAGATTATGTCCTCCTTGAGAACCTCTTTTAGTATTTCCAAGTCTTAGCACCTTGCCTGACACATATTAATTGTTAACATATGTTTATTGTCTTATTTTATAAATTACATCTTAACTGTAATTTGAAAGAAGTTATGATTTAAATTATATAAAGTTAAAGAGGAAAGGGAAGAAAGCTTTCCTTAATTCCAGTCCTTATTCTTTCTCTCCTCAAATCTTCCAAAATTTTGCCTCCTCAGATTCTATTTCTACCTTTCACAATTTCAAATTTTTCTCCTAGTATGTTATTTATTTCTTTTTTTCCTATCTTTCCTCAGATCTATGAAAATGTTTCAAAATCTATGAGTCAAAAATTAAATATTTCTGCACATCAAAATTTATTTTTTTGTTATTAGATTACTCTAAGAAGAACATCACAAGAAGGTGATGATTCTACTTTAATAATTTCTGGTCAAAACATATATCAAATATTGTATTCTGATACATGTACCACATTTATTTTAAAAATTGCCATCTGGAGTCCATCCAAAGATTGACCAGGAGTAAGAGAATACTGGAGATAAGCAACATATTAACCATTTTCAGGAAGTAGAAACACTTATTCTGAGCTAATATCACTCCTTAATCAGTATATTTGATTCTGGGGACCACAACATGTTAAGATCTAACAAATTGTAGTACAGAAAAGGGGAATTAGAATTAGGAAGGGCTCTGAGTTCATATCAAGTGATCAGGAAAAGAGATAAAGGATATTGGACTCAGAAAAAAAGAAGACCTGGGGATAGGGTACAGGAAGGGAGTAAGGGAGAGGGGCCAGAGATGATAGGTATTGTCAAATATTTGAGGAAAAAGTTAAATGGAGGAGGGATTATATTGCAGTGTTTTGTTTGGCTCCAGATGACATTGGGAGGAAGTAGCAAAAAAGTTACTTTAGCTTAGAATCTGAAATACAAAGCAAGACAAAAACAAAAACAAAGCATCTACTTAATAATTAATGACATCGATGATAGTTCCAACATTTTCTTTTTTTAAAAAAAAACTTATAATAATATTTTATTTTTCTAAGTTTATGCAAAGAGATTTTCCAACATTCAGCTTTAGAAAACCTTGTGTTCCAAATTTTCTCCCTTTCTCCTCTCTCACCCCTCCCTAACATAGCAAGCAATCTAATATAGGATAAACATTTGCAGTTCTTCTAAACATATTTTCAAAATTGTCATGCTGTGCAAGAAAAATCCGATGAAAAGGGAAAATGTATGAGAAGGAAAAAATTAAAACAAGCAAACAAACAACAACAACAAAAAGATAAAAATGCTATGTTTTGATTCATTTTCAATCTCCATAGATATCTCTCTGGATATGGATGGCACTTTTCATCACAAATCTATTGGAAATGCCTTTATTGAAAAGAGCCAAGTCCATCATAGCTCATCATCACATAATCAAAATTCTCATTATTCTGAACAGGCTTTTCTGAACTCATCCTATCAATCATTTCTTATAGAAAAGTAATATTTCATTACATTCTTATACCATAATTTATTTAGCCATATCCCAACTGAAGAAGATCTACTCAATTTCCAGTTCCTTGTCACTACCGAACATTTTTGCACATGTGAATTCTTTTCCCTCTTTTATGGTCTCTTTTAGATATAGACTCAGTAGAGACATTACTGAATGAAAAGATATTCAAGGTTTTATAACTCTTTGGGCATAGTTCCAAATTGCTCTTTAGAATGGCTGCATCAGTTCACAACTCCACCAACAATGCATTGATGTTCTGGTTTTCCCATGTTCCCTTGAACATTTATCATTATCTGTTCTTAGCATCTTACATAATCTGAGAACTGTGGAATGGTATCTCAGAGCTGTCTTAATTTGCATTTCTCTGATGAATAGTATTTAGAACATTATATGATATGACTAGAAATTATTTTAATTTCATCATTTGAAAATTGTTCCTATCCTTCAACCATTTATCAATAGCTTGTATTTTTATACATTTGTATAAGAATATATATTTCTATGTATTTCAGAAATCAGCACTTTATCTGAAACACTAGCTGTAAACAATTTTCCCCAGCATTCTGTTTCCCTTCTAATTCTGGCTGCATTGGTGTTTGTGCAAAACAAAAACTTTTTTGTATTCCAAATAATTCATTTTGCTCTTTATAATGTTCTCTAGTTCTTCTTTGGCCACAAATTCCTCCCTTCTCCAAAGATCTGAGAAGTACCCTATCCTTTGTTCTCCTAATTTGCTTAGAGTATTATTCTTTATATCTAAATGATAAACTCACTTTGACCTTATCTTAGTATATGCTGTTAGAGTTGGTCAATGCATATTTTCTGCCATACTTTTTTTCAGTGTTCCCAGAAATTTTTTTTAAAATAATGAGATTTTTATTCCAGAAGTTACAGTCTTTGAGTTTATCAAACACTAGATTATAATCCACTCTAACATTTTCAAAGCACTTAGGATCTCCATGCCAAGATCACCTCTTTCTTTTCATTCCTCTATTTTTACTATTGGGAGACATCTTGTTTTCTGTTCAACAAGTAGCCTGAGCTTGGCATAATAACAAACCTTTCTGCTTACCCTCTGGGTGAGTTGTACTGCAATTAAATCACAAACCTGATGGTTCCTGAGCTTGGGTAAGCTCCAGTAGGCCCTGCTGTTATGTGAAGAGACTTTTTGTTAGTATGTAACATTGCCTCATTCTTGCTGTTATGCCTCAATGCTGTTGCTACACTTCACTGTTAATTTTTTTGTCTAGCTATAACTATATTTATCAAGGTTTATCCCCACTGCAGTGGGTCTCCTCTTGAAGGAAATCTTGGTATGAAGGAATAATTTTCCCCTTCCAAAGGAATAAAGAATTCTTTTTACCTATAGCTGTTTGGTTTTATTTTGTTAATTTGTTATTTGTTATTTATTTTGTTAATTTGTTATTTGTTAAGAATATTTAATTCTTAAAATTTCATAGTTAGCATTTGATAAAATCCAACATCCATTCCTATTAAAAACACTTTGAGAGTATAGGAATAAATGGACTTTTCCTTAAAATAATCAGCAGCATCTATTTAAAACCATCAGTAAGCATCATATGTATTGGGGACAAACTGCAACCATTCCCAATAAGATTAGGAGTGAAACAAGGCTGCCCACTATCACTGTTACTATTCCGTTATTGTATTAGAAATGCTAGCTTTGACAATAAGAGTTGAGAAAGAGATTAAAGGAATGAGGAAACCAAATTATCACTCTCTGCTGTTGATATGATGGTATACTTACAGAACCCCAGAGATTCTACTAAAAAGTTATTAGAAATAATCCACAACTTTAGCAAAGTTGCAGCATACAAAATAAACCCACATAAATCATCAGCATTCTTATATATCACTAACAAAATCCAACAGAGTTACAAAGAGAAATTCCATTTAAAGTAACTACTGATAGTATAAAATACTTAGGAATCTATCTGCCAAGGGAAAATCAGAAACTTTATGAGCAAAATTACAAATCACTTTTCACCCAAATTAAGTCTGATCTAACCAACTGGGAAAAGATTAAATGCTCTTGGATAGGGCGAGCAAATATAATAAAGATGACAATACTATCTAAACTAATCTATTTGTTTAGCGCTATACCAATCAGCCTCCCAAAAAACTATTTTAATAACCTAGAAAAAATAACAACAAAATTCATATGGAAAAACAAAAGGTCAAGAATTTCAAGGGGATTTATGAAAAAAAGTCAAATGAAGGTGGCTTAGCTGTACCAGATCTAAAATTATATTATAGAGCAGCAGTTACCAAAACCATTTGGTATTGACTAAGGAATAGATTAGTTGATCAGTGGAATAGGTTAGGTTCAAGGGACAAAACAGTCAACAACTATAGCAACCTAGTGTTTGACAAACCCAAAGACCCCAGCTTTTGGGATAAGAACTTACTGTTTGACAAAAATTGCTGGGAAAATTGGAAACTAATATGGCAGAAACTAGGCATTGATCCACACTTAACACCATACACCAAGATAACATCAAAATGGATTTATTGACCTAGGCATAAAGAATGAGATTATAAATAAATTAGAGGAAAACAGGATACTTTACCTCTCAGACCTGTGAAAGAGGAAGGAATTTATGACCAAAGAAGAACTAGAGATCATTACTGATCACAAAATAGAAAATTTCGACTATACCAAACTGAAAAGTTTTTGTACAAACAAAACTAATGCAGACAAGATTAGAACGGAAGCAATAAACTGGGAAAATATTTTTACAGTCAAAGGTTCTGATGAAGGCTTCATTTCCAAAACATATAGATAATTGACTCTAATTTATAAAAAATCAAGCCATTCTCAAATTGACAAATGGTCAAAGGATATGAACAGAGAATTCTCAGATGAAGAAATTCTAACTATTTCTAGCCATATGAAAAGATGCCCCAATTCATTATTAATCAGAGAAATGCAAATTAAGACAACTCTGAGATACCACTACACACCTGACAGACTGGCTAGAATGACAGGGAAAGATAATGCGGAATGTTGGAAGGGATGTGGGAAAACAGGGACACTAATACATTGTTGGTGGAACTGTAAATACATCCAACCATTCTGGAGAGCAATTTGGAACTATGCTCAAAAAGTTATCAAACTATGCACAAATTCTGCTAAGCATGAGAAGGTCCTAAGAGGTTTCTCCAAGTATATGGAAGGATGCCACTGAGAAGAAGGATTAGGCTGTTTGATAATCAGCCAAAACTATAAAAGATAAACATGTCTTTTGGGGATATATGGATATATGGATTGTAGAAAAGCATATTTCAAGATGATTGATGTAAATAGAGACTTATTCACCAATTGAGATGCTCAAATACAGGTTATTCTAACTGGGAAGATAAAGTTTATTGGCTTTGAAGAATTTTATTGAAGTTGGGAATGGGAAATTCTCTCCTCAGGTTTTCTAGTAGGCCTGATTGATTAGCTGGGAATTGCAATCAGTTAGAAATCCATGAATTTGCTTGTGCTTTCCCAAGGCTCTTACCTGATTCAGAATCAGATCTTGTGATACTAATAATATGGCAGAAAAGGGAATAAAATCTAATATATGCTAGGTATTAAGCATTTTGCAAATATTTTCTCATTTTTTTTCATAATAACCTTAGGAGATAAATATTGTTATTATTCCTATTTTATAGTTGAGGAAACTGTGGCAAACAGACTTATTCTGCATTACAGTTAGGAAGGATCTGAGACCGGATTTGAAGTTAGGACTTCCAGACTCCAGACCCAGTATTCTATCCACTGCATCACTTAGCTATACTGCTTAACATTAATGATTTAGACTTTATCTGAAAGGATCCGATATATAGTGAAGGACAGATTTCTTAATATATTGAAATTTGTTCTTTCATTACTTACATCAATTCTGTCAATTGGAGACCACTTAACAGTTGACTTCTTGGAGCACAACATGTCCTCACTTATTATAAATAAACTAATAAATGCATGCTTGTATGCATGTGTGTGGAGATGTACATACATCTGTACACTTACACACATACGCTTATAGTTAAGAGCACAGGTATAATTTGTTTTGTGAAAGTCACAGGGACAGGTCAGAGGATAATTTATCCCAAACTTTAGTTTTTGACCATATTTTACTCCTGTTTTTTGAAAGTGTCTCATTGCTTCTCTTAAATAGAGCTTAAATAGATAGATATCTTAAATAGATAGCTTAAATAGAGTAAGGAGATGGAAGCACTTGTCCTAACCTGACTATTAAGTAGCCATGCAGTGTCATGAGGCAAGGGCACATTCCTGTTTTCTTCTTTGTAAAATTAGAGAGGTTGAATTAAAAATATTTAAGGTATCATATTTTTAAAATTTTTTATCACTTTGATTCCTGTTTTAGATACCAGGAATGGCTTAAGACTTCTGAAGTAATAGGGCAGGGAAAATTATAGAATGAACATGAGGAATCATTTACCCCCCTTATTGGAAACCTAATTAAAACAATCACTCTGGGCTAGTCTGATATCTATCCTACTATTTATATGGTGTAAATTCAGGGAAGCCTATCAAGGATAAGTTTTTTTTCTGTGTTTTGAAGGAAAACCTCAATCTGCTTTGACTAGCAAAAGCACCTTTTATTTCATAATTTAAATCAAGAAATTAACCAATCAAAAACAGCACAGGTATTGTGCCAAGTACTGCTTAGAGAGAAGACTTTAAAATGAATATACTTTTAAATTCAAATTAAGATTTAATTTATTCATCAAAGCCTTTCCATCAGCAGAAATGTGATGAGTAAGATGAAGTGTCATAGGGGATATAATTATATGAGATAAAAAATAAAGAATGACAAAAAAGAATGAAGAAAAAAGAGAGCTACATCAAATCACAGCCTGTCAAGCACCCCCAGAGTCCATTTAGTTAAGCATCATCTTTTATTATTTCCTTCACAATTCCCTGGAGAACTTCTCACCAAATACTATGTCCTGGAAGAATTTAAGTTTTGGAAAACTCTTCCCTAGATTAATGAATTCCTTTACCAAAGTCTATTTCAAGAAAACCTTATATTGAATTTTTGACTCTTCAGGTACCTTATCCACAATATCGCCTATAATATTCTGGAAGCTAGATTAAATCAGCTCTGCCATTGTTCTTAGATGGAGTGTGTCAGTGCATCCCAAATTGTTCCAGTAACCATCCCTATAATATAAAAAAATATATTTTTATTATTAAATATTATTTCTAATTTTTAATTAAAAAATTAAAATTAAAATATAAATATAAAATAAAAATATATGATACAAAAAACACAATGGTACCCTTTTTAAGCTACCATTTGCCTATGATTATTGCTTCCCTCATTAAAATATAAGTTTCTTGGAGAAAAGAAATATAAATATATATTATATAAATATATAATATAAATATAAATATATAATATAATATAAATATATATAAATATCTTTATATTTCTATTTTCAGGGTTTTTCAAAATGTTTAACATAGGATAAGTGGTTATTTTGTATTTATTCATTCATATACAAACAAGTGTTTGAACATGGGACAGATATTTCATTGACTTTGAAATTTTTCTAAGAAACAATTCCACTTTCCCTTTCTAGTATCTTCACAATCTAGAGGCAGCTTGGTATATAGCAAAAACAAACAAACAAAAAAACAAACAGCAACAACAAGAACAAAAAAAAATACCCTGACCTTGAGCTAAGAAAATCTAGGTTTAAGTTCCAACCCTGATAAATACTGTTATTGTGATGTGAGAGCAAGTTGCTGACATCAGTATTACTCCAGGCCAGAGTTGTAAAACATGTGAGCCTTTGTCACACTATAATACTCCACAGTGCTGTGGAACTAGATTAAATATTTGACAAAATTAATAAAACATAATAAAATAATATGTGGTTTTCTAAATCAATATTCTTTAAAGGGATGCATGGTATAGTGGCATTAGTGGGTGTTTCCTTATATGGGAAATTCCTTTATCAATGAAATCTCAGGTCCAGTTGTTATCCCCTCCTTATACTTGCTTGACAAGAAGACACTGTTAATATCTAATGTATTGAGAAGATATCCTTAAATTTAAAATATTTGTAATCTATTTTTTTACATGTTAGAAACAGAGGCTATTAGCTTCCCATTGTTGTATGAAGTGAAAAATGTCTTAGAATCTAATACTTTACATTTCATTAGAACTATCTTTGAATGTGCCAAGCATATTTCAATATCTTTGATTTAAGCTGCAAGAGGGATTATGACCAACCGAGCTGGAGGGAAAAACAGCATGCTGAAGTCAAAGTAGTTCTTTGAATTATAGGAATTTACTTTGTTGTAAGATTTATGTACTACCTAAAGCAATGCACATTACAGGAAATATTTCATGGCTGATTAATCTTTTGGAAAGTGATTGCAAGGTTGAAAGTTCTTGATACTTTCAGATATTGTGTTTCTGAAATGATAGGCTGAAATACTCTGAGAATTTCAAAATGAAGTGAGCATACCAAGAATACAATAATATGCCAATATTTGCAACTCAAAATGTTAGAAAAAATAAGTGAATTAGACCACTACTGATGGATTGTATAGCATTAGATTATATCGTTAAACATCTATTTAAAAGCTTATATATTCTACTCAGAAATCAAACCTAACAAT
This sequence comes from Sarcophilus harrisii, assembly GCF_902635505.1. NCBI lineage: Eukaryota > Metazoa > Chordata > Mammalia > Dasyuromorphia > Dasyuridae > Sarcophilus > Sarcophilus harrisii. The sequence goes on along the minus strand of NC_045431.1, from coordinate 122,314,925 downwards.
ATATAGCCTAACAAAATAATAGCCTGTGTGAAGACAATATTTTATGATCCTATTTGTTACAGTACAAGCTTAAATTGTCTTACTACATTTTGGAGTCAGGTCTACAGAGGCAGAAAGGGAAAACCAGTGGTGTGATTTGGAGCAAGTAATTCTCTGTGAAAATAAATAGATAAAATTAGGTGAACTTTAAGATATTTTCCAGGTCTAAATTTAAAAAAAAAAGGAAAGAGGAAAATCAAATTGTTAGTCTTAAAAATGAAAAGGGAGAACTCGCCACTAATGAAGAGGAAATTAGAGCAATAATTAGGAAATACTTTGCCAAATATTATGCCAATAAATTCAACAACTTAAATGAAATGGAAGAATACTTCCAAAAATATAGCTTGCCCAGATTAACAGAGGATGAAGTAAATATCCTAAATAGTCCCATCTTAGAAAAAGAAATAGAACAAGCTATTAACCAACTCCCTAAAAAAAATCCCCAGGACCAGATGGATTTACATGTGAATTCTACCAAACATTTAAAGAACAATTAATTCCAATGCTATATAAACTATTTGAAAAAATAGGGATTGAAGGAGTCCTACCAAACTCCTTTTACGACACAGACATGTTATTGATACCTAAACCAGGAAGGATTAAAACAGAGAAAGAAAATTTTAGACCAATCTCCCTAATGAATATAGATGCTAAAATCTTAAATAAAATATTAGCAAAAAGATTACAGAAAATCATCCCCAGGAAAACACACTATGATCAAGTAGTATTTATACCAGGAAGGCAGAGCTGGTTCAATATTAGAAAAACCATTAGCATAATTGACTATATCAATAACCAAACTAACAAAAACCATATGATCATCTCAATAGATGCAGAAAAAGCATTTGATAAAATCCAACATCCATTCCTAATGAAAACACTTGACAGTATAGAAATAAATGAACTTTTCCTTAAAATAGTCTGGGGCATATATTTAAAACCATCAGTAAGCATCATATGCAATGAGGAAAAACTGGGACCTTTCCCAGTAAGATCTGGATGAAACAAGGTTGCCCACTACCACCATTATTATTCAATATTATATTAGAAACACTAGCCTCGGCAATAAAAGTCTAGAAAGAGATTAAAGGAATTAGAATAGGCAATGAGGAAATCAAACTATCACTCTGCAGATGATATGATGGTATACTTCGAGAATCCCAGAAATTCTACTACTATTAGAAATAATTCAGAAATTTAGCAAAGTTGCAGGATACAAAATAAATCCCCATAAATCCTCAGCATTTTTATACATCACCAACAAAATCCAACAGCAAGAGATACAAAGAGAAACTCCATTCAAAATAATTGTCGACAGCATAAAATATTTGGGAATCTATTTACCAAAGAAAAGTCAGTAATTATACGAGCAAAATTACAAAAAACTTTCCACACAAATAAAGTCAGACTTAAATAATTGAAAAAATATTAAGTGGGCTTAGATAGGCCGAGCGAATATAATAAAGATGACAATACTCCCTAAACTAATCTCTTTATTTCGTGCTATCCCAATCAGACTTCCAAGAAAATATTTTAATGATTTAGAAAAAATAACAACAAAATTCATATGGAATTATTATTTGAGAAGGTCAAGAATCTCAAGGGAATTAATGAAAAAAAAAAATCAAAAGAAGGTGGCCTAGCTATACCTGATCTAAAACTATATTATAAAGCAGCAGTCACCAAAACCATTTGGTATTGGCTAAGAAATAGATTAGTTGATCAGTGGAACAGGTTAGGTTCACAAGACAGAATAGTCAACTATAACAATCTAGTGTTTGACAAACCCAAAGGACTTCCGGCCAAGATGGCAGAGAGGAGGCACACAGCTGTATAAGCTCTGCATTTTCTCTCAGAACTCACTTCATGACAAGCCTCTGAATTAATGTTTGACTGAAAAAAACCCCACAAATTGTTACCAAGAGAAGACATCCTTGAAATTAGACAGGAAAGGTCTGTTTTTGCTCAAGGGTGGGGACTGTTTTAGATCAGGCACAGGCTGAGGGCAGGCAGTGGCAGCTAGAGTATGGCAGGCAGCTCACAGCTGAGCAGACATGAGAGGGGTGGGGAGTGATCTCAGCCGTCTCTGTGAGGAAAGCTTTGTTACAGGATTGGATACTTTGCCCTGGCAGCAAGTCAGTAGCCCAGCAGAGAAGCTGAAAACACCAGGGGTGAAGAATACAACCACAAACAGCTGGAGTTTCTCGGGACCTGGTCACCCCTCCCCCACAGTGTCTCAGAATGCTCTCAGAGTCTCGGAGTGCAGGCGCAGCACAGCCATCACTGTCCTGCTAGTGCCTCGCTGCTGCTCCCCCAACCCCCCTCAGTCTGTAGAGGAAGCTTGGTAACACCACCCAGCCCCTCCCCCCAAAAAAGCAGATTCCATTTGGGGGTCTTTTCTTTTTTTCTTTGCTAGTTTGTCTCTGATTTTTCTCTGACAAAATGAGCAAAAAATTGAAAAGGACCTTAACCACTGACAGCTTCTACATGGATAGAGAGCAGACTCTGAACCCTGAGGAGACTAAAAACAGACTGTCTCCAGGTGAATCCCCAAAGGAGGAGATCATCTGTTCCTCAGCACAGATGAATCTCATAGAAGAAATTAAAAAGGCTCTCACAAGAGAGCTGGAAGAAAAATGAGAAAGGGAGAGGGAGGCTTGGCAAGAGAGGCTGGAGAAGTCATCCCACTCATTTAAAGATAAAGTGGATAAAGAAATCAAATCGTTGAAAAATAGAATTAGTGAACTGGAAACAGAAAATAGCTATCTAAAAAATAAAATTGGTGAAATGGAAAAAAAATCCATAGAACAAAACAACTCAATTGGACAATTAGAAAAAGATATTTTAAAAGTGAGTGAAGGAAATACTTCATTGAAAATCAGAATTGAACAAACGGAATTGAATGACTCGAGGAGACAACAAGAATCAGTCAAACAACACCAAAAAAATCAAACAATGGAAAAAAATGTGAAATACCTTCTTGGGAAAACAACAGACCTGAAAATAGGTCTAGGAGAGACAATTTGAGAATTATTGGACTCCCAGAAAAATATGATGAAAAAAAGAACCTGGACACTATTTTCCAGGAAATTATCAAAGAGAACTGCCCAGAAGTCATAGAAACAGAGGGTAAAATAGACATTGAAAGAATTCATCTATCACCTACTAAAAGGGATTCTAAAATCAAAACACCAAGAAATATAGTGGCCAAATGTCAGAACCCACAGATGAAGGAAAAAATTCTGCAAGTGGCTAGAAAAACCCAATTCAAATATAGAGGAGCCACAATAAGGATTACCCAGAATCTAGCAGCATCCACATTAAAAGATCAAAGGCCTGGAATATGATACTCTGAAAGGCTAAGGAACTTGGTATGCAACCAAAAATAACCTACCCAGCCAGAATGAGCATCTTTGAAATAAGCGAATTTCACCTATTTTTGATGAAAAAACCAGAACTTAACAAAAAGTTTGATCTACAAATATAGAACTCAAGAGAAACCTAAAAAGGTGAAAAGAAATCTTGGGAACTATATTTCTGCTATAAAGATGTATAAAGAACACATGTATACTTTGTTCTAGAAACTAGAGGTGGAAAGGACATTGTACCAGAAAAAGGGTAAAGTGGGGGTACTGTAGTACCTCATGAAGAGGCAAAGGAAACTTAATATATCTGAGAGAAAGAATGGAGAGGGATGAATATAGTGGGTATCTTACTGCCATCAGAATTGGCTTTAAGAGAAAAATTTTAGACATATACAATTTATGGTGAAACTTCTCCCACCTCATTGAAAAGTGAGAAGGGAAAAGTGAAAAGGGAAGGAATAAACTAAGCAGAAGGGAATATGGAAACTGTGGGAGTAAGATAGGGGGAGGAACTCTAAGACAGGGGGGGGGGAAACTAAAAAGGGAGGACTGTGAGAAGTAAGTGGTGCTCACAAGTTTAATACTGGGAAGAGGGGTAAGGGGGGAAAGAAGGGAGAAAAGCATAAACAGGGGTTAACAAGATGGCAAGTAATACAGAATTGGTAATTTTAACCATAAATGTGAATGGAATAAACTCCCCCTTAAAGAGGAAGTGGTTAGCAGAATGGATTAAAAGCCAGAATCCTACAATATGTTATTTATAGGAAACACACCTGAAGCAGGAAGATACATGCAGAATAAAGTTGGAGCAAAATCTACTATGCTTCAGGTGAAGATAAAAAAGCAGGGATAGCCATCCTGATCTCAGATCAAGCAAAACCAAAAATTGATCTAATTAAAAGAGATAAGGAAGGGCACTATATCTTGCTCAAGGGTAGCATAGATAATGAAGCAATATCAATATTAAACATATATGCACCAAGTGGTGTAGCATCTAAATTCTTAGAAGAGAAATTAAGAGACAAACCCAAAGATTCTAATTTTTGGGATAAGAATTCATTATTTGACAAAAACTGCTGGGTTAGCTGGAAATTAGTATGGCAGAAATTAGGCATGGACCCACACTTAACACAGTATACCAAGATAAGATCAAAATGGGTCCATGATTTAGGCATAAAGAATGAGATTATAAACAAATTAGAGGAACATAGGATAGTTTAACTCTCAGACTTGTGGAGGAGGAAGAAATTTGTGACCAAAGATGAACTAGAGACCATTACTGATCACAAAATAGAAAATTTTGATTACATCAAATTAAAAGGCCTTTGTACAAAACAAAATTAATGCACACAAGATTAGAAAGGAAGCAACAAACTGGAAAAACAGGTAAAGGTTCTGATAAAGGCCTCATTTCCAAAATATATAGAGAATTGATTCTAATTTATAAGAAATCAAACCATTCTCCAATTGATAAATAGTCAAAGGATATGAACAGACAATTTTCAGATGATGAAATTGAAACTATTTCTACTGATATGAAAGAGTGTTCCAAATCACTATTGATCAGAGAAATGCAAATTAAGACAACTCTGAGATACCACTAGACACCTGTCAGATTGGCTAAGATGACAGGAAAAAATAATGACGATGTTGGAGGGAATGAGGGAAAACTGGGACACTGATGCATTATTGGTGGAGTTGTGAACGAATCCAATCATTCTGGAGAGCAATCTGGAATTATGCCCAAAAAGTTATCAAACTGTGCATACCCTTTGATCCAGCAGTGCTATTACTGGGCTTATACCCCAAAGAGATACTAAAGAAGGGAAAGGGACCTGTATGTGCCAAAATGTTTGTGGCAGCCCTGTTTGTAGTGACTAGAAACTGGAAAATGAATGAATGCCCATCAATTGGAGAATGGTTGGGTAAATTGTGGTATATGAATGTTATGGAATATTATTGTTCTGTAAGAAATGACCAGCAGGATGAATACAGAGAGGCTTGGAGAGACTTACATGAACTGATGCTAAGTGAAATGAGCAGAACCAGGAGATTACTATATCTTTCAACAATGATACTGTATGAAGATGTATTCTGATGGAAGTGGATTTCTTTGACAAAGAGACCTAACTCAGTTTCAGTTGATCAATGATGGACAGAAGCAACTACACCCAAATAAAGAACACTGGAATATGAATGTAAACTGTTTGCATTTTTGTTTTTCTTCCTGGGTTATTTCTACCTTCTGAATCCAATTCTCCCTGTGAAACAATAGAACTGTTCGGTTCTGCACACATATATTGTATCTAGGATATACTGCGACATATTTAACATATATAGGACTGCTTGCCACCTAGGAGTGGGGGTGGAGAAAGAGAGGGGAAAAATCAGAACAGAAGTGAGTCCAAGAGATAACTGGCATGGGTTCTGTCAATAAAAAGTTATTATAATAAAAAAATTTTTAAAAAGATATTTTCCAGGTCTAAAACTAATGTCATATGAAGTAAACTCAAAATATTTAGTAAAAGCTCATTAAATTAGACCAGATTGTATGAGTATGTGTTTGTGTGTGTGTGTTTGTGTACATGGATATCTGTGGGGGTGAGTGGGAGAGGCAGGGGAGTAGAGGGTGATAATAAGACATAAAGGAGATGAGAAATAGATAATTCTGAGTTATTTAATTTAATATAACATATATTAAAATTAGAGAAATGAAGATTTATTACTTACAAATATAATATAAAACAAAAGTTGGTGCTTAACAATATGCTGCCTAAGAGGCTGGCTTTTAATGAGTAGATTGCACATTAATTGCTTTTCAAAAATGAAGTGAGAACCAGGTAGAAACAGAATTGACCTTGTACTTAGGAAGACAGATTCAAGTTATTTTTGAATTTCTATATCTATCTATCTATTTTCTATATCTATCTATCTATTTGCTGTGTGACATGTATAAAAACTCAAAAGAACTCAAGATTTTATGATTTATGGTAGAAGACTTCCATGGATGGAAGAACTTTCTTTTTTAAGTATTTTTATTATTAAAGCTTTGTATTTTCAAAATATATGCATAGATAACTTTCAACATTTACTCTTGTTCCATTTTTTTCTCTTCTTTCCCCCTACTCTTTTTCCTAAATGGCAAATAATTCAATGGGTATTCTCTTCTTTTCTGCTCCTTGATTGCCCTGTTATTGCTCAGCAATAGATAAATTTACTATTTATCTGCATCACTATTTTCTGGGTACTGTTGCTGCTAGACTAAGCTGCTCAAATGGCATTCTGAGATCTCTACAGATTTTCCAATACTAACAAGTCATGTCTCCCAATTGCTGATAGGTCACCTTCTAATTTCCATAATTACTGCTGCTGGTTACTGGTGGTTCTATAATATTTCCTGAACTTTTATCATCATTGGGGTTTTTCATTTCCACTATTAATCATTTAATGTCAGGAAAGGATAAGCATACAAGACACAGATGATGTGTGGTCACAGACACAAGACAACTAAGTAGAGTCAGATTAATAACATGCCCTTCCTCATCTGAGCACCTAAAACTAACCTCCCTCACTTGAAGAAAATGAGATGGGCTATTTTTTCTTTCATACCTTCTCAATTCTTAAGAGTGTTGGTTACCATCCATGAAGAAGACGTTCGTTCAGCCCATACATTTTGCAACCAAGGAAATTGAAAACCGGGGACATTAACAGACTTGTTCAAAGTCAGTCAGTAAGCATCAGGATTATGATTTGAACCCACAAACCTCTGGTTCTAGTTCTATTGAACCATTAAAAAATTCAACATCATTTAGTAGCCAAGGTTCTTGTAAATGAGCTCCTGCTCCTCTGTTCCTCTAATGGTAGGTAATCTGTCACTAAGCCTGTCTTAACTTGGGAGCATATACCCAAACTTCAATGACATAGAATTTCAGTAACTCTGTTGAGAATTAAATCCATAATAAAAAATTGAATTCAAAAACAAGAATAACTCATGGATGACTTCATAAAATCATAATGCACAGGACTTTTGTGAGTGGTTAATACTTTGTAATAAAGATATTTCATTTTCAAAGCTTCTTAAAATAAGCTTGTGTACAGTTTTTTAAATATCTATTCCATTTTAACTTTTGTATGTATCTGTTTATATAGAATAATAATCATGTGTCAAATTTCAAAAGGATAGAGAAATAGTAAAGGGAGGTTTTTAGAGATTATATAAAACAGAGGAAAGAAACAAAACAGAGGATTGTATTGAAAACTTTGATTCTACATTTCTACTAGTCTCAACTGAACATTTCACCAAAAGGTCAGTTTCTTTCCTAATTATCTCTTCAAAGCATATAAAATATTAAACATCCTGTGCACTTGTTATAAGTTGGAATGTAGACAGAAATCATTACCATTCTACTATAAACGTAAGAAAATATTCTACTCAAGACCCAACTATTTAATGGGTTTCTATATTTTATTTGATTTGATTTATTTTGAATATGCCCATTGCCTTAGGGATTTAAGTTATATGCATAGAATACAAACTCACCATTTAAATTAAACCTATAAGTAATCTTTTAGTAAGATTCTAAATTAGCAAAATGTCTTCAAAATTGACAGGTTTCAGTTCCATGGTCATCTCTCTCCTAGACTTCTTCTAAGAGCAATATCTTATGTCTAAATTTACAATATGTTTTGTATGATATGAAAATATTATTTTTAAAAATACAGTGTAAACTAATGTTTAGTGTAAAGGCCTAGAAATTAAAGTTAATTAAAAAATATATGAAGTTTATGTCTACTGTTAAAATTAGAGAAATGAAGATTTATTACTTACAAATATAATATAAAACAAGAGTTGGTGCTTAACAATATGTTGCCTAAGAGGCTGACTTTTGATGAGTAGATTGCACATTAATTGCTTTTCAAAAATGAAGTGAGAACCAGGTAGAAACAGAATTGACCTTGTACTTAGGAAGACAGATTCAAGTTATTTTTGAATATCTATATCTATCTTTTTAAAAAAAAATACAGTGTAAACTAATGTTTAGTGTAAAGGCCTAGAAATTAAAGTTAATTAAAAATATATGAAGTTTATACCTACTGTTTTCTTTTTTAAATCCATATACAAAAACTTTTCCCCTTCTACATTAGATGATACTGTATTTGAAATAGTTCAAATTATTGTATGATATTCAAAAGAACAATAAGCTTCTAACATTCTGTTTTGCCTGCAAGTACACATAGGCTGTCCCTTTATTCATTTGTTCCTTTCATAACTTTCTTTTTCATCATAACAAGTATATTAAATTTTATTGATTTCAGAATTAATGAGATCACTTGTAACTTAATTTCTTTTCTTTTTTAAATTGAAGCTTTAAAAAATTAATGAATAATATTCAACATTCACCATTGCAAAACCTTGTATTCCAAATTTTTCCCTCCCTTCCTCCTAGCCCCTTCAATACATGGCAAGTAATTCAATAAATGTTAATTAAACACATGCAATTCTTCTAAACCTATTTCCACAATTATCATGCTGCACAAGAAATATCAGATCAAAAATGAGAAAGAAAACAAAATGCAAGCAAACAACAATAAAAAAGTGAAAATACTATTTTGGGGTTCACACTCAGTTTCCATTGTTCTCTCTCTGGCTGCAAATGGGTGTCTTCATAACAAAATCATTGGAACTGGTTTGAATCATCTCATTGTTGAGAAGTCCCATGTGCATCAGAATTGATCATAATATAATGTTGTTGCATAATATAATATGCTGTTGTTGCATGATATAATGTTACAATGATCTCCTGGTTCTGCTCACTTCACTTAGAATTTGTTCATGTATTTATGCACACCTGCATTTTTGATTTCCTTCACAAGCTAATTGTACAATATTTCAGAGTCTGATTCTTTTTCTACAGCAAAATAACGTTTTGGTCAGGTATACTTATTGTGTATCTAATTTATATTTTAATATATTTAACGTCTACTGGTCATCCTGCCATCTAGGGGAGGGGTGTGGGGGTAAGAGGCGAAAAATTGGAACAAAGAGGTTTGGCAATTGTTAATGCTGTAAAGCTACCCATGTATATATCCTGTAAATAAAAGGCTATTAAATTAAAAAAAAAAAAAAGAATTTGTTCATGTAAGATTCTCCAGGCACCTCTGAAATTATTCTGCTGATCATTTCTTATAGAACAATAATATTCCATAACATTCATCTACCAATCTATTCAGCCATTCTACAACTGATGGACATCCACTAAGTTTCTTTGCACATGTGGGTCCCTTTCCCTCCTCCTTTATGATCTCTTTAGGATACAAGTCTATTATAAACACTGCTGGAACAAAGGGTATGCACAGTTTGATAGCCCCTTTGGCCATAATTTCAAATTGCTCTCCAGAATGGTTTAATCAGTTCACAGCTCTACCACAATGTATTAGTGTTTCAGTTTTCCCGCATCCTCTCCAATATTCATCATTCTCATTTTCTGTCAACTTAGTCCATCTGAGAAGTGTGCAGTGGTATCACAGGGTTGCCTTATTTTGTATTTCTCTGATCAATAGTGATTTAGAGTAACTTTTCATATGAGTGGAAATGTTTTCAATTTCATCTGAAAATTACTGTTCATATCCTTTGACAATTTATGAAATAGAGAATAGAGACTTATTTGAGTCAAATCTCCCACATTGGATAAAGCCAGTTCAACTTCTCTCAAAGCCTTTTGAGCTTCTTTTGTAAGCTGGCGTGGTGAATTTAAAGCACTGTCTCCCCTTAAAATGTCATATAACGGTTGTAACTGATAGGTAGTCAAACCTAACACTGGTCGCATCCATTGGATATCTCCTATCAATTTCTGAAAATCATTCAATGTGTTTAGCTTTTCTGTTTCCATGCCCTGTGGGGATATGGTCATTAATCTCTTCATTGCCTTCCTCCTTAATATCAGACCTCCCTCTTTGGCTACTCCAAGAGGGAGCAATGGGTTTTTTCCTTCTTCTAGGGATAGGGTTTTAATGCTAACTGAATTATATTGTATAAACAAAATACCTCGATGGAAATTGAATGAGGACCGTTTTCATTGTAATATGCAGATATCTGTTGTCCAACCAGGGACCAGATCTCTCGAGAGATCTGCTCCTGCTCTACGAACTAAGGGGAGATGCGGTTTAATGTACCCAGAAGTCTAGCTACCTGTTCCCAAGTTATAAGTAGCCCTTGTCCTTCTATCAGTTTAAGCATGCTTTCTATGGCACCACTAGTGGATGGGGTTGAAGGAGTTGAAGGGGTTGAAGGGGTTGGGGGCGGGGATGGAGAGTTTTTAGCTAGCATTTGTCCCATTTTAGCCAAAAAAAGATTACTGGTTTAGTTTTTAAGAACAATACTCACCCAAGTTCCTGGTCACCAGAGACTTCTTCAGTACTTGGTTCACGTTGGCCAAATGTGAAGATCCGGTATTTTAAATCAGCAGGAGTCCGGGTTCAGGTTAGGGAAAATCGTCAGTCTTTATTCTCAGTGAGAAGAAGGATCGGAGGGAAGAGAATCGACATAGCAATGTGTGCAGCTGAAGTCAAGAAGCTAGCTAGATACCAGAACGACCAGCAGCAGGAGAATAGCCCAGGCCCAATCCTCCCAGCTTCTCTTCCTGTTCCTCTTCTGCCTCCACCCACCAAAATCGTCATTTCCTGTACAACATCAGGGACTTGCACAGAGAGTGGGCAGGGACCATTCTTTATCCAATCATGTATATTATTAGAGTATAGCCCAATTACTATTTAGCCTCATGTACTTGGGACCTAAGTGCATCAACTCAAACTTCAGCCCATTACATTTGTCCATTAAAATACTCACCCTAATTCCTGGTCACCTGGGACTTCCTTCAGTGAAATTAAGGTCCTTGGTTCACACATTGGGCACCAAAATGTATGTTCTGGGCTAGCTCCCTGGAGACCTCTGGATCAGCTAGAGTCAGGATAAGCAAAAGTTCTTGGTCTTTATGGGGATAAGTGAAGGAGATGGACAAAACTTCCAGGAGTTTTGTGAAGGATCCCACCTTGATTCTAGAGTCCAGAATTTCTATACTTTTTTCCTCCTTGTCTGGAGGCCAAGTAAAGTTCTCTAGTCTCTCTCACTCCACCCCCTAATCCTTACCTGCAGTTCTCTTAACCCCAAGCATTGAGCCAGCATTAACTGAAAGAAGAGAAATTCCAAACATATGCTAATAGAGTAATTGTCCAATAGGTAATTAGCCTTAAGTGCTTGGTTGTCTGATTCAAGCACACCTTTTAAGAGTTTCAGCCCTTTATACACCCTCCTTTTCAATATTTAGGATATGAAGTATATCCTAAGGTGCTAACAGTACGAAAACTTTCTTTAAAAACAGAGAAGTTGAACACCTTAAATGCCTCTCAGAAATTGATATGAGATATCCAATGGATGCGTCCAGTGTTAGGCTTAACAATCTATCAATTATAATCAATATATGGCATTTTAAGATGAGACAGTGCTTTAAACTCACCACTCCAGCTTACAAAAGAATCTCAAAAGGCTTTGAGAGAGGTTGACTTTATCCAATGTGGTTGAAAGAGTCACTCAGAAACCCTTGGAAATATCAGTTTTTGCTACAAAAAAGGCACCTATTCAGTCCTTCATTAAGGACACAGAGTGGGTGAATCTCCTAGCACAACCAGATCAAAGCCTTATTCCTTACCCAGTACTTGTGACTAGAATTTTATTCAAGGCCATTAAGTGAACAGTACAAGTTTCTGGGATAAGACTTGACAAGATAAACACTTTTTATACCAATATACAATGCTCCACATTTTATACACAGGTCTCCATTAAAGATAACACAGTTATTATATAATTGGCAATGGATTTTTGAAGACAAGGACCGAGTATCTTTACAGACACATCCAAACATAACATTTGTGCTGTATACTCTCATGTCCTTGGTCAAGTTACTCCTGTAATATATCTAATGAGGCCTGAATTTTTTCACTTGTTAAGGGCCACTGTTCTCACCACACTGGTGTATCAGCTTTCCATTGAATGGGAACAGGTGAGAGTGCAGGTAGGCTCTCAACAGCAACCCTGCCTAAAATGCTGAAGTACTCAAATATAATCCTAATTGTTGTAAGATGTCTCTTCTCCACAGATTGATGGGGATTTTATTTACTACAAAAAGAGTAAAAACTCCTGTTTCACTTTCAAATATCAATCTCAAAGGGGTAACACTAATTTCAGCCACTATTGATACTCCTATGTCAGACATATAGGTGTCTGTTGTAATCTTTCCCCAGTGACGGGCCAACTGGCACCTCTAATGGATGACTGTAAAATTTGCACCTGTGTCTAACAACCCTTTCAGTGGTATACCATTTACATAGATAGTGAGCATAGGATGATCAGCTGCAGTCTAGAATATTCCTGGATTCTGTTGCTGGGAGTCAAAATCTGGGGAAATATCAACAAATTGCCGATCAGGAGCGTTTATCAGTAAACCTGATGCTACTATTTCTCCTGGGAGATAGATCACACATTGCCTACCTATATTAGTGATTGGGATATTAGCTACACATTCCTCAGGTTCCCAAATCAGTGTATGAATAGACACTGTTTTGCAAGCACTCTCAGGAGGTGAAAGAAAGGGTCAAACCTACTGTGTGAGGAGGCAAGGGATCTATAGGCCAAACAGGGAGAGATTTCACCTCTCCAAGGGATATCTCAGTAGTCCCAGCTGAATTCAACTCTATTTTCCCCAGTTGCAATACCTTTCCCCAATCAGGTTTCTTCTCAGCTGATTGATCATGTTAGAGTACTGAACTTCTAAAGATTCTCTGAGTGTAACATCGGCTGCCATCATGCTCCAATTGTTTTTTGCCTGGGCCCTGGAGTCAAACCCCACTTTTTGTTTCCCTGAGTCAATCTACATTCTGATGTCCAATGGAAACCTTTGTTGCATTATGAATATGGGGTTTTGGGTCTTCTTCTCCCAAACAGTTTTTTCACTCTATCTCTGTGCCAACATTGACCTTTCAGATGCCTTATTTTTTTATTATAGCTTTTTATTTACAAAACATAAGCATGGGTAATTTTTCAACATTAACCCTTGCAAAACCCCTCACATCTTCATTTAGATGGCAGGTAGTCTGATATATGTAAAATATGTTAAAGTATATTTTAAATACAATATATGTATACCTAATTATGCAGTTATCTTGCTGAACAAGAAAAATTGGATTTAGAAAGAAGGTAAAAATAAACTGAGAAAGAAAACAAAAATGCAGGCAGACAGCAACAGAAGGAGTGGAAATACTATGTTATGTTCCACACTCATTCCTCACAGTTCTTTCATTGGGTGTAGCTGGTTCTCATCATTACTGAACAATTGGAACTAATTTGGATCATTTGATTGTTGAAGAGAGCCATGTCCATGAGAACCAATCATCATATAGCATTGTTGTTGAACTATATAATGATCAGGTTCTGCTCATTTCACTTAGTTTCAGTTCATGTAAATCTCTCCATGCCTCTTTGAAATCATCATGCTGGTCATTTTTAACAGAGCAATAATACTGCATAACATTCATATACCACAATACAATCAGTCATTCTCCATTTGATGGGCATCCATTCAATTTCCAGTTTCTTGTCACTACAAAAAGGGCTGCCACAAACATTTTTGCACATATGTGTCCCTTTCCCTTCTTTAAGACCTCTTTGGGTCTGGAGTATATACTGCTGGAGTATGCACAGTTTGATAACTTTGTGAGCATGGTTCCAAATTGCTCTCCAGAATGATGGAATCAGTTCACAACTCCACCAATAATGTATCAGTGTCTCATTTCCCCCACATGTCCTCCAACATTCATCATTATCTTTTCCTGTTATCTTAGCCAATCTGAGAGGCGTGTAGTGGTATCTCAGAGTTGTCTTAATTTGCATTTCTCTGATCAATAATGATTTGGAGTACCTTTTTATATGAGTAAAACAGTTTTAATTTCATCATTTGAAAATTGTTCATATCCTTTGACCTTTTGTCAAATGGAGAATGGCTTGATTTCTTATAAATTAGAATCAATTCTCTATATATTTTGGAAATGAGGTCTTTATCAGAACCTTTGATTGTACCAATGTTTTCCCAATTTATTCTTTCCCTTCTAACTTGTCTGCATTAGTTTTGTGTGTAGAAAAGCTTTTCAATTTGATATAATCAAAATTTTCTATTTTGTGATCAATAATAATCTCTAGTTATTCTTTGGTCACAAATTCCTTCTCCCTCCACAGGTCTGTGAAATAAACTTTCCCATGTTCTTCTAATTTATTTATAATCTCATTCTTTATGCTTACATCATTTTGACCTTATCTTGGTATAAGGTTTTAAATGTGGGTCAATGCCTATTCTCTGCCATACTAATTTCCAATTTTCCCAGCATTTTTTGTCAAAAAATGAATTCTTATCCCCAAAGCTGAGGTCTTTGGGTTTGTCAAACATTTGATTGTTATAGTTATTGACTATTTTGTCCTGTGAACCTAACCTATTCCACTAATCTACTAGTTTATTTCTTAGCCAATACCAAATGGTTTTGGTGACTGCTGCCTTAAAATCTGGTATAGCTAGGCCACCTTTATTTGCTTTTTGTTTTTCATTAGTTCCCTTGAAATTCTTGACCTTTTTTTCTTCCAAATGAATTTTGTTGTTATTTTTTCTGTCATTAAAATAGTTTCTTGGGAGTCTGATTAGTATAGCATTAAATAAATAGATTAGTTTAGGTAGTATCATCTTTATTATATTTACTCAACCTATCCAGGAGCATTAATATTTTTTCCAATTGTTTAGATCTGACTTTATTTGTGTGTAAAGGTGTTTTATAGTTTCGCTCATATGGTTCCTAACTTTCCTTTGGCATCAGATGCCTTATTTTAACCACATTGAAAGCATTAATGAGTCTTTCTGAAAGCCCCTTGCCAAAAGGGACCCTGTCTTCCCATGTTCAGATTTTGCAAATTCTACATCATAACCTGGGTCTCAAAGGTATTAGTGCCCACTGTGGTACAGAGCCTTATGATCTTTTCTAAAGGAGCATCCTTTTGTAGTCCTCGTATAAGTCTACAATCCTCATTAGCATTTCCTCTAGCAAGTTTTCTTATAATTTCTGTTGCTACATTTTCACCAATAGTTCATATGACAGCTGTCTTCAGACTTCCCACGAAATCAGCAAAGGGTTCATTTGCTATGCAACCCATAGCTTCATAATATTCAATTAGTTGCTCTCCCATTATTTTCCACATATCTGGCTCTAATTTTTCTTCCTTAGATAGCCAAGGAAAGGTGCACTCTAATATATTTAAAAGTCCAATGATCTGCCTCTGAGTTACGAACAAACTTTGCTTCTTTATTAACTTAACTATGCATGCTACATACTCCCCTTATGGTGGGGGAGGCTCTTTTCTTAGTATTTGCCCCATTTCAGCTAAAAAATGAAAGTGACTACTTTAGCCACTTCCAAAGTTTCCTGCTTGTCTATTTTTGTACTTACCCTGTTTCTGGATCACAGGGATTCTCCACTGAGCGGACAATCATGTCAGTCAAACTGCTGAGTGTAGATCCTTATGTCCAGAGCCTCACTTTTAGAGTCCCATGGCCAAGGCCAAAATGTAATGGATGGTCTAGTTTTCTGGAGGGTCTCTAGATAGGCCTTGGTCTTAGTGGAGAAGTAATGAAGGCAGGAGAGCCACCACGAGTATGGTCAAGGATGGAGTCTGGAGTTTGGAGTTTGGAGTCTGGAGTCTGGAGTCTGGAGTCTGAGATCAAGCTGGAGCACACACTCTCTCCTCTCCAATCCTCTCAGCCCTTAAATACCTTAGTATGATTGCATCACTACAGCACACTAAGCATGTGCCAACTGTAGAACCATTACATCATCTTATCATACTAAGTATATGTCAACTAGAAAATCATTATCTCATCAGTCACACTGAGTAAACATCCTGCTTTAAGTATCTTTGCTTCAAGTATAACTTTCTCACAGTTACACACTATCTGCAGTACTCTCCAAGAACCTTTCAATGTAATAAGATTTTCCCAGTTTATTTCTTCCCTTCTAATCTTGTCTGCATTAGTTTTGCTTGTATAAAAACTTCTTTTTTATTATAGCTTTTTATTTACAAGATATATGCCTGGGTAATTTTTCAGCATTGAAAATTGCAAAACCTTTTGTTCTAACTTTTCCCCTCTTTCCCTCCACCCCTTCCCTCAGATGGCAGGTTGACCAATACATGTTAAATATGTTAAAATATAAGATAAATACAATATACATATACATGTCCATATAGTTATTTTGCTGAACAAAAAGAATCAGACTTTGAAATAGTGTACAATTAGCCTGTGAAGGAAATAAAAAATGCAGGCAGACAAAAATAGAGGTACTGGGAATGCTATGTAGTGGTTCACGCTCATTTCCCAGAGTTCTTTCACTTGGTGTAATTGGATCAATTCGTTTCTGCTCTAATGAAAATTGATTTGGTTCATCTCATTGTTGAAGAGGACCATGTCTATCAGAATTGATCATCATATAGTATTGTTGCTGAAGTATATAATGAACTTCTGGTGCTGCTCATTTCACTTAGCATCAATTCATGTAAGTCTCTCCAGGACTTTCTTGAATCATCCTGCTGGTCATTTCTCACAGAACAATAATATTCCATAATATTTATATACCACAATTTATTCAGCCATTCTCCAATTGATGGGCATCTATTCAATTTCCACTTTCTAGCCACTACAAAAGAGCTGCCACAAACATTCTTCCACATACAGGTCCCTTTCCCTTCTTTAAAATCTCTTTGGGATATAAGCCCAGTAGTAACACTACTGGATCAAAGGGTATGTACAGTTTCATAATTTTTTGAGCATAGTTCCAAATTACTCTCCAGAATGGCTGGATGTATTCACAGTTCCACCAGTAATGTATCAGTTTCCCAGTTTTCCCACATCCTCTCCAACATTGCGCATTATCTTTCCCTGTCATTCTAGCCAGTCTGACAGGTGTGTAGTGGTATCTCAGAGTTGTTTTAATTTGCATTTCTCTGATTAATAATGACTAGGAGCAATTGAAGAATGCCTTGATTTCTTATAAATTAGAGTCAATTCTCTATATATTTTGGAAATGAGGCCTTTATCAGAACTTTTGACTGTAAAAATATTTCCCAGTTTATTGCTTCCCTTCTAAACTTGTCTGCACTAATTTTGTTTGTACAAAAACTTTTCAATTTGATATAATAAATTTTTTTTTATTTTGTGATCAATAATGATCTCTAGTTCTTCTTTGATCACAAATTCCTTCCTCCTCTACAGGTCTGAGAGGTAAACTATTATATATTCTTCTAATTTATTTATAATCTCATTCATTATATCTAGATCATGACTCCATTTTGACCTTATCTTGGTAGATGATGTTAAGTGTAGGTAAATGCCTAGATTCTGCCATAGTATTTTCCAATTTTCCCAGCAATTTTTATTAAAAAAATGAATTTATACCCCCAAAGCTAGGGTCCTTGGCTTTGTCAAACACTAGATTGCTATAATTTTTGACTATTTTGTCCTGTGAATCTAACCTATTCCACTGATCAAGTAGTCTATTTCTTGGCCAATACCAAATGGATTTGGTAACAGCTGCTTTAAAATACAGTTTTAGATGTGATATAGCTAGGCTACCTTCATTTTTTTTACATTAGTTCCCTTGAAATTCTTGACCTTTTGTTCCTCCAGATGAATTTTGTTGTTTTTTCTAGGTCAGTAAAATAGTTTCTTGGAATAAATAAATAAAAATAAATAAAATAAATAAATAAAATAAATAAAAATAAATAAATAAAAAGATTAGTTTAGGTAGTATTGTCAAATTTATTATATTTGCTTGACCTATTCAAGAGTACTCTATGTTTCCAATTGTTTAGATCTGAGTTTCTTTGTGTGGAAAGTGTTTTATAGCTTTGTTCATACAGTTCCTGATTTTCCCTTGAAAGATATATTTCCAAATATTTTATACTAAAGGCAGTTACTGTAAATGGAATTTCTCTTTGTATCTCTCTCTGTTGGCTTTTGTTAGTTATGTATAAAAATGCTAATGATTTATGTGAATTTATTTTGTTTCCTGTAACTTTGCTCAAGTTGTGGATTACTTCCAATACCTTTTTAGTTGATTTTCTGGGATCTTCAAAGAGTGATAATTTGGTTTCCTCATGACTCTAAGTCCTTTAATATCTTTTTTATCTCTTATTGCCAAATCTAGCATTTCTAATATAGTATTGAATAGTAATACTGATGTTGGGCAACCTTGTTTCAATCCTGATCTTATTGGGAATGATTCTAGTTTATCCCCATCATATATGATGCGTACTGATGGTTTTACATGGATGCTACTGGTTATTTTAAGGAAAAGTCCATTTATTCCTATCCTGTTTAGTGTTTTTAAAATGAATCGCTGTGGGATTTTATCAAATGCTTTTTCTGCATCTGTTGAGATAATCATATGGGTTTTGTTAATTTGGTTATTGATACTGTCACTTATGTTAATAGTTTTCCTCATATTGAACCAGACTTGCTTTCCTTGTATAAATCCTATTCAGTCATGGTGGACTATCCTGGGGATGATTTTCTGTAATCGCTTTGCAAATATTTTATTTAAGATTTTTTGCACCAATGTTCATTAGGGAGATTTGTTTATAATTTTCTTTCTCTGTTTGTTTGTTTGTTTGTTTGTTTGTTTTTTTGTGTGTCAAACCTAGTTTAGGTATAAGTACCATAACAGTGTCATGAAAGGAATTTGGTAGGAGTCCTTCATTCCCTATTTTTTCAAATAGTTTATATAGTATTAGATTTAATTGTTCTTTAAATGTTTGGTAGAATTCACATGTAAATCCATCTGGTCCTGGGGGATTTTTTCTTAGGGAGTTGATTAATAGCTTGTTCTATTTCTTCTCCTAAAATGGGACTACTTAAGCAATTTACGTCTTCCTCTGTTAATCTGGGCAACCTATATTTTTGTAGGTATTCCTCCATTTCACTTAGAATATCAAATTTACTGGCATAAAGTTGGGGAAAGTAATTCTTAGTTATTGCTCTAATTTCCTCTTCATTTTTAAGACTAATAAATGAAATTATTTTTCTTTCCTTTTTTCTAATCAAATTAACCAAAGATTTATCTATTTTGTTGGTTTTTTCATAAAAATCAGTTTAGTTTTATTTTTTAATTCAACATTTTTTTTACTTTCAATTTTATTAACCTTTCCTTCTGTTTTTAGAATTTCAAGGTTGATATTTTGCTGGGGATTTTTAATCTGTTCTTTTCCTACCTTTTTTAGTTGCAAGCCCAATTCACTGATTTTTCCCTTTCTCTATTTTATACAAGTAATCATCTACATATATAAAATTTCCCCATATTACCACTTTGACTGCAGCCAAATCCTATAATTTTTGGTGTGTTGTTCCATTATTGTCATTCATCTGTATGAAATTATTGTGTCTATGATTTGTTGTTTCACCCATTCATTCTTTAGAATGAGATTATTTAGTTTCCAGTTACTTTTTGGTCTATTTTCCCTGGCTTTTTCTTGAATGTAATTTTTATTGCTTTATGATCTGAGAAAAATGAGTTTACTATTTCTATCTTCCTGCTGTTGGTTTAGTGGTCTTTTCGTTCTAATATATGATTAATTTTTCAATAGGTTCCATGGACTGCTGAGAAGAAGGTGTACTTCTTTCTGTCTCTATTTAATTTTCTTCAATGATCTCTCATACATAACTTTCCTTTAAAATCTTTCTTATTTATTTTGTGGTTTGATTTATCTAGTTCTGAGAGAGCAAGATTGAGATCTCCCACTATTATAATTTTGCTCTCTATTTCTTTTTGCAACTCTCTTAACTTCTCCTTTAGGAATTTAGATGATACACTGCTTGGTGCATATAAGTTTAATATTGATATTGCTTCATTATCTATGGTACCCTTTAGCAAGATAAAGTTTCCTTCCTTATCTCTTTTAATTAGATCAATTTTTGCTTTCGCTTGATCAGAGAACTGTATGGTTACCTTTGTTTTTTTTTTTTTTTGTTTTTTGTTTTTTGTTTTTTTACTTCACCTGAAGCATGGTAGATTCTGGCCTTTTACTTTTATTCTGTATGTATCACTCTGCTTTAAATGTGTTTCTTGTAAACAAAATATCGTAGGATTTTGGCTTTTAAACCATCCTGCTTTCTGCTTCCTTTTTATGGGAGAGTTCACTTTTTTCACATTTATGGTTAAAACTCCTAATTCTGTATTTCCTGCCATCATATTATCCACAGATTTTACTTTTTTCTTTCCTTTTCCCCTTTCCACCTCCACAGTATTTAACTTATGAGCACCCCTTGCCTCAAGCTGCCCTCTCCTTTTAGAATCCCTCTCTTTTTAGTCCCTCCCCTTTTCTTCAACCTTTCCCCTACTATTTCTGTATTCCCTTCTATTTAGGTTATCCTTTCTCTTTTTGCCTTCCCTTCCCACTTTTCAATAAGGTGAGAGAAGTTTCAATATAAACCAAATATGTCTAATATTTTCTCTTTGGGCCAAATCTGATGAGAGTAAGATTCTCACAATGTTCCTCCCCCTTCCTTAATTCCTTGAGATATGATAGGTTTCCTTTGCCTATTCATGGCAAGTAATTTCCCTCTTTTTATCTCCTCTTTTCCCTTTTTCTGCTACAATCCCCTTTCCACTTTTTCCCTTTTTTATATTATAACAGTAAAAATCAAATTATATGCATGCTCTTTATGTGTGCCCAAAACAGAAATACAGTTTTCAAGAGTTCATCTTTCATGCTTCTCTTGAGTCCAATATTTGGAGATCAATGTTTTTTTTTTTTGTTTGTTTGTTTGTTTAGCTCTGCTATTAATCTCCTCAGGGTTGGAAATCTCTCTGTATGGAAGCTATCTATAGTTAGAGCTCAGTTGGACCTTCCTTTGAAATTTTCCTCAGAAATTTACTATGTTACTCAGAGTTTTTCACTTACCTTCTCTGATTATTCAATTGTAAAATGAGAATTTGGACTCAGAAATGCCTAAGATCCTTTCTTAAAACATTTAATTCTATGATTATAATTCAAAAATGGATAAAGGAGAGCTAAAGTTAGTACTAGCACTACTGAAAGGTACTTGCCTATTACGATGAGATCTTTTACAGATTTTCTACTCGCAGAATGCCTTTTTAATTATTTAGAGGAAATTGATAATTATAAGTAAAATTTCAAATTGTTATATAGCATTCATGTATACACACATGTTTATATATACATAATGAATATATGCATATATAATATACATTCACATAAATCTAGTGTATACATCAATTTGGATAGATCATTGACATGATAAATTTATTTCTCTCTCTTTCTCTCCTTTACATATCTATATACACACATATATACATATATACAATATATAGCTGTTGATTCTGAATTAACTAAATTGGTAAAGTAAATCTAATCTTACAGTAATAGAGTTGGAAGGGACCATAAATATAATTTGGCCAATACTTTTAATTTAGTAAATGAGAAAAATAAAACATGGGAACACTAAGTAGCTTGATTATAGCAACACAACTACACAATGGGAGACCTAGGATTTCAGGTATCCCATCCCCAGTGGAATTCTCATATTTCCACACAAATTCAATACATTCTTACTTATCTTCTTTATTCAGTTAGTCATGCCCTTACAAAATATAGCATTCATTTTATGGATATACTTGATTGATCTGTGGAGTACTTAGTATCTTTAATCATGTAAAAGAAAATATAGCTAATTCTTATGTTGAACTCCTAGAGTTGGCTGCATTAATATAAAGATCTTTTAATTTCACAGATTAAAAATTTGAAGAGATCTCACAAGACATCTGCTTTAACTCCATCATTTTATAAACCACAAAATGCAGTCTAGAGTGATTAAGTGATGGCACAATGTCACACAGGTGATAAGTAATAAATTTGGAATTCTGACTCCAAATCCACTTGTTTCCACACGGTAGCAAAATACTCCTCCAAAGTGTAATTCAATCATAGGCATTTTAAAAAATGAAAGGGAAAGAACTTTAAAAGGAAATCTTATTTAATTCTTAGAACATATTGAAAATTAGATAATTTGTTTTCTTATTTAACAAGAAACCTATGTGGCATAGTGGATAGTCTTGGATCTGGGTAGGACAATGTCAGACATTCACTAGCTTTGAGATTCTGGGCAATTCATCCAACTTCTATCTATCTTACTTTCCTAATCTGCAAAATGGGAACAATAATAGTGCTTATCACCTAAAGTTGTTGTAAGGATCAAATAAAGTATGTGTGAAGCCCACAGGACAGCACCAGGTACACAATAGGAATGTTTATTCAGTTTCTTTTCCTATCAAAAACTTACTGAGTTCAAGATTTCTGGTAGTCTCTTATCTAGTCTGTTCCATTGATCTACTTCTGCTTTAAAAAAATAATACCAGATGGTTTTCATCCCTGAAGCTTTATAATGTAGTTAGAAGTTGGAAGTACTAATATTTTTCAATGATTCGTCTTGTTATTCCATATCATTTTTGTACTACTTTTGTCCTGTTATTTTTGCTATTCTATGGTTTTTTAAAAAGTATGCCTTTCAAAGTTTGATTGATATATCATTAAAACTTCAAATTAATTTTGGTAATATTGTCATTTTTATTACATTAGTACGTTAGTATTTATATGTTTATAAGTACTAAATAGTACAACAAATCTTTAAATTCTCACTTTCTTTGAGAAGCACTTTGTAAATGAATCTCTATGAGTATTTTGCATGTTATAAACACTTTCTTTTATGAATGACTTTCTTTAGTTAATTTGATAGGATCTTATTAATATTTTAAAATAGCATCTAATTATGCTTTTGGACTCAAGTTCTCTTTGTTATCTCCTGCTTTGCCTTTCTTTGGCTTGATAATTACTATTGTCTTTTCTTAAAAAAAAAAAAAAAAGAATCTAATGGGGTGTTTTCAATTCTATTCTTGAGGATAATTCATGTAGTAGTAATAACATATATTCATAAATACATATAATCCATTTGTGTATTAGTATGCATTAGCAGTTTAATATAATTCTCCCATGAGAGTTCTCCATCATGATGAAAAGTGTTATAAGTATTGTTTTATTTACAGCTAATTCTATTCCCTTTTCTAAGATTGTTACTCTCTTTTTTTATCATTTGAATATTATATACATATTTATATATATTAAATAAGTTTTTTTCAAAATATATACAAAAATAGTTTTCAGCATTCTTTTTTTTATTTTTTTAATAGCCTTTTATTTACAGGTTATATGTATGGGTAACTTTACAACATTGACAATTGCCAAACCTCTTGTTCCAATTTTTCCCCTCCTTCCCTTGTACCCCCTTTCCCAGATGGCAGGATGACCAGTAGATGTTAAATATATTAAAATATAAATTAGATACACAATAAATATACATGATTAAACCGTTATTTTGCTGTACAAAAAGAATCAGACTCTGAAATATTGTACAATTAGACTGTGAAGGAAATCCAAAATGCAGGTGGGCAAAAATATAGGGATTGGGAATTCACTGTAATGGTTTTTAGTCATCTCCCAGAGTTCCTTTGCTGGGCGTAGCTGGTTCATTTCATTACTGCTCCATTGGAAATGATTTGGTTCATCTCATTTCTGAGATGGCCAGGTCCATCAGAATTAGTTATCATATAGTATTGTTGTTGAATTATATAATGATCTCTTGACCCTGCTTGTTTCACTCAGCATCAGTTCATGTAAGTCTCTCCAGGCCTTTCTGAAATCATCCTGTTGGCCATTTCTTACAGAACAATAATATTCCATAATATTCATATACCACAATTTATTCAGCCATTCTCCAATTGATGGGGATTCACTTAGTTTCCAGTTTCTGGCCACTACAAAGAGGGCTGCCACAAACATTCGTGAACATACAAGTCCCTTACCCTTCTTTATGATCTCTTTGGGATATAAGCCCAGTAGTAACACTTCAGCATTCATTCTTGCAAAACTTTGCATTCCAAAATTTTCTCCCTTTCTTCTCCTGTACAGGGCTGGAACTCTGAAAAAGTGTACTTGAATTTAAGACAGCAGAGAACTTAAAGCTAATTACCTACTCAATATGAGATAATGATTCTATAACCATATATTTAAATGATATGGTGATGTGATGGCTCTCCTCACCAGTAATGTTGGCTGAATGTATTGTGGTGAGGTAATCCAAGGCAAGGATTGGAGGGCTGAGAGAGAGGGTGAGAGTCTCTCTCTGCTTCATTTTTGACAAGCCACGTGGCAGCTTGCCTGCCTCCTTCACTTTTCCTCCTAAAGATGAAGGACTTTGACTGATCCTGATTCTGACTAATCCTGAGGTCCTCCAGAGAGTTAGAGTGGACATTATATATTGGAACGTGGACTAAGTGCCTGCATGCACCTCGATTGTGATTTCAGTGAAGAAGTCCCTGTGACCTGCAAATAGGGTGAATTATTAAAATAGAGAAGCAAGAAACTTTGTTAAGGGCTAAACTAGTAACTGTCATTTTCTAGCTGAAATGGGGTAGATACTAGGAAAAGAGTCTCCACCACCCCATCCTCACCCTCACCTCCACCTCGAGGGGAGGGTCATACTTAGGTAAATAAAGAGGCAAGGTTTGCTTGTAACTTGGGAGAATATTGGTGGACTCTTAGAAACATTAGAATGCATGTCCCCTTGGTTCTTCAAGGAAGAAGAATTAGAGGCAGATAAATGGAAACTAGTGGAAGATCAACTAATTGAATATATTACAATGATGATGGTCCTGATTCAATTTCTAAGGAAATCTTCTATGTATATAACATAGTGCATTTGGCCTTAAAGAATCCCACAAGTTCTAAAAGAAAAATTTAAGGAGAACAGCCAGACAAGGAAGCTTGAAGAGAAAGAGGAGGAAAAGGAGCATGGTACTGACAAAATAGCTGAAAGTTATGGAGAGTTGAGTGAACTTAGATTCAAACTCTCACAGCTGAGTTTCACCTCCACCTACACCCTAGCACTGACCCCCTCCCATCAATTTCACCTTTGTGGGTGGAGGAAGGAGAAGTGGGATACCACCAGCACCTCCCCCATTGCAACCTCCCCTCCATGACTCGATTAAAAACGGCACTACTTATAGCCCAAGAAGACAGGCAGGATACAGCTGATTGAAGAGGTTAACTCTTCAGGTCAAGAAAAAAGACTTTTAATCTAGAGATTATCAAAAATCTGAAAAAGACTTGCACTCTTTATGGGTCTACATCATCTTATGTTAAGATGTTACCAGAGAATTTGGCTTTTGAAGTTTTAACCCCTAATGATTGGAAATCTATAGAAAGGACATATTTACAATCTGGACAAAACTTGTGGCTTTCTGAGTATAGTGAACACTATAGAATACAAAGTCAACAAAATAGGCAACCTGGAGTTAATATACCAATCACCTGTGACCAACTAATAGGTGTAGGTCCTTATGCAGACATTTTAGTACAGATTAATTACCCTATAGCAGCATATGAGCAAATTGCTTCTGCTGCTATCAAAGGATAAGGCACACTCCCAGGAAGGGAAGACAGAAGGGAAGCCTTCACAAAAATAGCACAAGTTCCAAAGAAACCCTTTGCTGATTTTTGTGGGACATCTGCAGATAGCTATCATACAAACTATTGGTGAAAATGTAGCAACAGAAATTTTGATAAAACAAATTGCTAAAGAAAATGCTAATGGAGTTTTTGTAGAAGAATTATACTATGACTACACAAGGATGCTCCTTTAGATGAGATCATAATATGCTGTGCCACAGTGGGCAGAAATACCTTTTATACCTAGGCTATGATGCAGACTTCCCAAGATTAGAACATGGGAAACAGGGTACCTTTTGGCAAGGGGCTTTCAGAGAGACTTGTCAATGCTTTCAATGTGGTAAAGTAGAGCATTTTAAAGCTAAATTTTGGCATAAAGATAGAGTGAGAAAACAGGGTTGGAGAACAAGACCCAAAACCCCATGTCTAAAATGAAACAGAGGCTTGAACTTGGCATCAGAATGTAGATTGATTCAGGGAAACGGGATGCGGGCCCTAGGCAAAAAAAAAAAAAAAAAAAAACAAAAAAAACTTGAAGATTGATGGCTTCTGATGCTACACCCAAAGAGTCTTTAGAAGTTCAATACTTAGACATGACCAATCAGCCAAGAAGCAATCTGATGGGAGAAAGGGATTACATAATCAATCAGCCGATAAGCAACCTGAAGGATTACAATTGGGAAGAATAGAGTTGTATGCAGCTGGAACTACTGAGATATTGTCTGGAGATGTGAAATCTGTTCCTCTCCAGCCTATATATCCTTTGCCTCCAACACAGTAGGTTTGACCACTTCACCTCAAACAGTGTCTATCCATACACTGATGTGGGAAACTGGGGAATATGTAGATAATATTCCAGTCTCCACTACAGGTAGACAATGTATGAATTATCAACGAGGAGAAGTAGTAGCATCAGGTTTACTAATACAGACTCCTAATAGGGAATCTGGTGATATTTGCCCAGATTTTGACTCCAAGCAACAGAATCTAGGGATATTCTGGATTGCAGCTGTAAAAGACTGTCTTATGCTCATTATCTATGTAAACATATACCACTGGAATGGTTGGTATACACAGGTGCAGATCTTATATTCATCAGAGGTGGCAGCTGGCACCTCTAATTAATTAATATTAAGTCTGGCATAGGAGGATGAATAGCAGCTGAAGTTAGTACTACCCCTTTGAGATGGACATTTGAAGGTGAAACAGGAGTTTTTTACTCCTTTTGTTGTTGAAAAGATACCCATCAATCTTTGGGGAAGACACATCTTTCAACAGTTAGGATTATAAATGAATATTCAGCTTTTTAGGCAGGGCTACTGTTGAAGGTCTGCCAACACGCTCACCTGTTCCTATTCAATGGAAAAGTGATACACCAGTGTGGTGAGAACAGTGGCCCTTAGCTAGTGATAAAATTCGGGTCTTAAAATTGACCAAGGACAGTTATAATTTGCTTTGAAGGCCTCAGACTTCCCCTGTATTTGTTGTAAAAAAAGAAATCTGAACAATGGAGGATGTTGACTGATTTAAGAAAAGTAAATGAACAGATAGAAACTATGGGAACTCTTCAGCCTGGACTTCCATCTCCTACTCAGTTGCTTAGAGATTAGCCTGTTTGGGTTATAGACATTAAGGATTGTTTCTATTCTATCTCTCTAGATAAGGAGGATATGAAAAGATTTGCCTTTTCAGTGCCCAGTGTTAATTTAGCTGAGCCCTATAAAAGATATGAATGGACAGTTTTGCCACAGGGAATGAAAAATAGCTCTACTATGTGTCAAATGTATGTTGCTGCTCTTACTCCAGTAAGAAAAGCATTCCAAAAGTTGTTACATTACATGGATGATATCCTGGGATGTGCACCTGAGGACCAAATGTTAGAAGCACGTCTACAATAGACCATAGAAACACTAAAGAAATACAAATTGCAAGTAGCTCCTGACAAATTCAAAGATATGCTCCTTTTCAATATTTAGGATATGAAGTATATCCTAAGGTGCTTACAGTACAAAAACTTTCTTTAAGAACAGAGAAGCTAAACACCTTAAATGACTTTCAGAAATTGATGAGATATCCAATGGCTGCCTCCCGTGTTAGACTTAACTATTTATCAATTACAACCATTATATGACATTTTAAGGGCTTTAAACTCACCATGCCAGCTTACAAAAGAAGCTTAAGAGCCTTTGAGAGAAGTTGAACTGGCTTTATCTAATGTGGTTGAGTCACTCAGAAACCCTTGGAAATATCAGTTTTTGCTACAAAAGAGGCACTCACAGCAGTTCTTCAAGGACACAGTGTAATATAGTGGGTGAACTTCCCAGCACAATCAGATCAAAGCCTTACTCCTTACCCAGTGCTTGTGGCTAGAATTTTATTAAAGGCCATTAAGCAAGCAGTACAATTATCTGGGATAAGACTTGACAAGATATACATATTTTATACCAATGCACAAATTAATGTATGCTGTGAAACCATCCCAGAGTGGAAAATTTTATTGGCCACAGCACTGAATTTTACACACCAGTCTCCATTAAAGATAATCCAAATATTACATAATTGGAGATGGATTTTTGAAGAACAAGTTTCTAAGGTTCCTCTTAAAAGACTAACCATGTTTTTTTATTATAGCTTTTTATTTACAAGATTATGAATGGGTAATTTTTCAGCCTTCACAATTGCAAAACCTTTTGTCCCTTTTCCCCCTCCTTCTCCCCACCCCCTTCTCCAGATGGCAGGTAAATCAATACATGTTAAATATATTAAAGTATATATTAAATACAATATATTTAAACATATTCATACAATTATTTTGCTGCACAAGAAGAATCAGACTTTGAAATAATGTACAATTAACCTGTGAAGGAAATCAAAACTTCAGGCAGACAAAAATAGGACTGAGAATGCTATGTTCACACTCATTTCCCCAGAGTTCTTTCACTGGGTGTAGCTGGGTTCATTATCGAACAAATGGAACTGGTGTGATTCATCTCATTGTTGAAGAGAGCCACGTCCATCAGAATTGATCCTCATATAGTATTGTTGTTTGTAATGGGCTGAAGTTTGAGTTGATGCACTTAGGTCCCAAGTACATGAGGCTAAATAGTATTGGGCTATACTCTATTAATATACATGATTGGATAAAGAATGGTCCCTGCCCACTCTCTGTGCAAGTCCTGATGTGCTGTACAGGAAATGACGATTTTGGTGGGTGGAGGCAGAGAGAAAAACAGGAAGAGAAGCTGGGAGAGATTGGGCCTGGGTCCATTCTCCTAGCTGCTGGTTGTGTGGCTGCGGGTCTAGCTAGCTTCTTGACTCAGCTGCACACATTGCTATCGCCGATTCTCTTCCACCTCCGATCCTTCTTCACTGAGAATAAAGACTGACAATTTCCCCTAACCTGAAATCTGGACTCCTGCTGATTTTAAAAATACACGGTCTTGACAGTTGTTGATAATGATCTCTTGCTCCTACTCTTTTCACTCAGCATCAGTTCATGTAAGTCTCTCCAGAACTTTTTGAAATCATCCTGCTGGTCATTTCTTACAGAACAATAATATTTCATAACATTCATATATCACAATTTATTTAGCCATTCTCCAATTTATGGGCATCCACTCAGTTTCCAGTTTTGGGCCACTACAAAGAGGGTTGTCACAAATGTTCTTGCACATATAGGTCCCTTTCCCTTCTTTAAGATCTCTTTGAGATATAAACCCAGTAGTAGCATTGCTGGATCAAAGGGTATGCCAGTTTGATAACTTTTTGAGCCTCGTTCCAAATTGCTCTCCAGAATGGCTGGATGTATTTACAATTCCACTAACAATATGTCAGTAGTCCCAGTTTTCCCACATACCCTCCATCATTCAACCTTATCTTTTCCTGTCATCCTAGCTAATCTGACAGGTGTGTAGTGGCATCTCAGAGTTAAAGGATATCTTTACAGATGCATCCAAACATATCACTTGTGATGTATACTTTGATGTCTTAACTATAAATAGTGTAGTCAGAACTTCTTTTCAGTCCATTCAACAGAACGAATTGTATGCAATCATTCTAGGTCTTATTATCCAGATGTAAATATAATATCTGGTGTGGGATATTCAGTAGGTGTGGTGCAAAGAATTGCCACAGCCCAAATAAAATTTGTAGCTTCTAATATATATTAGCTCTTCAAGGAACTTCAAGAGCAAGTGAGAAAGCATCCAGGTAAGATTTATATCTTGCATGTCCATTCTCATAGTAGACTTCCAGTTCCTATTTTTGATGGAAATTCAAAGGCAGATAGCCTTCTAACCATGTGTTCTAATACTCCTTTATTCAGACAGCCCAAGAATCTCATTCTAAATATCATCAGGCTGCTCGAGATTTATGTTTACAATTCGGGATAACAAAAAAGGAAGCTAGGAGCATAGTAAAATACTGTACAGCCTGCTTTCCTTTCCATGTTGTAGTAGATGGTTTTTTAGGAAATACTTTTGCAATAGCAGCAGCAAAAGAGACAGCCCAAGTGGTCACTGAATTCCTTATATAAGCTTTTGTAATTATGGGTGTGCCACAAGCAATAAAAACAGACAATGGACATGCATATACTTTTAAACATTATGCACACTTTTGTGCACAGTATGAGATTTTACACACCACTGGCGTACCCTTTAATCCTCAAGGACAGGCAATAGTAGAGAGGAGAAACAGAGACATTAAGATGCTACAAAAACAAAAACAAAAACAAAAACAAAAGAAAGGGGGAGCCACAGGTAACCCTAGAGAACTTCTAAATTTAGCTCTTTATACAATTAACTTCTTGATTTTTGACAAAGATGCACTGTCTCCAGCAGACAGGTTTTATAACTCACCAGAAGTGCAGTATTCAGTGTGAGCAGCTCCACTATCTTTAGATAATTGCCAGGTGATGTGGAGAGATCCAGAAAGTGGTGAATGGAAGGGACCAGATAAGTTAACTGCTTGGGGAAGAGGGTTTGTTTGTATCTTTACCGATGGAGAAGGAAGCAGATAGGTATCAACGAGCCATATTTACCTTGTCCATTGGAGAGAGATGGAGCAGACCGTTGAAATGAAGAAGACCCAAGAAATATTGGGTGGTTCCATTGCTTATTGTGCCCACCATTGAAAGTGCATGGCAGTTATGGCAATTGACTCATGGGCATCAAAAGTTGTTAATGAGACTGATGCAGGACTTCAAAACCGTCAGGAATCACTGGAATCCCTGAGACATATTAAGACTCTTGCAGGATTTCAAAAGCTTTCAGGAATCATTGGATTCCCTGACACATATTTTGGCTGCTGAAGAAGGTGTATGTGTGATTGTTATTTATATACCTTCCTTTTAGGACTTCTGGAAATCTTTTATAATACCATGTTGATTCATATTGTTTGTTATATCACTACTTGCATGTGCAATTCATGTTTATTTTAGCACATTGAGCCTACATTGGCTGTGGGGAGAGTCATCACTGCTAGCCTGTGCTATATTGCTATGTGCTTGTGTAATATTTCCCAGGCTGATGATTTAGGTATATTTGTTTCTAGTAAGACCCTTTAGCCCAGAAACACATTAACAATATCTGGTTTGACTCCCTACTCTCTTCCTGAGAAGTCAGGGAGGGCATGATCATCTCCTTTTTAGTGTTTTCACCTCCCTTTTTGAGAAGTCAGGGAGGATGTGATCACCTATTTTTTTAGGTTCTCACCTGAGAAGTCAGGAATAGTGTGACCACCTGTGTTCTAAAACAAAAGAAAACTGGAAATGTAGAGGGCTGGAGCTCTGAAAAGGGATACTTAAATCTAAGACAGCAGAGTACTTAAGGCTAAGTATCTACCCAGTGTGAGATAATGGTTCTATAAGCATATACTTAGATGATATGGTGATGTTGGCTCTCTTCACAATTGGAGTTTGCTGAATGTGTTGCGGTAAGGTAATCGGAGGCAAGGATTGGAGGGCTGAGAGAGAGCATCAGAGTCTTTCTACTGTAGTACACTGAGGAAAGAAGACATCAGGCTTGAGACTCCACAGTCAAGAATCCATTTTTGATGAGCCACATGTCAGCTTGCCTGCCTGCCTTCTCCGCCTAAAAACCAAAGACTGATTCTGAGGCCCTCCAGAGAGCTAGTCTAGAAATTATATTTCCCCACTCCCCCCAGACAGCAAACAATCCAATATATGTTTTAAACATTTAAATTCTTCTAAACATATTTTTATATTTACCATGCTGCACAAGAAAAATCAAATCAAAAATAAAAAATAAAATTAAGCAACTAAAACAACAACAACAAAAAAACTATGTTGTGATCCCCACAAACCTCTTTCTGTATACAGATGATTCTTTCTTCAAAGATCTATTAAAATTGGCTTGACTCACCTCATTGTTGAAAAGGTTATCATAACATAATCTTGTTGATATGATAATCATAGAATCTTGTACAATTGTTCTTTTGATTCTATTCACTTCACCTAGCATCAGTTCATGTAAGTCTTTCTAAGCTTTTCTAAATTCATACTGCCGATAATTTCTTATAGAACAATAATCTCCCTTCATATATCATAACTTATTAAGCCATTCCCCAATTGATTGGCATCCACTCAGTTTCCAGTTTCTTGTCATTATAAAAATGGATGCTATAAACCTTTTTTTTTTTTTTTTACATGTGGATTCTTTTCCTTTTTTATGATATCTTTGAGATATAAGACTCAGTAGCGACCCAGCTGGATCAAAGGGTATGCACAGTTTGGTAGCCCTTTGAGCATAGTTCAAAATTATTCTCTAGGATGATTAGATCAATGTATGATTGTTCCAATTCCCTCACATCCCCTCCACCATTTATCATCAACATATTATCTTTTTCTGTCCTCTTAGCCAATCTGAAAAGAATATAGTGGTAACTCAGAGTTGTCTTAATTTGCATTTCTCTAATCAGTAATTATTCAGTGCTTTTTTCCATATAACTAGAAATGGTTCTAATTTCTTTATCAGAAAATTTCTGTTCATATCCTTTGAAATTTATCAGTTGGAGAATGATTTGTTGAATATTTTATATTTTTGAAAGTATTATATTTCTTTTGTGTTCTTGGTTTTGTTTGTATATTATTATATATTGTGAGTTCTGATTATTTTGTTATTTTTTTAAATTTTCTTTTGGTTTTGTTGTGATTTCATCTTGTTCATTTCTTATTTTGTTGATTTGCTTTCTTTTCCTTTTATAAAAAAAAATGCTAACTTTTTTCTCAATAGTATTTTATTTTTCCAAATACATGTAAATATAACTTTCAACATTCATTTTTCTCCCTCCTCCTCTACATCTTCCCTCCCCAAGACAGCAAGCAATCTGATATAAATTAAATGTGAAATACTTTAAAACATATGTTGTTCAAGAAAAAACAGACAAACATACAAAAAAAGAAAAAAAATGCTATGATTTGATCTACATTCAGTCTCTGAAATTCTCTCTCTGGATGTAGATGGAACTTTCCATCTGAAGTCTATTGGAATTGTCTTGAATCACTGTATTGCTGAAAAGAGCTAAGCCTATCAGAATTGATCATCATATAATCTTGCTTTTACTGAAGTTCTGCACATTTCACTCAGCATCAGGTCATGGAAGTCTTTTCAGTCTTTGCTGAAATCTGGCTAACAATTTTTAAATTAAAGTAGATTTCATTTCAAAGAACCAGCTTTTAAAATTTGTACATGTTTTCTACAGTGCTTTTGTATTCCAGTTTAAAATTTTCATACACACACATATATGTGAATATATAAACACACACATACATATGTCTTTTTTTGTGATTGTTTTGACATTATTTATTTGTTGGATTTCTGATTTAAAATACTATTGTTTGTAAATATTTTCCATTCCTAGTCTATAAATATATGATTTTAGCATTATAATTCTTCCTCTGAAGACTCCATTAGAGGCATCCTAGAAATTTTAGTAAGTTATTTCTTCATTATAATTTTCTTTTACATAATTTTAATTGATTCTATAATTTGATCTTTGACTTGCTCAATATTTGGGATTCCATTGTTATGTTGTTTTAGGTCTATGAACTTTGTGTTCTTTGAAATGAGGATTAGTTTTATTTCATTATATCTTGAAAAGACTATATTTGTTATTGGTTTTACATTTATTTGTGATAGCTTTGAACCTATTATATATGATGAGAATATTTAAAATTAGGAAAATATTTTGAACTCTCTATTCAGATAGTCACTTTTCCAATTCTTCTTTCTCTTAAAAGTCCTTTAAAACATATAATACAATCATAGACTTGTTTGTGAGACACCAGCAGATTTATAAATTGCAATTTTTGCTTTTTGTGTTAGCTGTTAAATATGGGCTTATGTAGGTAAGCAAATAACTCTTACTGAATGTTTTTTGAACCATGACATTAGTGGCTAGCAAATGAAAATTTAATAAAAGCTAAATAGCAGGATGTAAGGAAATTGTGGTGAATTATGAAAAATATTGGCACATAGCTACAATATTTTATTCAACTACTGTAGCCAGTACCATTTCCAACATGGTAATTAAAACTTCATAAAATTTGAGTTAATGTACCTTGAGCTTTCTAGCTTCCGAAAAATAATCTTCAAAGTTCTCATCCATTTTCCTTATTCTCTATAAAAGATGCCATCTCATAATTCTTAAATCCTCTTTTAGTCTTTATGCTACATGGGGGGTCAGGAAGGAGAGGTTTGCTGTAGATTATACTGTAGATTTCAGAACAAAATAGATATTATCTCATTGTTGGGCTATGGCAAGTTTTTCATCATATCCAAAAGGAAAAAAAATGGATTAATTTAGGATTTCAAAATACATTTCAAATATGAAAATGGCAAACAAGGACAATTTAAGTCCAATACCTATAAAAGCAGAATAAACTATATTAGCTTCATCATCAACATGGGAATACCAGACATAATATATAGAAACAAAAAAGAAAAGCTAGAATGTTCCTCAGAGGCTGTCTTTTACAAACTCTTCATTTACACAGTGAATTTAATTTACTTGCTTCATCTTACTCAAGTAAGAACATTAGAAATATATTCGAACCCAATTTTTCTGTTCCACAGAAATGTTCCATCATCACATTTTTAGTTAATTGGTTTGTTTTCTGTTTCTCATTATATAAAAACCATTCACATTTTAAGATCAGAAAGAGGAAAGAAATGGAAAGGGAGAGGTGAAGGGAGAGAGTAGGGTTGACAATTATGTATTAGGTTGTCTATTACACTAAAGGGCAGGTGTAACTAGCAAACTTCAATATCTTTATGAGAGTCTACTACCTATTTACTAATTTATAACAATTTATTTAGACAACAAAATTCTTTAGAACTAAGATCCTTTATAACATGTTTCCTTTTATGAGTTAATTGCTATTATCCAGTAACTATGACCTCTCTCTTTGAAACAAATGATTCTTAGTAAGGATTTCTTTATTCTAATGTAGTTGTTTCAAGATAACGATCCATGGGGGAAAAGAACAAAATTTTTGATTATTTAATTTAAGATTATATTTCTCTATTTCTTTAAATGTATATGCATGCTATATGTATGTATATACATACACACAAATATGTAATTACGCCACATCTGTGTGGAGATTTTATATATATATATATATATATATGTTTGTGTGTATGAAATATATGTGTGTAATATGTATATGCAGATAAGGTATAATTCATAGCATATATGTTTTGAAGCATCCAAATACAGAACATTTAAAACTCTAAATTGCAATTTCAGAGATTGGAAGATTAAGGGAAACAATTAGGTTGTGATTATGCACTTTCATATGCTAGATCAAAGGTTATGTTGTTTCTATTGATTAGATAAGCAATTGCTGGGATTCATCTTCATTATGATAAAACATCATGTTGTTGATTGAACATTCCCCATGAATGACCTTATTTTTGTGTTAAAAAAATTGACTATTTTTTACAAGTACTTTTAAACATGATATAACAAAAAATGAAGTGCTCTTTTTTATTTGAGTCAAAATGTAAAAACAATGAACCTTAATTAAATGATTAAGCATTTCCTAGGTGTTAATTTTGGGAATAATAAGCAAAAAGAGCCAACATCTAGAGGTTCAAAATCTAGTAGTGGAGACAACCTGCTGTGTACAAACAAGATATGTACAGGATACATTGGAACTACTTTCATAAGACATTAAAGGGGGATTCTAAAAAGGCTTCTCTTAAAGGGGAGAATTTTGGATCTCAAAATTCAAGAAAGCCTGGAAAGCCAGGAAATTGAATAAAGAAGGAAATAATTGCTGATAGACTCCTCTTTCTTTGGGAAACTGTTTTGCAGAAACTGTGCATAAACTTTTATCCAGCAGTGTTTCTACTAAGTCTGTATTCCAAAGAGATCATACTAAAAGGAAAAGACCTATATGTACAAAAATATTTGTAGCAGCTCTTTGTGTAATGTTAATGAATTGGAACCTAAGTTAATGCTCTTCAGCTGGAGAATGGCTACCGAACCATAGTCATTCTCCGACTAGTTCTTTTGCTGCACAGAGAAAATTGGATTCAGAAGGTAAAAATAACCTGGGAAGAAAAAGAAAAATGCGAAGAGTTTACACTCATTTCCCAGTGTTCCTTCTCTGGGTATAGCTACTTCTGTCCATCATTGATCGTTTGAAACTGAATTAGGTCTTCTCTTTGTCTAAGACATCCACTTCCATCAGAATACATCCTCAACACAGTATCTTTGTTAAAGTATATAATGAACTCTTGGTTCTGCTCATTTCTTTTAGCATGAGTTCATGTAAGTTTATCCAAGAGACTCTGTATTCATCCTGGTCATTGCTTACAGAACAATAATATTCCATAACATTCATATACCACAATTTACCCAACCATTCTCCAATTCATGGGCATCCATTCATTTTTCCAGTTTCTAGTCACTACAAAAAGGGCTGCCATAAACATTTTGGCACATACAGGTTCCTTTCCCTTCTTTGGTATTTCTTTGGGATATAAGCCCAGTAGTAGCACTGCTGGATCAAAGGATTTGCACAGTTTGATAACTTTTTGGGCATAATTCCAGATTGCTCTCCAGAATGTTTGGATGCATTCACAACTTCACCAACAACAATGCATCAAAGTCCCAGTTTTCCCACATCCCCTCCAATATTCATCATTTTTTTATGTCATCTTGGCCAGTCTGACAGTTGTATAGTGGTATCTCAGAGTTGTCTTAATTTGCATTTCTCTGATCAATAGTGATTTGGAACACTCTTTCATATGAGTGGTAATAGTTTCAATTTCATCATCTGAAAATTGTCTGTTCATATCCTTTGACCATTTATCAATTGGAGAATGGCTTGATTTCTTATAAATTAGAATCAATTCTCTATATATATTGGAAATGAAGCCTTTCTCAGAACCTTTAACTGTAAAAATGTTTTTCCCTGTTTATTGCTTCCCTTCTAATCTTGTTTGCATTAGCTTTGTTTGTACAAAGGCTTTTTAATTTGATATAATCATATGGAACCATGCTAAATTAGATAAATATTGTCTCTATCAATTCTAATGACTTAATACTTTGTAAGGATT
Organism: Sarcophilus harrisii; assembly: GCF_902635505.1. Taxonomy (NCBI): domain Eukaryota; kingdom Metazoa; phylum Chordata; class Mammalia; order Dasyuromorphia; family Dasyuridae; genus Sarcophilus; species Sarcophilus harrisii. The sequence goes on along the minus strand of NC_045431.1, from coordinate 122,277,273 downwards.
CCAACATTTAGGGGGATAAGTAAAGAAGGCAGCCAAGCAAAATCCTGGATTTTGATGTCCAGAATTACCAACCTGTCTCCTCCTTGTCCTGCTGCCAAGTGCCTCTGGCCTACCTCCCTCCACCTTCCAATCCTTGCTTCTAATTATCTTAAGAACAAACTTTCACCAAGCAGCAGCAGGGAGAAGACACAATTACAATATATGCTTATAGAGTCATAGTATTACATTGAATAGATAATTAGTCGTAAGTGCTCCGTTTTCTGATTCAAGCATATCTGTTTTTTGAGTTTCAGCCCTCTACAGTGATGCAACATTTATATATTACTTTTATGTTTATTAAATATATTAAATATATGATCTTATTTGAATCAACTTCTATCATTATTCCTATTTTACAAACAGTGAAACTGAAAATGAGACAACTTAAGTGACATGCCCACAGTAACACAGCTGGTATGCCTGAATCTAGTAAGTGTTAGTCCTCTTGACTTGAAGTTCAACATCCAGTGTATATACTGTGTCACCTAGCTGTATCCACTATAATTTAAATTAAAGCTTACATTTTCCCCCACTGCAGTACTGTTATATGACCTATTTTTTCAAATGCAAAATGAAGTGCAAGAGACTAAAATGGCTCTGTTGTCTTCTCCTGTAATTATATGGGATTTACTCATGATAGTAAACAAACATCAGGGGCTTATTAGGTAGTTTGCCTTGTGAAAACTATATTAAGCTCATTAGAATGATTCATTCTCCATAATCCAAAGTTTTATTCTCAGAATTTTTAATGACTAATTTTTCTCTTATAGCCTGAATTTAAAAAAATTATTGTAGCTTTTTATTGATAGAGCATATTCATGGGTAATTTTTCAACAATGTCCTTTGCACTCACTTCTGTTCCAAATTTCCCTTCCCTCCGTCCACTCCCTCCCCTAGATGGAAGGCAGTCTCATGCATGTTAAACATGGTATAGTATATCTTAAATACAGTATAGTGTACAAATCTGTACAGTTCTCTTGTTTCACAAGAAAAATTGGATTCAGAAGGTAATAATAACCTGGGAAGAAAAACAAAAACACAAGTAGTCCACATTCATTTCCCAATGTTCTTTCTCTGGTGTAATGACCTCCACTTAAAATTGGAATTTGGCTTTAAAACTATTTTACCATAGAATTATATTTATAATAAAGTTTATTGAATTTTAATGATCTCCCTGTTCTTTTATTTACTTAAAAATTCAGGGTTTTTCCAAGCCTTTCTTTTTCCCTTTAATTTTCTTACAGAATAATAATGTTCATAATATTCAAATACAAATTCAACCATTCTCTTGTGGGATTATTCAAAGTTTCTAGCCAAAAAAAGGCATACAAAATTTTGGAATGGTCCCTTTTTTGTAATGGGTTTTGAAATTGAAACTGATGCCTATCAAGTACATACTAGATATAATTTTTTTTATTAATTAATGATTGGTAAAGAATGGTCCCTTTCCCACTTTCGTCAATCTGGATTTTTAAGGAAATAAGTTTTTTAAAAAAAAAGACAATTGGGAAGTTCTTTCAAATCTAGTTTTGGTTTGGGCTGTTGGCTACTTTTGACCAAACGCCCTTGTATCGCGATTTCTTCCACCTGATCCCTTTACTGAGAAAAGACTGCGATTTTTAACTGAATTCCTGTCCCCGTCTGATTTTTAAAATAATGATTTTTTGGGGAAAAGGGAAAACAAGGCTGAAGAAGTTCCGTGACCGGCTTGGTGAGTATTGTAATGACAAATAAAGGAACTTATTTTCTTAAAAATAAAACGAACTTTTTTTTCAAAATGGGAAAATTTGCTTTTGATCTCCATTGTACCCCCAAGGTGGGCTAAAAGTTGAAAAGCTGAAAATTAGGGGTTCTTTAATTGGGAAACAATGGAATTTTTAATTAAACCATCCCTTGGATCGTAGAAACTTCTGAAACGGTGGGTTGGAAAGGATGTTAACTTTAGAAATATTTCCCTTATTAATTTCCATGGAGGATTTTATTTAACTGATTTTTTGACTAAGAGAGAAGGGAAAAAACCTGGTCCTTCCCCTTAAATTACCATTATTAAGGGAGGAAGCAATGAAAGAGAAAGACCATATCCCACAGGGCAGGAGACTTGTGACAAGGGTGGGGATTTCCCCTCAGGAGGGCTGCCCCACCCCAGGAGCGTGATTGACTCCCCCACCAACCCACCCCTCGGGGATGGAGGGAGGAGGGGTGGGGGAAAAGGGGGGACCAATTTGGCAGGCTTCAAGGGGCAAGACCAAAGAAAAGGGTTGGACATCCGGGGCTTCAACCTTATGTTTCCTGTAATTTATCTAATGCCCCCAGGTCAACAAAGTCGAAGATAAGCTCCTTTTAATGAGAAACATTAAAGATCTTAAAAGGCTGCATTAATTTGGGTCCCAGCTTATGTTAAGATGTTTACAGAATTTGCTTGGAAGTCTTGACTTGATGACTGGAAATCTATAGCAAGGGTATCCTAGAACCGGACAAAATTACATTGGCTTTTGAATAAGGAGCCTGTGGATCGCCCAACAAAATAGTCAAAACAAAAGTCATGAAAGAGTTAGTGGATCACCAGACTTCCAAGGTATAGGTCCATATGAACCTTTGGGTTAATTATTCTAGCAATATGAGCAAATTTTCCCACCCAAATGGATTCGATTCAAATAAAATGATAAAGGTGGGGGCCTTCAAAAATAATGCAAAGGGCCAAATAGCCTTTGACTTTGTGGGACGTTTGCAGACTGCTACAAAGAACAATGGGGGAAAACCAACAAAGATGTTTTAATAAGGCAACCTAAGGAAAATGCTAATGAGGTGTCAGAAGGTTATTCTAGGACTGCCAGGATGCTCCTTTAGAGGAGTTCATAAGCCTTTGTGACAGGGCACAAATGCCTTTATACCAGACTATGATGCAGACCCCAAGATCCCAACATGGTAGACAGGTCCCTTCCAGCAAGGGACTTTAGAGACACGTCAATGCTATCAGTGTGGTAAAGTAGGGCATCTGAAAAGCTCAAGTTGGTATAAGAGGCAGAATGAGAAAACAGGGTGGGAGAACAAGACCCAGTACCCTATGTCCAAAATGCAACAGGGCCCATTGGGCCTCAGGAATGTAGACAGGTTCAGGGAAAAGGGATGAGGGGCCCACCCCAGGGCCCCAGGCAAAAACATTGGGGCATGATGGCAGTGGTGCAAGAGGTAGATGGCCCAAACCCCAATATGACCAATCGAGGAAGATTGATGGCGAAAGGGATTACATAATCAATCGGGAAGCAACCTGATAGAAGAAAGGGATTACAATTAGGAGAATAGAGTTGTATGGCTGAGACAATTGAGATACCCTGGAGGGTAAATCTGTTCCTCTCCAGCCTATGGATCCCTTGCCTCCCAGGCACAGTAGGTTTGACCATTTTACCTCCTGAGGTTACAAAAAGTGTCCATCCAATACTGATGTGGGAAACTGGGGAATGTAGAAATATCCAGCACCAAACAGGCAGACAATGTGGATTATCAGCCAGGAGAAATAGTAGCATCAGGTTTACCAACAGAACTAAAAGCGCCGTGATAGCACCGATTCTGATTCCAGATCACAAAATCCAGCAATTTACTGACAGAGTGTAACAATCCGACCATGCCACAATCTATATAAATGGCCTTCCATTGGAAGGTTGGTAGACATGGTGCAGATCGGACGGTCTTGAATGCCCTTTCATACTGGCAAAATTAAAGGAATACATGTCTGGTTAGGAGGATCAATAAAGCTGGTTATGCCGCCCCTAAGGATGGACTTTTGAAAAAAAGGAGCCCTTTTATAGTTTTTTAGGGAAATCTTATTTATTTTATTTTTTATTTTATTTTTTTTTTAATTATTTTATTTAAGGATATATAATAACTTTTTACAATTAAAACCAAACCTCTTTTCCAATTTTTTCACCTTTACCCCCCCCCTCCCTAAATGGAGGATGAAGGAGATTTAAATATATTAAAATATAAACAGATACACAATGAACTAAAAATTATTTTGCTGTACAAAAGAATCAGACTTGAATTATTGTACAATTAGTTGGAAGGAAATCAAAATGCAGGTGTGAAAATATAGGGATTGGGAATTCAATGTAATGGTTTTTAGTCATTCCCAGGTTCTTCGGGTAGTGGCGTTATTCGCTCCATTGGAAAGTTTGGTTGATCTCGTTGTGAGGATTGGGTCCATCAGAACTGGCTATATAGTATTGTTGTTGAAGTATATAATGATCTCCTGGTCCTGCCATTTCACTCAGCATCATTCTTGTAAGTCTCTCCAGGCCTTTTCTGAAATCATCCTTTGGTCATTTCACAGAACAGAATATTCCATAATTTTCATATACCACAATTTATTCAGCATTCCAATGATGGACATCCATTAGTTTCCAGTTTCTAGCCACTACAAAAGGGCTGCCACAAAATTCGGCAAATACAGGTCCTTTTCCCTTCTTTATAATCTCTTTGGGATATAATCCTAGTAAACCTGGATCAAAGGGAGCACAGTTTGATAACTTTTTCAATAATTCCAAACTACCTCCAAAATGGTTGGATTCTTCACAACCCACCAACAATGAATCAATGTCCCAGTTTTCCCATCCCCTCCAACAATATTTTTTTTCCTGCATTTGAACTGAAATTGTGTAATTCGAGTTGTCTTAATTTGATTTTTGATTAATCATGACTTGACATTTTCATATGATAGAAATGTTTCAATTTTTCTCTAGAATTGTCTTTTATCCTTTGACCATTTTTCAATTGAGAATGGCTTGATTTTTATAAATTAGGTTAATTCCATATATTTTGGAAATGGACCTTTATCAGGAACCTTTGACTGTAAAAATTTTTCCCAGTTTATTGCTTCCTTCTAATCTTGTCTGGTTAGTTTTGTTTTACAAAACTTTTCAGTTTGGTATAATCAAAATTTTATTTTGTGATCAATAATGATTCTAGTTCTGTTTGGTCATAAAGATTTCCCTTACAGGTCTGAGGGAAACATCCCATGTTCCTCTAATTTATTAAAGTTTCATTTTTATCCTGGGCATGAACCCATTTTGACCTTATCTTGGGGTAGGCGTTAAGGATCAATGCCAGTTTCTGCCATATTAGTTTCCAATTTTCCCAGCAATTTTTATCAAAAGTAAGTTCTTATCCCCAAAAGTGGGATCTTTGGTTTTTGCTAGGTTTATATTTGTTGACTGTTTTATCCCCTTGAAACCAATCTATTCCACTGATCAACTAATCTTTCCTTAGCCAATACCAAATGTTTTGGTAACTGCTGCCTATAATAAATTTTAGCTTAAGTAAACCATCATTTGATTTTTTTTTTTAATTCCTTGAAATTTTTGACCTTTTTGTTTTTCCATATGAACTTTGTTGTTATTTTTCTAGGTCATTAAAATAGTTTTTTGGGATCTGTTGGTATAGCCCAAATAAATAGATTAGTTTAGGTAATACATCTTTTATTATTTTGTCGCCCTATCCAAGGAATTTAATTTTTTCCAATTGGTTAGATCAGACTTAATTTGTGTGAAAAGTGGTCTTAATTTTCCAAAAATTTCGTTTTCCCTTGGGAATAGATTCCTAAATATTTTATATTATCAGTAGTTACTTTTGGAATTTCTTTTTGTAACTCTGATGTTGGATTTTTTAGTGATATAAAGTGTGATGATTTATGGGGTTTATTTTTATAACCAACTTTGTAAAATTGTGGATTATTTCTAACTTTTTTAGCAGAATTCTGGGGTTTCTTTCCTATAACCTTGATTCATTTTTAATTTTTAAAAGTGGAATAAATTTTGGGGGGCCCTTTTTCCCCTCAAATTTTTTTGGGCCATTCTATTTCCTTTTTTTAAAATTCTCTTTTTTTAAGGGTTTTATTCCTATACCTAAAAAGGTTTTATTTTACAAATTTTTATTAAATAGGTTTTAAATTTGGCAGGAATTAAGTAGCAAAAACCCCCTTTTGGTTTCACTTTCAAGGATTTCTTTATTTTTGGGAAATTTTTTTTGGAAAAAGGGGTTGGCTTTTTTTTCCTTTTTTAATTTTTGGATGCCCTTTTACTGAAATTTGGTTTTAAATAAAAAAGATTGCTTTGCTTTTGTTTTAAAATTTTTTTGGTTGGGTTTTTTTAGGGGTTTTAAAGTTCCTTTTTAAATCATTCAAAATTTACTCCTCCCAAGTTGGGTTTTTTTTAAAATTTAAGGAAAATTTTGGATGTTGAAAATTTATTTTTAAAATTGGGGCTTTTCTTTTGCAATTTATTTTTTTTTAATTTTAAAACCATTATGGTTTTTGTTTTAATTTTGGTTTTTATTTAAATTTTTAACCCAATTTTAAATTTAATTGATTTAGGGGTTTTTAATTTTTTTATTTTTGAACCAACAAACCCCTTTTTTCAATCCTTTGGTATAAAATTCCCTTTACCCTTGGGATCCCAAAATTTTAGTGTTTATTTTATTTCTTAGGAAATTTTTTTGTCCCCCTTTTTTTCTATCATTTAAATTTTCCCTATTTTAGGGTTTTAAATTTTTTTTTTTTTTAAAGGTTTTTCATAATTTTTTTCTTTCATTTCCCTTTTAAAATTTTTTTAAATTTTTTTTGTTCTTTATTAAACCATTTTCCCAAGGAGTTTTACTGTTTTTTTTTTTTTTTTTGTAATTAGGGTTTTTTTTTTTTGGGGTTTTGGGGAAAAAGAATAATTTTTTTTTTTTTTTTTAAAATTTTTTTTCCTTAATCTATTTTTTTTTTTCCCAAATCTGTTTTTTTTTGGGAAAGGGTGGGAAATTCGGGTTTTTCCGTTTTTCAAATTTTTTGTTTTTGTTGGGCCCTTTTTTTTCTTGTTCAATCAACCAATTTTTCAATTTTTTTTATTTTAATTTTTTTTTTTAAATTTTTTTTTTTCTTGGCTTTTTAATTTTTTCTTTGATTTTTATTTTGTTTTTTCCAATTTTTTTTGGGTTTTTTTGAAATGTTTGTTTTTGGTTGTGATTTTTTCCTTTCACTTTTTTTTTTATTGAATTATTTTTTTCAATTTTAATCCTACTTTTTTGGTGTTCTTTGTCTTTTAATTCACGGATTTTTTTAGTGAATTTTTTTTTCACAAATTTTATTTCCTTTTTTTGGATTTTTTATTTTTCCACCCAACATTTTAGAATTTTTTAACTTTTTTTCCAATTCGTATTTTTGGGGAAGTTGTTGTTTTTAGGGCTTCCTTCCTTTCCCCATTTATTTTAATTTTTTAGGGCTTTTAATGGGTTCCTTTTTGGAAGAAAGGAAAGTTTAATGCATTTTGTGTTTGGGTTTTGGGGTTTTGTTTGATGTTTTTTTTAAAGCTGTGGATTTTTTTTATTTTTTATTAGTTTTAAAGTTTTTGGGTAGGTTTGAAGGGGGGTTAAGTTTTTTCTAAGGAGGGAAAGATTTAAAGTTTTGAGGTTTGGGAGTGCTTGGTGAAGGTTTTTTTTAAAGGAGTGGATTAGTTTTGGGGAGTATAAATGGTTAGTGGGCTGAGTGGAAAGGGGTTGCCTTTTGGCTAGGAAAGTGGTGAAAAGGGTCCCTGCCCCAGGCCGGAGCCCTTGTGGGACTGAAAGGTGGGGGGGCAACCACGAAAGAAAAGGAAGGGTTGCCCAATAAAAAGGGGGGGGTTTTTTGGCCCAAGGGACTGCGGGTTGGAGGTAACTGGGGCCTCCTGGGAGGTCCACCCCAAAGGAAAGCCCACTGCGGGTTGGGGTGCCTGCTGAGATTCCCGCCACCCTCCGTTTGAGACTCTTCTCAATTTTTTTCCCCGTTTGCCCGATCTCCCCCTGGCCCCGAACCAATTTTTTGAGACCAATTTTTTTCGGGGTGGGTTTTCTATTTTTATTTTACGAATTGTAGACAAGATTTTTTGAGGTAATAAATTGATAAAGAGGGTAAAGAAACCTTAGAAAGTGGTGTCTTTCTTGCCTCCCCCCTACCCTTTTATAGTTGAAAAACCCCATCAATCTGTGGGGAAGAGAGTTTTACAGCAATTAGGTTAAAATGAGTACTTCGGTTTTTAAGCAGGGCCTTGTTGAAGGCCTCCAACACTTTCACCTTTCCTATCAATGGAAAACTGATACACCAGGTGGATAGAGCAGTGGCCTTAAGTAAAGATAAATTCAGGCCTTATTAGAATAGTACAGGAACAGCTTGACCAAGGACATTTTAAAACCTTTCTCTAAGTCTTATTTCCCCAGTGTTTTTTGAAAAGAAATCTGGAAAATGGAATGTTAACAGATTTAAGAAAAGTAATGAACAGATGGAAACTAAAGGGAACTCTTCAGCCTGGACTTCCATCTCCTCCAGTTGCCTAGAGAATGGCCTCTTGGGTCATAGATATTAGGATTGTTTCTATTCTATCCCTCTGGATAAGGAGGAATGAAAAAGATTTGCCTTTCAGTCCCACGTTAACAGCTGAGCCTTAAAAGATAGAATGGACAGTTTTAACAGGAATGAAAAAACCCACTATGTTTCAAATGTATGTTGCTGCGCCTTGTCATAAGAAAAGCATTCCAAAAGTTATTATTAATTACATGGATGACATTTTGGGATTGCAACCTAGGAACAAAAATTTAGAGGCATGTCTACAAAAGACCCATAGAAACACTAAGGAATTACAAATTAAATACACCAGAAAAATTCAAAGACATGTCCTTTTCAATATTTAGGATATGAAGTATACCCTGGTGCTTACAACAAAAACCTCCTTAAGAACAGAAAAGCTAAACACATTGAATGATTTTCAGAAATTGATAGGAGATATCCAAGGATGGACCTGTTAAGCTTGACTACCATCAGTTACAACGTTATATGAAAAGGGAAATTCTTTAAATTCACCAGCCAGCTTAAAAAGAAGCTCAAGAGGCTTTAGAGAAGTTGAACTGGTTTTATCCAATGGTTAAAAAAAGACCAAAAACCCTTGGAGATACGTTTTTGCCAAAAGAGGACCCACAGCAGTCCTTCATCAAGGACAAGTGGATAATGGTGAACCTCCGGACAACCAGATCAAACCCACCTTACCCATGCTTGGGCTAGAATTTTATTAAAGGCCACTAAGCAGCAGTACAATTATCTGGGACAAGACCGATAAGATATACACCTTTTATACCAATACACAAATTAATGTGTGTTGGAGACCATCCAGGTGCAAATTTTATTACATGGCTCCAAATTTTTACATGGGTCTCCATTAAAGAAACTGACTATTCATAATTGGCGATGGACCGGAAAAAGTTTTAAAAGTTCCCTTCAAGGACCAAACAATCTTACGGATTTATCCAAACATAATATTTGTTTGTCCCTGATCTAACTATAAAGAGAACAGTCAGAACTCCTTTCAGTCCACTCAGCAGAATTAATTGATGCACTTTCTAGTTTACTTATTATCCAGGGAGAAAATATAAATCGATTCCCTATTAGTAGGGGGAAAAGAATTGCCACAGCCCAAATAAAATTTGGCCTCTTTATTTGAAAAACCAAACAAGTGAGAAACATCCAGGTAAGATCATAATTTAATGTCCATTCTCAAAAGGATTCCGGGTCCATATTTATGGCAATTCAAAGGCAGATAGCCTTCTAACATGTTGGTAAACCCTTTGTTCCAGAAGCTCAGGATCTCATTCTAAATATCATCAGGCTGCTGAGCTTTACGTTTACAATTTGGAAAACAAAAGGAAGTAGGACATAGTAAAAGCCTGCAGGCTTGCCTTCCTTTCCACGCCCCACCTGCCTCCAGGGGAAGAACCCTCATGGTTTGAGACCCAATGAAATCTAAAATGGATGTGACCCATTATAAATCTTTTGGTCCGTCTTTCATCCATGTTGTGAGAACCCTTCAGGACACTTTTGCAATGCCAGCAGCAAAAAGAGACAGCCAGGGTCACTGAATTCCCTCATCAAGCATTTGCCATTATGGGTGCCAAAAAAACAGACAATGGTCCTGTTATACTTTGAAACATTTTTGCACACTTTTTTAAACAGTATAAATTTTACAACCAAAGGCATACCTTTTTAATCCTAAGGACAGGAAAGGGAAGGAGAAAAGAGATATTAAACATCAAAAAAAAAAGGGGGGCCACAGGTAACCCTAGAGAACTTTAAATCAGCTCTTTTATACTATTAACTTTGATTTTTGAAAAGATTCCCTGCCCTGGCTGAAGGTTTTATAACCCACCAAGGTCAGTGTCCAGTGGAGCTCCACTATCTTTAGATAATCGCCAGGTGATGTGGAGAGATCCAGAAAGTGGTGAATGGAAAGGGAAGATGGCTAACTGCTTTGGGGGGAGGGTTTGTTGTATCTCTACAGGTGGAGAAGGAATCAGATGGGTGCCAAACCAATTCGCCTTTCCATGCAGAGAGGAGGAAACCTTTAAACAAAGGAGAAGACCCAAGAAATATCGGGTGGTGCTGTTGCTGAAAGGCTCCCTTGAAAGAGGGGCAGTTATGGCGTTTGACTATGGACATCAAAAGATTGTGGATTCAAAACCCTGGAACTTGATTTCTAGCCATAGGATTAAAACCCCAGGGAATCATTGGTTTCTAGACATAGGATTAAAACTCTCAGGAATCATTGATTCTCTGAGAAATGATAAGACTTTGAAACTTTAAAATTTTCTGGAATCTGGATTCCCTAACACATCAAAAGATTTTTGGGACCCAAAACTCAGGATTTGATTCCCTGAATTGAAACAAGGAAAAGATTGGTTTTGGACTATCTCTTGGCTGCTGAAGAAGGTGTATGGACGTTGTTTAATACCCCTTCTAACTTCTGGGATCTTTTCCAACACCATGTTGATTTATATTGTTTGCTATTCCGACTTTGGTGTACAATTATTTTGTTACACCACATCGGCCTGCACTGACTAGGGGAGGGTCATCCCAAACCCTGGTTTTGCTAGTGCTTGTGTTACCTCCCATGCTGATGGGTTTTTGCAAGACCCTTTCAGCCCAGAAACCCCAGCAACCCCCCATTTCCCTTTGGTGCTTTTTCTCCCCCTGAGATGTCAGGGGGCGTGATCATCTCCTTTTCAGTGCTTTCACGCCTTTTCTGAGAAGTGGGGGCGTGATCACCTCCTTTCGGTGCTTTCCCTCCTTCCGAGAAGTTAGGGAGGTTGATCACCCCCTTGGGGGTTGACCCCAAGTCAGGGATGGCATACAGGTGTTCTAAAATAAAAGAAAGCGGGAAATTAACTGAGGTTTGAGCTGATGCACTGGGTCCCAAGTACATAGGCTAGATAGTAATTGGGCTATACCTATTAATATACATGATTGGATAAAGAATGGTCCCTGGCCACTCTCAAGTCCTGATGTTTAAAAAAATGATGATTTTGGGGGTGGAGGCAGAGAGAGGAGGAAGAACAAGCTGGGAAGATTGGGTTTGGGTTCAGACCGAGTTGCTGGTTTGTGTGGGCTGCTGGGTCGAGCAGCTTCTTGACTCATGCAACATTAATCCCAACCTCTTTACCTCCCGATCCTTCTTCACTGAGAATAAAGACTGACGATTTTCCCCTAACCTGAATTCCTGTCTCGTGCTGATCTTAAAATACACAATCTTCACACTTTTTCTTCTCTAAGATCTCTTTGGTACATAAACCCAGTAGTAACAGTGCTCAATCAAAGGGTATGAAAAGTTTGATAACTTTCTGAGTATAGTTCAAATTCTTTTCTAGAACGGTTGGATCTATTCACATTTCCACCAACAATGCATCACTGTCCCAGTTTTCCCACATCTCCTCCAACATTTTGTATTATCTTTCCCTGTCATTCTAGCCAATCTGACAGGTGTGTAATGGTATCTCAGAGTTGTCTTAATTTGCATTTCTCTGATTAATAATGACTTGGAGCATCTTTTTCATTGGGTTTGAAATAGTTTCAATTAATTCATCAAAAATTGTTCTTTATACCTTTACCATTTTATCAATTGGGAATGGCTTGATTTCTTATAAATTAGAGTCAATTTCTTATATTTTGGAAATAGGCCTTTATCAGAACCTTTGAGTGTAAAATGTTTTTCCAGTTTATTTTCCTTTAACATTGTTTCTTTTTTTGTTTGTACAAAAACTTTTCAATTTGATATAATCAAAATTTTCTATTTTGTGATCAATAATGATCTCTGGTTCTTTGATAATAAATTCCTTCCTCCTCCACAGTTCTGAGAGGTGAACTATCCTATGTTCTCCTAATTTATTTATACACTCATTATTTAGGCCTAGCTCATGAACCCATTTTGACCGTAATTTGGTGTACAGTGTTAACACAGTTAACACTGTGTGTGGTGAATGCCTAGTTTCTGCCATACTAATTTCCAATATTCTCAGCAGTTTTTGTCAAACAGTGAAATCTTATCCCACAATGCTGGAGTCCTTGAGTTTCTCAAACACTAGATTATTAAAGTTATTGTACCACACCTACTGAATAGGCCAAATCAGATATTATATTTATGTCTCCTGGATAATAAGTAAGAGCTAGAATGATTTCATACAATTCATTCTGAGTAGATTGAAAAGGACTCTCTTTTATACTCTCTTTATAGTTAGATCATGAGAGTATATGGCACAAATATTATGTTTGGATGCATCGGTGAAGATAGTTGGTCCTTTAGGAGGAACTTTAGAAAATTTTTCTTCAAGAATCCATTGCCAAATATGTAATAGTCTGGTTATCTTTAATGGAGACCCATGTGTAAAATTTGGAGACATGGCTAATAAAATTTGCCACTCTGGGAATGTCTCACAACACACATTAATTTATGTTTTGGTATAAAAGACCTTGTCAGGTCTTGTCCCAGATAATTGTACTGTTTGCTTAATGGCCTTTAATAAAATTCTAGACACAAGTACTGGGTAAGGAGTAAGGCTTTGTTCTGGTTGTGCCGGGAGGTTCACCCACTCAATAACATCTTAACATAATCTGATCTAGCCCCATAAAGAGTGCAAGGATTTTTCAGGTCTTTGAGGATTTCTATATCAAAAGGAGAGTGTTTTATACTTTCTTGACCTGAAGAGTTAAACTGTTGAATTACAGGAAAAATGTGGTGTTGGATTTCTGCTACATCAGTCCCTTCCATTTTGTCCTTAATTAGTCCCTTTTGCAATCTAGTCATAGGAGGAGTTGTATTCTGGGGGAGAGGTGCTGGTGCTGTCACTGTCTCTATCTCCCCCCCCCCCACTACTCCTCCTCCCTCCATGCCAGAGGGTGGAGTTGATAAAGGAGAATCAATTACCTGTTCCTTAGGTAGGGCTGAAACTGCCTCAAATTCACCACACCCTTGAGCCTCACTTAAGTCTCCATGCCCTGTGGGGATAAGGTCATTAATATCGAGACTAATCAAAAATCATTAAAACAGATCTTAGAAAGCAACAGTTGGAAAGGCATTGATTGAGTCCTTCCTTGATCTACTGCACTTGTTGATTTTTGTTCAGGGTTTAAAATGCTATAACTCTCAGTGAATATCTTATTTTATTATTATTTGTACCCTTTTTCTATCCTTACCCCTTTCTAGATTCATTTCTGGGTACTCAAAACATATAACACGTTTTCTAGATTTTTTTATTCTCATTCTTTCTTGATTGCTTTCTGGATAATCAATAATTTTTCTCGATTCTTTTCTGGTAAATTTTATGTTCTTGAAATTTAGAAAAACACGTCTAGATTCTCAATATATTAATGTTTTATCTAGAATAAAGATTTTGGAGAATAAGAAAAGATTATTGAAACAGGTCTTTGAAAGGAACACTTGGAAAGCCATTGAGTCGTTCTTTAATCTATTTTGCTTATTGATTTTTGTTCAAGGTTTAAAGAGTTATAACTATCATTAAATATCTTATTTGTACCTTTTTCTATCCTGTACCCTTCTAGATTTATTTCTGGATCCTCAATACAGATAACATTTTTCTAGATTTTTTTATCCTCATTCTTTTCTCGATTCGTTTCTGGATCATCATCCAGATAACAGTTTTTCTAGACATTTTTATCCTAATTCTTTTAAGATTCTTTTTGGGATCTTCATTACCAGATAACCCTTTTTGTAGATGTTTTATCTTCATTTTTTCCTGGGTCCTAAAATCAGATAACATTTTTCTAGACTTTTTTATCCTAATTTTGTAAAATTCATTTCTGGATCCTCAATCCAGATAATCCCTCTTCTAGATTTTTTAATCTTCATTCTTTTCTGGATCCTAGAATTGGATAACACTTTTTCAAGACTTATTTATCCTCATTCTTTTCTAGATCCTCAATCCAGATTATACTTTTTTCTAGATTTTTTATCTTCATTCTTTTCTGGATCCTAAAAGCAGATAACACTTTTTCTAGATTATTTTTATCCAAATTCTATTCTACATTCTTTTCTGGATCCTAAATCCAGAAAACACTTTTTTAAAGATTTTTTATCCTCAATCTATTTTAGGTTCTTTTCTGAATTCTCAATTCAGATAACATTTTTCTATAATGTTTTATCTTCATTGTTTTCTAGATTCGTTTCTGGATCATCATCCAGATAACACGTTTTCTAGACGTTTTAATACTAATTCTTTTCTAGATTCTTTTCTGGATCCTAAATCCAGATAAGCCTTTTTCTAGATTTTTTCTTCATTCTTTTCTACACTCTTTTCTGGATGCTCAGTACCAGATAAGACTTTTTCTAGATTTTTTTTACCTTCATTCTTTTCTGGATCCTAAAACCAGATAACACTTTATTCTAGACGTTTTTGTCCGAATTATTATAAGATTCTTTTCTGGATCTTCAATCCAGATAATCCCTGGTATAGATTTTTTATCTTCACTTTTTTTGGGATCCTAGAATCAGATAACACTTTTTCAAACTTTTTTATCCTCATTCACTCCTAGATCCTTTTCTGATTTTCATCCAGATAACACTAGTTCTAGATTTTATTATACTCATTGTTTTCTAGATTCTTTTCTGGATCCTTAATCCAGATAACACTTGTTCTAATTTTTTTTTTTTTATTCTCATCCTTTTCAAAATTCTTTTCCAGATCGTCACTCCAGATAACACTTGTTCTGGATTTTATTATCCTAATTCTTTTCTAGATACTTTTCTGGATTTTCAATCCAGATAACACTTGTTCTAGGTATTTCTGTCTTCATTCATTTCTAGATTCTTTCCTGGACCTTCAATGCGGATAAACCTTGTTGTAGATTTTATTATCCTCATTCTTTTCTAGAATCTATTCTGGATCTTCAATCCAGAAATCATTTGTATTAGATTTATTTTATCCTCATTCTTTATAGATTCTTTTCTGGATCTTCAATCCAGATAACAGTTGTTCTAGATTCTATTATAGTCATTCTTTTCTAGATTATTTTCTGGATCTTCAATCCACATAACACTTGTTCTAGATTTAGTTATCCTCATTCTTGTATAAATTTTTTTCTGGATCCTCAATCCACACAACATTTGTTCTAGATTTTATTATCCTTATACTTTTCTAGATTTTTATCAGGATCCTTAATCCAGATAGCAGTTGTTCTAGATTTTTTAAAACTCATTCTTTTCTAGATTATTTTCTGGAAACTTAATCAAGATAACACTTGTTCTAAATTTCATTATCGACATTCTTTTCTAGACTATTTTTAGGATGTTCAATCCAGATAACACTTGTTCTAGATTTCATTATCCAGATTCATTTCTAGTTTCTTTACTGGATCTTCAATCCAGATAACACTTGTTCTAAATATTTCTGTCCGCATTATGTTCTAGATTGTTTTAAGAATCCCCAATCCAGATAAGACTTGTTCTAGGTATTTCGGTCAGGATTCTTTTCTGGTCTTCAATCCACATAACAGTTGTTCTAGATTTTTGATTCCTCATTCTTTTAAAGATTCTTTTCTGGCTCTTCAATCCAGATAGCACTTATTCTGGGTATTTCTCTCCGCATTATTTTCTAGATTCTTTTCTGCATCTTCAATCCAGATAACACTTGTTCTAGTTATTTCTGTACACATTATTTTCTAGATTCTTTTCTGTATTGTCAATCCAGATAACTCTTGTTCTAGATTTTATTATCCTCATTCTTTTCTACATTATTTTCTGGATCCTCAATCCAGATAAAACTTGTTCTAGATTTCATTATAAACTAATTTTTCTACATTCCTTTCTGGATCTTCAATCCAGATAACACTTGCTCTAGGTGTTTCCATCGGCATTCTTTTCTAGATTCTTTCCTGGACCTTCAATCCAGATAACAATGGTTCTAGTTATTTCTGTCCACATTATTTTCTAGATTCGTTTCTGGATCTTCAATCCAGATAACACTTGTTCTAGATTTTATTATATTCATTCTTTTCTAGATTATTTTCTGGACACTTAATCCAGATAACACTTGTTCTAGATTATTTTATCCTCATTCATTTCAAGATTCTTTACTGGATCTTAAATCCAGATAATCCTTGATCTAGATTTTACTATCCTCATTCTTTTATAGATTCTTTTCTAGATTTTCAATCCAGATATAATTATTTCTATCCAGAGAACACTTGATCTAGATTTTTTTATTCTCATTCATTTCGAGATTCTTTTCTGGATCTTCAATCCAGATCACACCTTTTCTGGGTATTTCCATCGGCATTGGGTTCAATCCAGATCACAATTATTCTCGATATTTCTGCCCGCATTGGGTTCTATATTCTTTTCACGATCTTCAATCCTTAGAACATTTGATCTAGATTTTTTTATTCTCATTCATTTTGAGATTCTTTTCAAGATCTTCAATCCAGACCACAGCTATTCTGCGTATTTCTGTCCGTCTTGGGTTCTAGATTCTTTTCATGATCTTCAAACCAGAGTGCACATGTTGTAGAATTTTTTATTATAATTCATTTCTAGATTGTTTTTTGGATCTTCAATCAAGATCACACCTTTTCTGGGTATTTCTGTCCGCATTGTGTTATAGATTCTTTTCACGATATTCCATCCAGAGAACACTTGTTGTAGATTATTTTATTCTCATTCATTTCAAAATGCTTTTCTGGATCCTCAATGTAGATCTCACCTATTCTGGGTATTTCAGTTGGCATTTCGTTCTAGATTATTTTATCGGTCTTTATTCCATAAAACACTTGTTGTAGATTTTCTTATTCTCATTCATTTTGAGATTCTTTTCTCGATCTTCAATCCAGATCACACCTATTCTGGGTATTTCAGTCAGCATTGGGTTCTGGATTCTTTTCCTGATCTTTATTCCAGAGAACACTTGTTCTAAATTTTTTTATTCACATTCATTTCAAAATTCTTTTTGGTATCTTCAATCCAGATCACAACTATTCTGAGTATTTCTGTCAGCTTTGGGTTCTAGTTTCTTTTCACGATCTTCATTCCAGAGAACACTTGGTTTAGATTTTTTTATTCTCATTTATTTCCAGATTCTTTTCTGGATCTTTAGTCCAGATCACACCTTTTCTGGGTATTTCTGTTGGCTTTGTGTTCTAGATTTTTTTAATCTCATTCATTTCTAGATTCTTTTCTCGATCTTCAATCCAGATCAGAACTATTCTGGGTATTTCTGTCTGCCTTGGGTTCTAGCTTCATTTCACGATCTTCAATCCAGATAACACCAGTTCTAAATTTTTTATTCTCATTTGTTTGTAGATTTTTTCGTGGACCTTCAATGCAGATCACCCCAATTCTGGGTATTTCTGTCAGAATTGGGTTACAGATTATTTTCTAGATTTTTTTATTCTCATTCGTTTCTAGATAATTTTTTGGATCTGCAATCCAAAATACAACTCTTCTGTGTATTTCTGTCCACATTGGGTTCTAGATTCATTTCAAGACCTTCAATCGAGATAACACTTGTAGATTTTTTTATTCTCAATCGTTTCTAGATTCTTCTCCAGATATTCAATCAAGATAACACTTATTCTGGGTATTTCTGTCCAGATTGGGTTCTAGATTCAATTCACGATCTTTAATCCAGATAACAATGGTTCTAGATTTTTTAATTCTCATTTGTTTCTAGATTCTTTTCTGGATCTTCAATCCAGATCACACCTATTCTGGTATTTCTGTCCGCCTTGGGTTCTAGATCATTTTCACGTCCTTCAATGCAGATAACATTTGTTCTAGATTTTTAAAATTCTCATTAATTTGGAGATTCTTTTCTGGATCTTCAATCCAGATCACACCTTTTCTGGGTATTTCCATCGGCATTGGGTTCTAGATTATTTTCCTGATTTATAATCCAGAGAATACTGGTTCTAGATTTTTATATTGTCATTCATTTCAAGATTCTTTTCTGAATCTTCAATCCAGATCTCACCTTTTCTGGGTATTTCTATCCGCATTGGATTCTAGATTATTTTCACGATATTGCATCCAGACAACGTTTGTTCATTATCTTTTTATTGTCATTCATTTCGAGATTCTTTCCTGGATCGTTAATCCAGATCACAATTATTCTCGATATTTCTGCCCGCATTGGGTTCTATATTCTTTTCACGATCTTCACTCCTTAGAACATTTGATCTAGATTTTTTTATTCTCATTCATATCGAGATTATTTTCAGGATTTTCAATCCAGATCAAAACTATTCTGGGTATTTCTGTCTGCCTTGGGTTCTAGCTTCATTTCACGATCTTCAATCTAGATGACACCAGTTATAGATTTTTTATTCTCATTTGTTTCTAGATTTGGGTTACAGATTATTTTCTGGATGTTTGGTACAGATAACACATGTCCTAGATTTTTATTCTCATTTGTTTGTAGATTCATTAATGGATCTACAAACCAGATCACAGCTATTCATGGTATTGCTGTTCGCATCAGGTCCTAGATTATTTTCTGGATGTTCAATCACGATAACTCATTATCTAGATTTTTTTATTCTCATTCGTTTCTAGATAATTTTTTGGATCTGCAATCCAAAATACAACTCTTCTGTGTATTTCTGTCCACATTGGGTTCTAGATCATTTTCACGTCCTTCAATACAGATAACATTTGTTCTAGATTTATTATTCTTATTCGTTTCTAGATTCTTTTCTGGATTTTCAATCCAAATCACACTTATTCTGGGTATCTCTGTCCACCTTGGGTACTAGATAATATTCACGATCTTCAATCCAGATAACACTTGTCCTAGAATTTTTAATTCTCATTTGTTTCTAGATTCTGTTCTGGATTTTCAATCCAGATCACACCTATTCTGACTATTTCTGTCCACATTGGGTTCTAGATTCTTTTCAAGGTCTTCAATCCAGATAACACATGTCCAAGATATTTTAATTCTTATTCATTACTAGATTCTTTTCTGGATCTTCAAACTAGATCACACCTATTCTGGGTATTTCTGTCCCCATTGGGTTCTAGATTCTTTTCACAATCTTCAATACAGAGCATTTGTTCAAGATTTTTTTATTCTCATTGGTTTCTAGATTCTTTTCAAGATCTTCAATCCAGATCACACCTATTTTGGGTATTTCTGTCCGCATTGGATTCTAGATTCTTTTCACATACTTTAAAAAAGAGAACATTTGGTCTAGATTTTTTTATTCTCATTCATTTCTAGATTCTTTTCTGGATCTTCAATCCAAATCACACCCATTCTGGGTATTTCTGTCGGCATTTGGTTCTAGAATCTTTTCAGGATCTTCCATTCAGAGAACACTTATTCTAGATTTTTTTATTCTGATTCATTTTGAGATTCTTTTCTGGATCTTCAATCAAGATCAAACCTATTCTGGTTATTTCTGGCCGCATTGGGTTCTAGATTCTTTTTACGATCTTCAATCCAGAGAACACTTGTTCTAGATTTTTTTATTGTCATTCATTTCTAGATTCTTTTCTGTATCTTCAATAGAGGTGACATCTATTCTGGGTATTTCTATGGGCATTTTGTTCTAGATTCTTGTCACAATCTTCAATCCTGAGAACACTTGTTCTAGATTTTTTTTGTTCTCGTTCATTTCTAGTTTCTTTTCTGGATATACAATCCAGATTGGGTTTTAGATTCTTTTAACGATCTTCAATCCAGAGAACACTTTTTCTAGATTTTTTTTATTCTCATTCATTTCCTGATTCTTTTCTGGATCTTCAATCCAGATCACAGCTATTCTGCGTATTTCTGTCTGCCTTGGGTTCTAGATTCTTTTCATGATCTTCAATCCAGAGTACACATGTTGTAGAATTTTTTATTCTAATTCATTTCTAGATTGTTTTTTGGATCTTCAATGAAGATCACACCTTTTCTGGGTATTTCTGTCCGCATTGTGTTATAGATTCTTTTCACGATATTCCATCCAGTGAACACTTGTTGTTGATTATTTTATTCTCATTCATTTCAACATGCTTTTCTGGATCTTCAATGCAGATCTCACCTATTCTGCGTATTTCTGTTGGCATTTCGTTCTAGATAATTTCATCGGTCTTTATTCCATAAAACACTTGTTGTAGATTTTCTTATTCTGATTCATTTTGAAATCCTTTTCTCGATCTTTAATCCAGATCACACCTATTCTGGGTATTTCAGTCAGCATTGGGTTCTGGATTTTTTTCCTGATCTTTAATCCCGAGAACACTTGTTCTAAATTTTTTTATTTACATTCATTTCCTGATTCTTTTTGGTATCTTCAATCCAGATCACACCTATTCTGAATATTTCTGTCCGCTTTGGGTTCTAGATTATTTTAACGATCTTCAATCCAGAGAACACTTGTTCTAGATTTTTTTATTCTCATTCATTTCCTGATTCTTTTCTGGATCTTTAGTTCAGATCACACCTTTTCTGGGTATTTCTGTCGGCTTTCTGTTCTAGATTATTTTCACGATCTTCAATCCAGAGAAAACTTGTTCTCGATTTTTTTTTATTCTCATTCATTTCGAGATTCTTTTCTGGCTCTTCAATCCAGATCACACCTTTTCTGAGTATTTCTATCTGCATTGGGTCCTAGATTCTTTTCACAATCTTGAATCCATAGAAAACTTGTTCTCGATTTTTTTATTCTCATTCATTTCGAGATTCTTTTCTGGCTCTTCAATCCAGATCACACCTTTTCTGAGTATTTCTATCTGCATTGGGTCCTAGATTCTTTTCACAATCTTGAATCCAGAGAACAATTGTTCTATATTTTTTTATTCTCATTCATTTCTAGATTCTTTTCTGGAGATTCAATCCAGATCACAACTTTTCTGGGTATTTCTGTCCACATTGTGTTATAGATTCTTTTCAGGATATTTCATTGAGAGAACATTTGTTCTAGATTATTTAAATTTTCATTAATGTTGAGATTCTTTTCTGGATCTTCAATCCAGATCACACCTTTTGTGGGTATTTATATCTGCCTTGGGTTCTAGATTCTTTTCACTATCTTTAATACAGTGGACACTTGTTTGTGATTGTTATATTCTAATTCAATTCTAGATTCTTTTCTGGGTCTTCAATCTAGATCACTCCTATTATCGATATTTCTTTGCACATTGGGTTCTAGTTTACTTTCAGGATATTATTTCCAGAGAACAGTTGATCTAGATTTTTTTATTCTCATTCATTTCGAGATGCTTTTCTGGATCTTCAATCCAGATTACACCCTTTCTGGTTATTTCCATCGGCATTGGGTTCTAGATTATTTTCCTGATTTATAATCCAGAGAATACTGGTTCTAGATTTTATACTGTCATTCATTTCAAGATTCTTTTCTGAATCTTCAATCCAGATCTCACCTTTTCTGGGTATTTCTATCCGCATTGGATTCTAGATTCTTTTCACGATATTGCATCCAGACAACGCTTGTTCTATATATTTTTATTGTCATTCATTTCGAGAGTTTTTCCTGGATCATTAATCCAGATCACAATTATTCTTGATATTTCTGCCCGCATTGGGTTCTATATTCTTTTCACGATCTTCAATCCTTAGAACATTTGATTTAGATTTTTTTATTCTCATTCATTTCGAGATTCTTTATAGGATCTTCAATCCAGATCACACCTATTCTGCGTATTTCTGTCTGCCTTGGGTTCTAGATTCTTTTCATGATCTTCAAACCAGAGTACACATGTTGTAGAATTTGTTATTCTAATTAATTTCTAGATTGTTTTTTGGTTCTTCAATCAAGATCACTCCTTTTCTGGGTATTTCTGTTCGTATTGTGTTATAGATTCTTTTCACAATATTCCATCCAGAGAACACTTGTTGTAGATTATTTTATTCTCATTCATTTCAACATACTTTTCTGCATCCTCAATGCAGATCTCACCTATAATGTGTATTTCTGTTGGCATTTTGTTCTAGATTATTTTATCGGTCTTTATTCCATAAAACACTTTTTGTAGATTTTCTTATTCTCATTCATTTTGAAATTCTTTTCTCGATCTTCAATTCAGATCTCACCTATTCTGGGTATTTCAGTCAGCATTGGGTTCTGGATTCTTTTCCTGATCTTTAATCCCAAGAACACTTGTTCTAAATTTTTTTTTTCGCATTCATTTCAAGATTCTTTTTGGTATCTTCAATCCAGATCAAACATATTGTGAGTATTTCTGTCAGCTTTGGGTTCAAGTTTCTTTTCACTATCTTCATTCTAGAGAACACTTGTTCTAGATTTTTTTATTCTCATTTATTTCCAGATTCTTTTCTGGATCTTTAGTCCAGATCACACCTATTATCGATATTTCTGTCCTCATAGCATTCTAAATTATTTTCAAGATGGTCGATCTAGACAACACTTGTTCTAGATTTTTTTATTCCCATTCATTTCGAGATTCTTTTCTGGATCTTCTATGCAGATCACACCTGTTTTAGGTATTTTTGTCCGTATTGGTTTCTAGATTATTTCATGATGGTCGATCGAAAGAACACTTGTTCTACATTCTTTTCTTCCTATTCATTTCAAGAGTCTTTTCTGCGTCTTCAATGAAGATCACAGATATTCTAGGTATTTTTTCAGCCTTGTGTTCTAGATTCTGGTCACGACCTCCAACCAGAGAACACTTGTTGTAGATTTTTTTTCTCATTCTTTTCTAGATTCTTTTCTGGATCTTCAATTCAGATCACACCTATTCTGGGTATTTCTGTCCGCATTGGGTGCTAGATAATTTTCACATCCTTCTATCCAGAGAACTCTTGTTCTAGAATTTTTTATTCTCATTCATTTCCAGATTCTTTTCTGAATTTTCAATCAAGATCACACCTATTCTGGGCATTTCTGTCCGCATTGGGGTCTCGATTGTTTTCACGATCTTCAAACCAGAAAACACTTGTTGTAGATTTTTTTACTCTCATTCATTTCGAGATTCTTTTCTGGATCTTAAATCAAGATCACGTCTATTCTGGGTATTTCTGTCTGCCTTGCTTTTAGATTCTTTTCCCAATATTCAAACCAGAGAACACATGTTCTACATTTTTTTATTCTCATTTATTTCTAGATTATTTTTTGGATCTTCCCTAAAGATCAAACTTTTTCCAGGTACTTCTGTCCCCATTGTGTTCTAGATTCTTTTCAGGATATTCCTTTCAGGTAACACTTATTCTAGATTTTTTTATTATCAATCATTTTGGGATTCTTTTCGGGATCTTCATCCAGATCACACCTATTCTGCGTATTTCTAGTGGCATTGGGTTCTAGAGTGTTTTCATGATATTCCATCCAGAGAACATTTATTCTAGATTTTTTTATACTTTTCCATTTTTAGATTCCTTTCTGAATCTTCAATCTAAATCACACCTATTCTGGGTATTTGTATCTGCCTTGTGTTCTAGATTCTCTTCCCGATCTTCAAACCAGAGAACACTTGTTACAGATTTTTAAATTCTCATTCTTTTCTAGATTCTTTTCTGGATCTTCAATCCAGATCACACCTATTCTGGGCATTTCTGTCCGCATTGGGTCCTAGATAATTTTCACATACTTCAATCCAGAGAACACATGTTCTAGATTTTTTTATTCTCATTCATTTGAGATTATTTTTTGGATCTTCAATAAAGATCACACCTTTTCCAGGTATTTCTGTCTGCATTGTGTTCTTGATTCTTTTCAGAATATTCCTTCCAGGTAACCCTTATTCTAGATTTTTTTTTTATAATCAATCATTCCGGGATTCTTTTCGGGATCTTCATCCAAATCACACCTCTTCTGGGTATTTCTATTCGCATTGGGTTCTAGATTGTTTTCCCAATATTCAACCCAGAGAATATTTGTTCTATATTTTTTATACTCTTTCATTTTTAGATTCTTTTCTGGATCTTCAATCTAAATCACACTTATTCTGGGCATTTGTTTCTGCCTTGTGTTCTAGATTCTTTTCACAATCTTCAATCAAGGGAACACTTGTTCTAGATTCCTTTATTCTCATTAATTTCGAGATTCGTTTCTGCATCTTCAATTGGGATCACACACATTCTGGGTATTTCTGTCTGTCTTGGGTTCTAGATTCTTTTCACAATCTTCAAACTAGAGAACATATCTTCTAGATTATTTTATTCTCATTCCTTTCGAGATTGTTTTCAGGGTCTTCAATCCAGATCACACCTATTCTGGGTATGTCTGTCCGCATTGGGTTCTAGATTCTTTTCACGATCTTCAAACCAGAGAACATATATTCTAGATTATTTTATTCTCATTTCTTTCAAGATTGTTTTCGGGTCTTCAATCCACATCACACCTATTCTGGTATTTCTGTCCGCATTAGGTTCTAGATTCTTTTCCCGATCTTCAATTCAGAGGATACTTCTTCTAGATTTTTTTATTCTCATTCGTTTCGAGATTCTTTTCTGGATCTTTAGTCCAGATCACACCTCTTCTCGATATTTTTATCCGCATTGCATTCTAGATTATTTTCAAGATGGTGATCCAGACAACAATTGTTCTAGATTTTTTTATTCCCATTCATTTAGAGATTCTTTTCTAGGTCTTCAATGAAGATCACACATATTCTGGTTATTTCTGTCCGCCTTGTGGTCTAGTTTCTGTTCACGATCTCTGAACTAGAGAACACTTGTTGTAGATTTTTTTATTCTCATTCTTTTCTAGATTCTTTTCTGGATCTTCAATCCAGATCCCACCGATTCTGGGTAATGCGTTCGGCATTGGGTTCTAGATTCCTTTCCTGATCTTTATTCCAGAGAACACTTGTTCTAGATTTTTATATTCTCATTCATTTCGAGATTCTTTTGCGGATCTTCAATCCAGATCACACATACTCTAGGTATTTCTGTCCGCTTTGTGTTCTACATTCTTTTCATGGTCTTCAATCGAGAGGACACTTGTTCTAGATTTTTTTATTCTCATTCATTTCTAGTTTCTTTTGTGGATCTTCAATGCAGATCACACCTATTCTGTGTATTTCCAGCGGCATTGGGTTCTAGATTCCTTTCCTGATCTATATTCCAGAGAACACTTGTTCTAGATTTTTTTGTTCTTGTTCATTTTGACATTCTTTTCAGGATCTTCAATCCAGACCAAACCAATTGTGTGTATTTCTGTCAGCCTTGGGTTCTAGATTCTTTTCACGATCTTCAAACCAGAGAACACCTGTTCTAGATTATTTTATGCTCAGTCATTTCGAGATTCTTTTTGTGATTTTCAAACTAGATCACTCCTATGCTGGGTATTTCTCTCTGCACTGGGTTCCAGATTCTTTTAATGATCTTCCATCAAGAGAACATTTGTTCTAGATTTTTTTATTCTCATTTATTTCCAGATTATTTTCTGGATCTTTAGTCCAGATCACACCTATTCTCGATATTTCTGTCCGCATTGAATTCTAGATTATTTTCAAGATGGTTGATCAAGGCAACACTTTTCAAGATTTTTTTATTCCCATCCATTTTGAGATTCTTTTCTGGATCTTCAATGCAGATCACACCTATTCTAGGTACTTTTGTCCGCATTGGTTTCTAGATTATTTTAATGATGGTCGATCCAGACAACACTTGTTCTAGATTCTTTTATTCCTATTCATTTGGAGATTCTTTTCTGGGTCTTCAATGAAGATCACACATATTTTGGGTATTTCTGTCCGCCTTGTGTTCTAGATTCTGTTCACGATCTCCCAACCAGAGAACACTTGTTGTAGATTTTTTTATTATCATTCTTTTCTAGATTCTTTTCTGGATCTTCAATCCAGATCACACCTATTCTGGATATTTCTGTCCGCATTGGGTGCTAGATAATTTTCACATCCTTCAATCATGATAACTCTTGTTCTATATTTTTTTTATTCTCATTCATATCGAGATTCTTTTTTGAATCTTCAATCCAGATCACACCTATTCTGGGTATTTCTGTCCGCATTGGGTTCTAGATTATTTTTACGATCTCCAATCCAGAGAACACTTGTTATAGATTTTTTTACTCTCATTCATTTCGCGATTCTTTTCTGGATCTTAAATGAAGATCACGTCTATTCTGGGTATTTCTGTCCGCCTTACTTTTAGATTCTTTCCCAATATTCAAACCAGAGAACACATGTTCTAGATTTTTTTATTCTCATTTATTTCTAGATTATTTTTTGGATCTTCCATAAAGATCAAATCATTTACCGGTATTTCTGTCCGCATTGTGTCCTAGATTCTTTTCAGGATATTCCTTTAAGGTAACACTTATTCTAGATTTTTTTTATTATCAATCATTTCGGGTTTCTTTTCGGGATCTTCATCCAGATCACACCTATTCTGGGTATTTCTATTTTCATTGGGTTCTTGATTGTTTTAATGATATTCAATCCAGAGAACATTTGTTCTAGATTTTTTTATACTCTTTCATTTTTAGATTCTTTTCTGGATCTTCAATCTAAATCACACCTATTCTGAGTATTTCTATCTGCCTTGTGTTCTAGATTCTCTTCCCGATCTTCAATCAAGAGAACACTCTTTCTAGATTTCTTTATTCTCATTCATTTTGAGATTCGTTTCTGGATCTTCAATCGGGATCACACACATTCTGGGTATTTCTGTCTACTTTGGGTTCTAGATTCTTTTCCTGATCTTTAATCCAGAGAATACTTGTTCTAGATTTTTTTATTTTCATTCATTTCTACATTCATTTCTGGATCTTCAATCGGGATCACACACATTCTGGGTATTTCTGTCTACTTTGGGTTCTACTTTCTTTTCACGATCTTCAATCCAGAGAACACTTGTTCTAGATTTTTTTATTCTCATTCTTTTCCAGATTCTTTTCTGGTTCTTAATTCCAAATAACACTTGCTCTAGGTAATTCTGTCCGAATTCAGTTCTAGATTCTTTTTGGAATCTTCAAGTCGGATAACACATATTCTAGCTTTTCTCTCTGTATTGTGTTCCAGATCCTTTTCTGGGTCTTCAATCCAGGTAACAGTAGTTCCAGTTATTTCATTCCATATGCGGTTCTATATTCTTTTATAGATAATCAATTTAGACAACAATTGTTCAAGCTCTTTCTGCCTGCATTTACTTCTAGATTCCTTTCTGGATCCTTAATCTAGTTATCAGTAGTTCTACAATTTTTATTCTCATATTTTTCTAGATTCTTTTCTGGATCTTTAATGTAGATAACACTTATTCTAGGTATTTTTGTCCGAATTCTATTTGAGATTCTATTCTTGATCTTTAATGCAGTGAACACTTGTTCTACTTTTTTTTTAAATTCTCATTCACTTCCAGATTCATTTCTGAATGTTTAATCAAGAGGACACTTATTCTAGGAATTTTTGTCTGCTTTCTGTTCTAGATTCTTCTTTGGATCCTTAATCCTCTTCTCAGTTATTCTAGATTGTTTTATTCTCGTTTATTTCTAGATTCTTATCTGAAACATCAATCCAGATGACACTTGCCCGAGGATATTCTATCCGAATTATATTATACTTTTTTTCTCTATATTCAAGTCCGATAACACTTATTCTAGGTATTTATCTGTATTGAAGATTCAGAAAGGATCTAGAAAAGATACGGATAGAAAAACCTAGAACAAGCATTATCTGGATTGAAAATCAAGAAAAGAATGTCAAACCAAATGGGAATAAAAAAAATCTAGAAGAAAGTTTATATGGAAAGAAGACAGTGAAATTTGAAACTAGAACCCAATGCGGACAGAAATACCCAGAATAAGTGTGATCTAGATTGAAGATCCAGAAAAGAATCTAAAAATGAATGAGAATAAAAATATCTAGAACAAGTGTTGTCTGGATCGACCATCTTGAAAATAATCTAGAATGCAATGCGGATAGAAATATCGAGAAGAGGTTTCATCTGGACTAAGGGTCCAGAAAGGAATCTTGAAAAGAATGAGAATAAAAAAATCTAGAACAAGTGTTCTCTTGATTGAAGATCATGAAAAGAATCCTGAACACAAAGCAGACAGAAATAACCAGAATAGGTGTGGTCTGGATTAAAGATCAAGAAAGGATTCTAGAACCTAATGCCGATGGTAATATGCAGAATTGGTGTGATCTGGATTGAAGATCCACAAAAGAATCTCGAAATGATTGAGAATAAAAAAATCTGGAACAAGGGTCCTTTTGATTGAAGATCATGAAAAGAATCTAGAACCCAATGCGGAGAGAAATATCCAGTACATGTGTGATCTGGATTGAAGATCCCGAAAAGAATCTAGAAAAGAATGAGAATAAAAAAATCTACAACAAATGTTCTCTGTTTTAAGATCGTGAACAGAATCTAGAATAGAGGACGGGTAGAAATAACCAGAGTATATGTGATCTTCATTGAAGACCTATAAAAGAATATCGAAATGAATGGCAATAAAAAAATCAAGAACAAGTGTTGTCTGGATTGACCATCTTGAAAATAATCAAGAATGCAATGCGGATAGAAATATCGAGAAGAGGTGTGATCTGGACTAAGGATCCATAAAAGAATCTCGAAAAGAATGAGAATAAAAAAATCTAGAACAAGTGTCCTCTGGATTGAAGATCGTGAACAGAATCGAGAATAGAAGGCGGACAGAAATAAAAAGACCATATCTGATCTTCATTGAAGACCCATAAAAGAATCTCGAAATTAATGAGAATAAAAAAATCTAGAACAAGTGTTGTCTGGATCGACAATCTTGAAAATAATCTAGAATGCAATGCAGATAGAAATATCGAGAAGAGGTGTGATCTGGACTAAGGATCCAGAAAAGAATCTCGAAAAGAATGAGAATAAAAAAATCTAGAACAAGTGTCCTATGGATTGAAGATCGTGAAAAGAATCTAGAACACAATGCGGACAGAAATACCCAATATTTGTGTGATCTGGATTAAAGATCAGGAAAGGAATCTAGAACCTAATGCCGACGGTAATATGCAGAATTGGTGTGTTCTGGATTGAAGATCCACAAAAGAATCTTGAAATGATTGACAATAAAAAAATTCTGGAACAAGTATCCTTTTGATTGAAGATCGTGAAAAGAATCTAGAACCCAATGCGGACAGAAATACCCAGTACATGTGTGATCTGGATTGAAGATCCCAAAAAGAATCTAGAAAAGAATGAGAATAAAAAAATCTACAACAAGTGTTCTCTGGTTTTAAGATCGTAAACAGAATCTAGAATACACGGCTGACAGAAATAACCAGAATATGTGTGATCTTCATTGAAGACCCAGAAAAGAATCTCAAAATGAATGGGTATAAAAAAACCTAAAACAATTGTTGTCTGGATCGACCATCTTGAAAATAATCTAGAATGCCATGCGGAGAGAAATATCGAGAATTGGTGTGATCTGGACTAAAGATCCAGAAAAGAATCTCGAAACGAATGAGAAAAAAAAAATCTAGAAAAGTATCCTCTGGATTGAAGATCGTATAAAGAATCTAGAACCCAATGTGGACAGAAATACGCAGAGTAAGTGTGATCTGGATTGAAGACCCCGAAAAGAATCTCAAAATTAATGAGAAAAAAAATATATAGAACAAGAGTTCTCTGGATTGAAGAATGTGAAATTATATAGAACCCAATGTGGACAGAAATACCCAGAATAGGTGGGATCTGGAATGAAGATTCCAAAAAGAATCTAGAAAACAATGAGAATAAAAAAATCTACAAGAAGTGTTCTCTGCTTTGAAGATCGTGAACAGAATCTAGAATAGAACTCGGACGGAAATAAACAGAATATGTGTGATCTTCATTGAAGATCCAGAAAACCATCTCGAAATGAATGAGAATAAAATAATCTAGAACGTATGTTCTCTGGTTTGAAGATTGTGAAAAGAATCTAGAACTCAAGGCGGATAGAAATATCGAGAATAGGTGTGACCTGGACTAAAGATCCAGAAAAGAATCTCGAAAAGAGTGAGAATAAAAAAATCTACAACAAGTGTTCTCTGGTTTTTAGATCGTGAACAGAGTCTAGAATACAAGGTGGACAGAAATAACGAGAATATGTGTGATCTTCTTTGAAGACCTATAAAAGAATCTCGAAATGAATGGCAATAAAAAAATCTAGAACAAGTGTTGTCTGGAACCACCATCTTGAAAATAATCAAGAATGCAATGCAGATAGAAATATCGAGAAGAGGTGTGATCTGGACTAAGGATCCAGAAAAGAATCTCGAAAAAATGAGAATAAAAAAATCTAGAACAAGTGTGCTCTGGATTGAAGATCGTGAACTGAATCTAGAATATAAGGCAAACAGAAATAACCAGAATATGTGTGATCTTCATTGAAGACCAATAAAACAATATCGAAATGAATGGGAATAAAAAAATCTAGAACAAGTGTTGCCTTGATCGACCATCTTTAAAATAATCTAGAATGCAATGCGGATAGAAATATCGAGAAGAGGTGTGATCTGGACTAAGGATCCAGAAAAGAATCTCGAAAAGAATGAGAATAAAAAAATCTAGAACAAGTGTCCTCTGGATTGGAGATCGTAAAAAGAATCTAGAACCCAATGCGGACAGAAATACCCAATATTTGTGTGATCTAGATTAAAGATCAGGAAAGGAATCTAGAACCAAATGCCGACTGTAATATGCAGAATTGGTGTGATCTGGACTGAAGATCCACAATAGAATCTCGAAATGATTGAGAATAAAAAAATCTACAACAAGTGTTCTCTGGTTTTAAGATCGTGAACAGAATCTAAAATAGAAGGCGGACAGAAATAACCAGAATATGTGTGATCTTTTCTGAAGACCCATAAAAGAATCTCGAAATGAAGGAGAATAAAAAAATCTAGAACAAGTGTTGTCTGGATCGGCAATCTTGAAAATAATCTAGAATGCAATGCAGATAGAAATATTGAGAAAAGGTGTGATCTGTACTAAGGATCCAGAAAAGAATCTCGAAAAGAATGAGAATAAAAAAATCTAGAGCAAGCGTCCTGTGCATTGAAGATCGAGAAAAGAATCTAGAACCCAATGCGGATAGAAATACCCAGTATTTGCGTGATCTGGGTTAAAGAACAGGAAAGGAATCTAGAATCAAATGCCGATGATAATATGTAGAATTGGTGTGATCTGGATTGAACATCCAGAAAAGAATCTGGAAATGATTGAGAATAAAAAAATCTGGAACAAGTGTCCTTTTGATTGAAGATTGTGAAAAGAATCTAGAACCCAATGCGGACAGAAATACCCAGTATATGTGTGATCTGGATTGAAGATCCCGAAAAGAATCTAGAAAAGAATGAGAATAAAAAAATCTACAACAAGTGTTCTCTGGTTTTAAGTTCGTGAACAGAATCTAGAATACAAGGTGGACAGAAATAACCAGAATATGTATGATCTTCATTGAAGACCCAGAAAAGAATCTCAAAATGAATGGGTATAAAAAAGTCTAGAACAATTCTTGTCTGGATCGACCATCTTGAAAATAATCTAGAATACAATGAAGAGAGAAATATCGAGAATTGTTGTGATCTGGACTAAAGATCCAGAAAAGAATCTCGAAACGAATGAGAATCAAAAAATCTAGAACAAGTGTTCTCTGCATTGAAGATCGTGAAAATAATCTAGAACCCAATGCGGACAGAAATACCCAATATTTGTGTGATCTGGATTAAAAATCAGGAAAGGAATCTAGAACCTAATGACAGTTACATGTAGAATTCGTGTGATCTAGATTGAAGATCCACAAAAGAATCTCGAAATTATTGAAAATAAAAAAATCTGGAACAAGTGTCCTTTTGATTGAAGATCGTAAAAAGAATCTAGAACCCAATGCGGACAGAAATGCCTGGGT